>NW_026555309.1:0-2432500 GCF_021234165.1 Pteronotus mesoamericanus
AGAAATATATATATTTTAAAAAGTCACGTGTAAATCTAAGGAAGTATTGTTATGGAGCGCCACTTTGCCTTAGCTACAGCTCTCTCAGCCAAAGAAATTTCAAAGACAAATACCAGTTTGAAACATAAAATTACAGAACTAATATAAAAAATTTTGGGTGATGAACACTGAATGATCTGTGGAAAAATAGAAATTATTATTTTTTAGAGAGATGCTGTTTCTTATGCTAGTCATGGGATAGTGATGTCAGAGTAATTGTGTTCATGCTCACCTGAGCACAGGGCCCAAAGTCATAGCAGAGACAAACATTTTGGGAAATTGTGGCAAGGGTAAAACTGGTAACAGAGGATAAATTTGTGCTGTACGATGGTTAAAGAACTTGAGGGGGAAAACCCTGAAAAGATAGCCACCTCTAAAAGTGCATGACAACATTGCCTCCGCCTCTGCCTTCCATTGCACACTGCTGAAGTACCTCACCTGGCATTTATGAACATTTACTGAGTTACAGGAACAGCAGCGCTCAATGTTTCTGAAGCAACTGCTGATTCCCAGTTCTCAGTTCATTTTCTAGACCGTACAGTAATTCTGTTATCCTTCCCCTCATAGTAGGATTTCTGCTTTGCAAGGAAGCATGTTCAGTTATTTAAACTACTCCCCTCCTGAAGAGCTGAAATCTGTCTCGTTTTAAACTTCCAGAGATTCCATTGTTGACAGCAACAATTGTTTAGTTTTTGAACATAGATCTCATGCCTTATGTCCACCGCATGGGTAGCAGCCATTGCTCTTTCTGCGTAAGCAAATGTTTAGTAATTGTATCTACTTTGTGCAAATAAACCAAAAATTGTTCTTACATCCCTTTCCATCTTCATGCTTCACAACACAGGAGTGCTGACTGAAGGCTGACTAAGGCCGTGGAGGGCAAAAGGTTTGAGAGGAGACTGAAATCTGGAGCAGGAGTCCTGTTGTTTTATTAAGACTGTATTCCTGGGTCACATTCTTTTATTCTCTGGGTCCAGTTTTACGAGTAGGAGTCAATGCTTGTTATGCAGCTTGTAAGTGAGTGAATGTTGTGTGTCATGACTTTGCTGGGCAGTTGTGTTAACAGTACAAGGGCTACACTTGGCTAATAATAGCAGTCAGGTAATGCCAATTGTAAAGAACATAAGCTTTTTAAGTTTTCAAATTTTTAAAATAAATATAGCGTTTATTCATTCTTATAGGATATTAGTTCTGGGCCCTGATTGGAGAGCTTAGCCATCTAGTTTTGAGAAGACTCTAACATGAAGAAGTTCAGTGAAGGGGATCGATCACATACTCCTTCATATGTTCTCCCACAAGATTAGAGAATGCCTGACGTGTGCCATGCATTAAGACCATCCTAGGATCAGGGGTTACGAGCAGGAGAGACAAGTGTCCCTGCCCTTGTGGAAATTATCTTCCTAAAGAGTAGGGAACAGGGAACAAACAAAGCAAAAAGTAAAAAGAAAAAAGTGCTCTGTGGTCCTAAGTGCTACAAAGAAATATAAAGCATGAAAAGGAAGCCTAAGAGTGTAAGGAACAGGGGTACAAGCTGAGATTTAATTTTCAGTATGTGGTTCTCAGGGAAGGTCTCATGGAAAAGGTAACATCAGAGACTGAAGTTGGGGAGGAAGTGGAACCACCTGGATTTTCTTGGTGCCCTGAGGAAACATTGAGCACAGGTCCTTTACCCCACCCTTTAGTTCAAGTCTCATATTGTGTCTCTGCCTCTCCTCATCAGAATTGAGGGTTGTGAGATTTAGCAGGGACAGGTGGGGTAGAGTCGATGAACAGTTTTGCTAGGTCTCTGGAGTGAGCTACTGCATCTATTTCTCAGGAGTACCAGAAGGAAAAATTGATGACTTCATTTACACTGGAAGAAACTGAGGTTCACGAAAGCAAAGTAACTTGCTCTAGGTGACATTGTAAATGACAGAGCTAGGTGTCAAAGGCTCATCTCGCCATAAGACTTCACTGCCTTCTATCAATCACTACATAGTGGCAAGTTGGACATGAGAAGTGAGTTGAATATTGTAAAAAAAAAACAAAGAAAGAGACATGTTGGGCCAGTGTCCTCCCACATAGTAGACAAGCCCAGGTGACCTGAGGTGTGCACATTAATTAATGTGTCTCTGTGTGTAGTCTGTTCTGTGTAATCTTTGGCACTGTTTCAGCTGCCCTGATAAAGATGCTTTTAGGAATAACTGAGAATGTTTACTCTGTGCCTTCTTTAGTATCTTGCCAACCAAAATGGGACTGCTCTTGTCTGAATATATGAATATCTCTGAGTTAATGAAGGGCTTGCTTGGAAGGAAGAACTAAAGACCAACTCTACGGCTGATGTCATCGCTGATACCCAATATTACATATTGCTTATTTCAGTGAATAAAAGGATTTTTGTCTGATAGAGGTAGACATAAGTACCGTCTCTGTATCCATCTAGACTAGTACTTTCAACCAGTACTTTTGAAATGCTGTTCTGCTTTTGAGTTTTTTAAAACAGCTAAAGTATGTTGTCATCTCTGCTTGCAACAGAATGAGAGAGAGAATCCTTCCATGTGATGTGTGTTTAGCTGAAGTGCCCTTTAGAGGACATAGAACTCTGATTTCCTTTCGTCTTTTGCTCTCGGCCTTGGCCTTTTTGAACTTCCTTGTGTCCCCTGGCGGGTGAAAGCTGAAGTTCTGTTTTCCAAAGAAGCCACACAAATGTTTCTACACATCCTATGCTCACAGAGTAAGTGCAGTCCCACCAAAGGTGTATCAGGTGCCATGAGGGACTCTTACTGCCCATTCTCCTAAATCGAAGTGACATAGGCCAAATCTATGGGACCTAGCTTTTCCTCAAAGAGATCAAAGAATGGCTGCAAGTTTTTACCTTGAAAAATGACATACTGAATTACATGAAATGCCGCCATGCTAACCCAGAAACATATTCATGTGGTTAATTTCCAGGTGTTTAATTTAGTATCAAGTTGGTTCATGTTGAGGTAGTTTTTCTCGGGATGGACAATTTCATGCATTTTGTATTCATCAGTGCTGCCTCTCATTTCAGATTGGTTGCTTCTTACAGTTTTAATCAACATTGGCCAATTTCTTTCTCATGCTTTTGAGATTCACCATAAAAACAAGACTAAGAGAAATGTGTTAATTACCACATACCCTGAGCACGCTTCCAACAGGTTGGATAGGGCACCGCCTTCAAGAAAAACAGCAGCCTTGTGTCCTATCTTTCTTTTGTGTGGGGAGCAGGGAAAAGATGAGGGAATGTTGGAAGACCCGTGTGAGTCAAAAAAAGAATGTTTAAACATCTTGGGGGTAAGTTGCTTCTTGCTTGGGGCAACAGGCATGTGGAGTCTGGAATCCACTCCCGCCAGTCTTATCTTGAGCTGTCCTCTAGTGCAATTCTGACAATTCTGCTCCTGTGTTTCCTTTCCATTCCAAAAGTCTTAAAAGAAAAACTTGTTTGATGACAATAAAAGATATTTAATATTTACTCCAGCTAAGTGCCACATTATTTCGTAAAGCACATAATATATCATTACTAAAAGAATAATAAAGCTATTTCGTGTATGCCAAAGACTGGTGTCTTATTTCACAAGAGTGACATCCTGCTCCACTGTAGAATGGAACACTAGAAGGATGAAAAATAGGCCTTCTTCGACTAACTCACTGATGGACTCCAAATCCTTGTGGTGTAACAAGGTTAATTAACAGAGAGCACACAATATCGCTCCTATAGTCAGCAATTTCTAAAGCGTATATTCTGAGGGGCCTGTCTATTTGAAGTTGAAGAATAAAGAAGAGACTATTGGGGATTTAGTAGAACAAAGATCTGGGGCCATCCACCACTCGGAACAACATTAACAGCAATTGTTTCTAATTGGAGTAAGCATCTTGGCTGGACTACTATAAAGGCCTGAAATTCAATTGTGGTTTTACAGTACCCATGATATCTGTCAATAAATTGCAGATTTACTTGGAAGTTACTCCTATGAGAAGAGACCACATGTAAATTAAAAGAATCTCTAGAGGGTAATGGCCAATAACAAGTGATTTAATCACCACCCGGGAGCAAATGTTCTCAGCATGTGTTTCATACAACTTTCCATCTGGCATGTTAAAACCCTAATGATGCCTGCTGACCAAGAGCCTGAGCCTTAAGAAATGGAAGGCTAAAGGAAAGGGCTGTATGCCAAGATTGGGCATATTTGGTCCTCCAGGATGGCATCTAGATGGCACACTGTGGTCTCCATGCTGCTCAAGAACCAAAGACGTTTTAGTATTAGAAGGAGATTGGGTAAAAATGTGCGACCATGATCTTCCTGTTCTGTTTAATTGGTTGGTTGGTTTGTACATTTGCAGTGTTGTAACAGCTCCAGCTTCCCTTCCAAAATTACGCACAGACTGGATAGACTTAAACAAAAGAAATTTATTTCCTCATAGCTCTGGAGGCTGAAGTCCAATATCAAGGTACTAAACTGATTCAGTTTCTGGAAATATGCCTAGACTGCATATGTCCTCTTCCCACTGTGACTTCACGTGTTCCTTTTCTCTCTGACCTTGGAGAAGAGATCCACTCTTCCTCTTCTTACAAGGACTTACTAATCCTCATAAGGACCCCACCCCCATGACCCTAATTTACCGTAATCGCCCTCCCTAAGGCTCCACCTCACATTGGGGAGCAGGGCTTCATCATATGAATTTGGGGGATGGGGGAAAAAATAAACTCCATTCATACTGATAGCAAGCAGAAAAGGAAATCGAGCCCACGGATAAAATCCATACACTCCTCAGTATCCTAATGCTGAGGTGGTCATGCTGTTTGTCAAATAAAGTCATTCAGAATCTTGGAGGTAGGGAGGACTGTTGGAGATATCGAAAAGAAACCTAATTCCTAACCTCTAAAAGTAAGCAACTTGATAGAAACAGACAGAATTTGGGCCACCAAACAAAAGTTGATGGGAAACAGGACATCGCATTGCCCAACATGTTTTGCATGAAGAGAAATGAGTCGAGGGCATTTTCAACATTTCCAGGCGGTGCAACCTATTTTAGGTTTGTCCTGGGGTCTCCTGGCTCACTTTCCTTCGGGCTGCTGAACAGTTTCCTCCTGCTTTCATTGAACGGGCCACAGCTGGGCTGGATTCCTTCTTCTTCTTTTTTTTCTTTCCTTAAGCACTTTATCAAATTGGAAAGCAGACAAATCAAAAATACACCAGTAGTTGGTGCTCATCCCTTGTGGGGAAGCCTGCTGGGTGGTTAGGGTGAAGTCTACTGTGTCTGTGTGCGGTGTAGTACACGTGCCCGAAAATATCCATACTGCGGATCGGCACTAACGAAGCTTGTGATGAGGGAGACAGAGCTCAGCTCAATATCATCAATTGGTGCTTCAAGGCCTCAGGACTTCACTGGTTTGCCTTCACATTGGTCTTTATCATTGCATTTGCTAAAGCTACCACAGAAATCACATTGGCCCACTCCATGCAAAGCCAGGGTGGACCTGTCAGCCGTTGGCTCCTTCTCCTCTTCCCCCTGGTGGCTCTCAGACCTTCTCAAGTCCACCACAGTCCATGCCATCTACTCCTTCTCAAGGGGGATAACCTATGTCTCCTTCCTCTTCAAGAAAAATGAAGGCTGAAAAATATAAACTCCCTGCTTCCCCAAACCCAATATTTTCAAAGGTACCAATTTCTGCCTCTACCTCCTCTTTCTCTGCCTCAGAGGAAGCAGTGAAGCTGCTCAGGCCTATCCTGCACCTGTGCCATCCACACAGGGCCTTTCAGGGCCTCCCTCAGAGTTCCACTCTGCCCTATCTGCACCATGGGTTTGCTCCCCGCATCCTGTAAGCATATGACGGAGTACGGAAACTTAAAGACAATAAAAATAAATAAGCTTTATAAAAAACCTCCATCACACTCTGGCAACAACTCTCCTCTCCATGACTAACACCATTTAAAATTGCAGTCCAGAATAATTTGTTCACTTCCTCATCTCACCCCTGACTCCTAAGCCATCCAGCTTCCACTCCGTCATATCACAGCAATTTTTATAAAAATATCCCTGGAGATTTCATTCTTCTTAATTTACTTCTTATGACTGCTATGATTAACCTCTCTGTCCTTGTTCCTGGTGTCATCTGCCCACTGGCCTCTTCTACTGCTCACTCCTGCAGTTATTAGTGTTCTTAAAGTTTCTCTCTGTGGATTTCTCACTTTCTAGATTGTCTGTGGGGGCTCCCTAACCCTGCCCACGGCTCTACCTCATTGCTCCCTCCAAAGTGTCCAAGACAGAAACCAGGTGTAAAGCTCCACTTCTGTTGTCACTTCATTTCTTACCTCTCCACTCCTTAGTAATCAGATCCAGTCCATTCAGTCTCTCAACTGTCACCAGCAGGGTGTCCTCACCTCCCTGCTGCTAGTGCCTTAGCTCAGGCTCTTGTCACCTGATCCCTGCCACTGTAATAGCCTCCCAGCTGGTCTTTGTGCATCAAGACCAGCTTGGTCACTCAGTCAGTGAGAATTACATCCAGCTGGGATACCTGTTAGGAGTTACAGTTATGAGTACATGGAACACAGAGTTTACTCTTGTATTATTATGTATTATTATATTATTTTCCCTATGAACAACTGTAAACCTAATTTTGCCCACTCTTGTACATGCAATGGAAATAGTACTCAGCCATAAAAAAGAATGAAATTTTACCATTTGCAAGAGCATGGATGGAACTAGAGGATATTATGCTAAGTGAAATAAGTCACAGAAAGACAAATACCATATGATTTCCCTTATATGTGGACTCTAAAAAGCAATATAAATGAGCAAACAAAACAGAAACAAACTCATTGATCCAGAGGACAAAATGACAGTTGCCAGAGGGGAGGGAACTTGGGGGAATGAGTGAAAAGGTGAAGAGATTAAGAACTACAGATTGGTAGTTACGAAATAGTCATGGGGATGTAAAGTACACCATAGGAAATAGAGGCCATAATAGTGTAGTAACTATGTATGGTGCCAGCTGGGTAATGGAAATAGCAGGGGAACACTTTGTAAAGTATTTGATTGTCCAACCACCCTCTATGCTATAGAACTGAAATTAATACAAAATAATATTGAAGGTAAACTGTAATAGGAAAAAAAGGTTTTTAATTTAAAAAAATAAATAATCCAATTATAAAAACAAAAAGCCTGGAGACCCGGAGGTCTCTGTCCAGGCCAACAGGGTGGACCATAGCATCAGGGACGCAAGCTCCTCTGCACATTTGCTCTGTGCGGCTCACAGACCCAACATCACTGATGAGCACAGTCCTCAATAAGCACTGAAACTTCAGCCATTATGCCCACATTCCAGCCTGCAAGAATCCCCCTCCCCCCTTCCCCATCCCCTTCTCTGTGTAGTGAATACTCTCCTGGGACCATATGAAGCAAAGGTTTAAGACAGCGATTTTCCACCTTTTTCATCTTATGGCACACATAAACTAATTACTAAAATCCTGCAACAAAACAAAGAGTATATTTTTTGGCAATCTGACAAAAAATATATAATTTTGATTCATTCACAGTGGTTGGCTATTGTTGTGTTGGTTGTTGTCATATTTTTATCTGACAATCAGGGAAACGAGGTAGGTGCCCCTGACTAAATAGTCAGGTATTGCATGTTTTAAAATTCTTGCAGCACACCGGTTGAAAATCACTAGTTTAGGGGGAAAGGCCACATCCATCATTTGAAGTTTACTGTTGTGCTGAATTTCACATCTGACAGACCACCCTCCATGGAAGGTGCTGGAAAAAGGCTTGGGAACACAGTTTTACTTCTGCTAAGTTCTGCTAAGGCCATTGTCTGGAATCCATATTTCCAAGGGCTTCCCATCAGGCACAGAGGGTTGGCTTTCTTTAAACATCCAAGGATCCAGAGCGCCTCTGTCTCAGTCAATCAGGCTAGCAGGTAGTCTGAGCCTCCTGAAACAGCTGCATTTCCTCACACCTCTGCTTGTCCATGCATGCTCTCCTGTGGGACTCTGCTCGAAGCAGCAGAAATATCTAAACCAGAGCAAAATTTTGAATTTGTTTTAACTTTTTCCTCTCATGCTACAGTCTTACTCAGTAGGTGATATAGCTTTCAAGATAGAGTAGGGTCAGTTTGAGTCAAATGTTTCCACTGCCAAACAAATATTACCAGATTTCTAGTCTCTAAAACTCTGAGCACTTTGCTACCTGCTACCTGAGAACTTGAACTTAGTTATACCAATATTTCCATTTCTGTGACATGCATTACTCTCTACAATATACTACTGAGTTCTGTATTTTAAAAAATAAGTGTCCACTACAACAATGGTCCCAAATAACAGTAATTTAATAACTATAATGTATACTGTCTGTTGTGTGAAAGTTCAGAGGTAGGTGAACCACGTGTTCTATGCCTGTTCTGCTCGGTGAAGTCCCAGGAACCAGGGCTACTGAAGCGGGTCATCATCCAGCCATCCTGAGAGCGTGGCCACCATCATTACTGTCAGGTCTGCAGCCATTATAACCACCTTCCAGGCAACAGATGTAGGGAAGGGATAAAGGCACCAATTTGCCTTTTTAAGAATAACACTATCATATTAGTCAGATGCAATTAGGGGATTGTCTTTGATAGTACAGCAGCTGTGACTCCAGCTATTAACTGCACAGGTTTCTAAGAGCAAGAAATGGGTTTCAGTATTCTTGGCCTAAAGCTCTCCCAAGTCAGAGAGAAAATCAAATCAGTTTATCTATCAACATAGGTCCAGTGATTGGAGTCTCTGTAATCTTTTACCTATCCTGCAAATGACTGTAATTCATCTTCTGAATTCTGTAAAAATTAACTGAGTTGGCAATCACAAAATGCCTGCAGGAATGCCTGGCTGAAGGGGAGTGTCAGCGACAACCAGCTTCCTCCCTTCCTGGGTGGGGCTCCATGAACTCCCGGGTCACGTAGCATAGGGCGGACCCCCCCAGAGGACCCAGGTTGTCATTGCCAGGAGGGCAAAACAGCAAACAAGGGTAAAGGGAGGCGCACTCTGGGAGGCTAAGGGGAGGCAGACAGGCTCCGTGGCTTTGTTTCTCCATCTGAAATGCTAACCACCTGCCGATGGGCTCAGCACATTATCTGTGAGCCCCAACACATATTTTTATGGGTGGTATTTTTATGTTTTTTTTTAAAAAAAAGGAGTGCTAGACTTATCCAGGCATGACCAGTTAATAGAGAGCAACTTTAGGGTTCATCTTCCTAACTTCAGCTTTCATCTCAGACATGTCATCATTACAATCTTTAAGAACAAATACCTGGATAAACTGAAAGTACAGTAAAGGAAATATAGTCAATAATATTGTAATAACTATATATGGTGCCAGATGGGTACTAGGCTTACTGAGGTAATCACCTTATAAGTTATATAAATGTCTGATCACTATGTTGCACACCTGAAACTAATATAATATTGTGTATCAACTGTAATTTAAATTTTTTAAATTATTAAATAAATAAATTGCTTTTTATTGGCCTGCCAGAGAACTGAGGGCAAACTACCATTCCACAATCTGGAGATACAAGATCATTCGAAGAGACACAGCCAAGATCTGCTTACCTGGAACAGAAGTCCCTGGAGCTATGAACTGGCAGGAACATTTAAATGGCAGTTTTGACAAATTGCTGGAGGCTGAGTATGAATTAGCAGCCTGAGAGTGAGAAGCTCCTGGGATCGAAGTCCCCAAAGGGCCCACACACTTCAGTGGGTTTTACCTCCAGGAGTCCCTGCAGGTTCTCACAGTGAAGCCCTGAGAAAGATGCAATCCTGGCTCTGGAAAAAAGGAATCATTGTGAAATAAGGCCTTTCCTGTACAAAGACCTGCTCTCCAGGAGAAAGGATGTTTCCAGAGCCTTATCCCAACCGGAGGAAAGGCAATCCCCCTCCCTACCCCCACTCCGCTCCAGCCCTGCTGTCTCACCTGAGGAGAAAAAAAAACCCCATCAACATGCACCCAGGCTTCAAGGAAGCAGATTAGGAACACTGCAGCCATGTAAGAAAGAAGAGGCAGGGAAAAGCTACACCCCTGGACAAACCTTTTTGAAGGCTACAACTCTGAGAAACAGGTCCACTAGAAGACTGTGGTTTAATCAGAAGTTTAGAGCATGTGATCCTCCCTTTTGCCCCTTAGCATCCGCAAACAGAACTCCAGTAGAACAACAGTGGATTATAGCTGCCAGACACAGGCTCTCTCTCTGAAAAGAAATACTTAGGGAAACGCAGAGACAAGAAGGTAGTCAGTAACAAGGGCCCTGGCAAGATAGAGAGCCTCTGACACAGCCACAGCAAACATTAAAGCCCAGCTCCTCACCAGATTAACTTCAACTCTCATACCAAAAGCCTATTGACCTCAGTTTCTATGTCCCAGGAAAACATGTTCAGCTTTCAATAAAAGATGACAAAACACAACAAGAAAAATTAACACGGTCTGAAGAGACAAAGTAATTATCAGAACCAGATTCAGATTTGTGAACAAAAAGGGGGCTATGTGATAAAACTGACAAAATTTAGTAACCAAAAGTAACCTCACGGGGTGATCTGATCATAAATTCCTGACTAGGCAGGTGATGGTGGGTAGTCACATCCCGGGCCTATAGCTTCTTTATTTAAAGGTTTATTTCTGCCTTTAGCAGATCCTGTCCATTGTTCTTGTGGATTTAAGTTAGTTAACATACCTTTGAAATGCCTCTTACTCAGACCCTTGGGAAGTATAACCACCCTTAAGAGAACACATACTTTTATTAACCGTCCTACAATCTAATCACAGAGCTTTCCCCACCCTGTTTTCTCCCACTTTCACTCAAGCTTCTTAAGTTCTCTCCTTAATTCCAAAAATATAAAAAGAACTACAAAACTGTCATTTGCTAGAGCATTTGAGATCTTGCTCCTTTCAGTCATCCTTCTGGCTCAGATAAACTAAAAAAATTCTCTATGTTCTGGACGTCCTTACATCAACAGATATGACATAGATGTTCAAATTATCAAAGAGAAAAGGTAAAATAACTATGATTAATATATAAAGAGCTCTAATGGAAAAACATACACAGACAAATGGGTAATTATGATATTGAGATTTACATTAAGAAATATATGTCAATGAGAGAGGACTGTCTAAAAGCCCCTATTGAAGTGTGTTGGTTGCTAGGGGAACCAAGCCTAATTAGAAAGTTAGAACTTTAAGCTCCACCCCTCCCCCAAATGCCAGGAAGGCAAGAGGGACTGGAGGTGAATCAGTCACCAATGGCCAAAGATGTAATTAATCATGCCTTTAGAATAAAGCCTCCAAAAAACTCCAAAATGACAGGCTTCAGAGAGCTTCCATGTTGGTGAATGCATCCACATGTCTGGAGGATGGTGTACACCATTTACGTGGGGAAAAAAGCTCCTGTACTCTGGATGCTTTTGGACTCTACCCTATGTTCCTCTTCACCTGTATCTTTTATAATATCCTTTAAAATAAACCAGTAAATTTAAGAAATTGCTTCTCTGAGTTCTGTGAGCCATTCTAGCAAATTAATCAAACTGTAAGGAAGGGTCATGGGAACCTTTAATTTATATCTAGTTGGTCAGAAGCACACAGAACAACCTGGACTTGTAATTGCCATCTCAAGTGGGGAAAGCCTTGAGGGGCTGAGCCCTTAACATGTGGGATCTGATGCTGTCTCCAGAAAGATAGTGTCTGAATTGAGATAAGTCATAGGATGTTTAGTCAGTGTCTGCTGAGAATTGAAAAATAGCTTGATATGGCGGGGGGCTGGGGGGAACATATGCAGCTGGTGTGAGAAGTATTGAATGGCAGTAGGGCAAAAAAGAGAGGAGAAACACAGAGGATTGTTTCCTTCCAAGTTAATTGGTGGTGTTGGAAAAGATACATTAGAGTAATATAAACAGAGAGAGAGTAACTCCAAGTACTAATCAAAAGAAAGATACTACCAAAAAAACAGACCATAATAGAAATGAATGCCTTTGATGAGCTCATCAGTAGACTCAACATAGCCAAGGAAAGAATCAATGAAATTGAAAATAGATCAATAGAAACTTCCCAAATTGAAATGCAAAGAGAAAAAAAGAATGGGGAATAAAACCCACAACATCCAAGAATGGTGGGGCAATTTCAAAAGGTGTATCATATGTTCAATTGGAATACCAGATGGTTAAGAAAGAGAGTAGGAAGCAGAAGAAATATTTGAATTATTGCTGAGGCATTTCCAAAATTATTGGCAAATACCAAACCATAGACTCAGGAAGCTCAGAGGAGAGCAAGCAGAATAAATTCCACACACACACACACACACACACACACACACACACACACACACACAATTTTCAAACTGCAAAAAATCAAAGATAAAAAGAAAGATTTTTAAGGAAACCAGAGAATAAAAACACTTTACATAAATAGGAACAAGGACAAGAATTTCATGGGGATCTTCATCAAAAACTATGTGAGAAAAAGAATAGAAATTAAATAATTAAAAAATAAATAATTAAAGTGGAGAAGGGAAAAAACTACCAACCTAGAACTCCGTATCTAGCAAAATTATCCCTGAAAGTAAAGGAGAAATAAAGGCAATCTCAGAGAAACAAAAACTGAAGGAATTCATCACCAGTAGACCTACCCTGTAAGCAAGGAATCTGAAAGCAAAAAATTTTTTCAGAGAGAAGGAAAATTATATATAGATCTGAAATTTTGATCTACATAAAGAAAGAAAGAGTGTTAAAAATAAATGAAGATAAAGTAAAATATTTTATCTTTATTATTCTTAACTGATAGATAACTGTGTTTAAAGTAAAATAGCTATAATGTATTTTATGATTACAACATATAGATAAGTTAAATGAATAACAGCAATATCACAAAAAGTATGAATTGGTAACACTGTTATAAGTCATCTGCATGGCACATGAAACTGTATAGTGTTATTTTAGAATAGACTTACATTAGTTAAAACTATATATAGTAAACTCTAAAGCAACCATTAAAATAATTTTAAGTGACATGATGAGATAAGATAAATTATAATTATATAAAATGTTTGAATAACACCAGAGAAGGCAAAAAAGGAGAGAAAAAAGAAACAAAGAACAAATGACAAGTAAAAAAAATGCCCAATTAATCTATATTAATAATCACAATAAATGTGATTAGTTAAATACACCATTTAAAAGGCAGCAATTGTCAAAGTGGGTTTAAAAAAATAAGACTCAATTATATAAAACAAGAAACACAATTTAAATATAAAAACTCAAGTTAAAAGGGGTAGAGGAAGATATACTATACTAACACTAACCCCCAATAAGCTGGAGTAGCTATATTAATTTCAAACAAAACAAACTTTAGGCCAAGGAGGTTTATTAGGAAAAAAGAGAACCATTACTTAACAGTACAGGGGTCAATTCTCTTTGAAGACATAATCTTAAATGTGTATGACTCTAAAATAGAATCAAAATACGTAAGACAAAAAGTGATAAAAGTGAAAGGAGAAATAGATAAATCCACTATAATGGTTAGAGATTTCAATATCCCTCCATCAGTAATATATACATAAAGCAAGTAAAAAACCAGTAAAGGTACAGATCATTTGGACAGTACTATTAATCTAACTGACATTTATAAAATACACCATCCAACAATAGAATATGAGGGTTGTCCATAAAGTGTCCAGCTATGTACTATGAAAAATAGAGACATTTATTGAACAAGATACAAGATACAAAAAACATTGTACATAGGACAATGACAACTCAGTCCCCTTCAGAGTAGGCACCTTGGGACCTCACACCGTTCTCCCAATTGCCATCAGCTGCCCCATTGTATTTTCCTGAATCTCATCGACAGTCTGAAATCTCTTCCCCTTTAAAGGTGATTTCTGTTTTGGGAAAAGCCAGAAGTTGCCAGGTGCCAAATCTGGGCTATAGGGGGCCTAAGTCACCTGGGTGATTTGATGTTTTACTAAAAAAATTCACAAGACATGGTACATGAGTGGGCCTGTTGTTGTGATTGATGACGCTTCCAATCACCAGTTGCCCGTAGCTGAGGCCTTCTGAATCATCTGAATAGTTTCTGAGGAAGAATTTTCAAGCTTAACACAGAATTTGATGCAGACTTGTTGCTCTACTTTGCTCAGTCATTTTGAATGCAACAGCCAAAAGTACACATGCTCACTCAGTGGCATCTACTGCCCCCACTGACAAGTACAGCAAAGTCATCATTCACACATGTGCGTTCCAGTCCACTCTCCTTGGTTGCAAGGTTACATCAATGTTGTGCAAACCATTCTCATTACACTAACAATGTCTGGGCTATTTCCAGACAGACTTCATATATGTTTTTCTTAAGCTCACCTGGAACATCCACCAAGTAGGCCACATACTGAGTCATAAATCACACCATAAGACATATACAAAAATGGATATCATACAAAGTATGTACTCTGACCAAAACAGAATTAAGCTAGGAATTTATTTTTTAAAATATGAAAAGCCCTCAAAGCCATGCAACCAAGGTACAGGGATTAAGATGTATAATTTGTAGGTACAAAATACACAGGGGGTGTTAAGAATAGTATAAGAAATGGAGAAGCCAAAGAACTTATATGCATGACCCTTGAACATGAACTAAGGGAGGGGGAATTGCTGGAGAGAAGGGTGGTAACCAAGTAGATGGTGGCAAAGGGGGAAAAGTTGGGACAACTGTAATAGCATAATCAATAAAATATACTTTAAAAAAGAATGGTTAATTTCTGTATTCATTGGGTACAGAAATCTGAGACATGTAAAGTGCTCCTCCCCTCACAGAAAAAAAAAAACAACTTGCCAGGAAATCATGGATTGATGAGTCATATAGAAACATAGTCAAGGAAGTTTAAAACAGTCTAAAACAATTTTTTGAGAGTGTAGCTTGTTTTTTTATAGTTCCTGTGTTCCTTCTTTACCTTAAGATTCCCTTTTGCTAGGTATAGCAAGTTTCCTCTGCAGCCTGCATAAGTGTTAAATTCTCTACTGTTAACCACTTATTTCTTCTTGATATCCCTTTAGGACATCACTCTTTCCTGACTATGTTCTCATCTTTCTGATGGCCCTCCTATCTTCTATGCCAGTTCACTTCTTGGTCAGTGAACTAGCATAGAAGATAGTCAGTTGGTTTCTTAGTCAGTTGTGGATGCTATAACAAAAATACCATAGACTAGGTGGCTTAAAAAACTAACTTGTATTTCCCGTGGTTTTGAAGGTTGGGAAGTTCAAGGTCAGGTTGCTAGTAGTTTGGCAGATCCAGTGTCTGGCGAGGACCCACTTAATGGTGTGCAGACAGCCTCCCTGTTGCTGTATTTTTACAAAGGAGACGTAGGGGGAGAGGGGAGAGAGAGAGAGAACACTAGTGTGTCTCTTCCTATCAGGGCACTAATCCCATTCATGAGTATTCCACCGTCACTACTTAATTACCTCCCAATAGCCCCACTTCAAACCCCATCACATTGAGGGTTAGGATTTCAACATATAAATGGAGGAAGGGGTGATACAAATTTCCAGTCCCTACCACTCTCTCTGTTTACATGATGTTTCCAATGTCTTATCTTCAACTCCTTTCTCATCTCACTATATAACACATTGTCCCTGAGTGGTATCAATGCTGCAATTAAGATTTAATTGATAATGAGTCCAGGATAAAAATATTTTATTTAACTTCAAATCCACATATTCAATTGCCTTCTTAAAGAGTTCTCCATTTCTAGACACCTCAATCTCAGTATGTCCATTGAACTCATTATCTTTCTCCTCCTATATTGATTGTATCCATACTCCTACTTCCTACCCCCACTATAACACATACCCACAAAAAGATGACCAAACCACTAAATTGTAATTCACCACTGGCTCCTCCCTTTTTTTCACCACTCCCCACCCCAGATCCAATATAAGAAGTCTTGACTTAAACTTTCTACCTGGAATTGGGAAGTAAAGTATTTAGTAACCCAAAGAGAAGTGGTGTTATTAATGAAAATAGAAAAATCAGAAAGAGGAGTTGACTTGCCATAGAAGCTGAGACCAGTACAGCATTCACATAGGGATACCTAACAGTTAGTGGGAAATTATATATATCAACTTGACTATATCTGGGTGGATGTGTTGGTTGAGATGATAGAAGTACAACAAGAAACCCACAGAAAGAGGAAAAATAGAAAACTGAACTTTGGAAAATGCCTAAATTTCCACACTGAAAATAAAAGAATTGAGACAGTTGTTTAACAAATGGACCTATAGGAGGGTCCAAAACAGTAAAATATGTTGAAAGAAAGGAAAGAAGTGTAAAAAATGACAAACAAAATTCAAATGAGATTCCTATTTTCACCTATCAGATTAGCAAATGCAACACTTCATCTTATTCTATGTTAATAAGGGAGTAGGGGGAAAGGCACTCCCATCCATTGTTAGTGGAGCACAAGTTGGGATATCCCTGGAGGGCAATTTGTCAATAACAGTTATTACAAAAATCTGTAACAGGCATTTGACCCAGCAATGTCTTCACAGGAAAAATTTAGACTGCTGACATATTTACATACTCAGGTAGTTACTGTACAAGTTCATTTATTCTAGAATTACTGTTGTAGCTAAATGCCAGAAGCAAATAATCTTTAATAAGAGACAAGTTACTTAAATTATAGTACATCCACACAAAGAAATAATGTGAAATTTTTAATAAGAATGACTTATATCTATGTGCACTGATATGGGCAATTTTCAACATGGATTCTAAATGAAAAATTGAGGATACACAAAATATACTAGCATTTCTAACAACTATGTGAGAGACTGGGTGGGTATGGGCAGGTTTGCATTTATATACAGAGAATACCTCTAGAAATTTTCACACACAAAACAATAGTAACAGGGATTTGGGTGATTGGGAAAAATAGTTACTTTTGTATTATTTGATATTTTAATATAATATGAGAAAATTTTTTAAAGAATCAGAATATTTGCTTTGTTTAGTTTCCCTACCAGACCTGACCTGACCAATGAAAATCACTAGAAATACTCAAAAACTTTTTATTTTTATACAGTATATTTTATTGATTATGGTATTACAATTGGCCTATTTTCCCCCTTTGCTCCCCTCTGTCTGGTACCCTCTTCCCTCCAGCAACCCCCCGCCCCCTCCCAGTTCATGTCCATGGGTCATGCATATAAGTTCCATGGCTCCTCTATTTCCTATACTATTCTTAACACCCTCTGTACCTACATATTATGTTTCTTAATCCCTCTACCTTTCCCCCCATTTTTCCCTTTCCTCCTCCCAGCTGATAAACCTCCAAATTATCTCCATACCTATGATTCTGTTCTTGTTCTAGTTGTTTACTTTGTTTTGTTTTTGTTTTTTTAGAGTCAGTCATTGATAGTTGTAAGTTTGTTGTCATTTTAATGCTCATAGTTTTGATCTTTTCCTAAATAAGTCCCTTTAACATTGTATATAATAAAGACTTGCTGATGATGAACTCCTTTAGATTTACCTTGTCCAGGAAGCACTTTATCTACTATTCAATTCTAAATGATAGCTTTGCTGGATAAAGTAATCTAGGTTGTAGGTCCCTGCTTTCCATCACTTTGAATACTTCTTGCCAGTCCCTTCTAGTCTGCAAAATTTCTTTTGAGAAATCAGCTGAAAGTCTTATGGGAACTCCTTTGTAGGTAACTATTTGCTTTTCTCTTGCTGATTTTAAGATTCTCTCTTTACCTTTAACCTTTGGCATTTTAATTATGTGTCTTCATGTGGTTCTCTTTGGGTCCAACTGGCTTGGGACTCTCTGTGCTTCCTGGACTTGTGCGTCTATTTCTTTTGCCAATTCAGGGAAGTTTTCTTTCATTATTTTTTCAAATAACTTTCAATGCTTTGCTCTTCCTCTTCTCCTTCTGGCAGCCTTATTATTTGGATGTTGGCACATTTGGAGATGTCCCAGAGTCATCTTATACTCTCCTCATTTTTTTGACCTCTTGTTTCTTCATTATGCACCAGTTGACTGTATATTTCTTCCTTATGTTCCAAATCATTGATTTGAAACCCAGCTTTCTTCTCTTCACTGTTGGTTCCCTGTGGATTTTTCTTCATTTCACTTAGTGTAGCTTTCATTTCTTCTCTTATGTTTTTGCTGTACTTGATGAGATCTCTAATCATCCTTATCACCAGTGTTTTGAACTTACTTATACCTGAGAGGTTGGTGCTCTCCATTTTGCTTAGTTCTTTTTCTGGAGTTTGGATCTGTTCTTTCATTTGGGCCATATTTTTTTATCTCCTCATTCGCAACCTCCTTGTGTTTGTATTTATGTATTAGGTAGAGCTGCTTTGATTCCCTGTCTTGGTGCCTCTGTTATGCTATAAGGGGAAGAGCCTTAGGTATTCACCATCATCAGGCAAACTGCTTTGCTGCTTTGTGGTGCTGTATGTGGGGAGGGTTCAGAGAGGGAACAATGTCATTTGCTCAGCTATCCCCTGTTTCCAGTCACTTTCTTCATTTCTCATATGTGACTGGTGCCCTCTTAGCTTCCCACTTACTAAATCCCAGAGTGGGTGGCTTAGCATATGTTCTAGGGCCATGGGGTCCTTTAAATGGACTCACGTGAGAGACCAGCAGTTTCTCCCACCACCCTAATGCCCGCTGGTTTTGTCAGCCAGAAGTTATGAGGCTTTCCCTTCCCAGCACTGGAACCCTGCATTATGTGTTCTGGCCTGTGGCTGGGGTGGCTCGCTCCCCAGGTGTCCCTCATAGTTTTTATCTGTCACATGTGAATGTCGGACAGCCCATTCTGCCAGCTGCTGCCACTGCTGCTCACGGCCACCACCTCACCACCACCATACCACATCCTCTCTGCCCTGGCTCCCCATCTCCATCTCTCCTACCTATCTGGAATAATATTTTTTTTAAATCCTTGGTTGTCAAATTTCCACACAGTTTGGTTTTCTGGCAGTTTTGGTTATATTTCATTTTGAGGTGAGTCGTGATCCTTCTTATGGTTGTGGGAGGAGGCAAAGCATGTTTACCTATGCCTCAATCTTAGTCAGAAGTCCCTCAGAAACTTTTTTAACATATTTTTTGAAATGTATAGATAATGACTGGACATATTCCAGAATCAATGAACTGGTGAAAGAACACCAATCCTCAGATTCAGGAGGCTCAAATAAACTCAAGCACAAATAAATATAAATCCACACCTAGATGTGTCATCTAAACAGAAATGACATTTAGAGCTCTGCTGAACTCTCAAAACCAATTATTAAAATCTGAAAAGGGTATGATAATATCTTGAACAAGAGAAAAATTAACTGTCAATATAAAACTATACAAAAATATCTTTGTACAAAAGTACTTTTAGAAATATCTTTTAGAAGTAAGCATAAGATATATCTTTATTTTATTAAAAATACCTTTTATACAACATATCTTTTGAAATGAAAATGAAATAAAACAATTTAAGGTAAGAACTGAGAAAACTGCCACCAGCAAACCCTCACTATGATAACACTAAAGCATTGTGCCCTACGTGTAGGGGGAAATGATCCCAAAGAGAATGATGAGGAAAGAAAGTAGTAAATTGTGAGTAAATCTAAACAAATAGAACTGTATATAAGACAATAATAATTATATTATTTTAAAGGGTTGATAAAAGATAGGATTAACACATCCAAAACCATGACAGGTAGGTCAGGAAAAGGATGATCACATTTGAAGTGTCCTGAGGTTTTTGTACTACTTGAGAGGAGATATTAATTCTAGATTTTAAAGAAATAAATAGATATGCTCACATAGGTTGGGTTTTTAAAAAATACAATAGAATATAGTAAATAGCTTTCAAACTAATTGAAGAAAAAAATTTGAAATGATAAAAAATAATTCCATAATTCTAGAAGACAGAAGTCACCCTGACTCATGTGGCTCAGTAGGTTAGGCATCGTGCCACAAACCAAAGGTCCCTGGTTGGATTCCCAACCAGGGCCTAGGTTATGTGTGAGACAGGCACCCAGTTGCAGGTGTAAGAGAGGCAACCAACCAATGTTTATCTCAGAGCTTAGAGGTTTTTCTTTTCCCTCCTTTCCCCCCTCCCTAAAAATAAATAAATAAAATCTTAATAATAAAAGAGGTAAGTCATAGGAAAGAGAGAAAAAGAATCAGAAATAGAGAACCAGTGGATTGTGAGAAGACGATAAAGTATGTGACATGGTTTTTCAATTTTTCCAAATCCTTACAAGAAAAGGGGGAAAGAAACAGAGCCTCAATCAAAAAAGGAAAACCCATAGATAACATTTTTCACAAAATTAGGTAACAAATAAGTGAAAGCAAAACATCAAGACATGCATGGTATTCTGCTCTTGTAAGGGAGAATGCCCAGGGAAGCCAGAGGATGTCTGGTAGATCTTAGGGCAGGAAAACCCCAAAGAGCCATCAGGTAGCATGCCAAGTATGTCAGGTCATATCAAGAATAACAAAAGATGTATAGAAGGAGTTTGCCGCTCCTATGAAGGTAAGTTCAATGTACACATGACAAAGGCTGAAGGGGCTGGAATAGCATAGTTCCTAATAATTCTACAAGCTGGCCCACCAGGGCTCCCTTTGAGGATAGGGCACAACCCTTTGGAAAAATATCTGGGAGTAGAATCAAAGTTGTGCAGGATAAGAACAACAGAAAAAAGGAAAGAGAAGTCTGTGTAAAGAGAGGAGAGGGAAAAGAGCCAAGAAGAACAGAGACATTGAAGTTAGGAAATCTACCCTAAACAACTTCACCTCTAATTTTCAAAAAAAAAAAAACAAACCAAACAACTAACTAATTTCTCATTAAAAATACAATGGAATATGCCAAGGTCAAATCTCATGCAAAGTTATTTTAAGAAAAAAGAGAGGAAAATAACATCCTTTATGATAATGACTGGAAGCATGGCAAACTAGATGCCAATAAACAGATCAAAACTATAACTTTCTATTTTAAACTGATCCAAAAATGTGATGAAAACAATAGAAATACAACAAGAAGCAACATAACTCAGAACTAGAAAAACTCAGAACTTGAAAAACTCAGTATACCCACACTCGTATCTACCTAATTAGGTATCTTCTAAATACGTAAAGCTAATATTTAAAGCTATAAATGACAGAACTAACAGAAATTATATACAAATTTATAATTATAGTAGGAGATTTTGACACATCCCAATCAATAATTGATTGGTCAGGGAAGCAAAAATCATTAAGAACATAGTAGTCTCAAACAGCCAATGAACAAACTTAATCTAATAGACATTTCTAGAACATTGCAACCAACAAGTCATATATTAGTTATCCATTGCTGTGTAAAAAATTGCCTCAGAATTTAGTAGCTTAAAGTAACAAACATTCACTATCTCACAGTTTCTGTGGTTCAAGAATCCAGAAGCATCTTAGGCTGGTGGTTGTGACTCAGGTCTCTCCCGAAGCTATAGTCAAGTTTTCTGCAAATAGGGAAGAAACTACCCACTCACATCATTCTTGAAAGAATTTGTTCCTCATTGGCTATAAGCAAATAACTTCACTTCCTTGATTCATGGTCCTCTTAAACCTGTCAATTTGCTTCTCCTACAGCAAGGGATCTGAGAGAGAGAGAGGGAGAGAGAGAGAACTAGTGAAAGCACCCAAGCTGGAAGCCAAAGACTTTCTTTTCTCCTCCTCTTCCTTCTTTTCTTTAATAACTTTACTGACATATAATTCACATATCACATAATTCACCTATTTAAGTGTATAATTTAAGGGGTTTTAGTATACTTACTATCCACAGAACTGTGCAATTATCTCCGCAATGTTACTTTTTCATTACCCCCAAAAAATATCCCATTCCCTTTAGTTCTCACCCTCCCCAGCTAGCCCAGCCCCAGCACTAGCCAATAAATAATCTACATTCTGCTGCTATAAATTTTCCTATTTCAGATATTTCATAGAAATTAAATCATATGATACATGGTCATTTGTGACTAACTTCTTTCACTTAATATGATGTTTTCAAGATTCATACATGTTGTATCATGTATTAATACTTCATTCATTTTTAAGGTTAAATAATATTTTACATTTTCTTTACCTGTTTCTTAGTTGATGGTCATTTCGGTTGTTTTCCCCTTTTGTCTGTTATGAATAACACTGCTATAAACATGCACATACAAGTTTTTATGTGGGTATATATTTTTATACCTGGCATACCTCTTGGATATACCTGAAGTAGAATTTCTGGGTAAAATGGTAACTCTTTGTTTAACCATTTGGGGAACTGCCAGACTGCTTTCCAAAGCAGCTGCATCATTTAACATTCTCACCAACAATGTCTCATGTTACAATTTCTCCACATCTCAGCCAGCAATAATTATCTGACTTCTTTATTATAGTTACCCTAGTGAGTGTAAAGTGATATCTTGTGGTTTTGATTTGCATTTCTGTGATGACTGATGATATTGAGTGTCTTTATTTGCATACAAAGACATTTGTATAGTCCTCTTTGAAAAAATGTCTGTTCTTATCCCTTGCCCAGGTCTTAATTGGATTAGGATTTTCCTTTTTATTATTGAGTTGTGAAAGTTTTTTCCATATTTCAGGTGCAACTCCCTAATCAGATATATGATGTGTAGATAATTTCTCCTATTCTACAGTTGACTTTTCATTTTATTAAGAGTGTCCTATTACTATGATTGGTTAACACAGACACAAAAATCTTAAGCAAAAATAGCACCAAACCGACTCAAAAATGGATTTTTAAAAATCAGTACCAATCCAGTCAAGATGGAGATATAGGTAAATATAGCTTGCCACCTTGCACAACCAGAACAAAAATTACAACTAAACTACAAAACAAATATCATCCAGAGTTGTCCGAAAATCAAGCTGTATGTAAGTCTGACAACCAAGGAATTAAATAAGTCACATTCATTCAGATGGGTAGGAGGGGCAGAGATGTCTTTACATATAGAGACATGGGGCAACAAAGAGACTTAGAACAAGTGTTCTTATACCCATGTGTGGTAGATAAAAACCTGGAGGGATACCTCAGGAGCGAGGAATCCCAGGTGCACACCAGACCACAAAGCCCAGAGTTCCAGTTCCAGGAAGGTAAGTCCCCATAACTTCTTGCTGTAAAAGCCAGTGGGCATTGCGGTGGCAGAAGAAACTGTGAGAGTCTCGAGTGTCCTCTTAAAGGGCCCGCAATGGACTTAAGACTTCTACAGATTCATTCCCTCTGGGCGTCAGCACCGGGGCAGCAGCTGGAAGGGTACCAGTGACATGTGGGAAGAAATTGAAGTGTCCAGAATCAGGGCAAGTGCCAGGGGACAGCTTCCTCCAGGACAAAACTCCAGAGGCCAGGCAACAGCATTGTCTCCTTTCTAAGCCCTCCCACACACAGAGCCACAGAACATCGACACCATATTGGAGACTCCATCAACCTGGTTCTCACACGTTTCCCCACCCTGGTGATTACCTAAGGATCCATCCAATTTACTGGTGCACTTTTCTGCAATAGGCCACACTACTAACACAGGGAGTCAAAACAGCTCTACCTAACACATAGAAATAAACACAGGGAGGCTGCCAAAATGAGACAAAGAAACATGACCCAAATGAAAGAACAGAAGAAAACTTCCAAAAAAAGAACTAAACAAAATGGAGATAAGCAATCTTTTGGATGCAGAGTTAAAAAACACTAGTTATTAGGATGATCAAGGAACTCACTGAATACTTTAGCAGCATAAAAAAGACCCTGGCAGAAATGAAGTTTGTATTAAGTGAAATAAAAATTTGCAGGGAACCAACAGTGTAGTAGATGAAGCCAAGAATCAAATCAATGATTTGGAACATAAAGAAAAAAACATTCAATAGGAATAGCAAGAAGAAAGAAGAATCCAGAAAACAAGGATGGGCTAAGGAGCCTCTGGGACAACTTTAAACATTCCAACATTTGAATCATAGGGGTGCCAGAAGGAGAAGAGGAAGAGCAAGAAATTGAAAACTTTTCCCTCATTCACAGAAGAATTTGAACCTAGTCTCTGGCTCATGGCTCCACCCTGCCCCCTCCTCATCTTACCACCCTTTAGCTGGCTTGGTTGATGCTGTCATTGCACCCCATGACTAATCCAACACTCTAGCATCACCATTACTTGAGGGCATTTCAGACTGTGGCTTTCCTGTAGTTTGCTGTTATGGACTGAAAGCTTGTGTTCCTCCACAATTCACATGTGGAAACCTTAACCTTCTCCCACCCCAGTGTAATGGTATTCAAAGGTAGGACCTTTGGGAGGTAATTAGGTTGTGAGGGTAGAACCCGTGTAATAGTAGGATTCATGTCCTTATAAAAAGAGGAAGAGACTCTTCCATCTCTCTTCCTCCCTCCCTTCTCCTCCCTCTCCCTCCCCCGACCCACTCTCTCTGAGTGAAGATAAAACAAGATGACCATCTACAAACTAGGAAGAAGGCTCTCACCAGATGTGGGGTCTACTGACACATTTACCTTGGACTTCCTAGCCTCCAGAACTGTGAGAAATAAATGTCTGTTGTTTAAGCCACCCAGTCTATGGTATATTTTTTATAACAACCCAAGCTAAGATAGCTGCCTGCCAGGTTACCTGATCCCTGATGTTTTAAATTTCAATATCCCATTCTGACTACAATCTCCTGCTCTTCTAACTCGCTCACATCTACATCTCAGTCTACATCAGCAGGTTCTTTCCATCCTATCATCATCACTCTATATTCCTTTATAATACTATCATCAGTGAACATTTGTTAAGTCTATTACTTAGCAGAATTGTCTTCTTCATCACCTGCACTGACACCTGGCCCCCTGGTAAAATCTTCCTTCCACCTCACTGATATTTCTCTTTGTTCTTCTTCACATCTTTCTTCACCTTGTCTGAAGTATAAGGAAGGTTTCTTCCTTATGTCACTGTGGTTTTCATTCTTGCCATCTTCCTTGGTTGGATAGACAATCGAGTCTATTTTATAAAACAAAAATAATCATCCCTTCTTATTTATTTTAAGTAACTACAAATATGCCTGCGGTTCCCAGATCAGTATGTGAGGTGCTGCTCTTGCCCCTAGGCTTGGATACAAGAAGCCCTATGGCCTCTGCACTAATCCATTCCTGCAAATAAAACAGAACCCTCCACCCTTTGCATTCTCTGTATCAGTTGGTGGAACCAGCAGCCACCCAGGCCCCATGAAATGAATCCTTGATTCTCTCTCCATAGTACTGAATTTCCCAATAGTCAGACCTAGTTGGTGTTCAAGACACCAGCAACTGGGAGACATCTGAAAAAAAATACTTGGAAAAAAATTTATTATTTGGAATTGTACAAAACAAACAAAATCAAAACTTACTACATGGCAAAATTTAAAAACAAAACTTTGCTGAATTTTCTCATACTCATTACATGGTTCATTATAACTTTTTAAAAAATATGTGTACGGGGAGTGGTGGGGGGAAATGGAGACAACGGTACTTGAACAACAATGAAAAAATGAACTATTCAAAAATAAAAATAAAAGATGGAAAATATGTATAATAAGGCAACATAAAGTTTCTAATATTTGGGGTCCCTGGAGGTCTTAATCTAGTCCTGTCCTCTGTGAATCACCACGTCCTGACACTTTGGCATTCTAAGCATCTCTGGCACCCCGCTGTCCCACATCCCCACCCCCTCATCCCTAACGGCCACCAGCTACGTCAGCCTCTTCTCCTCCACCCTGCCTCCTGTCATACCATCCCTCCCACAGGACCCGCGGAGTGGCTTTTCTAAAAGTAATTTCAAAGCCCTCTCTGCCCCTTGCAAACAAGCAAACAAACGATAAATAAACAACACCTCTTTAGTGTCACCACACTAACAACAGGACCGAGCACCTTAGCATGACTCTCAAGGTCTCCCTGATGAATTCTGGTGTTTCTCAAATGTGACTTTCTAACCACTTTTCCAGATTCATTTGGAAATTCCTAAATTTCCAGGGAGGAGGAGGAGGAGCTACATATTTAACAAGCATCTCAAATGTAAAATGTGGAGACTGCTGTCTACCTCCCCAAGCTCACCTGCCATCACTCACTCACTCACTCACTCTCCAACAAAAGCAGGGGGTTCCCACCCCTAGATGCTTATTTAAAATCAGCCAGAAAAAAAATTGTTTAATACCAGTGCCCAGGCATCTCTGAACAAATTAAAGAAGGCTGTCTAGGCATGAAGCCCAGGAACTGGCATTTTTTTAGAAGCTACCCAAGTGAATCTACTCCGCAGGCAGAATTCAAACTATTGGTAGCGTGAAGGTGGAGCTGCTTGGAAAAGCGCCTCCACACCTGTGATGTGTCTTGCCTCCAGTGCTGTGTTCCTGAGATTCCGCACCTGGAATGAAGCTTGGCCCTGATACCTGTTGGACCAATTTCTCTTTATCCCTTAAGACTTGACTTAGGTAATATTAATAATTCCAGGGAGCTTTTCCACACTCCCTCCCATAGGCTAGGTGTTTTCCACTTTCTCTGGGCTCCCGTGAATCTTTCTCATCCTTTGAATTTAGCAGCATCTGGCATACAGCAGGTACTAAAGAATGATTGTTGACTGAATCATTGAATAAATTAAAAAGTGAATGAGTTGATAAAAGAGTTAATAGGTCACCTGCTTAGAGTAAGGGGCCTAAGTTGAAGTTAGAATATTAGAAAGAGGGCAATATTTAGGACAAGGGGTGTGAATCAGCAAGAGATTAATGAAAAAAAATGAGTTTTGCAAATACATTCATGTAAAATAGAGGAGTAAATTTCTTTACTGTAGTTAAAATATTGGCTTAACTATGAAATCCATTCTATGTGCAAGCTCCTGTAGGTGCCATAGGCTCTATGTATGTCATTAGCCAAGACCCAAACAGAGTTCAGTTAACTGCTGCAATGGATTGTCAACCCTTTACACCTTAGTGTAAATAAAAGTTCTGAAGGTAGAAGAAGGCTGCCATCTACTGAGAAAAATGGAGCATTACAGAGAAGTGAAAGCATTGGAGGTTTTTCATTTTTAAATTCTTCCTAGAAAATGTCCTATCTAATTTCCTGCTCTATGCACTGTATATCTTACCAAGCATTTTTATAGATTATTTTAAATACATTAATATTTAGGGAAACTTTACATCTCTTCAAAAAATATTCCATGCCCATTTTTCTTTGTTCACAGTTTTTCTTAAAATCTGTAGTGTTTTTCTAAAAGTCTTTAATTAAAATTTTAAAAATAAAAATTAGTGGCTAGCACAGTTCCAAAGACCATACTGTTATTCATACACAAGGGGGAAAAATATCCTACTACTTGTTTCATTAATAAATTAAGGGAATAAAAAAATTTTGACACAAGGCAAGGACCAGATAAATTCACATTATTTAATACAAAATGCAAACAATGTTCACTTAAATGCATTGTTGGAGCCTTGGCAGGAAGTCACCTCCAGCATTGCGGTTCACACTGTGGAGCCAATGAAATCACCTGGATGACAAGTGAAGGGAAGGTCACCTGAGATCTGCTCTTTATTTCCTATGGACCTCAGATGAACAACTCTCTGTTAATGGCTTAGAGATATTTTCCCAGGATCTTTCCTTGTACACAAGATACTCAGTTACTATTGAGAGAGGAGGCTGAACCAAACATAGTTGGGTCTATGGCATTTCTGCTGAGATCCCCGGAAAGTTCACACATATGTAGAAATAGCACTTATTGAGCAGTTCCTATATGCCGGTCACTAGTTTTTACCTTATGGATGGTATATAATTTAATCCAAACATTCATATGAGGTAGGTTTTATATCAAGTTTAACGATGAAGAAAAAGAGACCTTAAGAAACTGAAGACGTTAACCTGAGCTTGTATATCCAGTAAGCAGTAGAAATTTCAAAGCCAATTTTTCTGACTCTCAAACCTAATTTTTCTCCACGTGCCCAAGCCCTGTTGCAAGTGAAAAGTAGACACTCCAGCGAAGAAAAATAGTTACAGGCAGCATCATAAAAGAAACGAATTCTTAGATTTGGGGATGTAGAAGGAAATACATTTCCCATGAATTTGAATTCTTAACAATATCTACAGGGGGAGTGTTTCTCAAAAGATTTGATTGGAATACAAACCACCACAGTGTCCCTCGTGAAAAAAGGGTGCTGAGTGTTCAGTTGGATTTGGGAAGTGCTACATTCTGTATTTCCTCTTAGAGAATGAAAATGTTCCTTTGAATATTAAGAGCCCTGAGAACTCAGTGGTAAAGAACTCTGTTTAAGCTGGTTTATCCAATTTTTCACACAGAATTTTCCTTGCAGCACATCTAACACCCCAGTGAACACCAGTTAGAAAATGCTGCCTTGGCCAGTGAGAAGCCGTTGATGGGTTTTAAGCAGGATATGAACATGGTTACATTTGCATTTTGGACTCAGGATTCTGGCAGATGGGGTTTGGGACTGGGAGAGACCCAAGTGGAAGGGCAGCCAGAATCCGAAATAGGATACTTAGGGTAATATGGATATAGAGCTATTTAAGAAGTAAAACTAATGACTCGGAGATGCATTAGATGTGGGAGAGAATAAATAATAAGTAACCCACAGATTTCTAGCTTGAGTGACTGGATAGATGTTGTACCAAGAGAAAGAGAAATTGGTTTAACTTTTTAAACTCAGTGCTTTTCAAATCTATTTATCCCTAACTTCCCCCCCCCCCCGCCCCGCCCCACTTTTTAAATAACCAGTGGAGCTGACGTCTGGCAGATTACACTTTCAGAAATACTTCTATGGGGGTGTTATGCAACAGAAAGGATCGCCAAACTGCAACTCTCAGGTCAAATCCTGCCCATCACCTATTTTTGTAAATAAAGTTTTATTGAAACATTGCTATGCTCATCTATTCACTGTAACAGTTAGTCATTGCTTTCATGCAATAGTTGCACCACTGTTGAATACTTGCAACAGAAACTGAACGGCCTGCAGAGCTTAAAATATTTACTCTCTGTCCCTTTGCAGAAAAGTTTGTGAAATATTGATCTATTGAATAATAAGCACGTGGTAGATGCTTGAAAAATCAGTGAAATGATTCATTGAAATCCATGAATATGAACACCAATGCATCTGCAACCCAAGTGTCCTCAGGCTATACCAGTTGATAAGGACAAAAGAATCACAACAAAGAAACCCGAAGTCTAGTTCTTTGGTTCAGCCTCCTACCCAACTTGCAGAAATTTTGGAACTCTAGCTCCAGCACAAACCTATCAGAGTCTCTGTACATATGGCATCTGTCAACTCAGCCGCCGCCACTCCTGACATTGCCTCCTATAACCCTGGCTGCAACCCCACAGAGGGGGCTCCCAACCCCACCTTGGTGTCTATCAGCTAGCACTTCTGCTTCATGCAGCGTTTCTAAGTTAGGAATGCATTCGGTGGCAAATAACGGAGATTCCTACTATATAAACTTTTTTTAGGGGCATTTATTCATCCATTCTAAAAGAAATCTTATGGTGGGGATCCAGGGCTGGTTCCAAGTAGGAAAGATAAAGGAGGGAAAGCAACAGGCTGAGGGAGCATGCTAGGCAAAAATGTCTTTTTCAACTACTTTCTTGGCCGCCCAACCTATGGTTTTCCACTTTATACCTCATTATCCCAGACTAGTTCACCCAGCAACCATTTTCTGCAAGGAAATCTGGGAAGATAAGTATGTGAGCTTTCTAGCCTATTTGGTAGAGGAAAGGAAAGGATGTTGGGAATGGCTTTTGAAGTAGCCAAACTACAGCATGTGACTCAGTGCCTTTTCTTTGTTCCATTCTCCACCACATTCTCACCATTCTTTGTTTGAGCAAAGACAGTGCCCCGACTCATGTTGGTGTTCAACAGCTCGCAGGTATGTGGCAGCAGCGGCCTGTGTGCATGTCACACCTGTCCTCCTAACAGTGGGTGTGAGGAATCAGTCTGAGCAGTGCCACTTTATTATATTGGCTTTACCATGACCTTCCTTCCTTTCTTATCCTAAAGCTTAAAAGAACTTACAAGTGTAAGTTTTCTTCAAGAAAAATCTCTCTGATGTGCTCCTTAGCATCTCATATTAGTCAGTCTCTGGGATGTCTTCCAGATATCTCCAGACATGGATGAATCTATAGGTTGTATACAACTTGAAATTCCACTCTGGCGTCTTCGTAAATCAAAAAGGCAGAGCAAGAGTGGATGGAAATAGGTTTTCAGAAACACCAGTGCTCAGGGCTTAATTACAACTACGAAGGGAGTAGTTCTGGAATACCTACCACTTGCCACAAACTTAAAGTCTTTATTTTATTTATAAAATATGAAATTTATTTTTTTTCTTCAGATTGGCTCAACCTGCTCAGAAACATGTTTGCCTTAATTATAAGCACATTTAAGGGGCACTAGTTAAAGGACCCCCACAAATATTTTTGCATCCTGCTCCCTACTAGTTGACATTTTTCATAAGAAATTAATGTTTCTCACCACAATTAGAAATAAGACCAAACAAAATGTTCATTTGATAGGTAATATTTTATTGAATTTCACACACAGGTGTGAAGGCAATGTGGTGATTAAGAGTTCAGGCTCTAGAGAGACCAATAATCCAACATGGGCTTGACTGTTATTAAATATGTTTTCTCGCCTGTAAAGGTTTAAATAAAATAATATTTACAAAGCACTTAGTGAGCCTGGTATCTAGGAAGGACTCAATGTTAGTTGTTCTTGCTCTTGTTATTGAACTTATGGGAAAAGGAGAGGCAGTACAAAGGGTATCAAGTTATCTAAGGGTAGGAGAAACATATTCCACAGAGGAGAAAATAACATTGAAAGAATAGAGAAGTTCCCGTGGCATATAATGTACACAATAGGCCAAACTTTCCGATTTCGCACATTAGCAGGTGGTCCAGCCAAGGGCCCATGGGCAGTGGAGTCTGACTCAGTGGGGGAAGCAATGCAGAATTGTGCCACCAGATGGCAGCATAGAGCCACTGCCATTTTCACCCTTGAGCAGCATTGCAGCTCCATCATGCTGAACTATGTATCCAATATTCCAAAGATAATTGGGTTCACAGCAATGGGCATAGAAAAGATCCCAGCCAGACTCCCCCTACTGCAGCATCTAAGCCCTGAACACTGGTGTTCCTGAAATTTCATTTCCACCTGCTTTTCCTCACTCCACCTTTTCTTCTTGCCATTCTTGAGAATGTAGAATAACTAGTAAATCTGATTTATTTCAAAAAAGAGCCACTCCTATACCCGCAGTAAAGAATTGAAGGTCCACTCTGCAACAAGCATTTAGCTCATCTTTCTAAATGAATAGTGGTTCACACAGTGGTTCATCTATGACCAAAACTTTCATTAAAACAAAACACCTTTTGCCGTGCTTTACAGCACCACCAGCAATGGGCAAACCACATTCTGAGAAGAGTAGTTCAGAAACAACAATGCCACAGAAATTCAATTGCTTTTTTGCAGAACAGTCGAGCATTATTCCATCAACATCTTTTTTTTTTTTCTTTTTTTTGTAATTGCGGTAACATTAGTTAATGACATTATATAAGTGTCAGGTGTACAACACTGCAATTCCCTATCTGTACACACTCTAGAGTGCTCAGCATGGCAAGTCTGGTTTCCATCCCTCACCACACGTTTGACCCCTGTACCCATTTCACTCTCCCCCCATCCCCTCCGCCTCTGGTAACCATGATTCTGAGGTCTGTATCTATGAGTTTGTTTTTTTTTTCTGTTGTCATTGTTGCTGTTGTTCCTCTTTTTGTTTTGTTTTGTAGTTCACATGTGAATGAAATCATGTGGTTTTTGTCCTTTTCTGTCTGACTTATTTCACTTAGCATAATAACCTCAAGATCCATCCATGTTATTGCAAATGGCAAAATTTCATATTTTTAATGGTTGAGCAGTATTCCATTATATATATAATCTCACATCTTCTTTATCCATTTGTCTGTTGATGGATGGTTATGCTGTTTCTATATCTTGACTAATGTAAATAATGTTACAATGAACATAAGGGTGCATATATATTTTTGAATTAGTGTTTTCTTACTCTTTGGACAAATATCCAGAAGAGGAATTATTTTTAATTTTTTTTTTTTTGAGGAAACACCTTACTGTTTTCCGTAGTGGCTGCACCAATTTACAATACCACCAACAGTGTACAGGGTTCTCTTTTCTCCAAATCCTCTCCAACACTTATTACTTCTTGTCTTTTTTAATAATAGCAATTCTAACAAGTGTGAGGTGATATCTCATTGTGGTTTTGATTTGCATTTCCCTGATGATTAGTGATGGTGAACATCTTTTCACATGCCTGTTGTCCATCTGTATGTCTTCCTTGGAAAAATGTCTATTAAGTTCCTCTGCCCACTTTTTAGTCAAAATATTTCATTATTTTGTTGTTGTATTTCATGAGTTCTTTATATATTTTGGATGTTAACCTCTTATTGGAAATATTATTTACAAATATCTTCCCCCATGCAGGTGGTGTCTTTTTATCAACATCTTTTAAGATGAATTTCCAATATGAAATAGCTTTTAAATGCATTCATACAAATAAAGTATATTTCATCCTGATCTCAAAGCCTTTATCAATTTTCATTGTTAATCTAAAGAAACAGGTCATTTTCCTTTATCGCCACAAATAGGAATAACATTATAATGATTCATCATCGATTAAAATACAATAAGACCATCAGTCTGAACCAGTTTATTTTTAATTGGGATCAAGTAAATCATTCAAGGGGAAGGACAGAGGTATGCATAGTGTCCCCCAAGCTCTAATGTACATTTGGTGCTTAGATTTAGTCAACAGATTAAAATCTATATGACTCCCTAGAAGCTATACATGTGCAAAAGCTGAAAACAAGTTATTTCTCCTTACATCATCATACACATATACCTGAAATTTTCTCATAATCTTCATGTTTATTGTGCTAGATGCTGGCCTGGTACTGCAGTTATGCTCGCATCTCTTGTCCTGTAATATATGCCTAACTTCAGTGTGAATTAAATGTGAGCTCATGGTAATTTAAAAAATATTTCCAGAATGATTTTTTATAATGACACAACATTGAGCTGAAAACAACCAAAACATCCACTCTTTGAAATATGTAGTTTAACCCTGAAGTTAATAATCATCAGTAATTAACATTATCAGTGATATTAACAAACCACATATGTGTCCCCCAAATATGCTGCACTGAGAAAGCTACAAAAGCTCTTAGATAGGACTCCTTCCAAAAAGCATAACCTGAATCCAATCATGAGAAAATCTCAGATAAACCCAAATTGAGGGATTATTCTACAAATAAATGGCCCTATACTCTTCAAAAATGTCAGTCATGAAAGCAAAGTAGGAGAAACTGATCCAGATCAGAAGAAAACAAAGAGATGTGAAAACTAAATGAAACATGTAATCCTGAGTTTGATCTTGAACCAGAAAAAAAATTTCTGTACAGGACATTATTACTGGGACAATTGGTAAAATTTGCATAAGGTTTGTCGATGAGATAATAATAATGTATCAATATAAAGTTTCCTGATTTTAATAACTGTATATGGTTGTATCATTTAAGTGAATGTCCTATTCTTAGGAAATACACAAAGTTTTTAGAAATAAAGGGCAATGTACTCCCAAGTGATTCAGAAAGAATATATAATTTTTGTGTATAAGGAAAGAAAGAGAATGTGCAAAGATAGCAAATGTTAAAAAATGGTGGATCCGAGTGAAGAGTATACCAACGCCCTTGCACTATTCTTGCAACTTTTCTATAAGTTTGAAATTGTTTCAAAATAAAAATAACCCATTTAAAAATGGTTCAACACTAATATCTAGTAAAGCAATCTTTACTTTATTTTTTTAATAAAACAACATGTACCAAGGGGGAAAAAGGGAAGTTTAAAAAGAAAAGCACCCACATGCCACCTCCTTATCCTGTAGGTGTTCCCAAGTCTGCAAGTGCCCTCGCCAGTCGGTGTTGTCATGCATCTTTTGTCCCCTATGTGTGGTTACTGCCTTCTGTTCCAAGTCACCATCATCTCTTGAATGGAGATTGGACTCCCCACCTCCACCAGTCAGTCCCCTTACCCACCCCCCGGCAACTGCCTATTCAAATCAGAGCAGCTAACATGTGCCTTTTGTGTTTGGAACTTCACAAAATGAAGTTGTACATATTCACACACACACACACACACACACACACACACACACACACAGAAAAAAATCACATAAGTAGAAATTAGAAATTTTGGAAAAATACATAAATAGTTTAAATAGTTTAGCACTCAAAGACATTCAACTTTGTTTAATCCCAGTAAAATCCCTTTTACTTTCACACATCGCTACAGTTCACCTGCCAAATTGAAAAAGAGACCAAATGCCCCCAACTTTTTTTTTCCCCTCTCCACCCCTGTCCTTAACCGCTGCTCAAATTCTATGTTACCACTATGGCTCTCCACCTGGGCATTTCTGAGGCCAGGTGGCTGTCTCCAAATCTCTGAAATCAGATGGGATCAGGCTCTGCTCTCTGATGAAGCCAGAGCCTTCCGGATCTCACTGACATCTGCCAGCCAAGGGTAAGGCCCCTGACGCTGAGTATAACTCTGCCGCTAACCAGCTGTAAGACTTTTGCAAACTGTATAGTCTTTCCTGTTTTCAATTTTCAATTAAGTAAAACAGAGGCAGGATTAAATAATTTCTAAAATCACTTTTAATTCTGAAAGACTATGATTCCATAGCCAGAAAAAGTAGAAATAATTAGATACAAAATCAGGAACAGAAAAAAATTTGAAAAACAGCTGAGTGAAAGATAATCATGAACATTATAGGTTTATTGTAGGGCTTAGACAGAAGATAGAAGAACAAGAAGAACTGTTCCTCTGGTGGAATAGAATTAGGTAATTGGAGACCGGTAATTGTAGAATAAGATGATAAATGACTTCATAAAACAGTTGACCATGACTGTAACCAGCTATGGATGAATGACACATCTCCAAATGCTGTAATTAAATATCTCTGAAACTCAATTCTAGCAGTGAGTAAGGTTTCCTTCCTTTATACTTTGAATAGCTTGGGAAGTATATTAGTCAGCTTTTTAGGTTACTAGATCAATGGGTCTCAAAGCCTGAGCTACAAGTCTAGACTCAACATCAGAGCATTTCAGAGTGAGCAGGAAGGGTTAATCAACAAGTCCATCTTTTTACTTAGCGTAATACATGAGGATAGTAAAGACTAGGTTGGTTGAATGACTTTTCGAAGGTCATACAGAATGATGGCTCACTCCCAAAACATCTGACTGGCTGTCTCATTGCTGCATCCTCTTCTGTGAAGCACTTCTAACCACTTGGTATCCGATTGGGCTTGTCTCTGCTTACAGAAGCCATAGCCATATTTCACTTCTAGCACTGATTCACACACTTCACCCCTGTTCATGTCTCTGGGACTGTCTGCCAGCTTAGGTGCATCATATACAAGGAATACTTTTGCAATATTGGAGACATTTCCCCTTCCTGAGGAGTGTCTCTCTCTGAGGCAGGCCCAGTGAATACAATCACAGGCAACCCTTCAGACATAACCGTTCAGGTGTTTTCTTTTTGCAATGGTACATTTCTCCAAGGGCTTCTATGTCCACCAAAGTGTTCTCTAGGAATTTGGATAGTTAGGGAGCCATTGCATTACAGCACCTCATCTATGTTTTGAATTCAAAGTAATCTGTCAAAGAAAAAAGCCAGTCCTCTTATAGAAACACTCGGCAGCCTGTTTCTTCTCTGGGTTTGCCTTTAGAGAGAGGAGAGAGTTAAGGGGAACTCCGTGATAGAAGATAATTCCCTTATCATAGCTATTGCTAATAATAAAGGTGGTCTTTGTTACCCGATATGGTGATGGTGGTTTCCATTTACCATGTGATGATGCAAAAGAAACAAGCATCATGTCTTGTGTTAGCGTTGCACAAGTCTTCGACAGCACTCTGGGCTGACCCTGAGACCCTGCTAAGGCTAGATGAGAGCTGTGCTTTTGCAGCTCACCCCCCACTCTCCCCAAAGCCATGGCATCTAGAGAGAGAGCAGCAAAACTTGCTATCACATATCTTCTTGCAATAATTTCTCATGAAAACAGATATGACATTTTGGGGGGTTTTTAATCTTCAGGAAAGCCTCTTCAGGAAAACAAGAATATAATTTCTTGACTCTCAAGCTCTCAGTCCTCTGTGCTGTTGATAAAAACCTCTCTATCATCTGGAAGTTCTTTGTTTTAAATGTGCCCCTCCACCTTGCCAGTTCTCGCAAGCTCTTTTGTAATCCATAATATTTCAGAAGAATAAAAGTGATTCCTTGTCAATTCAAATGCTTGAGAAGTCCTAAACTAGAAACTTGGATCCAAAGGGCCTTAAGGTCTAAGGTTCTCATTCTAGAGAATCTAGACCTACAATTTAATTGGTGATATGGTTCACAGGAAGGGGGAGCAGCGGAATCATGGGGTTAAATTTCCCCTTTTTGGAAATCAGACTATTTGAATCTGAATCTCTATTCTTTAACTTACTAGCTGTGGGAACTTGTAAGAATGTTCACCTCTTCAAATTTCATAGATCACTGATAAAAACAATGTTGATAACAACTTTAATAATAACAATTAATACGTTTCAGCTGTCATCATCATCATGAGCAGCAGCAGCAGCTGGGAAGGCAATGTCACATTACTTTTAGGCTCATGGGTTCTGAAATTACATTGCCTAAGTTAAAATCCTGGCTCCATTTCATATTAATTATGTGACTAGAGGCAAACTATTTAACCTCAAGTCATAGGTTTTTCTTCTCTAGCATGAGGATGAAGGTTGTCATGAAAAAGAAAAGCAATCTATCCACAGAAAATGTATGGCATGGTGCTTCATAAATAGTGACCATTTTAAAAATACTATTTATTGTTATTATTAATGGGGAAATAGCAAAAACAGTGGTAGCAATATCGCTTTATTTGGGAGACAACTTATAGTTACTAATATCAATATATAGCTCTGAAAACATTCTTGGCAGAATTACTGTTTTCATCTTTGACTGGAGCTACATTACAAATACCCATCTTCTCTCAACAGTACAAGGACCTTTGAAAGAATATTCTGGATGAACTGGGAGTCCACAGCATCCAGTAATATTCCAGACAAGGAAATATTTTTTCCCCTCCTGAGCTGTTCTGTTTGATTTATTAAAATTTTTTCTCATGCTACTTTAATAGTTGGGATACTAATAACAACAATTCCTGCCAATATTTCTAAAAATATAAAATTTTTCACTGGTCTAATATTATGATTATTTAAAGCATTTACCTGAGGAAAACTTATTCTCTAGAGGTGCTATTATATAATAGCTGGGCACTGGATTTTAAGTTGAAACAAACCAAACATTTGTATGTGAAATGCTCCTCCCTCCACTTGCTTGAGGAGAATATTATGGTCTTGGACCATTGCTGAGCATTTTTTCATCTGTCTCCTCATCTATGAAAATAGTAGCTGCCCTACCTGTCTTCCAAGGTTGTTACTGGAGATCAGATGAGGAAAACCTTGGATTGAATTGTAACTGAAGTTGTTGTACAAATTTAAATTCTTATTTCAAAATCTGAGCTCACCCACCCACACAAACGCTAGGTCTTGGATTTTGTTTGTATTAACTGAAAAAAATAATTTCTTTGGTTGGTACTTTACCCCATTGGCCTGAATTTGGCTCTCACATTGGAGGGGCAGGCAATTTCAGAATCAGTTTTAAGGCCTGGGAAGCGGACCGATCTTCTCTGGAAACAGGGAGTCGGTGCTTCTGCTGCAGGAACCTTCACATACGCCTTTAAGGAATTTCACCAGACCTTCTCAGAGCTGTGCACATGCCAAAATATATATTAACATGATAAACTACAATGGACTTGTGTTTAAAGTCAAAAATACACTTTTAAAAATAAGTACTTAAGTTGGCTGACTGAGCAATAATACCTGGATGCTGAGCTGAATTTGTTTAGAATAAACCACTGAGTAAACTTTTTCTTAACATTTTGCACTGAAGCAAGGAAAACCAAAGGGGAAAACACAATCTTGTGGAACATTTTCTCCTTTCTACATTACGGAACAATTGCAACCAGTAGCGCAGTTATAGAGCCATGCCAGCACACTCTGACAGTCTCTGTAAAATGTTTAGGTGCCAATTAAACTTAAATATGCTCCCTGTGCCCCTGACTCTATCTGCTTCTTTCTGTATTACACTTGTCCCTTACACCCCCTGTAATCCCCTTTTTGATACCCAGAAAATCTGCTGCAAAAGAATGCCTCAAACTTGGAAAAAAACTGCAAAAAAAGTCAGGTGCCAATTTTTCACTTCTGTGTTCTGTGTTTGCCTGCCGGTGTTGGGAGGAGAAGCATAGACTCCCTTCTCTCTTCCTTTGGTTTTATACAGTTCTTATTACACTTTTAGGTTGGTTCCACTGTTTCAATTTGGGTGGAATATTGTGAGTTATTTTGACTTGAGCAACTTCTCCTGTGGGTGGAATATCTAGGGTGCAGAAGTGCTTTTGTCTAGGCTATTCAGTTCATTTGGGGAAACATCACTGCCATCAGTATATTTTGAGAAGCATACATTATTATCCTGTGAGAGTTCGAGCTCCAGCTTGAAGCATCAGAGAGCAGAAACCCTGCTTAACTAGATGGTGGTTCATGGAAACCTTTTTTTTTTTAAATCATTTTTTTCAGTTACAGTTGACGTACATGCTTATATTAGTTTCAGGTGCACACCCCAGTGATTAGACATTACAAACTTCCTAAGTGATTTTCCTGATAAATCTCCTGCCCATCTGGCCCCATACATAGTTATTAGTATATTATTGACTGTATTTCTTATGCTGTACTTAACATCCTCATGACTATTCTGGTGAAGGAATTAAAAAGTACAGAGAACTCTTGCCTATCCCATGTCTTCCAATATGACAATATTCGGTGTGCTCACACTGAGAGTGGCACAGGGAAGGTCTCAGAATTTGCCATAATGGCCCCAGCTCCTCCATTCCTAGTGAACCAGCTCCCTAGCCCAGGGGTGGGAATTGGAGAGGAGTACCCCAGTGTGGCATAAATGCATCCCAGCAGAACAAAGGTTGACAGATTCTCTCTGGGACTCAGAGGGACCTTCCACATACTGAGATGCGTATTCCTTAGGGTTGCTTGCCACGGTCAAAGTTGAAGATGCAATAAACAATGTGTTTAGGACCACATAGTTTCTGGCAGTCAGAACAATAGACATGCGTCCTAAAAGCATTTCTTTCTCTTACCTCAGACTACATTGCTCCAATCTCAAATTAGCATTTCATCATTTTATATCAGTCCTCTGATCGCAGCTCTGACCTTGACCTTGAGTACACAGGGCACTGTTCTGGAGGAGAGTGAGAAACCAGGGCAGTTACCTAGGCACTCAACATCATGTCAGCAAACAATTAATTGAATTTTTTACTAAGGATCTTAGAATCCCATGGGAAGGGGTATTTCCTTAAACTTGTTTAGCATTCTATGCATTCAAAATTGGCAGTGTTTTTGAACTCCAAAACGTCATGCACATCCTTTGTTCATTTTATGTACTGCAAGAGCACTTGCTCATTGTGGCTTTAAAGTTCATTGAACTTACCCATTTTCCTGCTTTACTTTCTTTCTTTTGCTGCTTGGATCCTGGATAACTTTAGCACTACTTTTTACTGGTGTATTCTCATTAACTCAATAAATATGATTTTCAGTTTCTTTAAATGCTCTCACAGTGACACTCACATGACCTCTTTTAATTCCTCATTATAAATCCCAAGAGACATTCATTAGAAAAGCAAAGTCAGACAGGATAGCAAAAAGCAAAGTCACCCATGTAGTGTCTACAACTAAATCCAAAAAGGAAGAAGTTTTATTGCCCTTGACCCTCTGCCATACTCAATATATTCATGATTCCTCCCTTGCCCTACCAGATGTCCCATTTCCCCTGGCTCTCAGCCCCTCTTCTCTTGCCTTTAAGCATCTTTTTTGTTCACAGCACTATGGATTTCTAATATGCTATTGAGTTCATTTATTGTACTGAAAATTGTCTGTCTCTCTATATAATTATGTAAGTCGCATGAGATCCGGGATCTTTCCCTATTTTGTTCAGTAGTGAATCTCAAATTCCAAGGACAGTGTAGCACATAGTAGGTAGTCAGTAAATATTTGCTACACAGATGAATGAATGCTGAAAAATAAATACTCTAATGCTCAGTTCATAAAGCATACCCTACTGACTGCTAAATGTTTTCCTTCCTTCCTTATTTTCTTCATCTCTAGGTGCAAAACTTTGGCAAAATTTTAAACTTTTCCATGTCTTTTTATTTATTCTTTTTCTTTAACTTCCTCCTACATTCCCTATTGCAGAGCTTTTATTTAACCTGAACACTCTTTTGTTATGCTGATCTATATTCTTCAAAGTGACCCATGTTTCAATATTTAATATTTAACACATTCTTTCTCTTGGTTATTCATCCCTTCTAAGTAAACCCATCCCACTGTTTGTTTCATTATTTAGAGAAGTATTCAGAACCTCAGAGTCATAGGCATTTCAGGAGAAAGCTCTCTATTCAAATTAACATAATGCTCTGACTATCTTGGCAGACGTGCTACTATCTTCTTGAAGATTATTGAGTTGCCAAACCATACAATCGTATGCAGCTGACACTCTCCCTTAGCAATACCCAAATAGTGAAATTACTATAATTAGTCTTATAATCACTCAGCCCTAAAGAATTCTTACTCAAGTTTAGCATGCTATTTTCAGAGATGAGGAGTTCAACAACATGGAAGTAGATTGTATTGCTCTGTTATTCCAACACATAAAAAACAAAGTATAAGATCCCTGGTTTCCAAAATTATTTGAATGGACATCTCATGAGTATCTTTTTATTTTTCCTTATCCTCAAAAAGAAGGAAAAAATAATAAACATAGCTGATATTTATTGCTTCTTCCTATGGTCCAGTCACTATGTCAAGCTTTTTTATAGACATCATCTTTCTCAATGCTCACAATACCCTCTGAGGTTGGCATTTTAGCTGCAGAACTTGAGACATTCATGTCTAAGTAATTTATCCAAAGCCAACAGTTAGAAAGAAGTCGTGATATAAATCTAGCCAGTGGAAAGCAGAACTCATACCTGTAGCCGCCAAATTGCACGCCTCCCATGCCTCACCTTATTTTCTTAGCTTTTTATATCTTCTCTCGCATACAAAATTATAAACAAATGAAGGGATTTTTAAAAATAAATATAGGTAACTGACACAAACACTACTCTAAACATTCTTGTGCTAGATATGGGGTGTCCGAAAGCTATGAAGGGTTAGAGATGTGTACCCTCTGGTTCACAGGGCTGCAGAACAACGAACTAGTCTGGGCTTGGTGGCTGTTGTCTATGTTTAGTTAGGTTTTTCCAAAGAGGTAGAGAAATGTAGTCTATTGGGGTTGTGAAAGACATTCTTTAAAAGTGGGAATTATACACAGAAGCTGTCAAAGGTTTGGAATGCTGCTCTACAAGATGACATATACATTTCAAGTGAAAGAAACAAGGAGAAAAGATGACACTCTAGTTGCCAAGTATATGAACTAGAAATTGAAAACACCCCCAATTCAATCCACAACTCCCCAACTGTTTAAGGAATTTATGTTATGTGTCAGGAAACACTCCAGTACAACAAAATGACAAAATCAACCTTTTTATCCCAGGAAAAATCCACTATGCTGATCACCCAAGCTTTTTTGCTTCATTCTTATTTTTTACAACAAAGAGCACAACCATGTCTCACCCATGTCATGTCTCATTATTACTTCAAGAGCAGAAGACGGAGACAAGGTTGGCAGGATGCACAGGATCAAGCATTTTGGAAAACTTTTTTAAAGTTGATAAAAAGTTTTGGTAGAGAATCAGTCAATGGTGCTGGTTACTTGTAAATATCCTCCTAGAGTGCAAATTCTCTCATTCACTTTTATATCCCCTACAGGAACATTTTATTTGTGTAGAGGCTTAATAAGTACTAAATGATGAAATGAATTTATAATTTGAATAATAGCCACTGGTAGGGGCTGCAAAGGAAATGAAAGACACAGAGGAGGCACAGTCACCTCAGGGGAAATGGCAGTGTGTTGGGGAGGCAACATGGTAATAACACTCGATTTCCAGTTCCTTAGGCTGCATGAGTCTCCATCTTGCTTCTGGGAGCCCAGAATAGTGACTTCACAGGGTTGGAGTGAGTTTTAAATGTAATCATGTTTTTGACAATACCTTGTACTTGTGAATTATCATAAATGGTCTCTGCTTTTGCAAGTTAGTTGCGGGGCATGGCAGGTACAAGCTGTGTATACAATGCAGGGACCAGTGAGAATCATGGACAGAGTCACCTAGAGGTGTACTTAGCTCTAAGGCACAGGGAAGGTAGGAAGAGGGGAAGCCATATGTAAGGCTGAAGAGTTACTTCGGGGCTATGAGTAGTGTGAGGTAGAATTGACACAACACAGACAGATCTCAGTGGGGATGAGAAGATGCTAGAGGTGGTTCCTGAAGAGAACGAAGGACAGCTCTTGAAGAGAAGAGAAAGAACAGGGCTTCTCTTCATGGGTAGGGCAATCTAGCCAACATTCGGTTTTATGTATGCATGTCATGCCCTGAATATTCATGGATAATATTGTTTCTTCTGTGTGACTTGGAAATATTTCTGGTTCATTTTATCTACCCGCCCCAAAGTGAAATTTTTTGGTGTATGTTCTTGCTTATTGTAGACTTTAAGTATATAGGAAGGAATTAGTAGAGTGGTGGGATGTGAGTGGGAACGAAATTATAAGGGGACAAGATTCTGAACCAAAGTATACTAAAACTATAAAAGTAAAAAAGTGAAATAAAATAACAACCAGTTTGGCTTTTTGTAAAATCTTTTAGTAGAAGTATAGTGTGGGTAGTTTTTGAGTGGGGATTTTAAGGGAGAGGGTCAAATAAGAAGATTGTAGTGGTTGATATTATAGCTTTACCAGAATAGACCAAGAATTAGCTGAGGCTTTTGCTTATCACAAATAAGTTCAATATCTATTTATATAGATGCATTTCAAATATTAACATAATCTACTTGCACAATGCATGTGAAACATTCTTTGGGTTTCACAACCACCTGTAGAATAGTTGGGGTATTTTTAAAAGTACATATTTCACAGTAAGAAAGGTTCTAAAAGATGAAGCAATTTACTCAAGACCACACAGGCCATAAGTGGCAGGGCCAGAACTCAACCCCAGGTATTCTGATTCCAAGTGCAATGCTACTTCACCATCATGTCATGTTTTACTTCTGTGTATTAGGCGGTATTTTTTGGCTTAGGTTCTGGCATTGGCACCTTTAATTTCATGGTGAATGGTCTTTCATTCTTCAGTGCTCATTGCAATCCATAGCCAGTACCCAGAGCCCACTGAATCACTGTCCTCTTTTCTCTCGTCATTCTCTATCAGTTCTTCTCCCTTCCGTTTGCCTAAACTTTTTTTGGAACTTCCCCCTTGCCCTCATCCTGCCGATACCTAAGTACAATGCTCTGAAATGACCCTTACTTTCTGTTAGTTTCTTTGGGATGACTTCTAGAACTCGTGGAAGAATCAGAGTAGGTCTCAAGCCTATTTATTTGTGATCTTAAAAATAGTGACAAAACGGAAAAAAGTGGGCCCATCCTTTTGTAGACTGGTGAATGTGTTTGTAGGCAAACACATTTTTCAATGTAATTTAAGAGTTTTCCTAGAAGTAAGTGTTTGGAAACAGACCTTGCATTTCATTGTGCAATAGCTCCATCCAGTTGTCAGAGGAAGAGCCCAGCAGCCCTGGGAGAAAGCCAACTGGCTTCCAGAGTCTGAAGGCTGCAGGCAGCCTGGCTGCAGATCCCTCACACTGACTACTCTATGGTCTCAAGGCTGTCAGGTGCTGTCTGACACAATGACAATAGAAACTGTTCATAATATTGAAACCTGTCAGTAAAAAATTACTATTGAGTTTATTACTGCAATACAAAAGTAACCCACCTTTGACAGTTTCCTTTCCAGAATAAAGCATTTAACACTTATGTGACATTAAAACCGAGGTGAAAGTTAAAAGAATGTTTAGGTGACTTCATTTACCTAATTTTACCACATTATTTACCCAACTATGCCAGAATAGAGCCACAGAGGAATAAAGAAGAGGTGAGAATAATTCTGACTGAGGATACTAGAAAGGCTTCAGGGAGATTACATGTGTGCTGAGATTTTAACTGCAGCACTTGAGGGGCAGCCATTCAGGTTGAGAAGACAGGGTGTGTTCAGGGAACGGTGAGAGCGGCAGGTAGGCTGTGATTAGAAGGGATATAGTCAGATATTTTCATGTCTCTCTCCCTTACTGAAATCTAAGATCTTTGAGGACAGAGCCTGGGTCTATTTTATCCAAAAGCAAACACCTTTCCAACTTCCTCAAGCCTGCTCCCTTTGTAAATGTCCTCAGATTGCAGAGGACCCTGAACATCAAGGGAAGGAATTTGCTGTTATCTTTCAGATAATGGGCAGGTCTTGAGAATTCAAGCAGGGAAATCACTATATTTGCACTTTTTATTTAATCTTTATTATATTTTTTCCATTACCATTTAGTCCCTTTATACCCCCCTACCCCCATCAATCACCACACCACTGTCCATGTAAATGAGTCCTTTTTCCTTTTTGTTCAATCCCTCCACCCCATCACCCCCCGCCGCCCCCAACCACCACTAGCTGTCATCTGCTCTCCATCTATGAGGCTGTCTGTGTTTTGCTTGTTAGTTCAATTTGTTCATTAGATTCTACATGAGTGAAATCAGATATATTCCCAGAAGTTGGATTGCTGAGTCAAAAGCCAGATCCATTTTTTGATTCTTATTTCTTTGAGGTATCTCCATACTGCTTTCCACAGTGGCTGCAGCAGTCTGCATTCCCACCAATAGTGCAAAAGTGTTCTCCTTTCTCCACACCCTCACCAGCACTTGTTTGTTGATTTATTGATGACAGCCATTCTGACAAGTGTGAGATGATATCTCATTGTGGTTTTAATTTGCATTTCTCTGATGATTAGTGATGTTGAACGTCTTTTCATATGTCTATTGGCCACCTGTGTGTCCCTCTTTGGAGAAGTGTCTGTTCAGGTCTTTTGCCCATTTTTTAATCAGGTTGTTTGTTCTTTTGTTGTTGAGTTTTGTAAGTGTCTTATAAATTTTGGATATTAACCCCTTATCAGATGTATCAGCAAATATGTTCTCCCATTCTGTGGGTTGTCTTTTTATTTTGTTGATGATTTCCTTTGCTGTGAAAAAAACTTTTTAATTTGCACAGCATTTGCTAGTTCCATTTGTTTATTTTTTTCTTTTTGTTTCCCTTGCCTATAAAGATATATCTGATAAAAAAATTTCTACGGGCAATGTTCAAAATTGTGCTGTCTATGTTTCTTCTACAATTTTTATTGTTTCAGGTCTAACATTTAAGTCTTTGATCCCTTTATTCCTGTGTGTGGTGTAAGAAGGTGGTCTAGTTTATTTTTCTGGACACATCTCTCCAATTTTCCCAACACCATTCATTGAATAAACTGTCTTTAGCTCATAGTATGTGCTTGCTCCCTCTGTCAAATATTAATTGACTATAAAGCTGTGGGTTTATTTCTGGGCTCTGCATTATGTTCCATTGGTCTATGTGTCTGTTTTTATATCAGTACTAAGCTGTTTTAATTACTATGGCCTCGTAGTATAGTTTGATATTAGGTAGCATGATTCCTCCAGCTTTGTTCTTCTTTCTCAGGATCTTTGTTTCTATGTAGGGTCTTTTGTGGTTCCATATAAATTTTTGAAATATTTAATTTAGTTCTATGAAATACATCTTTGGAATCTTGATAGGAATTGCATTGAATCTATAGATTGCTTTGGGTAGTATGACATTTTAATGATATTAATTCTTCCTGTCCACAAACATGATAAGTGCTTCCACTTATGTGTATCTTCTATTTCTTTCTTCAGTGTCTTAAATTTTTCTGAGTACAGGTCTTTTACATCCTTTGTTAGGTTCATTCCTAGGTATTTTATTATTTTTGAAGTAATTGTGAATGGGATTGTTTTCTTAATTTCCCTTTCTGTTTGCTCATTACTGGCATATAAAAATGCAACTTGTTTCTGAATATTAATTTTGTATTCTGTTAATTTGCTGAATTTGTTTATCAGTTCTAGTAGTTTCTTGGTGGGATCTTTTGGGCTCTCTATGTACAGTATCATGTCATCTGCAAATAAAGACAGTTCTACTTCTTCCTTTCCAATTTGGATGCCTCTTATTCTTCTTCTTATCTTATAGCTGTTGCTAGGACTTCAAGTGCTGTGTTGAATAAGAGAGGTGAACGTGGGCATCCCTGTCTTGTTCCCAGTCTTAAGGGGAATGCTTGCAGTTTTCATCCATTGAGTATGAAGCTGGTGGTGAGTTTGTCGTATATGGCTTTTATTATGTTTAAGTATGTTCCCTCTCTTCCCACTTTGCTGAGAGTTTTGATCATAAATGGGTGCTGGACTTAATCAAGTGCTTTTTCTGCATCTGTTGATAAATCATGTAGTTTTTATCCTTCATTTTATGTGGTCAATCACATTTATGGATTTGTAAATGTTGTACCAACCTTGCTTTCCCGGCATAAATCCCACATGATCATGGTGTATGATATTTTTGATGCATTGCTGTATTTGGTTTGCTAATATTTTGTTGAGGATATTAGCATCTATGTTCTTCAGGGATATTAGCCTGTAATTTTCTTTCTTTGTAGTGTCTTTATCTGGTTATGGAATTAGGATAATGCTGGCCTCATAAAATGAGTTTGGGAGCCTTCCCTCCTCTTGAATTTTATAAAACAATTTGAGGAGAAGTGTTAGTTCTTCTTGGGATATTTGTAAAATTCACCTATGAAGCCAACGGGTCCAGGGCTTTGGTATGTTGGGAGTGTTTTTTATTACTGCTTCAATTTCAATACGTGTGAAATTAAGATTATCTATTAAGATTCTCTGATTCTTCCTGATTTATTTTTTGAAGATTATATGTTTCTAGGAATTTATCCATTTCATCCAGGTTGTCCAGTTTGTTGGCATATAATTGTTCATAATATTTTTTGTACAATCCTTTGTGTTTCCTTAGTGTCAGTTGTTATTTCTCTTCTTTCATTTCTGATTTTATTTATTTGGGTCCTTTCTCTTATTTTCTTGATGAGTCTGGTTAAAGGCTTGTCAATCTTGTTTATCTTTTCAAAGGACCAACTCTTGGATTCATTGATCTTTTGTATCATTTTTTAGATTCTATTTTGTTTATTTCTGCTGTAATCTTTATTTCCTTCCTTCTACTCGCTTTGGGCCTTGTCTGTTGTTCTTTTTCAAATTCCTTTAAGTGTGAAGTTAAGAGTGTTTACTTCAGCATTTCCTTGTTTTTTGAGACAGGCCTGTAATGCTATGAATTTTCCACTTAGGATTGTTTTTCCCATGTCCCACAGATTTTGGACTGTTTTATCCTCATTTTCATCTGTTTCAAGGTATTTTTTTTATTTCTTTCTTATCCCACTCATTGTTAGCCCATTCATTGTCAATATCATGTTATTTAGCTTCCATGTGTTTACGTGTTTTTCAGTGTTCTTCTTATGATTGATTTCTAATTTCATAGCATTGTGGTCAGAAAAGGTGTTTGATGCTAAAATCCTCAACAAAATATTGGCAAACCGCATCCAGCAATACATTAAAAAGATTATCCACCACGATCAAGTGGGATTCACCCCAGGGATGCAGGGATGGTTCAATATACGCAAATCAGTAAACGTGATACATCACATAAATAAAAGAAAAGACAAAAACCACATGATCATCTCGATAGATGCAGAAAGAACATTTGATAAGGTACAGTACCCATTTATGATCAAAACACTCAGCAAAATGGGAATAAATGGGGCATTCCTCAACGTCATAAAGGCCATATATGAAAAACCTACAGCCAATATCATACTCAACGGGCAAAAACTGAAAGCTTTCCCACTAAGATCAGGAACACGACAAGGATGTCCGCTCTCACCGCTTCTTTTCAACATCATATTGGAAGTCCTAGCCACAGCGGTCAGACAAGAGAAAGAGATAAAATGCACCCAAATAGGAAAGGAGGAAGTACAGCTATCATTGTTTGCAGATGACATGATAGTGTACATAGAGAACCCTGTAGACTCCACCCAAAAACTCCTCAACCTAATAAGTCAATTTGGCAAAACAACAGGATACAAAGTCAACATTCAGAAATCAAAGGCATTTTTGTACACCAGCAATGCAATAGAAGAAGAAGAAATCAGAGAAAAAATGCCATTCGATATAGCAAGAAGAAAAATAAAGTACCTAGGCATAAATTTAACCAAAGATGTAAAAGACCTTTATGCAGAAAACTATATAACATTGAAGAAAGAAATTAAGGAAGACACAAATAAATGGAAGCATATACCATGCTAATGGATTGGAAGAATTAATATCATCAAAATGTCCATACTACCCAAAGCAATTTATAGATTCAACGCAATCCCTATTAAGATACCAATGACGTATTTCACAGAAATAGAACAGACATTTCAAAAATTTATATGGAACCATAAACGACCCCGAATAGCCGCAGCAATTTTGAGAAAGAAACACAAAGTAGGAGGGATCACAATACCGGACATCAAACTCTACTACAAAGCCACTATACTCAAAACAATTTGGTACTGGCACAAGAACAGACCCATAGACCAGTGGAACAGAATAGAAAGCCCAGAAATAAGCCCAGGTCTCTATGGGCATCTAATATTTGATAAAGGGGGCAGAAGCATAAAATGGAGCCATAATAGCCTCTTCAACAAATGGTGTTGGGAAAGCTGGACAGCTACAGGCAAAAAATTGAAATTGGATCATCAGCTGACACCATACACAAAAATAAACTCAAGATGGATAAAAGACTTAAATATAAGTCACAACACCATCAAAGTCCTAGAGGAGAACATTGGCAGGAAACTCTCAGATATCCCACGCAGCAATTTTTTCACTGATATGTCTCCTAAAGCAAAAAACTTAAAACATAAAAGAAAGACATAAAAGAAAGAATAAACAAGTAGGACCTTATCAAAATAAGAAGCTTCTGCATGGCAAAAGAAAACATCAGCAAAATGAAAAGGGAGCCAACCCTATGGGAAAATATATTCGCTAATGATACATCAGATAGGAGTTTGATCTCCAAGATATATAAAGAACTCACTCGACTCCACTCCAAGAAGACAAACGATCCAATCAAAAAATGGGCAAAGGACCTGGGCAGATGCTTTTCCAAGGAGGAGATACAGAGGGCCCAGAGGCATTTGAAAGGATGCTCAGCATCACTAGCCATCAGAGAAATGCAGATCAAAACCACCATGAGGTACCACCTCACACCAGTCAGAATGGCCATCATCAACAGATCAACAAACAACAGGTGCTGGCGAGGCTGTGGAGAAAAGGGAACCCTAGTACACTGTTGGTGGGAATGCAGACTGGTACAGCCACTGTGGAAGGCGGTGTGGAGTTTCCTCACAAAGCTGAAAATGGAACTGCCTTTTGATCCAGTGATTCCCTTGCTGGGGCTATACCCTAAGAACACCAAAACACCAATACAAAAGAACCTATGTATCCCAATGTTCATAGCAGCACAATTTACAACAGCCAAGTGTTGGAAGCAACCTAAGTGTCCATCAGTAGATGATTGGATCAAAAAATGATTGTACATATACACAACGGAATACTACGCAGCAGAAAGAAAAAAAGAACTACTAAACTTCGCAACAGCATGGATGGAACTGGAGAGCATTATGCTAAGCGAAATAAGCCAGGGGGCGAAAGACAAATACCATATGATCTCACCTATAAGTGGAACCTAACCAACAATACAAAGATGCAAGGAAAATATGATCAGCAACACTGAAAGGAAAAGAAGTCAACAGAGACAAGAGGGAAGGAGGGAGGGGCGGGCAGGGAAAGGGAAGGGAAGGGGAAAGTCAAGGAACATATAGCAAGAACTCATGGACAAAACCAAAGGGGAAGAGCTGAGGGAGGGAAGAAGGGAGGGGGCAAGGGAAAGTGGTGGGGGGAGGCAGAGACAAATGTATTTAAAAAGAAAGAAAGAAAGAAAGAAAGAAAGAAAGAAAGAAAGAAAGAAAGAAAGAAAGAAAGAAAGAAAGAAAGAAAATCATAAAAAAAAGAAAAGGTGTTTGATATGATTTCAGTCTTCTTAAATTTATTGAGACATATTTTGTGTCCTAACATGTGGTCTATCCTAAAAAATGTCCCATGTGCACTTGAAAATTATGTATATTCTGCTGTTTTGGGGTGAAATGCTCTGAAGATATCAATTAAATCTATTTGATGTAGTGGGTTGTTTAAGACTGCTGTCTCCTTGTTGATTTTCTTCTTGGAAGATCCACCCTTAAAGTCAATGGAGTGTTAAAATCCCCAGCTACAACTGTATTTCTGTCGATCTCTCCCTTTATGTCCATCAAGATTTGCTTTACATGTTTAGGTTCTCCTCTGTTGGGTGTGTAAATGTTTACTAGGGTTATACCTTCTTGTTGGATTGTTCCCTTTATCATTAGGTAGTATCCTTCTTTGTCTCTTACTATAGTCTTGGTTTTAAAGTCTATTTCATCAAATATAAGTACTGCTACCCCAGATTTTTTTTCTTTTCCATTTGCATGAAATATCTTTTTCCAACCCTTTACTTTTAGTCTATGTGTATCTTTTGATCTGAGATGGGTCTCTTAGAGGCAGCATATATATGGGTCCTGTTTTGTTACCCATTGAGCAATGTTTTGTCTTTTGTAGGAGCATTTAACCCATTTACACTTAAGGTGATTATTGATAGATATGTATGTAGTGCCATTTTATTGTTAGACTGTTTTACTCTTTTTTTTCTCCTTCTCCTCCTTTTTCTTCCACTTCTACTTCTTCTTCCTCTTCTCCTTCCTCTTTCCCTCCTCTTCCTCCCCCCTCCTCCTTCTTCTTCTTCCTCCTCCTTCTCTTCTCCTCCTCTTCCTCCTCCTCTTCTCCTCCTTTCCTTTCCTTTTCTTCCCCTCCTCTTTCTTCTCCTCCTCCCCTCCTCCTCCTCCTCCCCTCTCCTCCTCCTCCTTCTTCTTTCCCTTCTTCTTCTTCTTCTTCTTCTTCTTCTTCTTCTTCTTCTTCTTCTTCTTCTTTCTTCTTCTTCTTCTTCTTCTTCTTCTTCTTCTTCTTCTTCTTCTTCTTCTTCTTCTTCTTCTTCTTCTTCTTCTTCTTCTTCTTCTTCTTCTTCTTCTTCTTCTTCTCTTCTTCCTCTTCTTCTTCTTCCCCTTCCTTCCTTCCGTCCATCCTTCCTTCCTTCCTTCCCTCCTTCTCCTTCTTCTTTCTTCTTCTTCTTTTCTTCTTCCAAGCCCTTTAATAATTGTTAAAGTACTGGTTTGGTGTCGACAAACTCCTTTAGTTTTTTTTTCTTATCTGGGAAGCTCCTTATTTCTCTTTTGATTTTAAATGATAGCCTTACAGGATAAAGTAGCCTTGATTGTAGGTCCTTGCTTTTCATCACCTTGAATAATTCATGCCACTCCCTTCTGGCCTGAAATGTTTCTGTTGAGTAAACAGATGCTAGTCTAATTGATACTTCCTTGTAGGTAACAACCTGCTTTTCTCTTGCAGCTTTTAGGATTCTCTCTTTGTCTTTAAGCCTTGTCATTTTAATCATTATGTGTCTTGGTGTAGGTGTCTTTGGGTCCAACTTGTTTGGGACTCTCTGAGCTTCCTGGACTTGTGTGTCCTTTTTCCTTCACCAGACTAGGGAAGTTTTTAGTCATTATTTCTTTAAATAGGTTCTCAATCCCTTGCTATCTCTCTTCTCCTTCTGGTATTTCCATGATGTGGATATTGTTATGCCTCCTGCTGTCCAAAAAGTTTCTTAAGCTCTCCTCATTTTTAAAAAATTCTTTTTCTTTTTGCTGTTCTGCCTGGGTATTTTTTCTACCTTGTCTTCCAAAACACTGATTCAATCCCCTGCTACATCTAACCTACTGTTTATTCCTTCCAGTGTATTACTTATTTTAGACATTTTATTCTTTATTTCTGACTGGTGCTTTTTTTATGGGTTCTATGTCTTTTTTAATGCTGTTGGGTATCCTTTGGATCATTACTCTAAACTCTAGCTGATAAATTTCTTGCCTCAATTTCATCGAGTTTCTCTGGAGAATTCACTTGTTCTTTCATTTGGGGTCTCTTTCTTTGTCTTCTCATTTTGGCTGCTTTGTATTCTCCTCCTTTTAAACTAATCAGCCTTTACACTTATCAATTGCTAATCCTATCAAGCTGTAAATCAGCAGCCAGGCTTAAGCACCACAGTGTGGGGCAGAGTAATTGCTGTGGGCAGGGTATTGCTTCCCCTCAGGCTGATGCCATTTAAAGAGTGCTCTGCCTGAGAGAGGTGGCTCCTGCTGTATGGGGAATGATAAGCACAGAGATCCTGGTGTCTGTTGGTTCAGTATTATGTACTATCATGGTACTTCTGTGCAAAACCATCAAATAAATATACAGATATGCTTGTATATGCATAGAAAACCTTGAAAACTCAACATTGGCTGCTTCTGGGCAGATGTTTACATTGTACTCCCTTTTGCATTGTTTGAACCTGCATGTTTCTCAGTGTGTCCAATTTTAAAGCTATCCCTCCCCAAACACATACCGATGTGTTAAGAATTTATCACACAATAAAATCGTAACCGAGATTATGGGTAGAACCATGAATAATATTTTTATATCCTCCAGCTATCATATGGATATAGTGATTCTCAAAAGGATTGCTTTTACATACTGCACAGTGGGCCACACTCCCCCATAGCATCGAGAATCTATGAGATGCTTTCTACAAGAGTGAGATGTACGTGAAAATGGTAAAATGCCTTCTACCTATTTTGTTAGTTGATATCAAAGGCTTGCCTAACTCCAACATTTCTCACAGCACTCATTAAAAGTCCTGACATAATTAATTTATCAAGTTAATTAGCTTAACCTCTCCCAAAATATATTCTTGAAGTAGAGAAATACAATAGTGGCCAATTTAACAGTGGTTATGAGGAAAATCCCTGGGACTCTGCCCCTCCAAAGTGATGATATGAGATCTTGAACCTGTTTACAAGAAGAGTATGATGAAGTTATCAGAGTATGTGTAAAGATGAAAATAAGGAATTAGGAAATTATTGTAGACTAAATTAGAATTTAACAGCTTCACGTGGGTGGAGACATATTATGATTACATGTTAAGGGTCTGCTGATCAAAAGCACCCAAACAATTAGTCTGTCATTAAAAAACACTTCATAGAAAACACATTTACAGAAACCAATCATCAAAGAGCTATGCATTACTACAAAGGTACAGTAATAAAGACAGTGTGGTGCTGGCATAAGGATAGACATATCCATCAATGGAATAGAACTGGAAGTCCAGAAATACACTCCCACAAACACAATCAGTTGATTTACACAAGAGTGATAAGACGATTTAATAAAGGAAAGCAGTCATTCCAACAAATGGTGCTAGGTCAACTGGATAGCCACATACAAAAGAATCAGCTTGGACTCCTGCTCCACAGCATATATAAAATTAATTCAAATCAAAGACCTAAATATCAGAGCTAAAACCACAAAACACTTAGAAGAAAAGATTGATATAAATCTTTATAACCTTGAACTAGGCAATATTTTCTAAGATGTGACACCAAAAACAAAAGATAAAAATAAATGGGATTTCATCAAAATTAAAAACTTTTGTGTTTCAAAGGACACCATATACAACCCACAGAATGGGAGGAAAAAAAAACTGCAACTCACATATCTGATAAGATGAGACTTGTATCTAGTATATATAAGGAATTCCTTCAACTCAATAATAAGGATAAAAAAACCAATTTGAAAATGGGCAATGGATCTGAATAAATATTTCTCCAGAAAATATGTAAAAGTGGCCAAAATACACATGAAAAGATGTTCAACCTCATTAGCCATCATGGAAATGCAAATCAAAACCTCAATGAGATACCAGTTTACACTCACTAGGATGGTTGTAATCAAAGGCAGATAATAAGTGTTAATGAGGATGTGGAGAAATTGGAGCTCTCATAAATTGTAAAATGGTGCTGCCACTTTGGAAAATACTTTGTCAGTTCCTCAATAGATTAAATATAGTTACCATATGACCCAGCGCATCAATTCTCAGGCATTCCAAAAAGAAATGAATGCCCACACAAAAACTCATACAAATATTCAAGAAACAGGACTTCCAGCCAAGATGGAGCACATAGATAGATAGATTTGTCTTCTCTCACAACCAAAAGAAGGATTAACAACCAACCTAAAAACAAAAACAACAAGAACTGCCAGAGAATCAAACTGTATGGAAGTCCAACGACCAAAGAGTTAAAAAAGAAACATTTATCCAGATGTGTAGGAGGTTGTGGAGAGGAGCAGCCAGGGTAGAGAGGATGCATGCGGCAAGGTGGCCATGGCCAGCAGAATGGGTGGTCCCATAGTCATGTGTGGAAAAAAACAGGGGGGGACAACTGGGGAGCAAGCAACCCCAGCCTCAGGACAGACCTCGCAACCGAGGGTTCCAGCGCCAGGAAGAGAAAGCCTCATAACCTCTGGCTATAAAAACCTCTGGGGGTTGCGGCAGCAGAAGAAATTGCATTTCTCAGGAGAGTCTGTTTGAGGAGCTTAAGGGGTCCTAGAACGTGCACAAGCCCACCCGCTCAAGGAATCATCACCAGGGCAGCAGTTGGAAGGGTGTCAGTCGCTTGCAGAAAGTGGGGTGAGAGCTGAGCAAGCAGCATTGTTCCCTCTCTGATGCCTCCAAAACATACAGCACAACAATGTGGTGAAGTGAGTTGCCCGACGCTGGCAAGTACCTAAGGCTCCGCCTCTTTCAATGTAACAGGTGTGCTGGCAAATTGAGAAGAAAAAAAACATGGCCCAAATGAAAGAACAGATCAAAAATCCAGAAAAAGAACTAAGCAACAAAGAGATAGCCAAACTAGCAGATGCAGAGTTCAAAACACTGGTAAGCAGGATGCTCACAGAAATGATTATGGCCACAAAACAAAGGAAAAATTAAGGCTATGCAAAGTGAAATGAAGAAAAATATACAGGGAACCAACAGTGAAGGGAAGGAAGCCAACAATTTGGCTTGATTTGAACATGAACAATTTGGAACAAATAGAAGAAATAAACATTCACCCAGAACAGAAAGAAGAGATAAGAATTCAAAAAATAGAGAGGTTTAGGAACCTCTAGGACAACTTTATCTGTACCAACATCCAAATCATAGGTGTGCCAGAAGGAGAAGAGGAAGAGCAAGAAATTGAACACTCATCTGAAAAAATGAAAGAAAACCTCACCAATTTGGTGAAGAAAATAGACACACAAGTCCAGGAAGCTCAGAGTCTCAAACAAGTTGGACCCAAAGAGAGCCACACCAAAACTCACCATAATTAAAATGCCAAAGGCTAATGATTAAGAGAGAATCTTGCCCTGGCTGGCATGGATCAGTGGATTGAGTGCCAGCCTGTGACCCTAGGGGTCATTGGTTCGATTCCCAGTCAGGGCATGCCTGGCTTCTGGGCCAGGTCCTCAGTTGGAGGCATGTGAGAGGCAACCACACATTGATGTTTCTCTCCCTTTCTCCTTTTCCCTCTCTCTAGAATAAAATTTTTTTAAAAAACAATAATCTTAAAAGCAGCAAAAAGAGACAGTTGCCTACAAAGGAATTCCCATAAGACTACCAGTTGATTTATCAAAAAAAGTCTTGTAGGCAAGAAGGGACTGGCAAGAAGTATTCAAAGTCATGAAAAGCAAAGACCTACCTTTAAGATTACTCTATCCAGCAAAGCTATCATTTAGAATGGGTGGGCAGATAACTACTTCCCAGACAAGGTAAAGCTAAAAGGAGTTTATCATCACCAAGCCATTATTATGTGAAATGTTAAAGGGACTTGTCTAAGAAAAAGATCAAAACTATGAACATCAAAATGACAACAAACTGAGCCTAAAGGCAAAACAAAAACTAAGCAAACAATTAGAACAGAATCATAGAAATTAAGATTACAACGGAAGGCTATGAGCAGAGAGGAGGGAGGGGGAAGAATAGGGGGAAAGGTACAGGGAATAAGTATAAATGACAGGTACAAAATAGACAAGGGGAAGTTTAGAATAGTACAGGAAATGTAGAAGCCAAAGAGCTTGTATGTACAACCCATGGACATGAACCAAGTGGGAGGGATATCTGTAGGGAATGGGGGTAGAGGGGAGCAAAGGGGAAAAAAATGGGATAGCTGTAATAGCATAATCAATAAAATATACTTTAAAAAAACAGCATGACCCATATTAGTGAAACAGTGGAAACAACTCAAACTCAACTGATGAACTGATCAATCAAATGTAGTGTATTTGTGCAATGGAACGTTACTCAGTAATAAATAGGGTAAGAAATAAAGTACTGATGGATGAATGAACCTTGAAAACATGAGGCTACATGAAAGAAGCCAGTCACAAAAGACCACATATTATGATTCCATTTATATATATATATATATATATGTGTCCAGAACAGGCAATTCTAGAGAAAAAAAAAGTACATGAGTACTTTCCTAAATTTTGGGTAGGTGGGGAGGAAAACTGGTGTTAGGAGGAAATAGAGAATGTGCGCTAATGGATATAAGGTTTCTTCCTGGGGTGATGTGTTTTAAAACCAACTGTGGGGAAGGTTGTACAACATTGTCAATATATTAAAAACCACTGTAGTACTGTCCACTTTAGGGAGACTTACATACGTTGTATCTCAATGCAGTTGCTGTTTTAAAAAAAAGAGCTAGGCCAGGACAAATAGCTACAAAATGAATGTTGATATTGGTGTGAACATTTGCATAGGTGACATTAAAATCCCAAACCCTTAAGCAACGATGCTTAAAAAGTACTGAAATGCTTCTTCCACAAGTATGTATTAATTTCTTGTCAGGTGCTATTTTAATCCATCATTTTTACTGATGAATAAAAATAAAAGAATTTCTGAAACAATCCAGAAATTCAAACAGAATTTTACTCAAAATGAAATCATATTTTATTTAGATGAAATCACATTTAACAATCAAGGTCCCGTGCCTCAAAGTATCTGAGCTGAGTTTTAGACTAAGACCAATGAGATGGATAGTTTGTTGTCAATGGTCATAAAATTATACTCTTGATGATCATGGACCAGATGAAAGGGACACAAACTATGTTTTTGATTTCCATTAAATTTATTTTACAAAACTAGTCCTTAAATGAAACAAACTGGACTTTAAAAATGGTATGTATGAAAGCTGCTGCACAATCCATCCCAGTCACCATATTGAATATTGCTTTTATATCCTAAATTGAAGTTGAGCTCTAGTTTCATTCCAGTTTGTGTTCACCTGATGAACCCCATACAACTTCTACGCCCATCTCATACTGAAAATAGAAATCCTACTTCTAAGAGAACCACTTTTTCTCCCCTCATCATAGTTCAAAAAATACTATGCCTTCAGAAGTTTATCCAATATTTATGGATTTTAGTTACAGAATCCTTTAACCATGCCTTTCCTTAAAACCAGTTCTTTTGCATGCTATGTACTTCCAGGCAACCTTCCTGCGCCCGTTCTCTGACTAGTGAATATACTAACCTAATTTAAACAAAGATCAGTGAAAGCTAGAGATCTTAGTAATGAACACTGGATTTGAAGCTCCCCATACATCTACCCTCATCTTCTCAGTCTCCTCTGCCGTTACTCCCCACCCATTTTAAACTCTAGGTCGAACAGTCGACAGACAATTCTCTGAATTTGTCTCAAGCTTTTCTTCTCTCACATTGTTGCGCACAGGAAATACTGCCTTCCTTTTACCCCCATCAACTCTTTACCTGTTCATATCTTAGTTTTCTTTGAGACCCAGAGAAAAAGCCCAACTCCTTATGCAGTTTTTCCTAGGAAGTAGTATAAATTGTGACACAGCACGCTCGGTAGTGGCATACTATTATCATGGCACTGAGGGCAAACACAAAGGACACAGGGTTAACAATTTTGTTTCCCCTTGTAGAATATAAGATCTGCCTGGGTAAAACTTGTAAGGTCTTAAAAAATTACAGTAATCATTTATTAAAAACATTTATCTGCTTTTAAATTAAATAAACAATTTTAATGCAAACATTCAATAGGGCATCTTTCCCATTGCTCCCAAGATTTCATCTCTTTCTGCTGCTGTAGGCATAGGTGGCTTCACTCCATTTTTGTCTTCTCTGCATCATGACAGAATTCTGCATGTAGGCATAAAAAAAAAAAGAAGAAACCAATATCAGCCATGTATTAAATGTTAATAATTTTCCAGTAATTTGTTATTGCTTCCTCAAAAAGGAAATTCTAAAAACCAAGTTTAAAAAAAAACCCACAAAAAACTAATTGTAGGACTTCCGATAAAGTTTTCAAACTATTATCAATTAAATAGAAGTGATATTCCCACAGGAATACATTAACAGTAATTGGAATGGGGACATGCTGTTTAACTACAGGAGCACAAGAGTACAGTCTATCAATAAAATCGTCAATTAATTTACCAGAGAGAAATAAAATAGCTGAAAGCAATGCTCAGAGAAACAGAAATTACATACCAGTGTCTCAGGAAAAATGGGACCACTTAAACTACCCTGGGTGGTGGCAGGAGAGAAGGCAGAAATGGAAGACTAACATGTGTCATGACAAGACAAATTATCCATTCTGTCCATCTCACAGAGAAATAAAATTATAATAAGGTTATTGTTTTAGGTCTGCAGATACTTATATACCTAGGAATACCCACCTCTATTATTTGAGCTGCATCCTCATGCCTTGGAGTAGGATGAGGCAACTAAGAAAAAGCTCTCAAGGATTGTTTAGGGCTAAAATAACATCCTGAGGATAAAGTCAAAAAATTAAGTTTCCTGTGGGGATGTGCGGACTGGTTGAAAGAAGGTGAAGGTGTTAGTGAAGAACATATATGCATGACCCACGGACATTGGACAATGCTGTGGGGATTGACTGTGGGAGCGGGTGGCAGGCTGTGGGGGGAGCAAAGGGGAAAAAATTGGGACAACTGTGATAACACAAACAATAACATATTTAAATAAAAAAATTAAATTAAATTAAAAAATAAGAAAAAAGAGAAAAAGGTGTTTCCCCACAGCCATCCCAAAGAAAGGATTGTGGATATTAATTAATTTCAGGCTTCAGTTTCAAGCCTAAGATATGGAGTTAGACTATCTCATCAAACCACACTAGACTTACCCAGAATTTCCGGCAGTTCTTGTACTTCAAGAAGTAAGTGGAACACCTTTCCCTGTCATAGTTATTTTCATCCAAACATTTGGCAGAAGCATCAGATTCCTTAAATTATGTAAAATATGCACCATTTAAGAGGTGAAATGGCATCTAAAAAAAAACCCAAAAAACTTCTGAAGTTGCTACCCCCACAAAGCAGCTAATATGAAACAGTTCCTTTTGTTCATTTTAATGAACATTTAATGAACAAAAACTGAATTACCTTTCCAACTCTCCCAAGCATTCACTCTGTTCAGGGCAGACATCTTCCTTTTCATAGTCTGGGTCAGTTTTCTGAATATCTAATCATAGGAATTTGAGCCAAGGCACTGACTGAGATCATTTAACCCAGTAACCATTTAACAAAGAAGCTGTGGCAAGGTGCAACGTGCTGAAAATCATGCTGCACAGCTAGAACCAAAACTGTCTCCCGACTCAGAGTACGGCTTTCCTGTTTTTCCAAGTTCTGACTTTGACTTGAATGTCTGTTGTTAATGCTAGTTTTGAGATCTAAGTAAATTGCTAATAACCGGTCTGCATCAAGGCAATTTAAATTAACACCATTCATCAATACGTTTGCCTATCATTCACTTCATTACACAAGTAAATACAATACTGATAAGAAATTTTAAAGATATCATTAATATCACTTCAAAACTAAAGTGAGCAACACAGGGCTGAGTTGAAGGAGCATGTCATTTGGTAGTTAAATTTAAGTGTCTGAACTGGAAGTAGATTGAATAACAAACTTCAAAGTGAGAGGATTTGACAGGTCACTGTCTAAAGAAAAGCTTTAACTAAAAGGGATAAGCAATTTGCTTCATAGATCTAAGAAATATATTCATCTAAAGAGCCTTAATAAAGCAGTTGAAAACATCAAATATACAGAACAAATTTAAATTTCTATGCCAAATAATTAATGAATGTGAATAGTTGGAAAAATCCATACAATAGGATCAGGGAATATCATTTTATAGCACAGGAACAAATTACATTATTTAAAGGGTGACAAATAAGTATTGCTACTCACACCAAATAAGTGCCAAAAGAGCTTATTAATCAACAAAAAAATTCTGTTTATATGCCTTTGTGAAAACCTTTAGACTTTAAATAGACTAATTCTATATCATCCCTTTACTCTCTCAGCCAGGTGGTCTCAGAGACATGATGAAATTATTGCTATTAACACACAAATTTCAGTGATAATTTAAAAATATCATACTTTCCAACTTTCCATGTTTGGACTAAAATTTTTCCTCAGTGTATACATATATCAGTTTAAAGTATAGTGAAAACTAAATGCTTTACATATTAAATAAATAAGGAAAACTTAAAAGAGTAAATCTTTGTTAGCCAAATTATGCATATCTAAAAATGGTCTAGTGAAATAAGAATACACTGGTTAGAATATATTTTTGTAAATATTAAAACGAATGCAGCCTGCTGTTGGCTCAGTGGACTGAGTGCCAGCCTGAAAACCAAAAGCTGGCTCGTTCGATCCCAGTCAGTGCACATGCCTGGGTTGCCGGCCACGCCCCCGCTGGGAGCATGCAAGAGGCAACCAAGAATTATTCTGCGCCCTGATGTTTCTCCTCTCCCTCCCTTTCTCCCCTCCCATCTCTCTCTAAAAAGAAAGAAAATTTACAAAAAAAGAAAAGACGGGCAGGAAATAGAGTGGAAACAGGGCCAGAAGGAAGAGGGGGTAGAGGTGAAAGTAAAATTGGGTACATGGAGTAATATTGAAAGATTGGTTTATTGATAGCGGGTGATCACATCATAAGGTATATATAAATGTCAACATTATGTTAGCCAAACAATCCGAAATTAATGTCAACTTATACTTTATAAAAATAGCTAAATAAATGTAACAAAGGAGAAAGATCGGGGCGAATATTTATTTGGCAAACAAATCCATAATAAAGCAAACGAGAAAAAAGAAAAAGGATCAAGAAAAAAGATGTAGAGTTTCCAAAATGTCATAAAATTTCGCAAAAAAACATGCACAAGCAAGGATTATGGGTTCCTTTAAAGACAAAGTATCTTTGCACTGAGTAGTTGAAGGCGCTTTGGGATGTTTTCGTCGAGTTGTTCAAATTATATTCTAATATTCCCTTATAATATGATTGATTAGTATAAGGGTGGAAACAACCTTTTAGGTTTCCATCAACCACGAACGTTGAAGAAAAAAAGTTGCCAACGGGGTTTGTTACCAAACAAAAGAAATTCTACTTTCCAATGTTCTATTTAACTGATATTTCGGGTTGAGGAAAAATGCATGCGGTTCAACGCTCTTCGCTAGAAGTATCCTACAAGTTTGTTGATTACTAGAGGTGATAACAGTTTTTGTATATACTCATAGTTAGTCTGGTTGTTCAATGTTACAAAGAGCGAAAAGTGAAAATTTGAAATAATAATTAACTTAAATATTTAGTGATTTTTTGTCAATATATTGTATAGCATGGATAAGCCACCGTCGATAATTCAATCTTTTCTAATTTGTTTTCCACTTACAAGAGAAGACAGCACAATGTATCACTCAGCAAAATGCCACACAGAATGAAGGTCAGCACTGTGCGAAAATTGCCAATCATTGTCATGTTAAAAAAAAGTGTTTAAAGACATACATTTGGTGGATTGGCGTCCTTTAATTTTTGTATCTACTAGCAATTTCATTATGTTTTCAAATATATGAATATAGTCTATTAGAATATCTTGGCTGTTGTCTAAAATATACTAGAAGATTCCTATTTGGAAATGTGAGATGAGAGTTAAGTACGTTTCTTTAAAACAGAATGCTTAGCCAGTTCTCTCTCCAGTGTATGCTACATGAAAATGCATTTTAATTCAATATTAGTCAGGAAATAACCCTAGATAATATCATTTTACAATTAGGTTTGAGCTCCATATTTCTCTGAATTAATAAGTCAATCTAGTTTGGACTTCCCGGTGGAAATGTCGCGAAGGGAGAGGAGGTTTCCTTTCAGAAGGAGAGAAACTCATCGCAGAAAAAAAAAACAAGAAGTTGTAGGAGGGGGCTGCACAAACACATTTGAGTAAAGGGGAGAACTGCTCTTAAAGTATTTGATTTCCCATCGGGGACAGACGGGAAAGAGGGAGGGATCTGGTCTGTGGCTCTGACATATGAACATTAAATGTCGTGAAAACATTGTGTGCAGAAACAGAGTGTGAAAGAGAGGGGGAGACGGCCTTGGGCGAAACGGGGGAGACAAAGAACGAGGGGGAGACGGCATTCGGAGGGGGATCACGGGGTGCCACTCGGATCCGGCAGTTCAAAGTTCAACATGAAGCGGAGAACCGCCGCCGCGCAGGGCACGGACGGACTGTCAGTCTCGCGGCGGCGCGCGCCGATTGGGCTGGTGGCCGCCGGGGAGCGGGGGCAGCACGTTGGGATGCGCGCTACTTAAGGTCCAGCTGCGTGAGCTATTGACGTGTTTGGAGCTGGAGACTGCCGGGTCCCTAGTGGAGTGGCACCCCGAGGTGAGTGGTCCGCGCCCCTCCTTCCGTGGCGGCTGCTGGGAACGGGGAAGAGAGGGCTACACCTGAATCGTCACAGGCCCACGTACACTTCCGCGCGAAGCTGTTTCTACCAGGCCTTGCCGCACTACGGGCCCCTTCCATTCGTTTGTCCTCCCCGCGTTGTGGGTCTGTTCGGCCCCGGGCGAGGAAGTTGACCCATGCCCGGGCACCCCCAGCTGTTTCTTCATCCTCCTTCCCAGCCTTTGAAGCGTCATTGCCAGCACCTACACCCAGTTTCCTTCGTTTTCCTCGCCCCGTGCCCTTCTCGGCGCCGTGGAAGGTTGAAGCAAGGTGTGTTCGCCTGTGCCCTCCATCCACCGTTAGACGGAGAAGCAGCATCGCGGAAGGCAGCAAGGTCTCGGACTTAAATCTCTCCGGTTTCTCCGTTTGAGTTACCCGCCTCCCTCCGGTATGCCACCCTGACTTCCTGACCCTGTCTCTGCACCCAGAAATAGGTGAAGAGCTTCATGTTTTCACACGACATTTTTCAGTTTCCCAATAGTTGCATATGAGTTTTGTCAGAGCCACAGAGCCTGCGTGGCTCTGACCAGCCTGGGAACATGGCCGTAAGGTCCCTTCCCTCTTCCCTTTCAAAGCTACTTGGAGTGGGGATTTGATGGGAAATCAAATACTTTTTAGAGCAGTTCTCCCTTTAGAGAAGATTTTAGAGTTGGTCCTCAAATGTGTTTGTGCAGCCCCTCCTACAACTCTTGTTTTTTCTTTCTGGCAAGTAGAGGTTTCTAACCTTTGTTTGGCACCTTCTGAAAGTAAATAGATGAGACCTCTCTAGCAGAACACTGGATCTTGCCCTTCAGCCCAGCTTCTCACTGTAAATTGACATTTCCGGTTTATACAGGAGGAATTTATGCAAAGAAGGTGACTTGCGGAAGTCCAAACTTAGATTGACTTGTATTTAGAATTCAGAGGGAAAAGGAAATGAAATATGAATGTGAATAAACTCACGCTGCAAACCTAATTTGGGTATAAGTGATGTTATCTAGGGGTTATTTCTAAAGGATTCCTGACTAATGATGAAGATTAAAAAAATGCAGAGTAGGAGGTTTTCATGTAAGGCATGCAAGCTGAGTTTTGTCTGTGGCTGGTGGTGGTTGAGATTATCTCGAAGGAATAGGAACAGCTAAGCAGAGTTCTGTGTTCTCACAAAATGAGATAGAGGTAAAAAGCAAGGCTGTGCAGTTACTTAGCATCATCATCTCTCTAGGAAGTCAAGCCTGCAAAAGAATTGTGTTCAGTAGAGGAAGATGCTTCTAGATATATTTGAACAGCATCTTAAATATCCTTTTTGCCAAGATGTTTCTTTTAACTAGATATATTCATATATTGTTCAATGAAAAACATAAAGTGAAAGGATTACTTAGTAGGTACAAAAAGTTAAAGGACGCCAGAATGATTAAGCTTTTTTCCATCCTTTTTTGGAAATGTTGGTCTCTTTTAGCCTAGACAACCTGATCTTTCCCATAATAGAAGAAACCAGACTAATTAGGTGACTCTTGATTGAGAATATTCCACTTTTCTGGAGCTTGTGAGGTTTGATTATTTTTCCTAAATTACTTTACTTACTTTTTTTAACATGACATATTTTTTGATGGTTCCATCTTGGGCAAGGAAAGTAGAAACCATTTCATACACAAGTTCTGACCTCTGTCTGGTTATGCTGACGTAGTTTTTCATTCTGTGGCATTTTGTAAGTGATACTACATTATTTGCTGTCTTCTCCTTCAGGCTGTAAGTGGAAAACGATTAAGTTAGAAGAAGATTCGGGAAATATTTTTGGGTGGCTTATCCATGCTATACAATATATTGAAACAAAAAAAATCACTTTGAAATATTTAAGTTAATTATTGTTTAAAATTTTTTTCCTTTTAGTTCCTATGACGTCTTTGAAGATAACAGGCATACCAATTTTAATTGAACTCCATTATAAAGAGCAATTGTCCTGGGATATAGTTCACATATCTATGAGTATATAATTTCACTTCGATTCACTAATTGACTCTCAGGAAACTGTTATCACCTCTAATCAATAAAGACTTTTGTAGGATGTATCTATAAGGCTTGAGCTGAAACATTAATGAACCACATAGCATTCCCTGATTCCTTCAACCCAGAAGTATCAGTTAAATAGAAGACATTGGAAGTAAAGTTTCAGCTTTTTAAAAAAACTGTTTGAAATGTCAACTAAGCAGTAACTTTGTTTTTTGGTATATTGGCCACTCCAGTGCTGGCCACAGTGTAGGCATTCCTGTCTGGTAGTTGATAAATGTTTTTGCTAAAGTTGGGTTGTACTCAATTATTCCACCCTTGCTTTGTATACTAATCAATGTATTATAAGGAAGTAACTGTTAGAGCACATGCTGTATTCTTAGGCTTTGTTAGTATAATTAATTGCTTAACCTTTAGAAATAAGAATAAGCTAAAACTGAATAGTAATTGAACTATCTTTCATTTTGGACATTATAATCAAATTTCAGTAGATACATTTAAATATGGCCTTTGTACTGAGGCACCATAGAAATGCAAAGGAAAAGCATATCCAAGTCCTTACTGTCAAAATCAGGCTACATGAAGTTCCTCACTAGGCAATCATTATTCCAGAATTAATTTTCAATTACTTAAGGGGCAAATGAGATTTATTGATTTATTTTATGACATCCAATGTATAACTCTTTTCCCCAACATCTACTACCTTCAGTAAGAAGACTGTTAGGATGCCAGTGGTAACACGGAGACTGAGGGATCCTGACATAAATCCTTGCTTGTTGGTAAGGTGGTTTACTTTTAATTTTTATGAGCATTAAGTTGGAAAAACAGGCTGCTTCTGATTTTGTGGACATCTGTTTTCTTACGGTCCTTTTTTCTTTTTTCTCAGTTTGCTTTTTAATTTTAATGGGATTTTTTCAAATGTAGACGTTTTATATTTCCTACCCAGAAATCCAATAAATATTCACTTAGGTCTTTTACTCCTTTTGTTTATTATTATAATACATTTATTTAGCTATTTTTATTAAAGTATAATTGACATTAATTTCAGTTGTACAACATAGTGATTTGACATTTATATATACCTTATGATGTGATCACCACAATAAGTCTAATTTAAAAAAACCATCTTTCACCATAAGGTATTACTGACTGCATTACCTGTGCTGTATATTACATCCCTGTCATTTATTTTATTACTGGCAGTTTTTTCCTTCACTTTTTTCACCCATCCTCCTACCCCTCTTCCTTCTGGCAGCCATCAGTTTCTCCTTTGTATCTACCAATCTGTTTCTATTTCCTGCCATTCTTTTTCTTTTTTTTAGTAAAAGATTTTATTTCTTTCTTTTTAGAGAGCAGAGATGGGAGGGAGAAAGGGAGGGAGAGGAGAAACATCAGGGCGCTAGAGATACATTTCTTGGTTGCCTCTTGCATGCTCCCAGCGGGGGACGTGGCCTGCAACCCAGGCATGTGCACTGACTGGGAATCGAACGAGCCAGCTTTTGGTTTTCAGGCTGGCACTCAGTCCACTGAGCCACACCAGCCAGGGCCTGCCATTCGTTTTAAAGTTATTTCCGTACAAAAATATATTCCTAACCAGTGTATTCTTATTTCACTAGACCATTTTTAGATATGCATAATTTGGCTAACAAAGATTTATCTCTTTTAAGTTTTCCTTATTTATTTAATATGTAAGCATTTAGTTTTCACTATACTTTTAAACTGATATATGTAACACTGAGGAAAAATTTTAGTCCAAACATGGAAAGTTGGAAAGTATGATATTTTTAAATTATCACTGAAATTTGTGTGTTAATAGCAATAATTTCATCATGTCTCTGAGACCACCTGGCTGAGAGAGTAAAGGGATGATATAGAATTAGTCTATTTAAAGTCTAAAGGTTTTCACAAAGGCATATAAACAGAATTTTTTGTTGATTAATAAGCTCTTTTGGCACTTATTTGGTGTGAGTAGCAATACTTATTTGTCACCCTTAAATAATGTAATTTATTCCTGTGCTATAAAATGATATTCCCTGATCCTATTGTATGGATTTTTCCAACTATTCACATTCATTAATTATTTGGCATAGAAATTTAAATTTGTTCTGTATATTTGATGTTTTCAACTGCTTTATTAAGGCTCTTTAGATAGAATATATTTCTTAGATCTATGAAGCAAATTGCTTATCCCTTTAGTTAAAGCTTTTCTTTAGACAGTGACCTGTCATAATCCTCTCACTTTGAAGTTTGTTATTCAATCTACTTCCAGTTCAGACACTTAAATTTAACTACCAAATGACAGCTGCTCTCCTTCGAACTCAGCCCTGTGTTGCTCACTTTAGTTTTGAAGTGATATTAATGATATCTTTTAAAATTTCTTACTCAGTATTGTATTTACTTGTGTAATGAAGTGAATGATAGGCAAACGTACATTGAGATGAATGGTGTTAATTTAAATTGCCTTGATGCAGACCGGTTATTAGCAATTTACTTAGATCTCAAAACTAGCATTAACAACAGACATTCAAGTCAAAGTCAGAACTTGGAAAAACAGGAAAGCCGTACTCTGAGTCGGGAGACAGTTTTGGTTCTAGCTGTGCAGCAGTGATTTTCAGCACGTTGCACCTTGCCACAGCTTCTTTGTTAAATGGTTACTGGGTTAAATGATCTCAGTCAGTGCCTTGGCTCAAATTCCTATGATTAGATATTCAGAAAACTGACCCAGACTATGAAAAGGAAGATGTCTGCCCTGAACAGAGTGAATGCTTGGGAGAGTTGGAAAGGTAATTCAGTTTTTGTTCATTAAATGTTCATTAAAATGAACAAAAAGGAACTGTTTCATATTAGCTGCTTTGTGGGGGTAGCAACTTCAGAAGTTTTTTGGGTTTTTTTTTTAGATGCCATTTCACCTCTTAAATGGTGCATATTTTACATAATTTAAGGAATCTGATGCTTCTGCCAAATGTTTGGATGAAAATAACTATGACAGGGAAAGGTGTTCCACTTACTTCTTGAAGTACAAGAACTGCCGGAAATTCTGGGTAAGTCTAGTGTGGTTTGATGAGATAGTCTAACTCATATCTTAGGCTTGAAACTGAAGCCTGAAATTAATTAATATCCACAATCCTTTCTTTGGGATGGCTGTGGGGAAACACCTTTTCTCTTTTTTCTTATTTTTTAATTTAATTTAATTTTTTTATTTAAATATGTTATTGTTTGTGTTATCACAGTTGTCCCAATTTTTTCCCCTTTGCTCCCCCCACAGCCTGCCACCCGCTCCCACAGTCAATCCCCACAGCATTGTCCAATGTCCGTGGGTCATGCATATATGTTCTTCGACTAACACCTTCACCTTCTTTCAACCAGTCCGCACATCCCCACAGGAAACTTAATTTTTTGACTTTATCCTCAGGATGTTATTTTAGCCCTAAACAATCCTTGAGAGCTTTTCTTAGTTGCCTCATCCTACTCCAAGGCATGAGGATGCAGCTCAAATAATAGAGGTGGGTATTCCTAGGTATATAAGTATCTGCAGACCTAAAACAATAACCTTATTATAATTTTATTTCTCTGTGAGATGGACAGAATGGATAATTTGTCTTGTCATGACACATGTTAGTCTTCCATTTCTGCCTTCTCTCCTGCCACCACCCAGGGTAGTTTAAGTGGTCCCATTTTTCCTGAGACACTGGTATGTAATTTCTGTTTCTCTGAGCATTGCTTTCAGCTATTTTATTTCTCTCTGGTAAATTAATTGACGATTTTATTGATAGACTGTACTCTTGTGCTCCGTTAGTTAAACAGCATGTCCCCATTCCAATTACTGTTAATGTATTCCTGTGGGAATATCACTTCTATTTAATTGATAATAGTTTGAAAACTTTATCGGAAGTCCTACAATTAGTTTTTTGTGGGTTTTTTTTTTTAAACTTGGTTTTTAGAATTTCCTTTTTGAGGAAGCAATAACAAATTACTGGAAAATTATTAACATTTAATACATGGCTGATATTGGTTTCTTCTTTTTTTTTTTTATGCCTACATGCAGAATTCTGTCATGATGCAGAGAAGACAAAATGGAGTGAAGCCACCTATGCCTACAGCAGCAGAAAGAGATGAAATCTTGGGAGCAATGGGAAAGATGCCCTATTGAATGTTTGCATTAAAATTGTTTATTTAATTTAAAAGCAGATAAATGTTTTTAATAAATGATTACTGTAATTTTTTAAGACCTTACAAGTTTTACCCAGGCAGATCTTATATTCTACAAGGGGAAACAAAATTGTTAACCCTGTGTCCTTTGTGTTTGCCCTCAGTGCCATGATAATAGTATGCCACTACCGAGCGTGCTGTGTCACAATTTATACTACTTCCTAGGAAAAACTGCATAAGGAGTTGGGCTTTTTCTCTGGGTCTCGAAAGAAAACTAAGATATGAACAGGTAAAGAGTTGATGGGGGTAAAAGGAAGGCAGTATTTCCTGTGCGCAACAATGTGAGAGAAGAAAAGCTTGAGACAAATTCAGAGAATTGTCTGCCGACTGTTCGACCTAGAGTTTAAAATGGGTGGGGGAGTAACGGCAGAGGAGACTGAGAAGATGAGGGTAGATGTATGGGGAGCTTCAAATCCAGTGTTCATTACTAAGATCTCTAGCTTTCACTGATCTTTGTTTAAATTAGGTTAGTATATTCACTAGTCAGAGAACGGGCGCAGGAAGGTTGCCTGGAAGTACATAGCATGCAAAAGAACTGGTTTTAAGGAAAGGCATGGTTAAAGGATTCTGTAACTAAAATCCATAAATATTGGATAAACTTCTGAAGGCATAGTATTTTTGAACTATGATGAGGGGAGAAAAAGTGGTTCTCTTAGAAGTAGGATTTCTATTTTCAGTATGAGATGGGCGTAGAAGTTGTATGGGGTTCATCAGGTGAACACAACACTGGAATGAAACTAGAGCTCAACTTCAATTTAGGATATAAAAGCAATATTCAATATGGTGACTGGGATGGATTGTGCAGCAGCTTTCATACATACCATTTTTAAAGTCCAGTTTGTTTCATTTAAGGACTAGTTTTGTAAAATAAATTTAATGGAAATCAAAAACATAGTTTGTGTCCCTTTCATCTGGTCCATGATCATCAAGAGTATAATTTTATGACCATTGACAACAAACTATCCATCTCATTGGTCTTAGTCTAAAACTCAGCTCAGATACTTTGAGGCACGGGACCTTGATTGTTAAATGTGATTTCATCTAAATAAAATATGATTTCATTTTGAGTAAAATTCTGTTTGAATTTCTGGATTGTTTCAGAAATTCTTTTATTTTTATTCATCAGTAAAAATGATGGATTAAAATAGCACCTGACAAGAAATTAATACATACTTGTGGAAGAAGCATTTCAGTACTTTTAAGCATCGTTGCTTAAGGGTTTGGGATTTTAATGTCACCTATGCAAATGTTCACACCAATATCAACATTCATTTTGTAGCTATTTGTCCTGGCCTAGCTCTTTTTTTTTAAAACAGCAACTGCATTGAGATACAACGTATGTAAGTCTCCTAAAGTGGACAGTACTACAGTGGTTTTTAATATATTGACAATGTTGTACAACCTTCCCCACAGTTGGTTTTAAAACACATCACCCCAGGAAGAAACCTTATATCCATTAGCGCACATTCTCTATTTCCTCCTAACACCAGTTTTCCTCCCCACCTACCCAAAATTTAGGAAAGTACTCATGTACTTTTTTTTTCTCTAGAATTGCCTGTTCTGGACACATATATATATATATATATATAAATGGAATCATAATATGTGGTCTTTTGTGACTGGCTTCTTTCATGTAGCCTCATGTTTTCAAGGTTCATTCATCCATCAGTACTTTATTTCTTACCCTATTTATTACTGAGTAACGTTCCATTGCACAAATACACTACATTTGATTGATCAGTTCATCAGTTGAGTTTGAGTTGTTTCCACTGTTTCACTAATATGGGTCATGCTGTTTTTTTAAAGTATATTTTATTGATTATGCTATTACAGCTATCCCATTTTTTTCCCCCTTTGCTCCCCTCTACCCCCATTCCCTACAGATATCCCTCCCACTTGGTTCATGTCCATGGGTTGTACATACAAGCTCTTTGGCTTCTACATTTCCTGTACTATTCTAAACTTCCCCTTGTCTATTTTGTACCTGTCATTTATACTTATTCCCTGTACCTTTCCCCCTATTCTTCCCCCTCCCTCCTCTCTGCTCATAGCCTTCCATTGTAATCTTAATTTCTATGATTCTGTTCTAATTGTTTGCTTAGTTTTTGTTTTGCCTTTAGGCTCAGTTTGTTGTCATTTTGATGTTCATAGTTTTGATCTTTTTCTTAGACAAGTCCCTTTAACATTTCACATAATAATGGCTTGGTGATGATAAACTCCTTTAGCTTTACCTTGTCTGGGAAGTAGTTATCTGCCCACCCATTCTAAATGATAGCTTTGCTGGATAGAGTAATCTTAAAGGTAGGTCTTTGCTTTTCATGACTTTGAATACTTCTTGCCAGTCCCTTCTTGCCTACAAGACTTTTTTTGATAAATCAACTGGTAGTCTTATGGGAATTCCTTTGTAGGCAACTGTCTCTTTTTGCTGCTTTTAAGATGATTGTTTTTTTAAAAAATTTTATTCTAGAGAGAGGGAAAAGGAGAAAGGGAGAGAAACATCAATGTGTGGTTGCCTCTCACATGCCTCCAACTGAGGACCTGGCCCAGAAGCCAGGCATGCCCTGACTGGGAATCGAACCAATGACCCCTAGGGTCACAGGCTGGCACTCAATCCACTGATCCATGCCAGCCAGGGCAAGATTCTCTCTTAATCATTAGCCTTTGGCATTTTAATTATGGTGAGTTTTGGTGTGGCTCTCTTTGGGTCCAACTTGTTTGAGACTCTGAGCTTCCTGGACTTGTGTGTCTATTTTCTTCACCAAATTGGTGAGGTTTTCTTTCATTTTTTCAGATGAGTGTTCAATTTCTTGCTCTTCCTCTTCTCCTTCTGGCACACCTATGATTTGGATGTTGGTACAGATAAAGTTGTCCTAGAGGTTCCTAAACCTCTCTATTTTTTTGAATTCTTATCTCTTCTTTCTGTTCTGGGTGAATGTTTATTTCTTCTATTTGTTCCAAATTGTTCATGTTCAAATCAAGCCAAATTGTTGGCTTCCTTCCCTTCACTGTTGGTTCCCTGTATATTTTTCTTCATTTCACTTTGCATAGCCTTAATTTTTCCTTTGTTTTGTGGCCATAATCATTTCTGTGAGCATCCTGCTTACCAGTGTTTTGAACTCTGCATCTGCTAGTTTGGCTATCTCTTTGTTGCTTAGTTCTTTTTCTGGATTTTTGATCTGTTCTTTCATTTGGGCCATGTTTTTTTTTTCTTCTCAATTTGCCAGCACACCTGTTACATTGAAAGGGGCGGAGCCTTAGGTACTTGCCAGCGTCGGGCAACTCACTTCACCACATTGTTGTGCTGTATGTTTTGGAGGCATCAGAGAGGGAACAATGCTGCTTGCTCAGCTCTCACCCCACTTTCTGCAAGCGACTGACACCCTTCCAACTGCTGCCCTGGTGATGATTCCTTGAGCGGGTGGGCTTGTGCACGTTCTAGGACCCCTTAAGCTCCTCAAACAGACTCTCCTGAGAAATGCAATTTCTTCTGCTGCCGCAACCCCCCAGAGGTTTTTATAGCCAGAGGTTATGAGGCTTTCTCTTCCTGGCGCTGGAACCCTCGGTTGCGAGGTCTGTCCTGAGGCTGGGGTTGCTTGCTCCCCAGTTGTCCCCCCTGTTTTTTTCCACACATGACTATGGGACCACCCATTCTGCTGGCCATGGCCACCTTGCCGCATGCATCCTCTCTACCCTGGCTGCTCCTCTCCACAACCTCCTACACATCTGGATAAATGTTTCTTTTTTAACTCTTTGGTCGTTGGACTTCCATACAGTTTGATTCTCTGGCAGTTCTTGTTGTTTTTGTTTTTAGGTTGGTTGTTAATCCTTCTTTTGGTTGTGAGAGAAGACAAATCTATCTATCTGTGTGCTCCATCTTGGCTGGAAGTCCTGTTTCTTGAATATTTGTATGAGTTTTTGTGTGGGCATTCATTTCTTTTTGGAATGCCTGAGAATTGATGCGCTGGGTCATATGGTAACTATATTTAATCTATTGAGGAACTGACAAAGTATTTTCCAAAGTGGCAGCACCATTTTACAATTTATGAGAGCTCCAATTTCTCCACATCCTCATTAACACTTATTATCTGCCTTTGATTACAACCATCCTAGTGAGTGTAAACTGGTATCTCATTGAGGTTTTGATTTGCATTTCCATGATGGCTAATGAGGTTGAACATCTTTTCATGTGTATTTTGGCCACTTTTACATATTTTCTGGAGAAATATTTATTCAGATCCATTGCCCATTTTCAAATTGGTTTTTTTATCCTTATTATTGAGTTGAAGGAATTCCTTATATATACTAGATACAAGTCTCATCTTATCAGATACGTGAGTTGCAGTTTTTTTTCCTCCCATTCTGTGGGTTGTATATGGTGTCCTTTGAAACACAAAAGTTTTTAATTTTGATGAAATCCCATTTATTTTTATCTTTTGTTTTTGGTGTCACATCTTAGAAAATATTGCCTAGTTCAAGGTTATAAAGATTTATATCAATCTTTTCTTCTAAGTGTTTTGTGGTTTTAGCTCTGATATTTAGGTCTTTGATTTGAATTAATTTTATATATGCTGTGGAGCAGGAGTCCAAGCTGATTCTTTTGTATGTGGCTATCCAGTTGACCTAGCACCATTTGTTGGAATGACTGCTTTCCTTTATTAAATCGTCTTATCACTCTTGTGTAAATCAACTGATTGTGTTTGTGGGAGTGTATTTCTGGACTTCCAGTTCTATTCCATTGATGGATATGTCTATCCTTATGCCAGCACCACACTGTCTTTATTACTGTACCTTTGTAGTAATGCATAGCTCTTTGATGATTGGTTTCTGTAAATGTGTTTTCTATGAAGTGTTTTTAATGACAGACTAATTGTTTGGGTGCTTTTGATCAGCAGACCCTTAACATGTAATCATAATATGTCTCCACCCACGTGAAGCTGTTAAATTCTAATTTAGTCTACAATAATTTCCTAATTCCTTATTTTCATCTTTACACATACCCTGATAACTTCATCATACTCTTCTTGTAAACAGGTTCAAGATCTCATATCATCACTTTGGAGGGGCAGAGTCCCAGGGATTTTCCTCATAACCACTGTTAAATTGGCCACTATTGTATTTCTCTACTTCAAGAATATATTTTGGGAGAGGTTAAGCTAATTAACTTGATAAATTAATTATGTCAGGACTTTTAATGAGTGCTGTGAGAAATGTTGGAGTTAGGCAAGCCTTTGATATCAACTAACAAAATAGGTAGAAGGCATTTTACCATTTTCACGTACATCTCACTCTTGTAGAAAGCATCTCATAGATTCTCGATGCTATGGGGGAGTGTGGCCCACTGTGCAGTATGTAAAAGCAATCCTTTTGAGAATCACTATATCCATATGATAGCTGGAGGATATAAAAAATATTATTCATGGTTCTACCCATAATCTCGGTTACGATTTTATTGTGTGATAAATTCTCAACACATCGGTATGTGTTTGGGGAGGGATAGCTTTAAAATTGGACACACTGAGAAACATGCAGGTTCAAACAATGCAAAAGGGAGTACAATGTAAACATCTGCCCAGAAGCAGCCAATGTTGAGTTTTCAAGGTTTTCTATGCATATACAAGCATATCTGTATATTTATTTGATGGTTTTGCACAGAAGTACCATGATAGTACATAATACTGAACCAACAGACACCAGGATCTCTGTGCTTATCATTCCCCATACAGCAGGAGCCACCTCTCTCAGGCAGAGCACTCTTTAAATGGCATCAGCCTGAGGGGAAGCAATACCCTGCCCACAGGAATTACTCTGCCCCACACTGTGGTGCTTAAACCTGGCTGCTGATTTACAGCTTGATAGGATTAGCAATTGATAAGTGTAAAGGCTGATTAGTTTAAAAGGAGGAGAATACAAAGCAGCCAAAATGAGAAGACAAAGAAAGAGACCCCAAATGAAAGAACAAGTGAATTCTCCAGAGAAACTCGATGAAATTGAGGCAAGAAATTTATCAGCTAGAGTTTAGAGTAATGATCCAAAGGATACCCAACAGCATTAAAAAAGACATAGAACCCATAAAAAAAGCACCAGTCAGAAATAAAGAATAAAATGTCTAAAATAAGTAATACACTGGAAGGAATAAACAGTAGGTTAGATGTAGCAGGGGATTGAATCAGTGTTTTGGAAGACAAGGTAGAAAAAATACCCAGGCAGAACAGCAAAAAGAAAAAGAATTTTTTAAAAAATGAGGAGAGCTTAAGAAACTTTTTGGACAGCAGGAGGCATAACAATATCCACATCATGGAAATACCAGAAGGAGAAGAGAGATAGCAAGGGATTGAGAACCTATTTAAAGAAATAATGACTAAAAACTTCCCTAGTCTGGTGAAGGAAAAAGGACACACAAGTCCAGGAAGCTCAGAGAGTCCCAAACAAGTTGGACCCAAAGACACCTACACCAAGACACATAATGATTAAAATGACAAGGCTTAAAGACAAAGAGAGAATCCTAAAAGCTGCAAGAGAAAAGCAGGTTGTTACCTACAAGGAAGTATCAATTAGACTAGCATCTGTTTACTCAACAGAAACATTTCAGGCCAGAAGGGAGTGGCATGAATTATTCAAGGTGATGAAAAGCAAGGACCTACAATCAAGGCTACTTTATCCTGTAAGGCTATCATTTAAAATCAAAAGAGAAATAAGGAGCTTCCCAGATAAGAAAAAAAACTAAAGGAGTTTGTCGACACCAAACCAGTACTTTAACAATTATTAAAGGGCTTGGAAGAAGAAAAGAAGAAGAAGAAAGAAGAAGGGAGAAGGAGGGAAGGAAGGAAGGAAGGATGGACGGAAGGAAGGAAGGGGAAGAAGAAGAAGAGGAAGAAAGAAGAAGAAGAAGAAGAAGAAGAAGAAGAAGAAGAAGAAGAAGAAGAAGAAGAAGAAGAAGAAGAAGAAGAAGAAGAAGAAGAAGAAGAAGAAGAAGAAGAAGAAGAAGAAGAAGAAAAAGAAGAAGAAGAAGAAGAAGAAGAAGAAGAAGGGAAAGAAGAAGGAGGAGGAGAGGGGAGGAGGAGGAGGAGGGGAGGAGGAGAAGAAAGAGGAGGGGAAGAAAAGGAAAGGAAAGGAGGAGAAGAAGAAAAGAAGGAGGAGAAGAGGAGGAGGAAGAGGAGGAGAAGAGGAGGAGGAGGAAGAAGAAGAAGGAGGAGGGGGGAGGAAGAGGAGGGAAAGAGGAAGGAGAAGAGGAAGAAGAAGTAGAAGTGGAAGAAAAAGGAGGAGAAGGAGAAAAAAAAGAGTAAAACAGTCTAACAATAAAATGGCACTACATACATATCTATCAATAATCACCTTAAGTGTAAATGGGTTAAATGCTCCTACAAAAGACAAAACATTGCTCAATGGGTAACAAAACAGGACCCATATATATGCTGCCTCTAAGAGACCCATCTCAGATCAAAAGATACACATAGACTAAAAGTAAAGGGTTGGAAAAAGATATTTCATGCAAATGGAAAAGAAAAAAAAATCTGGGGTAGCAGTACTTATATTTGATGAAATAGACTTTAAAACCAAGACTATAGTAAGAGACAAAGAAGGATACTACCTAATGATAAAGGGAACAATCCAACAAGAAGGTATAACCCTAGTAAACATTTACACACCCAACAGAGGAGAACCTAAACATGTAAAGCAAATCTTGATGGACATAAAGGGAGAGATCGACAGAAATACAGTTGTAGCTGGGGATTTTAACACTCCATTGACTTTAAGGGTGGATCTTCCAAGAAGAAAATCAACAAGGAGACAGCAGTCTTAAACAACCCACTACATCAAATAGATTTAATTGATATCTTCAGAGCATTTCACCCCAAAACAGCAGAATATACATAATTTTCAAGTGCACATGGGACATTTTTTAGGATAGACCACATGTTAGGACACAAAATATGTCTCAATAAATTTAAGAAGACTGAAATCATATCAAACACCTTTTCTTTTTTTTATGATTTTCTTTCTTTCTTTCTTTCTTTCTTTCTTTCTTTCTTTCTTTCTTTCTTTCTTTCTTTCTTTCTTTCTTTCTTTTTAAATACATTTGTCTCTGCCTCCCCCCACCACTTTCCCTTGCCCCCTCCCTTCTTCCCTCCCTCAACTCTTCCCCTTTGGTTTTGTCCATGAGTTCTTGCTATATGTTCCTTGACTTTCCCCTTCCCTTCCCTTTCCCTGCCCGCCCCTCCCTCCTTCCCTCTTGTCTCTGTTGACTTCTTTTCCTTTCAGTGTTGCTGATCATATTTTCCTTGCATCTTTGTATTGTTGGTTAGGTTCCACTTATAGGTGAGATCATATGGTATTTGTCTTTCGCCCCCTGGCTTATTTCGCTTAGCATAATGCTCTCCAGTTCCATCCATGCTGTTGCGAAGTTTAGTAGTTCTTTTTTTCTTTCTGCTGCGTAGTATTCCGTTGTGTATATGTACAATCATTTTTTGATCCAATCATCTACTGATGGACACTTAGGTTGCTTCCAACACTTGGCTGTTGTAAATTGTGCTGCTATGAACATTGGGATACATAGGTTCTTTTGTATTGGTGTTTTGGTGTTCTTAGGGTATAGCCCCAGCAAGGGAATCACTGGATCAAAAGGCAGTTCCATTTTCAGCTTTGTGAGGAAACTCCACACCGCCTTCCACAGTGGCTGTACCAGTCTGCATTCCCACCAACAGTGGACTAGGGTTCCCTTTTCTCCACAGCCTCGCCAGCACCTGTTGTTTGTTGATCTGTTGATGATGGCCATTCTGACTGGTGTGAGGTGGTACCTCATGGTGGTTTTGATCTGCATTTCTCTGATGGCTAGTGATGCTGAGCATCCTTTCAAATGCCTCTGGGCCCTCTGTATCTCCTCCTTGGAAAAGCATCTGCCCAGGTCCTTTGCCCATTTTTTGATTGGATCGTTTGTCTTCTTGGAGTGGAGTCGAGTGAGTTCTTTATATATCTTGGAGATCAAACTCCTATCTGATGTATCATTAGCGAATATATTTTCCCATAGGGTTGGCTCCCTTTTCATTTTGCTGATGTTTTCTTTTGCCATGCAGAAGCTTCTTATTTTGATAAGGTCCTACTTGTTTATTCTTTCTTTTATGTCTTTCTTTTATGTTTTAAGTTTTTTGCTTTAGGAGACATATCAGTGAAAAAATTGCTGCGTGGGATATCTGAGAGTTTCCTGCCAATGTTCTCCTCTAGGACTTTGATGGTGTTGTGACTTATATTTAAGTCTTTTATCCATCTTGAGTTTATTTTTGTGTATGGTGTCAGCTGATGATCCAATTTCAATTTTTTGCCTGTAGCTGTCCAGCTTTCCCAACACCATTTGTTGAAGAGGCTATTATGGCTCCATTTTATGCTTCTGCCCCCTTTATCAAATATTAGATGCCCATAGAGACCTGGGCTTATTTCTGGGCTTTCTATTCTGTTCCACTGGTCTACGGGTCTGTTCTTGTGCCAGTACCAAATTGTTTTGAGTATAGTGGCTTTGTAGTAGAGTTTGATGTCCGGTATTGTGATCCCTCCTACTTTCTCAAAATTGCTGCGGCTATTCGGGGTCGTTTATGGTTCCATATAAATTTTTGAAATGTCTGTTCTATTTCTGTGAAATACGTCATTGGTATCTTAATAGGGATTGCGTTGAATCTATAAATTGCTTTGGGTAGTATGGACATTTTGATGATATTAATTCTTCCAATCCATTAGCATGGTATATGCTTCCATTTATTTGTGTCTTCCTTAATTTCTTTCTTCAATGTTATATAGTTTTCTGCATAAAGGTCTTTTACGTCTTTGGTTAAATTTATGCCTAGGTACTTTATTTTTCTTCTTGCTATATCGAATGGTATTTTTTCTCTGATTTATTCTTCTTCTATTGCATTGCTGGTGTACAAAAATGCCTTTGATTTCTGAATGTTGACTTTGTATCCTGTTGTTTTGCCAAATTGACTTATTAGGTTGAGGAGTTTTTGGGTGGAGTCTACAGGGTTCTCTATGTACACTATCATGTCATCTGCAAACAATGATAGCTGTACTTCCTCCTTTCCTATTTGGGTGCATTTTATCTCTTTCTCTTGTCTGACCGCTGTGGCTAGGACTTCCAATATGATGTTGAAAAGAAGCGGTGAGAGCGGACATCCTTGTCGTGTTCCTGATCTTAGTGGGAAAGCTTTCAGTTTTTGCCCGTTGAGTATGATATTGGCTGTAGGTTTTTCATATATGGCCTTTATGACGTTGAGGAATGCCCCATTTATTCCCATTTTGCTGAGTGTTTTGATCATAAATGGGTACTGTACCTTATCAAATGTTCTTTCTGCATCTATCGAGATGATCATGTGGTTTTTGTCTTTTCTTTTATTTATGTGATGTATCACGTTTACTGATTTGCGTATATTGAACCATCCCTGCATCCCTGGGGTGAATCCCACTTGATCGTGGTGGATAATCTTTTTAATGTATTGCTGGATGCGGTTTGCCAATATTTTGTTGAGGATTTTAGCATCAAACACCTTTTCTGACCACAATGCTATGAAATTAGAAATCAATCATAAGAAGAACACTGAAAAACACGTAAACACATGGAAGCTAAATAACATGATATTGACAATGAATGGGCTAACAATGAGTGGGATAAGAAAGAAATAAAAAAAATACCTTGAAACAGATGAAAATGAGGATAAAACAGTCCAAAATCTGTGGGACATGGGAAAAACAATCCTAAGTGGAAAATTCATAGCATTACAGGCCTGTCTCAAAAAACAAGGAAATGCTGAAGTAAACACTCTTAACTTCACACTTAAAGGAATTTGAAAAAGAACAACAGACAAGGCCCAAAGCAAGTAGAAGGAAGGAAATAAAGATTACAGCAAAAATAAACAAAATAGAATCTAAAAAATGATACAAAAGATCAATGAATCCAAGAGTTGGTCCTTTGAAAAGATAAACAAGATTGACAAGCCTTTAACCAGACTCATCAAGAAAATAAGAGAAAGGACCCAAATAAATAAAATCAGAAATGAAAGAAGAGAAATAACAACTGACACTAAGGAAACACAAAGGATTGTACAAAAAATATTATGAACAATTATATGCCAACAAACTGGACAACCTGGATGAAATGGATAAATTCCTAGAAACATATAATCTTCAAAAAATAAATCAGGAAGAATCAGAGAATCTTAATAGATAATCTTAATTTCACACGTATTGAAATTGAAGCAGTAATAAAAAACACTCCCAACATACCAAAGCCCTGGACCCGTTGGCTTCATAGGTGAATTTTACAAATATCCCAAGAAGAACTAACACTTCTCCTCAAATTGTTTTATAAAATTCAAGAGGAGGGAAGGCTCCCAAACTCATTTTATGAGGCCAGCATTATCCTAATTCCATAACCAGATAAAGACACTACAAAGAAAGAAAATTACAGGCTAATATCCCTGAAGAACATAGATGCTAATATCCTCAACAAAATATTAGCAAACCAAATACAGCAATGCATCAAAAATATCATACACCATGATCATGTGGGATTTATGCCGGGAAAGCAAGGTTGGTACAACATTTACAAATCCATAAATGTGATTGACCACATAAAATGAAGGATAAAAACTACATGATTTATCAATAGATGCAGAAAAAGCACTTGATTAAGTCCAGCACCCATTTATGATCAAAACTCTCAGCAAAGTGGGAAGAGAGGGAACATACTTAAACATAATAAAAGCCATATACGACAAACTCACCACCAGCTTCATACTCAATGGATGAAAACTGCAAGCATTCCCCTTAAGACTGGGAACAAGACAGGGATGCCCACGTTCACCTCTCTTATTCAACACAGCACTTGAAGTCCTAGCAACAGCTATAAGATAAGAAGAAGAATAAGAGGCATCCAAATTGGAAAGGAAGAAGTAGAACTGTCTTTATTTGCAGATGACATGATACTGTACATAGAGAGCCCAAAAGATCCCACCAAGAAACTACTAGAACTGATAAACAAATTCAGCAAATTAACAGAATACAAAATTAATATTCAGAAACAAGTTGCATTTTTATATGCCAGTAATGAGCAAACAGAAAGGGAAATTAAGAAAACAATCCCATTCACAATTACTTCAAAAATAATAAAATACCTAGGAATGAACCTAACAAAGGATGTAAAAGACCTGTACTCAGAAAAATTTAAGACACTGAAGAAAGAAATAGAAGATACACATAAGTGGAAGCACTTATCATGTTTGTGGACAGGAAGAATTAATATCATTAAAATGTCATACTACCCAAAGCAATCTATAGATTCAATGCAATTCCTATCAAGATTCCAAAGATGTATTTCATAGAACTAAATTAAATATTTCAAAAATTTATATGGAACCACAAAAGACCCTACATAGAAACAAAGATCCTGAGAAAGAAGAACAAAGCTGGAGGAATCATGCTACCTAATATCAAACTATACTACGAGGCCATAGTAATTAAAACAGCTTAGTACTGATATAAAAACAGACACATAGACCAATGGAACATAATGCAGAGCCCAGAAATAAACCCACAGCTTTATAGTCAATTAATATTTGACAGAGGGAGCAAGCACATACTATGAGCTAAAGACAGTTTATTCAATGAATGGTGTTGGGAAAATTGGAGAGATGTGTCCAGAAAAATAAACTAGACCACCTTCTTACACCACACACAGGAATAAAGGGATCAAAGACTTAAATGTTAGACCTGAAACAATAAAAATTGTAGAAGAAACATAGACAGCACAATTTTGAACATTGCCCATAGAAATTTTTTTATCAGATATATCTTTATAGGCAAGGGAAACAAAAGAAAAAATAAACAAATGGAACTAGCAAATGCTGTGCAAATTAAAAAGTTTTTTCACAGCAAAGGAAATCATCAACAAAATAAAAAGACAACCCACAGAATGGGAGAACATATTTGCTGATACATCTGATAAGGGGTTAATATCCAAAATTTATAAGACACTTACAAAACTCAACAACAAAAGAACAAACAACCTGATTAAAAAATGGGCAAAAGACCTGAACAGACACTTCTCCAAAGAGGGACACACAGGTGGCCAATAGACATATGAAAAGACGTTCAACATCACTAATCATCAGAGAAATGCAAATTAAAACCACAATGAGATATCATCTCACACTTGTCAGAATGGCTGTCATCAATAAATCAACAAACAAGTGCTGGTGAGGGTGTGGAGAAAGGAGAACACTTTTGCACTATTGGTGGGAATGCAGACTGCTGCAGCCACTGTGGAAAGCAGTATGGAGATACCTCAAAGAAATAAGAATCAAAAATGGATCTGGCTTTTGACTCAGCAATCCAACTTCTGGGAATATATCTGATTTCACTCATGTAGAATCTAATGAACAAATTGAACTAACAAGCAAAACACAGACAGCCTCATAGATGGAGAGCAGATGACAGCTAGTGGTGGTTGGGGGCGGGGGGGGGGTGATGGGGTGGAGGGATTGAACAAAAAGGAAAAAGGACTCATTTACATGGACAGTGGTGTGGTGATTGATGGGGGTAGGGGGGTATAAAGGGACTAAATGGTAATGGAAAAAATATAATAAAGATTAAATAAAAAGTGCAAATATAGTGATTTCCCTGCTTGAATTCTCAAGACCTGCCCATTATCTGAAAGATAACAGCAAATTCCTTCCCTTGATGTTCAGGGTCCTCTGCAATCTGAGGACATTTACAAAGGGAGCAGGCTTGAGGAAGTTGGAAAGGTGTTTGCTTTTGGATAAAATAGACCCAGGCTCTGTCCTCAAAGATCTTAGATTTCAGTAAGGGAGAGAGACATGAAAATATCTGACTATATCCCTTCTAATCACAGCCTACCTGCCGCTCTCACCGTTCCCTGAACACACCCTGTCTTCTCAACCTGAATGGCTGCCCCTCAAGTGCTGCAGTTAAAATCTCAGCACACATGTAATCTCCCTGAAGCCTTTCTAGTATCCTCAGTCAGAATTATTCTCACCTCTTCTTTATTCCTCTGTGGCTCTATTCTGGCATAGTTGGGTAAATAATGTGGTAAAATTAGGTAAATGAAGTCACCTAAACATTCTTTTAACTTTCACCTCGGTTTTAATGTCACATAAGTGTTAAATGCTTTATTCTGGAAAGGAAACTGTCAAAGGTGGGTTACTTTTGTATTGCAGTAATAAACTCAATAGTAATTTTTTACTGACAGGTTTCAATATTATGAACAGTTTCTATTGTCATTGTGTCAGACAGCACCTGACAGCCTTGAGACCATAGAGTAGTCAGTGTGAGGGATCTGCAGCCAGGCTGCCTGCAGCCTTCAGACTCTGGAAGCCAGTTGGCTTTCTCCCAGGGCTGCTGGGCTCTTCCTCTGACAACTGGATGGAGCTATTGCACAATGAAATGCAAGGTCTGTTTCCAAACACTTTCTTCTAGGAAAACTCTTAAATTACATTGAAAAATGTGTTTGCCTACAAACACATTCACCAGTCTACAAAAGGATGGGCCCACTTTTTTCCGTTTTGTCACTATTTTTAAGATCACAAATAAATAGGCTTGAGACCTACTCTGATTCTTCCACGAGTTCTAGAAGTCATCCCAAAGAAACTAACAGAAAGTAAGGGTCATTTCAGAGCATTGTACTTAGGTATCGGCAGGATGAGGGCAAGGGGGAAGTTCCAAAAAAAGTTTAGGCAAACGGAAGGGAGAAGAACTGATAGAGAATGACGAGAGAAAAGAGGACAGTGATTCAGTGGGCTCTGGGTACTGGCTATGGATTGCAATGAGCACTGAAGAATGAAAGACCATTCACCATGAAATTAAAGGTGCCAATGCCAGAACCTAAGCCAAAAAATACCGCCTAATACACAGAAGTAAAACATGACATGATGGTGAAGTAGCATTGCACTTGGAATCAGAATACCTGGGGTTGAGTTCTGGCCCTGCCACTTATGGCCTGTGTGGTCTTGAGTAAATTGCTTCATCTTTTAGAACCTTTCTTACTGTGAAATATGTACTTTTAAAAATACCCCAACTATTCTACAGGTGGTTGTGAAACCCAAAGAATGTTTCACATGCATTGTGCAAGTAGATTATGTTAATATTTGAAATGCATCTATATAAATAGATATTGAACTTATTTGTGATAAGCAAAAGCCTCAGCTAATTCTTGGTCTATTCTGGTAAAGCTATAATATCAACCACTACAATCTTCTTATTTGACCCTCTCCCTTAAAATCCCCACTCAAAAACTACCCACACTATACTTCTACTAAAAGATTTTACAAAAAGCCAAACTGGTTGTTATTTTATTTCACTTTTTTACTTTTATAGTTTTAGTATACTTTGGTTCAGAATCTTGTCCCCTTATAATTTCGTTCCCACTCACATCCCACCACTCTACTAATTCCTTCCTATATACTTAAAGTCTACAATAAGCAAGAACATACACCAAAAAATTTCACTTTGGGGCGGGTAGATAAAATGAACCAGAAATATTTCCAAGTCACACAGAAGAAACAATATTATCCATGAATATTCAGGGCATGACATGCATACATAAAACCGAATGTTGGCTAGATTGCCCTACCCATGAAGAGAAGCCCTGTTCTTTCTCTTCTCTTCAAGAGCTGTCCTTCGTTCTCTTCAGGAACCACCTCTAGCATCTTCTCATCCCCACTGAGATCTGTCTGTGTTGTGTCAATTCTACCTCACACTACTCATAGCCCCGAAGTAACTCTTCAGCCTTACATATGGCTTCCCCTCTTCCTACCTTCCCTGTGCCTTAGAGCTAAGTACACCTCTAGGTGACTCTGTCCATGATTCTCACTGGTCCCTGCATTGTATACACAGCTTGTACCTGCCATGCCCCGCAACTAACTTGCAAAAGCAGAGACCATTTATGATAATTCACAAGTACAAGGTATTGTCAAAAACATGATTACATTTAAAACTCACTCCAACCCTGTGAAGTCACTATTCTGGGCTCCCAGAAGCAAGATGGAGACTCATGCAGCCTAAGGAACTGGAAATCGAGTGTTATTACCATGTTGCCTCCCCAACACACTGCCATTTCCCCTGAGGTGACTGTGCCTCCTCTGTGTCTTTCATTTCCTTTGCAGCCCCTACCAGTGGCTATTATTCAAATTATAAATTCATTTCATCATTTAGTACTTATTAAGCCTCTACACAAATAAAATGTTCCTGTAGGGGATATAAAAGTGAATGAGAGAATTTGCACTCTAGGAGGATATTTACAAGTAACCAGCACCATTGACTGATTCTCTACCAAAACTTTTTATCAACTTTAAAAAGTTTTCCAAAATGCTTGATCCTGTGCATCCTGCCAACCTTGTCTCCGTCTTCTGCTCTTGAAGTAATAATGAGACATGACATGGGTGAGACATGGTTGTGCTCTTTGTTGTAAAAAATAAGAATGAAGCAAAAAGCTTGGGTGATCAGCATAGTAGATTTTTCCTGGGATAAAAAGGTTGATTTTGTCATTTTGTTGTACTGGAGTGTTTCCTGACACATAACATAAATTCCTTAAACAGTTGGGGAGTTGTGGATTGAATTGGGGGTGTTTTCAATTTCTAGTTCATATACTTGGCAACTAGAGTGTCATCTTTTCTCCTTGTTTCTTTCACTTGAAATGTATATGTCATCTTGTAGAGCAGCATTCCAAACCTTTGACAGCTTCTGTGTATAATTCCCACTTTTAAAGAATGTCTTTCACAACCCCAATAGACTACATTTCTCTACCTCTTTGGAAAAACCTAACTAAACATAGACAACAGCCACCAAGCCCAGACTAGTTCGTTGTTCTGCAGCCCTGTGAACCAGAGGGTACACATCTCTAACCCTTCATAGCTTTCGGACACCCCATATCTAGCACAAGAATGTTTAGAGTAGTGTTTGTGTCAGTTACCTATATTTATTTTTAAAAATCCCTTCATTTGTTTATAATTTTGTATGCGAGAGAAGATATAAAAAGCTAAGAAAATAAGGTGAGGCATGGGAGGCGTGCAATTTGGCGGCTACAGGTATGAGTTCTGCTTTCCACTGGCTAGATTTATATCACGACTTCTTTCTAACTGTTGGCTTTGGATAAATTACTTAGACATGAATGTCTCAAGTTCTGCAGCTAAAATGCCAACCTCAGAGGGTATTGTGAGCATTGAGAAAGATGATGTCTATAAAAAGCTTGACATAGTGACTGGACCATAGGAAGAAGCAATAAATATCAGCTATGTTTATTATTTTTTCCTTCTTTTTGAGGATAAGGAAAAATAAAAAGATACTCATGAGATGTCCATTCAAATAATTTTGGAAACCAGGGATCTTATACTTTGTTTTTTATGTGTTGGAATAACAGAGCAATACAATCTACTTCCATGTTGTTGAACTCCTCATCTCTGAAAATAGCATGCTAAACTTGAGTAAGAATTCTTTAGGGCTGAGTGATTATAAGACTAATTATAGTAATTTCACTATTTGGGTATTGCTAAGGGAGAGTGTCAGCTGCATACGATTGTATGGTTTGGCAACTCAATAATCTTCAAGAAGATAGTAGCACGTCTGCCAAGATAGTCAGAGCATTATGTTAATTTGAATAGAGAGCTTTCTCCTGAAATGCCTATGACTCTGAGGTTCTGAATACTTCTCTAAATAATGAAACAAACAGTGGGATGGGTTTACTTAGAAGGGATGAATAACCAAGAGAAAGAATGTGTTAAATATTAAATATTGAAACATGGGTCACTTTGAAGAATATAGATCAGCATAACAAAAGAGTGTTCAGGTTAAATAAAAGCTCTGCAATAGGGAATGTAGGAGGAAGTTAAAGAAAAAGAATAAATAAAAAGACATGGAAAAGTTTAAAATTTTGCCAAAGTTTTGCACCTAGAGATGAAGAAAATAAGGAAGGAAGGAAAACATTTAGCAGTCAGTAGGGTATGCTTTATGAACTGAGCATTAGAGTATTTATTTTTCAGCATTCATTCATCTGTGTAGCAAATATTTACTGACTACCTACTATGTGCTACACTGTCCTTGGAATTTGAGATTCACTACTGAACAAAATAGGGAAAGATCCCGGATCTCATGCGACTTACATAATTATATAGAGAGACAGACAATTTTCAGTACAATAAATGAACTCAATAGCATATTAGAAAGCCATAGTGCTGTGAACAAAAAAGATGCTTAAAGGCAAGAGAAGAGGGGCTGAGAGCCAGGGGAAATGGGACATCTGGTAGGGCAAGGGAGGAATCATGAATATATTGAGTATGGCAGAGGGTCAAGGGCAATAAAACTTCTTCCTTTTTGGATTTAGTTGTAGACACTACATGGGTGACTTTGCTTTTTGCTATCCTGTCTGACTTTGCTTTTCTAATGAATGTCTCTTGGGATTTATAATGAGGAATTAAAAGAGGTCATGTGAGTGTCACTGTGAGAGCATTTAAAGAAACTGAAAATCATATTTATTGAGTTAATGAGAATACACCAGTAAAAAGTAGTGCTAAAGTTATCCAGGATCCAAGCAGCAAAAGAAAGAAAGTAAAGCAGGAAAATGGGTAAGTTCAATGAACTTTAAAGCCACAATGAGCAAGTGCTCTTGCAGTACATAAAATGAACAAAGGATGTGCATGACGTTTTGGAGTTCAAAAACACTGCCAATTTTGAATGCATAGAATGCTAAACAAGTTTAAGGAAATACCCCTTCCCATGGGATTCTAAGATCCTTAGTAAAAAATTCAATTAATTGTTTGCTGACATGATGTTGAGTGCCTAGGTAACTGCCCCGGTTTCTCACTCTCCTCCAGAACAGCGCCCTGTGTACTCAAGGTCAAGGTCAGAGCTGCGATCAGAGGACTGATATAAAATGATGAAATGCTAATTTGAGATTGGAGCAATGTAGTCTGAGGTAAGAGAAAGAAATGCTTTTAGGACGCATGTCTATTGTTCTGACTGCCAGAAACTATGTGGTCCTAAACACATTGTTTATTGCATCTTCAACTTTGACCGTGGCAAGCAACCCTAAGGAATACGCATCTCAGTATGTGGAAGGTCCCTCTGAGTCCCAGAGAGAATCTGTCAACCTCTGTTCTGCTGGGATGCATTTATGCCACACTGGGGTACTCCTCTCCAATTCCCACCCCTGGGCTAGGGAGCTGGTTCACTAGGAATGGAGGAGCTGGGGCCATTATGGCAAATTCTGAGACCTTCCCTGTGCCACTCTCAGTGTGAGCACACCGAATATTGTCATATTGGAAGACATGGGATAGGCAAGAGTTCTCTGTACTTTTTAATTCCTTCACCAGAATAGTCATGAGGATGTTAAGTACAGCATAAGAAATACAGTCAATAATATACTAATAACTATGTATGGGGCCAGATGGGCAGGAGATTTATCAGGAAAATCACTTAGGAAGTTTGTAATGTCTAATCACTGGGGTGTGCACCTGAAACTAATATAAGCATGTACGTCAACTGTAACTGAAAAAAATGATTTAAAAAAAAAAAGGTTTCCATGAACCACCATCTAGTTAAGCAGGGTTTCTGCTCTCTGATGCTTCAAGCTGGAGCTCGAACTCTCACAGGATAATAATGTATGCTTCTCAAAATATACTGATGGCAGTGATGTTTCCCCAAATGAACTGAATAGCCTAGACAAAAGCACTTCTGCACCCTAGATATTCCACCCACAGGAGAAGTTGCTCAAGTCAAAATAACTCACAATATTCCACCCAAATTGAAACAGTGGAACCAACCTAAAAGTGTAATAAGAACTGTATAAAACCAAAGGAAGAGAGAAGGGAGTCTATGCTTCTCCTCCCAACACCGGCAGGCAAACACAGAACACAGAAGTGAAAAATTGGCACCTGACTTTTTTTGCAGTTTTTTTCCAAGTTTGAGGCATTCTTTTGCAGCAGATTTTCTGGGTATCAAAAAGGGGATTACAGGGGGTGTAAGGGACAAGTGTAATACAGAAAGAAGCAGATAGAGTCAGGGGCACAGGGAGCATATTTAAGTTTAATTGGCACCTAAACATTTTACAGAGACTGTCAGAGTGTGCTGGCATGGCTCTATAACTGCGCTACTGGTTGCAATTGTTCCGTAATGTAGAAAGGAGAAAATGTTCCACAAGATTGTGTTTTCCCCTTTGGTTTTCCTTGCTTCAGTGCAAAATGTTAAGAAAAAGTTTACTCAGTGGTTTATTCTAAACAAATTCAGCTCAGCATCCAGGTATTATTGCTCAGTCAGCCAACTTAAGTACTTATTTTTAAAAGTGTATTTTTGACTTTAAACACAAGTCCATTGTAGTTTATCATGTTAATATATATTTTGGCATGTGCACAGCTCTGAGAAGGTCTGGTGAAATTCCTTAAAGGCGTATGTGAAGGTTCCTGCAGCAGAAGCACCGACTCCCTGTTTCCAGAGAAGATCGGTCCGCTTCCCAGGCCTTAAAACTGATTCTGAAATTGCCTGCCCCTCCAATGTGAGAGCCAAATTCAGGCCAATGGGGTAAAGTACCAACCAAAGAAATTATTTTTTTCAGTTAATACAAACAAAATCCAAGACCTAGCGTTTGTGTGGGTGGGTGAGCTCAGATTTTGAAATAAGAATTTAAATTTGTACAACAACTTCAGTTACAATTCAATCCAAGGTTTTCCTCATCTGATCTCCAGTAACAACCTTGGAAGACAGGTAGGGCAGCTACTATTTTCATAGATGAGGAGACAGATGAAAAAATGCTCAGCAATGGTCCAAGACCATAATATTCTCCTCAAGCAAGTGGAGGGAGGAGCATTTCACATACAAATGTTTGGTTTGTTTCAACTTAAAATCCAGTGCCCAGCTATTATATAATAGCACCTCTAGAGAATAAGTTTTCCTCAGGTAAATGCTTTAAATAATCATAATATTAGACCAGTGAAAAATTTTATATTTTTAGAAATATTGGCAGGAATTGTTGTTATTAGTATCCCAACTATTAAAGTAGCATGAGAAAAAATTTTAATAAATCAAACAGAACAGCTCAGGAGGGGAAAAAATATTTCCTTGTCTGGAATATTACTGGATGCTGTGGACTCCCAGTTCATCCAGAATATTCTTTCAAAGGTCCTTGTACTGTTGAGAGAAGATGGGTATTTGTAATGTAGCTCCAGTCAAAGATGAAAACAGTAATTCTGCCAAGAATGTTTTCAGAGCTATATATTGATATTAGTAACTATAAGTTGTCTCCCAAATAAAGCAATATTGCTACCACTGTTTTTGCTATTTCCCCATTAATAATAACAATAAATAGTATTTTTAAAATGGTCACTATTTATGAAGCACCATGCCATACATTTTCTGTGGACACATTGCTTTTCTTTTTCATGACAACCTTCATCCTCATGCTAGAGAAGAAAAACCTATGACTTGAGGTTAAATAGTTTGCCTCTAGTCACATAATTAATATGAAATGGAGCCAGGATTTTAACTTAGGCAATGTAATTTCAGAACCCATGAGCCTAAAAGTAATGTGACATTGCCTTCCCAGCTGCTGCTGCTGCTCATGATGATGACGACAGCTGAAACGTATTAATTGTTATTATTAAAGTTGTTATCAACATTGTTTTTATCAGTGATCTATGAAATTTGAAGAGGTGAACATTCTTACAAGTTCCCACAGCTAGTAAGTTAAAGAATAGAGATTCAGATTCAAATAGTCTGATTTCCAAAAAGGGGAAATTTAACCCCATGATTCCGCTGCTCCCCCTTCCTGTGAACCATATCACCAATTAAATTGTAGGTCTAGATTCTCTAGAATGAGAACCTTAGACCTTAAGGCCCTTTGGATCCAAGTTTCTAGTTTAGGACTTCTCAAGCATTTGAATTGACAAGGAATCACTTTTATTCTTCTGAAATATTATGGATTACAAAAGAGCTTGCGAGAACTGGCAAGGTGGAGGGGCACATTTAAAACAAAGAACTTCCAGATGATAGAGAGGTTTTTATCAACAGCACAGAGGACTGAGAGCTTGAGAGTCAAGAAATTATATTCTTGTTTTCCTGAAGAGGCTTTCCTGAAGATTAAAAACCCCCCCAAAATGTCATATCTGTTTTCATGAGAAATTATTGCAAGAAGATATGTGATAGCAAGTTTTGCTGCTCTCTCTCTAGATGCCATGGCTTTGGGGAGAGTGGGGGGTGAGCTGCAAAAGCACAGCTCTCATCTAGCCTTAGCAGGGTCTCAGGGTCAGCCCAGAGTGCTGTCGAAGACTTGTGCAACGCTAACACAAGACATGATGCTTGTTTCTTTTGCATCATCACATGGTAAATGGAAACCACCATCACCATATCGGGTAACAAAGACCACCTTTATTATTAGCAATAGCTATGATAAGGGAATTATCTTCTATCACGGAGTTCCCCTTAACTCTCTCCTCTCTCTAAAGGCAAACCCAGAGAAGAAACAGGCTGCCGAGTATTTCTATAAGAGGACTGGCTTTTTTCTTTGACAGATTACTTTGAATTCAAAACATAGATGAGGTGCTGTAATGCAATGGCTCCCTAACTATCCAAATTCCTAGAGAACACTTTGGTGGACATAGAAGCCCTTGGAGAAATGTACCATTGCAAAAAGAAAACACCTGAACGGTTATGTCTGAAGGGTTGCCTGTGATTGTATTCACTGGGCCTGCCTCAGAGAGAGACACTCCTCAGGAAGGGGAAATGTCTCCAATATTGCAAAAGTATTCCTTGTATATGATGCACCTAAGCTGGCAGACAGTCCCAGAGACATGAACAGGGGTGAAGTGTGTGAATCAGTGCTAGAAGTGAAATATGGCTATGGCTTCTGTAAGCAGAGACAAGCCCAATCGGATACCAAGTGGTTAGAAGTGCTTCACAGAAGAGGATGCAGCAATGAGACAGCCAGTCAGATGTTTTGGGAGTGAGCCATCATTCTGTATGACCTTCGAAAAGTCATTCAACCAACCTAGTCTTTACTATCCTCATGTATTACGCTAAGTAAAAAGATGGACTTGTTGATTAACCCTTCCTGCTCACTCTGAAATGCTCTGATGTTGAGTCTAGACTTGTAGCTCAGGCTTTGAGACCCATTGATCTAGTAACCTAAAAAGCTGACTAATATACTTCCCAAGCTATTCAAAGTATAAAGGAAGGAAATCTTACTCACTGCTAGAATTGAGTTTCAGAGATATTTAATTACAGCATTTGGAGATGTGTCATTCATCCATAGCTGGTTACAGTCATGGTCAACTGTTTTATGAAGTCATTTATCATCTTATTCTACAATTACCGGTCTCCAATTACCTAATTCTATTCCACCAGAGGAACAGTTCTTCTTGTTCTTCTATCTTCTGTCTAAGCCCTACAATAAACCTATAATGTTCATGATTATCTTTCACTCAGCTGTTTTTCAAATTTTTTCTGTTCCTGATTTTGTATCTAATTATTTCTACTTTTTCTGGCTATGGAATCATAGTCTTTCAGAATTAAAAGTGATTTTAGAAATTATTTAATCCTGCCTCTGTTTTACTTAATTGAAAATTGAAAACAGGAAAGACTATACAGTTTGCAAAAGTCTTACAGCTGGTTAGCGGCAGAGTTATACTCAGCGTCAGGGGCCTTACCCTTGGCTGGCAGATGTCAGTGAGATCCGGAAGGCTCTGGCTTCATCAGAGAGCAGAGCCTGATCCCATCTGATTTCAGAGATTTGGAGACAGCCACCTGGCCTCAGAAATGCCCAGGTGGAGAGCCATAGTGGTAACATAGAATTTGAGCAGCGGTTAAGGACAGGGGTGGAGAGGGGAAAAAAAAGTTGGGGGCATTTGGTCTCTTTTTCAATTTGGCAGGTGAACTGTAGCGATGTGTGAAAGTAAAAGGGATTTTACTGGGATTAAACAAAGTTGAATGTCTTTGAGTGCTAAACTATTTAAACTATTTATGTATTTTTCCAAAATTTCTAATTTCTACTTATGTGATTTTTTTCTGTGTGTGTGTGTGTGTGTGTGTGTGTGTGTGTGTGTGTGAATATGTACAACTTCATTTTGTGAAGTTCCAAACACAAAAGGCACATGTTAGCTGCTCTGATTTGAATAGGCAGTTGCCGGGGGGTGGGTAAGGGGACTGACTGGTGGAGGTGGGGAGTCCAATCTCCATTCAAGAGATGATGGTGACTTGGAACAGAAGGCAGTAACCACACATAGGGGACAAAAGATGCATGACAACACCGACTGGCGAGGGCACTTGCAGACTTGGGAACACCTACAGGATAAGGAGGTGGCATGTGGGTGCTTTTCTTTTTAAATTTCCCTTTTTCCCCCTTGGTACATGTTGTTTTATTAAAAAAATAAAGTAAAGATTGCTTTACTAGATATTAGTGTTGAACCATTTTTAAATGGGTTATTTTTATTTTGAAACAATTTCAAACTTATAGAAAAGTTGCAAGAATAGTGCAAAGGACGTTGGTATACTCTTCACTCAGATCCACCATTTTTTAACATTTGCTATCTTTGCACATTCTCTTTCTTTCCTTATACACAAAAATTATATATTCTTTCTGAATCACTTGGGAGTACATTGCCCTTTATTTCTAAAAACTTTGTGTATTTCCTAAGAATAGGACATTCACTTAAATGATACAACCATATACAGTTATTAAAATCAGGAAACTTTATATTGATACATTATTATTATCTCATCGACAAACCTTATGCAAATTTTACCAATTGTCCCAGTAATAATGTCCTGTACAGAAATTTTTTTTCTGGTTCAAGATCAAACTCAGGATTACATGTTTCATTTAGTTTTCACATCTCTTTGTTTTCTTCTGATCTGGATCAGTTTCTCCTACTTTGCTTTCATGACTGACATTTTTGAAGAGTATAGGGCCATTTATTTGTAGAATAATCCCTCAATTTGGGTTTATCTGAGATTTTCTCATGATTGGATTCAGGTTATGCTTTTTGGAAGGAGTCCTATCTAAGAGCTTTTGTAGCTTTCTCAGTGCAGCATATTTGGGGGACACATATGTGGTTTGTTAATATCACTGATAATGTTAATTACTGATGATTATTAACTTCAGGGTTAAACTACATATTTCAAAGAGTGGATGTTTTGGTTGTTTTCAGCTCAATGTTGTGTCATTATAAAAAATCATTCTGGAAATATTTTTTAAATTACCATGAGCTCACATTTAATTCACACTGAAGTTAGGCATATATTACAGGACAAGAGATGCGAGCATAACTGCAGTACCAGGCCAGCATCTAGCACAATAAACATGAAGATTATGAGAAAATTTCAGGTATATGTGTATGATGATGTAAGGAGAAATAACTTGTTTTCAGCTTTTGCACATGTATAGCTTCTAGGGAGTCATATAGATTTTAATCTGTTGACTAAATCTAAGCACCAAATGTACATTAGAGCTTGGGGGACACTATGCATACCTCTGTCCTTCCCCTTGAATGATTTAATTGATCCCAATTAAAAATAAACTGGTTCAGACTGATGGTCTTATTGTATTTTAATCGATGATGAATCAATATAATGTTATTCCTATTTGTGGCGATAAAGGAAAATGACCTGTTTCTTTAGATTAACAATGAAAATTGATAAAGGCTTTGAGATCAGGATGAAATATACTTTATTTGTATGAATGCATTTAAAAGCTATTTCATATTGGAAATTCATCTTAAAAGATGTTGATAAAAAGACACCACCTGAATGGGGGAAGATATTTGTAAATAATATTTCCAATAAGAGGTTAACATCCAAAATATATAAAGAACTCATGAAATACAACAACAAAATAATGAAATATTTTGACTAAAAAGTGGGCAGAGGAACTTAATAGACATTTTTCCAAGGAAGACATACAGATGGACAACAGGCATGTGAAAAGATGTTCACCATCACTAATCATCAGGGAAATGCAAATCAAAACCACAATGAGATATCACCTCACACTTGTTAGAATTGCTATTATTAAAAAAGACAAGAAGTAATAAGTGTTGGAGAGGATTTGGAGAAAAGAGAACCCTGTACACTGTTGGTGGTATTGTAAATTGGTGCAGCCACTACGGAAAACAGTAAGGTGTTTCCTCAAAAAAAAAAAAATTAAAAATAATTCCTCTTCTGGGTATTTGTCCAAAGAGTAAGAAAACACTAATTCAAAAATATATATGCACCCTTATGTTCATTGTAACATTATTTACATTAGTCAAGATATAGAAACAGCATAACCATCCATCAACAGACAAATGGATAAAGAAGATGTGAGATTATATATATAATGGAATACTGCTCAACCATTAAAAATATGAAATTTTGCCATTTGCAATAACATGGATGGATCTTGAGGTTATTATGCTAAGTGAAATAAGTCAGACAGAAAAGGACAAAAACCACATGATTTCATTCACATGTGAACTACAAAACAAAACAAAAAGAGGAACAACAGCAACAATGACAACAGAAAAAAAAACAAACTCATAGATACAGACCTCAGAATCATGGTTACCAGAGGCGGAGGGGATGGGGGGAGAGTGAAATGGGTACAGGGGTCAAACGTGTGGTGAGGGATGGAAACCAGACTTGCCATGCTGAGCACTCTAGAGTGTGTACAGATAGGGAATTGCAGTGTTGTACACCTGACACTTATATAATGTCATTAACTAATGTTACCTCAATTACAAAAAAAAAAAAAAAAAAAAGATGTTGATGGAATAATGCTCGACTGTTCTGCAAAAAAGCAATTGAATTTCTGTGGCATTGTTGTTTCTGAACTACTCTTCTCAGAATGTGGTTTGCCCATTGCTGGTGGTGCTGTAAAGCACGGCAAAAGGTGTTTTGTTTTAATGAAAGTTTTGGTCATAGATGAACCACTGTGTGAACCACTATTCATTTAGAAAGATGAGCTAAATGCTTGTTGCAGAGTGGACCTTCAATTCTTTACTGCGGGTATAGGAGTGGCTCTTTTTTGAAATAAATCAGATTTACTAGTTATTCTACATTCTCAAGAATGGCAAGAAGAAAAGGTGGAGTGAGGAAAAGCAGGTGGAAATGAAATTTCAGGAACACCAGTGTTCAGGGCTTAGATGCTGCAGTAGGGGGAGTCTGGCTGGGATCTTTTCTATGCCCATTGCTGTGAACCCAATTATCTTTGGAATATTGGATACATAGTTCAGCATGATGGAGCTGCAATGCTGCTCAAGGGTGAAAATGGCAGTGGCTCTATGCTGCCATCTGGTGGCACAATTCTGCATTGCTTCCCCCACTGAGTCAGACTCCACTGCCCATGGGCCCTTGGCTGGACCACCTGCTAATGTGCGAAATCGGAAAGTTTGGCCTATTGTGTACATTATATGCCACGGGAACTTCTCTATTCTTTCAATGTTATTTTCTCCTCTGTGGAATATGTTTCTCCTACCCTTAGATAACTTGATACCCTTTGTACTGCCTCTCCTTTTCCCATAAGTTCAATAACAAGAGCAAGAACAACTAACATTGAGTCCTTCCTAGATACCAGGCTCACTAAGTGCTTTGTAAATATTATTTTATTTAAACCTTTACAGGCGAGAAAACATATTTAATAACAGTCAAGCCCATGTTGGATTATTGGTCTCTCTAGAGCCTGAACTCTTAATCACCACATTGCCTTCACACCTGTGTGTGAAATTCAATAAAATATTACCTATCAAATGAACATTTTGTTTGGTCTTATTTCTAATTGTGGTGAGAAACATTAATTTCTTATGAAAAATGTCAACTAGTAGGGAGCAGGATGCAAAAATATTTGTGGGGGTCCTTTAACTAGTGCCCCTTAAATGTGCTTATAATTAAGGCAAACATGTTTCTGAGCAGGTTGAGCCAATCTGAAGAAAAAAATAAATTTCATATTTTATAAATAAAATAAAGACTTTAAGTTTGTGGCAAGTGGTAGGTATTCCAGAACTACTCCCTTCGTAGTTGTAATTAAGCCCTGAGCACTGGTGTTTCTGAAAACCTATTTCCATCCACTCTTGCTCTGCCTTTTTGATTTACGAAGACGCCAGAGTGGAATTTCAAGTTGTATACAACCTATAGATTCATCCATGTCTGGAGATATCTGGAAGACATCCCAGAGACTGACTAATATGAGATGCTAAGGAGCACATCAGAGAGATTTTTCTTGAAGAAAACTTACACTTGTAAGTTCTTTTAAGCTTTAGGATAAGAAAGGAAGGAAGGTCATGGTAAAGCCAATATAATAAAGTGGCACTGCTCAGACTGATTCCTCACACCCACTGTTAGGAGGACAGGTGTGACATGCACACAGGCCGCTGCTGCCACATACCTGCGAGCTGTTGAACACCAACATGAGTCGGGGCACTGTCTTTGCTCAAACAAAGAATGGTGAGAATGTGGTGGAGAATGGAACAAAGAAAAGGCACTGAGTCACATGCTGTAGTTTGGCTACTTCAAAAGCCATTCCCAACATCCTTTCCTTTCCTCTACCAAATAGGCTAGAAAGCTCACATACTTATCTTCCCAGATTTCCTTGCAGAAAATGGTTGCTGGGTGAACTAGTCTGGGATAATGAGGTATAAAGTGGAAAACCATAGGTTGGGCGGCCAAGAAAGTAGTTGAAAAAGACATTTTTGCCTAGCATGCTCCCTCAGCCTGTTGCTTTCCCTCCTTTATCTTTCCTACTTGGAACCAGCCCTGGATCCCCACCATAAGATTTCTTTTAGAATGGATGAATAAATGCCCCTAAAAAAAGTTTATATAGTAGGAATCTCCGTTATTTGCCACCGAATGCATTCCTAACTTAGAAACGCTGCATGAAGCAGAAGTGCTAGCTGATAGACACCAAGGTGGGGTTGGGAGCCCCCTCTGTGGGGTTGCAGCCAGGGTTATAGGAGGCAATGTCAGGAGTGGCGGCGGCTGAGTTGACAGATGCCATATGTACAGAGACTTTGATAGGTTTGTGCTGGAGCTAGAGTTCCAAAATTTCTGCAAGTTGGGTAGGAGGCTGAACCAAAGAACTAGACTTCGGGTTTCTTTGTTGTGATTCTTTTGTCCTTATCAACTGGTATAGCCTGAGGACACTTGGGTTGCAGATGCATTGGTGTTCATATTCATGGATTTCAATGAATCATTTCACTGATTTTTCAAGCATCTACCACGTGCTTATTATTCAATAGATCAATATTTCACAAACTTTTCTGCAAAGGGACAGAGAGTAAATATTTTAAGCTCTGCAGGCCGTTCAGTTTCTGTTGCAAGTATTCAACAGTGGTGCGACTATTGCATGAAAGCAATGACTAACTGTTACAGTGAATAGATGAGCATAGCAATGTTTCAATAAAACTTTATTTACAAAAATAGGTGATGGGCAGGATTTGACCTGAGAGTTGCAGTTTGGCGATCCTTTCTGTTGCATAACACCCCCATAGAAGTATTTCTGAAAGTGTAATCTGCCAGACGTCAGCTCCACTGGTTATTTAAAAAGTGGGGCGGGGCGGGGGGGGGGAAGTTAGGGATAAATAGATTTGAAAAGCACTGAGTTTAAAAAGTTAAACCAATTTCTCTTTCTCTTGGTACAACATCTATCCAGTCACTCAAGCTAGAAATCTGTGGGTTACTTATTATTTATTCTCTCCCACATCTAATGCATCTCCGAGTCATTAGTTTTACTTCTTAAATAGCTCTATATCCATATTACCCTAAGTATCCTATTTCGGATTCTGGCTGCCCTTCCACTTGGGTCTCTCCCAGTCCCAAACCCCATCTGCCAGAATCCTGAGTCCAAAATGCAAATGTAACCATGTTCATATCCTGCTTAAAACCCATCAACGGCTTCTCACTGGCCAAGGCAGCATTTTCTAACTGGTGTTCACTGGGGTGTTAGATGTGCTGCAAGGAAAATTCTGTGTGAAAAATTGGATAAACCAGCTTAAACAGAGTTCTTTACCACTGAGTTCTCAGGGCTCTTAATATTCAAAGGAACATTTTCATTCTCTAAGAGGAAATACAGAATGTAGCACTTCCCAAATCCAACTGAACACTCAGCACCCTTTTTTCACGAGGGACACTGTGGTGGTTTGTATTCCAATCAAATCTTTTGAGAAACACTCCCCTGTAGATATTGTTAAGAATTCAAATTCATGGGAAATGTATTTCCTTCTACATCCCCAAATCTAAGAATTCGTTTCTTTTATGATGCTGCCTGTAACTATTTTTCTTCGCTGGAGTGTCTACTTTTCACTTGCAACAGGGCTTGGGCACGTGGAGAAAAATTAGGTTTGAGAGTCAGAAAAATTGGCTTTGAAATTTCTACTGCTTACTGGATATACAAGCTCAGGTTAACGTCTTCAGTTTCTTAAGGTCTCTTTTTCTTCATCGTTAAACTTGATATAAAACCTACCTCATATGAATGTTTGGATTAAATTATATACCATCCATAAGGTAAAAACTAGTGACCGGCATATAGGAACTGCTCAATAAGTGCTATTTCTACATATGTGTGAACTTTCCGGGGATCTCAGCAGAAATGCCATAGACCCAACTATGTTTGGTTCAGCCTCCTCTCTCAATAGTAACTGAGTATCTTGTGTACAAGGAAAGATCCTGGGAAAATATCTCTAAGCCATTAACAGAGAGTTGTTCATCTGAGGTCCATAGGAAATAAAGAGCAGATCTCAGGTGACCTTCCCTTCACTTGTCATCCAGGTGATTTCATTGGCTCCACAGCGTGAACCGCAATGCTGGAGGTGACTTCCTGCCAAGGCTCCAACAATGCATTTAAGTGAACATTGTTTGCATTTTGTATTAAATAATGTGAATTTATCTGGTCCTTGCCTTGTGTCAAAATTTTTTTATTCCCTTAATTTATTAATGAAACAAGTAGTAGGATATTTTTCCCCCTTGTGTATGAATAACAGTATGGTCTTTGGAACTGTGCTAGCCACTAATTTTTATTTTTAAAATTTTAATTAAAGACTTTTAGAAAAACACTACAGATTTTAAGAAAAACTGTGAACAAAGAAAAATGGGCATGGAATATTTTTTGAAGAGATGTAAAGTTTCCCTAAATATTAATGTATTTAAAATAATCTACAAAAATGCTTGGTAAGATATACAGTGCATAGAGCAAGAAATTAGATAGGACATTTTCTAGGAAGAATTTAAAAATGAAAAACCTCCAATGCTTTCACTTCTCTGTAATGCTCCATTTTTCTCAGTAGATGGCAGCCTTCTTCTACCTTCAGAACTTTTATTTACACTAAGGTGTAAAGGGTTGACAATCCATTGCAGCAGTTAACTGAACTCTGTTTGGGTCTTGGCTAATGACATACATAGAGCCTATGGCACCTACAGGAGCTTGCACATAGAATGGATTTCATAGTTAAGCCAATATTTTAACTACAGTAAAGAAATTTACTCCTCTATTTTACATGAATGTATTTGCAAAACTCATTTTTTTTCATTAATCTCTTGCTGATTCACACCCCTTGTCCTAAATATTGCCCTCTTTCTAATATTCTAACTTCAACTTAGGCCCCTTACTCTAAGCAGGTGACCTATTAACTCTTTTATCAACTCATTCACTTTTTAATTTATTCAATGATTCAGTCAACAATCATTCTTTAGTACCTGCTGTATGCCAGATGCTGCTAAATTCAAAGGATGAGAAAGATTCACGGGAGCCCAGAGAAAGTGGAAAACACCTAGCCTATGGGAGGGAGTGTGGAAAAGCTCCCTGGAATTATTAATATTACCTAAGTCAAGTCTTAAGGGATAAAGAGAAATTGGTCCAACAGGTATCAGGGCCAAGCTTCATTCCAGGTGCGGAATCTCAGGAACACAGCACTGGAGGCAAGACACATCACAGGTGTGGAGGCGCTTTTCCAAGCAGCTCCACCTTCACGCTACCAATAGTTTGAATTCTGCCTGCGGAGTAGATTCACTTGGGTAGCTTCTAAAAAAATGCCAGTTCCTGGGCTTCATGCCTAGACAGCCTTCTTTAATTTGTTCAGAGATGCCTGGGCACTGGTATTAAACAATTTTTTTTCTGGGTGATTTTAAATAAGCATCTAGGGGTGGGAACCCCCTGCTTTTGTTGGAGAGTGAGTGAGTGAGTGAGTGATGGCAGGTGAGCTTGGGGAGGTAGACAGCAGTCTCCACATTTTACATTTGAGATGCTTGTTAAATATGTAGCTCCTCCTCCTCCTCCCTGGAAATTTAGGAATTTCCAAATGAATCTGGAAAAGTGGTTAGAAAGTCACATTTGAGAAACACCAGAATTCATCAGGGAGACCTTGAGAGTCATGCTAAGGTGCTCGGTCCTGTTGTTAGTGTGGTGACACTAAAGAGGTGTTGTTTATTTATCGTTTGTTTGCTTGTTTGCAAGGGGCAGAGAGGGCTTTGAAATTACTTTTAGAAAAGCCACTCCGCGGGTCCTGTGGGAGGGATGGTATGACAGGAGGCAGGGTGGAGGAGAAGAGGCTGACGTAGCTGGTGGCCGTTAGGGATGAGGGGTGGGGATGTGGGACAGCGGGGTGCCAGAGATGCTTAGAATGCCAAAGTGTCAGGACGTGGTGATTCACAGAGGACAGGACTAGATTAAGACCTCCAGGGACCCCAAATATTAGAAACTTTATGTTGCCTTATTATACATATTTTCCATCTTTTATTTTTATTTTTGAATAGTTCATTTTTTCATTGTTGTTCAAGTACCGTTGTCTCCATTTCCCCCCACCACTCCCGTACACATATTTTTTAAAAAGTTATAATGAACCATGTAATGAGTATGAGAAAATTCAGCAAAGTTTTGTTTTTAAATTTTGCCATGTAGTAAGTTTTGATTTTGTTTGTTTTGTACAATTCCAAATAATAAATTTTTTTTCCAAGTATTTTTTTTCAGATGTCTCCCAGTTGCTGGTGTCTTGAACACCAACTAGGTCTGACTATTGGGAAATTCAGTACTATGGAGAGAGAATCAAGGATTCATTTCATGGGGCCTGGGTGGCTGCTGGTTCCACCAACTGATACAGAGAATGCAAAGGGTGGAGGGTTCTGTTTTATTTGCAGGAATGGATTAGTGCAGAGGCCGTAGGGCTTCTTGTATCCAAGCCTAGGGGCAAGAGCAGCACCTCACATACTGATCTGGGAACCGCAGGCATATTTGTAGTTACTTAAAATAAATAAGAAGGGATGATTATTTTTGTTTTATAAAATAGACTCGATTGTCTATCCAACCAAGGAAGATGGCAAGAATGAAAACCACAGTGACATAAGGAAGAAACCTTCCTTATACTTCAGACAAGGTGAAGAAAGATGTGAAGAAGAACAAAGAGAAATATCAGTGAGGTGGAAGGAAGATTTTACCAGGGGGCCAGGTGTCAGTGCAGGTGATGAAGAAGACAATTCTGCTAAGTAATAGACTTAACAAATGTTCACTGATGATAGTATTATAAAGGAATATAGAGTGATGATGATAGGATGGAAAGAACCTGCTGATGTAGACTGAGATGTAGATGTGAGCGAGTTAGAAGAGCAGGAGATTGTAGTCAGAATGGGATATTGAAATTTAAAACATCAGGGATCAGGTAACCTGGCAGGCAGCTATCTTAGCTTGGGTTGTTATAAAAAATATACCATAGACTGGGTGGCTTAAACAACAGACATTTATTTCTCACAGTTCTGGAGGCTAGGAAGTCCAAGGTAAATGTGTCAGTAGACCCCACATCTGGTGAGAGCCTTCTTCCTAGTTTGTAGATGGTCATCTTGTTTTATCTTCACTCAGAGAGAGTGGGTCGGGGGGAGGGAGAGGGAGGAGAAGGGAGGGAGGAAGAGAGATGGAAGAGTCTCTTCCTCTTTTTATAAGGACATGAATCCTACTATTACACGGGTTCTACCCTCACAACCTAATTACCTCCCAAAGGTCCTACCTTTGAATACCATTACACTGGGGTGGGAGAAGGTTAAGGTTTCCACATGTGAATTGTGGAGGAACACAAGCTTTCAGTCCATAACAGCAAACTACAGGAAAGCCACAGTCTGAAATGCCCTCAAGTAATGGTGATGCTAGAGTGTTGGATTAGTCATGGGGTGCAATGACAGCATCAACCAAGCCAGCTAAAGGGTGGTAAGATGAGGAGGGGGCAGGGTGGAGCCATGAGCCAGAGACTAGGTTCAAATTCTTCTGTGAATGAGGGAAAAGTTTTCAATTTCTTGCTCTTCCTCTTCTCCTTCTGGCACCCCTATGATTCAAATGTTGGAATGTTTAAAGTTGTCCCAGAGGCTCCTTAGCCCATCCTTGTTTTCTGGATTCTTCTTTCTTCTTGCTATTCCTATTGAATGTTTTTTTCTTTATGTTCCAAATCATTGATTTGATTCTTGGCTTCATCTACTACACTGTTGGTTCCCTGCAAATTTTTATTTCACTTAATACAAACTTCATTTCTGCCAGGGTCTTTTTTATGCTGCTAAAGTATTCAGTGAGTTCCTTGATCATCCTAATAACTAGTGTTTTTTAACTCTGCATCCAAAAGATTGCTTCTCTCCATTTTGTTTAGTTCTTTTTTTGGAAGTTTTCTTCTGTTCTTTCATTTGGGTCATGTTTCTTTGTCTCATTTTGGCAGCCTCCCTGTGTTTATTTCTATGTGTTAGGTAGAGCTGTTTTGACTCCCTGTGTTAGTAGTGTGGCCTATTGCAGAAAAGTGCACCAGTAAATTGGATGGATCCTTAGGTAATCACCAGGGTGGGGAAACGTGTGAGAACCAGGTTGATGGAGTCTCCAATATGGTGTCGATGTTCTGTGGCTCTGTGTGTGGGAGGGCTTAGAAAGGAGACAATGCTGTTGCCTGGCCTCTGGAGTTTTGTCCTGGAGGAAGCTGTCCCCTGGCACTTGCCCTGATTCTGGACACTTCAATTTCTTCCCACATGTCACTGGTACCCTTCCAGCTGCTGCCCCGGTGCTGACGCCCAGAGGGAATGAATCTGTAGAAGTCTTAAGTCCATTGCGGGCCCTTTAAGAGGAGACTCGAGACTCTCACAGTTTCTTCTGCCACCGCAATGCCCACTGGCTTTTACAGCAAGAAGTTATGGGGACTTACCTTCCTGGAACTGGAACTCTGGGCTTTGTGGTCTGGTGTGCACCTGGGATTCCTCGCTCCTGAGGTATCCCTCCAGGTTTTTATCTACCACACATGGGTATAAGAACACTTGTTCTAAGTCTCTTTGTTGCCCCATGTCTCTATATGTAAAGACATCTCTGCCCCTCCTACCCATCTGAATGAATGTGACTTATTTAATTCCTTGGTTGTCAGACTTACATACAGCTTGATTTTCGGACAACTCTGGATGATATTTGTTTTGTAGTTTAGTTGTAATTTTTGTTCTGGTTGTGCAAGGTGGCAAGCTATATTTACCTATATCTCCATCTTGACTGGATTGGTACTGATTTTTAAAAATCCATTTTTGAGTCGGTTTGGTGCTATTTTTGCTTAAGATTTTTGTGTCTGTGTTAACCAATCATAGTAATAGGACACTCTTAATAAAATGAAAAGTCAACTGTAGAATAGGAGAAATTATCTACACATCATATATCTGATTAGGGAGTTGCACCTGAAATATGGAAAAAACTTTCACAACTCAATAATAAAAAGGAAAATCCTAATCCAATTAAGACCTGGGCAAGGGATAAGAACAGACATTTTTTCAAAGAGGACTATACAAATGTCTTTGTATGCAAATAAAGACACTCAATATCATCAGTCATCACAGAAATGCAAATCAAAACCACAAGATATCACTTTACACTCACTAGGGTAACTATAATAAAGAAGTCAGATAATTATTGCTGGCTGAGATGTGGAGAAATTGTAACATGAGACATTGTTGGTGAGAATGTTAAATGATGCAGCTGCTTTGGAAAGCAGTCTGGCAGTTCCCCAAATGGTTAAACAAAGAGTTACCATTTTACCCAGAAATTCTACTTCAGGTATATCCAAGAGGTATGCCAGGTATAAAAATATATACCCACATAAAAACTTGTATGTGCATGTGTATAGCAGTGTTATTCATAACAGACAAAAGGGGAAAACAACCGAAATGACCATCAACTAAGAAACAGGTAAAGAAAATGTAAAATATTATTTAACCTTAAAAATGAATGAAGTATTAATACATGATACAACATGTATGAATCTTGAAAACATCATATTAAGTGAAAGAAGTTAGTCACAAATGACCATGTATCATATGATTTAATTTCTATGAAATATCTGAAATAGGAAAATTTATAGCAGCAGAATGTAGATTATTTATTGGCTAGTGCTGGGGCTGGGCTAGCTGGGGAGGGTGAGAACTAAAGGGAATGGGATATTTTTTGGGGGTAATGAAAAAGTAACATTGCGGAGATAATTGCACAGTTCTGTGGATAGTAAGTATACTAAAACCCCTTAAATTATACACTTAAATAGGTGAATTATGTGATATGTGAATTATATGTCAGTAAAGTTATTAAAGAAAAGAAGGAAGAGGAGGAGAAAAGAAAGTCTTTGGCTTCCAGCTTGGGTGCTTTCACTAGTTCTCTCTCTCTCCCTCTCTCTCTCTCAGATCCCTTGCTGTAGGAGAAGCAAATTGACAGGTTTAAGAGGACCATGAATCAAGGAAGTGAAGTTATTTGCTTATAGCCAATGAGGAACAAATTCTTTCAAGAATGATGTGAGTGGGTAGTTTCTTCCCTATTTGCAGAAAACTTGACTATAGCTTCGGGAGAGACCTGAGTCACAACCACCAGCCTAAGATGCTTCTGGATTCTTGAACCACAGAAACTGTGAGATAGTGAATGTTTGTTACTTTAAGCTACTAAATTCTGAGGCAATTTTTTACACAGCAATGGATAACTAATATATGACTTGTTGGTTGCAATGTTCTAGAAATGTCTATTAGATTAAGTTTGTTCATTGGCTGTTTGAGACTACTATGTTCTTAATGATTTTTGCTTCCCTGACCAATCAATTATTGATTGGGATGTGTCAAAATCTCCTACTATAATTATAAATTTGTATATAATTTCTGTTAGTTCTGTCATTTATAGCTTTAAATATTAGCTTTACGTATTTAGAAGATACCTAATTAGGTAGATACGAGTGTGGGTATACTGAGTTTTTCAAGTTCTGAGTTTTTCTAGTTCTGAGTTATGTTGCTTCTTGTTGTATTTCTATTGTTTTCATCACATTTTTGGATCAGTTTAAAATAGAAAGTTATAGTTTTGATCTGTTTATTGGCATCTAGTTTGCCATGCTTCCAGTCATTATCATAAAGGATGTTATTTTCCTCTCTTTTTTCTTAAAATAACTTTGCATGAGATTTGACCTTGGCATATTCCATTGTATTTTTAATGAGAAATTAGTTAGTTGTTTGGTTTGTTTTTTTTTTTTGAAAATTAGAGGTGAAGTTGTTTAGGGTAGATTTCCTAACTTCAATGTCTCTGTTCTTCTTGGCTCTTTTCCCTCTCCTCTCTTTACACAGACTTCTCTTTCCTTTTTTCTGTTGTTCTTATCCTGCACAACTTTGATTCTACTCCCAGATATTTTTCCAAAGGGTTGTGCCCTATCCTCAAAGGGAGCCCTGGTGGGCCAGCTTGTAGAATTATTAGGAACTATGCTATTCCAGCCCCTTCAGCCTTTGTCATGTGTACATTGAACTTACCTTCATAGGAGCGGCAAACTCCTTCTATACATCTTTTGTTATTCTTGATATGACCTGACATACTTGGCATGCTACCTGATGGCTCTTTGGGGTTTTCCTGCCCTAAGATCTACCAGACATCCTCTGGCTTCCCTGGGCATTCTCCCTTACAAGAGCAGAATACCATGCATGTCTTGATGTTTTGCTTTCACTTATTTGTTACCTAATTTTGTGAAAAATGTTATCTATGGGTTTTCCTTTTTTGATTGAGGCTCTGTTTCTTTCCCCCTTTTCTTGTAAGGATTTGGAAAAATTGAAAAACCATGTCACATACTTTATCGTCTTCTCACAATCCACTGGTTCTCTATTTCTGATTCTTTTTCTCTCTTTCCTATGACTTACCTCTTTTATTATTAAGATTTTATTTATTTATTTTTTAGGGAGGGGGGAAAGGAGGGAAAAGAAAAACCTCTAAGCTCTGAGATAAACATTGGTTGGTTGCCTCTCTTACACCTGCAACTGGGTGCCTGTCTCACACATAACCTAGGCCCTGGTTGGGAATCCAACCAGGGACCTTTGGTTTGTGGCACGATGCCTAACCTACTGAGCCACATGAGTCAGGGTGACTTCTGTCTTCTAGAATTATGGAATTATTTTTTATCATTTCAAATTTTTTTCTTCAATTAGTTTGAAAGCTATTTACTATATTCTATTGTATTTTTTAAAAACCCAACCTATGTGAGCATATCTATTTATTTCTTTAAAATCTAGAATTAATATCTCCTCTCAAGTAGTACAAAAACCTCAGGACACTTCAAATGTGATCATCCTTTTCCTGACCTACCTGTCATGGTTTTGGATGTGTTAATCCTATCTTTTATCAACCCTTTAAAATAATATAATTATTATTGTCTTATATACAGTTCTATTTGTTTAGATTTACTCACAATTTACTACTTTCTTTCCTCATCATTCTCTTTGGGATCATTTCCCCCTACACGTAGGGCACAATGCTTTAGTGTTATCATAGTGAGGGTTTGCTGGTGGCAGTTTTCTCAGTTCTTACCTTAAATTGTTTTATTTCATTTTCATTTCAAAAGATATGTTGTATAAAAGGTATTTTTAATAAAATAAAGATATATCTTATGCTTACTTCTAAAAGATATTTCTAAAAGTACTTTTGTACAAAGATATTTTTGTATAGTTTTATATTGACAGTTAATTTTTCTCTTGTTCAAGATATTATCATACCCTTTTCAGATTTTAATAATTGGTTTTGAGAGTTCAGCAGAGCTCTAAATGTCATTTCTGTTTAGATGACACATCTAGGTGTGGATTTATATTTATTTGTGCTTGAGTTTATTTGAGCCTCCTGAATCTGAGGATTGGTGTTCTTTCACCAGTTCATTGATTCTGGAATATGTCCAGTCATTATCTATACATTTCAAAAAATATGTTAAAAAAGTTTCTGAGGGACTTCTGACTAAGATTGAGGCATAGGTAAACATGCTTTGCCTCCTCCCACAACCATAAGAAGGATCACGACTCACCTCAAAATGAAATATAACCAAAACTGCCAGAAAACCAAACTGTGTGGAAATTTGACAACCAAGGATTTAAAAAAAATATTATTCCAGATAGGTAGGAGAGATGGAGATGGGGAGCCAGGGCAGAGAGGATGTGGTATGGTGGTGGTGAGGTGGTGGCCGTGAGCAGCAGTGGCAGCAGCTGGCAGAATGGGCTGTCCGACATTCACATGTGACAGATAAAAACTATGAGGGACACCTGGGGAGCGAGCCACCCCAGCCACAGGCCAGAACACATAATGCAGGGTTCCAGTGCTGGGAAGGGAAAGCCTCATAACTTCTGGCTGACAAAACCAGCGGGCATTAGGGTGGTGGGAGAAACTGCTGGTCTCTCACGTGAGTCCATTTAAAGGACCCCATGGCCCTAGAACATATGCTAAGCCACCCACTCTGGGATTTAGTAAGTGGGAAGCTAAGAGGGCACCAGTCACATATGAGAAATGAAGAAAGTGACTGGAAACAGGGGATAGCTGAGCAAATGACATTGTTCCCTCTCTGAACCCTCCCCACATACAGCACCACAAAGCAGCAAAGCAGTTTGCCTGATGATGGTGAATACCTAAGGCTCTTCCCCTTATAGCATAACAGAGGCACCAAGACAGGGAATCAAAGCAGCTCTACCTAATACATAAATACAAACACAAGGAGGTTGCGAATGAGGAGATAAAAAAATATGGCCCAAATGAAAGAACAGATCCAAACTCCAGAAAAAGAACTAAGCAAAATGGAGAGCACCAACCTCTCAGGTATAAGTAAGTTCAAAACACTGGTGATAAGGATGATTAGAGATCTCATCAAGTACAGCAAAAACATAAGAGAAGAAATGAAAGCTACACTAAGTGAAATGAAGAAAAATCCACAGGGAACCAACAGTGAAGAGAAGAAAGCTGGGTTTCAAATCAATGATTTGGAACATAAGGAAGAAATATACAGTCAACTGGTGCATAATGAAGAAACAAGAGGTCAAAAAAATGAGGAGAGTATAAGATGACTCTGGGACATCTCCAAATGTGCCAACATCCAAATAATAAGGCTGCCAGAAGGAGAAGAGGAAGAGCAAAGCATTGAAAGTTATTTGAAAAAATAATGAAAGAAAACTTCCCTGAATTGGCAAAAGAAATAGACGCACAAGTCCAGGAAGCACAGAGAGTCCCAAGCCAGTTGGACCCAAAGAGAACCACATGAAGACACATAATTAAAATGCCAAAGGTTAAAGGTAAAGAGAGAATCTTAAAATCAGCAAGAGAAAAGCAAATAGTTACCTACAAAGGAGTTCCCATAAGACTTTCAGCTGATTTCTCAAAAGAAATTTTGCAGACTAGAAGGGACTGGCAAGAAGTATTCAAAGTGATGGAAAGCAGGGACCTACAACCTAGATTACTTTATCCAGCAAAGCTATCATTTAGAATTGAATAGTAGATAAAGTGCTTCCTGGACAAGGTAAATCTAAAGGAGTTCATCATCAGCAAGTCTTTATTATATACAATGTTAAAGGGACTTATTTAGGAAAAGATCAAAACTATGAGCATTAAAATGACAACAAACTTACAACTATCAATGACTGACTCTAAAAAAACAAAAACAAAACAAAGTAAACAACTAGAACAAGAACAGAATCATAGGTATGGAGATAATTTGGAGGTTTATCAGCTGGGAGGAGGAAAGGGAAACATGGGGGGAAAGGTAGAGGGATTAAGAAACATAATATGTAGGTACAGAGGGTGTTAAGAATAGTATAGGAAATAGAGGAGCCATGGAACTTATATGCATGACCCATGGACATGAACTGGGAGGGGGCGGGGGTTGCTGGAGGGAAGAGGGTACCAGACAGAGGGGAGCAAAGGGGAAAATAGGCCAATTGTAATACCATAATCAATAAAATATACTGTATAAAAATAAAAAGTTTTTGAGTATTTCTAGTGATTTTCATTGGTCAGGTCAGGTCTGGTAGGGAAACTAAACAAAGCAAATATTCTGATTCTTTAAAAATTTTCTCATATTATATTAAAATATCAAATAATACAAAAGTAACTATTTTTCCCAATCACCCAAATCCCTGTTACTATTGTTTTGTGTGTGAAAATTTCTAGAGGTATTCTCTGTATATAAATGCAAACCTGCCCATACCCACCCAGTCTCTCACATAGTTGTTAGAAATGCTAGTATATTTTGTGTATCCTCAATTTTTCATTTAGAATCCATGTTGAAAATTGCCCATATCAGTGCACATAGATATAAGTCATTCTTATTAAAAATTTCACATTATTTCTTTGTGTGGATGTACTATAATTTAAGTAACTTGTCTCTTATTAAAGATTATTTGCTTCTGGCATTTAGCTACAACAGTAATTCTAGAATAAATGAACTTGTACAGTAACTACCTGAGTATGTAAATATGTCAGCAGTCTAAATTTTTCCTGTGAAGACATTGCTGGGTCAAATGCCTGTTACAGATTTTTGTAATAACTGTTATTGACAAATTGCCCTCCAGGGATATCCCAACTTGTGCTCCACTAACAATGGATGGGAGTGCCTTTCCCCCTACTCCCTTATTAACATAGAATAAGATGAAGTGTTGCATTTGCTAATCTGATAGGTGAAAATAGGAATCTCATTTGAATTTTGTTTGTCATTTTTTACACTTCTTTCCTTTCTTTCAACATATTTTACTGTTTTGGACCCTCCTATAGGTCCATTTGTTAAACAACTGTCTCAATTCTTTTATTTTCAGTGTGGAAATTTAGGCATTTTCCAAAGTTCAGTTTTCTATTTTTCCTCTTTCTGTGGGTTTCTTGTTGTACTTCTATCATCTCAACCAACACATCCACCCAGATATAGTCAAGTTGATATATATAATTTCCCACTAACTGTTAGGTATCCCTATGTGAATGCTGTACTGGTCTCAGCTTCTATGGCAAGTCAACTCCTCTTTCTGATTTTTCTATTTTCATTAATAACACCACTTCTCTTTGGGTTACTAAATACTTTACTTCCCAATTCCAGGTAGAAAGTTTAAGTCAAGACTTCTTATATTGGATCTGGGGTGGGGAGTGGTGAAAAAAAGGGAGGAGCCAGTGGTGAATTACAATTTAGTGGTTTGGTCATCTTTTTGTGGGTATGTGTTATAGTGGGGGTAGGAAGTAGGAGTATGGATACAATCAATATAGGAGGAGAAAGATAATGAGTTCAATGGACATACTGAGATTGAGGTGTCTAGAAATGGAGAACTCTTTAAGAAGGCAATTGAATATGTGGATTTGAAGTTAAATAAAATATTTTTATCCTGGACTCATTATCAATTAAATCTTAATTGCAGCATTGATACCACCCAGGGACAATGTGTTATATAGTGAGATGAGAAAGGAGTTGAAGATAAGACATTGGAAACATCATGTAAACAGAGAGAGTGGTAGGGACTGGAAATTTGTATCACCCCTTCCTCCATTTATATGTTGAAATCCTAACCCTCAATGTGATGGGGTTTGAAGTGGGGCTATTGGGAGGTAATTAAGTAGTGACGGTGGAATACTCATGAATGGGATTAGTGCCCTGATAGGAAGAGACACACTAGTGTTCTCTCTCTCTCTCCCCTCTCCCCCTACGTCTCCTTTGTAAAAATACAGCAACAGGGAGGCTGTCTGCACACCATTAAGTGGGTCCTCGCCAGACACTGGATCTGCCAAACTACTAGCAACCTGACCTTGAACTTCCCAACCTTCAAAACCACGGGAAATACAAGTTAGTTTTTTAAGCCACCTAGTCTATGGTATTTTTGTTATAGCATCCACAACTGACTAAGAAACCAACTGACTATCTTCTATGCCAGTTCACTGACCAAGAAGTGAACTGGCATAGAAGATAGGAGGGGCCATCAGAAAGATGAGAACATAGTCAGGAAAGAGTGATGTCCTAAAGGGATATCAAGAAGAAATAAGTGGTTAACAGTAGAGAATTTAACACTTATGCAGGCTGCAGAGGAAACTTGCTATACCTAGCAAAAGGGAATCTTAAGGTAAAGAAGGAACACAGGAACTATAAAAAAACAAGCTACACTCTCAAAAAATTGTTTTAGACTGTTTTAAACTTCCTTGACTATGTTTCTATATGACTCATCAATCCATGATTTCCTGGCAAGTTGTTTTTTTTTTTCTGTGAGGGGAGGAGCACTTTACATGTCTCAGATTTCTGTACCCAATGAATACAGAAATTAACCATTCTTTTTAAAGTATATTTTATTGATTATGCTATTACAGTTGTCCCAACTTTTCCCCCTTTGCCACCATCTACTTGGTTACCACCCTTCTCTCCAGCAATTCCCCCTCCCTTAGTTCATGTTCAAGGGTCATGCATATAAGTTCTTTGGCTTCTCCATTTCTTATACTATTCTTAACACCCCCTGTGTATTTTGTACCTACAAATTATACATCTTAATCCCTGTACCTTGGTTGCATGGCTTTGAGGGCTTTTCATATTTTAAAAAATAAATTCCTAGCTTAATTCTGTTTTGGTCAGAGTACATACTTTGTATGATATCCATTTTTGTATATGTCTTATGGTGTGATTTATGACTCAGTATGTGGCCTACTTGGTGGATGTTCCAGGTGAGCTTAAGAAAAACATATATGAAGTCTGTCTGGAAATAGCCCAGACATTGTTAGTGTAATGAGAATGGTTTGCACAACATTGATGTAACCTTGCAACCAAGGAGAGTGGACTGGAACGCACATGTGTGAATGATGACTTTGCTGTACTTGTCAGTGGGGGCAGTAGATGCCACTGAGTGAGCATGTGTACTTTTGGCTGTTGCATTCAAAATGACTGAGCAAAGTAGAGCAACAAGTCTGCATCAAATTCTGTGTTAAGCTTGAAAATTCTTCCTCAGAAACTATTCAGATGATTCAGAAGGCCTCAGCTACGGGCAACTGGTGATTGGAAGCGTCATCAATCACAACAACAGGCCCACTCATGTACCATGTCTTGTGAATTTTTTTAGTAAAACATCAAATCACCCAGGTGACTTAGGCCCCCTATAGCCCAGATTTGGCACCTGGCAACTTCTGGCTTTTCCCAAAACAGAAATCACCTTTAAAGGGGAAGAGATTTCAGACTGTCGATGAGATTCAGGAAAATACAATGGGGCAGCTGATGGCAATTGGGAGAACGGTGTGAGGTCCCAAGGTGCCTACTCTGAAGGGGACTGAGTTGTCATTGTCCTATGTACAATGTTTTTTGTATCTTGTATCTTGTTCAATAAATGTCTCTATTTTTCATAGTACATAGCTGGACACTTTATGGACAACCCTCATATTCTATTGTTGGATGGTGTATTTTATAAATGTCAGTTAGATTAATAGTACTGTCCAAATGATCTGTACCTTTACTGGTTTTTTACTTGCTTTATGTATATATTACTGATGGAGGGATATTGAAATCTCTAACCATTATAGTGGATTTATCTATTTCTCCTTTCACTTTTATCACTTTTTGTCTTACGTATTTTGATTCTATTTTAGAGTCATACACATTTAAGATTATGTCTTCAAAGAGAATTGACCCCTGTACTGTTAAGTAATGGTTCTCTTTTTTCCTAATAAACCTCCTTGGCCTAAAGTTTGTTTTGTTTGAAATTAATATAGCTACTCCAGCTTATTGGGGGTTAGTGTTAGTATAGTATATCTTCCTCTACCCCTTTTAACTTGAGTTTTTATATTTAAATTGTGTTTCTTGTTTTATATAATTGAGTCTTATTTTTTTAAACCCACTTTGACAATTGCTGCCTTTTAAATGGTGTATTTAACTAATCACATTTATTGTGATTATTAATATAGATTAATTGGGCATTTTTTTTACTTGTCATTTGTTCTTTGTTTCTTTTTTCTCTCCTTTTTTTGCCTTCTCTGGTGTTATTCAAACATTTTATATAATTATAATTTATCTTATCTCATCATGTCACTTAAAATTATTTTAATGGTTGCTTTAGAGTTTACTATATATAGTTTTAACTAATGTAAGTCTATTCTAAAATAACACTATACAGTTTCATGTGCCATGCAGATGACTTATAACAGTGTTACCAATTCATACTTTTTGTGATATTGCTGTTATTCATTTAACTTATCTATATGTTGTAATCATAAAATACATTATAGCTATTTTACTTTAAACACAGTTATCTATCAGTTAAGAATAATAAAGATAAAATATTTTACTTTATCTTCATTTATTTTTAACACTCTTTCTTTCTTTATGTAGATCAAAATTTCAGATCTATATATAATTTTCCTTCTCTCTGAAAAAATTTTTTGCTTTCAGATTCCTTGCTTACAGGGTAGGTCTACTGGTGATGAATTCCTTCAGTTTTTGTTTCTCTGAGATTGCCTTTATTTCTCCTTTACTTTCAGGGATAATTTTGCTAGATACGGAGTTCTAGGTTGGTAGTTTTTTCCCTTCTCCACTTTAATTATTTATTTTTTAATTATTTAATTTCTATTCTTTTTCTCACATAGTTTTTGATGAAGATCCCCATGAAATTCTTGTCCTTGTTCCTATTTATGTAAAGTGTTTTTATTCTCTGGTTTCCTTAAAAATCTTTCTTTTTATCTTTGATTTTTTGCAGTTTGAAAATTGTGTGTGTGTGTGTGTGTGTGTGTGTGTGTGTGTGTGTGTGTGTGGAATTTATTCTGCTTGCTCTCCTCTGAGCTTCCTGAGTCTATGGTTTGGTATTTGCCAATAATTTTGGAAATGCCTCAGCAATAATTCAAATATTTCTTCTGCTTCCTACTCTCTTTCTTAACCATCTGGTATTCCAATTGAACATATGATACACCTTTTGAAATTGCCCCACCATTCTTGGATGTTGTGGGTTTTATTCCCCATTCTTTTTTTCTCTTTGCATTTCAATTTGGGAAGTTTCTATTGATCTATTTTCAATTTCATTGATTCTTTCCTTGGCTATGTTGAGTCTACTGATGAGCTCATCAAAGGCATTCATTTCTATTATGGTCTGTTTTTTTGGTAGTATCTTTCTTTTGATTAGTACTTGGAGTTACTCTCTCTCTGTTTATATTACTCTAATGTATCTTTTCCAACACCACCAATTAACTTGGAAGGAAACAATCCTCTGTGTTTCTCCTCTCTTTTTGCCCTACTGCCATTCAATACTTCTCACACCAGCTGCATATGTTCCCCCCAGCCCCCCGCCATATCAAGCTATTTTTCAATTCTCAGCAGACACTGACTAAACATCCTATGACTTATCTCAATTCAGACACTATCTTTCTGGAGACAGCATCAGATCCCACATGTTAAGGGCTCAGCCCCTCAAGGCTTTCCCCACTTGAGATGGCAATTACAAGTCCAGGTTGTTCTGCGTGCTTCTGACCAACTAGATATAAATTAAAGGTTCCCATGACCCTTCCTTACAGTTTGATTAATTTGCTAGAATGGCTCACAGAACTCAGAGAAGCAATTTCTTAAATTTACTGGTTTATTTTAAAGGATATTATAAAAGATACAGGTGAAGAGGAACATAGGGTAGAGTCCAAAAGCGTCCAGAGTACAGGAGCTTTTTTCCCCACGTAAATGGTGTACACCATCCTCCAGACATGTGGATGCATTCACCAACATGGAAGCTCTCTGAAGCCTGTCATTTTGGAGTTTTTTGGAGGCTTTATTCTAAAGGCATGATTAATTACATCTTTGGCCATTGGTGACTGATTCACCTCCAGTCCCTCTTGCCTTCCTGGCATTTGGGGGAGGGGTGGAGCTTAAAGTTCTAACTTTCTAATTAGGCTTGGTTCCCCTAGCAACCAACACACTTCAATAGGGGCTTTTAGACAGTCCTCTCTCATTGACATATATTTCTTAATGTAAATCTCAATATCATAATTACCCATTTGTCTGTGTATGTTTTTCCATTAGAGCTCTTTATATATTAATCATAGTTATTTTACCTTTTCTCTTTGATAATTTGAACATCTATGTCATATCTGTTGATGTAAGGACGTCCAGAACATAGAGAATTTTTTTTAGTTTATCTGAGCCAGAAGGATGACTGAAAGGAGCAAGATCTCAAATGCTCTAGCAAATGACAGTTTTGTAGTTCTTTTTATATTTTTGGAATTAAGGAGAGAACTTAAGAAGCTTGAGTGAAAGTGGGAGAAAACAGGGTGGGGAAAGCTCTGTGATTAGATTGTAGGACGGTTAATAAAAGTATGTGTTCTCTTAAGGGTGGTTATACTTCCCAAGGGTCTGAGTAAGAGGCATTTCAAAGGTATGTTAACTAACTTAAATCCACAAGAACAATGGACAGGATCTGCTAAAGGCAGAAATAAACCTTTAAATAAAGAAGCTATAGGCCCGGGATGTGACTACCCACCATCACCTGCCTAGTCAGGAATTTATGATCAGATCACCCCGTGAGGTTACTTTTGGTTACTAAATTTTGTCAGTTTTATCACATAGCCCCCTTTTTGTTCACAAATCTGAATCTGGTTCTGATAATTACTTTGTCTCTTCAGACCGTGTTAATTTTTCTTGTTGTGTTTTGTCATCTTTTATTGAAAGCTGAACATGTTTTCCTGGGACATAGAAACTGAGGTCAATAGGCTTTTGGTATGAGAGTTGAAGTTAATCTGGTGAGGAGCTGGGCTTTCTTTAATGTTTGCTGTGGCTGTGTCAGAGGCTCTCTATCTTGCCAGGGCCCTTGTTACTGACTACCTTCTTGTCTCTGCGTTTCCCTAAGTATTTCTTTTCAGAGAGAGAGCCTGTGTCTGGCAGCTATAATCCACTGTTGTTCTACTGGAGTTCTGTTTGCGGATGCTAAGGGGCAAAAGGGAGGATCACATGCTCTAAACTTCTGATTAAACCACAGTCTTCTAGTGGACCTGTTTCTCAGAGTTGTAGCCTTCAAAAAGGTTTGTCCAGGGGTGTAGCTTTTCCCTGCCTCTTCTTTCTTACATGGCTGCAGTGTTCCTAATCTGCTTCCTTGAAGCCTGGGTGCATGTTGATGGGGTTTTTTTTCTCCTCAGGTGAGACAGCAGGGCTGGAGCGGAGTGGGGGTAGGGAGGATTGCCTTTCCTCCGGTTGGGATAAGGCTCTGGAAACATCCTTTCTCCTGGAGAGCAGGTCTTTGTACAGGAAAGGCCTTATTTCACAATGATTCCTTTTTTCCAGAGCCAGGATTGCATCTTTCTCAGGGCTTCACTGTGAGAACCTGCAGGGACTCCTGGAGGTAAAACCCACTGAAGTGTGTGGGCCCTTTGGGGACTTCGATCCCAGGAGCTTCTCACTCTCAGGCTGCTAATTCATACTCAGCCTCCAGCAATTTGTCAAAACTGCCATTTAAATGTTCCTGCCAGTTCATAGCTCCAGGGACTTCTGTTCCAGGTAAGCAGATCTTGGCTGTGTCTCTTCGAATGATCTTGTATCTCCAGATTGTGGAATGGTAGTTTGCCCTCAGTTCTCTGGCAGGCCAATAAAAAGCAATTTATTTATTTAATAATTTAAAAAATTTAAATTACAGTTGATACACAATATTATATTAGTTTCAGGTGTGCAACATAGTGATCAGACATTTATATAACTTATAAGGTGATTACCTCAGTAAGCCTAGTACCCATCTGGCACCATATATAGTTATTACAATATTATTGACTATATTTCCTTTACTGTACTTTCAGTTTATCCAGGTATTTGTTCTTAAAGATTGTAATGATGACATGTCTGAGATGAAAGCTGAAGTTAGGAAGATGAACCCTAAAGTTGCTCTCTATTAACTGGTCATGCCTGGATAAGTCTAGCACTCCTTTTTTTTAAAAAAAACATAAAAATACCACCCATAAAAATATGTGTTGGGGCTCACAGATAATGTGCTGAGCCCATCGGCAGGTGGTTAGCATTTCAGATGGAGAAACAAAGCCACGGAGCCTGTCTGCCTCCCCTTAGCCTCCCAGAGTGCGCCTCCCTTTACCCTTGTTTGCTGTTTTGCCCTCCTGGCAATGACAACCTGGGTCCTCTGGGGGGGTCCGCCCTATGCTACGTGACCCGGGGAGTTCATGGAGCCCCACCCAGGAAGGGAGGAAGCTGGTTGTCGCTGACACTCCCTTCAGCCAGGCATTCCTGCAGGCATTTTGTGATTGCCAACTCAGTTAATTTTTACAGAATTCAGAAGATGAATTACAGTCATTTGCAGGATAGGTAAAAGATTACAGAGACTCCAATCACTGGACCTATGTTGATAGATAAACTGATTTGATTTTCTCTCTGACTTGGGAGAGCTTTAGGCCAAGAATACTGAAACCCATTTCTTGCTCTTAGAAACCTGTGCAGTTAATAGCTGGAGTCACAGCTGCTGTACTATCAAAGACAATCCCCTAATTGCATCTGACTAATATGATAGTGTTATTCTTAAAAGGCAAATTGGTGCCTTTATCCCTTCCTACATCTGTTGCCTGGAAGGTGGTTATAATGGCTGCAGACCTGACAGTAATGATGGTGGCCACGCTCTCAGGATGGCTGGATGATGACCCGCTTCAGTAGCCCTGGTTCCTGGGACTTCACCGAGCAGAACAGGCATAGAACACGTGGTTCACCTACCTCTGAACTTTCACACAACAGACAGTATACATTATAGTTATTAAATTACTGTTATTTGGGACCATTGTTGTAGTGGACACTTATTTTTTAAATACAGAACTCAGTAGTATATTGTAGAGGAGTAATGCATGTCACAGAAATGGAAATATTGGTATAACTAAGTTCAAGTTCTCAGGTAGCAGGTAGCAAAGTGCTCAGAGTTTTAGAGACTAGAAATCTGGTAATATTTGTTTGGCAGTGGAAACATTTGACTCAAACTGACCCTACTCTATCTTGAAAGCTATATCACCTACTGAGTAAGACTGTAGCATGAGAGGAAAAAGTTAAAACAAATTCAAAATTTTGCTCTGGTTTAGATATTTCTGCTGCTTCGAGCAGAGTCCCACAGGAGAGCATGCATGGACAAGCAGAGGTGTGAGGAAATGCAGCTGTTTCAGGAGGCTCAGACTACCTGCTAGCCTGATTGACTGAGACAGAGGCGCTCTGGATCCTTGGATGTTTAAAGAAGCCAACCCTCTGTGCCTGATGGGAAGCCCTTGGAAATATGGATTCCAGACAATGGCCTTAGCAGAACTTAGCAGAAGTAAAACTGTGTTCCCAAGCCTTTTTCCAGCACCTTCCATGGAGGGTGGTCTGTCAGATGTGAAATTCAGCACAACAGTAAACTTCAAATGATGGATGTGGCCTTTCCCCCTAAACTAGTGATTTTCAACCGGTGTGCTGCAAGAATTTTTAAAACATGCAATACCTGACTATTTAGTCAGGGGCACCTACCTCGTTTCCCTGATTGTCAGATAAAAATATGACAACAACCAACACAACAATAGCCAACCACTGTGAATGAATCAAAATTATATATTTTTTGTCAGATTGCCAAAAAATATACTCTTTGTTTTGTTGCAGGATTTTAGTAATTAGTTTATGTGTGCCATAAGATGAAAAAGGTGGAAAATCGCTGTCTTAAACCTTTGCTTCATATGGTCCCAGGAGAGTATTCACTACACAGAGAAGGGGATGGGGAAGGGGGAGGGGGATTCTTGCAGGCTGGAATGTGGGCATAATGGCTGAAGTTTCAGTGCTTATTGAGGACTGTGCTCATCAGTGATGTTGGGTCTGTGAGCCGCACAGAGCAAATGTGCAGAGGAGCTTGCGTCCCTGATGCTATGGTCCACCCTGTTGGCCTGGACAGAGACCTCCGGGTCTCCAGGCTTTTTGTTTTTATAATTGATTATTTATTTTTTTAAATTAAAAACCTTTTTTTCCTATTACAGTTTACCTTCAATATTATTTTGTATTAATTTCAGTTCTATAGCATAGAGGGTGGTTGGACAATCAAATACTTTACAAAGTGTTCCCCTGCTATTTCCATTACCCAGCTGGCACCATACATAGTTACTACACTATTATGGCCTCTATTTCCTATGGTGTACTTTACATCCCCATGACTATTTCGTAACTACCAATCTGTAGTTCTTAATCTCTTCACCTTTTCACTCATTCCCCCAAGTTCCCTCCCCTCTGGCAACTGTCATTTTGTCCTCTGGATCAATGAGTTTGTTTCTGTTTTGTTTGCTCATTTATATTGCTTTTTAGAGTCCACATATAAGGGAAATCATATGGTATTTGTCTTTCTGTGACTTATTTCACTTAGCATAATATCCTCTAGTTCCATCCATGCTCTTGCAAATGGTAAAATTTCATTCTTTTTTATGGCTGAGTACTATTTCCATTGCATGTACAAGAGTGGGCAAAATTAGGTTTACAGTTGTTCATAGGGAAAATAATATAATAATACATAATAATACAAGAGTAAACTCTGTGTTCCATGTACTCATAACTGTAACTCCTAACAGGTATCCCAGCTGGATGTAATTCTCACTGACTGAGTGACCAAGCTGGTCTTGATGCACAAAGACCAGCTGGGAGGCTATTACAGTGGCAGGGATCAGGTGACAAGAGCCTGAGCTAAGGCACTAGCAGCAGGGAGGGTGAGGACACCCTGCTGGTGACAGTTGAGAGACTGAATGGACTGGATCTGATTACTAAGGAGTGGAGAGGTAAGAAATGAAGTGACAACAGAAGTGGAGCTTTACACCTGGTTTCTGTCTTGGACACTTTGGAGGGAGCAATGAGGTAGAGCCGTGGGCAGGGTTAGGAGCCCCACAGACAATCTAGAAAGTGAGAAATCCACAGAGAGAAACTTTAAGAACACTAATAACTGCAGGAGTGAGCAGTAGAAGAGGCCAGTGGGCAGATGACACCAGGAACAAGGACAGAGAGGTTAATCATAGCAGTCATAAGAAGTAAATTAAGAAGAATGAAATCTCCAGGGATATTTTTATAAAAATTGCTGTGATATGACGGAGGTGGAAGCTGGATGGCTTAGGAGTCAGGGTGAGATGAGGAAGTGAACAAATTATTCTGGACTGCAATTTTAAATGGTGTTAGTCATGGAGAGGAGAGTTGTTGCCAGAGTGTGATGGAGGTTTTTATAAAGCTTATTTATTTTTATTGTCTTTAAGTTTCACGTACTCTGTCATATGCTTACAGGATGCGGGGAGCAACCCATGGTGCAGATAGGGCAGAGTGGAACTCTGAGGAGGCCCTGAAAGGCCCTGTGTGGATGGCACAGGTGCAGGATAGGCCTGAGCAGCTTCACTGCTTCCTCTGAGGCAGAGAAAGAGGGAGGTAGAGGCAGAAATAAGTACCTTTGAAAATATTGGTTTGGGGAACTGAGGGAGTTTATATTTTTCAGCCTTCATTTTCTTGAAGAGGAAGGAAACAAGGTTATCCTTGAGAAGGAGTAGATGGCGTGACTGTGGTGGACTTGAGAAGGTCTGAAAGCCACCAGGGGGAAGAGGAGAAGGAGCCAACGGCTGACAGGTCCACCTGGCTTTGCATGGAGGGCCAATGTGATTTCTGTGGTAGCCTTTGTAAAATGCAATGATAAAGACCAATGTGAAGCAAACCAGTGAAGTCCTAGGCCTTGAAGCAATAATTGATGATATTGAGCTGAGCTCTATCTCCCTCATCACTGCTTCAGTTAGTGCCGATCCACAGTATGGATATTTTCGTGCACGTGTACTACACCGACACAGACGACAGAGCCTTCACCCTAACCACCCAGCAAACAGCTTCCCCAAGGGATGAGCACCAACTACTGGTGTATTTTTGATTTGTCTGCTTTCCAATTTGATAGCAAGCTTATGAAAGAAAAAAAAAAAAGAAGAAGAAGGAATCCAGCCCAGCTGTGGCCCGTTCAATGAAAGCAAAAGGAAACTGTTCAGCAGCTTGGAAGGAAAGTGAGCCAGGAGATACCTGGATAAACCTAAAATAGGTTACTGCCTGGAAATGTTGAAGGTGCCTAGACTGCCACTGTATCTCTTCATGCAAACATGTTGCATGCGATGTCTTGTTTCCCATCAACTTTTGTTTGGTGGCCCAAATTCTGTCATGTTTCTATCAAGTGCTTACTTTTAGAGGTTAGAATTAGGTTTCTTTTCAGATATCTCCAATCCTCCCTACCTCCAAGATTCTGAATGACTTTATTTGACAAACTGTGACCACCTCAGCATTAGGATACTGAGGAGTGTATGGATTTTATCCGTGGCCTGGATTTCCTTTTCTGTCTTGCTATCAGTATGAATGGAGTTTATTTTCCCCCATCCCCCAAATTCATATGATGAAGCCCTGCCCCCAATGTGATATGTGGAGGTGGAGCCTTAGGGAGGCGATTACGGTTAAATTAGGTCATGGGGGTGGGGTCCTCATGATGGGATTAGTGTCCTTGTAAGAAGAGGAAGAGTCAGATCTCTTTCTCTCCAAGGTCACAGAGAAAAGGCCACGTGAAGTCACAGTGGGAAGAGGGACATATGCAGTCTAGGAAGAGAGCTCTCTCCAGAAACTGAATCAGTTTAGCACCTTGATATTGGACTTCCAGCCTCCAGAGCTATGAGAAAATAAATTTCTTTTGTTTAAGTCATCCAGTCTGTGGTAATTTGCAAGGGAAGCTGGAGCTGTTACAACACTGCAATGTACAAACCAACCAACCAATTAAACAGAACAGGAAGAGCATGGTCGCACATTTTTACCCAATCTCCTTCTAATACTAAAACGTCTTAGTTCTTGAGCAGCATGGAGACCACAGTGTGCCATCTGATGCCATCCTGGACGGTACCATGCCCAATCTTGGCATACAGCCCTTTCCTTTAGCCTTCCATTTCTTAAGGCTTACTGAGGCTCTTGGTCATGGCATCATTAGGGTTAACTGTCAGATGGAAAGTTGTATGAAACACATGCTGAGAACATTTGCTCCCAAGTGGTATTAAATCACCTTGTTATTTATTACCCTCTAGAATTCTTTAATTTACATGTGGTCTCTTCTCATAGGAGTACTTCAAGTAAATCTGAATTTATTTAGACAATTTTATGGGTACTGTAAAACCACAATTGAATTTCAGGCCTTTATAATAGTCCAGCCAAGATGCTCTCCAATTAGAAATAATTGCTGTTAATGTTGTTACGAGTGGTGGATGCCTACTATGCCCCAGATCTTTGTTCTACTAAATCCCCCAAGAGTCTCTTCTTTATTCTTCAACTAAATAGACAGGCCCCTAGAATATACGCTTTTGGAATTGTAATATAGGAGCGATATTGTGCTTCTCTGTTAATTAACCTTGTTAACCAAGGATTTGGACCATCAGTGAGTTAGTCGAAGAGGGCCTTTTCATCCTCTCAGTACCCATCTACAGTGGAGTAGGATGTCGCTCTTGTGAAATAAGACACCTTTTATTCTTTGGCATACACCAAATAGCTTTATTATTCTTTGAGTAATGATGTAATATTATTGCTTTACGAAATAATGTGTAAAGCGCTTAGCTTCATGCCAGGGAGAGTAAATATTAGCTATCACTTTTATTGTCATCAAACAAGTTTTTCTTTTAAGACTTTTGGAATGGAAAGGAAACACAGGAGCAGAATTGTCAGAATCATACAGACAGCTCAAGATAAACTGGTGCAGAGTGGATTCCAGACTCCACATGCCTGTTGCCCCATTAAGAGCAACTTACCCCCAAGATGTTTAAACATTCTTTTTTTGACTCACACAGGGTCTTCCAAGATACCCTCATCTTTTCCTGCTCCCCACACAAAAGAAGATAAGAGACAAAGGCTGCTGTTTTTCTTGCAAGGCAGGTGCCCTATCCAGCCTGGGAAGGCGTTCCAGGGTATGGTAATTAACACATTTCTCTTAGTCTTGTTTTTATGGTGAATCTCCAAAGCATGAAAGCAGTTGGCCAGTTGATTAAACTGTAAGAATGCAACCAATCTGAAATGAAGGTAGCACTGATGAATACAAATGCATGAAATTGTCCATCCTGTGGAAAACTACCTCAACATGAATCCCAACTTGATACTAAATTAAACACCTGAAATTAACCACATGAATATGTTTTCTGGGTTAATAAGTAGCATTTCATGTAATTCAGTATGTCATTTTCAAGGTAAGAAGCAACCATTCTTTGATCTCTTTGAGGAAAAAATTGTGATCCCATTGAGAGTTTGGCCTATGGTCACTGTCTACGAAGGATTTCGGGGAATGGGCAGTAAGAGTCCCTCACATGGCACCTGATACACCTTTAGTGGGACTGCACTTACTCTGTGAGCATCCAGGATGTGTAGAAGCATTTGTGTGGCTTCTTTGGAAAGACAGAGACGGAAAGCTGGCTTTTTCTACATCAGGGGACACAAGGAAGTTCAAAAAGGCCAAGGCCGAGAGCAAGGCGAAAGGAAATCCAGAGTTCTATGTCCTCTGGAAAGAGGGCACTTCAGCTAAACACACATCACATGGAAGGATTCTCTCTCTCATATCTGTTGCAAGCAGAGATGACAGACATTAGCTGTTTTTATTAATTTTAAAAAACTCAAAAGCAGATAGCAATGTTACTGGCATTTTCAAAAGTACTGGTTGAAAGTACTAGTCTAGATGGAAGAACAAGAACGGTACTTATAGTCTCCAGGTACACTCTATCAGACAAAAATCCCTTTTATTCACTGAAATAAGCAATATGTAATATTGGGTATTAGATGACATCAGCCGTAGAGTTGGTCTTTAGTTCTTCCTTCCAACGAAGCCCTTCATTAACTCAGAGATATTCATATATTCAGACAAGAGCAGTCCCATTTTGGTTGGCAAGATACTAAAGAGAGCACAAGAGTAAACATTCTCGGTTATTCCTAAAAGCATCTTTATCAGGGCAGCTGAAAAGCAGTGCCAAAGACCTGCCACAGATGAATTCACACACGGACACATTAATTAATGTGCACACCTCAGGGTCACCCTGGGCTTGTCTACTATGTGGGAGGACACTGGCCCAGATAGAGATGTCTCTTTCTTTGTTTTTTTTTTTTTTTTTACAATATTCAACTCACTTCTCATGTCCATTTCCAAAACTTCCTTACACTATGTAGTGATTGATAGAAGGCAGTGAAGTCTTATGGAGTGAGATGAGCCTGGCTTGACACCTAGCTCTGTCATTTACAATGTCACCTAAGGCAAGTTACTTTGCTCGTGAACCTCAGTTTCTTCCAGTGTAAAATGAAGTCATCAATTTTTCTTTCTGGTACTCCTGAGAGAATTAGATGCAGTAGCTCCTCAATCTTTGGCGAGACCTAACCAAAACTGTTCATCGACTCTACCCCCACCTGTCCCTGCTAACAGAGTGCTCTGACCCCCTCAATTCTGATGAGGAGAGGCAGAGTAAACAGAGCAGGCACAATATGAGACTTGAACTAAGGGTGGGGTAAAGGACCTGTGCTCAATGTCCCTCAGGGGGCACCCCAAGAAATCCAGGTGGTTCCCGCCCTCCCCAGCTTCAGGTCTCTGATGTTACCTTTTCCATGAGACCTTCCCTGAGAACCATACTGAAAATTAAATCTCAGCTTGTACCCCTGTTCCTTACACTCTTGGGCTTCCTTTTCATGCTTTATATTTCTTTGTAGCACTTAGGACCACAGAGCATACTTTTTTCTTTTTACTTTTTTGCTTTTTGTTTGTTCCCTGTTCCCTACTCTCTAGGAAGATAATTTCCACAAGGGCAGGGACACTTGTCTCTCCTGCTCTTTGTTGTAACCCCTGATCCTAGGATGGTCAGCAATGCATGGCACACATCAGGCATTCTCTAATGCTTGTGGGGAGAACATATGAAGGAGTATGTGATGCGATCCCCTTCACTGAACTTCTTCATGTTTCCAAAGTCTTCTCAAAACTAGGTAGCTCGCTCTCAATCCAGGGCCCAGAACTAATATCCTATAAGAATGAATAAAAACGCTATATTTATTTTAAAAATTTGAAAACTTAAGCCCCATGTTCTTTACAATTGGCATTACTGACTGCTATTAGCAAGTGTAGCCCTTGTACTGTTAACACACACACTGCCCAGCAAAGTCATGACACACAACATTCACTCACTTACAAGCTGTAACAAGCATTGACTCCTACATCGTAAATGAGGAAACTGGACCCAGAGAATAAAGAATGTGACCCATGCTCAGAGTCACAGTCTTAGTAAACAGCAGGACTCTAACTCCAGATTTCAGTCTCCTCGTCAGAGACCTTTTGCCCTGCCCACACGGCCTTGGTCAGCCCTATCAGTCAGCACTCCTGTGTTGGGTGAAGCATGAAGATGGAAAGGGATGTAAGAACAATTTTTGGTTCATTGCACAAAGTAGATACAATTAGCTAAAGAGGAAAGACATTTGCTTACGCAAGAAGAGCAATGGCTGCTACCCATGCGGTGGACATAAGGCATGAGATCTATGTTCAAAAAACTAAACAATTGTTGCTGTCAAAGCAATGGAATCTCTGGAAGTTTAAAACGAGACAGATTTCAGCTCTTCAGAGGGGAGTAGTTCAATAACTGAACATGCTTCCTTGCAAAGCAGAAATCTCTATGAGGGGGAAGGATAACAAGATGTCCTGTCACGGTCTAGAAAATGAACTGAGAACTGGGAATCAGCAGTTGCTTCAGGCAATTGAGCACTGCTGTTCCTGTAACTCGGTAAATGTTCATAAATGCCAGGTGAGGTACTTCAGCAGTGAATTGCAATGGAAGGCAGAGGCGGAGGGGCAAAGGTGTTGTCATGCACTTTTAAGAGGTGGCTATCTTTTCAGGGTTTTCCCCCTCAAGTTCTTTAACCATCGTACAGCACAAATTTATCCTCTATTACCAGTTTTACCCATACCACAATTTCCCAAAATATTTGGCTATGTCTCTGCTCTTGACTTTGGGCCCTGTGCTCAGGTGAGCATGAACACAAGAGTTACTCTGACATCACTATCCCATGACTAGCATAAGAAACAGCATCTCTCCTAAAAAATAATAATTTCTATTTTTCCACAGATCATTCAGTGTTCCACTCTTAAAATTTTTTTATATTAGTTCTGTAATTTTATGTTCCAAATGGTATTTGTCTTTGAAGTGCGGCTGAGAGAGCTGTAGCTAAGATAAAGTGGCGCTCATAACAATACTTCCTTAGATTTACACGTGACTTTTTAAAATATATATATTTCTGATCTCTTAACACTTGTGACCCAGAATATTGAATCATCTTCCATCCTGTCATTTATTTACCGCATTTGCTATTAGTTTTAAATGCCTCCTTTTTTGTCAGGCCCTTCCCTGGAGCTGAAAATGCACAATGGTGATCAGAAACAGACTTGTCTCTAATCTCAAGGAACTCATGACCCCGTGGGGAGACCTCACGAATAAATGTGCAATGCAGCTGTGCAATGTACAAAGGAGGCCAAGGTCCAGCACTGGGAGAAAGTGCATCGGAGCCATTTGGGATATTCTGGGAAGTCAGGGAAAGAGTGCTTAAGCCAAGAGGGGGCACAGCCTGTGCGAATGCCCTGGGCGTGTCCAGGGCCAAGGACTCTGCTGGAAGGCTGAGCAGAGGCAGGGAGAGGGAGGGTGGTGGCAGATGAGACTGGAGAGGCCAAAGTCTGACTACATGGCTTTTATAAAATTATAACCCAGGCCTTGCCCACAAAGATTCTGAATCAGTTAGAGGAGGGACTAGTTAGAGGCATTTTAAAAACATCTTCCAGGTATAGCAGCCAGGGCTGAGAATCATTAGCCTAGGATATTTGATTCTTGATCTAAAGGCTATAGGAAACTCAGTTGTTGATAGCAGGGGCGATCAGATACACATCTTGTGTTGCTAGGTGGCCTGCACACATGTACACCCAGGGAAGGAAAAAGGAAGCCTTTTAAAAAAAGCATTTAAATAGCTTTCAACTTTATAAAAACAACTTTTTTTCTGAAAAGATAAAAAAATAGAGGCAACAATAGATGTGCATTTTTTTTCCCCTAATGCTACCTAGGTATTCACTAGAATCTCTGGCATCTGAAATTCAAATTCAAATAGAGCGGTGACAATTTAAATTCTAAATCTCCAAAGAAGTTTCTATTTTTCTTCAGAAATCTCTTATCGTATATTATGGAAGTGTCTTCCTTTAAAATGAAAATCTTATACTCACCTAGGCTCTTTATTATTATTTTTTTTTAATGTTTCCATAAAAGAACCACAGGTCGCAGAAATTTTTCTGATTTGAACACTTTTGTTGCAGTAGGGAATTTGTGATGTTAGAATCATGTGATACCTTTTAAATAAGCCAGTTTGCTGATATTTAAAGTGTTTTCATGATATCTTGTTTGATCCTTATAGTGATACGGTGAGGAAATTGAGGAACAAAGACATTAATGACTCCTTTGAGGTCAAACAGAAGTTAGTAGCCAAACCAGAAGTATCAGATCTCCTGACTTCTAGCTTCATGGCCCTTTTTCCCCCCAACTCATGCATGAATTCGCTTCTTTTTGACAACAACGCTAAGATGGCTGGCAGGATCCAGCTCCATTTTCTAGATCCCCGGGAGGCATGGCAACTATGCACATTTGTTATTATCTCAGCAAATGGGCACAAGGAAGGAATCAGAATTTATCCACTTAATGGATAATTTTTAAGTGGCTTCTTCTGGTAGGATTTAGGATAAGTTGTTGACTGATACATTGGAGAGGTCATAGAAGCTGATAGTTACCTTTTTAAAAATAGCATGAAGTATATAAATCTTGGTAGACACAAGTATGTTTTTTCCTCCAGGATAGCATCTACTATCTTTCCGGCTACATATTCTGGTTCCATAATTGGTAATAGTAAAGGACAGCTAGAAGGTAAACAAACAAGCAAACAAAAAAATCCAAAGTCAACAAATTAATAAAAACAATTCTTACATACTGAGGAGAAAAAGGTTGTACGACATTATGATTTATTTGCTTCTTTTGCTTCCAGATTTGATCTATTTATTCCCTTATTATCACCATGGTAATAACTAAAACATGATATGCAAACTATGGAAAGCGATCCTAATTAATACACTGATGTACAGTATGATACATGTAAAACCATACTAAAACAAGTGGTCTAATTATAAAGCAAACTAATTTCCTATCATCTCCATGAGATGCAGAACGGGGCATTTGTGTCCCTTCAATGATTTCTAGTTCCATGGAATCAGGGAAGAGGACAGAAGGAACCGAAGTGACAAAAAGGAAATGTGACTGAGTACTGGGGAGATGGGTGAGCCGATTCAGGCTATAAGGTGGCTACGAGTGGGACACAGCTTTGATAGGTGATTCGCATTAAACTCAATATTTTAAATTCAAGAACATTTGAGTAAAACAGAAATTCTGAAGCCATTTATAAATCCGGCTGAATCCTCAAAATATATCTTTTTACACAACTTTAAAAAAGAGGTAGAAGAAAATAAAATAGAAAACTGATTACTTTTTCAAATGCGGTTTCTTTGAAATTACAGGACATACTTACCTAGCAGTACAGCCTTGGAACATTCCAGTTTTTATTAAAAATGGGCACACAATAGTAGTTTTGATGCCCGTTAGTTTCTGATAATATAGTTCCATAAATATAGATTCAGCAAATCCAAAGGCTGCAAATTTACTTGCACAGTAATCTGAAAAAAACAAACAATGCTGATGTATATTCTGAAGTTTTAAAAATGGCATTACATTAAGGTCTCCTCATAACACTAACCAACAGAGAATGCATGTGCAGGGGGCCTCTTATGGTCACATTGCTAGCCAGTACTTTCACGCTAATGAACAGTCAGACAGTGGGCTAGCTGTTCTGTGGGGCACGTGGTGTGTGCATCCAAAGAACTTCAACCCTACCAGGTCAGGGAGACACACTAAAGAAGAAATCCTATAAATAATGTAGGAGGCTAGACAAGAGCGGGCAGCGTGGGTCCTCATACTCAGACGAAATTTTCTCCTTACTAAACTCTTCCTTCTCCTTTCAGAAGAAAAACAAAGGAGTCAGTAGCTTAAATCCCAACCTCTTAAATATCTTAAAAATGCAGGGGGAGTGGAAAGTGTCATTTATGTCAGTTTGCAGGGGTGTCCAACCTTTGGTATCACTGGGCCTCACTGGAAGAAGAAGAGTTGTCTTGGGCCACACATTAAATACATTGCAGCACATAATCGCAAAACAACCTCAAAATGTTTTAGGTAAATTTATGATTTTGTGTTGGGCCACATTCACAGCCGTCCTGGGATGCATGCGGCCCACAGGCTGCAGGTTGGACACCCGCAGCTCAGAGCTTGCCGTCTGCAATCATTTTCTCTTCCAGTAAACACCTGAATATTCAGTTCACTGAATGGAAAAGTCTGGAGTAGAAACGGCATTATGTGGACTTCTTTACTTTCCTTTACCTCACACAGCCCAATGAGGTATACGCACTTGCTGTGTTTAGAAGCGGCTGCCACAGCTGGCAAGGACCAGGCTGCAAGTGCTGGGTGCGGGGCTGGCAGGCCCACTGCTGCCCAGGCGGTGGGTAAGACCATGGAAGCGGAGGCGAGAGGAGTCCTGACCAGCTTCGGGGATCATCAGGGCATTTGATATATATGCAGCTCGAGTCCCCCAACCCCTAAGGTTACGACGAGCGTGTGTGGCCCAGGACAAGGAAACTGCATTCTAAATAACGATTTTGGTGATTCTGATATAGTGGAGCCAGGGCCTCTACAGTGGAAATTACAAAAGGTTTACACTTGTTTCTAAGGTCGGCTGTGGGTGGAAGAGTCCAGCTGAAGAGAGAGAGGTACTGTGTCAGAAAAAGGATTAACAGAAGCTGTAAATATACCTGTATTATTTCAAAGTTTCATCATTTATCAGACTTATAAGAGAGAGGTAATACTAATATGTGGTGATTTTTAAGAAGACAGAAGAACGGAAGTCCAGGTTACAGGGAGATATGTATGGACAGGTAATAGTTTGGGTGAGTGGTGGTTCTGAAAAACCTATTCACATAACTGAGATGAACTGTGCTTAGACTGGTTATGTGAATATTGAACTATGCGGCTCACCTCAAAAGTATAAGGAAGTGTCCAATGGGCAAGCTGGCCAAAGTTAACCGAGTGTTGCAGATAGGCTTTCTGATGCGTGAGTCTCAGGGGTGTGTCTGTCAGTGCATGGGACGTTGCCCCAGGGGATATCCTGGTAAGGAAGGACAAGATCTCTGCTCCTCCTAGAGCTGGCTCCTGAGTTGGACCACCCTCAGCAAGGATCTTGGTGTATCTCTTTGCCCCCTCCCCACTGCTAATGCCAAGTCAGTTGCAAGGGAGATAGAAATGACAAGTACTTTGTGCAAGTCTTCCAACCCGTGGAAATGCAAAGAGGTAAAGCTGTTTCTTGGCGTGGAGAAATTGTCTCCAAACTGACAGCAGGGGGAGACTTCAGAAGGCAGAGCGGTCATCCTCACCATCCTGATGACAGTGCCTGGCGATCTGGGAGACGATGACTATGCTACTCACCCCTGTGAAACGTTCACCGGTAAAGTCTCTCTCTTTCTCTTTAACCCAGGGTATTGCATAAGACCTAATGACTCCAAAGTGCATACTTCACTCTGGGTAAGTATTATCTCATGGGCAGTTATTTGTTTGTTTGTTTGTTTGTTTGTTTATTTATTTATTTTTATTATATTATTTTTCCAAATACATTTGTCTCTGCCTTCCCCCCACCACTTTCCCCTGCCCTCTCCCTTCTCTCCCTCCCTCAATCCTTCCCCACTTTGGTTTTGTCCATGAGTCCTTGCTATATGTTCCTTGACTTGCTCATGGGCAGTTTTGAAGCACTACTTAGTTCTCAACCACTTCCCTTACCGAATATATTTCTTAATTTATTATCTTTATTATTGGTGCAAGTCAAAGCTGATTCCTCACAGCTATTACATAAGTTAAAATTAGAAAAGTGTAACTGTGGAGGACCCAAACTGCATGACCAGTGGATTTGCTAGGGGAGGAAAGGTTACTGGGGGCAAGGTCCTTGTTTCTCCAGTTTTGCCCACTGCAAGGCATGTGGAGCTTTCTGACCTGCTGACCTTCTGTACCTTGCTGACTGTCTTTGTTCTGCCCATTTCTAATTGCCTGGACCCTGGAAGTGGACTGCAGGTAGAGGTTTGAATCTTAGCAGCACAGTCTACCAGCTATGGAAGCTTGGATGCTACTGCCATAGTGTTAAATTTCTCCAGATTGAAATTAATAAGGAATGTTATGAGAGTTTAACCTCCAAGATGGCAGCAAAGGTAAACATGGCTTGGCTTCTCACACAACCATATAAAAAAAAATTCAACTAAACTTTACAACAGTCATCACTCAGAACTGCCAGAAATCGAGTTGAATGGAGGCCCTGAAAACATGAAATTAAAGAAGAAACCATGTCCATCCAGACTGATAGAAGGGGCAGAGATGCTGACATGTGACATGGGCTGGTCACACACCTATGTGTGGCCAAGAAAAATCAAAGTGATATTGGGAGCAAGGGGTCTCAGACCTACACCAAGGCCCCAGGCCCAGTGTTCCAGTGCCAGGAAAATAAGTCCCTGTGGCTTCTGGCTGTAAAAACCAATGGAGATTAAGTCAGTGGTAGAAACTGCTAGATTTCCAGGCAGCTTATCTTAAAGGGCCTGTACTCAGACTTACTCAGACTCACTCCCGCTGAGCTCCAGCACCAGGGCAGCAGCTTAAAAGGCAACAGTGGCATAAAGGGAGGAACTGAAGTGTCTGGCACCAGGGTAAGAGCTGGGGGACAGCTTTCTCCAAGACAGAACAGCTGGCAGAGGCCATTGCCCCTCTTCTGAGCCCTTCCCCCACAGGGCCACAGTGGGCACCATATCTGAGACTCTGTCAACCTGGCTCACACTGTTTGCCCCACCCTGGTGATTCCCTGAGACTCTGCCCCACCCAATTTATGGACCCACCCAAGCAGTTAACAGTGGCTTTTCTGTATGAATGCCTTGTCTTGGCTCATGCTTTTGATCTTCCTAAATCCTTTCAAACAAGTGGTACCTGGCCTCAGTGAGCCCTCATACCTTGCTAAGTGGCTCCTAAGTGGCTGCTAAGTGTGAACCTGGCACTAGCAGCCTTGGTTTACAGCCTGGTCTCACTACGGCACTTCCAAGCCCAGCATAAGAAGCAGTTAGCTGCTGATCACATTATAGCTTGTGTCAAGTGGCCCCAGACAGAACACAAGGGGGCACCAGGGCCCTGCTGATGTAAGCTGGGCTTTGTGGAGTGGGCCCCTGCACAGCTGATCCTCCATGAGGGCAGAAGTTGATGGTCAGTGGTCACAGCCAGTCCTTGCAGCTGACTGGCCTGGCTAAATCTCTCCCACTGATCTGCCAAAACCAGTCAAGGCTCAACTACAAGAGGAGGGTGTACTCAGCCCACACAGAGGGCACACCTCGAATACCCAGCTTGGGTGATAGGGAAGGCTGTGCCACTGAACCCTTCAGGGCGCCTATTACATTAAGCCACACTATCAAGACAGGGAGTCATAGAGGCTCTACCTAATACATAGAAAGAAACACAGAGAGGCTGACAATGAGGAGACAAAGAAGGATGGCCCAAATGAAAGAACAGAAGAAAACTCCAGAAAAAGAACTAAAAATGGAGGTAAGCAATCTTTCAGATGCAAAGTACAAAACACTTGTAATAAGGACACTCAAGGAACTTACTGAGTACCTCAGCAGCATAAAAAGACCCAGAAATGAAGGAGACACAAACTGAAATAAAGAACAGTCAACAGGGAATCAACAGTAGGGTGGGTGAAGCTGAGAATCAAATCAGTAATTTGGAACATAAGGAAGCAAAAATCAAGCAACCAGAATAGCAAGTAGAAAAAAGAATCCCCCCCCCGACCCCGCCAAAAAAAATGAGGATAGTGTAAGCAGCCTCTGGGACAACTTCAACCATTCCAACATTTGCATCATAGGAGTGCCAGAAGGAAAAGGGAAAAAGCAAGAAACTGGAAATCTGTTAGAAAAAATAATGAAAAAAAAAAAAAAACTTCCCTTATTTGGTGAAGGAACTAGATATACAAGTTCAGGAAGCATGGAAAGTCCGAAACAAAGATGGACACAAAGAGACCTACACCAAGACACATCATAATCAAAATGCTAAGGGTTAAATATAAAGAGAGAATCTTAAAAGCAGCAAGAGACAAGCAAGTAGTTACCTACAACAGAGCTCCCACAAGACTATCAGGTGATTTCTCAAAAGAAACTTTGCAGGCCAGGAGGGACTGGCAAGAAATAGTTGAAGTGATGAAAAGCAAGGACCTACAACCTAGATCACTCTATCCAGCAAAGCTACCATTTAGAATCAAAGGGCAGATAAAGAGCTTCCCAGACAAGAAAAATCTAAAGGAGTTCATCACCAAACAATTATTATATGAAATGTTGAAGGGACTTATTTAAGAAAAATAAGATCAAAACTATGAACAATAAAATGGCAATAAACACATACCTATCAAAAATTGAATCTAAAAAATCAAACTAAACAAATAAGCAGAACAGAAACAGAATCATAGATACAGAGAATAGTTTGATGGCAGCCAGAGGGGTGGGAGTAGAGGGGGAATAGGTGAAAAGGTGAAGGGATTAAGAAGCACAAATTGGTAGGTACAGAATAGTCATGGGGATGTAAAGGAACATATAGGAAATGTAGAAGCCAAAGAACTTACATGCATGACCCATGGACATGAACAAAGGTGTGGGGATTGCCTGAGGGAGTGGGGAGTACTGGGTGGAGAGGGCAACTGTAATAGCATAATATATAAAATATAATTAAAAAAAGAGAAAAGTACAAATGTGAAATATTATATTTTTCTTACCTGCCAGTCCACTTATTCCAAATAATCCAGCTGCACTTGAAATGCAAACCAAATGTCCATGGTCCTTAGCCATCATAGCAGGCAGAAAGGCTTTATAAGTCTAAGAAGAGCAAAGTAAAACTTTTAATACTTTATACATTTTATATGTTTTCAGATACTTATGTAATCATAGTGATTTAAAAAAAATTTTTTAAGCTCATAAAAAATACCTGAAGGCTCTGGGATATAAAAACTTAAACATCTGGAGGATAACCATGTTAACTTGTAAGTCAATATTTTCCCATGGTATACCAATATTATTATAAATCATTTATTAAGACTAATATTTTGCTTATATTTGACGTTTATTTTTTATTACTTTTTATGTTATATCTCCTCAGGAAAACATAGCACTATAGATGTCTATTACATCCTACGGAAAACTTCAGTCTTAGCCCACAGAATCAAGAGCTCTTGGTTTTGGTCCCATAAGTCATATGTGACTTTTAAAAAACACATTATCAAGACAACAAGTGAAGTAGTACAGGAGAATCTTAGTTGTGGCAGCCAAAAATCCAGAAAGGAAAATATATGATTATTTAGTTTATAATCAAGAATGTTATTTTGGTATATATTGTTCCCCACCCCCAGGATCATATTTGAATTTCAAATTTTTCTGAATAGTGTTCACAGGACATACTGTTGTTGGTTTCAGTTTTAAAATACCACTGTGTTTTAAAATTTATCTCTACTTCTTTGAACAATGGTTTCTTAATATCATTTTGTGTCATAAAAACAGATGATCTATTAGAAAGAGGGGATGTATGCTCTGTCTGAAGACTACAGGATGTCTTCACTTTTGATGTGGGATATGGAGAAAAAAGATAAAGAGTGCAATGGGCTTCGGGAGATACAGTCCACAATGAAGAAATATTTAACAAATATTTGTTTCCTAATATGAAAAAATATGAGAAAAGGGATCTCTTATAAAAGTCAACCAACCTTTATTTGTCTGCATCATAATGAGTTTCAGAGAGAACCCAACATGTAGAGAGAGGTGGAAAATCAAAAACAGCAGCACGGTGAAACACCCTGGCTTCTGCTATGAGTCACTTCACTTCTCCCTGGGGACGCTCCCCTTTGGACCCTTAGCACCATGTGCTCTCTGACTCTCTAGCAAGTAAATGCTTACTCCATGCAGGTGCTCAAAGAATGTACAAGAGTTGCCCAGGAAAAGTGTACAGAGTGAGAGGACATGAAGGACGGGCAAGCGCCAGGGAAACCTAGGTATTTAAGGAACATCTAGAGGAGTGAGAGAAAGAAGAGAAAGAGGAGACCATGAAAGCAGAGAGGTGGGAAAAAAATATGAAAGCGATAGGAGTGGAGACTTTTAAGGACATTGTCTTTACCTTCATTCTGACCATATATTTTTACTTCATTCTAGTGAAGCAGAGGGGCATTTGGGACAACATAAATCACTTGCAGTAGTTTCTGAAGGAGCATGGTGGCCACTTAGTTCTAAATCTTTCCATCTTTCTCCTGAAAACTAAAGAGAACACCACCAGCACTGTCACAGTTTTGGTGAAACTAGGGGCCAGAAAACCTAGAAACTCCAAGTAACATTTTTTTAAATCTTCACCCGAGGACATGTCTATTGATTTTTGGGGTGGGGGGGCGGGGGGCGGGGAGGGGGGTGGGGAAGAGTGAGTGATAGAGAGAATGAGAGAAACATTGATTCGTTACCTCCTGTACACACCCTGACCAGGGATCAAACCAGCAATTTAGGTATGGGCCCCGATGTGTAGTCAAACCTGCAACCTTTTGGTGTACAGGACAATGCTCCAACCAAATGAACCACCAGGCCAAGGCTCCAAATGAAATCCAAAAGCTGTCAAAGGAGAGTTGATTGGAGGTCCATGAGGAGAGGTGTGAGAATGGAGGGGATCTCAGAAACCCCCAGCATGTACCTCTTCTCTGAAGGAGAGCTGGCCCACAGAATGACGAGCTGTGAGTGTGGGGGGAACAAAATGACTATGTGCTGCAAAAGACGGAATGAGGAGATGTGCAAGGTACAGGGAGGCCTGACATGACTGGTTTCAGCAACAGCCAAGAAAATGCAACTTTTGAAACTGGGCACTTCATCTTGGGCGTCAGCGGCTGTGTCCCTTAATGTTCACAGCATGTAGTCAGTCACTAGCGCTACTGCTAGAAACTCTCCTTTCCCTGGTGAGGTACGGAGTCAGGTAACTGAATGAATGGTTTGCCCAAAACAGATATGATTAATGTTTGCTTATGAAGAATGCCCCATTTCACTTTCAAAAGAGTTCCAGCTTACGCAAATGATAAGGTCACCCCGGTCATGTCTAAGTGGTGTCACATGCTGTATAGCCTTGAGAAAATCTTTTAACTTCTGTGATTCCTTATCTTACTGAGGCACCTACGATAGTCTTGGCAATGAATAAATGGTAGTGTCTTTGTAGGAGTCCCTGAACAGAGGCTATGGCCGGTGTGGGTTAAGTTGGATGAGGAGAAGCTAACTGGGTAGACCAGGATAATCTAAAATTGAGAAAACTATGTTGTATTTAGAGGATAATATTTACTAGAAGAAAAAAATAATTACCCATAAATGTGCTTTGAAATTCACATCGAAAGTCTTTTCCATCAGCTCATCTGGGCAGTTGAGGAACTTTCTGCCTGTTACGATGCCAGCATTGTTGATTAGGATAGAAACATCACCAACTGCTTTTTTAACCTGAATTGAATAACAAGACCAACACCATCATGTAGTAACTCCTTCTATGATCTAAGTTTAATTTCCCCCCAGTTTTATATGCCTCTAATCCTTGTTAATGCAGACAGAGTTTATGCAGTCTGAAAACTGTGTTTTATTTCCTTTGCTGACTGTACAGTGCATCAGAGATCCAAGTTTGACATTTTTCTTCTCATTTCTTCCTTTCTTATGATAATCCCAACACTGCAGTGCTGCTTTCCTTCTAGATTTAGAGCTATTCTTATCTTCAGTGAATAGTAACTTTATTCTATGTTCTAAGTAGCATATCATTTTAATCAATGTGATGGGGCATATGCCATTATAACCATGTCATATAAATCAAGACCTAGCACACATAGAGATTGGGCAGCGTAGGGAGTGAATGGAGGATGTATGATATTCATATCCGTGCTTTGAACATACAGAGCCTGTCTGCTCTGTTTTTAATAAACTGGCCGGTTTCCTTCTTCTTCCCACCAAGTTCTAGGCATAAGATCTGCGAAGAGGAACAGGGCCGTTTGCTACTACAACACTGGCCAGAGTATGTATTCAATAACTTTTTATTTAAGAAATAAAAATTTTGCATGGGGCATTGGAGAGGCTTCCCCTTAGAGCCTATCTTCACCTATTGCTGCCCACAATATGGCCTTGATTCTCATGTGAGAAATAAGCACAGGATTTTCCCAGATTGACACCAGGAGATGGTGCTGCCCCTTTGTTCCTCACTGTGGTTTAAATTTCATTACTATAATTTGTACCACACATCAGGGACCCTGTCCCCCAAATCCAAGAAAAGCACTGGCTGCAGTCGCCAAGTGCTACCAGGGCGCTCGTAACAATACTGCTGACATCTCCAGCTCTGTCTCTGTGTATATGTATGTGCATGCCTGCATGTGTGTGCGCCTGCCTGAAGGGATGGTATGGTTTGGTGCAGGGGAGGGTGGGTCCCAGCAATGGGGGTGACATGTGTTAGGTATTCACTAGCCAACAAGGTCTGTAGCCTAGGAAAAACTTCAGATGAAATCGAGACAAAGGAAATCTCTTATTCCATGTTAGAGTTTTCAGATCAAAGCACTGGAAACAATCTAACAAAGTCTGATTTGGAGAGTGGTTAAATATATATTGTCAAATCTAAGTTGAACAGCAGGCAAGGCTAGAAACAACTAGGTAAGCCCTACCAAAGGCAGGATCAAAATCTGGATAGGTCTGTGGGCTGGAAGACAGCAGTAGCATTAGAGGCTGATGTCCTAGCTCAGAGTCAGGATGGCCAAGCTAGATGTTACATCTAAGAGAAATAAACAGGGATATATGTTCCACAGTCACCTCTCCTATGAATAGAGAATGCCATCATACTCTTGATAGGATAAACATCAGACTTCGATTTCAAGGTAGGCACTGTGGGTTTTATTATCCATGGCTTGCATCTTTGCAGTATATAAAAATTGTATATTTAGCTTTGGCTGGTATGGCTCAGTGGATTGAGTGCCAACCTATGAACCAAAGGGCTGCTGGTTCAATGCCCAGTCAGGGCATGCTTGGGTTATGAGCCAGGTTCCCCAGTAGGGGGCGCTCAAGAGGCAACCACACACTGATGTTTCTTTCCCTTCCCCCCTCTCTCTCTAAATATAATCTTTAAAAATTTTTTTATTTATGATTCATACTTGAAATGTACTTGACTAAGCATTTCTGACAGGATTTTTCATGTGAATAATTTTTCTCCCTATTGATTTATCTATTTTGTATATAGAGATACCTTTTTATTTTTAAGGATTACCTTGCTCCCAAGTGTACTTTTTTCCTTTAAATTAAGCATGGAAAGCGATCACGAGTATTCAGCCTCTGCCACGTTAGGGAGAAAAAAGATCAGGTTTAATGGTATGTGACTTAACTATATGTTTAACTATTGCTGGCAAACAGTCATCCTGGGATGAGTGTAAGTTTGTTGGTATTGTGTTGTTTTACCTCATCAGCTACTCTATACACTTCTTCCTTTTGAGCGCAGTCACAGGTATAGGCATAGACTCTTGAGGCTCCAGCGTTCAGAGTCATCCTGAGCGTCTCCTCATTCGCTGTTTTGTTGACATCCCAGAGAACAAGCACAGCTCCAAGGTGGGCAAATTTGAGGGCTAAGAGCCTTCCAATTCCACTCCCAGCACCTGTTATGAGTACGATTTCACCAGCAACATTCTTCCGTGGCTTTGGAATAAAGGCAAAAATTATAGACTCCAGAAGCGCAATTACTGATTTTCCTAAGAAAGTGAAAAGTTTCTTTCCTGAGTCCAAGTTGGGAGCCATATTCTGACACCTGTAAAGAAAGAAACTCATGTAAAGACCTCCGTGTCTATTCCGTCTGTGTTTGCTTACTACATAAAGCTCAAAGTTTCTGAAATAGTGAAAAAAAACTGAGAAGCATGATTTAAACATCTCTCCCGGTAGCAGACTCTGAACTTGGAAAGAGGACGGGACCCAAAGGGACTGCAACTTGGGTCAAATTTCACGCACATCATCAAGCTCAGCACACATCTATGTGCCTGCTAAGGACTGCAGGTGACAAATTCATTAACATTCATTAATGTTCATTAACCACACCCAAATTTAACCCAAGAGAGACATTCATTATTTCTCTGAGTTAACCTTTCTTCCTAATAATCACGAGCCTGTTGACTGACTTATGTTCAAAGTTTTGACCATATCATAATGTTGATGACATAACTGCTATGTCTTTGGTTTTATTTCTGTCTCCTTTTAAGTTTGTGTTTTCTCATTCGCACTGTTATTTTTAAATTATGTGTCACTTTAAAATCTGAGATTCACGAGAAAAATGTAAAATCTTATTTGCATGATGTATTTTAAGAGCAATGAGATGTTCTAAGCCTTTTCTGATGAAATTTACCATCAGCTCTGGATACCCTTTCCCCAGCTCTGAGCCCCTGTGCCTGTGCCTGTGGGCCATCAGGGAGAGACAGACCTGGACTCCTGTCCTGTCCTGGCTCTGCCCCTGTGGAAACCTGGGGCAGGCTCCGCAGCCTCTCTGGGCCTACGTGTCCTCATCTGCTCTTACCGGTCCCGTGGTTTTACAGTTGAAATAAGAATGTATGTGATGTGCCTGACCACATGCTGGCTCACAGTAAGTGTTTTACAAATGTTATATATTCCTCAGAGTCATGGTGCTGCTCATCAACAAGGCACCCAATAGGTCTGCTGAATGAATAACAAATCTGCCCTTGACAAGCTCTTACTGGGCTCCATGCTTATACCCTGTTATCAGCTACTTGCAGTTCAGTGAGAAGGAGTTTATAAGATGCTTTACTAACAACCAGCTGAGAAAAATGAAGTCCTATTTCCTCCAGGATGGGAAGACATGTTTAGCAGGGGCATACTCTGATGGTGTGGGAGACTTCCCTGAGTGGGGTGTCCAACTGAGAGGCATAGAGGAGGGCAGGCAACATTCATTAAAGAACAGCAGGTCCTCACTTTGCAGCTGGTTGAGGACATATTAGTTAATATTAATGACTATGGATGGATAGATTCACCTATAGGAAAGCTTGGAGCAAGGCTGGACCCTGCAGAAATTGTGACCTAAATTGTTGTTTCCTAGCTCATTCTACAGATAAGACTAAGGATCAGAAAAAATACGGATGCAGTTTATCCAGGGTCCCTGTGCTGGCTAGTGCAGGGCCAGGTGTTCACTTATTATGTTTACTGATCATTGATGCTGGGCACTGGAGCGGAGGGGATGGGCGGCCTCCTGTATTCTCTGGCCTGGTGAGCTAAGGATCTAGTCAAAGAAGAGAGACATTAAGTGAATAAATACATCATCACAAGTCATATTATTATAAAGAAAAGCGCAGGGAGCTATAGAGAGTAGAAAGGAGATGTAATTTAGGTTGTGGCCAAGATAGCAAGCAACAGGAGAAATTTGCTAGGAATTGACATTTGAATGGCTAGCCATATGATGAATGGTGAGAGGCAGACAGATCTGGGAGTGGTTTGTATTCTGGTTAAACAAAGACTGTTTTTTGCTGTGGAACACTGGGTTTCACCATTCTTGGAAGAAATGGACTTTATTTTCACAGAGAAGCCTGGATAATTGCTTGGGCATCTCAGGCCCTGTAGGACTTGGAAGGAAGGTGCCCTGAAGGGTGAACAGTGGTATTTGGACTCTTATTTTCAATAGTCATGGGGTGTTGTATCTTCAGACCTGAAAGGATGAGGTCCGACTTCCCACAGTAATGCGACACCCTGAGCACTGGCAACACGGCTTCCGTGAGAAAGCCCAGGTGAGGCTGTCCATGCCCTTTTAGGCACACCGCTACCTAAGCACCAGGGGTTCTAGGCTCCAGTACTCCACAGTCTCAATGGGGGCATGACGCAGGACTGAGAACAGGCCCATTGCTTATCCCTGTCCAGATGCTTAAGAGCATGGCATCCTGAGGTCTCCCTCACTTGGGGTTTAGGGTGTCTGCTGGGGACCTGCACAGGTAATGTGGTCTAGAGATTAAGGTTCGGGTTGGAATTCTGGATCTGCCACTCACTTCTCTGCAACCTTGGTAAAAATTATTTCATCTCTTGTGCCTCAGTTTCCTCCTCTAAATAGGGGGATGCTAACAGCGCGTACTTTTACTTATGAAATAGTGAGCCTGTGGGAATTAAATGAGTTAATGCAGGTAAAATATTAATGGATATTATATAGCTATATGGTCGGTACTATCACACGTTAAACGTCTAAGTAAATTGGGGAAAAAAAAAGTCCTCATTTCCCACTTGCCCCAGCCCTCTCTAAGGTGGGGGTGGGGTGGGACAAAAGGAGTCAGGGCTGGATTTCAGGGCCTGCCATGTTACAGGCCTTGCTAGAATAGTGCTAGGCACATAATGACAGCAAAATAAATATCAGCTAAAGCTAGCTGCTAGCATACAAATTAATGATCTCTGGCTATACCAATTAAAGATGGTTATTGTAAGTATACTTACAAACAAAAATAAATCCAAATTCCATTTTAGTGTAAACACTTCCTTACTTAGGTAGTGACAGCATATTACATTTAATCAGGCTGAAGGCTTATTTGGTGTCTCCACGCCATGTCTTAGCCTCCTAGTCCAAAAGCTGAACTAGCCTGGTGCAACGTAAACAGGTGACTTATGCTTCCCAGGCCAGAGTCAGGAGAGGAAGGGGAAGGAAGGGGCATGGGAGGAGTTGGGAGCATTAGGAAGGGATAGGTAGGTGCATTCAGCACCAGAGAGCAGGGTACCTAGGCAGACATGGGCCAAAGAGGAGACCTGGGAGTCATCCTTCCCTCCGCTCTGAGTCAGGAAAGCCGGTTAGCAGTTCGCTCCTGCTGGGCTCGGCGGCCGCCTCCGCAGCCTCGGCCTCTGCGACGCAGCCGCCCCTCGCTCGCTCCAACAGGCGGCACCCTTCCGGGCTCGTCCCGGGATCCCCCGGCGTCCCTCCACCGGCGCTAAAGCCCCCGGTCGCTCGGCTCTCCTAAGACTTGGGCCGCTGAGGGGTGGCGGGCCGCGAGCGCCACTTCTCTCAGAGGTCCCGCGCACGCCCTGGCCCGTGACTTGGCCAACTCACCCCGGATACGCTGCCCACGCTGCTGACCGGGAAACTGGCCTCCTTTGCCTCGGCACCGGGTCTCTGACTCGCAGCTGGACTTAGGCTCAGGCTCTTATTCCGGCACCGACAGGAGATTACTTCCGAAGGCGGGTCGGCCGCGCCCGCCCAAAGGGTGGGGCCGTCCGGGGCCCGAGGGCCGAGTGGGCGGCTCTCTTTTCTTTTTTTCTCCCCCGCGCCCAGATTTAGAAGCTGGAAACTAGGTCACCAAGACCTGAAGCGCGCGTCAGGCTTTCAAACATAAGAAGCCCCTCCCGCTCGCTGGACGTTAAAAAAATTCTTATAGCCAGTCTACTCCCTGGATTATTAAATCAGAATTTCTTAGTTGGAAGGGGGCCCAGGTAATTGCACTTAAAAGTTCCCCAGGTGTTTTCAAGCACAGCCCAGAAGCTGGAAACCGTTGTATTAGAGAACAAAGGGGAGGCAGCCAGCTCTGCCGGTGCAGCCTGCTGTGCAGCAGCATCTGACTCCCGCTTGGGATCAAGATAAACAGCTTCTTTGACCCGGTGAAGGTAAGTAGTGCGGGTGTGGCAGAGCGTCCTGGCAGCCGGTGGGGTGCGGGCGGGCGTCAGTGGGTGTGGAGCTAGCTGGAGGCAGAGGACGGGAGGTCTTAGCGAAAAGTTTGTTCCAACAAGGTGAATTCGAGAAAAAACAGGAAAAGTCAGCAGTGCACTCTGATCCGATCAATAGTTTTTTAACATCTCTGTGTACAGTGATCCAGAAAATACAGCAATGCCACATCAGCCTAGAAAGAAAGATAAAAATCACTTACTCTTAGCTAATCATAGTATAATATAAGCATAACTCACCACTGAGTGCTTGTAATAGAGGGCGGAATTGATGGATGGCGTAAGGAACTGAAATGTCAATACACTTGGGGGTATTGAAGGAGAAATGAGGAATAAAGGGCAAGATTGAGTTTAGAATTCACCCAAGATTGATGGGATGCATGTAAGTAACGAGTGGTGAAGGTTCAGAGGAGAGCAGTGTTGGCCAGCCTATGTCTGGGTCGGACCTGGGTGTGTGAGGGCTGCACATTTGTTCTTTGGCTGTGAGAAGAAACAGGTTGTGGAAGCCTGGAAAAACAGGTTTAGGGGAGAGCCTTGAATGTCATTTCAGTGTTTAGGAGGTTATTTGTATTCTGCAGGAAGTGGTGAGCTGTGGCCAGCTGTGGTCAACTGTGGCCAACTGTGGAAAGCACCTGAGTAGCTGTGCTGTTGGAAGGTGAATGGGGCAGGTGTGTGTACACTGGTTTCAGGTCAGAGATCATCACCCAGGGATGTGTGCTGTGGAGAGCTTTGTACATGACTCTAGGGAACTACAGAGCTTTTGAGGGGCGAGGGGGAGACACATTCACGAACTGCACATGCATGGATGATAGACATCATCCCAGCACCCCTGTGCATAGAAGAGGGACACTTAGCTAGAGAGGTAGCTGGGCCCAAAGGGCCTTCCAGACTTCGGAGACAAAATGGGTCAAGATGTGGAGGTGAGCAGCAGCTTGGAGTGAGAGTGACTAAGGCACAGCAAATTTGGGTAATGGACTCTGGGCTGCACAGCTTGCCTGCAAAAGTTTGGATGGGTGGACATTGGAGAACTCCAGCCTTAAGTCATCTTCTTGGATTCTCTGAGCAAAATCCTGGGCTGTCGCTCTACTTCCTGGTCAGAAGTTCAGAGCACACCTCAAGAAAGAAATCTTGAGCATTATTAGAAATCTCATTAAAACAAAATAGGAGTACAAAACAATGGGGCTTCACTGATGATGTAATTAAAGGGAACTAGAGCCCTGGTCTTTGGAGAAGGCCTTACTCATCTCATCCTTGATGTTGGGAAAGCTCAGTGGATTGACCATAATCCTGAAAACTAAGAAAGTATTTTTAAAGGGTCGTTTGTGGCAAAGGCTAGGAACAGACAATTAATTTATGATAGAAGATGCAGAATGGGCTAATGATGTATGAAAAATATGCTCAAATTTCATTCTTAGTTAGGGAAAACATTTCTTGCCTTCCAAACTGATACATATTAAAAGAAAGATAATGGCCTCATTGTGGGGGTGGTATAGATTATATACTCCTAGAGAGCAAGTATTTATCAGGAGCTAGAAAGTTATGTGCCCCCTTACCCAATTCCACCTATGGGGCTTTATCTTTACAACATAATTGGCTACCATTTGTTGATTTCAGGAAGGGAAACTGATCACCAGGAGTCAGAGGTTGGAAAAGAGACTTTTGATTGTATTGAATCATGGAAATGTATTACTCTTTCTGGAGATAAGTATATTAATAAAAAATAAATTGATCATTGCCCTGGCTGGGTAGCTCAGCTGGTTAGAGCATCATCCAGATAGGCCAAAGTTGTGGGTTTGATCCCTGGTCAGGGCACATACCAGAAGCAACCAACAAATGTATAAATAAGTGGAACAACAAATTGGTATTTCCCTCTCTCCCTCTTCTTTTTCTCTCTAAAATCAATAAATAAAAATTAAAAAATAAGTTGACCATTAATTTCTAAGAAATATGTGCAGATGGAGTGTTCTACAATCATTTTTTATGAAACATTTTTCAAGGATATAGGAAAATACTTTGAACATAATGTGAGTTTAAAAAGCATGGTGCAAAACTATATAATATGATCCTACATTTTGGTGACAGTTATATTTATATGCACTAGAAGTATTAGAAGTAAATTCACCAACATCTGTGCATTTTTTATTATCAAATAGTGGAATTTTGGTTGATTTTATTTTTCTTTGCCTTTTTGTATTTTCCAAATTTTCTATTATGTGCATGTATTTATTTCATAGCAAAATCTTCCTTAGAGCATACTAAGACATTCCCATTTAAGATGATAGACTAAGCATATGCATTTATAGCCTATTTCTTCCAAAATTCCACTGAAATGAAAGGGAAGATAGAAAAATATGAATAGAAACAATGTGCTAGCAAGAAAGGGACTACCGGTGAAGACTGACTAGAGGTTGGCAAGCAGATGGATCCCATTTCCAGAAACCAGAGCAAAAGATACCTTAACCCAAAACACCCTGGGAAAGCGCTACAGTAATGAGTCATTCTTCCCAACAGAAACCCGGAGTAACTCCAATTCAGTAAACAAAAACAAAGAGTGGAAACAGAACATGGGGCATTGAGATGGAATAAGAATCTTGATGTAAAAGGAAAAAACAATGAAGGTATTGAAATAAAATATAAAAAATTATTTGTAATTCGGTGCTAGGCACGGAACCAGCAATAATTCATTTGACTACATAAAAATATCAACTTCTCTACAGTAAAAAAAATAATAAGCAAAGTAAAATGATAAGCAACAGACTAGGAGAAAATATTTGTATATAAAGAATTAAAATTGATAACTAGCCATAATTTACGGCATTTCTATAAACCAATTTGAGTAAGGCAGTAGGAAGAATGAGTAATGAAATACACAGAAAATTCATAGGTCTATAAATGCAAGTGAACAGATGCTGAATTTCACTGGTTTTCAGGAAAATACAAATTGAAAAGGCATATCTTTTTTTATCCTTTGATACTGAGATATTAAGCAGTTAAATATAGCCATGGCTGGTTTGGCTCAGTTGGATTATCAGGGCAAATCCCTGGGTTGAGGGTTTAATACCTGTCCCAGATTGTAAGATCCCCTGTCCAGGCATGTACAAGAGGCAACCAATTTATGCTTCTCTCTTGCATTAATGTTTCTCTCTCTCCCTTCCTCTCCCTCTAAAAGCAATGAAAACATGTCTTTGGGTGAGGATTAAAAAAAGAGTTAGAATTCAGGAGTGGTGAGGCTGTGGGAACACAGGCATTATCAAGCATTGTGAGTGGGAGTGTAAATTGGTGTATCCTTCGTGGAAGGCAGGTGTACCTATCTCGCCTTTTGAATTTTGAATCTGCCCTTTCATATATAGGGCTTCATCATAGGAATGTTGACATTTGTGCAGAAAGAATTCTCATTGGGGTTCTTTTGCAATGCTTTAAAAAAAGAAATAGAAACTGCTTAAATGCACATCTATGCCATTAATCATGGTGTGGTCATATAATAGAACTCTATGAAGCTGACAAAAAGAATGAATTTAGATTATATTTACTGGCAGGGAAATGTCTCCAGGATGTGTTAAGTGAAAAAAAATACAGAATACTTCATTGAAGTTAAGTTTATGTTTATATTGTGTGTGTGTGTGTGTGTGTGTGTTTGTATGTGTGTGTGAAATACAGATGAAAATGCATAGAGGGAGAGCTGATGCATGAACAGCATGCTGTTCACAAAGGGTACCCCTGGAGGCGAGCAGAATTCAGTGAGGCTCATGGAGGGAGGCTTCCTGTGTTACAGATATTTCTGTATCATTCGGCTTTTTACAAATGTCACGCATTATTTTATATTAAAAAACCCAAAATAATGTTAGAAATGTTCATACTTTTTGTTTTAAAAATACTTATTTTAAGAACATATTGTCTTTGGGGGTTACTTTGCAAAATAGTGGAAGAAGTCTCGTCACCAGATGACACACTCAGAATGTATTAGGTTTACCGAAATGTATTATTTTGGGATACTGTCTTGATTTTGGTAGATTATAAAATTCTCAGAGAAGAACAGAGTTAGCTTGAAGCTGGATTTCTTTGTTCCATGACCAGAGGAAAGCAGTGTTAGCCGCGACAGAGCGAGGAAACAAATACACCTGACTCTGGTGAAAACAGGAAGGACAACACATAAGAATAGGTCATGCAAGAATTGAAGGAAGCAGGTGAGAATTGTGCTGCCGCCTTCTTAGGGAGAGTAACCATATACCAAAGGAACTCAAAAGTTTCAGAAAGCTAAGACCCAGGGAAGAACAGTGATAGGGCTGGGCACATGACGGGAATTCCTGTGGACTACATTTCTCAGAGGGCTGGTCACCCAGCCAAGCACTCCTCAGTCTGCCTCTCCTGGAACAAGACAAAAGGTTGTGTTGTTGTAAGTTTGTTTTTGTTTCTCTCTCTATTCCAAGATCATCATCACCTCTAATAAACTTGTTTTTTCTTTCTGAGTAATCATAGCGTGAGTGGCACGGTAATGAGATTATGTAGATTTGACCTGGTTTGTTGTGCCAAGGTTGCTTAAATCATGTTGGAAGAGAATTCAAACACAGCCAGTGTCTAAGAGCACAGATTAAATATTCTCCTCTTTTTATTTTGCCGTTCTCTTCTTGGATTTCTTTTCTCCTTTGATTCTATCTTTGATCAGTGGAAATACTACTAGTGAAGGCTGTTACGTGTCTGTATTAGCTAGAGAAAAAGTTGTTGGTGGGCCTGTGATCAGGATGAGGAGCAAGACAGGCAATCTGCTCCTCGCCACGCCCCCTACCCTATAAGCTTTATTGAGGTGTAATATACATTAAAATTCACCCATTTTAACTGTACAGTTTAGGTTTTATTTAATAAATTTACATAGTTGTACCATTAGTTGTGCATTATTGGAGTGCATTCCATCACCCCAGTAAGTTCATTTGGGAGATTTTAAACCAACTATTTGGCTTGAATTTATTGGGAAGTGGAGGAAACACATGTGGCATAAACTCTAGTCCCAAACACACTATTTCTTTCTGGGGCACACTCCTTGTTCCCCAGTTCACCCTCAGGCAGTGTAATCGTTCTGGGATTTTGGGTTCATGTGGATGTTTCCCAGTCCACCCCCCTGGCTTTTACAGGTCTCATGTTTTTGTCTCTTCTGCCCAGTACATGAGCACCTAGGAGAGCCCGATACATTTCCCTCCCCTGCCTCCTGACAGACAATAGCACAAGATAGAGTTAACTCACGATTTTTACTTTCTTGTTATGGATCTCCTTTTCCAAATAGTTCTGCTAATTCTTTTAAAAGATTAGTTAGTTTGTTGTTGTTTTTTTTCAATTTAGAATTTTTAGATCCACACCGGAAATCTTTCTCTGGACATCTAGTCCCCCATATAATCAGAAATGGAAGCCATCATATTCATTCTTAAAAGTTTTTTTTTTTTTTTTTCCATTTTAAAATAATACTGAGTTCTGCCTTATCCATGGTTTGGCTTCCTATGCTTTCAGTTACCTGTGATCAACTGCAGTTCAAAAATATTCAATGGAAAATTCTAGAAATAAACAATTTATAAGTTTTAAATTGCCTGCCATCCTGAGTCGCATGATGGAATCTCTAGTTCCCTTGTTGCATCATGCTGGGATATGAATCATGCCTTTGTCCAGAGTCTCCAAGCTGTATAGGATCCCTGCCCATTGGTCACTTAGTAGCTCTCTCTGTTATCAGATACACTGAGAGGATATCTCAGTGCTCATGTTCAAATCACTCTTATTTCATTTAATAATGGTCCCAAAGTACAAGTATAGTGATGCTGGCAATTCAGATATGCCAACGAGGAAAAGGTGAAAGTTCTTAATAAAGTATCTCACATCATCACAAGAAAGGTGAATGCAGTACAATAAGATTTTGAGAGAGAGACCCCATTCACACAACTTTCATTACAATATATTGTTATAATTGCTCTATTTTATTATGTTATTATTAATGTCTCACTGTGCCTAATTTATAAATTAAACTTTATCATAAGAATCCATATATAGGAAAAAACATTGCATATGTAGGGTTTGTTACTATACACAGGTTCAGGCATCTACTGAGGGTCTTGAATATATACCCCCACGGGTAAGAGGCGACTACTGTATTCAGAATATTTCAGCAATTTTCTGTCTCAGCAGAAACTGAGGAGAAAACTGAATGGCTGGCTTGTGGTCAGAAGCTGACGGGCAACACCAGCATGTGATAACAGCACACGGTCATCACCTGTCTGTTGATCTGTTCCATCTGTCAAGGAAAGTTCAAATATGTCAGTATAGAAACTGCAGGTGATGAAATTCAAATGTAGAAAAGGCAAAATGTGATGAACACAATTTTGACCTGGGTTTATAGAATGTTAGAGCTGGGAAGCATTTTGGAAATGAGTTAAATCCAGAAGTTTTCTAACTGTGGTTTTGCAGAAGTATTGGGATGGTGAAAATGTTTATTTGGTTTTTTCCGTAAGATGGCTCTAGTAGCGCTTAGTTGTCTTTAACTTCATTTGAAACAATTTTGTTAAATTGTATTGTGACAGCTGTCATATCAGCGTGCATTTTTAAAAAAACTTATCAAAATGGGTGAATTTTTGTGTAGCCATTTTAATACTGAAATGGAAGAGAATTTTTGGCATATTATGCTTTATTATTTCAAGAAAGGTAAAACTGCAACTGAAATGCAGTAAGATTTGTGCAGTGTATGGAAAAGGTGCTGGGAGTGATTAAATGTGTCAGAAGTGGTTTATGAAGTATCGTGCTGGAGATTTCTCACTGGATGATGCTCCATGGTTGGGTAGACAAGTTGAAATTGATAGCGATCAAATGGAGACATTAATTGAGAACAATCAACATTTATACCACATTGGAGATAGCCGACATACTCAAAATATCCAAATCAATAAAGTTATTGGTGAAAATGATAAATGTGTCTTTTATTTTATGGAAAAAACTAAAGAGACTTCTGGAACAACTAAATAACTTAGGTGATCACCACCCAGTTAGTTTAGTTCTGACATGAATGTCTTCTATATTAGGGACTAGTGAGTGGCTATGAGTTTAGGCCCTGGAATCAGCGTGTGCTGGATAGAGGTGCAGCAACTTGTTTTTGAGATCTAGGTCTTCCCCACAGTGGCTATTTGGCGCTGGGTAAGCTGCTACTTCACCTCTTGGTGCTTTGGTTTTCTTATCCATAAAGTGGACATCACAACACATACCCTGTGCTGGTTCTTGTGAGGAATAAATCGTTGTAATGGAAAAAATATCAATAGGTAACCCTTACTAAGTACTTGCAATGTGCCAGGCTCTTTTTTGAATTCTGTGCATGTATTGATCAGTGTTTTATTACGGATTAGAATCCTGAAGCACAGAGAGCTTGACTTGCCCAGAGTTACAGTGGGCAGTCAGTGGCACCAAGGCTGGATTCCAAACAGGGCCATAATCTTGACTGCAGTGCTCTCTTGCCAATCATCACGAGCGATAAAATATTGGGAACTCTAATATATCGAGCATTTACTATGTGCCGTGCACTGTGCTAAAAGCTTTTCATGGATTATTGTAATGCATTTCCTACATCAAGTCTTTGAGTTGTGACATGCTATTATTTACTTTCATTTTATTTATTATTTACAAATAAGAAAACTGGAGCCTAGTGACCTGGGCAAAGGTCAGCTAGTTTGTAAGTTGGGAATTGAATTTGGACTAGCCACCACGTGGCTTCTCTTGCAGGAGACTGAGCACAGTATGTGTGACACAGCAGCAGAGACAGCTTTGAGGCTGCACAGTGTCCTGTGCTAAGAAGGACACTGTACTTAGGGCAGTGCACTGCCTCTGCTGTCCGGAAGTTCATCATTGCTTATCTTTGAACTTGTGCTTTGTAAGCTGAGTTTGATGGGACAACAGAGCGTATGAATGTGCATATAGAACTGTTGTCCAGCAGCCACCCACACATGCAGCAGGCAGTGCATATGTAGCAGTTGGCTCTGCATGCATGTGCGTGCCTTGGGGCAGATCGGGGTGCCACGGGGCCCTAAGCAGGTGGCTGGGCCTGGCCCTGTGCTCAGATTGGTGGTGGTACAGGTGGCAGCAGCAGCAGAAGTAGAAAACATTTTTCATTTGAAGTTTCACATGAACCAATTATTATGGGGAAGACAATTTTATAATTAATTTCTTCTTTGTAGTTGAAGATACAGTGACAGAATCCCTAAACAAGCATTTTGAATTATGTACAGAATCATGAAGTACATTTTGGTTCCTTGTACAATATTCATAAGTTATAGGAAATGTCAGAGGAAACATTAAAATGCCACTGTGTACATTTGCACTTAAATGAAGGCTTACATGCATCTCATTTGTAGGAGGCATTAGATATTTTTAGAAAGCTTGTTCCATGAGATTAATCAGGTCTAGATTTACTCAAATTTATGTTTCAAAATAATTTATCGGAAATTTATCCTAATGGTGTCATAGTCTATAACATTCTTTTGATAGTTCCAGTAACAATTGTATCAGCAGAAATTTTCTTCTCAATGTTAAAAAAGTTATTAGAAATTACTTGCAATCTTTTATTTGTCTAGGGGACAGATGCCACTTTCAGTTATATTGATCAAAAATGAAGTTGCTAAAAGTATAGATTTTGATGATCTAATGAATGAATTTGCAAAAAAGTCAGAAAAATGTTATGACCAACTAAGTTATCATACTAATAAAGTATTACTTATTGTATTATATAAATTATGAAACCAAAATTTTTTGTAATTTGTAAGTATGTTGTTATTCATGTATCAGAATTATCACTGTTTTATAAGTAAAATATTTTTTAAAAAGCAGCTTTATATTTTGGTACCATTTATGGCTCTTTTTCCCTGCTTTTTGAATAGTGGGTCCTGATTTTTATTGGGCACTGGGTTCTGTACCTTCCTTCCCAGTCTTGCATACATCCACGCTCAGGTCGCTCTTCGCTGGAGCGCCTTGAAACTGACTGGGACCATGGTATTTCAAGAACACATCTCCTGCTCCTGAACCTGAGGTGGTTGCTGGAGACATCTCTTCTTCATTTTTAAGTGTATTTTAAATTAATTAATCAATACTGTTACTCATTATAATATTTAACAACACAATAATGAATATTAATTGATATTATTAATAAAATATTAAATAATTTTAATTAATTACTGTGTACTGTCCTTACTGTTTTCTTTGCTCTGCCTTCCGGATTTTTCCCCCGTTCATCCATGTAATCCAGGTATAGGAGTCTTCCTTGGGCTGATTCTGCTTCCATCCTGAATGTGCTTAAAGGCTGTACGTAACATTTTTCATTAACAGCATTACCCAGGACACAGCCATTTTCACAGAGGAATGAGTGAAACATGTTGTGAACAGATGGGACAGGTAATTCTTACATATAACACACAGGAGCTACAATAAAATCTCCCAAATCAGTGGTTTGTCCTTGCCATGAAAGTTCCTTCTCTGTCTAGCTGGTTTATCACAATGTTCTTTCTCCACATGGTCGCTTGGGAACCCTTCTAATGCCCTAAGCAATTCAGATCTAGCCCTGAGCTTGCAATACCCATGTGAACCAAAGGCAAGTGGCGAACCTGGCTGAGAGTCCCCTGCTCTCAGGCCTACCTCTTGGTTCAGGGAGGGCTTATTACGCATTCCAAGAAGTTTCTAAAATTTCTTCCAGCAGAAGCATGTTTCATCCTCGGGCATAATTCTCCTTTTTTTTTTTGGCCTCTCCACTTACCTTTCATTGTTTTTCTTCCAAATTCTGCAGTTACCCTCAGACACTATTTCCTTTTCTCTTACTGAGTTCTGTTTGTGAGTCAAAAGTACATTCAGTAATTTCACAAATATTTATGTTTTGCACTTAGATTCTCAGTAAATATTTATTGCAAGAATGAACCCTAAGTATAGATTTTTCAGGGTCAGAAGGGCTCCAGATAATGTAGTCATTTAATCTTTGATTTTCAGAAGTGGAAACTCCATTTCTCAATAGTCATTTTTATCTCACGCAGCTGTTATTATTAGAAAGTTCTTCTGTTAAGCCAAAATATACCCCCTTTCCAATATCAAGGAAAAGGAAAGGCCTACTTTAAATAAAAGACTTATGCAAAAGAAAGAGCTCTCATTTTCCAAAGCTCTTGGAAGTTTCTTTGAGTCATCACAAGCTTCTCCTGTCTCCTGATCCTTTAAATTTTTTCAAGCATTTGGTTTAAAATTGTCTAATCATTATTAAATACTGTTCACGTATTTTAATTTTTAACATTTTTCACTGTTTGTTATTGCATTAGATTAGGAAAACTTTTGTGGGATGATAGCAACTACCACTTACAATGTCATTCTGTTGTATACATGAATCTGCATTTCCCCAATCTGACATTCCCACGAAGTGTTTTAAGTACAGTGAGTGGGTAATCTGAGACTTTACATGTAAAGTGCTATGGTAACTGGGGTGCTTTTTGAAAATTTGATGGACAAAAAATAATAGAAATAAAATTTTGGACACAATTCAATTTTGCTTTTTAAATATATATATATATTTTATTGATTATGCTATTACAGTTGTCCAATTTTTTTCTCCCCTTTATTCCCCTCCACTCCGCACCCCTCATCCCACCGGTATTCTCCTCCCCCTTAGTTCATGTCCATGGGTCGTACATATAAGTTCTTTGGCTTCTCCATTTCCTATACTATTCTTAACCTCCCCCTGTCTACTTTGTACCTACTATTTGTGCTTCTTATTCCCTCTACCTTTCCCCCATTTGCCCCCTCCTCCTCTCCTCTGATCTCCATTTCTGTGATTCTGTTCCTGTTCTAGTTGTTTGCTTAGTTTGTGTTTTTGTTTATAGGTTCACTTGTTGATAGTTGCGAGTTTGTTGTCATTTTACTGCTCATAGTTTTTGATCTTTTTCTTAGATAAGTCCCTTTAACATTTCATGTAATAAGGCGGTGGTGGTGATGATGAATTTCTTTAACTTGACCTTATCTGGGAAGCACTTTATCTGCCCTCCCATTCTAAATGATAGCGCTGCTGGATAGGGTAATCTTGGATGTAGGTCCTTGCCTTTCATAACTTTGAATACTTCTTGCCAGCTGCCTCTTGCCTGCAAGGTTTCTTTTGAGAAATCAGCTGATAGTCTTACAGGAACTCCTTCAGAGCCAACTGTCTCCTTTGCTCTTGCTGCTTTTAAGATTCCCTCCTTATTTGTAATCTTGGGTAATGCAGTCATGATGTGCCTTGGTGTGTGCCTCCTTGGGTCCAACTTCTTTGGAGCTCTCTGAGCTTCCTGGAAGTCTATTTCCTTTGCCAGACTGGGGAAGTTCTCCTTCATTATTTGTTCAAATAAGTTTTCAATTTCTGGCTCTTCCTCGTCTCCTTCTGGCACCCCTGTGATATGGATGTTGGAACGTTTAAAGTTGTCCCAGAGGTTCCTAAGCCTCTCCTCATTTTTTTGAATTCTTGTTTCTTCATTCTGTTCTGGGTGATTGTTTATCTCTTCCTTCTGCTCCCAATCACTGATTTGAGTCCCGGTTTCCTTCTCTTTACTGTTGGTTCCCTGTGTATTTTTCTTTATTTCACTTTGCATAGCTTTCACTTTTTCCTCCATTCTGTGACCATACTCAGCCACTTCTGTGAGCATGCTGACTACCAGTGTTTTGAATGGTGTATCTGATAGGTTGGCTATCTCTTCATTGCTTAGTTGTATTTTTTTTTTTCTGGAGCTTTGATCTGTTCTTTCATTTGGGCCATATTTCTTTATCTTGGCACTCCTGTTACACTGTAAGGGGCGGACCTTGGGTGTTCCCCAGGCGAGGGCAATCCGGGCAGCTGCATTGTGGTGCTGTATGGAGGGGAGAGGTCAGAAAGGGAACAGTGTTGCTTGCTCAGTTCTCACCCTGCTTTCAGTCACTTCCCCTGCTACCCCCAAGAAAATTGGGTCATTCTGATGCTGATTCCCAGGTGGGTGGGTTTGTGCATGTTCTAGGGCCCTGTGGGTCTCTCCAAGGAACTCTCCCGCGAGGCTGGCAGTTTCTCCCACTGCCACAACTCCCACAGGTTTTTACAGCCAGAGGTTTTGAGACTTTCTTTTCCCACAAAGGAACCCTGGATTGAGCAGTCTGTCTCACTCCCTAGTTGTTCCTTCTGGTTTATGTGCACGCAAACGTGGGACTGCTCGGTCCACCAGCTGCTGTCCTGTCCTGCGTCCTCTCCATCCTGGCTGCCTGTCTTTTCCCCTCCTACCAACCTGGATGAATATTTCTTCTTTAACTCCTTGGCTGTTGGACTTCCATACAGTTTGGTTTTCTGGCAGTTCTGGTTGTTTTTCTGTTTTTAAATTTGTTGTTGTCCTTCTTTTGGTTGTGCACGGAGGCAAAGTATATCTACCTATGCTTCCATCTTGGCTGGAAGTCTACCGTTGTCTTTTTTTTCCTGCTCTCAAAGGAAAAGCTTTCAGCTTTTCACCATTGAGTATGATGTTAGCTGTGGGTTTATCATAGGGCTTTTTATGTTGAGGTAAGTTCCCTCTATAAAATTTATTTTCTTTACATCTTTGTTTCTGTTGTTATTAAAAAATAATGTGTAAGAATTAATAATATGTGAGTAAGTTCTATAAAATAAAAAAGCTGTTATGAGGGGGATAAGGGGCATATAATTTAGAATTGGGTGGGGTGGTCAGTGATAGACTCCCAGAAGAAGTGACAAAAATGAGGCCCAAAGGAGTAGGAATTAACTAGGTAAAGAGTAAAGAGGAAGAGCAGAGGATCTAAAAAAGCCATAGATACTGAAGAACTAAAAAGAAAACCAGTGTGTCTGAGTAGAGTTGTTTCTGAATCACCTCCCAAATTCAGGTTTGTGGACCTGATGCACTAGTAAGCCAAAACACTGAGACACTGGTTCTAGGAGACAGAGAAAGGTTTACTCAATTTGGCCAAAGGGAGAGGATGGGAGAGCAGGATCTCTTAAATCCATCTCTCTGTACAGAGTTCTCGTGTGGCTGGGGAATAAGGGAGGTGTTATATCAGGGATCTGAGAGAGAAGTCTGCGCTTTAGTCACAGATAACACTTTCTCATCAGACTCTCGGGTATCAACTGCTGTCACAGCTACCTGAAGACATTCTTTCCTTCTGAAAAACACTCATAAATTCTCCTGGAGACCCTGGAATTATCCTTCTGCTTGACAAAGAAATACCACATTAGCAACTTGTGACTACATTCTTGGGAACAAAAGAAGTTGAGCAGAAAGATCAGTTAACATATGAACATAGGCCTAATTAAGATTTAAATTATTTAATTCTACCTGAAAAATACTAGGAGGATTAAAATCACAAGGGGCTTGTGTACAAGTGAGAAAACGAAAGTAAAGTCAGATAAAGTTGGAAACTGTATGTACAGTTTTTCTTTCCAGAGGAAGCATTTATCCTAAAAATAAAAGGGCTTTTCAAAGGGAGAGGTAACAAGCATTTACTTAAGATCAAAGAATAGTTATTCAGCAAGCGCTAGTGTTCTGGTTAGGAGACAAAACAAGGGATATTTATGAGAAAGGAAGGAGGACATTACTTTTGCTGTGTATAATGCACACCCGTGTTTACGGCCCAAACTTTAAGGAAAAAAATCTTTCATTTTAATTTTTAATTCAATTTTATATGTATATTTAGATACTTGGTTTTGTATTATAAAAGAATTGTAGCATTTATTGAACATGTTATGGTATAAGAAATTTAATGTAACAAATAATTACAAAACACAAAAACAGATACAAGCTATTTCAGAAAATACCCATGTATAATGTATATCCTTATTTTTCCCTCAGAAATTTGAGCAAAAAAGTGCACATTATACATGGCAAAATATAGTACATCAATAGAAGGAAGGCATTTCCTTTGGTGTAGATAACCCAATAGAATGATGGTTATTGTAAAAAATATTTGAAATTTTCAGTCCAGCAACAATCAGTACAGAGGTCAGAATTTCTGCTTTCTTGTTTTTTTTTTGCAAATAGTTCTTTGGAACATAAGGCTGCTTTAGGCCAAATCCAAAGGTTGTTTTGCCCTTTTTTAACAATTCAAACATTAGAGGCATAAAATGTGCAAAGGAATTCCTCTGGGATGTCTATTTGGCTCCATTTTAAAGTAGCTCCATTTATTATCTTTTTAAATTGTTAACCATTTGCCAGCACATCACTGTTTATTGTATGCTTCTTTTGTTTCATCAAAATTCTTCACAATAAATATTTTTAAATAAAAATAATAAATAAGGAGATCCAAGATGGTGGTGGGGCAGGTGGAAGCCACATTACCACTGCCAAGGACCAAACTAGACTCCAACTAAAGTATAGAAAAATCATCCTGAATAACCAACTAAACACTAGCTGGAGAGAGGACTTACAACCAAGGACTTATGGAAGGAATCACATTACCACAATGAGAATGGTAGGAAGTACAGAGGTGGGAGAGGGCAGGCTAGTACCCATGGGAAGCAGCCGAAGTTCCAGAGGGATATTTCAGCAATTTGGGGGTTCCCCCAAGAAGTGTGCAATCTAATCTCCAAGCTTTCCTCCCCAGCCTAGAGCACCAGAACCAGGAAAGGAATCCCCAAAACACCAATGCACAAAATTTGGTTTGCAGGCACTAACCCTGGGCTCCAGAAGAGGGAAGGCAGAGAAGACTAGAACCAAATGAGCAGAGTCTGGAGTTGGTGGCTCTGGGGAGAGAGCTGAAGGGTCAACTGCCAGGATACCTGTGCTCATTCATTTCCCATACTGCAAAAGCCATATTTCTCAGGCAGCATTCTCTCCTCCATGTGGCATCAGCCTGGGGGAAAGCAATAGCCATCCACAGGAATCTCTCTCATCCCTCCCTGTGGAGTTTAAGCTAGGCTGCTGAGGAGTACAGTTGGAGGCTACCTCAGTGAGTAGCCTAACAGAAAGCCTGCAAGTGAAGGTAGATCTCTGGGGCCTCTGAGACTTTACCTGACCCTCTCCCAGGCCCAGGGCTGGTAAAAGCCAGTCCTGGTATGCAGCTTTGTTCTTTCTGTACACATCCAGATACAGCAGATGGAGCCACAAACTGTGGATCACTGATAGTTCCAAATAGGCTCTCCAGGGCCAGCGCCAGTCAGCATCTGACATAGATCTGCACCAGAGTCTTTGCAGATCTACCTAATCATAGAAACAAACCCAAAGAGGAAGCCAAAGTGGAGAGACAAAGAAACAGGCCTCAAATGAAAGAACAAAAGAATTCTCCAGAAGAAGAACTAAATGGAGTCAAGCAATTTAACAGATAAAGAGTTTAGAGTAATGATTATAAGGATGCTCAACAGCATGTAAAAAGTCAAAGAAACCAGAAAAAAGAACTAGTCAAAAATAAAGAATGTTATATCTGAAATAAATAATACACTGGAAGGAATAAACAGAGAGCTAGATGAAGCAAAGGACTGAATCAGCAATTTGGAAGACAAGGTAGAAAAAAAACAACCAAGAAGAACAGCCAAAAGAAAAAAGAATTTTAAAAATGATGAGATTTTAAGAAATTTTTGGAGCAACATGAAGCATAACAACATCCACAACATGGGAACAACAGAAGAAGAGAGTGAGCAAGGGATCAAGGACTTATTTGAAGAAATAATGACTGAAAACTTCCTTAACATGGTGAAGGAAAAAGACTCAGAAGTCTAGGAAGTGCAGAGTCCCAAAAAAGATGGATGCAAAAAGGCCCATTCCAAGACACATCATAATTAAAATGGCAAAGCTTAAAACAAGAAGAAAAACCTTAAAGGTCACAAGAGAAAAGCAGTTAGTTACCTGCAAAGGAGTTCTGATTAGACTGTCATCTGATTTCTCAACAGAAACATTTCATGCCAGAAGGGATTGGCATGAAATATTCAAGGTGATGAAAAGCAAGGAAGTACAACCAAGGCTACTTTACCCAGCAAGGCTAGCATCTAAAATTGAAAGACAAATAAACAGCTTCCCAGACAAGGAAAACACTAAAGGAGTTTGTTACCACCAAATCAGTACTGCAACAAGTGTTATAAGACTTGCTTTAAGAAGAGAAAGAAAAACAAACAAAAAACAGGAAAATAGTAAAGAATAAAATAGCAATAAATATGTATCTATCAATAATCAACTAAAATGTAAATGACTTAAATGCTCCAATCAAAGTATGTAGGGTAGCTGAATGGATAAGAAAACAGGGCCTGTATATATGCTGTCTCCAAAAGACCCACCTCAGGACAAAAGACACACACAGACTAAAAGTAAAGTAATGGAAAAAGGTACTTCACGTGAATGGAAAGGAAAAATCAGTTGGGTAACAATAGTTATATCCAACGAAACATTTTAAAACTAAGTCTATAGTAAAAGACAAAGAAGGGCACTGCATAATGACAAAGGGAAAAATTCAACTAGAGTATATAACTCTAGTAAACATTTATGCACCCAAAATAGAAGCACCTAAATATGTAAAGCAAATCTTGATGGACATAAAGGTAGAGATGAAAGAAATACAGTCATAGTTGGGGACTTTAACATCCCATAGACTTCAATGGCTACATCTTCCAGATAGAAAATCAACAAGGAGACAGTGGACTTGAATGACACACTAAAACAAATGGATTTAATAGATAACTTACACAGCATTTCACCCCAAATTGACAGACTGTACATTCTTTTCAAGTGCACATGGAGTGTTTCTAGGATAGACTACATGTTAGGACACAAAGCAAGTCTCAATTTAAGAAGATTGAAATCATATCAAACATCTTCTCTGACCACAATGCTTTGAAACTAGAAATAAATCACAATAAGAAAACTGAAAAATACACAAAGACATGGAAGCTAAATGATATGTTATTAAACAATGAATGGGTCAACAATTATATCAAGGAATAAATCAAAAAATACCTTGAAACAAATGAAAATGAAAACAAAACAACCCAGTGTCTGTGGGACACTGGAAAAGCAACCGTAAAAGGGAAATTTATAGCATTATGGGCCTATCTCAAGAAACAATAAAGAACTCAAATAAACGATCTAACTTTACACTTAAAGGAACTTGAAAAAGAACAAACAAATCCCAAAGTTAGTAGAAGGAAGGAAATAATAAAGATCAGAGCAGGAAAAAATGAAATAGAGTATGAAAAAAATAATACAAATGATCAATGAGTCCAAGAGTGATTCTTTGAAAAGATAAATGAGATTGACAAACCTTTAACCTGACTCATCAACAAAAAACAAAACAAAGCAAGAGCAAGGACCCAAATAAATAAAATGAGAAATGAAAGAGGAGAAATAACAACTAAAATCAAAGAAACACAAAGAATTTTAAGAAAATATTATGAACAACTATATGCCAACAAATTGAATAACCTGGACAAGGCAGATAAATTCCTAGAAACATACAATCTTCCAAAACTAAATCAGGAAGAATCAGAGAATCTGAATAGACAGATTACACTTAGTGAAATTGAAGCAGTAATCAAAAACTCCCAAAAAACAAAAGCCCTGGACCAGATGGCTCCACAGGTGAATTTTATGAGAAGAACTAACACCTCTTCTTCTCAAACTGTTTCATAAAATTCAAGAGGGAAGACTCCCAAGCTGATTTTATGAGGCCAGCATTATCCTAATTCCACAATCAGATAAAGATGCTACAAAAAAAGAAAATTATGGGCCAATATTCCTGATGAACATAGATGCCAAAGTTCTCAACAAAATATTAGCAAACTGAATACAACAATACATCAAAAAGAGTATATACCACAATCAAGTGGGATTTATTCTGGGAATGCCAGCTTGGTACAACATTTGCAAATTAATAAATGTGATTCACCACATAAACAAAATGAAGGATAAAAACCACATGATCTATCAATATATGCCGAAAAAGCACTTGATACAATCCAGTATCCATTTATGATCAAAACTATCAGCAAAGTGGGAATAGAGGGAACATACCTAAACATAATAAAGGCCATATATGACAAACCCACTGCAAGCATCATACTCTATGAGCAAAAACTACAAGTATTCCCCTTAAAATCAAGAACAGACAGGGATATCCACTTTCACCTCTCTTGTTCAACATAGTACTGGAAGTCTTAGCCATAGCAATCAGACAGGAAGGAGAAATAGAAGGAATCCAAATTGGAAAGGAAGAAGTTAAATTGTCATTATTTGCAGATAACATGGTACTGTACATAGAAAACCCCAAAGACTCCACCAAGAAACTACTAGAACTGATAAATTAATTAAGCAAAGTAGCAGGGTACAAAATTAATATCCAGAAATCCAGTTGCATTTTTATATGCCAATAATGAAATAACAGAAATGGAAATTAAGAAAACAATCCCATTCACAATTGCTTCTAAAAGAAATAACCAAGGATTTAAAAGACCTTTACTTGGAAAATTATAAGACACTGAAGAAAGAAATTGAAGATATAAAAAAGTGGAAGCATATACCATATTCATGGATAGGAAGAATTACCATCATTAAAATGTCCCTGCTGCCCAAAGCAATCTAGATTCTTTGTGATTCCTCTCAAGATACCAATGGTGCATTTCACAGAACTAGAACAAATTATTTCAAAAATTTATATGGAAAAACAAACAGCCTGAAATAATAACAGCAATCTGGAGAAAGAAGAACAAAGTTCGAGGAATCAACTTTTTCATATTAAGTTACTTAATATGAAACTATACTATAAGCCCATAGTAATCAAAACATCATGGTACTGGCAGACATATAGGTCAATGGAACAGAACAGAGAGTCCAGAAATAAATCCACACCTTTATAATCAATTAACATTTGACAGAGGGAGCAAGTATATACAATGTACAAACATATTGATTTCATACATTTATATATTTAAAATAATCATCACAATAGCTTTAGCTGACATATGATTACGATTTCATCTTTGTTTTAGGAACATTTAAGATCTGCTCTCTCAGCAACATTCAAGTATATACATAGAGTATTATTAGCGATAGTCACCATGCTGTATGTTAGATCCCCAGTACTTGGTAATCATAACTTTAATCACCATCTCCCCATTTTTCCCATCTCCTAGCCTCTGTTTCTCTCACTTTGGCTTTTTAGATTCCACATATAAGTAATACAGTGTTCATCTTTCTTTGACTATTTCACTTTGCATAATACCATCAAGTTTCATCCAAGTTGTCACAAAAAAAAGATTTCCATATCTTGGCTAGTGTAATTAGTACTACAATGAACACAGAGAACATATGTCTCCATGAGATCCTGATAAATACCCAAAAATGGGATTGCTGGATCATATGGCAGTTCTACTTTTAAATTTTTGAGGAACATCCATATGGTTTTCCATAGTGGCTGAACCAATTTACAGTGCCACCAGCAGTGTACAAGTGTTCTCTCTTCTCCAAATCCTTGCCAACATTTATCTCTTGTCTTTTTGATAATAGTCATTCTAAGAGTTGTGGGGTGATATCTCATCGTAATTTTGCTTTGCATTTCCCTAATGATTAGTGATGTTGTGTACCTTTTCATGTACATGTTGGTCATTTGTATGGTTGTTGGTTTTGTTTTTTTTTTTTGGAAAACAATCTTTTAATAAGTGGTAGAGACCGTTAGGATATAGTCTTAGGGAACTTTTAGTAGTATAAAATATAAGGACTAATTACCAGCATTCAATTATGGGGAATTAATCACATTTCAAGAATCAGCTTAAACAGAATTCCTTGAGGAGGTGTGGTTCAAGTAATAAACATTTATAAAAGTATAAAATGTCAAAGTAATGCCTTTTGGGAGTTTTATGCATATGCTCATTTCATTTCAACTCCAGTTGATTTTTACCAACATCTAATTTTGCTTAATGCTATAAAAATGGTCTAAAATATAGACACATTATACATACTCAAGATTTTTTGATAAAATATTTTTTTCAATTTTGCTTCTTAATAATAGAACAATTACTTGATATTTGGAGTGAAGATGAGGGAAGAAAAAATATAAAATCAATTCCTTTCATAAGTCCAGACCATCACATAGCAGAAAATCAATAAAGTCAGTGATTTCACTCTATTAATCAAGTATATTAGCTCTGGTCCCAAATATTGGTCATGAGAGAAAATACAATCCAGTTCCTAATATTTGTATTTTGCTTGAATATTTACAGTTATTGCTATATTGCTATTAACTTCCATATCTGAAAGTTAGTAAGTAATGCTCATGATGACTACAAAAAATAACACTCTGATTACATAACTTTTTATTGTTATTCCAGGTACCCACTTCTGTTGCTTTTACTGGATCAGAAGTACATGGCCCAAAGAATTGTAAATGCTGTTTTAGAGGAACAGCTTTACTTAATAATGCCCAGATTTGTGTATATTGCATTTGTCCTTAAACAGTAAGTTAAAAATTATTTCTCTATCATTTTGGCTATTTTTAACAAATTGTCCCATGTTTGCTACCTCTTTTGCCAGAAAGAAACTTCATATTTTTTTATAATGGTAAAGGAAGAACTTTCATAGTGCAAGGACAATTTATTGGACTATTGCTGTGTCTTGGTTTTTCCAGACACTGAGAAAATTAGGCCACCTATTAGGCCTCAAAGACTACAAATTATTTACTTCAAGAGAAACAAATAGCACCTAAATTATTTTTGTTGCTGTTGTTGGTTAAATCTTTTGGTTCAAGTAATGTAGAATTCTATTTTAAACACAAAGAACAAAAAAGCATGAGTGTATTGCCAGAAAAATATTAAGGATGTCTGGCAAGTTCATTGTTTCCTTTAGCAAAAGAGCACCTACAACTTCATACAAGCCAATGCTGTAAGTTCCAGAGCGATTGTGGATGAATTTGGCCTAGGTCCACTGTGTTCGATGGGGAAAAAAAGAGAATATTAAAACATTCACCAGGTGCTTACATGTGCTAGATTATGTGATAGCTTTGCATGCATTTTATCACACTTAGGGAATCTCGGGCTTAATGAGCATAAGTAATTTATGCAGAGTTAACCAGCTAAATGCGGGAACAAAGTTGCAAACCAAAATTTCAAATCCATTACAGATCTTAAACTCTGACCATCAGGATATACTCCTCCCCTTCTGTAAATTACTGGCACAGTAGAAAACACAACTAGTGATTCACTTTTGTAAAATTATTAATAGGTCTAGTACTTCTGTTACTATATTTATACCTTATGCAAAATAGTTTTGTGACATGTTAGGTTTATTCATGCATTCACTGAACATGTACACACATGGGAAGTTATAACATGGCACCTTTATTTCATCCATACTTAAGAGCTGCCCTGACTAAGCAGCTGTGTCAAAGTTTCGGATACCTTTGTAGCACTCATCACACCTATGGTCACTTGTATAACATCTATCCTCATTGCTAGATTGCCTGTTCCCTGAGAACAGTACATATTTTCTGAATTGTTGCCAGCTCCAAACTCCAGGCTTAATGCAGTGCCTAGCACAGAAAATGCACACAATAAATATTTGCTAAATTGAGTTGAGCAGGACTGAGCTGATCGAAGCAGAACTAAGCTGAAGGTGCCACTCCTCTGTCTTCAAGGAACTAAAGCAATCATTGGTTCTCAGCCTCAGGTGTACATTGGAATCACCTGGAGAACATTGAAAACTGATGCCTGGGCCCTGTCCCAAGAAATTCTGCTTAAGATGATCTGGTTCCCTTTCTCATTTTTGCTACCATTTGTTAGTCTAGTAAATAAGGATGTATGTAAGTCTTTCTACAGAACTCAGTGAGTATAATCTATGAATAAATTGTGGCTGAGCATTGGGATTTCCCCGAACTCCCAGGATGTAGGACAGCACTCAGTGCAGGTGACGTAGCATTCCTCTGTTCATCCCTTTCATTTAGTGATGTGTCCACAGCATGAATCGGGACGTCACACTTGGTACAGTTTGAAAGTAATCATTGCAAAGAAGTCTCTTTGACTCCTCTAAAAGGATTATGATTTCTTTTACACTTTTCCCTAGAATAATATCTGCAAAGATGTTAATTGCCATTGCTGAGTACTTTGGCATGGACACTTGCATGGTCTCTTTCAGAGGGAGAAAGAAAGCAAATGAAGTTCAGACTGAAACCGAGAAGGAGCACCAAAGCTGAAGCCGCAGATGTCATAATGAAAGACAGTGTTATGAGGACAAACTATCTGGACAAATTCCTCTTAATGCTAAATTATTCCAGAGTATCAAGGATTACGAAGGCATTTAAAAGTGCCAACCTTATGCCCAGGACATAGTTTACATACTGACAATTTTTCTAGCCATTCAAATTATGTATGTAGTTTTTCCTATCATTGTTAGTTTGGTAAATAAGGACCTCACAGCCATTCCAATGAATTTAGTAAATGTAATGTATTTATAAAAACATATTAATGAAAATTGACCCTAATTTAATTTTTTAAAGACATAATATTTTTAGAAAAGGGGTAATTATAAACAATAACCTTGTAAACCAGTGTTTTAGGCTGATAATTTTTAAACATCAGAGTTAAAGACACATTATTTTTGTAATTATGAAAAATAATGTTTGTCTCACAAAATGAAGTTTTATTTGTGTTGCTTATTAATTCCTACTGGAGTGGATGATTATATTAAGTTCCTTAGCAGGGTTGAATCTCCTTATTCAATAAAATAAATCTATAATTAATCATGTTTGTTCACATCTGAATTTACCAAACAATTCATAACTTCTTTACTCCATAAGAAAAAATAGTACACATTAGATTTCTATATACTACAGGTTTCAGAAGGAAACTTATTTTCATAATTAAGTTAAAAAAATGTTCCTCACATTGATATACTTGAATATACAATAAAAACTCCTCTTAAAAAAAAGTGTATACTCATTTGAATGTGCACCACACATGACAGCCATTTGGCAAGTATTTCTAACAATGAATTTGGAATTCATTGGTTTTGGAATGTTCTTGAGTTTCTGGGTTTGGAGTGGTTCTTTAGCTGTGATCACTAAACATCAATCGAGCTTTGCCTCCATCAGGTTTAAGAGCTAGTGAGTAATGGTAAAACCAATAAATAAAATTTCAAGTAAATTGAAGTATATATTTTGTTAACCAAAGACATAAGATCTATCCCATTATTTGGGACATAATGTTTTTACATTCATGCAAAGAAACCATAGTTTTACTTGAGATGAACACACTGATGAAAAATTTTTGAATAGAAGAATAAAACATTCCAAAACAAAATATTTTTTAAGAAATGAGTTACTTTTCACAAGTGTGTTAGTACAAACTTTATAAAATGTTGACATCTCTTTGCTTTCTTAAACCAAATGTTCAAAGAACTATTCAAGTTTTCCTTAATGCCACTGGAGCATTAATGCATTTTGGTCTAAGTAGATTGACAACCAGCAGTGGCTTTCAAGGGGTCATTTATCTCCAAGTAAACTGGTCCACACCCCTTCACTGGGGTATCAGAAGACCTGTCAGCTTTCACTGCCTTCAGCCAAGAACATATCCTGCCACTTGAGGGTTGTGCCTCTTATTTCTCATTTGGCTATCGTAAGGACAGTCTTTTATTCATTCACTATTCATTCATTCAACACATGCACTAGAAATATAGTGATGAATAATATGGTCACTAAATAAGGCCCAAGATCTTTGTGACAGCTATGAGCAACACAGGGGCTTTGGTTTGGTTTTGCCTATTTCCTGGTTGTTGGAAGTCTAGCTTCTCATCTACTAGCTTTACATTATTTAGAGACCACATAGTCTGTTCCTCTGTTATCTTTCATTTGTATATACATATTGTGGGTAAAGGCTTAACAAAACCTTTTGCTTTTCTGCAAGAGAATTTTGTCTTAGGTTAACACCCTAGCTCTGTTCCCCTGGTAAATGTGTAAGAGTCAAATGTCAAATATGGTTTTAGGCAACACTTCGTATGAGGAAAAAAATAATCACTGAGTAGTAACTTGCATCTTACTGAGAGGAGTTATAAATAAATTACAAATACTTGATGGGGAGGGACACTATACTTTGGGCTTCCCTGGGCTAGGGGATCCTGGTAACTGGGATCTTGGAGGCTAGGCCCATGGATATGAAGTATGAGGCTTTTAAGCTTGGGCATGCCTCTCACTTGCCCTGTGTGCATCTCCTTGGTCCAAAGCTGACACCTAAGAAGTTTCCTGCATATCTGTTGAGTGCTGCATGGACACAGGCCAGAGGAATATCTGCACTGCCCTTTGGCACCTGTGGCTCCTAACACTCTTTGAGGGGTCTCCTGCCCATGACTGTCTCCTGAGTCTGAATGATGTGATGTACCTAAATAGACTTCCTGGTAGGCATTGCTCTTTTTCTTCCTATTTGGGTATCTTTGAACTTTAAGAATATATAATAGCTGTCCATGCAGCTCTGTTTCAAATCTTTAATATGGTCATGAAATCTGTTCAATAAAAGCAACAAAATGGAGGACTTCCAGCCAAGATGGAGGCATAGGTAGATACACTCTGCCTCCGTGCACAAGCAAAAGAAAGACAATAACAAATTTAAAAACAAAATAATACCCATAACTGCCAGAAAATTGAACTGTATGAAAGTCTGACAACCAAGGAGTGAAAGAAGAAACATTCATTCAGGCTGGTAGGAGGGGCAGAGGTGGGCAGCCAGGGCAGAGAGGACATGTGGCAAGGTGGCAGATAGGTAGGCAAGACAGCAGCTGGCAGTCCCACATTTGCATGTGGATAAACCAGGGGAGCAACTTGGGGGTAAGACATACTGCTCAATCCAGGGTTCCTTTGTGGGAAAAGAAGTCTCAAAACCTCTGGCTGTAAAAACCTGTGGGAGTTGTGGCAGTGGGAGAAACTGCCAGCCTCACAGGAGAGTTCCTTGGAGAGACCCACAGGGCCCTAGAACATGCACAAACCCACCCACCTGGGAATCAGCATCAGAATGACCCAATTTTCTTGGGGGTAGCAGGGGAAGTGACTGAAAGCAGGGTGAGAACTGAGCAAGCGAGGGGAGAAAAGTGAGGGGAGAAAAAAAATGGGACCACTGTAATAACATAATCAATAAAATATACTTAAAAAAAGAGCAGGAAAAAGGCAAGAATGCCCACTCTGGCCTCATATTGATTCAACATAGCAATGGAAGTCCTACCCAGAACAATTAGGGAAAACAAATCCAAATTGGAAAGCAAGTAAAACTGTCTCTATTTTCAAATAGCATATTATATAGAGCAAACCCTAAATACTCCATGGAAATACAGTACTAATAAATTTAGTAAAGTTGCAGGATAGAAAATCAATATACAAAATTTAGTTGTATTCTAACAATGAACTATCACAGAGATAGTAAGAAAAAAAAACCCTATTTACAATTGCATCAAACAGAATAAAATACCTGGGAATAAATTTATCCAAAGAGGCAAAAGATCCATACACTGAAACTAATAATGCAGTGGTGAAAGAAATCAAAGAAGACACAAATAAATGGAAAGATATTCTGTGCTTATGGATTGTGCATATGTATTTTTCACAGAAATAGAATAGAAATAGAAAACAATTTTGAAATTTGTATGAAACCACAAAATACCCTGAATAGCCAAAGTAATCCTGAGAAAAAAGAACAAAGCTGGAGGCACCGCACTTCTTGATTTCAAACTATATTACACAAAGCTACAGTAATCAAAACAGTTTAGTGCTGGTATAAAAACAGATACACAGATCAGTATAACAAAATAGAGGACCCATGAATAAACACATGCATATATGGTCAATTAATTTACAACAAAAATGCCAAAAATATACAATCGGTAAAGGACAATCTTTTCAATAAGTCATGCTGGGAAAATGGACATCCACTTCTAAAAGCATGAAACTGAACCCCTATCCTATACCGCACGCACAAATTAACTCAAATTAGGTTAAAGATTTGAATGTAAGATGTGAAATCATAAAACTCCCAGAACAACAAATAGAAGGCAAGCTCCTTGACATCAACCTTGGCAATGAATTTTTGGATTAGACACCCAAAGCAAAGGCAACAAAAGCAAAAATCAACACGTGGAACTACACCAAATTAAAGAGCTCTGCACAGCAAAGGAAAACCGTCAACAAAATAACCTACAGAATAGAAGGTAATCTTTGCAAATCATATACCTGATAAGGAGTTAATATAAAAAATGTATAGAGAACTTACACACTTCAATAGCAAACAACAAAAAATGTTGCTTTTAAAATTGGCAGATGACCAACAGGTACATAAAAAGATGCTCAAAATCATTAATCATCAGGGAAATGCAAAGCAAAACCACATTTGTTAAGATGGCTGTTATTAAAAAAACAGGAGAGAACAAGTGTTGGCGAGGATGTGGAGAAAAGGGAGCCTTTGCTCATTATTTGTGGGAATGTAAATTGGTACAGCTACATACAATGGAATATTATTCAATTATAAAAAAAGAAAATCCTGCCATTTGCAGTCACATGAATGAAACTTGAAGGCTTTATGCTAAATGAAATAAGTCAGGCAGAGAGGGACCAATATTGTATGATCTCACATGTGGGATCTAAAACATCAAACCTGTGGAAAACCAGACTCAGAGAAACAGAGAACTGGGGGATTGCCAGAGGTGGGGTGGCAGTGGGGGAAATGGGTGAAGATGGTCAAAAGGGACATACTTCCAGTTAGAATAGTAATAGGCTCTGGGGGTGTTGTGTATAACATGGTGACTGTAGTTAACACTATAGTATTGTATATTGGAGGGTTGCAAAGAGAATAGATCTTAAAATTTCTCATCACAGGCCCTGGCCAGTGTGGTCTAGTTGGTTGGAACATCGTTCTGTAAATTGAAGGGTCACAGGTTTGGTTCCTGGTTTGGGCACATGCCTGGGTTTGGGTTTGGTCCCAGTTGGGGCATGTGCAAGAGGCAACTGACTGATGTTTCTCTCCCTGTGTTTCTCCCTCCATTCCCCTCTCTCTAGAATCAATGAACATGTCCTCAGGTGAGGATTAAAAAAAAAGCTCTCATCACAGGAAAACAAATTGTAACTATGTAAGGTGATGGATGTAACTAACTTTATCATGGTACTCATTTATTAATACGAGCGTATATCAAACCATTATGTTGTATACCTTAAGCTAATACAATGTTATATGTCAATTATATCTCAGTAAAATGGGATAAAAGCAGTTTTGCAATGATCATCTGTAGATAAATCTCAGTTTATTTCCACAATTATCTTCTTGGCATAAACCTTAATTGTAAAGTTGCTGTAAAATGGCAAAATATAAGCCATTTCTAAGGCCAAAAATCTTCCAAAAATGAGGAACACTTTTCTTATGGTTTATGGATGTGGAAATTTTCCTTATATCTGACCAACACTATATATTACTGTTTAGAAAATTTCTGCCAATATGCTTGTTAAAATTTTATATATCAAAGTCTCATTACTCATTGAAGGAGATACATAATTATTAACTTTTTATAATTCTGTCATGAATTATCTTTTTTCTAGCCCTTCTATCTCTTAAGGCTGATAATTCTATGTTACATATGTTAAAAATATTGTCTCCCAATTTATTTGACTTTTTATTTTTACATATTATATATTTAGCATAGTATATAAGAGTGCAGGCTCTAGATCAAACTGCCAGGTATGACTCTGGAATCCAGCTCTTTGGCTAAATGGACTTAAGTGAGTTACTGAATAACTCCGTTTCTCAGTTTACTCACCTATTAAATGGAGGTAATAATAGTATGTACATCATAGGATTGTGAGAAGTAAATGGAATAAAACTTGAAAAGTATTTAGCACAATCTCTGGAAAGTCTTGAGTACTTAATAATTATGAGAAAAGTACTGTCATTTATAATACTGATTAGTCAGGAGGGTGCAAAATGGGACAGAGACTTCACCCACTAACCTACTTGGCCTGACATGGAGGTTGTAAATCACTGGTGGGTTGGAGGATGGGTATATATTCCCAGGCAGCTTGGTAGGCTGTGCCTGTTATTCCTCTTAGCCTTGTCAGTGCTAAAGGGGAGCTAAGGACATGTTATTAAAAAAAGGACCCTTATCAAAAAGAGTTCAGATGGGCAGGGACCTGCACAAGCACATGAATCTACAAGTCCTTTGACTTCTGTGCTGCCAAGCATTGAGGCTTAATTGATCTGCATGTTTTATCAAGAAATGTATTGCCCCTGAGTGGAAATGCTGTCAGCCAAGATTTGGAAATAATTGTGGCAGTTAAAAGAGGAAAGTTGCCGTTGCTGGTGTGGCTCAATGACTGAGTGCCAGCCTGTGAACCAAACGATCATCAGTTCAATTCCCAGTCAGGGCACATGCTTGGGTTGCGGGATACAAAGTCAATATTCAGAAATCAAAGGCATTTTTGTACACCAACAATGAAATAGCAGAAGCAGAAATCAGAAAAAAATCCCATTTGCTATAGCAACAAGAAAAATGAAGTACCTAGGAATAAATTTAACCAAGGAGGTAAAAGACCTTTACGCAGAAAACTATACAACACTGGAGAAAAAAACTAAGGAAGACACAAATAAATGGAAGCATATACTGTGCTCATGGATTAGAAGAATTAATGTTATCAAAATGTTCATACTACGCAAAGCAATTTATAGATTCATAGCAATCCCTATTAAAATGTCAATGACATATTTCACAGACATAGAACAGACATTTCAAATATTTATATGGAACCATAAATGACCCCGAATAGCCACATCAATTTTGAGAAAGAAAAACAAAGTAAGAGGGATCACAATACCAGACATCAAACTATATTTCAAGGCCACTGTAATGAAAACTGTCTGGTACTGGCATAAGAACACATAGACCAATGGAACAGAATAGAAAGCCCAGAAATAAACCCATGTCTCTATGGTCAATTAATATTTGACAAAGGGGGCAGAAGCATAAATGGGAGTAAAAATAGCCTCTTCAACAAATGGTGTTGGGAGAGCTGGACAGCTACATGCAAAAAATTGAAATTTGATCACCAACTGACACCATACACAAAAACAAATTCACGATGGATAAAAGACTTAAATATAAGTCATGACACCATAAAAGTCTCAGAGAAGAACATAGGCAGGAAACTCTCAGATAATCCCACGCAGCAATATTTTTACTGATATGTCTCCTCAAGCAAGGGACATAAAGGAAAGAATAAACAAGTGGGACCTCATCAAAATAAGAAGCTTCTGCACGGCTAAAGAAAACATCAGCAAAATAAAAAGGGAACCAACCGTATGGGAAAACATATTTGCCAATGATACATCAGATAGGGGTTTGATCTCCAAAATGTATAAAGAACTCACACAACTCCACTCCAAGAAGACAAACAACCCAATTAAAAAATGGGCAAAGGACCTGGACAGACATTTCTCCAAGGAAGAGATACAGAGGGCCCAGAGACATATGAAAGGATGCTCAGCATCACTAGCCAACAGAGAAATGCGTATTATGAGATACCACTTCACACCAGTCAGAAGGGCCATCATAAAAAGATCAATAAACAACGGGTGCTGGCGAGGCTGTGGAGAAAAGGGAACCCTAGTACACTGTTGGTGGGAATGCAGACTGGTGCAGCCATTGTGGAAAGCAGTGTGGAATTTCCTCAAAAAGTTAAAAATGTAACTACCTTTTGACTCAGTGATTCCACTGCTGGAATTTTATACTTTAAGAATCCCAAAATGCTAGTTCAAAAGAACCTATGCACCCCAATGTTAATAGCAGCACAATTTACAATAGCCAAGTGTTGGAAGCAACCTAAATGTCCATCAGTAAATGAGTGGATCAAAAAACTGGTACATTTACACATGGAATACTACACAGCAGAAAGAAAGAAAGAGCTATTACCCTTCACGACATCATGGATGGAACTAGAGAGCATTATGCTAAGTGAAATAAGCCGGGGTCGGGGGAAACAAGTACCATATGATCTCACCTATAAGTGGAACCTAAGCAACAAAACAAAACAAGCAAGGAAAATATAACTAGCAACATTGAAAGAAAAAAGAAACCAACAGAATCAAGAGGGAAGGCGGGGGCGGGAAAGGGGAAGGGAAGGGTCAAGTCAAGGAATATGAATAAAAGACACATGGACAAAGCCAAAGTGGGGAAAGATGGAGGGAGGTGAGAGAGGAGGGCAGGGGAAAGTGGCAGCAGGAAGGTGGAGACAATGTATTTGAGCAATAAAATAAATAAAATTATTAAAAAATAAATTTGGGGAGTTTCCATCCATTATTTCTTTGAATATTTTTTTCTGGTCCTTTCATTTCTTTCTGTTACTTACCTGGTGATGTGATATGATTGATGGTGTTCCAGATTTCCCTGAGGCTCTGTTCATGTTTCTTCCTTTTTGTTCACTCTTTTCATCTAATTGCATATTTCTATCCATCTATCTTTAAGTTCACATATTCTTTCTTCTGCCAGTTCAATTCTACTCTTAAGCCATTCTGGTGAATTTTTCTTTTCAGTTATTTTCTTTCCCACTCCAAAATTTACATTGGTTCTTTTCCACCATCAAATTTACATTTGGTTCTTTTTTATCAAAAAAATAATTTCTATCTATTTACTGATATTTGATGAAAAATTGTCATCATGTTTCCTTTCCATTATAAAAATATGGATTTATTTAGATATTTGAATGTATTTATAATAGTTTCTTAGAAGTTTGTCTGCTAAGTCCAACATTTGGGTCCTCTTTATGGTAATTTACATGGCCTACATTTTTTCTTATGTATGAGTCACACTTACCTGTGTCTTTGCATGGCATATACTTTTTTTTGTTGTTGTTAAAAGTAGACATGTTATATAATATATTGTAGCAACTTTGGATAATAGTCCTCCATGTGGTTTGTTGTTAGGGTTATTTTTATTTTTTTATTTAGTGACTTGGCTGGAGTAGTTAAGTGAAGTCTCTTTCTTCTGCAATGTGTAGTTTTTTGATGTCATTTCTTGGAGAATGCCACCTTGGGTATGTGTACAGTCTTCCTCTACAGGGATAAGTGTAATTTTAGCCAGGCAATATTTGACTGTCATTTTCTCTTAAGTTTCTAGCTGATCTGCCTCTGTTCATATCACATTCAGCTTTTAACCTCTACAATTTACTAGTTGGTTGCACTATTTTCTGGATAATGTTCTGATCTATGGTCTTGGCCACTTGAAATTAGGTCCCAAGGCATAGCCAGAGAAATCCCAGTCTTTGAAGCTGATTTTGACGCTCACCTGGCAGAACCTCTATGTTATGAAGCATAAGTTGGGTGTGATGAGAAACTCACTCTTCATTGGTGGCCCCACATAAACTTTCTGTTGAGCAGGATCTGAGAGTTGGCAGGAATTAGTGTGACTGCCTGGATGCTGCTATCACCCTGTATGGATGTTTTATAACACAGAGCCTCAGAGGTTGGGATCTGCCAATATTTATTGTCCTGTTAATATACCCAAAATAAGTCATCTAACTTAAGAAGATGAGAGAGATAGGACTTACCACTTGACTGCTGAAATAACTAGTGTGGCTTTCTAACAACAAAGGATCTGGAAAGGGGAGTTGATTTCTTGACCAACAACCACTCCTCTGATCTTTCCTACCTAATGGAAGTTGAGGGGAAGGGAACAAATATTGTCTTGCTGAGTCTATATACTCAATATAGGCCTTTCATAGAAAATTAGATCTTCTGATGTTTGCTTGTTGTCAAACTACCCAGAATAGCTCTTCTACCCCAGGGAGCTGGAGGAATTGGAAACTGCCACTTGGTTGTTGAGCCCACTGAAATATTTATTCTGCAAGGCAGAGCTTTGAGTGGATAGCTACAATGCTGTGGCCTCCCAGGAGATTTTTTTTTTTTAATAAATTTCAATTAGTTGAATGCCCTTTGATCTACCTCCAAAGGTCCTGAGTGATTGTTTTTGCTAATTTTGGCCAGCTAAATAGGTGTGTCTTTTTGAGAGATTTTCCCCATTTATATTCTATAAACTCTTTACTACCTGTTTTGGCACTTTCTATTTAATTTTATAGTTTTACTAGACTCTAAATAGCCTCATTGTTTTCTATCCAGCCTTTTTGTTGGCTACCTCTCTTTCCTATTATAGTAGATTCATGTCATTTGGATCATGTCTGTCTTCTTTTTAGCAATTGTGATGGCTATAGTTGCTCTCAATCATGTTTATACATTTTAATATATTCTACTGATTGGCTTCTTTGTGTACAAGCCCTCATATTTCATTTGCATTCTTATTTGGACTGTTCTACTAAATATAACCTTTATATCAAAACACACCTCCCCAATGCCTTCCCACAGATATTAATTAATCTTACAAAATAGTTTACCTTTTAGATTACTTGTACTTCAGTATACTTCTTATAGAAGAACTTATCAACACTATAATGCTAAATATTTTATTAACTTCTAACTTCCAATTTTTCCATTATATTGTATTATTCTCCTTGGCTATTTAGGTTTAAGCTTTCCCCCCATACCATAAACTTTATAACCTATATTAATATCTTTAAATTGAATAAGTTCATTAGCTTAATACATATTGATTTTTTTCCTTTTACTAAATTAAGCATTCAAATTATTTCTTTTGTTTTACTGTCCATATTTCAGATCTTCAAAATGGAAAGATAATTGACATACATTGGAAGATTATTATAAAAGCAAAGATTACTCTAAATGTTCACTTACTTGGTTGTAGCACCATCAAACATCCCAGTTTTGATGAAATATGGGCAAACAATGGTGGTTTTAACATTACTTTTCTTTATTAGTTTTAATTAAAAAAAGAGACTCTGTAAGCCCAAAGCTACAAATTTGCTTGAAGAATAATCTAAAACAAAGTGAAAAGCTGTTAGCAATAAAATTGGACATGTTAATTAATAGGATTATTTTTAAAATTGAAACTCTCTTTTCTATGGTGACAAAGCATCATTATTAAAGTCATTTGTGTGGCCACTGGACCCCTGTATCTCCACACTATCTACCCCCAAAGAATACGGGGACCCAAGAAGACTAATGAGCCACATGGCATACTTCTATTTTTTTTTAAAGAGAGTATCTTCCTTTGCCGCTGCTATTTTAAATAGGAAAATGGGGGGGGATGCTGGCATTATAAATAGAGCCAAGTGTATGAGAGATTTCCCCTTGGTGCAGGAAGAGTTTCTATGCCTTGAAAGAGCCCTAATTTCTGAGTGCCATGGACTGGATAATATAGAGACACATGGTTAAGTACTCACCTGCTAGTCCATTAGTACCAATTAATCCTGCTACACTGGAAATACAGACCAAATGACCATGATTATCTTTAATCATGGCAGGAAGAAAGGCCTTACAAGTCTGGAAGATACAAATACATGGGGTCAATATTTCATTCATTTATAATTTTATTTACTCAATAAGTATTTGATGAATTTACAGATTCGTTTAACAAGTATTTATATAGCACGGCGTGTTAAATCTTGTGGTAGTGCAAAAATAGTCACTGGCACCATGCAGTTGCTGTCCTTAAGGATCTTAAAATTTATTATGTGTTAATCTATAAGAAATACTATTTCATTTGTTTTTCCTTTTAACTCTACCAATTGAATTAAATCAACATTTTACATTTACAGTTTGCTAAGACATAAAAACCTTTAAAACCTAGTTTTTCTAATATGCTGAGCTTTTCCATGTAGTTTTCAGCCATTTGTATTAAAATGTAGTCACATTCACCTTCCTGGCTTTTTATGACAGAATAAGTAAAACTACCTGAAGAAAAGTGAATTTTAATGCAAGAAAGACAGGCTGGTACATAACGTGCTTTGCAAATGTCTACCATGATTTAGATATATTTTTAGCTATTGATATTTTGGTAAAATCTTACTCATCCTTAGCTGAGATATTAATTCAGTATCCTAAGATCCCACGTCATGAAAAAGTTCCAGTTCTCCTACCCTTGTGCTTCTTAGGTTCCCTCAAGGAACTTCTCCATTCTCATTTCCTCTGATACTGGGATTTTAAATCTAACCTCTGGTCAGAAATAATAATCCAAAAATTGGAAATACGGCAAATAGATGATTGTGTGACTTTCAACATACTAGAATGTTTTCTAATAATCTTTCCTAAGGTTTATCTAACTCTCTTGGCAATGTTACTTGGACTGATTATTAGGACCCAGATGTTTCACAATCCTGTAAAATTAGAGGTTAATGTGTAGAAAACTAATAGGTGTAATTTTTTATAATCCCCAAGGTAAGAGTTTAGTGAACTCATTTTAGCATTCTTTTTCATTGATTATAACAAATCCAAACTCCTCATATTATCAGTTTATCAGCTGTGTTATTCTGCTGGTTCTCCCATAAACAAATTAAGTAAAACATTGACAGGCCATCCTCATCACCTATTTCTATGAGATTTACGATTTTAATGATGTCAGAATTTTGTATTAAGAGTTTTGCACAGTCTGCTGGTTACTTACAAGGACCCAGCGCAGCTCCTGGTTCAAAGAATATCACCTTTGCTTGCAAGGTCTTTGGGTCTCACTAATCTTATTCCAGAACTATTGAATTGATTGGTGAATTTCTGTTTGGATACAGACAATTGGCTTTTTTTGACATCTCATGTTCAAGTATGGTAGCATTTTATGTGTCTGTCTGTTGTGGTAATGACCTCTTTGTTGTTCATAAATTCAAACTTAAAAAAAAATATTGTTGCATTAGTCATTACTGCAGGCCAGTTATAAATGGAAAGAGTTGTTTATTGTCTTTCAGCACAAGTGTGTAAAAAATCCAGCCTGGGCCCCTGAAGGCATCTCCAGAGTGATTATTCTGGCAGACCTCGTGGGATCTTGGGACTGGAGGCCCAGCTGCAGCATCATTACGGGTGTCTGCAAGTTAAACTTTCAATAATGTGAAGCTGAGTAACAGAGTTGAAGGTGTGTGTGTTACTTTGGATAAGAAATTTCATGGGCTGAGGCAATGAAACTCCCCAGATGAGAGAGAAAGTAGTGGCCTACAGCAGTCCTGTCATATGGCTGAACACTAGTGAAATCTAAAAGCATCAGGGTAAGCAGTTACCTACTCACAGGGATCTAATCACTTGCAGGGGTGGGTTTTATTTGTTTTTCTCCACAGATTCCACCCTCTCCCCAAATGTATCTCTATGTTTATTTGCTTTTGAGTCAAGACTGAAGCTGCTACCGGTTTCCTGTGTCCAAATGAGAAAAGTTTTCTCTCACAGAGAAAAGTGACTAGGTATTTCAAGGGTCTGTTTTTATTTGTAGCCCCAATGTATCAGTGAGGGCATTTGAGGACATTCTATAAGCTGAATTTATCTTAGAAACTCATCATTTGTTCTCACTGTAAGAATCTCCACTATTAAAGAGAAGAAAAAGGAATGCATAAATGTTCAGTGAGCAATTAATGAAACTTGTAACATACAGTTATAACCAGGGTACTTACTAGTGAATTATATATTGATCCAGGTATAGACATTATTCATAATCAAGGCAAATCTATGAACTAATGACATTTGTTTGATTAAGAACTATATCTATTTTTTCTCATTTTATCACATGTGGGGTATAATGCAAACAAGCATCAGATTTGCTTGATTTTATTTTACTGTGTTTGATGTAAGACTTGGTTTTTCTCATGGAAAAGCCTAATTAATGAACTTCCTAATTTTTTTCACACTGATTATGGGCCAAAGAGTTATCATTGTTTTCACAAAATATTTCAGGATATGATGAATGAGAATATGTGTTCAGGTAAATTGAATTCCAGCAACTGAAAACTTTATTGTAAAAAAAGGGTTGGTGTTTTTAAACTTCAGACAGTTCTGCCAATTGTTTGGACTTGGCTACTCCACTTGCATTGTCTTCTAGGCTAGAACACACAATATAAAAGTACAAGTTCAGAAACTACATGAGGGCTGAATGATGAGAAGGAGCCACCATATGAGAATCAGGAGAAAGAATATTCTTGTCAGAGAGAACAGCTTGGCAAAGACCCTCATATAGGTCAGTGCTTGATGTGCTCCGGGGTCTTTTCAGGATCCTTGAAGTATAGAAAGTGAGCAGAATGTAGAGAACAATGAGAGGCGGGTGACAGATACAGGAGGATATTACCACATCATATAGGGGCCTATAGGCCATGATAGGTAACTGTATATTGTTCCATTACCTATGGTTAAAGATCATTTTGTTTTTGTCTGAAGGCCATGCTGCACTGCTGGCAAGAGATTACAAAATCTTGGACCAGGGCTAGCAGCAGAGAAGGAGAAAAATGATTGCACTTGAGCGTGCTTTGTAGGGAGAGCCAAGGATGTTGGCGTTAGGGCAATGGAGGAATCAAGGATGGCTTCTACGTTTGTGATGTGGTTAGATATGGGCGCACCCTAGCTCCATCTTCCAAGATGATACTTCCCCTTCCCAAAGACATTTTAAATGGGGTAGGGGAGGGAAAGTCATTTCAGAAATATTTGTGGAACACCTTGTATGTCAGACACTTTGGTAGGTTCTCACTAAATATTGGTTGAAAGAGGTGTGTTGAGCTCCAGGCGGGGCTTTCCAGTGACCAAGAGAGAAGGTCAAGGAAATAGTTCTAAGGACCTTACAGAGTGGGTATAGATGCATTGAATGGAAAGAAAGAGTAGCCTGGGACACCTGAAGCAAACCCATCCCAAAACCCTATCCTTAGGGCCACAGAGGACTGAGGCCCTGTGCCCCACTCTCTTCTCCATGACTCCTAAGGCCAAGTTCCAGCCACCTGTGCCTCCTGCATATTCCACCCCTGCTTGTGTCTGTTCATTGCATCACAGTGTCAAGTAGAAATTCTCGAAGTGGAAACTCCCTTGGTAATGCAAGTCTCCTTCAGCCTCCTATCCATTTTCCAGAGTTGTGTTATCCAAGATAGTAGCCTCTATGCATGTGGCTATTTAAATATGCATTGAAAGGAATTAAATTACATAAAATTAAGAGTTTAATTCTTCAGTCCACCAACCGTATTTAAAGTGTTCAATAGCTGTGGTCGACTAGTGGCTACCATATTGGGAAGCACAGAAAAAGAACATTTCCATTACCGCAGCTAGTTCTACTGGATAGCACTGGTCTAAACACTCTAGGCTTCAAGAAAGCCTGTCCTGAGTTATAAGTCTCCTAATTGTCCTTCTGTAAAGAGTCTTTCCCTTCTCTCTTCCTCCTTTTGTAAGTATGGACAATCACTTAGCAGTTGTAGGACCTTGGGTAAGTCATTTAAACCCTTTCAGCCTCAGTTTCCTTATTTGTAAAATGAGAATGAAAATGGTACCATGGCCGCCATATGCAGGGAGAGAACTTAGAGCAGTGCCTGGCACAGCAAGAGCTTATTTCCTATGTTTCAATGCCCAGTCACACACACACATAACCCATGACTCTAAAAATAGCCACTTTCTTTGTACACAAACTCCTCTTTCCAAATTTGAGCTCATGAACAAATTAAAACTCTTTTGTATAATGGCTGTCACATGCTGTTTGTATTTTGGTAGGGAGATTTCTTTACATCTTGGGACCAGAATAGAGAGGATAGAGGGAAGGGTCTTACGCTGAGCACTTGTAACAGGGCAAGAACAGGAATAACTAAGCCGAGTGTGCAAGGCAAGGGAAATCTGGATGAGAGTCTGGGAGTCTATGAATGGTAAATTCACAAAGAGAATATATACAGATAAATGGCTGAACAGTTGTTTACAGAAATACGTGGAATTTTCCTACTTATCAATAAAAGAAAATGAAAAAGAATGAAGACTTACCCAGAAATGAGCTAAGACATTTACAAGAAATGATCTTTCCACCATGTTGTCTGGAATGTTGAGAAATAGCTTTCCTGTCACCGCTCCAGCATTGTTCATGAGGGTCACATCGCCAGCATCTTTCTTAACCTCGACAGAAGTGAGGCAAATGTTAATTCCTTAGACGTGTTTACATTTTCATATGTTTTTCCAGGTCATCTTTTTTTTTTTTAAATTTATTCTGGTAGTTTCTTTAAAACTGGGTATTTGATCCTGCACATAGAACATCGACAATTTTAAAGTAACTTTATGATTTATTATATTAAATAAACCACTATGATTTGTCAATTTTGCTTAAAGAATCTTGATTTCTTTTTTTGGGGGGGGGGGTTGTGTGTAGAGATGACCTAATGTTACATCTTTTCTCTATCTCCTGTTTCGGTTGTGCTATTAACCCTCCCCTGCCAGTAGCTAATCACGAGGGTGGTATATGGGTAATGTCTGATTCTGTCTCCCTGCATGCTTCCAAATGTTTCCCTTCAGGTGAAAGTTAGGTTTCCCCTCAGCATGTTGTGTCTAATAGTTACTTCTGCCCGTATCTCCTTCCTGACTCTTCTGTGAATTTGTTGGCAGGAACACATTCCATCCCTGTAAAGCCTGGCCAGTGCTTGGCACGAAGACATCCCAGACACAGATGTGTTTGGCTCACTGCCCCGAGACCTCTGTGAGCCTGTGCACTTCTGTCCAAAAGACCTCCCCAGATTTAGTTCCTGTCTGTGGCTGATATTCTCCTGCAATCCTCAGCTGTGCTACAGCATTTTCCTTCACTCTTCCCTTCTGCATTGCCCACCTTGCCTGTTTGCATAATCCACAATATACCACACATCCTATTCAGAGTCAAGCATGCTCCAGAAAAAAAAAACAAACCATGGGGGCCCGTTTTTCTCTCTTTTACAATTTTTGTCTCAAATGAAGCCTTTGTAGGTGACATTGATAAAGCTGACCCAGAAGCAAAGCATGATGCAATGTTTAATAACCATTTGAAGACTTTCTTTTTCTGCCCTGAACTGGATCTTTTTGAGCTGATATGACAATCTGTCTCTTTGTTTTTGAAAAGGAATTAATATCTGTCTTGATTTGATTTTCTAATCAAATCTTGACCTGGTTTTCTAATTCCTAGCCCATGCGCTGCTTTGTGTTAAGCCTCCCAGATAATATGATTGTGAGATTGTAGGTAAATATCACTCCTAATGCAGTCAAGTCAAAGAAGTTTTGAAAGATGGGCTAATAATATTGCTGAGCTGAGGTTGGGTTGAAGGATTAGGTTCCTCTACTTTGGGGAGAAGTAAGACAGAGAAAGACATCCTAGGGAACCTAACTTTCAGAGAGGAACATCCTATTGAAAGCAAGGGCTATTTTAGACCAATTGCGAGGGAAGAACATGGGCCGGAGAAGGAGAAGAAATCAATGATGTAAGACATTCTTGGACATTTAAGAAAAACCTAATGATCACTGTCATCCTGTCCGAGACCTAGAAAGGGCAGGTAACTTGGTAAAAATTGCACAACCAATGAGGAACAGAGCCAGGACTAGCCCTAGTTTCTGACCCCTGATGGTAAATGAGTTGCCAGGAAAGTAGCTGGGCAACAACTCAGACAACTCATCAAGTACCCACTTGCATTGTATTATTCTATGCCCCTTTCAGAAGGCTACAAAGTCAGATTCCTGACATACAGACTCCAGCAAGAGGCATGAAGGCATCTTGGAAGAAGTCTATGACAACCTTTTCTTCTCCTCTCTTTGTAAAAGCACATGCTAAATGCAATGTTTTTCTTGGGAATAGAAGCTAAGAAGGATACCAATCAGCTTACCTGATCAGCAGCTCTGTAGATCTCTTGCCTGTTGCTACAGTCACACTTACAGGCACATACTTTCTTAGCACCCTTTTCTTTGGCTAGTCTTCATGTTTCCATAGTGTCTTCTTCATTAAAGTCCCATGGAACTGAAATGGCTCCAAGGCTGGCAAATTTTATGGCCATTAGCCTCCCAAGTCCACTCCCAGCTCCTGTTATAAGTAGAATCTCTCCAGCAACAATCTTTTTTCTCTTGGGAATGAACCTGCAAACCAAAGATTCTAAAAAATAATATGAAAATTTCCCCCAAAATATGGTAGTGTCCAAAATCACATCCATGTTGATTCACGGAAGAAAGGAATGTCCTAATGAGAAAAAAAGGTCATTGGTAAACTCATTACATTATCACACTTGCAATATACATGAAGTACTTAGTACAAGACGATTTACCCTTGAGACATTAATTATTCAGAACCTGTTTTTTAGCAACAACTGCTAAAATTGTTGAATTTTTAAATTATATAAATGAGCATAAAAATATTTTGTTTTTTAAAGTAATTTTTGCTCATTATTTTTTTTAAAAAGATTTATTTATTTTTAGAGAGAAGAGAAAGAAAGAGAGGCAGAGAAACATGGATGTGTGGTTGCCTCTTGCATGCCCCTCACTGGGGACCCAGCCTGCAACTCAGGCATGTGCCCTGATTGGAAATTGAACTGGCAGCTCTTTGGTTTGCAGGCTGGCACTCAATCCACTGAGCCACACTGAGCAGGGCTAAAAATGTTTTATGTTAACAAGAATCTTTCCAATTTACAGGGCACTTTCTTTTTTTTATGAAAAAGGGAGACATTTATTGAAAAAGATACAAAGTACAAGAAATATTATACATAGGACAATGACGTCTCAGTCCCCTTCAAAGTAGGAACCTTGTGATCTCACACAGCTCTCTCAATCACCATCAACTGCCCTGTTGTATTTTCCTGACTGTCATTGACGGTCTGAAATCTCTTTCCTTTCAAAGGTGATTTTAGTTTCAGAAAAAGCCAGAAGTTGCAGGGCGCCAAATCTGGACTGGAGAGGGGCTGAGTCACCTGGGTGATTTGATGTTTCGCTAAAAAACTCTGCAGGAGATGTGATGTGTTGAGTGGGCGCATTGTTGTGATGAAGCTGCCAGCCACCAGTTGCCCACAGCTGCGGCCTTCTGAATCATCCGAAGAGTTTCCGTGGAGAAATGTTCAAGCTTAATGCAAAATTTGACATAGATTCATTGCTCTACTCACTCAGTCCATTTGGAATGCGATGGCCACACAGTACACATGCTCACTCAACGGTGTTTACTGTCTCCACTGACTACTACAGTGAAATTGTCATTGTTCATGCATGTGCATTCCAGTCCACTCTCCTTGGCTGTCAGGTTGCATCGATGTCATGCAAGCTGATGGCTGGACTTTTTTGGGACAGACCTTGTATACTCACTGATTTCAGGGCACCCCTAGCTAAAACATCCAAAAACTTGTTACACTTGGAATAGAAAGAAGATTCAGTTCAGGCTGGCAATCACAGAGGTCAGGTTAATTCTTACCTCCCAGAGGTCCTGCTTGTCCTCAACTAATATGTAACAGAAACAATCCTCTAAACTCTGGTAGACTGGTTACATTTTGTCCATTCATTTAGTTGTCAGACATTTAATGAACAATCTTGAGAAATGGGCTTTAAACTTTATCAATTTACAAACTGTGCAAAACAGATGGTTTGTTATTAACAGACGGAATGATAACTGATGTTTAATAAATATGTACCAAGCCTTGTTCTAGGTATTTTATATATCTTACACCCGTAAACTGCCAAAGGTTCCTTTTCATTTCCCTGCTAGAAAACATAACACTAAACGTCCCTTGGCTTATTGCCTTTTTGTTCTTAAACAGCAAAAGAATACATGGAAAAACCATTGTGGTATTACTGAAGGGGTAGAGCATATCTTATCAGCAGATTATGCGACCAGCCAGAAATGAGGATGGTGTGATGGTGCATAGTACTTTCTAAAGAATAAGGATAAAAAATTAATCATGTTAACACATCACTATTGTGTGTTTTTAAGGATGTATTTAGAGAAACACTAACTTTTTTCTTTTTTTTTCCTGTTAGCTTTTCCTTATATACTTTTCCTTTTTCTTTTTTTTTTTAATGAAAACTTTTTATTTAATAAGGAACTATAAGATCAGATGCATTCAGTTTGCCCTATGAGTGAAGGAAGACAAAATAAAAACATATTAAAAAAAACAAACAAGGATGTATATCATATTAGTCTGCTCAGGCTATCATAACAAACATGCCAAACTGCTTTAAGTAGCAAATTTACTTTTTCGCAGTGCTGGAGGCTAGAAGTCTGAGACCAATGTTTACAAGGGTTGATTTCTTATGCAGCCTCTCTTCCTGACTTGTATGTGTCTGCCTATTCTCTTCGTCCTTGTGTAGCCTTCTCTGAGTGTATGGAGAGAGGGAGCTCCGATGTTTCTTCTGATAAGGACAACACTCTTGTAGGAACAGGGCACCTCTCTTATGACCTCATTTAACCTTTTTTTTTAGTTGATAATTCTCTTGTTCATTTTATTTTATTTTTTCACTTTTTTCAGCTTTTATCTTTTTTATTAATTAATTTTTTGAAATACATTTGTCTCTGCCTTCCCCTCACCACTTTCCCCTGCCCCCTCCCCCCTCTCCCTCCTTCAATCCTTCCCCACTTTGGTTTTGTCTATGAGTCCTTGCTATATGTTCCTTGACTTGCCCCTTCCCTTCCTTTTCCCCCGCCCACCACTCCCTCTTTTCCTCTTGTCTCTGTTGGTTTCTTTTCCTTTCAGTGTTGCTGGTCTTATTTTCCTTGGATCTTTGTTTTGTTGCTTAGGTTCCGCTTATAGATGAGATCATATGGTATTTGTCTTTCGCCCCCTGGCTTATTTCGCTTGCCATAATGCTCTCTAGTTCCATCCATGCTGTCGCGAAGTGCAGTAGTTCCTTTTTTCTTTCTGCTGCATAGTATTCCAGTGTGTAAATGTATCAACTATAATTTTTTGATCCAATCATCTATTGATGGGCATTTAGGTTGCTTCCAGCACTTGGCTATGGTAAATTGTGCTGCTATGAACATTGGGGTGCAGAGGTTCTTTTGTATTGGCGTTTTGGGATTCTTAGGGTATAGTCCCAGCAGGGAAATCACTGGATCAAAAGGCAGTTCCACTTTCAGCTTTTTGAGGAAATTCCACATGCTTTCCACAATGGCTGTACCAGTCTGCATTCCCACCAACAGTGGACTAGGGTTCCCTTTTCTCCACAGCCTCGCCAGCACCTGTTGTTTGTTGATCTGTTTATGATGGCCATTCTGACTGGTGAGAGGTGGTATGTCAATGTGGTTTTGATCTGCATTTCTCTGATGGCTAGTGATGCCGAGCATCCTTTCAAATGTCTCTGGGCCCTCTATCTCCTCCTTGGAAAAGCGTCTTCCCAGGTCCTTTGCCCATTTTTTGATTGGATCATTTGCCTTACTGGAGTGGAGTCGTGCAAGTTCTTTATATATTTTGGAGATCAAACCTCTATCTGATGTATCATTAGCAAATATATTTTCCCCTATGGTTAGCTCCCTTTTCATTTTGCTGATGTTTTCTTCAGCCGTGCAGAAGCTTCTTATTTTGATAAGGTCCCACTTGTTTATTCTTTCCTTTATGTCCCTTGCTTTAGGGGACATATTGGTGAAAAAATTACTGTGTGGGAAATCTGAGAGTTTCCTGCCAATGTTCTCCTTTAGGACTTCTACGGTGTTGAGACTTATATTTAAGTCTTTTATCCATCTTGAGTTTGTTTTTATGTATGGTGTCAGCTGATGATCCAATTTCAATTTTTTGCATGTAGCCATCCATCTCTCCCAACACCATTTGTTGAAGAGGCTATTATTATTCCATTTTAGGCTTCTGCCCCCTTTGTCAAATATTAGTTGCCCATAGAGACATGGGTTTATTTCTGGGCTTTCTATTCTGTTCCACTGGTCTATGGGTTTATTCTTATGCCAGTACCAGATTGCTTTGAGTATAGTGGCTTTGTAATGTTGTTTGATGTCCAGTATTGTGATCCCTCTTACTTTGGTTTTCTTTCTCAAAATTGCTGGGGTGATTTGGGGTCTTTTATGGTTCCACATAAATTTTTGAAATGTCTGTTCTATTTCTGTGAAATACGTCATTGGTATCTTAATAGGGATTGCGTTGAATCTATAAATTGCTTTGGGTAGTATGGACATTTTGAGGATATTAATTCTTCCAATCCATGAGCACGGTATATGCTTCCATTTATTTGTGTCTTCCTTAATTTCTTTCTTCAATGTTGTATAGTTTTCTGCGTAAAAGTCTTTTACCTCTTTGGTTAAATTTATTCCTAGGTACTTTATTTTTCTTCTTGCTATATTGAATGGTATTTTTTTTTTCTGATTTGTTCTTCTATTTCATTGCTGGTGTACAAAAATGCCTTTGATTTCTGAATGTTGACTTTGTATCCTGCTGTTTTGCCAAATTCACTTATTAGGTTGAGTAGTTTTTTGGTGGAGTCTACACGGTTTTCTATGTACACTATCATGTCATCTGCAAACAATGATAGTTTTACTTCCTCCTTTCCTATTTGGATGCCTTTTATTTCTTTTTCTTGTCTCACCGCTGTGGCTGGGACTTCCAATACCATGTTGAAAAGAAGTGGTGAAAGCAGACATCCTTGTCGTGTTCCTGATCTTAGTGGGAAAGCTTTCAGTTTTTGCCCATTGAGTATGACGTTGGCTGTAGGTTTTTCATATATGGCCTTTATTACGTTGAGGAATGCCCCATTTATTCCCATTTTGCTGAGTGTTTTGATCATAAACGGGTGCTGTACCTTATCGAATGCTTTTTCTGCATCTATTGAGATGATCATGTGGTTTTTGTCTTTTCTTTTATTTATGTGATGTATTACATTTATTGACTTGCGTATATTGAACCATCCCTGCATCCCTGGGATGAATCCCACTTGATCGTGGTGGATAATCTTTTGAATGTATTGCTGGATGCGGTTTGCCAATATTTTGTTGAGGTCTTTAGCATCTATGTTCATCAGAGAAATTGGCCTGTCGTTTTCTTTCTTTGTAGCGTCTTTATCTGGTTTTGGTATTAGGGTGATGCTGGCCTCATAAAAAGAGTCTGGGAGTCTTACCTCCTCTTGGATTTTTTGGAAGAGTCTGAGAAGAACAGGGGTTATCTCTTCCTTAAATGTTTTGTAAAATTCTCATGTGAAACCATCTGGCCCAGGGCTTTTGTGTGCCAGGAGTTTCTTGATTACTGCTTCAATTTCCCCAGCTGTTATCGGTCTGTTCAAGCTTTCTGTTTCCTCCTCCTTCAGTGTTGGAAGATTATACTTTTCTAGAAATGTGTCCATTTCATCAAGGTTTTCAAATTTCTTGGCATATAATTGTTCATAGTAGTTTCTGACAATCCTTTGTATTTCTGTGGTATCAGTTGTTATTTCTCCTCTTTCCTTTCTGATATTATTAATTTGGGTCCTCTCCCTTTTTTTCTTGATGAGTCTGCTTAAAGGCTTGTCAATTTTGTTTATCTTTTCAAAGAACCAGCTCCTGGATTGGTTGATCCTTTGAATTGTTCTTTTCGTCTCTGTCATTGAGTTCTGCTCTAATCTTGACTATTTCCTTCCTTCTACTTGCTCTGGGGTTTATTTGTTGTTGTTTCTCCAGTTCTTGAAGTTGTAGTGTTAGGTCTTTTATTTGAAATGTTTCATCTTTTTTAGGTAAGCCTGTATTGCTATGAACTTCCCTCTCAGGGCTGCCTTTGCTGTGTTCCACAGGTTTTGGACTGTTGTCTGTTCATTTTCATTTGTTTCCAGAAATTTTTTGATTTCTTCTCTTATCTTATTATTGACCCATTCATTGTTTAATAGTGTACTGTTCAGTCTCCATGAATTTGCAAGTTTTTGAAGTTTCTCATTGAGGTTGATTTCCAGTTTCAAGCCCTTGTGATCTGAGAAAAAGCTTGTAATTATTTCAGTTTTCCTGAATTTGCTGAGGCTTTCTTTGTGTCCTATCATGTGGTCTATCTCTGAGAAAGTTCCATGCGCATGTGAAAAGTACATGTATTTTGCCTCTTTGGGATGTAAGCTTCTGTATATGTCAGTTAAGTCCATTTGATTCATTGCGTCATTCAGCTCCACAATATCCTTGTTGATGTTTTGTTTGGAAGATCTGTCCATTTTTGAAAATGGGATGTTAAAATCCCCTAGTATCAGTGTGTTGATATTTCTTTTTTGAAGTCCTCCAAGATTTTCCTTATGTATTTGGGTGCTCCTATGTAGGTGCATATAAATTTACAATGTTTATGTCGTCTTGATAGATTCTTCCTTTAAGTATTATAAAGTGTCCCTCTGGGTCTCTTTTTATGGCCTTTGTTTTGAAATCTATTTTGTCTGATATAAGTATTGCTACCCCTGCTTTCTTCTCTTGCCCATTTGCCTGGGATATTTTTTTCCATCCCTTTACTTTAAATCTGTGTAGGTCTTTTGCTCTGAGGCGGTTCTCTTGTAGGCAGCATATGTGTGGGTCGTGTTTTCTTATCCATTCAGCTACCCAGTGTCTTTTGATTGGGGCATTTAGTCATTTTCATTGAGAGTTATTATTGATAGAAACTTATTCATTTTTTCCCTTAGTACCTGTGGTTTTCTCTTTCTCTTTTTCTTCATTTTCTTAAACCAGTCCCTTTAGCATATCTTGTAGTGCTCGTTTGGTGGAGATGTATGCTTTTAGTTTTCTTTTGTCTGAGAAGCTCCTTATTTCCCCTTATATTTTAATTGAGAGCCTTGCTGGGTAGGGCAGCCTTGGTTGTAGGCCCTTGCTTTTCATGACTTGGAATTATTTGTTGCCATTCCCTTCTGGCTTGTAGTGTTTCTGTTGAGAAGTCAGCTCCAAGGTATATCGGGGCCCCCTTGTATGTTACTCCCTGTTTCTCTCTTACTGCCTTTAGAATTCTCTCTGTCTTTGATATTTGCCATTTTAATGATGATGTATCTTGGAGTGGGCCTCCCTGAGTCCCTCTTGAGTGGGGCCCTCTGTGCTTCCTGGATCCATGAGACCTTTTCTCTCCTCAAATGAGGGAAATTTTCCATCGTTACTTTTTCAAAGAGGTTCTCTATCCCTTCCTCCTCCTCTTCTCTTTCTGGTATTCCTATTATACAGATATTATTGCATTTCAGGTTGTCCTGCATTTCCCTAAATGCATCTTCATTCTTTTTGAGTCTTTTTTCCATTTCTTGTTCTTTATGGGAACTTTTTTCTACCTTATCCTCCATCTCACTGATTCGATCCTCTGCTTCATCTAGCCTGCTTTGGATTCCTCCTACTGTGTTCTTCAATTCAGAAATGGTATTCTTCATATCCTCTTGATAGTTTCTATGTCCTTTTCCAGGTTGATATAGTTTGCTGTAAGATCCTGATAGTTTCTCTGCAGTTTCTCATAGTTATCTTCGAGCTGACTGAGCTCATTGAGCTTCCTTAGAGCCATAGTTTTGAATTCAATATCTGATAGTTCCCTTGCCTCTATTTCATTTAGCTCTCTCTGTGGGGATTCATCCTTTTCCCTCATTAGGGGGGAACTTCTTTTTCTTCCCATTTTTGTGAGTCTATTTTTTATTTGTTTATTTATTTATTTATTTATTCTTTACTTTTCTTTCTGGGTCTGCCTCTGATGATGTCAGTTGTTGACCCTATCTGACCTTGGGTCGTTTGTTTGAGCCTTCCAGAAATCTACTGTCTGTGTCCAACTCTTGCTTTGGGCAGCTCTGTGACCCCTTCAGCCAGGGATCCACTATTTCTGCGAGTTGCTCTGCACTCTCACACCGGCTCACTTGAGCACACTCCCTGGCCTGGGCAGGATCCCTCGCTGGTCCGGGCCTGCTGCACTCCGGCCTGGGTGGGCGGGTTCCCTGGCCCTGGCCCAGACCTGGCGCGTACTGGCCCAACGTCGCATGCTCACCTGCCGACCGGTGTGCACCCCCAGCACTGGTCAGTTTAGGGTCTTCTGTTGTGTGCTTTCCCTGCTTTTGGCTCTTTGGGGACGTGGCCTGCCCGGGCAAAATGGAGACTAGGAAATGGGAAGAAGTCAGCTCCGGGACTCTGGTCAATCCTGTCTTCAGTCTCTCCCCAAGGGTCTCTGGGCAGTTCTGTGACCCCTTCAGCTAGGGATCCATTATTTCTGCGGACCCTGTTGAATCACACACCTTCTGACTCCCGCGCACCTTCTGGCTCCCGCCCCTGCTTCTGCCTCCGGGGGCCTGGCCTGCCTGTGCAAATGGGGACTATGGAATGGGGAGGGACTCTGCTCTGGGGATCTCAGATAATCCCCCAGTTCTTTTCCCAACCCCTTCATCTCCAGTCTCTCCTCAAGGGTCTCTATGCAGCTGTGTGTCCCTTTTGGCCAGAGATCCTCTAGTTCTTACAGCCAGTCTGCACTCAGCCCCTAGCCCACACATGCACAGGCTGTGTGCAGAGCACGCAAAAGGCAGGTTAATTGATTCTCTTATGCCTGGGTGAGGTAGTAGCTGCAGAGTGGGAGGTGCGTTATGACCAGGGCTCTGCTGGCCACCATCTCTGTTCTCTTCACAAAGTTTTCCTCACCAATCTTTCCTCAGGCACCAGCCCACTCTCCTGCTGCCTCTACCCAGAGATCAAGGAAGGCAGCTGCCACTGCAAATTTTTGCATTAGCCCTTTAAATGTCTCTTTGCATCTCCAGCCACCCATCTCTGGCAGAGAGTACCCCTAAGCTTTTCGGGGGTGCGTTTTGTCTGTGTGTTTTCCTGGTTTCAGTTACTATAGTCTAGGGGTCCCTGTTTATGGTTCAGACCCTGTTCTTCTCAGGGGGATCCAACTGGCTGTTTCAATGTCCCTCTGGTTCTGGTGCCCATGGGCACCCAGCCCACTCTCTCGAGCCTCCACCGCACTTCTCACCGGTTGGGATGTGTGAGAGTTGAATCCATTGTCTGTCCATGGCTCCAAGGCTCCTCTCCCTCTATTGTTCCATCGTTTTCCAGGTGATTTCTCCACTATTCAGTCGCAATTCCAGTTTGGTCTTGGGAGGAGGTCCACGTGACTCCCATTCAGTGCTCTTACATATTACCTAATCTGACCTATAGGTAGATCACAGATTACTAGGGCAGCTTTATAATTAAAGACATAAGATCCTTGAGTTTTGACTTGCTCAGTATTATATGACTAGTAAATCCAGACTGGATTCTCAATCTGGTCATTTTTCTATTATATAAATTCACTTGATCACCTCATATCCAATAGAAATTTGCTTTTTATCAGGTAGTTGTTCAATAATATAAAATAACATATAACACAATGAAAGTCTTTATATGTTTTCACTTGATTCTTACAATATTCCTCTGAGAGAGTCAAACCAGGTACTGTTAGTACTATTTTATAGTGGGGACCTGAGACAAGAAATACTGAGTAGCTTTATTCAAGGTAACATAGCTAGACAATAAAACAGGCAACATTAGGATCAAGGATAGAGGTCTCCCGAATTGTAGTCTAGGCCTTTGCCATTAGAATAGACTTTTCCCATAGCTAATGTGTAGTTTTCCCAGACCCGCCTTTGACAAAAATAATATTTTTTTTCTTGCGACACACCCTTGATTTTTGATAGTCATATTCTGTTACACTTGAACATTGTTACAGTCATTTCATGTAGAAATTAGATGTGGACATTTATAGAACCCACATTAAAACAGACTACAGCTGCTAACACAATAATAATAATAATACTGCAGCGATATATATATGGAATCTTGCTACAAATCAGGCAAGTTCTAAATGCTCTGTGTGCATTTAGCTCTTGCAAAGGTTGTCCTGTTTTATAGTGAAGAATAGAGTTACTAAGAGGCTAAGCAAACTAGCCTATGGTCACACAGGTAATAATATTGAGGATGGAAGTTGAACACACATGGTAGCCTCATTCTCTAAGCTCTCAAGTGCTAAGAGATATAGCAGAAAAAAAAATAGGCAAATACTGAGTCTGGTAAAAAGAATGATCTTTGTATTACATTCATTTCATGTTAGTGAGGAGTTAATTTTGAGATGTCCTGAAGACCTAAGTGAGGACTCTGAAGGACCCAGGCTGCCTTCATCTTGCTGGTAGTCCTGACCTACCATAAATTCCCACAGAGATAAGATAGAAAAAGAGCATTAATGCTGGAACGTCATTTTAAAATTTATCTAGATTTTGGGAGGGAAGGAAAATCCTGGAGAAACCTGCTTTTAGGACACAGCAAGGAAAAAGGGCATTACAGATCTCTTTCATTAATTTATTTGGCTTTATTAAGAATATTAACCATATCCCTAATGATATTTTCCTTGGAAAATTTTAGGGACTTCCACTTAACTTAACCTTCATTAAGAGTTAATGTACATTTCAAGTTTATAATCAGGAAAGACATCAAGGGAGAGAAAATTCACTCTTCTTCAAGCTTATATAAACTTTTCTGGCTCAAGTATAATCCTGATAGCATGTAGTATATTGTGATTATCAGAAGAAATGATATCTTGCCATCTATTAAAAATAAATACATATGTGAAGGAGGAGGCATTCTGGGTCACAGGATTTTTATGTGGAGACCAGGAAAAGGTTGTGGCTTTCATCATGCTTTTTTGTAGGAGAAAGTTTATTCTTAAAGTAGATTTCTCTTGAAAAAAAATTCAACTAGCTTCCTATAAAACTTATTAAATTTTAGCAATATATTGTTACACTTCGGGACCATTCTGAGGACAAGAGTTTTGACATGTTTCCAACCATTCATTGTTTAAATGTTCCCTGAATTAAGAGACCTCACTCCCAGGCTGCTGAAAGCACTCAATTTTGGAACAAAGAAGAAAAGTACACATAAGCCCTGGATGCAGGAACTGCTGGCCAGAGAACAAGATCGCTCCCAGGTGGGTCCTTGAACAGTCATGGCAACAAGGTAGTTAGAAAAATATCATTAAGCGTTATGATGAGCATTAAGTACTCAACTGTATTATATGCTTTACATGCCTTCTTTTATTTAATCCCCCAAATAGCCCTGTGGGGTAAGTATAGGATTCAGGTAGGTACATAACTCGCCAAGGGGTACGAGGTACTTACATAGAAGTGGGACTCAGGCCACGCTATGATCCCAGAACTCCTGCTCCTTTGATCCCCACATTAAGAGACTTAAATAAACGAGGCGTCAAATCACAAGGACATCCTTACATTTTTCAAGAATGTCCTGAGCACTTCAGGTTAAAGGATAACTGTGAGAATGTTGTAAAAATTACCAACTTTCAGGAATGTTAAAAAGATCAAAACAACAAATATAATAAAGCATTTTGTAAATTGCAAAAAATGCCATGCAAATATTGATTTCTGTCACTGACACTAGAGATCCTCTGATTATGACACTGAGTTTGCAGCCTGTCAACCATAAAAATAATCCTTGCGGAGACCTAGAAGCCTTTTTTTCTATACTGTAGAGTTTGCCTCAAATGTGAAATTGCTGAGAAGGGCTTGGGAAAGGGGTTTGTTTGCACAGGAGTTTACCTGACTTCCATTCTTCTTTTGAGCTGTTGGTAAACGTAGGACCCTGTCGCGAGGCCAAATCCATGCATTCCCCTCACCCAGCTAGGCCCATAAGCATGTCTCAACCCCCTGCCCCTCCCTGCCTATCATACTGCTTTTTCACCACCTCTTCCCCCTCACCCTGCCAAAAATCAGCAAACTTAGCAACAACAATTAGAAAAGAAGAAGAAAGAGACACTGGAGACGATAATAAAATTATGTTACACCCCCATTTAGGAACTGTACTAACCTGTGTTCAGAGAAACCATCCGGAGGAGGCACCTGATCCTTTCTCCTGAGTAATCAAAGGACCTTAATCTCACCTGGAGAAATGTTGCACCCTGGAGGCACAGGAATCCTCACAGGGGATGATGCAGACAGAGCTCATGTCAGCTGCTAGAAGCAGCCTCTTAAAGGATTTCAGTTTGCTATGTCCTCCCACACGTTTTGTATGGGTGCCATATAAAGGTTTCAATCATGAGAAATTACCTGAGTTTCATCCATGTCTACATTAGTGCAACATGTGACATAACCCTGTATTTTCAACTCTCTCAGTGGACTGGAGTAAAGGTGTAACCTGTGAAGTACGTGTTTAAGGTGCACGTACTTTGACAGGTGTAACGCTGCCATTATCATCAGCCCCCCTGTGGATGCACTGAACTGTTCACATTAGGGGAAGAGAAATGAGAAATACTTTTGTAGCTCAGTTAGGAAAGTGTGAAACTCAGTTGCTGTCTCAACTAAACTTGATGATCAGCATACATTTTTTTCCTCAAAGTTTTATTACGAAAATTTTCCAACATACTGGAACCCAAAGAAATAATACATAAGTGTTCCAGGAACCTATATTTAGACCAAACCAAATTGTTCACATTTTACCATGTTTGCTTTCTATCTTCTCCTTTCTTTTGGGGAATCATTTAAAAGTAAGTTTGCAGATTTGACACAATGAAAGTATCCTTTCACTCATCTCTGGAGAAGGAAGTTATGATACATAAGGAAAAGTACCAAACCTAATAAAACATTAGGTTTATATATTAGGTTTAACATTAGTTCTATCATACTATCTAATATTAATCCATATGCAAATTTCCCCATTTGTCCCCCAAATCCTATCAAGTTTCATGTATTGCATTTGGCTGTGTATCTCTTTAATAATTTTCTGTCTAGAATAGCTCTGTCCATCTCAAAAACATTAAGAAAAATACATGTCACTGACCTTTTGAAAAGTGCTGTCCAGGTGTCTTATACAATGTCCTATATTCTCTGTTTGTCTGACTTACTTTTCTCATGGTGTCATCTCACAGGACCTTTGTCCCCTGTTAGATTCAGAGCCTTGATTACATTCTAATTAAACATTTTTTAGCAAGAAAATATCATACATACTGTTAAACACTTCATATTACAACCTGTTACAAGGTCTGGTGTCTGACTGTCCTACTATTAAGGTGCTAAATTTTGTCCCTAGGAGAAGGCAGAAGCCACAAGGTTTCTCCATCGTAAAGGCACATTACCTTTTTACAGTTAGTAGTCACTGGTAGTTTGTGGGATGGCACTTGGGCACCAGGTAACTATATTGCTTCCCACAATATTTCAACTAATGATTTTAAAAAATAAAGAGGCTCTATTTTTTAGTACAGTTTTAGGTTCACAGCAAAATGAGTGGAAATCACAGAAAGTTCCTATGTACTTCCTCCCCTACCACACCCATAGACTCCCCCACTTTCAATGCCTGCACCGGATGGTACATTTGTTACAATTAATGAGCCTACATTGTCACATCATCATCACCCCAAGTTCATAGTTTACATTAGGGTTTATTGCAGTCTGGGGTTTTGACAGACATACAACCTGTCACTATTATAGTGTCATACTATACTATAGTTTTACTGCCCTGAAAATCCTCTGTGTTTCACCTATTCATCTCTCCCTCCCTCAGCCCCTGGCGACCACTGATTTTTTTTTTTTACTGTCTCCACAGTTTCACCTTTTCCAGAATGTCATATAATTGCAATCATACACCATTTAGTCTTTTTTCCTTTTCTTTTTATAACTATCTAGATTTTATTGAAAGAAAAGTTTTGAGATTTTTTTTTTCCATCTGTGAAAACTATTACCACAATTCACTGAACTTTGGAAGTAATCAAATGCTCTTTTATTTTTTGACACCTACATGTCCTAACAATGAATTAATCACAATCATCAAATGTTTTTATTTTTTAATTAAATTTTTTACTTCCAATTATAGTCGACGTTCAATATTATTTTATATTAGCTTCAGGTGTATAGCACAGTGGTTAGACATTTATGTAATTTACAAAGCGACCCTCCTGATAAGTGTAGTGCCCACCTGCCACCATAAGCAGTTATTAGAGTATTATTGACCATACTTCCTATGCTGCACTTTACATCTTCATGATTATTTTGTAACTATCAATTTGCATTTCATAATCCCTTGACCTTTCTCACACGGCAGTCCGTAACCCCTCTCCCATCTGGCAACATTACTTTGTTCTCTGTATCTATGAATCTGTTTCTATTCTGCATATTCATTTATTTTGTTCTTTGGATTCCACATATAAGGGGATCAAATGGTATTTGTCTTTCTCTGTCTGATGTATTCTGCTTAGCATAATACCATTTAGGTACATTCGTGTTTAAGCAAATGGTTAGGTTTCATTCTTTTTTACGGCTGAGTAATATTCCATCATATACATGTAGCATATCTTCTTTATCCTTGGATTGGTGTCTTAGTAATATGCATTTACATTTTCTCTATGCCTTTTCATGGCCTGAGAGCTCATTTGTTTTTGTACCTGAGTAATATTCCATTGTCTGAATGTACCACAGTTTATATATCCATTTAACTGTTGAAGGATATCATAATTGTATCTGTGTACAGGTTTTTGTGGACATGTTTTAAAATCCTTTGGGTAAATACCAAGGAGCATGATTATTTAATTGTATAAAAGTATGTTTAGTCTGGAGAAACTGCCAAACTTTCCAAAGTGGCTGTCCCATTTTGCGTTCTCATTAGCAGTGAAGGAAAGTTCCTGTTGCACCATATCCTCCCCAACACTGAGTGTTGTCAGCGTTTTGCATTTTAGTCATTCTAATAGGTGTGTAGTGTACCTAATGGTTTTGCAAGCCCCCTGAAATGATTATACTGGGGCTTGCAAAAAGGTGATTTTCTTATTTAGCATTCTTTCTACATATATTAATTTGCCTTTTTCTGTAAATGGAAACAATTTGCGTTAAAAACAATCTCTCTCACAGTGGGGAATCCTAAAGAAAAGAATGACTCTCTTGTCCATGTGGATTTACCACGCTTTGCACTCCTCTGTGACTCACAAAAAGCTACATGAAGACTGACTGTTAGGGCATCATTTTTTAAATTTCCCTTAAAATTTAGCCCAAGATCCCACATATAACAAGTACTCAGAGAAGATGTGCCTCTAACCATTGCTGACCAGAAGAGGAACAGCACAGACAAATGGGTTTTCTGCACTCCTTCTTGTACCTTTGTTACTGGTGGACTCAGCTGGACCCCTTTCAATGAGTAGAGGTGCCTGAGGCACTGGGAAGGCTGTGCCGAGCTGCCTGGCCCAGAGGTGGCAGGGACCCTGGTGGACACTGCAAGCCGTGGGGCAGTGCCGCCCCCAGTGGGAGTGGTGGTTGGGCCCAGCTGCCGCGGGGCATCTGGGAGATGGTGGGGTTCTGCGAAATGGCCTGAGGCCCCAAGGGCAGAGAAACTGGTCAGCCTGGGGATGTGGAGGAGCCAGAGAGGGCTCCCTTATCCGCTGGGATGATGGCAGAAGATTCTTGCACTGAGCAGGAGAAAAGTTCTTCTCCTCACCCTTCTGGTAGCAGATTGGAGGTGGAACCAGGGGAAGAGCAGTCACCTATACCCTAGAAGTCAAACTAGGCATGGGGGTTGCTGGACCAGGGGCCTGTCAGTCTAGCCTGGGGAAAGAAGGCATTGGTTGGGAGGTGGACTCACTCAAAGCCTGGAAAGTTTAGGAAGGTGATTGGGCATTTTGAGAAGCACCTAGTCTGTCCCACACACAAACTGATACAGTCCTAGGGGAGCACAGAAACTTGCTCTTGTTTTCTTTCTCTCTTGCTATGGCTCTGACTCACTTGCTTATGACCTGCCCTGCCATGGTGCAGGCTGCTCTCCCATTGGCTATATGCCCTTAGCAGCTGCATGGCCCCTGGCCTCTCGGAGGGAGACTAGACTGGGTAGCAGCGGGAAATAAGCTAAACTACCTGGGATGACCGCTTAGCAGGTGCCTGCAGACTCCAAAGGATGGTACTTGAAAATGGAGCAGGAACTTGGGGCACTGGCTTTTGTTTTGGTCTTGCTGAGGATGGCTGGAGTTTGTCTTCATTTTGCAGAGGAGCTTTGAGAGAGGGAGTGACATTCTTCCAGATTTTGCACAGCATCTGAACAAAACCTCTTTCCCTTTACATCAGCACCTGCCTCACAAATTTGGCTTTAGTGGTGGTAGGTGGACAAATCCCCTTTTTTGTTCAATAACATTTGTCCTTTGATACATTTGTCCATGGAATCTGTCCTCAAACCCCATTCTCTCAAAGAAACCTACCGTTTGCCACGGACACATTAACAGTCAACTAATTGCGGTAGATCCAGGTTCCACACAGTCTCAGTGAGCTACAGACACAGGAGCAGAAAAAGCACTTCATTTCCCTAGAGTTTAAATTTTCTTAGCTCTCAAGCCTCTCTTTCACTTATGGCTGAGGATTAATCTTACCAATTCAGAGTTATTTCCTATTTCTTCTAGGTTAAAGCCTAGTCTTTTTGGATTGACAAGAAACAGTTCTGAAGTGTCCTAAATTAAATTACATTAGGCCAGAGGGTGGAAGGAAGAGATAGAGAAGCTACTCAGTTAACAACTGCGGGGCACAACCAACAAAAGATTGCTTAGATTCCTGAGGGCGTGTTGAAACTTTGAGTTAACGTCCAGGTGACTATTTCTGAGATTATCTACACAGAATAGCCAAGCAGCCAACTGCCAGGTGCCACAGATCACCAGGCGCCCCCACTTCCTGCTTACCCGTGAACTATCCGGACCATTGGTGACCACCAATCCTAAAGAGCAAACGCTTTTTCTTTACGAATTCTGCACCTATTCCAGAGCTAGCTCCTCTTCATTTTCTCCTATCTCCTTATTTATAGTCAATGTAAATTCTTACAAAACAACTTACATCTTTCTTCCCCAAACTGTTTATAATTCAGGGGTGTCCAATCTGCGGCCCCTGGGCTGCATGCATCCCAGTGTGGCTGTGAATGCAGCTCAACACAAAATTGTAAGTTTACTTAACACATTATGAGATTATTTTTTTTTTGTGATTACGTGTTGCAATGTGTTTACCATATGGCCCAAGACAACGCTTCTTCCAGCGTGGCGCAGAGATGCCAAACGGTTGGACACCCCTGAAAGAGCCCCACCAACCCCTTCACCCCTGATGGCGGACGAGTTTGTCTTTCTCATCTAACGCAGCTGCTGGTGGTTCAGACTGCATGCCCCAGGACTTGATCCTTTCTCTGGATCCTTTCTTTTCCTATGTGAAGTCCTTGAGCTCCATTTTGGGGAGCTCAAAAAAAGTTTTACCCCCTAAATTCATGTCTCAGTTTCAGCTTCCAAAGGCCTATTTTGAAACTCAAAGCCTTGCATTGGACTGACTCTTTGTTCTGGAGAATTCTTTCTCCTCCTTTGTTTGTTTGGGCAATAAACCCGAGGCTTGGAATCTCCCACCTAGGATGCTGCCTTAGGCAATGTTTCCTGTTCCAGTGGAGGGGATCAGGGAGTGTCAATGGGCCAAGGCTCCAGGCTCAAAGGACAGCAGAAAAAATGCCTTCAGGTTTAACTGTTACCTTTCTGTTCCTGGAAAATGATATTACACAAGCAATACTTTAGGGGGAGAGATTACATATGAAGAAAATTCCAGAAGTAACATTATCAAAGCCTAACGATGAGGACCTTTGCTCTAGCCCTGGGAGAGGGATGCCTGAGATTAAATATCAAAGGGCAGAAAAGTTCAGAGAGAGGACAAGTCCAAATCCAGCTGAGCCTGTCCTCAAAGAGGAGCCTGCATCCTGGAGAACTCTTGCTGTCTTTTCACCCCATGCAGTGGATTCTCAGTGGCTGGATTAGGATCCTTAATTAGGGAGAGGTTGGTATCTGCCTCTGTGGCTATTCAAATTTAAAATTGTAATTGGCATCAAATCAAATAGAAAATAAAATACAGTGGTACCTTGGTACTAATGGTTAATTTGTTCCGAGACTCATGAGGAGTATGGAAAGGTATGGAAAGCAAGGAGTACTGAACGGATGAAGCACTTTCTGTTGTGAGGCATTTGACTCAAACAAGTTCTAGCAAGCGCAATGAGTTCTGAGCGAGCATCGAGTGCTGACACGTTTTTTTCCTCATCAAAATGTAACGAGTACTGGGTTTGAGAAGTTCTGAAGCTGCCAAGTACCAAGGTGTGACTATTTAGTTCTCAGTTGCAGCAACCGCATTTAAAATGTTTGATCATGTGCTTGTGATTCCATATGGGTAACAGATAAAACGGGCTTCAGGTCTTTTAAAACCATGTAAGACCTGCTAAATGGAAATAGGGCTAACTCTTGGGGAAGACTGTAATCGCCTTGAGAAAAGGCTGCTTCTGAAATTAAGCAATTTTAGGAATACAAAACTTCTCAGGATTTTTTTTTTTTTTTAATTTTTCGCAGGCTTTAACTCTGGTTCTGTTCCTGAATGATTTTTGGCCAAAACTTAGTTTGCCTGTACCCTACACGTATTTGTGCCCAAGCATAATGCCTCAGTCTTCCTAGTAATCTTTTTCAATTAAAAAGTAACCTTTTTATGTAAGATACTTTAAGGAAAGTGTTACTGAACAAATGGACCCGTGGAGGGGGTTGCCCAGATGCTATTACTGAAACAACACCCGCCCTTCCTCAGGGTCCCTGGTTGTAGGTCCTTTGCCCACCACCCTTGGAATTATGGCTCTGAATGACAGAGTTTGGTGAAAAGGAAAGGAACTATTTATTCAAAAGTTATACAGGTTTTGATTAATGGCTAAATGCCACCCTTTAAGTCTCAAAATCCCTTCAAAACACCCATGGACACACACAGTCCTGCCTTCTCCGCTTTGCCGAGTCAGGTCAGTTAGCGTACTGTCCTTCATAAGAAAAAGTACAGAAGTCTGGGACTCGGCTAGGCAGGCCTCTCACTGTTCCCAGCACCATCTGCTGCATCGCTGTGATCTCCAGTTCTTAATTCAGAACCACGTGGCACCTTCTCGTGGCTCACTAGCAAGAGTCCTTTCTCTCCTTTTGTTCCCCCATGGTCTTCACATTGTTCCCCAGAGTCTGTGTCTCTTTGTCTCTCCCGCAGGCCCTGTCTCCCCTTCCCGGAAACATCCTGCTTCCTAAGCCACATGGTCAAAAGGCTTCTAGCATGCACCTAGATTTTAAACCCCTGCGCAAATCCTTCCCCCACCTCCCAACCCCATCTCCGACTCCTTCAGCAGGCACTGTAACTGGGGGGCTGCTTCCCAGTTCCCTCCTGAGTTAAAGTTATGCAAACATTCCTGGTTAGCCTTGTTGATATGCAAAATAACTATCTTTGCATATGAAGTATGATGTTATCCTCATGTTATTGACATGCAAAATGACTCTAAATGGCCCTGCTCCCTGTCTCCCATCCCCACGGCAGCCCACCCTTGGGGTGGGGTGAGAATATTCTATATTTTTCTTGGACACCCCAGGTTCTGGATCCCATTTCAAATACCCTTTGGGGGGCCCTGGCTGTGTCCTGTTACATTGTGACAGCTGTCATATCAGCATATGTTGAAAAAAAAATCAAAATTGGTGAATTTTGGTATAGCCATTTTAATGTTGAAATGGAAGAAAGTATGCAACATTTTTGGCATATTGTGCTTTATTATTTCAAGAATGGTAAAAACACAACTGAAATGCAAAAAAAAAGATTTGTGCAATCTATGGAGAGGTGCAGTGACCAATTGAACATGTCAGAAATGTCATGCTGGAGATTTCTTGCTGGATGATGGTCCACGGTAGGGTAGACCAGCTGAAATTGATAGCCATCAAATCGAGACATTGCAAGCAATCAACATTATACCACATGAGAAATAGCTGACATACTCAAAATATCCAAATCAATAAAGTTATTGGTGAAAATGAAAATGTGTCTTTTATTTTACAGAAAAAAAAATAAGGACTTTTTTTTTTTTTTGCCAACCCAGTATTATAAATGTTGATGTGTGTATTATCTCTCTCTGTCTCTCTCTCCCCACTCTCTCCCTCTCTGTTGCTAACTCTCTCACACACACACATAAATATAATACAAATTGTGTTGTAACCTGTTTTTTAAGTTAACGTCCAACTTTGCATGTCAGAATTTTACACCCAATCCACAATTGAATTTCTCCAGTTTACTCCCAAATATTTTCTTCAGAAGTTTTGTCGAGATTGAGATCCAGTCCAGAAGTGTGGGGTACACTTGTTGCTTTGTGCCTGAGTTCCTTTTAACTAGCACAGTTCCTATATTGGTAAAGAACGATTAATGCTAGATATTGCAGTTGACAAAGCCTGACATTTCACTTCCTTATGTCAACAACGGTTGGGTGGCCCTCTCCCACCTTGAATGTGGCCATCTATTTGGATCTGGATGTTGGCCCGCAAGAAAGAAATAGAGGAGGACCACTGCCTTGGCCCAGGATTGACACACACTCACAGGCCTTTGGCCAGACTGGCTGCCTTGTCCCAACCTAACAGCAAGGGAATTTGGAAAATATAGGGGAGCACTTGAAATTGTAGTGATCATATCCCTGCCATAAGCACCTTTATTTTTAAGCCCCTGATACTGGTATGTGGAAGAGACTCAGGTGCTCTCCTGTTGGTTGTCACATCTATGAATTTTTCTGGTTGCTTCTTCATGGTGCAATTTAGCTTGTTCTTCTAACTCCTATATTTCTTATAAACTAGAAGTTAGATGTAAAAGCTTAAGTGTACATGGTCAACATTTATAGTTAGACAAATGATCAGTAATATATAATTTGTATTGCATCACATCAGGAACTTTAAATATCTGATTAATTTAGATTGTAATGCTGAGATTGTTGCTTAGTGTATTGAGCATCTGGTTACTTCATTAGACAGTTACATTTTTCTATTTATGAGTAATGAACATGCACCTAATACATTTAATACTGACATTATCTTTGTATGATTCAATAATCTTAGTAGGTGTCGCAGTATGATGATTTTCTAATTGAATCATTCCTTCTACATTGGTAGCTAGCTTTCTTCTGAAGAGATCTGTCTTCATCTGGTTTCCTTAATGTGCATGTCTGGGGGCTTAAAAAACCAATTTTTCTCCTACTTTGTTAGTTCTTCTAGCTGGTCTAATAATCAAATTAGCAGAGACAGATTAACAGGAAAAATGTCTAAGGTTTATTACACAAATGCACATTGGGGTGAAATAAAAAATGACACCCAATGACAGATTGGGCAGTTGAAGCATATATGTCATTCTGAAGCTAAAGAGAAAGGGGGTTGAGACTTCAAAGGACAAGAAGGCAATTCACATGGAGATGGAAAAGCAAATGTTTGCTGGGCCATCTTTACCAACGGGACCCAGAGAGGACTTTCCACAGTTGGGCCTTCCTAGTTCCCTTTCCATCTATTACACACCTAATAAGTGAGTTTATATTAAGCTGTACTTATCTGTGATGGTCTCTCCCTTCCTGGAGCAGATCTTCTATTTAAATTCTTTTCAGGTAGTCAGCAGGTAGATCAAAGGTTTTCCCCCTTTTGTTCCCTAACAACCAACTTAAAATCAGTATCCCAAATGGCATATTTTGAGATGGCAAACTCTGCTTCCCTTCAAGTGCCTACTGGAAATACTTAGTTATTTCTTTTTAATTATTGATTTTTTTAAGTAAGGAGTTGCTTTCATAGATGCCTCAAATAGTACCTATTTTTAAATTCTTTCTCTCTGTTTTAAAATTCTCACCAGAGGAATGTACATTGATTTTTAGAAAGAGAGGAGGAGGGGGAGAGAGAGAGAAACATCAATGTGAGAAAGAATGATCAATTTGTCTGCCACATGTGCCCAATAGGGGGTCCAACCTGCAGCCTAGGAATGTTCCCTGACTGGAGTTCGAACCCACAACATGTTCGTGTATGTTACAGTGCTCCAACAACTGAGCCATCTGGCTAGCACAAGTTCTCTTTTTTATAACTTCTTATAAACTTTTTTTTAAAATAAACTTCTTATTGAGGTAGTGGTAGATTCACATGCAGTTATAATAAATAATAGAGAGCAATAAATATAAGAAGCTGGGTAAGGTTCTTATACTAGTCACATTGTACAAAACTGTGGTACAATATCATAGTTGAGATATTGACATTGATACAATCCACCTCGTCTCATTCAGATTCCCCCAATTTTACTTGTACTCATTATCTCATTATGTATGTGTACTTAGTTCTATACAATTTTCTGACACATATAGGATTGTGTATTTACCAACACCATCAAGAATACTAGATAGTTCCATCACTATGAGAGTCCCTTGAAATGTTCTTTGGTAATTACATCCACCATAACCCTGCACCCCCTTAACCTCCTCCTGATCTCCAGCACCTCACAACTGCTAATCTGTTCTTCATTTCTAAAATGCTATCATTTCAAAAATGTTATATGAGAGGAATCACATAGTGTATAATCTTTTGAGATTGTCTTTTTTTCACTTGGCATCCTTCCCTAGTAATTCATCCAAGTTGTCATGTGTATCAATACGTACAGTTTCTTATTTTTTAGGGTTATTATAAATTCACAAATTTTTATTGAAAAAGTACACCTAAATCAGCTAAAGTCACTTTATTTATTTATTTATTTATTTATTTTGGTGCTGAAATTGTCACAACTTTGACGTGTTGGGTGCCTTCCAGCTGGTGCCTTAATATTTTCTACATGGCACCATCCTTTTAAAATAATAAACTTATTTATTGAAGTATGCTGTTATTACTGGAAAGTGCACAAATGACAAATGTGTAGCCAAACAGATTTTTCTTTTTTAAAAAAAATACCTTCACCCAAGGATATATTTATTGATTTGAGAGAGAAAGAGAGAGAAACATCAATGAGAGAGAAACATTGATGAATTGCCTCCCTTACGCAACGCAGTGGGGGCTGGACCAGCGACCCAGGTATGCACCCTGACTGCAACACTTTGGTGTGGGAGACAATGCTCCAAACACTTAGCCACCAGGCCAGAGCACTCAATGGATTTTTAAAAAAACACAAAGTGAAGAGAAAGAAAATTGCCAGCATGCTGAAATCCTTTGTGTGCCGCCTTCCAGTCACAATTCTCCCACTAACCTGACAGCATAGGCTAGTTTGGGCTGTTTTTGAACTTCATGTGAGTGGAGTTTTACAGCATGTACTTTTTGTTTCTGTCTTCTTTTGCTCAACCTTATGTTCATGAGATTCACGTTGTTATATGTAATAATGTAATAGGATATGTTATATGTAATCAAGGTGCTATTTTATGGCTTATGAATTTTAAATCATAATTAGAAACACCTACCACAGTCCAACTTTGAAAGGAAAGAAATTCACATGTTTTCTTATCATAATTGTATATTTGTATTTCTTATTTTTTACTTTTAGATCATTGATCATTTAGATCAAGTGGAATAAACCCCATGTCAGAGAACTCAGAAATATTTAATAATATAGAGATGCATTTTCCCTTTGGCTCAACAGTTTCCAAATCATATGTTTGTGGTATCAAGTGTGGGTTCAGTTCTATCATTTAAAACGATTGTCTATTATAGCAAATAATTTCTTTAAAAAGTCAATTTGTTTGAATTAAAGACTTAAGTGATAGACTTGAAACCATAAAAATCCTGAGAGAAATATAGGCAGTAAAATCTCAGGCATTTCTTGTAGCAATATTTTTTTCTGATGTATCCCCTCAGGCAAAGGAAACAAACAAACAAACAAAAATAAACAAATGGGGCTACATCAAAGGAAACCATCAATAAAATGAAAAGACAACCCACTGAATGGGATGCCATATTTGCCAATGATACATCTGATAAGGGGTTTATATCCAAAATTTATAAAAAACTTATAAAACTCAACACCAAACAACAATCTAATTAAAAAATGGACAAAGGACCTGAAGAGACACTTCTCTAAAGAGGACATATGGATGGGCAATAGACATATGAAAAGATGCTCACCATCACTAATCATCAGAGAACTGCAATTAAAGTCACAATGAGATATCACCCCATACCTGTTAGAATGGCCATCATCAATAGATCAACAAACAAGTGCTAGTGAGGATGTGGAGAAAGGGAAACCCTCATGTACTGTTGGTGAGAATGTAGATTGGTGCAGCCACTGTGGAAAGCAGTATGGCGTTCGCTAAGAAAATTAAAAATGGAACTGCCTATGACCCAGTAATTCCATTTCTGGAAATATATCCAAAGAAACCCAAAACACTGATATAAAATAATACATGAGGTCTGTCCAGGAGTTGTCCAGCCATGTAATATGAAAAATAGAGACATTTATTGAACAAGACACAAGATATCAGAAACATGATACATAGGACAATGATGCCTCAGTTCCCTTCAAAGTAAGGCACCTTGGGATCTTACAAGTCGCCCAGTCGGCTTGTTCTCCCAGTCGCCATCAGCTGCCCCGTTGTATTTTCCTGAATCTTAGCAACTGTCTGAAATCTCTTCCCTTTCAAAGGTGATTTTAGTTTTGGGAAACACCAGAAGTCACCGGGCTATAAATCTGGGCTGTTGGAGGGCTGAGTCAATTGGTTGATTTGATGTTTCTCAAAAAAATTCTGTATGAGATAAGATGCGTGAGCAGGTGCATTGTGATGAAGCTGCCAATCATCAGTTACCTGTAGCTGCGGCCTTCTAAGTCACCTGAATAATTTCTGTGGAGGAATGTTTAAACTTAATACAAAATTTGATGCAGATTTGTTGCTCTACTCACTCCGTCATTTTGAATGTTATGGCCACACAATACATATGTTCACTCAATGGCATCTACCATCCCCACTGACTAGTACAGTGAAGTTGTCCTTGTTCATGCATGTGTATTCCAGCCTACTCTCCTTAGCTGCCAGGTTACATCGATGTTACACAAACCATTCTCATTATATTAACAATGGCTGGACTTTTTCTGGACCCTCCTTGTATATTTATCTCCTTGAAGTTGTCCCCCAGCTCAATGATGGTCTGTTACTTTTTTTTTTTTTTCAAGATTTTACCTCTGTTCCAAACACGGTTAAACACTTTACCTCTATTATGTCCTTTTCTCTCACAGAAAACATGTAAGTTAGGTAATATTATCATCCTATTTAGAACACTAGAAGTTAGGTAACTTACCCAAGTTACATAGTTAATCATTGGAATGCCAGCTACTAACCTAGGCAGTCCAGTTCCAGGGCTCTTACCTATAGTAAAAAAGAATACAGATAACATATAGATATAGCTGCGGAAAACAGTACACCTCCCCTTCTCTGGTTTGCCTCAGGGATATGTCATTCAACATATCTCAAAAGTGTTACGTGGCCTTAATTTGTAAGCACACTCTCCAAGTCCTTGTAGTGCTCTTCCTAAAACAACAGCCAAGGTATTTAATGCTGGATGGCATCAACCATGAACTCAAACCTTCCCTGATACTCATCTTAAGGGTCTAGGAAGAGCTGAAAGAACAACTGGGGCCTAGCTTTGTCCATAAACCAATCCAACAGGGCAACCCTAGACCTTTCATCTAGTTCATTAAAACTAGAAATTCAGTATGAAAAGATGTGAGGCTTATATATTACAATCTATATTCCAGCCTCTCACCTCTTAAGAGATGTTTTGACATTTATCAAACTTTAAAAGTTCAGAAAGGAGTTCCTGTCCAGAGGAAGAATGTAATAGGTACTAAAATGGTCCCAAAATGTGTAGAACAGAGTTAAATATGAGCCACACCATCCGCTATATAAAGACTTGTTAACATAATTGCCACACTGAAAATATGCTGCCAAAATTGAGAATCTGAGGGAGGAGGTAAAAATTCTTGAAAGAATAGAAAAAAAAAGTAGAAAAGTCAACATTTGTAGTACTTTGGCCTTCTCAGGTGCATCTCACCCAGAAGTTCTGTCTTCCTACCCAATCAGAATAGGGTCAGAATGAAGCATATAACCCAAGGAAAGCAGTGAGAGCCCTCAACCAGTGAGGACCTGGCTTATGGTACCAAGAGGGCTGACCAAACCAGAGTGACAGGTTGAACAGATTAGTCAAGGCAGGCCCAAACTAATCATACCCATTCATTTCTTAAACAAGGAATATTTATTGGCCATTGTTCTAGGTTACTACTACTGGAAAAGGTAATAAAAGTGGTAATATCAGGAAACAAGACCAAAATCCAGCTTGTTTAGCAAATTTTGGGGGAGGGAGGGCAAAGGAGGACCAGAAGTTGGGAATTGAGGCAAAGCGAAGTATACCAGAATTCAGAAGCCATTTCTGGGAAACAAGCTTCACTTGAGCAGATGGCCACAACTTGCCTCTTAAGTGGCCAGGTTTTGTATAGACTTGTAAGCGACTTCTGATAAATAGCCTCTGTGTTGAATATTTCTAATTTTCCCCTCCATCTTCTCCACTTTGTGCTGTGCCCCAGGAGGCTACCTAAAAGGATTACATCAATGGGATGCATTGCTCCTGGTTTCCTGTTGGGTTTCACTGAGCAGAAGCACTAAAGGCTTCCTCCCTGCAGGTTTCCACAGGCTAACTAGGCCCCTAGACTAAAGGCCTCGGATTCTAGAGGGCAGCCCTCTGCGTGCTGCCTCTCTGTCTTCTGTTCTGGTAATTCTCCCTCCTTTACTCCCTTAGACCTGGGACAAAGCCGCCTACTGTTTCCAGCAACTGCATTCTTTACTCTCCTACATGGTTTTCTCAAACTCTGCCTATGCTTCTCTGTAAATGTAAATGGTCTCTTTACTCAATTCCACTTGAATTATCTTAACCTGTTTACGAGTTGGCATCCTAGTCATAGTTGCTGGTATCCAGCATGCAATGATGAGAAAATTAGAAATCCCTAATACACAAAAATATAAAAATAAAAGTGACATATTGAGGGAAGAGGAAAGAAAGGAAAGAAACCCTTGAGACTGGAGGAGAAGAAAAGATAGCCCAGAAGCAGTTTCCATGCTGGTGCTGGCAGCTACCGCGCGAGACCAGATTGATGTGGATGGCTAGCTATTTGCATAGTCACACTTGTCAGGAACCTAGAAAAGTGTGACTTGTGAGGTCACTGTGGGGCCAGAAGAGACTGGAATTTCCTGAGACACCCAGAATTGTGACCGTTTCAAAATACATTGTGGTTAGAGTGAACAAGTCACCTCATCAGACATCCATGCTGGGTCAACCCTTTGGTTCTTAGAGGGCATCAAAATGCACTATACCAACATTTGAATCTGCTCACTGGGAGGAATACTTCACTCTAGGAAAAAAATCATACTTTTTAAATAAAAATACACATGCTGCAATTTTAGTGGGTTATTTTGATGAAATATAACTCTCTAGCGCCCTTAAGTCTTTGGAATTTATCAGATCTGATTTGCTGTAGAATGTTACATTCCACAAACTGTGTTTCTCTTAAAAGGGTATTATTCTATTAGAGTTGTTTTTACCTATAAGTATGTTTTAAATTTGATAGGTATTCAAGTGTGTAAATTTTATAGTTGTGTCGTGGTGGAAAGAGAACTAGGCGGTGCGTGAGGGGACTGGCTCCATCTTTGGGCCACCTGGGTCGCCTATGCATGACCCCCTCAAGCTCGGGATTATTTATTGGTCAACTAGAGAGGGCTGGTAGCAGGCATGCTCGTTTTGAGCATTCTTACAATCAATGACTTTATTTTAGTTTTACCAGCTCTTTGTGCTCTGCATAAAATAGACTACTATGTAAATACAAAGCCTGGTATTCTGATAAGCTCCTTTACAAGTTTTATTAAAGTGGATCAGATATATATTTCTACTGTCAACTGAAAATATTTCTTGAAAATGAATTTTACTTAATTCTCTGCTACCATTAGTAGTTTAGTCTAAATAGATCAAGCAAAATACATTTATTACAATCAAACTTGTACCTATTTTGTTTTAAGATTTTCAAAAGCGATTTGCGCAATTACAAAAATTTCGCAACAGCCCAGAATACAAATCATTTTATCAAGTCAACCAGGTCAACATAATAGCAAATGCTATTTCTTCATATTTGGTTTCAGCTGACTATTGAACTTTAATCTGATTGTCACACTTACAGCAAGAGACAAAATAACTTCAAAAATCCACCGCTGTTCTGTAATTCCGTTTCAGAATCAATATTTTAATATATCCCAGAAGGTAAATGGAAACCACATAGCTACATATGCTAAACTTTGAGTATAAGAAACTCCCCAAGTGTTTATTTTAGGTATATTGTCATTTTTTCCTCCATTTGAAAACAAGAATTACGCAACGCAGTGGGGGCTGGACCAGCGACCCAGGTATGCACCCTGACTGCAACACTTTGGTGTGGGAGACAATGCTCCAAACACTTAGCCACCAGGCCAGAGCACTCAATGGATTTTTAAAAAAACACAAAGTGAAGAGAAAGAAAATTGCCAGCATGCTAAAATCCTTTGTGTGCCGCCTTCCAGTCACAATTCTCCCACTAACCTGACAGCATAGGCTAGTTTGGGCTGTTTTTGAACTTCATGTGAGTGGAGTTTTACAGCATGTACTTTTTGTTTCTGTCTTCTTTTGCTCAACCTTATGTTCATGAGATTCACGTTGTTATATGTAATAATGTAATAGGATATGTTATATGTAATCAAGGTGCTATTTTATGGCTTATGAATTTTAAATCATAATTAGAAACACCTACCACAGTCCAACTTTGAAAGGAAAGAAATTCACATGTTTTCTTATCATAATTGTATATTTGTATTTCTTATTTTTTACTTTTAGATCATTGATCATTTAGATCAAGTGGAATAAACCCCATGTCAGAGAACTCAGAAATATTTAATAATATAGAGATGCATTTTCCCTTTGGCTCAACAGTTTCCAAATCATATGTTTGTGGTATCAAGTGTGGGTTCAGTTCTATCATTTAAAACGATTGTCTATTATAGCAAATAATTTCTTTAAAAAGTCAATTTGTTTGAATTAAAGACTTAAGTGATAGACTTGAAACCATAAAAATCCTGAGAGAAATATAGGCAGTAAAATCTCAGGCATTTCTTGTAGCAATATTTTTTTCTGATGTATCCCCTCAGGCAAAGGAAACAAACAAACAAACAAAAATAAACAAATGGGGCTACATCAAAGGAAACCATCAATAAAATGAAAAGACAACCCACTGAATGGGATGCCATATTTGCCAATGATACATCTGATAAGGGGTTTATATCCAAAATTTATAAAAAACTTATAAAACTCAACACCAAACAACAATCTAATTAAAAAATGGACAAAGGACCTGAAGAGACACTTCTCTAAAGAGGACATATGGATGGGCAATAGACATATGAAAAGATGCTCACCATCACTAATCATCAGAGAACTGCAATTAAAGTCACAATGAGATATCACCCCATACCTGTTAGAATGGCCATCATCAATAGATCAACAAACAAGTGCTAGTGAGGATGTGGAGAAAGGGAAACCCTCATGTACTGTTGGTGAGAATGTAGATTGGTGCAGCCACTGTGGAAAGCAGTATGGCGTTCGCTAAGAAAATTAAAAATGGAACTGCCTATGACCCAGTAATTCCATTTCTGGAAATATATCCAAAGAAACCCAAAACACTGATATAAAATAATACATGAGGTCTGTCCAGGAGTTGTCCAGCCATGTAATATGAAAAATAGAGACATTTATTGAACAAGACACAAGATATCAGAAACATGATACATAGGACAATGATGCCTCAGTTCCCTTCAAAGTAAGGCACCTTGGGATCTTACAAGTCGCCCAGTCGACTTGTTCTCCCAGTCGCCATCAGCTGCCCCGTTGTATTTTCCTGAATCTTAGCAACTGTCTGAAATCTCTTCCCTTTCAAAGGTGATTTTAGTTTTGGGAAACACCAGAAGTCACCGGGCTATAAATCTGGGCTGTTGGAGGGCTGAGTCAATTGGTTGATTTGATGTTTCTCAAAAAAATTCTGTATGAGATAAGATGCGTGAGCAGGTGCATTGTGATGAAGCTGCCAATCATCAGTTACCTGTAGCTGCGGCCTTCTAAGTCACCTGAATAATTTCTGTGGAGGAATGTTTAAACTTAATACAAAATTTGATGCAGATTTGTTGCTCTACTCACTCCGTCATTTTGAATGTTATGGCCACACAATACATATGTTCACTCAATGGCATCTACCATCCCCACTGACTAGTACAGTGAAGTTGTCCTTGTTCATGCATGTGTATTCCAGCCTACTCTCCTTAGCTGCCAGGTTACATCGATGTTACACAAACCATTCTCATTATATTAACAATGGCTGGACTTTTTCTGGACCCTCCTTGTATATTTATCTCCTTGAAGTTGTCCCCCAGCTCAATGATGGTCTGTTACTTTTTTTTTTTTTCAAGATTTTACCTCTGTTCCAAACACGGTTAAACACTTTACCTCTATTATGTCCTTTTCTCTCACAGAAAACATGTAAGTTAGGTAATATTATCATCCTATTTAGAACACTAGAAGTTAGGTAACTTACCCAAGTTACATAGTTAATCATTGGAATGCCAGCTACTAACCTAGGCAGTCCAGTTCCAGGGCTCTTACCTATAGTAAAAAAGAATACAGATAACATATAGATATAGCTGCGGAAAACAGTACACCTCCCCTTCTCTGGTTTGCCTCAGGGATATGTCATTCAACATATCTCAAAAGTGTTACGTGGCCTTAATTTGTAAGCACACTCTCCAAGTCCTTGTAGTGCTCTTCCTAAAACAACAGCCAAGGTATTTAATGCTGGATGGCATCAACCATGAACTCAAACCTTCCCTGATACTCATCTTAAGGGTCTAGGAAGAGCTGAAAGAACAACTGGGGCCTAGCTTTGTCCATAAACCAATCCAACAGGGCAACCCTAGACCTTTCATCTAGTTCATTAAAACTAGAAATTCAGTATGAAAAGATGTGAGGCTTATATATTACAATCTATATTCCAGCCTCTCACCTCTTAAGAGATGTTTTGACATTTATCAAACTTTAAAAGTTCAGAAAGGAGTTCCTGTCCAGAGGAAGAATGTAATAGGTACTAAAATGGTCCCAAAATGTGTAGAACAGAGTTAAATATGAGCCACACCATCCGCTATATAAAGACTTGTTAACATAATTGCCACACTGAAAATATGCTGCCAAAATTGAGAATCTGAGGGAGGAGGTAAAAATTCTTGAAAGAATAGAAAAAAAAAGTAGAAAAGTCAACATTTGTAGTACTTTGGCCTTCTCAGGTGCATCTCACCCAGAAGTTCTGTCTTCCTACCCAATCAGAATAGGGTCAGAATGAAGCATATAACCCAAGGAAAGCAGTGAGAGCCCTCAACCAGTGAGGACCTGGCTTATGGTACCAAGAGGGCTGACCAAACCAGAGTGACAGGTTGAACAGATTAGTCAAGGCAGGCCCAAACTAATCATACCCATTCATTTCTTAAACAAGGAATATTTATTGGCCATTGTTCTAGGTTACTACTACTGGAAAAGGTAATAAAAGTGGTAATATCAGGAAACAAGACCAAAATCCAGCTTGTTTAGCAAATTTTGGGGGAGGGAGGGCAAAGGAGGACCAGAAGTTGGGAATTGAGGCAAAGCGAAGTATACCAGAATTCAGAAGCCATTTCTGGGAAACAAGCTTCACTTGAGCAGATGGCCACAACTTGCCTCTTAAGTGGCCAGGTTTTGTATAGACTTGTAAGCGACTTCTGATAAATAGCCTCTGTGTTGAATATTTCTAATTTTCCCCTCCATCTTCTCCACTTTGTGCTGTGCCCCAGGAGGCTACCTAAAAGGATTACATCAATGGGATGCATTGCTCCTGGTTTCCTGTTGGGTTTCACTGAGCAGAAGCACTAAAGGCTTCCTCCCTGCAGGTTTCCACAGGCTAACTAGGCCCCTAGACTAAAGGCCTCGGATTCTAGAGGGCAGCCCTCTGCGTGCTGCCTCTCTGTCTTCTGTTCTGGTAATTCTCCCTCCTTTACTCCCTTAGACCTGGGACAAAGCCGCCTACTGTTTCCAGCAACTGCATTCTTTACTCTCCTACATGGTTTTCTCAAACTCTGCCTATGCTTCTCTGTAAATGTAAATGGTCTCTTTACTCAATTCCACTTGAATTATCTTAACCTGTTTACGAGTTGGCATCCTAGTCATAGTTGCTGGTATCCAGCATGCAATGATGAGAAAATTAGAAATCCCTAATACACAAAAATATAAAAATAAAAGTGACATATTGAGGGAAGAGGAAAGAAAGGAAAGAAACCCTTGAGACTGGAGGAGAAGAAAAGATAGCCCAGAAGCAGTTTCCATGCTGGTGCTGGCAGCTACCGCGCGAGACCAGATTGATGTGGATGGCTAGCTATTTGCATAGTCACACTTGTCAGGAACCTAGAAAAGTGTGACTTGTGAGGTCACTGTGGGGCCAGAAGAGACTGGAATTTCCTGAGACACCCAGAATTGTGACCGTTTCAAAATACATTGTGGTTAGAGTGAACAAGTCACCTCATCAGACATCCATGCTGGGTCAACCCTTTGGTTCTTAGAGGGCATCAAAATGCACTATACCAACATTTGAATCTGCTCACTGGGAGGAATACTTCACTCTAGGAAAAAAATCATACTTTTTAAATAAAAATACACATGCTGCAATTTTAGTGGGTTATTTTGATGAAATATAACTCTCTAGCGCCCTTAAGTCTTTGGAATTTATCAGATCTGATTTGCTGTAGAATGTTACATTCCACAAACTGTGTTTCTCTTAAAAGGGTATTATTCTATTAGAGTTGTTTTTACCTATAAGTATGTTTTAAATTTGATAGGTATTCAAGTGTGTAAATTTTATAGTTGTGTCGTGGTGGAAAGAGAACTAGGCGGTGCGTGAGGGGACTGGCTCCATCTTTGGGCCACCTGGGTCGCCTATGCATGACCCCCTCAAGCTCGGGATTATTTATTGGTCAACTAGAGAGGGCTGGTAGCAGGCATGCTCGTTTTGAGCATTCTTACAATCAATGACTTTATTTTAGTTTTACCAGCTCTTTGTGCTCTGCATAAAATAGACTACTATGTAAATACAAAGCCTGGTATTCTGATAAGCTCCTTTACAAGTTTTATTAAAGTGGATCAGATATATATTTCTACTGTCAACTGAAAATATTTCTTGAAAATGAATTTTACTTAATTCTCTGCTACCATTAGTAGTTTAGTCTAAATAGATCAAGCAAAATACATTTATTACAATCAAACTTGTACCTATTTTGTTTTAAGATTTTCAAAAGCGATTTGCGCAATTACAAAAATTTCGCAACAGCCCAGAATACAAAGCATTTTATCAAGTCAACCAGGTCAACATAATAGCAAATGCTATTTCTTCATATTTGGTTTCAGCTGACTATTGAACTTTAATCTGATTGTCACACTTACAGCAAGAGACAAAATAACTTCAAAAATCCACCGCTGTTCTGTAATTCCGTTTCAGAATCAATATTTTAATATATCCCAGAAGGTAAATGGAAACCACATAGCTACATATGCTAAACTTTGAGTATAAGAAACTCCCCAAGTGTTTATTTTAGGTATATTGTCATTTTTTCCTCCATTTGAAAACAAGAATTTGGTTTTATGTGCTTTATGGATGATATAAATCCTAATTTGCTTATTAATCAATGAATGAAGAGCTATTGAATTATCATATAAAAAGTGCTACAGGGTAATAAAGCACATGCATCTTACTAGGTAACATCTATTTTAGATTCTCCAGTTATACTGCATTTTTTCTCCATCACAGATAATTTAAATTAAATATTTTTGCTCAGTTAGTTGTCTTCTATTTGTCTCCACTGAACTTACAGGAAAAAGAATCTTTTGTGCTTTGTCATAGCTGTATCCTAGGAGCTTATCACACAGATCTCAACAAAATAGGTATTTGAAAAATATTTGTTGAATAAATGAATAGCTTACAAATTAGTTGAGGGAACAATGCATATTGTTTATTTAGAGTAGGTGTTGTCATTTACCCTGTATAAAAGAGATGGCATCTGAGCTGTGATTGAACAGAAGATATAGGATGTGGTGTAGAGGCAAGGTGAAAAGGGATAGTAGTGAGAGAATCTTCCCTCCTGGGTCTCATATAACTGACTCTGAGTTTTATATATGTTCAGTCATGGAAATCCACCAAGAATATCATGCTCATTACAGAACACATCGCCTGAAAAACACCATGAGTTAATATATTTTAGGTAAATCTAGAAGGGTGTCATATTTGAAATTATACTTCAGTGTGTCTTCTGGGTTAAAAAATATGACCCATTATTACAATTTTTAAAGCTACATTTTGGTTTAGGTATGGGATAGCACATAGACTTCACCCCAGTTGTCAAAAGTGATTAGTATCTAGTAAACATTCATAGGCCATGTCAGGGTTTAGTAGATCTCCCTTGTATGGCACACAGGAACACTGACAGGCTAGGAAGTCCATGTGGATAATTCTAGTGAGATGCCAACTGAGAGATCACCTTGCAGAAGATGACACCAAAACATGGAAGGGGCCTGCACTACTGAGTCCAGTCTCAGAGTCACCTGACCTGCACTGGTTTTTACATGAGTGAGAGACAAGCTTTGGCCCTCATTTTTAATAGCACAGACTAACTTTCAGTGGTTAAAAAAAGGATTAAAATGTGAGGAATTTATATTAGGAAACTTACAAATATTGCTGAGGGTCACAAAATTAGACCTGAACATCAAGAAAGAAATACTAGCTTTCTAGATAAGAAGGTCTAATATCATGAATATAATCCTTCCTATGTTAAAGTATTCATTTGATCCCAATATAAATACCAACCAGTTATCTTTCTGCAACTAAACAAGTTGTTTCTAAATTTAATAAGAAAAAATCCATAACAAAATAGTGGAAAAGAAAGGCAAATATTAAGGAGTGAGCTTTCAAGACATTAAGCAAATACAAAGTCTCAATATTCAAAACAGTATGGAAGAACCAAGAAACAATCAAAAGCTGGATAAATATACATGAGATAAGCATAGTTTCAACTCAGTATGTTAAAAAATGACCTTCTAAAAAATTTTTGTTGAATTTATTGGGGTGATTGGATAATAAAATTATATAGGTTTCAGATGTACAATTCTATATTACATCATCTGTATATTGAATTGTGTGGTCACCACCCAAAGTCAAGTCTCCTTCAATCACCATTTATCCCCCCTTTACCCGCTTCTACCACCCCTCAACTCCCTTTTCCTGTGGTAAGAACCATACTCTTGTCTGTGTCTATGAGGGTTTTTGTTGTTGTTGTTGTTGTTGTTGTTTTGTTAATCTTTTTATTGTAGTCATTCAGCCCCACAATCCTCCTCCCCTCTGACCATCTCTATGAGTCTGTTTCTATTTTGCTTGTTAGTTTTTTTTGTTCATTAGATCCTACCTATAAATGATATCATATGGTACTTGTTTTACTCTGACTGGATTATTTCACTTAGCATAATATTCTCTGGGTCCATCCATGCTGTTGCAATAAGTAAGATTTCCTTCTTTTTATGGCCAAATAGTATTCCATTGTGAAAATGTACTGCAGCTTTTTTATCCACTCATCTACTAATAGTTACTTGGGCTGTTTCCAAATCTTGGTGACTAAATAATGTGGCAATGAAAATAGGAGTGTGTAAGAGGTCCGTCCAGGAATAGTCTAGTCATGGTTAATATACTGAGAATGGTTTGTGCAACATCCATGTAGTCTGGCAGCCAAGGAGAGTGGACTTGAATGCACTCTGCATGAGCATTATGACTGCACTGTGCTAGTCAGTGGAGGTGGTAGATGCCATTGAATGAGTATGTGTGCTATTTGGCTGTCGCATTCAAAATGACCAAGCAAGGAGAGCAAGAAATCTGCATCAAATTTTGAGTGAAGCTTGAACATTCCTCCACAGAAACTATTTGGATAATTCAAGAGGCTGCAGCTATGGGCAACTGATGATTGGCAGCTTCATCGTGACAATGTGCTGGATCGTGCATCATGTCTTATGCGGGGCTTTTTTGTGAAACATCAAATCATCCAGGTGACCCAGCCCCCCTATAGCCCAGATTTGGTGCCCTGCAATTTCTGGCTTTTTCCAAAACTAAAATCACCTTTGAAAGTCTGGAAGAGATTTCAGACCGTCATGGGAAGTGGGGTTACTGGGTGGAGGGGGACAAAGGGGCAAACACTGGGACAACTGTAATAGCATAATCAATGAGACATGATACCACACAGCAGTTGAAGAGTATCAGGCAGATTTTTGTATTGATGCTGAAATAGTGCCAAGAAACATTGAGTGAATAAAAAGGTAGCAAGATAGTATACGCACATTTATTTATTCATGTTAATAATAAAAATAAAACTGTGTGTGTCCACACATGCATGTGTCTATATTCATTGATAATACATAAATTCTTAGGAAAAACACCAAACTTTTAATAGTGGTTACCTCTGTGGAAAACATTGAAAAGATAAATTTCACTTTTAACGCCACATAGTTCTGCATTTCTTCCTTCCTTCCTTCCTTCCTTCCTTCCTTCCTTCCTTCCTTCCTTCCTTTCTTTCTTTCTTTCTTTCTTTCTTTCTTTCTTTCTTTCTTTCTTTCTTTCTTTCTTTCTTTCTTTCTTTCTTTCTTTCTTTCTTCCTTTCTTCCTTTCTTCCTTTCTTCCTTTCTTTCATGTGTGTGTTTGTAGGAAGATGCTAGGTAAGGAGAGAATGAGAATTTTATTCTTAAACAATATGTATTTGAGAATAAATATATAAACATATAATATATAAAAACAATATATCAAGTATTAATTGCTGTGTCATCCAGTGCCATCCTTATAATCCCTTCAACCCCATTTTGGTGATTAGCTAGGCAAGCCACAGATATCTCTGAAGGACAAGTACTAGAACACTTAGAACTGTCCAAAATTACCTTCTTTCTTTGTTTGTTGTTTCACTCTACACATTAGAATATAAGTTTTGAGAAAGGAGAGAATCAGTCAGCCTTTCATTTTCTGTAGCTCCTGGTCCTAGAATAATGCATGGCATACAGTGTATGCTCCATAAATATTTATTCCATGAATAACTTAAGCAATGAAAAGAAAAAGAATGACTTGCTGGGTAAATTATTGCCCATTTCACAATCATATGTAGTCTTACCCCACCAACCAATTCTTTAACAAGAGCTTAGTCTCCTTTCACCTGCTGATTTCAAATTGCATGATTTCCTTATGACCTATATCCTATTTTCTTAGCCCTTCTCTATCTGTAAAAGATCTCTTCTTCTCTGCTAAGTCAATGACATCAAGTGTCATTGGTGAGTTCTGTGACTTTGAGTGAAACAATGTATAATAAAACCAGTTTTATCATAGGCTAATTGATATAAAAAAGAGTTGAATTTCTATGGCATCTCATCAACATTATAAAGAACCACTGAACAAAGCAACGTTATCAAGGCCTTGTGGTATTTGATTGATAAATTAAAGGAGGGATTCTGGAAGCTTGGCTTTCAGTTCATGTCTGCACTCCCCTCTCCATTTCAATTTCTTCGTAGATTGATACTAAAATGGGTCAGGCAAATTGGTGGCAGCCAGAGAATATGCCAGAAGCCCTCCAGTTCTGCAGGGTTCTTTGGGGAGGAGAAGAATGAGGGCCCTCATTCCCCTAGGGGTGGGGTGTGGTGAGAGGCAAGCACCTACTGGAGGAGAGAAGATGTTGCCTGCCTGTCTCAAGTAGTTCCTTGAGAAGATCTGATCATCAAAACCTATGAATTCCCCATAAATAAATGAGTAGATAAAAGAGTGGTACATATGTACAATGGAATATTACTCAGTCATAAAAAAGAATGAAATCTTACCATTTGTGACAACATGGCTGGACACAGAGAGTGTTAAGCTAAGTGAAATATAATAGCTTATGTTTAATACCTTAGAAAGATAATACCTTATGATTTCACTTACCATATATGTGGGATCTAAAGAACAAAATAAATGAACAAACAAAACTGAAACAGATTCATAACACAGAGAACAGACTAAGGTTTGCCAGGTGGGAGGGAGCTTGGGGAGCTGGGTGAAAAAGATAAAGGGATTAAGAAGCACAAATTAGTAGTTACAGAGTAGTCATGGGGATGTAAAGTACAGCACAGGGAATGTAGTCAATAATATTGTGACAGCTATATATGGTGCCAGGTGGGCACTGAAAATATCACAGGGGGCACTTTGTGAAGTGTATGATTGACCACTATGCTGTACACCTGAAGCCAATACAAAATAAATTAACTGTAATATAAAGTGTAATTTAAAAATCTTATGAATCCCCATAAAAATGGTCTGTTCCCCTCACCTTGCGGAGGATAGTCCCGGGAGGGCCTGCCAGTTCCACTCACCCTAGGGACCCTGCAGTAAGACCCAGTAGTAAAAAAGGCACCAGTTGAATAGAGCTGCTCTACCAAACACTGTACCTGGCTCTTCTGAACATAAAAGAACGCGTAGGAATGGCGTAAAGCCTGTCCAGTATTTGGCTAGCAATGTAATAGGGCCAATCTGAAGGCAGGGTCATTCACAGTTTTGTATAGATTTTAATAGGGAGATTTTTTAAAAAATGACTCGTGAAGGTGTTTTAGAGCTTTTAAAAACTTATGCACTTATTTCATGATTTAAGGCCATTTACCACAGAGAGAAAGAGAGTTCAAATCTGTAACTTGAAAAATACACTTGAAAAGCAAAAGAGTAACTAAGGATATGCAAATGGCAATAAGCATATAAAATGATGCTTGGTCTCATTTGTAATTGGAGAAATGTAAATTAAAACAGAATGGTTACAATTAAGAAAGATTGACAATCCAAAGTATTGGTGGGTCATACAATGTGTTTAGTCGTCCAAATTAGTACAAACCCCGTAAAAGCTGTTGACATTATAAACTAGAGTTTAACATATGCATACTCTATGATCTGGAAAACCTAGTCTTAGTTACGTACCCAAGAGAAATGTATCATGTATGAAAAGACACATTGTCAAGAATGCTTATAGCAATAGCATTAGCAACAGCCCCAAGCTGAAAAACAACCTGAGCCTCCAGCAACAATAGAATGAAACTTGAAGTATTGTTATACAATGTAATACTGTGTGGCAATAACAATAGTAGACCACAGCTATGTGCAACAGCATGGACAAATCTCAGTGTTTAACCACATAGTTAGAAAAAACAGGTTTATTTTTATAGGAAATTTCAAAACAGGAAAATTAATCTGTGGTGATAGAAGTCAAGACAGTGGCTACCTGTGGGGAGAAGGGAGAGCTAGTTATTTGGAGGGGGCAGGACTGGGTGCTGGTGATGTTTCTTGACTTGGATGATGGTTCCTGTGTATGTTTGTTTTATAGCAATTCAGTGAGATGTACGCTTATGATTTGCAGACATCTCTGTAGATATGTTATACTTGATTTTAAAAAAAAAGCTAAAAGACAAAGTAAAAGCATATGCCATGTTATGGATGGGTGTCTTTAAGCTACTGCCAAACTCTCTCTGCTAATGTGATTTTTGCACTTCCCTCTCTGCAGAGACACATGTTGCTGGCCAATAATACAATTGTGTGTGTTTTTTTTGGTTTGTTTTTCATTTGCTAAGCAATGAACAAGCATTTTAAGTTCTATTTGTTGGTGTGGAAATTGATGAAGAAGATTTTTCATAGCATGTTTATTATAAAACATGAGCGTTTTACATAACTTTTATATTTCTAGGTAAACCAAGATGTTTTTGAGGGTATAAAATGATGATATACTAAATACTTCTATCAGAAGAATGAGTGAGGAAACTTGTTCTCTATGGCAGACACTGAGTTTACACACGGCACTCTGTCTTGACACTGGCCCGCTCTCAGCCTGGAATCATCTTCTGTCATATTTAGATCAAAACCCAAAGCCTGTTTCTCGCCTTCCCACAACTACGCGGGGTCATAAGACTGGCTCCACGTTCCCTGCTCCCTGTCCCTCATTCGGCAATGTTTTCCCGCCAGACACTCATGTGGCTGGCTCCATTATTTGTTGAATGGATGGATGGATTCATGTGGGATGCTTATGTACATTTAAAGAGAAAAACCCCATAAACATTCATAGTATTCAAAGGTTCAAAGTTGTATGCCCCCTCCTCCATCTTCTAAGAAAACTTTGTAGCTCCAGGCGCAGACTCTTCATGACTCTTATTTATTTATTTAATTAATTACCTAGTTATTTATTTATTTATTTACGATGTAATCTTTATTGCATTTTTTTTCTTTACCATTTAGTCCCCTTATACCCCCTCCCTCTTCATGTCTCTTTTGGATGATGCTTTCATTACATGGGTTTTACATGTTTGTAGTAGAAAACTGAGAAAGTGAAGATGAGTATTAACAGAAAACTGCAAATAGTTTCTGCCTCACAGGACACAATCAGTAGAAGAGGAAACCCTCTCCCTGGGTCTTCTCAGGCTCTGACCAGGACTGAGGCTCGCAGACTGTATCTCATCCTTGAACGGTGTAGGGGGAGAGAGCACCTGGCCCCAGAGTGAGGCAGGGTGGGTTGGGAACAGATCAAGACCTACATGTAAGAACTGGGATGCTGACCAATAACTGTAGCTAACCCAGTAAGTACCGACTGGCTCTTATGCTAGCCCAGGCTTAAGCATCCTGTATATGTTAACACGTTTACTTACTATTACAACCTAACTGGGCACAGACGCGGGAAGTGTGGCAAGGAGTGGTGCAAGATCACACAGTTAGTTGGGGGTTTAACCCAGGCAGCCTGGCCAGAGAGTTCACACAGAGAGTTCACAGGTTATTAACTCTCAGAAAGAATCCAGACCAGGACTCAAGCTTGAAGGTGGAATTGGGGAGAGGCCCAAGTGAATGTAATTGAGGGAGGAGGGCGCTCTGGGCCTGGAAAGGGGTCCAGAATGGAGCAGCAGCGCCCCCTGCAGTTCAATTGATTTGTATTCCAATTAGCATTGTGAAGAGCTTTCTGAAGATCCTCTCAAGGCAGCTTGTACTTCATCTTGCCTTGGACTCTAGTCATCTAACTCTAAGTCCTAGTCCTAGGCTAGTTCTAATCCTAGTCCTCCCATGCTTATTGAACCCAGAACATCTGTGCTGAGTACACACTAAGTATTACAGTCAGTGACTAGTTGTCTGCATTTAAAATAGCATCCCAGGTGACTGTTAGGCAAATGCCCTTCAGAATTTGAATAGGAAATTATTGAAAATCAAAGCCTTTAGATTTAAAGGTGCAAAAATTCTAATGATGGGATTTCATTAGAATGAAGGATGGACACCATGGGAGATATTTGGGGACACAGAAGACCTATACAGCCGACTTAGAGCCACACCTTATGGACAACTGCTGATACTTATTGTTAAGGTCTGCTAAGGTCTGCCTGGTGCTGAGCGTTGTGCTACACTTGGTGTTTCCAGCAGGAGCAAACAGCTCATAATCCCCTAAAGAGAAGGAGCATCTTGTTTGCCCCATCCTCTTTTCCCTTCTTTGTGTCCTTCCTTTCCTGTTTCATTGTCCCTGTCCTCTGCTCCTTCCCTCCCTAAACATTTGTGGCACATATCTAGGTTATCTATTCTCCACCAGGAATTTGAGGAGTGAGGAGGCACAAGACTAAGTAACACTGTCGCACCTGGGCATCACTGAGCCCTAAGCAGAGGTGACAGATGGGGAAATAGAAGGACAGACAATTGTCTGTGTCGTAGCCAGAGCTGCACAGCTAACTCAGAACAGAAAAGAAAGGGCTCCTGCCTGAAGAATGGTGCTTGATTTGAAAAATAATGTATTCATTTGATTGGGAAATTGGGTTTTCTCAAACACATTGTATGAGATGACGTATGTACACATATTACACTATTGTAAAATAATTTTATTAACTTATCAGGGAGGGGCAGGGCATTTTACTCTTACTGTCTCTAGGTGTAGTCTGAATTCCTGTTTCCAAGGTTTAGGAATCCTTTGTTCTAGGGGAGAGAATTAAGTGACAGTTTTTCTCAGAAGACTAGCCCCATGTCTCTCAAATCTGACTTGCAGATAGGTTTTTTTGGTCCATGCTGATTTATTTTTCATTTTTAGCTTTTTACTTATTTATTATCAAATTATTTTTAATTTACAGTTGATATATATTATATTAGTTTCAGGTATACAGTATAGTGATTAGACATCTATATAACCGATGAAGTGATCACTCCAATAACTCTAGTACACTTTGGCACCATACATAGTTATCGCAATATGACTATTTCTTACGCTGTACTTTATATCCTTGTGATTGTTTTTAGAAATGGCAATTTATAAATCCCTTTCACAGTTTTTATTCATAACACTGTTTTAAATGGAATCAATGGCCAAGATTAAACATTTGGGATATTATCATGAAAATCTAGGCTTCAGGTTTCTTTGGAAAATTCTGGCAATATGGGGATGGTATTCCAAGGGAAACAGTTGGCTAAAGCCGAACAGAGACCTCATATCTCCAGCGTGTCCCAGCCCTGTCAGTCCTCATGTTGCTGACGCTGATTCCCGAGGGCCAGCTGCTGTTATCACCTTCTTCCTGGTCTCCTTCAAACACCTACATTACATGTACTGCTAGTTCAAATGGAGGAGGGCTCTGGACTGGAAGAAAACGCCAGTTTGCTAATGGTCAGCAAGCCAGGTGGCAGTGGGGCTCTGTGAACGGTGGGGACCCTTGCACTGATCAGGAGGAGTTGGGACGTCTAGCGGTCCAGGGCCACGTGCAGCCCTGAGAACCTGGCAGGGTCGGACTGCCCGAGACAGGGGAGCCGCCTCTTCAGAAAGCAGCACCTGGGCTTGCATGTCTGGACTGCAGATCAGAGACTCCTCTGTTTTTCTGAGATGCTAAACCCAGATTTTTGGGGAAAGAACACAAAGGTGACAATGGGTGAGGGTCTTGGATAAGAGAGTGATTAGTGTAGTTTCAATTAGAAAAAAGGAAAACAATGTTACATTTTTGGTACCTGAATGTTGTCCTTTATGGTTTGATTCATATGAAATAGTCATCAGCAATTTGTGCGATGGAAATTTGCTGTCTAAAACATCCATAATGCCTTGGTGAGTGATCTGGTTATAGAATCTCTTCCTTCATTACTTTATCCATTCGTACATTCATTCACCAGATGTTGGAGCATCTACCGCGGTTGTGGTGTAGGAGTGCATAACAGTGAACAATATATAGTCCCAAGTTCTCCCAGTTCTTTGCGGGGATGTGGATGAGAGATGGAGAATCAGAGTGGCAAAGACTGCTCGGCGGCAAGGAGTTTGGGGTCTTAATTCTTTTTCTATCCTTAAACTGCAGGGCAAGCTTGGGCCAACTACTTATCCTTTCTGGGCTTTACCTGTATTCAAATGGGACTAAATTATCTTTAGTTTCTTATTAACTTCTAAAATACTTTGCTGAAGAAAAGAGACATGCACATCTGGATGTAAATGCAGATTTTCATATGTAAGAAGGAATAGTTAATTTCTTTCCTAGGCTTTAGTTTTCTTCATGTATCTGATTTCCAGATATGGGAGTAAAAACGCATTTTATTTTGCTCTAATGTGTTTAATCATCTAAGATTTTATGTATAAGAAATTAAATGAAAACTGTTTTTTCATTCACAGTTATTGGAGGAGAAGGAGGCTGGTGATGATACTGTTGAAAGTAGATGGTTTGACTCTCTCTGTGTTTAGAATTTACTGTCAAAACGCAAAGGTGAATGAGGGCTTTGGGGAAGAAGAGACTTGCAAGAATGTTATGCAGTTGGGGTAATGGGTTTATTATATCCATAAACAAGTAAGCATTTATTGGTGTTTTGCCAAAAATAAAGGACAAGGAGACAAAAACTCTTTTAGCATGAAAACAAGACAGCTGCAAGAGACCAATACTGAGCTCACAGACTCTCAAAAGATCACAGAACCTGAAATGAGAGCTTTCAGGTTGTATAGTTAGTTATTCAGACAATAAAGTCAACTATACAATGCAAGCTACACATGGCAATAAAACACGGTTGGCAAGGCAGTCTCTCACTGGGGGACAGAGAAAGGCTTGCTAGGTAGGGCCTGGGGTCACTGATGGGGAAGGGTATTAAAACCTCATAAATCCTCCGTATCTTTTCTCCATTTCAGGAACTTCTTTTGAGTAACTTTCACCTTCTTCACTGGAGGGCAGAGAATCGGCGAAGCGCTTCAGGAAGCCCCCGTACCTTTTCTGGTAATCCATCCACCATTCTGGGCGACCCACTCTTCTCATGAAGCCGCCGTATCGCTTCTGCAGCTCTTTGGCTTCGTCTTCCAGTTGGGGGCTCCTCTTTAAGCCTCTCATGAAGCCCCCATATCTCTTGCTCACTTCTTCAACATCACTGCCCTCTTGGTGGTGGCCGCTCTCCCTGTTGTCCCCAGTTCCCAGCAGCTCTTTCAGGGCATCGGAGGAATTGCCCAGAGTGTCGTCCTCCCCTGCGTCCTTCTTCATGAAGCCCCCGTATCTCTTGGCAAGGAGTTCACCCCCGTTGGCCTCTTCTTCTGGCTCCAGAGGATAAAGCTCGTCCATTTTCTTCATGAAACCTCCATACCTTTTCATGAAGCCCCCGTACTTCTTGGCCAGCAAGTGGCCCTCCTCCTGCCTGCCGCTGTCCCTGAGAGAGCCCGTGCCTTCCTGAGGAAGCTCCAGTTTGGACAGCTGCAGCAGCTCCTTGCAGGCGTCCCAGGTTTTGAGAGAAGGCAATTTCCCTTCACACTCCAGTGTGCAAGCCTGGGAAAAGAATTCGATTTAAGGATAAAAAGAGGCTTCTCTTGTTTTATTAAGTAAACAGATTTGTTTGGACCACAATATACTTGCTTTGATATGAAAACTCTCACATAATAATCTGTATTTTCTTATCACAATTTTTCATCATACTAAACAGGCCAATCAAAGAAAAATTGATTTAGAAAAATCGTGGAGAATTAATTGAAACATATTAGAGTTTTTCTTTTACTTTTAACAGATTGTATATATTGGGCCATTTCAATACTGCAAAAGATGTTATCTACTCAGTTTGAACCTAGGTTGGCTTCCTGCATAATCTAATTTCATTGGATAATTTTCCACTGTTGATTTCATTTTATTTGAGTGTTTCCTAGCCAAGAGGGAGAAATTTCTCTTTACATAATTAGGGAGATTATCCCAAAATTTCTTTTATCTTCTTGTCTTACAGGATAAAATCAGTATTAATGATATAAGGTTTGTTTACTTTCTTGTGTTAATGTTTTACCTGCAATGGTATCCAATATTCCTGCAAACATTTTCAATCTTTAAAAAAAATTCAAAAGAAGTTTGAAAAAAGACCTTGTAAAAACAATTTAAATTCTATGAATTATTTGGGTTATGATATACTGATTTGATGAAAGTAGAGGTTTCGTTTTTCTTCCCTCTTAATTGATTAAAACAGATTTAATTATCCTGAACCAAATGTTTGTAGTTATGAAGAACCAATGCGAAATTATATATATGCTAATGTTTAAATTATTCATGTTACTTTTTCTTAACATTTAGTTACAGTTGTATGGAAAAGATGTCTTTTCCAATGGAAATCATGTTATCTGACAAAATAGAAATGATCCATTTACAACTCCTTCCTTTTTATTATATAATTAAATTCTAATCATTGTAAGAGGCTATATATTCTAATAAAAAGTGTGGTGATTGCTGGGAGGAGGGGTATAAAGGACTAAATGGTAATGGAAAAATACAATAAAGATTAAATAAAAAAGATTCTCTTGTATTCAACAAATCATTTGGCTATGATAAAAAGAGTACTAATTATACATGAAGATGTGATATTTCTGAGTATTTCAGGGATTTTTTAATAGCCCCCTGAAGTTTACTTATAGAACCCAGGTTACTGACCCTTTACTTAGAAAAACCAGGTTCTTTCTTGATATTTAAAAATATTTTGTATATTGATTACATATAACATAGGCACATATTTTAACAATGTAAGAAAGCATTTTATTACTGCAACAAAATTCTTTAGGGTGAATATTTAATGAACTTTTAGTGATTATTTAAGTTTTGTACCTAAGAAAATTAAATATATGCAATATAAAAACCTAAAGATGATTTAATGAAAACAATCCTGTTTTACTTTTATTATTTAAGAAATCAAAATGTCATTAACAATTAAAATGTTTAGGTGTCAATAATATTTTTATTTTAAAAATATAATTTAAATTATTTCTGTACCATATATTAATATTGAATATTTTGTATAGTATAACCGAAATTCTTTTCAATGTTAGGATTTCTTCAAAAAGTGACAAATAATTAGAATAAAACATTCATACTAAAAAAAGTCACCAGAAGTTATATGCTCCTTGTATGTCTATGCATTTTTTGTTGCATTTATCTCACACTGTGTTCTATGGTCAAGGTCATATCGGACAGTAAATTCAATTTGGACATCAGTCATAGCATGGCTACATATCTTTGCACCTCCCACAGAAACAAGGATAAGTGTCTTTCATGTGGTTGAAGGTCAATTAATTGTTACATTGATTTTACTACATAGTTTTGGCTAGGCAACCTTATTTCTCATGTGTTTTTGCGTCCAAGATAAAATTCCAGAACTGCTGTAATTCTAACAACACAGTCATTAACAAAGCCTTTTGCCACAGAGAAAATGTAAGCTTCTATACAAAACAAATCAGTTAACTATTTAAGAGGCAACATTTTTCTTGTAATTGAAAATTTTTCTTGAACATTGAGATATTATGTTAACTTACAAATGATTTTAATAAAATCTTAAATATGTATCACACGATGCCTTTTGAATAAAGAACAATCTGAAAAAAATAAATATAAAGCCCTATTATTCATCTACTCTTTAAGGCTGTGTTAAGCACATGTATGTATCAAATCAAGTGAATTAGGTAATTCAAATGAAACAAACAAACCTTTAGCCTGAATTATATGCCTTTGATTTTGTGCAATCCTTTCCTTAATTTTTGCCACTATTTTATGTATCTACATAAAAATTTCTTCAAAGGCTCCAGTGAAGAGCTTAACCCCTCCTTGGATGAATACATTATTCTTCACTGAGCTGCTGAAGTCATCACAGAATTTCAACAAATTGAGAAGAGTGCAAATGCATCACAAGGAGGCCAGTTAAAATGAAGCTTCCCCAGTCCCGAATTCAGAGCTTCTGATCAGTAGAGCATCAGTGGTGATTCAAGGGCACATGGACTATGATTAGAATTAAGAGCTCTTTTGTTCCCAGCACCTCCCCCCTCCCATTCAGTGGCGTGGTTTATCTTTGCTAGTTGCCACCTCTTTGGACGCTGGCCAACTCTCCTGTGCCTTTTTCGGAGGATCAAACTGTTATCTCCCTAGGTTTTACAAACGCACATTCAAGACGTGACAGAAGTTGAATCCCAGCTTCACTTGCCTGTGAGACAGTTGCTGATGTCTTTCCCCTCTACTGCGTGCTCCCCTTCCTTTCGCTGGACCCCTCCCCCCCTCATCCCTTAGTTCTCACAGGTGAGGACAAGGGCTTGCGGGACACGAGGTTAAAAGGGCTAGAGAAATGAAATCCGAAAAAAGGAGACGAAATGTACTAATAAGAAATGACAACATTGTCCGCGGGCAGGATGAGAGCATGGCTGTGTCTGAAAGGGTCCCTTCGTAGGATGTTAGAAGTTGGGGGGACTGAGCATCTTCCTTGGGACAGGTAAGGTGACAACCCCGTGCTTTCCAAGGTGCTGAAGAGAGCACACCGCGGGGCTCCCGTATCCCGGAAGTTCAAACAAACTTGGTTAGTGTGGGGATGTGGCCGCCCTTACTGGTCCCTAGGTAGCTGCAAGTCCCTGAAGGTAAGTGCTAAAGCGGGACCCGGGGCAGCCTTTGGGGGAACAGTCGGGAGACCCGAGTCACCGGAGATCCGGGCTGCGGCGGTGCGGACCTAGTGTGACCAGAGGACGCGCCACGCGGGGGCCCCCACTGGCTCACCCGCAGCGCTGACACTCACCAGCGGGTTGAGGTCGGTCGGGCGCGCCAGGCGGTAACTGCACGTCGCGCAATCCTGGCTGCATTCCGCCTGCACGGTCGCCAGGAGCCCGGGGCCGAGCGCCAGTAGCCAGGTGCAGAGTCTCAGGAACCGCGCCATGGGCTGCAGGGAGAGAGGGACGCGAACTCGGAGCCTGCCTGAAGCGAGCGGGTTCCTCGGAGGGACCGTCGCCGAGACAGTCCCAGCCGGGAGTTTGTGGGACAAGAGAGCAGGAGCTCTTAGGGATGCTCCTGCCTCGGTCCCCGCCCGCCCGGCCGACGCTGTTTTGAGAGGCCGGGGAACAGCTCAGATCGCCTCGCGGTTCCCAGGTTGGCACTGTCGCCCTGAGTCCTGGGCTGCTCAGGACACTGGCCTCTCTTCCAGAGCGTCTGCTGCTCCAGGCAGGATTCTGGAGGGAACAGCGAAAGACCAAACGCGCGAAAGCGGGAGACTGGAGAGGAAGTTAGGAACCCCATGCAATGAAACGCAGAATAAAACAGATCAGGTGGACGACCCCAAAGGCACGCAGCCAGGGCGCGCTCTGGGCAAGTTCACTCACGTTGACGCTGTCCCGGTGGCGCAGCAGCTTGGTGGAAGAAGCCGAGTCCCAGCCGCTACACTAGAAGGGAGAGGAGAAAGCAGGTGTCAGGTAAGCGGCGTCGGGGAGAAGCTGCCGGGGGCGCAGGCAGTCTCCGGCCTCACCGCAGCGGTTGTCAGTGTCGCCACGGGGCCGCGGTCTGGACTGCAGGTCTCAGAGCGCCTGCCTTGCCTCTCCTGGCTGTCCCAGCGCTGGCGGCGGCTGGACCCACTTTATAATTAGCCTCAAACCGAAGGAGGTGAGCGCGCCCCAATCGCCGGCGGGCTACAGCTGACGCAGGCCCTACGCCACCCCCGCCGACGCCGTCACGGGAGGGGTCGGTCCCAGCTGGTGCTCGCCGGGCTCCAGCCCCCGGCCCCGTAGGGAGGAGGCGGTGTGGGAGGGAGCTTGAGGTTTTCCTCACCGCCAGGTGACAAACCAAGGTAATTAGGGAATTTGGGGAAAGAGTGGGATGAAATCAAGTCCCCTCCGATAAGGGCAATGCAATTGCGCCTGGGGTGAGCGCTCCAGGGACAGAGCCGAGGTGGGACGTTAGGAGGGGCAGATGGACTGATCTGGATTTCTGGAATGCTGGAGACCCTCCGAGTTGGGGAACAGGCCCTTCTTCGCCTCCCCCTGGGGCGCCCTCGCGGTCGCGGGGGGCACTAAGCACAGCTGTCCCGAAAGTCGTTATTTATTCACCTGCCTGTCTCAGCACTAGACCCCGAGTTCCTTGCTATAACACTTAACAGCGTCAGGCGCATAGTAGGCTCTCAGTTAATGGTTAAACGATGAAAACTTTTCGGGAATCTTAAAATCTCAGGACTGAGCTTTCGCCTTTCGCGTTAGTGAGACCGTTTGCCAAGAGCGGACGCAGTAAAGCCTAAGCTTCTGGAACGGAGTTCCTCAGGGAACTGCATGCGGTTCCGCCACTGCGGGAGCGCACCCGCGTCTACCCAGCTTCCCAGGCAGTCTGCCAAATCGGGATCGCTGCCTCCAGGGCTGCCCAAGGTGTCCCCGGGGGTGTTGGATGAGTACGAGAGGGTGCCGGGGCGGGTGCGATGTCAGCACGCCAGGACCCTAGTGTCCAGGGAGCGATGAGGGACGCGGTACCCAGAGTGTTCAGGGCTTGGGACGCGCAAATCCTCTTGACAGTGAGGGGGCGGAGAGCCAGATCTGGTAGCCGGAGCTGACATTTGAGACTCGCTCGGCCACTTTCTAGCTCAACGGAAAATTGCTAAGGGGCAAGTTATTTACGTTGTCTAAGGACTCAGTACCCCATTTGGAAAATAGGGACAGACGTAATGTGCCATTCATAGGGTTCCCGAGATACGCATATGAAATAATGAACGAACACATTTAGACTTGTCCCTGGCACAGAACAAGTTCTAAAAACGTGTTTCTAATAATCTGTCATCTATCTACGTCCCGGTTTGTCTATCATTTACCCATCAGACATCTGTTTATCCATCTATTTTTGTTATCTATCTATCATCTCTCTTCTTTCTATCTATCTATCTATCTATCTATCTATCTATCTATCTATCTATCTATCTATCTATCTATCATCATGTATCTATCTCTCCAGGCTTGAGAGGGAAACTGCAAACAGTCCCAGAGCCCATACGTACATAGAGAAAGGGTCTTAGGACTTTCCTAGCCATAGCGCCCGGTGCAAAGGACTGACCACTACTTCAACCTTCGTGGGGACCAGCAGCCACACGGCTCCCTCCCGAAACTCGGGTCGCGCTGCATCTCCTGCTTCGCTCGCTAGAGGGCAGCGCTCTCCTGTGTAGGTTTGGGCGCTCCTGGGAAGCGGGTCTCAGCGTACCGGCTTCGGACACGCACCTGGGGGGCCGCAGAGCCCCAGTGGCGCGCCGCCTGCCATCCGGGCTGGGGCATCTTTGAGGTCGGGGCCGGGGAAGCGGGCACGAGGGTGCGGCGACAGGATGCCCGGCATAGCCCTAAGATATCTTGCCAGGAAAGCATAGTTTCCTCTTCGACATTTTAAGCTCTTCACATCAGGGGCTGATGGTGTCCTCTCCAGATACTTATTCCTGTCCCCAAAGGAAAGGAGAGCTGACATCTGTAAATGAGATGTCCCCTAGTTGCCCAGACTTTGTAAAGGCAGCCATTTACACTGCAGTGAGTACTCAGTAGTAAAGGAGTGCACGAGTAAATCCAGCCCAGCCGGTGGCAGAACTATGTCCCCCCACACCTCCTCACTGGTGGTACCCGCCTCAGGCCTGGTTTACTTCAGCTGGAGCAATTAAATGAATGCTTGCTTCGAGTTAGTTTCTCTCCGCGAATCTGCATGTTTCTCTGAGGCTTTTTAAATGTCAGCGGAGAGAAAAAGGTGGGGGGGGGGTGCTGTCCACTAGGTGTAGGGCTAGAGTTCTTAGTGCCCCAGCACCTGCTCAAATAATTGGGACATAGTGGGTGCTGAATAACTGTGTTGGCTGACTGGCTGAAGGGACAAATGGGTGGTGAGAGGCCCATCTCGTTTCCTACCCTAATCAGTGAGGATGGCTTTCCATCACTGGCCTCAGTCTACCCTAGAGGCTAAAGGGCATACATTTTTATGTTCATTTCTTTATATTTCAAAGGTGGCAGTGGATGGAAGTAATTTACCTTTTCATGATCCTTTAAATATTTATAAAGAACAAATAGATTTTGTAATTATCTTCTGGGAAAAAGCTAGTCTAGAAATTAGACTCGAAAAGGGGAAGGGAACTTTTTCTTAAAGCATTTAATCCAGAGAATTCTGATTCTCAGGTCAAAATCAAGACCTTGCCTTCTTCTGATCTTTGGGTCAGACAAAAGAGTTTTATTTCAGAGACCAAGAAATGGGGCTTTTCAAGCTCCAGTGATGAGTGGCATTTCACTCAGTTCTTAGGTGTTCTGTGAGCCTGTAGGAGAGATTTAAAAAGTCCTTTTAGTGTTATCTTTCTTCCTCTCCAAGTTGGAAGATTCCTGAATTGAATAATGTCTATCAGGTGTCCATTCCTCACTTCCCTCACCTTCATGCTATCCAAAGGAACATGCTCTATTTTAGAACCTGATTTCCCTCTACCCCCTCTCCCTAACATAGCAATAGTGAGAGCACAGCCATTTTGCACTTTGGGGATTGTGTAATATTTCAGCATAAAACACCACATTCTAAAATTTCCAATGTTTGGAGTCATGCCAGAGGCAGGGCAAACTTGCCTGTTTTCAGTTATAATCTAAAGTATGCACTTTGCAAGATAAGGTTCTGTGAGCTGGGACGTTACTGTGAAGTATCACTTGATTCTTCTTCTGACTGGCTCAGAGCACCCTAGCAGAAACCAGGAAATTGGTTGGAAGAAGGGATTTTTATGGTGTGACAAGCCCCCATTTTAAGGAAAGTGAGAGCTGATACATCTTCAAAACTCTCAAAATCCAGACAAAATAAACCCTTTGAAAGAAAAAGTAACCTGGTACAAAGTTTCCGAAAAGTCAGTTTAAATAATAAAACATGTGTCAATGTGTTAAAGAAAGAGAGAAAAAGGGAGGGAGAGAACAGGGGGGAAAAAAGCAGGGAAGGGGAACCAAACTAACATAGCGAACATAGTGTGTATATATATTATTGTAGACTTAGAATCAGTTTAGGGTTGCTTAAGCTTTCAGGGGACAATCAATTTTAGTATTAGGCATAGGTAATTAGACCATGAAAAAACAAGTTTCATTATGGTACATTAGATTAAAAGAAGACAAAACTGTGGACCTACCAACATATGGATTGTTCTAGCAGCTTGACTTTTAAAAATAACTTTTGGAATTGCCTTGAAAGAATTTAATAGCCACATCAAAGAACCAATCCTGTTAAAAAAAATTGTATTGCCCCTTTGGACCTAAACCTTATGTTTAACTTGACTTTGATATTTTATTTGGTTGTTGCCCAAATCAGATTTTAGATCCCACCCACGGGACCTGCAGCGAAGGCAGGATATTAATTGAATGAATGAAAATATTCATCAAGGAGATGATTTTCACAATTGGGGCTATACTAGAATTTCTAAATAGGCTCTCAGCAACAATAGCTCCCTGGAGTAAATGTGATGGCTCCATGTTCCCAGCTTCTAGTGAGGACCCCTCTGCATACTCCCACAGCACAGAGCTTTACAATGATGATGCTCAGTAAGGTTGTTCATAGGAACTCTGTTCCTACATCTAGCCACATCTTCCATAGCTCCTACACTCATGGGATGGACTCACAAAGTCAGAATGTTGTCATATAACTATATAGGGAATGAGCTAAACCTCTTTAAAGAGTATTCGCTTCTAACTCTATAATTATTCTCTTGTTATCTACTTTGTTGTATAGAAACATTAGAGCCTAGCCAAAAGTATTACTTTATGTGCATAGATCTTGAGAAAATCCATCCAGAGAAGACATTCTAGAAACTACCAAAATGCAAGAGGGAAAACAATTATTTTGGTGTGAAGAGTTTAGGATCAAAAAATGCTAATATTAATTTGTTTCTTTATCAATTGTGTGTGTAAACTTTAGAAAGTTAACCTCTAAACCTCATTTTTCTCACCTGTACAATGGGGAAAACAAAACCAATCACATTGATTTGCTGCATGGGTTAAATAGAAAAACTAAGATATATATATTATATGTATATATAATATTTATATAATGTATAGGTATTCAACTTATATTAATGACACTTTTTACTATGCTATGTTAAACTTGAATTTCTAAGGCAAAGTGGTTCTTTTTTCTTATTTCCTGGATTGCCATGTTCTTGGCCTCTTATATTTGAAACTATGATTTGGTTGCCTTAAAGGAGTGTTCAGAAAGTGATAGCAAGTGAGTATTCTGATAATGGTTAAAGGAAGCAGACTATTTAACTACCTGGCTCTAGAGCTCCAAATTAAAAATTACACGAATAGACCGATTTATAGTAAGTGCAGGTAGCAATCCGTTTCATAAAAATGTAATAAGATATGGCTAGAAAAGAAGAACTTGTAAATGGCACATAATATTATCAATTGTTATTTTATTTGGGATATTATGCAGCATTAATCTCCAAAGTTTTGTGGATAGCAGAGCAAATTAGAGGAGGTAAAATGTAGTAGAGGCATTTGGATCAGGGCACTGGGAGGTTTTGTAGAAGGGCAGGGTTCCAACAAGTGGAGAAGAGAGGAAAGAGAGTACTAGGGCAAGGTAGAGGTCAGAAGGAGTTCATCAATGAAGACAGCTGTCAGAGTGCAAGGCAGTATGAATGGAGAGTTGATCTGATGTAGGAAGTCTTCAGTGGGATGGGGACAGGGGATATTGGGAATAAAGCAGGAAGGAAGGAGATTGCTCAACCACTCTTGGTGGTGGGAGGGTACTGGGGAAAGGCAGCTGGTCACTCAGAGCAGCATGACATAGAGAGCATTGATTCCCACAAGACCCCTTTCCTCTGCAATGTCCATTCCCACAGTGAGCTCACTAGCAAGTTAGATGCCCCCAAGGACATTTGTCCAGAGATGAGGTGAGAAGAAGTTTTCTTTGTTCCTCATGTATTGTGTGTTTGTGCTTTTAACTTCATATCCTTCAGAGAAGATGGGGAAAGAAGGCAGAATGTGAGTGTGTGAGGATCGTCTCATCATCTGCCCAGTCCATCATGCTCCCCTAAAGGGGATACACACACTGTCATTTGCTAATTAATGGACAGTCACTGAGGGAAGTTCTCCTTCAGCTTCTGGCCATAGGACCCCAAATGTATTTGCTTCCTCCAGTTCTGTTTTCTTTTATTTTACATTTGACATCCTCCCAAGCCCTTAGGGTGTTTGTGTCACTGACTACTCCTTTCTCACTTATATTGTTAGTTTTTGCTTGGGTTGGTCCTTAGTCCTCGTATACCTTCATAATAATAAAACTGTTTATTTTCCTCTCATTTAAAAAAGGAGCACATTCTTAAAACTGTAATCATTCTCCTCTGCCCAACTCTGTCCTAACTCTGTCTTCAGAGTTCTAATTGTTGAAGGGTGGTATACATTCTTTGTTGGCCCTTCTTTATCTCCTATGAATTCCTTTCTCCCTTGCCACTTTGCTTTCATTCTTACCACTCCAGGGAAATCATACTTGTTAAAGTTAGCAATAATCTTTTAGATAAAAATCCAAGAAGCTCTTTTCAGTCTTCATATTACTTATCATAGCTGCAGTGTTGGATACAATTGTCCATTCTCTCTTTCCAGGAATTTTCAAAACTTTTTCTCTTACCTTTTTCGTTGTTCCTTCTTACTTTATTTCCTGGAATTTTCTCTCTCCATTTGTCCCTTAAGTAGTGATGTGCTGTATGGATTTTTCCTGTGCCTTATCTCAAGTTACACAGTTTGCTTAGAAAAACTTTTCCACTCCAGGGCTTTACCTCTCATTTATATACCAATAATTCCTAAATCTCTATCTTCAGCACAGGCTCCTCCTCTGTCTCCATGAATATATTCAAGTGTATATGCTCTAGGCATCTCAAACTTTTGTGTTGAACTAATTTACTCATCTTTTCTTTAAATCTGCTCTTCCTCCCATGTTCACTTTCAGTGAATGGCAGAAACCTGGAAATCATTGTTTTTTAATTTTAAACATAGCCATTTTAATTTGTATCTCTCTGATGATTAATGCTGAACTTTTTTCCATGTCATTTTTGATAATTCATGTATTTTGTATAATATATCAATACAAATATTTTGCCAATTTTGATTTGGTTGTTTATCTTTTTATGATTGAATTGTCAGAGATCTTTATATACTCTGGCTACAAGTGTTTTGTCATAAGTAGGTATTGTAAATATTTTCATTCAATGTCAAGTTTACCTTTTTATTTTTTTAACATGTCTTTTGAAGAGGAGAAGATTTGCATCTTATTTAAGAAATATATGCCTACCTCAAGCTTGTGAAAATACTCTCATGTTTTCTTCTAGAAGTTTTATATCTTTGGCTGTTATTTTAGGTCTTTGCTATACATCAAATTAATATTTGTATCTGTGATAAGGATCAAAGTTTTTTCTCCCCCCAAAAAATGAATATCTAGAGTTATAGTACTATTTATTTTAAAGACTATTCCTTTCCCACTGAATTATCAAAAATCAATTGAACATCTATGTATGAACCTATTTTTGAATTCTTTATTAGATTCTCTGTTCCACTGTTCAATAGTGTATATCCTTCTGCTAACATTTCACATTATCTTGATTGCTGTAGCTGTATATTAAATTTTAAGATGGTCAATCTGAGATGGTGGCAGAAAAGATGGATGTTACCTCGTCTTAGGAAAAAACTGGAATTACAAATAAGCTATAGAGCAATCAACCTTAATAAGCAACTGGAGACTAGCTGAAATCTTATAACCAAGGACTTACAGAAGAGGTCACACTGAAACTGGTAGGAAGGGTGGAGATGTGAAAAGAGTTGGCCTTGCTCCCATGGGAGGCAGTTGATATCCTGGAGGGATATCTTAGCTGTGAGGGATTTCCCCTGAGAAGAGCGAACTCTCAACCCCAAGCCAAGTTCTGCAGCCCAGAGCACCAGAAACAGGAAAAGTCACCCATGTAACATCTGGCTGTGAAAATCAGCAGGGATTCTATCTGCCAGGGAGACGTAGGACTCTGCTAGAAATGGAGGTGTCCTCTCAAAGGGCCAATGTTCAAAATCCCATTCACAACCACTCGCTTTGGGTTTGGGCAGAGTTAGGGTGGAGTAGACTAGAGTAATGTGAGGAGAGTCTGGGGTTTGTGGCTCTGGGGAGAGAGCTGAAGGGACAGCCACCAGGATAGCTATGCTCAGTCACTTTCCCACACTGCAGATGCCATCTTTCTTGGGTGGAGCACTTCCCTCCATATGACATCAGCCTGCAGGAATGCAATAGCTCCACTCTCTGGATTCCCTGTCACCCCATCCTGTGGAATTTGTGCCCCTGCAGAGGATTCAGCTCACTGAGCCAGGCTCTAGAGGTCTGGGCAGACTCAGAGAGTATCAGTGACTGAGTTGTGTGGCTTTGGAGTAGAGGCCATTCCCCCCACTTTTCCACGAACCTGTTTGGTGCCTCCTCATCAGCAGAGATCTACTAACCTCTCTCTCTCGGCTCCTGGTAGCCCTATCCTCCTGACTCCTGATAGCTCCACCCTGCCAAGGTTTGGGCAGAATTCTGGACAGACTGAGTTGTGTGGCTCTAGGGTGGGGGCCATTTCTCCTACCTTCCCCCAAGCCTGACTGGCACCTCCCCGTCATAGAAGATTTACTAGCACACTGCTCCCCACTCCTGGTGGTTCCACCCTGCTGAGATTGGGTTCCTGGCAGAATCTGGGACAGACTGAGGTTTGTGGCTCTAAGATAGGGGCCATTTTTCCCTCAAATGTCTGAGCAGTGCAGAGCCCTTTCTTCACAAAGATAAATATTGGTCTGTTTGGGCCAGACAAACTCTCCTTGCCTCATACTGATGACTCCCTAAGATCCTGCCCTAACACAAAGGTATGTGAACACCCAGTAGGAGGCAGACGCACTTGGTATACCCTGGGACATTTGCTGAGTGGTCTCAGACACAGCAGTAGCACTGAGTTGGAACCTGTATTAATCTGGTAAACACCACTTGCCCCTACCTAACGACTTAACTGAGAACCTACATCATGTAACTCAAGTACTGCCAGAGGCTTTTTCAGTGACTGAGCCTAATAGGCAGCTGGCAGGTGGAAGCAAGTGAAGGCAGATTTCCAAGTGCCTTGGGACTTTTCTGTCTTGTCTCTGGGCCCAGTACTAGTAAAAATGAGCTTTGGTGTACAGCTTGGCCTTCCCATGCACACCCAGGCCCAGCAGAGGCAGTCACAAACTGTGGATCACTTTGTGGCTCCAAACAGGTTGCCCAGGGCCAGTCACAGGCAGCATCTGACATTGGCACTAAAGAAATACAAAGGATTGTAAGAAAATATTATGAACAGCTATATGCCAACACTTTGGACAATCTGGATGAAATAGATAAATTCCTAGAAACATGTAATCTTTCAAAAATAAATCAGGAAGACTAAGAGAATCTGAATACAAAGATCACAACTAATGAAATTGAAGCAGTAATAAAAAAACTCCCAACATGTACACCTGAAACCTATATAATTTTGCTAACCAGTGTCAACCCAATAATTTCAATAAAATGGATAAAGGAAAACTCCTAGCAAACAAAAGTACTGGACCAGATGATTTCACAGGTGAAATTTACAAAACATTCAAAGAAGAACTAACATCTATTCTTCTCAAACTATTCCAAAAAATTCAAGAAGAAGGAAGATTCCCAAGTTCATTTTACAAGGTGAGCATTATGCTAAATCCAGAAACCAATAAAGATAATACAAAGAAAGAAAGTTGTAGGTCAGTATCCTTGATCAACAAAGATGCTAAAAACCTCAACAAAATGTTAGCAAATTGGGTCCAGCCATGCATTAAAAAGATTATATACCACGATAAAGTGGGATTTATTTGGGGGATGCAAAGTTGATACAATATGTGCAAATCAGTAAATGTGATCCACCACATGAAAAAAATGAGGGATAAAAACAGATGATCATATCAATAGATTTAAAAGAAAGCATTTGATAAAATCCAATACTCAGTTATGACAAAAACTCTCAGCAAAGTGGGAATAGAAGAAACATACCTCAACTTGCTAAAGGCCACATATGACAAACCCAGAACCAACACAATACTCAACGGGAAAAATTAAAAGCATTTCCCTTAATATCAGGAACAAGATGGGGATGTCCACTTTCACCTCTCATATTCAATATAGTACTGGAAGTCCTCGCCACAGCAATCAGACAAGTAAAAGAGATAAAAGGCATTCAAATTATAAAGGAGGAAGTAAAACTCATTATTTGAAGATGACATGATATTGTATAAAGAAAACCCCAAAGACTCCACTAAAAAAACTACTGCACCTAGTAAGTGAATTCAGCAAAGTAGAAGAATACCAAATAAATATCAAGAACTAAGTTGTATTTTTATACACCAATAATGAGCTGTCAGAAAGGGAAACTAAGAAAACAATTCCACTTACAATTTTATCAAGCTAAATACCTAGGAATAAATTTAACCAAGGATGTAAAAGACTTGTTCTTGGAAAATTATAAAAACTGAAGAAAGAAATCAAAGATACAAATAAGTGTAAGCATATATTGTGTTCATGGGTTAGAAGAGTTAACATCATTAAACTATCCATACTACCCAAAGTAGTCTGTAGATTCAATGCAATTCCAATCAAGATATCAATGGCATATTTCTCAGAACTAGAACAAATATTCCAAAAATTTATATGCAACCACAAAAGATCTTAAATAGCCACAACAATCTTGAGAAAAACAAATTTGGAGACATCATGCTACCTGATATCAAACTGTACTACAAGGCCATAGTAATCAAAACAACATAGTACTGGCATGAAAACAGACATATAGATCAATAGAACAGAGTAGAGAGCCCAGAAATAAACCCACACCTTTATGGTCATATAATATTTGACAAAGGAGGTAAGAAAATGCAATGAGGTAAAGGTAGCCTATTCAATAAGCAGTGTTGGAAAAATTATACAGATATGTGCAAAAAATGAAACTAGGCCATTTTCTAACACCATATACAAGAAAAAACTCAAAATGGATTAAAGACTTAAATGTTAGTCGTGAAACCATAAATATCCTAGAAGAAAACATAAGCAGTAAAATCTTAAGCATTTCCAATAGCAATGTTTTTTGCTGACATATCTCCTTGGGCAAGGAAAACAAAAGAAAAAGTAAACAAATGGGACTACATGAAATTAAAAAGATTTTGGGCAGCAAAGGTAATCATCAACAAAATAAAAAGAAAATCCACTGAACAGGAGAACATATTTACCGAAACATCTAATAAGGAGATAATATCCAAAAGCTGTAAAGAACTTATTAAACTCAACACCAAAAAAAAAAAGGCAACCCAATTAAAAAATAGGCAAAGGACTTGAATAGACACTTCTTTGAAGAAGACATACAGATGGCCAATAGACATGAAAAGATGCTCAATGCCACTAATCATCAGAGAAATACAAATTAAAACCACAAGATATTACCTCACACCTGTCAGAATGACTATCATTAATAAATCAATAAACAAGAAGTTTTGGTGAGGATATGAAGAAAAAGGGACCCTTGTACATTGTTGGTGGGAATGCAGATTGGTGCAGCCACTGTGGAAAGCAGTATGTGAAAACCATCAAAAATGGAACTGCCTTTGATGTAGCATTTCCACTTCTGGGAATATATCTGGAGAAATCTGAAACACTTATTCAAAGAATATATGCACCCTACATTTATTGCAGTCTTAGTTAAAATAGCCAAGATCTGGAAGCAGCCCAAGTGCCTATCAGTAGATGAGTAAATAAAAAAAGCTCTAGTACATTGACAAAAGTGGAATACTAATCAGCAATAAAAAAGAAGGAAACTTTACCTTTTGTGACAACATTATGCAAAGTGAATAAGCCAGTCAGAAGATGACAAATACCATATGATTTCATTTATATGTGGAATCTTATGAACAAAATAAACTAACAAACAAAATAGAAACAGACTCATAGATACAGATAACAGACTGACAGCTGTCAGAGGGGAAGGGAGTTAGGGGGCTGGGTTAAAAGGTTGAAGGTATTAAGCAAAACAAAAAAACACCAACAAAACCTTGTAGACTCAGACAACAGTATGGTGAATACAACAGGGAAGAGGGTTTGGGGAAAAGCAGAAGAGAGTAAAGCGGGGATAAATGGTGATGGAAGGAGACGACCTGGAGTGGTGAACACACAATACTATGCATAGATGATGTATTTATAATTGTACACCTGAAACCTATAAAATTTTATTAAGTAATGTCACCTCAATAAATTCAATTAAAAAATCTTGAAATTCTCTAACTTTGTCCTGTTGTAATTGTTTCAGTGACTATGGGTTCTTCACATTTCCATGTGAATTTTAGAATCAGTTCATCAATCTGTTCAGAAAATCCTGCTGAGATTTTTATCGGACTAAATTAAATCTGTAGAACAGTTTTAAGAGAATTGACATCTTCACTGTGTCTCCCAATCCAAGCATTGCACACCTCTCCATTTACTTATTCTTTAATCTTCCTCAGCAATAGTTTATAGTTTTAAGTTAATAGCTATTGTGCATAATTTGTAATTTTTATTCCTAAGCATTTCATATATTTTGATCTTCTTCAAATGGTATTATCTTAAGTTTATTTTCCAATTATTTGTTATTAGTTCTATTTTGTTTCTAATACAAGCACTATTGTTAGTCTACTTTAGATTATAATCAATCATGCATTTCTCATCTCTTAGCTTGTAGATGATTTCCCTTGTCTTCATTCCTCATGTAAAGGCACAAGTACCTGTATACAATAGGCAGTCAATAAAAGTTTTTTGAATAAAGGTATCACTTTCAAGATCAAGATCATTTTGGATTAGTTCTCAAAAGACCATTAAAAAGCACTCAGAATTTAAAAATTGGAGAATCTCATAGCTTGAGCTATATCTGAAAAGCAGAGTGAAGTGATTTGACAATTACTTGACTGATTTGAAAAATGTGGGCATTTTTCTACACTTGATTGGCATCCAAATTATCCATTGTTCTCTTAACAAGATAAATGTCAAATCACATCCTTGATTGTGTTATCTCAGGAGAGAATCTAAAAAAAGAGAAAAAGGAGAGGTAATGGCTGATACTAAAGTAATAATATGGCACACATGAGGTCTATAAGATGCAGAGTGTAGGGAGCTGCTGCCACTCAGGACTATTGCAGCAACCACCGAGGAGTAGAAGCTCAGAGTCACAAGGAACCTTAGAAGCAGGAAGGATCCAAGAATCAGACCTCTAGTTGGATCGGATGAAAGTAGGTACCTCTCTAATCTTAAGTTTCCATGGTCATTGGACTAAATGATAGATTTATCTTAATTTTTAAAAAAATCCTTAATCTAGATAGAGAAGGAATTTGTTATTTTGGTGAGTAGCACCACAATCTGTTTTGAAGGTTTGAGACTGAAGACTCTAGGCTACATCCACGTGCCCCACTCATAAGTTCTATTTGATTGGTAGTGTTTCTAAATTTTTAAAAATCTATATTGTAAAATAACAATGAACAACTAACCAAAATCAACAACTAATTTTCCAAATTTTAAGTTCAGACTTTTTGTAGAAAAACTGTAACAGCGGGAAATTGTAACCCACCCCACCATTCTTTGACACTGTTTCTGGAAATGCTGACTCTAATATGTAGCTTGTAGATAAGCAGTGTGATTGTAAAAGAATCCTAGGAACTAACTGCTCAAAATATACAGACTCTGACTTTCAGGCATCCCAGCTCCAGGACATTTGCTGACCTTTGACCATGGAGCCAGAATGATGTGAAGTCAGGATGACTAACCCAGGATATGCACACTGGGCCATCACTTGCCTTATCGGAATGGACTGTGCTCATCTGCACGTAGAGAACTTTTCAACCGTCTCCCTTGACTCTTTGTTCTGTTCCACTCTCCCTCCATATAAAAACCTCTGCCTCCAGTGAGATGTGGAGATGGGCTTTGAGACAACAGTCTCCCATCTTCCTGATGGCCTTATCCAGATCATCTGAATAAACCACTTCCCTTTACATTGGCACCAGCCTCTCAAGTATTGGCTTTTGTAGTGACAGACATCTGGACCTGTGTTTGGTTACAAAACCAAGATTTCTGGGTTATTTTGAAAAAAAGGAAGCTATACAAGGTGTTGGCTTTAGTTTTGCAATGGCAGCAACTGGCTAAAATGAGGAGGGACTGCTCTCTAGTTTCTCTTTAGTTTTAGTGCCCTTTTTTAGTTTTCCGTAGTCTGCACCATCCTGACCCCTGTCCCTCTTTACTGATATATTTTATATGCTTGGGTCTACAGGCATAGGAATTCGTCAGCTCTGATGTCTGAAAATTCAAATTGGAAACTTGCTTGTCATTTATGACCCATCCATCTTCCTGAATCTCTCTTTCCTATCCATCACCATGTGCTACTGATTTTACCTTTTTAATGCCTCCTGAATCGGTCACCTCCTCTCTTTGCCCATCCTCACTACCTTTATCCACACTTCTTCTCTGATGGATTAATCCTAAGAATTAATCCTAAGAACATGTATTCCATGTTGCGGTAACATTCATGAGAAGAGAAACAATGGAAGATGGAAGAGGTGGGGAGGAAAAAGTCTTTCTGTCTCAAAGGCAATACTGTAATAGCAATATTTCTGGAACAATATGGGGACAGGGTGCCCTATCCTGAGTGCCAGTCTTTTATCCCTGGGACTTCACCTCACCTGGAATATGGATCATTACTGGAAGGAAAAGGAAATGGAGGTCCTCAGCCAGGCTTCCACTCTATTTTATCTTTTCTCGGGGTTTCCACTTTGATTCCCTTTCAATAGTTTATTCCTATCAGCCTGCATGCAGTTTACCACAGGAAAGTTTACAATCTAGATAGTGTAACTTTTCAAATCACTTAGATGACTGTATATGAGAGACAGGAGTTAGACCTTTCAGTGTGTGACCTCTACTTGCCACCTGCTGGAGATATCGTGAGATCAAGAGCTTCAGAAAGTGTTTATTGGTAACACCGATAATAATTATTTCAAAATTCCTGAGCCAAGATGGCCTACATGTCAAGCAAAGAAATCTCAAATGTATTAGGTGTTGAAAATATTTTAAGAGAGACAATTTGTCTTTGATTTGTGAGAAGAAAATCCTTAGCTATTAGCAGTACACAACAGCTTATGTGGAATGAGAATGTCCAGAACGATGCTGTGGGATTAGAAACTTCAACTAAAGAGGCAAGCCCTCCTTCAGGTAGGTGTTGTCAAACTGGAAATGAATTTGGGAGCTGAGAACTTCAAGATGCCTTGCCTAGGTCTGTATGTGTGTGTGTGTGGTGGGCACATGGGATAAGAAAGATCTTTCCTACTTATTTAGTTAGTGGAGAAAAGTAAGAGAAACTTTGGCTATGCCTGAATTCTTTCCCTTCTTATTTCTTGAGTATTGATAATTAAAAAGCCTGAACATGCATACATATAACCATAACTTGCAGCAGGACTGCATTAACCTTAAGTGGGACACCTATTAAATAAAAGTGCACGTTCCTAGGCCCTTACCCAGATAGTCTGATGCTGGAGGTCTGCAATGGGCCCAGGTGTGTGCACTGTAACATCTCTAGCTGATTTTCCTGCAGCTGGACCATCAGATCATATATACTTAGAGAAACAGTGTCTACAAGAAAACCACAAATGGATGTGGCCTGGGCTAATGGTCTAATCTCTGACCTTAGACCACGTGGCTGCATTGATTGTCCTGAATGATATCTTGAAAGCCACAGACACACATGCCAAACAATCACACACAGGTATACACATACCACACACATATACACACCATACATATACCACAACACACATGCTTCACACACATACACATAGTATAGACATGCCCTCATACACATCACGCACACTGCACACACACACACTGACACACACCACACACATGCACATACCACACACATATACACATACTTATACCACATACTATACATACAAAGCACACAATACATACATATACACACAACACACTATACACATGGCACAGGCATATACCACACATAAAACCACACACCACACATATACATGTGCAACACATACACACGAACTACACACACACACCACACACATATACACATACCACAAACACACAAGCACATGCATGTGTGTGCATTTTGTTTTTTCATTTAAAATACAAAGAAAGCACTACTCATTGTCAAGTAGCAATGTAAGAGAATAAAGGTCTTTTCCCTGTCTCTTGAAGTTCTTAAAAAGAAAGCGTAATAAAAAGACAGCCCATCAAGTGGGAGAACATATTTGCTGATCCACCTGACTAGGGGTTAATAACCAAAATTTATAAAGAACTTACAAAACTCAACATCAAAAAACCAAACAACCCAATTAAAAAATTAACAAAGGACATGAATAGACACTTTTCCAAAGAAGATATACAGATGGCCAATAGACATATGAAAAGACGTTCAATGTCACTAGTCATCAGAGAAATGCAAAATAAAATCACAATGAGAGATCACCTCATACCTGTCAGAATGGCTATCAGCGATAAATCAACAAACAGCAAGTGCTGGAGAGGATGTAGAGAAAGGAGAACCCTTGTACACTCTTGGTGGGACTGCAGATTGGTGCAGCCACTGTGGAAAGCAGTATGGAAATAATTCAAAAAATTAAAAATGGATCTGCCTTTTGACACAGCAATCCCACTTCTGGGACTGTATCTTGAAGAAAACCAAAACACTAATTCAAAAGAACATAAGCACCCCTATGTTCATTGCAGTGTTATTTACAATCACCAAGATATGGAAGCAGGCCAAGTGTCCCTCAGTAGAGATAAGTGGACAAAACATCTATTGTACATTTACACAGTAGAATACTATTTGGCCATAAAAAAGAAAATTTTACCCTTTGCAACAGCATGGATGGACCTGGAGAACATTATGCTAAGTGAAATAAGCCAGTGAGAGAATATAAATACCTATTTGGAATCTAATGAACAAACTGAACAAGGAAAATGGGGACAGGCTCACAGATGGAGAGCAGGATGGCAGCTATTATGGGGGGCAGTTAGAAGGTGGAGGGACTGAGCAAAAAGGAAAAAGGACTCATGGATATGGACAACAGTGTAGTGACTGTGGGGGGCAAGGTGGATATAAGGGGGTTAAATGGTAATGGAAAATACAATAAAACATTTAAAAATAAAATTAGAAAAGTAAAAATTAAAAAAAATTAAAAAAAAAGAAAAGAAAGTACAGCTCACAGATATGAGCTCATTCCTGTATCCTTCCCAGCACCTAGTCGCTTTTGCAGGACTATTGTTTTCATAAGAGGAGAACACAGACTCAAAATCTCTCTTTAAAGTTTTTTAAAAATATCTCCAACAAATGCACAATCTTATTTCATATTTAATGTTTTTGGTTGAGAAAAGAGAATGATACTATGTAGTGGGCAAATAAAACAAGATGAAATCATGTAACCAGGAGGTAGAAGGGATAGAGGTTGAGAGCACAACTTTGCAGCTTTTGGTGAGAATCATCTGGATTCTAGTTCATTCTGGATTTTAGACTAATTCTAATTAAGTGGATTCTAGTCCAGGCTCTGCTGCTTGTGGCCTTGCCTAAGCTCATAACCTCTTCACGCTCCATTGGTACAGGGCTGTAATTGTAGTACTGCATTCATAGGATCCTTGTAAGGACTAAAATAGGAAATACAGCAGGGTATGAAACACATTTCAAAGTAGACAAATGTTAGTTTTTATGAATAAGCAGAATAATGCATGACTTTCTCTGCACTCTCTGTCCTGTTAGTCTTCTACTCTAACTACTTCTTAGTGACCAGAAGAGAGGAGAGAACAAGTAGAATGAGGCTGTAGGAGAGAATGGGGGGAAGAAGGAGAAGGGGCATGGGTTGGAGGATGTAATAGGATCACTTGCCGTGTCTAGTCCTTCCCCCTTTCCACCATGTCACGTACTAAGAGACCCCAACAATCATGTTCTTATTGGATGAACCAGGTGGCCAGTTTTATTCTCTATACTCTTCAAAGGTACAAGCTGATCAGATGTACAGCTTCTGCTTTTTATCCAAATAGACCTCGGCAGTGAACATTGAATTTCAGACAGCTCAAATGTTAGGAACAGATTTGAACATCACTTCTTTTCTTTTCCTGAATCCAGGAACCATAAAAACTGGCCAGGAGGAGGCCCTCAGACCTCGTTCTTTATAGCAGATGTTGCAAAATAGTGACCAGCAGTTGGAACATGGCCCACAGATGTGTTTTGTTTGGCTCATGTGGTATATTTTAAAATTTGGAATTGGTGTCCAGTATTTCAGAATAAGAAAGCTTACATAAAAGTACGAATTCCCAACCTATTTTAGAAATCAGATCTGGTCCTCCTGCAGGCTCCCATTCACGTTTGGACTTGCAGGTCAGGGCTGAGTGTGGCTGTCCTGGGAGGGACATGAGTCTTGTTCTGGGAGGGGCGTGGGGCACCTGCCAGGCTAGCTGTATGTATTATAATCTTCCTGGAGTTTTGAATTCTATTGCTGACTTGATAAGCTTCAGGAGTGGCTAATCTGAATCGAGCAAGGACTTAACCTCTTTGCCTTTAGTTTACTCATTTGTAAAATGAGCTAGGATACTTCCAGTTCTAAAAATCATCTATCCAGCTATGAACACAGCATTTGACGCAGCAGCGATGTCAATGTTGCGTTCATTTGTAAGTCCTTGGTTTCTTTCTCCTCCTCTGTCTCATGGGTAAGGGCTGGGCTGCTGGTAAAGATTCCCTCCTTGACCAAACTCTAAGCAGGTTCCTCTGAGCCCCCTTCTTGAGTAGGTCTCAACCTTGGTTGAACAAATACTAATGTTGTTTCTAACAGCTCAAGGCTGCATCTCTAGGATGACCGTAGCCCTCCTTAAAATGTCTGCCTGAGAAAACTAAAGGCTGCCAAAAAAGTTTATTCTTTGTTCCAGCCCATGCCTGAAGGTAAGTGCCCCTGCATCCTGGTCGTTGAAGCAGAGGGGGAGCTGAAATTTGATAAATGCCAGTTAGCAAACCCAGTTGGTTTCACACGGACCGTCTCCTGTCTCCCCTTCCCACCTTTTTGTAATTTTTCACTTCTCTGAATTCTACAGAGCTTCTGCTCACCCACTCCCAACTTCCTCATTCTCTCTTTAAAAGCCTAGTCACATCTACACAAACCGAGGCTGAGGTCAGTACGGGCCGAATTTCGCCCCCTGTTGTAATAGTGTTTTGCCATTCAATATCTGTCCTTACACTTTAACTAGTGTCTGGCTTTGTTATCTTGGACATTGCTCATAACCTGGAGGTTCAGGACCAGCAGGTTTATGAGAATCCCCTAGTTGAATCCCAGCTGTACCCTCCACTTCAATCATTCTTCATACTATTTGGGTTGTAGTATTTCGTAGTAAATTATATTTTTGAACCTGGAGAGAGTGAGCCCTCAGTAAGCATTTGTCAAGTAAATAGATGAATTGGTAGCAAACTTGGCATTCTGACTTGCTGTGGCATTTTAGAGAATGAGAAACTGTGGTCCTAAAGATTAGATTTTATTCCCTGGGTGGGAGATAAAAGGACTCAATGGTAATGGGAAAAAATACAATAAAGATTAAAATAAAAACATGATCATCTTATGCCAAATACTAAAGGAAGTATAATGAACAAGCCCAGATGATTACTTCCCATTAAATTGAATTGCCTAAGTAAGTGAGAAATTGTAGTTTACCATTGGGTTTCTGTCTCTTAAGAGAGGCTTAGAGTAAACTCTATTTTGATGGTTTGTGTTTGGTGCAAATAAAAAAATTAAAATATGTAAGTGACAATGGAAAGAAAGCCATGGTAAGAAAGTGGTTTAAATTTTTAAATATTATAGCTTGTTTCCCCATGAAATGAATGGGTGATTCAAAAGGTATGGAAATGAGATAGAACCCTGACCCCAGACACTGGCTCATGGAATAGCGATGAATTTCAATGCCTCTTTCATCCACTCATATTCAGTGTTTCATGTATATAGAGAATAAAAGATAAAGACATATATGCCCACTACCTTGATGCATTGTCAATAATAAATATTGCCATATTTCACCAGTGTAGTGATTGTAGCAGCGGCGGGGGTGGGGGATGGGGAGGGCAAAGGTACAAGAGGGTAACAGGGGATAAACGCTGGTAGAAAAATATAAAAAATAAATTAGAAAATTGCAATATTTCCCATTTTTAATTGAATTTATTGGGGTGACAATAGTTCACAAAATCATAGAGATTTCAAATGTATAACTCAATAAAACATCATCTGCACACTGCATTGTGCACCCACCAAAATGGAATACTATGCAGCCATAAAAAATAAGGAACTCTTACCTTTTGTGACAGCATGGATGGATCTGAAGATTATTTATGCTAAGTGAAATAAGCCAGACAGAGAAGGACAAATACCATATGATCTCACTTGCATGTGGAATTTAATGAGTGAAAGAAACTGACAAACAAAATAGAAACAGAGGCATGGACACATGGAACAGACTGATAGCTGTCAGAGGGGAGAAGGGACCGGATGAAAGAAGGTGAAGAGACTAACCAAAAACGATTTGCATAACCCATAGACACAGACACTGGTGCTGTGATAGCCAGAGGAAGAAAGGGGTGGGGGCTGTATGGAGGTGGGCAAAGGCGGGGATGGGGACAGAAAGAGACTTTGGCATATTTTCTATTTTTAAGGTAATAAATTGTTAAAAGATAAATAATTTTTTCCTTCTCCTCTTCCACATTGTTTCTTATCTTTGCATCTAGAGCAAGCCTCTTTTGAAGTGTGTGGGTATTCTTACCCATATATTTATACTTTATTTTATCTTTTTGAGTTCATAAAATAGATAGGATTGTGTTATGTGTTTTTAAAATCACATTTAGGAATATCATACTTCATGAATACTTCTGACATTTACCATTATGTTTTTGAGATTTATCCATGTTAATACATGTGTTTCGAGTTTAATCATTTTTCTTGTTTTATGGAATGATTAAGCCACAATTTATGATTTATTACCTTATTATGAGCATTAATTTATTTTCACTATAAGTAATGCTGCAGTAAATGCCTCTGAATTTATCTTATTGCTCCCATGTTTCTGAGTCTTTCAAGAAATACCCCTGCACTGGATTACCAGGGTGATAGAGCATGTGCCCCTTTAACTGTGTTATTGGCAAATTGCCCTGTCAAGCAGTTGTACCAATTTACTCTCCCAAAAACAGTACTGCAAATTCCTTTTTCTCCACATTTTCTCCAAAATTTGTTAGTTATTAAAATTTTTATTAATATGATGGGTGTAAAATAGCACCTCGTTGTTTTTTCTTTACACTAGCCTGATAACAGGTTAGATGAACATTTTATCTTGTATTTCTCTCAACTACCTGTTCATATCCTCTAGCCACTTCCTATTGAGTGGTTTAACTCTTTCTTTTTATTTGTAAAAGTTACTTACACATTGTAGATCTTAATTCTTTGTTTATTAACTATGTGGTAAATATCTTCTCTCTGTTTAGGAAGACTTTCATTAAATTAATTTTCAAATTAAGAGATTGTCAAATTTATTAATTCCTTTCTTATATATATTTTTTAATTGTGTGTTAAGAAATCTCGCCAATACTTCACACTTGTTAAATGAAAAAGAAAAACAACAAAGTCACAAGTGCTTGTGAGGATGTAGAGAAATTGAAACTCTTGTGCACTGTTAGTAGAAATGTAAAATAATGCAGTTACTGTGGAAAACAGGATGGAGGGTTCTTAAAAAATAGAAAATGGAGCTAACGTATGATCCAAAAATTTCATTCCTTGGTACCTACCCAAAAGCACTGAAAGTCAGATCTCAAAGTGATATTTTATACACCTATGTTCACAGCACATTATATACAATAACTAAGAGGAGGAAACAATCCAAGCATCCACCCATTGGTTAATGGATAAACAAAATGCAGTACGTACATACAATGGAATATTATTTAGCCTTAAAGGGAGGGAAATTCTGTCACATGCTACAACATGGATGAACCCAGAAGACATATGCTGTATGAAATAATCTAGACGCAAAACAACAAACGCGATATTGTTCCATTTATATGAGGTATCTAAAGTAGTGAAATTCACAGAGGCAGAAAATAGTATGGTGTTTGCCAGGGGCCAAGGAAAGAGAGGGATGGGGTGTGGTTGTTTTATGGGTATAGAGTTTTTAAATTCTGCAAGAGGAAAAATTCTTGAGAACTGTTTCACAACAATGTGGATATATTTAACATTACTGAACTGCACACTTTAAAATGGCTAAGATGCTAAGCTTTATGTTATGTGTTTTTTAAATCACAAATAAGAATTTTAAAAACTCAGAAAACCTTCCCAAATTTTTTCAGTGATCTGTGGGGTCCCCTTCTGTTCCCTTTAATCCCTAATTACTCTGTTTGTGTAGTTCTGTGCCAGGGAAACACCTTCTTAATTGCTGTAAACTTATATAACAAACTCTTGATTTTTTTTATAGGGAAAGTTCTTTTTCATTGCTCATTGCTTTAAGAAAAACATTTGATTATATCTTCTATGAGAATTTTAGAAAGAGCTGATCAATTTTAACCCAAAGATCTTGTCTGGATTTAAATTGGTATTCCATTTAACTGGGGTAAATTTCAATGTTTATGGTATCAAGTTTCTCATCCATGGACAGAGTTTATCTCTTCTTTTACTTAAGACTTTTTAAAACGATTTTGCCATAAAGTTTTGAAAATTTCTGCATATAGATCTTGGACCTCTCTTGTTATATTTATTTCTATTGTGAATCATTTTGCTATTGTGAATAATTATAGATTCTTAATAGTATTTTTAGCTAGTTGATTCAAGTTTATAGGAAAACTATTGGTTTTATAAGGAACAATTATTAAATTTTTATTGGAAGTTATATTTTTGTGTAAATTATATTAGAATTCCCATTTATCACATGAAAATTTATTTTTCTTTTCCAATATGTGTGAAAGAATTTAAAAATGATTTAAATAAATTGAGAGACTTAATTCATAGATTGGAAGTCTGAACATAATAAAGGTGTCCCTTCTCCTCATGCAAGTTTATTGGAATTCCTGACTTTCTGTAGATATAAACAAGATTTTTCCAACATTTATGTGTAAAGACAGAGGAATTAGAATAGCTAAGACAACTTTGGAAAAAGTAGAATAAAGTGGGATAAGTCAGTTGATTTTAAGACTTACTACATAGCTACAATGTAGTATTGGTGAAGCGAAAGACACATAAATAAATGAAATGGCATGGAGAACCCAGAAATAGACCCACATAAGTATGTTAAACTAATTTTTGTCATAGGTATAAAAGCAATTCAATGGAGCAGAGGTAGCCTTTTCAACAAACAATGCCAGAGCTATTGGACATCCATAGACAAAAAAGGGAAGTGTGGCCTCCGTCTTACACTTCGTACACAGATTAACTCACAGGGGATCATAGTCTTAAATATGAAGAATAAGGCTACAAAACTATTAGAAAAGGTCACAGGGGAAAATACTGGAATCTGGGGCTAGGCAAACACTTCTTATACTTGGCATTATAAACACAATCCGTAAATGAACATATTGATAACTTAGACTTTGTAAAAATTAAAAACTTTTGTTCTGTGAAAGACTCTATTAAGAGATTGAAAGACAGACTATGAACAGGGAAAATATATTTGCAAACCACATAGCTAACAAAGAGTACCTAGAATATATAAAGAACTCTTAAAATTCAACAGTAAAGAAGCCAAGTGATAATTAACAAATGAGCAAAAGACATGGACAGAAATTGCACTGAAGAAGGTATACAAATGCCAAATAAGCCTATGGAATGTTGTTGATGGTCATGCCATTAGTAAAATCCAAATTAAAACCACAATGAGATGAAACCACACACCCATCAGAATGGCTAAAATAGAGACAACAGCAAATTTTGGAAAGGATGTGAAGACACTGGATCACTCATATATATGTGGCTAATGGGAATGGAAAATGATGCAACTACTCTGGAAAACAGTTTAGCAGTTAAAAAAATAAAAATAAACATGCAAGTACCAGATGACCTAGCAATTGCACTTTTGGACATTTAACCCAGAGAAACAAAGACTTATTTTTACATAAAAACTATACATGAATATTAATAACAGGTTTATTCATAATAACTGGAAAGAACCCAGATATTTTCAACAGGAAAATGGTTAAACAAGCTATCATAAGGAACACACTATGGATACATGCCACAACCTGGATGAATTTCAAGAACATTATGCAGAGAGACAAAAAGCTAATCTGAAATAGTTACATATATATGATTCTGTATATATTACAACAAATCTTAGAGCTGGAGAACACAGTTGAGGTAAAAGTGGGTGAGGACAGAAAGGAAGTGATTGTATTTATAAAGGAGCAACATGAAGGATCCTTGTGCTTATGGAAATGTTCCATATCTTGACTGTAACAGTGCTGATATCCTGGTCGTGATATTGTACTCTAGTTTTGTTTTGTACGACATTACCTTTGGGGAAAACTGAATAAAGAGTATGGGATATGTCTTTATTATTTTTGACAAATGCTTGTGGATCTATTATTATCAGAAAGTAAAAATTTTAATGAAAATGTATAATCTTAGACTTAGCTTTAATCTAAGTTTTTTGATGTTGTATACTCTCACTAAGCAGCTCTTAATTTCTTTTTCAATTGTCATTGAAGAGTTACATGTTAGAAAACTCTTTTGCTTTAATAGCCTACTGAAATGATGAATGATTCTAATTGCAGTATCTATTAGCAGTGTATTAGCCTTAAACATCTAGGAAGTTGATACTCTCATAACAGAGTTACCTGAATAAAATTATAGCAGAATATTCTATAAAAATATTTATAAATTATAACACAGAAGTATGAAGAATACCTTAATTATTCTTAAGATAGGAGACATCTCCAAATAATATCATGTTAAGGTTTTCATTAGAGTTGGACATTGATCAGAGCAGAAAGAGAAATGCTTAGAGTTTGAGTAATTCTCAAAATGCAGCAAAGAGATTTTCTTTTATTAAGAAGAGAAAAATGAGAGCTGGATTTATAGTAACACAGCATTTAACAAGCATATAGGGAGCAGATAAAATCGTAAATCTGGAGACTGTAGTCATTGAGAAACTTGTCATTACTTTTAATCTTTTTTTCGTTAGTAACTGAATTTTATTTAACTTCATATTCTGCAGTTGGTTTTATTTATCCTGCTCATGACTTAATGTGCTTCCTTAATCTGAAGAAATATATTTGTTTAATTTTTTAAAAAATTCAGCTGTTATGTCTTTGAATACAACACATTCACACCCACTCTGCCTTTACTTCTGGAACTTCAGTTAGTGTGTGTCGGTCTTCTTAATTCTACAGAGTGTTTACAAAGCTAGAAAACACTGTCCATCCATTTTTTTACAAAGTACTACATTCATTGAGGGATAATTTATATATAGTAAATTTCCCCTTCTACCGATGTTCTGTGTCATGAGTTTTGACAAATGTATGTAATCATGTAACTGCTACCACAACAAAGATGTAGAAAATTTCCATCTCTCCAATAAGTTTCATTATGTCCCTTTGTATTCAGTCCTTTTTCCTGACTTCCATCCCCTGGAAATGACTAATCTGATCTCTGTCCTTATAGTTTTGCCTTTCATAGAATGTCATATGAACTAAATCATGGAGTCTGTAGCCTTTTGTTTTGGGCTCTTTTACTTAGTGTAATGCTTTTGAGATTCATCCACGTTGTGGCAAGCATCCATAGGTAATTTATTTTTATTGCTGTCCTGTATCCCCTCTGTATGGATATATCGCAATTTGTTTATTCATTCACCAGTGGTGGACATTACTATTGTTTATGCTTTTTTTAAAGCAAGTATGAATAAAGGTGCTACAAACATTTACATACAGGTGCTTTTATTTCTCTTGGGTAAATACCTAACAGTACAGAGCTAGGATGATATCATAATACCTTATGTGTAGGATTGCTTATGGATGTTAATAAGACTCTGATAAGCTGTTTTTCCAAAGTAGTCACACTATTCTGTGTTGCTGTCAACAATGTCCAAGAGTTTTATTTCCTATGTATCCTTGCTACTACTTTGTATGGTCAGTTTAAAAACTTACATATTTTTTTTTGTAAAATTGCTGCTCACATCTTTTGACTGTTTTAAAAATGAGTTGTTTGTATTTTTATTAGTGAATTGAAAGCATTCTTTATATAATTTATATACCTGTTCTTTACTAAATATATATTTTGGAAATATTTTCTCTGTGACTTGTATTTTAATTTTCTTTACAGTATCTTTTAAAGAGCATAACTTTTTATTTTGTGAAGTGTAATTTATTTTTTCTTTTATATTTCATTTTTTAGTTTCCTAAGAGATCTTTGCCTAACTCAAACTTATTTTTAAACAGACTATTAGTTACATTTTTAAAATTATAAGATCAATATGTTTTTCTTCACTCTCCAGACAGACACATTTTCAGGTTAAATAAAATCTCTAAATTTAAAGCATATGGATCTGATCATTAATCAGAAAGAAGTGCAACATATAAATGATTTTCTCTCTGCTTCCAGATTTGGGGTACTCAGTAATGTATTTTTTCTAGATTAGCAATCAGACCTATGGCTTTATATTTAGAGATGCTTCATGTCAATATATGTTTTCCAAGTTTCATATGTTCAGTAGGCCCTCAGTTAATGGCATTGATAGGCTTTAATGACTTTAAGCAAAATGATGTAGACCGAAACCAATTTATCATGGGCGAATTGATATAAACATGAACTAAGCACCTATGGCATCTCGTCAATGTTGTAACAGAACAATGCTAAAAGAAACAACTTTATTCCAGAACTTGCTGTACTGTTTCATATTTTATCTCATTTTATCTCTTTGTGTTAGAACTTGGATCATTTCCTTAGAGTCATCTTTGAATATGCTAATTCTCTTTTTGTCTGTTTCTGATCTGTTGTATTCTATCCACTAGATTTTTTATTTTTAGTTTTTTTAAAAATCTGGACAATTTTTCAACATGCCTTTATTTATTTTTCGCACTCTCTGTTAGGGTGGTTGGTGACAGGGGCTGTGAAAGAATTCACAGAGATGAAAGTGCAGAGAGTATACAGGTTTTGTTTTTACTTTCCCAAGGGAGGGAGAGGGATAGGTACAGCACTGTGCCCCAGCCCGGAGGCCTTAGGGCTTTGGGATTTTATCTGGTAACTGGTGGTTGCAGAGCAGAATGTTGCAGCTGGGCTGCAACTTGTTTCAATGTTACCTTTGGGTGCAGGGTCAGGTCAGAGTGGTCCTATTGTTGTGGTGTGGAATAGCCTGTCTCCTCAGGTCCGGAGCCTTTGTGCCTTCAGGTCACTTCCAGTAATTTCCTAGTCCTGAGGATAGGGTCAGTCATGTTTTATGGGGTCCAGCTAGGTCTGAGAAAGAGGGTGGAAAACGGGGCTTTTGTCCTATTACTATCCTTCTTTTAGGGGTGGGAGTTTCTGGTCATTTGATTTTATCTTTAGTCATTTAAAACAATTGTTTAAAGTCTCCTTGAGGTTTTTCAAAGAATCTGAGTCTTTTGGGGGATAACTGATACTTTATGGAATGACCTTCCTTCTTTGACCTGTTTCCTTATGTGGTCTGCAGCTTTTTATTGTGATTTGATCTTTTACAGAGGTTTTAAGTGTGTGTGTGTGTGTGTATTGTATGCATGTGTGTATGTGGATTCTATGGCAGTACCCCAGGCTGGGACAGTGACATTACACAGCAGTCGTGTGCTAGCTTGTTGTCCTGGGCATATCAGTGGTCCTGGAACAGTGTTTATAGTACTTTATTGGCTGGTTGTTGTTGTTACTGTTGCTGTTATAATCTATGAAGACAAGGAGCTCAGGTCTTCTTCCTTTACCTAGTGCAGGCTTGATGGAGTCGACACCCCTCCCTGTGTGGGTGTCAGAACTACCAGGCTGACCTTAAACCCTCTTTTCTCTCTCCACCCCCCACCAGAAGTATCAGGTTTCCCTTACTGTTCAGACTCTTAAGTCCTTTTTCAGTAGTGGTCTGCCACACTGCTGGGAATCCACTCTTTATTTCAATTTAAATTTGTTTCCCCAGTTAAATAGTTTATGCACTTTAGATTTACTTTATTAACTATACTGTTTTCTTCCTGTGGAAGCATACCCCTGAATTATCACAGTCACAGGTTTTTCCTTATTGTTACCTATTTTTTCTTCTTTCATCAAATAGGGTAAAAATACTGCAGTGATGGTGTATTTGTTCCACTATGCCTTTGGAGATTAGTGGAGAGTAAAACATTTTCATTTGAGTACAAGAAGGTATATCTGATTCCCTTTTAGGTCTGAAGCGACAGGTGGAAAGTATGTAATGTGCCTTGTCCCATCACTTGGTTGAAGAAGACAGGATTTTAAAAGAAAGAATTTTGTAATAATGTGAGACAAAAGGTAATCAAGTGCTATACCATTGAACAGCAATACACAGGGAAAGCAGATGACCCTGCAGAGGATTAAGAGGTTGGGGAAAGCTTTTTAGAAGCCTGAGTTAGACCCTGAAGACACTGAGGATTTGGATTGATAAAAAAAGGGAGCAGCTGTTCTTACAGGGAAACAGCCTCAGCAAAACACAGCATACGCATGGGATAGAAGGGCTCACTGAAGGGCCGAAATGCTCCTGCCCCCTTTAGCCACAGGAAGTAAACATTGTGTAAGAAAACTCCTTTTGCAAACAAAATAATTCAGTAATTCTCTTGAGGAGTACATAAGGAGTAGTTTTACAAATGGATAAATTGGCAGCTGTATTTTGTTCGGTAAAACATAAAACAGAAGGCAAACATTTTATTTACTGATATTAATCAGAAACTACTTGAACCATGACATTTGTATTTTTCCACACACATTCTAAGACACAATAAAGAGGACTTTTTCCCTTACAAAGGACTTTAGAAGGTGCACTAATACGTCTTTTCCCTTCTTGGGTAAAATCTAGTACTTGCCTGGGAAACAAAATGTGAGATGCATCCAGGCTGCTGAAACAGAGAAGCGGTGCCATGCAATACTCTGATCCGAGCTCTCAGGCTTCCTAGCATCTCCTTTTCTCTGAGCTTCTCTTCCAAGAATGATTCCTTTTTCACCAGTCCTTGGAAATTAACTTCCTCTCAAATACAGTTAGTTGTATTTGCATTCTTTAAGCAGTCTTAGTGTTGGCGAGAGAACATGCATTTACTGTTTTCAGGCATGTTGATAAAAAAACTAACATACTTCCCTATGAAGGCTTATTCCCATGATTTTGTGTCCCTTCCTGTGATCACCATTCATTTCTTTGTATGTCATGCTGAAGTCAATGAAAGTTCCACATTCTTCTCTGGACTCTGTATGGATCTTGTGATTCAAGGGCAAAAATTACTGGCAAGCTATTATATACATGATTATAATCACTGATATTTGCATTGTTACAATTAAAAATGCATTCTTCCTATACACGTATATTGAGGATGGTTAGAAAAATCTGTTTTGAGTGAAGTGCCCCCTTTTGATATGTTTTTCTAGTTGCCAACTGAATGCTGCATTAATTTGGTTTGTAGGAAGTTGAACTGAGACCAGGCAAAAGCAGCCTGCTGTTTGGACTGTGTTCCACACTTGGCTGTCCAAGAGGTTGGTATCACTGACATTCAGAGATCTAGGAAGAAGCCATCTGTCAGAATTAAGAAAACCCAGCAAGATGCTACTACTGTATTTTGTTTCTGTGTGCTTGCAAGTAGACTTAATTAGTGGACAGAATGTACATTTGCATGGAAATTGAAGAAATCTTTATCACAAATATGGGGAACCAGTGGGACTTATGGCAGCCATATAGCAATTATTCAGTAAACCTAATGGCCTTTCCTGCTTATTGATGGTCAGCTTTAAGCAAACTTCCACAGATGGGCTCAGCTTTCTTCTTCTCTTTTAGTGTATCCTTCCTGCTCACACATACCTCATTTTTAATTTTTAAATTTTTAAATTTTACTTACTTATTTTTAGAGAGAGGGGAAGGGAAGGAGAGGGAGAGAAATATCAATGTGCAATTGCCTCTCACGCAGCCCCTACTGGGGACCTGGCTTGGAAGTCAGACATGTGCCCTAACTGGGAATCAAACTGGCGACCCTATGGTTCGCAGGCTGGCACTCAATCCACTGAGCCACCCCAGCCAGGGCTCATTTTTTAAAATGAACTTTTCCGTTCATGTCTCTGGGCTCTTATTCTCTGTTCCTTTTCCTCCCTGCACACTTCTTCTGTGTGGATCACACATTCACCACCACCTGTTGGAGACTGGCCTCCTCACAGCTGTCCGTCTTACAAGCCAGGGCCAACTAGGCGATATGCACAAGACGTCTCTTACTAACTCTTCTAACTCCTTCCTTATCATATCTGAGACACACATCCATCAGCATCTTCTGGAGCTGGTTGCCAAATTTATTCTTCCACTTTCTTCATTCTCCTTCAAATTCTACTCTTATGACTTGTCTGGTATGTCATTCTTTACTGCTGTCTGTGAAAAGTAGAGAGATTAACACAGGAATAAATTTATTTGGCATTGTTTTTCTCTTTGCCTTTTCTTAGTGAATTCTTTAACATAGAGACGTCACAGTTTTCCCAGCACGGCCATCTATGCCTCCCAGCCATCAAAAAACAAAGGAAAAAAAAGTGATTGAGAAAAAAATTAAAGCCTCACATAGAATAGTTAGTTTTGCTCTGTAATTGGGATATTAAGTCTCCAGGAGAGTTTCTCTGAAATCACTTGAGTTTTAATGAGGTCAAAAATAATCAGGATACTGAAACAGATACCACTATCATAAATAAAGAATAGAAAGCATTTTTAGCTTTCACCATTAGCAAGCAGACAGAAGGACCAATCTTTGTCAAAAAGAATCTACCTACTTCTCATCCAAAAATATTTTTCTTAATTATATTTTGTGTGACCTGTTTTGTAGCTATTTTTCTGTATTCAATATTATAAACTAAATAAATCTTTTTTAATCTCCTAAATAAGATTTATAGTAAAACAAATTTCTTATTAGTCTGTTATTTCATTCACAGTGTAGTATTGGAAAGATTACCTATATGATGAGTCATTTTCTACATAGTCATTTGGAAAGGAGTATAGAAGAGCACTGAACCATCATTAGAAAAAAGCCACAGTTTCTCTTTATCCATTTTAACAACTGATTCTCTACTCCAAGGCAAGAGAAAAGAGTAAGGGATTTCTCCCCTCGACCCCTGCCCCTACCATCTCTATATCCATCCTCTAGACCACATGTTGAGATAGAAGATAGACATAAAATGTTGATTTTCATATTATTTTTTTCATTCATTCATTCATTCATCCACTTATCATATGTCAACTGAGTATTATGTGCAAGGTACTGTACTTTCTCTATAAAACCCAATTCTGACTTAAGTGTTGGTCATTAGCATGTCTGGATGGCAAGTTCACTGGAAAGATACTTTGATGTATTACAGAGCTTGGAATAGACTCCTGAATAATTGGTGCTCACTAGATATTTTGTGTCATTGAGGTCACTGAGGTTCCTAGCATTTAGTTATCATAGTTCTGTTGCTTAGAGCCCTTCTGCTACTATATCAACAAAGTCCAGGTCTCAGACCTACAGGTTAGACTATAAATCAACCTGCTAGGCTTGGAGCTACCACATCTCTCCAGGTGGCCTGAAGCAGGAAAGCAAGCAGAAAGCGGTGATCGGGGGTCAGCATTAACAGATCAGAACAGTGAATGAAGCTGGAGTAAACTCGGATCCTGGGTTCATGTAGGCTGCCCATGCCACCTCTTAGCCATGCTTCCCGATTGTTTTTCTTTTTCTTGACTTTCTTGGGAGAGATTCTTTGGTTCTTGTGTTAGGTGTCCCACAGGATCCTCTTGGCTCTATGATTCAGGCCCTGAAACTTATTTATTAGCCCTTTCTACTTTTTCTGTGGATGCAGAAATTAAGTATCTTGGTACTGGTCTTTATGCAGCTTGGTCCATTTGGAAGAACAAGCTAAGAAATCTAACTAAGAGTCTTGGTTTGGTATTATCTGAACCATTACCAATGTTTTACCTCTTTTTGAGTTTTATATATTTCCCTATTTGAGTTGCTAAGTATTTTAAAACAAACTCTAGACCATGCAATTTCTCCTACAAATACTTATGTATGCATTCCTAATATATATGAAATATCATTATTACATTAATAAAATTAATAATAATTTCTCAATATTACTTAAAACGCAACTATATTCCACTTTTCTCAATTTGCATAAAAATTAACATTTAAAAATTTTTTTCCTGTTTCAAATTAGAATCAAAACTAGAAAACTGCATTCCATTTGGTGGGCCATGTATTGTAAAGATTATTTTAACCTTTAATAATCCCCATAATTATTTTTTCCCACTCTTTATTAGTTAAAAAAAGTATTTTTTCTGTGAAATTTCTTGTACTGTACAATGAGCCAATTGTACCCTTGAATATTGTTTAACATATCTCCCCATTCCATGTATTTTCTATAAACTGACAGAGCAGGTGCAACTTTGTTTTGTTAAGCAAGGTATGTTGTGGATATGGTGCTGTACACTTCCAAAGGCATTACATTAGGTCACACTAATGCCTAGTTTTTCTACTTCTTGTGATTTTTAAATTGACTGATGAATTTAAGTATTGTAAGTCTTACCCATCCATTATAAAATACCTATCAAGTTCTCACCTAAGAGTTTAACAACCATTGCCCAAATCAATTATTTCATTAATGATTGTAAAGTTGTGATTTCTAGGTCTATCATTTTTTTCTGCATTAATTCACTGGAATGCATATATCCATGAGGAACAAGTTTTCCTCATCAACTATTTGCTCTAAAACATAATGTATACAAGAAAGGCAAGATAAATGCTTTTATTTTCAATTTCAGAATAATACATTAGTACCTTAGCAATAGTGTCCAATGAGGTATTATTATTCTGGAATTTTAAGAACTCAGGGATTCCACATATTTGATGTGCTTTCAAGTATGCATGAATGTTTTTGTTGTTCAAATGTTGATGGCAAGCAGACTCTCCTTCAAGTTAGTCCCGTATTTAACACAGCCAGCTGCAGTTTACTTGCCTTTGGGCACAATAAGTTGTCTCGGACTCATGTAGTACATATCCTACCCTAAATCTGAAGTTGGCCTTTTGTTTCTCCAAAGAGTCCTAATTCATTTCAGTTCTAAATATGATTCAAAAATCATTATTTGCTCATTAGAGTGGTTCTTGCCTCTAGACTTTTAAATAAACATGAATTCGGGTGATAATTTATGTAATAGATTAGATTATTTTTACTTAACATTTATGAGTTTACGTTTGTAACTCTCTCTCTGTCTTGTTCAATGACAATCTTGGTATCCGGTGATGGCAGGGCTCGTTCATAGTCCCATAGAGCATTTACCGCTGTGGAGACTGGGAAATCCTTGAGATTCCTGGGGAGCTGTGACTCAGATATCTCCTATTCTGGGTGCTTAATTCTCCATCGTACACACAATAGGTACTCAGTCCTTTGTTTAACTGAACTGAAGTCAATAAAGTATTTTTGGAAAGCCACTGATTTTTGAGGCCCAGGGAAGTAGAGGGCGTGGAGTACAGGATTCCCAGTGAATCACCACTGAGAAGACTGGGGCCGAGTCGTTGAGGAATTGTGAACAGGACAAATGGAAAGGAAAATAGAGAATCAAAATACAAACCACATTGACACAATAAATGACTTTAGAGCTACACAAATATGAATTCCATCAGATACCTGGATTGATAGCAAAATCATATCAACTCTGTTAAAAGCTGCCTCTCTTATGTCTAACAGGGAAGAGGGAGAGAGAAGAGGAAAATAGCTTGTTTATGATGAGACAGCCTTTCTCTACACAGAGTGAGAGTGAGAGGGTGAGGGGTTGGTGGAGGGAGGAAAGTGGGTGCTCGGATTTTGACAGGTAAAGTGCCTGCACATTGTCTTTGCCTTGAGACAGCTTTGTTCTTCACTCCTGAGGCACTTCACTCCTGAGGTACTGAAAGCAGATTGCTCAAGACTGAGCAGAGAAGGGGAAGAAGGGTGGTGGGGCGGGGGCAGGAGTTGTTTGTTCCCTGTGTCCCACAAGTCTCCAATGATTATCTGGCAAGCTGCCATGCAGGTAAACATTTGATGGAGTGGCATGTATTTCTCATATCCTCACAAAATCCCAGTTTATTTGTTTCTAGTTACTAGCCCTTTGTTGTTGACTGAAAAATATAGTATTTAAGAATAGAACTTTATGGAACTTCGGCCATGCATTTCTTTGCTTTTGTTCTTTAGAAAGCAATACAGTATTTGGTGACCATTACTGGTTGCATCCAAACATTTTTTTCCCTTGGAATTACAATTAATTCAGCTTAATATAACTCAACAAACACTTATTGCCTGTGTATCTGTAAGATAATTGTAATGCCATTAAGTGTCCTATGGTAAGCAGTTAGTAAGAATTTTAACCTGAAATAAACACACATTTTGGGAGTATATTTTATGTGCAACTAGAATCATTTAACTACCTGTGTTTAGGAAATGACTTGATAAAAATGAATCTTTATCTACTTCTATCTTTTGAACAAGCACAGGCATTGCTACTTCAATCCTGAATAATTTTCTGGAGAGCTGCAACATGTCATGGCAAACGACAGTCTGTAAAACATCTGCTTGGATTTCAGCTTTGTCTCTGAAATAATAGCCTGACTATGTTTCCAATGAACACGTCTGGAATTAGTGCCAATTCTCCTTTGTGCAGTGTACCTTTTAATTCAAAGATAAAGCAATAACGTTTTTAAAACAAGAAAACATCCAAGAGTATCACTTTCAGACTGTTCTAATACACTGAGTTGACTTTTAGTTACCTTGGATGAAACAGTCACTATTCTATTTTCTTGACAGAAATGTGTTTTTTCAAAGACTCACTTTGAATTGGTTCATTAACCAAGGACCATTTTGCTCTATTTGCTTTTCCGGTTTATAGGTGAGTCAGAGCAGGTCATTTCCGGCTTGTTTCTTGGATCTGATTTTGAATTTCAAGAAAACATTCATACTGTATCATGCCTGACATAGGTCTAAATCTTTTGAAATTATGTTTTGGCCTTACAGTTTTAATAAGTTTCTTATGTTTTAATTAAAAATAAAAAAAACCCCCAAGAGAACATCTCCATAAGGAAACTTACTAAATCATCTATATAGAGGAATAGGCGTGGCCTCTCTGAATAAGATTTCCATGACATCACTAAAAATCAAGTTGGAGATAGAGCCAGAAATATGCCCAAAGCTATTTGAAAAAAATTTTTCATTTAAAGCTGCTTCTTCCATGCCTGGAGGAGAAGGAGCATCCACCCAGTTGGTGCCTTCTCCATTCTGTATCAGTAACGAAGACTAAATCAAAACACCTCTTTATAAAACTGTTAAGTTGCAGATTTGTGCACTCTCTATTCAGATCCGAAGAGTACCATATCAACGTTGGCATAGCAGCCCCCTAAAGTACACCCTAGTTTATAAGCAGATAAAAACAGAGAATAAAAATCACAGCTACTGCTGAAAAATATTACATTAACTGAAAGAAAAACCCCATTTCACTTTTATGTCAATTATCCCAGTTCCTTATAAGCCATAAATTCCTAGAGGTGTCTGCTGATGGCTGACGGAGGAGTGTTTCACACATATGCCATTCTAGGTGGCAAAGGAGGAATGATGGGTAATTTTACTTTTCGTCAGTGAAGTAATAGGGAATGGAGAAATTATATGGTGATGGTGCTGTGTAGCTTTGTGAACTATTTCCCTGCATTTTCTCCTGAGTGTGACAACATTTTTAATGTTTTGCCTCTGGCTGCACGAAAGCCCTGGAATGAATTTTTGATGGTTCACAATGAGCCTTAGGAGGAAATCAGAAAAAAAAAATGGTCAAAATATGGTAAGGATTAGTTCTTATAATACATTGAAGAAAATAAAATGTTTTTCAGAAGAAAGATTTGTTTGGGCTTTTCACGCCACAGGTCTGTCTGGGCTTTTACTCCCCAAGGAAAAAGCCCTGCTGCTTCCTTTCGCCGCTGCCCCCCCCCCCCCCCCGCCCCCCGGCCCCCGCCCCCCCCGCCCCCGGCCCCCCCCCCCGGCCCCGGCCGCTTTACTTCTGCTGCAGCCATCCATCCAAGGCTGCAATATGCCCGCAGTTTCCAATCACTGATTTCTTTGTTACTGCCGCTGTGGGGTGAAGGCATATGATGGTATTTGAAAGAGAATAAACAACTCCTGTAATAGGCCAAGATGGCACACTCTGGCTAGTGGGATCTATCAAAAACAAACCTGGGTAATGATCAGTGAAGAAAATAAAGCCTTTATTCCTGGCCTCTGAGAATGATGCCATCCAGCAAGCTGTTCTTTCATTTCATTGTTTGGGTGAGTCTAAGCACACCTAACACCCGAGGCATAACACAATTGAAACACTCCGTACCTGAGTGCAGAAGAAAATCTAAAGTTACACACGTCTAGTTGGGAAACATCAGAGGATCCATGTTTCAGGGGATTTTATTCTTAAACTCTCTTTTGGTTCCTATAAAAGCTCCCCTTCCTCTTTTTCTTTATTGGCCAAAGAACAGGGCTCTGGACAGGGCTTCTGGAAAAACGTATGGAGACCACGGGAGCTTCCCAACGTGGCGGCGGCAGCTGGCCGAGCAGGTGGCGCTATGCCTGTCGGCTTAGTCTCGCATGCTGGCTAACGGACACCGCATAGTCCAGCATGCTTTTCCTGGAACTGCCTTAATTGCTGTGAATAATATTTTGAAAGGCCCGACACCTGATCTTCCATTAACAGACCTGGCTATTTTTGCTTTTAATTGTCCAAAACAGGGAATTATCCTGAAAATCTCCAATTAAATGTACCAGATTGAAATATAGAAGCGGTTATTTCAGGGAAGTCCCCTCGCATTCCAAATTTCACAAGTCGAAGTAGGATGTTGATAGTGAAAACATTTCCTTTTGGCTTTTTCTACTTTGTCTCATTTCAGAGTATCCACTTTGCAATGTCTCTCACCTCCCGCAACCGAGGGGAGGGGCCCTATTTTGGCATTCAGCCTCCTGGGAGGAGATGCGCCACATCTTCCCAATGTCCTTACCTCACTGCAAAATGACACCTTGTTTCTGCTTGATGGTACCGTGCCCCTGGAATGTAGACAATCCTTACTGACACAATTATTTCTGCTTCAAACAGTGAGTTATTTTGGGGGGACAGGATTGCCCCGCCTTTAATAGAGACCTAAGCCCTGTGGTGATCGGCCGAGTGGGACCCCGTCATAAGGAGCCTGGAAACTCCAGGTTTAGGTACAAAATAAGAAAGAAATGTACAATAGTAATCTTAGTCATGAAGAAGCTGAAGGAAACAAACAACCACTGAAAAATTTTAACGAGATTTTTCTAGCTTTTAAACCATGTTTAGGAACATCTGCTGATCAGCCAGTGGGTAGGACTTAAGGAAACCAGTTCAGTCTCCTGATTGGCCAGTTTCTGAATTCGTCTGATTTAGGAATTGCCCTGGGATATAAAAAAATTTAAAATATTTCTATAGATCTTTGTACCTCTATATTTCTCCTTGTACCTGTTGCAGCCACTGGTGGGATATTGAAGGGGCAAGGTGTTGGTGGGTATACTGTTAAATATTTGGATTTCTGCCTATCTACCTGAAGAGATTTTAATTTACATTTCTTTTCTATAGTAAGGTTGTGTGTCTTATTATGTGTAAGGACCATTCACATTTCTTTGTCTATTTTTTAAAAAAATTATTACATCTTGTCCATTTTTTTCCCCATCAAGTTGTTGTACTTCTCTACTTTTAGAAGCTCATTTTAAATTAGTTATATTACGTTTTTGTGTTTGTGATACGTTACCAATTTATTTCCTCAGTTTGTCATTTGCTTGTACTTTGCTACTGCTAATATGTTTTAATTTTATATATTTAAAATGATCAATATCTTCACTTCTTCATTTTGAATCACGATTCAGAAAGTTTTGTGCATTTATCAGGTAATGAGATAACTCACTCCTTTTCTTCTCATACTTGTATTGTTTTATTTCCTACATTAAAAATTTTAACCTATTTGGAATTTCCCTGCTGTCTATATGAGAAAAAGATCTTATTTTGTTATTTTCCATAATACCATTCAGTTATTCCAATGACACTTTATTAAGGAATTCCTCCCTTTCCCACTGATTTGAGATTCTGCTTTACCCATACACTTAAATTCCACAAGCAACTATGTCTCCTTCTGAATTTTCTATTTTGTTCCATTAGTATGCCTGTGTATTCATGAACCAATATCATGCTGTTTTAATTATATAGGCTCTATCATTTATCCTGTAACAATAATTTAAAATATTTTATATATGTAGAAAATTTTTTCCCACTCTGCCTGAATCACTGTGATTTTTCAGGGTTTTTGTAGTTATTCTTGCTTGTTTTTTCTTTCAAATGAACTTTATACCCACCTTGTCTAGCTCCAGAAAATATGTCTTGATGTTTTACTCAGGTGGCATTAAGTTTGTAAATCAGCCAAAGGAAGATTGATATCTTTAAAGCACTGAGTTTTGCTATCAAGGCATAATGCCTGTCTTTCCATCTTTCAGAAAACTTTGTAGTTTTTAGGAGTTTTCCTCTAATAGGTTTTATATATTTTTTAGTCTTAAGTTTATGCCCAATTTTTAGGAAATGTAAACAGAGTCTTCTTTTCCATCATATATATTTATTGTTATTTTTTATGTGAGGGCTATTGTTAAAAAAATCAACTTAAAACTATTGTGTTAAATTATCTTACTGTTTGCAGGGGTTTCCACTGATTTATTTTTTAAGGGAATGTTAAATATATATGATTCTATTGCATGCCTATGATTCTTATTTTTTGATTTGCAGACTGATGCCCAATCTAATAAGCCACACCAGCCAGGACATGATTCTTATTTTTTTAATTCTTATAATACAGTTTGCTTGTTCTTGTTTCATTAGTTTGGTCCAAGTCACCCACACAATGTTTCATAGTAGCTCCATTTTCTATTCATAGAAAATTATTTACAAAGAATAAAGTTGATTGTTTGGGTGACCCTTTATTCTTTGTTTGACATTTGCTCTCCTTCTAGTAGAAATGATAGTGAATAGTAGAATTCCCAATGTTGAGCATGAGAAACAAAAAGGGAGTTTTGGAAACTGGATAATTTACATTTAGAAATTCAGACCTCAGAATATCTATGCTTCTTGTGACAGATTCCATTTAATTTCCAACACTTATATTGGTTTCATTTATTTAGGAGCTACTGAGAAAATAGCTCACTCAATTTTCAAGAACCTACATGTTTACAGAGATTTTTTGTTATTTTCTTTTCTGCATTATCATTTTTAAAATTCTATAGGATCGATTTTTAGTTGTTCTCCCCACTCTGACAACAAATTTGCTCAGAGAATAGGGCTTCATGTGAGATCAACATTATATTCCAGAGAAATAAATCCAAGATCAAGCTGTTGAAGTAATTCAAGACATCAAAAACAGCAGTTATGGTTACCACAAGGTTCATCCATTAGTTAGGCACAAAAGAAGATAGTTTATTTAATATGTTTTTCTTAAACTTTGCCTTTTATATTTCTTAAGTATCTTTTATTCAGGGGTCTCCTCTTAATGCCCCTTTGTATTGATATTTTAAAAATTGAGGTAAAATTGGTAGTCCATCATGGAAATGTAAATTGGTATAGTCACAACAAAGATTTCTCAAAAAACTAGGAATAGAACTATCACCATATGATCCAGCTCTTCCTCTCCTGGGTATTTATTGAAAGAATATAAAAACACTAATTTGAAAAGATATACGCACCCCTTTGTTCATTGCAGCATTATTTACAATAGCCAAGATATGGAAACACTCTAAGTGTCCATTGATGAATGAATGGATAAAGAAAATGTGGTACATATGGAATACTGCTCAGCCATACAAACTAATGAAACAATGACTTTTGCAACAATAAGGATGGACCTTGAGGGAATTATATTAAGTGACATAAGTCAAATGGAGAAAGACAAATATTACATGATTTTACTCATTTGTGGAATCTAAAAAAAAAAATCCAAAACAAATAAACAATCAAAATGAACACAAATTCATAGATACAGAGAACATACTGGTGATTACCGGAGGGGAAAGGAGTTGTAATGTGGGCAAATGGGTGAAGGAGACCAATTGTGTTATGACTGATGGTGACTAGACCTTTGGAGGAGATCACTGTGTAGTATACACAGATGTCAAATTATAATGCTGTACACCCAAAACGTACATAATGTTATATACCAATCTTACAAAGATATTGAGTTATTTCTTTAGCCAGAATAAGAGAAAGGATTAGCAAAGGACTTAACTTGGATAAGAAAGCCTCACCACACCTCTGTCTAAGTCAGAGAGCCATTTTTCTGAAGTTTTCCTAACATTTATTCAGGCGTTATAAGGTGCCAGGTCCGCTATTAAGTGTTTTATCCCTTTGGATACGTACGCCACGTCAAACTGAGGTCGTACCTTGCTCAAAGTTATACAACTCATGCCCATGAGTGACATGCAAACATGAGCATGAAATGGAGGTGGGATCGAATTGTGGAACAGTTGGACTCCAGACTGCCTCCTGGGGGCCCAAGTACTCCAAACTGTGGCTCCTGGTCTGGACACAAGCGTGCACTGACAATGAGTATCTTTGAGTAAGGTCTTCTAGGGTGTGTAGGTTTCATGGCTGCTCTGAAAATAATTGCTAATTATCTCCAAGTGGTTGTTGACATTAGCATTATTAAGTCTTCAATCAAGTTTAAGAAGCCATGTGGACATGTGGCTTTGTCACATCTGCTAACCGTAGAAAATAACTCAGCCTATTACCCTGACAAATTGCATTTCAATCCCCCAAGGAAGATATTCAAATGTGAAAATTGTCCTCATTTAAAAAAAATCATATTTTAGTATTCTACTTTCTGATGCCCAGCTCAGTGTGCTGGCTGAAGCAGATGCACAATAAATGCTTTTATAAAAAAAATTTGAACATATTTAAATGATAAGCTTTGAGAGGGCACACTGTAGCAAACAGTATTTTTTATCAACTCTGGGATAGAGATGGTTCCTTAGGCCTTTGTCAGAGTACATTTTTGCTCTAAGTTAAGAATCGTCATGATAGCAGCAAACGAATATTCACTGAGTACTCTGTGTGTGCCAGTGCTATGCTAAGTTCCTGAGGAATATTATTTTATTAATCCTCATTAACTCTTTGAAATAGAAAGTACAGTTACTACCCCCATTATGAAGAAGAGAAAGTGAAGATTTGAATAGCATGTTCAAGGTTACTCAGCTAGGCAATTGCAGAGCCTGGGGTTATCTGTCTTCAAACTTCCTCCAATGAAGCACTGGCTGTTAGGTCCTCACTTTCACCTCTTGTTAATGTCTCTGGCTTCACTGCAATCTGTTTCTTAAAATTTCCAACAGAACAGCAACAACTGGGATGTTTTAAGGCTTCTCTTTCTGCTTCCACCTGAATTATTTAGAGTAAAGCTTTAAAAAATAAGAAAAAGAAGTCTAAAGAATGAGCTGCTGCCATTTTTAGAGAATGAACTTTACATGCCTGTCATACTCTCTTCCATATTAAAAGGAAGGTTATTTTTAATACTCTTATAAAAATGTTATGTGATTTTAAAAGTGTTATGCCTCAAGACAATAAGAAAGTTTAAGTGAAATATTTTTTTTCATTAGCAGGTATTCAATGATGTGTCAAATCTTGATATAACCTAATTTATCTTCTTTCAACTTTACTTTCGGTTTTCTGATTCTAATTTTTCAAAAGTTGACAGACATCATGTTATTGTCACTAATTTCTCCCACACAGCTTTCAGAGGTTCATTGTTCTGAGGAAGAAACTGTCATCTCCTCTCTCTCCTCCACTAGTTCAGTTTAAGAAAGTGAGGCAGATTAAGGATCTTTTATATGTTCCTCAGTACAGGCTGACATTTGATCCTGGAGTATCCCGGGTCCTATTCTAGAAAGCCCTGACTCACCCACTCTTCAGTCCTCATAATCTCTTTATGGATAAAGGGGAGGGGGCAAAAGGGTGAGTTTTCTGTGCCCTAACAAAAGGCGGCTCATGAGTTGATACTTAGCTACCGGGGACACCTGTTCTAGCACGTGTAGTTATGTGAGAATTTTCACAACTGACATAGGATCTGGCTTCATCCACAGAACAGACCAACAAACTCATTTCAATATTGGGCCTTTCACACATTTATCTAAAGCTCCTACAACCTTCACTTTGAGGCTGAGAATATAACTTCTTCCAAATACCACTGCTTCGGTGATATTTAGATAGCTACTTGAAATGCCCAAAGGTGGTGGTCTCTCCAATTTACTAACTTGGGTCCCACCACTGTGGTAGGCAGGCTGCTGACTGCTCAGGCCATGTCTCCTGATAAATGGCCTGAGACAAATTATAACTTTGGAGGAATAATGTTAGCATTTTGAAAAGACTTGTGATTCTCCATGGTTTAAGCCTGGCACTGATGCCTTGGATCCTGGTGGCAGCCAGATGCTCATACAACTTGATGGAACTTCTTTAAGTAAAAGAGCACACAAATTTCTTACCTTTTTATGTTACAAAATGTAGGATAATGTGAAACCATTGCTAGGATCTTGTAAAGGGTCCTGATGCTTAAGTATTATAAATTCTAGTCAAATCCAATTCTGTCTACATGCAGCTCAAACAACTTTCTTTCTCCATGTGGATTTTTGCAGCAATTCATCTCATGCTCTTAATTTTCCTGGCATGTGATCTTCATTCATCTTCCATAACTTTTTCTTAGTTATATTTATTTTGATGTGGCTTTCTTCACATTCTACCCTCTTTAGTGGTAAGTGATCATATGACCAATGTTTTGGGATAGCTCCGTTTAGGTTGTTCTGACAGTCATTAACAGAGCCTTTTTTCATTATCAAAACTGCTCTATGTTTGACAATAAGGTTTGTCACCTCTTTATTTCTTTTAATAACTTTATTATTATACTTCATTATTACATTACATATTGCTCATATAAAATGCTTTTGTTTGTGGCCTTATTTGTTTTTCCTCCTGACCTAATTTTGGTTCTCCACTGTCCTCCTCAAATGTAGTTCATGTCTGAGTTAGGACCATTCAGGCCTGGGATCAAATGCTTTATCTATTGGCCCTTCCTGCAACTTCAGCAAAGGATCTGGACTTATTTGTGAAATCAGTAGCGCAGAACTTGAACACTCATCCACAAGACTGTTATTCTGCCTCAATAGACCAAACACTTCCTTGAACCCCAAACAGATCTTTTTCATATCCCAATATTATCACATGGTATACTGAGACAGAATAAGCAGTTTGGAAAGAGAAATCATAATGGTTTGTTTCTTTTGGAGGTGAATGTTCATGGTCTATCTGACATAAACCTTGACAAAATGGTTTATATAAATATGGTCTCAGTCTAAGCTGCTAGATGTGTGATGGGTAAGCAATAGAGAGATAACAAAGGAGTCATTGAAAACTACTAGTGCCCACTAAGCTTGTTTGATATTTGGTCGATGGTACAGACTTAACAAGATGTGACAGAGAGCCCCAGACACCCTATTGGTGGAGAAATATGGGCTGGCGGTTGAAGTCAGTCTGTGGCATCTGACCTGGATTGAATTTGTTCTCTGTCTCAAAACTTATAACTCGGTGGTCTTGAGTCAGCTAACGTCTCAATGTATTCATCTGTACAATTCACAAAATAATGCCACCTGCTTCACAGGATTGTTGTGAAAATTAAATGAGATACTGTATGTAAAGTACCTAGGATGCTGCAGAGTTGTAGCTACTATCATTATAATTTTAACTCTCTTGTATTTTACTGGGATTTTTGGCATCATTTTGGAGGAGTAGAATTGTGGTTATGGGAAAGCTATGAGGGTAAACCTCAGAATCAGCAGATTTTCATGAGAATATCTGGAACCCAGGAGCAGGAATTTAGGTTCCTCATTGACTGGCTCTGTGACCATGGACTGGTCACATGTCTGTCTTAGTTTTCTCGATTACCAGGAAGGTTGGGGCACCTTTCATAATTCCGCAGGGAGGTCATGTGAACCAAATGGAATCATACATATTGAATTATTTAAAAAAAATAAAAAGTATTATATGCAAATGGGATTTTTGTTGTTGTTGTTGTTATGGAGATTAAGGGCCAGAGGAGCTTTGGTGAGGGCATCTACCTGATGGGACTCCATCCACAGAGGCTACTTGAACTCCATGGCTCACATTTTGCTCTGATTCCCTTGTGTCTAATTTTGGTCCTTAAGTTGGCTGTATCAATATCTTAAGAAGACTTGTTTTACATGCACTAGTGAAAGACATGATGCCCTGCTTTACCCTCCCTTATCTTCAGTGCTGGGGTCAGGGAACATGGCTCTAGTACCAGCACTGCTTCATCTAGATGTAGGACTTGGAGTGGGTCAGATGACCTCCTAAACATCTGTCCTCATTTTGCCAGTGAGGAATAGAAAGCAATGTACCAGCTTTTCAGCCACCCAGGTCCCCCCTGTTCTAAGTGACTTCTGTCCTGCCTGGAGTGCTGCAAGTCCTAATTGATTTGTTTGATTTTACTGCCTTGCCAGCCCCTTCCTCTGTCACATCTATTTTCACATCACAAGTCAATCTTTTCCAATGGCCACCTTCAGTGTCTTCCAGGTGCCTCCAGGACAAAGACCAGCCCCTTCCTTAGGCCTTTAAGCCTGTCCCGTTTGGGCCTACCTTCCTCTTCACCTGACTGTGCTTTGTCACTCCTCTTGAACCACACTAGTTTCTTCCCAGCACACTGCTATTACTGCCTCTTTGCCTGGTCAATTCCTACTCACCCCCTTGCCTCTAGTTCAAGTGTTACTTCCTCCAGAAAGCTTTCCCTGACCCCCCTGACCTGACCCCTTATTTCCAGTTCTCTCAGCACTGAATCCCTCCTTCATAGCTTGTGTCAGCATTGCAAATTTACATGAGCACGTGTGATCATGTGGTCTGCCCCTAAGTCCCCATCTGAGCATAGCTCCTGGAAACAGAAACCATGTTTATTTTTGTTCATTGCATATCCTCATAAACCTGGCATGGAGAGGTGCTAGATACATACTTTTTGAATGAATACCAAAGTGAGAGAAATATCCAGGAACTATAAGTTAATTTAAAAAAGTCCACAGATTGTGGTTCTATACTTTTGAATCCATCAATTTAAGGCTGTTCAGTATAATTCTTGCATGGGGTGTTCCAGTAAGGTCCCCATATTTCTAGTTATCTAATTTCTGGGAATCTAACTTTAGGGATTTAGTAATTTAGTGGACATAGGTACTTTGGAATTCTTTCAAGGACATAAAATATGTGTGAGCCATTTAAGTGAGAGAAGCAATTCTAGACTAGTTCAGAGGGACTGATGAGAAGGGGCTCTTCATGCACCTTTCACTGGTCAAAGCTGTCCAAGTTTCCTGTTGGGATGATGCTAATGTGATGATCTCATAGAGAGAGCTTGGGTGTTAGTGGTCCGCAGGGTGTAGGTTCCTCTGGTACTCCAGTCATCTTTATTCAGTCGCGGTCCTCCTGGCCCCCTCTCTCTCCTTGCACTCTTCTGGGCTGTGATTCATCTCTGAAAGGTCACCCAAGTCTCTGGTGAGCATGAGACCTATTCTGCTTAAGTAAGCCTCTCCGTTTCAAGGGGCAGCATCTTGTATGGCCCTCCCTGGATCTCCACTGGCCTTTTTTTGGACTTCAGCTCTCTCTCTCTCATCATGTCCTCTGTTCTCAGCAGACCTACCTTTCATTTCCCCAGAGTGACTCAGGGTGACTTCATCATGGGCTTTATTTTGATGTTTTCAGTTTAAGCAGATTTTTTAATTTTATTTTTTCTTTATTTTATTTTTCAATTATAGTTGACATTCAATAGTAGTTTATATTAGTTTCAGGCGTACAGCATAGTGGTTAGAAAATTATATGATTTATGAAGTGATAATTCTAGTACCCACCTGGCACCATAAACGGTTAATACAATATTATTTACTATATCCCCTATGCTGTACTTTATATTCCTGTGACCATTTTGTAACAACCAATTTGTACTTAATCCCTCCACCCATTCCCCCGAACTCCCTCCCATCTGGCAACCCTTAGTTTTTTTTTAATCTATGAGCCTGTTTCAATTTTGTTTATTTTGTTCTTTAGATTCCACATATAAATAAAATCATATGGTATTTGTCTTTGTCTGACTTATTTCACTTAGTATAACACCCTCTGAGTCCATCCATGTTGTTGCAAATGATAAGTTTTCATTTTTTATGGCTGAATAATATTCCACTGTATGTATTTAACACTATTATTTTAATCCACTTGTCTATTGATGGGCACTTTGGTTGCTTTCATACCTTGGCTATTGTAAATGACACTGCAATAAGTATAGGGGTGCATATGTCTCATCAAATTGGTGTTTTGGATTTCTTTGGATATATACCCAGAAGTGGAATTGTTGGGTCATAAGGTAGTTCCATTTTTAACTTTTTGAGGAACCTCCATAATGTTTTCCACAATGGCTGCACCAGTCTGCATTCCCACCAACAGTGCGCGAGGGTTCTCTTTCTTCCTCATCCTCACCAGCACTTGTTTGTGGATTTGTTGATGATAGCCATTCTGACAGGTGAGAGGTGATAGCTCATTGTGGCTTTAATCTGCATTTCTCTGATAATTAGTAACACTGAGTATTTTTTCATGTGTATTCACCATTTGTATGTCCTCTCTGAAGAAGTAACTCTTCAGGTCCTTTGCCCATTTTTTAATTGGATTGTTTGTTTGTTTTTGGTATTGAGTTGTATGAGCGCTTTATAAATTTTGGATATCTTCTCCCATTCAGTAATTTGTCTTTTTATTTTGTTAATGGTTTCCTTTGCTGTGTAAAACTTTTTAGTTGGATATAGACCCATTTGCTTATTTTTTCTTTTGTTCCTCTTGTGTGTGGAGATATATCATAAAAAATTAATATGAGAAATAACAAGGTTACCATCTATATTTCCTTCTAGGAGTTTTATAGTTTTGAGTCTTACATTTAAATGTTTAATTCATTTTGAGTTTATTTTTGTATATGATGTAAGAAGGTGGTCAAGTTTCATTTTTTTTTGCATGTATCTGTTCAGTTTTCCCAAGTCCGTTTATTGAATAGACTGTCTTCACCCCATTGTATGATCTTGTTTCTTTTATCATATTTAATTGACCATATAAGCATGGATTTATTTCTGAGCTCTCGATTCTGTTCCATTGATCTCTGTGTCTGTTTTTATGCTGTTTTGATTACTATAGCCTTGTAGTATAATTTGATATCAGGTAGTAGGATACCTCCAACTTTCTTTTTCTTTCTCAAGATTGCTGTGACTCTTTGGTATCTTTTGTGGCTCCATATAAATTTTTGGAAAGCGTTCCTGCCTCTGTTGCTAGTATTTCTCTGTGGGTATTTTCCATTTTTGCTTTGTGTTTTGGAGATGAAAAGTGTTCCTGTTCCCTAGCCAAGGGTGCACACATTTTTTTCCCCCTAATGTTCAGAGACATTTCAGCCTCACATCTGCTTGTCATATCACTCTGTCTCCACTACATCTCTGGGTGTGAGCAGCACACGAGTGTGTGAGGAAGCAGTGGGTTCTGGTTCTGTGCACTGAGATTGATTCATATTGACCTGTACTGATAGCCAGCTCATTATCATGATCAGTAAGTTCATCAGGGAAGCAATGAGTGAAGAGTAATGAGATTCATAACTAGATATAGTGTGATTCTGGTATTGAGTTAACTGGAGGCTTTGAAACTGTTTTTCTAACTATAAAATTATACATGCTTATGTAGAGAATTAGAAAATGTTAAAAACAGGAAGAAAGAAATGAAAATCCCTTTAAACCATAGCTAGAGCAACATTTTACATTTTTGGTCTATTCTTCCAATATGAAATACATATAATATGTGATTATAAATATCTATCATACAATGTATATATAACATTATATACTTTATATACACATTATATAATACCTATATATTAATATGTATTATGTATTTAAATTTAGAAAATACACATAAGTATTGCTAAAGTTATTTATATGTAATACATATGTTCAGATATATACACAGAAACACACATGCATAAATTATTTTAAAAATTTGGAATAATAAGGTTTGCATTTTGCTTTTTTCATCTAACATTATGTTGTGACCTTTTCCCATGGAATTTGATATTCTTCAAATACATGATTTTTAACAGCTATATGATCTATAACACTATGATCAAAATGAGTTATTTATTTTTGGTCATTGATATTGTTTTTGCACATTTATTATTTTAAAAGTGCTTCAAAGAACAATCTTGAACTTATGTTTTTGTCTATGTTTTGATCATATTAACTGTGGCTCCTTTAATAAGCCAAAACTAGGGAGGACTGTGTTCTAACTTAGTGTTTCACTGGAATTGAGTCAAGAAACATTTCCAAAATGAACTCATTGAATCACTTTACAAACCCCTTGCTCTCAGAGGAAGGAAAGAAGTCTAGGAAAACACCCCCACATCCTCACCCACGTCCCCCAGGAAAACAGCTCTCTCCTCTCTCTATTCATTATGTACCCACGGATTCAGCAGGAGCCCTTGTTAACTCTAGCATTTGGGGTAGGGGCAGCACTGTAGCTATCTTAGCAGCTATTTCAATAGAGCTTTTCTGTGTTGCATTCATATATCTCGGAGGATATAACTTAGCTCACAAAGTGTTTGATTTCATAGAATAAAACTTTGCTCTGCTGGAGCTCAGGTAGAGAAACACATCACAGTGTTAAGAAAACAATCCACAGGACCCCACCAAACCTCATGCTTTGAGACTGCAGTTAAAGACTGATAAGAATTGCTTAATAAAATATTAGAGTCACTGAAGAGGTGAAATCATTAATTAGTACTTAATCTGATTTTAGATATGATAGGCTAGAGCTCTACAATTTCCAGAAACACCAGCTTTAGTTAAACCATGACATGAATGCAAAGTGTAATTTTCATCCCCAGAGTTTTAATAATTAGCCCAATAAAATATGTTCTGGCACAGCGAGAAAACATAAGTTTAGTTCCATGTTAATGCTGGGGAATGAGAATGTGAAGTCAGGACTTAGTTTCTAAGATAAAGGAAATTCAACAGTGATATATTATGCAGATGAGCTAGTTGTTCAAGCGTTATCTCAGGCAGCTTATCTGGGGGATATACGTGCAATGCATGCCTCAGAAGTCTTATCTGGAGATCTTTGTGGTGGCCCTGGAGCAGGGGGCGTCATCTTTTGTTCCAGTCAAGCCTGAGTCACAGCCTGGCATACCCACAACAGCTGTGGACTTTTCTTCTCCCTTCCGCGGCTGTCCGCCCTGCCTTTCCCCACCATCTCCCCCCGCCCCCAACCCCGATCTCCTGCAGGTGGCCTTGGCATGGCAGTCTGCCCCTTGCTTGTCCTCACTACATCCTATTCTGCATCCTATTCTAGTTTTGTGGGTGTCATTACCAGGGGTCAGCCATCTTGGTGCTCATCCCTGTCTTTACTCCTTTCTGTGTAGCTTCAGTGATATGCTCAGCCTCTGTGAGCCTCTGTTTCTTCGTCTATAAAATGAGGCTAATAAGACCAATGCCATAAGGTTTTGAAGAATGAGGTGATAGCTATCAAGTACAATGTAAAGCCTGACTGTTTACTGTTAATGACACTATTATAGTTTGATATTTAGTTAGGTTCTCTTCCTAAGTGAAGGGATTGGTTTTAAGTTTCTTATTTTGTCCTTGTAGGACTCAGCACAGGGTAGAACATCTGTTGATGCTCAATACTGACTAGTTATTTGAGTCCTTTTCCTAGACTTTGGTGATTTTCTATTAGCTACTTTTCTGGGAGACCCCCAGCCTCCTGGTGACTGTGTGGGATCTGGTCATGTAGCTCCAAGACTGCAACCTCTTGTTCATTTCATACATAAGCAGTGGTGTGTTTGTAAATATTTACCAAACAGCTTCTTAAAAAGCCCTAATTTGAAGAATTTGTGGATATTTGTGGTGTAAATAATTTTACCATGGCCAATTTTGAACTTCCACCATGATGTGAACTTGCTCACAGAAGTTCTTAAGCTCTGCAATGGACTCTCTGGAACTGCTTAACACACAGCAACTCAACCTCTCTAAAACTAGGAACCTAACTCTGAAGTCAGAATCCTGTGGGGCTGTACTGGTGTCCCTTGTGCCATTTAACCTCCCTGAGACCCTGAGTGAGATCCACATTCATGTTTACAGTCCATCCTCCAAGCTACATGGCAGTACTTGGGACCGTATTGTGGGTTCTTCCCCACCATGATCCTGCGTGTCACAGCGAGAAATGTCAGAATTCACCTGCTTTTGGCAAGTTGACCATTTCATCAAAAGGAAAACACTGGCTTTTTATAGTATATGTAAAAAGGACCTAATTATTAATAGCAATGGATTCATTGGAATTATGGTCTGTTCCTGCAGAAGAACTTCTCTTTTTTTATTGATTCCAAAGAGAGGGGAAGGGAGGGAAAAAGAGAGGGAGAGAAACAACAACTGCTTGCCTCCTGCATGCACTTCAACCTGGAACCAAACCCACAACCCAGGCATGTGCCCTGACCAGGAATCAGACCTGCAGCCTTTCGGTTTATGGAATGACGCCCAGCCAACTGAGCCATACTGGCCAGGGCAAATTTTTCTTTCGAAGCCATCAGTCAGCTGTGAAATGGATAAAGACAGTGCTGGCAGCAGCTGTGTCCTTGGAGTGTCCTTACAGGGCTATCACTGTATCCCATGGGTTGTGTGATTACAGAACGTTTCCATTGGCTGCAATATGAATGATGCCCCCTGGAGTTGTGTGATGCTATTGCTCTTTCTAGTTTCACTCATACGTGTTCTCTACTGTACTCAGGGGAGAAGGTGATGACCAAATAGTGATAAAATCAGAAATGTCTGACAGAGCTGTTTCTCTTCCTCAGATCTATAGAAAGGGGGTCAGCATGTGTCCCTCGGTGGCAGATAAATGGTCCCTATTCAATCTGGTAAACATTTATTGAGTGGTTACCACGTATAAGAACTCTGCTAAGTGCGATTATAACATCATAATACCCCAAAGTTCCCAGCACAAATCTGCAACTGCTAGTCACCCTGCCTGAGTGTATTCTATTGTGCACCCTACTGGGTACAATAAGGATGAAGAACAGGCACCAAACATAGGCCACCTTCAAAGAGCTTCCAAACATTTTGGGAGACCACATGCGTACAAATGACATTCTTTGGGAATGAAAAAATAAGTGTGATGTACTTTGTTTAAAGCCCAAACATATGGGAAGTCATCTATCTAGATGAATGCTGCCTACTCTAAACTGTTTTGGAAACTGTATAATTATTTTACTGCGGTTGCTATTGTCCCAATGGTGTTTGCATTTCCTCTTTAGGAATTAAATATCCAAGATACAGTCTTTTGAATATCTACAGTTAACACAACTTTTTTTTTTTGAGAGTGGATTTAGGGCTAATTCTTTGGTAAACTTACAGGCTTTTACATAGACTTTGAAGATGTAGCAGATATTATAGGTTGACTAACCTCATATTTGTTCAGCCCCTGCTCGCTTACCTCCCTTTATTACAGAGACTAAGAAGCTGAACTGTTCCATCTCCTGGCCTTTGTGTGTGGTTTGGGGTGACGGGGAGATAGGCAATACTCTCCGTGTCAATAATTTGTGGTGGAAGTTCTTGAAAAGGGTTCTTTACTTAAAAGGAAAGGGCTTGAAAAGAGGAAGTTTTGGGCACCTTTCCTTACTTTGATACCCATTTGTTCTCCTGGGATACCATGGAGTATCAAGTTACAAATATGAAGACACCTTGAGGACAAAAGCCACATCCTGAGGATGGTTGGGCAGAAAAATAGGAGGAGGTGGGATCCTGACAACATCCAGAAATGCCCATCCCAGTCCTGGACGTTGCATCTCTAGCTGTCCTGTTACATGTATAATGTACCTTTGGCTATTAGGTGTCTGCTCATCTGGTTATCCACGACTCAGAGAGGAATGAATTGCAAACAGAGCACTGAAGACAATTGCATAAGGTGAATTGTAAATATGTCTCGAACCATATGTAATTATTGAATAAGCATTGCTTTTAATCTGTACAAGGTTAGGAGGGTTAGCATTTTCCTAAATGGTGGCAAGGCAGGGAGCTGATGTTCACCGAGAGTCCCCTTTGTGCCAGGCATACTTCAAATGTTGTTTCTTTTAATGAGATCAATGAAATGAGAGTCGATATTCCCACAGCCACCAGACAGGAGAGCTGGGTTCAAACTGAGATCTCACAGATTTCCAAGCCTGGGATGTGTGCAGGGTGGGGGTCGGGGGAGTTGAGGGGAATCGAAGGGCATTTGAGGTGAGGGCAATATTAACAAGAATAAGTATAAATAGGGAAAACAGTAAGAAGCTTGGCCTAGCTGGACTTTAGGATTCATTTTGAGAAGTACAAGGAGATAAATGTACTCTGAGAAAAACAGAGGCAGATGATGAAGGGCCATGAATCTTTTTTTTTTAAACTAATTAATTATTTTTTTCAAATACATTTGTCTCTGCCTACCCCCCACCACTTTCCCTTGCCCCCTCCCTTCCTCCCTCCCTCAACTCTTCCCCTTTGGTTTTGTCCATGAGTCCTTGCTATATGTTCCTTGACTTTCCCCTTCCCTTCCTTTTCCTGCCCCCGACTCCTTCCCTCTTGTCTCTGTTGGTTTCTTTTCCTTTCAGTGTTGCTGGTCTTATTTTCCTTGGATCTTTGTTTTGTTGCTTAGGTTCCACTTATAGGTGAGATCATATGGAATTTGTCTTTTGCCCCCTGGCTTATTTCGCTGAGCATAATGCTCTCCAGTTCCATCCACACTGTCGCGAAGTTTAGTAGTTCTTTTTTTCTTTCTGCTGCGTAGTATTCCATTGTGTATATGTACCATAGTTTTTTGATCCAGTCATCTACTGATGGACATTTAGGTTGCTTCCAACACTTGGCTATTGTAAATTGTGCTGCTATGAACATTGGGGTGCATAGGTTCTTTTGAATTGGCGTTTTGGGATTCCTAGGGTAGAGTCCCAGCAAGGGAATCACTGGATCAAAAGGCAGTTCCATTTTCAGCTTTTTGAGGAAATTCCACACTGCTTTCCACAATGGTTGCACCAGTCTGCATTCCCACCAACAGTGGACTAGGGTTCCCTTTTCTCCACAGCCTCGCCAGCACCTCTTGTTTGTTGATTTGTTTATGATGGCCATTCTGACTGGTGTGAGGTGGTACCTCATGGTGGTTTTGATCTGCATTTTTCTGATGGCTAGTGATGCTGAGCATCCTTTCAAATGTCTCTGGAGAGCCATGAATCTTAATCCATGAATCTTAATCAGTGGCTAGAGCCACTGGTTAGTAGGAAGCAATTTCACTTTCTTCAGCAGGAAAATGATATGCTGTGCTCTTGGAAGAGTTATCTGGCACCAGGTTTCACTATAAATAAAAGAGGAAATAGATTAAATCAAAACCAGATTAGATTACTTTTTAGGGGACTACTTTTGCCAACATGCTGTTTCTGAGATTGTAAATCTCAAATACCAGCGGGAATTACCAGCCTGTTTGATATACACTTTCCCTGCTAGAAACTTTAGGCAGGTAGGAATACCAGGGCAAGTGTTCATGGAATAAATGGAAGAAGCATTTGTATTTGCTTCAATGCACTTTTAGCAACTTTGCATTCTTAGTGTTACTCTTCCTCACGATTTGATAAATGATAGATAAGCATATTACCTCTGGGATAGGAGTAGAGCATTAGAAAAATCTTTGGTAATTTGGTAATTCTGTATGACACAAGTAGCAGAAAATTAAGTTAAATTGTCTGGGGAGCTGGTTTGGTAATGCTGAATACCTTATGCTTAATATTTAGACTCAGCCTCTTTCTGGTATAATGATAACCCTGTTAACAAAGCAGTTAAAAGTTAGCTGATCAATATGACTTTCATGGAATAGATAACTTGATTCAATTTTTAAAGAAGCTTATTTAATTTAGGAATTCACCTTTCTGAGATTTTTTTCAGATTTATCATAGCACATACGACAATTTGACTATCGAAGGAGGCTACTGGGACCAGAAGACTAAACTTTTATAAACTCCATACTATGTGAATATAATACAATTTTTATGCGCAGGTACCAGTGACTATCTGTTCACTGCTTTCCATTTTCTGACCATAATAACTGATATCCATTTTCTTTTTCTGCAAATATGTTGTCTGTTAAGTCTGTACCATAGACCCTGGTGTTATATAGAAGACATCACCAATAGATGTGCAGTGTATTAATTATTAAGACAAAATCTAGGCAGATGTTTGTATCAGTTATTTCCTTTAAGCTAAATTAATAGAATATTTTACTTAAGTTTTTAATACCTTATTTAAAACCTGTAACTATCAGAGACATCTATATGTCACTAGAACCTAAGCTACATTAAAGCTCTATTTAGCCCTGGAAGTTTTTGACTATTTAGTATCTAGAACCACCCAATCGGCCCTGAAGTCTGCTGAGGGTGGGAGAGAATTGCTTTCCCCTCGATAGCCTTGAGGTGAAGCAGCAATTTGTTCCAAAGTAGCACAGACCTCTCTTTTCTTAACCTAAAGAGACATTAAGTGTCCAACAGGCAGACATATAGCAGCTTTATTGTAGTGATTCTGTTACACTGGTGGCAATACTGAAGCTGGTTGTTTTTCCAAGGACTTTATAAATTTCCCTCAAATATCATCATTGCTCTCCCAGCAGGCATCCTGTCTTAGCTCTTTTTGCTGTAACAAAATATCACAGACTGAGGGACTTAAAGAATAGACATTTATTCTCACAGTTCTGGAGGCAGGGAAGTCCTAGATCAAGGTGCTGGAAGATTGAATTCTTGGTGCAGGCTCTCTTCCTGGCTTGCAGAAGGCTGCTGTCTCACTGTGTGCTCGCATGACCTCTTCTTTGTGCTGGAGGATAGAATGAGCTCTGGTTTCTCTTCCTCTTGTTTTAAGGACCCTACTCTCATAATTCTTAAAACCCTCATGACCTCATCTAAACTTAGTTACCTCCCAGATGGGGTTAAGGCTTCAACATAAAAATTGGGTGGGGGCGGGGAACAAACATTCAGTGCACCACACACCCAATCTCATTTTTTCAGTCAGGACCCCTCCTCTTTTTCTTTACTATCTCTGTTCATTTAACAAAGTAATGGGAAATTTCCTGAAATTGCTTGTATTTTTATAATCTTACTTTTTTATTTATTTATGGAAAAGGACCGGTTGTGGCCCCAAAACCAGCCAAATTTTAGAGACTTTAAAGCCAACATTTTTGAGCCATACTCTATGGGAGTTCCTCTTGATTCAAGCAACCATGTTTTGCTTCTATCACTTTTGATTAAGCTATTTTGATCTAGCCCACAGAAATGGATCAATAGGTAGATGATAGATAAAATTACCAACAAATATCCATTTGTTTAGAATATAAAATGGGGAACTTCAACCAGATTTTGGAAGTAGCTGGTAACAACAGTCTTGGTGACATAAAAATATATCTTAACCCTGACCAGTGTGGCTCAGTGGGCTGGGTGTCATCCAGCAAAGCGAATGGTCCCTGATTTGATTCCTGGTCAGGGCATGTGCCTGTGTTGAGGGTTGGCTGCCCAATCAGGGCACATATGAGAGGGAACTGATTGATGTTTCTCTTTCACATACATGTTTCTCTCCCTTTCTTTGTCCTTCCCTTCCTCTCTCTCTCTCTCTAAAATACATATATTATATATAACATATTTATATATAATATGCGCATATATATATATCTTGCAGTTAAAAAAACCCAAAACCCAAAACAACCACAATTCCTGAAATAGTATATTCATGGTGGAAATCTCGAGTTACTTAAAAAAATTTCCAAAGAAATAGTCATCCCAAAAGCAATAGAATTGAAATAGGTACATTGTTAATTGATGTGGGGGGTTAAAAATACTTTGTATTTTTAATGATAATTTTAGCTTTTAACTTTAGCACAGAAATTTGCAAATACTGAAGGGATTTTGGTGTTGCTCACCACCTCTCCTACACATCCTTGTCAAACTACAGGGATGCTATTGTTATCAGCTTTAGTCCTTGTGTTATTTTCCATGTGAAGACAGAGTTTAGAAATGCTGTTCTTTTACTACCTTGTTTGGATAATTTTTCTTTTTTCTGGAGGGGAAGAATGACAATATTCATATTGAATTTACAGTTCAATTTTTTCGCCTTTCTTTTAGAAAATTTTTACCAAAAGTGTAACATACCTGAAATAGAATAAAACCTCACTGGAAAAAATGGTCTGTTAGTGGGTGCTGGTGATGTCACTTGTCCCAAGAGAACAAGTTCTGGTTCTGAAGGTCTGACCTCTGTGAGGTTCAGACGAGGTGCCTTGCTTTGTTTTGTACTGATGTCTAAATGTGCACTTGGAAGAAGTGATAATCCACCTACAGAGTGCTAGAAGTAGCATTATTCCCTATAAACCTGGCATTGGTTCTGAAGTTCTTGGAGACATGAAAGGCTGGCAATGCCACAGGCTGGGAGGGACTGATGTGGCTGCTACTGGCTGGGATAAAACTGAAGCCTCTAGAGTGGAAGCCCATTCGCCAAGGAGCTCTCTTTTTATTCCCAGTGGCATGGTGGGAATTCGCTGCAAAGAGAGTTAAGGTTCCACCTCTCCTCTTGGGAACAACTTCCTCTTCTTGTTCCAAATACTGGCTACTTTATGAGAAACTTTTGCAGAAGAAACACAGATTAAAACTCTAATACCCAGTATTAAGGGCTTTTGGGGTGTAATTAGGTTTAAATAAGGTCAGGAGGTTAAGAATAATGGCATTAGCCATCCTTCTAAAAAGAGGAAGAGAGACCTAGAGAAACACTGCTGAGTGGGCTCTGCCTACACAAAGTGAACATGACGTGAGCATATGGGCAAGCAGGGTCTGAAACAGCACAGCAGACCTGCCTTCTTGGAAAAGGAATGAAGATGTTCTTTTCTGGGATGACTGTAACCTTTAATAGAGCCCAAAGCTTTATTGAATGCTTGCCCATTGTGTGTCAAGCCCTGCGGGTACTTAACAACAAAAAGTTCTGGCTGACCTCACAGTTTATCGAGGAAGACACAATGTGCAAGGAAATGATGGAGTAACAAAATAATTACAGATGGTTATTCGAGCCACAGAGACAGTGGACAGGATTCTGGGAGAGAGAAGGATCTTGTTTCAGACTCATATTAGGTAAAGTGCTTTGGGAAGGCTTCTCTGAGGAGGTGGATCTCATTGCGATGCATGGGGAAGACCCAGCAGCGGGTAGAGCCAGAGGGTAAGCGTTCAGGCAGAGGGAACAGCAGCTCCAAAGACACTGAGGCCCTTTTCACTCTGGAAATGAACTGATTTGGGTCACTCACTGTTGAAGAACATACACATCTTTTAGGTAATTATTTTTCTTTAAGAGGTTTGCTTTTGTGGGAAATAATTGGTTCATCTGCTCTTGATTTTGACATTAGGAGTGGATAAGAATAAGGGCTGATTTTCAAATATTATATCCTGGACAGGATAAAAAGAATGCTAAATTTTCTGTTTTCTTTTGTTTTTGTTTTTTTCCTCATTGAGCTGTTTTTCAACCAGAAACAAAATATGATTTTAATGTTAATATCTGATTAATAAGAAAAACACACATGTGCATGTTTTTTCTTGTTCTACCCAACATCATGAATATAAGCTTATTTTAAAAGTAGGTGTGAAATATAAATATGTATGCCACTGAAAAATACTTCTGAAGGGTTATAATCCTTCCCTTGAAGAAACTTATCAAATAAATCCATTTTATAAAAGAGAAGCCATTTTCATTTACTTTGTTGTTTTTCAATAAGTTGTGAATAATTTTTGAAATAAGATGGCATTTTATTTTTTTTGATAAAGAGAGCAATGCATTGTTTTGAGTTTCAAAGTATGACAGTATTATTACTCAGACAGACTTCATTCTTTTCTAAAGTAACATAAATCTTTTTCTTTTTCCTAAACTATTGGAATTGAATTATGAAGTTACTATGACAATAACAAAGTTAAAAATATTGAAGTTTTAGAAACTATTAACTAGTATGTTAAAGGGAACTTTGTATTTAAATTAGAACAATGAGTTTGTGATAAACTTATCACTGAATCTTACTATTATTTGTAACAGATAGATATTCATAATTTTGGAAATATGGTGGAATGTACTTTTCAAAACATTGCCATTATTGGCTGTCATACTAAATAACAAAGAGATGAAATACACCGATTCATGGTTGTGAAATATGGATGATAGGTCAGACAATTCATCTTCAAAATGCAACTTTGTCGGAAGCGGTTTGTCTTTTTTGGGCTGGAAGGATCTATTCTCTCAGTGCATCAGCTACAGGAAATGTACAAAAAGAAATGTTCCTTGGAATGAGTTTGTTTTAAATTGTTTTAGCTCAGGGTGACAGATATTGGAACAACTAAATAAAAGTGCCTGGTTGCAGGAGGCAGCTGATGCAAAGGGCTGATACACTTTCCCCTTTTACTCTGTTTTCTGAGAGATATGTCTTTCTTTTGTACCTCAGTACTGGGGCACTGCAGTAATTTCTTTGTGATTTTGCTTCAAAGTCTGGGCTTGTAGAAGATGGGAAGCAGCAGGCAGAAGGTTAGGGGCAGGGCGGAAGGGAGCAGAGTGTTCAGTATGGTGGGCCGTCAGCACCTACATCCTGCAGCATGGAGTTGCTGAAAATCTCTTCATGACGGTCGTCTCCCGTTCCTCAAGTCTCATTCACTTGGTAACTGTTTACAATAATCAACAATAATTCTGAAATAATTTCTGTTGAGGTTACCAATGCTCTCTCCTCCCTGTCTACCTCTGGAAGCCACACTACTTTGATTAACACTTCATGTGGGTTATTTTGAGCCACATCCTCAGTTGTCTTTTCGAGTTCCATTCAGACATCTACCAAATCTATATCAATTCCATTTCCTCTAAGGTCCCAGGCCAAAGTTTTCAGTTGCCTACAAATTGGTTTATCTGGGAGATTTTCAGACATCAAAAGTAATTTGTTAAAATTTAAGATTCTTTTTCTACTGCAGCTTAAAACTTACCTGATTTCTCTGTTCCAAATCATGGTGGACGCTTGCCAGTCACTTTTTTTTTTTTTTGTAGTTAGCTTTGACTACAACTTTTTAGTACTCACTGACTTAATCAACCTTACTGATGCTGTTGCATAAATATCTCAAGTCTGTTAAATAATGAATCTCTGCCTTCCCTTGTGCCTCCAATCTCTCACACAAGGAGTCACCAGATTTTCTTCCCCCTCAAAAAAACAGATGTGGTTCCTTTTTCTTGTTGTTGAAAGCCTTCACCAGAGTTCTCATCCACCCTAGTTGTGTGTAGGATGAAATCCAAACTTGGCATGCTATGGGGTCCTCTACAGTGGATCCCAGTTTCCTCTTTGATTCAACAAATACTTATTGTGCACCTAATGTGTGCCAGGCGCAGAGGAAATAAAGATGGATAAGATACTCTCAGGGAGCTTGTGATCTAGAGGGGTGGACAGCTAAGCCAGGGACTGAAAAATAACAAGCGCTGTGATGAAGATGTCCACCAAGTGTTATGCCCTAGTTACATTGAACTTCTGTTTCCAAAGCAGGCTGAGCAAAGCAGGCTGCATGGGCTCCATGCCGCCACCATCTTGCTTACTTGAGGGCTGGATTTTCTTTTTCTTTCTTTTTTCTTTGCCATCCTTGTGTGCCTGGTACTCGTAGATGCCCAATGTCTGTTCATTGAATAAATCAGTCCCTCATTTGGCTCAGTGTCTTTCCAGTCAGTACCATGGCTGGAGGAGTAAGCATCCCAGTTCACCAGAGAGCGTTAGCTGGGAGCATACCAAGGTATCAGGTTCCTTAGATGAAACCTTAGAAAACAAGATGGAAGAAAAGACAATTTTTTTCCTTCTACTCTCCCTTCCTTGATTCTTAATTTTATTCTTCTAGTAGAGAGAAGAGGACCTGGAGAAGACTACCAGTATATTATTTAGGGGCTAGAGAGGGAGGGTACAGGGCTGCTTGAAGAAAGGTGCTGGAAGCAAGGAAGCATGAGATTGTGAACTGAGTCAGGGCAGCCCTGCCCCCAGGAGAAACAGGTGTGCTGCTCCATCACCAAATCTTCCAGTTCATCATTGTGAAACACCAGTCCTGAATAGCTCTCCTCAGGATTACACTTCTACAACACTATATATGATGGCTACATAGTCTTCTGTACATGGATGTCTTGTAATTTTCTTGCCTGAGTCCCTATTATTGGGAATTCAGATGGCTGTTTCTTTTGCAGTTTTCAAAAAGCACTTCTAGGACTTGTGAATGTTGGAGGGGCGAGACCAGTGTGTGATACCCTGTGCAGCACCTCCCAAGGGCCAGCTCCCTCCTTGGAACAAAATCCACATCTGCATTGGCTTTTGCAAGGAAGGTTGCACCTTGTAGCCATTCTGTGCCTCTGGTGTCATGCATGCTGGTCTGGACATTCTATATCCTAACAATAGTTTGCTTTTTTTTTTTTTTTAAAAAAACTCTGTAGCCTATATCAGTATTTCAAAAGCCAGTGTTGTCACTTTCTATTGCACTATGGAATATTTGGGTTCCGTATTTGTCTTTAACATAGAACCCCTGGCTCAGTTCAAGACACCTTTCTCAATTATTTTTGTTGGGTATCCCTGACTTACACTCTAGCCTGTAATCTGAATCCAAAAAGATTTTCAGTGCAATGTGGGGAGACAGAATTTGTCTGAACTTGAGTGCTTTTGACCAGTTAGGTGTGAAATTGTAGCTCTATTCCCACCCCCAACTGGGTGTACTGCTATTCAATTCTGGCACTAAGTACCTGGAGTTAGCCTTAGACTCCATGGGTCCTCCACAGACCGTGGTCTCTTCAGATGCCAGCTGCAAGTTCCATGGTCTCCAGGGTTTCAGGTTTCAAAATTCCCTAAAATGCCTCTCAGGACTCAGGAAGGTCCCATACCCATGGTTATAGTTTTAGTATTAAGCATAAACAAAGCTTGAGTTCAGAGAGAGAATGTCGAACTTCCATGCCTGTACCTCATGGAATCAGGGTGTGTCACCCTCTGGACATACCCAGGTGTTCAGCAGGCAGGGAGCTTGCCTGAGCCTTGGTGTACAGAATGTTTCTTGGAATTTTAGTACACAGACACGCTGGACTGATTAAATCATTGGCCACGTTTTTGAACTCAATCCCCGGCTCCTTTTCGTGGAGGTATGGGCTAAAAGTTCGACTCTCTAAAAATGTGCTTGAATCTCTCTGGTGACCAGTCTCCATTCTGAAGCATCCTGCGGCCCATCAAAACTCACCTCATTAGCATAACAAAGACAGGGCTATCGCTCAGGAAATTCCAGCGTTTTTTGAAACTCCGTGCCAACAACCAGGGGAAAAGACCAGATATATTCTGTGTTATACTACAACCCTGAATTAGATTACACAGTGATTCCCCTGAATAGACTGAAATAAACTGGAAAGGGGGAAATATCATCACCAGTAGTCCTGTATAGTAATTAGTGTAAATATTGGTACAGAGGAATTAAAAGAAAGTTGTTTTTTTTTTTTTGAGACAAGTTTTATTTATTTAACAAATGGTTTATAGTAACAACACATGTAGAGAAAGGACATCTCGAACAAACTACAACCACCCTGGCCCTGTAATGAAGAAAATATGATTATAAAATACTATGATTTTTAAAGTTAGGGAATTCTTGCCAATGTATTGTTACATTCTTACAATAATACAACTGAAAGGGGAAAATCCACCCAATTATAGAAACTGTCCTCATTTACTTCCCATTTTTTTGCTACTATGGGGATAAGATGAAATCATGATCTTTGTTTTGAAATAGACATATAGTACCATTGAAATACAAGATCTTTCTAAAACTATTTATTTTATTCTCTTGTAACCTATTCCCCAAAATTATAAAGAAAGTTCTTTTTAGCTACCAGCATTCGGCACCATTTAGAAATGACAGCCAGGCTATCATTTTAGAACGATTTAAGAAGATTGCTTCAGGCTTCAGTAACTGGGCCAGGTTGTTTAGGTTTTTATTATCTGGACTAAGATAAAATTCTAAGTGTTATAAGAAGATTAGTAAGGGTGGGGTCCACTCTGAAGAGGAAGGGTACTCAGCTGGTTAGGGAAGGAGCTGTATAAAGTTTGCGGGTCCTTGGCTCTTGGTTTGGGGCTCTGTCAGCCAGAAAATACAGCCTTTATCGCAGGTGGCAGGTGGAAGGCCAAACTCTTTGGAGTCAGGGGCTATGGATGCGTGAGGAGAGCTCCGTGTACAGGGTGAAGGCTGCCAGGCTGGGGCACTACGGGGTTGGGCTGGGCTGGGCTGGGCTGGGCAGGCCAGGACAAAGTCAGATTCCAGGTGTTGGTTCTGGTTTCCGTACTGGAGGAGGACCGGGACCCAGGCAGATGCATGGTCAGGAGGTAGGATTCTTCTGCAGTGTTACAGGAAAGAAATTTCAGGGACACACATGTAGGAGGATTTTAAACGATGGTGGCAAGATTTACTAGAGTGAAAAGACATAGTATGACTTTGGAGAGGCAGAGAGTGGGTAGGCTATAGTAGCAGCTGCTTTGAGGTCCTTACTAAGCCTCCATATATTTTCTTGGGTTCCTAAAAGAGCAAGCTTTCTTTCAAACTACCCAATCTCTTTCCTGGCTCTTCCTGGGCTGTGCTTGTGCCCTCCCCCTATCCAATCCCCCTTTTCCTGGATCTTCCAGGGTTTCAAGTGACCTTATTCTATCGGAGCTTTTCCCCAGGTTTTTCCGGGCTAGTCTTCTCCTGCTTTATGGTCACCATTTGGCTTCTATTGAACATGCACTCAGTGAAAAGAATCTCCCCTTGTTTTCATGTTCTCTCTCCCCGCATTAATCTGCAGAATGGTGCCAGTTACCTCTGGGGTAGCTATTAAACTATCTTTCTTGCCTAGTTGACTACACAGCATGTTGTCCAGAGTGTTGCCAGTTGCTCCCTGGGGTGACTGTGAAACTGCTGTTTCCCTACTTAATCAGGCTTAACCAGGTGTCTGGCTCCCTTCTCTTTCATTAATAACTAACTAACTGCCTTCTGTAACAGTTTCACTGCTTTAAGCCTGTGATCTAGGGTAATTTTTACTACTTAGAAGCTGTGCAATCTTCTTAACCTTTTTGTGCCTCAAGTATTTTCTCTGTAAAATGGAATAATAATACACACTTCATAGTGCATTGTAAGGATTCCGTGGGGTAATTCATATAAAGTGCTTAGACCAGTGGCTGGCACCATAAAGAGCAGTCAGTGAACATTAGTTTTTAGGGTGTTGACCTAGTGCAGAGCCTCTTAAAATGCAAAAAACCCCCTAAATTTTCTCCTATTAGAAAATACATGTCTATATCAACATGAAAAAAAAGATGGCAGTTTCAAAAAATTATGACTAGGAAGAGAAAAGTTTCTTAAAGGCCTGCCTTCCAAAATCAGCAAATTTAGTGATGAGTATATTTTTCTGGTCTTTGTTTCTATGCAGTATTTTACCTAGTTGGAATAATTTTATTTTATGATTCATTAGTGGAACATTAAGTTTTTCATCTTTTATATCTTTTATGAACTTTATCATCATAGCCACATGAGAGTCTACTGAGTACATTAAAACATATTTTATCTATAATAACGTTAATAACTATCCTTATACTTGAGTGCCATTTAAATATTAGGCTCTAGGCATTGTATAGATTTTCCCACAAATATTTGAACAGTCTTGAACATCTTTGCTATGATGCCCACTCTAGAGATGACCCTGACGTTGCACAGCCCACGCCTGCAGAGCGGAGGCTGAGCAGTGGGCGTGGCTCTGAAGAGGGGCGGGACTCGGGCGGGGTCTGATGGTGAGGCTTGTCAACTTTCCACCGTACGGCGTTCTTTCAGTTGTCACTACTTTAAATAAGGTGAAGTATGTTTTCACATTAAGAATTTTATAACTCCTCTTTTTCTATTTTCTAGGGGCAGTTTTGGTAGATCTTCTTAAAACAGCATAATTATTGTAAAGAGAAAAAAGAGTAAGGCAACTTAATGTCTAAAAAAAGGGACAAGGAGAAAACTGGGGGTCAATGTATTTTTAGGTTCACTGAAGAAATAGGGGCCCGGCCCTAATAGGTGTGTCCAAATAATGTCCTTTTCTTTCCCTTGTGTTAGTTATTAACTTTTGCTTTAGTTGTTGTTGTATCATTAGTGTCACAACAACTTCTTTCCTCAAGATATCTTCAGATCTTAATGTTGATGTCCCAGCAAAATTTCTACCATTGCAAATTTTTTTCCCACCCGAATCAGTCTACTTTGAGGGGAGCTCTGGAAACACTCTGTTCTGTAGGCCCTGACACATTTCCGGATGCATCAACTGGGAGACCAAACACTGGTGTCCACAGAGATGCTGGCTGCCAGGTCAGCCCCCTATAACATGGCCAAGGGCTTCCTACTGTATTAAAGTCTAGGGAAGGTAATGAATCGTAGATATACCTTTTGGGAAAGTACAGTTGGTGAGTGTCACACTGTACACAGGGAACTGTGTAAAGTACCATAGGCACTTCAGGCAAGGTACTCCTGAAGAAAAAAAGGGAAAATCACAGACAATTCTCAAAACATTTTTCTTACTAGGAAGAACGTTACTACTTTTATCTTTATGGCTACGCTGTGTTTTCTAAGTCACACATTTTTAATCTTGCTGTTGCACAAGAGAAAATGACTAAGCTTTGGATCTATTGTTAAGAAATCAAATTATCCATGCCAAAGGAGAAGCAAACCTGAAGAGAGGAGGAGCTACGTGTATAAAATAAAAATTGCATCTTAAAAATTTCAGGGTGGAGGAAGGGGGTATAAGGGGACTAAATGGTAATGGAAAAAGTAGAATAAGAAATCATTAAAACATTTCAGGAATGAACATTGAATTCTGTGTGTAATTAAAAATTACACCACTGAGAACACAATTACAAAAACTAATTGCACCAGAATCTTTTGTGTCCAATTATGGGATTTAACGAAGCAGATTAAAAAAATTATTGCTTATTTTTATCTATGTGCCAAACATTAACCCCCAATGGTATTTTTAGGGTCTATTTTTATTGTTGTAGATAAATAATTATAGCTATTATAATTAACTTTCCTATGGCTCAAAAACTCTGAGTTATGTGGGCACATGCTGATATAAGAGACACAGAATCATATACTGTCTTTTAAAATACTGCCAATTTAAAATAATTTGATAATTAGTGGTAAACAAGAGTGCTTAGGAAGAAAATATCTGGAACCATCACTGGGAAAACTTTAACTCAGATATTGCTAAACTTTTTAAATAGCTTTATTTGAAGGATTTCATGATTTCAAGAGGCTACTTCATAGCAATGCAGTAGACATAAGGTACCTGTGTAATATTTAAAGTGCCAGTACCTAGTTCTATAGGATGGAATCTTGGAGAACGAAGTGCAGTTTATATGCCCACAATAGTCATTAAGATTAAAAGATACTAATGGAATCAGAAAATCCAATAATTGGCAAGACCCTTAAGGCCTTCTTTCCTGACTCCCTTCCAGAGCAGTTATTTTCATGGCATTCATGGAATTCTCTCTGGTGAAAAAAAATCTTCTGACATACTAAGTTCTGAACCAGGCTGAGTATATTGCTTTGTTTTACCAAAATGATGACTACATTTTTATTTTTTTATTTTTATTTATTTTTTGCCTTGACAAATAGTGCATATGAATGAGAAATACTGAAGTTGCCTACTAGAAAGTGAAAAGGTTCTGAAAGTTTTACTTGGAATGTAAGCTGGAAAATGTATTCAGTATTGTGTGTTCTTGACTGGTTATTTTTTAACATTTTATTTTTTTCTCTTTCCAATCTTAGCAGTTATACATTCTTTCTATGATTTCAGTAGTTGCCCTAGATATTACAATATGTATTATTCATTTAACAAAGTCTATAACTTTACCCTCCTCTTGGTCATTGCAAGAAACTTAGCACACTTTAACTTCATATATTTCCTCTTACTCATCTATTATTATTGCTATATATTTAAACCTCACATACTTTCTTTCTGTTATTTAATATGGTCAATATTCATTTAAATTTATGTACATTATTTTCAACTTTCTTTTCTTTTTATTCCTTTACAAATCTCTGACCTTCCCACTGGAATTATTTTCCTTCTGCCTGCACTTCATTCTATATATATATAGATATAACTGTCTACTTTGCTCTTGCTGCTTTTAAGATTCTCTCCTTATCTTTAATCTTGGGTAATGTGATCATGATGTGCCTTGGTGTGTGCTTCCTTGGGTTCAACTTCTTTGGGACTTTCTGAGACTCCTGGATCTCCTGGAAGTCTATTTCCTTTGCCAGATTGGGGAAGTTCTCCATTATTTTTTTCTAATAAGTTTTCAATTTCTTGCTCTTCCTCTTCTCCTTCTGACAATGCTATGATTTGGATTTTGGAAAGTTTAAAGTTGTCCCACAGGTTCCTAAGCCTCTCCTCATCTTTTAAAATTCTTGTTTCTTCTCTGTTCTGGGTGAATGTTTATCTCTTCCTTCTGCTCCAAATCGTTGATTTGAGTCCTGGTTTCCTTCCCTTCACCATTGTTCCCCTGTATGTTTTTCTTTATTTCACTTTGCATAGCCTTCACTTTTTCCTCCATTTTGCGACTGTACTCAGCCATTTCTGTGAGCATGTGATGATTAGTGTTTTGAACTGTGCATCTGATAGGTTGGCTATCTGTTCATTGCTTAGTTCTATTTTTTGAGCTTTGATTTGTTCTTTCATTTGGGCCATGTGTCTTTGTCTCAGCATGCCTGTTACATTGGAAGGGGAGGAGCTTTAGGTGTTCGCCACGGCAGGGCAACCCAGGTTGCTGCATTGCGACGCTGTGTGTCAGGGATGGGTCCAAGAGGGAAAAATGCCACTTGCTTGGCTCTCACGCCACTTGCAGTCACTTCCCCTGCTACCCACAAGCAAATTGGGCCCTTCTAGTGCTGATTCTTGTGCGGGTGGATCTGTGTATGTTCTGGGACCCTGTGGGTCTCTCCAACGACCTCTCCTGTGAGGCTCGGCACATTGCCACATCCCCCACAGGTTTTTACAGCCAGAGGTTTTGAGGTTTTCTTTTCCCACACTGGAACCCTGGGTTGTGTGGTCTGTCTCACTCCCCATCTGTTCCTCCCGATTTATCTGCTTGCAAATGTGGGACCACCCAATTAGCTAGCCGCAGCCTTGACTGCCCAGTCTGCTAGCCACCACCTTGCTGCACGTCCTTTCTGCCCTGGCTGTCTGGTCTGCCCCTCCTACTGGTCTGGATGAATGTTTCTTCTTTAACTCCTTGGTTGTCAGACTTCCATACAGTTTGATTTTCTGGTAGTTCTTGTTGTTTTTTGTTTTTAAATTTGTTGTTGTCCTTCTTTTGGTTGTGTGAGGAGACAAAGTATATCTACCTACACCTCCATCTTGGCCAGAAGTCCTGCTATTATTTTTTAAATAGTACATGTTGAGATTAAATTTATGTCTTTTAGATCAACTAGTAATACCAGTCTTACTATTCTTATAAGTATACAGTTTATAGTTTGTTGCTGCCAAGTAAAGTATCTATAAGAGGTCTCTGAGGTGCTAAGCCATAAATGTGGAATGAGCTGCCTTAGGAGGTAATAAACTCCCCATGTGGGAGGCTGAGTGACTGAGCATCCAGACTTTCAGGTGAGGCTCAGAGATCAAGCTGGAAATTGCATATATTGACTTGTAAGATTTCTAGCAGGCTTGAGGGTCTGTGGGAGTATCTTTGAACACTATAAAATGTTGTACAAGCTAAAAGACAATTGTTAAGAAAAACAGAGATTAAAATATGATCTTCTATGAAAAGACTTTACCCACAGAAATTCTGGAAAAAGAATTCATCCTTTTTGTGATCCTTGAGAAAAACATTTAACTGTTGGGTTTGGGAAATGTAGCTGTGTCTTTTGCTATGCATTACTTAACAGAATTAATTTAAGAGAATAAACAAAATCATTTCAGTGCTTCCCTTCTTACACTTCTTATGCTACTTCACATGCTCTTTCTTCTTATTTGTTTGGCAACTTTTGGACATTTCGGTCATTTAGAAACCAGTGGTTGACAGACCTCCCTATGTTCATCTTTGAAGATATGACCTTAGTCAAACTATTTTCATTGGGGTATTTCACAAAGGGTAAATAATAAAAACATTGACTTCCTGCTGTAATTCAAATAAAGCATTAATTATTTCTTTAAAATATAAGGAATTAAATGAGAATTTTGAAAGAGAATTATATTTTTTCAAAAAAAAGGATATGACAGAAGATATACATGTTATAAGTCACAAATGGAACTCAGTCTCTTCACTGTACAGTAATATTCCATATGAAGTTTATGCTTGAGGAGGTAGTTTATGCTAGAATTTGTGGAAGAACTAGTTTTGGATCTGTGCCATTAGGGAATCACTTATTTGGTTTGGATGACAGTTAGAGAAGAGAAACTCACAGGCAGATACTCTAGCTCTTTTGAAATACTTGTTGCAAGTCCAGTGTGTAGCAAATACCCACTCTCTGATAGTCACTGTGCCAGGTACTTTACATGTGTTACCTTACTTGGTCCTTGCTGTAACAATCACTATTCTCATACTGGAAGAATATTTTCAGTGAAAGGGAGGAGGAGTATGATTGTTGGGTGAAATGTCTGAGGGTTATCATTTGGTTCCACATAAAAGACAAGGGTGGCCTTGGATGTACCATCTCTGCCCCTACAGCTCTCCAGGGCTGGGCTGCTGGAGTGGCTGCCTAGGCCACCGCTCCCTCGTTGTGTTCTCCTACTCGAAGCTCTGTCCTCCCTCAGCGACCAATGGCCCCAGGAAAGAGGAGGACTGGTCCGTCAACATCCAGTTGCATTTGTCTCTTGCTTGATGTCTAACTTAACCCATCATCAGGAGAAAGTTTGAATAGCATACTTTTCCCAACAGGAAATTTCCTTGTACCATAAATAATCTCTGTCACCAGGAATGTCACAACAGGTTCAATTGTGACATTGGATGGTAGGTGTGATTAGACAACTCTTCCTCCCCTGGTATTCACCTCAACATTTCTTGATTATATATTTGCTGAAAAGTGAATAGGCTTAGTTACTTTAGAAGCATCCCACTGACTTCTTGGAAGAAGCCTAGTTATTTTCTGAGATGGCTTTGGCTTGGTTCAAGCCTAATGATTTCCTAAGCCAAAATGGCTCAGAAATAAATGCAAATTCAAACCAGGAAATATTTTCACATAACCTAATCGAAACAAATTAGAAATGAATAGATCATGTGCTATACAAATAACATTCATAAAAGCATAGTGAGTAGATTTTATATTTACTTTCAAGGCTTTTTTTTCAGTTTTTGTTTTTAGTTAAAGTCACACATTATATTTCATATTTATAATGACTTAGATGAGATAATAAACCATTTATTGACCACATATTCAGTGAACCTGACAATATAAATATGTGGTTGTAGAAATAAATGAGTTTTGCATGTGAGGACAGCAATAGAAGGCTGGCAGAATGCTGGCCTGTTTGGAACCTTCCAAGCATTAACTCACATGGTGAGCTAAGAGGGGCCAATTCCAAAGCAGGCAGTTTTCATGAGAGACCAGGAAGAACTGTGGAATTCAACTCTACAGTTATAAGCTGATGGGTTAAATACACAGAGCCTGAGGTACAGGGCCACAAATTCAGAATCAGGTAGCGATGAGGTAAAAATTGATCAGAAGGGTAGGGTAGTTTGGAATTTACTCCAATATAATGGATCCTTTACATGTATTTGGTGTCCCGGAAATACGTGTTGGTTGAATGAATGGATGTGTGGAGAATGATCACCTGAGAGATTTGCTTTCTGAGGTCATGGTCGTGATAATGGGGTTCATTGAACAGGATTCAAGAATGTTAGGAAGCAGAACAAACAGCCAAGTGGTAGATCCGATTTCTGTACAGAGATGTGTAAACAGGGCACAATTACGAAATGGAGGACTGTTGGAAAACTGGACAACAGGAAAGTGTTTATGGAAAGAGATGGAGGCTGAAGGAAATTTCAAAGTACTATCTGGGGAAAAACATCCCAAGGTGGAAAGTAAATAAGGAGTAAAAATATGGCAGTAGGCATATAAGGCACCAAAGAAGAGCCTTATGTTGCCAGAGCATGCAGTGTATGAAGAAGCTAGAAAGGCATTTGGAGACCAGAACGGGGAGGGCTTGAACTTCAGGCTGAAGACTCTGAGCAGAATCACGCCACCTTCTTAGCAGAATAGATTTGAAACTAGAAAGAATGTATGAGTAAGTTCTATGAAGTGTTTAGCATGTGTTATACAATAACAGAACACTCATAATTGACAATTTCTTCTGAAGGATGGAAATGGTGAAGTGTTACCAACTGAATGAAAGAGTAAAAGAGGGAAAAAGTTAATTACATAAAAATTCTATAAGATGTGCCTATTTTCTTTTTTAAGGGCTATAAAATACAAAACAAGACAGCACTGCAAATATATGCAAAGCAAGCTACAGACTTTTTGCTATGCTAAACTCTTAAGGACAGGAATTGAAATCAAATGGCCACATACAAATACAGGGTAATGGCAGTTTTCCCATCTTAAATCCTTTTGGAACAAGGAAGATGTTAACTTTGAAAACACAGTTTAAAAATCCTCTAGGTGTAGCATTTACATTGTGTTGTATTGTTTTAAAATACCGGACACCAAGTAGGTACCTTATACTCTTTATCAGCAGAAATACTTCACAGAGGGCTTACAAGCCACATCTCTTTCCTGCATTCTCTAAAGCCAAATTTTTGTTTAGTGGGGAACTTGTGTCCTACAAGGACTTCTTGTAATTAGAAAGCTCATTTTTTTTTTTTTTTTTTTTGCCAGAATCATTTTGGTTGAAAATTGTTCTTATTCTCATTTCCCAATTTCCTCTGCAGAAGTAAGGAGCATCGGCAGCGGGAAAAGTAGAGAAAAGAAAGAATTTTATCCAAATAATGATTATGGAGAGGTGAACACTTATCAAACCAGGTTTCTTTGCCTTAATGAGTACATAAGATTATTTTTTGGAGGGAAAAGCAGCAAAGTTGGAAATGGGTGTTCTAAGAGCCAAGGTCTGGGAGGGAGACCTGCGGGAGACTGGATGAATCTAGCTGGTGCCCCTTGTGCATTCCCACAGACGCTTTCCTGGGAGAGATTCCTGCCTTAACACACACAGCAGCTTCCTGCCGGGGGCAGATGGTTGACTCAGTGTGCAATCTTCTAAATGGTGTGGGGTTTGCTAAACATCTCGCTTGGAACCCAGACTTTCCCATCTGTTTGTGCCTTCCTTTATCCAACTTCTTGCTCACTTTATGATATCCTCCCTTGTTTTGTTCTTGGAATTTTTGCTTCCTCGTTTCTGGATCATTATTTTACTCTTCCCTACTACTCTGCCCTGACTTATACCATAGTGTTTGGCACACAATGCAGATTTATTAGGGATTTGTTGAACAAATGGACCTATATCACAATGATGTTTTCTTTGATATGCCTAATCGTCTGGAGAGTGAGGCTGCTCCCAATCTCCCCAGTTTGCACCTGTTCTTGCCTAGTGGGCTGTGTTGAGTGTGTTACTGGCCTTGGCCTGATGCTCTTTTTGTTTTGTTTTTCCTTTCACCTGTAGTTTGTCACGGGAAACACCGTAGCTGCTTATATTTCACTTTACTGTTGGTCAAGCATATGTGATTTTTGGTCCTTACTCTTTCACTGTGACCTAAGACCAAGGATAAGTCATTTAAACATGCAGCATTTCAACTTTCTCTTCTACAAAATAGAAACATCCCTGGTGCTCTCTAGGATTCTGGAACTTCTAGTTCTAATATCCTGTCACTATAAGAATTTCCCCTAAATCATTCTTGTCCCATCATAATGTCTGACTATATAAATTCAATGACATTGAGATGAATGGCCATGTTTCCTTTTTGCTTTGACAGGTACTAATGACTTTATGGAGTGGTGTTTGTTAGAAAGGTTGAAGGAAGTATAGTGAAGATAATGTTTTGGGTTTTCTCTTATCTGCAAGCTGGATTTCTCACTCTATATCCTCAGTCATTATGATTCCAGGAAAGGGGACAGGACAGATGCTACTTTGGGATGGATGATGTTATGACACAGAGTGTTTTCTTGACAGGCTTTTTCTGGCCAGTGGATTGTGGGAAGGGGAAGGAAGGCAGCCACCATTATCAGTGAACAGCATTAATGCCATGCTGGGCCTATACTTTAGAAACAAGTGGGTGGGTGTTGGGTGAATGAGAGCAAAGATGAAAGCAAGCAAGTTTTGCCCCATTCACCCAGTGGGGCCTGGAAGGGCACCAGGAACATCCTGCTGCCACATTGGAGTAAATAAAATGGCAGATGGACATATTTCGGTAGAGGAGGGTCTGGTTTTAGTGATCATGTGCCTGCTTTGACCTTGGGTGACCTGTGAGGGTCTCACAGCCCTCATGTGCCCAAGGGAGAGACACAGTGGCTAATGCTGGAACCACCTGGTAAGCACCCAGGGGGGCTGGCCGTAGGGAGCATTGTGTCCCCATGATGGCTGTAGGAAAATGAAATGGGACACCCAGTGCTTGTCAGAGCCAATCAGAAGCAGGGCCATGTCAACAGCTGAGAAGGATGTCAGGCCTGACAGAGACAACTCCAGGCTTGAGAGGCCCAAGAACAGACATGAGCAGCTTGAGAAAAAACCAGAGCCCTACATTTTCTCTCCATTCTTAGGGAGGACGGCAGGGCCCAGGCAGCAGTTCTATACCTGCTGGCCCTCAGACCTCAGGCTTGTGTCCCCTTCACCCACACAAGGACATGGTAAGCCATGCATCTCCCACTCATCAGGTGCCATCACGGCAGGACAAGTGGGGGAAGGAGCGTGCCCCTGAAATGGCAGGGTTAACAAGGAAGGAGATAGTTGGAAACTTTACAATACTGCTATTGGGTGTATTGGCAAGTTTAAGAGGACTTTCCCCTCCTCACTATCCAGTGGGGTTTGATAGGGTGAGAGACCAAGGAAAAGGATCAGTAGTAGCATATCAATAAGACAGATGTTCTTTGCTTAGTGTCAGTAAGAACATTTTCAATAAATTATGGAAGGATTTTAAGAGGAAGCTGGCCTGCCCTTACATTTCCCACTGAATAGTTGCTTGTCTTTCTCTGTAACATCTCTTTGGTAGGTGACCAGAGCCCCATCCAGGTCAGGGAGAGAAGACAAATACCAGGCTTCCCCCATGGCCACCAGTGCACAGGAAAGATGGGGGTGGGGGCTGAAGACTCAGGCAATGATACTCTGTCATTACTATTACAGATCTAGTTAAGGCCCCTTGTCTGCAGAAGTTGCTTTCTGTTAAAGGGTTGCAGATAAAATAAGAGAAAGAAGTAGCTCTGATGCATACCACTTTGTCTTTTGAACATACAGATGATCACTAAAATTCACACAGGTTTTCTTGGGTGGAAATGGGAAAGGATGACAGACCCTTTATTAATTTACTAAGGTAGGGGTCGCCAACCTCTAGACCATGGACGGTACCTGTGCCTGTTAGGAACCGGGCTGCACAGCAGGAGGTGAGCTTGAATGTAATGCGTTTGAATCATCCTGAAACCATCCCCCACACTCCAGTCCGTGGAAAAATTGTCCTCCACGAAACCAGTTCCTGGTGCTTAAAAGGTTGGGGATTGTTGTACTAAGGAGCTGATCTGGTAACAGTAGAAATCTTGTATGGTGAATTTGATACTAAAATCTCTTAAAATTGAGGTGCATTTATTTTTTTGAAAAATTCTCAACATCATTCCTTGTTATGACAACCATGTCAGCAAATGGCATTGGCAATTTCATCCCGAGAGAAGACAAGCTACAATGAGAGAGGGGGAAAAAAGTTAAGGACAGGAGAGATGTGAAGAGGGAAAGAAATGTAGCTTTAAAAATTCCCCTGCATTGGAATAATTTTCTTGGCATAGCCTAGTGTTCTCATCATAAAAAAAATAACCATCGTTCTCCTTTCCCCATGAGGCAAAACAGATTCTGTCTCTATGATGAGGCACTCGCTGTTCAGCCGAGCAGCCAGTTGTACAGCCAAACAGTTCAACAGCAAACTAGCTCCTTGGCTAGATTTTCCCCTGTGCTGGGGGCAGTGCACCCTGGGGCAGGTGGAGGTTGTGCTCGTTTCTGAGAAGCAGCTGCTGGGACAGGAGTGTACTCGGAAGGGAAGGAGGTGGGGGAAGAGAAAGAGAGATAGAGTGAGAGAGACAGAGACAGACGCAGAGATAAAAACATTCTTTCTCCTCCCCACCCTGAACTGACCTCATGCAATAGTACAGAAGACATGGGCATTTAGAGTGGAGACTCCTTTCAGCTCCCCCTGCAGAGGTACCAGAGGCAGGGAATATACAAGTCCATCAGTCATGCTCTAGGGGACTTGCAAAAAGGAAAGAGAATGGTGTTTTCAGCTCAGGAACTTTATGCGCTGGTAAGTAAGAGGATGACACATGATTTGTGCTTTTGAGCTCACAAAGCTCTTTCCTGTGTTCTGTCTGTTGCATTTGTTCCCCATATTCACCCTGTGGTATTGTTATTATCCTTCTATATAGAGGAGGAAATGGAGAGTCTTAGAGTCAACTAACTTGCCTACTCATCCTATCTATAAATGGAAAAGATAGGATTTAACTCAAGCTTCTACTACATCATGCTGTCGCTTACAACATAAATCCAGGGCGTATGACTCAATAGAGACCTGGTAGAGTACGTAAACCTGGATCCCCAAAGAAACGTAGGAGACATGATGTAGATGGGATGGGTTGGACTAAGGTGAATGTGCATTTCTGCCATTCCAGACAGCAGCCTTTTCTTTGACAACCCAAACATTTCCCTTAAGTCAAGCTGGAGGCTAATTGAAGTATACAACTTCTGGGGAAAGTGGGTAACCATGTGAAACATTCTATTTTCTTGCATAGTCCAGGGGAATGTTTGGATTGTTCATCTACAACTGTAGACTTATCTGAAGCAACCTTTCCAGCAATGCTTTCTCTATAACAGAGAAGAATCACATAGTCTCTCCTTCCTCTTCCTTTGTTTTCTGAGATTCAGTCGTGTTTCACTCATTAAGAAGGTAGATTTCAAAGCACTCCAGTGTAAGTGGAGCGAAAACAAATTGTCAAGAGGACTAACATCCACTTGATAATAAACCGTTTTACACTGACCCTCTGTATTGTTCTATGTGTTGTGAACATTTTTTATCTTAAAAGATTTCCACCTAACTTTCCCAATTGATTCTTCCTTCCATGGAGAACAAATATCAGAAAAAGAAAGGAAAAATCAAAATGGCACAAGTATTCAATGGCTAGGCAAGTACACTTGGTCCCAGGGAACCCGTCTTTCCCTTTGGAAAGGACTGCGGTGAGCAGGGTTGGCTCCACGTATGAAACAGGTGCGAGTGTCCTAAATGAGCCACCTGTCCTTTGGGCGATCACTTCCCCGCTTTGACCTTCATGCCCAGCACTGCAGAGTTAAAGACTTCTCCTTCCACTAACAATTAGGAATTCACACAAAGAAGTTGAAGATCTGGTTTGACAGACCCTCAAGAATGTTCGAATTCAGCAAGAGGACCCTAATGAGAGAACAGTGCAAGGATCCTGGTTATAGGGACAGGTGAGAAGGTCTGCAGTTCCCTGTGGTTTGAAGTCAGAAAGGAGTCAGACTGGAGGAGACCCCATCTCTGAGGACCTGTACTTACTACAATCCTGGATGGCCTAAGGGATATAGAAGGCGCTTAACCAGGGGGTTGTGCTGCCTCCTAAGACATCTACCAGCTTCCAAGTGGGTCCTAGGTGGATCTGAACCAAATTATAAAGACTGAAAACTATGTTTCTTCTTTCCTTTTCATGTAACCCATAATCTTGATAAGAGACCTGGTCTAGCAAACACCAGTGCTCTCTTCCTGCATGGAAGTCAATGAACAGCATGACTGCTACAATAAGGGTTCTCCTCCTTGGCACTACTGACAGCTGGAGTTGGGTACTTCTTTGTTGTGGGGCTATCCTGCGCATACAATATGTTTAGAAGTATTCTAGGCCTTTACCCACTAGGTGCCAATAGCACCTTCCCCCACTCCCTCCAGTGGATGTTGTCTCCAGACATTAAAAAAATCTCCCCTGGTTGAGAACCACAACTCGAGTCACAACTGGCTCAGACAAGTACCACCTCTCAGTTACTCAGGTTCCCCATTTGTGCAATAGGGGTAAACAGGATTGTAGTGAGGATTAAACAAGCAATGGATATCAAGGGCTCAGTGCAGTAACAGGCACACGACACACTTGGCGAAGGTTTGATGGGATCCTCAGCAGCAGTGTGTGTTCTGTAGGCCCTGTTAATGTCTTTCTGCTAGGACAGGTTTATTTGTGCCGCTGGAGAAGGGAGACATGAAAGCCGTGGACATGAGGCATGTGAGCTCCACAAAATTCAGAAACTTTTTCTGAGGCCACAGGAGATAAATCTGCTGAGGGCCTACCTCACACCTCTGCACATCCCAGCAGTATCTCTGTTTAAATTGCATTACCTGCCAGGGTATGTTTGGATGTTAAACTGTCAGGCAAAACCTCAATTAAAAAGAGAAGCAGAGCCCTGGTGGGGTGGCTCAGTTCATGGGAGCGCCGTCCTGTGCACCAAAAGGGTGCAAGTTCTATACCTGCTTAGGCGAATAGAAAAAGGCTACAGATTGATGTTTCTCTCTCTCTAAAATTAAAGAATGTATCCTTGGATGAGGATTTAAAAAAAAAATCCAAAAAAGAAAAAAGAAAAAGAAAGGAAAATTTCCAGGAAACTTAGAGGTAATATCATAAGGCAGAGAATGTGTTAATTTTGGAGGAAACTTGATTTTCCAGAAGGTGAAATATTCATGCATTCCACACACAGAGCCCATATTTCTAGCATTGTAATGACTCATCTGGAAGCTTCATTCCTGTCTTAAGATAGGCTGTCACAGTGCAGTGTTTCAGAGACATGCCAAAGAGAAGAACCAAGCCTGTTATACCCTGTGTATGGCATCCAGCACAAGGAGATTAATCCATGCAACTGGCATGGAAATGGGGCTGAGCAGTCTTCTTGGGATGGTTTGTTATAGACCAGATAAACCTGAGGCTGTTCAGTCCTCTACACACAATTGCAACTGAGTGATAAGAATGCAAAATGGGAACAGAGAGAGCCGCAGCAAAGATAGATGCACATCTATGCAGAGAAAGAGACCAAGTTCAGTTTAGGCCTGGTGTGGGTGACTAGCAACACAGGAAAGGTAGCCAGTCAACATCCTGGCCTCCTGGGGTAGGTGGCAGTGTGGGTATTCTTTAAAAAAGTAGTTTCAAGATTGCCAGCAAGCTCAGTGTCATTTCCGTCCTTGCCTTCAAAGAGAGACAGGAGAGCCTCAACGGCACTGTTTCTATGCTCTGTGACAGAGGCCACATGAGGTTGCAAATGCAGTGGGTTGACAGACCCAACTGCAAAGTGTTTCCCAGTCTTGAGAGGGCCATTTAAAAATTATTCTGCATGTTTTTCCCATTGGTTCTCCAGGCGTGCTCCGTATTCCTCCAGTGCTACCCCTTGTCTCTGTGCTGAGATAAGAGGGAACCAGGCCTCCAGCTGGCAGGTAGGGAGTCACTTTCCACCTTGCTCGACAGTTGAACTGCCCTCCAGAAGCTGAGCAGTAGCCACACCCTAGTGTTCATGCTTTGATGATGTATCTACCCAAATCCACGGCCCCCCTCCAACATCAGGGATTTTCAAGGAGCTACTTCTCTCCCCTGGAAAACTTCCTCCTTCTCTGTCTAGACACATTCTTCAAAATCTAAGCTGAGACCCAGATTGTCCAGGGAGCCTTTGTTGACGATACCAGTCTATGATAACTTCACTTCTTTGGATCGTCTGTATGTTCTATACCGATTTACCACAAACCTGCCTTTACCAGCGTTACCTTAGAAATAATGTTTATTTTTGTTTTATATTTTTTTCTGTCTTAAGTGAAAACATTGTGCTTTATACTTTGCTGGATGCTCCAGACCTGCATCTGGAAGTGACTCAATGTTAGTTGCTTTGTAAAATGGCCTTTCGGAGATTCAGGGAGAACCTGGCTTATAGTGCAATATATATAATATATATGTCTGTGTGTGTCTCTGTGTGTAGGTCTGTGTCTTTGCATGTGTGCTGTCTGTGTCTGTGTATATGTCTATTGCATGTCTTTGTGTGTGTCTGTTTGTGTATGTGTTTCTGTGTGTGTATGAGTGGTGATGGACAGCCACTTCCTGTTCTAAGTTTCAGAAAGTAGGTTTAAACAACTCTGGGTTTAGACAAATTTTCTAGAGTATCTACAGCCTTGTTGCCTTTAATATGGACCACAGTGGCCTAGAGTGGTTTGTTTTATTTACCCCGCCTTTCCCCTGCTAGCTTGTGGGTACAAGGAGAGGAACTTGATCCAATCATTTCTGCATCATCAGGACACAGCCCAAAGCCAGCACTAGTAAATACCAGATAAACTCTAATCAAAATGGAATGGATACATTTGTAGGAAACATAGTTTTCTACCCTTCCCATCATCCTTCCCTGGCCCATAATAGTAAGTAGGAAGGCCCTCCCTTTCTGGAGTTTTAGAGGAAAGTAGCTCACTTCTTTCCTTGCCCTGCCCTTGCTGTTCTTAATGAGGGAGGGTCAGGTCACCCCACTGTGAGACTGCGGGAAGGACCTGGGACTGGTGGCTCCCATCTTCAGGGTGGTCTCTTGTTCAGAACAGCATGTCCTGGGTCACAAATGCTTCCCTGTATGTGTACCTCTCCCAGGTTGGTCTGAGACTCTCCCATCACCTTCAGGAGACTTAGGGCTGCAGGCAGGCTGAACTGTAGAGGCTGATGCATCGGCACTTCAGAAGGAAGAAAGCAAAAAACTTTCCTGAGCACTCCTTTTTGCCTGGCTTAGCCTCCAGTTTCTCAGAGGCTATATATTTGCAAGGGGTCCTAAGTAAGCATTTGAGAATTGGGTTGAATCAAGGTTAGAAAGGATATAGTGTGAACTCAGATATAGATATAGATATAGATATATAGACATAGATGACATAGATCGATCTATCTATTATCTATCTATCTATCTATCTATCTATCTATCTATCTATCTATCTCCAGAGTCTTGGAATGAGAGCTTATGTATTAACCATGTCTTTTATTTTCTATACTCCTGTGCCTTGGCATGGTGGGGTCTTCTGGACTGGAGAGACTGCCCCTTCCAGGGTTAGCTAATTTGCAGGAGATAACAAACAACTCCCCTGCAGATTTTCGTTTCATTTGCAAACCACCAACCCAGAGCCCACGCTCTCACCGCCTGGTCTATGAGCCTTCCACACTGGGGCCACTCTCTGCCTGCCCTATCACCCCAAGGCCAGGTACAAGACAACTAGGGACAGCCCTATGCACCAGAACTCATTGAAATTACTTAAAACAGCCGACCTTAGCCTGCTTACTCTGCCTCACCTTTTTTTTTTTTTTTTTTTTTTGGTGAAAATACAAAAAGGCTCTTGTCCTCATTTGCCCCTTGCTGCCTCTGCCTTCTGCTGATGCCGGTGCTTCCCCATGTGGCCTTCCCTGTGGTGGAGCGGGTCCCCTTCTCCGGGATCCGTGCGTGTAACAAACGATCATCTCAATGATCTGTTGGCCTTGCCATACTTAAACAATAACATATTTTAAAACAGTTTAGAATTCCTGAATGAGGAAGAAACCTGAGATTGAGAGGATAATAACCTGACTATCTCTGTAGGAACCTCACTTTATGCCAAGCACCGCTGTAAGCATTTCACATGCATTAGTTCATTCAGTCTTCACAACACTCCTACATTAACAGATGCATTTTTCAAATGAGGAAAATGAATGGGATCAGAGAAGTTAAATGACCTTCCCAAGGTGACACATCCAGGGAGTGAAAGACGAGGTGAGGATGATACGCCTTTTTGAAAGGAGGGAGAATGGCGGAAATGGCTTTGTGCTGGCTTCACAGCAAATATTTTTCTATTTATGAGAAGATTTGGAAATCACTGTAGCGTTTTCATGCAGTTGCTACAGATAAGCCATCTGGTTCTTGCGCATTAAAGATCACTACCCTTGGTTTTTTAAAAATGGTAATGAAAACTGATGGATTGGCTACACTCTCATCGAAAGTCTTTTGCTTATCAGCTGAAGACAGGGCCACACTTTCACAAATCCCTGCCGATTTCAGACTTCTGTTCTCACCACCCAGACATCTCAGGAGATTGCTGGAAGTATTGAATCACATCAAGTCCTTCCCTGAGCAACAGCTTCTCATTGTCTTGCTGTGCTTCTAGTGCTTAAAAGCTCCAGGGAGAGAGTTGTGAAAATCCCAAATCCATTTTACAGTTGAAAGTCAACCGTAATACCTTTCTACTCGAAGGAAGCCAGGAACTAAATTTCACAAAAAGTGAACTCTGCGAACTTCAGCTTTGTTTAAATCATATCAAAAGAAGGAGTTGAAAATTCAAGTTCAGTCACTGCCCCCTACCTCCCTGCTGCTTTCATTTTGCTCTAAAAGAGAACTTTGCAATAGGTGGTGCATTTGCTTTTTGGCCAGAATCCTTGAAACTTAAAACCGACTGACTTTAGTCTGATTAATATGTGTGGTGTAGACAGCCAAGGGTTTCTGAAACCATATGAGCAAATTTCCGTACTTCAAAAGATACCCCAGAACAGGAAGCGTTAGTGTCTCCAAATCCAGTGTGAGTTGATGGTTAAAATCACATGGCAGCTTCTACCAAAATGACCTTGGCTGACGGCCGTTTGACCTAACCTGCTGGAACCAGTTGGGTTTGCCTGTTTCACTGATTAAATACTTCTTGTTTCAGGAAATCCTACTTCAGCTTTTGTTTACTTGGGACTTTGAGAGAAAATCTTTCCTTCCAAAAAAACATGTCTGAGGCCTGCAGAGTCTGGACAGGAGAACACTTTGAAATAAATCTTACAATTTTCCACACCATAGACCACCGAGTCAGGGATATACATGCTTAAGATCTTCCAGAGAATTTAGGTGACGGCACTTGCAGGGCCCAAGGAACTGAAGGTTGCCAGGGATGTCACTGAGGGGCAGCCAACATCCCGAGAAGTTAGGCGCTGGATCTACCATTTCTTGAGTTCACAAATTACGAGGTAGAACGATGCAAATTTTCCATTTTATTAGTTTAAATAAAACAAATGGCAGTTTCATACAGTTGGACCTTATTCTACAGCATCTCCTCCACCTTACTATTACCATTCTCTGGATGAGAAGGTGGCTAACCAACCTGGCTTGCCTGAGATTGTTCCAGTTTTAGCCCTGAGAGGCCACATCCAGGGGAACCCTTCTGTTTGGGGACAACAGCGTGGTTGCTCACTCTGCTGGGAGACCAGGTTCAAGGTGTCCTATTTACATTCCTGCACCATTAGGCTTCATCAATAAGGTTAAACACAGTTATGGTCGCTAGCTGTCAACTTTTGCACCTACTTCATCTAGTCTTTACAATGGCCCTAAGAGTCTCAGAGATTTTAGGCGGCGTCCCCAAGCGCTCCTGTACGGTGGGGGTGGAACTTTCTCGACTGTGAAGCTCCGCACTGTTCTCTGCCAGCCACTCCTCCAGGTCCTGGGATTAGAGTGGTGACGAGACAGACCAGGCTTCCGCCACCAGAAACAGAAAAATGCGAAGTGACTCCTGTTTGGTCTTTGGATAGAATTCCTTTAAATGCAGAGCCTTGAACTTCAGTCTCTTCCTGGGTTTGTGGACGCAGAAGCAGCTCCAAGGTGCTGTGCTTCCGCGGGTTGGGCGGGTGGACAGGTGAGCAGATTTAGATCCCGCTTATAACGAGACCCTCTGGTTGATTCCACTCGCACTTGTAAGGGGGAGTTAGAAGATTGAGGCTCCACTCTGTCTGGAGTGCTTGTCAGGCAGGCGCTGGCCGAGTCTATTGGTCGCAGCCAGGTGAGACCTTTAAAGGTGAGACCCAGGCAGGAAAGTGGGGTGCTGCTGAGCCCCACAGCTGAATGTTCTGGCTGGACATGCGTATTAATGTTTCCTTAGGATTCTTCCCCTGTGGACTGCTGCCCTTATGAACAACTTTCCACGGGTGTTGCTGGTATATAATGTTTTACTGTAAAAGAAAACTTGTTAGAGCAATAAAAGTTCTTTCAAGGACAGCCAGCAGCTTCCTGTGTGATTAGCTGTGCTTCTCCACCTGGGCGCCTGTGCTGTCCCAGCCCGTGGGAGAAGCCACAGCACACCCCAGGGAGTCTCTCTGCAGAACGTCCACTATACTAGAAGATTCAAGGGATTTTCTCAGATTTATAAAAAGGTAGAGTGGGAAATTCATATGAGTGCTTCATATAAAACATGCAGTATTAACAATTCTGAAGTTACTTCAAGGTCTATCACTGGGCTGTTGGCATAGAGTTAAAGTGTGAGGAGCACAAACTTTAGCAGTAAGTTTGTAAGTAGCAGGAACCAGAGGAGCACAGGTTCCTGTGACGTCAAGTAATAAGTCAGAGAACCTGTGCTCACATGTATTTCAATTATCCTCTGAAATTGCTTTTATCCTAATATTCTTTATAATTTTTTTGTTTTGTCACGTGAGTCACCAAAAATGTGGAATTCATTTTGTAGAGGCAAGCTACTTTTAATCAACATTGTAAGGCACTGTGAGTGATCAAACATATGATTACAATTTTCTGAATATATTTTGGATACCAGGCTTTGAAAGCATTTTTAAACGTCTGCATCATAGAGGCTTGAATTAAACTACTTTATACTCCATAATCACTGTAGTTTGGTCTTTAACATTATGTAAATTGACACTGAATAAAATTCTCCTTAAACAACTAGACTACATGGTTGATTTCAAATTACTAATTATTGTTATAATTATTGTGTGAGAGCATAAGGTATGATCTGTTTTTTTCTTTTTAATGGCCAAGTTTCCTGTGGTTTGCGATTCAGATTCAATGGCTCAGTCATTAACAAACAGATGAGCAGAAGATATAAATCATTTTTTTTTAAATAAAGGGGCTACTTTTATTCCTATCTTGGCTTCATTGGTAGAAAGAATTATTTAGGGCCCAGTGTTAGCAGTAAGTATCAAGTATGAGTTGGGCTCAATTTTGGTCACCAGTTCAGTTGGTCAAGCCATTAGACTGGCATTTGGAAGCTTGGTTGTCAGAAACTACGGCCATTTCTCATAAAGACAATGTGATTTCCGTGGCTAAAATTGTGAAGAAGTTTCTGGGGGCACTGAACAGGCTTCGTGGAGGAAGGTGGTTACTAAGTCAGTAGGTTCTTGCCTTCTCACAGTTGCCTGATGTTAGTGAGGATATTCTTTGGATGGATTTATGCTTTTAAACGTCCTAGATTGTTTTAATGAGGTGGCCTTGACAAATAGGTTTTTGCTTGCTTCTTTTCTCCCTTCTGTATAAAAGTTTTTGCATTCATTGAAACATCCTACGTTTTGTGATAATTGCCTTTTTTTAGGAGAAAGTTCATTGATAATATATACCCTTAACATTTTCTCCATTCTAAACTAACATTTTGTTGTAATTTTGTGTTGTGTATTGAGCTTTAAGAGGCAGTACTATTAAGCAAGTTAGTAAGCATTTAATGATTATCAGGAACAAAGCTAGATTCAAGCTCACCAAGACAGAATTGTTATTTGAAGTACAAGTTATGGACATTTTTCTTTGATTTTTATGGATTTTGCAATTTGTAAACAAGGAACATTTCAATACTTATCAGTAAAAAATGATAAAGCATATGAAACATTTTAACAACTCTGGAGACTATGTCCCTTATTTATTTAAATGGGGAAGTTTTATGTATAAATAATCAAAGTAGATGTTTATTTCCATGGAGTGTATGGAAGAATATGCAAAATGTTTTTGAGTATCAACTACGAAGATATCACTAGACAGTACATTTGCATAGAGACGTGTAATTCAAATAGAAAAATGTGAAGAACTGTTTCTAATTATAAAAGTCACCATTTGCCACCCCCCCCAAAATAAGACTAGAGTCATCCAAGATAGTTGTACCCCTGAGTTTCCATTATTTTGCATATATATCCAGGGAATTAAACTAAATTAACAAATGAAAAGAGTGCACAGTGGAAGTGGGACTGGAATTTTGACATAGCTACCTGTGTGGGTGCAATAGTGACGGAGGCCCCAAACTTTCAACAGAAGCTGCTCCTGATTCCTTGAATTGCATTAAGAGAAGGGAAAACTGCTCTGCAGTTTGAGAGAATCGTGCCTAGAATTTAGGTCTACCACTTACAGATTATATCGATTTGAGCAAGTTACTTAACTGCTTTAAGGCTCATTTACCTCTTTTATAAAAGGGGCTCCTACAATAGGTACCTTGAAGATTTTTTTTTGAGAGAATTGAATCAGATAAAACCTGTAACGGCCCCACCCTGGTTTCTGATACCCGGTGGGCTCACAGCAGCAGAGATTACTGTCGCACAACTCCCAAGGCGCAAGCTCTGACGCCAGCTCCCAGTGCGTGCTCCGGAAAAAATGAGTCCCATCACCTGCAAAACCAAAAATTATTAACTCTTTAAAACTTTTTTTATGTTACTCAGTCTAGTGGTTATTTATAACTGATATTTGACATATGTAATTAAAATATTAAAAAAATCTTAAATTTATCTTGGCGTTAAAATAAAAATAACACTTGTGATAGTAATAAAAAAATAACAGGAAAGTATTGTCCTTTGGTTGACTTTGATTAGCTTTAAAGGATATGAGTGTGATCTAAGTTTTGTATTAATCCTTATTAACTACTTTACGTACTAGTTCTGTTCCAGTCAGGAGAGAGAAACCACATAGCAATTTGAATATGGAAAGTTTAAGGTACAGAATATTAACTGTGACAAGGATTAGGGTAAAGAGATCTGTGAGTAAGACGTGAAGAGAACTGCAAAGAATAGAGGAGCCCAAAGAATATAAAGAATAGAGGAGCCCAAAGAAGCCCCTAGTGTTCGGACTGAGATGGAGACTGCACTGGGGAGGGCACAGCCAAGGCTTGCTGGGTGGCACAGTCGTCCTGGTGCTGCCCTGGTGGAACTCGCTGGAAACCTCTTCTGTAGGGCGCTGCAGAGAGCTGCTTATGGGGACGTCTCCCTGGAGGCACTGAGCCTCTGCCACAAAACTGCCTCGGGGCTGCTGCTCAGGGAAGGTGCCGGGTGCTGATGGTCACCACACAGGAGCCTGCTAGAAGGAGGAAGTGAAACACTCCTGCAATGTTTCTCCAGAGACCTTACTGATAAAACTTAACATCGTATCAGCTGACAAAGCAAAAGCACTTAAGTGGCCCAGAACCATTGGCACAGAACATGCCAAAGAGTGATTTTGGGGCTGTGGGCCAGTAAGGGGACAACTCAAATATCAGAGAAACACCTTTCCAGAAACAGATGAAACACTTATGTAGCACTTATGGAATGAGAGAATCAAATGATACGCAGTGCACGAGAGCTTACCTCTCCCATGACAGAGAACCTAGACTGCCTGGTTTTCACCTTTTTGTGTATTTGTTTTCCTTACAATGGACTTAGGAGGTGAAGCTTGAATGGAGGGACACTATGAGAAACAACTTTATGACATTTGCATTATTGCTATACAAATATTGTTAAGTCATTCATCATGCTATGTAGGGTATTCAGATAAGGAGTCTGTGTAGAGCTCTGCTGTGCGCTTCTCCTGAGCGGTAGGTAGGTGGTGTTTCCCTAAAGAGGTGATATGTGCCCCACTGTCAGTATTTGGTGCATGTCATCACAGGATATTGATTTGTGCAACTGATGGGATTCGGAGGAGGTTTAAAAGAAGAAATTAACCTAGGGTGGGGATTTAGAAGGGAAACACAAACAGACTAATACAAACATTGCTAATATCAATTTACTTCTCCTGGTGGGACATAAATTTTGCTCCAAGCTTTCTTTCCAGCTATCTTGTAAGTTAATTGGTGCTCGATCGATTGCTTACGAATAACTACAATTATTACCTAAGTTGAATCAACTGGGAACCGATGCCTGGGTTACCTGTTCAGGACTGTGTTTGCACAGGGACCATGTGTACAAAGTTACTATATGAAACTTCAACAGAGATTAAAATTATTAAAGTCACTTAGGCTTTATTCTTTTTTCTACTTGTTTTTGTTTAGTAATTGGTTACTTAGTTAAAACATTATTACATATGTAAGGAACTATACTTTACTGAACAAACTCTACTTTTAATAAAAGGCAAGAATCATCATTGAAAAAGAGGGGAAACCAAAAGAAAATAAACTCTGAAAGACTACCTTTGCACTTATGCTTGTTGGATTTGTTGCAGCCTAATAGGGGAAACAAACATCCTACAGACACTGCATCAACATTGAGCTTGTAGGTACATTGTTGTAAGTTTCTCTGGGTATTTCATATTTGTATTTCTTCTTTCTAGTTTCACATGGGCAAGAACTATGTATTTTCTGCTTAAAACCAAAACACCTTGCAAAATGAGCTTGACTAGGTTCTACTTCCTATGTAAATAGCAAGAAGGCTAACAAGAAAGTTTAGTTCCGAAACATCTCGGTCATATCAAAGAATCTCATAGAGTAGTTGTTAATAAAATGTATGTTTCAGTAGCTACTTTACTATCATAAGTAGTTTAGAGTTGCAGGGTTTGTCACATTTGCCAGTAACACTTGTGTTTCCTATTTGATCTTTGTGATTGTTTTTGTCAGTTATTAAAAAAAATGGATTTCTTTTATTAAAAAATGTGCAATACAACTCACAAAGTCTTTCTAAATGCTTCTCAGTGGCTCTGTCCTATACGCCCTTGTTTATGGGATCTGGGTAAAGTTTTCCTGTTCAATGAATTTATGCTTAGTATGGAAGACACTTGAGAGGAATTGGAACCAGTGTCTGCCAAATAAATATAAATTTCTAATTAGAATGAGAATTCCCAGAATAATTTATTATCACAACCATTTCTAAAGCAGTGGTTATATCAGGAGACCCTATTCTGACATTTATGATCAACCTTAGTAGGCACACAGGCCCTAGGAGCCTGGGATGATTTTTTCTGAAGGTATATTCAAATACTTGTACTTAAATCAAGAGACTATTAATAAAGAGAATGTCAATTAATTCTTAAAGAGATTATCGTTTAAATGGTCTGTTAGAAAAACTAAAGGATCATTGTTCCTCTCAGAGAAGAAGTCTGTAAAGATAATTAAACATCAGTAGAATACCAGCGCTGTTCTAGGGAAAAGATAGGGCATGGTGACTTCTAAAATTTGCAGAAATAAAGATCAGCGCAGAGATCTAGCCCCTCATTAGTACTGAGTGGTGAGAGGGCTACTAATGTTGATTGACAGCAATTTTAAGTTTTGAACAGTTTCAAAATATCCCTTGGGATTATGCAAAGAATTGGAAAGTGACACAGTTCATATTCTGTTTTGTATTTAAAATGGGCAATAAAATTCACTTTGCTAACATATGCCTAAGTCAATATGCATATGAAATTTAATAAGCCAAATTCAAGGGCACAATTTAGGATAAATTATGTGTTAGTTGTTGTTGCTACTGTTAACAGCCATCTTTTTCTTTTCCAGGCGTTAGACCCAATTAAGAGAAGTAGAGGAGCTTGAGAGGTAGAGATGGAAATACAAGTTCTGTGACTTATCAAAGCCAGATGGGAAAATGGGTGTTTGTGTGTAGGTCAAGCGGAATACTCATTCTTCCCCTATGAACAGATTCTGTTTCTAAAGTTGCTGGCCATTGACAAGATAGAGCCTGTCAGGAGATCCCAGGTGAGGTACAAAGGCCAGCTCATTGCAGGTTCCTTGTGAAGTCCGAGGGGGCAGGCGGAGGGCTCGGTGCTGCCCCCTAGCGGAAGACCTCCTTGGACACAGCGGCAACAGGTACAGACCCTTTTGTAATAGACGACTATTTTCTGTGGTACTCGTGTTGACTCTAAGAAGTTCTTTATGTGGTCGTGAGGAAATAAGTTTCTTTAGACCTCCACTAACCAATTAACCTACTAAGGAGCGATTCCTTATTCCGTCAAAACTGACTCATTGGTCTCTAGGTTAAACTCATTCTTACTTGCCCAAAATAAGTTAAATAAATTATACGAGATATTAAATAAAATATGATAAAGTTAAAAATTTTCTCATTCTTACCAGAGTTTCAAGGCACGTATTTTGAATATGACAGGCCTGGACTCAGTTTTTTTGCTCTAATTATAATAAAAATTGAGTGGCTAGTTTATACAAAACAAGAGCTAGAAGAAAGTCCTCATATCTCCTCATCTAAAATTCTTTCCTCTTCAAAGCATTTGCCACCTGAAGACCTTAGCAAAGGACGTGCAACAGGATTTAAAGTTGAGCACCTGGGGGCATAGACTCTGGAGGCAGATGGTTTTGAGTTTGATTTTCAGCTCTGTTCTTACCATTCCTGTGATCATTAGAGAGGTCACTTACCTTCCACAACCTCAGGTGCTTCCTGTGCAAAATGCAGGCGACAATACCTCTCTTGCAGTCTCCATGAGGTTAATGAGATAATGCATTTAACATGCACAGTGATTCTTGTCCTCTTTTATCTGACTTATTTCGCTTAGGATGATACTCTCAAGATCTGTATAGTCACGAATGGCAATATTTCATCATTTTTTATGGCCGAATACTATTCCATTGTGTGTGAATACACTGTGTGCGTGAATACTATTCCATAGTATATATATAGTCTGTATCTTCTTTATACAACCATTGTTCAAAGGACACTTCATATATGGGATATAAAACAGAAAGCAACAAATGAACAAACAAAACAAAAAATCAAAACCATAGACACAGACAACAGTGTGGTTATTACCAGAGGGGAAGGGGTTCGCGGGAGGATGAAAAGGCTAAAGGGTGTCAAATATATGGTGACAGAAGGTGACCAGACTTTGGTGAAATTTATATAATATTATTAGTGAATATTACTCCAATAAATTTAATTTAAAAAATGCATGACGAAGTGCTAACATGAGCCATTATTAAGCTGCACTTGTACATAGTATGAATAAAAAGTAAAGTTTGATTTTACACAAGTTGTAACAAAAAAGAATAATTACGTAAACCATTTGAAAAGATAAATCAGTTGTATAGCCGCTTTCAAGAAGAGCATATCATCAGAAATGATCCATTTCTACCTTCTTTGCTTTCTTATATTCTGGTTTGATTTCTGGCTGCTTTGGGTCATTTTTCCTGATGTGGTTTCCTTGACTCCACATGAGACCAACCATGACAATCTTTGCTTGTGATCAGGGCCTGACCTTATATTAAGTGGATCAAATTTTCTCTTCTATATATAACAGAAAGTACCATTCTAGCAACTCCCAAATCTAGCTTTATTAAATTAGATTCTTTTGGCTCTGTAATAATTTAAAGCTATCTCCTTTTTTCTTTCGGAAATATATTTTAAAAATACTAAGCAATGCTTTCTATGTGCCAGATAATTTTCTAAGCACTTCATAAATACTAACTCATTACAACAGCTTTATGAGTAGATCCTATATTTTATCTCATTTTGTATAAAAGAGCGACCAAGGGAGAAAGACTAAATGACTTACCCAAAGCTACACAGCTAGTTATTAGTAGAAGCAGGATTCCAATATGGGGATTTTGGTTGCAGCTTCCTTGCTTTTAATCACTCAGCTTTTAGCAGCTCTTGACTACCATCATTGAAATATCTTCAAGACTGATACTGCCAAGGGAAGGAATTTTAGGCTCGATTAGATGACAATTGAAGGATTTAAGAATGGAAGTTTTAAATTCAATAAACAGTTGTGATGTCATTGTCTACGGCAGTGACAGAAAGTGACCCGTGAGGATGACATTTTGGAGGGTGGTTTTTATTTTGTTTTGTTTTGTTTGTAGCATAGAAGAAATGAGAGAGCTTTGAGCACAGAAAATGAGGGGCAGCAGGAAGTGAAGAAGAATAAGGAGCTGTCAGCTGAAGTCGCAGAGCACAAGAGGGAAAGTTGTTCGGGCTTATGGGATCAATGAGCGGTTTACCATTATTGCTTGGAACAAAGCTCAGTGAAAATCATTTGAGATGAGAACAAGAAGGGAGATGGAGAAATGAGCATCAGCTAAAATGGCACTGAGAACAGAGGGACATTTAGGCCATATCTTCTTGTGTGGGATTTGCTATCCCATTTCCTTGGGATTTTTGCCTTTCTAAATTTGGTTGTGGATTTGCCTCAGAGTTATACTTTTGGAGCAGTTAAAACACACTGAAAATGGGATGTCACGCTCAGAGTTATGAATGATCCTGATGAAGATGATAACCAGGAAGTGACTGAAGCAGCCACTCTGTAAACACCGAGTTTATCATCGAGCTCCAGAATAAAATGGACCCACGCTAACCATATCAGAGAGCCACCTAAGCAAGACAAAGTATTACACAGTGAAACAATTCCTAATAATTATGTTAAAAACATGACACCCAAGACAATTTGGAGGTAATGTGTGTTTCTGACACTTGCCCTTAGTACTGTGGGACTTTGAGCAAGTCCATTGAGCTCTCTGTGCATCCATTCTCTCATCAAAAATATGCAGAAAATACACAAATGGTGTTGGTTAGGGATGGCATTTGTTAAATGTCTAGTCCCTAGCACCTAGCACATAGTAGTTGCTTAAATATTAGCTGAATGACTGGACGGAACTAAAGATATTATTAGTTCTCCACTGGAAAAATGTTACAGATTCAAAAGGTTGTTCTTATACCGAGAGTTGGTAATAACCCAGGAGAGTAGAGACTGGTATATATTTCCACTTTCCAGAATTGATGACCACTACAAATTTGTCAGACTGGCTTTGTTTTTGGAATAAAAGAGAATAAATAAATTATTATGCTTTTCAACCTTATGTTTGAATTAAGGAAGTGTACAAGGAATAGAGAGTTTCATTTTATGGGAAAGTAGCACGGGCTGACAGATCAGAGGGAGCGAACATTGCTGCTCTTCCATTGCTTTTTGGCAGGTAGAATATTTCAGATTCTTTAAAGAATCTGAAACTCCTTGTGCAGCAGCATTTCGTTTGAGGAAAGAAAAAACAGGGATGCTTTTGGGGCACCACTGTCCATGTGATATTTGAGGAAGTATGGAGAAGATGGCTGCTCCAGAGAGGTGAAGGAGGGCAGATGGGCTGCTGTTCCAAAGGGAAGCCATTCGTGGACCAATGACTGGAGAGACGACCCCAGGCAGAGCTGTGGGTTGTTCCTCTAACAAACTGTTAGGAAGAATCTGGAAGAGGAAGAGCTGATTCCTGCACATGAATTCTGCACATGATTACTCAGGAAAAATTTATTCAGAATAAACCTTTTAGATATAATTGTGGACTGGGAAATGGTAGAGTTGTGTGGAAGTGAAGGTTTGAAAAGTCCCCTTTGATATCTTTGTGCATAAAATTATACAGTAATGGGGTGATGATAGGTAGACTGATAAGGAGGTGGTTGAAAAATATTTGTATGAAATGCTAAATAATGTTTGGTGACAGTATTATAAGAAGGTGCCTTTCCTCAGTGGCAATAAACTGGTTATATTTAATAATGAAATACTTTGCAGAGATGACATAAAGAATATTCATGGGCTTGCAAAACTGACATTTAGATACCTCTACAATTTCATGCTATTTTTTTGAGGACTTGTTCATTTAATCTAACAGAAGTCATTTAATAAATGTTAAAGGTCACTCAATGAAAGGAAATGGTAAATCTCTAATATTCAGTAATGAAGTCTTTATTGTAACTAAATATGACACACTTAGAAATAATGTTAAAAGTGAAAATGAAATTCTTCCAGCCTGTTATTAAAGCTTCAACTATTCAAGGCTAATGTTTTATGAATCTTTTATTCTTTGATCTCATCCTACTTCACTGCATGTCCTTGGTGAATGAACTGAATGGCTATAAGTGCAATTTTGGGTTTCTTTGAAGGAAAAATACATCCTTTGGGTTGGTTGTGGTCCTTCATTCACTTAGCAAGCAGTAAAGTCCCTTTGTTTCGGTAGAATGAGGCCTCAGGGACCAAACTATAACTGATCCAGGCTTATCATGGTAATTCCATTTCTTTCATCAATGATTGGCTCATGGGTGTACATGGGGACCAGCTCTGGAGGATGAGCTCAAATGGGAATTCAGGGAGAGATTTCTCTTCTTCATAGAAGATATTTTGGGTCGAGGGACAACTTCTTTTGACTTCTTTTTTCCCATCCCTTTGGACAAGCCCACATGGTGAGGACCATGTAGTGAAAGGGTGAGGAGTGCTAAGTGCTCGGTGTGGGATGGCTGATGTGCCTTCCTGCCTCCGAACTGCTAGTAAGTAAACAATGCTTTAAAGTTGTGTGCACTTGCCATTACTTGCTGCTGAACAGATCCTAGCTGCTGCAGAGGTATTACTAAGTTTTGGTAGGCTCCAGAATCATTTATTCCTGATATTCTGGTATAAGGTAAAAAAAAATCTGTAAATTCTGAAATAGTCTATCAGTTTCCCCCAGAAGTTAATGTAGCCTGTGGTATCCAACTGAGAAAGGAAACCTTCTTTGGTCATTGAGAAATTGTTTTGTTTATTGTGTTCGCTTGCACACGATTTGAAAATTAAATTAATTTGAAAACTACCTGTTGAATGAATGATTTGGAGATAATATTTAAACATAAGAAAGATATATGTGTATTGAAACAGTAAAATTAAAAATAAATGGGATTTGACATCTTTTTTTAATACATTTATCACTTTTATTCTCTATGGAAGTTGATTTATTAAGGCTTTTTGGCTGTGAGTTTATCATATTGCAATCTTCCCCAGGAAAAAGCAATTTGAAGGTTCTTGTGGCTGAAGGCATATTATGATGGCAGAAAATCAAATAGAACACTGACTTTCATTTAAGATTGTCAGTTTGATGAATAGAATGAAGTTGACTTAAAACAGACAAGACCTGATAAAAATGATCTATTTTTAACAGGTGGAAGGCACGTGGAATGATGGTTAAATAATGCATATTTGGTTACCGTGTTCCAGAAATTATTCATTTTACTGCTTTTGAAGATACAGAATTAAAACAAGCCTAAGACCTAGAAACTTACAAACCAAATTCTCTTTAAGTAATGGCAATTTTAACACATTTTGAAATTATTTACGTAATTTTTCCTTGTTTTTTTGGTTGAAATTTTAATTCCTGGAAAATTATTTTTACTTGTTACTCAAAAAGAATCTGCCTTTTAAACCAACTTATTTTCTAATTTTTTTATAATATTCTAACCTCATATAATTAACCTTGTACTTTGTGATTTTTCTTTAATATAGTGCTATGCAGACTCTGAGGATCATTTATACAATATTATTTATTCATCACATGTTTATGAACTGCCTACTCTGTGCTCCGTAGTAGGGGAAAAAGACATACATCAAATAATTGCATAAATAGATATATAATTAAAATTACGAGACTCTATTATAAGTGTTTTTGAAGAAATAGATTGTGGATTCTGATCTGGTCTGAAGATCAATGAAGCTTGAAATGAAATCTAAAAGACAAACAAAATATATTATATGTACCAATATTACGTTTCTCCAGTAGGTTTTCCCCTTGGTAATTCAACGTTGAGTGTATTGGGGTGGGGAGGTGGACAATGAGCAAGATTACAGGGAAACTTAAAGATAATTACCTAAAGTATTCTGGAAAGGGAGGATACTGGAGCATCCCTAGAAGAATTGAGACGAGAAGGAAAAGCTCAAGTGACAGGGCCTGGGGAGGAACATAAATAGCTTGTTTCTGCAGTATTGAACCCAAGAAAACAAATCAAGTTATCTATCTTATGTGGGAGTATTTTCATTTCTACTTTATGTCATTCAATTATTTAGCAGCTTGTAGAGTCTCCTATGACAATTTGAGTGCATTAATTTGAAGGAGAGTGGACCTGCCACTATACCTGAAATAGAGTTGGTGCCCAGAGCCAGAAGACACTTCCTGTTGTCTCTTGCATCCATGGCTCTCTTCCTTGTACCTAGAACAGGGCCAGGCATATAGCAATTGTGCAATAAATACCTGCTGAGTGAATGAATAAATGAATGAATGATTGTCAGCTAAAAAGGGGAAGTGCATTCATATGGCTGTACATGTACTGGAAGGCCATTTCAAGTCTCAGTTTTCCATTCTTTCCCCTATTCACAGTCACAACTTCCAGATAAAAAATTTTGCAGAAATTTCCATTATACTGTGAAATTCTATAAAATAAGGACTGTGTTTTACTCTTACTTTTACTGTTAGAGACTCAGAACACAGTGAAGAAAATAGCAGTTGCTCCCTAAAATTGTGTACAAAGAATGAATTTTAATACTACTTTGGGATTGATTCTAGTATGGGTGGTGGGGCTGTCTGAATAGGTAAGATGCCCTATTCATGCCGTCCCTTTGTCACAAAGTTCTTTGCAGAGGGGCCAAGGTGTGTGAACTTGATTTACATCACACCCAGATCTACAGAGGGCAGTGACACAGGAAGGACCAGGATACTAAATTCTAAGACTTTCATCACACCTGAATTTTGATGGCCCCTGTCTTTTTATAGGATTGGAGAATTTGTGAAAACACATTCTAAATTGTAAAACATTATTCAGTTTTAAGGTATGAACTTCACAGACTTGTGAGACACCAGAGTCAAACCTTGTATTTGGCTGATATGTGGTTTAACTCCTTCCTTCTAGGTTTTCAATTTGTAACATTTTTGGTTTCCTGAAATTTAATTGTGAAGGAAGCTACATTGCTTATCCTATAGCATTTCCCACATTGTGGAGTTTGATGATTGTATACCTGTGATGTCAGTTAGCATGTTCTTCTAAATTCTGATTAAATGTAGATGTCTGATCAGACTCAAGCTCTTTTTTACTTTACTCATTTATTTTGCCATTAACATTTTCCAAGAGATGGTGTGTTTATCTATGAGGAGACATACCTCTTTTGGTCATACTAAGATCGATGAATGAGTTCAGGGGCCATTAGTCTGATCCATTTCATGGTAATCTTCCCATCAGCTTTTCACCTCATGGTTTTACTAACCACTAATCATTATTGTCTAAATCCTTATTTTATTACGGGCTGCAAAAAGGCAATATTCTAATTCAAAGTAGATGGTGAATCCCACCAAGATTTAAGCAGGATGGCTGGGTTCAAAGTTCAGTGTGTAAGAGTGAACAACTCTGAGTGACCTGAAAAACTGTCATATTTCTTTTCAAATGTTATGCCATGCCTACTTCTTCCATTTCAGCTAAAATCAACTGTTCTTTCTTATCGGTAGTGCTTTATTGCATCATTAAGTTACCGTCTATTTATATTATTTATGTTATTTTACATTATTTATTATATTTGAATTATAATGACGGGGGAAGAAATGTTGTAAAAGCAATTTTTCTAGAATTTTCTCTTTACTTCGAACATGGATAACTTCAAAATAAACAGAGTTGTAAGTAGAATAAAAGCATGCATTCCAATACCCTTCAAGAGTTTAGCACCTCCTTTGAGTAGCCCATTAGATAACATTTGAAACACAGTTCAGCTTCTGAGTTGTTAGAGAAATGTCCCTCCCCTTGTTAGATAAATTGTAGTGTTCCACCTTAAGGTTTACTGATGTGTTGTTTATGTATCATATGTATGAATTTGTTTGCTTTTGAAAAATTAATGTTATCTTTGGATAATGGAAAAATAGAAATAAAAATAAGGTAAATATTGCCAAATATTTATAATCTATATTATTTATATATTTACACTTATAAGTAATATATATTTACACTTATAAGTAATATATATTTATAACTAATATATAATATATTTTTAAATTATATATTATTTATATCATGTAGTATTTATAAATAATATTTATTAGTTATAAATAATATATTATTATATTATATAATATATATAGGACACCACAGAGCAGAGTTGTGGTTGACTATATATTATATATAATATAGTATATTTTATATTATATATAATATGATATATAACATATGATACAATATTTATAAATATATTTAAATAATATATCATTATAATTAGATATTATATAAATAATATATCATTTATAAATATATTTATAAACATTATATTATAATAATATTTATAAATATAATTTATAATATAAATAATATATATTTGTATACACATACACATTTGAGACACATTTGTATATGTCCCTTATTATATATAATAAATATATATTATAATAAAATAATATATTTAATATATTTAGGTCTAGGAGAGAAAGATGTATCTATATAAAATCATATGTATTCAATGTATTTGGCTGGTTAAATACAAAAAAATGTGTGCATGGAGGTCCAAACCCTGCTGGCTCCAGTATGTACTAAACAGGATATAACCCCTTGAACTCTTTTGTGCTCATTCAGGTACAGCTACGATCTCCAGCCAGATTTGTTAACTTCGATCTCCCGGGGACTTTGTAGTTGCTGTCCCCTCTGGAACTGTTGCCTTCAGAATATTCTTCCCTAGATACACACGTGGATCATTTCCTTACTTGTTCTGGTATCTGCCCAAATAGCCTCTCAGAGGTTTCTTCTTTCACCATCTTATTCAGAATATTTCCTCCTACACTTTCACTTTTCATCCCTGGACCTACTGTAGTTTTCTTCATGCCACTGTCCCTCTCTGACATTGTACTGTATGTTCATTTGCTGATTTGCTGCCCATTGTGCTTCTAGACGGTAAACTTCATGAGGATCATTTGGTCTGACTTATTCACCTCTACATCCCTGCCTCCAAGGGGCTTCATTCTAGACTTTTTATTAGGATCATACGGAGAGGATTATATATCAAATAATGAGTTGCATTAGACCTAAACACTCTCTTACATCTTAAGAATTCATCTGTTCTATGAAACTACACTTCTCTCTTTTTTAATCATCCTTACATCATTATCAGATTGTAATGAGGTATAACAAATGTTACTGTCTTAAGGGCTGGCACCAAAATTTCTTAGTTTGCTATGCCTCTTGAAGTAGAGAGTGAGACTTTTAGGAGCAGGCTCAAGAAGCAAAAAAAATCTTGCAAAGAATAGTGGGAGGAATATCTATTATGTTTTGGGTTGGGGCAGAAGGGGAATGAAGAAAGGCAAGAGGTTAAGGCGAACCAAAGAAATGGCAAGGGGGAGATTGACCAAACCCCATTTTCAGGAAAAAGATTTAATTTTGAGCCATCACAGAAATAGGAAACCAAAAGACAGAATACTCCATGATATTACAAGCATCCAGGAATTTCTAGGAACCTTTGCCACTGCTTCAAATACCACATGCTGAGGATTTGCAGGCTCAAGCCAAGATCTTAGGACCCTGAGAAGGCAGGGGAGATGAACTGAAGCCTGGGTTACAAAACACAAGTTAATGGTTCCCAGGGAGGGACAGAGGCATCTGTGACAGTTGGCTTAATTTTTCCCACTTTCTTTCTCACTTCCCAGCAAATCCTTACACCTTTCAGTTTGGAACATGAGGCACTCAGATCTCAGCAGTGCTTCACGGAGGGGCCAAGATCGTTGGCTCTGTTGCTGGATGCTGGGCTAAAGCCTCAGCTCACTGCATTTCAGCTGAATGATCTTGAGTACATTACTTAATGTCTCTGTGCCTCACTTGCCCCATCTGTAAAATGGGGATGGTGTTTCTCAGGGTTGCTGTGACATAATTAGAGCTACATCCTTTTTGTTTTTATTATTATTACTCTTATTGCAAGTATTGTTATTATTATATGGATAGGTCAGAGAGGTTGAGACTTGAAAGAATAAAGTGGCTAGCCCATGAAAACTGATGGCAGTGACTGAACTGGAAATAGAATACTGTTCTGTTTCATTTTTACTGTCCTCCTTGAAAGGTACAATGTTATCTAGAGAGAGAGAGAGAAAAGAAACATTTATAAGCTCAGATTCCCCAGGCCCCACCTCCCCATTTCAGTAAGATGCTAATTACGTCAAATTTGCCTGAAATCTATGGCTGACATGCCTTAAAAATGTGTGTGTGTGTGTGTGTGTGTGTGTGTGCGTGCGCGCGTGTGTGTGTGTTGTAGTGGAGGTTGGATATTTTCTTCCTGAAGGCTCTCACATTCTTCTAGAAGAAGCTTCATGGCTGACCTGGTATGGAAGGCCCGTGCTGAGTGAGCTGTGTGAAGCCAAGGCCAGCTTGGTCACAGTGATCTCTGGGCACAGCATCTGCACTTGATGTTCTGTGTTTGCGCTTACCATCTTAGAAACAGCAGGAGACTGTGGAGACTTCCAGGACTCTGAAATTTCGCTTATGAGCTACAAGGGAATCTGTGAGTTTTCCGAAGGTTATTTGGCCAGAAGAAGACATTAGTACCCAGAGGAAGAGACCACCACTGCTGGCGCTTACAGTTCTAAGGACACCACAAAGCAGAGTTGTGGCTGACAATGGCGACACAGAGAGAGAAGGTATGTGCACCCCTTGTCCTGGGTCTCCAAGAGGTTCTGCACAAGAAGAAGGGAGAGATGTCCTTATAGCTGTTGGAGAGGCACGTTTGTATAGGTCCCTTAAAAAGAATGTGTGTGTGTGTAGACCTACAAAAGTGTAAGGAGGCTGGCGGGGTGGTGTGAAGAGGAAGGAGGTAGGCAGCAGCTCCTGGCTGGATGAGACACAGAAAAACGTGCTCTTCTTGTAACACTTGAAAAGGAGCAAACTCCTCCAATACCCTGTCTGTGTACACCAGAGAAGAGGAGATAGGCCACTCTGCTACTCGGGCTGATAGTGGCAGTTTCAACAGGAATAGAAGAGAAAGGTAGAGAGTGTGTTCAATGAATAATTTAAACTGAGATACAGACGAGACTACTAGAATGAGGCTTTTGCTCTTTTGCTGGGTTGATGGCAGATGTGCTGTTAACAGGGTGTGTGTGTGTGTGTGTGTGTGTGTGTGTGTGTGTGTGTCCTACATAAGTGCAATAATAAGAAGGGGACTTACTGGAAAACACTTCTTGCGGGGGCTGTATTGTATGAAGACAGATGGTGCTCTAAGGTTTCCAGTTAACCTTTCAGGCTTAACTCTTGTGTTGAATTTGAGGTCCTTTCTTTATGATAACTCTATTCTCCCTGCCCTGCCCACCCCACAACTTATTCTTTCTGGTAACTCTAAGAACAATCTGGTTCTAGGTGAAAGAGTGCCTGAAAATCACAGTGCACTCCAGAGGACACACTTTGTCCCTCTCCATCTGGTTCAGGAAAATTCGGAGGGGCCACGAGAGAGCACTTCAATAGAGTTCTCCATGTGGGTAGTCCAGGAGAGGTGTCTCTTTGCTGTCCTGAAAGTTTCCAGAGAAGACATGAAGGTCATCTTATGATTGTCCATACAACATTGGGAAACAGGGTTGGCTTTTTGGCACACGCACTCCTTCTGTTTTGCAGTGTGACCTCTAGTTAGTTACCCTGCATTTGACCTCATAAGAACACCTGAGGTCTCCAGGGAAGGTTGTCTGCCAACAGTTTCTAAGGTCTTCCAGGACTCCCTGTCTATCAGGATCCTTTGCCTTTTGTGTCATGGAAGGATGCCATTGAAACAGAACTCACAGCTCCTGTCCCCAAGAAACTTGAGTGGAAGTGGGATAAATACAGACAAGAGAAGACAGGAGCCTATCAAAGAAGAAAATATAAGCAATTTCTTGGAGATTTAAAATGCTCATTGTTTCTCCCAACTATTGGATTGTGATCGGCTATCTGTCTTTTTCAATGCCTGTGACAATATCCAATTCTGAGGGAGTTAATCAGTTTAAACTTATGGATATATTGTAATTTGTTTATAGAATATATGAAGTGAGTTCATGTGATAATAGTCATTTCTGCTTCACAAAATACCAAGAAAAATAGACATCAGAACCTACATTTTGTTTTTGCAAATATAGCCTTATAAAATTTTACTACTGGAACTTCCCAATGTATTGGAAATGTTCTAGAGAATTCCTAAATGTATTAGCTTTCTACCTGAATACTTTGTCTGGTTCAAAATAATATGGTGTTGCATCTTGACAAAAGTCTCATACAAATTTATTCCTATTCCCCTCTACTTCGTAGTCACAGACTTAAAATTCTCCCCAAGACTTTTTACCACTTTCAAAAATATCTATCATCAAAAAACAATACACACATAGTTAATCAGTACAGAGATTCCACACACATCCTTTGCTTGCACAGAGGCGAGTTTCACGCTTAGGTGTCCTATCTGGGAAAGGTGTAGTTTGTGGGGTGCTTTTGCAGGGGTGCCCAACCTGCGGCCCAGGATGGCTATGAATGTGGCCCAACACAAAATCGTAGATTTACTTAAAACCTCTTTTTTGTTCATAAGTTTTCATTAATGTTTGTGTATTTAATGTGTGGCCCAAGACAACTCTTCTTCCAGTGTGGCCCAGAGACGCCAAAAGATTGGATACCCCTGTTTAGAGTATCCCTTTTTATACCTTTATATTTTTATGCGTAAAATTTATTGTTTTGGGGGTGATACCAAAGCTTTAAGGCTCCTTTTAAATTTTTATTTATTTTTTAATACTCACCAGAGTATATGCTTGTTGATTTTAAAGAGAGAGAAAGGGAGAGAGGGGTGAAGAGGAGAGGAAGTGGGGAGAGAAAGAGAGGGAGAGAGCGGGAAACGTTCATGTCAGACAGAAACATCAATCTGTTGCCTCCTGTACATGCCCCCCAGGGATTGAACCCATAACCTTTTCAGTGTATGGGATGACATTCAATCAGATGAGCCTCCCAGCCAGGGCAAGCCTCTTTAAATAAAAATGCCCAGGGTTTGAGTGTTGGGCATGACAAGCTCTTAGGCTCTGCTACGTCAGTGAGAATTAAGATCAGATTTGAGCTGACAGCAACTTGGAGAACTTTGACTACATATTCTCAAATTAATAGATGAGGAACCTGAAGCCCAGCAGGCACAAATAATGAGGCTGATCATGCTGGAAAAAGCAGCTGAAAGGGAGACTCTGAGAGGATGGTGAACACAGAGTAGCATTCTGTTTAGGCTTATTTTCTTTGTATGCATTTGTCATGTGAACTATGGAGTGCCTGCTTCCTTCACAGTTCCAGAGCAAGTTCTTATTTACACCAGCCTTTCTAGGGTTCTTTAGAGACCACAAGAATGCTTCTCTCTGTTCCTAAAATCACCAGTGAATAGGAAGCAAATGCCTCATTGTGAAGAAATTAATACATCTCTTTGGATGAGCAATTTATCCCTTCTCCTGGTGAAAACAGCCCCTTCGAGCTGCTGTGGCATCCAGAGTACCAGGGAGCCAGTTTGTTTATTTCATTTATTGGTTGAATTGCTAAATTCCTGTCTCTAATGAGCAAATAGACCTTGGATGCACATAAAGTTCATTTATTTCCTTTGATAGGTTTACATATTTATAGAAAAATCACTCCAAGCACTGAAAGAACCCAGTCATGCAGCTGCTTAAAATCTTTTAATTATGGTAGAAACAACTCTTTTAGCTTTAAATCAGTGAGACAAAGTTAAGTGGAAGACTGAAAGCTCATGTCTGACAAACATATTTTCCTACAGATTGAATACTTTTGGATCTCAGACATTATTTTACTAGTGTTTTTAATTTAATTCATAGGCTTTGAAAAAAATCCTGAGCCAAGTAATTTTTTCCAAATTATCTAATTTACATCATTTATTTCCAGATTATCTAATTTACATCATTTATTTACTAATTTATTTCAGAGTCTGAAATAAAAATGAAAGTCTTTTAAACTAAAAAATTATCACTTAGGGATTAGAAACAAAAACTTGAGTTCCCTATTGTTGGACACAAAGAAATACAGAGACTGGCACAAATAACATCCCTTCTTTATTATAAAATCATAAGCATGTAATTTTGTAACAAAACAATAAAACACTCAAGCACACCATATGACATTTTAGGTGAAATGTTCAAATTAAAACTATAAATTATTGCACCCATATTATTATCCTACCAACCACACTCAGGCAGGCTTTATTTCTGCCAGACCCTGTATATTTAATCAGATGAGTAAATTTATTTCAACAATATGAATTACAGTTTTATTCCCAAGCTAGTTTACATAGTTTTTGTTAGAAAAATAGCACAGTTTGGTCAGATTAAGTTGATGCAGTCTATTGCACTTAAACTGTGTTTTGGTTGTTAATTGATTTGAAAGTTTATTTTCACGTGACTTCACAAGGGTTTGTTTTATATAGGTTCTTACTAGGTGAATTTAATTATTTAAGTTCCCAATTTTATAATTGAAATGTGTTAATTCAGTCCTCAGACATTGCTCCATGTTAACTTGGAGGAAAAGCCATAAGAGTAGCTAATATTTCAGAAGAAAAAGCCATCCAGAACACATCCAGGACACAGTGCTCTGAGAGTGGGTGTTGAGATTCTCTAATCCTTGCTGTTCCTTTTTATTCTCCTGGGCTCATATATACCCTGGGAGCTAGAACACCTGCTTCAGGAAAGCAAAATCAGACCACCCTCTATAAAGTATTTGTAATTATTTTTTCAAATTCAAAGAAGGAGAAGTGCTCTTTTTTAAAACCTAGCTTCTGCAAGACTAAAAAATAATCAAAGAAAATGTTTAGTTTCAAAATTCTCATGTTTCTACATTTTAATGTTTTCTACATTAAAGAGTAGAAAGAATTAAAGATTGCCACTGAACACTGCTTTATTTTCTAAATAGTGAAATAAATTTTAGAAAACAGCCAATATTTTGACTATACCTAGTTAATTTTTTTCTTCCTAATTTTGCAGAAACACAAAAGTTGATGCTGGAGGGCACTTAAAGAATTAATTACTTTTCCATTTAAATTTATGGCATCCTGATATATAGCATGAAGTATATTTGACACTCATTTAAATGACATATTACTTAATGTATTTAAATTTTACATGCTACTTTAAATGACCATAGTGACATAGTGCATGCTAGCCCAGGTGCAATTGTGATAATGCAGGAGTATTTGTTTCTATTCACTCTGTACGTACAAAAAAGGCAGATTGTAAACTGAGCTCACCTCCCATTTAGTGAACTCACAGGTTTAGTATTCATTGAATATACCCCACAAAGATTTCTTGAACACCTTTTATGCATCAAGCATCATGTTAGGCACTGGGAACACCTTGTTGGGAAAACACAAACACTCCAGGGACAGACAGGGTGAGGGGTGGAGGGTACTGGGAAATTCAGTGTTGTCACCTGAGGCAGAGGACAAGTACCTTTTTACTTGTTTTTAAGAGATTCGGTGATTTTCTTGAACTCTGCACACACATTACCAATTCTACAGTTGTAGATCTACCAAAAATATCACGAATTTAATTTTACCTTTTAAGTGTCATTGTCCAACCTGGCAGCAGTAGGGAGGTCCCAATGCGGGAAATGATGTTTCTTCTGGGAATAATGAACAGATACTTACCCAAGGAACAAAGAAAAGGGCAGTATACTGGCTCGTAATCCATCTGGAGCCCAGGTGGACATTGGCCCTCCCGGGAGCTGATTCAGCCGCACTCCAGGGATGACAGGAGAGAAATGCCCTGGTCCTGTGGGTCTCTGTTGAAAGGAAACCTAGCCATCTACCTTGAAGGAGCAGGAGGGGAACAGACAGCTTATGAAGAAAATCAGAGAACTCCTGTACCCTGCACCACGTGCCCTTCTGCCTTGGCACTCATAGCTGGAAACTCCTGAGCATTCGGACAGGTGGGTCTACACAGAACCATTCACTGCTTCCGTGCAGAAAATGTCTTTCCTTCCTGGTATAGGTTGTGGCACCTAGTAGGTGATTAACAAACATTCAGTGAGGGACTAAGTATCAAGTTCCTCTATTACCTGACACTTTGGTAAGTGGTATAGAAACAGAAAATGTAAACTCCTTTATTTACTCATTAAAAAATTAGTGGGATCAGAATTAAGAGCTTTTGGGAAGTGAGACACAGCTTTTGACTAAAAAAAAAAAACATATTTATTCCCTCTTTAGAATGATTGCTTTCCCTTTAAACTGGCTGGCTCATACAGAAGTCTTGGGAGCATCAATGGTACAAAACACGTGTGCTTTAATCTAACTTTGTCAGTCCTTCTGCTTGGGATTTTCCCTCCTGCTCCCTTCTCATTCCCCAAGTCAAATAATTATGGAGAAAGGAGCTCAAGATAGAATTTCAGGAGTCCTACTGTCTCTAGTCATCAAGGAGAATAAATCCTTGGCTTCCTTTTATTGAGTTCTAGGTATCCAATACAATAGATCTTTCGTGACTTCTTTCCCAAACTAAATAGTTAACTTTCTTACTCCTTTCCATTGGTAAAACTCTGAAATATTCCTGTATCTTATTGTAATTCCAATCACTACACATCTGTGTGATCTAGATAAAAAAGAAAAACAAAGCTTTAAAAAAAATTTTTTCTCATTGTCTAAAAAATAAAGACAGTAGTACAATGAGTTAGGAGTACTTCAATGTCCATAACTGTCAACTTGTTCATCTTTTTCATCTGTCAGTCCACCCACCCTCCCATGATGAAAGTTATTTTGATGTAAATTCAATGCATCATGTGTCATTTCTACATATTTTAGTATTGCTAAAAAATGAACACTTTTAAAAAATATACTACCATTATTACATCTAAAAATTAATAATGATTCATATATACGTCACTGAATATCTACTTAATATTCACATTTCCCCAATGGATTTTAAATTAGGTTTTGTAGCTACATTTGAATATAAATAAGATCCATACATTAATATTGGTTATATATTTCTTAATTTCTTTCAATAATTTATAGGTTCCCTCTTAGTCTCTGTTTATTTGCAATTATTTTTTAATTGAGGTAACTAGGTCATTTATCTTATAGAGTTTCTCCAAAGTTTATGTTTGCAGATCACACACCTTGGTAGTATTAAGCAACTTCGTTGGCCCCTTGTATTTTATGTGAATTGGTAATTATGTCTGGAAGCTTGATCAGACTCAGATTTTATTTATTTATTTTTTAAAACAAGAGTTCCTCTTCTGTGGTGGTGTTTATCCTCATCAAGAGATATGTAATGTTGGGGTTGTCTCTTTTCTTGCCAGACTACCAGCTATTGATGAGTATTGCCTAGATCTAGTACTTTCTTAGAAAATGCAACATAATAAAATTATAATTTTTCATTTACTTTTCATTTATTATCTAGAGAACTTCTATTATAGAATCTTACCCTTGTTGATTCTTGAGTTACCTCAAAATATGGATTGTACAGAAAACCCAGGAGAACTGTTTTTTCCCTTGATTTACCAGTTTTCAAAATATTGAGTGGTTCCTTACAACTTTCCAAAGATAACCAAATTTATAATTTCCAAAGTGTAATTATGAATTTATAAGTTTAACTATATTTAATTTTAATCCATTACAATTATTATCTCATTGATACTCAAGTCAATTTATTTATGCCCAGTGGGTGCTTTCGATACAACCCTAGGAACCTATGATAGCTTCCTTGTTTTTATTTTGTCCAGATAGTAACTATTTTAGGCTTAGCAGGCTATAAGGTCTCTGTTGCAATTACCATGGACAGTATGTGAATGAATAAGGGTGGCTATGTTTTTTATTTATAAAAATCATGCCCACAGGGCACTGTTTGTGGATCCCTGTTTTAGAGTAGAAAAACCTGTGTTTTAAGAGAAAAATACAGCACAAATGCATATGCTTAAGTACATTTAATCTTTAAAGTACACTTCAAGCTACCAAAATGTTTTTCTTTTAAATAGTTTGAAAAGGAGAAGAAGCAAGCATGGCAAAGCAGAGGTAGAGTGAATGGCAGGGGGCAGTGAAATTGATTTGATGAGATAATAATGCTAACTTACTGCAATTAAAAACGTTTTATATGTGTATACTATATATGTATATATGCACATATACATGTACATATGTAGAGATTTTCTCTATATAAATATGTCTTGGGTTGCTTGGCAGGATGCCAACTACTTTTATAATTACAAGGCAATATTCAATTTGCTCGTGTTAAAAGCCCACTAGCAAGAATGCCTTGGGGATTGCCTGGGGTCACTGTTGGTAGATCCAGGAATCTAAAAGTTGGATGAGTTCTCAGCTTTCCTATTATAACTCTTTCTAATGTGTGACTTTCTCTATAAATTATTCAGCAACCATACAGACCCTGGTTGATTACCTCAGCCAGTTCCTCGAATGATTCTTGAAATGATTTTCTTTGTATTAAGCCCACATCTGTACCTTCTCCATTATTTCTATAAGGAAGTCATTCTCAACTGTCTAGCTTGGTCAAAGTCCTCTGTTACCTGCTTTCCTATGGCCTGTACCTCTTCTGTGTAGAATTTGTCACCTCCATTTCTGTGAGTGTCTGGTTAGTTTTATTTATTTTCTTTTATTTTCTACATTAGACTGTAAACTTCCAGAGGGCAGGGATTACATGTATTTTTATTTATGTTGTATACCAAATATCTAGCATGTAGAAGACTCTTTTTTAAAAAATTTATTTATTTTTTCAAATACATTTGTCTCTGCCTTCCCCCTACCACTTTCCCTTGCCCCCTCCCCCATCCCTCCCTCAATCTTTCCCCTTTGGTTTTGTCCATGAGACCTTGCTATATGTTCCTTGACTTCCCTTCCTTTTCCCTCGCCCACCCCCTCTCCTTTCCTCTTGTCTCTGTTGGTTTCTTTTCCTTTCAGTGTTGCTGGTCTTATTTTCCTTGCATATTTGTATCATTGGTTAGGTTCTGCTTATAGGTGAGATCATACGGTATTTGCCTTTCGCCCCCTGGCTTATTTCACGTAGCATAATGCTCTCTAGTTCCATCCATGCTGTCGCAAAGTTTAGTAGTTCCTTTTTTCTTTCTGCTGTGTAGTATTCCATTGTGTAAATGTACCATTGTTTTTTGATCCAATCATCTACTGATGGACATTTAGGTTGCTTCCAACACTTGGCTATTGTCAATTGTGCTGCTATGAACATTGGGGTGCATAGGTTCTTTTGAATTGGTGTTTTGGGATTCTTATGGTATAGTCCCAGCAGGGGAATCACTGGATCAAAAGGCAGTTCCATTTTCAGCTTTTTGAGGAAATTCCATACTGCTTTCCACAATGGCTACACCAGTCTGCATTCCCACCAACAGTGGACTAGTGTTCCCTTTTCTCCACAGCCTCGCCAGCACCTGTTGTTTGTTGATTTGTTTATGATGGCCTTTCTGTCCGGTGTGAGGTGGTATCTCATGGTGGTTTTGATCTGCATTTCTCTGATGGCTAGTGATGCTGAGCAACCTTTCAAATGTCTCTGGGCCCTCTGTATCTCTTCCTTGGAAAAGCATCTGCCCAGGTCCTTTGCCCATTTTTTTGATTGGATCGTTTGTCTTCTTGGAGTGGAGTCGAGTGAGTTCTTTATATATCTTGGAGGTCAAACCTCTATCTGATGTATCATTAGCAAATATATTTTCCGATACAGTTGGCTCCCTTTTCATTTTGCTGATGTTTTCTTTTGCCGTGCAGAAGCTTCTTATTTTGATGAGGTCCCACTTGTTTATTCTTTCCTTTATGTCTCTTGCTTTAGGAGACATATCAGTGAAAAAATTGCTGCGTGATATATCTGGGAGTTTCCTGCCAATGTTCTTCTTTAGGACTTTTATGGTGTTGTGACTTATATTTAATTCTTTTATCCATCTTGACTTTATTTTTGTGTATGGTGTCAGCTGATGATCCAATTTCAATTTTTTGCATGTAGCTGTCCAGCTCTCCCAACACCATTTGTTGAAGAGGCTATTATTGCTCCACTTTAGGCTTCTGCCCCTTTTGTCAAATATTAGTTGCCCATATAGACCTGGGCTTATTTCTGGGCTTTCTATTCTGTTCCACTGGTCTATGAGTTTGTTCTTATGCCAGTACCGGATTGCTTTGAGTATAGTGGCCCTGTAATGTAGTTTGATGTCCGGTATTGTGATCCCTCCTACTTTGTTTTTCTTTCTCAAAATTGCTGTGGCTATTCGGGGTTGTTTATGGTTTCATATAAATTTTTGAAATGTCTGTTCTATTTCTGTGAAATATGTCATTGGTATCTTAATAGGGATTGCGTTGAATCTATAAATTGCTTTGGGTAGTATGGACATTTTGATGATATTAATTCTTCCAATCCATGAGCATGGTATATGCTTCCATTTGTGTCTTCCTTAATTTCTTTCTTCAATGTTGTATAGTTTTCCGTGTAAAGGTCTTTTACCTCCTTGGTTAAATTTATTCCTAGGTACTTTATTTTTCTTCTTGCTATATCGAATGGTATTGTTTTTTCTGATTTCTTCTTCTATTTCATTGCTGGTGTACAAAAATGCCTTTGATTTCTGAATATTGACTTTGTATCCTGCTGTTTTGCCAAATTCACTTAGGTTGAGTAGTTTTTTGGTGGAGTCTACAGGGTTTTCTATGCACACTATCATGTCATCTGCAAACAATGATAGTTTTACTTCCTCCTTTCCTATTTGGATGCCTTTTATTTCTTTTTCTTGTCTGACCGCTGTGGCTAGGACTTCCAATACCATGTTGAAAATAAGTGGTGAAAGCGGACATCCTTGTCGTGTTCTCGATCTTAGTGGGAAAGCTTTTATTTTTTGTCCATTGAGTATGATGTTGGCTGTAGGTTTTTCATATATGGCCTTTATTACGTTGAGGAATGCCCCATTTATTCCCATTTTGCTGAGTGTTTCAATCATAAATGGGTGCTGTACCTTATCGAATGCTTTTTCTGCATCTATCAAGGTGATCATGTGGTTTTTGTCTTTTCTTTTACTTATGTGATGTATTACGTTTATTGACTTGCATATATTGAACCATCTCTGCATCCCTGGGATGAATCACACTTGATCATGGTGGATAATCTTTTTAATATATTGCTGGATGTGGTTTGCCAATATTTTGTTGAGGATTTTAGCATCTATGTTCATCAGCACAATTGGCCTGTAGTTTTCTTTCTTTCTCTGTAGAGTCTTTATCTGGTTTTGGGATTAGGGTGATGCTGGCCTCATAAAAAGAGTCTGGGAGTCTTCCTTCCTCTTGGATTTTTTGGAATAGTCTGAGAAGGACAGGGGTTAGCTCTTCCTTAAATGTTTTGTAAAATTCTCCTGGGAAACCGTCTGGCCCTGGGCTTTTGTGTGCCAGGAGTTTCTTGATTACTGCTTCAATTTCCCTAGCTGTTATCGGTCTGTTCAAGCTTTCTGTTTCTTCCTCTTTCAGTGTTGGGAGATTATACTTTTCTAAAAATTTGTCCATTTCATCAAGGTTTTCAAATTTCTTGGCATATAATTGTTCATAGTAGTTTCTGACAATCCTTTGTATTTCTGTGGTATCAGTTGTTATTTCTCTTCTTTCCTTTCTGATATTATTGATTTGGGTCCCCTCCCTTTTTTTCTTGATGAGTCTGCTTAAAGGCTTGTCAATTTTGTTTATCTTTTCAAAGAACCAGCTCCTGGATTGGTTGATCCTTCGAATTGTTCTTTTCATCTCTATGTCATTGAGTTCTGCTCTAATCTTGACTATTTCCATCCTTCTACTTGCTCTGGGGTTTATTTGTTGTTGTTTCTCCAGTTCTTGAAGTTGTAGTGTTAGGTCTTTTATTAGAAATGTTTCTATCTCTTTTAGGTAGGCCTGTATTGCTATGAACTTCCCTCTCGGGACTGCCTTTGCTGTGTCCCATAGATTTTGGACCGTTATCTGTTCATTTTCATTTGTTTCCAGAAATTTTTTGATTTCTTCTCTTATCTCATTATTGACCGATTCATTGTTTAATAGTGTACTGTTCAATCTCCATGAGTTTGCAAGTTTTTGAAGTTTCTCTTTGAGGTTGATTTCCAGTTTCAAGACCTTGTGGTCCAAGAAAAAGTTTGGTATTATTTCAATTTTCCTGAATTTGCTGAGGCTTGCTTTGTGTCCTGTCATGTGATCTGTCTTTGAAAAACTTCCATGAGCATTTGAAAAGAATGTGTATTTTACCTCTTGTGATGTACGGTTCTATATATGTCAGTTAAGTCTATTTGATTCAGTACGTCATTCAACTCCACAATATCCTTGTTGATGTTTTGTTTGGAGGATCTGTCCATTTTTGACAGTGGGGTGCTAAATTCCCCTACTATCAGTGTGTTGCTGTCTATATCTTTTTTGAAGTCCTCCAAGATTTTCCTTATATGTTTGGGTGCTCCTATGTTGGGTGCATATAAGTTTACAATGTTTATGTCTTCTTGATAGATTCTTCCTTTAAGTATTATAAATGCCCCTCTGGGTCTCTTTTTATGACCTTTGTTTTGAAATCTATTTTGTCTGATATAAGTATTGCAACTCCTGCTTTCTTCTCTTGCCCATTTGCTTGGAATATTTTTTTCCATCCCTTTACTTTCAATCTGTATAAGTCCTTTGTTCTGAGGTGGGTCTCTTGCAGGCAGCATATTTGTGGGTCATGTTTTCTTTTCCATTCAGCTCTCCTATGTGTTTTGATTGGGGCATTTAGTCCATTTACATTGAGAGTTATTACTAATGGAAACCTATTCATTTCTTCTCTTTGTACCTGTGTTTTTCTCTTTCTCACTCTTTTCCTTCATCTTCTTAAACCAGTCCCATTAGCATATCTTGGAGTGCTGGTTTGGTAGACATGTATTCTTTTAGCCTTCTCTTGTCTGAGAAACTCCGTATTTCCCCTTCTATTTTAATTGAGAGCCTTGCTGGGTAGAGCAGCCTTGGGTGTAGGCCCTTGCTTTTCATGACTTGGAATATTTGTTGCCATTCCCTTCTGGCTTCTAGTGTTTCTGTTGAGAAGTCAGCTCCTAGCAGTATCCGGGCTCCTTTGTATGTTACTCCCTGTTTCTCTCTTGCTGCCTTGAGGATTCTCTTTTTGTCTTTGATATTTGCCATTTTAATGATGATATGTCTTGGAGTGGGCCTCCTTGGGTCCCTCTTGAGTGGGGCTCTCTGTGCCTCCTAGATCCATGAGACCTTTTCTTTCCTCAAATTGGGGAAATTTTCCATCATTACTTTTTCGAGGAGGTTCTCTATCCCTTGCTCCTCTTCTTTCTCCTTCTGGTATCCCTATTATGCAGATATTATTGCATTTCAGGTTGTCTTGCATTTCCCTAAATGCCTTTTCAGTCTTTCTGAGTCTTTTTTCCATTTCTTGTCCTTTCTAGGAGCTTTTTTCTACCTTATCCTCCATCTCACTGATTCGATCCTTGGCTTCATCTAGCCATGTAGCAGACTCTTAAGAAATATTTTTTAAATGAATGAATTTGTTCTTATTTTCCCTCCATAGCTATATGGAATACATTAAAAATACCATACTCCCTCTAAATCTTATCTTTCCTAGAGTAAACATCAAAGCCTTCCCCAAAATTCCTCCTGTTGCATAGCTTTTGTTTTGTTTGTTGTTGTAGTTGTTTTCCTTTGTACAGATTCCTGTGGGCACTCAAAGTTGACCAATAGCCTGGATGCAGCAGGTTAGGGTTGGAATGGGACCATCATGTCTTTGTTGTAGAGACTGAAACCACCATTGACATTAGACAATTGCATTGCATGATGTTGATTCACATGGTGCATTAAAAATATTTTGTCATCTTTTATATTTCTGAGTGTTCACTAAATCTGTTGACAGTTCACACTATCAGCATGTTTAATTTATTTAAATTCACTGTATTCCCAGGTTCCCAGTTTCCTTACACACAATATTGATTTAAATAAATGTCCCACTTATCATATTTTTATCTTGAAAGCTTATGTGTGATCCCTGAGTAGCACAATTGGACATAAATGCATTATAATTCTTCATCAAACAAGTTTGAAATGAAGAGAGCTCCTCTATAATTATTGCTCGGCAAAAAATGATTTAAGTCTTCCCTAAACTCATCCCAATAACAACACAGCAGTGCAGTCAATTAGGGGTTGATCTTTGTGTAGTTTATTCTTTTAGGAGCTCATTTTCAATATATTTTGGCTTTTTTGTGTTTACCAACTTGTCATTTCTGACCTGTTCTTGGTTTTGGGCAGTGTTCCAGAGACAGCAGCACTTTATCAGTTTCTGTGCTCTTCTCTGCTCCAGCAAAGCGCTCCTTTCTGTGGGATTTGCAGTGGTAATTGAATATCTGGATTAGGCATCTGCTCTCATGAATTCTTTCCTTGGAGTACATTCAGCAACTGTCTAACTTCATCCCCTCACAAACAACACAGGTCTGGAACATCATGATCTCTCTTATTAATTAAAGGGACAAGGAGCTTGGGACCTGCTGCTGAGAGATCCCAGACCAGCAAGGGTTCTGGCAAAGAGCGGACCCAGGCATAAACACTGGCTAAGCCTTTTGCTTCTAGGGTGTGGATACACCAGATTTCCATTCATGTAGAGAGGATGGAATGCACTGAATTTTAAATTTCCTCTCTGCCCTTATCATAATATTTCACATGCATCACAGTCGTGGGTATAAACACACATGATAGAAAATTCCAAGTGATGTTGGGGTTTTGTTGTTGTTGTTGTTCAGGCTTTGAACATAGAGACAAGATAAGTGTCCCTAGTCTATTTTTGCTACCTTTTTTTCTGATCATCTCAGATGCTTCTATGATGTCTACTGCATAATTGTTCCATGGACTCTTAAATGTTTCTTTCCCAAGCTTTAGGTCAAAGAATTTTATTGCTAGTTGGAGTTGGACTTTTGAATATTTCCTCAAACTGATCACATCCAAAATCAAAGTCATAAACTTTCTCCCCATATTTTTTCAAAATTCCATGTTTCTGTTAGTATTAATATTTAGTTATCTAGTCCCTCAGACTCAATATCTCCATCATGCTTTCCACCTCCTTGTTTATGCTCATGTGTCCACACAACCTGTAGTCTGCAATCCTGAAATTTCTTATTTGTTTCCCTAACTCAGACCCTTTAGAGCTCATGAAAACTGTGAACATTTTTTCTTGGAAAAATGCTCATACAAAAACACACATACAATTTTACTTACAATGACAGTAGGCTCAGAGGTGAGCTTAATTCACTTCCATTTACTGGGCTGGTGGGTGTGTGGATCAAATTTATCCTGAGCCACACTGTCTTGCACTTGGATCTGTGGTGTTAATGTCCAGTCAGTGCTCCCTTTCATTCTCAAAACTATTCCTATTTCAATGATAAGCTATGCGATGATCTTAATCAGGGGCTCCATGCCCTCTAACCCGACATGGACCATCTGGGGCTGCATAGACCCACGTCAGGACCCCAGTGCTTTGCTCAGGATGCTTCTTTACCAGCAATACCACTCTCACTCATCCTCACCCCTCCAAACCCCACTTTCTCTAGGAAAGACCTAGGTCAAGGCAAACCTCCTTTGAAAATCACCTGTCTTGATCACTTTTATCTCTTGGGCATCTCTACATTCCTCTTCTAAATTCCTCCCATGTATCCATTCATTTATTCAAACATTATATTGCTTGATAGAGTTTATTATTCATTTCATGGGCCACTCTTATTTTTCCAGTCAGATAATGGCAGTGTGATGAAGGAAAAAGTGCATGGACCGTTTAGCTGCTGCACAAAGTTGCACAAGTCACATAACCTCTCTGAGACTTGGTTTCCCCCTTTGTGAATTAGACATAATACCTATTTTGCAGAATTGTTGAGAGAGTCATTGGAAAACTGTACAGTATCTGACACATAGAAATAATTCATATTATTGGTTGTCAACTTTCTTTGTATTGCCCTCCTTCTCTCTCCCCCTCACAATACTGTGAACAGTGACTTTGCCAGAAGAAGAGGCTGAAGGTATTGTTTGTGGTTACCAATGAAACAGAAGCAGTGGCTTTGAGCACAGTAGGTAAAAAGCAAATGTTTTCAGGGATTTTTGTAGTAATTATTGGTGATGACATTTTTCTTTTATAAAAATTGCCAACCGACTTTTGCCTACTTTTTGTTTATATTACACAGTATATTGCAAGGAAGGTTCATATTGTCACAATAGGGTAAAATATGCTCAGAAAAGTATAGGCTTGTTACCTTGAAAATTTCATGGTACTCTGAATGTTTTATTCTTTTTTATTTCATTTAAATTTTCCACATCTTAAGCAAGTCCACATTCTCTCTCAGTCATGGAAATCATTTGCTTACATTCTCTATTATGACAGTACTTTTTTTGTAGTTCTTCACAAAGTCCAGTTTCTCTTTGTCTTTGCTTAAGGGGAACCCAGATGTCTTCTCTCTGCTTCCCTCTCTTCCTCCCTTGTGTTATCTGTAAGGGAAAATAGTTACAAAATGTCCCACCCATTTCTTTTTTTTCTCCACTACCTGATCTGCTGGCCAGAAGTTGTTGTTCTAACATCAATTCCCTTTCCTCTATGGCTTGCTGACAGGTAATAGCCTAGTAAAACACACGTAGCTCTAATCTCAGCTTTGTAACTCTATTTAAAGTTTAGGAGGAGAAGGATGCATTGTTTTAATGCTAGTTTTATTTTAAAGCAAACACAATGATCACATATTAGAAATACGTCTTTTAATTCAAATTGATGCAACTGAATTGTGCCCTGGAGAAATATATGTGTTCATTCAATTTCACCATGTTTTGCCAGGAACCTCAAACATTGCCAGCCAGGCAGCATATCACATCTAGCATTTCTTGTGTGTGACCAGCACACACAGTGCATGCCATGCGCTCCTGAAGTTTCCTTTGAACTCTTATGAGAGTTGAAGCTTTGGACACTTGTCCTGTCTAGTTCAGAGTATACAGAAACAATTTGACTTCAGCTTTATCTAAGTTACTTATTTGGGTTTAAATCATTTTGGTGGCAGCTTGTCTTTTCAATTACATTCTCAAGAATAGGATTTCCTTTTATGTGAAAATCTCCAAATATCATTACTAGAAGCACCAGTTACAAGTGGTAACAAATGTGTCCTTTGAGTGTGATATGGAAAAAAAAATGAAGCAAAAGCAAAACCAAATAAACAGGAAAAAGACCAGTGTTCCTACAGCTCGCTTTGAAAGACACAATGACTGTGCATGATTCTCAATGCTCATGGTGCTGCCTGGAGAGCCATTTGCCAAGTAGCGCCTCTGTGCCGGGCCAGGATCCCAGAGTACCAGGCTGTCACAGTGTGTTTATCATGTCATTAGACACAAATGCCCTAGCCCTGAGGCGACAGGCCTTGGCTTTTGGTGGTGATCTCAACACATGCAGTACACTCTTTCATTTCAATTATTTTCAATTTGCTTAGCTTGGATTAAAGGAACAAACACAAGACAGGTTCACTGAGCTCCAAAATTTTTGTAGAGATTCTTTACTCAACAAACAAAGAAACAGAGACAGAAACAGAGATGAAGATAGAGATAGACAGTGAGCAGTGAGGGAAATGAGGGAGGGAGGGAGGGAAGGAGAGAGTGTGGGGGGGAAAGAAAGAGAGACTGATTTAGTTCAGCAGGGTTATAAGCTGTGTCTTTCTTTTCTGCCATTTTCTGACTTACCCAGATGAGGACTGTGGGCTCAGAGAGGCTCTGTGGGGCTCGATCATGAGCTCAGAGCCAGGATGCAGAGTAGCTAGGACTGCAACCAGTTCTGCCGGACTTTGTATTTTTCTCTATACCATCTACACTGCCAAGTGCAAGTCAGTTTTATCTGGGAACCAGGACTGAAATTCGACAAAACTGAGCTAGAAATGCCTGGATTATTTATGTTGATCTCATCTTTCCTTGGGAATTGCCACACCCTTTAAATACTAGGTTCTTTCCCGTTTACCCTCCAATTTTATTGAAAAATAAAAAGATTGGTATACATCACTGTATAAGTTTAAGGTGCACAGAATGATGGCTTGATTTACATATATTGTGAAATGATATAGTTTTAGGTAACATCCATGTTATTATATACATACACTAAAAAAGGAAAATTTTTTCTTTGTTATGAGAACTCTTAGGATATACTCTTTTAACAACTTTTTAAATATATTATACAACAATGTTAGGTATAGCTATACTAGCAGTTATTTATCTTATAATTGTAACTTTGTATCTTTGGACATTCTTTCTCCATTTCCCCCTCCCTGTACCTTTCACTTCTGGTAACCACAAGGCTGATCTCTTTTTCTGAGGGTTTTTTTTTTTTTAAAGATTCCACATATAAGTGAGATCATACAGTATTTGTCTCTCTCTGACTTATTTCATTTGGCATAAGGCATCCAAAGTTCATCTATGTTGTCACAAAAGGTAGAATTTTCTCATTTTTTATGGCTGAATGAAAATAGATTGTTTTCATGTCTTGGCTATTGTATGGACTTTGAAAAAGAAGATGCCTGCCAGGAAGGATTCAGACCCTAGCAGCCATCTCTGCACAGGGGCTTCTCATGCAAACTGCACTTTAGGGAGACGCCTGCACTCAATTACCTGCCACTGTACTGAACTGCATGCAACGTGTTCCTGCCAGCAAGCCAGCTCTTAAAAAGGAGTTCCTGGAGTCATATTTCAACCAACAGGACTGAAGCTTTCCCTGGCCAATTGGAGATGCTCAGTTATAGTCCCATCAACATCTTCACTGACCAATCAGAGCCGCTCCATTCTGATCCATCAGAACAGCGCTTTTTCAACCAGTGAAACTGTGAGGATTTTGAGGTCTCATTTGCATGTGAACAGACCAATCAGAGACCAAGGGTGGAGACTTTTGTGTATATAAATCAGCTCCCCTTTGGATCAGGACGTGCACTTTTCCTTTCCATGGAAGACTGGTTTGCCAACACCAAAGATGAAACACTGAAGACATCTCACCAGACCAGGGTGATGAATGAAATACAGAACAGGGTGGAGCAAAGGCCTGGCATGGAGAATAGAGCAGAACAGTTTAGCAAGGGAAGGGCCTGGTCCCAGGGCCCCGCTGTCTCTTAATTGATCTGTAACATTGTTGAGTTGTTCCATAGCTGTCCTTTTCTCAAACCATGCTGTGTTACAGTTGAGCTCTTTGCACTGAATAGTTACTTTCTTCACTGCATCCAAATTTGGGAATTCATGTTGGTGCTGAATTGGTGCCCCAAACCATCAGTTGACAATTATAAATAATGCTGCTATGAATATGGGGGTGGAGATATCTTTTTTTAGTGTTTTTTTGGTTCCCGTTGTATACATTCCCAGAAGTAGAATTGCTGGTTTATATGGTAGTTCTATTTTTAATTATTTGAAGACCCTCCATACTGTTTTTCATAGTGACTACACCAATTTGCATTCCCACCAACAGTGCACAGGGTTCTCTTTCCTCCACAGTCGCACTAGAATTTATCTCTTGTCTTTTTGACGATGACCATTCTAACAGGCATAAGGTGATACCTTATTGGGGTTTTATTTTTTATTTTCCTAATGACTAGTGATGATGAACATCTTTTCAAGTTCCTGTTGACTTTTCATATATCTTCTTTGGAGAAATATCTATGCAGGCCTTTTGCCCAATTTAAAATTTGTTATTACTATTATTTTCTTTTTGCTATTGAGTTTTATGAGTTCTTTATGTATTTTGGATATTAATTCCTTATCATATATTTGGTTTTCAAATAATTTTTCCCACTCTGTAAGTTGTCCATTAACTTTGGTGATAGTTTTTCTTGCTGTGCAGGTTTTTAGTTTGATGTAGTCCACTTGTTAATTTTTTTGTTCTGTTGCTTGTACTTTAGGTGCTATATCTAAAACATCACTACCACATCTAAAGTCAAAAAACTTTATTCCTATTTTGTCTTCTCGAAATTTCATGGTGTCAGGTCTTATATTTAAGATTTTAGTCAATTTTGAGTTGATTTTTGAGTCATTTCATTCTTTTACACATGAATTACCCCAGCACCATTTATTAAACATACTATTTTTTTGTCCATGGAACATTCTTGGGTTCCTTGACAAATATGAGTGGATCAAATATAGTTGGGTTCATTTCTGGGCTTCAATTCTATTCCATTGGTATATTTGTTTTTCTGTTACTGTTACGATGATTATAGCTTATAATATAGCTTGAAATTAGGAAGTGTGCTGCCTCCTGTTTTGTTCTTTTTTCAGGATTTCTTTGGCTGTTTGGGATCTTTTGTGGTTTCCTATACACTCTACCAGTGTTTCTTTTTTACTTTTGTAAAGAATGCCATTGAAATTTTGATATGGATTGCATTGAATCTATAGACGGTTTTTGGTAGTATTGACATTTTAACAATATTAACTCTTCCAATCTATGAACATGAGCCACCTTTCCACTTTTATGAGTTTTCTTTGATTCCCTTCATAAATATTTTGTAGTTTTTGGTGTAGAGATATTTTAACACCTTAGTTAAATGTATTCCTAAATACATTATTGTTTCTGTTGATAGTATAAGTAGAATTTACTTATTTTCATAAATTTTATTAATAGTGAATAGAAATGTTACTTATTTTTGTATGTTAATTTTCTATACTGCAACTTTATTGAATTTATTTATTAGATCTACCAGTTGTTTTGTTGAGTCTTTAGGATTTTTTATATGTAAAAATATATCAATTGAAAGTAGACACAGTTTTGCCTCTTCTTTCCAATTCCAATACCTTTTATTTCTTTTTCTTGCCAGATTGCTCTAGCTAGGATTTCCAGTACTGTTTTGAACAGGAGTGGTGAGAGCAGGTACCCTTGTCTTGTTCCTGATATTTTAAGAAAAAAACTTTTGACCTTTTACCATTGAGTGTGGTGGTAACCATGTTCTGTCATTTATGGTCTTTATTATGGTGAGATATTTTCTTTCCAAACCTAGTTTGTTAAGAGTTTTTATAGTGAATGGATGTTGAGCTTTGTCAATAGATATTTCTGTTGCCTATTGAGATGATCATATGATTCTTTCCTCTCATTCTATTAAGGTGATGTTTCAAAATGATTGATTTGCATATGTTGAACCATCCTTCCATCTCAGGGATAAATCTCATTTGATCATTGTAAATGATCCTTTTAATGTGTTGACACTTTCAGTTGGCTAGTACTTTACTGAGAATTTTTGCATCTCTATGTATCAGGGATATTTTACCATAGTTTTATTTTTAGGTAGTGTTCTTTTCTGGTTTTGGTATAGGATAATCTTGGCCTTATACAATGAGTTTGATAGTGTTTCCTCCTTTTAGATATTATTTTGGGAAAAGTTTGAGAAGAATTTGTGTTAATTCTTCTTTAAATGTTTGGTAAAATTCTCCACTGAAGCCATCTGATTCTGGTCTTTTCTTCATTGGGAGATTTTTGATTACTGATTCAGTCTCTTTACTAGTAATTGGTCTATTCTTATTTCCTTTTATTTTGATTCAGTTTGGTAAGCAGTATGTTTCTAAGAACTTTTCTACTTCTAGGTTGTTAACTTTGTTCAAAGTAGCCTCTTATGATCTTTTGAATTTCTGTGGTATCGGTTGTAATTTCTCTTTTTCATTTATAATTTTGTTGATTTGGGTCCTTTCTCTTTTTCTTCCCTTGGTTGGACTAGCTAAGTTTGTCAAATTTTGTTTATCTTTTCAGAGACCCAGTTTTAATTTAGTTAATTTTTCTATTATTTTTTGTTCTCTATTTTATTTATTTCTTCTTTAATCTTCATTATATTCTTTCCTTTGCTAACTTTGAGCTCAGATTGTTCTTTTCCTGCTTTGCTTTTTTGAGTCATAGAGTCAGGTTGTTTATATGGGATCTTTCTTACTTCTTAATATAGGCATTTATGGGCATGAACTTTTCTCTTAGAACTGCTTTTGCTTCATCACATACTTTCCGATATGTTGTGTTTCCATTTTTATTTGTCTCAAAAACTGTATTTTCTCTTTAATTTCTTTTTAGATACATTGGTTGTTCAGGAGAGTATTGTTTAATTTCTATGTGTTTATACATTTTTTAGTTTTCCTCTTGTTATTAATTTCTAGTTCATGCCATTGTGGTCAAAGAAGATACTTGGTATGATTTCAATCTACTTGCGTTTAATAAGATTTTTTTTGTGGCCAAATATATAGTCTATTGTAGAAAATGTTTCAAGTACACTTTAAAAGAATATGTAGCCTGCTGTTGTTGGATAGAATGTTTTTTACATGTGTGTATAATCCATTAAGACTATGAGGGAGACCCCAAAAAACCCAGAATTATCTTCTGGGGGGTGATCCCTTGTAATAGAGGTTTCCCTCACTAGGTGAGTGTTCTATGAGCCCGTCTGTATCAGTGTACCAGCTGGCACTGTTGTGAGAGGCTGCATTGAGTTTCAGGAAATTTGTTTGAAAACTCTTTCAACACATTTGCCCATTTCATGATGGGTGACTTACAAGTGGGCTTTCCCACACTGTGCTGAGTGTTCAGCAGTTTTTGCCCAAAGGTAGCATGGCATGACCCCTCCTCCCTGCCCCCATAGTGCCCTACCCTCCCTTTTCACCTGATCTTGCCCCAAGCAACTTTTTCTTTTCTTTGTTTGTTTCACTGGATGAAAAAGCCCACAAGGGAAATGTTTTGTCATGCGGAAGAGGTGAAACAAAAATAACAGAAGCACTAAAAGGCATCAAAATTGACAAGTTCAAAAACTGTTTTGAGTAGTGGAAAAAACATCTTGATAGGTATATTACATCAAATGGAGAGCAATTTGAAGGTGACTGAAGTTTAAACTTGTAAGAATAAATATGCACACATACACAAAAGGATAAATACACGATTTTTAAAAAATAAATTATGGTATTTTGGGTCTCTTCTCATATAGTATTGTTCAAATCTGCTATTTCCTTATTGAATTTCTGCCTGAATAATCTATCCATTATTGAGAATGGGATACTAACATCTCCAACAATTATTTTTATACTGTTTATTTCTCTGTTTAGCTCTGTTACTTTTAGTTTTACATATTTAGGTGCTCCACTATTGGACATATAAATATTTATAATTATTATATCCTCTTGATGTAGTTACCTCTCTATCATTTCATAATGACCTTCTTTGTCTCTTTTTAAGATTTTAGTTTAGAGTCTGTTTATTGTAAGTGTAGCTACCCCTGCTTTTTTTTGTTGTTGTTACCATTTTGTGAAATCTCTTTCATTCTCAGTTTATGTGTTTCTTTAAGGTTAAAGTGAATCTGTAGGTAGCTTATTGTTGGATATTTTTAATCCATTTATCTATTCTATGTCTTTATTGTAGAATTTTAGATACTAGTTTCTGTTCTCTAATAACACCACGGGGCATTTATGAGTACTTGGCATTGTCAGAAATATCATCAAAGTTACGTGTATTGTTGCCTGTATTTTAATTCTTACAGCAACTCTATGAGAGAGGTAGAGCTATTTCTATACTCGTCATGTCTTTATTCTGTACTCAAGGAGACTGAGTCACAGGGAGTTAAAAAATTGCCAAAATGAGTGGCAAGGCTACAGTTTGAATCCAGATAGTGTAGTTTCAGAGATTGTTCTTATGCATATTACTATACCTTCTCCCGTCTCTTTTCTCCTCTTTTTCATTCACTACTATACCCTCTTTTTGACATTCCCACCTGTAGCCTTGCCTTGGGCTTGCTCTCACCAACAATATTCCACACCTGGTGGAGCGAACTGGTCCAGTTCCTTCAGATCTTCAAGTGCCTGGAAGTGATCTGATTTGCCATGCCATGATAGTGGAGCTAAGGACACATGGGAGGAAATTGGAGAACTTTGGATGAAAGTCATTGATATTTATTTGCTACAACGATCTTATTGAGCTTTCAATGGGTACAAATAACTCTTCTTGTTAGATGTTAGAGGGCAATACAAAATGATTTACAAGGTCCCAGCCCTCAGGAAATACAGGATCCAATAAGACCAATAAGACATGAAGAGTTATATTTTGCAATGATAAGAATCAAAGATATTCAGTGGAGACAGATCAATGTGACATATCAAATGACACTGGGAAATACTTGGATGAATTAGAATTTGAGTAAAAAATCTTACTATACATCCACAGCTATCCACATCTCAGTGATGGCAGGGCAGGGCAGGAAGAGAGCAGGTCCTGGTTACTTTGCTTGTCCTTGTAGCACTCCTGGATTGTGCAGTCTTGTACAGATCACCTTCTTCAAATTTGGTCAGTCACGCTTCAACTTGAGAAACATCCAAAGGGATTGGGAAAATAGGCTTCTAAACTGAGACATTTAGAAATAAGATTACATTTGAAGTGTTATTTGAATCAGGCTCTAAAACTTTTGTAAAAGTTGAGAAAATATTCTACAATTTTGAAAAATTTTTCTAATAATTATCAAGAATATGACATTTGCCATTACAATCTAAAGGATTGTGATTGTGACTGTCATTAGTCACAATTTGGAGTGCACTTAAAAATAGTACTTAACACTAGGAGGCAAAAGAGGCCCCTTTAAAAAACAAAATTAAAGTTAAAGAGGGAGCTTGTCTGGCCTGATTTTCTAGAGCACTATTGAAAATTTTGAATGCTTCTTAAAAATTTTTTTTCTAATTCTGAGAAATTGCCTCATTTCATTCTCTTCGCTTATTAAAAAACACATCTGGTTACTCTGAAAAATAGTTATTTTAGATTTAAAAATGTATTTTTAAATCATTTGGTCAAATTTCGGAAGGTCTTTGAGATGACTCAAAAGTTGTGACAGTAGTTGAGGCTTATCAGATTTCCCACTTGTTATACTTACATGTGACTTCATTTGGTTGAAATGTTATTTCTATCTGGTTTCAAGGTCTTACATGGAAGGCTTTACTTTTATTGGGAACATGTGATACAAATACACAGCTTCCTTAGCTTGCCTCTATTTCCATCTTATTGTATCATTTTTGGTGTGAGATTTTAAGTGCAATCACATTTTGGCAAATCTGCCTTCTGTTCAGACCTGTAGAAAGTAGAGCAAATGGCTTATTCTTTCTTGGCATTTGTCCCAGCTCTGAAACTTTCTTTTAGATAAGGGAGATATTTGATCTTGGCTATTAATTTAGTCCCTACTGCACAGCCCAGTGGGTCAGTATCTAAGGATTTATTAGTGTTGGCATCAGCGGTGTAGAACAGAAATTTGTTTTTTTGAAAGCACAAGATGCTGTACCACGAACAGAGCTCATAATATTTTACTTAAATATGAGAAATATGTTTCCATTTGGAGTAAAGTATTATTATTCATAAAATTAAAGGCAGTAATAATCACAAGCTCTCCATTTTGATGTGCTTAATAACATGTATTGACATATCCAACAGTGGGTAGAACTTTTTATCTTTTACATGACTTTAGAGAGTATGATAGGAATGTTATGGTCACTGTGATTCAGGTGGCTATTGAGCCGTAGCAATAAGAAATACCTTTCCTTGATTTTTAAACATGTTTATGAAACTCTATTGTCTTCCTTCTTTCTTTCCTTCCTCCCTTCCTTCCTCCCTCCCTCCCTCCCTCCCTTCCTTCCTCTCTATTTCACTCCGTTCCCTATTTCCTTCTCTCTATCTCTCCCTACACTTATTCCTTGCTGATGCAATGAAATGATAATTAAAATAACCATCATGAATCTATAGAACATGTTGACCCTTCTGTTCTTTTGCCCTGGGGCAACAAGTAACAGCATTAAGTAGTTTATTGATGGAAACAAGCTGAAATGGTAGTTTAGATTAGAAGAGAATAAAAATGTTTATTTTATTACAAAGATATTTAACAAGTAAGCAAAATGGAGGTAGGTGATTTTGTATTAAAGTATCTAAATTTTTTTTTGAATAGTAGACATTTTCTGCCTAATAATATTAGTCTAAACAAATAATAAATATCATTTTCTTTCAAAACTGAGTATTGGGAAAAAAAATCAATAAAGCAGAGTGTGTTACAGAATCCATTTCTTTGACTCTTATGTCACATGCCCTGACGAAAATGGATGTGGTATCCTAAGGGAAATGATTTATCTGCTACAAAGGTGAAAATTGGCCAGAACAAAGAAAGATTTTTTTTTTATTGTTTTGTTTTTTCTTCCAGACAAAAGGGTGCAACAGACTCTGATTGCAAAAGTAGAAAAAGTCTATCTGAAGGAAATTCCCAATGTTTTCAACACAGGTTTTTCATGAAGAGAGACCTTAAGAATGTGATTTTTGGGTAGATCCAAGAAAGCAGAGGAGTAAATGGAAGCTACACTAACCTCCTCCCAGGACCAAACTGGAATTATAACTAAATATAGAAAAATCACCCCAAATAACAAATGAACACTAAATGGGGAGAAGCTTAATAGCTAAGGACTTACAGAAGAAACCATACCAACACAAAGAGAACGGTAGAAAGTCTGGAGGCATGAGAGAACTGGCTGGCCTCCCACCTGTGGAAGCTGAATGTCCAGAGGGATATTTCAGCGGCTGAGAGGGTTCCCCCTGAAGAGAGTGGGGTCTCAAAACCCCATGATGGTCTCCCCAGCCTATAGTACCAGAACCAGGAAAGAAGCCCAAATGATATTTGGCTGTGAAAAGCAGCAGGTTTCTGTCCACCAGGAAGAGACGTTGAGAGATGCAGAGAGCCTCTTAAAGGGCCAATGCACAAAACTTCATTTGCAATCACTTATCCTGGACTTTGGCAGAGGGAGGGCAGATTGGATTAGAAATGCATGAGGAGAGTATGGGGTTGGTGGCTCTGAGGAGAGAGCTGAAGGGTCAGCCAGCAGGATTCTGGTGCTGAGTCATTCCCCGACTGCAGAAGCCATCTTTCTCAGGTAGATTCTCCCCTCCATGATGCATCAGCTTGGAGGAAAGCAATAGTCTCAACTGCAGGAATCCCTATTGCCTACCCTATGGAGCTTCAGTTGGGTGTCAAAGGAGCACAGCTGAAGATTATTTCAGTGATTAAGTCTAAGAGAAAGCTTACAGGCAAATGTGGATCTCTGGGACATCTGAGACTTTAGCTGCCCCTCCCGTAGGCCTGGTGATGGTAAAAGCTGGCCTTGATGTGCAGCTTGGTTCTCTCTGCACACACTCAGGCCCAGCAGCAGGAGCTACATGCTGTGGATTACTGATAGCCCCAAACAGGTTGTCTAGGGCCAGTCCAGGAAATGTCTGACAGGTCTGTGCCAGAGATTTTGCAGGAATACCTAATACATAAAAACAAACCCAAAAAGGCGGCCAAGATGGTAAGACAAAGAAACAGCCTCCAAATAAAAGAACAAAAAGAATTACCCAGAAGAAGAACTAAATGAAATGGACAAACCTTTAACCAGACTCATCAAGGGGACAAGAGAGAGAGGACCCAAATAAATAAAATCAGAAATGAAAGATGAGAAATAACAATGGACACCAAAGAAATAGAAAGGATTGTAAGAAAATATTATGAACAGCTATATGTCAACAAACTGGACAACCTGGATGAAATGGATAATTTCCTAGAAACATACAGTTCTCCAAAACTAAATCAGGAAGAATCAAGAAACTGAATAGACAGATTACATCTAGTGAAATTGAAACAATAAACAAAAAACTCCCAACAAACAAAAGCAGGTTTCCCTTTTTCACAGATGAATTTTACCAAATATTCCAAGAAGAATTAATACCTCTCTTTTTCAAACTATTTCAAATAATTTAAGAAGAGGGAAGTTTCCCAAGCTCATTTTATGAGGTCAGCATTATCCTAATTCCAAAACCAGATAAAGATATTACAAAGAAAGAACATTATAGGCCAATATCCCTGATGAATGTAGATGCTAAAATCCTCAACAAAATATTAGCAAACAGAGTATAGCAATACAGCAAAAAGATCATACTCATGAACAAGTGGGATTTATTTCAGGAATGCAAGGTTGGTACAACATTGGCAAATCAATAAATGTGATATATGTCATAAACAAAATGAAGGATAAAAACCACATGATCATATCAATAGATGTGGAAGAAGCATTTGATAAAATCCAGCACCCATTTATGATAAAAACTTTCAGTGAAGTGGAAATATTGGGAACATACCTAAACATAATAAAGGCCACACATGGCGAACCCATTACCACATTGTACTCAATGGGCAAAAACTACAAACATTCCCCTTAAGACCGGGAACAAGACAGGGATGTCCACTTTCACCTCTCTTACTTGTCAATATTCGAAATTCTAACCATAGCAATCAGACATGAAGAAGAAATAAAAGGCATCCAAATTGGAAAAGAAGTAAAACTGGCTTATTTGCAGATGATATCATACTTTACATAGAGAACACTAAAGATTCCACCAAGAAAATACTATAACTGGTAAATGAATTCAGTAAAGTAGTAGGATGCAAAGTTAATATCCAGAAATTAGGTACATTTTTATATGCCAAAAATGAACTATCAGAAAGGGAAATTAAGAAAAATCCCATTTGCAACTGCTTCAAAAAGAATAAAATACTTAGATATAAATCTAACCAAGGATATAAAAGATCTGTACTCAAGAAATTATAAGACACTGAAGAAAGAAATTGAAGAAGATACAAATAAATGGAAACACATACTATGTTCATGGATAGGAAGAATTAACATCATTAAAATATCCCTACTACCCAAAACAATCTTTAGATTCAGTGTGATTCCTATCAATACACCAATGATGTATTTCACAGAACTAGATCAAATATTTCAAAAATGTATATGGAACCACAAAGGCCTCAAATAGCAACAGCGATTTGAGAAAGAAGAATAAAGTGGGAGTAATCATGCTACCTAATTTGAAACAATACTATAAGGCCATAGTAATCAAAACAGCATGGAACTGGCATAAAAACAGATACATAGATTGATGGAACAGAATAGAGAGGCCAGAGATAAACCCATGCCTTTATAGTCAATTGATATTCAGGAGAGGAAGCAAGCACAAACAATGGTCTAAAAATAGTTTATTCAATAAATGACATTTGGAAAATTGGACAGATATGTGCAGTAAAAATGAAACTAGACCACCTTCTTATGTCAAACACAAGAATAAATTCAAAATGGATTAAAGACTTAAATTTTAGATCCAAAACCATAAAAATGATAGAAGAGAATTGCTCATAGCAATATTTTAACTGGTATATCTCTTCAGGTAAGTGAACCAAAGACAAAATAAATAGGACTATATCCAACTAAAAAGTTATTGCACAGCAAAGGAAATCATTAATAAAATAAAAAGACAACTCTCCAAAGAGGAGAACATATTCTCCAATGATACATCTGATAAGGGGTTAATATTTAAAATTTATAAAGAACTTATAAAACACAACACACACACAAAACAAACAATTCCATTAAAACATGGGCAAAGGATCTGAACAGACACTTCTCCAAAGAGGACATACAGAGGGCCAATAGACATATGAAAGTATGCTAACATCACTAATCATCAGAGAAATGCAAATAAAACCATAATTAGATATCGTCTCACACCTCTCAGAATGGCTATCATCAATAAATCAACAAATAAGTGCTGGTGAGGGTCTGGAAAAAGGGGAACCCTTTGCACTGTTGGTGAGAATGCAGACTGGTGCAGTCACTGTGGAAAGCAGAATAGACATAAGTCAAAAAATTTAAAATGAATATGCATTACAATCCAGCAATTCCATTTTTGGGAATTTACCTGAAGAAACCCTGAACACTAATTTGCAAGAATATAAGCACCCCTATGTTTATTGCAGTGTTATTTACAATTGCAAGATATGGAAACAGCCCATGTATCCCTTAGTAGATGGATGGATATAACTACTATGAGATATTTACTCATGGAATACTATTCAGTCACAAAAAAGAAGAAAATGTTACCATTTTTGACAGCATGGTGGACCTGGAGAATATTATGCTAAGTGAGATGAATCAAGCAGAGGAAGACAAATATCATATTATTTTACTCATATGTGGAATCTGTTGAAAAACCTGATCTAACAAGCAAAATAAAGAGCAAACTGACAGTTCTGGGGTGTTGATTGGAGGTGGAGGGATCTAGCAAATGAAAAAAAGGACTCATGCACATGGACAACAGTGTGCTGATTTTGGGTGAGAGTGGAATATAACGGCGGGGGTGGGAGTTAATGGTAATGAAAAAATACCATAAAAATAAACTAAAAATAAAGTAAATGAATGTGATTTTTCACACTTTCCTCACTAAATGTATCCAACATAGATGACTGCAGTTATCTTAAGTGTTCTCAGTGTGTTTCTCCGTGGTAACACAGAGATCTCCTACTTTCCTCCTCCGTCCTGCTCCATTGACTTGGATGATGGCAGGAGTTTGATTCACATTGCAATTCCTTCAAAGTGATCCTGTGCCCTGGGGTGTGAATATCCAGTCTCTTCTTCCTCACTCCTTTCTTTCCATTCTTTTTTTTTCTAACAAATATTTATGGGCATGTTGTATCTGCTGCACTCCTCTAAACGTTAGGTTAAGGAGTTACAGCTAATGGCATTCAAAAGGCTCTGGTCTAGAAAGGTTTGAGATGAAGAAGTAAAAAACCTCTTACAGCACTTCTGTTGGGCAGTTCCCAGGTGTACTCCCCGGGCTGATGCTGGTTCTCTTGTGAGTACAGAATGGCTCTTGATGGTGGCAGGGGTTTGTGGGAGGTGTAAAGTGGAGAGAATAGTCTTGAAATAACATCCCAAGATCTCATAGAATAATTGTACACACATGGAAGACTAGACTAGTGAAGATTCTCCTTCTGGTCATAGATTGCACTCTCGATGTGTCCAAGAATGGATTGACCCTTTCTTGGAGGACCATCACGTCAGGTGGTTTGGAGAGAATCACCTGGGCATGGTATCTTCCAAACTATATTTTCCCATATTACCCCACAGGGATGATGGTTTACTTTTCAAGCAACTCCATGGCTCTTGTTTTTGTGGAAAGCAGAACTATTTTTTTGTGCAGATGAGAAATGATAATAAAGCTCAAATTTTTCATGGGTTAGGTACTTCTTATGGGTTGAGGCATTTTTACTACATTATTTTCTTTCTCTTTATAATAAACCTTTGAGATAGAAAATATTATTGTCCCTGATTGACAGCTGGGGATATAGAGGTATAAAAATCTAAATAACTTATTCATTGTTTCAGAGCTCTCATGTAGTGAAGCCAGTATCAGAAGCTGAGCAATTTGACTGCAGAGGCCACACTTCAAAAAACTACATTCTGAGGTCTTAAGACTGTAAACATACAAGATGTATGAGAGGGAAATATCTGGCATGTGTTCTGGTGCTAGTGCTTTTACCACTCAACTAAATAGGGATAATAATTTACAGGTGACCAGTCTTGAGATGCTATAGCTTCCATTGCCCAGGTCAATGGCAGTTACCACTGTGCCTTAGAATTCTCCCTCTGAAAGTGAGAGGGTTGTCTAGGTGAGCATGTCTTCCAGCTAAAATAACAATAATACCCATGCCTTTTTGAGTTTGGGCAAGACATTTTACACATGTCAACACATTTTTGATTCTTTGTATCTAATAATCCAAGGTGACAAAACTGTTAAGAACTTTCTTGAAATGAGGTGCACATGTAAAGTGCAGAGGCTCTGCTCGCCCTTAGTGATTAGGCCCATGACCTGGTGCTGTGAGCTGCCTTATGTGGCATGACAGGCAGCCTTACTTAACCTGTTTGCACCAGGATTGGTAGAGAACAGGGAGGCTCTTGTTGACCAGAGGGAAACTAGCACTCAGCGGTGAGTGGCAGGAGGAATTACTAAATATAAGATCATGCCTGTGGGTAAGATGCATTCTGGCTGATTTATTCTCTAGGTGGGTCTATAAATAAGTGAGAACACAGTTCTAACACACACAGATGGGGCTTCCTGATTAGGGGTTGATGGATAGGCTGCCCGCAGAGCAGTGGTGACAAAAGGGCCTGTGTGTGTCATTCAGATGTGCTTGCCTCCTACATTTATATCATGATTCTTGTTTCTTAATTCTTTTTTTATTGATGAAAAATAAGTAAATGAATAAATTGATAAATGTAACTCATTTCTATACCTTTTCACAAGTTGGAAAAAAACACCCTTTATCAGAACTTGTTTCCCAGTGTTTGGTACATAGCATATGGTGGGTGACTTTAATGTTGTGTGACTTCTTCCCCAGGGAGCAGAGTGGCCTTGAGCTTTCCTTGGGGCATCTCCTAGCATAGGTGACCTGGGATTCTGGCTAAGAAATGAGGGGATGGAGTTGAATTTGACATATTCAAACCATGTGCGTATATTGTGGTTAGATTTTTTCCTGAACATGTTATGTTTCCTTGTGTCCTTTCTGAAAAAAACTCCTTGGTTTCCCTCAGGGCTCTTGGCAAAGCAAAAGTTTAAAGTGGCTCCAGCAGCCTCAGGCCCTCCAGCTGCTGGCAATTAGTCTCCTCAGCCCTCCCCTCAGGAATCTCCTGCTGACTTAATAAGCAAAATGCAGGGAGCAGTTGTCTCTATGGTAGGTGGGATGCTATCCCTGGGAGCCCTTGGTGAATGCTCTGGAGGGAAGGCATGTGAGACCCAATGACTCCCACACCAAGTCAGAGCTGTGGATAGCTCAGCCCATTGACACATGCTTGGCCTTGGAACTAAGATCACATTCTGTGTTTCCAGTCAGACCCTAACAAAAGAGAGAGTTGGAAACAACAGAAAATAAACCTATTGTTAAGAGAGGAAAGATACCATGCTTGCTTGTGTACCTGTTTCTCCTCATAATAAAATATAAATGTAATAGAGCCAGCACTACTGGGTAGACACTGAACATGCCAAAGCCCCCAGAATGCATTGTTTATCAGGATACTGGAGCACCTATAATGCTCAAAAAGCATTCCAGTCTCCCTGATTGAATATAAATTTATGGAATAATATTTTAGAAGTTCTCCCAATGCGTTTTCCCCTTCACAGTCATTTGTTAATTTCTCTCCTATTTGAAGCTCTTCCAAAGGCTAGACCTTTGGGGTTAAGGAAAGAGGAGGGTTGATAATCAGTTTTGCATTTCAATCTCATCTCTTGAATTTCACATTAGACTTTAAAAATTGCATCATGAGTAAAGTATATACTTAAGTAAATGAAAAGGTTTTATATTTATTCAGAACTCCCAAAGCTAACTTTATAATGAAGAACCATAGAAGTATTCCAGCTGAGAAATTAAGAAGAAATTATGGGATTAGAGTAACAAAATTTTGCAATACCTGATGTATTTTAATATATCTAGGTAGTGACCATTGATAGCTGCAAAGTTCACTGAAAGAGAAACAGTTACACATTCTGTTTCTCCTTAAAACATAAAAAAAGAAACCACCAGCTCAAAATGGAGTCATTTGTGCTAAGCCCCCTTTCAACATATCAAGACTTAATATCTAAGCTAGTTGCAGTCTAAGCCTCTCCCAAAAAGTGACCTTTAACTAGTCATTCTAGAATTACCTGGTTAGCACTAATAGGGTCATCTTCCTGAAAGAGCCCTACCTTTCCCCAAATGAAGGTGACCTTACCTGAAACAATCTACTCTTTACTAAAATAACTTCCTTGCTCTGCCCCCTTTTGCTTATAAAAGTCTTTCATTTCATACAGGCTTCAGAATCATTGAGTGGAGCCCATTAGATCTTCAAATTTACTCAGTTGATTTTTTAAAAAAATATTCCTATGGAAGAAAGTGGTATTTTGGTGGTGGGGTGGAGATGAATGTGATAAAGCCTGTAGGTACAACTTTTAATTTATAGAAAGCAGGAGCATGATAAACTATATTGGCGATACAGTCAGCAAAATCCAGGCTATGAGACAATGTACAAGACCCATAGTCTAGTTTCTCCAGCAGACAAATAGCAAAGAATAAATAGAAATGGAGAGAGGAATTTTAGATAAAAGAGATTTAAGAGGCATAACTAGTTGCAATGTGTAGATATTACTTGGATGCTAATTTTAAATAAATTATAAAAATATGATATTTATGAGGTAATTAGAAATTTGAACAATGGATATTTGATGATATTAAGGAATAGTAGTCACTTTTGTTTTTTGGTATGTTAATGATATTGTGGCTATGTTAAAAATACTATCTTTTTAAAAACATCTGAAAATTCAAAAGATAAAATGCATACTGAAAAAATTATAGGTGATATTGTAGTAGGTATAGGATTTGTTTCAAATAATATGGGAGGGAGGAAGTGGATGGAGTTGTAGTTAAACTAAGATTAGCTATGAATTGATAATTATTGCAGTTTGGTGATAGGTACATGGTTATTATACTGTTCTTCTAACTTGTGTTTATCTTTGATATTCTCCAGTACAAAAAAATCCTAAAGGATGAAGTCAGTAATAAAATAAAATGGATACTGGGTACAATGATAAAGCAATTTTCCATCCACATATTCAAGAAGAATCCCTATTTCAGACTCCTTCGTGGGCTATCACAATTAGATACTGGATGTGTTTTCACTTGGGAAAATATTACTCATTCCAAAATGTTGGAAGGCTTTGTTCATATAACAGATTCATCAGGGTCATTCCCAGACTGCTAGTTAGTACATCCCTAAAGTCAAGGGTATTGTTATGCCTCTGTGAAAGAAATCAGTAGAATACTATACTGGTTCTTGTAGAGAAAAAGAGAATTCCAAAATGCAATACCAGCACAAATAGCCCCAGCCCACAATGTGTACGAAACTCTAGAGTGGGTCACAATATCCTTATTTGATCTGAATTGCTTATACCTATTTCAGTCCCTAAGTCCTCAGGAATAATAAATCTCTAGATTTAAAATTCTTGTATCAAACAGCACAAAGAAAAAACCTGCAACCTTGAAAGCAAGGCATAAAATTAAGTAGTCTGAGTGACTTGGACAGTATATTCAGCTATTAATGTTAATCATTATTAATGTTCACTAAATTACTCTAAGATAGACTACCTATAGATATTTTTATTTAGTACACCCAAGAATGTGAGCTAATACTGATTAAAGGAATTACTATTCAGTTTATTTAGCATTTAATTGTTAAAAATTATTAAAACATTGCTGCTAATTTACACATACAATGTAATTAAATTTGAAGTAATTTCCTTGGGGTAAATTCTAGGCACAATAGACAGAATATGTTTTTTCAAAATTCTCTCTAGAGTTACTGTCACCATAGAAGTCTTTTAAAAATTTTCACATCATATGATGGAAGGTGTTTTATGGATATTGATGTGATTGTTATTTGTAATGAGTTTGTGGTTTGCCTTTGCTGTTTTCCCAAGGCAAGAAACTAAATATTCTGCAAGTAGATTTCATGATAGTATTCAATAGTCATTCTTTCAGAAAATTAGTATAGCTTTGGGTCTATAATGATACTACCATATTTTTTCAGAACAACTATCATGTTGATATTTTGAGGCTATTATATTAGTCCAAATGGATAGTATTAAAATTTTTTTTAAATCCTCACCCAAGGACATTCTTTCATCACTTTCAGAGAGAAGGGAGAGAAGAAGGAGGAGAGAGAAACATCGATGTGAGAGAGAAGCATTGACTGATTGCCTCTGATACCATCTGGCCCAGGGATTGTATGCACTCAGACCAGGGATTGAGCCCACAACCTAGATATGTGCCCTGACCAGAAATCAAACCCCCAACCTTTCAGTTACAGGATGACGCTCCAGCCTAGTCTCATAGGCCAGGGCTAGATAGTAATTTTCAGGCACTTCCTCTGCACTCAGTCTCAGGTGGATCCAGTGGGAAAAGGATATGGCATGGTCTCTGTATTCTCTCTGCTCATGTGAGGTTACTCATGAACATGAACAACAGCTTTGTACAGAATCAAGTGTTAACATGTACTGGCCAGAGGAAAATTGCTATTAGATGTTAGGACTTGGAGACATCCATGATGTGTCAGGGCATCAGGGAAGATTTCATGGAGGAGATGGGATTTGGGTTGGATCTGAAAGGATGTATATTGACGTAAGTCAGGAGGGCCCAAGGGGGCACTTCTAGCACTCGAAGAAAAGAGCAGGATATGTGCTTTTTGACAGATTGTGTGTGAATCAGCATTTCCCTAGACTCCACAAGCCTGTAGGTATCAATGAGGTCACAATAGTATTAATAATCTAAATTTTTGCTAGTTTGTCTCCCTGTCCTACTCATCTCCTTCTCTGGGAATCCTCAGTTCTCCCACAGATATACAGGAACCAGTCCTTTAAGATTTCCCCTCTAGTCCTTGGAGTTGATGTTAGCTGTGTATAAGCCACCAACTGCCCCTTTTGTGGTCCCCTCTATGGGAGTAGCAGTCCTTTACCCAGGTGTCAGATGGATTAAAGACTGAATTGACTTCAAAGAAGGTAACAGTAGGCATTTAGGGTGACTCATAGCCCTACAAATTCCACTGCCAAAGAATTTAAAAATATATCCCCTTGACCTTGAACACAGATTTAGGAAACTATTGGTGTAGAGCCTTGGCCAATTTTATAATGATCTACCTATGTGGGAAGAGAACAAGCTAATTCACAGGGTGATAGAAAAATACCTGGTTAAATTCTCTGGTAGTTTAACCCTTTAGAGAATGTTAAATTAGGTCCATTTAAAGGTGTTTAGTAGTTAATACCTCTTTTTGCAAGTGTAGTAAGAATAACACGTGCATCAGTGCTGATATTCAGCCAGTATAGGTATACTGGGTGGTAAAATGTCCAAACACTCTTCTAACTGTTAGGAATTAACCACTCTCTTAATTCTCCAAGTGACTCTTCACTGTCTGTCCCCCCGTCTCTTGCACAGGTCCCACCCCCACCTCCCCAGATCCAATGACGGTTTTACCTGGCATGAGGATCATCGGCTAAGGCTGGCATTGGGTCTTTGTGTCAGTGCCCATGCCAGACTGGTGCTAAATAATTTTTTCCAGTGTTCCTAATTCAACTTAAAAATTTTTTGGTAAAATATACATACATAAAATTTACCATTTTAACCATTTTTGAGTGTACAGTTCAGTGCATTAAGTACATTCACATTGTTGTATCAAAGTGCTTTAAACATTTTAGCACCTTACAAACCAAGGAAACCCGAAAAAATTAGGTAAAAAAGAAAAAAAAAAAAAAAAAAAAAAGGAAAATATTCTCATTTTATCCTCACAACACCTTATAAAATCCTTGTTACAAGTCATACAAAAAGAAAGATAAATTGAAAGAGTATATCAATTATTTCATATTCACATCACATTTCATTTTTCACATCTCAAATATGAAAAATAAAGGCTACTAATTGTTTTTTTTCGTGCTTATATGTCACAGTTTTTGTCTAGGAATCAAGCCATTACTTGTGTTAATTAAGTACTAAGTTAGTTCTTTTCCTAGAGAAAAATTATTTTGTTAGACTTTCTTCTCAAATTCAGGATGTCTAAAGTCAGTGAATTATGTGTAATTAGGATTAACACAAAAGTTTCCATTTTACCATCTGATGACAAATCTCTTTAGCTGGTTTTAATTAGGGCATCTCTTTGCCAGTAGGAGGTTAAGTATATTGATCAGGTTATCAACAGAGTTTGTGAAATTGTCTTCCTGGAAGACCTTTATGAGTAAGAGGAGATAACATATGTTTAGCATTATTGATTTAGTCCTTCAGTGCTGAGATTCTCAACAAAAGTGCAATCTGGTTTCCTACCAGAAGGAAGCTCTGACTGACATGGACCCCTTGTGTATGACTTGCCCCTGGAAAGTGCCATAGAAAGTTAATACTGTATAAACACATTTGAAGGGAAGCAGAACACACACAGAACAGCATCCTACTGATCCAGAAGGCCATTATTTCTGTACTGAGTCAGATTGTCTACTTTGTACCAGTCTCTGTCATCACTGGGCCACCTTTTTCCTGACTGGGCCACTGCAAGTTGTTCCTCTGTTATATAAATAGACCAATAAGCACTGTATTTATGAATTGATTTTGTTGAGTAAAAGAACTTAGTCCTTAGTAATTCTAGTAACAAAAAACTGGATTACCAAAGTATTTCAAATGGTACAATGTCCCACGAAATTCCATGCCTGACTCGTTTCATAAGGACACTGGGATGACCTCATTCAACTGATCTTTGTTCATCCCATCAACAATTATGGACACCATTTACATGAAAGGTACTGGTTAGAGGACATATAATTGTATGTATGGTGAATATAGAGGACTGGCCCCCAGCAGTCTGTGGGTCCTTCTTTTCTGTGAGTCTTCCTGTACTGCACCTGCATCTTTCAGACTCTCTTGCATCTAAGGCTTCAAGGACTAAATCAATAATGCTAAACATATGTTATCTCCTCTTACTCATAAAGGTCTTCCAGGAAGACAATTTCACAGTGCAATCCAATAATTGCAGGCCATCAATGAGTGCTGGGAGGCTGTGGTAAATTCACCCCATGTCTTTGCTGCATCTTCTCTGTGGCTGGCAAGTATAGTCTTGGAGGTGTGTGTACTTTTTATATTACCCGTATATCCCAAGGGTCAGGTGCTAGTTTCATCGAGGATGTGAGGCTCATTGTGGTCCAGCAGTACAGTTCTGGAGCCAGCTCGTCTGTGGGCAGGTTCTGTGCCATGCACCACAGCTTTGATTGCAGTCTAAGGCAGAGGCAGCAGCTCCACTGGAAAGTCTGTTCTTTGATATTGCATTTTCACCGCACAACCTGAAATAAAGACCCATACTTAGGATGAACACAACTTTTAAAAATTATAAATATTATTTTATATATAGTTTTGATGCTGGTAGATTTTTTTGTTTATAAATTGTGCACATTTAATATTATTTGTTTCCTTACTTTCACATGTCCTTTTGAGTTATTTCATGTAAAATATTTTTTCTTTAAGGGAAAATCAGTTTTTTCTCAATGTCCTTGTTCCTTATTTGACAAGGGATTGGTCCTGGATTGGTTGTTCTAACTGAGCATCTTTCATCTACTTAAGCCTTTCATTAATGACCCACTCATGGAAACAATTTAGATGCCACAAAATCACAAGCTCTGCTGCTCCTACTAGAAAAACAGACCAAGCACTTTGAAGACACAGTACTTAAAACATTGCTATTGAAGGGACTGATGAGGAAATGCTCTTACTTTTTCTTCCTAAAATTGAGAGAACAGGGAAATTGTCATATAACATGTAGATTTAATTCTTTTTTTAAAAATTATTTTTCAATTATAGTTTGCATTCAATATTGTTTTGTATTAGTTTCACATGTACAGCATAGTAGTTGGACAAAGTTTACAGTGTTCCCCATGATATTTCAAGTTCCCCTCTGGCACCGTACATAGTTCTTACAATATTATTGACTATATTCCCTATGCTGTACTTTAAACCCCGAGGACTATTTTGTGACTACCAACTTCTATTTTATAATCCCTTTACCTTTTTCACCCAGTCTCTCAACTCCCCTTCCCTCTGGCAACCATCAGTTTGTTCTCCGTATCATGAGTCTGTTTCTATTTTGTTTGTTCATTTATTTTGCTCTTTAGATTTCACATATAAATGGAATCATAGGGTATTTAATTCTTTTATTCATGTAGGCAAAGAGATTTATGCTTTTGAAATGCATAGTTAAAAATTAAACAATAATTTTTATTCAAAATACACTAGAGAAGCTAATATGCACCACAATGTCTAAGTTTACTAATTACCCTGTAAGGACAGCTATAAAAACCAATATTTTCTGATAAATGACTTCATGAGAGCATAACTTTCCAGGGAGCAGTTGGAACAGGGAAAAAAAAAAGAATGAAAAATGACTGATAGAATACCAGAACAACAAACCAAACTAAAAAGGAACATATATCGCTATATCAAGAAAATCTCTTTGAAAGTCAACTTTTATATTCAATTCATAATCAAAACTAGATTATGCTAGCCAAGAATTGATATGCTTTCTTCTCTGGTCTAAGGTTAAGATCAAACAAGATGAAATATCCTTGCAGAATAAAGAAACTGGTTAAATGTTGATGAGAATTCCCCCCAATTCCCACTTCTGTGAGTGACATTGTAATATAAACTCTGTAAGCACTATCTTATTTAATTCTCTGCACACTCTTTGAGATATGTACTATTATTATTGACATGCTGCATGTGAGAAGATCAAGACTCGGAGAGTTTAGTTCACGTGCTCAAGGTCATTCAGCAAGTAGATAGCAGAAAAGATACATTATATCTAAACGGGGTAATTTCGGTATCCAAAGTATGAACTATTGTGTGACACTTCTTAGGCTTGAATCCCACTCAGAGCAGCTCTGTATTTCTCATCAGGAGAATCCTGTCATCAAGTTCATTGTTAGTGCCTCAACATTACCAAGTCCAGACAAACATTTAAGCATAGTTCAGAGGCACGATGTCCTCTTGTGTGGGGATACATTTGACTTGGCCAAAGGATGGACCTAATAGAGTTTAAAGACCACAACTACTTACAACCTAGAATGCTGTGAGATTACATCAGCGTAGGAGTCCACAACATCTTTTTTGTGGGGGAAATACTCTTGCCAAAATGGTCAATGTCATACTTTCCATTAGTCCTCATTTGTCTCAGCCACAACCATTCTCTCTATCAAGAAAATCTCTTTTCACACCTTGTCTAGTCACCTGACTTCTGATTGGCATCTCTATTTTATACTCTAGCTCTAGAAAGTACTCTTCAAAAATCATTTCTTTGTATTCACATCTAGTTGTTTGCTATTTCTAGTGTGTTCCTAACATATGGTTCCTAGGAAAGTTTCTACAAATTTTAGTCATCCATAGTTGATCATTTCCAGCTATGCCTGGGAAAACTAAACCCTGTTTTTTATGTCTGCCTAGTCCTCAGCACATAAAGTGAAATACCTGAGAAAGCATAAGAAATGCTGAAATCCTGTCATTATCTAGACCAGTTTTAGGACTTGGTTCTGGAGAAAGGTTAGAGGTAGAATAGAAGTGCTAGAACCTACCTCCCAAATAAAAAAGGACTCAATATCCATAATGGGTTTTTACCAGATGATCCAAGAATCTTCAGTTTTAAAAACCCAAAAAATGATTCATGAGGAAGTTGCTGATTGTAATCCTAGCCCCTTACACACAGGAAGTCTTCCTACATCAGCTACTTGTCTTGAGCCACCCCCACTTATACCGAATTCACTAATTATCTCCCCATGTCTTTAATGTCACATCCTATGTTTAAAACTTGCTGTTAGGCCTTTCAGGAATCCTCTTTGACTTATCAACCATCATCTTCATTTTTGGCTCATGTCAGCATGAACATTTTGGCATTCTAACCATGTATGTTGTCTCCTGTGAGGGACTCTTCTCTAACCTTGATACCATGGAACTTCACTGTATTAGTCTGCTAGTGCTGCTATAACAAAATACCATAGGCTGGGTGGCTTAAAATGCAGACATTTATTTATTTCAATTTTGGAGACTTGGGAAGTCCAAGCTCAAGGTGCCAGCAAGGTGGAATTCATTCTTATGCCTCTTCTCTTGGCTTGTAGGCAGCTGCCTTCTATGTGTTCACACTGCTTCCTCTGTGTAGGTATTTGTGGGGGAGGGGAGGGAAGGAAGGAGGTGGGGGGGAAGAGAGAGAGAGAGAGAGAGAGACAGACACACACACACACAGAAGAGAGTCCTATTTTCCTCTTCTTAATCCTATAGAATTAAGGCCCAACCCAACACATTATGACCTCATTTAACCTTCATTAGCTCCTTCGACATATAATTTTTTTTTGGGAGAGGGCACAGTTCAGTCCCTAGCACTCACTGACTGGAATATTCCCCTGTTATTACCTCTTCTATCAATCAAAGGAGGATATTTAGTATTTAGACAATATTTCCTCCAATCTTGGTTTTTGGTGAAAATGGAAATTTTATTGGAGATAAATTAAGGGGAGGAAATCAGAAGTCTTCTGTTTGGTTAAAAGAGAAGATGGAGGTGGCTTTCTACTTTAATGGGTCATACCAGTTTCTCTTAAAGAGGTCACCAATATATCACAGACCTGCTCCTGCCCTCAAGAGGAGAGACTCTCACAGCCATCCCCAGATTCCTGGTGGGCTCTACTCTTGCATCAGTTGTCTGTTATCGTTTGATGAGCCATTGCCAAATATTTCTAGTTATAATTGTGAGGTGGTTGGAGCCCAGAATTCTTCTGGACCTTGTAGTAGCTTCTCCCCACAGAATAAAAGTGTGTGTGTGTGTGTGTGTGTGTGTGTGTGTGTGTGTGGCGGGGGCGGGGGGGGGAGCTGAGAAGTTATTTATTTTCCAAAAATCTCAAGTTCAAGTCTCGTTCTTCAGGGGAAATGCTGAAAAAGATTAGAAGTAGTATGACCAAATAAAGGATTTTTTTCCCAATGTTCCATTGATGGTTGAATACACTGAGAAATTCCTAGAACGTGTAGCTTCTCCAATTATCATGACTGGCCAGTGAGAGTTAGGTTAAATTCTTCAGCATCCATCAACATGCTTTGCCTTACCTGTAGGACAAATTTTGTCTTCTCTGCCTAGGGGCTATTTGTTTCTATACAGTAAATGTAAAAAGGTAGAATATTAAAAAAATGTTTTTCAAAGACAGAGGCTATACTTTTTTTTATCTTTGAACTCTCAATTCCCCAATTTTTGCTTGTAAAGTCCTTGTTGAATGAATAAATTCTGAATCATGAAGGATTTAGCTCTTCTCTTTTCTCCTTTGTTAAGCACTTACTGTGGGAAAAAGGCAATTTTATTACTTACAATTTTCTTTAAGATGCAAGATACTGGTTTGTTATGAAAAATATTCTACTGAGAATAATTTGTGATTAATACTCCCAGAGGCAAAATATTGATATATTTTCTGGAAATGAAACCATGTAAGGACAAGAGGGAAAGAAAATTATTTCATAGTCAGTGTCTAGAATGGCTCCCTGTTCACTCAAATGTGCAATTTAAATGCATAATAGCAGCTGGGTTGTTGTGTGAAATCATCCAGCATTTGATAATTATAGATTCAAAACATAAAAAAAAGACTCATGTATTTGGGAAAATAGTTAATATTTGGAGTTTCTGTAAGGGTTAGGCTATTTGGACCAATATCAATTTTATAACAAAGTTAGGTAATTAGCATATTTTTCCTAATATGTAGATATATACTCATTTAACTTAAAAAATAAAAACTTTTCACTATCCCTGTCAAATATTTCTAAATTGTTTTAAAAAATATATTTCCCTTTTATTCCAAGTGCTTTCCACCAAGTAGGGAATACTTGGTTTCAACTATACACATTATTCAGAATTCAAATACATATATTAACACTGTACTGTATCTCACAGTCTATGATCTTTACAGCTTCACTTAAAAATTATGGACTCATAGGAAGATGCAGAGGAAGATACTGAAAGGTCCTATGTACCCATTGCCCAACCTCCACTATGGTAGCATCCTGTTATATAGTACACTATCAAAACACGGAAATTGATATTGCTACAATCCATAGTTTTTAAAGACCTCGCCTCACAGATATGTGTGTGTGCATGCATGGTAGCTCTATGCAACTTTAACATATATGCAGCTTTGGATCACCACCACCACCACAACCAAGATGCATAATTGTACCATCACCACGAAGCTCCATTATTCTACCCCTTTATAGTCATAATTTGTCCCAAATTCTGACAAACACTAATGAATTTTCTCTTTACAATTATATTATAGTGTGAATTTTACATAGGTGGAATCATGCAGTATGTACCTGTGACTCTCTTTTTTCATTCAGCATAACTTCTTAGAAGTTTATCCAAGTTGTGTCCATTAATAGTTTCACTAGTTTGTTCTTTTTTGAAGGCCAAGCAGTATTCCATACTATAATTATACCATGGTTTGTTTAATCACCATTCATTGAAGGACATTTGCTATCAATAGTCCTGTGTAAATTTCTGTAAGAGAATAAATTTTTATTTCTCTTGGATATAGGCCCAAGAGTTCAATTGTTAGGATATATAAATTTATTTTGAGTTTTAAAGAAACTTTTAAATTTTCCAGAGTGGTTGAAATCCTAGAAGTGATCCAGTTTCTCCATATCCTTGCCAGCATTTGGTGTAAACACTATATATATTTATATTTAGGTTAGCAGTTTTGATAGGTATTTAGTGATACCTAATTTGTGTTTTACTAATGCTAAGGATGTTAAACATCTTCTCATGTGGTTATTTGCCATCTGTATATCCTCTTCAATGAAATCTCTTCCTGTCTTTTGCCTCTTATTGGATTATTTTCCTAATATTGAGCTTTACGAGTACTTTATATCTTCTAGAAACTAGCCTTTTGTTCAATATGTGATTTGCAAATGTTTTCTCCCAGACTATTATTTCTCTTTTTATGCACTTAATAGGGTCTTTTACAGAGCAAAAGTTTTTAAGTTTGGTGAGATACAGTTTACCAAATTTTTCTTTTATGGATTGTGTATTTGGTGTCAAGTTGAAGAATTGTTTCCCTAGTTCTAGCTCCTGAAGATTTTCTCTTATTTTTTTTAGAAGTTTTATAGTCTCATGTTTTACGTTTGAGCCTTTGATCCATTTTAAGTTATTTTGTATATACGATGTGAGATTTAGTAAAAATTGTTTATTTATTTATTTATGTTTGCCTGTGAGTGTGCTATTGCTTAGTACCATTTATTGTAGAGGCATACTTCTTCTAATGAATTACTTTTACTCCATTGTCAAAAATTAATTTAGAATGTTTGCCTGGATCTATTTCTGGATTTTATATTTTGTTCTGTCAACCTTTGTGTCTGACCCTTCACCAATACCACACTGTTTTGATTATTGCAACTATATAGTGCATCCGAACACCAGGAAGAGTTATTCCTTCAGCTTTTACCTTTTTAAAAAATTTTTGGCTGTTGTAAGGTCTTTCCTTTTCCATATAATTTTTTGCCTTTTCCATATAAATTTTAGAATAAGCTTGTCTATGTCTGTAAAGTACTTTTCTGATATTTTGATAGGATTACATTAAATCTATAGATCAATCTGAGGAGATGACATTTTTACAATGTTGAGCTTTCCGATCCAAGAGCATGGCATATCTTTCCAAATATTTAGGTCTTCTCTCATTTCTTAGTTAGCGTTTTATGATTTCCAGCATATAGATCCTGTACATATTTTGTTAGACTTGTGCTTAAGTATTTCAGTTTCTTTGAAGCAATTATAAATGATATTGTATTTCTATTTCTGTTTCCAATTATGTAGTATAATTATATAGAAATAGGATTGATTTTTGTGTGCATATCCTGTATTATATCACATTACTGAATTTATTTGTTAATTCTAGGAGTTATTTTGTAGATTGCATGGGATTTTCTGTGTAGCTAATTAGGTCATACACAAAAATACAATTTTATATCTTTTCCAACATATATATTTTTAAAATTTCTTTTCCTTGCTTTAATGTAGTGACTAGAACTTCCAGTACTATGTCAGATAAGAATGGTGAGAGGAGATGTTCTTGCCTCATTCTACATCTTAGAGAAAAAAAGCATGTAGTCTTTAACTATGATGCTAACTGTAGGGTTTTTTTTTTTTTTTTTTTTTTGGTATGGGTTCTTAATGAGATGAGGAGGTTTCTCTTTATTCCTATTTTTCTCTGAGAGTATTTTTAATCATGAATGGATATTAAATTTTTTCAAAATCTTTTCTGTGTCAATTGATATGTTGATTTTTTTCCCTTAACATGTTGATATGGTAAATTACATTGATCTTTGACTATTAAACCAGCTTTGATATCTGGAAAAAGACTTTCTTGATCATGGATATTCTTTTTTAAGCATTGTAGGATTCAATTTGCTAAAGTTTTGTTAAATATTATCACACTGAAGTTAAAGAGATTTATTAGTCTATAGTTTTCTTCCTTCCTCCCTTCCTCCCTTCCTGCCTTTCTCCCTCCCTCACTTCTTTCTTTGTCCATTTTCTTTTCCTTTCCTTAGCTTTCCTCTCTTCTCACCTCTCCCTCTCTTTCTCTTTCTCTCCCTCCCTTCCTTCCTCCCTCCCTCCCTCCCTCCTTCCCTCTCTCTCTTTCCTTCCTTCTTCCTTCCTTCCTTCCTTCCCTCTTTCCCTCCCTCCCCTTCTTTCTTCCTTTCTTCCTTCCTTCCTTCCTTTCTTTCTTTCTTTCTTTCTTTCTTTCTTTCTTTCTTTCTTTCTTTCTTTCTTTCTTTCTTCCTTTCTTCCTTCCTTCCTTCCTTCCTTCCTTTCTTTCTTTCTTTCTTTCTTTCTTTCTTTCTTTCTTTCTTTCTTTCTTTCTTTCTTTCTTTCTTTCTTTCTTTCTTTCTTTCTTTCTTTCTTTCTTTCTTTCTTTCTTTCTTTCTTTCTTTCTTTCTTTCTTTCTTTCTTTCTTTCTTTCTTTCTTTCTTCCTTCCTTCCTTCCTTCCTTCCTTCCTTCTTTCCTTCCTTCCTTCCTTCCTTCCTTCCTTCCTTCCTTCCTTCCTTCCTTCCTTCCTTCCTTCCTTCCTTCCTTCCTCCCTCCCTCCCTCCCTTCCTTCCTTCCTTCCTTCCTTTTTCTTTTTCTCTCTTTTCCTCTTCCTTCTATTACTGTTGGTGGTTCTTGGCTGCAGGACTCTCTGTGTGGCACCAAGTCTGGAGGGTATATGGGAGAACAAAAGAAAACTCAGGAAACTCACTAAGTTGTTGATCTTAGCCAGACGGCTTTCTTCTTTCCAGCTTCCCAAGTCCTTTTATTGTCAGTTTAATAATTTCTAGGACATTTAGTTATACTGAGAGGGAAGGAGCAGTACAAAGTGAATTGTACTGGTTGCAGCTCCATCCTGACATGTGCTAGAGGACCAGGCACTGAATCACTCAGTGGAGATTTACCGATTATTGTTTGAGGCACTTCATTTGTCAGAATATAGACTTGAAGGTGATAGGACAGCATTGAGAACCACATTTAAAGCAGAGGTTTAAACATGGTTAATTTAAAGTTAGAGCAGAAACATGATTTTAAAATACTAGTGCTAATAACAGGAGCTAATATCTACTGAATGCTCACTCCGTGTTAAGCAGTGTGTAACTCATTTTAGTGGGATCATTTTATTTCACCCCTTAAATTAGACACTATTTAGAGTAGTCACTGTCTTTATTTTATATGTAAGGGAAGTATTATTTAAGGAGATTCATCACTAACCTATAAACCCTGGATCTAGGATTCAAACCTAGATTTAAGTCTGGCGCTCAGTCTCTATCACTAGCCATGGCATCAAGTGTTAATCTTTCCAGTCATGTCAGGTAGAGTGTGGAAAAGCTGCATATTCTTGGGCAATTTACAAACTTTTTGAAACTGTTTCCTTACCAATAAAATTAGATTGATATTGACTTCATAGTAATGTTGTAAGGATAAGAAGGTAGATTGTAAGTAGTAGGGTGGGTGGGAAGGACTGTAGGTGCACAGGGACAGCACTGGAGGGGCTGGCTGCAGGGAGGTTTGGAAGTGGGGTCCCTAAGTCTGCCCACTGGAGAGATTTCCCAGACTGCTCTCAGGGAGCTTCAGTGCTGCGAGGTCAGGAAAATCCCGGCAGCAGGGAAACATGTGACTACAAGGGGACAGGCAGTATAGGTTGCAAATTTCAGGGCAATGTAACAGCTGCAGTAGGAACCTAACCGAGAGTGCAGCGCTCACAAGGCCCACTGTGAGCCTCTGGGTGGCTGGGCCCGAGCCTGTGGGCGAGAGTCAGGAGGCCCAAATGAGGGGTGGAGGCTGCTGGGACAGCAGGGAAGCACACTGCGACTGCCTGCTGGGGAAATCCGAGGAAGCCAAAGACATGGCCCTGTCCTGGGATGAGTGTTATAACTGGGAAGACTAGGCATGGGTGTAGGAAGATTATAAGTAATTATAGGGTGTTGCAGTGAAAGCTTTATTTCACTTTTCTTTTTCGTGCTCCTGGCTGGTTTCCTGAGTCACTCTTACTTTTCACGCAGCAATTATAGGACTTTTCTGATTCTGTTGTGTTTAGGAGGATCTTTTTGTCTCTTGTGAGAAAAAAATAATGGCTTAAATTGGATTTCTGTTGGCCTCATGCTGATCTGACTGCTTCTTTTAGGCCCAGGGACCCTTCCTGTATCTCTATACACCACCCCGCCCCCCCTCCCATTGCAGGAGCTCCTGTGCTTTTGTTTCGAGCAAACAGAGCAACTGTTTTTTGTTTGTTTGTTTGTTTGTTTGCTGGCTTATTCTTTATCAATTGATTAATATGGAAAACTATGCCCCTCCCTAATGTGCTCTCTGGAATGCGGCCTGCCTGCCACCAGTTCATTAGGTGGCGGCGAGCTGTCGCACCGCTGTGACTCTGCCCAATCTTGCACGTACACATTTGTCTTGCTGGGATCTCCTGTTCTCTCCTCTACGCCGTATCAGCTTTCAATGGGCTCTGCAGAAGAGACATTTTTATATCCATATAATATAATTTATAGATCTATATACTATTTCTATGTCCTTGTAAGATTATAATGGATTGTTTTTCAACAGAAAGGTCATTTTGTCCTTGAAGCTCAGAGTCTTGACATTTCCTGTAAAAGCATCACACATTCCCCTAGAAAGTAGCAATTAAGGATATTACAATATTGGGCCTAGTGCACGGGACACATTGACATAAATTCCTTATCTCACCCAAAGTATATGGAGTGCCCTCCGTGTGTCCTGGGGAGGCAGCAGGGAACGTGACAGAGAATCTGTTGCCTCTTGGGTAGGAGAACTGACATGTAAAAAGAATCATATAAAACAATGCCAAGGAGAGATGAAGACAATTAGAGCAATTATACCTCAATTAAAAAAAAAAGACTTGAATCAATGGAGGAATAAAATATTCCTAGAAACAAAAACTGCAGTTATACCAGTTCTTCTTAGCCACTCTATAAATTTAATATAATTCCAATAAAAAAGAGGATATGTGCATGGAGATTATAGCAAGGTGAGGGCCAGGCTGGAGAATAATGGTGAGCTGGTGCCAGGAGAGGACCTGTGAGGTGGGCACAACAAACAGGGCCCCTGCTGACGTGGATGGGTGACCTGCTCCCCTCTCTGCCTCTGCCCTCCCCTGACTTCAGCAGTAGCTGTGTGGGAAAGACCCTGGGGAACTGGACAGTCTTAGCTCAAGCACTGGAAGCATCTCTTTTCTTTTCCACCTCAGGTTTTTCTCCCAAAGCTGTGGGAACCCAGCCCAGCAGGAGGGTCATGTTGTATAGTTGTTCATACTCTCAGAGTTTGGGTGGGGGGCTGCTGTGTGAGTTGGTGGGTAAATGCCCCAGTCTCCTTCTTTTGAAGAGACAGCTGTGAGGTGCATTTCTGTGGGTCACCAGCAAGCTGAACTCTCCTTTCCCATGGCACTGCCTGGTCCTGCCCCTCTCCTATCTTTCCCCCCTTGCATGCCTCACTATGTTCTCAGTGTTCTGATCACCTTCTAAATAAACCACCAGCACCAAGTCCTTATTGCAGGATCTGTGTTCAGAGGATACCAAACCAAGATAAAAGCCAATTAGTTTGTTATACTGCTGTTTTTCTTTTCTAAAGAAAGTCTATTTTTTAAAAATCTTCACCCACGGACATGCTCATTGATTTTTCAGAGAGAGAAGAAAGAAGAGAGAGACAGAGATAGAGACAGAGAGACAGAGAAACATCGATTGGCTGCCTCCCACATTTTTCCTGACTGGGCATCAAACCCACAACCCAGGCATATGCCCTGAGTGGGACTCCAACCCACAGCATTTTTTGGTGTGTGGGATGATGGTCCAATCAACTGAACCACCCGGCCAGGGCAGGAAAATTTTTTTTTGACATGCATGACTCCTAAATTATTCTTACCTTATTAGACAGTACTTTTTAGAGTATTTCTTCAATTATCTCCCAATCATCTTCATTACCTAACAATCTCTCCTCATTTTTCTCCATATCCTCCTCCTTAACAGACATCAAAGGATATAGACTCTTATTACTAGAACAAGAGGGATCTATCTCACATTTAAAAATATAGAATAATTGTTTATTGGAATACTTAATAGCATTACAAATGCCCTTCTGGAATGTTTAAATATAACAGCAAAACTTTGTCATTTATAAAAGGAAGAAAAGTCTGCTCAGATGTAGGCTCTTGTATCATGAGTTAATATTTATTGAACATTAAGTGCATAAAGTAGGTGTTATTTTATAGGTCAGTAAAGCACAAATACAATTTTGTGGAAAGAAGGACAATGTTAGAGAGACAAGCTATAGTCCAGATGACACAGGGTTAGGCAAGCAAAGCATGTGATCACAATCTCAATTTGCAACCTCCTATGGAAAGGGGAGGATGCACAGTGGGCTAGGGAAAGAACAAATCTCATCAAATATTTCGGAAGAACTCACTTCATGAGAAGTGGACATCTTCCATGCTTCTATGAGTGTTAATACTCAATGGGAACATTTCAAAATCAATATAAATAAGATAATAAGTGAAGATTTTACAGCAACATGGTGACCCTCATGGTTTAACAATAACTCCAGGAATATATACATACATATATACATATAGATATGCATATATATGTATAGATGTGTATATACATATAGTAGATATGTATATACATAGGTTTCTATTTAAGACTATACAGCAATACACATACAAAAAAAGTTAAAGGACAAGTAATAGAATAGGAAAGTATTTGCAACACATCTAAAAAACGGTTAATAGATTTTTTTTTTAGGGAAAAAATTCTACAAACATTTAATGAATAAATGGATAAAGAATACCAAAAAGTCATTTAAAGCTTTTTAAAAATAATAGAAATAGGCAAGAAACATACAAAAACAGGTTGTTTCAACAAATAATAAAGGAACAATTAAAATAACACATCAGTGTCACAATCCGATTAATAAATATTAAAAAGATTGGTAATATCAAGTATTGGTGACTGTGAAAGGAACTGGGTATTCATAGACTTTTTCTTCATCTTAAAGCAGTCCCTTTAGCATATTTTGCAGTGCTGGTTTTGTGGAGGTATATTCTTTTAGCCTTCTTTTGTTTGGGAAACTCCTTATTTCGCCTTCCATTTTAATTGAGAGCCTTGCTGGATAGAACAGTCTTGGTTGCAGGCCTTTGCTTTTCATAACTTGGAATATTTCTTGCCATTCCCTTCTGGCATGCAGTGTTTCTGCTGAGGAGTCAGCTGCTAGCTGTATTGGAGATTCCTTATATGTTACTACTCTTTCTCCTTTGCTTGCTTTAGGATTCTGTTTGTCTTTGATGTTTGCCATTTTAATGATGATGTGTCTTGGAGTGGCCCTCCTTGGGTTCCTCTTGAATGGGACCCTCTGTGCTTCCTGGACTTGTGTGACATTTTCTTTCCTCCAATTAGGGAAGTTTTCCATCATTACTTTTTCCAACAGATTTTCTATCCCTTCCTCATCCTCTCCTTCTTCTGGTGTCCCTATCATATGGATATTATTACATTTCAGGTTGTCCTGCATTTCCCTAAGTGCCTCTTCATTCTTTTTGAGCCTTGTTTTCATTTTCTTGCTCTTTCTGAGAGCTTTTTTCTACCTTGTCTTCCAGCTTGCTGATTTGGTCCTCAGCTTCATCTAGCCTGCTTTTGATTCCTTCTACTGTGTTCTTCAGTTCAGAAATTGTACTATTTCCTCTTGTCTCCTATTGATAGTTTCTATGTCCTTTTTCATGATGATATAGTTTGCAGTAAGTTCCTTGTAGTTTCCCTGTAGTTTTGGTAATTCTCTCTGAGCTCACTGAGTTCATTGAGCTTCCTTAGAACAGTTGTTTGGAACTCAATATCTGATAGTTTACTTGCCTCTATTTCATTTATTTCTCTTTCTGGGTATTCCTATTTTCCCTTCGACTGGTGGGTATTTCTTTGTCTTCCCATTATTTGTGAGACTCTTCTCTTTTGCTTCTCCTTAAATTGATCTGTCTTGATTTCCTGACTTTGTGGTGTGAACTTCTATGGTTAGAGACTGCTGTTTTTACTTTCTGGATCTGCTTCTGCTGATGTCCGATGTTGACCCTGTCCGACCGTAGGCAGTCTGTTCGAGACTTCCAGTAATCAACTGTCTGTTGCTGTCTCCTTCAGATGTTAGTCTAGTCACTCTGCACTCAGCAGGCTGCCTCAGATAGCTCAGGGCAGGGGGAGTCCCTCCTGGGCTCGGCGTTATGGGTCCTCTCATACTGCTGCTGTATGGGGGAGGAGTCTGCACTGGGATCCCACCAGCTACTCTCTCAGTTCTCTCCCCAAAGCCTCCTTCCCTAGCCTCCCCTCAGGCATCTCTAGCCCACTCTGCCTCCGACTTTGCCAGAGACTGGGGTAAGTGGCTGCAAATAAATATTTTGCATTGGCCCTTTAAATGGTTCTTTGCATCTCCAGCCGCTTGTCTCTGGCAGAGAGCAATGCTGCCACTTTTTGCAACTGGCTGTTTTCTGTGTACTTTCTGGGCTCTGGTGCTGTGGGCTAGAGATCCCCACTTTTGGTTTAGATCCCACTCTTCTCAGGGGGATCCAACTGGCCATTTCAATATCCTAGTGCTGCTGCCCGTGGGTGCTCCTCCTGCCTTCTCAGGTCTGTACCACACTCCTTACCAGTTAGATTGCTCTAAAGCTGATTCTTCTGTCTCTGAGGTTACAAGGCTCCTCTCTTGCTATTGTTCAGTTGTTTTTTCTGGGTGATTTCTCCACAATTTAGTTGTAATTCCAGGTTGGTCCTGGGAGGAGGTCAGTGTGACTTCCACTCATTCCTCTGCCATCTTGATTCCCCTCTATATCCTATTAATTTTGGACTTACTGTCAAGATGGTGACATAGGTAAACTTTGCCTGCCTCCTTACATAACCACATCAAAATTACAACTGAATGATAGAACAGCCTATTTCAGCACCATCATAAATTGAGCTGAATTTGCTACAATAAAGAATTAAAGAATAAACTACATCAAGACTTGTAGGAGTGCTGAAGACATGGAACAGTCTGGTCCCACACCCACATGTGGTAGATAAAAATTGGGAGGATTATCTCAGGAGAAAACGGTCCCATCCCCACAACAGATGTCCCAGCCCAAGGTGCTACTTGTGCTTCTCTTTCAATGACAGGAAGAGAAGTTGCCATAACTTCTGGCTGTAAAAATCAGTGGAGGTTGAGGTTTTGAAAGACAGAAGATGGTGGAATCTCTGGAGTTTCCTCTTAAAGGACTTGTGCACAGACTTACTCAGACTCACTCCTTCTGAGCTCCAGTGCAAGGGCAGCAAGTTGAAAGGCATCAGAGATATATGGGAAGAACTGAATTGGCTGGCACCAGGCCAATTCAGTTCTTCCCAGGGCAAAAGCTGGGGAGCAAGTTTCTCTCAGATATCAGTGCTGACAGAAGCCACTATTCCTTTTCTGAGCCCTCCTCCCACAGAACCACAGTGCTGGCCGGTGGGCATCATATTGGAGACTCTACCAACTTAACTCACATTGTTTGCCCTACCCTGGTGATTCCCTGAGGCCCTGCCCCACCCAGCTTTCAGGCCCACCCAAGCTGTTTCCAGTGGCTTATCCATGCAAATGGTTTGTCTTGGCCCATGCTTCAGATTCTCCTAAATTCTCCCTTACAAGCAGCATTTGGTTTCAATAAGCCCCATGCCTTTTGTTAAGTTGCCCCAGGCCTGGCACTAGCAAGATTTGGCCTTGGTTGATAGCTTGGCCTTGCCTGGGCACCTCTAAGACCAGCACAAGTAGCAGCCATCTGCAGATTGCTTTGTAGCTCATGTTATGTGACCCCAGGCAGGACATAGGCAGTGGCTGACCTTGGATATGCCAACAGCAATCAAGACTCAACTACAGCAGTAGGGTGTACACAGCCCACACAGGGGGTGCACCTTGAGTACCCAGCTTGGGTAATATGGGAGGCTATGCCACTGAACCCTACAGGACACCTACTACATTAGGCCACTATTCCAAGCCCATGCGATACAGCAGCTCTGTCTAATACATAAAAACAAATACAGGGAGGCTGCCAAAATGAGGATACAAAGAAACATGGCCCAAATGAAAAAACAGAACAAAACTCTAGAGAAAGAACTAAACAAAATGGAGAAAAGCAAGTTACTAGATGCAGAGTTCAAAACACTTATTATAAGGATGCTCAGTGACCTTAGTGAGAGCTTCAACAGCATAAAACAGGGTATGGAATCCAGAGAAAAGAGCCAGTCAGGAACATACACTAATTAAAATAAATAACAATTTACAAGGAATCAACAATAGAGTGGATACAGCCGAGAATCAAATCAGCAGTTTGGAATATAAGGAAGCAAAAAACACCCAATCAGACAGCAAGAAGGAAAATAATACAAAAAAATGAGAATAATGTAAGGAGTTTCTGGGACAACCTCAAACATACCAACATAGGTGCCAGAAGGAGAAGAGAGAGAGCAAGAAATTGAAACAGTATTTGAAAAAACAATGACAGAAAGGTTCTATAACTTGGTGAAGGAAGTAGACAGACAAGTGCAGGAAGCACAGAAGGTCCCCAAAAAGGTGAAGCTAAAGAGGCCCACTCCAAGATACATAATTAAAGTGCCAAAGGTTAAAGACAAAGAGAGAATCTTAAAAGTAGCAAGAGAAAATCAGTTACCAAAAAGGGACCCTGCATAAGGGTGTCAGCTGATTTCTCAAAAGAAACTTTGCAGGCTAGGAGGGAATGGCAAGGAATATTTAAAATGATAAAAAGTAAGGATCTGCAACCAAGATTACTCTACCCAGCAAAGCTGTTAGAATCAAAGGACAGATAAAGAGCTTCCCAGACAAGAAAAAACTAAAGGAGTATATCACCACTAAACCAGCATTATATGAAATATTAAAGGGTCTTCTTTAAGAAGAAGAGAAACAAAATAAAAAATATGAACAATAAAATGGCAACAAATACACATCTATTAATGATTGAATCTAACGAAAAAACAAAATAAACAAGTGGAACAGAAACAGAATCATAGATAATGAGAACATTTTGGAGGTGGAGGGGTTGGGTGGAAAAGGTGAGGGGGTTAAGAAGCACAAATTAGTAGTTACTGAATAGTCATGGGGATGTAAAGTGGTGGTGGGGGGGCTGGGTGGAGGAGTGCAAAGCATGGAAAATTAGGACAACTGTAATAGCACACTCAATAAAATATAATTAAAAAAGAAAAAATAGTCTAGTAATTTTTAAACATAAATATAGGGTTGGAATAAAAATCAGGACAATTAAGCATTAGTAAAAAGGATACCATATTATAACTAGGTATTATCTTTTCAAAATTATGTTCAATAGTATGATTTATGGATATGACAATATTATTTTAATGATGCAGAACTTATCTGATTCTTGGAAAACTCTCCCATAGAAATTTAGACTAAAACACTAATCTCCCTCTGTTAGCAGAATACTGGAAACTTTGGTGAAATGTTTAAGAGATATAACCCCATGAGAGCTGTAAAGTGTAAAGCTAATTCCATAAGATGAGAATAAAACCACAGGGAGAAAGATAATGAATGCAACAGAAATTCGGTTAAATAATCAAGTGAAACCTTGTGTTTTTGTTGAAGTTCCTAGAAGTTGTATGGAGCTGAGAGAAAACTTGTCAAATGCATTCAGAGATTTGAAATTTCAATAAAGTGAGCTACCCTGGGCAATTTTTGCATTAATTACACTTTTATATTTATTTTTGACCATTATTTTTATCAAAGATACTTTTTACTATCCACATGGGTTTGTTTTCTTGGGACTATAGCAAAGATTGCTTACCACAGAAACAAACCCTGATAACATAAAGTTCATTGGGAAAAAGTAAATTTTAAGTATAGAAGAGATTTATATTTAATCAAAGTTCACCCAAGAAAACCTAGTTATAAATAGTGGAGATAACATTTCTAAACAACCAAATCTTGGTGCCAGTGACAAATAATTAAGGTAGGAATTATAGAATTAGAAGGTAGAAACCAGCACTGTGGTACCAGCTTCAATATACTGGGCTTCATAGCCTATGAATGAATATGGTCCTAGATTGTGATAGTGTCGTGGGTGAGGAAAGTGAAGCTATGAGAGTGACTTATCTTGAACTGCTTATCTAATAAATACTGTGGCTGGGACTCAAACCAGGATCTATTTGGCCCCCAAAGTCCATGCTACTTCTATTATACTAGGTGAAAATGAGGGGAGGCCAGGGGCCAGTAGGGAAAGTTTTAGGGAAACTGCAATGTTTGATAGTAGGGGGTGTGTGTGTGTGTGTGTGTGTGTGTGTGTGTGTGTGTGTGTGTGTGTGTTGCTTTCTAACTCTTCAGATCAAATCTGTACTCCATGAAGATTTGTATGATTTTTTTCCTACATAATGAAGGATATATATGGGACAACCTCTTCCTACCTCTCCAGGCACTTGAATAAAGTTGCAATACTTGATGAGACATGGTGGCTTCCATCCATTCTGTCAGTGACAGTTGGATTTAGAGGCACCCAGGTAGTATTGTGCTCCACACAGGTTATTTTGTGTGGTCACCTTTGTTTAGTACTGGCGGGCGACTCTCCTTCCTGGGGATGGTAACCATGAGTACTAACTCATAAAACCTAGTGGTCTTTAGGAATCATCTTTTTTTTTATTTTCTTATTTGAGTGGAGTAAAATTTGAAAAATTAAATACAACTTTCTCCTCTGTGGTATCTGCTGCAAACTGCTGACTTTCCCTAGTGCTTCAGTGCGTTTGCTGGACATATGTTGTTTGCTGAGCTCCTATCTTGGTTCCATAGTATGTACATTTCTGTGTGCTCTGCTTTAGCGGTCACATGAGGCTCACCGGTGACGAGTCCTTTCACATTGTCTTCATTCATTCACAAAGGATTTGAGCTTAAAGATCCAGAGCTGACTATCCTGAACTCTTTTAGAAATACATCTGAGAAAAAAGGGAATATTAAAAACTGTAAATTAGGTAGTCATTGTGGATCTAGTTACTTTCTTATGCAGAAAGTACTTTTAGGTTAGAGTTTTTTCAATGTAAATAATATCCAGATTCAATTCAGCTTTTAAATGATTATGAGCCAAAGCTGACAAGCTGGTTATGTCTCCCACACCAAACACCCTTTATGTAAAGCTTATCTTGCCTTATTTGTTCCATAAATTTATAAGGGAATTGAAAATGAAGGCCATTTTTCATTTTTCCTGTCTGCACAAGGTTCTTGGACAAATTAGCTTACATATCATCATAAAAGGAACAAAAACTAGTTTTATAGGGAGAAGAACCAAAACCACTATTTCAGGCAACAACTCTATACAAATTATTAGGGGATTGCTTTACCTTTGTCCTCCTTCCCCTTACTTGTCACTTTCTCTTTCAGATATTGAATTTATTGAGTAGGTCAGCTAGTCAGAAGATAGAGAAACATCAGCTATTGCAATCCTTAGTGTAACTACAGGGTGGCGGTTGTCTTATGGCTCTTAAAGGGAAGAATGATTCATTATTTTCTTAGGAAAACAACACTTTAAAATAATTAGTGTTAATTTGACATCTATGATAAGTCGTAATATTAACATGGTATATAATTGCACTTCTAAGTTACAAATCAACAGATTTTATATTTAGAAATTCCCCACCTGTGTTTACTTGCTGTTCCTATTTGAAGAAATTAAAAAAAAAACTGCTAAAACCACATGATACAGGGGCAATACTATACAGAGAGCAGCTGAGTAATTATCAAGAAACAATAGCTCCTTTCACATAGATTGTCTTTTTGTATTTGAGAAAAGAACAGGACTTCAGTGAGTGGCTGATCTAAAAAAGTACCATAAACAGCAAATGTCATGCATATAAGCTCAATAATTTGCATAGTTTATAACCAGAATGAAAGGAAATTTTATGAATAAAATTGCCTATTTAAGACTACAAATTATGTTGGAAAATTATACTTGATTTATTTAAAATAGGAGCAAAGTTTTGTAAAATCTCCATATGCAGCATCACTATCTTACTTTAATTCCTTGTTATAAGAGAGATCACATGATATTTGAAAATTGTAGCTGAATATTAGCAAAATGACACTTTTTTTTTCTAATGCAAACTGAGGTTAATTTTCTAACTTCTTGAATTGTTTTTTTATGAGACAAAATGTTTTTAGATAAGCTAAGGTCATAGACTCACTGAATCTCTAGAGCTAATAGAGAAATTAGAGTTTAGTCCCATCTTCTCATTTCGAGGAACAAAACCTGAGATTAGTGGCTCAAATCTCAGCAAGCAGGAACAGATCCCAAACTTTGCACCATGTGTGAACTACATGAATGCTGAAGAGAGCTACCTACACACATTTTCCTTCTTCTCAATTTCTTTGCCTCTGTCCTCATACAGACTTTATTATCCTCTATTTTTGGACATAGTTTATATTTAGTCCTTTATATTATGTGGCCCCATGCCAAGAGCACAAGAAAAATTGTGTTGATTTGTTACCAAAAATAACAAGTTTATCTTTATTCTTTCTAACAAGACAGCTGAACTATCATTAATTACCAGGACGCTCCTTAAGACATCTACTCTGTGATATATTTGAAAAGGTATTCAGCAAATATTTGTTGAGTTAATAAATGAATTTATCACCATTTAAAAGTCTTTTTGGAAAGAGTATGAAAAGGCTTGCCTTTTTCTATTTAAATTCATGCTTCACACTATTTCTAGCTATCTCTTTAAAATTATATATATATGTATACACACACACACACACACACACACACATATATATATATATTTATAATCTGGTTATGTCACTATTTTCTATAAAAACCTTTCACTATTTCAGTGGAGAGAATTGGAACACCTGAGGATGGAGTAAGCATGACCCATGTAATCAGACCCCAACATTCTATATAGCAATGGAGACCACAGATTCTTAATAAATATTTAGAAAGTCAAGATTATATGAAGTTGGAGTAGTTATTGAAATGTAGTTAGAATTCATGTATTTCTACTGTAACTTTGTAGTAAAAGGCTATATTATGAGTGAACTAGTATTCCTCTGTGCATTTGCAATGTGACCTCAGACTATGTTCAATTTGTATTGAAATTTGTTTCCAAAGACAGAATACCTGTTGTTAGCAAACTTTTATGTCCATTCCATTATTTTTTAGTGTATGAACCTGTCAGAATTTTCAGTTCCCTCTGAAGTTAATGTGAAAAAAAATAAAACAAAGCAAGTAAATCAACAAACCAACAATTAGAATTAAAACAGAGGCACAAACTTCAAGTTATATCTAGATTTGGGGGAGATTTAGTATATGTTTTGTTTTTTTAAAATATTCTCACAAAGAAATATTTAGAAAAATTTAAATCTGGTCATGTTTATATTTCTTTCTTTGGTAATTAGTTTTCTCAAAGTCTAAAACCTGGTTGGCTTTTTACTGGATTTCATACATGACTCTAAACAGATGAGACATAAACTGTTCTATCCTTAATCATTATTTCTTTAGTTTAATAGCTGGGTAACATGATATGGCTACTCATTTTCTTCTGTTGACTGTGTGGATAGACTTTCTCAGATTTCTCAGTCTATTGGAAGATAAAGATTCTCTTTTTTCTCCCTTCATAAAGCTGCTTGTTTTTGGCTTTATTCTTTTATAGATCAGGAGATTGGGCTCAAAGAACTCTCTTTCTAAGGTTTTTGTAGTGGAAAGTGCTAAGAAAATACACAGACATATCCCTTGACTTAGGCTATGGACAAAGGCCCCTCCCCAAACCTGCCATTTGCTTGATTTCTCAGTGAGCGTTTCCATTGAGCCTCATGATATGTGTTGAAGAGGTCCATTAAAACAATACTTCTAAAATCATCTCCATGTTTCTATTCACATCAAATTGTACACTTATTAAGGGAAATATCTTTTTTTCTCCTAGAAACATGTATCATACCAGAAATATAAGCAATATGCCTGATAAATATTTGAGTTTTACTGCTTATATTTTTCTTCTAAGATTTTTTTTGGTAGCAATATTTTTGCCTATATGTCTCCATGAGCAAGGGAAACAAAGTGAAAAACAAATGGGACTACATCAAACTAGAAACTTTTTGCATAGGAAAAGAAACCATTAATAAAATGAAAGGGGAACCAATGGAATTGGAGAGCATATTTGCCAATGTTACACCTGATAAGTGGTTAATTTCAAAAATATATAAAGAACTCATAAAACTCAACACCAAGAAGGCAAACAACCCAATTAAAAAATGGGCAAAAGGACTGAATAAATACTTTTCCAAAGAGGACATACAAATGGCCCATAGGCATATGAAGAAGTGCTCAATGTCACTAATCATCAGAGAGATGCAAATTAAAATTACAATGAGATATCACCTCACACCATTCAAAACAGTTGTAGTCAATCAGTCAACAAACAACAAGTGTTGGCAAGGATGTGGAGAAAAGGGAACCCTTGTGTATTGTTGGTAGGAATGCAGACTGGTGCACCCAGAGTTAAAATCAGTGTGGAATTAACTCAAAAAAATTAAAAATGGAGCTGCCTTTTGACCCAGTGATTCCAATTCTGGGAATATATCTGAAGAAATCCAAACACTAATTAAAAAAAATGAACTCATGTTCATTGCAGCATTATTTACAATAGCCAAGATCTGGAAACAGCCCAAGTACCCATCAGTAGATGAGTGGATAAAAAAGTTGTGGTACATTTACTCAATGGAATACTACTTGCTGTAAAAGAAAAGGAAATCTTACATTTTGTGACAGCATAGTTGGACTTGGAGATTATTATGTTAAGTGAAATAAATCAGAAAAAGACAAATACTATATGATCTCACTTATATGTGGAACCTGGTGAACAGAATAAACTGACAAACCAGATACAAACAGAAGCACAGATACAGGGTGCAGACTGACAGCCGTCAGAGGGGAAGGGAGTTGGGGGCAAGATGGAAGAAGGTGAAGGGATTAAAAAAAATATGTATATAAACACAGACATAGACAGCAGTGTGGTGATAGTCAGAGGGAAAGGGGGTCGGGGTAGGTGGAGGTGGGCAAAGTGGGGATAAATGGGGACAAAAAGACTTTTGGTAATGTGTACACCATGCAGTGTGTGGATGATGTTTAATTGAGTTGAAGCCTGTGTAGTTTTGTGAACCAATGTCACCCCAATAAATACAATAAAATAAATTATGCCTGATAAGATATATATTCTAATATAATAAAAAACAGCAGTTTCTCTAATTTGTAGAAAGAGAGAAATTGAATCTGTCTTTATGAAATTAAGCAAAAATACTCTGTATAGTGGATATGGATATGTCAATCCATTATACATATTCCATGAAACAAGGTCAGCTAAAAAAGCTCTTGGACTAATAAAAACTTAAAGTACTCATTTTGATTTCCCTCTTTATCCATCTTTTTTCCCCCTCACAACTCTGTGACCCCTGGTTTTTAGGAAAACCCAATATTTTGAGGTCCATATATTGATATTTCCTGGGAAGTATCATGATAGCTGGCTCCAGTGTATATATTTTTGGTTCCAGTTAGTCTCAATTTGAACAGAGTTTGCTCTTCATATGCTGTTTCTCACATCATATATCCTTACCACAGTTTATTATAGAAGAGCCTAGTATCCTTTTTCCATTGTTCTACAAGGCAATCTACAGTTTTGATTGGTTGTGGGTTGAAGCTGATCACTTGTAGTCTTGGGAGTGTTAGCTAATATCCTTAAAATGACCATGATCCTGGGCTACAGGTGCATGAATATTCCAAAATATGTAAGTTCTAACTTTGACTTAGCTTAGTGGTATTCATTTGAATGCAATTTCTGATTCTTTAGTTGCACTCTGAGCTGATCTTCTGGAAGAATTATCTTCTTGGTTGATTTTGCATTATTTATGCATTGAAAATTGTTATTCAATATTGACCAAATATATTTTTTTAATCCTCACCCAAGGATATATTTATTGATTTTAGAGAGAGAGAAAGAAAGGGAAAGAGAGAGAAACATCAATTGGTTGCCTCCTGTACACACACAAACTGGGATCAAACCTGCATCCTAGATATGTGCGCTGACTGGGAATCAAACCCCCCAACTGTTAGGGTATGCGATGGTGCTCCAATCAACTGAGCTGCCTGGTCAGGGCCCAAATGTATTTAATTTAACACAGAATGCAGAAATAACCCAGTTATAAAATAAATAATTTTGCAGAAGACAGTAGAAAGACTATAAATATTAATAAAATATACTATGTCAACTCCATTAGCTGTTCCTTTTCTTAGGATAATTATTCTACATTTTTAATCCAAGATTAATTAATGGATTTGGGGGATCACAAGGAATTCAAATAGTTTCAGAAGAGTTTATTCCCAGTTTTCTCTATCAAAAAGCAATGTGCTAAGAAAACACAATGAGAAAACATGTGTTGCTTTGTTTGTAAAACAAATGGAAAATTATTTTCGTTCATTCTTCAAAGACATCTAAATTCTCAGCACAAATGACCAAACTCTCTTTATTATTCCATTAGAGAAACAAGTGTAATTTATTTACTGATTAAAATTATAATTTGGTAAAATGCTTAATACATACTTACCAATATAGAAAGTTAGAAAATATGGCATATGCACATGGTTCATACATTCATTTTCAAAATTAATTCATTCTAACACAAGTAATTATCAGTTATGACAGTTATGTAAATGATACTCAAGTAAAACAATTTCATGAGATATATCTTCCCAAGAAACTAATGAAATTTAAATAACAAAAGTAATCTGAGGTAAATAATAAAAAGTCTATTTTTAAAGTATTGTAGTGATTACCTGTAATCAATGGACTGAAATTGCCATGCTTATCTCAAGTTGGAAGTTACTATAGCATAGATAAGGGATTTCATAGCTGAATTGCATCTGAGTAAATTATAAGTGACAAGTTTTAAATTTGTATTATTTAATTCATAGCTTCAAATTTTTGCAGAGAAATAACATGAAAATCCACATAGTAAAATGAGTGTCAATCTTATTTTAGTTCATTTGTCATGGAAATCTTTTTTTTATTGCAAGAATCATTCCTTCAATTTAAAGTGAAATTGTATATGGGCTACCTATAAGTGATTGAACGAATCTTTTTAGAGTTTTATGTGTTTTCAATTAAACATTTTCATAAAAGAAATAAATATGAGCAGTGATTTTGTTTTCACTTTCAGTTTTCTAATGGTCTAATGAGAAGGTGGAATTTTGAGGCATTCAAAGAAAGATGAATTGAGAATTGATATTTGAATCTCTCCATTCCCTAGTTTTCATTAATATCTTTATCCAAACCCATAGAATGTACAACACCAAGAGGGAACCCTAATGTAAACCATGGAGAATGGGCGATAATGATATATCAATGTTAAGTTTATCAGTTGTAAGAAATGTACCATCTGGTGGGGACTGTGGATAGATAATAGGGGAGGTTATGTGTTTGGGGACAGGGAGTATGTGGGAAATCTCTGTATATTTCATTTAATTTTTCTGTCTTTTTAAAATTTAATCTTTCTTGTATTTTTTCATTACAATTTAGTTCCCTTATCCCACCTCTCCCAGCAGTCACCACACTGTTGTCCATGTTCATGAGTCTTTTTTCCTTTTTGCTCAATCCCTCCACTCTCTAAACTCCCCCCTCCATTAGCTGTCAGCCTACCCTCCAGCTATGAATCTGTCCCCATTTTCCTTGTTAGTTCAGTTTGTTTATTAGATTTCACACATGAGTGAAATCATATGGTATTTGTCTTTCTCTGACTGGCTTATTTCACTTAGCATAATGTTCTCCAGGTTTATCCATACTGTTGCAAAGGGTAAAATTTTCTCCTTTTTTATGGCAGAGTTGAATTCCACTGTGTAAATGTCCCATAGTTGTTTTATCCACTCATCTATTGATGGACATTTGGGCTGCTTCCACAGCTTGGTGACTGTAAATAATACAGCAATGAACATGGGGTTGCTTATGTTCTTTCAAATTAGTGTTTTGGGTTCCTTTGGATATATTCCCAGAAGTGGGATCGCTGGGTCAAAAGGGAGATAAATTAAAAATTTTTTTTGAGGTATCTCCATACTGCTATCAGCAGTAGCTGCACCAATCTGCATTCTCACCAACAGTGCAAAAGTGTTCACTTTTCTCCACATCCTCAACAGCACTTGCTTGTTGTTCTACTGAGGACAGCCATACTGACAGGTGTGAGATGGTATCCCTTTGTGGTTTTAATTTGCACTTCTCTGATGATTAGTGACACTGAGCATATTTTCATATGTCTATTGGCCACCTGTATGTCCTCTTTGGTGAAGTGTGTATTCAGGTCCTTTGTTCATTTTTTAATTGGGTTGTTTTTCTGGTGTTGAGTTTTGTAAGTTCTTTATAAATTTTGGATAAAGCCCTTTATCAGATATATTTCTATGTTCTTCCCTTCTGTGTGTTGTCTTTTTATTTTGTTGACAATTTCCTTTGCTGTGCAAAAAACATTTTAGATTGATGTAGTCCTGTTTATTTTTCTCTTTTGTTTCTCTTGCTTGAGGAGATATACCTGATAAAAAATTGCTATGAGCAATGTCTGAGATTTTGCTGCCTTTGTTTTCCTCCAGGATTTTTATGGTTTCATGTTTAACATTTAAGTCTTTAATACATTTTGAATTTATCCTTGTGTGTGGTGTAAGAACATGGTCTAGTTCCATTTTTCTGCACACATCTGTCCAATTGTCCCAACACCATTTATTGAATAAATTATCCGTAGCCCATTGTATGTGCTTACTTCCTCTGTTGAATATAAATTGACTATAAAGGTATGGGTTTATTTCTGAGCTCTCCATTCTGTTCAATTGATATATTTGTCTGTTTTTATGCCAGTATCATGCTGTTTTGATTACTATGGCCTCATAGTATAGTTTGATATTAGGTAGCATGATTCCTCCAACTTTCTTCTTTTCAGGATCACTGCTCCTATGCAGGGCCTTTTGTGATTCCATAGAAATTTTTGAAATATTTGTTCTAGTTCTGTGAAATACATCATTGGAATCTTGATAAGAATTGTATTGAATCTATAGATTGCTTTGGGTAGCATGGACATTTTAATGATGTTAATTCTTCCTACCCATGAACAGAATATGTGCTTCCGCTTATTTGTATCTTATTCAGTATCTTTCTTCAGTGTCTAATAATCTTCCAGGTACAGGTCTTTTACATCCTTGGTTAGGTTTATTCTTAGGTATTTTATTCTTTTTGAAGTAATTGTGAATGGGATTGTTTTCTTAATTTCCCTATCTGTTTGTTCATTATTGGCATAGAAAAATGCAACTGATTTCTGGATATTAATTTTGTATCCTGCTACTTTGCTGAATTCATGTATCGGTTCTTGCTGTTTCTTGGTGGAATCTTTAGAGTTCTCTATGTACAGTATCATGTCATCTGCAAATAAAGACAGTTTAAATTCTTCCTTTCCAGTTGGGATGCCTTGTATTTCTTCTTATTATCTGATTGCTATCGCTAGGACTTCCAGTACTGTGGTGAATATCAGAGGTGAAAATGAACACCCTTGTCTTGTTCCCAGTCTTAAGAGAAACACTTGTAGTTTTTGCCCATTGAGTATGATGTTGGCAGTGGGTTTGTCATACATGGCCTTTGCTATGTTTAGGTATCTTCCTTCTAATCCCACTTTGCTGAGAGCTCTTATCAGAAACAGATGCTGGGTTTTATGAAATGCTTTTTCTGCATCTATTGATGTGATCATGTGATTTTTATCCTTTATTTTGTTTATATTGTGAATTATAGTTATTGATTTGCAAATGTTGTACCTACCTTTCATTGCCAGAATAAATACCTCTTGATTATGGTGTGTGGTCTTTTTGATACATTGCTGTATTCTTTCTTTGTGATATCTTTATCTGGTTTTGGAATTAGGATAATGCTGGCCTCATGAGGTGAGTTTGGAAGCCTTCCCTCTTCTTGGATTTTATGAAATAGTTTGAGAAGGAGAGGTGTTAGTTCATCTCAGAATGTTTGGCAAAATTCAACTGTGAAGCCATCCTGTCCAGGGTTTCTGTTTGTTGGGAGTTTTTGATTACTGCTTCAATTTCACTAGGTGTTATCTGTCTATTCAGATTCTCTGATTCTTCCTGATTTGGTTTGGGAAGATTGTATGTTTCTAGGAATTTATCCATTTCATCCAGGTTGTCCAGTTTGTTGGTATATAGTTGTTCATAACACTTTTTTACAATCCCAAGTCCAAAACCAAATAAAGACACTGTAAATAAAGAAAATTATAGGCCAATATCCCTAATGAACATAGATTCTAAAATCTTCAATAAAATATTGTCATGATATTTTCTTACAATCTTTTGTATTTTTTTGGTGTCAGTGGTTATTTCTCCTCTTTCATTTCTGAGTTTATTTATTTAGGTCCATTCTCTTCTTTTTCTTGATGAGTCGTTAAAATTTTGTAAATCTTGTTTATTTTTTCTAAGAACCAGCTTTTGGGTTCATTGATTCTTTGTGTCATTTTTGGGGGCTCTATTTCAATTATCTCTGCTCTGATCTTTATTATTTTCTTCCTTCTACCCACTTTTGGCTTTATTTGTTGTCCTTTTTCAAGTTCCTTTAGGTGTAAAGTTAGATTGTTTATTTGAGATTTTTCTTGTTTTTGAGATAGGCTTGTAATGCCATGTATTTCCCTCTTAGGATTGCTTTCTCAGTGTCCCACAGATTTTGGATTGTTGTGTCCTCATTGATTTGTTTCAAGGTATCTTTTGATTTCTTCCTTGATCTCATTGTTGGTCAGTTCAGTGTTTAATAACATGTTATTTGGCTTTCATGTGTTTGCATGTTTTTCAGTGTTCTTGTGACTGATTTCTAGTTTCATAACATTGAGGTCAGGAAAGATGCTTGATATAGTTTTAGTGTCTTAAATTTATTGAGACTTGCTTGTGTCCTAACATGTGGTCTATCTGAAAAAATGGTCCATGTGCACTTAACAAGTGTGTGTATTCTGCTGCTTTAGGGTGAAATGCTCTGAAAATATGAAATCTGTTTAACCTAGTGTGTGGTTTATGGTTGCTGTATCCTTGTTGATTTTCTGCTTGGAAAATCTTTCCATTGAAGTAAATGGGGTGTTGAAATCCCTGACAATGACTGTATTTCTTTCTTTTTTAAAAAATATATATTTTATTGATTATGCTATGATAGTTGTCCCATTTTTCCCCCCTTTATTCCCCTCCTCTCTGCACTCCCACTCCCATAGAATTTCCCCTGCCCCTTATATCATGTCCATATATTGTACATATAAGTTTTTTGGCTTCTCCATTTCCTATACTATTATTCACCTTCCCCTGTCTATTTTATACCTACCATTTATGCTTCTTATTCCTTGTACTTTCTCTTTCTCCCCCTCATTCTCCCTTCTCCTCCACTGCTCTGATATCCATTTCTGTGATTCTGTTCCTGTTATAGTTGTTTACTTAGTGTGTTTTTGTTTTTTAGGTTCAGTCATTGATAGTTGTGAGTTTGTTGCCATTTTAATGTTCATAGTTTTGATCTTTTCCTTAGATAAGTTCCTTTGACATTTCATATAATAAGGGCTTGGTGATGATGAACTCCTTGAACTTTACCTTATCTGGGAAGCACTTTATCTGACCTTCCATTCTAAATGATAGCTCTGCTGGATAGAGTGATCTTTGATGTTGGCCCTTGGCTTTCATGACTTTGAATACTTCTTTCCAGCTTTTTCTTGCCTGCAAGGTTTCTTTTGAGAAATCAGCTGATCGTCTTATGGGAACTCCTTTGTAGGTAACTGTCTCCTTTGCTCTTGCTGCTTTTAAGATTCTCTCCTTATCTTTAATCTTGGGTAATGTAATTAGGCTGTGCCTTGGTGTGTGTTCCTTGGGTCCAGCTTCTTTGGGACTCTCTGAGCTTTCTGGATCTTCTGGAAATCTATTTCCTTTGCCAGGTTGAGGAAGTTCTCCTTCATTATTTTTTCAAATAAGTTTTCAATTTCTTACTCTTCCTCTTCTCCTTCTGGCACCCCTATGATTGGGATATTGGAATGTTTAAAGCTGTCCCACAGGTTCCTAAGCCTCTCCTCATTTTTTTTGAATTCTTGTTTCTTAATTCTGTTCTGGTTGAAAGTTTATCTCTTCCTTCTGCTCCAAATCATTGATTTGAGTCCTGGTTTCTGGTTTCCTTCCCTTTACTGTTGGTTCCCTGTAAATTTTTCTTTATTTCACTTTGCATAGCCTTCATTTTTTTCCTCCATTTTGTGACCATACTCAACCAATTCAGTGAGCATTCAGATTACCAGTATTTTGAACTGTGCATCTCATAGGTTGGCTATCTCTTCATCACTTAGTTCTATTTTTGGAGCTTTGACCAATTCTTTCTTCAGGCCATATTTCTTTGTCTCAGCTCACCCATTATGTTGAAAGGGGTGGAGCCGTAGGTATTTTCCAGGGCAGGACAACCCAGGTCACTGTGTTGTGATGCCATATATGGGGGAAGGGCCCAAGAGGGAACAGTGCTGCTTGCTTAGCTCTCCGCTGGCTTTCAGTAACTTCCCCCACTACCCACAGGCAAATGGGCCCTTCTAGTGCTAATTCCTGGGTGGGTGGTCTGTGTATGTTCTGGGACCCTGTGGGTCTCTCCAGTGAACTCTCCTGTGAGTCTGGGAATCTCCCACTGTTGCAACCCCCAGAGTTTTTACAGCCAGAGGTTCTGAGGCTTTCTTTTCCTGCACTGGAACCCTTGATTGCATGGTCTGTCTTACTCCCCAACTATTCCTCCTGGTTTATCCACATGCAAATGTGGGACTACCCCATCTTCCAGCTGCCACCTTGCCATGTGTCCTCTCCACCCTGGCTGCCTGAGTCCTCCCTTCCTACCAGTCTGGATGAATGTTTCTTCTTTAACTCCTTTGTTGTCGGACTTTCATACAGTTCTATATTCTGGTGTTTCTGTTTTTTTAAAAAAAATTTGTTGTCCTTCTTTGGTTCAAGATTTGCTTTATATATATAGATGCTCCTGTGTTGGGTGCATAAATGTTTACTAGGGTTATATCCTCTTGTTAGATTGTTTCCTTTATTATTATGTAGTGTTCTTCTTTGTCTCTTACTATAGCCTTGGTGTTAAAGTCTACTTTGTAAGATTTAAGTGCTGCAAGCCCAGCTTTTTCTCTTTTCCATATGCATGATTTATCTTTTTCTATCCTTTTACTTCTAGTCTGTATGTATCTTTTGACCTGAGCTGGGTCTCTTTGAGGTAGCATATATATATAGGTCTTGTTTTCTTATCCATTCTGCTACCCTATCTTTTGGCTGGAGCATTTAAGACATTTACATTTAAGGTGATTATTGAGAGATACATATGCAGTGCCATTTTATTGTTAGACTGTTTTCCTTTTATTTTCCTTTCTCCCTTCTCCTTCTTCTCCACCGTCTTTTCCTCCTCCTCCTCCTTCTCCTCCTTCTTCTTGCAAGCCCTTTAACAATTGTTGCAATATTGATTTGGTGTTAACAAACTCTTTTATCTTTTGCTTATCTGGGAAGCTCCTTATTTCTCCTTTGATCTTAAATGATAGCCTTGCTGGGTAAAATAGCCTTGGTAGTAGGTCCTTAATTTTTATCACCTTGACTATTTCATTCACTCCATTCTGGCCTGAAATGTTTATGTTGAACAATCAGATGACAGTCTAATTGGCGATCCCTTGTATGTAACTACTTGTCTTTGTCTTGTGGCTTTCAGGATTTTGTCCTTGCTTTTAAGCCTTGTCATTTTAATTGCAATGTGTTCTGGTGTCGGCCTCTTTGGGTCCTGCTTGTTTGGGACTCTCTGAGCTTCCTGAACTTGTGTGTCTTTTTCCTTCACTAGATTATGGAAGTTTCCAGTCATTATTTCTTCAAATATTTTCTTGATCCCTTGCTTGCTTCTTCTCTTACTGGCATTCACATGAGGAGATTGCTGTCCAAAAGATTTATTAATCTCTCTTCATTCTTGTTTAAATTCTTTTTCCTTTTTTCTTCTCTGCTTGGGTGTTTTGTTTTTATTTTTCTATCTTGTCTTCCAAATCACTGATTCTATTCTCTGTTTCATTTGACCGCCTGTTTATTCCTTCCAGTGTATTATTTATTTCAGATATTGCATTCTTTATTTCTGACTGGTCCTTTTTATGGTTTCTATGTCTTTTTTCATGCTGTTGAGTACTCTTATAATCATTACTCTCAACTCTCTATCTGATAAGTTGCTTGCATCCATTTCATCTAGTTTTTCTGGAGAATTCTCTTGTTCTTTAATTTGAGGTCTGTTTCTTTGTTTTCCCATTTTGGCTGCTGCTTTGTATTTTCCTTAGTTGTTCAACTAATCAGTTGTTAAAGTGGTCAGTTCTTAAACTAATCAAGCTGTAATAAGCAGCCATGCTTAAGCTCAGAGTGGTGGGGCAAATTAATTCCTAGGGGCAGGACTATTGCTTCCCTTCAGGCTGATGCCACTTGGAGGTGAGTGCTTTGCCTGAGGAAGATGGCTCCTGCAGTATGGGGAATGACTCCGCACAGGGATCCTGGAGGCTGTTTCTTCAGTTCTCTACCTAGAGCCACCAGCCCCAGATCCTACTCAAGCGTCTCTAATCCACTTTGCCCTCCCTCTGTCAGGGCCAAGGGTAAGTGGCTGCAAATGAATTTTTGTCCAGTGGTCTTTTAAGAAGCTCTCTATGTCTCCAGCTGTCTCTCCTTGGCAGACAGAAACCCTGCTGCTTTTCACAGCTAGATGTTATCTGGGTTCCTGTCTGGGTTGCTTAGGCTAGGGAGCCCAGCTTGGGGTTTGGACTCCACAGTTCTCAGGGGGAACCCCTCGGGCACTGAAATACGCCACCATAATCTCAGCTGGCACCTGTGAGAGCCCAGCCAGCCCTTTTGCATCTCTTCTGCACTCCCTACCAGTCTTGTGGTGAAGTGGTTTCTTCTCGCTGTTTGTGGCTACAAGGCTTCTCTCCAGCCAGTGTTCAGGTTGGTTATTCAGGATGATTTCTCTACAACTTAGTTGTAATTCCAGATTGGTTCTAGGAGGAGGTTACTCCTTTGCCAACTTGCATCCTCCCTTTTTATTGAATTTTGTTGTGAACCTGAAACAACTATAAAAAAATAATATCTCCTAAAATAAATGAGACTAAGATACTAGGTCCTAGGACTGTTGCAGAATGCTAACAGGAGTAACACTTGGGATTTTTCCTTCTATTGATGGTCCTCTAACATCACCCATGTTATTAGCTAACCATACATTGGGAAAAGCAATAAATGGGGTATCCTTTAGAAAACTTAGTTCTAGAAAAAAATGTTAAAAATTTTTTCTCAGGGAGAGTTATTCCTGTTTTTCCATTTGGCTGAATGTTCCTTAATGATGCAGATCACCCCTTATACTTACAAAGTGCATTGGACTCATACATCTCAACAGAATCTTTATGTCAAAAATTTTCTTTGGATCAAGATAGCCATTCTCTTGGTCAGAGTAGCAAATGTCCAGAAAATCTATGTATTGTGAATTAAAATAAAAAATTGATACAGACAAAACAATCATAGCAGAAGAAATTCTGATAAATTTAGAGTGAAAATAACATGAAAGAAGCTTAAGCAGACTATTCATTGAGCTCAGATACTGACCAATGTATAAACTACAGGTAATAAGCATATAGAATTCAAAAGGATATGTTAGGTGTCATTGAGACTTAAATATAATACTTGAGTAGAGTCTGGGAATACTTAATAAGGAAAAAAAGTGGTAGATTATACTGGTATTGCTTTTCATATTCATATTTTACATACATTATCATCACATTTCATCTTTAATAGTTTTTGGAGGAACTTAAGGAGCATTATAATTTGCATTTTAAAGGCAAGAGAAGTGAAGATGAGAGAAGTAGTTTTTCAAAGGTCACCCAGCTGGTAAATGTCAAAGTCTATAACAACCCTGATATGTTCCCATATAAGAAACCATGAGGTACATCCCAGATGGGAATCCATTTTTGTTTTTTTTAGAGAGAGAGGAGAAGGGAGGGAGAAAAACATCAATGTGAGAGGGAAGTATCAGTCGTTTGCCTCTCCTACGTGCCCTGACCAGGAAAGAAACCTTCAACGTCAGCATATGCTCTAACTGGAATTGAACAAGCCACCTTTAGATTTTCGGGACAATGCTCAACCAACGGAGCCATTTTGGTCAGGGCAGGAATCCATGCTTTTCAAGATGGAATCATGGTACCCAGCATTTGAGTAAGCCTTACAGAAGAGACAGTGTTATGAGAAGAGGTTAGCAAGACCACTGTGATTCTCTCATCTCACCTGCTTGTGAGATATGTAATTGGTAGAAAAAAATAAACCAGTACTACGAAAGTCCACTCAGATATCATCTCAGAGTAGCAGCATGTCAATAAATTCTTGGTTGCCTTGTTGGCATTTATATCCACAATTTTTTTTGAGAAGATTATGGTCAGAACTGCTACTGTGATCATGACTATGTCCATCAGGTGACCTTGAAGAAAGTGACCTGGAGATCACATTAACTGGGCATAAATAACCTGTGCTTGAGGAGGTAGGTATTTTAGATTTAAAGGTGTTCAGAGATGAGATATAAGACCATATTTTATGAGCTCTACAAAATTTGGGGATTAGATCCATATAGTGTAAGCTCAATTAATATATTGAATAGAGTGACAGTGAATGATATCCTGTTACTTTTGACAAAGTTCTCTTCTTCTACAAACTGCTGGTCAAGATATATCTTAATTGGAAGATATACCTTATTTACCTTATTTTCTATCTAGTTTTTATATATATATATAAGTATTCTTGAATGATGGATGTTAACTTATTATGGCAATCTTTTTTTTAATGTATATCTTTATCAAATCATTATATTGTACACCCTTAAACTAACACAGTGTTTTATGCCAAGTATATTTTAGTAGAGCTGGAAAAAAACAATAAAGTATCCCTGAATTTGTTTTTGTGTCCATTCATGATTGACACAAATTCAAATTGGGGAGCATATTTTCCATAATTTGTATTAACCTGCATTTTGATTATTTTTGAAATATCTATTTGTTGACATGTAAAATGAAAATACCGTATTGCAACTTTCAGGAAAAAAACAAAAAGAAGAGTGAGAGGTGCTGTATAGCTAGGGTTCTCCAGGGAAAAGTGGGATGGGGATAAAGGATGGGGCCAGATTTTAAGAAATCGGCTTGTGTAACTGTGGGGTTTGTTAAGTAGGTACAAAATACAATAGCTGTCTGTAAGTTCAGGTAAGAGTTGATGTTGTAATCTAAGATCTGAAGGCTGAAAACTTAGATAAGTTTTCCATGTTGCAGTCTTGAAGAGAATTCCTTCTTCCTCAGGGGATCTCATTCTTTGCTCTTAAGGTCTTCACCTGATAGAATGAGGCCCACATTATGAAGGGTCTCTGCTTTACTCAGTCTACTGATGTAAGTACTAATCATGTCTAAAAGTATATGTACAACAATATCTAGACTAGTGTTTGACCAAACAGCTGGTCACCATATTCTTGCCAAATTGCCAAATAAAATTAACCTTCACAGCTATAAAAAAGAGTGTGAATTATATCTTTCAGTCTTTATTTCTTTTGGTCCTCACCATACTAATCCCACCTATTACATATGACCTTTCAATATCACTCAAGCATAACAGAAACAGTTGGGCATTGATAAACATTGCATATGCTGATTTGAGTACATGGGGCAATTTCTAAAACAAAGCACCAATTTAGGACAGAAAAGGTGATTTCTAGAAAGTTTGCTATTAATTATAAAATACTTAAATTGTTTAATATTTTCTCAGAGAGTATCACTAAATTAATCTTAGTGTTTATCACATGACACTTAAAAATGCAAAGTGCTAGTAACTGTTTTAATTTTTTAAAAATTTATTGAGAGAGAGAGAGAGAGAGAGAGCATCAGTATGCTGTTCCACTTATTTATGCATTCAGTGGTTGCTTCTTGTATGTGCCCTGACCAAGATCCAACTTGCAGCCTTGGTGTATCAGGACAATGCTCTAATCAACTGAGCTTCCTGGCCAAGGCAAGTAACCACTTTTAAAAATAATGTGATAAATTATATTTTTAGACTAAATGGTATTAATTCACATTACTAGAAAGCCTTCTTCAGGGAAACTTGATTTTCATTACAGATCACACTAAGATGTTTCTTTTTTGTAACCGAAAGCAGATCCAGCTGCCTGTCACTGTGAAAGCCAATACAGGGCTGATGATGTAAAGGAAAGTGGTTAATTTTCAGGTGTTGGCCACCTGGAAGATGGGAGACTTATGTCTCAAAGCCTATCTCCACGTCTCAGTGGAGAGAGAGGTGTTTATAAGAAGGGAGAGGGGAACAGAACAAAGATATCAAGGGAGGGCGTTGCGAAGTTCTTTACATGCAGATGAGCATAGTCTGTTCTGATAAGGCAAGTGATGGTTTTGTGTGCATCACCCTGGTTTAGTCATCCTGGATTCATGTCATCCTGGATCCATGGTCGAAGGTCAGCAAATTTCCCAGAGATGGGATGCCAGAAGGTTGGAGCCTGTATCTTTCAAAATTAGTTCCTACAATTCTTATACAAACATGCTGTTTACCTACAAGCCACATGTTAGTCAGAGTCAGCACTTATGGAAACAATGTCGAAACAGTGGTGGGATGGGTTACAATTTCCAACCATTACATTTTTACTGTTACATATTCTTTCACATTAATAATATGCTATCCAAGAGTGAAGGAAAATTTATTCTATTGTATTTGTGATGCTCCTTTGTTGCAACTTTGCTTCATATTTAACAATAATGATGTAAAATTTTATTTAATACTATATCTGCAGCTGCACACATAGAGGAGACTTAACTGCATATTATTAAGTAAAAGAAGCCAATATGAAAAAGACTACATGGCACAAGACTCCACTGAATGACATTCTGTAAAAGGCAGAACTATGAAGACAGTAAAAAGATCAGTGGTTGTCAGTAGCTGGGTGGTGGGGTGTGGTGGGTGAATAGGTGGAGCACAGAGGATATTTGGAGCAGTGATACTAGTCTGTATGATATAATAATGGTGGACACATCTCATTATACATTATCAGAATCCAAAAATAAAATGAACAACGCCAACGTAAACTATGTATAAAAAACAAGGTACCTAAAGCAAAAGAAACTCCTAAATTTCCTGGATAAGAAGATACAATTATCTCTCAGTACCCACAAAACAAGAGAAAGTGACCGGTGTGGAAGAGATGTAACTAAAGAACTATGAGAGCTCAGTGGAAGGTGGTGTTACACACCACCCTACAGAACTGAATGTTTTCCAGTGGAGCCTTTCTTCAGTTTTTTGAGGAGGAAGATGCGACAAGATGTATTATTTAGGAAGATTAGTCTGGAAGCAGATTATGGAAAGGCTGAATTAGGGAGAGGGAAAGGGCAGTTAGTGGCATTTAGAAAGGTAATAAAGAGAGTATGGCTCCACCAGGATGGAGTCACCTAGGAAGGATGAAAGGGGGATGGATGTTGAGCCTCTGAAGTAAAGTTTGTGGAGCAAGAGTAAAAGAGAAAGAGAAAGTGTCAAAGGTGTGTGTATCTGGGTTCTCAGGACAATGCTGGTACTATCAGCTAGTGATGACCTCACAGGGAAAGGGACTGGTTTGGGAAGAGCAGAGCTCAGAAACACTACCCCTCCACTGCGAAGTTAAATTAAGTTCATAATAAAGTTAGACAAGTGTTTCACATTTGCTTGGAAGAAGGTGGCCATGTGGAGCTGACACTGGTGCAGTGCTTAGTGCCCTAGAGCATCTGGCAAGGTCTACACCAGCCATGACAATAAAGAGAGCCTCTCTAGACCAGGTGGTTCAGTCCTTTCCAAACGATGATCTCCTGGGCATCAGCATGGGCTATGGAGCCAGGTGGCCTGCGTGTGAGTCCTGAATCCACTGTTTGCTTGCTGTGAAACACCACACTGGTCACTAAACCTCTCTGGGATTATTTTTCTCTTTTGTAAAATGGAGATTATAACAATTCCTGCATAATATCATAAGTAGATGTGAATGGATGAAAATGCTTAGAACAGTGGCTGGGACCTAGTGAGTTTATGATTATCATTATTAATTTATACTCAAGATTTAATTCCTCACCTTTGAAGAATGAACACAAATAATCTATGTGTTATTTCAAAGAATTGGTTATAAATGTTGAGAGCTCTAATTTTTTGACTCAAATTAGAGTCTTCAAACCTCATCTTTATCTTTATTAAAAATGTGAGGTCAGTACCCAGGGATCCCTGAATAATCTCTCTCCTTTAGCTGTACAACATTGTAGAACTCTTCTTCTATATTTTACCCCACCTCATTCTGATTTAATACCCATTTACTTGGAATGTTCTGATGCAGTTTGGTCTATAAACAAACAAAAAAAATCAAAGATCTGTTTACCCATAGCAGAAGATAATTGAATGTGCAGTAGAAGATGTACTTGAATTGTGGTATCAATGTCAGGGATTAATAAATTCTTTTTTTAATAGTTTATTTTTCATTATATTTTTCCCATTACCACATCCCCCATATACCCCCTACCCCGATGATCACCACACTATGGTCTGTGTCTATGGGTCCTTTTTCTTTTTAGCTTGATTCCTCTTCTCCCCACCTCCTCCCCCCAGAGCTGTCAGCCTGCTCTTTATCTATAAGTCTGTTCTTATTATGCCTTTCAGAACAAAACTAGGTTCATGTAACTGAGGTATGGCAGGCTAATCAATACTTCTCTTAAAATTACTAAGCACTCATTGTACCCCATCTCTTTCTTCTTCCTGGACTGAAGCATGAAAGCCTTTGGAACTCCATTTACTAGCCTTTCTGACCTATCTCATGATTTTACTTTTTGTTCAAATACTGAACTTTATGACCTCCAAGTAGATATTTGAACCTGACCTGGTTTCCGTATGTTTTCTTTTTTCTTAGAAGTTTTAGCTGTACTCAATACTTTTCATGGACTATTTGTAAAAAGCTGTACTTAATACTTCTTGTGGATTATTTTCAAAATATTGTTAAAAGCCCAGGTCCAATTCTTGAGTTCCTTAATCATATTTTTCACTCTCCACATTTCAAAGTCCCACCATTAAATTTAATATGTCTAAATTTAAACTAATCCTCTTTACCACTATCAGCTTTACTTTTGGACTTCCATATTTCAGTCAGTGTCTGTCTTTCTCTCTCCCTCTCTCTCTCTGTTATCTTGCTTCTTACAGGTGGCCAGTCTTTACACCCTGCCAATAATTCCTCGACAATGTCTATTGAGCCTAATGCTTGCTCAGTGTAGTCTACTGCTTTTGTTTCCTTTCCAAAATCTCATCGTCTCATGCACAGAGTATTCCAGAAATAGGCTTGTTGTCATGCTTCCTTCTATATTCTTCACTCTGTGCTACATGATCCTACCAAGTGAATGTGTCCAGGTGTCAAAGTGGCCCATGTATGGCTGCTCTGCACCAGTGTGTCCACCATCCACTGAGATGTACAGCCCAAGTGCCCTTGGTGCCACATACACTGCCAGTTAGGGGACCTGATATCATTAAGAACATTGGGACATAGTTTGATTGGGATTATGGTATGTATTCAGGGCCATAGACTAGATGGGTTGAAGTTATGGGAAAGTCATTTGGTCTGTGTTCCCCCAGAGAAGAATCCATAACATGGGGCAGTCTTATGAGAGGTGGGTTCTGTTGAACTTCACTTGGGTAGCTGGTCTTCAAGAGGATGGAGTCTTGGATATAAATCACTGATGGAACTTTTCAAAAATATATATGCTCCAGCAATTCAGAAAAGTTAGGTTTGGGATGGATCTAAGATCTCTGTATTTTTAAGACTCTGTGGTTGATTCTGGATTTAAAACTGAATTTTAGTGGTTAGCTCCCACTCTGGCCAAGGAGGTTGACTTCCATGGAACTGTGCTGGAGGGCACAGGCAGAGATTTTCCAGGCAATGGTTGAGGAGCAGTTAGTGGTGCAGATTTTCACAAAGACCATTTCCAGCACAAGTCAGTCTCTAGAGCCTACAGTCAATACATGGTAGGAAGAAGGCTCCAGCCAAGTGAGAGAGTTTTCTTTACTATGGAGAACAGCTTGTGTAGGGCATACAGGAACCCTGAGCATCTGGATCAACATCCATCATAATGGGACTAATATTGATATTGACATATTGCTCTGATTGGAGTCTAAGATAAAGGTTCTTTGAGGAATGAAATTTCACAGGTTAGAGAAAAACTGCCTCTGATGTTTTTTCTGCACAGTTCTTGTTAGGAGCTAGTTAGAAAATGTGGGGCTAGAAATGTGGGACAGTTTTATAGGTTATAGGTTGAATTGTGTCCCTCCAAAAAATATGTTTAAATCTCAGCACTTGTTATCTCTGAATGTGGCCTTATTTGAAAGCAGTCTTTGTTGATGTAATCAAGATAAGATGAAATCATTTGGGTGGATCCTAATCCAGGATGACTGATGTCCTTATAACACGAGAAGACAGAAACACACAGAGAGAAGATGGCCATGTGATGACAGAGGCAGAGACCAGAGTGATACATCTACAAGCCAAGTGATGGAAAGGACTGCCAATAAACATGAGAAGCTGGAAGGGGCAAGGAAGGAGTATTCCCTATGGATTTTAGAGGGAGCATGGCTCTGCTCATACCTAGTTTTAGGATTTCTGGATTTAAAAATTGGGAGAGAAAAAAATGGTTATTTTAAGTCACCCAAGATTACAATACTTTGTTATAGCAACCTTAGGAAACAAATACAAAGCATTTTAAGTCTGTCCCCATTACATGCGGGAGATAATTTGGGGGAACTGTGTGGTCTTCCCCTGTAAAGACTCCCGATTCTGGTCAGGAACTTTCTTAATCCAATGGACAAAGAAATTAGTGGATTTGGAGAAAGGGATCAGGTCAGATAACTGATTTCTAAACCCCCAAGTAAAAAATCAGAAAGAAAACATTTTTTTTTTTTTACTGTGTACTTCTAATATTCTTTTTTTCCCTATAGAATAACAACAAAATTCGAATTGAGCTATTTTCCAATCAACCTGTTGTTTTTCTTTTCCCTTTAAATAAGTGATCATATACTTTTCTAATCATTTTTACATGTATCTTCCCACCTGTCAACAAAAGAACCAAACAACAGTTCTGTGAGGGGTATAACTTAAGGACAGGGTCAATTTCTGTTTTTTCATGATCGCTGGGGAAGAAAAGTCACAGTGACTAAACTGATATTAAACTGAATGTAACACATCATGCAGTTTGTCATATCCCTGAGGCCCATCTAACATCTGTCGTTCATCTGCTCTCAGTCAGGATCCATACTATAGTACTAACTACCTTTTAAAAAATATCTGAAATATAATTTTGTTAATTATTAATTATTTATCAATGCAAATTTATCTATAACTCCTTGGAAGTAGTATCTGGTTCCTTGAAGATATTTGCTGCAAAAGGTACTGGGAGTGAAGAATAATAATAACAATATTAATAATAAGAAGAAGAATAAAAACATCTAACTCCCATGGAACAATTACTACAGTACTAAGTGCTTTATATTCATTAATTTGTTTAATCATCACAATAGAAATTGTTAGTGCCTTTATTATAAAGATGAAGAGACTGAGGCTTGGAAAGATCAGATAAGTTGTCCTGAATCACTGCTCGTTGAGGGGAGAGTCTCCAGGCTCGGAAACGTCTCCCTGGAGGGCCACCGGACATCTGTAGAAGGCTCTCTGGCCCATGCTTTTAGAGTTAGGATACTACTGTGCGGCTAATACTTGGAACATTCTATTGACTGTTTCAATATATATATATTTTTGAATCAGTAGATTTCAGCAAAGTAGCTAGATATTTATTCTTCAAGTTGTAACCTAATCCACTGTATTAGTTCCCTGTCCTTACTGTAACAAATTATTCCAGCTGGGTGGCTAAAAACACAGAAATTTATTCTCTGACAATTCTGGAAGCCTGAGTCTGAAGATAGTTTCTCTGGGCCAAAATGAAGGTATCAGCAGGACCACATTCCTTTTCTGGGCTCTGGAGAGAAGGCCTTCCTTGTCTCTTCCAGCTTCTGGGGCCTGTCAGGATTCCCTGGCTTGTGGCTACATCTATTTCTTCCATCCACATATTGCCTTCTCTGTCTGTCTTCACGTCCATGTGCCTATCTTCTGGTTTCATCTAGATAGTCTAGGATCATTTACTCTTCTCATATCTTTGACTTAAATCACATCCTTAAAAGCATCCTGTGTCTTGATCTTGTTAGGTTTTTTTGGGGGTGAACCTTGCACAGGGCCTGGCCCACCCAAGAACTCAGTAAATGCTAATGTTCGCCAAATTGAGTCCATTGGTACTGTGGGGAGGAATATAGGATGGCATCTTTTCCTGTTGCTCATGTATTTTATTTTAACTGATTTTGTGGAAAATGCAAGTCTTGGCCTGGATTTTTCCTCTTAATCTGAATACTACTGAAGAATGTGCTGTACAAAAACTAGTTATTTAGAACTGAATATCTTATCATTCTAATTATTTAATCCATTGTTCTTTGCTTTTCAGATGGGTTGCCCCAGCTATTTGAAGTATTGTAGCTCCTTCCAGAAAAGGCACAGCGTGTATGTGTGTGTGGTGTGCATATGGGGGTGTGCATTGTGTCTGTGTTGTGTGTATGCACATGGGTGTGTGTGCATGTGGTATGTATTTGTATAAAGCATGTGTACACAGGGTATGTGTACATGCATAAGAGGTACAGCAAATACATTTGGGTTTGTAAAAGGCCTCATAACAACATCCCATCTTTAATGACCCTTCAGTTTCTTTCTGGCATGAAGAAGCACCAGGATGAATAGGCACTAGTGGTTGAAGTCTATTAATTACATTCAACAGGGAGGCCACTACCCATGTGAGTTCTGTAAATTGTATTAATTGCAGGAGTCACTACAGTTCTACAGCACAGTGCTTGGGAGCTCTGTTATCTCTCATCCATAACATAAATTCAAATGCAACCTCATCAGGTGCTTTTGTAGAATCATCCAATTAGATCATGTGACATGCAGAATGTTGGGAAGCTGATCAATGGGAAGAGCTCTAAGACAAGTTATTTTGCTCAAACAATATTAATATTGTTTACCCATCTAGAAGCATAAAAGTGATGGTAGAGATAGAATAAATCAATGATAAAAATAATAATTCTCTTAGATCTTTTATAATGAATTCAGTATTTTTTTTTATTTGTTAAATTTGTGAGTAGTATAGAAACTTTAGGCTGAGAAGAGAAATAGAGTAAGTATAGATTTTGTAATGATTTTACTAGACCAATTTTCTTTTAAATATTTTAAAATGTTTCATTAATAAAAGTTAATATATTATGATAAACCATCTTAATAAATTTTCACAAACAGAAAATACCCATCCAATTAGCACCTATATAAGAAACTGAATATAACCAGCACCTACGATCTCCACCCTTGGGCCCCTTTCTAGTCACTGAGCCTAGCCCCTCTACCTGCATAAGTACTCTCTTGACTTCTAACCTCATAAATTTATTTGTGACTGGCATGATTTTGGGAGTGGATAAAATGCTGGCAAAGTAAAAATATGAAATAAGTATTTAGAGAGCTTAGGACCTTAAATCCCCAAAAAGCAAAAATATATTGTGAATTGTGAGTTTATTTTGACTTTGACAAAGTAGTAAGAATGAAAATAGTTGGCAAAGTAGAAAAGAGATCTATATGGTAGCCATATAAAATAATTTTTTGTGGAAAAGATTGAAAAATTTATATTTCATTATATTTTGGAAGTCATTTCATAAGTACACAGGTGGTTGTCTTGATAACTATAATATTTTAAATGTGACGGCTGCTAGAAAGTGTCCATGGTAGGTCTTCTAAAAAGCATTGAGATAGTGGTAATATTTCATTTGAGATAACAGAATGGTAAATTAAATAGGGCCAGAGAGAAAACGTTTAGGGCTGTGGAGACAAAGTGTGTTATTTCAACACCAATGGTAGTTGAACCTTGTATATGGATGACATCAATACCCAAACAAAGCACTTGAACAGAGTGAGTCCTGGGGCCCTGCGTGGTGAGTGGGAGATAGACTGCTGGGGACTTTCCAAAGCAAAGAATAAAGAAGTTTTAGCGGGAGGAAAGTGACTCATGCAACTCAGCATCTTGGAATTGGAGGTTTAAATATTTTAACAAGTTAGCAGTGATAAATAGTAAAAAGTTTAGAATAATGAGGTTCAAAAAAGGGTTTGAAAAATCAGTGTCCCTGACAGATGGAATTTCTGTGGAATGGGGGTTGTAGTAGTGAGGAGGGGGTTGGCCAAGAAGATGCACCCATAGCAGGAGTATGGGGACCATGCGAGCTTCCCTAGAAGCATTAAAGGCAACTTATGTGGGTGATATGTTGCATTGGTCATAGGGTCATATCCTATTCTTGTGCACATAATGAGATATCCCATTGTTTGTTTCTTTTAAGGAATAAACTTGAGATTTTAAAATATTTCTTTTACTTTATTGAGAAATGATTGGGAATAACTGGCAGATATAATTTGATATATTAAATAATAATGCCTAGATTTTTTTGGTTATCAAATACTCATTTGAGTAATTTTTGGCATTTATTTTAACACAGTTTATTTAAACCTTCTGTGTCAGTTAATACAGTTTTTAAAAGTGCAATACACAGCTTATTGAAATGGCTCCTATGGTACAAAAATATATCTATGGATGATTGAGAAAAGACCCAGTGTTTTCTGATGATTCTCTGCAGTCTAGATGTCTGAAATGGGGTTGAGAGGTGTCTTGCAGGCATGATTTGTTGACAGGAGACAACCCCTAATGTGAGTTTTGTACTTGAATCAGACTTTCTTGAGTTTCCCACTCTAGAGGGTGTTTACAGATCAGTTTTAAAACTGAAGTCTTCAAATGCAAAGGAGCCTTTGCATTTTCTTGTCCCTTCCTACTTTATTTCTCACTCCCTTGTCATATTGTATGATGATTATTTGTGCTGTGTCTTACCTCACCCACTGGAATTTCACCTCCTTGACAGCAGGAATTGGGTCTTTCTTTTTTAAAAAAATACCACCATACACATTGTCTCCCTGTGTGCCTGGTACATAGAAAATGCTCAGTAATTTCTAGAATGAATGAATGATTAGTTATACATATGTGTATACACATACATACACAGAAAAAGTCCAGCCATTCTTAATATAATGAGAATGGTTTGTGCAACATTGATGCAACCTGGCAGCCAAGGAGAGTGGACTGGAATGTACATGAGTGAACAAGGATGACTTCACTGTACTAGTCAGTTGGGGCAGTAGAGTGAGTGAGTGTGTATACTGTGTGGCCATCACATTTAAAATGATTGAGAGAGTAGAACAATGACTCTGCATCAAATTTTGAGTGAAGCTTGAACATTCCTCCATGGAAACTATTTGGATGATTCAGAATCCAAATAGTTATGGCCCACAGGTGATTGGCAGTTTCCTCACAACAATGCACCAACTCATGCATCACATCTCATGCAGAGATTTTTGGTGAAACAAACCACTCAGGTGACCCAGTCCCCCTATGGCCCGGATTTGGCACCCTACAACTTTTGGATTTTCCCCAAACTAAAAAGGGAAAAGATTGAAAGGGAAGGGATTTCAGACTGTTGAGGAGATTCAGGAAATATGACAGGGCAGTTGATGGTGATTGGGAGAACTGTGTGAGGACCCAAAGTGTCTAATTTGAAGAGGACTGAGGTGTCATTGTTCTATGTACAATGTTTCTTGTATCTTGTGTCTTTTTCAGTAAATGTCTCTATTTTTCATATTACATGGCTGGATACCTTCTGGAAAGATCTTGTATATCTTTAGTCACATACTAATACATATATAAACACACATATATATGTACTATATTTATATATGTAAGATTTATATTCTGGTAACAAGCTGTTTTGTGTAACTGTTTTGTGCAACTGCTTTACTTTATGTAATACATGCATGTCTTTTACTAAAGATGCTAAATTTTACTACTTATTAACAAAAGTAATTAATCTTGTAGCTTCATTTTTCAAGAGAATTAATCTCCCTTTTCTGCAGCATTTACATTTATGTTTATTTAAATGGGCTTGAAATTCTTTATGGACTCTGTTCCTCCTCCTTCAAATACAGCAGAGTAATTTTTACCCTCATATTTTCTGATAATTTGACATTAGCATAAGCTTAAACTGTCAAGAAATCAGAGGACACTGATAATCTTGAAGTTATAATTGAACAAAAATGATTGAACAAAAACAGATATAATACATCTGTCTTTGGTTCCTGACTTGCCAAATGATATTTCAGAATAAATTATTTAACTATTCAAATTTAAAGTCCAGCCATGTGAAATTTTAATGTCAATTTTTATATTTTATTCTCCCTTAAAATAAAAGTGAATACTTCACAGCTTTTTTGAAATCAAAAGATCCTCTATAAAAATTAATAGCTGTCAAAAATGAATGTTTCTTGCAAAACAGCTGTTATTTATAACAGTGCCAAAGCATTCTTCCTTGAGTTATTTCAAGATACTAGGAATGACTGATAACAGACAAAATGATAAATAATACAATTAAAAGTCTAACTTTTTCTAGCTGGCTTATTCCAATAAAAGGCACTATTTTCCTTTTTATCTGCATCTAAAAAAGCTTCTATCACCTCATATTACTTTAGTGATTCATCTAAGTAAGATTAAACAAAGGATTTTGCTTCACAAAATTATTTTGAAATCCTTGATTAGATTTTGTGATGTTGTATTGTTTATATAAAATGCATGCAACATCTTCTCAGGGGACTCAAATCTTTTTTAAAAGAAAGTTAAAATATCACAACCATAATATAAGTAATTAAAGTATGTAATATATATGTAATCAATCAGTACTAAAACAGGTTTTCTAAGTTGCCTTAATACTCTTTCCCAATATACCTGTTTTAGATATTCATAGCTAACTATTTGTTATAGTTTTACAAACGTATTAGACTAAATGTAACTTTTACATTTTTTATCATCCTTATATATTCCTCTCAAGATGGCAGCCTCCTTATCAGCAAATGGCAACACCATCTGTCATGTTTGTCCAGCCAGAAATCTCAGTGGCACCTGTGGCTCTTCTTGCCCTTCTCCTTGCTACACCTCCACTAAATCAACAAGTAACAGATACCTCACACTGTTCACTTCCCTCGTCTGCATGACCATCTCCTAATCCAGGCTTTACATGGCTACTCCTCTGGGTACTTACTGGCATTTGCTGCTCCTCTTCTCGCCTCCCCTATACCATCTTTGTTTTATGGTCTTAAATTACAACCACTTTTTTTTAAAGTGTAAATCAGATCATGCTGCTCTTTCATTTAAAACTTTTTGGTTGATTTCCATTGCTGTTGGAAAACATCCAAATAATTCACTGGTCTATAATTCCCTGCACAATTTGGCTCTTTCGTATCTGTCCATTTTCTCCACCCTTTTACTCCTTGCTCACAATGCCCTCTAATTAACTTTGCAAATAAAGGTCATTTTTCATACTCGAGGCCATTGTGTTTGTTGTTTCCTTTACCTAGAATACCCTTTCTAAACTCTTTGCATGGCTGGTCCATGCAAAGGACCATTTGCTGGTCCTTTTCAGTGTATGTCAGATTTAATAGGAAGCCAAAATAAACAATAGTAAAGGTTGAGGCAATGGCTATGTTCTGCCACTATGCTAGGCACTTAGGAGATGTCTATATCTATGTCTGTAATCTATTGTCTTTCTCAAATATCACCATACTCTGTTACTCCATATTCTGCTAAATAATGCAGGAATAAAGATCAATATACCCAGTGTAAAAATACTTTGTAGAACACATTTGAAATAAATATTTTCTTGTAAAGTTTGATTAAAACAAAATATTCACTTAACTAGGAAAATGTGAACATACTAGCTAATTGAAATTTTGTTGCATAAAATACAGGACATTAATTCTAGATGATTTGAAGGTTGACTAAGTGTTATGGATGAATATTTTGTTCATTCATTCTCTTAGCAGATATAGCTTGTATATCTATTATAACATATAAAGCTATGTATATGATTAGTATACATTTTTATTTATAAAAAATCCTCAATAAGCTAGGCATGTTAGTTTTCATACTTAGTTTATTGAATATTTTAAAATAAAAGCATCTTTTCATAAATGTTGAATCTTATTTAATGAAAAAAAAATTTTAAATGTTTAAAAAAACACTGGGTATTATGCAATTATTAAATAGAGTGAAACTAGTAGTTGACTTTGGAGGTCAAGTTGATTGTTTCAAATATCTGTGTAAATTATATATCTACATGTAGTGAATTTTAAGCATTTAATCATCACTTTTAGATAAATTTTATATAAATTGTTCTAGCATATTATTAAATTAAAGTAATAAACATTTGCCAGATGTGTATAAATTGCTTCAGGAAACCTTAATTTGATATATTACAGTAAATGGTTTCTAAACAAGATTTTGGAACACTGTTCATCAAATTATATCATTAATTTAATCAGAGAGGAAAAAGATTACTTTCCTGATATGAATTTTCAAATAATAATTAGAAGAGATTTTTTATGAACCTAATACATGTACAATTATGCATCTTTTTAGAACAAAGTTTAAGGATAACTCCAGAAATCTTTTCTTCCCAAGAACATAAGCAGCTATTCTATTGGTGATGGAAGAATACAGATCTCTGTGCCTTTGATCCATGACAGCAAAGCCAGGTTAGTGAGAGACACTGACAAGTGCAGAGGAAATTAAAGCAGGAAGAAGTGGCTGAGAGGAAGGGTTGGTAGCAGAGCCCTCTGAAGTAGGTGGCTATACTATGCGGTGAAACAAGTAACTCTTGTTTGTAATGTGAGGATCAGAAGTTGTTCTGTGGTTGTTGGAACAATCCTAACCTGGCAAAAGATCAGGGTCTAAACACTAAAATGGATGGATATGCTGTTTTTTGTTTTTAAGTAGCCTTTCTAGGTAAGAAAAGAATGCCAAAAAAAGTGTAAATGGAACAAAAGTTTCTGTTTCCATTTATAGACATATGTGTACATGTCAGCACTTTCTAAACGTTCAGGAGAACTAATTTCACATAAAAATGATCAACAGACAAGTATCTTATCCTTTGTATAGGTCATATACTATACAAAATAAAAAAATACTTCTGCCCTGTTTTCAAATATTAATTGACCATAGAGACATGGGTTTATTTCTGGGCTCGCTATTCTGTTCCATTGATCTATGTGTCCATTCTTATGCCAGTACCAGACTGTTTTGATTACAGTGGCCTTGTAATATAGTTTGATGTCAGTTATTGTGATCCTTCCTACTTTGTTCTTTCTCCAGATTCCTGCAGCTATTTGGGGTCATTTATGGTTCCATATAAATTTTTGAATTTTTTTTCTATATCTGTGAAATACATCTTTGGTATTTTATTAGGGATTTCATTGAATCTATATATTACTTTGGGTAGTATGGACATTTTGATGATGTTAATTCTTCCAATCCATGAACATGGAATATGCTTCCATTTATTTGTGTCTTCCTTAATTTATTTCTTCAGTGTTGTATAGTTTTCTGAGTACAGGTCTTTCACCTCCTTGGTTAAGTAAAAATAGCCTCTTCAACAAATGGTGTTGGGAGAGCTGGACAGCTACATGCAAAAAAATGAAATTCAACCACAAACTTACAGTATACCCAAAAATAAACTCATGATGGATGAAAGACTTAAATATAAGTTACAACACCATAAAAGTCCTAGAGGAGAACATAGGCAAGAAACTCTCAGATATTCCATGCAGCAATATTTTCACCAATATGTCCCCTAGAGCAAGGAACATAAAGGAAAGAATAAATAAATGGGACTTCATCAAAATAAGAAGCTTCTGCACAGCTAAAGAAAACATCAACACAATGAAAAGGGAACCTACTGTATGGGAAAATATATTTGCCAATGATACTTCAGACAAAGGTTTGATCTCCAAAATATATGAAGAACTCACATGACTCCACTCCAGGAAGATAAGCAATCCAATTAAAAAATGGGCAAAGGACCTGAAAAAACACTTCTCAAAGAGGACATAAACAGGGCCCAAAGACATATGAAAGGATGCTCAACCTCATTAGCCATCAGAGGGATGCAAATTAAAACCACAATGAGATACCTCTTCACACTGGTCAGAATGGCCATCATAAACAAATCAATAAACAACAAGTGCTGGTGGGGTTGTGGAGAAAAGGGAACCCTAGTACACTGTTGGTGGGAATGTAGACTGGTGCAGTCAAGGTGGAAAACAGTTTGAAATTTTCTCAAAAAGTTGAAAATGGATTTGCCTTTTGACCCAGCAATTTGGCTGCTGGGATTATACCTTAAGAATCCTTAAACACCAATTCAAAAGAACTTATATACCCCAATATTCATAGCAGCACAATTTACAATAGCCAAGTGCTGGAAGCAACCTAAGTGTCCATCAGTAAATGAGTGGATCAAAAAATTATGGTACATTTACACAATGGAATACTATGCAGGAGAAAGAGAGAAAGAACTACTACCCTTTGCAACAGCATGGATGGAACTGTAGAACATTATGTTAAGTGAAAAAAGCCAGGTGGTGAAAGACAAATACCACATGATCTCACCTATAAGTGGAACCTAATTAACATAACAAACAAGTAAGAAAAATATAACCAGCAGCATTGAAAGAAAAAGCAAACCAACAGTAATGAGAGGGGAAGAGGGAGGAAGATAATGGGGGAAAGAAGGGGAAGGGTCAAGTCAAGGAACATGTATAAAGGACCCATGGACAAAGCCAAAGTGGGGAAGGATTGACGGTGGGAGATGGGGGTTGGTGGGGCAGGGGAAAGTGGTGGTGGGAAAATGGAGACAAATGTTTTTGAACAATAAAAAATAAATTAATTAATTAAAAAAATAAGGAGCAGAATAATTCCTTACAGTCAAAAACATTGCAGGAAGTGCCTACAAAACAATTCAAAACTGAATCTTACTGTTCAGAATGAGCTAAAAGATGTTAAGGAGTGCTACAAGATATTACCTTCTTCTTACATGAGGGTTAGGAGATTGCTGCTAATGCACATTCTATTTTGACTGAGAAAATTTCTCATATTAGAGTCTGTCTCTTCAAATTCCCTAGCCTTAGTACCAACCCTGTTTTTTCTCAAGACATTCAGTGGCAGGTAACAGAAATACCATTCAAATAGAATTTCTTTAAGAAAAAGGTAAATTGTTGACTCAGATAATGGAAAAGAAAGGGGTTGGATCTTATGGCTTCAGATAAGGTTTGAATCAGAAGCTCAAATAAGTTTTGTCAAGGCAACAGTTTTTCTATCTTTTGTTCCTACATCCACCAGATTAGGTGCCTTAAGAGACCAGTTCCATGTAGTGGGAGAGAGGGCCATCAATAACCTCAGTATTAGTATTTGCCACCTGTTAAACCCCAGATACATGCATCTCTTTCCTGAGTGCTCCAGTCAAGATTCTAGTGACTCTGATAAACCTAGCTTAGGTAACATGACTACATTTGATTTAATTACTAGAGACCCAATTACTATATATTATCTGATTCAATTACTACTGGCCAGCTGCACGTGGATATCATCAGTTTAAATAGGATTACATGAACCAAGAGCAAATATGGGTTGGCTTTTAAAAAACAATGTGCAATTTTATTCCCAGAAGAAGAAAGAAAGGATATACTGGTGAAAAGGGCAAACAAAATTTCCTCAACAGGATACCCTGATGACAGGAACATATGCATATATTCACAAAGTTTTACAATTTTACAGATTTTTACAAGCGTATCACTTTGTACTCTGGAGAACGCAAATGGGATTTTTGCTTCTATATAGATGGTCGACAACAGCAACAAAAAAATGTGATGAAGAGAAATGTATGACAAGTTGTTATTCTGCATACAAGTCCTGTTTTTGTCAACACTCTTTTTTTTTATTTTGAATTTAGAACTCCTAAGTTGAGTCTTGATTGTTACTGCCCATTTGTGTGAGATCAGCCCTCAGTGTGGCTGACTGTGAGGTTCCAACTTGACTGTGGTGTATTAATAAAAATATTACTGTATTAATTAAAATATTGCTTTTTAATGCTAAAGTTCACTTATAAGTATTATTTATCCAAATCTACAGTAATTGCCTCATTCCCACTTACTGCTCTATCCGTGTCATTCCATACCTGCATCAGGGATGAATCCTAAGCATTTCAAGAAACTTGGGGATCAGCAGGAAGGGCAAGGACAGGAAGCCATCTTGAAGACTCCTATTTCTATTTTATGGTGTTTGTAAGAGAGTGCAGGTTATATTTTAGGCATCCAGTCTAATAATTTAATTCCCAAGTACCTTTCTCCTGAAACCAATCTATTTAAATATAAACAAAAGTGAGATATCCAAGATGAAGGCAGAGAAGAGAGTTACATTCATCATCTCCCAGGACAAAACTGAAATTACAATGAAATTATAGAACAATCATACTGAATAACTAACTAAAGACTAGCTGAGGAGAAGTATAATGACCAAGGATTTATAGGGGAAGCCACATTGAGACAGGTAGGAAGGGCAGAGACAAGAAGAGAGCTGGCTTCACTCCTGTGGATGGTGATTGAGGTTCTGGAGGGATATCTCAGCTGTGAGAGGTTCCTTCTGAGAAGTATGGAGTCTAAACCCTAAGCTGAGCTCCCCAACCCAAAGCACCAGTGCCAGGAATAAGTGCTAACATAACATTTGGCTGTGAAAAGCAGTGGGATTTCTGTACACCAGAAAGAGATGGGAGTCTTCTAGAGGCACATGCACCCTTTTAAAGGTCCAACACAAAATTTTGTGAAAAGCCACTCACCCAAGGCTCTTGCAGAGGAAAGGTGGGGCAGACTACAGTTGCAAGAAGAAAGCCTGGGGTTTGTGGTTCTGGGAAGGGAGCTGAAGAGACAGCTACCAGAATCTCTGTGCTGAGTCATTCTCCCATACTGCAGACACAATCTTTTTTGGGTGAAGCTTTGTCCTTCTTGTGGCATCAGCATGGGGGAAAACAATAGCTCTTCTCTTTGACTCTTTCTCACTGTGCCCTGTGGAGCTTACACCCTGCCGAAGAGTACAACAAGAAGCTCTTTCAGTGACTGAGCCTAACAGCCAGCAGGCAAAGGCAGGTGGAGGCAGATCTCGTCAGTGACTGCCTTGTTGGGACTTTTGCTGACCTGCCCCTGGGCCCAGTGCTGGTAAAAAACATCCATGATGCACAGCTTGGTCCTCCCCACATGTACTCAGGCTAAGGAGAGGCAGCCACAAACTGTGGTTAGCTTGTTGCTTCCATAAGGTAGCCAAGGACAAGTCACAAGCAGCATCTTACCTTGGCCTACACTAGAGTCTTTCTCAAGAGGCCCAGAGCATTGAGTGGCCAACTTAAGATAACATCAGAGCAGGATCCAATAAGCTTTACAAGCAGCATATCCAATGGAAGATCTCAGCAGGCACTAAACTCTGCTGAGTCAAATTCCTTTTTGTGTGGTCAGTACATCTGCACAGAAGCTTGCACACCATAGTCATGTTGGAATTTCATGGTTAGCCAACCTGAGGACCAATCCCATGCATGAATAGGTTAATAGCAATCAAGACTCAATTATAACAGAAGGGCCAACATAACCCACAGAAGGGACATTCCCGGAGCACCCAGCTCTGGTAATCAAGGAGATTGTACCACCAAACCGCACAGAATATCTATTACATAAGGCCAACCCAGAAGGACTGGGAGTCACAGCAGATTTATCTAATATATAGAAATAAATACAAAGAGGAAGCCAAACTGGGGGAGACAAAGACACAGACACCAAATAAAAAACAGGGAAAATTTTCAGAAAAAAGAACTAAATGAAATGGAGGCAAGCAATTTATTAGATACAGAGTTTAAGGAAATGGACATAGAAACCATAAAAAAGACCAATTAGAAATGAAGACAATGATATCTAAAATGAAGAATACACCAGAAGGAATAAACAGTAGTTGGGTGAAACAGGACCAAATGAGCAATTTGGAAGACAAAGTTGAAAAAAACACTAAGTCAGAGCAGCAAAAAGAAAAAAGATTTAAAAAAAAAAAATGAGGACTGATTGATTAAGGGACATTTTGGACAACATGAACTATAACAACAACTCATTATAGGAGTACCAGAAGGACAAGAGAGAGGGAAGGATCAATAATGTATTTGAAGAAATGGCCACAAACTTTCTGAACCTGGTGAAGAAAAAAAAGACACAGAAGTCCAAGAAACACAGAGATTCCCAAACAAAATGGACCCAAAGATGCCCACACCAAGACACCTCCTAACTAAAATGGCAAAGGTTAAAGACAAAGAGAGAATATTAAAAGCTACAAGAGAAAGACAATTAGTTATCTGTTACAGAGCTCCCATGAGGTCATAAGCTGATTTCTCCACAGAAACATTTCAGGCAAGAAGGGATTGACATGAAATATTCAAAATGATGAAGAGTAAGGATCTACAACCAAGGCTACTTTAGCAGTGAGGTAATCATTTAAAATTTAAGGAGAAATAAGAGCTTCTCTGGCAAGAAAACCAACAGGAGTTTGTTACCACAAATGAGTTTTACATGAAATGTTAAAGGGTCTGCCAGAAGATGAAGAAGAAGAAGGAGGAGGAGGGGGAGGGGTAAGGGAAGGAGGAGGAGGAGAGGAATAATAATAATAATGATGAAGAGGAGGAAGAGAAGAAGAAAGAGAAGAATATAGTTAAAGAATAAAATGGCAAGAAATAGGTATTCATCAATAATCACTTTAAATGTAATTGGCTTAAATGGTACAATCAAAAGACATAGTGTAGCTGAATAGATAAGAAAACAAAAGTTATAGATAGATATAGATTAAATATAGATATAGATATATCCTACAAGAGACCCACCTCAGAACAAAAAGATACACACAAACTGAAAACAAAGGGATGGATAAGATATTTTATGTAAATGGAAATAAAAAAAAATGCTGGGGTAACTTCAGAGCATTTCACACCAGGCAGCAGAATATATATTTATTTCAAATGCATCTGGATCATTATCTAGGATAGACCACATGTTAAAACACAAGAGAATCTCAATAAATTGAAGAAAATTAAATCATATCAAGCAACCTCTTTGACCATAATAGTATGAAACTAGAAATTAATCACAAGAAAATTTGAAAAACATGTAAAGACATGGAAGCTAAGTAAGATGTTACTAAACAATGAATGGGTTAACAATGAAATCAAGGAAGAAATCAACAGATAGATACCTTGAAACAAAAGACTATGAGAGCAAAACAACCCCAAATCTATCAGACACAGGGAAAGCAGCCTTAAGAGGGAAATTCATAGCATTGCAGGCCTATCTCAATAAACAAGAAAATTTTTAAATAAACAATCTAAACTTACACTTAAAGGACATTGAAAAAGAACAGCAAACAAAGCCCAAAGTGAGTATAAGGAAGGAAATAATAATGTTCAGAGGAGAAAGAAAGAAAATAGAGTCTAAAAAACTATAAAAGATCAATGAAACCAAAAGCTGGTTTATTTGAAAAGATAAACAAGATTAGCAAACCTTTATAAATGCTAAGAAAAAGAGTTCACAAATAAAATCAGAAATAAAATGGGAGAAGTGACAACTGACATACAAAGGATTGTAAGAAAATATTGCAAACAGCTATATTGCAACAAATTAGACAATTTGGAAAACTTCTGGAAAATGGATAACTTCCTAGAAACATACAAATTTTCAAAACTTAGGTAGGAAAAATCAGAGTACCTGAAATGAGAGAATACAACTAGTGAAATTGAAGCAGTAATCAAAAACTAACAACAGGAATCAAGATGGCAGAGGAGTGATTGGAAGTCACACTGCCCTCCTCCCAGGATCAATCTCGAATTACAACTAAATTGTGGAGAAATCACCTGGAACAGACAATTGAACAATAGAGAGAGAGGAGCCATATAACCTCGGACAGACAGAACTGTCAGCTTTAGCACAACCTAATTGCCACTTACTCAAGTCTCCAGCAAAGGTAGGGGCAGAGTGGGCTGGAGACACCTGAGGAGAGACTGGGAAAGGAGGCTTTGGGGAGAGAACTGAGAGAGTAGCCTGTGGGATCCTGGTGTTGACTCATTCTCCATGTGGCAGCAGCCGTCTTGCTCAAGCAGACCATTTCCCTGAGTGGCAACAGCATAAGAGGACCCAATAAGCCTGCCTCCAGGAGGGACTCTGCTTCTTCCCCATCTAAGCCAGCCTATTGAGTGCAGAGTGACTAGATTAACAGCTGAAGGAGACAGCAACAGACAGTAGATTACTGGAAGTCTGGAACAGACTACCAAGGTCACACAGGGTCAACATCTGATATCATCAGAGGTAGTTCCAGAAAGAAAAGACACTGGCCTCCTACCACAGAAGTTAACACCACAAAGTCAGGAAATCAAGACACATCAATTTAAGAAGGAGATGCAAAAAAGAAGAGGGTCACAAATAATGGGAAGACAAAAGAACACCCCCCAGTCGAAGGGAAAGGAAGAATCCCCGGAAAGTGAACTAAATGAAATAGAGGTAAGTAAACTATCAGATATTGAGTTCAAAACAACAGTTCTAGGGAAGCCTAATGAGCTCAGTGGGCTCAGAGAGAATTACCAAAAACTACAGGGAAACTACAAGGAACTTACTGCAAACTATATCATCATGAAAAAGGACATAGAAACTATCAATAAGAGACAAGAGGAAATGAAGAATATAATTTCTGAATTGAAGAACACAGTAGAAGAAAGCCAAAGCAGGGTAGATGAAGCAGAGGATCCAATCGGCAAGCTGAGGATAAGGTAGAAAAAAGCTCCCAGAAAGAGCAAGAAAATGAGAAAACACTCAAAAAGAATAAAAAGGCATTTAGGGAAATGCAGGACAACCTGAAACGTAATATTATTAATATAATAGGGATATGAGAAGAAGAATAAGAGGAGCAAGGGATAGAAAACATTGTTTGAAAAAGTAATGATGGAATACTTCCTTAATTTGAGGAAAGGAAAAGTCACACAAAAGGCAGCACAGAGGGCCCCATTCACGAGGAACCCAGGGAGGCCCTCTAAAATACGTACCATATTAAAATGTCAAATATTAAACACAAATAGAAAATCCTAAAGGAAGCAAGGGAAAAACAGATAGTAACATACAAGGGAGCACCAATATGACTAGCAGCTGACTTCACAACAGAAACACTACAAGCCAGAAGGGAATGGCAAGAAATATTCCAAATCATGAAAAACAAAGACCTGCAACCAAGACTGCTCTACCCAGCAAGGCTCTCAATTAAACTGGAAGGCGAAATAAGGAGTTTCCCAAACAAAAGAAGGCTAAGAGAATAAGGCTTGGTCCACAAAACCAGCACTGCAAAATATGCTAAAGGGACTTCTTTAAGATGAAGAAAAAGAGTCTATGAATACCCAGTTCCTTTCACAGTCACCAATACTTGATATTACCAATCTTTTTAATATTTATTAATTGGATTGTGACACTGATGTGTTATTTTAATTGTTCTTTTATTATTTGTTGAAACTAAACCTGTTTTTGTATGTTTCTTGCCTATTTCTATTATTTTTAAAAAGCTTTAAATGACTTTTTGGTATTCTTTATCCATTTCTTCATTAAATGTTTGTAGTATTTTTTCCCTAAAAAAAAATCTATTAACCCTTTTTTAGGAGTGTTGCAAATACTTTCCTATTCTATTACTTGTCCTTTAACGTTTTTTGTATGTGTATTGCTGTATAGTCTTAAATGTTTAATATAGTCATATTGTCAATATTTTACTTTACAGCTTCTGGGTTTGAATATGTTACTTCAGGGTAAGAAAAATATTTGTATTTTCTCCTAAAACTCCTTAGATTGTACATATTGATTTTTAACTCACCTGAATATTTTTGGTATAATGTGTGAAATAGGGCTCTATGTTTGTTTTATTTTGTGTAATAGTGGTCTATACACCTTATTTGTTGAATAAGTCTTATTTTCCCCATTGACTTGAAATAGCAATTGAATCATATATTACATTGTTAGACAGATATATACATTTGTTTTTAAAATGCTCATTTTATTTCATTGATCTACTTGATTATTTATGTGCCGGTGTTATGTTGTTTTTATTGCTGAGACTTTATAGAAAGAAAGAAAGGAAGGAAGGAAGGAAGGAAGGTAGGAAAGAAGGAAGGAAGTAAAGAAAGAAGAGAAGAAAGAAAGAAAGAACTCTTACCTTTTGCAACAACATAGATGGAACTGGAGAATATTATGCTAAGTGAAATAAACCAGTTGGTAAAAGAAAAATACCATGTGATCTCACCTATAAGTGGAATCTATTCAACAAAATAAACTAATGAACAAAATAAACCATAGGCATGGAAATATGGAGCAGACTGAAAGTGACCAGAAAGGATGGGGAAGGAAGACGGTGGTGGAAAGAAGGGACTAAATACAGAACATATATGAATGAACCATGGACATGTACAACAGAGTGAGAACTGACTGTGTAAGAGGGGTTTGGGGTGGGATGGATGGAAGAGGGCAAAGGGGGAAAAATTCAAGCAACTGTAATAGAATAAACATGATTTAAAAATAAAAAATTAAAAAGAAAAACTACCAACAAAAATAAAGTACTAGACTGAATGGCTTCACAAGCAAATTTTACCCAACATTCAAAGAAGAGCAAGAACCTATCCCTCCAAAACTATTTTTAAAAATTCTAGAGAAAAGAATACTACCAGCCTAATTTTACAAGGCCAGAATTGTCCTAATTTCAAAACCAGTTAAAAGACACTCCAAAGAAAGAAAATTATAGTCCCATATCCTTGATGAACATAGATGCTAAAATCCTCAACAAAATATTAGCAAACCACATCCAACAATACATTTAGAGGATCATTCACCATGACAAGTGGGATTTATTCTGTTGATGCAAGATTGGTACAACTTTCACAAATCAAATGTGATACACCACTTATGATGAGGAACAAGACCAGGATGATCTCTTTTACCACTCTTAATTCACCACAGTACTGGAAGTCCTAGCCACAACAGTCAGAAAAGTAGAAGAAATAAAAGGCAACCAAATTAGAAAAGAATAAGTAAAACTGCCATTATTTGCAGATGACATGATACTGTGTAAATAACACCAAAGATACCACCAAAAAACTACTAGAATGGATACATGAATTCAGTAAAGTAACAAGATACAAAGTAAATATCCATAAATCAGTTGCATTTTTATTCCCCAATAATGAACTATCAGAAACAAAAACTAAGAAAACAATCCCATTCACAATTCCTTCAAAAGGTATGAAATGCCTGGGAATAAATTTAACTAAGGATGTAAAAGATTTATACTTGGAAAATTATAAGGCACTAAAGGAAGAAATTGAAGAAGATACAAATAAGTGGAAGCACATATCATGTTAATGGGTACGAAGAATTAACGTAATTTAAATGTCTGTACTATCCAAAACCATCTTCAGGTTCCTTGAAATTTCTGTCAAAATAACAATGGCATATTTCACAGAACTAAAACAAATATTCCAAAAATATATAGGTCCACAAAAGACCCTGAATAACAACAGAAATCTGATAAAAAGGAACAAAGTTGGAAGAATCATGCTACTTGATATTAAATAATACTACAAAGCCATAGTAATTGAAATGGCATGGTACTGGCATAAAAACAGACCTATAGATTGATGGAACAGACTAGAAAGCCGAGAAATGAACCCACAAATCCTTGACAAAGGAGGAAAAAACATATAATGGGGTAACGATACTCTATTCAATAAATGGGAATATTGGATAGATACAAACAAAAAAGTTTAACTAGTCCACCTCCTTATACCACACACAAGAATAAACTCAAAATGTTAGACTGAAAACAATAAAAATCTTAGAGGAAAACATAGGCAGTAAAATTTCCATCATTTCTCATAGAAATACTTTTTCTAACATATCTCTCTGGACAAGGGAAACAAAAAAATAAACAAATATAGTACATCAAAGTAAAAAGCATTATTCACAGCAAAGGAAACTATCAACAAAATGGAAAGACACTCAGTAAGACAATCCAGTGAATGGGAGACTATATCCCCTACACCAACTCTATTCCACTTCATCTTGGACTTTGGATTTTTGATAAACATAATTTGATGATAATAATGATGATGATCATCATTTCCCCCCAGATCTTGTGTCTTTAATACTATGGAAACATTGACTAAAATTAAGTCTATAGATTCTGAGTTTTGCACCTGTCTTCTACAATTTTTTGTTGCAAAGGGGAATGAATTTCAAATCAGAGATAACTCTCCCAGAAAAATAACAGATCAGAATACTCATTCATGGCTATTAAAATGTCAAATATTTAAAAAATTGCTAGAGGTATGGTTTATTTGAACAATACAATGCACAAACTTAATTTACACAGGACCATGTAACAATACATACTCTTCTCAAGAACACACAAATATTTATTAAAAAAACAACATAACAAGTCCACAAAATAAATTACAACAGATTTTTAAAAAAATTAGTGCCACACATTATATTATTTTACTATAAAAATTTAAATTAATCAAGAACCAAAAGGTAAGTGCAAATTTTCACATATTTCAAAATTGAAATCACACATATATACAACTGTGATTAAAAGTATAAATTCTAACTGATGTTAAAAATACCTAGGACTGACCCACAAAGATAATACATTTTAAAGGTGTGGAATGCAGCAAACATATACTCAAAGGAAAACCTGTAGGCTTGAATTTTATATTAAAAGAAAAGAATGGGAAAAAAATAACTTTAAGTTGACACAAAATAAGTAGAAGGAACAAATAAATGTTTAATAGTAAGAACCAACAAGACCATAAGTTGGTATATACTTTAAAAATATAAATAAAACAAACTAGTGATGATGTTAATCAGAAAAATAAGGAGAAAAGAGACATAAATTGACATCAGGAATGAAAAAGAGAATATACAAATATCCAGAGAAAATTAAAAATTTTAACATTACTAACAAGTTTGAAAATTTAGACCAGTGTTTCTCAATCTTAGCCCCTTTGACATTTGACATTTGGGTTGAATAAATCTTTAATGTATGTTTGTGTGAGTGCATACATGTGAGAGAGAGAGAGAGAAAGAGAGAGAGAGAAATAGAGAGAGAGAAGCTGACCTGTGCATTGTAGGGTGCTTAGCAGTGTGCTTGGCCTTTCTACATTAGTTGTCAGTAACAGCCTTACCCCACCCACAGTTGTGACAGCCAAAATTGTTTACAGATTTTGTCAAATGTCTTCTGGGGGACAAAACTACCCTTTGTTCAAAACCACAGACTTAGACAAAAGAGCAAATTCTTAGAAAAATATAAGTAACCAAACTTTGTCAAGAAAAAATAGAAAATCTGAGCACCACACTTCAATAATCATTAAAGAATTTGTGTTAGTAGTTAGAAATATTTTGAGGAAAATAATTCCAGACCTGGGATTTTATTTAGAAAAAAATATAGAGACCTTTCCAGATGACAGAGAAAGAAGGAATATTTCCCTACTCTTACTGTGAAGCTAGTATAGCCCTGAGAAGAACAGTTTGAGACTGAAAAATTTTAGGTGAATTTCTCTCATACATATTAATTTTAAAATCTTTAATTATTAGCACACCAAATTAAGCTTGCTAACATAAATCATTGTGATCAAATTCAGTTTATTCTAGGGTTTCAAAGGTTATGTAGCATTATGTAATCTATATGTCATTCTTTCCATGGACTGACTGAAGGGAAAAAAAATACCATTTGACTATCTCAGTAGTTGCTAAAAAAGTTGATGAAATTCATGAATTGTAAATAAAATATGAAAAGAAATAATTTTTTTAACTAGCAAAAGGCAGCTATTAAAAAACTTGAATAAACTCCATTTTTTGATAATAAAATGTTAAAAAAATACTCTAAGAATGGAAACTAGAAAATAATGCTCACTACTTTCACTCCGATTTAACAATGTACTGGAGACTTTTAGCCAGCAGAGTAGGGCATAAAAAATAAATATTTACAATGTATATATATAGAAAAGAATGAATAAATGTCATTATTTGCAGGTCACCTACCTATCTACCTAAAACCCAAGAATAATCTGTAAATAAATTATTAGAAAAAATAAGATAGTTTAGCTCTCTGATAATGAAATGAAATGATCGAAATTAATTACATTTTTATACAACACTAAAGTCAGTTAGAAATGTGATATGTTAATAGTAAAAGACAGCAGCAGAAAATATAAGGCAACTAAATATAATGGCAATATAAGGTAAGGAAATATAATGTAACTAAAACTGTGTAAGACCTGTAGTAAAGGAAACTTGATCTATGTCTCAGGTGGGTGGTATTGCTAATTCTTATAGAAAAAATAAAATTGGTTTGATGTCTCACACCACACAAAGAAATAAATTTCTAATGTTTTAATGACTTATGTGTACAAAGCAAAACTTCAAGTTAGAAATTGAAGAGAAAAATCTTAAAGATCTTTATAACGTCAGGATAGGAAAGGTTTTTTTTTTTTTTTTTTTGCTGTTTAATTGATATTTAATTCATTAGGATTATAAATTTTAAGGCTAGTTGTTACATAGTATATTTAAACACAAATCTCAAATTCATTTATAAGTCTATCAATTTTATGTTAAAAATAAAACATTTTCACTTATTTAGTGCTCAGTGAACTTATTAATTTGACATATTAAACTTTCCATTTAAACACTATCTATAAATGTCATAGAATTTTCTTTTTTTTATTTTTTTTATTTTTATTTTATTTTATTTTATTTTTTTTTAATTAATTTATTTACTTTTTTTAAATACATTTGTCGAAAGGTTTTTAAAGTAAGACAAACATTTGCTAACCACAAAAGAAGAGATTGGTTGATCTGATTGCATTAAAATGAAGGATCTTGCTCATCAAAAGTGAAAAATAAGCTACACACTTTGGAATACATTTTCAACATACATTTCAACATACAACAAACACAAGTCAATAATTTAAAAGACTGATAACCCTATAGAAAAAAAGGGCAAAATACTGAAACAGGCATTTTTAGAAAAGAAAATGTGAGTGGTCAAAAATATAGGAAAATACACCTAGCCTTGTTAGTAATTTGGAAAATAAAAATGAAAACTATAATGAGATACTTTTGCACACTAACTGGATTGCTAGACTCAGATAGTGAGAAAGCTGAAAGTCTGGATGGATGGGGGTGGGGTAGCAGGGGATTAGAGGAATTGAGCAAAAAATAAAAAAAAAGAGGAAGAACTCCTGAAAACAACAGTTTGCTGATTGCAGGGGAGGGGAAATGGCTGGAGGTGGAAGAAGGTATGCGGGGTAAATGGTGATGGAAAAATAAAATAAATAAATAAATTTAAAAATTAATATATCTGGTAAATCGTGAGTTGTTAATGATATATATCAACAGGAAGTGTTATGTACTATTAGTAGGAATGCAAATTGGTACACTACTTTGGAAAACAATTTGGCACTATCTTGTAAAGATGAGCATTCATATTCTGTACAATCCAGCCATCCACTCCTAACTACCATAAGAAAGTCTTGCACTCGTGTGTCCCAGAAAACATAAAAAGAATGAACATAAGAACATTGTTCATTTAACAAAACCCTGTAAAGAGCCCAACATAACCATATCTTGGAGAAAGAATAAATTGTTTTATATTCACAAAATAGAGTAATCTACAGAAATTAAAATGGATGATCTATAGCTCTACACAAAAACTTAGATGTTTTCAAAACATAATGAGAAAAAGTATATTGCAAAAGTCCACATACAGTGTGATATCTTTTTAATGAAGCCATAAATCAAACAAGTACTAAATATCATTCTTTAGGAATGCAAAAGTGCCTAATAAAACTATATTAAATAAAAAAACAACATAAGAAACACCGAAATCCAGATAGTGGATACCTTTATTGGTGACAAGCAAGGGGATGAGACAGGAAAAGAATATGAGTAGATGTATGGTTTTTAAAATGTTCTAGTTTATAAACTAAGATGTGGGTGCATGGGTGTTTATGGTATTACTATGTTCCATAGCAGATGAATGTGTTAGAAATGGTTTTGTATACAACATGTATTATTTAATAAATTTTAAAGTAACTAAAATCATGAACTTGCAAGCCCAGTATGGCTTTTTCAGAGAAAAGGCATAGTAGGTGACTAATTGAATATTGCTCAAATAGTAAAATCTGCAGCTTGAAACTTATCTGGGGGGAAGATGAAAGGAAATGAATGGTTTTTAATGAAAGTTTGAGGACCTGGTTTTGCTCATCCTATGTCAAATAAATAAATAAATAAATAAATAAATTCTTTTAAAAATGGAGACGCAGCAGCTAACCCAGAGGAAGTGCCTTCCATGTCTTATAACTCAAGCCTTTGAAAAGTTAAAACAGGGAAAAATATCCATAGGATTGGGCATAAAACAACCTTGTGCCCCAAAGAACTGTATGACTATCAGACTGATGATTACATACTGAAAGTTAAAATCATTCTTTATAATAAACATCAGTATGTTGTGTTATCTGCATCAAGAGTAATGTCTTCCTTCTATTGTAGTTATTCTCCTTCCCTTTCTCATAAATACCCTTGCCTTTGGAAAATTATTTGGGCTTCTGATTAATCAATGCTTTTGAATAGCTATTTATTGATCTGAGATAAATGCTTCTTAACTCTTTGGAAAGACTTTTATTATTGGGTTAACACCAGAAGTTCAGTTCAATGACTTGAATGGTTAGCAGCCGTGTAAAGTATGTCCAAACAGAAGCTTGAACATTTGTTAAGAAATTTCTATGTTACTTAAAGCCAACTCTCCCAGTAGGTCTCAGGCAGAGAAATGAGATCTTATCTGAAGATTAAACAAATTCTGTTTTTATAGTGCACTGATTGAAAAGAAAATGAAGTGAGCAAAGGTCTCTGTGAGCAAGCTCCTCGGTCTTTCTATAAAAATTGAACCTGGAGCATTTCATTACACCCACAACTGAAACTGAAAATGCCTCCAGCCTCACTGAAATTTAAGTTCTTATTGTAAATGGACAATGGTAAACAGCGTGTGGGAGAGTGGACAATGTGTAAGTGTGTGTGTGTGTGTGTGTGTGTGTATGTGTGAGACAGAGAATGAAAGAGGGGGTCAGGAGAGGGAGAGAAACAAAGCAGGGAGAGGTTTTTTCTAGGCTTAAAACAGATCAATAAATCAATGAAATATTGGTTCCTTAGTCTAAGATTTTCTTCCTAAGATTTCTCATTCATAGAAATATGTTTTATTTGATTTAAAATTCATTCCACATGCTTGTTGGCCATTTTTCGCTCACTTTATTCTCTGGATAAAGAGAACATGCTTTCAAATTTTGACTTTGTCACTTCCTATTGGTGTGTTCTTTGGGAAATGTTTGCCCCTCAGAAACAGAAAGGTGAGAATAAGACCCAAGTCATCGGGTTTTTGTGAGCATTAAATGAGTTAACACCTGAAGAGTACTTTCTTGGCTTAGAGCTTGCCACACCACAAACATTCCATAAATACATATCCTCAACTCTTCAGTCTTTCAAAAATTTCAAGTCCAGACCAGACAGTTGATCACAGCCTGGGAGGTGTGCAAGGCATGCTTGTGATTACATGCAACCTGCGTCTTTACTTTAACACACAGAGATAAAGATAATCCAAAGCATCGATGATTTGCTGAAAAAACTCAGCCAGGAAGGGACAGACAGAACTAGAACCCAATGTACCTCCATCTATTATCTAAAAAACACTTCCTGTGTTTCAGGCAGAATATGAAGTACTCATATCTACTTGTCTCATGTCCATGTGGTCTGAGAATTCTGCCTAAGCATTTGGTAATTAAAATAGTTCTTAAAGACACCCTTCTGCACTCTGGTCATTTTCCTAGTACAATATTACCGTTCATTTGTTGGGAATCATTAGCAATTATCTGATTGATAGCTTTACTCTGATTGAGAGCTAAATTCAATCCTTTTCCTCTAAGGAATACTCCCACTTTATCATTTGTCACTATATAATTAATTTCAACTGTCTTTAAAAATTGACAATGGCTGTATTTCTCCCTACTTTTTTATTCTGTAGAACTCAGGTTCAATTCTTTTAAAAGTTAATGAAGAAGAAATTTTTTTAAAGACCAAAAAGTTGAGGTTCATTTATTCAATTATTCAGTTACTCCTGAAAAAAAATTAAAGAAAAGAGTTGTCTTTTACTATCCTATTTTCCCAAAAATGGAGGAAACAGACATTTTTCAGTATTTCAGAATTCTAGAATTTATACATGGACATAGATTTTCAAAGTAAGTTAAGTATTTCTCCTGAAGGAAGTTTGAAACAATGATTTCCTACATAAATTCACTTTCCTCTAATGCCCTCCCTAATATAAAACAACTTAGAGTAGCAAATAGAAAAATTGGGTGGATTGAAGACAAGAAGAAGACACTTTATCCACCCTTTAACATGCTTATCCGTATCATTATTTTAATAGAGAGTAAAGAGAAATGAGCATGAAATAATCATGCAGAAATCTCATTCCCAAGCTCCCAGGTAAGGCAACATTTTTTTTCAAAATTATTAAAGATGCAAACACATGGGAATATATTTTTAGTCTATAGTTTTACCCCTTTATAGGACTTAGCATAGGGCTTGAAGATCATTTACAATGTTTCAGCATTTCCCTAGAGAAACCACATATATCTGAGCATCAAATGTGATTTAAAAATATTTATTTCAAGGAATGCTAAAAAGGCTCTTTTATAGAAATTTAGAGTAGTAATTTGAGACAGTATAGGTACAGTAATATTGTAAAATGTAAGAAACTGTTTGATGCTATTATTATTATTATTACTACTAATTTTTAGTTCTGTTGCTCAAGATGTTAGCTTTTATATAACATCTTTATCTGAGTACCGTTTAAAAGTAATTTACCCTTGCAGATGGCAAATAACAATGACTTTTTTTTCTATCTAGTCCAGAAGACCTGTTATAATTATTTCTGGCAGAGCAAAGAAAGCATATAAATCTCTTTCTAATTTGAGTGCAGCTTGACTGAGATTGGGGACACATTAGATGGAAGATGCAGTCCATACAGCATCAGTTTCCAGCTCTAAGGTTTCTTGGTCCAAGGAGGTAATAATAGAGTTATTCACTTGGACACAGTTAATGAGCCACAATGTTTTCTCACCTAACTATCCTGCATTTAGCATTATTTACATAAAAGTCAGACAAACATAGAATCTGCTTGTAAATATCAATAATTTTTTTTCTAAAATAAATTGAGATTTAAGAAATTAAGTCTATGCCCCAGAGGGCTGTGGGAAGTCTTGGTGACTGGTAGAGGGGGTGTAAAGAACTTTCATTTGGTTGGATATAGAAGCTCATCAACAGAATAAGCAAGATTTCTGTCTTTAGCTTTGACTTAACACTGAAATGTATTATGGAATATTAAAAGTATTGAAATTTCCTGTAAAATTTAAAAATAACTTAATTAAAATTTAACTTATCTTGCTTAGCTTGCCAGATGGAGATAATTTAACCTATACTTTATACTCAATGAGTCATCAGGATTACTGCTATTAGAAAATTACTAATATTAAAATCCCATGCAGAGAAAATAGTTTTTATGTAATTATATTAAAGATATTTTATTTGTCTATTTTTAGTAAATATTTCCACTTGAATATCACTACTTATTAATCTTTTGTTGCCTCATATATACATTATTTACAAGTTTTAAGTCTCAAAAAAATTAATTAATTTGGAAAACAAAGTGATATTACTGAACCTTGGGGTATTCCATGAAAAAATTATCTGATGCCTCAGACTCAACTAGTTTTATCTGTAAAAATGTTTATTGTATTCAATAAAATAAAAATAATTTTACATTTAAAAAAATAAGTATAATTTTCTCATCCATATGCACTTAATTCTACTCTTGTATAGTAATAGCTACTTTGGGGGCATAAACATTTCTTTATTCTTCTCTCACTGTCTCTATGGAGCTGGTTGGCATATTCACAACCCAGACAGCCAACCACAGGCTGTGATCATTTCTCTGACCAGAGGTGACCTGTACAGTCACTGTCCCAGAAGCCCTTGTGTGCATCGGCTCAATCTTATCCATTTAAACGTGGGTCAAAATGTTCTCCTTATGGGCACATATTCCTCCCTCCCACTCCAGATCTTAAAAGGGGGTTAGCTAGACTGTTGGTGTTCCACTATCAATTTACTATTTATTTCATTTACATGTCATTTTCCTCTTTTTAATACTTTTAGCACAAAACAATTCATGTTATTAAGGAAACCAAGAATGTCTGGGCATGTGTAGCTTACTCTCACCTGGACCTTGTGCTTTATTTATCTAGTGAAACTCCAAATGTATACTTAGACACTTTTGTGACAAAAAAAATACAAATATTCTTCCATTTCCACCTTCTTATTGTGCCTATCTCCCAAGGTCTTATTGATCTATATACATTTCCTTACTTTATTAACAATTCATTTTATTTCTACTGTCTATTCTAATATATTTTCCTCCTCCTAATCAGCAGGCCCTCCTCTGAATTCTGTATTATCACTGCCCTCTGGAAGATATGAGTGTTTCTCTGTAGTTAGAGAGCCATTTCCAAGTGACTCATGGTACCACACATTCTATTTTAAAGCAGGGTGGGTTGGGCCATGTAGGGATAGGGTTGGGGCAGGCTGTTAGAAGGAAGAAAAGAGTTCTGGTTGCTAAGCAACCACAGAATATTCAGAGTTCTCAGATGCCATTCCATGTGACATGTGAACTGAGACTAGAAGTGTACTAAGCATAATGACAATGATTTATTACCCAACAAAACAAAACAAAACTATAATGATTCTAGTAAAAAATAGCATGTTCTTTCCTCTTCCCTTCTTTGAAATCCACAGTTACCATCAAAGAGAAAAGACCTACGAACATATCTTCAGTGAAATCAAAAATTGGCTAAAACTCCAAAGTACAGCTTTTGAGGACTATAGCCAAATATGGGGAACCTTGGGCCAAAAGGGGAGAAAACACTGAAAGCCAGTGCACACAGTACCAGATATTCACTAGGTTGCAGCAACTACCACTTGGAGAAGGCAGACAAGCACAGGAAATGCTAGGAACATCCTTGGGGAATGGGGTGGGGGAGGCAAACCTCACAACGCAGAACAGCAAAGGGGACAGTTCTGAAGGAGGAATGGCATATTTTTTTGAACTTTCCACAAACTTCCTCCTTATAATGAGTAGTAGTTTGGAGATAGTGTAGGATAGAGTAAGAGGGGAAAAAATACCAAAATTTGCTTTCTCTCTATCTTATCACTGGAAGCCACACAGACTTCTTTAGGTATGCCTACCCCAAAGTGGGCAATATAACACTTTTGAAGACAGACATACCCAGTCAGAAGATATAGCAAATATGGTGCATTTAGGCTTGCACATGCACACACATAAAATGGAAAACTTAGATCCTCTGCTTGCTCTGTTTCCCCTCTAATCAACACTTCCCAAACCCCTCCCCACCATCTTAGTCTTAAGCGAATAGCATGCCTAGATGGGATGGTCTTAGTTTAAAAAGGAGAAATAAGTACACAAGATCACATGGAAGCTCGGCATGGAAAAAGTGTGGGAAAAATAATTAGAAAACAGTCTAATAAGCAAAATTTATGCATGCTAAAAAAAATTAATCCAGGAAACTAAGAAAAAAAATCAAATTCAGGAAAAAGACTTTCTGTACACTAGCAAAAAACATTAAAGAAACAATAACTAAAAAGAACTTGCTAAAGTTACGAGATAAAATAAAACAAGAAAAGCCAGTGTAAAGAGTTGAAAAGTAAGTTGGCAGACCTTAAGAAAGAACTGTAATTTAGCACTAAAACTACCACAGAAATAAAAGTTACAATCCAAGAGGGAAAGAGAAAAATAGGGCATGGCTGAGAGCAGAATCAGAGACATAGAGGAGGTGCTTCAAAATACTATGTAAAATATGGTGGAAAAGAACAAAAAGATGCAAGATTTCATAGAAAAGGTGAAACATAAAATACAAAGAAATCCCCATAAAAAGATTCACATTTCTGAAAATGAGAAAAGCTAATGTGAGTAGAAAACATTCAATGATAGAATTGAGAAAAATTTCTGAAATGAAGAACTAAATCTGTGCATTGAAAGCTATTCATAGAGAACCTGTGGAGAAAAAGAAAATATTCTTATAATTAGTGAACTTCAACAGCAACACAACAGTAAAAATTTCTGTAGACATAATGATAGAAAAAAGTCACCCCCAATGGGCTAAACCTGGCTGACCACTGCAGTTTCCATAGCAGCAGTTCTTTCCGGAAGACTGTACAGCAACAATAGAAATAGGGCCAAAGAATTGTGGGGGTTATAATTATATAATATAAGGTAATATATCATGTTATATAATATGGAAAAATAATCATTAGGGGTAGTAGAGTACTTTTTGCTTACAATAGGAAATACAAGTGCTCTCACATCCTCGTTTTTGTAGTAGGGAGTATAATGCTAATGTTAACAAACCATCACAGAGAGATTTAAGTAAACTACCTAAAGTTATTTTTAATTACTAAAAAGAGAAAGAATGTATGTAGGGCAACTATTAAAAAGAGGAAAATATACAAATAAGACCAGAAATAATTATAAGCCTTCCAAATTACCATAATGAAAAATTATATACAGCAATATACAAAGCAAAACAAAAGAGCACACTGAATATATTGCAAGTATAGTATAAAAAGGAACAAAAAAAATCAAGAAGTTATATTCTAAGATTTTTACAAAGTTATAATAAAATTACAGAGTCCAGCACAGTTAAGACTTGCTTGAGTGTGGTTGATAGGATATGTGAATGTCTCTCAGGAGATGGACAGCATTTTGAACATTTCACCTAAAATGTCATAGGGTGTGCTTGAGTATGTTATTGTTATGTGACAGAATTACATGCTTATGATTTTGTAATAAAAGATTTTGTAATATAAGTGGTGCTATTTGTGCTGGGCCCTATATTACACTATAAATGTAAATAAACACCTATAAAAATAGGCTCTCAAGATGGCTTTAAAAGATATGAACTACAGGTCATCTGATGAGATATACTTGAAACAAAATGCCACAGAAAGGTTAAATGGGTAAAAATATATTAGCCAAAAGCAAACAAAATAAAGCAGGGGTCTTGATGTTTAGATAAGATAAACTTGAAATAAAAACTCATTCTAAACAAGAATGCTTAAAATAATATATGTAAACCCAAATGAGGAGCTAGTGTTTATTTGATTTCTTCCTAATAAATAACAAAACATTTAAAAGCACAAATGGCAAAAAATATACAAAGGGCTTAATGTACAAAATATAGTAGTTAGAATATTTAATTTTCTTCTTTTATCCCAGGAAGCTCAAGTAGTGAAAAATAAATAAGGCTATACATCCAAATATAATTATTAAGGTTGACCACACACACATGAATTCAACTTTATGCACTAAAATTAGAGAATTAATTTCCTTTTCAAATGCCATTTAATTTTAGCAGAACAAATGCATATAGGCCCCAGAGGAATCTAAATAAATTACAAAGAGGAAAAAAAAAACACCCAGGCAGATTTTGAATCACTGATATTGAATTCAAAATGGAGATGCAAGGTTTAACTAATCTAAGGCTGATTATATATGGTATAACATTTCAGAAAAGGAATTGGTCTTCTGAAAATACCATGGAAACTGACTCTATCCCAGTGCATAGATGATCAATTCTGGACATCACATATCTCCCACCATGCTTGGAGAGAGGCTGGTGTGTTCCTAACTATGAATGCTGTTGTACTGATTCTTGCACATCCAGCTGCAAACCAAAGATTTGGACCCCAGCCCTTAATCATGCCAAGAGGAAGGCTAGTGATTCCTCTAGACATAAATGCTGAGCTGGTAGAGCAGGTCTGGATCCAAGATTCTGACACTTTGTATGTATGGTGTGCCCTGGCACTTGGCCACACTAGCAGAAAGGCCCGTACTTCCCTACTCGTGCAATTTCTTGTTTTTATTTATTTATATTTATTTATTTTTTATTCTTGTTTATCCCATTAGAGTTGTCCCAATTATTCCCCTTTGTTCTCCTTCACCCAACCCAGCCCCACTTCTACAGTCCATCCCCACACTGTTGTCCATGTCCCTGGGTCAGTCATACATGCTCTTTGACTAATCCCTTCCCTTTCTTTCCACTATTATCCCCCTCCCCTCTGGCAGCTGTCACTCTGTTCCATGTTTACATGTCTTTGGTTATGTTCTGCTTGTTAGTTTATTTTGTTCATTAGGTTACTCTTATAGGTGAGATCATATGGTATTTTTCTTTCACTGAGTGGCTTATTTCACCTAGCATGATAGCTTACCCATGCAATTTAAAAACTTTAGAGCCAAGGGTTGAAGTCATGTGGCCAGAATCAAAATCCAGCCTTTCTAAATCCCTGCGTGATGCTCTGGGTTGCAGGGGGCAAGGGAACCCCTGCACATTGGTCTCTGATTTGTGTGTTTTCTGCCCACTTGCCCTTATTTGTATGAAATTAATGACAGGAAAACATGAAATTTTTTGAAAGCTGAAATTTTATCATTCTCTCATCACTCTTGGTTAAAAGGAAACTAAAGGAAAAAACCTATAATCACAGAATATTGAATAGTTAAACACTATATACAAAAACATAAGAGAATATAACTAACACTAGCTCAGAGGAATAATAAGTATATTATATTGCATAAGCATAATATGTATACTATAAAGTACTTACATAAGTGGCCTAAGAAATGATAACAATACATTAATTCTTAATCTCAAGAATGAGGAAACAAAAACCTAAATAAAGAAAAAATAATAAAAATAAAGAGTACTGCATTAGAAAACAAAAAGAATTAATGAATAAAACCAAGTGTGAATTCTCTAAGGAAATAAGTATTGTAATAAGATAATGAAACTGCTAGCTAATCCTGTCAAAAATAAAAAAGAAAAACCTCACACATTTAAAAGAAATTAAAAGTGAGAATGGCAAAAAAATTTTAAAACTTTTATTTATTTATTTATTTATTTATTTATATTTAGAGAGAGGGGAAAGGAAAGAGAAAGAGATGGACAGAAACATCAATGTGTGAGAGAAATGATCAGTTGCCTCTTTTATGCATCTTGGCTGGGGACTGAACACTCAACCCAGGAATGTGCTCTGACCTGGAATCAAACACCATGACCTTTTGCTTTGTGGGACAACACCCAACCAATTAAGCCAGACTGGTCAGGGCAAGAATGGGAAAGTATTTTTTAAAATTATCAACAAATATTTATTGAATTCCTATTATATGTCAGGCACACTTCTAGGTAGGTTCCAAGTATTTAATGGTGAATAAGACAGGAAAAAAAAAAAAAAACATTGACCTCAATGAGCCTGCATCCTCATGACAGAAAATAAATATGACAAATAAGTAAAATGTGTAGCATGTTAGACAGTGATGCTCTCACATAAACATTACATAGGAAGTAAGATATGCAGAGTGGTTATTTTCGGGGAATTGCAATTTTTGGTAGGATAGCCAGGGAAGTGATATTTGAGAAATGACTTGAGGTTGGTGAGAGAGTAAGATCAGAATCTATCTGGAAGAAGCAATACAACCAGGAGAAAAGGCAAATGCAGAATCCCGAGGCAGAAACAGGCCTGGCCATTGGAAAGATTTATGCAGAGGAGTGATGTCAGACTTGCTCTTTTAGGTCATCAATTTGATTGCCGGTTCAGAATAGACTGAATAGGGGGAAAAGATGAGAACAGGAAAATAACTGTGTTGAAAAATATTATTATCACTGGAAAATAAGTACATCTTACTTATACAAAATAGAGGTCTGCGGTTCATTCATCCCTTTATTTAAAATGAGCGTTGGAGGGGCTGTATTCTAGTAAAAGAAAGGAACAATGACCTAGTCTCTTCTTGTAAATGTGGTAATGACAGACTTCTTGGCAAAGAGCTAAGTAGTTTGTGCTAAGGACTGACTGTCCTTACCTTTGAAGAGCTTTAACCAGGATGTACCCTGATTCTAGCATGGCTCATGATAAACAAACTTGGAATTCATTGTTTTATGGGGTATGACTCTCCTTGGAGTGCGCCATGTATGCTCTTTTCCATGACTGAAATCATTCTATTTGTGAAAATCAGGTTACTGTGGTTCCCACTTAAAATTGGGCTGGCTACTGTGGCCTAGGATGCTTCTGAGCAACAAGGAAGGGCGGGGGGATTCACATGAGAGTTCTGGATCTCTCCCTGTTTCATCTTATGATTAATTTTATCCTTGACATTTTTTATTAATACAGCTTGGTATTGAGTAATACTTTAGATTTGGAGGCCTTATTTCATAATCTGATTCTTCATGTTATTTAAGCAATCATTCGAGAGAGAAGATAATGACTTGGTTCAGGGTAGTGACAGAGGAAGTGAAGAGTGATTGAATTTTGGATAGACTTAAAAGTACAGCCAACAGAATTTTGAAAGGAATTAAATGAGGGGTATGAAAGAAAGCAAAGAATTGGGTGATTCAAAGGTGTTTGGCCTGAGCGATTGGCATCATATACTTGCTATCACAGATGGGGAAAATTATAGGAGAGCAGATTTGGGAGGAAAATTAAGAGTTTAATATTGGACAGGTTAAGTTTGTGAGGTTCAAAAAGTATCCAAGTGGAGTTCTGCAAACAGTTGACTATTGGAGCCTGGGGTTTAAGGAAGAGCTTTGGGACAGTCACAAAAATTAGAGAGCCTTGGCATATGTTGATATTTAAAATCATAGGTCTAGAATCAGGTTCATGGCATGGACAGACAATGGAAGAGGTTCAAAGAGTAAGCCTTATGCCCCTTAGTGTTTAGGGGTCAGAAAGCTAGTGAGAAACCAACAGAACCTGAAGAATTGGCCAGTGCTGTAGGAGAACAAGTAGAAGAATGAAGAAGGTGTCAAGAAAGAAGTCATCAATTGTGTCAAGTGCTCTGAAGTCAAAGGAGGTGAGGGCTGAGAATTCCCCATCAGTGATTTTAACCAGAGTTGTTTAGAGGAGGTTAAAAGAATATGGGAGAATTGAAACATCACAAGGAGAGTGAAATAGGATGAAGAGGATTCATTTTTCAGTTGGGAGAAATAATAGCATAGTTTTAGAGCGGTTGGAGAGATGGAAACTGCTGATGTAGCAGAAAGGAATTCTGGTAGAGTGATGTCCATGTGTGAGTGAAGGGATTGAGAGAGGGCCTTAGACTGGGACAGGGGAAGGCACCCTGTGCAACAGGAGAGAAGGCAGGATCTGGAAGCACAGAATCAGAATCAGGAGGGTGGTGGAGCATCATGGAAGGAACTATTTCTATGAGGTAGGAAGCAAAAGTCATTGCGAGGGGGTGGGAGAGAAAGAGAGAGAGAGATAATCTTTTTTCAAAGAGAAGAAATTGTGGAATAAGACAGAAAAAGGGTAAACTAAAATATGTTAGTATATTTGCCAGGCAGCCATAAGGACCCACAGTGATCAGTGGCCCTGAGTTGAAAGCGAAACATCCAGGAAGTGATTTCATTAATTGACCATGGATGGACTTTAAGGTGGATAAGGAGAGCTTTAAGAACAGGAGGAAGACTCTTAACACTTTGATATTCAAATCACGTGTCTTCTGTGTATTTCTAGTATCTGATCAGTCCTAATACACTTAGATTTTTGTGTATATTTCATATAATAATTAGCTGATAGGGCTTCCAGATTTCCTTAACTTGCCCTGTAAAGCTGGATATAATCTCTCCTAAGACACTAGAGAAATATAAGAATCCATCCTGTTTGAGGATAGTCCAAAGAGAAAGAGACCCCCCTAGCCTTTTACTGTAAGTATTTAGTTCTGTGTGGGGAAACAACAGAAAAATTTTATCCATATAAATTCTTCTTCTTCTTGCATAAGTAAGAAATATTGCTTTTTGCTTCTGTGGCTTATAATTTTTTTTCTTTAGCTTTATTCATACCTTGTGATGGATTATACACAGAACTATAATACTAATTTAACTTCTTAAAAATGAAGTACAATTTTATTTTTAATGTTATTTAGTATAATATGATTATACTTTTAAAAAAGAACAGAAACCTCAGAACTGTCATTAAAATTACCATTTGTTATGACCCAGTTGTGTGGACGCTATCGGAATCTGAAGATTGGATGATTAAATTTTATGATAAAATTTTCAAGTTGGAAAAAGCTAGTGTGTCTATACCACGCACAATGTGTCTTTTAAACTTATTTTATTTTTCCAATAAAGCATATTTTAAGTTAAAGTTGGCATGTCTCTTCATAAAGTAGAACAACATGGAGGTTCTAATGCAAAATCAAATCTATTTTTTCAAACTTATTCTTAAATTATCTATATTTAAACACATTTTTATGAGCCAAAACTTTTTTTACTACAATGTTTACATGAATGTTATTTTGAATTGCCTAATGTTTGTTTTATTAAGGGAGTAGGGTTTGGTGCTAAAATCGAACAATGTTCTGGATGAGTCTTGAATTCAGAACTCATGATATGAGTTGTTGAGTCATTATTTCAAGCAAATGATTTTCATTGTATTGAAACACTCTGGCTCTTTTCAATTTGTTAATGAATGTTGATGAGTGAAGTGACTACAGAGGTATGTAGACAAAATTTATTTCACATAACTGTCATTTATTGTGCACCCACTGTATACAGCTGAATATAGAGGATACAAAGATAAACAAGCCTTGGACTTCACCCTTGAATTTGAGAGGCAGACACACATTCCTTTAATTAGAAAACAATGTAATAAGTGCCATGAGGTGTACTTTAAAAATGATATTGGAAGAACTAAGATACAAAGAAAATACTACTTGGAAAGGTGGCCTGATATTAATAGAATATCAACCACAAATTTTTTTTTGTATAGTCGCATTTATTTTTTCAATTCAGCAAAGCATTTAGATAACATATGGTAACCATATTTTGGAAGCAATCATGCCTTGCGGATACAATTATACTGACAATGATCTCTTTTGGAAGATGATACGCGTATGTGAAAATCAACGTAGCACAATCTAGCAACATAATACTAAAAAAAATTAGAATAGAATAAGTGTGGGTAGTTTAGTCAGGAATTAGTTGGAAAACTAGCCCTGCATTAGAATGATGTTATTTAAAAGAAATGAAGAAAATAGACTCTCGGGGGCTAATTCATTTCCTGATATTAGACCTTAATTTGAACACTGCTATCATGGTCACTGCTAGAGAACACTGCTAGAGAATATTTTTACTTGTAATACGGAAAAATTCTACATAAAATATTTGCAAACAAAATTTAGCAATTTATAAAAATGGATTATAAAGTATTTTAGTTATTTTAAGGGAGTTTTTATCATTAGGGTTCTATCAGTAAATTCCTTATATTAACAAATTATAGGAAAATATGTAATTATGAAAACATTTTATCATAACAGCTTTTGATAAAGTTTTAGAATAATTTCTGATTAAAAGTTCTAAAGTAAATTAGAAAAAAAATTTTCTTAAACACAACTAAACCCAACATGACTTTAACTCAACCTCAACTAATATATTAAGTTGAGTAACATAGACTTCTTCATCATATTGAGAAACAGAAAGGATGCCTCTAATAGCACTATTAATCAGCAATGTTTGGGCAGCTCTTACTAACATGAAAAGACAAGGAGGAAAAATAAGTGGTATAAGAATAAGGAGAGACAAATTTTAATTATTTGAAGATAAATTGATTGAACACAGAAAAAAGAAGGAACTAAATTAAAAACGTATTAATCCTAATCGGAGTTTTAAGATGATCAATGGATAAAAGATTTATATAATAAATATACACATATGTATAAATGTATATATACATACACATATTTATTTATTCTATATAGTATTATTAAAATTTCAAATGAAATCTAGACTTAAATAAGCTTTAATTTTTTAAAAACGTGTATTGTAATAGGAAGGATGCTCCAGTCCAGAAATCTGTGAGCATCTCAAAATCAATAAAAAAGTTTTTATTTTATAGGGTAAAGAAGGAGCCAATAGAGCAAAGCAGAACTTTGGAGGGGAAGCTGGACAAGCTAAGGAACTGGCCAGTGGGGTCAAGAGAAAGGTCCCATGTATTCATTTGTTTCTCAAGGTAAACTGATTAATGGACATGTTCAGCTTCTTTTGTGCTTGCTGTAGCTTAGGTGTAAAAAGAGTTCAGGCTCTTTTAGGATGGAGAGAAACCTGATTAAAATATGAGGGAAACAAAGTAGAGTGTAGGAAATGGGTAATTGAGAATTTGATCATAGATTGGATATAAATTTTAAATATCTTACATTCTCCATACAACAAAATATAGACTTATGTATGAATAATTTTAATAAAGGTACTAGGCTATATGATGAAAAGTATGAAATTGGTCATTAAGGACATAAAAGAATGCCAGAATGCATACCATATCCCTGCATGGCCAGCCTGGATGCCATAAAAATGTGTGTTTTTATTGAAATGGCATGTATAATGAATTCAATCAGAATCTCCCATATTTTTGCAGATGATATGCTCATATTAAACTTAATATAGAAAAATAAATGTGGGAGCATAATTAAAAATCTAAAGAACAATAGTTTCTGGAGATTTGCCTTACCAATGATTAACAACATGTCGATAGTCAAAACAGCATATCACACCTAGCTAACATCTCTAATGGTGAAAAACTAAGTGCTTTCCACCTAAGTTCAGAATCAAGACAAGAATGTCCACTTCTGTCACTCCAGTTAAGGATTGCATTGGAGGTTCTAGTAAGACCAACTACATAAGAAAAAGAAAAGATATCCAGATTTGTAAGAAAGAATAACTATTTTTATTCACAGATAGTATGTACTTGTACAGGACAAGGCAAAAGTAGGTTTACAATTGTTCATATAGAAAAATAATACAATGATTAATAAATAATCATTTATTTCACATACAACTGTAAATCTACTTTTGTTGCACCCTGTATATAGAACATCCTAAGGAATTCACACACACAAACACACACGTTAATGCTAATAAATGAGTTTAGCAAGGTTTCAGGCTACATACATGATCACTATAGAAAAGTCAATTATATTTCTAAACACCTTCAAAAAGCAATCTAAAAGTTAAATTAAGAAAATTCCATTTACATTGGCACCAAGAGGAATAAAAAATACTTCAGAATAAATTTAAGAAAATAAGTGTAAGTGAAAAGCTGAAAAACATCATCACTAGAGAGACAGGACATCATGATTGTGGTAGAATGAGTTTTCGACTCTCTTCCCCACCAACAACACTAATTTTATAATAACCCGCAGACAAGGTGATTTTGTGGAAGTCTGAAAGCCCAACAGAGAAGTTTCAGCACATACTTGGAGCAAAAAATATCTGAGATTAGATGCATTGAAGAGAGTAAGAGGAGCAGTTTTCCTTTATATACATCATCTCTCTCCCAAAGCGGCTAGCTCAGTGCTAAGAGGACACTTCTTGGCCAGTAATTTCTCCCATGGTGTAAAGTGAGAGGATATAAGTGAGCAGTTGGCTTCCGAAGCTGTGTGGGATGCTGCACTAGGAAGCCACTTATTTATGCCTGATCCAGAATACTGAGGTATGAACTGCGAATCTGGGGGATGGGGGCAATGAGCAGCCATGAGAACAGCAGCCAAGGCTCAGAATAGAATGAATCAAATCGCTGCTTTGTAGACTCCATCAGGAAGCTCTTCACAAGCTGCTGGGGATGCATGGAATATGAATCTCCCAAAATGGCCATGGGCACTCCCAATGGTCTGTGTGCTTCACTCACACACCCTCTCATATTATGGTTGGCTCTCTGTGCATTGCCTGGATGGTGATGAGACCGAACCTTTGCCGATGGCTAGTAAGCACACACACAAAAAAGCTGCTCTAACTTTGCAGGGCTGGGAAAAAGGCCTTTCTGCACCAGTCTACAGAATGAGGAAGCAAGAGACTGTCAGTACTCAGTATAGCTTCGTAGGATCAAGGAGAGTCAAATGATCTTAGAGTCCCCACACAAGAGGGAACAGGAAGTGCCAAGCAGGTTTATCCATAGAAAAAATTCAAGAATCACCAACAGGACTAATAGGAAATATCTTTATCTTGAAGCCCGTCAGTAAACACTGGAAGATGTCTTGCATTTTCAAATGCAAAGACAGCAATAAAAGACATTGAGAAACATAAAAAAATGAAAGGAAAATGTCAACACCAAAGAAATGCAATAATTTTTAAATAGCCAACCCCAAAGAAATAAAATACCTGTGATTTGTGTGATAATTATTAAAAATAGTTGTTTTTATTTTTGATAGATTATTTTATTGTATTTTTCTCTATTACCATTTATCCTCCTCATATACCTCTTCCACCTCCACGACCCCCTTACAATCATCACACTGTTGTCTGTGTCCATGAGTCCTTTTTCTTTTTTGCCTAATCCTTCTACCTAAAGAAGCTTAGTGAACTAAAAAGAACCACAGTAAAACAATTATACAAAATCAGGAAAATAATACACAAAAATTGAAAAGTTTAACAGAGATAGAAATCATTAAAAAGAAGCAAAGAGAAACTCTAGAACTGAAGAATACAATAAGTGAAATGAGAAATGCGTTATAGAGGAAAAAATGTGAAAAACTTCATAAAGTAGAATGTGCAAATGTCCAATACAGCTAGGTGTTAGAAACATGCAATTTTGTAGGCTGGAAAAATTATTTTTGTAAGGAAATGTTCCTGTTGTCTTTTCACCCTGCACTGTTATCTCTATGAGTCTGCCTACAGTCCTGTGTCTTTAATGTATCTTCTCAGCCATGTTCTCTTTGCGGTGGTCTTGCTTTCCAGCCAGCTCTGCGTAGCATCTTTTTGCGTCATCATAATGGAAACCTTCTCACTTCCTGTGTCTGGCCAAGGAAATTTATTTATAATAATGTATTATCTTTGTTACTGGGGTTTAGCAAAATAGGAACTGTATTAGTCTTCTCAGACTGCCATAACAAAATATCATAGTCTGGATGTCTTAAAATCAGAAATTTATTTACTCACATATTTAAAGGCTACAAGTCCCAGATCAAGTTGGTTTCTGGTGACTCTCTTCCTGGTTTGCAGATTTGCTCCTTCTCACCATGTTCTCACATGGTTTTTCTTCTCTGGTGTCTATTCTTACAAGAACACTAATCCTATTGGGTCAGGGCCCCAGCCTTATGACCTAATGTAACCTTAATTAATTTCTTAGAGGTTTCATCTCCAAATATGCTACGCTGGGGGTTAAGACTTTAATATAAGAATTTTTTGGGGCAGAAACATTTAGTCCTCATAGGGCCTTCTGTGCTATTTCTGCTTTATATCTTCTACACCTGTGCTGAAGCAATGAATCTTGCACCCTTGATTACATTTGGGAGGCAGAAAAAAAGAAATGAGGCACATATATATCAAAAATATTATCATGACACATTTGAAATAGCAAAAATGTGAAATAAGTTAAAATATTATCCAGAAGAGTAGTTAATGCATTATAATAAGCCCATACTAAAGGCCATTATGGACATACTAGAAAACATGAAGTAGGTTTATACATATTAATCTGGAAAGAGTATGTATATAAATATATATATATATATGAAAAAAGCAAATCATAATAAAATATGCATAGAGGGATCTCATTTTCATTAAAAATTAAATCAGAACCTCCAGTTGTTGCGTAGATGTACAAGCAAAGGAAACATGTGGAAGTGAAGCTTCCATTGGGAAAGCAGTGCTGGAGATGTGATGAAAATAATTAATATGGCTTTTAAAATATCTCTGCCTTTTGAATTATCACAGTAAGCAGTATTTCATTTGTAATTGGAATGACTAATTTTTTAAAAAGAACAGTGATCGAAAAGTATTGATCTCAAGCAGAGACACTGAGAACTAGGTACTCCTTTCATAGCTTCAGGCTTTATACTCATATGTAATACTTTCAATACTTCAGTAATCAATTGCTTGCCTTTCCTTCTCTCCCCTGAACAGGAAGTTCCTTGAAGGTAAGACACTTAAACTTATCTCCACAACATAAGCAAGTGACTTGAAAATAAACAGTGTTTGAAAAAATCTTTTTTGTCTCTTAAGATTCACCTCTAGATTACCTTAGAATGGAATTTGAAAGTGCTTAACTGCCTTTCAAAATTTTGCTTATAAAAATACAAAAAGTATTCATATAGTTAAAGAGAAACAAAAAAAAATGTACATAAAACTAACATAACCTCAGGCTGTCCTTTGGTTTTCTTTAGCAGGTTAAGGCAACAGAACTCAATCTGGACAAAATTGTGAACAGGAAATAGCTATGGGCCACTTCCTCCCAAGCCTCAGTGGCAACAGGCTTCCTTCACTTTTTACTACGTGCTCTCCATTCCCCAGTAGACTGTATCCACCCTGTGACTATTTAAAGACCAAACATCTGAGTGAAAACACAAAAAATAATCAGTAACTGATATCATGGAGACTTTTTAAAGTTATTTCTAAAACTGGTTTCCTTAGGAAAAAAATGAACTTATCAAAGTGGTTTGATTAAAGATTTAGTTGAGAATTACTCTAAACCAGTGCTCCTGAAGTGATAGCACAAATAAAAATTACCTAAAGCATTTGTTGAACCTCAGATGTTTAGGTTCCTCTCCTGGAGATTAAATTCAGCGGATGGGGTGGGGAGAAGGACTGGGCATGAGTTTCTATTAATTGGCCCGCATGTGGACTGCAAATTTCTCTGAAATTAGGGTTGATTTCCCTACGTCTTCTTTCATAGAAAAGGGTATAATTTTCACTTCATGTTTCTTATTATATGGTTCAGTAATTATGTACAAGAAAAATCCAGTTGTTTAAATCACACCATATCAGCTACAATGTTGGGGACTTCAAACTTTGGCCAGGTCAGCGATTCTTTGCTGATAAAATCTTAGTTTTTAACCCTCTCTGAAGCAGTTGCATTTGTGGTGGCCATATTGCAGTAGTTTGATTTGCAATCCATAGGCACTTAAAGAAAGCTTGTCTGTTTCTACTTAGCACACTGCTTCATACACCAGCTGCAAAGGCATCTTCAGGGTCATCTTTCCACTCTAGTGGTTTAATGAATCAATAGCACTGCAACTACTTTCAGACCTGTTTATTCACTCTGTAGAGGGTTTTTTTTTTGTTTGTATTTTTTATTTCCCCCTCAAATCTCAACAGGATTTTGGCTTTGGCTTTTATAGAAAAGGCTTGCATACTCCCATGTCAGTTCCATTTCCCTGAAAATTTGTGGTTTGCTTTGTTTACTCTGTCTTTTATATTGCTACAAAAAAAAAGAGTTAAAGAATTGAAACAACAGCCAAAGGAAAACCTTTGGGTGGCTGTTACCCATAGTGGCTGAGTGAGGAAATTGCCTGGCTCATGGATTAATGAGGAACATTTGGGAGAAGGGATCAAGGGAAAGGTTTTGACCACAGATCGCCCAAGAGAGAACTAAGGTGTCAGGTCCTAAAACTTAATTCATGAGAAATTATTTTCATTTCAGATGAGAAGGTCAATGCCCAGGAAAAGATGTCACATTCAGTTTATTACTTTATCTAAAATAGTCAGTATAACCTGGATCTCCATTCCTATAAAGTATAAAATAAGAAACATTAGCCAACTAATCTAGCTTTACCTATTCTATAGACAAAATAAAATTGCAGCTTTAAGAACCATTTTCAGTTATATGAAAACTTCAATTTTTTAAGTCTACATAGTTTAAATATAAAGAACAGCTCAGTGTGTCTTTGAGGAAAAGAAAAACATGAATATGAAATAACACTGTACAGAAAGTCCCACATTTCAAGGCAGTCTCTGTGATGTAGCCTAAAGATCCCAGCCTCAGTGACCCCACTAATCTAATGCAAGAAGACATCAGCAATTCAATTAAAATGTAGGGTTTATAAGATCCATTCATCTCCTGTGTAAGATACACTAAAATATTATATAGAGTTTCTCTTCCTCTCTCTACTAGATTTCTGCTCTAGTTGAGAACATTTTACCTAACAAGGAAAAACAAGCAGGCTTCCAGTTATCATTTCTGTGCCATTTACCTATGAAGGTTAATTCTTGTTAATATGTTTTATAAGAGAATGACTAGGACTCCTATGAGCTTTGATAGAGTAGCTTGTTATCTATCATACCAAATAAACTTAGGAACCCCATCACCAAAAAAATGAAAACAAAAACAAAACTATAAATGCTGAATAAAATATAAATTAAAAAAACAGTTATTTGAAGGCATCAGAGAGTAATCAAGGAAACCAGGCCTTGTGGGACAAAGCCAAGGAAATACAAGTAGATACTTGCCCTACTTTTCCTTTTAAGGCAACTACTGATTCCTAAGCAGCATAGATCACAGCAGCTGAGCAGAAAGTGGCTCAATTTTGGCAGTTTTACAGGCATCAGAGGAAAATAACCTTGGAGGAAAAAAATGGCAGTTAAGAGTTATAAAGGCAGCCAGGGTGTGCAAGACCAAGATGCTGAACAGAACTGAATCACAGAGTTGTTTTCCCCCTTGAACAATTTATTGGTTTCTATACTGCCTCAGACAAAAGGGCAGACATAAAGGGGAAGGAAGTCATTAAGAGACATAGCCCAAAACAGAGCTATGTAGTCTCATGGGGCTGATAACCCAAAAGTTTGAGTTTATGTCTTGTCAGAAAAGAGGGCTTCTTTCTTTTTTTCTAAAAAAATATTTTATTTATTTATTTAGAGAGAGAGGGGAAAGGAGGGAGAAAGAGGCAGAGAAACATTGATGTGAGAGAGAAACATCAACCATCTGCCCCTCTTACAAGCCCTAACCAGGACCAAACCCACAACTCAGGCACGTGCCTTGACCAGGAATCAAATCAGTGACCTTTTACTTTGCAGAATGACACTCAACCAACGGAGCCACACAGGTCATGAAAAGAAGAGGGTTTCTAATAATGACTCTAGGCTTTCATTAAATACCCTTGAGAAGATATACTCTGAGAATAAAGGACAACAAAAATGGACCAAATCAAAACATGGATTCTATCTTGAGTCAACTCGATCAGTAGATTAGGACATGTCCTCTTCCTCCCAACTTCCCAGCAGAAGCCAACTAAATTTGTCTAGCAATCAAGCAAAAATGACGTGTGTCAGTAGGTATCTACGTGACCACAAAGTGAGGAAAAAGCCACTAGGAACAGATCAATGAGTGATCTAGATGTTGAACTTTTGGAAGTTAGACTTGAGAATAATGCTGACAAACATATTCAGAAGGTAAGTGGTAAGAAGAGAGAATTTAGCCAGAGGATTATAAAAAAAATCAAATGGTGATTCTAGATTCTTCACTACAAGAAATAGTAAAACATTTTTATGAAGATAGAAAATAAATAAAAACATAAATATCACAAACCTAAGTGAATATTGACTATATAAGACATTGATAATAATGTATTGTGAAGCTTAAAAATATTTACAATTAAAATATACATCAACAATAGCAAAAAATGGTAAGGGAAATGAACAGAATTGAAGGGTAATGTTTGTCTGAGAAGAGGTAAAACTACTAGTTATAAATAGTGTGTTTGTGTATGTAGATGTATGCACCGATAAGGAGAAAAATGGGAAGAAATTATTTAATTAACTCCAAGCAAGAAAGAAAAGGGAAAAAATTATTGATGGGGAAAGTGGAAATGAAATAGTAAGAAGGATCTCAAATATGTTAGGAATAACATTAATTAAAAATTAAATGGATTAATATTTTGATTAAAGATAAATATCAGATTTGATAAAACACAAAAACCCAATATGTGCTACTTACAACATAAATATAAGAACATAGCACAGTTGAAAGTGAAAGGATAGACAAATCACAGATTTAATAGAAAGCTGTTGTACTTATATTAATAGGCAAGGTAGACCTTAATAGAAGAATACTAGAGATAACAAGGGCATTTCATAATGATAAAAAATCTAGTCTATTTGAAAGGTATAACATTTCTAAATTTGTAGGATTCTTAGAACATAGTCTAAATATATATAAAGAAGAATCCAACAGAATTAAAATGAAAAATGAATGATATCATCAATCATAATGGGAGGCTTTAATATACTTTTGTCATTACAAATAAAAATGTAGATAAAATTGATAAGAATATGGATAATTTGCACAATAGAATTAAAAAACCTGATCCAAATGACATGTATAGAATTTTGTGCCTCAGATTTTTGAATATGATATATTTCTAAGTAAATATGTAACACCAATAAAGGGCTATAAAGCAAGTTTTAATAAACTCCATAGAATTAGAATTTGTGTTCTCTGGCCACATTAGATATGAGATGAAATAATAAAAGATTCCCAGGAAATCTTTAAATACTTATATGTTAAGCAATATTCTTATAAATAACCCATGGTTTCAAAAAGAAATTCAATAGAAATTAAAACATATTTTGAACTAAATTTTACTATGAATATGGCATATAAAAATCCCACAGGATTCAAACACAACCATAGTTAAAATTATAATTATAGTCTTTAATTGTTTGTTAGGAAAAAAAGACTGAAAAACAATGACATGAACATCTATTTTAGAGTTAGAAAAACAACAAACTAGTGTTGAAACAAGTAGAGGGAAAGAAACAATAAAGAAAAGAGAAAACATTGGAACAGAAAATTATGTGTAATAGGGAAATTCAAAAAACTAAAAGCTGTTTTTTAAAAACATGAACAAAATTGATAAATTCCCGGTATGACTAATAAAAAAAGTACAAAGGCACAAATTATCAATGTTAGGGAAAAAAAAACAACAGATATCACTACGGTTCCTACAGAAATTAAAAAGAAGCAGAGAAAAAATATGAACAACTTTGTTGCAATAAATTTTGAAATGTAGAAGAAATGAAAAAAATTCTTGAAACAAACTTGTCAAAATAACAGCAAGAAGAAATTTAAAATCTAAAAATACTATATATACAGAAGAATTTAATCAGTAAGTGAAAGTCTTCCTGCTTAAAAAAACAAAACAACAATAATAACAAAAAAATCCCAGGCCTAGCTAGCTTTACTAGTAAAATATTTCCAACATTTAAGATGAAATGACACCATTTTACACAACACTTTGAGGAACCAAAAACATAAAAAAATGCTTTGAAGTTGTTTTATATAGCCAATCTTAACACCAACTTATGGACATTACAAAAAAGTAAAATTATAGATCAATCTGTCTTACAAACATAGATATAATAATTATAAACAGATATATTACCAAATGTATAGATACAGAAGACAATTCATCAAGAGCAAGTTGGAATTATTTCAATTATCAAAGGTTGGTTTATCTTTTTAATATTGTTGGGACAAAGGAGAAAAAACCAAAAATAACCATTTAAGTTGATTAATAAAAAGTATTAAATAAAAGCTAACACCTGTTCATAATGCAAAATATCACAACCTGCTATTAGAAAGAAAGAAGTGTCATAATGTGATAAAGGAGTATTCAGGCATTTACAAAAAATGCACATAGAAATATCATATTTAATGATTTTAGATTAAAAACATTTCCTTCAAGATCAGGACTAAGGTTTTAGCCAATGCAATACAATAGAAAAAAAAAAAGATTATTAAGATTGGAAAGGAAGCAATAAAAGTGTTATTTTTCTCAGAAGGCATAATTATGTGCATAGAAAATGCATTAAAATCTATAGGTAATTTATAGAATTAATAAGTAAATTTAGCATGTACTATAAGGTCAAAACACAAAAATAGTCTTTGTATATAAAAACAATTGTAAAATAAAAATTAAAAAATGTATACTCTTTATAATAATATCAAAATAAAAATACTTGAAATAAATCTGGTGACAGGGTAATTTGATCCAAAAACCTGGAGGACTTTCGGAGCTGTCTGCTGAAGCTCATGTGTCATACATGCCCTTAAACCCAGAATTCTACCCCTATGTCAGTAATCCATAACATCACTATAAAGGACTTGCAACCTCCAGTGATTTTTCCTGGGCTATACCATGGTCAGAAAATAATTAATTCTTCTTCATATACCATTGACTTAAAATCTTAACAAAATTGAGTAACTGCATTTGGAGGTGGTGGGGAAAATATGTGAAAAGTTAGTAGTGTTCCTTGTTTCTCTGTCCCTCAAGATGAATTTTATTTGCCCAGAAACAAGAAAGAGAACCAGTCTGTTTGGAATTCAGCTTGTATTCCAAGACATAGTAATCAACATCAAGAGAAATAAAAACCTATTTTTTAGTTTGGTATCTTTTGTATTTCATACTTTTTAAAAAATTTTCAAGCATTTGAACTTCCAAGACATTTAAGTAACATGCTCTTTTTATTCTTTTATTTTCTTTGTTGCTGCAAAGGTCATGTTTAGACTTAAAGTTGCATGATCCTTGAAAACTCTCTTAGTATGATTATAATGTGGAATACCTTTATATGAATATAGTAGAAATAAGATAGGCAACAAACACTCCATTAAAAATAGAGATAGTGTTCTGTAAAAAATAATCAGATAACTTTAACGGAGAATAAAATATAAAGTAAAAACATTTTGCATTTATTGGTAATTTCTCAGTACTTTCAAAAGTTGTAATATTCTAAATTTCCATAGGTAAGTATAATTTCCTATTAGAGCAATTATAATTTTATATAAATATTTTACTAAGGGGACACAAGCGGAGAAGCTTATTTTAAGGGTATTATTATTGTTGCTGTTGCTCCTGCTTCTGATTTTATTATTGCTATTTGTTTTTTAAAGACAAATCATGATTTTCCGAGTTTTAGAGAGAAAGTTATGGCTGCACTCTGCTTGAATTCTTTCCCAGACAAAGAGTGAGGGCAATGATTAAGTAAGCACATCTAAGTCACATTATCTGAGTTACTCTGTAATCCTCTCCTGCTGACAGGAGACACTTGGCTGCATTCATATGGGCTGAGGAGAGATGAGATGAAATGAAGATTTATTCCATTCCATCTGCCATAGACTCGATGGAAACACAACGCTTGGACTGCATAATGGATTTCAGCTAATGAGACGTTGTTTCACTGACTAAACTTAAGTACAAAACCATTAGATAACAGTTTATTTAACTTTATATATCAGTTTATCTGGATATTATTACTCAAAATAATAACATTATAATGGTTTATATGTTTCAGCTCATAATACATTTTTATTTACATGATATTGTTAGATGTGAGATTCTTGAGGAAAGAGATGATATCTTGTACCTCTTTTGTTCCCCGACACCTAATACAGTTTCTTTTTCTTCCTAAAAACAAACACCATCCTGGATTTTGAAGACTATAGTTTTGCCTGTCTGAACTTTCTATAATTGGAATAATATATGTACTCCCTTGAGTCCAGTTTTTGTCATTTATTATTATATTTTTGAGATTCACCACATTGTTTCACATAAAAAGAGCTATTTCAGTTTAAGGCCTGTATAGTATTTCTATTTGTAAATGCATTATACTGATGATGCACATTTCATTAGCTCTTGTGAAACTATGATGCCATGAACACTTCTATACTATCTCTTGGTGTACCTGTGGACAACTTTTTGTTGATTGTATCCCTAGGTAGCAGGCATTGCCAGGTCACAGGTGATGTTTGTTTAAATCTTGAAGATGGTGCCATGCATTTCCAAAAGTAATGGGCCAATTTGTGCTCCCACCAACAGGAAATTAGAGTTCCCTTTGCTCCATATCTTTGCTAACTCTTGGTATATCGGAACTTTTAATTTGATTCTATGAGATCAATGATTATTATTATCAGCCTTGTTTTAAAAATGGAGAAACTGATATTCAGAGAAAAAAATAACTTGCCCAACATCATACAGCTGGCGAGAGCCAAGCCAGAATGTAAACTGTGGGGGACTCCATCCTGCAGAGTCTGCCGATTTGTTGCAGAAGAAGTAACGAGTCGTCCCAGACACTTCTGCCTGTCAAGAGAGTGGGGTGGCAATTCCTTCTAGAGAGAAATGCCCTGAACCCTTCTCTGAAATGGCTTTTATTGAGAATGATATGTGCAGTGGTATACAGCATACGTGCAAAGCTTATCAATCCACATTGGAAAGCTATAGATAACAGTAAGAGGAATACATAGATCAGCCTTGGGTTAGGGTCTTTTTGACATACTGAGTCAGAAGGTCATTAAGCGAAGGTTCAGGGGCTCAGAAATTTTTTCCTTGCTTTGAGACTAAACACTTGGTTTTTCTTTATCAGGACAGTGCAAAGCAGAGCAAGCTTCAGTAGATACAATGCACTCTTTAGGCCAGACTTCGCATGGGAGCCCTTGGTGCTATGTTTGTCTGGTTGAGACTTCGAGGCCACTTTCAAGGCCTGCCTCACGTGGGGCTGCAATTCCCGATACCACACAAAGTGGCCTCCAACAGTAAACCAGTAACCTAGCCTCAGAGTCTGCTCTCTTATCTACTACATATCATGTTGTCTGAAAAAATTCAGGGCCCCAAGCACAGTAGATGACAAGGAGGGATTCATGGGCATACCACCAGTGCAGTCACTGAGGACCCTGTGCTCAGAAGGGGGCCCCGTGTTTGAGGTGCTTGAAGTTTAATGCTGTGCAGTTACCATTTTGAAATTCTTCATTATTTTATCCTTGGATTTGTGTTTTGTAAATGAGGATGGATGGAATGATGAAGCATTGGGGAAGCACTGGGGACTTGAAACCTCTCTGCTGCCCTGGGATGTGTTCTCTCTACACCTGCTCCTCTGGCCCTGCCCAGTGAGCACGGCTGCCCTCCCCAGCAGGTGGAGTGGACACACGGAGAATGGAGTCAGACCATGGGCTCTGAGTCACGGGGTGGGTCCTGCGCCTGTGAAGGTCTAGGCACACCTTGTGAGTTGCCCCTGCCCAATCAACATGGCCTTAAATAGCAAATAAAAACCACCACGGCAGATGAAGAGGCACCAGAAGAAAAGCCTCTCTTCCCTTCTTCCTTGCTTTTTGAACAAGGGACTTCATGTTTTCATTCTGTCCTGGGCCTGAGATTTTATTTGGTACACTGTTTATTGAGATCATCCTTCCATTTTCTTTACTTTTATATCTTAGGCATCATTTAAATACACTTTTCTATCTAGTATTGAAAATACACAATATTTTTATAGTTCCTACATACAATTTGCCTTTACTGTGGCTGTTTCCCATTTACTGCGCACTGCTACATGTGTTGACTCATTCTTGTCTCCTGAGTCCATGAGGGCTATGGGGGAAATGCAATCTATCTTATGCAGAGAAATGAATGAATGATTCAGGGATTCATATTGAATAAGTGGTTAAACTGGGGCTTGAACATAAGTGTTCTAACTATCAGGACAGTTTTCTTTCTAGTAAATCACAACTCACCTTTAAGAAAGCATCATTTTGTATGTCATAGAGGAAGTTTTTATGTCCGATACTGGCTTTGGGATTTCCACATTGCTTCTTCAGAATAGCTGCTTATTAGGTACAAGCTTGATGAACATGTTTTATTCACGTGGTACTTTGGTGCCAGTTTTACAATGTGTTCAGCCACAAGCAAAGAAACAAGTAGCTGAAAGTAGGTAATTAGGATTGCACTGGGAGTTTTAAAAGTGGGTGGAATGTCCTTAAAATCTGAACATCTGGTTGTTATACTTAGTGAGCAATAAATGATTAAAGCATTGCTGACACCGGTTAGCAGAAATGTGTTCCAAATCTTCGGTTTATGTGATTTTTGTTTTTAAAAGGACTGATGATAAAAACATAAAAATAATCTAAAATGTGACTAATCCACATAACTTGCCTCCCCCTTTTTGATTCATTCTCTAGAGCATTCCATACAGTGTCCTGGAATGTCTGCTTCGTGAAACGGTGTTTGTGATCGCTGCCGGGCCTGCGGTTCCCTCAGGTACCTCCGCAGATCCCTCCACAGCAAATCTCTTGGAGGTCTGTCGGACTGCCCACTGAGAACACGGTGATAAGGCTGCTTTTGTTCTTATGATGCTGCCTTTTTACTTGGTATACGCACTGAGGAACTCCTTTCATTTATACTACCTGCATGCACCATTAACAGAAAAAGGCAAATTATAACAAAATATTAATTTCATAGTAATAACAAGGCTAAATGCAAATAGTGGAGTAGCTTGATTCCAAAATTATTTTTTCCAGAATTTGCTGTTTATTTCAGAGCACACACAAAAACTGTTGGGTGCTATTTATGCTGTTTCTTTTGAGAAAGCATTGAGAAGTAGAATCCTGTGTATGGAGTAATTGCATAAAAACAAAGGGTTGGACTGTCACCAGAGCTCTTGAACATTACTTTCTTGTCAGAAGAAGAATTTGGAACACTGGACTTAAGAAAAAATAAAAAGGTTTGATTTTGCCCAAAAAAGAAAGTGGAAAACACAAGTATGAGAAAGAAAATTTCTTGGAATATGTAACAAAATACTCAGAATTTGAACCAACAGATTTGTGGAGCACAGAAGTTCAAGGTAGAATCATAAAATATCATTGGGGTCTGGAGCTGGCAAAATAAAACAATGTTGGCCTGGCCTTACAGGATTCTAGAGATTGGAACAGAAAAGACGACATGGCAGCAAAGAAGTTCTGAGACTTGCCAGTGGTTTCAGCAAGTTTGATATTGTTTGCTTGTATTTTTTTTCTCTCTCACATTTTATTATTGCTACGAGATGCTAAAGGCTCTCAGAAAACAGAGTTAGTGAAGAAAGGCTCAAGATACGTCCAGTGTTCATTGAAAGGAAGCCTGACTGATAACAGAGGAGTAGTTTGGACAATTTATTAAATGCCATTCTGTGGATCAAGGATTTCTGTGCTCATGGCTGCATATTTAGGTAAAGAACAGCACCTTGCCTCTCTTCTCCCCTTTACCCATAGACGCACTCTGCATACTTTTATTAAAGCTTTATGGAAAAGGAATTTAGCAGAAAATTGTATACACAAAGTTAATAAAATGTGTGTGAAAAGCCTCTCTTTGTTCACCTTCCAGTCTTTTGCACTGATGTCTACAGAATAGTATCTGCTCAGGCTGCCCCAGCTCTGCCAGGCGGCCGGCTGCCCCTGCCCACTGGCTGTCCTGCTTCAGCCAAGGCTTCTGAGCACTCCTGCCAGCCTGTCCAGGACCAGCTAAGTTCTGCAGCTACTGACACGTCTTTAGGCTGGCACTTTTCTCTGATTCTATGTATGAGAGATTCTGTCCATGTCTAGGACAAATAGTAGTACTATAGAAGAAGGGTTTTTTCTTTGCATTCCTTCCCTTTGAAAGTAAGCTGTCTTTTGAGTATATGCACTCAGAGGTACAAGAATGCCACGTTCTTTATTCCTCCAACTGGTCTCTTCTTTTTTTCAAGGTCTCCATTCTTATTATGAGGGTGGAACATGGGTGGGTGGAGACTTAAGCTTGCAAATTAAAGATAAGCCAGTTTTTTGTTTGTTCGTTCGTTTGTTTGTTTGTTTTGCAGTTTGAAAGCAATCACTTCAATTCAAAATTAAGCTGATATATGACTTTTTTTCCTCTTCTTCTTGGGCAACCAGTTTCAGGAGTAAGAACTCAGTACTGGATGGGCAGTGCCCTGTGGCCACTTGTCCTGATTCAGAGCCCATAGATACTGAAGTAGCAATAGTTTGAAGGGGGACTAAGCTGAAGTCCTTCCTCAGAGAAAGTGCTAATTAATTATATAAAGAGATAGAGAATATTCTGTTTAAATGTCTAAGAGGACAGGTTCTTATATACTGTATCTCAGAGTTGGCTGCTCATGCACACATACTTAGTGTGCCAGTTTCAATCCACCCTACTCTAGTCTAAAACAGTCCACTAATGAGCTGTTTTAGGCATTATTGTGGAGCTATGCAGTCTTGTTCAGTTTGAGCTGTTATAACAACATTATAGACTGGGTGATTTATAAACAACAGAAACAGTTCTGGAGGCCAAAGAAAGACTGAGAAGTCCAAGGTTCAAGGCAAAGGCAGATTTGGTATCTGGTGAGCACCTCTTCCCTGGTTCATAGATGGCAGTCTTCTTGCAGAATCCTCACAGGGTGAAAGGGAGTGGGGAGCTGGGGGGTTTCTTTTATGAGGACACTAATCCCATGAAGGTGGAGCCCTCATGACAATCACTTCTCAAAGGCTCTACCACCAAATACCATCCTACTAGGGATTAAGTTATAACATATGAATTTTGGGGGACACATTCAGTCTATAGCATATGCTGCAGTGGGATATGCCTAGACCTTAGAATTGCAGAATTCTTAATTCAAATTCATGCACACCATGTAGTACCTATCTGTATGACCTTTCATAAGTTTCTTAATTTCTCCATGTCTCAATTGCTTTCTTGTTTATTTTTATTGAGATAAAAACACTTAACATGAGATTTACCCTCTTAACAGATTTTTAAGTGTACAAGACTTTTATTGTAATCTATAGGCATATTGTTGCAATGTAGATCTCCAGAATTTATTCATCTTGTATAACTGAAATTTTATACAAGTTGATCAACAATTCCCTATTTCTCCCTTTCCCCAGCTGCTGGTAACCATCATTCTACGTTGCTTCTGTGAGTGTGACTATTTTAGATATCCCATATACGTAGGATCATGTAATATTGGTTGAGTGACTGGCTTATTTCACTTATCATAAAGTCCTCAAGGTCATCTGTGTTGTTTCATATTGCAGAATTTCCTTTTCTTAAGACTGACTAATATTCCACTGTACGTATATACAACATTTTCTTTATCTCTTCATCAATGGGTGTTTAGATTGTTTTCACATCTTGATTATTGTGAATAGAGCTGCAATTAGCATGAGAGTGCCAATATCTCTTTAAGATCCTAATTTCAATTCTTTTGCATAAATACTCAGAAGTGGAGTCACTGGATCATATGATAGCTGTATTTATTTTTTTGAGGAACTTTTTAGTTTTCAGCATAACTAAAAAAGTGAATTAAAAGAAAGTCCGTTACACAATGTCTAGGTATTCAAGCCATCATCCCCTTGAAATAATTATCAGTTCATTAGTGGTAAATAGGAGAGGAGCAGAGACTTCTAAAATGCCCTATTGCTAGCAGTCTATCTTCCATTGTCTTGTAATATTTGGTGTCTATAACCTTAGCTTGTGCATCAGTCAGTGGGCTGATTCAGAAGAAGACGGCAGAGTTGTACCTAAAAGACACCTTATAAATTGAATGTTCATGTGATGCATTGCCACTGTAAAAAAAACCCTCATCTGCCTTTGAAAAATATGAGTTTCTATAGTGAGCAATTGAAAAAAGGCATAGTTTAAAGCATTTTGTAAAGTATAAAACATTAGACAAATGTAAAGTATTATTATAGTAAAATAGGTATATTTTTGTCTTTTTATTTGTTGGGTAAATTTTTACATCCTGAAAACGTAAATGTAAAGCTATGGATCCATTATGTCACAATACGAAAACTTTGTTTATTTTTACTCTAACTTAATTTTGTATATTTACTTTCAGCTTAAATATCCAAAACAGCCTCTCCCCATAGCACTCGCGAGTGCGCACGCGTGCGTGCACACGCCTCCACACCTCAAATGGACTAATTATGCTACTAAATACTAGAGTCCAAAATGATTATTTAAAAAAAAATCCTAAGATTGAATAGCTACCAATTCCTTCCCATATTCACTTAAAAAAGCTTCACCATTTCTGTTTTTCTGATGTATCCATGATGGTTGACTATTAGTAATACCTGCAGAAAAATCATGATTTAGCCTTCAGTTTGAATTTTGAAGAACTGAAAGAAATAATTGAGCATGAAGCAAGTACGTTTGGTAGAGCAACCAGAAACACTGAGAAGAGGTAGCAGGTACAATGATTTCATTGTATTTCACACTTGATGTTGGAGTTACTCTTTTCCCAAGGGGCAGCTCTGGAGCCTACTGAAACAGCACAGTCTACTGCACTGTCTACTCTCCAAGGTGGCTGTGGGAGTAGCCAGATGTCACTGTTGTTGATGAAAATTACAAGTATTTTGAATTTTAAAATATTTTTATTGAAACAAAAAGGTTCCTCTGTAGGTGAGGTACCAAATGCTATGCAGAAGATATAGCTGAGTAGGACAGTTGATAATGATTGCCATTGTTATGATGGTTTACAGTTTATTTTAAGTGCATTTACATACATGCACTCTCTATTTTCATTTTGAATTTACAGAAAATAAGTTTAAATTATTTATCAAAATGTCTGGTTTCTAAACATTAATACCTAATAAAATACATACAATATTAGTTTTTATATATTCAGTTATTAAGATTTTTAAAATTAAGAGACTCTCAAATACTTTCTGGTAGTATTAATCTGTATTGTAGTCTATAAGTAAGGATACCCAGAGGAAAATAGGAACTCTGTCCTACAAACCTAGCCTTGTCTCTTATGCTGGCTTTGAGGCCCCAAGAAAAAAATAATATATACTAAGTACAATTTATATGTACTTCAAGGAATACGCAATCATACATACAGGTGAAAGCAAAACCAAACTACAACAAATAACAGCACAAACCCCAAGAAACTATAAAGGTCTTACTTACTACTTAGGGGAGAAAAGATGTTTATTCAATTCATTATTTAATTTTGATAGTTTTGAAACAAACATTTTGTAGAAATTTCACCTGGATTCTAGGTGGCAAGGAGGGAAGCTGAAAAGAAAATAAAGTTCCATAAGCAAATATTTCTTTCTGGAAGCAAATGGAAATCTTAAGTTCTTGATCTCACTGTTCTTAGCAAATGTTCTAAAAGACCCAAGGCTACTGAGTATGAGAATAATTCTCTATCTTCTGCTGTATGCTACAGTTTTCACTTGGATAAAATGACTTACCTTAACTTTCCACCATCTATCTGATGAATCATTTATGGCCTAAATGAATGTTGCCCAATGTTAAAACACATTGGATAGTAAATTAAAAAATGTGGTATACTTTTATACAATTATGTCTATCTAATGACAAAAGGGCCTTCAGGTTTTACCTGAAAACTGACATGAGTTGACACATAACAGAATCATAGCTAACAAACATGCACAAGAGCCCCTAGAAGCTGAGAAACCGTGATTTTTATTCACCTGAGGAAAACCATACATGGAGCGCTTTACTCCCTCTCCTCCATCTCTTCCCTCTCCCTCCTTTTCCTTCTTTTGTATGTACCCTAATCTTATGTATGTCTTCCAGTTTTCTTAATCTTAATTTCTTATTTTAAAATTACTTGATTGAATATAAACTTGTTCTACCTCTTCCTGAAACAAAGGGAGGAAAGTGTGGAGGAAAAACTTACTCTTTTTTCTTCACTTCTCTTGTCGTCCCTCTTATTCTCTCTAATTTAGATCTACAATGATGTGGAGATGAAAGCAGAGAGGGAAAGGGGTACATGAGGCAGAAACTTTGGGTATTATTTTCTCAGGGAGCACTCTCTTAAACTGCCATGTTTCCCTGTGCTGCAACGTCAGTGCAGCTGTTGACACTCTGCCGACACACCTGGCCACCCTGAGTCTCCCTGAAGCTGCAGTGAATAGTTCTGGCAGGTTTACAGCTTTCCACTTCAAGTTTAGAGTGTGTTTTTTCTCTGACCAAGGGCTTCCTCCAATACTATCTCAACCCATCAACCTGAGCGGTGGTGAGAGTGGTCAAGGGGGAGAGTCACACCCATTGGGAGCCCTCCTCATCCTCTAGGGATCAATTCTGAAGGACTTCCCTTAAGGTTTCTATTTGGTTTTCAGTAGACTGAGTCCCAGTTGCTGACAGAGGTAAGCAGCATGTTCATGTACACTTTACCAAAATTTCCCTTTCTTTTACACTTTACTTCCTTCCTTCACTGTGCTTCCTGAAGTCACCTCGTAACTAACTGTCTCCAAGTCTTTTGAGAAGGATCTGATCCAGGGGAAATCCATGTTGAGATGGTCACTCTACCAATTATCAATGAAGACAAAGAGGTTTGGAAACATTCATTACGAACAAAATTCACATTGTACTGATACATATATTTTAATGGGGTTTCCTAATACTGTGTCACATTTAGATAGTGCTTTGTAGCTACCTACACTCAAACAGCAAGAGGTTGCACCTAAAGTTCCTCAACCTAAGAGGGAGCCTGATTTGGTCAACAACAGCAACTGTCTGGATCGAGGGATTCTCAAGGCGTATGGAGACTCTCAGGAAGATGAGTGGCTCTCTGCAGCAACTGACTGCTTGGAATACCTTCCAGACCAGATGGTGGTGGACATAAGCAGAAACTTTCCTGAGCAACCAGATAGAATAGACTTAGTGAAAGAACTTCTGTTTATTGCCATTGGCCAATACTACACTAATAGGGAACCTCTGTTAAATCACTTATGTGATATTCACAATGGAATTGCAGAACTCTTAGTGAATGGGAAGACTGAAATAGCATTAGAAGCCACTCAGCTCTTTATAAAGCTTCTGGATTCCCAAAATAGAGAAGAATTTAGAAGGCTACTGTACTTCATGGCTGTTGCAGCACATCATTCTGAATTTAAATTACAGAAAGAAAGTGACAACCGAATGGTTGTGAAAAGGATATTCTCAAAAGCTATTGTTGACAATAAAAATTTATCTAAAGGCAAAATTGATCTCCTGGTACTCTTTTTAATGGATCATCAGAAAGATGTTTTTAAGATTCCTGGAACTCTATATAAAATGTCAGTGTTAAGCTCATGGTCATTCAGAATGGAAGAGATCCAAACAGAGACACAGGATACATATTTTGCCAGAGAATTGATCAAAGTGATTATTCTGACCATACACAGAAGACAACCAAGAATGAGTTATTGAATTTATTAAAAACTATTGATAAGGATCCAAAACTGTCTGCCAAAGAGAAGAAAAAATATTAGGTTAATTCTATAAGTGTCACCCTGACATCTTTATTGAATATTTTGGAGACTGAGCTTTTAAAGACTGTATATAACTTGTGTATTTTAAGAGTTATGTATCCTAAAGATTCAATCACATTTGTAATTTTGAATGTTCTTCTAAATATGAAACTACTTAATAAAAATTTTTTTGTATAAAAAAAGGGGTCCAGACATATTTAATTTGGTTATTTGAGGTCAGCAGTACATGCTATGGTTGTTTACATTTTACACTTTATAGGTCCAAAGAGGATAAATGACTTGCCTAAAGTTATAGAGAAGACCCGGAAAGAAAAACCAAGTTGCTTTTTACGATGTCTGTGTGATATGCTATTCTATAGTTAGGTGATTTGTCTTTTATTGTCAAATTTATGGAAAGAGAATTTTACTAACTTTAATTGTGCCTGCTGTCATTACATTGGCTCTGTATTTTATTTCTGCAAAATAGTAATACATTTGTTTCCTCCTTTTCCCAGTGGGGAATATAAATGTGCCATTTAATTTTCTAAATTAACAGCTATGGGCATGCTTATTACATCCAGTGAGTGATATAACTCAAAGGTGAGTGGTCTAATCCCTGGAAATAGCTCATTAATTTGGAAACTCAGTTACATAGTTGTGTGCTAACTCTTTCCTTTCTTGTTCCCAAAGCAACCCTCTTCAAGAGACGGGATGGGGGTGGACGGGGTGGGAGTAGCAGTGAAAAAAATGAATTATGTTTAGCAAGAAAACAATTCCTTAGTGATTCATTTCAGATTGCTTCTGACGACTGTCATCTCACAAGAAAGCCTGTGTTCATAAGACTTTCCGACCCACCGTGCAGGATATTAAAGAAAAATTCCTTCAAGACAAACACTTTATCTTTGAATAAAGAGTAGCACTTATCTTACTGAAAAGACATTCATCAGGTCTGCAATTCTTACTGCTAAAGCCTTGAATTAACACTACAATGAAATTCGCACTACTTTCCCTAAGCAATTAGGAGATAAAAATTCAACGTGCAGCTGGATGTGCTAATTGCTTGCATTCTGTACATGTTAGTGCATATTTAATGCTATAATTTATCCTTAGCTTTAAATGAGTGTAAAGCTTAATAAATCCCTTACGTTTTTATAATGCTGTCTATTTTAAAGGTAGCTTTAGAAACGTCTGAAAAAAATGGTCATCGTTGACAACACTTCCAAAATGAAGATGTTTAGTCCTAAAACTTGAGCATATTTAACTTCCTAGTTTGATTTAAGTTGCAGTTTGGGTTTGGTGGTGAGGAGTTATAATGCAAACCACAGGCACCAGAAGTAAAGACAAATTTTGCTCGACCAAAAAAATCCCCCAAAACCTAAATTATTAATCTCTTTATTACAGAAATATTTTCTTATACCTGGAGTCTTCTAAATTTTTGTCGAAATCTTTCTAAGATATATTTGCTTTTCTCATCCATGGGTCATGAGGTCTATCTGCACCTTTTTTAAAAAATACAAAAATGTTTATTTATTTTTATTATTTTTTATTTTTAATAATTGAGATATAACTGATACATAACATTATTACTTTCAGGTGTACAGCTTAATTATTTGATATTCATATATATTGCAAAATGATCATCAAAATAAGTCTCATTAACATTTGTTACCAGACATAGTAACAACATTGTTTTCTTGTGATGAGAATTTTTAAAATCTACTTCTCATCAACTTTCAAATACATAATGTAGTATTATTAACTATAGTCACCATGCTGTACATTAAATCCTAATTTATTTTATAACTGAAATACCTGTACCTTTTCTCTCTTACTTCGTATCGGGTATTATAATCAAATCAGGAGCAGCTCCTCTTTCTGTTTCTCAGCATTTGGTTCCTATAGGGTCTCACTTTATTTTCCAGTGATGTGTTTGTGGAAAATAATGAAAAACCACAGTTGTCACTTTTCTAGCTCTGACTGACTTTTGATATCAACCTATCCTAAAAAGGTGGTGAACTGGCATGAGTATACAGATGATTCAACTACTTCCATTGACATGAGTAGGTAATTGAGTAAAATATTTACTTCTAATTTTACTAATCCATATAATGGCTTAATTTCTAAAATTAATTTTGCATGATTAGAGGAAACTTCTTGAAGAAAATGTAAACATTCTCTTTCAACTCTTGTATATACTTTGGTTGAATGATGTACTTTCTTCATTATCCAAGTATAGGTTGTACAAATTCTGCTTCAAAAGAAGAAAATTCTGAAATCTAAGCTGCTGGGTTGGGAGTTGATTTCATTTTTAAGTTAATTCATTCTGAACTTTGGATGTGGTGATTTGTAGGCCTGAACTGATATATATTTAATCATTAATAGAAAAATACTTGGTTATTTTTGTTTTTTCAAAGTTATTTTAAAAAAATTGTTTATTGTTTTTGTTGCTTCTTTGAGGTTAAGAATGTGAAGGAGGTAACATTTTGGGACTCCCCTTTCCTTCATTTAGGAAAAAAGTGACTACTTTGACAGAGATTTTTATTTCTGGAAAACATAAGAAAGAAAATAACATTTTAATGGAAAATTCCCAAACTCCTTGTCTTTTAATCCAGGGTCAGGAAGCACTAGTAAAAATAGGATCAGATTTGACATGTATAGTTGTGTATGTAGGAGAAAGAGAACTGAACGTTGGGCTGGAGACTTAATGAACATCAGTGTGGAAAATTCATTTTTCTACAGATTAAAAAAAATGGAAGCTTTCATTCATATTAATAATTAAAAAATTCAAGAAGTACAAATTGCAAGATATAAAATTATACGTGGGGAATGAAAATTAAATACTTTTTTCTTATGTTTCTACCACTCAGAAAACTTAAAACAATCTTGTAAGTTTAAGCTGCTTTTGATATGTACAAGGGTAGAATTATATGAAATTTAAATTTTACAAGTCACATTAAAGCTAGAGTTTGTCCCTACAATTTCTTTCTCTTAATTCTTTTAGCTGTGGGACCTCAGATTAGCAATGTTTCTTGCAATATTTCACAGGACCTAATTTCATTTCTAGTACTACTCTTTTGACCTAAGTTTTGGGAAAATCCTACTTTTGCATTTGTAACAGACAATTCTTACAAAGAAGAAGGAATTTTTAATTTCATCTTCTGACTGGTACTAAGTCCTGGAATCAAAGAATTAACATTGATTTACCAGGATAAATGCAAAAATCTCCAAGGACTTCTTCTTTTTGGGAAATATATTTCAATCAACTAGACTGTTCATTTATCTTTTATTATATTCTGAATTTGATTACTTACAGAAATCACTGGGGATAAGAAGGCCACCATTTTTCAATCTAGTATTTGCATGATAATGATGAAACAACCTTCTGAATATTAAAGAATATGTTTCATTAGCTAAATTTTATCAGAGAGCAAGCTTTGCATTGCCTGGTGTGTTTAAAGCAATTCTGGATTGGGGGCACTGATTTGAATTTTGTGCCAATGTTGCCACAGACTAGTCACGTAATACTGAGCAGTAATTTAATTTTTCAAGATCTCCATTTCTTCTTCTATTATGCACTGAGGTCTGAGTTTTAATCTTCATGGTGCATCTCATATCAATATCCTCTACACCACAATAACTTTCAAATATGGAGAAGCCAGTACTTACACAATCGTTGGGTATTGCTGTCAGATCTGTTAGCATATTTCAAATACAGACTTTAAATCCTATATTTAAATTAGATTGAGAAATATTAGCAATGACTTATCACACAGTGTTATTTTTTCCCTCTCACTGACTAATCCCTCAGGAAACGTAACAAACATAATAGAATCAAAGTCATCCTGAACCTTGAATTCTAACAATAACTTCAGATAAAATTGCAGCAGTTGGAGCTGTTTGGAGGCAGCAACAAAGATCATGAGAAAGATAGAAGCAAAATCAAAAATAAAGTTTCTTAAACAAGACACAGTCACAGGAAAAAGATTGATAGTTGTTTTATATTAAAATAAAAAGTATTGAATGACAAAAGACATCAGAACGCACTTAAAAGACCAAGGACAAATTGGAAGAAATTTGCAAAAAATGTAAGAATTAATATAATAGTATATGTATATGCATATATACTTAACATAAAATCCCATAGAAAATAAAGTGTATTTGAAAAGTAATTTAAAAATATAAGATGAAGAAGTAGCCAATAAATGTATTAAAAATACTCAACTTTTGGTAAACAAATAATTGCAAACTCAAGTTTCAGAGAAAATATCTTTTACCTACTGGAATGACAGATTTTAGAAAGAATGCTATTATGTGTAAAACAAACTCTTCATCGAATCTGAATTTGGTACAATATTTCTTGTGATCATTTAGGCAAATATATTTAATATAATAAATTATGTATATTATCATGTTTTAAAAAGTTATAAATCATAATACAGGGTATGACAGGATATTTGTAAAAAGAAAAAAGAAATAAAAGATAGACATATTTATTTCCTCTGGTTTCGGAAAAAAAAGACTGAAAGATTAAGTTAAAATGATGTCACTACTTACTTATCATTAGATTTTTAAAATTTTGATTATTTAAGTTCTTTTGTGTGTAAACTTAAATTTTAGAAGTTTAAAGTATTCCTAAACGTCTTGCAATAAATTTATGCTCTTTTTGAAACAGAGGAAATAAAATAAACATAATAAAATAATCTTCAAGATTAAAAATAAGTTGAGAATTCTTACCATTTATCATAGTAATTCCACTTCTAATAACTAAAGAAAATAATAATTATATGGAAAATATTTTATGCAACAGTGTCCATCACAATGTTATTTATTTATTTATTTTCTCTTGAGGGTGCTCATTTTATTTTTATTTATTTTTTATTGAAAGTATTGGGGTGACATCAGCTTGCAAAATCATACCTGCTTCAAGTGTGCAACTCAATAACATATCATCTGTATACTGCATCATGTACCCATTGCCCCCAGCAAGCTCACAATGTTACTTAAAATAGAGAAAATATGGGAAACTTAAATGTCCAATGAGGAATGTTTACTACATCTTGGTACCTCCATGAAATGGAATCATTATTCTTATTAATATAAGAAAATACTAATATTTCATGGAATAAGTGCAATATAATAACATCCCAATTATGAACAATAAAAAACATTTACACATACATAAAGAAAAAAACGGGTAAGCACATGCACACACAGAGTTCACAGTCTGTCTGTTTCTCTCTCACACAAACACCCCACCACCACACACAACCCTGCCTGTGTCTTGTAAATATACACACCTTTAGACAGACCAAACTGTTCACAGTGTTTATGTCTGCTTGGAGGGGATTATGAATGGTTTTGATTTTCTTTTTTATATGTGTTTGTATTTCCTAAATTCTCCACATTGAACACTTATCACTATTTAAAAACACCCCAGACAGACCACACTTACATGTCCTTAATTCCTGAGATACGTTTAATGGTGTTAAGCAAAAAAGTATACCATTACATAAATTCACTGCTTTTTAAATTATTGTATTTTCTTCTTCCTACAACTAAAAATAAACTCTTCCTACCCTGGCTGCTCTGCTCTCACTGGTCCCTCCCCACGTCTTCTCTCTCCTTCACCCACTTAATTTTAGAACAAGCTACACTTTAAAGAAATTAGGTTTTAGATCCATTTTCAGGGAGGATTAAGAAAATATTTCTCCATGATTATCACCTCGTAAAGACCATATTCACTGAAATGGCAAGTGAACGAGGAAAGCCGAGGTGGCTGACTAGGAGTTTCAGGGTCCTCTGAGCATTTCTCAGAGGTCACAGGGACAAAAAGGTGGAAACCTCTAAAAGGAGAGATTGAGAGAAAGGCTTTATTTCTTAGTTCATATTCTACTTTTTAAAATCAAAAACAGGTTTGTTAGGTAGCAGCTAAGAATGAGCAGTCAGAGGGGAAATAAAGGCAGGGCCTTCGCCATTACAATCTAACAAAGAACTTAATATAAGAGGCTAGAAACAAAAGGAAGACATGTCCCACCAATGAACTCAGCAGTCCTGAGCTTGGTCTGATAAGATGGCCAGGTGTCCAAGCATTGCAAGCAAAATAGCACAGGAGGAGGGGAGAGTCCTTGAGACTGTTCTGAGAAAAGGGGCTTCTGTAACAATCTTAAGATTGCCTGGTGTTCTGAACATCACAAACGCGAATTGCACAGTAGAAAGAGGGGGCCCTATGCTGGGTAAGGGGGCCTCTGTAACAAACTTCACTAAGACAAAGAACCTTTACTAACTGAGAAAGAGAAGCCTGTGTAGCTGTACTTTATTCCCAAGTAGAAAAGGAAGAGTACCTGAAAGCCAGCTGAGGCATACAACCCGTGAATCCCTTTAGTCGGCCTACTTAGATTAGCTAAGTACCCACTTGCAGACTCTGCTCAAGTGTATAGAACAAACTTGCTAGCAAACTTACTACTTTATTTTCTCTATACATGCGGCATTTAGACTAGCGGGATGCCCGCTTGCAGCTTTGTGCTTGAGTGTATTTTGTAAATAAACTTGCTATCTCATTTCCACTATACCTGTTTGTCTCTTGCAGTGAGATTAGAACCAAGGAGAGGAAGGGAGGCCTCCTGGCTCGGGTCTCTTTCTCCCCATCCATAGCAAGTTTAACATCTTTTCAGGAATAGTTACCTATAACTGTGCAAAATTTTCATGAGGGGTTATTTTTTTAAAGACTCATTTGTAATATTAACTACCTCTGGGTCACCTCTCTTTTTCCTTTGGGTCTGGAGTAATGACATTATTTTTGCAAAGAGTGCCTAGGTAAAGATTGAGTAAAAATTTCATTTTAGTGCCACCTAACTATGCAGTGTTACATTTTTGCAACATGTTCTTGAAACACCAGATATTTTATACAATTCAAACTTTATTTTTTGAGAAAAATTTTCATTTTCCAATGTAATGTTTTGCTAGAGTATACTTTTATTATACTGGAAACAAATGTCATTGTTTCTAAATTGTAATAAATGGGTAATTTTCAACCATAGCTATCTCCAAAGCAAACAGCTACAAAAAATACATTTTACTTAGATAAATCATATACAAAATTTGAAAATGAGAAAAGAAAATTTATGCAGTTTCATCTTCTACTCAGGAACAAATAAAAATTAATGCATTTCCTTCTTTTCCAAACATAATTACTTTTGCATTGGAATTTTTGGGATTTTTAAAAAAATAAAATTGTTTCAGAAATTCAAACTGTTTAATTTATAGCATATTATGTAAAATTTTGAATTGTTAGTACATGATGTAAGAAAATGAGCTCATAATTTTCTAAAATTTACAGCTCAATTTAATTAAGCAAGAACATTTCTAAATAAGTTTAAAGAAGTAAGGTTTTTAGCTCATATTAAATAGCAGGCCTTTATGCATGTCCAAGTTTGTGCTGCTTATACGAAGGTATAAGGACATGCACAACCTTGACATCAACTCAGCACTTTTCATCCAGGGATGTGATATGCTTTCAGACCATGCTCTCCACTCATCAGAGAACTAGTGAGGACTAGGTAAAGGCCAAGTGTAAAGAAAAGGCAACTCTTCTTTCTTATGGTTCTGGATAGCATTAGTAGAAATAGGAAAAGATGTTTGCTCTCTGGTTAATATTAAATGAAAGGCACAGCATACATACTTGAATGTATGCTTAAAAGTTATACTACAACAGAGCATATCTCCCTCCACTGTTGGACATATAGATGATTTTTATCTTTCATTTTATATATTTCCCAAATTGTCTAAGTATGTTTTACTTTTATAATAGAAAAAATGCCATATCTTGTGTCTCCTGTTTCAACTTTTTTGTTCAAGTTAGAGAAAATTTCTATTTTCTATAAAGTGATTTTTATATTTTTTAAGTTGTCCTTTGAAATGTATTCAGGTGTTCATTCTAATTGACTAACACTTCTTTTTGGGTACAGGATTTTTTATTGTATCAATTGTATGTATATGTCACTATTAACACACAAAGTTGGGTTTTTTTCCTAATTTTGCCATTACTCCAGTAACTTCTAGGTAGTAATCTGGGACAATTTCTATCTTTTGCAATTTATTTTGATTTTCCCTCTGAATGCTATTTCTTTAATCCACTTTTTATCTTTAAAAGAATCTGTGGCTTCAACATCCTGTTAAAATTATAGCCCTAAGTACACAGACATTATCCCATAAACTCTGCATAGACATTTAATTGAGTCTTGCATTGTTACCTCTAATTTTGTTAAAAGGTATTTAATTGATATTAATTCCTCATAGAGACAATATAAAATTCCCCAGAAGATTTTAATACAATAAGTAAATAGTTTTATGCAATTTAATATAATAATGTAAATAATTCATTTATATAAATTAATATGTGATTACTGCATCCTACTGGCCAATACATTTTCTTTTCTAGAACACACTGCTGATGCTGACAGCATCCTGCACGCTTGAAGGACACTTACTTTCTTGTATGCCTGTGCATTGCATTTTCACTGACCAGTTACTGGACCAGACAACATTGGTCAGGTGGACGTCCATTGCTGGGTCTTTTGGAGTTACTTAGAATTGTATTTATCTCAGGACTTTCATTTTGTAAATATTAAACACTTTTTGTCTGGACTGGCTGGATATTTCAGAGTATTTATTCCATCATCCCTCTGACCTGTAGTGGACTGAGACTAAAGTATGGTTGTCTCTTTTTTTAAATTTTATTTTTATTGTTGACACTATTACAGATGTCTCCATCCCTGCCCCCCTTTACCCACCTCCACCCAGCGCCCCAGGCTTTTTTCCCTTTTGGACATTCCCACACTGCTGTCTTTGTCCATAGGTTGTGTGTATGTATGTTCTGAGTCTAATCCCTTCACCCTTTTTCATCCAGTCCCGCCCTGTCCTCTCTGACAACTGTCAGTCTGTTCCATGTATCCATGCTTCTGTTTTTGTTTTGCCCATCAGCTCAATTTATGCGGTTTTAATTCATAGTCCACAATAAAGACCTGACCTGACCCAGAAAATTACCCTCCCTCTACTCCCCAAGCTCATTTTGAGAGACATAGATGATGGAATCTATAGAGTAACACAGGCATTTCACAGCCCAGGAGCCATCCTAAAATGTGTTAAGCATTTCATGATAATCAGTATAGGTGATGAAAAGAATTGTTATGATTAAAAGTTTGTGCTATTTATTTAGCACTTTAGAATTGAGGAAATCTGGGAGGGCAGAGAGAGCTGCTATCAGTTATTTAAGCATTGCAAAGGGAACTTAGGCAGAGCCTACTATCTCTAGAGGCATGATCATGCTTTGCATTTGCATAGAGCTTTATGTTTCCCAAAGCATTTTCATACACACCATTTCATTTTCACTTTTCTACCTGCCTATTAAGTAAGGATTGCTGTTATTTGTAATGAACTAAAAATATTGGAGCAAGAAATGTTTTATCCTAAATTAAGAATGGAAACTTTTCTTGTTTTATTCATGTTGTATCCCCAATACCTAGTGTAGATCTTAGCATATATTAAATTTTTCATAGATATCTGTTGAATGAATGAATGAATGAATGATAGGAAAAATTAACCAGCATTCTCCATCTCTACCTACCCAGACATTCAGATTCCTGGTTTAGAGTTTCTTTCTTTATACCATTAAACTTATTTCTTAGAATGACAGATTAAACAAATAAACAACTAAAGTTATTCAGACAGAATATTCTGTCTTGTGGAAAGTGTCATGAATAAAATGTTAACTCCTATGTATGTGGACTCAGCCAGGTGTAGATATGTAGTTATTAATACTCTAAGTGCAGATTTTATTAAAATCTTTTCCTGTGCACAGATTCAGTGATGTCAAAGCAGGTTTATAGAATCCTAAATTAAAGTGAAAATTTGGTGGGTAAGAGACATAAAAAATTAGTTATGAGCCCTATCTTGTTTCCTAATCATCCCAGAAAATAAATCAATGATCAAACAAGCAAAAAGTTTGTAAAATCAGAACTGGCTACTTATCTAGCTCACATTTATCTGATCATTGCCAATTTATCACTTCACTTATCTAAAAAGTCATTAACAAATATATATGACTTATAAAATCCAACACTATTATTTAAGACTATAAAAATTTGACAACCAAAAAAGCTTAATATCTTAATATTTGACTCAGAATAAAAAGTGAATAATACATCTGAAATAAGTAAATGGGAAATTGTTTTTCAAATTGTAGTAACTAGGATATCTGAATTGAAAAGTCCTTGTTATCAGTTGAAGTGCCTTAGGGCTAAGCAATGCTCAGTGGTAAGAAAACAATTGAGCTATCATGCCAAAGATACAGTTTGGTGGTATCTGAAGTCATTGACTAGCTCTTTCCCCCAAAAAGCCCTAAAATACCCTGTAATTGTCTACCAGACAAAAGAATTGAAAAAAATTTTGAGAAAAATATGATAATAAATGTTGCAATAAAAATGAATAGATGTGGAACATTTATCTCTATTTCAGAACCAACTAGTTATAAATTATAAAAGTTCATTGTTCCTGAAATGAAGGGTGAGGGCTTCAGCGTTCATTCTTTTACTCTTTTCCACTGGTGTTTTTGCAGTAATTCCCTTTACCTGTAGTTTTGCTTTCTGTGCTTCCAGTCACCCACAGTCAACTGCTGTAAGAAAATATTAAATGGAAAATTCTAGAAGTAAGAAATTCATAAGTTTTAAATTATATGCCATTCTGAGTAGCACAATGAAATCTCCACTGACTGATGCCTTTCTGCTCTGGACACAAACCATCCTTTTGTCCAGCATCTCCACACTGTGCGCTCCCTGCCCTTTTGCCACTTAGCAGCCCGCTGCGTTATCAGGTTGTCCAGGACTTGCAGTGTTTGTGTTCAGTGAACCCTTATTTTACTTGATAAGGCCACATTCATGTAATTTCTATTTCAGTGTTGTAATTGTTCTACTTTAATATTAGTTATTATTGTTAACCTATTTCTGTGCCAAACCAATAAATTAAATTTTATCATAGGTATGTATAAGTAAAACATAGTATGTAGAATGTTTGGTACTATCCTTGGTTTTAGGCATCTGCTGGCGGTTTTGGAATATATCCCCCCTCAGATAAGGAGGGAGTACTGTAGATCTTTCCACATCCTGAAAAATACTAAAAAATCAAAGCTTTTTTGTGACCTTTATAATAAATTATTATAAAACTCATAAAAAATCCATTTTTTGACTGAAATAAAAAGGAATTATCATTACAGTTTTTAGTGTTTATATATATTAAACTATTTCTTGAAATAGAAAAATCCATTAAAATTAGTTTCATAAAAAATTTCTTTAAAAATGCTTAATTTTCTCTCTTCTCTCTTCATTATTAATAAGCTTTTTACAACAGTATTAATAAAAGTTATCTTGTAAGGAAACACTTTTGCTATTTTTTTCTGCTTTAGTTAGACATAAATTTAAAACAAGGTTTTGAACAACTTAAATTTTTAAAAAGGTGTTTATTCTCAATAACTATTTTAGTTAATGACAGAAACTAGTTAGATCCTGGATATAAATCAGTGGGAGACATTACTTTCTGACTCCACAAATGTTTTTTTTTAATGTTATTTTTCAACGTAATGAAAAGACAGCCCACTGAATGGAGAACTTATTCACCAATGATATAGCTGATAAAGAGTTACTATCCAGGCTCTGCATCTGGAGACACTGGCAGCTCTCAGTGCCTGGCGCAGTTTCTTTCAAAATGTCTACCGTTCATGAAATTCTGTGCAAGCTCAGCTTGGAGGGTGAGCATTCTACATCCGCAAATGCTTATGGGTCAGTCAAAGCCTACACCAACTTCGATGCTGACTGGGGTGCTTTGAACATTGAAACGGCCATCAAGACCCAAAGGTGTGGATGAGGTCACCATCGTCAACATTCTGACCAACCGCAGCAATGAACAGAGACAGAACATCGCCTTTGCCTACCAGAGAAGGACCAAGAAGGAACTTGCATTAGCCCTGAAGTCAGCCTTTTCTGGCCACCTGGAGATGGTGATTCTTGGCCTATTGAAAACACCTGCTAAGTATGATGCCTCCGAGCTGAAGGCCTCCATGAAGGGGCTAGGGACCGATGAGGACTCTCTCATTGAGATCATCTGCTAAAGGACAACCAGGAGCTGCAGGAAACTAACAGAGTCTACAAGGAAATGTACAAGACTGACCTGGAGAAGGACATTGTTTCTGACACATCTGGTGACTTCCGCAAGCTGATGGTTGCCCTTGCCAAGGGTAGAAGAGCAGAAGATGGCTCTGTCATTGATTATGAACTGATTGACCAAGATGCCCGGGATCTTGATGATGCTGGAGTGAAGAGGAAAGGAACCAATGTTCCCAAGTGGATCAGCATCATGACCCAGCAGAGCGTGTGTCACCTCCAGAAAGTATTTGAAAGGTAGAAGAGCTAGAGCCCTTATGACATGTTGGAGAGCATCAAGAAGGAAGTCAAGGGGGACCTGGAAAATGCTTTCCTGAACCTGGTCCAGTGTATCCAGAACAAGCCCCTGTATTTTGCTGACCGACTGTATGACTCCATGAAGGGCAAAGGGACACGCGACAAGGTCTTGATCAGAATCATGGTCTCCCGCAGTGAAGTGGACATGTTGAAAATCAGGTCTGAATTCAAGAAGTACGGCAAGTCCCTGTACTACTACATCCAGCAAGACACCAAGGGTGACTACCAGAAAGCGCTGCTATACCTGTGTGGTGGGGACAACTGAGGCCCGAGATGGCTTGAGTGTCTGTGAGCAGTGCTCCTGTGCTTCTGGCTAATGATTCTAGAAAATCAGCTTGCGACTAATAGCATGCCTCCCCCTCCGCCCTACCCCCGTGCCCATCTCTGTGAGGATGATGTTAGCATTGCTTCTACCCCCACTTTATTTTAGTTGCCCAAGCATTGCCTGGCTTTCCCAACTAGTCTCTCCTTTTAGCCAAAGAAATGAACATCCCAAGGAGTTGGAAGTGAATTCTATGATGTGAAACACTTTGCCTCTTGTGTACTGTGTCATAAACAGATGAATAAACTGAATTTTAACTTAAAAAAAAGAGTTACTATCCAAAATTTATAAATAACTCATATAAATCAATACCAAAAAAATAAACAACCCAATTAAAAAATGGGCAAAGAGCCTGAATAGATACTTTGCAAAAAAGGGCTTACAGATGGCCAATAGACATATGAAAAGATGCTCAGTATCACTAATCATCAGAGAAATTCAAATTAAAACTACAATGAGATATCACCTCACACCTGTCAGAATGGCTATCATCAATAAATCAACAACTGTTAAAAAGGACATTGAGAAAAGAGAACCTTAGTGCACTGTTTGTGGGAATGCAGACTGGTACAGCCACTGTGGAAAGTAGTATGGAGTTACTTCAAAAAAATTAAAAATAGAACTGCCTTTTGACCCAGTGACTACACTTCTGGGAATTTATCCAAAGAAACCTAAAACACTAATTTGAAAGAATATATGAATTCTATGTTCATTGTAGTGTTACCATAGCCAAGGTTTGGAACAGCCCAAATGCCTTTCAGTAGATGAGTGGATAAAAAAGTCGTGGTACATTTACACAATGAAATACTACTTGAATGTAAATAAAAAAGGAAATCTTACCCTTTGTGACAGCGTGGATGGACATGGAGGGTATTGCACTAAGTGAAATAAACCAGCCAGAGAAGGACAGGTACCATGTGTTTTCATGTGTGGAATCTAATGGACAAAATAAACTAACAAACAAAATATAAACAGACTCATAGATACAGAGAACAAACTGACAGCTCTCAGAAAGGAGGGAGTGAGGAGGAGGTAAAAAAGGAGAAAGGATTATGCTAAAAACAAAGGAGCATATCGGGAACTTACAAGAGGGTAAAGGAGGGATAAAGGATGATGGAAGGAAACTTGACTAGGGGTGGTCAACACACAATATAATATACATGTGATGTATTATAGAATTGTACACCTGAAGCCTATGTAATTTTATTAACCTATGTCACCCCAATAAATTCAATAATTAAGTAAATAAATACATCATATTTTTCCATGGAAAATACAGATGATATGGCATTTGGGCCTTTATTTTCTTTGCTGGAATACGTGAATCCTTTCACAAAATAGTATGTAAATTATGAATTGGTAAACTGTATATATGTGTGTATTCATAAATAAATGTATGTAAATAAGATGAATATAAACTGTTTTCTGTGTTATTTTTCAGTGCTATTACATTCAATCCTTTGATTGAAAATATTTTATAACTTGATGCTAATTATCCTTTCCATATCAATTCAACTTTTTTACTTCCCCTTAATATTATATATTAGTCACTATTTCTGCCTTTCAAATTACCCTCAAAGTTAGTGGATTAAAACAATAAAATGTGTGTGTGTGTGTGTGTGTGTGTGTGTGTGTGTGTGTATCACAGTTTCTTAGATTCAGACATTCCAAAGCATCTTAGTTTGGTGGCTCTGGCTCAGGGTATTTTATGAAATTGCAGGTAAGATGTTGTCCAGGGCTGCAGTCATCTGTCACGTGAACCCTGATACCTGGGGCAGGAGAGTCTGACTCCAAGAAAGCTCATCCAGGTAACTTTTGGCCAACAGCCTCAGTTTTTGCTGGCTTTTGGTTGGAGGCCTTAGTTTCTCTCTCTCTCTCTTCCTCCCTCCCTTCCTCCCTTCCTTCCTTCCTTCCTTCCTTCCTTCCTTCCTTCCTTCCTTCCTTCCTTCCTTCCTTCCTTCCTTCCTTCCTTCCTTCCTTCCTTCTTTCTTTCTTTCTTTCTTTCTTTCTTTCTTTCTTTCTTTCTTTCTTTCTTTCTTTCTTTCTTTCTTTCTTTCTTTTTCTTCTTTCTTTCTCAAATTTAGGGTCTTTCTGTTCTATGATAAATGAAACATTTCTCTTCCATATTTTCTTCTAGTACTTATTTCATCTTTCCTGGTGAAATTTTCATTTCATCTGGTATTTATTTTATTTTTTAAATGATTACTTGATTGTCACAACCATTATTGAATAAACATTCTTGTACACTAATTTTACACTAATTTACATTTTGCACTAATTACAGGTCACATTCATGATATATTGAAAATTCATCTATATGCAGATTTATTTACTTGCCTGTTTTCTTTTTTTAAAATCATCTTGTTTATTCAGATGCCAGACATCTTATCTATACATTATAATACAGTATTGAAGAGGACTGTTCCTTTCTCATCATTCTTATTTTCTCATATGATGTTTTTGAATTTGGTTACTATATTTATAACAGAAATTAAAATGATAAAATTGCTGAACTATTAGGTAAATGTTTCTAATTTTCTACAGAGATATTAATTTCTAAAGGAAGTTCTTTTTTTATTTTATCTTTTTCTTTTCCTTATTTATTTATTTATTCTTATTCAAATACAATTGTCTCCATTTTCCCACCACCACGTTGCCCTGCCCCACCCACCTCCACCTCCCACCCTCAATCCTTTTCCACTTTGGCTTTGTCCGTGGGTCCTTTATACATGTTCCGTGACTTGACCCTTTCCCTTCTTTTCCCCATTACTACCCTCTCTTTTTCCCTCTCATTACTGTCATTTTTTCTTTCAGTGTTGTTGGTTAAATTTCTCTTCCTTGTTTGTTATGTTGATTAGGTTTCACTTATAGGTGAGATCATATGGTGTTTGTCTTCCACTGCCTGGCTTTATTTTGCTTAGCATAATGCTATCCTTTTCCATCCCTGCTGTCACAAAGAGTTGGAGTTCCTTCCTTCTTTCTGCTGCATCGTATTCCACTGTGTACCATAGTTTTTTGATCCACTCATTTATTGATGGTCATGTAGGTTGCTTCCAGCACTTGGCTATTGTAAATTGTGCTGCTATGAACATTGGGGTGCATAGGTTCTTTTGAATTGGTGTTTTGGGATTCTTAGGGTAAAATCCCAGCAGAGGAATTGCCAAGTCAAAAGGCAGTTCCATTTTTAACTTTTTGAGAAAATTCCAAACTGTTTTCCACAGTGGCTGCATTAGTCAGCCCTTTTCTTCACAACCTTGCCAGCACTTGTTGGTTGTTGATTTATTTATGATGGCCATTCTGACCGGTGTGAAATGGTATCTCATTGTGGTTTTAATATGCATTTCTCTGATGGCTAGTGATGCTGAGCATTCTTTCATATGTCTCTTGGCCCTGTGTATGTCCTCCTTGGAGAAGAGTCTGTTCAGATTCTTTGCCCATTTTTTAAATTGTATTGTTTGTCTTCCTGGAGTGGAGTCATGTGAATTCTTTACATATTTTGGAGATTAGACCCTTGGCTGAGGTATCATTGGCAAATATATTTTGCCATATGGTTGGTTCCCTTTTCATTTTGTTGATGTTTTCTCTAGCCATGCAGAAGCTTCTCATTTTCATGAAGTCCTATTCGTTTATTTTTTTCCTTTATGTCCCTTGCTCTTGGGGATATATCAGTGAAAATATTGCTGCATGGAATATTTGAGAGTTCCCTACCTATGTTCTCCTCTAGTACTTTATGGTGTCGTGACTTATATTTAAGGCTTTTATCCACCACGAGTTTATTTTTGTATATGGTGTAAGTTAGTGGTTGAATTTCATTTTTTTGCACATAGCTGTCCAGATCTCCCAACTCCTTTTGTTGAGGAGGCTATTTTTACTCCATTTTATGCTTCTGCCCACTTTGTCAAATATTAATTGACCATAGAGTCATGGATTTATTTCTGGGCTCTCTATTCTGTTCAATTGATCTTTGTGTCTGTTCTTATGCCAGTACCAGACTGTTTTGATTACAGTGGGTTTGCAATATAGTTTGATGTCAGGTATTATGATCTGGAGGCCTTAGTTTCTTGACATCAGGGTCTCCCTATAGGACATCTCTGACCAGACATCTAACTTCCCCTAAAATGAGTGATATAAGACTTTCTTTTTTAACACCATCACACCTTCTAAGATTTTTTTCTTCAATAATTCAACAACCACAGTTTAGGAGTTCTTACTTTCACTAAACATAAGTTGTATGCTACACTTTCTGAATAAAATTGTTGTCTTCTAGAGTAGTAAAACAAAACCTGAAATTCACTAGTGAAGACTAAATAAAGGGAATTGAGTACAGCTTTCTACTTCTGTTCCAAACTTATTAAAATTAGAAATACTAAATTTAAAAAAGAGCACATTCATATGGCTTTAAAAGAGAAGAAAAGGTCTCATAAGTGAACCAACAATTAAGAGAAAAATTTGAAAGCTAGAATGCAGATAGTATGACATTCAGAGATAAATAAAACATGGCCTGAAAGATAGGGGAGATCCAACAGCAAGTCATTGGTAGCGTGCTCAACCCTGGGAGAGGCTGTTTGAAGCAAAGAATCTGAACAACCCAGGGGAACATAGGTCATTACCTATACTAATCAATCTTTTCTTCCAGCACCATGAAAACACAAATAATATGAGAAATAATAAATAATGGAAAACCATTATTATGAAATATAAAAACAAGTGAGATATACAGATTTTATTCTGGAGGAAAAGATAATTCAGGTAATCCTTTGGGGATTTTTTTTTCCTATATGGTCATTGATCAATTTTATTCACTATTATTAGTTTTATAGTGGGAAGTTATCCAGAGCATTCTTTCTAATATCCTGCCAGAAATGAAAGTCTAAAGAATTTGTAAATATAAATAAAATCTAACCCACTCTCACACTTACTGTGAATTAATGACATCTATTGGACAGGGCATGGCATTTGCATCAGGAATAGACTTCAGGATGAGAGAAAGAAGAGAAATATATATTTATATATATTTAAAAACTACAACAGCAAATGGTGTGATTAAAGATACAGCCTATAGCTAAAATTGGAAGACAGTGTTATAAACAGTCAAGTTCTAAGATCCAAGCTAAAGGAAAAGTTGTATCTACAGTTGAAAGCTTGCAATCAGACTTTACACAGAATTCTTGGAAATTTATAATTCATCTCTAAATCTGTAAAGATGACTTCAAGGGCTATGCCCTTTCTACTTAGCTTATCTAGGTAATCAAGCCTATCAGTGAGTATTAGGAATTCATCATTTTCTTACCCCTTATCATTAGATAAAAGATCTTGAGAAGTAATTCTCCAGTAAACCCAAGCTAGATTTATCTTAAATTTCAGAAGTGGAAATGTGAGTTTCCATTTAAAGAATGTCATATGTGACAGTACATGAACACAGGCAGATATTGCCTCCTCTTTTTCTTTAAACTTTGACTGGTCCAATTATAAGAAAATGGTTAATTTTCACCAGCAATTGACTTGTGGAAAAATAATGTCCCACAAAAATATTTTGCCCTGAATTTTGCTCTGAAAATTTCTTCACCATTCCCTATTCTGCATGCCTGCTTTTGACTGTTTATTTTTCATTAAAAGTGCACTATTTCTTGTCACACAATGAACTAGATCTGGAAAAGTATGGTTGTAAATCTATGAAATTGTACAATTTCCGTAATTGTGTCTGGCACATCAAATTGAGGAACTTGGAAAAATACTATTATTATGGCTCTGAAAAATATCTACTCTGCAAGAAACTGCACAGAAAATAATTTAGAGTATGTATAATTCCAGGAAAGGAAGTACAGAAGGAAGGATGGGAGGAAGGAAGGTAGGAAGGGAAATGGGAGTGAAGGAGGAGAGAAGGAGAGAGGAAGCAGTTTAGTAGCTCTTTTCTAGTCCCACAAAATGTAATAAAAAAAGAATCAGAATTTTTAGCTAAAGAGAAAATGTTATAGCTCTTTGGAAACTATTATTATTTTTTCTTTGTTTTGGACTTTTTAAATTCAACACTTTAAAGCAGAAGCTATTTAGATTATTAAGAATAGTTCCTAATAATTAGTGAAGGCAATGAGACCGCTATTTGGTATCTTTCATCAACAGAAAACAGGAATGCCTGCTTAGAATGAAGCCATAAAAATTTTCATGCATTTATCTGGCATTTTTAAATATATAACCTACTTCATCTTTTGCTTTTTTTCTTGCATAATATGGGTCAGCACTCCGAAGTAAATATAATCTGAATTAAGGGGGTGTATTTTGTCGGCATTATGGGCCTTTGTTACAAAGATCAAAACATACCAGAGTATTGTGCTCAATTCAGCATACTATGTTTTGAGAAGGAACTAGGCAAAGTAAGGGATATCCAGACACTTTACAAGACATTGTAAAGGCTCTATATATTATCTCATATGGAAAACAAGTGAAAGAATTGTAGTTGCTCAGCCTAAAAGAGAATGGATGTGTGTAAACTGTCTTTAGACTCTATTTAAATTGCCTTTAGACATTTAAAGTCTTGTAGGGTTTTTTTTTCCCCTGTAACTATGAGGGTGTAGTTGCAGCATGTGAGGTATATTTGTATAAAAACATAGATTGCAATTAATGTGGATAATTCCAGAGGGCAAAAATGGGAACAAGAGGAAAGTTATGAAATATATTTGAACTTATTATTTAAAAGAAAAGTTATTTAAGAACTAAAATAACGTCACAATGGAGACCCCTTGTGCAGCAATGTGTTCCCCTTACTTAAGTCAATGGCATGATCATATCTCAGATATTCTGTACAAAGACTTTTCTCAATCTGAAAAAGAATGTGGGTAAAATGAGTCCATGGATCTTTAAAACCCACAGGTCATTTTTGAAGTCAGTCCAATACACCTTAGAAAGGATTTAGTGGCTATAAGAAAATATAAAGAAGCACAATTTGAATAACCAAAGACAAGAATGGGCTTCTTATAAAAATACGCTAAATGTAATAGGACTCTCATCTGTAAAGTTGAAGCTATAATTTAAAATTAAAAAATTGGAGACTTCTGGTCAAGATGGAGGCATAGGCAGACACATTTTGCCTAGGTGCACAACCATAAGAAGGATTACATCTAACATCAGAACAAAAATCACCAAGAACTGCCAGAAAACTGTACTGTATGGAAGTCTGACAACCAAGGATTTAAAGAAGACATATTCATCCAGACCGATAGGAGGTGTGGCCATGGGGAACCGGGGTGGAGAGGATGTGGTGTACTGGCAGCAGCCAGGTGGCAGCAGCCAGCAGAATGGGCAGTCCCATATTAGGGATGCCTGAGGAGTAAGCCCCAGACCAGGCAACACAGCCCAAGGTTCCAGCACCAAGAAAATAAAGCCTCATAACATCTGGCTGTAAAAACCAATGGGGGATGGGGTAGTAGAAGGAACTGTCATCACAAAAGGCCTGCAGGGTTCTAGAATGTATGAAAAACCACCCACTCTGTGGATCATCACCAGAGCAACAGCTAGAGGGATGCCAGTTGAATAAGTGACTAGAAGTGGTGAGACTGCCAAACAAGCCTCCAGCAGTCAGGCAGTGGCATTGCCCACTCTTTGACCATTCTCCCACATACAAAGCCATAAAGTGGTGAAGCACCTCCCCCTCCCTGGTGATTACCTAAAGCTCCACCCCATACAACCTAATAGGAAGGTCAAGCGCCAAGAGAGGAAGTCAAAGCAGCTCTACCTAATACACTGAAACAACCAGAAGAAGGCTGCCAAATTGAAAAGACAAAGAAATAGGACTCAAATGAAAGAACAGAATAACGTTCCAATAAAAGAACTAAATGAAATGGAGATAGCCAACCTATCAGATGCAGAGATTAAAACACTAGTGAGAAGGATGCTTAGCGATCTCACTGAGTACAGCAAAAGTGCAAGAGAAGAAATGAAGGCTACGTTAAGTGAAATAAAGAAAAATCCAAAGGGAACCAACAGTGCAGAGAAGGAAGCCAGGGTTCAATTCAACGAACTGGAACATAAGGAAGAAATAGTCAACCTGAACAGAACGAAGAAGCAAGAATTCAAAAAAAATGAGGAGAGAATAAGAAAACTCTGGGACATCTCAGATGTGCCAATATCCAAATCTTAGGGATGCCTGAAGAAGAGGAAGAACAAGAAATTGAAAGCTTATTTGAAAAAAATAATGAAAGAAAACTCACCCAATTTGGAAAAAGAAAGAGATATACAAGTCCAGGAAGCATGGAAAATTCCAAAAAAGATGGACCCAAAGATGACCACAACAAAACACATCGTAATTAAAATGCCAAAGGTTAAAGATAAGGAGAGACTCTTAAAAGCAGCAAGAGAAAAGCAGAGAGTAACCTATAAAGGGGTTCCCATAAGACTATCAGCTGATTTCTCAAAAGAAACTTTGCAGGCAAGAAGGTGCTGGCAAGAAGTATTCAAAGTGATAAAAAGCAAGGACCTCAAAGCTCTCTCCATTCTAATTAACAATCTACACTTGTGGCAGATTAATTTTCTTAAAAGCTTTCACTAAAACTCTACTGGTGTCACTTTTCTATGCAGAACTTCTCCACATCTTCTGAACTCTTACCAGCAAAGTTCAAATTTAATGTTGTCCATGATTTGACATCAACTCTTTACTGAGAACCATTTTCAGCTCTTTAGGTAACCAGTTAGCTGCCCAGTATTATCCAAATTTCAGGCCTTGGCTTTAGATGATCCCATATATTGGCACAGCTGTCCTTTTCATTTGCAAATGTCTAACTCTTACCACTCTTTGAGACCTAACTCAAATTCTAGCATCTCCACAAAGCCTCTTCTGGTCCTTTAAGTTACAATAACCTCCTTTTTGTACTCCAAAAGCATTTTACATCTTTTTAATATCACTCAATTTTTTATACTCAAGGTATGGAAACACATGTCCTCGTTCACCCATGGGAATTCGTGCCCAAAAACTCCTATAAGGAAGGCACATCTCTTATGGTTCCCTGTAAGACCTGCGTATGGTAGGTACTTTGAAAATGCCTGTTAAATGAATGACTCAATGAATGAATCTTTTTCCATATCCAATAATAATAAGAAATGTCATTAAGTCTTAAGGATGATCTAACCTGCTATGCCATTCATGCAAGGTCAACACTAGGGGTCTTAACAAGGAAAGATAGCACTAGCCCTGAGATAATTACAGGGCTGTCCAAATCAAGCCCTGATCTACCATGCAGATTTCTCTTTATTCCTTGCTTTAAAAAAATATTTATTTCTTATTTCTTGATTAAATTTATTGGGGTGACATTGGTTAATAAGATTATATAGGTTTTAAGTGTACATTTGTATGATACATGATCTGTATATTGCATTGTATGTCCACCACCCAAAGTCAAATCACCCCTTGACTTTCTTCCTGCCTTTTCATCTTTATATTTCATTTGTGGTTCCCAGGGAGCTGGGCATAGGCCTCCTAAATTGAATATTAAATTTACAAGCAATTTTTTCTTCCAATTTCTTGATGTTTCACTGAATTTTTTTTTTAGCCTTCAGCATACCACCAATAGTATTCACAACCACCCTTCCATTTTCATGTTCTAGTTCCCATTTCTTCTTTTTTTCAGCAATTGATATATTTAATTGGCATATTTCCCAATAATACTTTTCAATTTACTCTATTTTGGAAAATGTTAAGTTTCCCCCATCTTATCAAAACTCCCTCTATTAAAAATCTTATCTTTAAAGCAAAAATACTTGGATGTTCTTGATGGTTCGTCTCCATGCATATTTTTGTTAGTAGACCCACCAGTCTTAAATTTCATACAATGAATACAATTTTATGAACACAAGAGCTACAGAGTAAATTTTTGTGCTGATATTAAAGATGGTGTGTTCCTATAGGAACTTCATTATATCTTTTGTTTCTTCCTATCTTTAATTTATTTTTACATGAATAAGATATACTATGTCTGTGACAAGATAGTATGTCTCCACTTTTTAAAAATTTGAGCTAAAAAAAGATTTTTCAAATCAAGATTTCTGACTTGCAAATTAAATTTCATATTAAACAATATAACATTTAAGTTTTTCTAACAATTACTGGAGATTGCCATCTCTTCAATCATTGCCTGTTTTCAAAGTCATCCTTATAGTAGAGTGAACTTCGTTCCAAACACTACAAACTGTTTCCAGGAGAATTGAAAACCTGACAGTGACACTCATATAGCTGGCACTTTAATATAAAGTCAGATGAGTTTGAAGACATATCTGGACATGTCTATATGGGCTGTTCAGGTGTATATTTGCACATGCGACCAAGAAGTATCCCACAAAAAAACCTCATAGTGAAGGAAAAATCAAGCTCAAAGATTATATCTTATGGAAAACAAGCAAGTAGAAATGCAAGGGACAGTTTTAGTGAAATCTCTAGAGTAGCACCTTTTCCATCAAAGACATTGTGTCATAAAAACTTCCAAGCATCTTAGGCCCTGCTCTTGGCATAAGCTGGAACCCAACAGAAGAGCCATGAGGTCCTAAAAGGCAGCACCAGCACCAGAGGAGCCGGACATTTCATAAATATATATGCAAAATATTTCCTACTTCCAAGAAACACAAAGGGTCTTTTTGCATCGATTTGAGGTCATTTGGGCAGATGGGGTGAAAACCAGTGAAATTAGGTTATTGGTGTTTGTGGAACCGCACTTGTGTCAATGTACTGGAGGAAAAAACAGGAATATTCACGTTTCACATAATCTACCCAACACACTAAAGCAACAACAACAAAAAACTACAAATACCCAGTCACCCCTTAGACTGTGTTTTGAACTTTTGTGATTTTTCTCAGCTCTGTTGCATGGGTAAACATAGAAGAATCTTTCTTTTACAAGTGCAGCAGAGTATAAATAATTCAACAGTAGTTCAAACAAGTGACTTTATTCTGTATTCAATATCAGCACTAAATTCAACAGCAGATGGTAAAGTTTACAGCTGTTCTTATAAGCACTGTCCTAGGTAAAGTCAAAGAAGCATCACTGGCAATTGGATATAATCAATATTCACTGAATTGCTATTTGGAGTACTGGAGGGCTTGAGATATAGGTGTACAAATCAGGGGCTGGGGAATGGCATCTCTGGTTATTGCTGTCATTATTATTGAACAAATGTCATGTTCTCATTCTAGCTTCCAACAACGGTTCTCTTTGAGCCTTCTGTATAGAGCCAGTTGGTACAATTAACTTAGAAAAGGTACAAATATTTCTGAGAATTGTATTTGGTTCTGAAGTAGGTTTTGCACCTTGTATAATAGTCAAGATCCACCATCTTATCTGACATGTCTGTTTATGACCCAGAGAGGACTGTACCAACCAGTTATAGGTAAAAGATTTCCAAGGTGAAAGAAATGTTACCAGTAATCTAGAACAGTGCTCGTCAAGCTGTACTGTACAGCGAAATCAGCTGGAAGGGTCTCTTTAAAATGCAGATTTTGACATAGTAAGTCTGGGATTGGGCCCAAGGATTTGCATTTATATGCATTTCTAACAAGCTCCCACTTCTAGATAATTGTCTAACGCTAAGTCTAGTGCCTAAGATAGAATGTTACCTTGCATACGAAACTAAAGGGTTTGGGAATTATTCTGTGGCAATAAAAAAGCACAGACGAGTGTTATGTTGAAAAATAGCATGAACAGTTTAATGTTTGGAGAAGATGAAGGTAGTAAAGATAAGTCTGCACCAAGTAAAACATGCTGATTGACACAACAGAAATTCTTTAAAATTATCAAATGTCTTCTCTGATCTACAAAGATAATGCAACTCTCTAACAAAGGACATTGAACATTCATATGTAAGCCAAATGTACTACCAGTCTATGGGCTCAAATAACAGCAGATAAATTTTCATCCTCAAATTTCATGGGCTATGGTTCCTACCTACATAACTTTAGGATGGAATAGGTTGCCCCCCACACCTATAATTTCCAAGGGTGTCTCACATATCACATACAAGATCTGTCCAGAAGGTATCAAGGCACGTAGAATGAAAAAATAGAAACATTTATTGATGAAAATACAAGGCACCAGAAACATTGTACATAAGACGATGACGCATTAATCATCTTCAAAGTAGGAACCTTGGGACCTCACACAGTTCTCCCAATTGTCATCAGCTTCCCCGTCATCTTTTTCTGAATCTCATTGACTGTCTGAAATCTCTTCCCTTTCAAGTTTTGGGAAAAGCCAGAAGTTGCAGGATGTCATATCTGGGCTGTAGGAGGGCGGAGTCACCTGGGTGATTTAATGTTTTGCTAAAAAACTCTGCCCAAGACATGATGCATGAGCAGGCATGTTGTCTGATAAAGTTGCCAATCACCAGTTGCCCACAGCTGCAGCCTCTTGAATCATCCACATAGTTTCTGTGGAGGAATGTTCCAGCTTAATGCAAAATTTGATGCAGATTTGTTGCTCTGCTCACTCAGTCATTTTGATTGTGACAGCCACACAATATACATGCTCACTCAATGGCATCTACCACCCCACTGACTAGTACAGTGAAGTCATCATTGTTCACACATGCACATTCCGGTCCACATTCATTGGCTACCAGGTTACATCAATGTCACACAAACCATTTTCATTATATTAATCATGGCTGGACTTTTTCTGAACAGGCCTCATATGTTCAAGGACTGTTTCCTTGTGTGTTTGTTTCTGGTTTACTTATTGATTTCAGTCTGGATTCCTTATTTATTTCCTTACCAATGCCTTTGGTGGTCTCCTTTGCTTCTTGCTAACCTAGCTCCTAGTAATTCCAGATCTCGAGGACCTTGGGTGTAAAGGTTAGGACGTGTATTGAGGAGAACCTTAAAGAGGTTTTTTTTTGTTTGTTTTTAAAGAAAAAGAACATCCATTACTATAATACACTCCCCTCTCCTCACCTCTCCCTCCATTCCAACTTATTCCTCCACCAGGGAAGAAATGTGGAAGAAAAAAAAAGGGTAGTCTAGCTTCTTTCTTTTCCCTGTCTCTAGACAAGTGACTATCAAAGTGTTAACTTCCAACCAGCACATTAGCACAACTTGGAACTTCTTAGAAATGCGAATTATTGGGACCACACCAGACCTACAAAATTAGGGGTGGGGTGTGAGGTCTGGTGACCTGTGATTTAAACTCCTCTCTGGGTGGAGACTGGGCAGGTTCTCAAGCATTTGAGTGCATCAGAATCACTCTTACAGTTTGTGATTCTGGGGAAGAATTCTTTTCAGGAAATGTGCATTTTCCAGTATCCTCAAAGTATGCATTGGCTTTCCTTAGACTTAAAGTTATCTAAGGGCAATGTCTTTTTTTTCTTAATATAGAAACAGATATGTGTATCAGAAAAATTGAATTTTAAGCCAAAATAATGCCATGTACAAACACCTACTCAGAAGAATACCAAAACATAATTTGTGAGGAAAATTACATAGCTGCTGGGAGTAAGGTCACTGCTTCTGATCTAGCTGCAATTTGTAACCAGGAAGGAATGAGTTGCTTATTTTGAAAAATAACAGAACTTTGCACTTCTTTATGGGAAGGAATTTTTATGGGTAATGTTAAACTTAAGTGTATGGCCATGAAGAGACTCTAATTTTTGAATTTATTCTGCTCTTCATCAGCTGTGGTTCTTTATTTATTGTAGAAGAAATTACAACCCAATCAGGGACTTCTAAGGAGATAGATGGTGGGAAAGAGGTCCTCATAAATATATATCTATCCTGGTCACACTTGTGCAGTGTGCATATGGCTCATAGAATGTGCACCTTAGCACTTTCACAGAGAATGCATCTTCAGAAAATATTTAATTCATTTATTCATTCTTTGTTTTCATTAAACGACTCCAGAGGCTTTTTTGAGTATCTATTATGTGCAAAGCTTTCAGATTATAAACATGGTAATTTATAAGAAATTTGGCTATATAAATGAAAGTATTTTGTCAGTCATTTTATTAGCAATGACATACATATAATTGACAAAATGCATTTATATGTACTATGTCAATCAGCTTTCCTAAGAACATATGAGATAGATTTTTATGGAGACACTGAATGAGGCTAAAGCACAGTGTGGCCCTTGTTCCATTTTTTAGTGCCCTCCTCCCTCACCTCCCCAAAATAACATCCTATCCCAAATAATCAACTAATTTAATTACAAGTTCCTTTTAGATGATAGAGGATAAATGACATTATTCTTGGGAGTTTATTAAGACAAATGTAGCGTGTTGAATGGTGGCACTCTCCAAAAGTTCACAGGTCTCCCCGAATCTGTGAATGTGACTTTATTTGGAAAAAGGATTTGGTGGATGTAATTAAGTGAAGGATTTCAAGAGAAGGTCATCCTGGATTCTCCTTGTGGGCCCTAAATCCAATGAAAAGTCTCTTCATCAGAAGAAGAAAAGACAGGCAGAAGAGGAGAAATGCACATGGGAAGGTCATGTGAAGATGGCGGCAGAGATTAGAACAATGCTGTCACAAGCCAAGGAACACCTGAAGCTGCCAGAGGCTGGGGGAGGCAAGAAGGGCCCTCCCTTGTAGTTTTCAGAGGGAGAGTGGTCCTGGGATGCCTTGATTGCAGACTTGTGGCTTTCAGAGTTTCAAGAAAATAAATTTCTGTTGTTTTAAGCCATCTAGTTTGTGGTAATTTGTAATAGTAGCACTAGAGATGTAATATGGCAATTCATTTCTTAAATTACTTTACTCTCCTTGACAACTCTAAACCATGCTCTATCATGACAAATGTGTATTTGCCATTTGTTAATCCCCTGAAAGCCAAGGACTCTTTTTCATGAATTTATGTGTTGACAATTTGTATGGTTGACAATTTTAGTATGTGTGCTGCCGAAGTGAGCACAAGGACTCCTTTTTCAATTGGAATCTATTCTGTTAAAATCCTTGCCAGTGAAGAAGATCTTTGAATTTTTGAAAATCTTGAAATAATGGAGGAAATTTGTGGATTCTTAATGGGCATGTAATTATCCCCAGAGGATGAAAAAGAAAAAAAATGATGTGTGTGTATGAGAGTGAGAGGGAAAGAGAGAGAATTCTAATCAGTCATTTGAAATTACTTTACATTTTTAATCAGTTTTATTCTACGATTAACTTTTAAGGTGATTATATACTTAAATTAATCGTGCTGATTTCTTATAGAAAGAATACATATGAAAGCTTGGAAGGAGTTAAGCACTTTAACTGGCAGGAGTCTGTCCCCACGCTGTGGTAACACCCCCAGGAGGCCTAAGCTCCTGGTCTCACCCTGCTCCCAGCAACACCCCCACTTCCTGCACCTATAACTGATCCCACATCTGCTTTCTAAGATTTTAATTAGGGTGTGCTTCTTTCCGGCAAGGTTAGCCAATAAATACGGCTCTGTGCAAAGCCTTGCCCATGGATATTCATAATTGTTTTTTTATTCACTATAAAATGAAGAAAAGCAAAATTGAGTGATTTTCCTAAATACTTTATGCACAGTGTACTACACTATATAATTAGAAACTTAACATAATAGTGGATGCAGTTGGATATTTTAATTGCATTTTTAGCCAGCCAACTTTAGTAGTGTGTATTAGAAGAGACTGAGAACATAAAGCAAATTTACAACCTACCACAGCTCTTGCCTCATGTCTGTCATCTATGCACGTGACTGGCCTGCTAAGATGGATTTGCTGAGAAGGACACAAAAAACTATAATGATCAGATAACTCTTGCTCTCTACAGCTGGGGAAAACTACAAAAATGATACAAGACAGACTTTACTATTGCTTATATTAAAAAGTTTTAAGAAATGGAGCAAAGAGAATAAATGGACATCACACCTACATATTTGTAAATAAAATGGTATATGATCTAAGAATCTGAGGGTGTATTCTTGACAGCTCATTTACTTAAAGTTTTACTTGAAATAAAATTGGAAACAGGACTCTCCATTCAGTGTTTTCAAAGTGTCCACGTAACTGGTGGAATTTCCTCAGGACTTTAAATGAATGTTTACTTTTGAGGTGTTTCTGACAGTAATCTCACCTAATTTCTTTCTAGCACTTTTAGGAAATTCAAAAGTTTCTTAGGTCTGGTTAAAGTAAAAATAGAAAAAGTGTTTTGTTCTTTCATCTATGCCTGACACTTCTTAATCAGAGCCACTTGACTAGCCATTCATTGAGTATCTTCCCTCATGAGGATTGCCAAGGTTGTGCTGTTACACCCGAGATGATAATGAATCATGATTTCTTTCTGTCATCGAGAGTCAATGAGAGTCTTCTCAGTCAGTTCTCTGTTGAAGTGCCCTCTGATCCACTCGATAAAATTTCTCAACACCATAGAAATTATGCTTGTTATTTCTGTGGGTGGGGTAGAGCTTCCTTGTCAGGTGGTAGGGTTTAGAAAGCTACTTAATTGTTAGTCAGTGGCAGAAATCAATTCTACGGCCCAAGATATGAAATCTAAATAAAATTTCTCTTCATATTTGAAGGTATTATCACTAATAATGAAGTTAACTGTGATGCAGAAAGACCATGAATAACAACTAAATTCCATACTAATTTGTACTTGAAGACTACTAAATCTTAGTTGGAATTCAATTCAGTTCAGTGTCATAAGCATTAAAAAGTGATTCTATTTTCAGGCACAGTCTAGTGAGACAGGAAGACATTTTAAAAAATTAAATACCAAGTGGAGTGTGACAAGTGCTTTCACTGGAAAGAAACTAGACTATAGGGGGCAGTGTGGTAGACGATTTTAATCCGAAAAGGATGGCTCAAGAAAGACTTTATGAAGAAGGTGATACTTGAGTTGTAGGACAGAAGAATGGTTGGGATTTTGGTAAGAAAAACTGAATAAGAAAAGGACTCCAAGGTTAAAAGTTTACAATAAAACAGGCTGACAGATTACAAGAGGTAACATTTCCAGACATGGAGAAACATTTTTATTCCTTTGTAACTCAATAAAGCATAAAATATATACAGCCCTGATCCAAGGCCCTAGAGATGCCTAAGTGCTGTCCTCAAGTTCCCACAGTCCAGAGAACTGCACTTTATTTGTAAATCTGTACACGAGCTACATCTCCAATCCAAGGATTCTGTTAGCTTTTTAACTTTTAGACTATTGCAATTATAGTAATTGCCTTATACTGTTGGATTATTTGGTTCAATTTACAAATGACTTGTTTCAGATAGGATGCTGACGTGAGTCAAAAATATCAGAGTGGGCTAAGAAAAAAAGACTTCCAAATTTAGAACATCATTACAGGAGATAGTTAAAATTACCACTCTAAAATACCTTCCTTATTTTTTATGATGAAGTTGAGGTCACTTTTATATATATTTTCAAAAATAAGTAAATTATTTGAAAAGCCATATTATTTTACTTTTTTCTATTTACTAGAATGCCATGAATAATTGTATAATTTTTATTTTAAATTTATCTAAATAAGAAAATGCCTGCCTATTGAACTCATAGAGATGATTTTATTTCTTTTCTTGGATCCGTTTGTGAGGAGGCATTAACTTGGAAGGTATTTTGGTCTCAAAAAAGGAACATGAAGGCAGGAAACAGATTTGTTCCTGTATTGTTCCTATCTTTGTGTGACGTTGGGTAGAAATAGCACCTTCTTGTTCTTCAGTTTCTTACTGTTCTTTTTATAAAAAAGTAGATGTTAAGTAATATGTATCCCTAGTTATCTCACATGGGTGAAGTGGGAATAAAAGGAGATAGGTAGATAAAAACAATTTAGATAAAAATATTTGGTTATTGTAACAACTGTTCAGTAAATTCTTGTTGATCCTGTGAAGGATTTAGAAAGTTACATAGGGAAGTCTACTAATAAATACAAGGTTTTATCCTGAGCTTTGTGTCTAATGTGATGTAGATTTTTGATAAGTCAAAGGGTGAGAAATTTGTGCAAAAACCCTTATAATCTCTCTAGCTAGAAATTAGGTTGCCTACACATTGTAAAGGGGAAAATTTACTCAAGCCATTATATAAAGGCCAGAAATCAACTAATAATCCCCAATTTTTAAAAAAAAATTAATGAATTATGATTTAACCAATAGTTATAAATTTTTTTGCAGATTTGTTTGCATTCTTGGTTTGTGAGAAGATTCATATGCCATAATTTCTATTTATATGTCATGAGTCTTTGGCACATCAGATAAATAAATTTTATTGTGGTATTCTCCTTCCGACATATGATTGGCTGCTTCTTCATTCCTTTCTAGAGCCTTTATTTATTTATTTTGCTTATATCTGAACTATCTGTGCTCTTCAAAAATACTCTTAGCACTTTAAAATTGTCATCTATGAATCATCAAGGTGTGTATATGAGACATTTTAAAAAAGGTTTTATTTATTTATTTTTAGTGAGAAGGGAAGAGAGGGAGAAAGGAAAGGAGAGAAATTCAATATGTGGTTGCCTCTTGTGCACCCCTCACAGGGGACCTGGCCTGCAACCCAGGTATGTGTCCTGACTGGGAATTGAACCAACAATCCTTTGCTTCACAATCCTGCACTCAATCTACTGAGCCATACCAGCCAGGGCCATACATGAGACATTTTGAAAGTGTATATTACCTACTGTTGGCAGACAAAATGGAGCTAAGTACAGGCCATATTAAGAATTGTCATGGGAAAAAAAAAAGTGAAGGGATTAGCCAAAGAATATATATGCATAAACAACAGTGTGGTATGGCCAGAGTGAAGTGGGGGTAGGGGCTGGGTGGAGGTGGGCAAAGTGGGAGGGGGATGGAGACATATGTTATAGTGTCAACTACAAAAAAAAATTAAATTAAATTAAAAAATAAGTCACCAGGAGAAAACCGAGCCAAGCTCCAGGGCATTCTTACCTACTCCAAGCTATATTCGCACCTCTACCTCTGAAGACATGACAAAGTTTGTTTTTTTGTTTGTCTTTTTCCTCATCTGAGGACATTTTTTAATTGCTTTTAGAGAGAGAGGAAGGGAGAGAGAGAACCATTGATGTGGGATAGAAACATCAAATGATTGCCCCCTGTACCTGCTCAGACCAGGAATTCAACCCTTAATCTTTTGGTTATGGGACAATGCTCCAATCAACTGAAACACATCCGCCAGACCATGGCAAAATTTTTGAGTAAGGGGGTCTTATAAATCTAGATTCTTTAAAGGAGTTTACTTTAATTAACACAAGACAATATTTAAGTTTTATGGAAGAATTACGAGTCTATGAAATGAAGGTAAAAGCATCAATAGAGCATGACATTTTCTTTATTCAATATATATGTAATGGTTGATGTTAAATCAAAATGTACCATGTATGTAAATAGAGTTGATTATTTAGTTGTCATATATTATATATCTTACAAATTCAGTCTGATATGCTGATCCAGAGAGAAGAATTTCTCAATTTACAGGTAGCTCAGATTAGAAAGTGTCGAAGGGGCTAACTGCAGCAGATAGGGGCCCTATTTTGCAATAACACGGTCTGGTTACTCCACCGACTTAGGTTCAGGGTGACTTATGAATTAAGAATTTATTTTTAATTTTTAAAAACACATTGATTAATTTTGCACATCTTTTTCTTTTCTGTTAATTTACTACTTAAATTTATGCAAGCTGGTCTGCATGTTTCAACAATACTCCATGTTGCGAGTGTGCATGCTCTTTTGGTACTTCTCTTTACAGCTACGTTGCGTAACCAGTGACCCATGGACCCAGAGTGGCTAAAGGGTGGTCTTTGGCAGCTCTGTTTACTCCCTGAAATTGTGTGTAGAATTTTGTGGGTAGCACATATGTGGATCTTTCTGCACAGAGTAACTTTCATGAAGTGACTTGTGTTCTTCTCAAGCAAAGACTATCTGCATGTGCCTTTCACATAAACACCTAAGAACACTCAGATCACATTTTTTGGAGCCCAGACCTCTGCAATATGCGTATACACAAAACAAATTTCCATGAGAAAAATAAATGAGAATATTAGGCTTAATCAAGCAAATGTTGGTGGAAATGCCAGATTTATTCCAGGTGTCAGATATAATTCAGAGAAATCTATACCTAAGGTCCCAGCTGACCTTTAGGTCCTTGAAGTGAGGGACTCTGATTTTGTCACCGAACACTTAGTGACTTGCACAATGCCCAATAGATAACAGATGTGGGTAGAGCAAAAGGAAAAGAAAAATTAGGGGAGCAGTATCATGAGTATCTCAGACAAATTAAGACCACTTGCCCTGTCTCCCAGTTGTGCTACACATTGTAGGTGGTAGGTAGGTAGCCCAGTTGTTCTTCAGAAGGCGAAAGGTGCTCTGTGTCTCTCTCAGCCCCATGTGAATGCCTCATCTGGGCACATGGGCTACATGGAATCACTCCCAGCTAGTTATTCTGTGACTCTGAAAGGGAGCCCACCTATCAAAAACCTGCAGAATGCTAAGAAAATTCACAACTTTTTATTAAAAATACAAGAAGTGAGAACAGTGGCTCTGGTTTTGAAATCCAGAGTGACTCAATTTAGTATATGTGTGGAAAACTGCTACATAGTGAGGATATAACAAGTTTTTTTCTATTTTATTTTTTTTTAAATTGCTATTTAATTCTTACAACATCCCTGTTTGGGAGATGGAGTTATGTAAATGTGGAATAAACGTGGAAACTGAAGATTAGTGAATTTGAGTCACTTATACAAGCTCAAGATTGGAACCATCGCCATCTCACCGTGGAGCTGCACCAGCAAGTTACAACACCAACTCCAGTGTGAATGCCTTTGGTTGTAGTTCTGTCCCATAGCTTTTAGGAGGTTTCCAACCTTGTCTGTCAATTAAGACTCCAGGCTCTAACTACTGCTCAGTCATATTCTTCGACTTGGATGCAGAGGCAATGTTGTAAAAATGGGCTCTCAAAAGAAAGTTTGCTGAGAAAAAATGGTTTTGCCACTCAGTTTATAATCAGGCAAGATTTGTGATGAGTGATTTTATTGCCTGAAAACTGAAGAAAATATCTAGGAGCTGTTCCAGTTCTTACTTTCTATGTTCACTGGTGAAAAAATATGATGAGGGGAATATATCTTGTCTGTCCCCACTGTCCTATTCTCCCCACTGTCCTGTCCCCACCATCCTGTTCCTCCCTCCCTCTCCTACACTGGGTTCTCCTGTGCTGCCTTCAGAATATTCATTCCTTAAAGTAACATGTTTACTTCAGTTCCTATTATGTACATGGCACCACATTATATTAAGCTCTATGATCCCATGTCCCCCAAAAGCTGATTGTCTGTCCATGTAGAAACTTTGGGTCCTCAGGGAATAGCAGACATTTCCAAAGTAAGAAAGGATTCCTAGCTCTTCTTCCCCTCCGTGCCTAGAAAAGTCATGTTCTGGGAAAAGGAGAAATGTTTTATTCACTGTTCAACAGTGGATTTTTCCCCACAGTTTTGAATGGACCACTTGAAGGTTATACAATTCATTTCACTGGCCAGGTAAAAGAGGGTTAACAATAGTTCAGACTAATGACTACTGTATGCCAGATGCAGAGCTGAGAGCCTTCTATGCTTTATTTCATTGAATCTGCATAATAATGCCATGAGGTATGTACCATTTTCTTTCCCTTTTCACGGACAATGGCACCGTATTACCTTGCCAGGGCTGCTGTAACAAAGTGCAACAAACTGGGGGCTGAAACAACGGAAATGTGTTGTCTCACAGTCCTGGAGGCTAACAGTCTTGGCAGAATTGGTTCCTTCTCAGGGCTGTGAGGGAAGGCCCTGTTGCAGGTCTCTCTCCTTGTCCTACATGTGACCGCCCTGTGTCTTCACATGATCTTCCCTTTGTGTGTGTCTGTGTCCTACTCTTCATCTCCTATAAAGCCATCTGTCTCATTGGATTATAAGGCCATGTTAATGACCTCATTTTATTCCAGTCACCTCTATAAAAACTATCTATACATGTGATTACACTCTGAATTTCTGGGGGTTAGGACTTCAATATTTGAATTTCTTTTTTGGAGGGATCACAGTTCAGTCCATAGCAGGCACTGATGGCTAGAGAGGTTTAATAACCTCCTTAAAATCATTCCTAAGATGAGATAAAAAATTATATTGGCTACAATGATTGTGTGTTATCCTATTTCCTCAATCCCACCATCTTGTTTAATTGGTAGAAAGTCTCCAGGGAGAAACAACAACAGCACATGAGAAGTAGACTTTATTTGTCATAGAGTTTAATAGTTATGGAGTGTCTTTGGGAGGATGGACTGAAGGGGGTTTGGAGCAAAGTGACCCATTGTGGAGCCTGCACATGACCAACTAAATGCTGGTCAGAATGATAAGGTCTCAATTCATCAAGAACTGCCCAGTACCCAGGTAGCATGGGTAGCCTTATCCAAGCTTTAGTACGCTTTCTGAATCACTTATTCCTCAAACATTTCTTGCCCACCTACTCAGTTATGTTGGATGGTAGGACCACAAGCCTATGAGATGGTCTTGCATTCCAGTGGGGCCATCAACTGGTAACACATTTACATCATAATACTATGTCAGCTGGGCAGAGTTCCCTAATGAGGAAATGAAGCAGGATCAGGGGATAGAAAGTGATAACAAATGTGGAGACCTGAGGACAAGGGCTCCAGATAAAGAGACCCCTAGGTGGGATTGATTTGCCTGCTCAGGGGATAACAAGAAAGTACAGGCAGCAAGGCTGGTGATAGGAGATGATGCCCTGTTGGTGGTCAGGATCTGAATGGCTTCATAAGCCAAGGTGAGGAGGAGCTGGGATTTTATTCTAAGTGCAATGTGAAACCTTTGGAGGTGTGTGTGTGTGTGTGTGTGTGTGTGTGTGTGAAGGGAAGGTATATGATCGGATTTACTATTGGAAAGGATTATTCTGGGAGCTCTGTGGAGAATGCACTGTGTTGGGGTTCTGGTGGGGGAGAATGGAAGCAGGGGGCCCAGTTAGGATCACTCTTCACTGGGAAAAAATAATTGGAATGCTGTATTACAATAGGATATGTACATGCAGGAAAAGATTTCATACTAAAGTCTGAAATCCTGAGTTATTTTTTAAAATTTTATTTTTCATTTTTAGAGAGAGGGGAAGGGAACAAGACAGAGAGGGCGAAAAATGTCGATTGGTAGCCTTTCACATGCCCCCAACCAGGGACACAGCCTGCAGCCCAGGCATGTGCCTTGACAGGGAATTGAACTTGCAACCTTCACTTTGTGAAGCCACCAACTGAGCCACACTAGTCAGGGCTCAAATCCTGAGTTTTGTGGCTTTGTTTTGTTTTATTTTTTGCATGACTACTGACTTCATTTTTTATGATCTTCAGTCAGGGCCTTAAAATTCTTTTCAGAGAGGCAAATGCACATCATCAAGTACTAAAAAAGCTGGAAGATTTTCTGCCTTTAGATTTGTCAGTTGTAGATATTTCATATAATATGAGATTCTGAGTGTGGGGAAAATGTAAGGAGAGTCAGAATATGATTTGCTTCCCACTGATGGAGCCAGCCTTGTCATTATATTTGCTCCAAAAGGTCATGTTGAGGTAGAAAGAAGCACTTAATGCTGGAATAATTGACTCTCCAGCTACTATGTGCTTCCCCCTGAAAAGCAGCCTTCCTGCCTGGCTGGAAGCCTGAGGACAGGCCTTCCCTACCTGGGTCCAGCTGACTGGGTCCAGCGTTAGTGTAACCAACTCTGTTACACTAATCCGCTGGTATCCTGTCTGGCTACCAGGGTGGAAACTGCTTTCACTTTCCAGGCAGCTCCAGTGGCTGCTGTCCTCTGCAACCCAATTCTTTTAAAAGCTGAGGGCCAAGTCCCACAGAGCAGGAGCCAGGAAATACTGGCCACCTATGCTTTGAGAATCAAGGAGTCAAAGAGCCTAACAATGCTGGCTTGCAGTGGCTTGCTTGGATCTGAGCCTCCTCAGAAAGATTCCTGTAAATGGCCTGAGTATATATTTGGCTTCTCCCTGCAATAACATTCGAGGACATTGCCTCTGTTCAGAACTCTCTGAAGCAGGCAGTAATTATGGGCAGTGGAAGTAATCACTGTACGTGGACTTCTGTGAATCTGGCTCTCATTGATGGAGTTTATTTAACACCCACAGAAGGAGAAGATATGCTTTTTTGGCATTAGTATTAAGCTGAGCCTTTAAGGAACTGTCACAAAATATGACTTCAGACAAATGAGAATAGTGTGATAGAAAAGTCTGAAGTTTTCATGTGTGTAATTTTATATTCTGGCTCTTGAACATGAAATTGGAGAAAGTTTCAGATGCTATTTACCTTCCTGATGGGTTAATCTAAATAATAATGAAATGGAAAACAATAGTTACTTTTAGAAATAAATTCTCTTATTAGAAAGAAACTATTGTATTTAGGGTCTCAGATTATGCAAAAAGGGGAAAATACCCTGCAGATAATTATTATATCCAAGGGCAGTATTTCCTTTCCAAAATAAGTACATACTCAATTTTTAAAATTATTTTGAAAGAGGAAATGTTCACAGTGGGAAAACTTTCAACTGTATTTTTATACCAGGAAAATCAATGACTTTTCTTCCTGTTTATTTCTCATAATAACTTTTAAAACTTTTTTATTTATGAACCATATTTTGTTTAAAAAGTTTCTGCTGATTCTGCATCTATGATTTTTAAAGGTAAATTGATACAAATTTAGATGTTCATTATAATCAGAGAAATCAATACACATTAGAAGCACAGAGGACTAACTCTCCTGTCGGCTTGAGCAGCAAAGGAAACAGTTCTAAAGAGGGACGGAAAGGATGTTGTTTAAATGAACTCAGCTTTAAATGTGCTGCTTGAAAAAGGGGGGTAATATAAGTAAAATGTACTGAATACCACCTATTATGAGTTTAGCATCAGGGATGAAAGTGGACAATTTAAATAGTTGATACTGCAATGATATATATATTAGATTGATTTTGCAAAGTGCCTTACGTTTAATCTCTTTCCCTATTACACATCAGCTGCTATGAAAGTGAATTTGTGTTCTCTGAACACACAACAATGTGCAGTGTGTATATAATTTAGAAGCATGTTAGTAATAACATAAGGTAGCCCAAGCCTAAAATGTTTACAAGTTATTTGCAGAGTGATTTGTCCACATTGCACTTGAATTCTTTATGGACCTGATGCTGATTAATAAAACAGTAAGTCCTTGCTCAGGTGATTCGGGTTCCAGGACAATCCTGATGTGGCAATGACATGCATTCTATGTTATTCAACAGCTCTTCATTTTTTAGTGTGTTTACCAAACTGTTAGGTCTTTGTGATAGTTAGGTGTACAGTTCAGTACTGGGAAGGCAGACACAGTCATATATCTATACCTAGGAGAGATATTGCTATCTAGTCATAGTAGCTTTTCTTTCTGAGTTCAGACACATAATCAGAATCACTCTCAACACAGCACTCTAGGCAGGCATTGCCAATTGTTTAAAACAGCCATGTGCTACTGAAATCCTAATGAACGAGGTGAGTTTGTGTGTGGTTGGGGTGGGAGTGGGGAGAGAGGGCAGTTCTAAGGAGCCTTAGCTGACAAGGCATCAATAGCTAAAGGCTCTAAATGACTGACTAGTTTAAGTTTTTTGACCTTAGGAATAAGTTTTTAAATTTAGAAGTAAGTTTATCATGAAATACCAGAAAGCTCCATTCTTGTATAATATTTTAATTACATTACTAAGTGTAGACAGAGAATGTGTGCTGAATAATATCGATAAAATGAGCAAAGGACCCAAATAGACACTTCTCCAAAGAGCACATACAGATGACCAATGGACATATGAAAAGATGCTCAGTGTCACTACTCATCAAGGAAATGCAAATTAAAAGCACAATGAGATACCATCTCACACCTGGGAGAATGGCTATCATCTATAAATTGATAAACAACAAGTGCGGGTGAGCATGTGGAGAAAGGGGAATCCTTTTGTGCTGTTTGTGAGAATGCAGACTGGTGCAGCCACTGGGGAAAGCAGTGTGGAGATACCTCAAAACATTAAAAAAGGACCTGCCATTTGACCCAGTGATCCCACTTCTGGGATTGTATCTGAAGGAATCCAAAACACTAATTTGAAATAACATAAGCACCAGCCCATTACAGTGTTATTTACAATTACCAAGATATGAAAACAGTCCAACTCTCTATCAGTAGAGGAGTGGATAAAACAACTATGGGACATTTATGCAATGGAATACTACTCAGGAGTAAAAACAAAGAAAATTTTACCCTTTTTGACAATATGGATGGACCTGGAGAACATTAAGCTAAATGAAGTAAGCCAGTTAGAGAAAGACAAACACCATATGATTTCACTCATATGTGGAATCTACTGAACAAATTGAACTAACAAGGAAAATGGGGAACGGAAGGAGAGCAGATGTCAGCTAGTAGGGGTGGGGAGGAAGGGGATGGAGAGACTGAGCAAAAAAGAAAAAGGCTCATGGGCATGGGCAACAGTGTGGTGGTGGCTGAGAGGAGGGATATAAGGGACTAAATGATAATGGAAAAAATACAATAAAGTTTAAATCAAAAAAGAATAATAGCAAAATAGTATTCTTGTTTAGTGGACATCTACTTTTTAGTGGGCATGATAAACACTTTTTTGTATATATAATCTTTGGCCTAGTAATTAACCCTGCCAAGTGGTCTTGCAGAAGATGAGAAATTAAGCAAGATCAAGCAGGTAGAAAGCAGAGGAGATAGTATGCAAACCCAGTTTCGTGTGACCCCAAAACTGTGTTCTCTTAGTCCATCATGTTGTTTTTCACATTTGCAAATAACACAATGCTAGAAGGAGTAGCTGATATTTTAGATGACGACCAAGACACAAAATGGTGTAGCAGTTAAAATAATGGTTCTGAACCAAGGTTAACATGAATAACAATTTTAAAATCATGTAATACTATATTCCTGTACGGTGTGAGGAAGATGTGTGACTTGACAATCTTTTAATTAAAAAGACTTAAAAATTTTAATTTATTAAGCTCAAAATGTGTCAATTATCTGGGGTTTCATTAATAGACAGAAAAAGTCTAAATTTAAGAAGGTGATATTCCGAATGGGTTCAGCGTGGAATCAGGAGAGGATGTATAGGCTGAATCCTCTTCTGTTTGCATGAGTTGATAGTGGAACTTAGCCTCTATCAGTGACAACATTTTGCATATTTTTGTTCAGAATCTAGGTAGTTGAAAAGGGAAAAATTGATTTGCTATTTACTTAAAATGTTTATTTTTTTAGGTTTAAAATAAGTGATTTACTTACTGAACTGAACATTATATTATAATTTTATTTGAAATTTTCTTTCATTTCTGTTTTTCTGTCCCTGGGACTAGATGGTATTACTCGAACACAAGGAGAATACAGGTAGCTTACATGGATATTATGACAAAGTGTTATTCAAAATACATCTGTTTCTCTTTCTGATCTTTCATATCTGCAAAATATCTTGTATTTCTTTTTTTGGTCCTCTTTTGTCACTTTTTTGAACTAAACAACTTCTTGGAAAGCTTATGCAAGGTGCTAGCTTTACATGACCATTCACAAGGTGATTTTCCATTTAATATTTGACTTTGGAATGCTAGCTCTGTGTTGACCAGTTTCAGGTGACTGTGGCTGGTCTCGAAGAAGCCAGGGAGCTGATGTTCTTACATCAGGTGATTTAGGCCTTACTGGTCAAACTATTCGCTGGTTTTTGTTTTTTCTACTCAAGTAGAAAAGTCTGGGACAAACTTGTATGCTATAGCTGTACATAAGGAGCCATGGCAGAAATCTAGTTAATCGGGACCACATTCATTTCATTCCCATGGTGCTATAATATCTCTTATAGACCAGTGCCCCAGTCAGCTGTTGACGAGTCCATGCTCAATCCCTGTCTGAATACAAAGAAGTCAAACAGCATTTGGAAATCCTGACTGTTGAAACCTTCATTTTCATGATTTCAAACCAAAACTCCTTCCCTCCTCATTATTCATAAGTCAAGAGTCAATGTGAAAGGGATGATATGGAAATTCAAGTATAAGTGCTGCAGATATAGCTTATATTATACTCAAGGGTATTTAAAAGTTGGCAACATCACCAAATGTACTTCCTTTGCTTCTCCTACCCTCCACAAATGAAGGGGGAAGCCTTGCATAAACAATGGTTTTATTGTATTCATAGCTATTTATGTTCCAAATCTTTGAAAATGCTTTCAGTAGGTGTCCTAGTTTCAGAACAGTTTGACACAGAGTTTTTCACGTTACTGAGAAGTTGCATGTGCAGCTTTAAAAACTTTACAGGATTTTCAAATGAGGCTTGCAGAGTCTAGGCAAGGCAATTTGACTAATCTTGATGAGCTACACTGGGAAAAGAGGGAAGAACAATGAAGAAAGAGAGCTCTTACAAGTAGCAACATAAATTTCAACAGGCACCACACATATGTTCATAATTGCTTACTTTCTTACAGTTTTTATTAAAAATTCATCCCCTCTAGGCTGCTAATTTAAATTCAGAGGTATCATAAGGCCCTTTCCTCTTCCTTTTGAAAACATTACAGTGAAAGAGAATAACATTTCACTATTTTTTTAAAACGATCCTGCCAACCTTGTTGCCCTGGGGGCTTACCCCCCTGTATCACAGTATTTCAAGGTAAGGGCAAAGCCTGCTGGGACAAAGAACCCATTTCTCAACTTGGTCAAATTATATTTGTGCTTGTGTTCATAGAAGGTAAATTTGCTGAAGAGTTAGGTTTTGTTAAAAGTGGATTTTTAAATTTACTGTAGCATATCTAAAGCCAGTCTTGGGTGACATACACTGAAGAATTTTTATATACATGAAGATCTTTTAATCAGAGTTTCTGATATGTGCAAAGAAGATATCCTTTTTATGACAGCTAGGGTATGTGACTTGCTACTACAGGAAAAGATGAAAATGTGATGTGAAGAGAGGAAAAGTACCAAACCTATAACTTCTAGCCCTAGACATTCAGCGGGAGGAGACAAAGGTGGGAGAGGCAGGAAATAAGCACTCTGTCAGAATTCTTCCAGACAAAGGGGAAAGAAACACAAGGCAGGTTCAAAGAAACTTTGTGGAACTGCGGACATGGGCCTGGGATTCTCAGGGGAGCCTGCCTGAACAGAGCCCCCAACCCCCACAGTTACCTGGAGGTGGCCACAGTGAGATCAATGCAGTGAGAGGCACAGAGGCTTGGTCAAGGGAAAGAGCCTGACGTTTCCTTTTCCCAGGCACCCTTAGTTTCCAGGTGGAGTTATGGCGGCTGGATTACTGTGAGTACACAGGGAGGGAGAAGGAAAGCAGGCCTGTAGCTGCTGAAAAGCAAAGGGCCTGCCACACGGGGCAGAGCTGCATCAGAAGCTGGGGGATGGAAGCCCAGGTCAGGGTCAGAGGAAGACAGGGCAGAGTGAGAGACATCTGTAACACCAGCAAGACTCTGAGTGAGAGAGATGAGCCCACAGGGAACAGTGGCTCCCACCTGAGTACCCTTCACCAGCAGGATGTTTGTGGTGGGTCCAGGGCACCTCAGCACATGTAGAGCAGGGACTGACCCAGCCCAGAGACCAATAAAGAGCTACACTGGGATTTGAGCCTCTGCTGGTCTCCTTTGTCATGTGGTTATATATATTGCACATATCTCCATGTACCTAGACTAGTCTAGGGAGCTGGGTGGAGTAGGACAAGATCTCAAGCATTGAATATTTTACCTAAAGAGATATTATTTGTTTACTATATCAAGTCCTGGCTTAGGAAAAAGATTGGGGTAGTCATAGAGATATAAAGAAACTACTTTTTAAAATACATTTCAGGATGGTTTAACAAACTTGAGCATATATGCACACATACAACATATATAAAAATTTATATAACATATATAACATAAATATATGTTTCTTATATATATAAAGAGAGAGAGAGAGAAAGAAAGAGAGAGAGAGAGAGATGGCCAAAGGTCTGCCTTTTGTTTATTTTCTATTTTATTTTGATTTGACTTGGGTGTCAGGATAAGATGAAAGGGGAGTGAGGTGCAAGAAAGCAGAGAGGGAGATATCTTAGCAAGCAGGACTCTTAACTGTGCCTTCTGTGAACCATTGATGGTTTGTGAATCAGTCTAGTATATAAAGCTATATAGGCGATTTCTGAAATTTTTTACTACATGTTTGAATCTATGCATTTTGGGGAAAGAGAGAGTCCACAAATTATTAAGAGTTTGTGAGATAAACACAGTAAAGAACCATTGTTCAAGCACACCCATCTCTTTACCTCAAGCTAAGTCCAGCTATTTCTGACCTAGAAGGTCTTACTATGTGGCAGCTCTGGATTGGAACCAAGAACAAAAGGCCCAAATGGTGGGATGATGGGGACATATTTGCCTGGTCTGTAGAAGTCCCCTGAGATCAAGCTCTTTGAAATTATTCCAGATATCCCAGAAGCATATAAAGTGGAAATAGAATGCTTAATCTCACCCTGAGAACACTGGCCAATACCAAGTTCAAATTGAACACTTGAGCTGAATTCATGATCCCAGAATAATCTCAGGGGTGCATGAACTAGATAATTGACTAGAAATTCAGGGCTCTGTGGAAAGTTGCTAGTTATGAATGTCATGGAGACCTAAGGAAAGGTAATGAAGGTATTTTACATTGAGTGTTTTAAAGTAAGACACTGGGTTTCTTGCTCTACAAATAAATAACACTGAAATAGGCAGTGAAGAGCCACTTGTGCTGGGTTGAGAGAAGTTTATGCACTGTCTTGTGGCTGCTCAGTCCTCTGACAATTTTCCTAATTGTGTTTTCGAGGTCCTGCCATTCCAAGGATAGAAAACAATAGCCATTCAATACTGTTCCTTTGGCTCCATCTGCACCTGCTCTGTAGGTACTCTGGGAAAATTAGTTAGAAAGTTGTAATACTCACCTCTCTCCTGGTATACACACCCTGTGTAGTTCCCATCCCATGGTGAATCAAGGTGACCCTGTGGCTTTTTTGAATCCATAAAATGTGGTGAAAGTAACACTATGCCATTTTCTAATGTAAACCTCAAATGGTCTCTGCAATTTCTGCTTTTACTTTTAGGAGACCCATGAGCTGAAGCAGAAGTCCAACTACATGCTGGAGACCATGCGGAGAGACCACTAAGGGGAGCTCTGTGGAGAGGGAGAGACCATGAATCTTAGACAAAGGAGACAAAAGATTCAGCCATCTCATCTGCACTCAGCTGTTGCCATCTCTGCCTAAGCCCAAGACATTTGAAACCATCCAGGATAGACAGTTCATTTCACCTTGTATCTGACTGCAGTGGCATGGAAGACCCCAAGTAAAATAAGCAGAACCAACACCTACCTGAGCCCAACAGTCAGAATTGTGAGAAATAGCAAGGTAGATGTGTTGTAGGCCACTGAGCTATGTGTGGTTCGTTATCAGTAAATAGTTAAAATAGAAACATCGAGCTGAATTCCCAGCAACCCATTGAGTCATTGAAAATAATAGAATGCTCTATGAGCCACTAAATTTTAGGATAGTTTGTTTAACAGTAGTTAAATTGAATGGAAATCCAGGGTGGTTGTTTCCATTGCCTTCTTGCAACAAATGCCTAGGCTTCTTTGGTATGATGTGCTATCTCCTTACATTGCCTTCTATTCCTGTGGACATAAATGCCCATGGCAAAGAAGACTGCTTTGCCATGGTGCCTTCTATAGGCATTGCCTATGTCCTGGATATCTGAGGGCTGCCAAGTCATGATGGGTACCTATGCTTAAGACTGAGGGTTCTGAGAGCACCACCAATGTTGACCTTTTCAATGTCATTAATTGCCCATGGTGCTGCCACTCTTTGGCCCAACACCACTGGCAGCTCCATGAGCTGTCACCTGTGCTGATGTTGTAGACCCCTGAGTGTCTTCAATGTGGTATGGAGGTTATACAAAAAAAGTTTTCTTCAGCTTTCACTTGGTCTTAAGACTCAGACATCGATGGAGTTTGGACCATGAATCAAATAGCAGCCAAGTCCTCAGAATCACCTCTATCTTCAGACACTTGCCTACTGTCTGTCATCCAAGCTTGTTCACTTTGACACTTTCTTAATGACAGTTCTTCCCCCAGTTTGGTGGTTGGCAATCAATATAAACAGATTCCTGGCAATCCCACCTCACCAGTCTTCCAGTCATGCCCAGACATACTTGAGTCTAGAGTGAAAACCATGTAAATTCCAACCGAGGCCTCTGTTGCAGATAGGTTGATATCATGGAGAAGAACTATTTTAAAAGGAGAATTTTAAAAAAAAATTCTAAGAGTCTAAGTGAGGAGGACAATTTCTAAAAGATCTTAAATTCATGTAATGCATCATCTGAAGTTTTTCTCCTTTGGTGGCTGGTTGTTAAACAGCATGTTAAAAGTCAGCTGGCATTCTGTCTGGTATTCCTGTTAAGTGACTATGAAATCATAGATGACAGGCTGTTGGCCACCTTTAAGGAGACACTCACTGGTGTTTGGACAGCAAACGCCAGTTGACCTCAGAACTTAGAGGTGGCTCACATAAATGGAGTTATAACATTAGAATGGATTTTTTAAGGCTTACAGTAAATTAGTCACACTAACCCTCTTTTTCAGACATACTTTTATAAGGAATTATTCCACCTCATGGATATAACTCTATTACCTCTTTTTAGGTGAGCCAGACTTATACCAACTGTGTTTGCATGGGAATCTCAGACTTTTAAAGAAAATTTCGCATCTTCTCTTTTTTGTTTTTAACCTGCTGGCTGATGCAAATAGGTCTTTTATTGAAGTGCCATTTTGACTGAGATAAATGGTAGAGTTAAGTAATTTGGATTTCATTTGAAAACTGCTAGTAAGCTGAGATATGAAGTTATAGCAATTGTTCCTACATTTTCTTTAATATAAATACTAACATTTTTCATATTAATGAATTCACTCCCTATGTTTAAAATATATCTAAATATATCTATCAAACTAACTATATGTCAATGGATTTCCTTGATGTTTTTAATAAAAAAGTTAAATGGATAAAAAAGAATGAAAGAAGGATGGCATGGATTTTTTTAAAGGTTTAATGCAAAAAACTAAACAGAATAGTGTTTTTCTTAGCCACTGCACATCACACTCAATAAAATTTGCACACACAAAGCATCTGACAGGTTAGTTAACAGTAACAGAAAGAATGTCTTCTAGATGCCTAAAGGGAATGGATAAAGCATCTTGCCTATTTGTGTTCATAGGAACTAAGGAAATTTTTTCTCTCACATTTTAGATAACATAATATGTGTGGTTTCTGTTCTGCCTCTCTGTACTGCTGATCCTTAAGGGCATTGGACAGTCTTTGGGAAATGAGTACTAAGAAAGGATTAGAATTACACAACCCATCACTGTGCGCTCTGGGTTCCAACACTACCTCTGACTGTATTTTTCACGTGAAAGGAAACCATTAGGAACCTGTCATTACCTGTGTTGCCTTGTGAGTGGAAGATTTTTCTCCAGTTTCCATGTTGGCTTTCCACGGGATCCAAGCATTGTTTTCCTGAGCCTGAACTAAAAATCAACTATTCAAAGTTGGGGGTGGTGTGCAGAACCACTTTGTTACGTCTTCTCCAGAAAAATTTGTATGTATCTCACGCACATAACCTCATGAATCAAATGGAAAATAACAACACCTCCCTCCAAAAAAAAAACTTAATCCTTTAAGTGACTTTATTTCTTGGTGTTATTTTGTAATTTACTTTGTTGGGTTATTTTTATCTCATCAACTAACATTACTGCATTTATTTTCAAAATAGACAAAACAATTTGAAAATTTTACTTAAAAAAATGTGGTAACTACAAAAATCTCCCTAGAGCCATTCTTTTGTGAGTAGTCAAAACAGTGAGTGGCTTTGTCTTTGTGATTTCACAGAAAAATGCCAAACATGGGTTTTATATTCTGTTCTAGATACTCCCCAAGTTTTTTCTAGTACTTTTTCTTACTGCATAATTTTCTTTTTTCACATCTTCCCTCCCATCCTCACTTCCTTTCTACCTTCCATAATGAACATCTAAAAATGATTATGAAAAATACTAAAAAACTCACTCTCCATTCCCTCTTTCCCATAATAAAGTTGTTTAAAAAGTACCCCCCAAAATGTGCCACCCATCCCCCCAAATTAATCTCCTATGATATAATACTACATAAAACATAATTGAGATTTCTACCTGACGTGAGGTTATGTAGATACTACTAATGGAATAATTACACTAGCCTTTAAGCGTAAATGTGAAATACCTTTTTTTTCCCCAGAAGCACTGTATTACAGGTGTAACTCCCCAGCAATCTGTAGGATACTGTGAATTAGACTTGTGGGAGCTCTTCCAGTTCCTTGGGCTTCAGTGTCATATATTTTCAGATTGAACAAAGTACAAAACAAATGGTTTTCATTGTTTCAAACTGCATCCGGATTCATAAGCAGCTCTTTCCAAAGTTTCCTTGAAAACATTTCTTCTGACCAAACATGTTGGAGCACTTTCAAATGGGAGAAGAGGATTCCTGAGCAGTGTAGTCATGGAGTCTCTTTGACTTCAGGCTCCTCTGGAGAATTGGAGCCCAGGCTGCGGCAGCCCTGAGCTGGATTGTCTGTAGCACCTGGAGCCTCTCTCCGTTAAGTGTTTTAGCTCTTCAATGAATTATCAACAATGAGTGTCCCTGAATTAAGATCTCCTGGGCTGCTAAAAAAAAAAAAAAAAAAGGGTGGGGGGAAGGACTCCTGGACATGGACAACAGTGTGGTGATTGCTGGGGGTGAGAGGTTATAAGAGGACTAAAAGGTAAAGTATAAAATATAAGAAATATTAAATTAAAAAATAAAATCATGATTTGATAATCGGTTAATAGAAAATAAACAAAAAGCTGTACCTCTCAGATATTAGCAAAGAAGTGACAAAATAAAGTCCATCTTCTGTGAACCTAGTTATGAGAAAGCCTCCTGTGTCCAATTTTAATTCCAGAGCAAGCTCAGCCTCCGGCCTTGAGACAGCCTCAGCATGCAGCATGAACACACTCACAGACCCGGCCCCCTGTATCCCAGCGCATGCTGCATTAACCGCCCCTCCCCGAGCTAACTGGTGGGCGTGGGTGAGTGGGGTTGAAAGTTAATGTACATACCAGAAATGACCATAAATGGGCATGTTTTGCCAAGAGTTCTTCGAATTTTAGTTAAAGGGAACTAAAAGGAAAATACAGCAGGCAGATTCAAATGGTTTTATATAATTCAAATTTGAGATTTTATTGGTTTCCTAGGACCACTATAACAAAATAACAGTAACTGGGTGGCTTAAGACAACAGCAATTTACTGTCTCACAGTTCTGGAAGCCAAAAGTCTGAAATCAAAGCAGGGTTTGTTTTTTTCTGGGGACTCTGAGAGAGAATCTGTTCCATTTCTCTACTTGCTTCTAGTGGTTTCTGGCAATCCTTGGTGTTGCTTGGCTTGTAGATGCATCACTCCAATAGAGATTCCAATGAGAAGCCTTCGACTTTACAAGGCATCTTCCTCTCTCTGTGTAAATTCCCTTTTTTATAGGGATATCAGCCATATTTGATTTAGAGCCCACATTACCACAGTATGACCTCATCTTAACTTGATTACACTTGCAAAGACCTTATTTGCAAGTAAAGTTTTATTCATAGGTTCTGGGTAGATGTAGTTTGTAGGGGGACATTATTCAACCCAGTACAGGAACGGTTTTGTGTTGGAAAACATGAGAGCCATCGTTAAGGTCCTGATTGTCAGAAGGATATACTGCTGCTTAGGAGTATGTGCTGGACCTTTTAAGGGAGAGTGCATGGCACCTTGACGGTGTCACCTGCCTTGGCTAAAGAATATTGATTTTATGTTCATCTATGTTTTATTTTAAAAATATACACTACACATAATCTTAAATGATTGATTTCTCTTCAATTAATGTTCTTATCAACCCCCTCCCCACTGGTTTGTCCTCTTTCTGCAAACAATTATTATGGAAATCAAGCATATTCTCCTTTAGAAGACTCATTGAGGAGGAAATTCCAGATATTTATACCTACCAACATTTTTTTGCAACTCTGGCAATGTCTACATATCCCCAGTAGTTTGAACATGATAGAATACTTATTTGATCTTTCCTTCTAAAATATATTTGATCATTGATCTGTGCATCAACCCTGAGCTTTGAACAACAGCAGGAATTGGATGAGAACACTACTTCTTCCTCTATTGAATATATCACTACAACTATTTCTTTACCTCTTGTTTCTGATGAGTCACTATTTTGCTAAGAACAACACTGTCCTACTTACTTCCAATGAGAAAAATTCTTGATATTTTACTATGATGAATCCAAAAGTGAACCCTTGCTGTCTGTCTTTAATAGATTCAATAAAATTAATTTAATAGCTGGATAGTTCTTGGTCAGCATTCCCAAAGAACTTTTCTCAGAACACTAATATCTTATGAAGTAATATTTGATTCTCCATGATAAAAAAGGTGTCCTTGGTTAAACGAGTTTTGGAAATACTGGATTTTAAACATATTCTAATAATTCTTAATACTCTTTAGCATATCCAAGAACCTAAAAGAGGTCACAATAAAGAAATCTAAGTTGTTCTACCCAGTGTTTCCTTAAAAAAAAAAGCCCTTCCAAATCCTTTTTCTAATGTAAAAAATTTGAAAAATGTTGTTACATCTTTTAGATGGAGACAGGAACACATACTTATGTGATTGCAGTTGCTGGTACATGAGTTTACCTGAAAAATTAGATGACTGATAGCTGCTCTTTAATTTTGCTTTTTGCTTCATGATTTTATCTGATTACAGCTTCTCAAGAGGCATCAAAATGTCATGACAGAAAGAGAGAAAAAACATATTTTTCTGACTGCAGGAACAGACTTCATTCTTTTTTAAAAAAACAGGCTCTGTTTTTTAGAGCAGTGTTAGGTTCACGAAAAATTGAGTGGAAGGTACAGAGATTACCCATATGCTCCCTGCCCCCGCATTAATGCAGCCTCCTTCACTATCAAAATCTGAGCCAGAGTAGCAGATTTTTGTTTCCAAGTAACTAACCATGAAACGACATTGATACACCATCATCCAAAGCCCATAGTTCACATCAAGTTTTACTTTTAGTGATGAATATTTTATGTATTTGGACAAATGGATAGTGACATGTTTGTGCCATTTAATATCATAAAGAATACTTACACTGCTTCCCTCCTAAATCCTCTGTACTCAGTTTATTCACACCCCCCCCCCCCCGGTCCCCGCCAAATCCCTGGTAATTGCCGATTCTTTTATTGTCTCCATAGTTTTGCCTTTTCTAGAGTGGCATGTAGTTGGAATCATATAGTATGTATCCTTTTCAAATTGGCTTCTTTCACTTAGTAATATGCATTTAAGGTTCCTCTATGTCTTTTCAAGACTGGATAGCTCATTTCTTTTTAGTACCAAGTAATATTACATTGTCTGGATGCACCGCATTTAAATATCCATTCACCTACTAAATGACATCTAGGTTGTACCCAAGTTTTGGCAATTATCAAAAAAGCTGATATCAACATTCATGTACAGGTTTTTATGTGAACATAAGTTTTCAACTCATGTAGTTGAACAATATCAAAGACTACAAGTGTTGGTTTGTATGGTAACAATATGTTTAATTTTGTAACATGCTGCCCAACTGTTTTCCAAAGTGGTTGTACCATTTGGCATTCCTACAACAATATGTGAGAGTTCCTATTGCTCCACATCCTTGCCAGCATTTTTTATTGTTTGTGTTTTGGATATTGACTATTCTAATATGTGTGTAATGGTATCTCATTATTGTAATTTGCATTTCCCCAGTGGCATATGATCTGGAATATCTTTTCATGAGGTGTCTTTGGGGAGGTGTCTGTTCCAGTGTTTTGACTATTTTTAATTTAATCACTTTAATTGTTATTCTATTACAGTTATCCCATTTTCCCCCTTTGCCATCCTCCATGCAGCCCAGCCTCCCTACCCCCACTCTCAGTCAATTCCTACGCTGTTGTCCATGTCCATGGATACACGTTCTTTGACTAGTCCCTTCCCCTTCGTTCCACTATTCTCCTCCTCCCCTACCCTTCTGGTTACTGTCAGTCTGTTCCATGTTTCCATACCTGTAGCTCTATTTTGTTCATTAGTTTATTTTGTTCACTAGATTTCTCTTATAGGTGAGATCATAAGGTATTGTTTTTCACTGACTGGCTTATTTTGCTTAGCATAATACTATTTTTAAATTGTGTTGTTCTGTACTATGAGCTGTAACTATTTTTTGTTGTCCTTGTTTTATTTTTCCTTTTCATAATGCAAGCACCTGACAGGCTTTGATGGGAGAGGCATCTACCTCATAGATGGCTATCTCTACTTAAACACATTACCAGGCCAGCTTCCCACACTGAGCTTTCTTTGTTGTAGAGATCTTATTAATTTCATTAACTGGCCTTTGGACCACTGTTCTGTTTTCTTTTTCTCTTCTATTTAAATTCCTGCTGTTACCTTTTAAATTTACCAATAAAGAATGATTTCTATGAAACCCTAAGCCCCTCCCCTATACCCCAATAAAAGCAGAGCCCCAGGCTATTGCTCTCTCTCTCTTTCTCTACCTGCAACCTTGCTGCATGGGCCCAGGTGTGGTGTGTAATTTCCAGGTCCTGTAAGCAATACAATTTTATATTTTCAGTTTCCTGATAGTTATTCCTGATAGTCATTATGAGAATCACAGGGACCGGTTCAGCCACAGTTATAGGCTGAGAATAGTACAAGTCAAGTTTATTTTTTTATGTTTGAATTTTAAGTGTTCTTTATATACTTTGGGTAACAGTCTTTTATTAGATATGTGTTTTAAAAGTATTTCTCCCAGTCAGTGACTTATGTTGTCATTCATTTGACAGTGTATTTCACAAAGCACAAGTTTTTAATTAATAAAATTCAGCTTATCATTTTTTTCATGTATGATTCTTTTGGTCATTGCCATACCCAAGGTCACCTAGAATTTATTTTATGTTATCTTCTAGTAATTTTATAGCTTTGCATTTTGCATTTAGGTCTATAGTCCATTTTGAGTTTATTTTTGTGAAGTGCGTAACATCTAAGTCTATATATATTTTTTTTCATATGGATGTCCAGTTGGTCCAGCACTATTTGTTACAGACATTTGTTGAAGTCACTTTGATCCATTGTCTTACCTTTACTCCTTTGTCAAAGATCAGTTGATTTTATTTATCTGAGTCTATTTCTGGGCTCTCTATTCTATTCCATTGATCTACTTCTCCAATTTTTTTCACTAATACTATATTGAATTGATTATTTTAGCCTCATATTAAGCCTTAGAGTTAGGTAATGTCAGTCTTCTGACTTGGTTCTTTTCCTCCAAAATTGGACTTATTTTGAACTTTTCCATGTAAATGTTAGAATCAATTTTTTGATATCCACAAAATAACAAGGTAGAATTATGATTGGGATTGCATCGAATCTAAAGATCAATAAAAGAAAAACTGACATCTTAATGATTTTGATTCTTCCTATCAAGGAACATGGATTATCTCTCCCTTTACTTAGTTTTTTAAAAAATTTCTTTCATCAGAATTTTGTAGTTTTCTCATACAGATCTCATATGAGATCTTTTAAAATCTCCCATAAATCTTAAAATTATGGTATAGTGATTTTAGTGTCAAATTCCATTTTTTTTCATTGCTCATACATCCTTCAACACCCTGTTATAATTGCTTAATAATTCCAGGAGTTTTTAAATCAATTCACCATTATGTCATTTGCAAACAAAGATAGCTCTTTATTTCCTTCCTAATAAGCATACCTTTCTATAACTTTTCTTGCTTAATTGCTGTAGCTAGAACTTCTAGCATAACATTGAAAAAGAGTGAAACAGTGGTAAAGGGACATCCTTGCTTTGTTTCTGACCTTTGCAGGAAAGCTTCTAGTTTCTCACCATTAAGCATGATTGTTAGCTGTATTTTTTTCATAGATGTTCTCTATCAAGTTGAAAAAGTTATCTATTCTTAGTTTGCTGAACATTTTTACCACGAGTATGTGTTGCATGTTGCCAAATGTTTTTTCTGCATCTATTGATATGATCATGTAGATTTTTCTTCTTAGCCTGTTGATGTGATAGATTACATTAATTGATTTTCAGATATTGAACCAGCTTTGTATACCTGGAATAAACCCCATTAAGGCATGGTGTCTAATTCTTTATATATTTGTGAGTTCAATTTGCTAAAATTTTATTGAGGATTTTTGCATCTATGTTCATGAAAGGCATTGTACTTGTCTGTAGTTTTCTCATAATGGCTTTGTTTGGCTTTGCTATTACAGTAATGTTGGCTTCATAGAATGAGTTAGGAAGTATTTCCTCTGCTTCTATTTTCTGGAAGACAGTTTAGAGAGTTTTTCTAATTTCTTTTTTAAATGATTCATAAAGTTCACGTGGGTCTGTTGCTTTCTGTTTGGGAAGGTTATTAATTATTGATTTAATTTCTTTAGTAAATACAGGTCTATTCAATTTTTCTATATCTTCTTTTGTAAATTCTCACAGATTATGTCTTGCAACAAATTGGTCCATTTTATCTAGTTTATCAAATTTGTGGGCATAGAGTTGTTTATAATATTCCTTTATTCTCTTTTTAATGTTCATGAGATCAGTAGTAATGTTTCCTCTTTCTTTTTTCAAAAATTTTATATTGTATTTTTTCCATTACCACTTAGTCCCCTTATACCCCTCTCCCCGCTGCAGTCATCACAGTGTCATCCATGTCCATGAATCTTTTTTCCTTTTTGCTCAGTCCCTCCACCCTTAAACCTCCCCTGCCCCACAGCTGTCATTCTGCTCCCCATCTATGAGTCTGTCTCTATTTTTCTTGTTAGTTCAGTTTGTTCATTAAATCTCTCATATGAATGAAATCATATGGCATTTGTCTTTCTCTGACTGGCTTATTTCACTTAGCACAATGTTTTTCAGGTCCATCCCTACTGTCACATAAGGTAAAATTTTCTTTTCTTTACTTTTCTTTTCTTTTTTTACAGCCAAGTAGTATTCCACTGTATAGATGTCCCATAGTTGTTTTATCCACTTATGTACCAAGGGACACTCAGGCTGCTTCCATATCTTGGTGATTATAAATAGAGCTACAATGAATATAAACATGATATTAGTAACTTGCGACTAATTACCTTTTTCTTAGCTTGGCTAAAGGCATATTGATGTATTGAGCTATTCCAAAAACCAATTTTTGGTTTCATTGATTTTCTCTATTGGTTTCTTATTTTAAATTTCATTGAATTTTGATGTAATTTTTATTATTTCTTTTCTTTTGTTCATTTTAGACTTAATTTACCCCTCTTCTCTAGTTTCTTTAAATGGAAGCTTAGATTATTGAATTTAAATCCTTGTTATTTTATAACATATGTATTCAGTGTTATCAATTTTCCTTTAACCATTTTATTTCACTTGCATCCCAAACATTTTAACAAGTTGTATTTTCACCGTCATTGAATTAAAAATATTTTAAATTTTCTCTTGAGATTTCTGTTTGATCTACATGTTATTTAGAAGTGTGTTGTTTAATATCCACATATTTTGGGGTTTTCTAGCTATCTTTTTGTTGTTGATTTCCAGTTGAACTCCATTTTGGTCTGGGAGCAGGCAGTATATGACTTCTATTCTTCTCAGTTTGTTAAGGTGTGTTTAATGGCACAGAATGTGTTCTGTCTTGAGGGATGATCCATGTGAGCTTGAGAGTAATGAATATTCTAATGTTGGATGAAATACACAATAGATGTTAACTATATACAATTGATTTCTTGTGGTTTTGAGGTCAACTATGCCCCTGCTATTTTCTGTCTGTTGGACTTGTCCATTTCTGCTGGAAGAATATTAAAGTTTTTAAGAATAATAGCAGATTTACCAATTTCTCCTTATAGTGCTATCAGTTTTGGTCTTGTGTGTTTTCATGTTCTGTTGTTAGGCATATACACATTAAGGATTGCTATTTTTCTTGGAGAAATTACCCTTTGTTATAAGACAATGCCCCTCTTGACTGGTCCCCACAGAGATTTAATCTCTCAGGCTTGTTCACACAAGTCACCAGCAATTTATCAATAACAGCTCAGATTTTCCTACTCCAGATATTTTTCCCATGGATGTTCCTGCTCCTATAAATTGTGATTCTCTGTATTCACTTTTCTGTCTCTCCAATTTGGGGCAGTGTTTTGCTTTATGACCTTCTTCTTTTAGAAATCTAAGGAATGTTGATTTTTCATTCTTTTTTTTGGTTTTGTCTTCTATCTGACGTATGACTTCTAAGCTCCTAACATGCTGGACTGGAAACTAACTTCCATCAACTTCATCACTTTTTGATCATTCTTTTTCTGAGCAAAGTATTAATATCAAGCACTATGAAATACACTGAATAGGGCTTTTACACTGAATAGGGCTTTACCATTTCAGAATGTGTTTTTTAAAAATATTTTGTCTCATGATGACTGCGCCTTATAGGTGTCCAACAAGCCTTTCATTCTAGTTTTAGGTATAAGAGCACTGGGCTCAGAGAGATTGAATGACAAATTGGCACAGCAAGTATATGACTCAGGCCTAGATTTTCTGACTACAAATCCAGATCTCTTTTTAAAACATCAAATAACTATTTGCTAAATTCCAAAACTTATTATGAAGAAAGTTTATCTTAAAAATTGAAGTATAAAGGAAGATCATTTACTAAAGTAGCAAAGGGGATGTGTCTGTGAGTCGAAATGATCCACACTCACATCATAGATGTGTCACTTGCTAGTTTTAAGATTTGAGATACTTTTTAAAGCTCCCCAAGTCTCAATCTAGTAGTTGCTAAATAAGGCCAATTCTACCTACTTTGCTGAGATGTTGTAGGGATTCAATGAAATGATGTACTCAAGAGCTTGGCAAAATGCCTAGAACATAGCACATACTTAAAACAGTGGTTATTGTTTGTTCCTTGCTAAGATAAAGGGAGCTCCCTCCAGGTGGGGCAAGTTGGAGTCCAAAGGGAAAAGAACAGGGACAGTGCATGTCTTTGGCCCTCTGAGATGGCTTGATTCCTTTTAGTTTCCATGTCCAATTCATTCACTCTTTCAAGATGTATATATAGAGCCACGTACTGCTCTAGGTGCTTAAGATACATCAATTAAGGAGGCAGACAAAGATCTCTGACCTAAGTTTCTATCTTAGCAGAGAAAGGTAGACAGTGAAGAACTGGCTACATAAAGGAAGAAATTATCTCATGTGTCAGAAGGTCATAAATATTACAAATAACAGAAAAGTGGAGTAATGCAATGGGATCAAAAGTATAGGGGGAGAGACAATTTGTATTTTAATTAGGTAGTCACTGTTGGCTTGATTTCAAAGAATATCTTCAAACCTATCCCTGGAGGAGAGGAGAGAAGTTGAGGGAAGATCTTGGAGGAAGAACACTGAAAGGCAGGAGACTGACTCATAAAGAATCTAAGGCAAGAGGATGCTTCATTTATATGTAAGCCATTGGAAGGATTGTGGCTTTACACTGAAGGAAACGGGGAGGAAACCTTCGATCGTTGTGAGCAAAGGGGGGTTTGATTTAATTCACATTTTAGGACATGTTCCCTGGCTGCTCTGCTGAGAATTGAAAGTAAGAAGGCAAGGGTAGAAGCAGTAAAACATTTAGAGAGTTATTACATTAATCCAAGCATGAATTGGTGATGGTTAGCGCTGGAGTAACAATCTAGAAGGTAGTAAGGAGTGTCTAGATTCTGTATATATTTTGAAGAATGAACCAATTGGATTTTCTGAATTATCCCTCAAATATTGGATGTGGTGGTGAGGGAAAAAGTGCACTCAAGAATAACTCCATGTTTTTAAACTTGAGCTAAAGGATGGAGTTGAACTAAAAAAGGGAGTTGCCACTAACCATGATGGGATTCCATATTAATGATGATTATGGCCACTAACATAACCCCCCTAGCATACTTGCTCACCTTTAGACTTGGCCATGGTCCAAAAAAAGGAAATAGTTTTGAAATATAACAGCTTCAATGCAGAATTAAGTATTTGAAGGGAAAAAAATCTGGATGTCAGTATTCTCATTTTGAGCAGTCTCATTTTGCTGTGCTGTCATTTGTGTTCCAGCTTCCTGGCGTTCAGAAATGACTATCACAGCATTCTTTTAGGGTTAATTCTTGGGAATGGGATTATTCGAGAAAAACTGAACTTCCAGTGAGTTTCAATTGAATACTTAGCACTAAAACTGCAGGAACTCTCTGCATGTTGTAGCTAATAGAAAAACAAAGGTATGAGAAATGGTAATAGCAGTTCTTGAATTTATAGAGCCATACTATGATTTTAAGAGGTAGAAGTATATTTATTTCTGTCTGGATAAAAAGGCAGTACTTTAGGAATGGGTATAATTATGGAAGTGTTTTAAGTAAGACATAGCAATTTAATTTCCATAAACTATTAAAGTGTTTCCTGAGTTGTTATTCCCTAGGCCACCAAGAAGATGATAATGCATCCTACCAGCAATACAAAGTCTGGTACATTATGGTCTTTGGCTTTGTTTCTGTTTAAGATGTACTTACAATTATTTTTCTTCCTTAGAACATAAAAATTACTTTCAGCAACTCACAGAGTTTTCCTGAATTTTCCACATACTTTGCCCAGTCTCTCATCAGTTTTTTAAATATCTCTAGAGACCATATAATCTCTTAAGACAATATATACAAAATAAATAGTCCCTTTCTTAAGATGATATATACAAAAATGTTTTGATGGGCAACAAAGGGATATTTTTATGCAAAATATCAATTATTCAGTAAGTTGTGATTTATTTATTCATTCAACACAAAATTTATTACTTAATATAAAATAGACATTGTGCTTGACTCTGAGGATATTCCCAATTGGTGACTAGAAGACAGGTATATAAAATAAAATTTTAATACATGCAGGCTGACAAATCCAGTAATGTGAGAATGGTACAATGGTAACATAGAATGAGGAATGACAGTTTATCTCTGGTGAGATAGGAAAAGCAATAACTGAGCTAGGGCTTCAATGAAGAATAAAGACTTTCCATTAAAGCTGGGAGAAGGCCTGTGAAACAAGCACATGCAAAGATAAGATAGCATGAAATACATGGTTTATTTGAAAAATTGAAAAAGAAGTATATAATTGAAAGAACATAAAAAAGTTTCTGAAAATATGAAGAGTCTTATGGGTTGAATTATGTGCCCTAAAAATTCATATGCTGAACTCATAACTCCATTACCTCACAATGTGACCTTAATTGGAAATAAGGCCATTGCAGATGTGATTAGTTAAGATGAAGTCATTAGAGTGAACCCTAATACCATATGACTGGTGCTCTTACAATAAGGGGATTTCAGACATAAAGACAGACATACACAGAGTGAGAATGCCATGTGCCATGGGCTGCTATAACAGAATAGCATAGACTGGATGCTTGTAAACAACAGGAATTTCCCACAGTTCTAGAGCCTGGAAGGTCCAAGAAAACAGAGCCAGCAGATTTAATATCTAGTGAAGGCCAACTTCCTGGTTCTTGCTTTGTCCTCACATAGTGGAAAGGGAAGCTTTCTGAGATTTCTTTATAAAGGACACTAATCCCATACGTAAGGGTTCTGCCCTAGTATTTTAATCACATCCCAAAGGTCTCACCACCTAATACCATCCCAATGGTTATTAGGTTTCAATAGGAATTTGGGGAGGACATGAGCATTCAATGTCTAGCATCATGTGACTATTGGAGCTTGCTGCCATAATCCAGGGAATTACCAGAAGCTAGGAGAGCTGCCTCCTAGCTTCTGGCTGGAACAGATCCTTCCTTAGCATGATCAGACGGAGCATTTACCTGCTGACACATTGATTTTTGGCTTCCAGATCTGTGAGAAAAGAAGTTTTGTTGTTTGAAGCCATCCAGTTTGTGGCACTTATAACATGTTCAAAAAGATTTAAACATGTTGATTTTTATCATTTGACTCAGATCCTATAAAAGTCCTCTCTGAGAGTGAGGATAAAGATATAAATATATTTATATTTTTTATCTTATAAAAATATATATCTTATAAAATATAAATATATTTTACCTTTTGAAAGAGAAAGATCTAAAGTCACAAAGCTTTTTCAAAGAACTAAGGGAATTTCAATACTTTTGCATCAGACCATAATGTACCAAGTCAGACCAAATTGACTTAAATATTTATTCATGTATAAGAGTGCAATTACCCCATTCTTCCTAATATCTTTGCAAAAGTGCACAATTTTTTTTGAGAAAGTTAAAAAAAAGAATGGAAAGGGAAATCTACCTATTTTTCCTAAGAGTGTGGGAAGAGAAGAGGCAATACCATTAAACCAAGCACAAGCAGCTGATGTCAGTCATAATTACTTTATGAAGAGCAAACTCTTAAAACACCACTCTCTACCAGTCTGTCTATGGTCATATACGAAGGTACAAAGATCAAGATTAAGCAAAAAAAAAAAAAAGAGATATTTCACTCATATAAGGCAGACTTTACTCACAAAAGCCATCCATCTCTATCAGTGAAATGGGTTTTAACTATACATTCTTCCCAAGAAGCTATATGAGGTCTGTCCAGAAAAAGTCCAGCCACTGTTAATATTTCAAGAACAGTTTGTGTGACATTGATGTAACCTAGCAGCCAAGGAGCGTGGACTGGAATGCAAATGCATGAACAATGATGACTTCACTGTGATATCCAGTGGGGGCAGTAGAAGACCTTGAGTGAGCATGTATATTGTGTGGCCATGCATTCAAAATGACTAAAAAAGTAGAGCCACAAATCCGCATCAAGTTTTGTGTTAAGCTTGAATATTCCTCTGAAAAAACCAGCCGGATGTTTCAGAAGGTCTCAGCTGTGGGCAACTGGCAGCTTCATCACAATGCATTCAGTCATGCATTACGCCTCGTGCAAAGTTTTTTAGCAAAACATAAAACCAGCAAGGTGATGCAGCCCTCCTACAGCCCAGATTTGGCATCCTATGACTCCTGGCTTTCCCCAAAACTAAAATCACCTTTGAAAGGGGATTTCAGATCATCGATGAGATTAAGGAAAATACAATGCAGCTGTTGATGGTGATTAGGAGAACTGTGTGAGGTCCCAAGATACCTATGTTGAAGGAAACTGAGGCATCATTGTCCTATGTACAATGTTTCTGGTATCTTGTATCTTTCATCTTCTTTAATAGCTGTCTCTATATTTCACATATACATAGCTTGATACTTTCTGGACAGGCGCGCGCGTGCGTGTGCGTGTGCGTGTGTGTGTGTGTGTGTGTGTGTGTAGGAGAGAGAGGAGAGAGAGAAGCACATGAGGAAAAGAAGGGGCAGGGTAAGGCGGAGGGAGTGCTTCAGAGGGGAGAGCTTCCTCAACACTTTGAGCACATTTGATACCCAAAGAGCAAAGGAATAGTAGGTTTTCTATGTCCTTTTGTAGTCAGGAATTTGAAAGCAGGAGAAGAACACTGAGACTTCAACCCAAAGCTGTTTTTGGCTGGGACTGACTATTTTGCACACTAAGTATCCTGCTCACTGCTGTATGAGGAAAGGAATTCCACTGAGGGCATGCGAGAAGCCCCAACTAACTTTGAAGAGCAGAGTAGATGGGACTGTGGGGCTGGGACTGAAGCAAGCTGAGAGAGGTAATGTAACTGTTTTCAGAACAGGGGCGTTTGTGCTCTGAGGTTCTGAGAAGGCAAAGGAACACAAGCTGGGATTCAGATGTTTCTCAAGAATATTCAAAGACAAAAGGAAGATTTTGACTATAAGAATCATTTAAAACAAAAAAAATTATCCTAAAAGATCACTGATGATTCATCCCTCCACAACAGGACAGACATCTGTGGGCATGCACTATATCATGGCTCAAGGATAGCAAAATACTTCGTTTTGTGTGTGTGTGTGTGTGTGTGTGTGTGTGTGTGTGTGTGAATGATTATAGACAAATTAAGATATTCTTTGATTGGAATTGAAAAGTAATATTTATATAACTTTCAATTATGGTTTATCTCCTACATCTGTTTTTCACAATACCTTTGAAAATTATGATAGTTATTATGAAAGGAAGAAACCATTACTTTTATTTGACACATGGCTTTATAGACACAGAATACCTTCTCTCATGTACAAATAGACTTGGGAAGTTTTCATAGTGCTTAGGAAGTCAGACTTCATACTGTGGCAATTTCGATGAACAGAGACAGGAAGGACCAGAAAAATGTGTCCTCATCTGACACAGTAACACAAGGCACAGACCAATGATATATGCTGTAGTCATACCTTCATGATGGCCATGATGGAACCTGAGGCCCCTGCAGTCAGAAACTGTTTTCTTTGTCTTATATCCGAGTGTATCAAAGTGCCAGTTGTAGAATTAGTACTTGCTAATGGATGGATGGATGGATGAATGAATGAGTAAATGAATGAATGAATGCATGATAAAGTAACACATAAATTCACCAAAAATTTTAGCCATTTCTTTGCATGCACTAATACCAGTGCTCCAAAACCAATTAGATATATACAATGTGGTGCAAAAGTAAGTTTATAGTTGTGGGTATGTGAAACAGAGTTTATTCTTGTACTATTATTTATTAATTATTGTATTATTTTCCATATAAACAAGTATAAACCTACTTTTGCCACACTCTGTATAAATATAGATAACTACTTCAAATATGCAATAACCTGTGAGTGTTTACCTCAGGCTAGCCATGTGGCCATGCCAAGTCATTTTACCTATCCTTGGTTTCCTTGACTAAGGGCAGAATTGAACAAAAAGACTGTAACTTATCTAAAAGCTTCAAAGAAGTTGATGGCAATATTCTCTCACTCCAGTTTGGATTTACATTTGAAGGGATTTTAATCACTATGTTTTTTGTTCCTAATCTCCAGTCTCTATTTTCTTTTTAAAAAAATTTTATTGTATTCTTTCCATTACTATTTAATCCTCTTATAGTCCCTAAGCCATGTCCATGAGTCCTTTTTCCTTTTTTTCCCCTCAATCCCTCTACCCCCTAACCTTCCTCCAGCCTCTATTTTCAAGCATCTCCCAGCCCCAGTGATTTTTCTTCCAGAGGCATTTCATTAAAAATATTGTGTTTGTTCTTAATTTGTGAGAAAACAAGTGAGAAGACTTGCCTCATATAACTTATAAGACCAGTGTTCAGTTTGCACTTTCCTCCTTAGCTAAAAAACAAATTCCATCTTCTCTCTTCCAAGTTGTAGTATATCTTCTTTCTTGTATGTCAAATTAATCTTTCCTTCAAATTATGACCAGCAAGAGGAAACTTAAGTATTTTGGTAAAGAATTTTCTGTACTAAACAAAGCATGTATTTTCTTTGGCATTCTTTTCTATTGCGAGCTTGAACATGCTGATTACTTAAGAGGCAATACAACCGCAAATTTTCACATCCATTTCAGGGACCTGTCATTGGGAGTAGCAGTTCTGATTCTCATTCCTCAAGGAAGAGTTCCGGTTAACCAGAGTCTTATTTATGGAGGGTTGTCATAAACACCACGTGTGGTTTAGTATGTTTGAGGTATTAGTTATAATCGTGCATACTGAATAAAAAGCAATACTATGGAGCACAATGGAAACTAGCTAACAATTTGGCTTTTCTTAGGCTTTCTTTAATATATTGTTACTTGAAAGCTCTGTTATTGCCTACCTCTTTCTTGTTCATCAGTGCTTAAAAACTCTGCTCCAGCTTTTTCAACTTTTTTCTGTTTTCCCCAAGAAGAGTTCAAAAATATTGAGTACTTCTTATCTGCAAAATATTATGGTTGCTTCCTTATTTTTATTTGAAGTTTTTAGTCTTGCAAATGAATACATCTCACTGTAAAGATGAAAATAACAGAAATATAAAAAAACAAAAAGTACAAATCCTCCTTTGATGTCTTACTCCATCCTCAACCTCTTCCACACTTTGAAAGTGAAAGTCTGCACTTTGATGTGCAACTTTCAATATATTCTTTCACTCACATCAAATACATAGGCACTCCTAGCATTGTTTTTGATTTCTATTTCTATGTGGTTCATCCTATACTTACTTTTTGTAACTCCTGTTCCTTGCTTCAATATTTATATCTTGGAAAGCACTCATGACAGAAATGTACATGTGCCTTTATGCTCTTTAACCATTCATTAATATTCTCTGCTGTGAATGTATACTGAGAAACAATTCACTTAATTATTACATCCAGCAGAAGTAACATCTGCTTGAGTGTGGTTGGTAGGGTAATGATATGGATGTATTCATTTATAGTTTTAATTTGCATATTTAACCTAAAATGTCATATGGTATGCTTAAGCATGATATTATGTTATAGAATTACATGTTTATTATTTTGTAATAAAAGATTTTATAATAAAAAGGGGCATTATTTGTGCTGGACCCTGTATATTTCCCCTTTCCCAAGAATTTGCTCTTAAAACATATTTTCGCCTTTGAATGCATCTGTTTATACACATGCACATGTATTTCTGATGAACATTTTCATTCTTACTTTTGGTAACACAAACAAATTGCATTTCAAAAGTCAGTACTAGTCATGTCCTTATTGTTTGAATATTAGAGTATTTTCCCCCATCTTCTTACCAGCACTGGATATTATTAATTTTTTAAATATCATTAGTCTAGTGAAGAAATATATCATCTCATGTTTTAAATTTTATTTAAACCAGTAGTAACATTGATGATGCTTTACATATGTTTATGGTACATTTTTATTTTTTTGAAAATAACTGTATATTTATATACATACACACATACAAAATAAATTATTTAGCTCACTGGCTTTAAATTTTTTTCATGGTGTCTTTTGATATATAGTCAAAACTATTAGATGTTTCTAATAAAAAATTTTTTTAACTAGTGGAAAACTACTAGTGAATTATAGCTCTCAGAAAATATTCATTTTCCAGGATTCAGTTATTTTCCAGAGCTCCATGTAATCCTTGAAAAATCATGAATTATTAAAAATCCTGAACCAAAGCATCAGCTGATTTATTGGAATGGTTTATTGTAGTTATTTCCTCAAATGGAAATCATTTTATATCCAGATATGACTAATCTGTAAGACTAGGGGAGAGATGCACATTATTGCAGCAGCAATTGCAGGGAGAAAAGTTTTGTGGGAAGAAAGAAGGAGGAAAAGAAAGTACAAAGGCTAAAATTCAATTAAATGGAAATAAACATAATTTGCTATCACAAATTAATAGCTTTTTCCAAGTTTATTTTATTCTATTGTTTCCATCCTGGTTAGTATATCTAGGAGGGCTCTATGGATTCACAGGACTCAATATAGCCAGGCAGAAGGAAAAGGAAGGTGGGTGCTACAGAATCCCCACTGAGAAAATAGGTTCCTGACACCCTATAAGGACATGAGAAATCCTCACACTAGTGACCTCCTTGAGTTAAGACACTGAATATTTTTCACATAATAAATGCCATGTTCAAGGATTCACAACGTAATCTAATTAAATTATTGATGGACATCAGTACTACAATTATAAAACTATTTAACAAAAAGATGGACACTGAGAGAATAGATATAGGATGGTAAAATTATAAGGCAGTTTCTGGGTTGGGATGAAAAGACCAAAATCAAGAGAAAGATATATTATAAGGTGAATTCAATCCAGGGGAGCTTTTTCTTTTCTTCTTTCTTTCTTCCTTTCTCTCCTCCTTCCTTCCATCCTGCATTCATCAAACATATATTTAACAGGTAATCCTGTTAGGTAATGGAGATACAAATATAAAAAGTATGAGTTGTGTCTAGAGGAGAATTAAGGATATTATTGTCATTATTTAGTACCTTCTTCATTCCATATGTTTTTTTATTTTCTAGGAAGAATAAAAGTTATGATCACATTCCTATTAACTAGGCTAGACCAGTTTATCATCATAGTATGGTTTCCATAAACACTTGGTACTAGATTTAGTAATCATAACAAATTCATTTCATTATTTCGCTAAATGAGAATATTATATTTTGCTATTCATTAGTTTCAATGTATAATTTATGTACCACAATTAGTCTCAAATCAATATTACCTTATATTTGGAGTCAAATAAACCTCTTAACACAGATTAAGTTTGAGTTATTGTTGTTTCAGCTTATAATTATAAATTCATATTACTATAGACACTAAAAACATCAGTAATTTAAAAATATAGTTTTATGTATGTGCAGGGCATCCATAATTGTTCCATGAGTAAGACTTCATTTAATTCTCTATCATTCTGTGAAATAAGGATTCTTATTCTAGATAAGGAGACCTGGGTTTAATAAAGCCACATACTTTTTCTAGAATCTCATAAGTAGTAAGTGATAGAAATAAGACTTTAACCTTACTATGACAAGTAAGACTCTTCATTTAGCTATTTACTTCTTACTAGAAGCTACAAAAGAAAACTACTGCATAAGAGAATGAAGGTTGACTAGGAGAATAAGCTGAGTACCACGAGGGTCTACTGGAAGCAATAACGAAAACATAGTGAAAGGCAATTCATTATGGCAACCCTTTTGTGAATCTCAGCACATGTCTGCAGTAAAATGATGGTAGCATGTCTTTATTATTCTGTTTCACTAGAGGTCTGACCACCTGCCCTTACTATGTCACTCAGCAACTCATCTCCCTTTCTTTGGGCCTTGCCAGTCAGATTCTGGAGTCCTGGTGACAAACAGAGCCTCCAGAAAGATTCAAAGAATATTTTTTGTTGCCTTAAATATACCGTAAGGCATACATGTGTCTGTGTGGGTTTTTTTCTTTAAATTTATTGATTTTAAAGACAGACAGGAAGGAAGAGAGGGAAGAGAAACATCGATTTGTTGTGCCACTTCATTTATGCATTCAATTGGTTAATTCTTGTATTTGCCCTCACCCAGGATGGAAGCCACAACTCATGGCATATCAGGATGATGCTCTAACCAACTGAGCTACTCAGGCAGAGCACATGTGTCAACTTTTGTATAAGGAAAGGGTAAAGCCATAGTGTATAATACATAAGATTCTAGAGAGAGAACGTGACTCTGGTTGCATTCTAAGCCAACTAGGTGATTTGTTAGAAGAATAATGGTGTTCCTTTGGGACTTCACAGGGATCTAAGAGGCTAGGATTTGGAATTACTTTTGAGAGTCTATAAATAGAGTCTTGCATTTATGGCCAAATGACCTTTCACAAGGGTGCTAAGACAATTTATTGGAGAAAAATTGTCTTCCAGCAAATGGTATTGGGAAAACTGAATATCCACATTTAAAAAGTTAGGTTGAATTCCTATATGACACCATACATAAAAATTAAAAATGAATCAAAGAAAAAAAAGGAAAAATGGATTTCATTGCAATTAAAAACATTTATGTTATAAACAATGCTGTCAAGGAAGTAAAAATACAACCATAAAATAGAAGAAAATATTTAGAAATTAGGTACTGATAAAGGCCTTGTATCCAGAATATAAGATACACCTATGACACGACAAAGTCAAGGTCAATTAACTCAATTTAAAAATTGGTAATCTGAATAGAAGTTTTTCAAAGAAGACATACAAATGTCCAATAATCTTATGAAAGATGTTCAATCATTAATTATTAGGGGAATACTAATCAAAACTACAGTGAGATAGTACTTCACATTCACCAAAATTGTTGCAATAAAAAAAAATAAGTGTTGAGGATGAAGAGAAATTAGAAATCTCATATGTTACTAATAAGAATGTGAAATGATGTAGCCACTATGGAAAAAAGTTTAGCCATTCCTCAAAATGTTAAATATAAAGTTTCTACATGATTTAGTAATTCTACTGCCAGAAATATACTAAACAGAAATGAAAACATGTCCTCAAAAAACAGTTGTACATGAATGTTCATAACATCATTATCTATAAGAGCTAAACAGTAGAAACAACTCAAATCTCTATCAACAGATGCATGGTAAAATAAAATGTGGCATATCCATGCAATGGAATATTATTTGTTCATAAAAAGGAATAAAATACTAATAACATTACAACAGAGATAAACCTTGAAATTACTGTGTTAGATGAAAGAAGCCAATTATAAAAAACCATGTATTATACAATCCCTACATATAAAATGTTAAGAATAGGCAAATAAATAGAGACAGGACATAAATTAGTGGTTGCCTAAGATTGGAAGAGGTAAGGGGAAGAGAAATAACTACTAATGGGTATGGGTCTTTTAGGCCAATAAATGTTCTGAAATTAGATTATGGTGATGGTAAGCAACTCTGTGATTATAACAGAATCCATTACATTTTATATTTTAAATGGGTAGATGTTTGTGTATATGGATTTTATCTAAAAAAAGTCTTTATAAAGCGAAAAACCAAGGTGTACAGACACATTGTTAAGGGTAGGCAAAACAGTCAAAGCAAAGAAAGCATCTTGTAGGAAAGGACAGCAGGGCATGTGCTGAAAAGTGATTAGAAGATGGCCTGGCTAAGGTGGCAAAAGGTAGGAATTCAGTTGTAGGCAGAGGAGACAGAAGGTGCAAAGCCAGAGTTAGCACAGCATGTCTAGTCAGTAGTGAGCTGGGTGTATCTGTGGTGCGGAGACATGGAATGTGGGTAGTAAAAAGGGAAATTGGAGGGACAACAAGAAACCAGATCATGAAGGGATTCCATACTGAGGAATTAGGACATTAGTCAGAAGGCACTGCCAAGCTGCTAAAGAATTTTAAGCTGGGAAATAACATGATTAGATTTTTATGATTCAGGACACTTACTTTTGTAGCAGTTCTGGAGCTGGTGTGAATGAGAGTAGGGAAGCAGGTCAGGAGGCTGAGCAGTGATCTACCAAGGGCTTGAATAAGGACAGGCCCCAAAAGTCTTCAGTTTGACAAGCACTTCCACAAACCCTCAGGCCTTACTCTAGTTCATATTGATACCAGCATTTGACACCTGTAGTTAAACCAAAACCTTGAAATATTCGATTTATTCAAATGTGAATAACATAGTTTTAGATTCGAGATCTAAAGATTCTGCTTCCATATCTGGAGTTCATTGTCCCCAAATTAAATTTGCAGATGTGCTTAATATCCTTCACACAAATTACCCAAGTTACAGGTGTCATCTGGGATGAGCTCACTTATTTTCATCAGGAGATTAACCAGGCTAATCATGAACTCACTCCATTGCATATACCTAAACCACAAATGAAAATTAATCAAGAAAGCTTTCTGACTCTCAACTGTTTAATCAAATATTTCAGGCTCTATTGAGTTTTGTTATTAAGAGGGTGGGCTTTTTACATTATGATTTTGAAAATATAAAGTGTTATCCTAAAAATGTTTATTCTGAAATCAATTAGACACCAGTTACAAACTGTATTGATCCTGACATTGAGCCTAATAAGCCTGAGCTCAAGAACACAGAAGGGAGAAAAGAATAACGGGCCGAGGGACCTCAAAAGCCAGACAGATAATTTGATTCCTATTCACTGACTTTTTGTGTTGTTTCAAAAATGGCTGTTACACTCATAAAAGGACAAAATTCTATTGGTGATTAACCTATGATCATTTTAGTAAAGATATAACGGGTGGTGAAAAACGTTATACTAATAAATTAATGCAGCATCTTCCCCTAATTTATATTTTTCCAATCAATCATAAATGTGTGTGAGTTAATAAATGCCATGGTCCTTATTTTATGGTTTAGATAGTAATAAGTAATTTGTAGAAAGCTGACAATAGGACAATGTCTAAAGTCTTGGAGTTCAATTGTCTAAGGGCCAGGAATCCCTAAGGATTATGCAGTTTACCTAATCTTTGAGACCTTTACATTATTTTATGATGCTATTGGGATTTATGGGAAGCCCCTCCAGAACTCAAAATATTTTAAAGAATACAAATCTTACATTGTCGTACATGTATACAACAGAATATGACTCAGCCATGAGAAAAAGAGATCTTGTCATTTGCAACAACATGGATGACACTTGAAGATATTGTGCTAAGAGAAGTAAGCCAGACAAGGAAAGACAAACACTGTATAATATCATATATATTTGGAATCTTAAAAAGCTGAACTCATAGAAATAGAGACTGGAAAGGGGTTAGCAGGGGCTTAGGAGTTATAAAAATGAGGAGATGTTGGTCAAAGGGTATAGACTTCCAGTCATAAGATGAATAAGTTCTGGGGATCTAATGTACAGCATGGCGATTATAGTTAAGAATATTGTATTATATACTTGAAAGTTGTTAAAAAGGTAAATCCTAAATATTCTTACCACAAGAAAGAAATAGTAATTATGTGATATGATGCATCATTTTAAATTATGTAAGTTTATCATATGAACACACTGTACACCTTGAAACTTTTACAAGGTTCAATGTCAATTATATCGCAATAAAGCTTGGAAAAATAAAATATTGTTTTAAACTGAAAAAAAAATCCAAACCAAAATAAAAAATAATTAAAACTTTATACAGTTGTGTCCCCACTTGTCCCCTCATCCCATGAGGGCTTCTCACTGCTTCAGTCTCAGGCAACTACTGTTTCTTCAGGGAAATGTTCTCTGATCATCCATGTCACTGCCCTGTTGTAGTCACCATGACAATGAGCTTCCCAGACCTCTAACTATGAGTGGTTCTTCCCTGTGTACTCCTGGAAGCCATGCTTTCCATAGGCTGCTCCCAGCCAATGACCAAACATGGCAGGGAGATGAAGGACTCCTTTGACAAATGATCCTGGCTTGGGTATGCCCTGAGGTGCTTATAAAACTGACCTGCCTTCCCCGTTTCTCCTTCACTAGGGGTTATACCTACATTTCTAGCTGATGACTCTCCTAGCTTCTGCTGTCTCTCCTTTTCCTCAATGAGGCTTTTGATATCTTTCTCTAGAAAAACATTTATTAACTCATCTGTAATACACTATTGTGGCATCAAGTGTCTCTATTATGTCTATAACATGCATCTCAGTTTCTAATTGCATGTTTATTTGTGAAATTATTTGATTTATGTCTGCCTTTCCCATTAGGCTCACAGATCCAGAAGAGCCAATGCTGTGTCTGTTTTGCTCTCCATTATATCCTGTATCAAATATATTGCCTGCCACATACCAGCTGCTCAGTAAATGTTTGTTGAGTTAGTAAATAAATAATGCAAGAATGAATAAAACAGATTAATTGTGATGGTTTACATAACAAAGTACTAAAATATGATATAAAGAACTTTAATCATTACCTTGACAATAAGAAAGGTAAGATTTTTTTTCTTCAAATGGTATTATAAGCATAACAAAAAAAACAGCTTTAGTCATATTCAAAATTATTTTTGTCAAACACAAGCTCTTTGTTCCTAACCCTCCTCTGTACCATGTACCTCTTTTCATTATCTCCATTTCTCTCTCTCTCTCTTACCTCAGTGGATCTAGGTTTGAATCCCAGGTTGCCTATTTCTGAGCTGTGTTGTCTTTTTAAGAACTTAACCTGTTCAGAGAACTGATTTTTTTTTTAATTTTGTAAATTTTGGTTGAAACAATATAATTTGCAAAAATAGTGATATCTAACTCACTAGTTATGACATAAAGAATGTAATTTTTACTTAATAAATGTTAATTCTTATTACTACTTTTATTATCATCATCAATATTGTATTAACAAAATTCCTGCTACACATAGCCAAACTGGAATCAAATTTCTAAAATTTTAGGCTTATAGTAAACTCATCTTTCATAATATTCACACATAAAAAAAATTCTAATCTGGAATTTGTGAGTTGATGAGATTGTATAGGTTAGAAGGTGAAAATGAAGCTATTTCTGGTCATTATGTTAATGGCAGAGTAAGACCACGATTCTTGTGTTAGGCTAAGATAGAATTTAGAGCCAGGAACTCTAGAGCAAGAAGTTTTTTTAGAAAGCCACAGAGATAGAAATGAGCCAGCTGGTCTGCATGAGCTCAGGAAACAAGTTACAGATGCAAAAGAAGGGGCCTTGGAGCTAAGGAGAGAGAAAGCAAAGATACATGCTTGAGAGGGAGGGAGGGAGGGAGGGAGGGAGGGAGAGAGAGAGAGAGAGATCCTGTGTCTGATTTCTAATGGATGGAATTTTAGAGGAGGTCTCAGGGGGAGGATCTCAATAGAATATTCACAAGGTTTTTAGGTGTGTTTTTTCAGGGTCATGGTCTCTACTGACAGTGCTAGGGTAGGGGGTAGCTGATCATTGAGTCTGGTCCTGATGTCAGCCATTGTGTCACTTCATCTGGTTTTGCTGCTTTTCTGGGCTTGGAGTTGAAACATAACTGAGGCCTAGATGTTATCTGCAGTTTTACCAAAACTCTCTCTGTCTGTGGTCAATAGACCTGAAACTTTGTTCCTAACATTGTTAGATGTGGGCCAGAACTCCATTGTCCTGAAAGCTTAATGCTTAAGGGAGTGGTCTTGCAAGGGATTACTTGGGAGTTGTATAAGGCTATTCTATGGTCCTTTATTCCTTCTCTAATGGGGTCTAAACCACATGAATAGTGACATGCTAGGAGAGTAAAGATCATTGTTCTAAGCTGCATGACTAGAGATATGAAAGTTAAGGGGGTTCTAAACAGCATGACTAGCAACATGCTAGGGGAGGAAAGGTCACCCGGAGGGTAAGGTCCTAGCCTATAATACTTGTTTTCTCTAGTTTTGCCCATTGTTTGGCATCTTGGACTTCCCTCCCTGATGACAATTAATACCTGCCTTATTTTTCCTACTCTGCTCATGCCTGTCTATCAACTACATCTTCCAAAATGAATATATAACACAATTTTAAGACTGAAGAATGATCTAGACAAATTTCCCTTTTGTCTTTTCCCAAACTAGTCCTATTTTCCTTTAATTACTTTGTTTTACATTATATCATTAGCATGCCCTCCCTATTAAGCACAAATATCTCTGATAGGGTTAGCGCTTTGAGCTCTTAGTAGACTGCAAAGGGCCCATTTCTATTTGAGCCCTAAAGAGACTGTTAGAAACATCTCTGGACTGTGTCCAAAGGAATAGATGTTTCACCTCCCCTCAAAGAATAGATGTTTCTAAGGGCACCTTGTTAATTCTGTGATTTGAACAAATGAATATAGCAGCACCCCCAGAAGAGAAATGACATTGAGTTGCAATAAATAAATGATTCATTCTTAAATAAACCAAATACAGGGTGGGGCAAAAGTATATTTACAGTTATGAGTATGCAGAACACAGAGTTTATTCTTGTTTTATTATTTATTAATTATTGTATTATCTTCCACCCAAACACCAGTAAACCCAATTTTCCCCACTTTATATATAAATCAATAATACCCAAATTAGAAGTACAGGCCCTGAGATGTAGCAGACTTCTTAGAGGTAATCTAGTTCAACTTTCTAATGATTCATCATCTTTCCTATGATATTGTTGATTACCCAACATCTGCCCTCTGTCACTGGGCTATAGCAGAAGGGTTTTGAGCAGAAACATTTTGGGGAGACAAGCTCTGGCTCTGCACCAACAAAAACACAATTGTAAGCATGACAGGCAACTTCTTTGAGGTTCTATTTTCTCACTGGTGAAAAGAAGAATGTGTAATAGGCATTTCCTAAGGATTGTTTGAATTAGGCCTTTGTATGACTTCATAATTTCAAAAGTCAGTGAACTCACTACTATATTATTGGACAGCTCAGATTATTGGCAACATTTGTTGCGTTGAATCAAAAGATGTTTCCTCACTATTCCCTATGCTTTGATTTGCTTCTTAGAGTTACTCAAAACTAAATGAAATATTCTTAAATATTTAGATACTGTGGATATGTTCTCTTGCTCTTCTCCTCCCTAGGGTAAACAAATCCAGGGGCTCAGTCATATTCTGTGTGACATGATTCACAAATCTCTGCCATCTGCCTTTGGGCATATCTTTGTTTGCCAATACCATCACATATGTCTGAGACCTGAACATAATGCTGTAGGTAGGATCAAATAAAAATGAGCCATCTAAATTACAGTAGTTTTTTTTTTGCAGTTTAGCTTTAAGCACATCTGTCTCTTACTCAATCCTCATTTGGCTAAAACAGTGACTATCCAAGTGCTCAACACCAGGTTAAGAGTAAGTTGTGACTAATTTGCTCAGTTGGTGACTTAAATTTAAAGAGTGACTCTCTCTCTTTCCCCGAACTGCCCTTATCCCTAGTTATAGCCATGATCTTCATTTGAGAGCAGTGCTATTTCTCAAGTAATTGGGTTCAAGCAGAGGTCTGATCATGTTCAGAAATTTTGGCAAACTCATGGAGGTCCTTAAAAACAGGTTTTTTTAATACAATGTAAGCTAACCAATGAGTTATAATTATCTAGATATCATAGAATAAGAGATGTCATTAAACAGCCATTTAACATTATAGTGCAACCTGCTGACCTGAGGGCATAATTTGTGAGGGGTTTGGGTAAAAGAATAACAAAATATTAGAGCTACCATGTAAAAAGGAAATTAGTGACTGCTATAGAGACTAAAGGCTTAAAAAGTCACCTACTTCACATTTCTCCAGGTGCACAAACTTAGATATCTTTCATATACATCTCGAGTACAATAAGTAGATTGGATGGAATTGATGCATAGAATCAATTTTATTGATATGACAAGTTAAATACTTAATCAATATTGGCTGAATCGAATTGTAATAACTAGACCAACCACTTACAGGTACATTTATAAATCATCTTTAGAGTAAGTTCATGTAGACCATAGATATATGGAAGAAGTACTAGTCAAAAACATGGGACTTAAGTGTGAGGCTTTATAAACAAATCTGACCATTGTGCATTATATTACTCTAAATTTCTAAACTTTTAATTATTTTTTATAAAACAAGGCTAATAAACCTCCCTTAAGTTGTAAGAATTGAATGACTGAAATAATTTACCAAAACACTTAGCCAAATGTTTGGCGATAGAAAATCTTTAATAAATTATAGTGATTATTATGTGCAATAATAAATTTACAAATAGCTAATCTGTCTGGCCATTTGTATTTTGCCTAGAGTTCAAAAGAAACTTTTATTGAAATCATTAAAAAACTAATAAATCTTCACCAAAAATTCCCTCTGTTTACTTTTAGAAGATGATAAAAATGGTAATAATACTAGTAATAAATAATTATATAGTGCTAGACACAATTCTAAGAATTTTACTTTTCTTTACCTGGTTAATTTAGGAGAGAGAATTCATTAGTCATCCCACTTGACTGCATCAATAGCTGCATAATCAAGCAAAAAAAACAAACAAACCCCACAAATAAATAGTATTTGATTTGAGATTTAGTTTATCTGCTTATGTAGTTCATTTTAACTAACATTTATGTAGTTCTCTTTAGAAATGTAGTAATTACGCATGTAGTAAATTTTTAGTAATCTCTGGCAATGTAGTAACTTTTTCATAATTTAGCTTTCATAGTGCATCTACATTTTGTCTATTTTATAATAATCTGATGCTGCTGATATTGGAAAGCTGAGTGTTTACATGATATTACATGTAAATAAAAATATTTAACAGTCTAAAATAGACCTGAATTCAATAGATGAAGATTTGTTGAGAAGAATTAAGTATCCACTTAAATGATACAAAAATGGGGAAAGGAAATGGGATTCTTTAGGGATTCCCAGAGCAGCAGAGGACAAGTTCGAGAATGTAAAAAGTGGACTGCTCCTTTACTGTGTTTCCAGGGGCCATATCAAACTTCGAAGTGCAGATGTCATGCCGAGGCTCAATGATCAATCTGTTATAGAATGGCAAAACTCTCACTAGTGGACAGGATAGTCATTTCATTTCCAGCTGAGAAAAATAAAGATGTGTACTTGGAGATTACTCCCTGTTCTGATATAATTCACTCTATGTGTTCCCTCTACTTTTTACTTATCATCCTAGTCAACATTACAGAGTATTAAGTCACTGGAGTCAGTGCTTTATTCCTGCATTGAATCATTGAATACATGAAAGAACTTTGAAGTATTTTGAAATATTCCCTGTTTAAATCAATGCAAGAAGTGTTCTGTCTTGACAAAACAGTCTATTGCCAAATCCTCATTCCTACCCCTCTGACTCCAGGCTGGTAAATGAATTAGACTAAAGAGAAGGATGTGTTTAGGATTATGTCTTCTTATTTGGAATTTCATTAACACTGATATTTCTGGCTGAATATGGATGACGCTCTCCTGACCACTGTCCTGCATGCCTTTTCTATGGTAACCTAGCCCCTGAGATATGGGCAGGAGGAGGGCACAATGGAAACCTGGTGAGCACTCTCTCAGAGTTACCTGCAATCTGCTTTATAATATGAATTAAACCTTGAGGATTTGCTTCCCAACACCAAATAAAGATCAAAGTCATTAAACAAGTGTGCTAGAAATAGACATTTTGATATTAAACAAATAATACCACAATATCATGAAATATGAAATGCTTAGTAATAAATCTGACAAAATATGTTGCAAGACCTATACATTTAAAACTACAAAGTTGCTGGAATTAAAGAAGACCTAAATAAATGGAGATGCACATTGTATTCTTGTACCAGAAGACTCAATTCTCATAAGATGTCAATATTCCCCAACTTGATCTGTAGGTTTGATGCAATCCCAATTAAAATACTATGAGGTGTTTTCATAGAAAATAACCTGAATCTAAAATTCACATGGAGCTCTGACCGGTGTGGCTCAATGGGTTGAGAGTTGTCCTGCAAAGTGAGGGGTTGCTGGTTCAATTCCCTGTCAGGGCACATGCCTGGGTTGTTGGCCATGTCCCAGGTTGGGAGCGTGTGAGAGGCAACTCATCAATGTTTCTCTCTTATGTCAATGTTTCTGTCTTTTTCTCTCTCCCTTTTCCTCTCACTAAAAATAAATAAATAAAATCTTTAAAATGTACAGTTTGGTTAATTTTTTAAAAATAATAAAATTCATATGGAAATGAAAAGATTTAGAATAGACAAAAAAAACTTTGAAAATAACACTTAGGAAGATTTGGAAGATATAGTACCTAATTTCAAGAGGTATAAGCTACAGCAACCAAAAACATGTTGGTATTGGCATCAAGATAGAAAAATAGATGGAATACAATAGAGAACCCAAAAATAGATCTACACATATTTTGACAGCTGATAATGTAACTGAATGGAGAAATGATAATGTTTTTAACAATGGACATCCTCATGAAAAAAAAACCCAACTTTCAATATACCTCATACTATTTACAAAAATAAAAGTGCACAAATCTAAATGTAAACCTAAAATGATAAAACAAAATTTTAAAAAATCTTTGTGACTTTAGGCTGAGCAAAGATTTTATAGATAAAACATCAGAAGCATATGCAACATGAAACAATAAATTGATAAATTAGATTTAATAAAAAATTCCTGCTAAAATAATACAAAAATAAGGACCAGACTGACAAAATCATTTATAAATTATATATGTGATAAAAGATTTGTACCCAATAAATAAAGAGCTCTAAAACTTTATCATTCCAAAGCAAACATCAAAATTTTTTTTTTTTAATTTACTTTTTAAATACATTTGTCTCTGCCTCCCCCCCACCACGTTCCCTTGCCCCCTCCCACCTTCCCTCCCTCAGCTATTCCCCTTTGGTTTTGTCCATGAGTCCTTGCTATATGTTCCTTGTCTTTCCCCTTCCCTTCCCTTTCCCTGCCCCGCCTTCTCTCTTGTCTCTGTTGATTTCTTTTCCTTTCAGTGTTGCTGGTCATATTTTCCTTGCATCTTTGCATTGTTGGTTAGGTTCCGCTTATAGGTGAGATCATATGGTATTTGTCTTTCGCCCCCTGGCTTATTTCGCTTAGCATGATGCTCTCCAGTTCCATCCATGCTGTTGCAAAGTTTAGTAGTTCTTTTTTCTTTCTGCTGCGTAGTATTCCATTGTGTATATGTACCATAATTTTTTGATCCAATCATCTACTAATGGGCATTTAGGTTGCTTCCAACACTTGGCTATTGTAAATTGTGCTGCTATGAACATTGGGGTGCATAGGTTCTTTTGTATTGGCGTTTTGGTGTTCTCAGGGTATAGTCCCAGCAGGGGAATCGCTGGATCAAAAGGCAGTTCCATTTTCAGCTTTCTGAGGAAATTCCACACTGCTTTCCACAGTGGCTGCACCAGTCTGCATTCCCACCAACAGTGTACTAGGGTTCCCTTTTCTCCACAGCCTCGCCAGCACCTGTTATTTGTGGATCTGTTTATGATGGCCATTCTGACTGGTGTGAGGTGGTACCTCATGGTGGTTTTGATCTGCATTTCTCTGATGGCTAGTGATGCTGAGCATCCTTTCAAATGCCTCTGGGCCCTCTGTACCTCCTCCTTAGAAAAGCATCTGCCCAGGTCCTTTGCCCATTTTTTGATTGGATCGTTTCTCTTCTTGGAGTAGAGTTGAGTGAGTTCTTTATATATGTTGGAGATCAAACCTCTATCTGATGTATCATTAGCAAATATATTTTCCCATACGGTTGGCTCCCTTTTCATTTTGCTGATGTTTTCTTTTGCCATGCAGAAGCTTCTTATTTTGATGAGGTCCCACTTGTTTATTCTTTCCTTTATGTCCCTTGCTTTAGGAGACATATCAGTGAAAAAATTGCTGCATGGGATATCTGAGAGTTTCCTGCCAATGTTCTCCTCGAGGACTTTGATGGTGTTGCGACTTATATTTAAGTCTTTTATCCATCTTGAGTTTATTTTTGTGTATGGTGTCAGCTGATGATCCAATTAAGATTTTTTGCATGTAGCCATCCAGCTCTCCCAACACCATTTGTTGAAGAGGCTGTGATTGCTCCATTTTATGCTTCTGCCCCCTTTGTCGAATATTAGATGTCCATAGAAACCTGGGCTTATTTCTGGGCTTTCTATTCTGTTCCACTGGTCTGTGGGTCTGTTCTTGTGCCAGTACCAGATTGTTTTGAGTAGAGTGGCTTTGTAGTAGAGGTTGATGTCCGGTATTGTGATCCCTCCTACTTTGTGTTTCTTTCTCAAAATTGCTGCGGCTATTCGGGGTCGTTTATGGTTCCATATAAATTTTTTAAAATGGGCAAAATATTTGAACAGATCCGTCAACAAAAAATATATAAGATGGTAAATGACCACATAAAAAGATGCTAAAGAGCACTGATCATCACAGAAAAGCAAATCAAAACCACAACTAGACACACTACACTTCTATTAGAATGATGGGAATGAACAGTTATGAATGAGGATGTTAAGGAACTAGAACTTTCCTACAATGCTAATAAGAATGTAAGATGATACAATCATTTTGGAAAACATTTTAGTAGCTTATTAAACAGTTGAAAATATATCTATTATATTTCTTTTGCTTACCCAAGAGAAATAAAACATCAAAAGTTATACAAGAATTTTCATAACAAGTTTACTCATAATAACCCAGTGCTAGAATCAACCCAGATACCCATTAACAAACAAATTAATGACAAGGTTGTGACATATCCATAGGATGAAATATTACTCACTAAGTCAAAATGATGAACTATTAATACATGCAATGATATGGATGAGTCTCAAAATCATTATGCTGAGGGTTAAAAGCCAGACAAAATGTACCCTGGGTAGGGGCATGGAGGGATATTAGAGAGAAGGATTATAAGAGGCATAAAGAGTTTTGGGGGTGATAATACACTTATTATCTTGATTGTGGCAATAATTTCACAAGATACACACACATATGTATACATATACATATTTATGTTCATATATATGTGCATATATGTGTATTTACTTATATATACACTTCAAATGTAATTCGTATACTTTAAATATGTGCAGTTCAGTTCATTATATATTAATCACATCTCATTAAAGTTGTTTTATAAAAAAGTTTCAATTAACTGTGTTGTGGAATTTATTTTCCTAGACAAAGTCAAAAGAATTCAGTAATGCCTGTTGAAAGCCTACAATATCACAGGGGTAATAAAGTGCAGTGGCTAAGACCCTCTCCTGGGTTTTATTTCTGTCTCTTTCAAACAGTATTTGACTCTTAGAGAAAACTGTAACAGCAAGCATGAGTTGAAAAGTCATTATGAACTAGAAACTTTTCTAAGGCACCTTTTAAAACAACAATCCTGTGAAGATGGTACTTACATCACCCACATTAACAGATGAATAAACTTTCTCAAAGTCACCAGTTCTAAGACAAAGACTTTAGAAATGGAGCCTGGCCCCAGCATCTCCAGTATTAACACACTGCGCAGTCCTTTGACCATGAGGCTCCTGCATCATATGCCCCTCGTTGGGTCAGTTTCCTCTTCCTAAGGGCCCCTTTCCCCTTATCTCTCTAGAAAGCTATGTTTCATGTTTCTTTGCCTTTTCATGTTGCCTCTTTTTATAGAAGTAAGGCCTTTATTTCCCTACTAATGGACCTGAAAAATGTGAAGCCACTCTTTTGGTTATAGATGTTAGGAAGCTGTTGTTAAATTGTAATGGAAGCCTTCATTCCATGCCCAGAGTTTCGATGCACTGCCAGTCTGATGTCCAGTAGGATCCTGTGGCCCTGGAAGGACACGTGGGAGGGGACCACATCATCATAGGTTCTATGATGTGGATTTTAGTTCTATACTGTCAAGCCTTATTGAGAAAAACAGATTCCATATGAGTGCAGTTTCAAGGAAACTGAAGGCTACTCTTAGAGTTCAGAATTTGTTGTTTCTCTAAGCTCTCATAGGTGAACAATAAATACAGACAGAACTGGAACCCTGGTTTCTCACAGGAAAAAAATTAAAAGAAAAGAAACCTGTTTGAATCACATTTAAAACAAAACCTAAGTGAACTCTCTCTTAGGATCCTTCTAGTAATAGACAAAGGGGTACAGCCTCTGAGATGTGGCAAGAAGAGTTGGCTATGAGCATAAGGATAGTCTTCTATTTGCTGCAAGAGCAGTTTTATGACTGTGTTGTTTTACCCCTACTGTTTTCACATTAACTAGAATACCGGCCTTTAGACATTGAGCAAGATGAGGCTACCTAATTTCTCCTATGTTAATAGTAATGCATTCTTTGGCAAATCAAGCACAACTGGCAAAAAAATGCTTTATGCAAATTGGACATGTGAAAAACCTGAACATGTTCATTTTCATTTTAAGGGCTCATTGGAAACATTTTCTAAACTAATGTTCTTACAATAATATTTTGGAAGAAAGAAATCCATCTTTGCTGAAAAGGACATTGAATTTTTAATTTTTCTTACTACTTGCTTAAATTAGCTATAAATATTGCATTTTTATAACTTTAAATCATACTTCCTGGTTCTTTATTTTAAGTATAATTTTTTTGCTTACAAGCATGTTAACCTCCTGGACTCATTTAAAATAAACACTGGTAGTTGTTGAGGATTTGGAGAAAAGGAAGCCCTTGTTGGAAATGCAGATTAATGCAGCCACTATGGAAAACAGTATGGAAGATCCTCAAAAATTAAAAATGGAAGTGTCTTAAACCCAGAAATTCTTCTGAGTGTATATCCTACAAAAACCCAAAACATGAATTAGAAATAATACATGTACCCCTATGTTTATTGCAGCATTATTTACAATAACCAACATATATGGAAGCAACGTAAGTGTCCATCAACAGAAGAGTGGATAAAGAAGCAGTGGTACATATAGATAATGGAATATTACTTGGCCATAAAGAAGAATGAAATCTTCCATCTGCAACAACATGGATGGATCTAGAAGATATTATGCTAAGGAAAATAAGTCATGCAGAGAAAAACAAATACCATAGATTTTACTTATATGAGGAATCTAAAGAACAAAATAAATGAACAAATGAAACGAACTCATAGATACAGAGAATAGACTGATGGTTTCAGGGGCAGGTGGGGTTTGTGCTGATGGATGGAAAAGGTGAAGAGATTAAGAAGTACTAATTGATAGTTACAGATTATTTTTGAGGATGTAAGTACAGCATAGGTAATATAGTCAATAATATTGTGATAACTATGTACACTGCCAGGTGGGCACTTTAAATATCTGGGGGGGCATCACTTTGTAAAATATCTGATTGTCTAGACACTATGCTGTACACCCGAAACTAATACAAAATAATATTGAATGCAAACTTTAAGTGAAAAATAAAATTAATAAAATAAAATAAATATTATTAAATATGAGTATACAGGAGATATGCAAAGGAAATAAATTACTATATGAAATACAGAGTATTTAATAACTATAAAAACTGTTATTATAAATCATGAATATAATTTTTGGACAAAATAAAAATAAATAATTACAATATATTTTAAAAATCTAACCTGTGAATTCTGAGTAAGATGCAAAAGCTATAATTAATAAATATTAATGCCTACATACAACATATGGAAACTGTAAAATCAATGTATCATTTGAATATGCTTTTAGGCATTTTTTGCCTTTATTTTCTATAATATTCCCAGTTTTAATCATTTTAAAAGATCTATTTCTTCTGTAAACATAAGTGAAAATGGAAAGTCATCACTTTGTTTTGTAGTTCCAGAAATCCACTCACTGTCAGCACTGACTTCACAGAGAATATCCTGTCTTCATTCATTCTGCTTGGTTCATTCTCATGAGAAAGTGGCCTGGTGTTCATGCCAGATGTCTAATAAAACTCCTGGGGCATTCTATGCACACACACTTTTTAAAAGTAACTGAATGCATGGCTACGAGTGAAGTTTCTTCTTTCACAAAAACATAAAATATTGAAAACATACATGAAATTTTATGTCTGTACAAATCATGTAGTTCAAGATTCACGGTTTGGTGAAAGGTAAATTTGTTAACTAACTTAATTTTATTGCATTTTAGAAGTTTGTAAAACCTATTTGTCTGGCCAGAGAGGGCCAATTGCAATTTGTAATTCTGTTTCCTATTCTTACTACCAAACAGTTTTTTTTTTTAGTTGCATGCTGAGGTGAGGTGAAAAAATCACAAAACTCTTTGATTTGCAATAAAATCAAAGAGTCTTTGAATAGAAACAGAGTATACACACATAAATGTACACACACAAACACACACAAACACACACAAACATGAATTACCTGTCAGAAGATCATAAACTATGCTGGCCATGAACTTCTTCCATACTGATTTATGTTAGACATAAAGGATTATGCCAAAAATATATTTAAAAGAGATAAAGATCTGTCAACTGTTTTCTACTTACATATTAGACTCTGCTAGCTTGTAATACAAGCTATAATGGCCTGTTCTATCTGTGGAAGGATGCTTTGATGTTAGAAGAACTCTGTCTTTTGGCACATTTACAGATTAAATATGAAAAACATTTCAAGAAATTCACAGAAAATATTTGATACCATTAAAAAGCTAGTCATGATTTAAAAAATCTCTTATCAAAATGGAAGTAGAAGGTAATTTCCTTAATCCAATAAGTCATCTGCCATAGTAAACATAGATCTCAGTCTTAACAAGTTAGGAGCATTACCTTTAAAGTTAGGAGCAGAACAATTATGATCATCTCTTATATGGAGCATGGTAGTTGAGGTGTCAGTCTGTGCGGTTTGCCTTGAGGATAAACAAACTGAACAACGGAATAGAAGAGGGAGCCTATACAAGGGCCTATGCATATATAGAAACTGTATTTTTTGATAAAGCAGGCATTGTGATGGTCTAATAAGTGGCTCTGGGATAGTTGTTTATTCCATATAGAAAGTACTAGGATCTCTACCTTATGGTATAAAAAAGTCAAATCCACATGGATTAAGGTCTTAAATATGAAAAGTAAAACTTTAAAACTATTGACTTCAGGAAAGGGAAGGCTTCATAGACAACAACCACAAACCACCGCCCCCCCCCTCCAGAGACTGATAAATTCCACTAAAAAATTAAAGAAAGAAATTAAAAAAAGATTACACAAAATAAAAAGGCAATACTCATGAACAAGAATTTTATGGAAATGGAAATTCAAGAGACAAGTAAACAAATAACATACTCTTATTATGATCAGAAAAATGCAAAATAAGATAACAGGTATTTTAGATACCAAAGATTAATAAAAATAAAGACATCCTGTAATACAAAGAGCTGGTCAAGGAGTAGAGAAACAGGCATACTGTGAGAATGAGGATATAAACTGATATAGTCATTTTGGAAAAAAGTTTGCATTGTCATGAATAGCTGAACATTCATATACGCTATGCCTCATCAATTCTTCTCCTAGAGATGCTGAGTGTGGCACCATCTGTAATGGGGGAAGATGTAGAGAAACAACCCTAATATAAGTCACCATAAGACAAGAACATTTTTAGACAATAGAATATTATATATCTGTGAAATTAATAACTTCACAATAAAATCTTAATGAACTTTAAAACACATTATTTGAAGAAAGATAATTCACAAATGAGTACATATACAATGGTATTTGTTATAGAGTTCAAACATAGCAAAATGAATCAATATATTTTTGGGATATATATGTGTCTGTATTTATATATAAACACACAATTATGACAAAATATTTTTAAAAGGTAAAAAGACAATAATCCAAAATTTAGGGCAATGATGTTTGGAGAGGGTAGGCAGGAAAGGAGACACCCAATGTGGAGGTGCATGGAATCACCAGGGTAATAATAGCAGTTCTTTAGGCTCCTCCATGAATCAATGAAAATGTCTGACACAGAAAACGGGAGAAAATATTTGCAAATCATATATAATATAAAGAACTCCTACAACTAAACAATAGAAAACAAACAGACCAAATAAAAAATAAGCAAAGAACTTAGATACTTTCTAAAGATATACAGATGTCCAATAAGCACCTAAAAAAGGTGTTCAACATCACTCATCATTAGGAAAATGCAAATCAAAACCATTTGCAAAACCATTCACAATGAAATACTCCCTCACACATATTAGGATGGCTAATATAAAAATAAAGAGAACAGCCCAGACCTGTGTGACCTAGTTGGTTGAGCATCGTCCTGCAAACTGAAAGGTCACTGGTTTGATTCCCAGTCAAGGGCAACTGATCAATGTTTCCCTTTCTTTCTCCCCGCCTTCCCCTCTTTCTAAAAATAAATACATAAGTAAGTAAATAAATAAATAAATCTTAAGTGAATAAACAGAACACTTCTGTGAACATAGGAGTGAATATTTGCTTTTGTATTGGTGTTTCATCATTCTTAGGATATATTCCCAGAAGTGGAATTGCTGGGTCATAAAACAGTTCTATTTTTAATTTTTTGAGTTATCTCCATACTGTTTTCCACAGTGGTTGCACCAATCTGCATTCCCACCAACAGTGCACTAGGGTTCCTTATTCTTTACATCCTTACCAACTCTTGTTGTTTGTTGATTTATTGATGGTAGCCATTCTGAGAGGTGTGAGGTCTCATTGTGGTTTTGATTTTTATAACTCTGATGATTAGTGATGTTGAGCATTTTTCATATGTCTGTGGGCCCTGTCTATGGGCCTGTTTGGAGAAGTGTCTATTCAGGTCCTTTGCCCATTTTTTAATTGGATTGTTTCCCTTCCTGGTTTTGAGTTGTATAAGTTCTTTGTATATTTTGAAAATTAAACCCTTATCAGATGTACCATTGATAAATATGTTCTCCCATACAGTGGGTCTCCTTCTTATTTTGATGATGGTTTCTTTAGCTGTAAAGAAGCTTTTAAATTTGATGTAGTCTCATTTGTGCATTTTTTCCTTTGTTTTCTTTGCCCTAGAAGATATATTTTGCCTATGTCAGCAAAAATATTGTTACAAGATATCTGAGATTTTACTATCTATGTTTTCTTCTGGGATTTTTATGGCTTCATGACTTGAATTTAAGTCTTTCATTCATTTTGAGTTTATTTTTGTGTATGGTGTAAGTTGGTGATCTAGTTTAATTTTTTTGCATGTACCAGTTCAGTTTTCCAAACACCATGTATTAAAGAAAATCCTTTGTATGCTCTTGCCTTCTTTGTCAATTATTAATTGACCATAAAAGTATAAGGTTATTTCTGGGCTCTCTGTTCAGTTCCATTGACCCATATACCTGTTCTTATGGTATATAAGAGCTAATACCAGGCTCTTTTGACTTCAGTGGCCATAATACAATATAGCATAGTATAGTACAGTATATGTAGTACAATATCGTATAGTTGAATATCAGCATTATTTACAATATTCAAGATCTGGAAATAGCCTAAGTTCCCATCATTAGATGAGTGGATAAAAAAAGCTGTGGTACATTTACACAATGGAATACTGAACATCAGTAAAAAAGAAGGAACTCTTCCCTTTTGCAACAGCATTAACGAAACTAGAGACTGTTATGTTAAATGAAATAAACCAGTCAGTGAAAGACAAATACTATATGATCTCACTTAAATGTGGAATCTAGTGAACAAAATAAACTAACAAATAGAAACAGAAGCATACATACATGGAAGAAACTGACAACTGTCGGAGGAAATGAGAGGGGACTGCATGAAAGGAGGTGAAAGGATTAGCCAAAGAACATATATGCATGGCTCATGGGCACGGACAATGTCCTGGGAGCAGAGGGGGTGCTGGGTGGAGGTAGGCAAAGGGGGGAATAGCTGGGGGCAACTATAATGGCATAAACAATAAAATGCAATTAAAAATGAACAAACAAACTAACAGAACATAAAAGTGTTGTTGAGCCCGACCACATGGCTCAGTTGGATGGAGCACTGTTTGTGTACCAAACAGTGGCTGAAAGATTCCTGGTGAGGGCACATGACTAGGTTGTGGGTTTGATCCTTGGTAGGAGTTTGTATGGGAGGCAGTTGATCGATGTTTCACTCTCTCCCTCCCCTTTCCTCTCTCTCTAAAATGAATGGAAATATGTCCTCACATGAAGATTTTTTTAAAAAATGTTTTTGAGGCAGTAGACCCATTGGAACCCTTATGCCTTGCTGGGGAGAATGTAAACTGGTGCAACCACTATATTGGGTTAGCCAAAATGCCTTAGTTTTTTTCTTAAGATAAAAGACGCATTTTTCATTTTCATCAATAATTTTATTGATTTGGATATTTTGAGAATGTTGGCTAACTCCCACTATTGGCTTCTAGTAGATAGAGGCCAGAGGTGCTGCTAAACATCTTCCAATTCATAAGGCAGCCCCACAGCAAAGAATTATTTGGCCAAATTGTCAATAGTGCAAAGAAACTTCATAAACCACTTTTGACATGTTTGATCGGTCACAGCAACTACTCCATATACCCTACACAAATCTTTTTGTATTTCAGTTGCATTTTCACCTTTCTTGAAATAATAAAGCATTATACACTGAAAATGTTGGATATTTTCTTCCCACTTAATGTAAAAATGGCTGCACAAAGATTTACTAATTTTGATTTTTTTAAAAAAATGTGTGCTGATAATGGCAGCTGTCACAACACGATCTAACAAAATTTTTTCGAATAAAGTTAAAGACAACTAATCTACTAGAGCCATCATACAGAAAAAAGTAAACAAACTTTTTGGTCAACCCAATAGAAACAGTATAGTGGTTCTTCAAAAATTTAATCTCAAAATACCATATAATCCAGCATCCCCAACCATTTTGGCACCAGGGACCGGTTTCATGGAAGACAACTTTTCCACTCTTGCTAACCTGCCATGACAGGAGGCGGAGCTCAGGTGGTAATGAGAGCAAAGCTTCTCTCGCTGGCCCGCTGCTTACCTCCTCCTCTGTGGTCTGGTTCCTAACAGGCCACAGACTGGTACTGGCCTGTGGCCCAGGGGTTGGGGACCCCCTAATATAATATATAATCTCCAGTTTGGCGTATATAGCCCAAAGAATTGAAAACAGGGACTCAAACAAATATTTGTATACCAACATTCATAGCAGCAGTAACCACAAGAGCAAAAAAGTAGAAACAACCCAAATACCCATTGTTAAATGAGTGGATAAACATGTCATATATACACACAATAAAATATTATTTAGCCTTAAAAATGAAAGAAGTTCTGACATGTGATACAACATAGAAGAACCTTGAAGACATTATGCTAAATGAAATAAGACAGAAACAGGAAAAAATATATATTGTATGATTCCATTTAAATGAGATAACTAGAGTAGTCAAACTCATAAGGACAGAAATAAGAATAGTGGTGGCTAAGGGGAGAAAGAAATGGGTTGTAGAGGACGTTATTGTTTAATGTGTATATAGTCTTAATTGAAGAAAATTAAAACATTCTGAAGTTTGATGGTGGTGATAGTTGTACAATAATGTGAATATACTTAATTCTACTGAACTGTATGCCTGGGAACTGTTAAAATGGTAAATTTATATTGTCTTTATTTTTCTATAATATGAGAATATCTGGCATAGACTCAAGTTCATAGGTGATTTTAATTCATAGCAGGTTTGAGAATTACTGTGTTGTAATAAATGACCTTTATAGTTCAGAATAAATAAATTTGGCATTTGAGGCTCCGAAGAAGAACTTTATCAGTAAAGTTTCTCATCAAAAGTCTTCTGTTGGCTAAAACCAAAATATATTAGCATTCTTGGATGGCTTTAGAGGTCCTTAAAAATGCATATACATACAAACACAGAGTATCATGAGGAAGGCAAAAAGTATCTCAGGACCACACACACAGACACGGACAATTGCACTCAGTAAACACGTATTTCTGTGTTAATACTGGACACAAATAAGTAATCCTCACTTGTTAGTATGGGAACAGTCACACAGTCTGTGGGGTAGCTCAAGGCATGGCCACTCCACATCAGAGAATAGATTGCTGACTGGCCAGCAGCCATAAGGAATGAAGAATACAGTCTCTGAAGGCCTGTGTCTCTCAAGGTCCCTGTGTTTCAAGGCTCCAGTGTTTATCATAAACCGGTAGCACTTTCACACAGCTATCTCAGCTCCCTCGCTGCCGCCACTGCTCCCTCCCTGACCCTATAAATGGCATCAAGGCCAGAGGCAGGGTATGGTCTCTCTCCTGGCAGACCATCACCATCGGTGCACTCCCCTGTAATGTGAGTAATAAACGGCACGTCCACATCTGCCGGTCCTCCGGCTGGTTTCTTCAAAATATCACAAACACTTAAGCAGCTTTCTAGTTTGGACTTCCTGTATTACACAGTCCAACCTCTTCTGTGTTGCTGCCCTGATTTCTCTTTCACTCTCCCTCTCAATCCCCGAAAGTTTGTCCTGAAAGGACAATAATACAGTTGGTGAGCACCATGATGATAGTCTACCTATACATGACATGGCCCAATGGCTATCTGTGATTATATTGAAAAGTGGTTCTCAGATGAGGCATAATATTGGAATCACCTGGTGGGCTTTCAAAGCTCCCAAACCTTATATCAATTAAACCAGGATTTCTAGAGGCAGAGCCCAGGCAGCAGTATTTTTTTTAAACCCCAAGTATTCACACATGAAGTCAAGCTTGAGAACCAGGAAATTACTTGATTGTTTCAAATTAGCCATATGGCTTCTGTAAGTGGTACTTTGCTAAATTCCCAAACATGAGCTTCAGTATCTTATTCTTTAATTATCTTGAAAATGGCATTAGATCCTTCATCATGACTAAGCACGTTTATAAAAACCTCTTCTTAAACCCTAAAATTTGTGTTTCTTATAACACTGAAAATGTTGGCCATGCCTTTTTAAATAAATTTTCTATTTCTATGGGAAGAGCTAACTCAGCTTGGTCTCCTGAATCAGGTGAAAGCTGTGTGACTTAGAAGAACATATACCACATTCAGAGGAAATATACATGGATTCTCCTTTTGAGTCTGCCATGAATTCCTGGTAAACCTGAGCAAGTCACCTAAACTGCCTTGTACTTAGTTTTCTCATCTGTCCAAAGTTTTCTCATTTGTGCTAGACTAATGTTTCCCAAACCTCAGTTGCGCGAGTGCTTACCAACTTCATGATTTTTGCCATAGCTATATTCTGCTTGCCATATTATTTACTTGAAAACTTTCTTAATATTGAATCACTCCATGTAAGTCTATTTGGAGTAAATTTTTAATGGCTTCTATAAATGCATAGCGAGTATAACTTCTCATAAGTAGATGGTAACTACAAAATAAGTTTTTTTAAAAGGTAGTACCAATAAAGTCTAATTAGATTTTCTTGTCTGACAAAGGCTCTGAGCATAAAGCATGATTTCCCTTTATGAAAAATAGAAATTACAAATTTTGGAGAGGTATTAAAAACAGGCTAGCACAAGTAAAATTGCCCTTCTGTCTTATGAGAAGAATTAAAAGTGAATTGCAAAGGGAATCATTTTTTCATTATGTGATTTAAGTAAGTTTAAAATAGTACTTCATGTTTCATGCTTTGGGAAACACTGCACTGGATAATTATTAAGGATTTGTACAACACTAATATTCTACCATCACTCTGTGATTCAGGCTCAGGCAAAAGAAATAGAGGAGAATGAAGTGTTCTCAAAGAACAGGAAAGATCTTCCCCCACCAACCCTATCACTGTCACTTGATTCAAGCAAAAGCAACCCATTTAGTAATCTGAAAAGAGAAAGATTCTAAAGCTATGCAGAAAGTATGTTAAGCTTCTTAGTGCAGAAAAAGAAAATTCTGAGAAGCAAAATCCTATGTTGAGAGGTGGTAAATGGCATGTGGAATTACACCATCTACAGGACAGTCTACAGCCAGTGCAGCACCCATTAGGCTGGTTGAAATGAAAGATATTTTGTGGCTGTCTAAAGTCCCTCTTGTTTATGAGAAGTTTCTTTGTTGCACCTCAGTTGATCTGTCAAAGGTAAGACACTGAAGTCATTTGCACAACTAAATGGGCAGAAGTTGCCATCTTACGATATTCTTCAAAGATTATAAATGTCATTCACTGGCTATTAAACCTGCCAAATTTTCTCTCCTCTATATCTCAGCCCTGTGTCACAGCCCTGAAGAAGCCAAACTTTCTCAGGCTGTGCTGTCTCACTATGTTGTTCTGAAGCACCCTCAGGAAACTGGTCTGTTTGATGTATCTAAATGGAGCAGCAAGCTGCATTTCTTTATCAGGCACCATCTTAAAGAAACATTTAATTTCAAACTGAACTTTCTTATCTATAAATAAAGCTAAGGGGATATCTGTCAGGGAAGGTAATTTTGCCTCTATTAAATTACAATAAACATTGCAACTGTTCAGTTCTCTCACCTGAGGCTCTAATCTGGATATTGTTCAGGAAGAAAAAATAAAATGATTTACTCTGTTATTTTCCAAATATAGGATTTAAGTTGTTTAGCATTTTCTGTAAGTCAAAATGTTCCAAAGGACATAAATTTGAAAATTTCCTGTTTTAATTTAAAGCCATTTGTACTACGAGAGTGATCCTTCTTTTAGACTTGAATGACAACCTCACCTTAAAATCTAACATAACAAACTCTCAATAGTTTGTTTTCTCAAATGCTGAGTATGTTCTGGTTGTGTGCTAGATTTCAAATTTAAAAAAAAGACACTGAATAAAAGGCAGTATATAATGAATTGATGAAAAATGAGCTGAGACAATTAATAAATAGAAACTAAATGAGAAATATGTTACTCATAGAGTAAAAAAATATTAGAGAAACATTTTATTTTTATAGTTATTTAAATTTGTTTGTGTTCATTTAAAAAAAGGATTAGTGGCTTTTTCTTGAATCACCATTTTAACTAAATTAAAGTAAAATCTTGTCACCATTCCACATGACTAGAAGAATGAGTGATAGTGAGAAAACCTAGTCAGAGAGACCAAATTACCCTTGAACATGGCCAAAGTTTCTTTTTCAACCTGATTCATCCAGTGGTTCTGACAACCAAACAATATAATGTACATGAAGCATATTTGAGACTCTAAATCATGGCTCAAATATATAGTATAATTTTCTCTTTTATTATTATTCACAAAATGATGGGTATGTTCCCATCTTCCAAGCATGGATAGTACTCATTAGGTGGTTGAAATGTAGGCACTTTGGGCCTACAGACATAGACTTAGACCTTGGCTTTTATTCTAGTTAACAGGCCAGCTTTTAAATGTGACCTAAATATCTGCCTTAGATTGTCCAGGAAATTGAAAAACTGGCTCTACCCATGGCATCCAGTAGTCTAGAGATGAGGATTACCAAGAGAGTTAGGAGTCCAGGTACTTAGAAATCACTGGAATAACCCACAAGACAGACCTTTAGGAACAGAGAAAACATTATTCAGCTGTTATGGCTTATATTTACTAAACAGAAGATTAAAAATCTACAAACAAGATACCTTTTCCTAATCTCCTTTGTGTGAACCAAAGGGATCTGTCCCTCAAGTGTTAATTTCATCAGTATTCATAGGTGTGCGAAATGATATGGCCAGTAAATTTAAAATTATCAAAGTAAATTAAAAATGTCCTTTCAGTTGTAGTAACATTAACTCAATTTTTTCTTAATTTACTAATTTATTTTTTAAAAATCACTAAGCATCTCTCACATATCATTGGTGTAATTTAAAAGGAATATTTAATGAGCAATGTGTTATCTTTTGGCACATGTAAATAGTTTGCATAATTTCCAATTAAGCTTGAATGTATAATGTTTATGGATGTTTGCAGAATCTAAATGAATTAGCATAATCACTCAAGTTGTTGATCAAATAAGATACAGTATTATTGAAATTTTTGGTGTCTTGATAGAAGTATTCAATCCAAATTAAAATATATATACATAAAATATATGTATTTTATATATACATATATGTATATATATCAGTATATATACATATATGTCAGTGTGTGTATATGTATAAATATAAAATCAGTGACTTTCTATATTATAAAATGGGATGTCAGACAATTCAGAACTGATCTTCTCTGGATATCAATTGAAAAATAAAGATAAAATATATATTTTCAATGTTTCTTAGAAACATTGAATATATGACAAAAGGAGTTACCAGGACAAAAGAGAGTGGGAAAAGATGGAATACAGAGAGAGAAAGGTTTACAGAAGCTTTATCACCAAATAGAGTATATAGATTGGTAAAATATTTGTTTTTACAGCCAATGGGAGAACAGAACAAAAAACAAAGTAGAGAGGGAAATAGATTTTCCCTATAGTAATCTAGGATCTTACAATGTTATTTCCCAGGATTAAGCTGAACTAGAAGTGGAATAAACCACAGGAATCACACCCAAGATCTAATCATCTCGAGCCTTCAACTTGGTTTATAGTGGACCCAATCTCCAGGCAAACAGCAAATATAAATCTTCCCTGGAGAAAAAATAATCATTTTATACCTTAAATTGTTTCTATAAATTATATTTCAAATATTTTCTTCAAGATAACATGAATGAGACACCAGAAGAAATTCTGCAAGGGAGAACCAGTGAAAACGATTGACAACAAAAAAGACCTAGATAGTCTTGAAGAATAAGAATTATCAGATTCAGATTGCAGAGTAATTACGCTGATTATGAACAAGAAAATAACATATAATCTTCAAGATACCTGCAGAGAAAATGGAGTGATAAAGTTTAGAAAAAAATGAAATGAAACTGTTAGAAGAAATTCAAGGGTTGAATTTCAGCTTTTGCTCAAGATGTAGTGATATGGACTTGATTCATCCTGTCATCTGCAACAACAAAAGATACATGGAAATTTGATGAGAGATTTAGGAGTAGACTAGACACAGCTGAAGAGAGAGTTAGTGAGCTGGAAGGTCAGTGTAAATGAGCTCTCCAAAGTTCAGTAAGAAAAAATGAAAAGATTTGACACAGAAAAGAGAGTAAGACATATGTGTAAGAAAAATATTTTTCACCAAAATCTCAGGAGCACAGAGAGCAGAAGGAGAAGAGAGAGGAGAAAAGAGGAGAGGGAGAATAAATGAGAATTCTTCAAGCATTTTTTAAAATTAAGCTTTATATTTTGAGATAACTGTAGATGTACATACAATTATGTCATAATACAGAGATATCCCATGTATCCTTTACCCAATTTCCCCCATGGTAAATCTTGCAAAACTCTAGTATAATATCAGAACCTGAAAATTGACATTGATACAGTCAAGTTCCATCCTTCAAGAATCCCTCTTGTTGCACTTTTATAGCAACACCCACCTTCCTCATCCCCATTTTTCACCCAGACAACTACTAATTTGTGTTCCATGTCTATAATTTTATCATTTCAATAATGTTACGTGAATGGAATCATACAGTATGTAATCTTCTGCAACTGGATTTTCTCATTCACTATTATTCCCTAGAAATTCATCCAAGTTGTTTGTATCAATAATGTATTCCATTTTATTGCTAAAAAATACTCAATATTGTAAATATACCAGAGCTGTTTTACCATTAACCCACTGAAGAACAGTTGGTTTTTTCTTAGACTTTGGCTATTACAAATAAAGCTGTTATGGACATGAATGTACAGGTTTTTATGTGTTTATAAGTTTTCATTTCTCTGGGATAAATCTCTAAGAATGCAATGGATGGGTCTTACAGTATTTTCATGTTTAGCTTTATAAGAAACTCTAAGTTGTTTTCAAAAACAACTGTACTATTTTGCATTTCCATTGACAATGTGTGAATAATTCAGTTTCTCTGCATTTTCACAAGCATTTGGAGTTGTCATGTTCTTAGGTCTTCTGCCCCTGAGGAGATGTCTGGGAGACCTCTCCATGCCACAGTTCACCAGACTTGCATCCCTTTTTCAATTTTGCATAGTATTACATATACAGAAGAACCACAGCTGATTTACTCTTTCCAATGACCTCACGCCTACGTGGATCCTTTCCACTGTTTGTTGTGGTAGTGGCTTCAAGAGCTGCTCTGCAAGCTGTAGTGGGTAGGGGCCATTTTTTATTTTGCTCATTCTGACAGGTGTGTAGTAATGTCTCATTCTGGTCTAAATTTGCATTTCTCTAATGGCTAATGATGCTGAATATCATTTTATGTGCTGATTTTTCTATCTGTATATCTACTTTGGTGAAATGTTTCTTTATATGTTTTGTCTATTTTCTAATTGAGTTGCTTGATTTTTTTTACTATTAAGTTTTGAGAATTCATTATAGTTTCTAGTTCTATGCCTGATAAGTGGTTTGTAAATATATTCTCCTAGCCTATAGCTTGTCTTTCAATATTTTATTTCTTAATAGGTTTTTTTTACAGAGCAAAATTTTTCATCCTGATGAGGTCCAATTTATCAGATTTTTCGTTTCCAGGTCATATTTTTGATGTCAGGTCTAAGAACTATTTGCCTAGTGCTAAGCTAGATTCCAGAAATTTTCTTCTATTTTTTTCCTAAAATTTTTTACATGTAAATCCATGATCTATTTTTTAGTTAAATTTTGTATAAATTGTAAAGTCATCCAACATCATTTGTTGAAAATGCTATTATTAACCTTCTTCTATTGAATACTTTTGCACCTTTGTCAAAATCAGTTGACAATAGTTGTGTGGAACTTTTCTTCTGTTTCCCTATTCTGTTTCATCAATCTATGTCTCTATCCTTTGTATACATAGTCTTGATTACTATAGCTGTGTATTAGAACAATTATCAGGTCCTCCCTATTTTACTCTTTTTTTCCAATATTGTTTTAGTTATTTTAAGATATGTGTCTTTCCATATAAATTTTAAGTTAAACTTACCATTTTTACAAAAAATTCTTTGTTGGAATTCCAAAATGAGTAACACTAAGCCTATAGATCAATTTGGGGAGAATTTATATCTTTACTATGTTGAGTCTTGCTGTTTACGAATATGACATTTCTCCTTATTTATTTAGATCTGTGATTTCTTTCATCACGTTTTGGTTTTCAGCATATAAATCTTATACATGTTTTATCAGATTTTAACTATGTTTTTAATTATCTTTGGAATAGTTGTAAATGGTATTGTTTTTCAATTTTTCTTTCCACATATTTATTGTTGTAAATAGAACATGATTAATTTTTCTGTCAATTATCTTTTATCTTGAAAACTTGTTAAACTCACTTATTAATCCTAGAAGTGTTCTTTTCTTTGTAGATTTCTTGGAATTCTATACATAGATAATTATGCCATTATCTACATTAAGAAGAATAATTTTATTCCTTCCATTCCTATCTGTATGACTTTAATTTTTTCTTGCCTCTTTGTAGTGACTAAAGCTTCCCATATTCTATTGAACATGAGTGGTGAAAACAGACACCCTTGATTTGTTCCCAATATTAGAGTGAAAGCCTTCCCTCTGTTGTGTGATATTATCTGTTTTTTGTAGATTTTCTTTATTAAACTGATTAAGTGCCCTCTAGCTCTAGATTATTGAGAGTTTTTATTATTAATGACTATTGGATTTTGTCAAATACTTTTTTTGTTAAATGATACATTATATGATTTTTATTCTTTAGCTTGTTCTTATGATGTACTATGTCAATTGATTTTTAAATGTTGAATCAGCTTTGCATAAAATCCCACTTTGTCATGATATATAATTCCTTTATGCACTGCTGAATGCAATTTGCTATTTATTGAGGTTTTTACATCTAAGTTCATAAGTAACCTTGGTTTGTAGTTTTCTTTTTTGCGTAATCTTTGTCTGGTTTTGGTACCAAGATAATAAATACTAGCTTCTAAAATGAGTAAGGAAGTGTTTTCTCCTCTTCTATTTTCTGTAAGAAATTTTGTAAATTTAGAATGAATTCGTCAAGGGGCTACCAACTAGCCAGTTTTAGCACTGCCTTTTTCAGGCTCTGTCATGATAGGTAAATGGAATACGTGTCTGAAAAATCCAGGATAATCTCTCCATCTCAAAATCCTTCATTGATCACATCTACAAAGTCATTTAGTTTAGTTTAGTTTAGTTTTGTTTTGTTTTTGCCATAGAGTTAACATTTCCAGGCTCTGGGCTGGACATCTTTGAGGGCTGTTACGCAGCCTATCACAGGTGCCCTGGAGAGAATAAAAATGAATCAGGGGAAAGGTCAAGACAAGGAACATGTATGAAGGACCTATGGACAAAGACAATGGTGTGGGGAGGATCGACTATGAGAGGAGGGGAGGGTCGGGCAGGGGAGAGTAATGGGAGTAAAATGGGGACAACTGTAATTGAACAACAATTAAAAAAATGAATCAGACAAAGTAATTATAAAGTACCTAAATATCTATACTATAAATACCTTCACCAGAATCAGAGCCATAGCAGTGAGTGACCCTGGCTGAGGAGCCTGACAGACTTCAAAGTCATCCCTTTGGGTAATCTGGATGAATCTGGGAAAGTCCTTTGGTTGCAATGTCTGTGAATTGGGGGATAATAATAGAACCTACCTTCGAAACTCCAGGTGAGAATTAAATAAAAATCATTCATTTAAGGCTCCTATCAATAATAGGGCTTCCTGAGAAGTAGCTACCACCATTATTGTTCTTGGGTGCTGACTCTGTGCTAGATAACTTGTTGAAAAAATTTCAACACTTAGAAACATCTGGTTTGAAAAGTTATACATGCTCTCAAGCTTGGGTAGGTGGAAACTGGTAGAACTGAAGCATATGATCCTGTGTTCTTGTCATTAAACTTCATCATATTCCTGGGGACAGAAATAAGTGCCTGCAAGAGGAGGAGATAAAGCACATCCAGGCCTCTCAGGAGGCAGTATTCACTGATAAATGGGCAGAGACGGGAGGACTTCCTGGAGGAGTCAGGGCCTTTTAAAAAGGGAAACATTTAGAAATACAAAACGAAACGAAACAAAACAGAGGATAAACTTTTCAGGTCGTGAACTATGACTGAGGAGACAGGCACTCAAAAACTTGGGGCACTTTAAACAAACACAGCAGCAATAATGTCTGTTAACGTCATAGTATCCTCCCATAGAGCAGGATCTTGACATCTAAGCCCAGGAAACCAGCTTGCAAGGGTCTCTTACATAATGTACACCTAAGTATTTTGCCAGCATCATACATTCCTTTGGCAGAAAATTGCATTTCATACCACATGACGTCACTGAGACTGGATTTTTCTGTGCAAGACTTTTCTTACTGAAAAAGAATTAGGAAAAGCCTACAATGATTTACAGATAAATATACAAGACTTGAGCTTGTGTTTTTCAAAAGCAGAAAGTTAATTTTAAAATTAACACCTTTCCCGGCAAAGGCACTTTTTGTTACCTAAATGGCCCTTGACGCATCATGGCCTCAGTTTTGCACATTTCCCACCAGCACAAAACTCACGCATTTATTTTTTCACTCCTACTGAAAGTTTAAGTGCAATTTAATGCTATTTTTCAACTACACCAAAACAGTATTTGAAATTTCTTAAATGTCTTTTCAAAATTCTCTACTTAATATAACCTTTGTATCTTTTATTATATCTGAGAAAGAAAAGTCTGTATAGAAAAGGTCAGGGATTTTCCCCCCACTTCTGTGGCTGAGCCTTGTCATTTAATAAAGTATTTATCTATGATCATGAGCTAAGAAAAGGGCCTGTGTATTGTGAGCCATTATGAGTTTGAACTGTGAGTCACAGGAACATACTGACAGGGAAATTGATTATCTAAAGAAACTACGAAAGTAATGCTGTGTGTGATTTTTAATATACAAGTACATATATGAAAGATAATCAAATGAAAGTCATTGTTCCCACAGGCAGACGTAGTCTCAGTCTCATTTCCTCTGCCCATCTGACATTCTGACAGCCAGGCCCCATCTCCCCTCTGCACACATGTGAGGAGCCTCTCCTGATATTCTCACGGCTCTGAATTACTGTCCTGCTCCTTAAGGCAGAAACAGGCTGGCCTTAGTCTTCACTTCAGGGCCTCTAAGTGTAGGAGTAATCATCTCTAAGGTCATGTCTGTAAACTGTCACCCCTTCTCAGTGTTCAGTACTCACTATGAATTCCAATATCATTGTTATTGCCAAATGATCAAGTGTTCACTCATGTCAGGCATTGTGGACATTAAATGTGGTAAATTGTTTTATCCCTTCCCTAATGCCCACAGGTTCTGTTTTATAAGATAAGACAACAAACAGTTGGGAGGGCAAAGTGTCAGGCCCAGGAAGAGCCTGGCTGTACACTAGGGCCTGACAGATGACAAGGTTCGTCCCTTTAGTCTCTTTGGTAAATGTCCTCTTTAAAGTCAGATTCGTTTCACTTTCATCTGAAAATCACATTGCAGCTGTATTACTAATTATTCTATATGCTCATAAATTGACTGTTTCTTGAAAATTTCAATATGAAATTTCTGTCATTATAAAATAGAAAAAGGAAACCTTAGAAATAACAATGCATTGCCACCAACTCACATGGTGATCCCAGGAGCCATTCAACCAGTATGGGAGTTGGGTTCCTAGGGACTTCTGATTAGACGGTCTCTGATTACCTGCTTGCCACACTAATCATTTGGTTCCAAAAAGTCTTGGAGGCTCTGTCTTGCTTCTTCCTCACTTTTAAGATGATTACCTTTGTTATCCAATATTATTGAAAAATAACGAGGCGACCTCTGTCTATTGAAGGAAAAAATCAGCAGTTAAGGCCTCAATGATCTTGCCCCATCTAATCCCCTCTGCCTCTAGCCTTTAACCACATGGGGCCACTTGCAGGCTCCAACCACACCTGGCTTTCATTTCCTCTGGGCCTGTGCCTGCCTGGCATTGCTCTCAGCGTGGCAGCTTCACCCAGCTCTCTGTACTTGGCCAGTCCTTACTGGTGTTTCAGGTTAGCTCAGCCACGCCTGTCTTTTCCTGACCCCAACCCTGGGTGGGCAGTCCCTCTATGAATTCCTCTGTTGAGTCTTAACTAGCCAAGAAGTTCTTGAGAACAGGGCCCGCCTGGGTCTTGTTTCTTCTCATAACTGCAATGCCCATAGCAATGCCTGGCTTTGGCAGTCATTGCACAAATGTATGAACAAACAGGTGCATGAACCACTAACATGCTACCACACTGCTGACCACTCCTGTGGCCAGAACTATCATTCTTGGACAACTGCCCAGATCATTAGTCACTGTGGAAAAACTTTCATAAAACATTTCCTTAAACACAACAACAAAACAATCCTATGCCCAAAAGCTGTTCCTAAGAGCACAAAGGCTGGTTTCCCTTATAGAACTCTCACTCCTGCCCTTTCCTGTTATCTCATATACTATTTCTCAAGTTAGGAGGGGTAAGGAATTTCCTAGAGTATAGAGCTCTATTGCTCAAACCTCTGAAATTAAAGCATCTTTAACTTCATGTATTGGAAAATGCCAACCGAGAAAAAATTTATTTTCTATTAAAGCATAGGCATGCTGATTTTTACAACTGCTACTAACTTCCTCAGGGGACAGAAGGTTGGGCCAGCATCTGCAGTCAGTGCAGAGGAGGGATTCTAGTTACCTATGACTAGTGCTTTGGACCCTCCTTTATTTTCCTCAGAAACTCCTTCCTTCATTCACTCACTCCTGTGTTGCAGAAGTGGCTAGGAGCAAGCATTATTTTAGAAATTCAAATACAGGAAGGAATGACAGAACTCACTTCAGTCTTCATGGTGTTGATATTCTGGTTAGAAAAAGACAGGAAGTAAACACAATAAATGAGCAGAGCATGTAGTATATTGGGTAGATAAATGCGTAAAGATAAAATGGGGTGGTGGCCAGGGAAGGCCTTAGTAAGAAGGTAGCATTTCCATAGAGCCTGAAGTTGTTGAGGGAAAGAGCCTGAGGTTGTCTGGGAAGAGCCTTCCAAGCAGAAAAGTGAACAGGTGCGAAGCCCCTGACACAGCATGCCTAGGATGGTCAAGGAGTAGCAGGGATCCCAGAGTGGCTGGAGAGGAATGAGGGGTGGGAGAGAGAAGCAAGAGAGGAGGCAGGCAGTAGGAAAAGGGAAGCCAGATTCTGCAGGCCTTAAAGCCAAAACTTTGGCTTTTCTCTTATTTTCTTAGGGGAACTAGAAAGCTATGGGAAAGTTTTGAGCAATTAAGACTTGATTTGCATTTTAATAGGTCTTTTACTGGACTTGGGTATTAACAATAGACTGAAGACTGCAAAGGCAGAGTAGAAAAAAATATTAGGAGGTTTCTGAAATAATCTAATGAGAAACAGTGGCTTGGGACTGAGTGGTAGCAGTGGAAATGTTGAGAGGTCATTAGATTCTGGAAGTGTTTTGAAGGGAGAAGGGAGAGAATTTGTTGGTAATTTGAACATGGAGTGTAAAAAAATAAAGTAAAAAATTTTTCTAAAACTTTAGGCCTGAGCAAGCTGAGATACAATAACATTTCCAGGAGTAGCAGCTTGTGGAGGGAAGTGACCAGGCATGAGACAGAAATCAAGAAGCAAGATGTGGACACAAGTCTGAGAAGCTTATTGCACAACCAGGTGAGCAACTGGACATACAAGTCTGGAACATAGAGTGTTCCCCTGACTGACCGGCAAATGTTTGGACTCAGGTAACTCCTGGGGGGCTGCTCCCTGTGATGGATGAGTCTCAGCACGGAGTCAGGAGGCCCACTGACATTTCCATGATGAATTGTCACTGCCAATAGTGAAACTCGATCCAGCTCCACACCCTCGATCTTTAAAAGACTAAAGAAAACTTTGCTAAGGTTACTTTAAAATATTTGTAAAAGCAGCATTTGGATATTACAGAGGAAGAAAACAGTAATAGCCTGAATGTGATCAAGCACGCATGGCCCCCATCGTTGGGAGATTTAGCACTTGACAGGGGTGGGGGGGTGGGAGTGGGGTTCCTGATGGGAAGAAGGATTCGCCCTCAGAGAACTGGGCACCGCAGGGCCCAGTAACGCTTTCGATGTGACCTGGTCTGAGTTGTTCATTTGAAGAAACTTGGAAATATAGTTTGTTTTTTAGCCCTTTTTGTTGTTTGCTTTCTGCTTTGAAGATTACACTTTTGTTTCAAGACAGCATAGATCGAGTCAGTCCCTAATTTCATTGATAAGTAATGAATGTACACATCACATTTTCCATTAGCTTAACACCGGGTGGCTGGCTCTGTTAGAGCAGAGGAAGATAATGTGATAATATTGTAAAGGAGGAGGAGGAAGCCTGTGTAGTGAGCAATTATCATCAGCTACGCCAAAAGCTCATGTCCTTGCCATATGACTATTTCAAGAAAAGAGTAAAGTACTGACTTGTGTCTGATGCATAGTTTCCCTGCTTAAGGTGAACAAAGGAGACATGGCCTCTGACATATCATGAGTGTGGTGATGTGGTAGTTCATCAGTAGTGGATATTTTCAAGATGTTTGTGATGGGTCAGCATCATCCCATTATTTAAAATCTGCAGGGGGTGGTTCCTTTTTTAAAAAATTGGAATTTTTTAAAAAAGCTGTATTAGATTTCTATTATTGCCATGGCAAATTAATATGAACTTTGTGCCTTAAAACAACACACATTTATTATCTTACAGTTCTGTTGTTTGGAAGTCTGAATTAAGTCTGACTGGGATAAAATCACAGCATCAGCATGGCTGTGTTTCTGTAAGGAGGCTCTAAGGGAGAATATAACTCCTCGTTTTTAATTGGTTGAATTGTGCCCCCACCTGAACACCCATAAAAGGGTATTTTGAAACCCTAACTGCCAATACCTAGGATGTGACATTATTTGGGTATAGAATTTTTGCAAATTATGATCAAATTAAGATGAGGTCATTGAATGGGTCCTAAGCCAATTTAACTGTGTCCTTGTAAAAGGGGAGACTTGGATACTCTTTCTCTCACACACACACATACACACGCACACACACACAGAGGCTGAACACAATATGAAGATTGGAGTTTTGCTGCTTCAAGCCAAATAACTATCAGAACAGGTTCAGTTGGAGTGTTACCAAAGGACTGAGGGTTCAATTCCTGGTCAGGGCACATACCTAGGTTGATAGTTGGATCCCCGGTTGGGATGCAAACGGGAGGCAACTAACCGCTGTTTCTCTCTCACATCGATGTTTCTCTCTTCTCTCTCTTTCTCCCTCCTTCTCTTCCTAAAATCAATAAACATATCCTAATGTGAGGACTGCAAACAGTTAGTAGAGAGGCCTGGAGCAGAAAGTCCTTCCCTAGAGTGCTCAGAAGGAAGGGCATGGCCCTGTCCACATCTTTATCTCGGACTTCTAGCTCCCAAAACTGTGAGACAATAAATGTCTGTTATTGAAGCCTCCGTCTGCGGTACTTTGTTAAAGCAGCCCTAGGAAGCTAATAATTTATTATTTCTAGCTCTAGAGGCTATTGATGTTCTTGGCTATGCCCTCTCCTCCATCTTCAAAGCCAGAAAGGTTGCATATCTCTGTCCCTCCTCCAACAGTCACAGTCTCCCCATCTCAACATCCTTCATTAATCCCAGGTGCAAAAGCCCCTTTTGCCACGTAGAGTAACATATTCTAAGGTTTTGGGGATTAGGGCATGCACATATTTTGTAGGAGGGGTATTATTCTGTCTACTGTAGAAGAATATCAGTGTGCAAAGTTTCATAATAAATAGATCAAAACATACTCTCCTCTGAAAGAGCCTGTTGACAGAAAAGGCCAAACATCTGGGGATGGGTGAGTGAGTTGTTGATTAATGACAGAAGCACCAGGAGACATGGCCTGCGAAAGGCAGGTTTGGGCAGAAGCCACAGTGGGAGGAGCAGATATCTAGATGCAGTGAAGGGCTGCGAGGTAAATTCAAAGGGAGGACCCTGGTATAGTCCTTGCTCGGCCAAGTACAGCTATGCGACTGTGACACTGCCACCCTCTCTGCACCTGTTTTGTTGTTTGTCAAAAAGGATCACATACTTTGCAAAGCTATAGTAAGAAGCATAAGAAATGGACATTTATGAGGTATGTCTCTGTGGAAGGCATTGTGTGTGCCATGCTCAGTAAACTTTAACACCCTCTGACAACAACAGTATTACAGCCTCCTGATCCCAGGGAAAGTGGGATCACCAAAGAAGAGGAGAGATACTCAGAAAGATACAAGGGTTGCTGTTCTTTTACAACTTTGTTTGGTACTAGATATGGTGCTGAGATCCATTCTAGGAAAGCCGGGAGAGAGAGCAAGGGGATTAAGTCTACTAAATACCCACTATGGGCCAGACCCTTTGGGAACACCTACTCATATATTCACATCTACTCTTCATACTAGCCATCTGCTATGGTTGTCCCTAAGCATTTACAAATGGAGCCAAGTTAAAGCATGCAGTGCTGAGTGGCAGCTCTGTGTTCCTACCCAGACTGCCTGACTCCTAAGCCCTTTGTAAACCACTATGTGATCATCTCTCCATCTCAAGGTTACAAGCAAAACTAAAAGAGAAAGATCCAAATAACTACCTGGTTCACTAAAAACTGACTGTAAACTCCTTACATAGGAAGCCAGAAGTATGTTTGTTGCAATGCTCATTATTGGGTCTTGAGTACTTTAGCAATAGAGTATAATTCCATATAAATGACAAATGCTCATGTTCAGTATTACCACTGTGTTCCTACTGGATTAGAGGTCCCTATCTTTCCAGATAAACAAATCTTCTCACAACAAAAAGAACATTATCTGAAACATTAGCTCAAATTAAAACAGCATTCAAGGATAATGTGGATATTTTTCTGATGAACACACATGTTTTTCCTATTTCTTTCTAAAATTAAAAGGAAATTTTTAAGCTCAGGAAAGACCTACATAAAGCTGTAAAAATATACCTAATTAAAATTCTGTTGGACCAATTTCATTTTATTGGTCTCTTACAAAACAAAGTACCTGTATTAAATGTAAGTGCAAACAATACATCTTCCTGGGTGATACTGTTGTGTCTTTTCTTCCTTTTAAATTAAGGTGATTATTTGCTTATGAAGCAGTTTGTTTCTGCAGCTCATCAGCAATGGTCTTGATAGCCTTGGAGCCCAAGGCATTTCATATCCAATGCAAAGGCTTATTCATTTTTATCAGAGACAGAGTTTTTTCTCAATTACATATTTTTTCATACATTGTTCTGGTCTCCAAATATTTTTGGATATCTCCAGTGAATAATTTCTTCTTAACTCCTCTGGTTACATCTGTTTGTGTTCTGATGCAGCTCAAATGATCTCTTCCTCTTCCTCTTATTTCAATACCCACTTCCTCCCACCCCCCACACATGCACTGTCCTGCCACTCACCCCTCAAGTCACTTCCAGACACAGAAGGGCTCTCCCTAGATTCAGACCCCCTACACACTCATCTTGGCGAGGCTCTCCTTTAAAAGGTTAGTGTTTCCTGTCACTATCCACATCCAATCCATCACCAAGTTGTCCCAATTTACCATCTAAATGTTTTTCTAACCCACTCTTACTCCATCCCTCCCACCACTGCCTTAATTTCTCACCTGAATAGTTACAGTATAGCCCCCTCATCTTCTTTGTCTTTACCCATTATGATATTCCCAAATATATGTTCACACAGATTGCAGCTATTGTCTAAAACAGAAATCTCGCTGATAACATTCAGCTGTTAAATCTCTTTGGTATACTGGTTGCTCATGGAGTAATTGTTTTACTGTTTGGGACCCTAAAAGATTCTTTGAAAGAACCTATTGGCATGGGGAAAAATCAGATAAATAATAATAGCCTAGTTAATGAAATTAGCAGTCAGTGAGTTCAAGGTTTTTATAATTCCTCCTTACACAGGGAAAAATTAACTTCAGTGCCAAAATCAGGACTGAGCCAATAGGTAGAAGAAAACTACTCCAAATATCTTAATTGGTGCCAGACTAACACACACACACACACACACACACACACACACACACACACACTCCACTTGTCATTTCTCCAAGGTGTTAGAAATTCTGATTTGTTTACCACATTTTCATAGTTTATTTGACCTTTATTTCTTACTTTACTATTTTTGTAATGAATGTTCTTCAAATTTTCAATTTCTTTTTCATGTTGTAGGAAATGGGCATGTATGTAGGGAAGGAAAAGACTCCAAATGATGAGGAAAATTAAAATAAGTTGTATTTCTTTGCTCCCCATTTTACAAATCTTCACTATACATCATTCAGGTACATTATATTATTCTGACAGGATTATGCCTTTGTAAAATCAAGTTGATTATCATGCAGAAATTTATTATTAAAGTTCTGTATCTGGTTAACTTCCCATGATTCCTTTAGAACCTACTGGCCCTTTTGAGTTGGTGGCGAAGACATAAGGAAAGATGTCAGGGTCAATCAGTGTTCAAATCATGAAGCCCAGAACCCTAGAACCTTCTCCATTCTGGAAAACCATTATGACTAAAACGCAAACGCACATAAATAGAAAGTCACACAACACTTATGCTTTGAATTTCTCACTAAAGTGACAAAAACTCCTTATCATTATCTAAGATGAAAAGGTCATAATTTAATTACTATATATTCTCCCATTTTCAATAATTTTTCTACTGTGCCTTGGAAAAACAGATGATAACATGAGTCGTAGTTGTTGTTGTTGTAGACTTGTTTTTGTGTTTTGGGGTTTTGTTTTGTTTTGTTTTTTCTTTTTGCCCTGTAAGAAAAGAGGAAGGAGAAGGATAAGGGTTTGACAGTACAGAAGTTTTAAAACAAGAGTTTGACTATAATGAATTTTTGACAATTAGCTAACACATAACCTAAACTGCAAAATTAACAGCCTACTCAATGCAGGAGAAAACATAAATTTTAGAAAGAAGAAAATATAGTTTTATACGCATATGATAGAAAATTCCATACAGAAAACATCACTGAAATTATCATGTTTTGCTCTTTATAATTTGAGTTAAAAATTCTTTAAGAAAAAATTTTGAGCAACTTTATATTCTCACTTCTTGGATGCTTTTGTCCCTTACAACAATTCCCTTTCCTCTCCACCCCCACCAAAAGGCTAGAGTTGAATGAAAAAAAAAAACTAAAAAATTTATTCTGTTATCAGTAAACAATGTTTTTTTTTAATTAAAAAGCGAGAGGGAGAGAGAGTAAAAAAATGAAAAAAATTGGATTATGCCAATTATTTATTATTTGCTTTCATATGAATGCTTATGCCTTTCTAAAATTCATGCTGCATCCTTCACCGTATTAAATGTGCTGGCGTCTGCTGCCTGCCTCTGGGTCTCTCTAGACACATTTCCAGGCTTCTGAGATAATGACTATCTTCTTCCACCTGGTTTCCTAGCAAAACTGAACCTGTTCCCGACTCCTAGGTGGTTTCTTGCCTGCCTTCCAAATTGCATAGAATAAGAAAACTTCTCTATACTCTAGTAATTCTTAAGTTTTTCTTCTAAGTATTCTTCCACATGAAAAGTCATTTTTTTAATCCTCATCTGAGGACTTTTTTTCATTGTTTTGAGAGAGAGAGAGAGAGAGAGAATCATCAATCTGTTGCCTCTTGTATGCTCCCCAACCAAGGATCAAACCCACAACCTAGGAATGTGCCCTGACTCTGACCAGGAATCAACCTGCAACCTTTTGTTTTACAGGATGATGCTCTAACCAACCAAGCTACACCGGGTCAGGGCTAGATGTTTCGTTTTTTTTTCAAAAAAGCTTTGCGAAAACACATTTTACAGAAAATTTGCCTTAATTTCTTAACAAAGTAGTAAAAAAATACATGTGTAACTGTTCTGTTGAAGGAAATATGAAATGAAAAGAAAGATTTTATTAAAACTCCATTATAGGAAGGTTATTTTTTGAACATCTAATGCAAAACTTTGTACATAGGATCACAGATAGCTGTGAGGTTCGGGGGAACTGCCATTTTGGCAAGTTCAGTCTGTGGCACCTGAACTTGCCAAATGTTCTGGGGGCTGTGGTACTGCAGCAGCACCCAGGCTACTGGGTACAGTCATGACTTCACTGAAGGATGCACTTGTGAATCTAAACAATAATGGCATTACCTTATATTTAGTATGAAGCTTTTCTTTTCGTTCTTTAACTTCATTTTCATTGTTTACGCTACCACAGATGTACCCATTCCACCCGACCCTTTGCCCGTTCTTCCCTCTGGCCATCACCACACTATTGTCTGTGTCTATGGGTTATGCAAAGGATTTCTTGCTAATCCCTTCATCTTCTTTCATCCAGTTCCCTACCGCACTCCTTTCTTTTTTTTTAAATTTTATTTTAATTTATTTTTTCAAATACATTTGTCTCTGTCTACCCCCCAGCCCTTTCCTATGCCCCCTCCCTTCTTCCCTCCCTCAGCTATTCCCCTTTGGTTTTGTCCATGAGTCCTTGCTATATGTTCCTTGACTTTCCCCTTCCCTTCCTTGTCCCCACCCCCCCCCTTCCCTCTTATCTCTGTTGGTTTCTTTTCCTTTCAGTGATGCTGGTCTTATTTTCCTTGCATCTTTGTATTGTTGGTTAGGTTCCACTTATAGGTGAGATCATATGGTATTTGTTTTTCGCCCCCTGGCTTATTTCACTTAGCATCATGCTCTCCAGTTCCATCCATGCTGTCGCGAAGTTTAGTAGTTCTTTTTTTCTTTCTGCTGTGTAGTATTCCATTGTGTATATGTACCATAAGTTTTTGATCCATTCATCTACTGATGGGCATTTAGGTTGCTTCCAACACTTGGTTATTGTAAATTGTGCTGCTATGAACATTGGGGTGCATAGGTTCTTTTGTATTGGTGTTTTGGGATTCTTAGGGTATAGTCCCAGCAGGGGAATCACTGTATCATAATGCAGTTCCTATTTCAGCTTTTTGAGGAAATTCCACACTGCTTTCCACAGTGGCTGCACCAGTCTGCATTCCCACCAACAGTGGACTAGGGTTCCCTTTTCTCCACAGCCTCACCAGCACCTGTTGTTTGTGGATCTGTTTCTGATGGCCATTCTGACTGGTGTGAGGTGGTACCTCATGGTGGTTTTGATCTGCATTTCTTTGATGGCTAGTGAAGCTGAGCATCCTTTCAAATGCCTCTGGGCCCTCTGTACCTCCTCCTTGGAAAAGTGTCTGCCCAGGTCCTTTGCCCATTTTTTGATTGGATCATTTGTCTCCTTGGAGTGGAGTCAAGTGAGTTCTTTATATATCTTGGAGATCAAACCTCTATCTGATGTATCATTAGCGAATATATTTTCCCATAGGGTTGGCTCCCTTTTCATTTTGCTGATGTTTTCTTTTGCCGTGCAGAAGCTTCTTATTTTGATGAGGTCCCACTTGTTTATTCTTTCCTTTATGTCCCTTGCTTTAGGAGACATATCAGTGAAAAAATTGCTATGTGGGATATCTGAGAGTTTCCTGCCAATGTTCTCCTCGAGGACTTTGATGGTGTTGTGACTTATATTTAATTCTTTTATCCATCTTGAGTTTATTTTTGTGTATGGTGTCAGCTGATGATCCAATTCCAATTTTTTGCATGTAGCCGTCCAGCTCTCCCAACACCATTTGTGAAGAGGCTATTATTGCTCCATTTTATGCTTCTGCCCCCTTCGTCAAATATTAGATGCCCATATAGACCTGGGCTTATTTCTGGGCTTTCTATTCTGTTCCACTAGTCTATGGGTCTGTTCTTGTGCCAGTACCAGATTTTTTGAGTAGAGTGGCTTTGTAGTAGAGTTTGATGTCCGGTATTGTGATCCCTCCTACTTTGTTTTTCTTTCCCAAAATTGCTGAGGATATTCAGAGTCATTTATGGTTCCATATAAATTTTTGAAATGTCTGTTCTATTTCTGTGAAATATGTCATTGGTATCTTAATAGGGATTGTGTTGAATCTATAAATTGCTTTGGGTAGTATGGACATTTTGATGATATTAATTCTTCCAATCCATGAGTACAGTATATGCTTCCATTTATTTGTGTCTTCCTTAATGTCTTTCTTCAATGTTGTATAGTTTTCTGCATACAGGTCTTTTACATCTTTGGTTAAATTTATGCCTAGGTACTTTATTTTTCTTCTTGCTATATCAAATCGTATTTTTTTCTGATTTCTTCTTCTTCTATTGCATTGCTGGTATACAAAAATGCCTTTGATTTCTGAATATTGACTTTGTATCCTGCTGTTTTGCCAAATTCACTTATTAGGTTGAGGAGTTCTTTGGTAGAGTCTACAGGGTTCTCTGTGTACACTATCATGTCATCTGCAAACAATGATAGCTTTACTTCCTCCTTTCCTATTTGGATACCTTTTATCTCTTTCTCTTGTCTGACCGCTGTGGCTTGGACTTCTAATACGATGTTGAAAAGAAGCGGTGAGAGCGGACACCCTTGTTGTGTTCCCGATCTTAGTGGGAAAGCTTTCAGTTTTTGCCTGTTGAGTATGATATTGGCTGTAGGTTTTTCATATATGGCTGTTGTTATGTTGAGGAATGCCCCATTTATTCCCATTTTGCTGAGTGTTTTGGTCATAAATGGGTGCTGTACCTTATCGAATGCTTTTTCTCGTCTATCAAGATGATCATGGGGTTTTTGTCTTTTCTTTTATTTATGTGATGTATCATGTTTACTGATTTGCATATATTGAACCATCTCTGCATGCCTGGGATGAATCCCACTTTATCGTGGTGGATAATCTTCTTAATGTATTGCTGGATGCGGTTTGCCAATATTTTGTTGAGGATTTTAGCATCTGTGTTCATCAGCGAAATTGGCCTGTAGTTTTCTTTGTAGGGTCTTTATCTGGTTTTGGGATCAGGGTGATGCTGGCCTCATAGAAGGAGTCTGGGAGTCTTCCCTCCTCTTGGATTTTTTGGAATAGTCTGAGAAGGACAGGGGTTAGCTCTTCCTTAAATATTTTGTCAAATTCTCCTGTGAAACCGTCCGGCCCTGGGCTTTTGATGTTCTGGGAGTTTCTTCATTACTGCTTCAATTTCCCCAGCTGTTATCGGTCTGTTCAAGCTTTCTGTTTCTTCCTCCTTCAGTGTTGGAAGATTATACTTTTCTAAAAATTTGTCCATTTCATCAAGATTTTCAAATTTCTTGGCATATAATTGTTCATGGTAGTTTCTGACGATCCTTTGTATTTCTGTGGTATCAGTTGTTATTTCTCCTCTTTCATTTCTGATATTATTAATTTGGGTCCTCTCCCTTCTATTCTTGATGAGTCTGCTTAAAGGCTTATCAATTTTATTTATCTTTTCAAAGAACCAGCTTCTGGATTGGTTGATCCTCTAAATTGTTCTTTTTGTCTCTGTGTCATTCAGTTCTGCTCTAATCTTGACTATTTCCTTCCTTCTACTTGCTCTGGGGTTTATTGGTTGTTGTTTCTCCAGTTCTTGAAGTTGTAGTGTTAGGTCTTTTATTTGAAATGTTTCTATCTTTTTTAGATAGGCCTGTATTGCTATGAACTTCCCTCTCAGGACCGCCTTTGCTGTGTCCCATAGGTTTTGGTCTATTGTCTGTTCATTTTCATTTGTTTCCAGAAATTTTTTGATTTCTTCTCTTATCTCATTATTGACCCATTCATTGTTTAATAGTCTACTGTTGAGTGTCCATGAGTTTGCAAGTTTTTGAAGTTTCTCTTTGAGGTTGATTTCCAGTTTCAAGCCCTTGTGGTCCGAGAAAAAGTTTGGTATTATTTCAATTTTCCTGAATTTGCTGAGGTTTGCTTTGTGTCCTATCATGTGGTCTATCTTTGAAAAACTGCCATGAGCCTTTGAAAAGAATGTGTATTTTTCTTCTTTGGGATGTAAGGTTCTATATATGTCAGTTAAGTCTATTTGATTCAGTGCGTCATTCAGCTCCACAATATCTTTATTAATGTTTTGTTTGTAAGATCTGTCTATTTTTGACAGTGGGGTGTTGAAATCCCCTACTATCAGTGTGTTGCTGTCTATATCTTTCTTGAAGTCATCCAACAATTTCCTTATAAACTTGGGGGCTCCTATATTGGGAGCATATAAATTTACAATGTTGATGTCTTCTTGATAGATTCTTCCTTTAAGTATGATATAGTGCCCCTCTGGGTCTCTCTTTATGGCCTTTGTTTTGAAATCTACTTTGTCTGATACAAGTATGGCAACCTCGGCCTTTTTCTCATGCCCATTTGCTTGGAATATTTTTTTCCATCCCTTTACTTTTAATCTGTGTAGGTCTCTTGCTCTTAGGTGGGTCTCTTGTAGACAGCATATGTGTGGGTCATGTTCTTTTATCCATTCAGCTACCCTGTGTCTTTTGATTGGGGCATTTAGTCCATTCACATTAAGAGATATTACTGATAGAAACTTACTCATCTTTTCTCTTTGTACCTGTGTTCCTCTCTCTCTCATTCTTTTCCTTCACCTGCTTAAACCAGTCCCCTTAGCATATCTTGGAGTGCTGGTTTGGTAGAGATGTATTCTTTTAGTCTTCTCTTGTCTGGGAAACTCTGTATTTCCCCGTCTATTTTAATGGAGAGCCTAGCTGGGTAGAGCAGCCTTGGCTGTAGGCCCTTGCTTTTCATGGCTTGGAATATTTGTTGCCATTCCCTTCTGGCATGTAGTGTTTCTGTTGAGAAGTAAGGTCCTAGGCATATCAGGGCCCCTTTGTATGTCACTTTCTCTTTCTCCCTTGCTGCCTTGAGGATTCTCTCTTTGTCTTTGACATTTGCCATTTTAATGATGATGTGTCTTGGAGTGGACCTCCTTGAGTCCCTCTTGAGTGGGGTCCTCTGTGCCTCCTGGATCCATGAGAGCCTTTCTCTCCTCAAATTAGGGAAATTTTCCATCATTACTTTTTCGAGGAGGTTCTCTATCCCTTGCTCCTCTTCTTCTCCTTCTAGTATCCCTATTATATGGATATTATTGCGTTTCAGGCTGTCTTGCATTTCCCTAAATGTCTCTTCATTCTTTTGGAGTCTTTTTTCCATTTCTTGTTCTTTCTGGGAGCTTCTTTCTACCTTATCCTCCATCTCACTGATTCGATCCTCAGCTTCATCCAGCCTGCTTTGGATTCCTTCTACTGTGTTCTTCAATTCAGAAATGGTATTCTTCATATCCTCTTGTGTCTTCTTGATAGTTTCTATGTCCTTTTCCAGGCTGATATAGTTTGCTGTAAGATCCTGATAGTGTCTCTGCAGTTTCTCATAGTTCTCTTTGAGCTGGCTGAGCTCATTGAGCTTCCTTAGAACCATTGTTTTGAATTCAATGTCTGATAGTTCCCTTGCCTCTATTTCATTTAGCTCTCTCTGTGGGGAGTCCCCTTTTCCACTCATTTGGAGGGAACTTCTTTTTTTTCCCATTTTTGTGAGAGTCTGTTAAGTATTTTTGTCCTTTACTTTTCTTTCTGGGCCTGCCTCTGATGATGTCAGTTGTTGACCCTATAGGACCTTGGGTTGTTTGAGCCTTCCAGGAGTCTACTGTCTGACTCCTGCTTGGGGCAGCTCTGTGACCCCTTCAGTCAGGACTGGGCTATTTTTGGGGATCTCTCTGCACTCTCACCCGGGCTCCTTGAGCGTGCTCCCAGCGCGGCAGGATCCCCCGCCTGCCTGGGTTCGCATGTGCTTGCCCCAGACCAGGGGGCTTATGTGCGACCTCGCATACTCATCTGGCCCCCCTGGCCCGCGACCTCGTGGGTACTGGTCAGTTTAGGATCTTCTATTGTGTGCTTTCCCCACTTTGGGCTCTTTGGGTGCATTGCTTGCCCTCGCCAAATGGGGACTACGGAAATGGGAGGAAGTCAGCCCCAGGACTCTCCAGTTTATGCTGTCTCCGGTCTCTTCTCCAGGGATTCTAGGCAGCTCTACTAATTTTGTGGGCTGCTCTGCAATCCCAGGGGGGCGGGTCAATTTATGCCTGCCCTTGCCGCTCTGTGCACTCCCTCGCAGGCCGTATGGGTGCCAATCTGTGGGAGGCCTTGCCGGCCAGTGCAAGCGTTCACCGGCCCGCGCGGGTAATTCGGCGCAAGTGTGCGCGCCTGCACTGGCTGTTTTTCGGGTGTCTATGTGTGCTTTTCTGCTTTTGGCTCTTTGCGGGTATGGCCTCTCCCCGCGCAATGGAGACTACAGCAAGGAGAAGGAGTCAGGACTCCCCGGTTCCTCCTCCTGTTCTTTCCCCAAAGCCTCCGTTTCCAGTCTCTCCTCAGGGGTCTCTGGGCAGTTCTGTGACCCCTTCGGCCAAGGATCCACCACCTGTGCGGCCTGTGTTTGAATCGCAGGCAGTCTGGTTCCTGCGCGTCCCTCTTCTGCCTCCTTGGGGGCGCACCTTTCCAGCCTACGATGGAGACTACGGAAAGGGGAGGGAGTTGGGGCTCACTGGTTCCTCCTTCTGTTCTTTCCCCAACGCCTCCCTCTCCAGTCTTTCCTCAAGGCTCTCCCAGCCAGTCTGCACTCAGCCCTGCAGCTCACATGCGTACAAGCTGTGTGCAGAGCGCACAAAAGGCAGGTTAATTGATTCCCTTATGCCTGAGCGAGATGGTAGCTGCAGAGTGGGAGGTGCGTTATCACCCGGGCTCCACCGGCTGCCGTCTCAGTTCTCTTCACAAAGTTTTCCTCACCAGTCTTTTCCCAGGCACCAGCCCACCCTGCTGCCACCTGTGCCAAGAGATCAAGGAGGGTGGCTGCCACTGCAATTTTTGCGTTGGCCCTTTAAATGTCTCTTTGCATCCCCAGCCACCTGTTTTTGGCAGAGAGCTCCCCTAAGCTTTTTGGTTGCGTTTTGTCTGTATTTTCTTGGTTTTAGCTGCTGTAGTTTAGGGGTTCCTGTTTATGATTCAGACCCTGTTCTTCTCGGGGGAAGCTAACTGGCTGTTTCGATGTCCCTCTGGTGCTAGTGCCCGTGGGCACCCAGCCCACCCTCTCGAGTCTCCACCGCACTTCCCACCCGTTGGGATGTGTGAGAGTCGAATCCACTGTCCGTGGCACCAAGGCTCCTCTCCCACTATCATTCCATTGTTTTCCAGGTGATTACTCCACTATTTAGTCACAATTCCAGTTTGGTCTTGGGAGAAGGTCAGCGTGACTCCCATTCACTCCTCCACCATCTTCTCTCCCAATTCCCTACCCCACTCCTTTCTGACAGCTGTCAGTCTGTTCCATGTGTCCATGCCTCTGTTTCTATTTTGTTCATCAGTTTATTTTATTCATTATCTTCTATATAAGTGAGATTATATGGTATTTGTCTTTCAATGTAAAAAAGATCTTTACATGTATTTGATAGTTTACCTTTCAGAGCCAATATGCAAATACTGTCACCATTTAGTATATGGTCAAAGGAAACTTAACTTAGCAAGCTGCTGGTTCTGAGCATCACTGGATGCTGGAGAGACAACAGTGGTTCTGACACTTAGTGCTAGAGGACCCTACACAAAGTACTTCCATGCACTGTCTCCATGACCTGGTGACCCCCTGGGGAGGAAGTCATTGGTATCACCCTCATCTTGCAGAGAAGGAAACAAGCTAGATGCTGAGGCCCAGACTCACCTGAAGTCACAGAGGAGATGAGAGCACATTTCCATCTACTTTGATTTCTGTTTTCCAGTGACATAGAAGGCAAAACTTGGACATCAGGTCAGAAAAAAATGATTTGGAATGTTAGTGTCACAGCTTTCAAACTTGATTCTCTGCGAGTAATATAAATCCTCTTAGCAGTGGTTGTCTATAAAAATGAAGACAGTATTACCTCCTGCCCATATTTCTGAAAATTAAGAAAAAAAATCACATAGTTCTTTACATAAATAAGACATGATAAACAGATGATTGATAGATAGAAAGATAGAAAGATAGTGAGATAGACGATAGATGACAGAATGAACAAAGTTCTTTGCACAGTGTCTATTAGACATAATAGTAGCTATCATTTCTGGAAATTTTACTAGATACCTTACAAATTCACCTAATTTAATCTTCAGAACCACCTCATGAAGTATATCAATTATTACTCTCATTTTACGAATAAGGCCTGCATTTCTCAGACAAGGATACACAGAACTGAAGTATCTTGTTCACACAGTTTCTGCATGGTAGAGGCCAAGTTTGAATTTCATCATTTTTTGATGCCCAACTGAGTGACTGTTACTTTCCTCCAGGGTTCATATGCAGACTGGTCTGGGGGCACATCTTGGCTCTGGTACTTAGTAGCTGCATAGCTGCTCATAGACTATCTGAAGCTCATGGTGCTCATCTGAGAACAGCAAAGAACAGCAAAATCTACCTCGTGTGTCCACTGCAACAATGCACATGAAGTACTTAACATAATGCTTACTTACTGCACAAGCTTAATAAAAGTTAAAGATAATTAGTGAAACTGTCAATAATACTAAATAAAAGGCAGCAATCACTATTGCTTTTATTATATTACATCTCAAATTAAGAGATGATTTTCTAGGTTGCCCTGACCTCTTTTAAAAAAAACTAAAAGAAATGGAATATTTTATAATTTGAACACAATCATACATGGTCCACAAAAACACACATATTTAATATGAGTTTTAAGTAGGTGGAAAATAATACAAGTTTGCATTAAAAGTTATCATATGTATCTTGAATTCTAACTTTATTCAAAATTATTTTTCAGATATTTTATATTAATATGTAAGCAATACACTATATAAACTTATTGTAATATAGTCTAACACTATAGAAATGTGTGAAAAAAAAGGTGAGTCTCCTTAAGCCCTACTTTCTTCCCTTCTCTTTCCTTCCCTAGAGATAAACGCTATTCATCATAGAGTATATGATTAAGCATAATTTTAGGGAAATTGGAACACCATTGTTCATAGCTGCAAAAAATTTTTTATAAGATAACTTTTAAAGTGATTACTCAAGTGTAGCTAGCTAATTTTTCCAGGCACTGTGACATTCAGCTTCCTAGTGAATTCAAAAAAGAAAAGCACACACACAGCATAAGTAGTTAGAGATTTCATTTTTTTCAAACACGTACAAAAAAGGTCGCATTAGAGTTTCCCATTAAAGTAATTCTAAAAGCATTCAGGAAGGCCTCTATACAATTCAAACTTAATCAGTATTTTTTCAAATGAAATCTCTTTTAATGTTACTCAGCTTAAGCCATTTATATAATATCAGAGAAAGATGCCAAGATGAAGTCAGTAATAACCAAGGCCAAAACCCTTTCTCTTTGTGTCCAAGCACTAGTTGTCTTCCAATAATACAAAGCTACTTTCAGAGCAGAGCTAAAGCTGAACTCTGGAGTAGAGGGCTGAGGGACAGAAGAGGCAGAAGCAAATAAAGGTGAGGGGACAAGAAGGATGAAGGTCCAAAATGACAGAAATCCTGACACAAGGCAAGAATCCTGAGGTTAATACTCAGAATCAGCTTATTTTCTCTCAGGAGTGGACCTGGCCTGTATACCTTCCAGACACTGCAGAGCATCACTGAGAAGCTAAACCTAGACCTCTCTGCAGTCTGACCTGTGTGTGATGAAATGTAGTAATTCTCAGTAGAAGGGGTGCTTGAAATATTTGACAATATTAAAGAAGAGGGCAAATATACCACCATTTGGACAAATGATAGCTCTAAATTTATGGTTTATATTAAACAAGATACTCGATATTCAAGAAAAATGAACCTGGTTTAAGACAGAACCAAATACACATACCAAAAAAAATGCAAATGCATTGCTCATAGCTCATATCACTTAAATATAAATTGCCTCCCATAATGTGGGCATAAATTTGGTTTCTTTCCTACTGGGGATAGAGAGTGGGTACTTGCTGAGACAGTGTATGTGCAGGAAGAATTAATATCCAGGATTGATGGCTGTCCTTTGGAAAAGTCCTCTGGCAAGGCTGTCCCTTGCCTGGTGACTAGGAATTCGGCGACTGGGGACTCTCCTATTGTCATTTCCTAAATGACTAAAGAAAAAGCGTGATGTGCCTAAGCTGTTTATACAAACAACCAAACAACATGGCTTGTGCTGAACACCTGCTTTTCTTTTGGGAGTCTAGAATTGGGTATATTCCAGGCAGGGGGTGCCCGTGAGAGCAGCCCCTGATAAAAACCCTAGGCCTGAATCTCTAATGAGCTTCCCTGGTTGACAGCACTCCACACATGGGTCACATCTCCTTTCTGATTGAAGTGCATTTACATGCAGCCCGTGTGACTCCACTGGGAGAAGGTGCTGGAAGCTTGCACCTGGTCTCCCCCAATTTTGCCCATGTGTCCTCCTGGTTGATGATTTGGCTTTTGTATTCTTCCCCTGTAATCAATCTTATTCATGAGTAAAATTACATACTGAGTCTTATGGATATGTCTAGTGAATAATCAAACTTGGGGACCTTAAGCCACTATGGCATTCAGCCTCTTTGGGAGGTAAAGATTTACATTAGGCAATAATGTCTTTGGCATTGCATATGAAAGAACATTTTGTGATCCAGACAGATTTTTGCTTCCTCATCCACTTCCCCTTTTAAAAGAACATGCCTCCACAGCCCTGCTGAGGCTGTGCCTACAGGATGTGTTTGGGCAACCGGCCCTGCACCTCTGGGCTCCCACAGCGATGGCACTGAGGTGGACATCTAACCCAAGATGAAATGATCTGATTTTCTTCCTCCAAATTTAAATGAAAGTACTGAGAGACTGACTCAGATATTGAAGACGAGAGGGTCCTAAAGACCATTTTCCTCCTGCCTGCCCTTATCATGCCTAAACTAAGACGTTCAGTGTGTTTTTTCCTTAAGAAGGGTTTGTTTTCCTCCTCTACAAAACTGTCTCACCTCACATTTGCCCTGCTTTAATTTTACTCACATATCATCAAACTTGCCTTATCAAAATCTTCCTCCCTCTCACCTGGAAGGCAGAGAGGGACCATGTCCAGGCATTTTGTCCCTTGTACCTTTGAAACCAAGCACTTGCCCAGCTCCTATTAGGAACTAAGTAAATATTTGTGGAGACAATTATGGGTGGAATAGCGATCAGCTGTGTCCAATGGGCCACGCTCCATCTTAAGATTGACTATCAATGTCTCTAAATATTTTACTGACAAATATGAGTGTAGGATGGAGTCAGTAGCATCTCTTGAAAGAGGAGACTGGAAAGTGTAAAGCAGCACATGGATGCCAAGGCCCCATCCATTTCCAGTAAGTGAGTCCTATTGTCAATCACATGGAAACCCAGAACCTGGGCTTCTAACATCACTCAGAGGAGTGGACCAACCATACTATATAAAAGTTTCTTTATAAATCTTTAACCTATAATTTTGTTTCTACCCCTGTTAAGTTATTTTAGTTCCCTTTTGCAGTTACTTTTTCACCCCACAACATTTACTTGGTTTCTATTACTACCAGATGCTGCTCTGGACTCTGGGCATATAGCAATAAACAAGACAAACACTTCCTGAATGTAATGAGACTCACCCTCTAGTGGAAAACACAGAGACAAAAACGTAAGCAGGATAAATTTACAAAGAAAACAAAATAGTGTGATGTGAAAAAAATTGCGAGTTCTAAGAGCAGAGCTGGCAAACACCAACTTCATGCTTCTTGTAAAGAATGGAGCACTGGAGCCAATGACCCTCTTAGTTCCCCTGGGTCTAGCTCTTCATGTGATATTTCTAACATGGTTTCATGACTTTCACAGTCATGTGAAAGCAAATTATACTTCAAACATAGGCAAAATTAAGTTTACACATGCTGTGATTGTTCATCTTCGTAAACAGTTGTTTAAGTATTAATTGATGGTGAAGGATCAGAGGGCAGAGTCACGTTGCCAGACTTCAGGGAACAGCCAGTAATTTAATAACAATTGATCATCTAACTTAATTGCTTGATTTTCTATTCTAGAATGTTAGCCAAATAAGGCCTTCTTTTGCCACATTTAATGATTTGTGTCTATGAAACCCTATTTATCATTTTGGGAGCTTACTGAGTTATTATTTCATTAAAATTATGGACATAACCTTTTCCTAACAATGAATACAATGTTATAATTATGTAAAATTTTTCTTATAGAATTTAAAAGTTTTAGCTTGCATTTAATTATGCAATCAACATGTCAACAATAGCATACAAGGCCTTGTTTCCACTAAAATAAAATTTTTATGAAAGTGGGAATAAATTGTCCTAATTCAGGTTTTTCTCTATTTTAGCGTAAAGAATGGCTTCCCAGACTTACAATTCTTAATTTTTCTTACTACATCATAGGTATAAGGATGGGAAATAGAAGGGATCACTTTCCCTCCCATCCTACAGCAATGCACCCTTCACTTTATGCCAACAGACTTTCCTTTGTATGGATGGACTCATTAGTAATCTTTAACTGATAAGAGAAGAGTGACCCTCCCAATTTATGAATTGTTTTGTCACCTAAAACATTTTACCAACCTTGTAAATTACACCAATATCATTTTCTTGTATGTGGGAACTGGAGATGTTTTTTGAACCTGTTTGGGACATAATTCCAGTCTGCCACATTAAAATATTGGAACTTTCTTTGGTTCTTCTCCTCTGCTGCTCTTTATTCAGTTGCCACATCCCATTTCCTCTTCAGGTTTCTCAGTTGCCTTTTCCCTTTGTTTCCAGTCTTAGTGTTCTTCCTGCTCCTCCACCTCAGCACCACCATCTCATGACAGCTGACATGATGCTTCCAAGGTCCTCATCCTGCCTTCAGTCATTCTTTCATGTCAACATGCATGATGGATGGAAAGGGGGTAAGGGGAGCAGGGAAAGAAGCAGCAAAATGCTGTCCTTCATTAAACCAAAGGGGTTATTTGAGAACTTAGACAGAGGCAAGACTTTGAAGCACATTGAAAAAAAACAGCCCAGACATTCTCTTCATATTAATGAGTAAATTTGTGGCTGATAAAGTGCCATAGATGTCCTTTTTCCAGTCTTCATGTCATCTTCACTTTTTAGGGTACAAAGTTCCAGTGAACACTAAGGCATTTAAGTCTGAAGCACAGAAAATCCTGCCAAGAAGATTATGCTAATAACTAGGAACAATAAAAAGATAAATTGAGAGATCTTTACAAACTCAAGAGAAGAACAATACTATGCCATTAATTCTAATTCAAGTTGAGCCAAACTCAACAGTCTCATTAAAATTCATTTTACATCTTTACAATATATAGCGGTACCAAGGTTAGAGAGAAATATGCTTGTAATTAACTCTCAAACATCAAGGGGCTGACTATAGTGTTCTTTGATTTGATTTTTCAGACCAATTGTTCAACCTATTTTTATCCATGTGAGTACTTGAACACATCTCACAAAAAGAGGTGATGCAGGAAAATGGATGGATAACTTAAAAGGTTTAATGGGGATACAAATAAATGTATATTGCTAAATTAACATTTGAAATAATCTATAGTTTGAATTACTCATGGCTTATTAGTAATATCCATAATTACTGGTAATCAAACATTGATTCAAAGTAATAAGTCATAAATTGGCACTGAAGTAATCAGGTAGGTGGTCTTCTCTTTGATTAGTAGTGTACTTCTGTGTAATTCATTTTCCATATATTATTTTTCTGTAACCTTAAGAAGAAAATTGATCTGTTTAATGTAAATCCTCTTTTGTGGGTTTAAAAAGCTAGAAAATATTAAAATGGAATTTGAGCAGTTCAATTCTATGACTTTTCTAGAATGTCAACATAAAGAGATGTAAACTGAAAAGCAGCAAATATGGAATGAATTTTATAACTTTCTCAATGATAGGAACAAATTCAGTGTAGTTAAGTAACACAAGAATGGATGAGGAAAATTTCCCTTTACAACACAGTCACTTATATAGAAAGCCCAGAGGTTCCCCCTGTATGTGAAGAAAACATGTTCATGCCTTTTGCCATTGAAGCTGGAGGTCTCCAGGTGGAGTGTTTAGAATTGGCTGAGCCAAGTTTGAGGGCAGAGGCAAGCATCATTCTTGCTGGATAGTCAATGGGCAAGGTGCAAGCATCTGTAGACAGTGCACCCTCTCTAGATAGATATAACACATATTCCTGAGTTCTTTAGTGCAGACAGGGTGTGGAACCAACTGAAATGGATATTGTTATGAACTGAAGGTTTGTGTCCCCTCAAATCTATATGTGGAAGCCATAACCCCCAATGTGACCATATTTAGAGATGGGTCCTATAAGGAGGAAGTAAGATTAAATGAGATCATAAGGATAAGGAACTATATTAGTCTGTTCAGGCTGCTGTAACAGAATATCACAGCTGAGTGGTTTAGACAACAGAAATTTATTTCTCACAGTTCTGGAGCCTGGGAAGTCCATAATCAAGGTGCAGGGTGATATGGTTTCTGGTGAGGCTTTCTTCCTAGCTTATTGATGACCCCTTGCTCTCTGTGTCTTCACATGGAAAAGACACAGAAAGAGAGCTCTGGTGTCTCTTTCCTTTCTTATAAGGGCACCACATAATCAGAGTAAGGCCCTATCTCTAAATAAAGTCACATTCAGGATTAAGTCTCCAACATATAAATTTGGAGGGGGATACAATTTAGTTCATAGCAGGCCTTGGTCCAACAAAATTAGTGTCTTTATTAAAAGTGAACCCAGAGAACTTGCTCTCTTGAATCCATTGCATCCCAGCCCACATGCACTGTGTGAGAACATAGTGAGAAGACAGCCATCCACAAGTCAGGAAGAGAGCCCTCACCAGGAATTAAATTGGCAGGAGCCTTGATCTTAGATCCAGAACTGTGAGAAATAAATGTTGTTTATGGTAGCTTATTTTGGCAGCCTGAGCAGAGTAAGACAGATATGGATGTGTTTTTGGTGTTGCCCTCAAGTCTGCACATTACTCCCAAGTGCTGGCTGTAGAATAAGTTGCTTGGGCAGAGCTGGATAGTCTCTGCTACATGAAATCCCTCATGGTTACTGAATCCCTTGCTCACTCTTCTTTTGTTTCTTTCCTCTCCCAGCCCTTCCAAACCAGCCAACTCTAATTTCCTTGTCCAGGATCATTTGACACTCTATTTATTATCCTTTATCATCACTTGTTTCTATCTGTATTGCACATGTTTATTTTGATTAGCACATACTTCTTTTCTATAAAAAGAGAGACTCTTGTAAGTTGAAATATCTCTGATGTATATATATATGGTCTCTGATATGGATTTCAATCCTTTCTTTTTGCATCTCTGCTATAACAAATCTGTTCCTTCCTAAGTGAATGCATGTCCTGGTTACAAACAGGAAGAACCTATGAAGAAAAACCCATGAGGAAAAGTGTGTTTTAATATATTTTAGGATAGTTCCTCCTTTAGCCCAATACTAAACGATAAAAAATCTCTGATTTGGAAAATCTTACAGACTAGAAGAAGCAGTAGACAGGCATGTAAATAACCATACTATACATAGAATGTGATCCATCTTGTAAAAGAAATTCAATTATACTCTGAAATAAGAAACTAATTAAAACAAGAAAACTTGAGAAATTTTATCTAGAAAATGTGTTATTTAACTTAAAACTTGAAGGATGGTAAGAATTTAAAAATGGAGTATGATAGAATAAGGCATTCTGGGAGAAAAAATGTAAGAAAAAATAAAAAGAGCAAAAACTAGTCTTAAAAATTTAGAAAAATTGTTTATAAATGTTCTCATTACGAATATGACTTTTATTTAAAACAGTTTTATCTAATTTTACTTGAAAACAGTCTGCTAGTTACCATCTATATTACTGCTTATGCTTGGAAGTTTAAAGAAAGCTCTTTATTTATTGAAAACATTCTTCTTCAGGCATTTCATTAACCCATATTTCTTTTCCTCACATACTGAGTAAATACATGTAAAATTTGACTTTATTAAGAGTGAAATATTTTCCTTTGTACTCAAGAAACTCTACCACCTACTTTTATTAGTGAAGGGTGTCTTTGCCATCAATTTCATTGAACTAGAATGTAAAGCTTTTTTGATTCAAAGACTAGAGAGATTCAGTCAAGTTGCCTCCAATAACGGGAGCAGGAGGATGGTTAACGTAAAACTGTATGTGCACAGGTCCGGGCAAACCCCAAACAGTGAGGCCTTGGGGAAGGCAAGTCACTACTGTCCAGGCCATGGCTCCACCACCAGTTCAGCTTCAGTCCCAGCAACAGATGTCCAAGCCTCCATCTCCATCCACTACCTTAATCTGGTTTTCGTGGTTCCTGCTTCCTCATAACTCCAGCTTCCACACTGTAACTTCTCAAGCCCTTGTCTATATCATGACCTTTCAGCTCCAAGGATCAGTACTCACTTCAATTTGAAATTTTTAATTTGAATTTTTGAGAGAGAGTATATGACTGGCTTTACTTACCATTTTGCACCAGACTGTGTCTTGTTTACTATCCATGCCATGGACTGCTGACCCTGGGACAGAAGTACATTTCTGGTACAAACAACTTAACTGGGGGTGGTGGGAGACAGGGTCCTCTGGCCTTGACAGGGCTTTCTATTTGGCAGGAACTGGGAAGGATGATTTCACTTGGAATGGAGTATAGTCTGAAAAGTGTCATGATTGACATCTTTGACACAGGTACTGAAATTCTGAAGAATTAAAAGTGAAACATAAGTTTACTGACTCCTCAGATCTGACTAAGGTAAAGAGCCCAAAAAGTCCTACAAAGAACCCTTTAAATAAGCTCGTTCACATGAAACACACAGCGCCCTAATATCATACTCTGTTTCAAAGTCAAGCTTTTTCAGATTTAAATAAAAAATTGAGCTGGTTTTGCTACAGTTTCTTGTTACCTACATCAGTCGATAAGCCTTAGCAGATTCTGAGAGAAAGAGAGAGGGAATACACTATGGAGAGGGGATGGTTAGGTATCTATGTTCTTTGCTTAAATCACAATCTGCTTTGTCTTAAATTTTTAAGGAAATATTGCTCAAATTCTCTAACAGTTCCCTCCTTGATACAATGCATAATTGAACTGCTATAGATTGAATGTGTGTGTCCCTCTAAAATTTATTTGTTAAATCCTAATTCCCAAATTTGGATATGGGGACTTTTGAATTAATGTCCCTATAAAAGAAACTCCAGGGAGCTCCCTTGTCCCTCTGCCATGTGAGGACACACACATATGTGAATCAGGAAGCCATCTCTCACCAGACTCTGAATCTGCCAGCATCTTAATCTTGGACTTTCCAGCCTCCAGAACTGTGAGAAATAGTCTATGGTATTGTTATAGCAGGCCAGACAGACTAAGACATGAAGTAAACATGCTGCACATTAGAATCTAATCATACCAGGGTTTTGCTTATTTTTCTTTTTTAATGATTTATTTTTATTTGAAATGGAAATTTAAGAAGATGCCTATATAACACATGCATTATATATATAAAGCCTTATATTTAATCTTTATTTTAGAAGTTTTGCATTGCTGTGTAGCTAGGAATAAAATGAAAAGAGGATTGATTGCATTTCGAATCAACATATGTAAATTCTTGCTCTGATTTTACTGCAGCCACTTCATCTCTGTCACTCTCTGGGCCACAGCTCCCTCAGCTCCGTGATGAAGGGGTTGGACCAGATGGCCTGGAAGTTCTTTCCAGTCCCAAGAGAAGATAAAGTGGGGAAAAGGTCTGAGCTGCGAACGTTACCACCTCGCTTGTGTAGCTCATTGCACTCCTGCGTAAGTTATGAAACAGGGAAAGGCCTAGTTCTCAGAAGTTTAGGAATTGTTTTATTGCTTTTTTTTTAAATCGCCACTGATATTTGCTAAATGAAAACAGCCAGACTTAAAAGCTACATACTGTACTATTCCATTTATAAGCCATTCTGGGAAAGACTAAAACATAGTGATGGAAAGTAGATCAGTGGCTTCTAGTAGATTAGAAATTGAGAGATATTTAACTATAAATTGAAAGCACAAAAGAATCTTTGGAGACAAAAGAACTTTGTCTTTATGGATGATTTCAGTTAGAGTTACTCTGCATTTGTTGAAACTCACAGATGCATACCCCAATAAAGTAAATTTCGCGGTATGTAAAGTATAAAATTTAAAAAGTCATCATCGATAGACATTTCGTCATATATAAATGCTAATGTATTAAGGTTATTAACTACTCACTTTTGATATATAGTGCTGTGCCTTCAGCGATAACACAACTATTTTTTCTTTATCACCAACCAGATGGTTTCATCTGCAATGCCCTTCTATGCCCCCAACACTGACCTATTTCTAAGACAGAATTTAGAATTCCTGCTGTTCAAGATAATGAGGTGGAAACATCTCGTCTCTCAGGGTGTGAGTCCAGCTTGCCAGTGAGCATGGCTACAGACTGCCGGCAATGACACCATAACCTCAAGTGCCACAATTTTCCACTTGGGTGCAGATTGACTGTTCATTGACTGTGATTATTTCCACTGGTAAAGGCTGGTGGTTAGCACACAAGGAGAATCAAAACAATAATTGATAAAAGGAAAGGGTTTTTTTTTTCAGTATAATAGAAGTAAGATGGTTAGACTCACAATAACACAGAATATAAAACTTCCTTTGGAATCTTGACATTGTTACTTTGAAGTTTCCAGAGCTGTTTTGACGTAGTACACCTAATGGATATTGATTGACATGGGAAAATTTAACCTCTTCCTAGGAAAAGAGATGTTAATGTGTATATATATTTCATATTATATTTTTATGTGTTGAGTCTCCTGTGGTCCAATCATTATTCTGTGCTGCATTAGCTACATAGTGTTCCTTCATATACAGTTATATACAGTAATTCTTCCCTATACTTCATAATGATGTTTTGACCAACAAGGGACCACATATATGGTGATAATCCCATAATATTAGTGTGAAGTCTGGTACAGTTTTAGCTGTCTTAGCTTCATAGCACAATACATTACTCATGTGTTTGTGTGATGCTGGTATATATAAACCTATTGCACTGCCAATTTTATAAATTATAGCACATGCAATTAGGTACAGTACATAATACCTGATAAAAATGAATGACTGTCATTGATTTATGTATTTACTATATCCTTTATTATTATTTTAGAGTATATTATTTCTGCTTATAAAAAAATGTTTGCCTAATGTGTTTCATGTTTACTGCTCCTGTTTGCATCATTTTCTCTTAGGCTTGATTTATTCTTATGTTGTTTTGTACAGAGACATGCTGTACAGATTTGTAGCTGGGAAACAATAGGCTATACCACATAGTCTTGGTGTATAGTATGCTATACCAAGTATGTTTGTATAAGTGTGTTCTATGATGTTCACACAATGGTGAAGTTGCCTGAAGGCACATTTCTCAGAACATTTCCCCATTGGTAAGCAGCACATAAGTGTAATCAGCCTGTGATGTTTGCCAATGTGTGGTTAAATCACATTTAAACTTTTATACTGATTTATCATGAATGCTCTGTTGAAGATCCAGTAGAGATAAAACAACAAAAGCTAATTTTAAAATGGATGAATCTTCAGAAAAGAGATACAAGATGGGGGCAGAGTAGGTGGAAGCTACACTCATCTCCTCCCACGACCAAACTGGAATTACAACTAAAATATAGAACAATCAACCTGAATAACTAACTGAAGAAAACATGAACAGAAGTCTTATAACCAAGAATTTACAAATGAAGCCACATCGAGACTGGTAGGAAGGAGAAGAGATACAAAAGAACTGGCCCTGCTCCTATGGACAGTGACTAAGGATCTGGAGGGATATCACCACTACAGAGGACTCCCCCTGAGAAGTGGAAAGGTCAGAATCCCAAGCCGGGATCCCCAGGCCAGAGCACCAGAGCCAGGAAGAGACACTTATATAACATTTGGCTGTGAAATGCTGCAGGGTTTCTGTCCACCAGGGGGATACATCTAGACACACAGACACTCTCTTAAAGGGCCAAAACACAAAATTTAGTTCATAACCACTCACCCTGGACTCTGGCAGAGGGAAGGCAGAACAGACTAGAATTGCATAAGGAGAGGTTTGGGTTTGTGGCTCTCAGGAGAGAGTTGAAAGGTCAGCTGCCAGGATCCCTGTGCTGAGTCATTCTCTCATTTTGCAAATACCATCTTCCTTGGGTAGAGCACTCCCTTCCCTGTGGCATCAGTCTGGAGGAAATTAGTAGTCCCACACTCTGGAATCACTCTCACTTTAGCTGTTGGATCTTATACCTGACTAAGGAGTACAGCCTGAGGCTGTTTTACTGACTGAGCCCTAAGAGGTTGTTTGTAGGCAGAGGAAGGAAGAAGTGAGTCTTCGGATGCTTGGGACTTTTACTGATAAACAACAGCATTGGTGCATAGCTTGGCCCTTTCTGTGTGTACTCAAGCCCAGGAGAGGCAGCCACAAACTTTGTATCACTGATGGCTCCAAACAGGTTGCCTAGGGTCAGTCACAGGCAGTTTCTGATATTGACCTACACTAGAATCTCTCCCAAGAGGTCCAGACCAACATACCCAGTGTCCAGCTTCAGACAACAACAGAGCAGAAGCCAATAAGCTTCACAAGCAGCATATCCAAAGGAAGATCTTAGAAGGCACCAAACACTGCTAAGGAGAATTTCACTTTGTGTGCTCAGCACCTACACAGCAACTTGTATGCTATGGTTAAGGTTGAGCACACAGTCATTAATACTGAGGGTCAATCCACACACAAATGAGCTAATAGCAATCAAGACTCAATTACAAGAGGGTTATACCCCACACAATGACATTCCTGGAACACTCAGCTCAGATGATCAAAGAGACTGAACCACCAGAACATGTACTACATAAGGCCACCCTGCAAAGAGATGGAGTCATGGTAGCCCTACTATATACATAGAACAAGCAAAAAGATGCAGACAAAAGGGGAAGATAAAAGAAACAGGTAGTAAATGAAAAAACAGGTAAATGCTCCAGAAGAAGAGTAAATAAAATGGAGGCAAGCAATTTATCAGATATAAAGTTCAAAGTAATGGCTATAAGGATGCTCAACAGCACTAAAAAACATAGAAACCATAAAAAAGAATGAATCAGAAATGACTGCCATACCTGAAATGAAGAATAAATACACGAGAAGGAATAAAGAACATATTGGATGAAGCAGAGTATTAACTCAATGATTTGCAAGACAAGGCAGAACACAACACCCATTTAGAGCAGCAAAAGGATAAAAAAGAATGAAAAATGATGATAGTTTAAGAGACCTTTGGGACCACGTGAAGCATAACCATATCTGCATCATAGAGGTACCAGAAGGAGAAGGGAAAGAGCAAGGGATCAAGAACATATCTGAAGAAATAATGACTGAAAGCTTCTTTAACCTAACGAAGGAAAAAGACACACAAGTCCAGGAAGCTCAGAGAGTCCCAAACAAAAGGGACCCTGAAAGGCCAACACAAGACTTATTATAATTAAAATGGCAAAGATTAAAGACAAGGAGAGAATCTTAAAAGCCACAGAGAAGGGCATGTAGTTACCTATGAGGGAGCTCCCATAAAACTGTCAGCTGATTTCTCAACAGAAATATTTCAGGCCAGAAAAGATTGTCATGAAATATTCAAAATCATGAAAGCAAGGTCTTACAACCAAAACTACTTAACCCCACAAGGCTATTATTTAAAAATGGGGGAGAAATAAAGTTTTCCTAGAAAAGAAAAAGCTATAGGAGTTTATTACCACAAAACTTGCATTACAAGAAATGTTAAAGGGCTCACTTTAATAAAATAATAATAATAATAAATTAATTATAAGAAGAAGCAGAGGAAGATATATGAAAGAATAAAATAGCTCTGACCAGTGTAACTCAGTTGGTTGGACACTGTGCCACTAAGTGAAAGTTACTGGTTCAAATTCCAATCAGGGCATATGCCTGGATTGCTGGTTCAGTCTTTAGTTGGGGCATGTACAGATGGCAACCAATTGATTTTTCTCTCTCACATTGGTGTTTTTCCCCCTTTTTTCTCTTCCACCCTTCCCTCTAAAAATAATTTTTAAAAAATTAAATAAAAGAATAAAATGGCAATAAATATGTACCTATCAATAATCACTTTAAATGTGAATATGGTTTAAATGCTCCAGTAAAAAGAAATAAGGTAGCTGAATGGATAAGAAAACAAAATCTAACATATATATATATATATATATATATATATATATATATATATATATATATATATATGCTGTCTATAAGAGACCCAAGTCAGAACAAAATATTTACACACAGATGAAAAGTAAAGGGATTGGAAAAGATATTTCATGTAAGTTGAAATTTTTAAAAAGCTGGGTAGCAATACTTATATTTGACAAAATAGACTTTAAAACAAAGTCTACAGTAAGAGATAGAGAAGAACACTACATAGTGATTATTGGGAACCGTCCTGCCTGGTTTCAGGGATGGTAGCCTTGTCGACAGGCAAGAGGGCTCCAAGGTTAGAAATAATCAAGAAGGCCTTGGGAAAACAGGCCACTGAGGAGACGAAACCAGTCCCCCTGGACTCACATCACCATGCGTGGCCCTGTGATGGTCAGTTGTTGATGATGGGTAAGTTCTCTCACAAGGAGAGACAACCTAAGACAGACATCAGCTGGGATGGGCAGCAGACAAGGACCTGGAGGGACATGGAAAAAGTGCACAAAGGCCCGTTCCCCTCGGCTGGGCTTGGACATGGCTGAAGCCCTCATTCTATCTGAAAGCAATCTCCTTATCTCTTGGTGACTCTGCCCCATGCACCTGGCTCAGGCTTGAAACAATACTAAAGGCAGGTACAGCCCTAAACTGGATCAGGTGGTTCCTGGGAACAATCAGGCCTATAAGTAAATTCCTATAAGCATTCTCTGTTCTTCCCTCAAAAGCGATGATAACTGGCTCATACTGGGAAGGATATTTACATTATTTATAGACCCTGACCTGAAGCATATCTCTTGTGTTCCTCCAATTGTTATCTATGACCTCTATTTGTTTTCTGTAAACATAGCCTTTTGACATTGATTGATGAGCTTTGCTGTATATACCTGCACGTATGGTTCTCAATAAAAACCTTTGGACACAGGGGCTTCGGGCCTTCTCCACTAGAGGGAAGTTGCCATGTCCCCTCTCTTGGAAAATGGAGAAGTGTTTGCAACGACTCGTGTTTATTCCCCCATCAGGGACAACTCCGGGACAGGCTCTGCGGGATTCAGAGCCCCACTCCCTCCTCAGCTGGCTCTGGACAGTAACCCTGAGATCCAGGAGCACCCTGTGCGGTGCTCCCTGTGACAGATGGCACCCGGACAGGGACTCCCGCAACAAGTGATAAAGGGAAAAACCCAACAGAAGGATATAACACTTGTATACATTAATGTACCCAACATAGGAGCACATAAATCTGTAAAGCAAATATAGATGAACATGAAGGGAAAGGTTGACAGTAATACAGTCATATTAGGAGATTTTAACACCCCATTGACATCGATGGATCAATTATCCAGACAAGAAATCAACAAGAAAAGAGTGGCCTTAAATGACACAGTAGATCAGATGGATTTAGTCCATATCTTCAGAGCATTTCACCCCAAAACAGCAGAATATAAGTCCTTTATAAGTGTATATGGAATTTTATAGAATGGACCACATCTTAGGACACAAAACAAGTCTCAATAATTTTAAGAAGACTGAAATAATGTTAAGCATCCTTTCTTACCATAATGGTATGAAACTAGAAGTGAACTTTTTCAAAAACCTGAAAAAAACACAAAGACATGGAGGCTACGTAACATTTTATTAAACAATGAATAAGTTTACAATGATATCAAGAAATAAATCAAAAGATACTTTGATATGAATGAAAATGAGAACACAATAACCTAAAACTATGAAACACAGCAAAAGCAGTCCTGAGAGGGAAGTTCTCAGCACTATAGGCCTACCTCCAGAGGCAAGAAAAATCTCAAATAGACAACCTAACCCTACACCTAAAAGAACCAGAAAAACAACAAACAAAGCCCAGAGTAAATAGAGGGAAGCATATAATAAAAATCAGAGCAGAAATAAACAAAACAGAGTTTAAAAAATACAAAATATCAATGAAACCCCAGTACTAAGAAAAGATAAGACTGACAAACCTTTAACCAGACTCATAAAAAAGAGAGAGGACCCAAATAAATGAAATCAGAAATGTAAAAAAAAAAAAAAAAAAAAGTAACAATTGAAACCAAAGAAATATAAAAGATTGTAAGAAAATATTACAGACAACTATAAGCCAATAAATTGGGCAATTTGAATGAATTGGATAAATTCCTAGAAACATATAATATTCCAAAACAGAATCAAGAAGAATCAAAGAATCTGAGCAGACAGATTACAAGTAGTAAAATTGAGGTAGAAATCCCAAAACTCCAAGCAAACAGAAGTTTTGGTCTGGATTCATAGAAAAATTTTACCAAACATTCAAAGATGTTTACCTAACATCTTTATTTCTCAAACTATTGTAAAAAAATTCAAGAGTGAAGAAGACATCCAAGCTCATTTTGTGAGGCCAGCATTATCCTAATTCCAAAACCAGATAAAGACACTTCAAAGGTAATTATAGGCCAATATCTTTAATGACCATAGATACTAAAATCCTCTACAAAACCTTAGCAAATTGGGTCAATTAATGCATTAAAAAGATAATACACCATGATCAAATGGGATTTATTTCAGGGGAACAAGGGTGATACAACATCAAAAAAAATCAATTAATGTGATATAACCACATAAACAAAATGAAGGGTAAAAAACAAATGATCCTATCAATAGATGCAGAAAAAGCACTTGATAAAATCCAGCACTCATTTATAATAAAAACTCTCAGAAAAGTATGAATAGATGAAACATAACACAGTAAGGGTCATATATGACAAACCCACAACTAATATTATACTCAGTGGGCAAAAACTACAAGCATTTCCCTTATGATCAGGAACAAGACAGGAATATCAGCTTTTTCCACTCTTATTTAACATAGTACTGGAAGTCCTAGCTACAGCAATCAGACAAGAGGAACAAATAAAAGATATCCAAATTGGAAAGAAACAAATAAGACTGTCATTGTTTATAGATGACATGATTGATTCCACAAAAAAACTACTAGAACTGATAAATTAATTCAGTAAATTAGCAGAAAACAAAATAAATAGGCACAAATCAGTGGCATTTTTATACACCAATAATAAACTATTAAAAAGAGAAACTAAGTAACAATCCCTATCACAATTGCTTCAAAAAATACGTAGGAATGAATTTAACTAAAAATGTAAAAACCTATACTCAGAAAATTATGACACTGAAGAAGACAAAATTAGTGGAAGCATATACCATGTTCATGGATAAGAAGATTAATATCATTAAAATGTTCTTGTTACCCAAAGCAATCTATAGATTCAAAGCAATTCCTAATAAGATTTCAACGACATATTTCATAGAACTAAAACTAATATTCCAAAAATTTATAAGGGACGACAAAATATCCCAAGCAGCAAATAAGTTCCTGTGAAAGAAAAACAAAGTTGGAGGAATCACACTACAAAGTTGGAGGATGTCAAACTATAATACAAAATCAGAGTAATCAGAACATCATGGTACTGGCATAAAACAGACATATAGATCAATAGGACAGAATAGAAAATTCAGAAATGAACCTGTGCCTTTGTAGTCAATTAATATTTGACAAAGAATTCAATAAATGGCGTTGAGAATATTGGATAGATATGTGCAAAAAAAATGAAACTAGACCATCTTCTTATACCATAAACAAGAATAAACTCAAAATGAATTAAAGACAAATGTTAAATAGACTTGAAACCATAAATTTCTTAGAAGAAAACATAGGCAGTAAAATCTCAGATATTTCTTCTGATATATTCCTTTGGGCTAGGGAAACAAAAGAAAAAACAAACAAATTGGACTACTTTAAACTAAATTTTTTTTTTCATAGCACAGGAAAATATAAACAAAATGAAAAAGACAACCCACTGAAGGGAAGAACATATTCATCAATGATACATCTGATAAGGTGTTAATATCCAAAATATATAAAGAACTTATAAAACTCAAAATCAAAATAAAACCCAAACAATTCAATTAAAACATGGGCAAAAGACATGAATAGACACTTTTCCAAAGAGGACATAAAGAGATGGTCAATAGACATATGAAAAGGCGCACAACATTACTAGTCATCAGAGAAATGTAAATGAAAACTACCATGAAATATCACCTCACACCTATCAAAATGTCTATCATCAATAAATTAACAAACAACAAATTTTGGCAAGGATATGGAGAAAAGGGAACACTCACGCATTGTTAGTGGAAAACAGATTGGTGCAGTCACTTTGAAAAGAAGTATGGAGTTACCTCCAAAAGTTAAAAGTGGAACTACCTTATGACACAGCAATTCCACTTCTGGAAATTTATCCAAAGAAACCTGAAACACTAATTTGAAAGACTATAAGCACCCTTATATTTATTGCAGCGCTATCTACAAGATTTGGAAGCAGCCCAAGTGCCCATCAGTAGATGAGCAGATAAAAAGCAGTGGAATCTTTACACGTGGAAAACTATTTGACCATAAAAAAGAAGAAAAGTTTACCTTTCATGAGAGCATAGTGAAATAAGCTAGTCAGAGAAGGTCAAGTACCATATGATTTCACTCATCTGTGAAATCCAGTGAAGAAAATGAAACTAACAAGAAAAATAGAGACAGATTCATAGAGAGAGGCTGACAGCTATCAGGTGGTAAGTGGTGTGCAGCGGACGGAAGGTTCAGCCAAAAGAGAAAGACATAAAGGAAACTCATGGACATTGACAACAGTGTGATGATTGCCAGGGGGGCAGGGGGTGAGGTGAGGCAGAAGAGGGTATAGGGGAAAATAAATGGTGATGGACAGAGACTTGACTTGGGATGGTGAACACAATGTATAGTGTACAGATGACATGTTGAAGAATTGTGCACCTGAAACATGTATAATTTTGTTAACCAGTGTCACCTCAATAAATCCAAAAAAAGAAAAAAAAGAGAGAACATGAAGGCCCAACACAACTACTGGCTGATTACAATTTTTGAGATGGATCCCTAAACTTCTGTGAGTCTCATTTTTTTATCATTAAAAATTGTAGAACATAATAATTTATGAAAATGATTCTGAGTGTATATTAAAATAAACTAGAACCATATAAGTGTCAGCTGTTTTTGTTACCCTTATAATGGGTACCATCAGGGGGATCCGAGTGGTAAAGGAAGAAGAGTTAATTAGATGGAGAAATAAAGTATATTTTCTCCCATCCCTTAGATGTGACTTAGAGTTCAAACAGTTGAGCACACTTGCAATGCTCTACTCCCCCTCTCCCTTCCCATTCTGGCTTCCTGCATTCTGATTTAGGCATGAATACCACATACCGAAGCTCCTGCAGGAGCACCAGCCTTCACAGCTGATGTCCCCATGACACTCAGCTCATCTTTTTGGAAACCTGACTTCCATGATTTTCTGACTTCTTGGTTAGAAGCTTACCTTGATATCACTTTGTCTGCCCAGGATAATGTTCAAGCATTATCCTTTCATTTTGCAAAATCAAGCACCCTAAGTCTCAAAAGTTGCCTTTATCCCATCTCATATGATAGATTTGTCAAGGGTCGGAATCATCTCTACTTCTCTTTCTTGAATTTTGCTTAGTCCAGAATATACATAAAATTAATAAACTCTCCAGCAGTGCTTCAGTCTAGCGTGGAGACTTTGGATCTAATTTCCATAACCTGTCTTCCTATGAGCCATTCTCAAAGCATTTGCTCTGAAGAAAATCACAATAATGATTTAACATATCTTAAACATATTTCTACTGGAGTAATTTCTCATAATATTTACCAAATTCAAAGTGAGGCATCAATTTTTTTGTAATCCTAACTGGGACAACTGGGCATTTTCTTTTCAAGAAGAAATTGGAAGCATTTTTAATGCAGGAATTATGTTTTCCTTCCAAACAGTGTACTCTTTTTCTAGAAAATTTGCATGTTTAGTAGACAACAAAAATTAATTGCGCTATTTGATTTTAACCAAGAAATTTAGTCCTTTTTACAATTTCCCTGATAAAAGTTTGCTTTCTAAATATGATTGTATAAGGGCATTTTTCTTCTTCTGCAAGTTTATTTTTCAAAGCAATTTTCTGGACAAAATGAAGTTGAGTATCCCCTTCTCCTCTTTTTGACAGTCACATTAATCGAAAATGGCAGTGCTTACTAACCCTCTGGCCTCTCTCAATGCTGTTCTTTCTGAATCAATTGTTGTGATTTATGAGTAGAATACTATCCTGAATTTCCTCTGTTCACTGATTACGCTTTCAGCACTAGTGAAAGCCTTGAATGGGAGATAACGCTGCCTCAGACAGCTACCAAAACTAAGATCGTTCAGAATTCATATTACACTGTATAACCCCAACTTTTCCTCTAATTCACCAAATGTAGGAGATTATAAAGACAAAATAAAATTTAGTTCCTCATAGAGATTTAGATGATACCTTGACAATAGCTTTATTACAAACTAGGGAAAATAATTTCCCTTTTTAAGACATTTCAACACTTTGAAATAACTCATTTTCTAGTTACATATGAGTAGACTTACCAAAGCACAGCTGGCCTTAGGATGCATTTGGCTTTTTGTTTTTTGCTTGTTTTTAAATGATCTTCATCAAGTGATAGCATTCCTTTATAGTATAGCATTGAAAAAAGAGATTAATGTTTTATTCTTGCTTTGTTAGAATTGGTATAAAAGTGCTTGCCTGAATGAAAACTAAATGTGATGGATCAGTTCAGGTCCTCTGTGAAATGGACACTAAAGCAGAATTAATTAGATATACATGACATTCATTAGTTTAATGTTTGTAAAGGGATGAGAGTAAAGGCATGGACAGGGAGAGTTATGTGGGTCTGACACCCATGAAAGGAAGGAGAAAAGAAAGTAAAGTGGTTTGGAGAAACATCAGATGCAAAGCTTTCCTGAGAAGGTATCAGTCAGGCTGAAAGGCAGTTCCTGGGCAAAGAATGTTGGTAAGAGGACTCTTATGTCAGAAGGCAAAGACCTACCTATAGTATCAAATCTTACTCAGGCATTTGCCCATGAAGGTGGAACAGACAGTGGTGTAACTTCAGCAAGTACTTTTGGAAAGAGATCTGAGTGGTGTATCTCCATGGTCATCACACATGCTCACCTTGAATTAATACAAGATGTTTTAGTGATATTCCTCCTTCATTAGTTGAACATGTCCTCATTTAAAGGCCCTAAGCAAACAACTTAAGGGAAACGATGTCATAACTGGCTTAGAGCCAAATATTCTGCTCAGAATTTAAGTCATGTTTCAGTAGAAACTAAATTCCAAGCTGAGCAGAAGGATCCATGGGTTTGACGCACATTGAATTTTTGAACAATAAATCCATGATACTATTGAACATACTCTTTATGTTTGAGTGTTTGAGTTCTGTCCAGAAAGTATCCAGGCATGTAATATAAAAAATAGAGACAGTTATTGAAAAAGATACAAGATACAAGAAATATTGTACTCAGGACAATGATGCCTCAGTCCCCTTCAAAGTAGGTACCTTGGGACCTCACACAGTTCTCCCAATCTCCATCAGCTACCCCATCATATTTTCCTGAATCTCATCAATGGTCTGAAACCTCTTTCCTTTCAAAGGGGATTTTAATTTTTCAGGAAAGCCAGAAGCTACAGGGTACCAAATCTGGGCTGGAGGGGGTCTGAGTCACCTGGGTGATTTGATGTTTTGGTGTCTACTGCCGCCAATGACTAGTACAGTAAAGTTGCCATTGTTCACACATGTGCATTCCAGTCCACTCTCCTTGGCTGCCAGGTTCCATCAATGTCGCACAAACTGTTCTCATTATATTGACGATGGCCTGACTTTTTCCAGACAGAACTCATATGTGCACTTGAACTTAGTGATAATGAGTGATATTTATTTTATTATATAATTTTATCAGATTGAGAGTTCAGTCCTGGGTGGGAACTTAGGCAAAGAGCAATCATGCTTTGACCTATTCAGCCATGCAGACAGATCAGGAGTCAAAAAGCCAAGGAAACTGAGATGAACCAAGGCTGACTTATTGGTGTGAGGACGGGGTCTATGATGGGAAGGAAAGTCCAGGTTGAACAGTAAGGTCATTGAGGGAACTAAGGAGAGACACATTTGCTACAGCTAGGTGCAGAGTGTTGTTGAGTCACAGACCTAGGATCTCATTGCAGGAACTGAGCCACCAAGTAAGAGAATGAACAATAGAAAAGCCAACTTAAAGAGATTTAGAGATTTAAGAAGCATGTTGTTACTTCTGTCCAGAGGTAACAGGCACCTCAGAGTTTGCATGGGTAGAGACTGGTGGTCCTTTCCTGAATGGCAGAGGAACAGAGAGGGTGCAAAGAGGGGAGCCAACAAATCATTATGTAATTGAACAGTACAATCTATTAGGCTAGAGCAAAAAGGGTATAAGTGTATTCTAAAATGTCATATTGATTTGTCACTTCAGCATTTAGTTTTTTTAAAGCATTATAAATAATTTGACAAGTCAAAGTCTACTCATCATAAACACCTCACTTTGTTTTCACTAATGTTGAACAATCTGTTCCAACTGTCATAGACGTGAGTAATATATAATACAAATGAGTTATGTATCTAGCAAGAAGGCCAGATACAAAATGTAGGAGGAGCTGTGTGGGAGTTTCCTCATGGTCTGTTTTCCCAGTCATCCACAAGGTAGCACAGAAATGGCTTCACCTAACAGAGGTGCCAGAAGAGGTTAAATGTGTGGAGTAATTTGGAAAATTCACAGAGCTGAAGGGATATTACAGGAGAAATCTTTGCTAAGAGTTAGAGACTGGGAACAGGAATTACACTAGTAAGTTTCTTCTTAAATCATGGACTATCCACTTATAATTTCAAGCTTCTCTTTTACTCCACTTTGGTCTAAGATTCTGATGCAATGGGAGTCAAGTTACATTCTTTAAAACCAAGTAGTTAAAGTTAACAAAAGTTTTAAACAAAAAACAGGAGTTAGATTTACTTTCTAAAATGGCATAACTGAAGGGACTCTGCTTGTTTGCTAAGTGTTCAGTATGAAAAGAAGAAAGAGAACATCTCAGTGGTGAAGGCTTAAAGTTCATTAAGGGACTGACTAGGACAATGTAATTACGCCCAATTGCTAACTTTTCAAAAGAACATAAGAAAGATATATGAATAATAGTAATAAAGTTAAAACACAAATATAATGAATCTTGATCTATTTAACGTAAATCAAACATATTATGGTAAAACGAATATAAAAAACACAACAAAGGAAGCAAGCTGCTTAATACAAATCTCTACCAGGTATTTATCAGCCTTTAACATTATACTAGAGATGAAACAAAAGAACAACACTGGTTTCAATAAGAAGGGGATTGCCAAACCTGCTGGTTTAATACTACAGCAAATTAGAATGCTACAAGAGGGGTTTTTAAAATAACAACTCCAATTAATGTGGTTTAAAATTTTTTGTTTCCTATTAAATTAGAAAGAAAGGAAAATATTGGTGGAAATTTATAGTTTTGCAAAAAAAGAATGTGAAGCACTCCAGTAAAAAATGACAAAGCCACTTAAAAGAAAAATGATTTCATTGCAGCCTTAGGTTAAAATACAGCTCCTCCCCTCATTTGATTGTATTCTGTGTCCCATATGTATCATGGCTTATACAACATAATTAATTTTTATTTAATATAGTAGGTCCCTTAGCATGGTATTAGATCAAAAAAGCTTAAGTGTGAATTAAACTAGATAACAATAAATAGCTGTTAGACATTTCACTTTTCTAAAACAGGCATTAGAAAGCATCTTTAAAAAGTGGTTTAGTACTCTGAGTGGGTGATGAAGAATTTAGTTGTAGTTGCTTCAGGTCTCAGCACTGTGGCAAAGCCCACTTCAGCCAAGGTTGAAACAATGAAGGTGGGGGAGGAGGTTTGGGTTAGCTGCTAGGATATGTCTCTTTTGTTGGGCAAGGGTGTCACTTTTTTTCTGTTTATCTCATTTGAAAATGCCCACTTTTTACCAATTTTCCTGTCATTATTTCAATATTTCTGCCCAAAGGGGAAAATAATAGAAGAAAAAGTTTGAAAATAAGAATTTTAGGTACATAAATCTCCACTACCTAGTAGATATTTTGCTAGTATCAGAAGAAATTTAAACCTCTCAGATTTAAAATGTGTGTGTGTGTGTGTGTGTGTGTGTGTGTGTGTGTGTGTGTGCATAAATTTAATTAGAAAAAAAATGTTCCTAGCCCTCCTGGGTGACTCAGTTGGTTGGAGTACACCAAACCTCCAACCTCCAAGTACACCTTTGGAGTACACCCTGTACACCAAAGGGCTGCAGTTTCGATTTCAAGTCAAAGCTCATATCTGGGTTGCAGGTTCCATCCCCAGTTGGGGTGCCTATGAAAGGCAACCAAACAATGTTTCTCTCTCACATCAATGTTTGATCTCTCTCTCCTCCCTTCTTCTTGCTCTGAAAATCAATAAACATATCCTCAGGGGAGGATTTAAAGGATGCGTATATAGTTTTTGTGCAACCTCACAATGTTAACAACAGTTAGAAATGAAAGTAGGGTGCAGAGAAGAATTAAGCTCTTTCTTACTATGATTTGGGTAAAATACATGACCCCACCCATGGCCTGTTTACACATTAAAAGGAGAAACAGTTTCTAAGTGCTGTGAAGTTAAAATGGCATAGTTTATGAGGGTCCCCAGCTCAGGAGCTAGCACATGGTTTCTCTTCTTAGTTGGATTGTCAATGTGTGGAAATGACAAAGTGTGGAAGAGACAGGGCTGTCTACTGGGAGACAGTGTACTTTTCGAGATGCAGGCAAAATTTTTCCCAATTTTACTACTGCCTGGAGTTTCATTATATTCAACTTTTTCAAACAGTAGTCCTCACACTTTAGCGCACATGTGAAGGACTTGAGGATCTGTTAAAATGCAGATTTCCAAGCTCTCTGCATGCATGGGCATACTTTGTCTCAGAGCTTCTTCAGTAAAGAGCACCTAGGGTTGGTCTGAGGAGCCCTAGAACTCTGGGGTGGTCATGCACGCTTGTTCTGGATCTGAACTTCTTAAATTTCAAGTTTGCCTTGGATCCTAAAGCCAGGCTTGCAAATGGACATGGGGGGAAATACTCAAATTATATGAGAAGATAATAAGAGAGCATTATTTGGACTTCCAGTTTCCAGGCTCAAATAAATTATGTCAAGGATATTGCAAAAGATGGCAGGTGTGACATCAGAGTTACCCCTGGTAATTATTTGAAAAGCATGAAACCTGGGAAAGATGCCAAGACTGGAGGAAAGCAAATGTCTACATTTTTTAAAAGAAAAGTAAAGCATAGAAATAAGTACAGGTTGATGACTTTAACATACAATCTTTAAGAAGATAATTAAATGATTGTTTGTGAGTAGTTAAAGAGAAGGTGGAATCCACAGGAGTTCATTAAGAAAATTAAGAAAAAACGTCTCTTTTTTCCCCTTAAGAAGAGCGAGAGGGGAATAACTTCTGTTTCTGGCAATATGGCAAACTAGATGAACAGAAAACTCCTTCTAAGATAAAATACCTACAATACTTCATTTAATTTAAAAACAGGAAAGTACTTGTCTTCCACTGCTTGGCTTATTTCACTTAGCATAGTTCTCTCCAATTCCATCCATGCTGTCACAAAGGGTAGGAGTTCCTTCTTTCTTTCTGTTGTGTAGTATTCCATGATCTCACCTATAAATAGAAACTAATCAACAAAACAAACAAGCAAGCAAAATATAACCAGAGACATTGAAATAAAGGACAAACTGACAGTAACCAGAGGAGAGAGGTGAGGGGGATAATGGGGGAAAGAAGGGGAAGGGTCATCCAGGAACATGTATAAAGGACTCATGGACAAAGCCAAAGGGGAGTAGGATTGAGGGTGGGAGGTGGGGGTGGATGGGGCAGGAAAAAGTAATGGCGGGAAAATGGAGACAACTGCACTTGAACAACAATTAAAAAAAAGGAAAAAAATAAAAACAAAAAAGTATCTTTTCCAAGCTTTGTTGGTCTGAGGATAAAGGAAGAAAAACAATGTGAACCAGAAGGCGAATTGCACATAGCTTGGTAGGATAACAGCTGTGCTTGTCCAAGGGTGTCCATGTGTGTTGCCTAGACCTGGTCTGTAAGAAGCAAATGGGAGTAGGCACCCAGACAAGCCAGAGACCTGAGCGTGGAGAGAGGGCTGATCTGGTGGGCCACATCCTGCCCTGGGACTATGGGAGAGGCAGAGAAGTCTTGCTGAACTTTTAGTCACAGGCCAACACATGCACAATCTGTGAGTAGAACCCAAATTACCTGTGTAGCCTGAAAATCCCCAAACTGCAAATACATTATAGTTTAAAGTGACTCTAGTTTGGTAGTGTCCCCAGGTACTGGTAGGACACAAAATTTCTCACTTGGGACAACTCTAAAGGTGAAGCACAGGAATTCTCAATAATGATAATCCAAAAACACTGGGAAAATGTGATATTGAAAAAGATATTTAAAAAAGCATCAGAAAATTTGCAATCTTGGAATAAATCCAGCAAAAGATATTCAAGTCCTTTATGGAAAAAATGTACATAACTTTCTTGAAAGACATTTGAAGACATTTTATATTCATTAATAGGAAGACTCAATATTGTGAGGATGTTAGTTCTCCCCAAAATGATGTATTGAATCCAAGCATAATCCCAGTAGGGTTGTGCATAGAACTTGAGAAGCTGATTCTATTTGTATGGAGAAGCAGGGACACTAAATAGACAAAATATTCATTAGTAAGAAGTGTAAGGTTGTAGCTGGGGTGGAGAGAGGACCTGGCCTTCTAGAAATCAGTAACTGGCAATGAAGGCAGTGTGATACTGGTGCAAGGTTGTATAAGCGGGTCAACAGAAGGGAATAGAAGGGCCAGAAAGAGACGGGCACTCTGCTGATATCTACAGAGCTGCCGTCACAGTGCAGTAATGAAAGGATATAGTATTCAATAATGGTACTGAGGCAGTTGATTATCTACTAAGAGAAAAATTTAAGAGAATCTCTTTATGACCTAGGTTTTAGACAGAGGGTTTTTTTGTTATTATAATTGTCTTTAAAGAAGGCCATGTATATTATTGCCCAGTAGCAAAACCAGATAATCTCTAGCAATATGAAGATTACTCAGGAACAACAAGGAACTACAATCTGGTACGTGCACCACAGCCAGCCCAGGGCAGTCCACTGAAACAAAAGAGAGAAAGCTTTTTTATAGAGGAAGGTGGAAAGGAAGCCGGGAAGAGCCTTTACAAGCAGAGTTCCTCCTGTTGTGCTTTGTTATTGGTGCAGGGCATGAGAGCTCCCCCTTCTGGCCTCCCTACTTCACTTTAAATGAGGTTTTTACTGATTAATTTTTTACAACAGCATGGGGAAAATATTAGTAAACTCAAGTATATCTGAATTAAGATCTTCTGCTTATTGAAGGACACTGACAAGAATGCACAAACTGAAAAGAACTATTTTTAAGATTTATAATTGTCAGAAGATCAATATCCAGAATGCATGAACTCCTAAAAATTAGTAAGAAAATAATAAACCACTTGATTGATAATTGAGAAAAGCACATAAATAACACTACACAGAAAAGGAAGCACAAACATGCTGTTTCATTAGTAACCAAATTAAAAGCACACTGGTATAGGCTTTTACATTAGCCACAGTGGCATAAATTTAAAGTAGCAAAAATTTGGCTAGGTTCTAGGGTAACAGGAACTTTTAAGCCCTGCTATTATGATGTAAATTGATACAATCATTTAGGAAAAACTTTTGATATTACTTAGTAAATTGGAACATGAAAACATACAATGACCAGCGACTATACTCCCAGTTATGTTCCTTACAGAAATTCTTGCACATGTCTGACAGAACACATAAGCAAGAATACAGGTAAAAAGTTAAATTGGTGTAAAAACCATACATGAAAATGAACCAGATGAAGCCATCACCATCCATGTGGGTGAATTGAAAAATATTATGTTGAGGAAAAAAGAGAGTAATTCAAATAAGAACATATAGGGTATTAAGATCTCATTTACATGAATTTTTAATAAAGGAAAATTTCTTATTTCAAGTGCTTATAAGATCCCAAACAGTCTTAGGATAAATTTCTAAATGAAAAAATAAAAGTGTTTGGCTTAGCCTAATTCTAATATCAAAATACAATGATTCTTTCTCAGTCTTGGGTTCTCTCCCTGTAAAACAGTATGTTCTGAATCACAGAAGAGACATTTACATAGCAAGCTTTGAGGGCTTGATAAGTGCTTTGTATTGTCAGCACTCAATATCTTGTTTTAGTATGTGCTAGCATACTAAAGTTAAAGTTATAAAGGAAAACTGTTTAGATAGGAAAAAACTGAAATACAACAAATCTATGTCCTTTCAATTGTAAACAAAAAAAATAATGAAACTCACTTGAAATGTGTCTGATATATAGTTAAACATTTTCCCATTATTTGGCAAATTAGTGTTTTTGGAAAACAAACATTATTTTTGGACTTGAGAGAATACATTTGTCAAATTCCTGACTATCCATGGAAAAAAGGCTGAGGATACCTTGCTTCATTTCTCCATAAAAAAATGGAAAACAAAGGGCTGAGTTTTTTTATTAGACTTATGCCAGGGTCCCTTTATGAAGCAGAGATTAGAGCAGAGTGTGTCTCCATGAGTAATAGGACTTGTTCATTAGCTGACTGTTGAGGTGCCAGCCAGCCACCATGTAATAAAAGCAATGGCTGTGTGGGCCGGCGGTAAAGGTGTCTGAGGCAAAGGCTGTGACTAAGTCGTCACTAATCGGTGAGTCATCAGTGCCTCACTCTGGGACTTGCCATGGAATTGCTCAGGTGCCAGCTCACACTTCAAGGTATCTGTTCCTGGGTGTTGTTTGCTCCATCCAGAAGGTGTGTGTTAAGACCCTTCAACTAAACTTACTCATAACCCAGATTATGAAATAAATTTATGTGAATCCATACTGATATAAATAATAATATTCCCCACTAGAGGTAGTGGAGCTTAATTTCCCCCTACCCCACCCTTAGGTACAGGCTCCATATAGTAACTTGATCCTAAACAGCAGAATAAAAAAAGGAAAAATAGTAACTTTGCAGTGAGGGGACGTGGCAACCACTTGCTCAGCCAAGTGATAAAGGTTTCCATCACCAGGAATGTCACATGATGCTATGTGCCCCCTGCTAAAAACATTAAGAAAGGAACTTCACCTCTGTGACATTTGTTCCAAACCCATAATCCCAGTCTCATCCTGAGGGAAATATCAGACGAACCAGATTGTCTAGATCTTTGATCAGTCCTCCCAAGACAGTCAAGGTCATGAAAGAGGCGAAAAGACTGAGAAGTTGTTATAGTAGGCAACAAATTAGATACTAATGAAAGAGAAGGAAGCCAGACATCTAATTAAGCTGGATTAACTAGGAAGGGGCAGCTTCCCAGACACTCCAGGGAACAGCCACATATTCCCCCAAATCAAAGTTAATCCTTGAGTAGGCAGGAAAAACCAGCTTTCCACTCTCCCCAAGAAACAACTGACCGGTTCCCCCAGATTAACAAGGGAAGGGATAAACAGCGAGGGGAATATTCCACTGCTGAGTCTTTCATAGTAGAAGCCAAAAAGGGGCAGGAGGAGTTCCTTTCCTACCAGACATGCAGAGCAGGAGCAAAAAATGGCAACCATGAAGGGAAGAAGAAAAACCTGGAAAAAAGATCAGCTTTGATAAAGATACAAAACCCCTGAAGATCCAGAAAAGGGGTTGAATAGTTTGAAATAAAGTCTGCCCTCTCCTAAACCCAAGGGAATATCACCAAAGCTTGTTACGCTCTCCCTTTCTCCTTCTTTAGCAGCTATGAGGTTCAAAACACAGCGCCAAATCGGCCCTGGTATCATCAAACCTCGGTGGAATGTGTAGATAGGGAATTAGCCCCAGGGAAGTTAAGTCATTTGCTCAAGGTCAGCCTCCAGTGCTGGGGTAAAGTAGCTTTGAGTCCTATTGATCCTCCTGGGCCTGGTGGGCCCAAGTGCAGGCCTGGACCCCAAAAGCTGGACTTCTACTTCCACAGTGAGATGCAACTAAATCACCTGGTCATGTATGAGACATCAGGTACAGTGCAGCTGAGGGGAGTGAACACGATCTCCCAGCTGGGGGCAGGGCAAGTGCCTTCTTGAGTGCCTCAGCCTTTACAAGGGCGCACTAATAAATCCTGCTGCTGTCGCTCAAATCCTCCTGCACGTGTGTCCCTGAAACTCCTTTCCCCCCACACCATGGACACATCTATTTCCAGACCAGCTTTCTTCCGGTAACTAAACTGTCACAGACCAGAGAAGACTAAGTAGACGTGAGGATGTGAGACGTGAGGACTTCTGCACCCAGAACTGGCATGGAAAACCTGGTGAAATCCCTGAAGCTGACTTATTAGTAACGTACCTACGACAGATCTTAGTTTTGACAAATGTTCCACAATAATGGTAGGTGTTGGCAATGGGGGAAACCAGATGAGGGGCATACAAAAATTCTGTGCTATGTTTACAACCTTTATGCAATTCCAAAATAAAAAGTTAGGGTTAGGGCTAAGGGTTATGAGAACTCTCTACAAGTTCATTTCCTAGAAAAAGAGTAAGCTATTTAGGGCTGAATTTTTTCCATACATTTAATCATCTAATTCCACATTTGATTCCCTCTCCCCACACTCAACTCATGTTTGCAACATGGCATTTTGGTGTGTAGAATCTTCATCCTTTGTATGCCTTTTGAAATCAAAATGCTTGTTCAAGCAAGTAGGTGTTGATAATCTGCAAGCAGCTAAGGTATGCACAGGCATAAAATTGGAGGACAAGTCAAAAGAGCTGATTTTAAAACATTTTAATATATTCTAGCTATGTGTTGCTCTGCTTTCTGCCTAGGCAGCAATACTGCTGATAGAAACTAGTGGTCAGGAAGCATGTTAAGAAAATGCTAACCCGCAGTAGGCAGGAGACTCCCACCACCCTCTGAGACACTCACAGGCCGAAAACAGGCTCAGCAAGGAGGGGCAGCAGGAAGGAGAAGAAAGGAGGCACAGTGAACTGGTGTGTTCCTACTAGCTTCCCAGTCCTGTTCTAACATATGCCTTCTAGCTTGCCTGTCACTAAAGTGTCTTGACTCTCTAATTACCTGGAAGATCTGTACCCACCATGCAGACCTGCTTAGCCTTCTTTCTTCAGAGCTGCCATCAATGTCCTAGAGACAAAGGGAGTCAAGAGTCCCAGCTTCTGCTGTCACAGAGACTACTGGACAGGGTGTGACTTTACACCTGGAACTGAAGAAACTTTTTCTCTAAAAACAATTGTAAACTTAGCTTCTTCTGCACCTTAACATAGCATTATACTTTCTCATACATTATGTTGAGATTATTTCTCAGCATAATCTGTGTAGGGTTACAGGATTAAGCACTGTTTGATTATACTATTTCTCTATGAAAATGCATTTCCATAGAGAATTTAGGGGGCACTCTAACAAAGGGATAGATGCATAAAAAGGACATAGGAACCATGTAACAGAACCAGTCAGAGAGGAAGACTATAATAACTGAAATACAGAATACACTAGAAGAAATCAAAGCAGATTAGATAACAGATGACTTGGAACATTTTGAAGCTTGATCAAAAGAAATTATGGGCCATGATATTTGAATCTGGAAGATAATAGGCTTTGGTAAAAAAAAAAAATCAATTCAATTTCATATAGGGAGGATTTAAGATGAAAAAAGAAAATGGAATCTACATAGAGATTAGCTTTTCTTCATGAACTTACTGCAGCAACTCCCAGGCAGTGGCTGAGTTCATAGCATTCCCAGGCAAGGGCAATGTTAGGTAGAGCGTGTATCATTCATAAGCATATTGGTATTGCAGGAGGTTGGAAAACAAGACAAACATGAAATAATTTTGCACTTGCCTCTTTCAAAATGTAAATATCTGTTGTTTTCTTTCATGCATAGTACAAATGTTATAAATTTTTTCCATGAGAACCAAATGGGTTTACAGATAAATATCCTCCTGAGGTGCAAACAGAAGATTAGAATTTAAATTGCATTATAAGCTCTGGCTGGGAAGCTCAGTTGGTCAGAATGTTGTCCTGGTAAGTCAAGGTTGCAGGTTCCATACTGGTCAGGGCACATACAAGAATCAGCCAGTGAATGCATGAACAAATGAAACAACAAATTTCTCTCTCTCTCTCTTTCTCTCTCTCTCTCCCTCCCTTTCATTTCTCTCTCTAAAATCAATAAATTAAAAAAAACTTATAAATAAATAAATTGCATTATGAGTTTTCTCTATGGAGAATTACTATAAAATAGGGATCGCATCCACAGTGTGAGGACATCAATATATATTTGGGAACGTGAACATTTTTTATTTTATTTTGTCATAAAAAAGGAACTCTCATCACTAGGGAAATTTTCTTCATTCACCAGATAATTCCTTATGTTTCTGAACTATTCTTTTATGACATCAACTGATCTGTATTATCTGACAAGCTATAGACTAAAACTATATCAGAGTAGTGTATTGATGAAAAATTAAAATGCAATTTTGATTCCTTGCAAAGAAAAAGAGGCAGCATTTTTAGACATTGAACCAGGGTCACATACCAGAAAGCCCCCTTTCTAGCCATTTCTGTTTCAGAGCTGCTTCGGAGTTGAGAGATGATTAGAAAATGGGGAGTTGATCTTCTGATCTGCCATTTCCCCTAAGGCTCAATTACTGAGACCTTTATTGGAAAATTGCTGTGTTTGCTCTGCTACCCACTGTCTGTTGGAAGGTCTATAATGTAGTTAGCCTGTCTCAGCACACAACAGGCTGGACCAATGTGCATGAGACAGAAAACCTTGCATCTTCTTTTCAGGCAGGCGAAGGAACCAAATACTCAAACACCTTCCATAAATCTTAGACGGATACTTTAATGTGAGTTCCTTGTAACATTATTTCCAATAGAAGGATTAGGGAATCAGGTGAAAAAGTCCTTTTTACATAACCCTGCCCTAGAATCGTTTTACCTATCAGGTAAGCTGTTGACTCACTCACGTTCCTGATACAGGAGTTTCCTCAAGAATCGTAGCCTGTCTTATATCTAGGGTAAAGGAACAAGTGGAGAAGTGTCTTTGGATAGAAGAGTCTAATCAGAATTTTCTGATGCCATGATGTCTGCCAACATGCATTTGGGGTGTGAAAGTCCTCAAATTCAGCTCAGAAGTGAGCTTTTTCAAAATTTTATACAATTCAAGTCTCTCTCCACAATGCAGCAGATTCATATTTCACTCTCCTTGCTCATACCTCAGCACTAAACAATCCACTGTATACAGTCACAACAGACACTATTAATGGGAATATAAAAGCAGAGGACATTTCCCTTGGTGTTTAACCTGGCGATTATATTTTTCCTTTGGAAACACTAGTATATGATAGTATGCATGTAATTATTTCATTTCTTAGTGTCAAAGATTCTGTGAATGTCCTGTGGCCAAATTTTGTGTTTAATTTTGTGTTAAATAAAAGTTTTTCTGCACAGAAGGTCCATATCATTCATCAGATTTTCAAAAGGGTCCTTTCACCAAAGATCAAGAATCATTATTATAAGGCACACCTATAAATGTAATTTGTCTTGTTTCTATGTAATATTTGTGTCACACTCATCTATGAGTGACACATTAGCACATATATGCCTTAAATTTATTAAAGAAAACTGTACAGGTTCAATTCTTCAAAACTGGTGTTGTCTGTATTAATTCTTTTTTTCCTCCCCTCTGAAGTTTTAGATTGCAAAATTTACTTCAGGTAGATTGAGGGAGCAATATCCATACCTATCCCTTCAGGGGACACACAAAGGTTAAACAAGCTGAAAGCCAGGGAATGTGTTGGCAGTCAGCTAGTTCACTATGAAACCCTGGACACAGTGCCTGTGTTAGGGAGTTATGACAGTCAGAAGATAAACACCCCACACTAGGCTGAGACATTGTGTTCTAACAGGGAGAAAGAGCAGAAGCGGAGAACATAGGCAGCTACTGAAATGAGAGGACTGGGTTTGTTCAGGAAGCGCAGCCTGGTTTCCTTCTCTGGCCATCTGCAGATGTCACAGTTTTTGCCTGTCCTATTTAAAGGCACTGCCTGCCATTTGATAAATTCACGTGAATCCAATAAGACCCCAGCCTGGTGTCCTGCAGAGCAGTTGTCTGTCGGGCAGAGAGCAAGCATTTTACAACTACCACCAAACCACATGCACAGGACAAAAGTCATTGATGGGGTATTTTCAAGGAAACAAAATATAACTAAATAAAAAGTATTATTATTTTACATATATGACTGAGTTGGCACAAAAATATTTCCCTGGACCTTGACTATATTTCTAAGTCTGTATTTCCTTAATTACATTTATGGAAATTAGAATTTTCTATAAAAGTTGAGGGGAAACTTACAACATAAATATAAAATGTAATAACAACATCAAAAAGTCCAAATTCAGGCCACATAAGTACATAAAAATATAGAACTAATCTGTGATGATTTCATAAAACCTTGAAAACTAAACTTAAATTTCATGGGATATTCATGATTCAAAATCATCTGTAAATAACACATATAGATATAATTAATGATAGTTAAAAGAATATATTTCAAATTTATAGACTCCAATATAGCATTATCCCTTCTAAAATATCATTCAATCTTAATTTTTTACTTGTGGAAAACTTACTTAATTTAAATATGAATTATTCATAAGTTATATTCAGGATCATTGGTCCTGAGCCCACCTTAGAAGGAGGTTTTAATGAAGAATTAATCATGTAAATGTCTGTGAGTACATCAGACATAACTTTGATGTCAATTACTTTTGTAAAGAAGGATATTCTAGTCAAAATACCTTTGAGGAAAAAAATGTTCTTGGCACAATACTAAGCACGTAAGAGCTACTCTAATTATGTTTAATATTTTTGGCGCAGTGTCAAATTCCTGTGGTATTGAAATTACAGTGGGAAAGGTTTTTTCCAAAGTGGTTTCTATAACAAATAAAGCCTATACACAAAAGACTTGCACATACTGCTGAAACTCAATGTGGAACATGAGACTGGGAGGAAGATAATGAACCTGCCCAAGCTCAGCATCTTGGGACAGATCACTGAAGAGCCAAGAGATATAGCCACAAGACCCTCAGTACTCAAAGTGTTATGAAATCAGGTGCGATGAAGGTAACCGTTGGCCCTAGGAAGATCAACAATTGTGTCTCAACAGCATCAGAAAATCCTGCTCATGTTAGCACCCCAGAATCACTTAAGAATTCATTGGTTGAGCCATTCAATCATTCATTTGACTGAGGTCACTTGGAAGCCTACTATTTGCCAGACATCATGCTCAGTGCTGGGGAAACACTACCTGGAGGATGTAACCACTCTGCCTTATGAATATTTCAGTCTAGTGGGAGAGAAAACAAGCCATTATACAATAGAACAATAAGCACTACAGTAAGGAAATTGGTTTGAATTACAGCATGGAGTCCAAGATAAAAATCTTCTCATAAGTCTAGGTGAGCACATATCAGGCAAGTGGCCACGAAAAGCCACCACATGTGTACCTGGTAATACTCACACTCCTGTCTGATTGGCACCTAGTCTATTAATAACTAGATCATTGGGTGAAATATAGTATCTAGTGATCTTAACTCTGAGTCTTACAAGGTCATGGTCAAAAGTTACAATAAAAATAGTGATAACTACTAATTATGGAATGCCAACCACCATAACTGCTATTTATAAAACACTAGTTTTGTATCAATAATTAGGCTAAATGTCCTAAAAACATTAATTTACTTCATAGCCAGATACTGTGCTAGGAATTTATCATGTATTATTTCTAAAACTGAGAGCAACCTTGTGAGATTGTTATTATTAGCCCCATTTTCTAGAAGGGAAAACAAAGGATAAATGAGGTTTAAAAACTTGCTCAAGCTTGTGTATGAAAGATCCAAGATTCACCCCTGGGCCTATAACTCCTAAATTAGTTATAAATCTCCTCATTAGACTGAGTTATGGGTCAAATACTCCTATCTCAAGCATGATTGGGTCAGAAGCCAGGGTTATATAGGCTCTTCTCAAGGGTTAGTGAAGTATAATTTCAAGTTGGATATTTTACCTGGCCAGCATGGGCATTTTTGTGGATAACATCAGGAGGAAGTACTGGGGATGACTCTCAGTTGGCCTGAACTGGGTCATTTGGTAAACCTCCCCCACCCCAGCCAAAATCCATCATGAGTTGCATGTCTAGGACCAAGTTGTGAGCTCAAGACTGGAGTCAACACTTAAAGGAAATAGAATGAGGACAGGTGAGGGATTCTGAGGTTTCTCCCAGAAAAAAAAAAGAGAGACAGAGAGAGAATAGATGCCAGTCAGGTGAAGACACTAAATGTTCACTAACAGCTGTGACTGGTACCTAGTACACATCTATCAAATTAGATTTGCTGCAAGCAAATCCTGGAGACTTTAGAAGAAATGATGAAAATGTGGATACACATATATCATGCATCTCTGATTTAACTAATATTACTGTTAATAACAAACACAATAATAATAGCAACTCTAATTTGATGGATGTGTACTAAGTCCCAGTCCCTGTTAGCAAATATTTAGTGTTTTCACCTAAATGCTACCTAGTCTTTTTTTTTCCTGGGGAAACCTCAGAACCCCTTACCTGTCCTCATTCTATTTCTTCCAAGTGGGGTATATATGTCCACTTGTACTCCTATCCAAAACTCCTGTCTGAGCTCATGACTTGGTCCTAGACCACAACTCAAGATGGATTTTCAGGGGACTACCACGTGACCCAGTTCAGGCCAACTGAGAGTCATCCCTAGTACTTCCTCCTGGTGTTATCTACAAAAATACCCATGCTGGCCAGGTAAAATATCCAACTTGGAATTATACTTCATTAACCTTTGAGCAATCTTTTTAGTAAGACACACAGACCAAAACAGAACTAACTCAGAGAAAGAAAGACAAATTTTTAAAGATATCTGTATCATACTAGAAACCATCCCACCCCCTATATTTTTCAGTTAAGTAAATCAATACATTCTTAGCTTCAAATGAGTTTCTGACCTTTGCTATTGACAGTCCCCTCTAATACATTCTAACAGTGTGCATGCATTAATTGACTTCATTACACCTAGTTGTTATAACAACCCTCTAAGAAGAGTATAACTAGTAAGGGGTAGACTTGGGAAATACTCAAGCCTGGGACAAAGTCAATAATCTAAACAAATGTCTACTAGTATTACTGTAACATCAGAATATTGTGTATTAACTGTAGTTGGCATTGCTACTTTAACTGGTATCTATAATTTTTACCACTTTGGGTTCAGAAAAGGCATACTTTGATTTTAAAACACAAATCCTGTAGTCTGACAAATTAGCTCCAAGTCTGGTATTTCCCTGGAGCTTTAGCCCCATGATAGCTCCTTACAGTGGAACATAACTATAAAATTTAAAATTATGGTAATATTTGAATAAGATCATTCATTTTTACAAATCACTGGCCTTAAAAGAAGTATCTTTCCTAAGTTTAAACTGCCTGCTGACCCTATTCATTGGAATCTGGTATGTTGAAGTAGGATCTGAGTGGTCCTCAGAGCAATCAGAAATGAATAGAGGTCTTAGCTGCTGGAGTTTCCACACTAGCAGGTGATAGGAGTGAACAAACTGTGTTAACCTAGGCACCTTGAAAATGCACTCAAATGAGCAGCTTCTCGCCCTACACCAAGAGTAAGAATACTGTCAAGGAAAACTAATAGAAAAACTGGTTTGAACTCATAAACTCCATAAGACCTTAGAAAAAAATAATTATAAATCCATAATTGTAAGGCAAAATTATAGTGCAATCTCCAGAATGCAAAACACTTGCAACACTGCCATGGAACATAACTCCTGCTGATGATAAAGTCACAATTACAAATTATAATACACATGAAAAGAAAACCCAGAAATTTGGCATTCATAGGACCAGAAATGATTGGGCATGCATGTAGGAAGGGACTTTAAAAAAGTATGTGCAAAAATGACTTACTAAAAAGAAAAATAGAAGGTTATAAAATAAAAATGAAAAGGATCAAGTAAAGAAGGTAGAAAGACATATGGTAATTGAAATGGAAAGTTAATAAAAATAGATGTTAATTAATAAAGGTACAACCCTGAAAAGACACTCTGTTAACTGCATCATATACTAGATGGATCCCAATATGTAAGTGGGAGTATAAATGGAAGTAAAATAAACAGAACATAAAAAAAGGAAGGTGAGACATGGTAGAATGAGAAATTTTAACATATCAAAGAGCAGTGCCCAAAGGAAAAAAATAGGTGAAAAGGTAATATTCAAAGAGATTGAGAGTTTAATCCTTTAATTAGTTAACTCTTTAATTAATATTTTAATTGACCCTTTAGTTAATTATTTAGTTTCTCAGAAAAGAGGAAAGACATAGACTTTAGATAGCAAAGGCATAATAAGATATCTAAAAAATCTACATTTAGTATAATTGAAATTGTATATCATCAAGGACAAAGAGAAAATATGGAAATTCTCCACAGAGAAAAATCAAAGTAGAAATCATTTTTAATTCAAAATTTTGAATAATTCAAATTAACATCATAATTGTCATCTGCAGTGATAGATAGTATTTTCAAAATGCTTAATTTATTACACTCCTAGATAAATATTACTTAAGTTGTGAGAGCAAAGTAAATCTAATTTTTAAAATAAAATGACCTTGAAAGTTTTCTGCCTATAGATATTGCTGAGAAGATTACTAATGATTGTAACTGTGTAAGAACAAAAAACAAACCAGAAGAAAAACAATAAAAAATCATGTACATATAAATGAAATTGAAAAGAAGGGAGAGAGGGAGAGATCATATTAGGAATCAAGAGGTCAGCTGTTTGTTTTCAGTTTCTTTCACTGTCTCTGAAACTTATTAGTTCTTCCATCTATAGAACAACAGGATTAGCTGCTAACTTCACAACTTATTTGACAAACAACTGCAGAAATGTTTTGTTAATGATTTTTATTTTCCTCACTGTTGTGATTTAGATTTCACATCTTTTTTCTCCTACTGTATGTAATTGCATATTCTGTTTAAGAATCTTCTTGTTTCCTACAGCCTACCCTAGCAAGAACTCATCATTATTAGATTGTTGTTTGACTGAGAAGAAATAAATATATGTGAACGCTCATAACCATACATAGAGACACACTGACAGTGTAGCTGTCCATCTTCTTGGCCAGGGTACCCAACCTTTCAGAGTATATCAGTCATGATTTAGCCCTGACCAGCATGGCTTGGTTGAGCATCACGCTGCACAATGAAAGACTGCCAGTTTGATTCCCAATCACGGCACATGGCCAGGTTGCAGGCCCATCCTCAGTTGGGGCACTTGCAAGTGGCAACCAATCAATGTTTCTCTCACGTGCTGATGTTTCTCTCCCTTTCTTTCTCCCTCCATTCACCTCTCTCTAAAAATAAATAAATAAAATCTTTTAAAAAATCAAGACTCTTTAGGTTATGCTGGAGTAGAAGTCCACCTCTAAATCTCAGTAGGTTAAAACAAGCAGTGTTTATTTCTTACTTATGCTTTATGTCCTCTACAGACTTGTTGAGGGCTCTGTTCTGTAGTCTTCCCTGTAGGAACTTAACTATGTCAGCAGCCACTATCTTAAAGTGTATTGGTCAGAATCAAGAAGGAAGAGAGCAATGCAGATCCCACGATGGCACTTAAAACACCCACTTCCATTAACATTTCATTGGTCAAACAAGTCACATGACCACACTTAACTCCATAGGGTCAAGAAGGGCAACCTACTCTGTGCCTGGAAAGAAAATCAGAAATACTTCATGAGTAACACTAATAGCTACCACACAGGAGTGGAGCCATTTCTCTTGTTAAATTTGAAGCACATTTTGGGACAATCTAGCTTATTTTCCCTCTGGACTTATGTTTTCTACAACAAAGGCTCTTATTTTCTGCTTTACAGATAGTCCATTCTTCCTAGGAATATTTTTTTTCATCTTGAAATGTTCCAAAAGATGTCAGCTCCCCTCGGCAATAAAGAAATATCCTCTCCACCAGGAGATAAGGATGTCACTGGCAGGAAGGATTCCTTTCATTATTGAATGATTAATCTGTAAGTTAGACAAGAAATGTAGATAACATATTAATAAAATATTTTGCCACATTAGATTCTCAAAAAACCTTCTATACATTGCTATGAAAAAAATCCATGAAATGTCATATGTAAGGGTTTACCAGTTGTCATCAATCTCAAAACATATAATCAAGTTTTGATTAAAAATTATTTTCATCTCCGTATCAGTGAAATACAAAAAGGAAATTTATATATTGTTTATTTGTGGTTTGTTGCTCGCTTGATGTAGTCTATACTATGCATTTAGAGTCATATAAGTCTGATATTAAATCCTGATTTTGTCCCCTAATAACTAAGTTAAATTTTTAAGTTACTAGTACACTGAACCTTATTTCTTTGCTCAAACAAGTGGGATAATAATACTCTCCGAGGGGGTTTTAAGAAAGTTAATGAACCAATGTTTGTTTATGAAATATCTGGCACAATGCCCAGCTCAATACATAATAAATATTAAGATTTTCCTTGCCTTACAGTTTACTTAGGCTAGACTGTACTACACTGTTCAGATTGCATCCTGAAATAAGATCCCTAAAATGTGCATTCCTGCCGTCAACTAGTCACTGAGAATAATGAGTAATTAGAGAATATAAGAGAGAATTTTTAAAAAGAACAGATGAAAAAAATTTTCTGAAGAGAGTTGGTTTACAGAATGGCAGTAATTCAATCGAGAAATTAAATCTGTAGCTTGTAAATTCCCCATGATGATTGTCTCTAGTTCTGCATCCCCTGCTCCCCACAAAATCTACATAAATGGAACCAAGAGGGAAGTCTGTACTGAGAAATCAGGGATGTGTGATCACTTTCTCACTTACATGGACTTTCAATGTCTTTTGTGTGTGAAGTGACCAAGTACCCAGAGCTCACAGGGACAGACACCTGGTAGCCATTGACTTTTCTTATGCTTAATTCCATGTATGTCTTTTTCTCCTTTTCACACAACACATTCATAATCATTCATTCTTCCTCTACATCCCCTCTTTTTCTACCTCTTTTTCTCTCACCTTTCTTTATAAATCTCCTTGCCTACCTCATTCTTTTTCCCTGGATTCTTATTAGATATATTTTCACAACTTTCTCTTTTGCCATTGATCATTTGGTAATTTATTTCACATCATCACTTAATTACCACCTTTCGCTCAATATCCTAATCATGTCTTATTAGGAATGTCAAGATTTGCATTAGCTTGTACGTTTATATAGGGTGTCAGCAGGGGGCACACTTTGCCTTCTGTATTGCCTCCCCCACAACAGTCGTCATAGGTGATCATCTCTGCTGCAGCTCAGCCAAAGGAGAGAAATTCTTTTTTTTTTCCAGGATCCTACCCCTGGCCTTGTCATGGAGCCTGTTTAGAAAGAGCTCCCCTCTACTTTCACTAACTTTACTTTCCTGCTATTTCTGCTGACTGGTCTTAGTTGGATACACTGGAAACCTCTTCCTCACAATAGTCTTCTAAATATTTGAAAATACCAGTTATATCTCCCTGAGGTTCCTTCTGATGAAAAATACATTCTCAGTTTTTTACTTTTTACTTTGGTCCATGATTATAACCTGTGTGCAGAAATTTGATGCTTTTTCTGGCCTCTGGATCTTGGCTTAAACTTCATGTTCTGCCTCCCCACTTATTATGCTAAAAGGATGTTTAATCTACATCTGTCATCCAGGGAGCTTAAAATGATTTCAGAATACAGATAACCCAAGCAACACAACGTCACTCTACATATATGAGGCACTGACTATAAAAATGGACAATGGCCAGGCCATATATAAAAATAGAACTCTAACCCTAAATCTTTTGCAATTAATTCAGGAATAATATTCAATCATTTTCAAATAAAAACTTTGATACTGTGCATGTGGGAAAGATAAAGAAGTGATGGTGGGGAGGTTGAAGAGAGGTTTTATTCAAAGGATGCAGAGATAAGTAAAGAGGAGCTGAAGATGTTGCCTTCAAATATGGGGGGAATTGACAGCCTTACACAGCATGGCAAGTGTCCATCTACAGCCAGGATCCACTAACTTTCAAGAGGTTTGTTGTTTAAGGCAGTGGTAAAAATAATGGAAAAGGGCTTTGATCTTTCCACAGTTACACACTTATTAGTTTTTTAATGTCAACCACATACCATACATTGCATTAGGTGATTTTTCACACATTATGTTATTTAATTCTTATCTAACATCAACTCCATGAGGTTGGTACTGTTAAATGCTCCCATATTGTGGATGAAGAAACTGAGGCTCAAAAGTTTACCAAACTTTAATCCCAAGGTTAATCCTAAAGTCATGGGATTAGTTAATAAGAAGCAGAGCCAATATCTGAACTGAAGTCAGCCTGTGTTCCTAACCAGGGGGCATATTACAGCTTCTGTCAGTTCACACCGTGGGGTGACGTAGGATGCAGCATTGCTCTGGGAAAGGCAGGTGGCCTTGAAGTTCTGCACTGGGGCGGGTGGAAGCCTAGCTGCAGGGACTAATATAAACTTTGGGAAAAAAGCAGCTTCACTAACACCTGTCGGAAAAACAATAAAGTAAACGATAAAGTTGATCCAAATTTTTAACAGGATTTAAAAAACCTTTGGCATTTCCATCATTGTTCTAAAGACACGACTTAAGGGAAGATGTACTTACATCAAGAATATCATCAACTGCTGAGCTGTTCTTCTTTTGATTTCTGTCTCCCCCGCTGAGCAAAGAGCACTCTGAGCTGTGGTGGTGACAGAATGGATGCATGGCAGATAAAGAGCATGCATTGTTTGTCGACAATCATTATCTTATTTTTTGCATGTGTAGGCAGAAAGTGGTTAAATGACTTACCAGTTTTCATAAAATAAGTCAGACACAGAATAAAGAAGAAAGCTCAGATACTTTATATTGGTTTCAGGTTTCCTAGGAGACATGATCTATGAGAGAGCAGATAGCAGAATCAGTCAGAGGAGAAATATTAAATGACATCAAATAAAATATCTTTTAAATTTAAAAGGGCATTATCACAAATGGATCTTTGTGGCAGAAACAAATGAAAATTATTAAAATAGAACAGCTTTTATCTTCCCACAAAATAAAACTGGAGCTGACAGCTATGTTGTGATACTTTTCTGTTTGATTTTGGTGACTTAAGGAGATGAACTCATGCTTTCAGTCACAACAGTATACAGAAAAGATAATTAGAGAAGATGATACACAGACAATTGCAAGGATGAAAAAGTATGGCTTAGCAACATTTCCATAAGACAGAGCAGAAAAATTTAAATATAATTGAGGTGATTTTTTTGTTAGTACCAGTTGAATGTGCACATTAGAGCAACAAGGCAAGTCAGACAGTGTCCAGGTTTCGATCTCAGAGAGCAACTACAAGGAAATCTCCCAACTTGTTCCTTGATGTCCACTCAACTCTCCAGGTAACAATAACTGTCCAGTACACCACTGATAGAAGAGTAACCAAACGTCAATGAAAGAAAAGGACATTGGGAGCTCAAGACATTCTTTCAGTTTTCCTTTCAGTGTCTGTCTGTGTGAGAAGCCCTAAGAACTTGGGAATAAGGTTGTCCTTTGAACTTGAAATTATAAATCTCCATACAAAACAGATGTCACTGGTAACTTGTGATTATGAGTCCATGTTTAACAAGTTTAGGAATATCTCAAATCTCAGTGCGAGCTGGGTTTAAGTTCTGGGAGACAAAACTGAGATGCAATTATTAAAAAGGAACTTAATTGATTTACACCTTTTTGGATAAAGACTGTAGGAAAGGAAGAAAACTAATTGGATAGAAATGATAACCCAAGGGCTCCAGTCAAGCACAAGACAGGGGAGAAGACATTCTGTCAGGTTAACATGAATTTGGTTATCAACATGGGCAGCCAGGACAGGCTGCAGAATCTGATGCTTCACCTTTGAACCAGGCAACCCCAAGAAGATTTGCCTTCTCACATACCAGTCAGGTCAGAGCAAACATCCATTTCTATTGATCACAATATTTCTCCTTGGAAATTAATATATTCTGGAGAGTTTTTTTTAGTATGAACTAGCACCTCCAAGTCAGTGCTTTGCTGGAACATTGTCAATATCAAGTTTTTCAGCCCACAATGCTAAGAGCCACACATTGGGCAGGGTTCAACTCACTGAGTTAAAATTTATCTTTAGTGATCTTGGGGGAAGGAGAAACTCTCTGGGTGTCCCCTGTGCCAATCAGGTGTTGCTAGGCAATATGTCAGATTCCAGCTGCCTTTGCTCTAAAGTTCGATGGAGAATTTGGGAGTAAAGAAACAAAAAGGAAAGTTTTGCACTGGTTAGGGAATGTTAGATTTTCCAAGTTTTCGAGTTCTTTACATAAGTGGTCATTTTAACACTGGGCTATACTTTGGCTCAATATTTCAAAATCTAAATGATAAAATTGTCACTTTTCAAAGTTATTTGCTATGTAATTAATTATTAATTATAAGTTTTTAAAAAAGAATTTCTTTGGGCTTCTACATGTTATTTTGAAACTTCATGTAGTTGTTAAAACATGTTTTTTTATTAGAATATATTACATTAATTTGTTGCTGTTTTTATCTTTGATTGTCTTCTAAATCTTGTATTTATACTTTTCATTGTTGTAACCTACAAATTATCATAGATTAATTTATTTTGGCATACAACTTTTTTCCCTTTATCTAAAAATTTCTTTAATACTTTTTTACAGAGTGGATAAAAAACATCTAGAGTATAGATCTTAATCCTAGAACAATAGCCTGCCTATCTATAAAAATGTCTCCATCTATGTGATGAATTAATCCTTATAAAGTTGTGTTTTGGTTTGATCTCAGCTCCAGCTTTGATATTCATACCTTTAAAGGAGAGATGAGAGATTCTTATGCCTTCTAATATGTCCCAAATAAATAGATTAGCAATGTCTTTTGCTAACGTTGTGCTCAGAGTTTTATTATACAAGCTATGAAGATGAAAACCTAGGTAATTAAGGAACCAGATTCAAAGCTGTTTTCAGCAGATTTCAGAGACTGTGAATGATGAAATCAAGGTCAAAGTGGAGGCAGATTAATGAAGAGTCAGTGAAAGATGGAAATACTTGAGTGTCTCTCCTTTGTTGAGTTCCTTTTTGGACCAATGCCTGCCATTTTTTTCTGTCTTAACTGTAGCTTGAACTGGAACCTGAAGGAAGTGAGTGATGAATATCACTTCCACATTAAAAGACAAACTAATTCCCAAATATTTCCTGTATTTGCACCACCTCTTCCTGTGGCCTTGGCTCACAAAGAGAATTTGCTACCCACTATTCCATTGGGTCTATGGAAAAGGTATAATGAGGGCCCTTCATAAAAAGGCACAAAGATGGAAAAATAAGTTCATAAACAGTAGCTAATATATCAGTCAGTCAGTTGCTTAGTAAGTTTTTAAAAAGTCCTTTGGAAGGTACCATAGTATATCCTACATCAGTGGACCAGTGTTAGATTTGATTCAAAAGTCAGTGGTTTTATGGAAAGACCTTTACTTCTTTGAGCTCTAATTTACTTGCCAAGAACCAAGGTTTAATGTCTAGTGCACAACTGATTTAAGAAGTAGAATTTTATATTAAATTACAAAGCATGATACCTGGCACCAATTAGTCCCTCAATCAAAGTAAGCTATTATTATCACCACAGGATACATAAATTTACCCCCACAATTAACTCCAACCATTATCACTGCCACCTTCAGTTTCAAAAACAAAGAGTGTCCTCTGTGGCTTAGAATCTTCCTGCCTCTGAACTGTTTTTTTCCTTTCAGCACTATAGACTAGTTCACCTTATTCACACAGGCCTCCACAAGAGGCATCATTTTTCATCCAGTGAATTAAGTATTATTCATTTATTACTCAGTACACACCTACCATGTGTCAGGCTCTGTGTGGGCTCTATGGTTTGTTCAAGGTTCAACCAAGAGCAACCTGCCCTTCAGCTTTCTATACCCAAAGTCATTATTGTAATTGCCATAATTGTCATACTTTAACTACTAATATGTAAGTGGTATATTTTATCTTACCTATTGACATGTTTGTAGAGTTTCTTTCACAGTGTTTTACAGGATCACAAATGTGGCAAGTATGATTTTACCAATGGATGTATAATCACAGAAAATCATAGTGAGAAAAGCAAATGCTATTTAATGCTGAAGCTGCAACAAATATTGGTTATATTTGCTTCCTCAGGCTCTCATCAAAATAGACTTTTACTACTAAGTTTAAATAAAATATCAGGAAATATTATTACTAATGTCAAAGAGCAGCAAGTAAAGACTAACTCAGAATTTGAATTTCTGAGTTTGAGTGATTCAGAAATTGATTCTTTTTGTAAAAACCACAAGTAGACACTTCAATATTAAGCAAACAATTTTGGTGGATGAGAATGTAGAGATAACACGTGAATAATTTATGCTCCATCATTGTCAGGTTCATTCTCTCTCTTGACACCTCTCATAATTCTCCCTTCCTTTCCCAGAGGAGATAAGATGTTTCCCATTGTTAATGATGCTCGGGGCTTAGCTCTGGCTGTTCACAGAATGGAGAAATGTGTGAAAAGAATCACTATCCCTGACCCCTTACTCTGCTCCAGAGCTATGTTCCTGGGCCTGCACCATTGTAGAGCCAGCATAGCCAAGTGTGAAACGCAAAGTCATTAAGACAAGTAAAATGAGCCTTGGCTGGAGTGGCTCAGCTGTCTGAAAGTCATCCCATAAAGCCAAAGGTTGCTAGTTTGATTTCTGGTCAGGGCACATGCTTGGGTTGCAGGCCTGTTCCCTGGTTGGGGCCCATAAAAGGCAACAGATTGGTGTTTCTCCCACACATTGATGTTTCTTTCCCTTTCTTTCTCCCTACCTTCCTCTTTATCTAAAATAAATGAATAAAATCTTTAAAGAACAAGTAAAATGATATATTCTGAGTGTTCAGTTGCTTCAAAACATTTCATAATAATCCAAAGCTAGGGATAAATAGCATTGGTACTTAAGGGTAGAATGTCAAAGTTGGAAACCTGAGGGATGATGATGGGATTCTAAGTTTATGATTTCATGAGCTCTTCTTGTTCTCTTTCTATGTACAATTATTTACTAATGACCATCTTGAAATATAGTGGTCAGAACTCTACCACAGATGTGCTCTTCCCTGTGTGGAACAACACAGGCTTTGCATTCAAGCAGGATCTGGGTTCTAATAAGGTCTCCACTGTTTAATAGTTAAATGACTTTAGTCAAGTTTGGTTTCTGAGCCTCAATTTCTGTATCCGTTAAAAAAAGGAATACATTTTATGAAATATTATTATAAAAATGAGTAATGTATAGATACATTAAGAATATACTCTGGCGTTTTTGAAAACTAGATTTTTTTTATTACATTATCTATGTTTTTATTTAAATTACTTACCTACTGAGTGACAAACGGAATGCAATGCGACATGGCACTCTCTTTCACCTTAACTATGAATATTGAATCAACATTTTAAGTATGGTTGTTCAATTACTACTATTCTAACCTGACTTTACTATCATCCACCTTACCCACATAGATAACATGGTAAATCAATACTGTTTAAGAGTTTAAGTTCTTGAGTCAGGCACAACAGGTTCAAATCCCAGCTGTGAGATGTTAGACAAAGTGCTTAAGTGATACAAGCCTCAGGTTTCTCATGTATAAGACAGGGCTACCAAGAATACCAACTTGGGACCTACTAAATATTCAATATGTATTAACTATTATCCATAAGTACCTTTAAATATTAAAATATCCTTAGTTTATACCACACTTCATATCTATAGTTAATATGGCATGAATGTTGATTCCTAGTGTTTATATTCTTTTCAAAATTGTCATGAGCTATTTACATGTTTGGGCATGTTCATTACTGTAGCTTAGTCTACCCTCAACTAATACAATGAGCCAGATTAATGATCTCCTCCCAGCCTCTGTTGTCTTCTTGCTATAATTTCACCCATGTTGAAACCTAGCTCATAATCTTTCCTGATGACACATTACCCAATTCCATTTAGTCTGTGTTTCTAGAGCATTTCACGGCATCTCCACATCCTCCAACATCTACCATTGCCATGCATTAGACTTATTTGGGTAAGTGTCCCTTCCCTTTGCAAACTCTGAATTAGACCATAGACCTATGGAATTAGATACTGTGTCATTCATTTGAATATCTCAATCTCACCCTGCTTATCACAGAATAAATAAATTTAGCAAACTGAAGGAGTAAATGAATGCATGTTCTAGAATTTTATTGGATTATCTAAATCAAAATAACTGATCTGGAAATGCTGATTTCTTGTCCTTAGCATTCTTCCAACATTTTGACTCATTCTAGTTTTCTGCTTGAATCTATTTTAAAATATATTTTATTCCACAGTTTTAATTTTTTTTTTACTTTTGGTTATGTGATTTTTCTTCCTTCTTTTGTATATATATTTAAGTCTAAGGTCATCTGAGAGCTTTCTCTGCAGCTAAATGTGAACTTTTTGGCTGCCTATGCCGTTTCTTCCCAACTGGGAACATTTGTGATTGTATAGTTTCATTTTTAGCACTTTCCATTTTTCTTAGATGATATTTTCTGTTGAGACTATGCCTGGAAATCATCTGGGATTGGCTATTATTTGTGCTCCCTGAGAGACACCTGTTAGAAGCCACACTGCTCCATTATACTCCCCTGGGCAGAGACATCTTCCTGGCAAAAGCAGGCTAAGAATTCAAGGTCATCTGTGCGGGTATGTATCTCTCTGTCTCTCTGTCTCTGTCTCTGTCTCCGTCTCTGTCTCTCTCTCTCTCTCTCTGTTCCCTTGGCTTGCTGCCAAAGAGAATGATCCATACTACAGGAAGCTGAACCACCATCCAAGAACCTTGTAATGGACCTAAGCTCACTGTCCGCTTTTCTGTCCCATCCTTCCCCCTCCCTGCTGACTCTTTCTCTGTGACATTTTTGTCAGTCTCTGCAGTCAGCTCTCTCTCCCCCCATCTCCATCTGGGTCTCTATCTGTCTCCTCTCTCCCCTTCTCAGGCTCCCTCTCTCCATTCATGTGTTTGTTACTGTCCGTTTCTCTCCTGACTCTTTAATATCCATACTTTCATTTCTATGTTCCTTTAAATAATATTTTCTTAACTCTTTTTTACTCTTGTGTATTTCCTGTCAGAGTCTCTAGCCATGAAATCATGCCAGCCTTTTTATGAACTTTTGAAAAATCTGTTTTCCTAAAGTCTAGAGTGCACGTCTGACTATGCCCACTGTTTCCTTTCTTCACTGTTATGAATTCCAAAATGACTTGATTTCTCCCAAGGTTCATATAACTTTTACTCTAACAGTAAGCTCTTTCTTGTTGGTTAGCATTAAATACAGATTAGAAATTTTTCTTGTTACTTTTTCTACCTGCTATGAGATGAAATTGTCAATAAAGAAAGTGGGATATTCTATTTTCCACAGAATGTCCTGAGAGTTGAATCTCTTCCTCGCTGTTACTTCTTACCCTTGAGACAGTTTTACACTCAAATAAGATCTATCTTTTATACCTTGTACCTGGCCAGAAAGTCCCTTTTATACAATCACAATATTATCACTTGTTTCTTTCCCTTTTGTTCTCACTTGAATGTTTTCTATCATTCCTTAAGTTTATGGTATTTCATAAACTATATGTATGTTTTGAGAAACATGATTGCACCATTCTAGTGGAGTTGTTTCTTTTGAGCAAACTTTACCTTTTAGTTGTCTTATTTCAGTCATGAATTTCATGCCATCAATAGTTAAAAATATTTAATTTCTGGACTGTCGATTACTTGAGGTCAGAAACCATGTGATATTCATTTGTGTTTTCTGAGACAAGAACAGTCCTGAAACATGCCCAACATGAATTCATTAAACTGAACTGATGCTTGTTTTAAAACTACAGGTTTAATGGACTCTCCCCCATGCACTGTGCATAGATACATAAACACTTGAGGCCTTAAGTGAATTCCATGTCTCTGAATTATTCCTGAAAACAACCTAATATTTCTTTTACATATTCTATGTGTTATTTTGCATGAATTTTGTTGGCATTTTTTCTCCCTGTATTCGTATTATAATTTGAAGAGCTTCTGATCAGCCATTGAAAGGAGATTATTATTGAGAAACATCAATGCAACTACATTTAGTATTTTATATATTATTTTTATTCTTAATAACATTACCAAACAAGTATTAGTAAATTATATATATATGAATATTGGAACTCAGGGTAAATTGCATGTTCCAGCCAACATAGGTCTGAAGTAAAAAAATTCATTAGAATTAGATCTGACTGGTTCTAAAGCCTGTGTATTTTTCCTTTTAGTTCTTCCCATTCTATCTGGCTTATTGGTGAAGAAGATAACTTGGCTTTCTATGAGGACACAGTCGGCTGTCGTAGCTGAGTGTGACGACACAGGGGAACAAAACTAATGAACGTCAACTCTTGGTTCTCCCAGGGGATATCTTTATTGTGACTAAAGGTGTGGTAACTCTTAAAATGCTACACTATTTTGGGAAAAACTCTGGCAGCAAGCAGTGGCGCCATGGTAGCTTTAAGGACATGCATAGTTATACACTTTATTTTTGTCATAAAAGACAGAGGAATAAGATAAAGAAGCAGAAGGCAGCTCCCCCTATCCTCACCTATGCCCCAGCAATGGGGTCAGAAAAAATGATTTATCCCTGTCTTTACTATTCTGACCTTCCCTGGACTGTAGTTCCAGGACTACTAGCACCAAAAATAGTCTCAGCCCCTTACTCTAACATTCAAATATATATATTTTCTATTTTGACATAATTCAACCACATTATTATTTGACCTCCTCCTAATCTGATGAAGTAACAAAAACTGAATCATAGTTATTTTAAGAATTCTGATCTCACTTACCATCCATCTATTTAGGTAGTGTCTAAGTTTCTGGGATATAAAGAGTACTGAGGTTGGTGCTGAACAGAGTTAGGATCCATCTCTTCCTCGTAGTCTTTTGGCCATGTCGATCCCTGGTGACAGGTCCATCACCCGCCTGGTCTTCTGTCAGCAAACCACAAAAGTGACAGTAGAGTCCCCATGGAATCCTTCAGATGCAGAAGTCTCTGTGATAACTTTTTGCAAGTCTTGAGTACTTGTGATTCATTCTGCTGCACACATACCATGCTTCAGGAAACTGTGCAGCTTACAAGAAATACTATGCAACCATTTCTTCTCTAAGCTCTAGTTATTTCTGGGCCATACACAGGACATTGGCATATAACCTCTCTGCTCTCAGATAAAAAATATATTGGATTGAGTGTTTCTGGAGGTCTCAGCTTGGAGATGTGCTGCCTTGGGAATGAACCCCTCAGTGCCTGTGTTTGCCTAACTCCCTCCAGCTTTTCTCACCAGCCCAAGAAATAATATTTTGGTCTTTAGGTGGGTAAAGAGGAAATTTTCTCATATATATGATTCTCTGCTCCAAACCTTTGCCTGTCTTCTTACTTACCTTAAGTGTTTAGATTTTTTAAAATCAAAATTCAAGAAAACACCTTTTTCTTTTCTCTCTGGTGTCACATTTATCTCCTAAGATGATAAATCTAGAATGAATGATTTAACTGCATGGTCAGGAGAAAAGGCCAAGTGAAAATGGAAAGAACTGGGGATGTGGGGAAGTAGACAAATGTTTTCAGAATTAACCCCTCTATCCTTCCCTTGACACTTTCTTCTCTGGGCTGCTGGGCTGTGAGGAAATCTACATATAGTAACCAGCCCTGGTATTCCTGACCAAGAAGAGTGATGACAGTAGTGCTTGCTCCACTCACGGTGGATGAAAAGAGTAGTGAATTGGACAACAGGAGGGAAGGTCCATGAAGGAGAGGAAATTCCTTCTATACCTGCCATGTGTCAGGCCTTGGGATTAGCAAGTTTATAATAATAACAGAATATTTGATTGCCATGGAGCAGGTATACTATACCTACTTTCCCCTAGCACGAATGCTTAAGATCCAAACTTAATTGTTTTAAAAACCAGTCATTTCTAAATGCCAAATGCATTTTTTCAGTCACTTTTATCCAACTAACAGTCATTGAGCATCTATTGTGTGAAAGGCATCAGATATACTCATTTTTCCACACATGGATATAAATGGGACAGACAGGGAGAGGAAGGCTGCCCTCTCCACACTCCACATCAGGCTTACGAATGGGGAAGAGCACAGGGAACATAGGCCAGAATAGTTATGAGAAAGCAGAGAGTGAGGAGCAGAGGGGCCCAAGTTGGGTCTGACCCACGTAGGGGCATATCAGGTATATCATGAGAAGGTTTAGAGTCTTCACGCTGAGGGTAACAAAAGCCACTAAGTGGTTTTCAGCCTAGACTAATATGTTGTGACTTAGATTTCTGAAACCTCCCTCTGGCCACATGCAGAAAATGGAGTATAAAAATCATCCCCCAGGAAATCAAGATGGCAGAGGAGTGAGTGGAAGTCACACTTCGAGGACCAATCTGGAATTACAACTGAATTGTGGAGAAATCACCTGGGACAAACAACTGAACTACAGTGAGAAAGAAGCCTTATAACCTCACACAGACAGGAGAATCAGCTTTAGCACAACCTCACTGGTGAGGAGTGTGGTAGAGATTCAAGAAGGTGGGCAGGGTACTCACAGGTGGCAGCATCAGAGGGATATTGAAACGGCCAGCTGGATCCCCCTGAGATAAGTGGGGTCTAAACCATAAGCGGGGATCTCCAGGCTACAGCAGCAGAGCCCAAGAAGTACACAGATAACAGCCAGCTGCAAAAAGCGGCAGGATTGCTCTCTTCCAGAGACCGGCGGCTGGAGTTGCAAAGATCCATTTAAAAGGATCACACATAAATTTTTAGTTGCAGCCTCTTACCCTGGTCTCTTGACAAAGGCCAGGTCAGAGTGGGCTAGAGATGCCGGAGGAGAGACTGGGGAAGGAGGCTTTGGGGAGAGAAAGGAGAGTGTGCCAGCGGGATCCTGGTGCTGACTTCTCCTCGGTATGGCAGCAACCATCTGGCTCAGGACAATCACGCCCCTGAGCAGCAGCAGCATGAGAGGACACAATATTCCTGCCCCCAGGAGGGATTCTGCCCTGCCCTGTGTTGTCTGTAAACCAGCCTGATGAGTGCAGAGTAACTAGATTAACAGCTGAAGGACACAGCCACAGACAGTTGATTCCTAGAAGTTTCGAACAGACTGCCTAAGGTCAGACAGAGTCAACATATGACATCATCGGAGGCAGGTACAGAAAGGAAAAAACAACAGTCTTCTACCATAGAAGTTAACATCACAAAGTCAGGAAATCAAGACAGATCAATATAAGAAGCAGAAGCAAAAAAGAAGAGTCTCACAAATAATGAGAAGACAAAGAAACACTCCCCAGGCGAAGGGAAAGGAGGAATCCCCAGAAAGAGAACTAAATGAAATAGAGACAAGTAAACTATCAGATACTGAACTTGAAACAATGGTTCTAAGGAATGAGCTCAGTGAGCTCAGAGAGAATTACTAAAAACTACAGGGAAACTATGAAGAACTTACTGCAAACTATATCAGCATGAAAAAGGACATAGACACTATCAATAAGAGACAAGAGGAAATGAAGAAAACAGTTTCTGAATTAAAGAAAACAGCAGAAGGAATCAAAAGCAGGCTCGATGAAGCAGACAATTGAATCAGTGAGCTGGAGGATAAGGTAGAAAAGAGTTCCCAGAAAAAGCAAGAAAATGAACAACGACTCAGAAAGAATGAAGAGGCATGTAGGGAAACACAGGACAACATGATACATAATAATATCTGTATAATAGGGATACCAGAAAGAGAAGAGGAGAAGGAAGGGATAGAGAGCTTGTTTGAAAGAGTAATGATGGAAAACTTCCCTAATTGGAGGAAAGAAAAAGTCACACACATCCAGGAAGCACAGAGGGCCCCATTCAAGAGGAACCCAATGAGACCCACTCCAAGACATATCATCATTAAAATGGCAAATATCAAAGACAAACAGAGAATCCTAAAGGAAGCAAGGGAAAAACAGGTAGTAACATACAAGGGAGCACCAATATGGCTAGCAGCTGACTTTCTCAACAGAAACACTACAAGCCAGAAGGGAATGGCAAGAAATATTCCAAGTCATGAAAAACAAAGGCCTGCAACCAAGACTGCTCTACCCAGCAAGACTCTCAGTTAAAATGGAAGGCAAAATAAGGAGTTTCCTAGTCAAAAGAAGGTTAAAAGAATACACTTCCACCAAACCAGCATTGCAAGATATGCTAAAGGGACTGCTTTAAGAAGATGAAGAAAAAGAGTCTATGAATACCCAGTTCCTTTCACAGTCACCAATACTTGCTATTACCAAATTTTTAATACTTATTAATCTGATTGTGACAATGATGTGTTATTTTAATTGTTCCTTTATTATTTGTTGAAACTAAACCTATTTTTGTATATTTCTTGCCTATTTCTATTATTTTTAAAAAGCCTTAAATGAACTTTTGGTATTCTTTATCCATTCTTTGACTAGATGTTTATAGATGTTTTTTCCCTAAAAAAAACAACAAAAAACCACACAACTATTAACCCTTTTTTAGATGTGTTGCAAATACTTTCCTATTCTACTACTTGTCCTTTAACTTTTTGTATATGTATATTACTGTATAGTCTTAAATGTTTAATATGGTCATATTGTCAATATTTTACTTTATAGCTTCTGGGTTTGAATATTTTACTTCAGGGTAACAAAAATATTATTTTGTATTTTCTCCTAAAACTGCTTAGATTTTTACATATTGATTTTTAACTCACCTGAATTTTTTTTGTATAATTTGTGACATAGGGGTCTTTATTTGTTTTATTTCAAGTCATAGTGGTCCATGCATTTTATTTGTTGAATAAGTCTTATTTTCCCCATTGATTTGAAATATCAATTTAATCATGTATTGTATTGTTAGGCAGATATATATGTTTGTTTCTAGAATGCTCATGTTATTTCATTGATCTACTTGATTATTTCTGTGCTGGTGTCATATTGTTTTAATTGCTGAGATTTTATAATGGATTTAAATTTTTTAATATTTTGTAATGGATTTTGACATTCAAAAATAAATAAATAAAATCAACCTGCATTTTAAAAAAAAGAAAATGGAGTACATGAGTATTCAGGGGGAAATGAAGATCAGTCAGGAGGTCAGCACAATTATCTAAATAAAAAGTGATGTGGGCTGTTAAAGAGAAGGGAAGGAGTCAAAGGTACTTAGGAGATGAAAAATGCACACTGGATATTGACGGATATTGAAGATGCAGGTGAGGGAGAAAGAGGAGTTCCTTTGGGAATCACTCTTTCATCATTTCCTTTTCTATAAGTCATGACCAAGGCTGCATATAATGAAACAAGCAAGCACAGGAAGTTAGTGGCTTACAATCTTGGAAGGAAATATGACATAATGTTAAAAACAATCACTCACATTTATTAACACTTAATAAGTTCTAAGAGTTTTGTATACATTAACTCATTCGATTTTTAAAATGATCCTAGAAGGATCATACTAGGGTAATATATCATAATCATTTTATAAAATTAGTTTATAAAACTCACCATTTTAGTTCCCAAAACTATTGGTCTGAGTGACATTTTTGGCAATACAACTGGAACAAATCAAAGGCAAAGTGGTAGGAGACAGAGATTCCCAATTCAATTTACCTCTGTGGCTATGTGTGTTTGGATGAGTCAGAGTTTCTGGAAAATGAAAAAGTTCTTGAAGATTAACGGGGCTGACTAGACTAATAATGAACCTGGAGCTAGATGTCTAAATAATCTCTTCACTATAGTTTAAATAACATCAAGAGAAAGATGAGAAGAGGGAAATTATTCAGGTAAGTAAGACAAATGACATAGCAGCTGTCACATTAGGTTGTATATATTTTGCCATTCAAAGGACTGCAAAAGTCAAGAGTAGTGAACAGTTTGTAAATTCATTACACAGTATTATTTTACTATCTTCTGAACATTAGCAGGCATTAGCTTTGTCTCTATAGAGCCCAATGAATGTAGTAGTGCCATCTGGACAGGATTCAATTATTTATTAAATTCCAAAAATTACTCCCCTGACAATGTTAGTAGTATTTAATGATATGGAATCAAGGTGAACAAAAGAAGTAAATTTGAAGGAATACTAACATGAAAGAGTTAACCTGTCTTCCCGCTCCGTTGACTATCCCATTAACCTTTTCCCAATATTATAATTTTATTTTTTAATTTTTTAAAAAAGATTTTATTTATTTATTTTTAGAGAGAGGGGAAGGGGAGGAGAAAGAGAGGGAGAGAAACATCACTATGCAGTTGCCTTTCACACACCCCCAACTGGGACCTGGCCTGCAACCCAGACATGTGCCCTGACTGGGAATCAAACTGATGACCCTTTGGTTCTCAGACCAGCACTCAATCCACTGAGCCACACTGGCAGGTGCTCAGTATTATAGTTTTAAGGAAGACTCCCCTGCTGTTTCTTCCTTTTCCCTCTAAATCCATAGCAATCTAGTTCTTAACGCTCTACTGCCATCTGTTCTTGAAGGATACCATGGAGAATGGCCTCTCTCAGAGAAGGTTCATTATTTGGTTTGACTTCCGTACAATATTTGCTAGCTTCTTGTCTCCTTAAATTCAAGTCATCTCAGGAGAATAACCCTGGCCTTTAGTTTAGGCTCTGTCTCCAGGGCTGTGACCTAACTTTCCTGGGCCCTGGGCACTTTTGCCTTTGTGGTCCATTCCTTCATGAAAGCATATGTAAAAACTATATTTTACAACTGTATCGCTATAAAGACTAATAAATACCAAATATTATATTTGACCTAAAATTGCTTGTGTTTCTTCTGACTTTAAAATAAATTGAAGCACTGGGTGATCAGTCCCATGACATCAGAGAATATGTTTCCTTATGTACTACTCTGTTTCCAGCACTTAGGAGAATGGCTACTATGGAAAGTCTTTAGTGTTTATTGGATGAATGGATAAATGAATGACTTTCTCTTTCTTTTTGGGTCCCTTTCCTTGGCTTTGGTAACAACTCTTTTTCAGTCTTCCCTTTTTCTCCATTTTTGCCCCCTCTTCTTCCATCTTCCTTTTAAATATAGTTTTGATTTCTCTCCAGAGTTCCAGGCTCACACTTGCAGTTGCAGGATATTTTTCCATGGTTCTCTCCACAGTGTCAACCTCTCAACATGCATAAAACAAACTCACCAGCTTCTCCTGCTCTCACTAATATTATTATTATTATCTTTCAAGTTTTTCATGCTTGGTAAATAGAAGTTTTTTTTTCAGATTCCCCTTCTATTTTATACCAGATCCATTTTGTGCCCAGAGTTCCCTAATCCTGTCCTTACCATTCCAAGTTCCTCTGCCTGGTGTTCATGTTGCCACTACGCTTGCCTAGACCTTCAGGAAGCCCTGCTATGAATACAAGTGTGCTGATCTCACAGCCAGCCTCTGGGGACTCCTGTCTTTCCCTTACCTAGTCTGGTCATCACATTTCTTTCTAGAAAATTCCCTTGGTTAAAATATTTGGTTGATGCTCATTTCATGCAAAGTAAACTCCAACCCCCTTAATTTGATATTCAGCGTCTTGATTTCAATTTACATGTCTAGCTTATTCCCACCCCTCATACTGACCCTTTGTTCCTGCCACACCACTCCACTTGATAATTCCTGAACACACAGACACTATAATTTTCTGCATTTTCTTTTCAAACTACTCTTTCTGCCTAGAAAGCCACACTCCCCCTCCCAATACATCTGTGTCTGAATGCGCCACTGGAGCGGAGATGCTGGCAGGTAGCAATTAGATCTTAACTCCATGCCACTCTCTGGTGCTATCATAGAGCTCTATGTGGAGGAAGAAATAAGTAGCTGTTTCTTCATTTGAACTTAAAATGGACAAAAAGAAAGAAACACAAAGAGCATTGGCTTCTAACATGGTATCATACTGTATGTCAAACATGACAATTTTAACTTTTTAAAAGAAGTAAAAGCAATAACCAAACCACCATAGCCAATTCAGGTAAATCTACTTATATCAGTATCAATCTAGCCTTTACAACCATTTAGCGTGACAAACTCAGGCAAAGTTAATTTCAACCTGGATGAATATTTCCATTGCAGAGTTTTAATCTAATCAACTGAAGTAAATTAATCAGAAACATCTGCCTTGTCTCAAGAAATGCCTTGATCACTAAACCAACTTTAATGAAACAAGCAACTAATTATATTATCCTTCTAATACAAGACAAGGAAAGGTTAGGGTACAGAAGGAATAATGCACTTTCATGTAAGAAAACACATATAATAATAATGCAACCATCTGAGGATTTGGAGATGACCTTTGTAATTAAAAGGAGAAACAAAATAAAAGGTAAACCTGAATTTTTTCCTTATTTTATTAAAAAAAGCACAAATTTTTTGTGGGAATTATGGATAGCTTAAGCAAATAAGACTAAGAAAATGAGAATAATAATAATCCTACTACCCAGGGAAAATCAGTCTAAATTTTTTTATAGAGATGGCCAGTCATTCTTTTGTTTTGGCCTTTCTGTGTACATGTCTTTGAGCATGTGTGTGCATGGCATGGAAGGTATGTTCATTGTGTGTGTTTGCATTTGTAAGATCATCTATTCTGTGTGCAAAATGGAATTTAAATCATAATATACATAATATATGATGTCCTTATTTTTGACAATATGCCACACAAATATTCCCACACACTAAATATTCTTCTATAACATTGTTCTTAACATCTAAATAGTAATCTATTTCATTATTGTTATATACCCAGAATGTTTTCAGTCTTTTAATCTTGTAAGTAGTGCTTAGAAAAGAGCCTTATACTTTCTCATATATATATATATATATATATATATATATACACACATACACACTATTTTTTAAATTTCCTTAAGGTAAATCATTATGTGTGCAATTTCAGGACCACATATACAAAATATTGTCTTTTAATAATATGGTCAAATTCTTCACAAAATTTCATATCAAATTACACTGAAATTGGCATTCTATGGGCGTGTCTACATCCTCACAGTCTTACACAAGGCCAAAATTCAGCCTTGAGAACTAGCTCATTTTCAGGTGGTTTTGTGATTTTTCTAAGGATCCCCACCCAGCAAGGTCTTGGGAAGCCTGTTGAGCTTAGCCCTTGGTGGTAGGGGGGAGGGGTTCCAATATTTCCCAGCCATTTAATTCAAATTTAGCTCCATATTCCATTCTCCTATATTCCCAGAACTATGCTAAATGGTTCCACTTGCTTTATCCCATCTTACTTTACCGAGAGTCCTATGAGATAGAAAGGTTGTTATTCCGAGGAGAGCACTTTAGAGTTCTGGGGGCATCACAGTCAGATCACTTTTCTTGTTACATGAAATAATTTGTTAATTTTACCAGTTGCTTCAAAGAATTGGCAGGAAACATGCAGTCTGCAGTGAGTTCTTTCTTGGGGTTAAGCCCAGCTTTATGCAGCTAATTTACTACCATACGAAATTTGGGAATTAAAGAGTATAATTTAGAGTGAGGGCTCAAAGTAAATACTCAGTGTAAATATTGTCACTGAACAACAGCACGCAGGTCCAGCTCATTATAAGGAGGTCTCTTAGTCAATGCTGAATAATTGGCATTCTGTCCCCAATTACATTATTTGCTTATGGAATAAATGGTCTTCAGTAAGAACTATTCTTATATAGTTCTAAAATTGCAAATTATACCTGTATATTTTTTTTTCAAAGCTAATAGCTATGAATGTGCTTTGAATCTATTTTTAAGAACATTGCTTTACATGTATCACATTTTAATGAGAATCATCAGCACCTGAACATTTGCTTTTTAAACATGATTTTAGAGAGAAAGAAACATCGGCTTGTTCCACTTATTTATGTGAATAAATATTGGTTGATTCTTGTATGTGCCCTGACAGTGGATTGAATCTGCAACCTTAGGGTATCAGGATGGTGCTCTAACCAACTGAGCTACCTAGCCAGGGCACCAGTACTTGACCTGTAAAGGCTGGAAGAACTTGTCATTAGTTTAGAAATAGAAAAGCTAAAATAGCATAAATCCATGGGCATAGAAGAAACTGAGTTAAGGAGGGTTTTATTTATTTATTTATTTAGAAAGATTCACATCTAAATATATCACTAATAAAATTTAAAAACAAGTACTGGTGAGGATGTGGAGAAAGGGGAACCTGTTTTCACTGTGGGTGGAAACTCAGACTGGTGCAGCCACTGTGGAAAGAAGTGTGGAGATGCATTTAAAAATTAAAAATGGATCTGCCTTTCGACCCAGCGATCCCACTTTTGGAATACATATCTAAGGGAACCCAAAACATTAATTCAAAAGAACATAAGCATCCCTATGTTCATTGCAGCATTATTATAATTGCCAAGAAATGGAAGTAGCCCAAGTGCCCATCAGTAGAGTGAATAAAACAATTATGGGACAGTTACACAATGGATTACTACTCAGCTATAAAAAAAGAAGAAAGTTTTACCCTTTGCGACACTATGGATGGACCTGGAGAACATTATGCTAAGTGAAATAAGTCAGCCAGGGAAAGACAAATGCCATATGATTTCACTCATATGTGGAATGGAATGAACAAGCTGAGCTAACAAGCAAAGTAGAGACAGGCTCCTAGACAGAGAGCAGGATGACAGCTAAGGGGGGAGTGGAGGGAGGGAGGGTAGAAGGACTGAGCAAAAAGAAAAAAGGATTCATGGTCATGGACAACAGTGTGGTGATGGGGGAGAGGATGGGAATCTAAGGGGATTAAATGGTAATGAAAAAAATAAAAAATTAAAATAATTTGTTTTCTAAATTCAGATCATACTCTAATAACATTACAAAAATAAATAGTATTCTTTCTTTAAAAACAGTTTTGTCTTCACAGTGCTGAAAATGTTAGATAAAATAGTATTACATTATTTAGAAAAAAGTAAGGATACTATTAATAAAATTTTAAAACTTTTTAAAATCCGAAAAACATAAAAGAATATGATCAGCCTGTGTAATTTATTTTCAGGAATTAGAGACAGCACTCCAGCTTTTAAAAAGATAATCTTCTCTACTCAACAGTTAATACCTGTCATTTTGTCACTATGAAGAAGTAAATTAACATAACTGAGCACTTTTGTGTACCAAAGTTTTCATCATATATTTCCTCCATAGATCTTCAGGACCTAAGCCCCACATGCCCTGCTGTTAGAAGAGGAGAAGGAGAGATGAAAATGATACCTTTCTGGCCTTGACAACCAGTCAGTCTCAGTTATAACAGAAGATGAAGCAGTATAGAGAGAGAAACCATATTCTATGCCTAGGAGTCACGCCCCTTTTCCAGACTCCCATGGAACAGTATAGATTTCTTGTTCAAACCACTGATATACTAGAAATGGTACCGGGAAAACCCTAAAATTTGAGCCATGGGCAGGACAAGCTCATATAAGCAGCCTAAGAACCTGCCCATGAAAAGTTCAAAGCTGAAGTGTGGGGACGCACAAGCTCACTCAAGGCCAGAGGCTCAGAAAATCTGGGCCACTCCCAGCAAGTCATTCTCCTGCTCACCTTGCATGGCCTCTACCACTAAGAACGAGTCTTTTTGGAGGGAGCTAAGGACAGAGAGAATTGTGGGGAGAGAAGACAGAGTCTGAGAGGTCCATCTGAAGCTCCCTGGGTTTCCCTGAGTTCCCACAGATGAGGAAATGTTTGCAGGGAAGGTGGCTGAGAACTGACAGCTAGAGAACTCCCTGAGAACATTTTTGGTTTACTAGCCAAAGGTCCCTGAAGCAGAAGCTGCAGCTGGAAGTCCCAAATGAGGTCCAGAAAGAGGACACAGGTAAGACTTAAAAAATCAGTACACAATGCAGGCACAGATGAGGCCAAGTTCAGAGCAAGCTCCATGGAGAAGGCCCCACAGTAGCCTGAGAGAGAGAATAGGAAGCAGGTTACTTCCATTGAGGGAGATACAATAGATAAGCCCAGAGGCCAGAAATTCCTCCATAATACTGGAGTCTCACACAAAAGAGTCAGGAAGGGAAGGCAATAGAAAAACTTCAGATTTAACTAAGTATGTGCCCAAGAGGGAGTGAGTTTAAACCAGAGTCATTCAATTATCAAGAAGTGACAAGATTGAAAGTTTTGGCATCCAAGAAAAATGGGAGCTTCTGAGCTAAATTAAGTTCAGTGACAAAGAAACAACAAATTTACATGTTAGCCCTAACAATATTTAGTCCATGGAATCATACTGACTAAACCAGATAAGAAAGCTCATTCCTTAATAGACACAAGTTTTATGGTCTTCTAGCTCATCAATACCACATGTCAAGTCTCAAATATTTTCTTTATTTCCTTATTTAACTATTTACTGAGCATGAATAAGTATAACAGCTTGTGTCCCCAAGAAGACTGGAGAAATAAGATTGGTGAAAGAATAAATAATAGGAGGTGATGGGTCCTACAGAAGAGGGAGCTGTTGGGCACAAAGGAAAGGCTACTAAATCCTGAAAGAAGAGGTATTATTCAGAGAAGGCATCCAAAAGGATTCCATATCACTTGATGTCATGAGCATAGGTTTGTGGTACAGTCTTTCCTATAAGTCAGCTGGGCAACTGCTCACTAGCTGCCTGCTGAGCAGCCTGCCACCAAGGCATAGACAGGAGTCAAACAAGGTAACTATGATGTTCACTCAGCTTTTACTGAATGCAGGTTCACTCAAAGTAGAAAATCAAACTACACTAATATCCTACTCACACTCTAACAATCTTAGAGAAATATAACACATAATGGAGGATAACGAACCTGAGTCCTAGAGTCTCAGTCTGCGAGTCCGGGAGACAGCATGGTGGCCAAGGGACTTGTCGGCATCTTGCAAGGAAGGATCTCCAGAGCCAGGTGAGCAGTGGGACAGATGAAATCCCCAATTCAGCCGGGCAGAGCCTCAGGCAGCCGGTGCTGGGAGCAGCACTGGTGTGTGGAGCTCAGAGGTCTCAGCGGTGGTCCGGAGCCAGCCTCAGTTATACCTTGAAAGTGGTGCACTCCACCCTTCTGGGTCTTTTGATAAATGCCTTGGCACCCCTGATGCCAAGTGAGGAATTTTCCCATGAGTCTATGGGTAATACATGGCTGTTCTCTTTGACTCCCCTGATGTCAAGTGGGGAATTTGCCCAGGAGCCCATCCCAGGGTGGTCCTGCTCTGCAGACATGACTGTTTTGATCACTTGTGCAAATATCTTAGGTGTGCCTCCTTGCCAGATGTGTCTGCTCTGACTTAGGTAGTTTCTCTCTTGAACCAAAATCTCATGGCTGGCTGACAGCCATTTTGGTTCACATGAGTAACACCACTTTGTTTAATACACTTTATGCTATTTTGACAGAACCAATGCCATTTTATTGGTCTTGCTCTCAACACTTAAGCTGAATTTTAATAAATAAGACCAGTAATTAGCCAGCCAGTTGAAGTTGAAGAGTAGTGGAGGACTCATTCCAGAAAGAAGAAATAGCATATACAAACATTGAGAATCAGGCAAAGGAGAGGCAGATGCTGTGGTAGGGGTCCCCAAGGTAAATGGCAGAGATGTGGGACAAAGCAAACCAAGTAACACAATCGGTGTATATAGAGAAACCATATTCTATGTCCAGGAGTCTAGGAGCAAGAAGCTAGTTAGGTAAGCAAAGCCCAAATCATCATTGTAAGCCAGACTTAAGAGACTGAGACTTTCAATAGGGAAGTGTTATGACTAGCTATCAGGCAATACAAAGGATGCAATGGCAGGTACATTGATGCTCCATGTGGTATTTTTGCTACTGAGGCAGGAAGCATCACCTTTGCAACAAGTATATCAGATCACTTTCAATGTGCTTTCACCTGTCACTTGCCTCTTCATTTACTTTGGCTCAAGTCCTTTGCAGATGGACTTTGCTTTTTTTTAATGACCTTTTAAAGAAACATGAAGTTAATTATGATTTGTATTGAACAACTGTACAACTGTGCAGGGGGGTTGTTTGTTTATTTCCCTTTCTCTAGCGTTCAGCTTTAAGAGGTTTCCACTTGTTTCTTAGCTTTTGAAGGGTTTAGAGACTCAAAGGTTGTGCCTTCTTCATTTCCTACAGAGTAGGGAAAAGAGTGAAAATATTGGGAACACAGTGGATAGAAATGTCTAGTTTCTAAACTAGGGACCAATTGGAAAATTGTCAACAATCCAGTGTAAAGTTTGTCTTGTTCTCTCATCTCCTAAAAAAAAAAATACTCTGTGGTGTGGGTGTTACCAGGTGCTCGCAGACTCTGAGATGATTTGGACTTTTTTCTTCTCATCTCTTTTCCTTGATAAATATTTAATCTTCATAAAAGGCAAGACAGACTAGAATAGATGAGGGTTAAATAGAAAAACATTTTCTCAATGCACCCAAATTAGGGAAGGGGTAGTTGAAAGTAGAAAAGGAATGTTCCTGCCTAGTTTGGCACAAAATCCAAATAGAAATGCAACCTGGTGTTTTTTAAGTATGGCAGAAAACCTCATTTGTTTCTGAGACTCCTTTAAATCAAAATTTGAAATACCTCTGGCTAAACAGGGCTAAAGCGTACCTTTGTACTTTCTGTGCAATAAGAGCTTACAAAGCAATGTAAAAATGTAAGCAAGGAAAATGCTTAAGGCTCAAAACTATTTTAAGGCAATTTAGAAAACCACTTTATATGTAAATTTTGTCCTGAACACTGAATATGATCATAAATTATCTATTTATTAAAGTAGTTACTTGACATAAGGGTTCCCCTTCCTATCCACCAGCATCTTCACAGATTGTACTTAATGTATTTGAAAGAAATTAAGTAAACTTTCTTACTGTTCTAAAATCAAAAGTTTTCCCTTATGACATTAATAGTCATCAAACTCTGCTTGGCAAAGAATTTGCAGATTAAGCCATAGAAAGATAAGTGAAGCCAGGTGAGTAAGTGAAAAATTATACAGCTCACCAAAGAAGTCCACTGTACGTGTAGGCCAGGGACATGCCAACCACAGTAAGACATGTGACAGTCTTTAAAAAATTAATGCAAACCAAATATAAGCTATTTTTGATATGTGAAATAGTAAATTTTCTTATTGGTTAAACCAGTTCCAGTGAGGTTTCTTTGTTACCTGAAGCCCAGAGCATCCCAGCTGATCTACCTGCTTTCACTAAGAGTTAATGAGAAGAAACAAAATATTCCAAAAAAAGTCACTGTGACTGAAAACTTGTCAACATAATCTTTTATCACATGGCTTGCTGTAATTTTATTGTTTATGTAAGACATGCTTGCTATACAAAATTTTATTTGTGCATCTGCTTCACAAAATGTTTATTACAGAAAATTCAGTCTGTTCACTTACAAAAAGTAATAAATAAGTTAGCGCTCATTTATTCTGTCAATTATGTTGAACTTGTAAATAATAACAGAGTTTCCCATTTCATTTGTCTGCTGGTAAATGCCAGTGCTACAAGGGACTGTGGAGATTATTTGGTCTGAGTGTCTACCAAGTATTTACTTGACATAAGGGTTCCAAGCCATTGATAGTGGGTTCAGTGGTTGCCCTTCAAAGGATCTGTCCATGCCCCAGTCCTCAGAAACCGTGGATATTTACTGAATATGGTAAAAGAGTGAGTTTTATCTTATATGGACAAAAGTCTGAGTAAGTTAAGGATTTTGAGAGGAGGTGTCTATACTGGATTATCATGGTGGGCCCTGATCCGATGAATGCTGTCCTTACAAGAAACGGGGAGAGGAAGGTTACACAGACCGAAGAGGAGGAAGCCACCGATATAAGCACAGAAAGAAACTGCAGTGGTGCAGCCATGAGACAAGGGATGCTGGCAGCCGCCAGAAGCTAGAAGAAGAAGCTCAGCCCTAGCAACATGTTAATTTTGGACTTCTGGCCTCCAGAACTGGGAAAGAATAAATCCGTGTTGTTTTAAGTTACATAGCTTATAGCAACCTGTTAAAAAAAATGCTAGGAAACTAATGCAGTGTCTCATTTTACAGATAAACAAACCCATTGAAGTCACCCTCTCTAGTCACACTATATGCTAGTGACAGAGTTGGAGTTGCAAACCAGGCTGGCCCTTCGCCTGGCCCTCTAAGTTAGCACCCAAGCCACACCAGTGTCCCCCGCCTCCATCTTACCTCACCCTTCTACTGCATTTCACAGAGTTGATCTTTTTCTCCTTTCCTGGGATCAATGACACCATGCTCTTCAGATTTCCCTTCTTGCTCTGACCTCATTTTGTCTCTTATGTGTTTGTTTCTTTTTGCTTTTGTCTCATTTTTTGGTCTGTATCCACCTTACATGTTTTACTCTGAAGACTGGACTCCCGGCTTCCCTTTCCCATTCTTAACACTTCCCTGAGGGACCCCATTCAATCTTAATTTGCAAGAACCTCCTGTAACTCTCAGTTGTGTTATTTTATATCATTGACTTCTCCTCTGAAATCGTAACAAATGTTTGCACTGATCACTGGATGGCTAGCCCTTCTCAGATGTCCCACGGCATCTCAACTGTAACACATTGGAAACTGAACTCCCATTCTTTTCCCACAAGCCTGTTCTTCCTCCTCCTTTCCCTGCTTCAGTTACCTGTACCCAACCCAGAAATTTTACAATCATCTTACAAGCCTCTCTCTCCCTCAGCATCTACAAATGTATCTGCATCTCTTTCCACTAACCACTGCTCTGGTAAATGATCTCATTAACTTCCGTCTATAGAACTGAAGACTAGAGAACAATAGAAAATAACATTTAATTTGTTTATTTTTTTTTAAGTTCCACCTCTGTATGCCTCTCAAGTAAACTCCATTATTTAAATCACTGCTGTAACAAATTACCACAAACCTGATGGCTTAACCAACACATCCATTAAAGGGTCGTAGTTCAGAAGTCTGATGAGTCTCCCTGGGTTAAAATCAAAGTGTCAGAGCTGTGTTCCTTTCTGACAGTTCTAGGTGAGAATCTGTTTCCTTGACTTGTCCAGCTTCCTGAGGCCACCTGCTTTCCTAGGCTCATGGTCCCTTCTTCCATCTTCAAAGCCAGCAAGGACATTAGAGTGAATCCTCACACTGTCATCTGTCTGGCTCTCTCTCTCTCTCTCTCTCTCTCTCTCTCTCTGTTTCCCCCCCCTCTATTACTTTTAAGGATGCTTGAAATTGCATTGGGTCCACCCTGATAATCCATGATAACATCTCTAACTGAAAGGCAGCTGGAGAGCAACGCTATTACCCTTTGGCATGTAGAATGACACACTCACAGGTTCTGGGACTTAAAACATGGCCTCTTTGGGGGTCATGATTCTGCCTACCACACCTCTCATCACCATGATCACTGAGCCTGACCTAGTTTCAGCCCTAATTTACTGTCTTCTACTACAAAGTGGCCTTCCTGTCTCTAGGTTTTCCTTTATACTCAATCCTCTATACTGCTACTAGTTATCTTTATGAAACAGAGATTCAGTTATACCATTGTGCTTTATCTCCACCCCTATTGCCCACAGTTACCTTGGACTTAGTTGCCTCCCCCTGTCTAGTCTTCCCAACTTCCTTCTGCAGGCCCTGCTCCTAATGTAACACATATCACACACTTGAATCTGCTGTTTCTCAAGCACGGCGTGTACTCTGAACTTTCTCTCTTGTTGTTCCCCTTTCTGGCATAACCATTTTTCTTTCCTCATATAGCTCCAAAGCACTTTCACCTGGAAACTCACATAAACTATTACCTTTTTTTCTTTTTTTTGGAATGTTATAACCTCCCCACAACCTGAAACAACTAATTGCTTCTCTACGTATCACTTATCCCATAGTACTGTGGCTCTTAGTTTCTCTTTCTCTCTCTAAGCTAATCAGTGAATGCATTGTCCACCCATTTATCCACTCATTCTATACAGGTTTGCCGAGCACCTACTATTTGCTAAAAGTAAGAACAATAAACATGAATAAAAAGGGATCTTTGTCTTCAAGGAAAACATAGTCTCTTGGAAGAGTTAGACCTGGAATCAGACAAAATCCATGGTTCCTGTTTTAAAATATAAAAATATATTGTTAGCAGTGAAAATAATGAAGATCAAATTTGATCTGGCAGATCAAATAATTCTGTGAAGAAACTTAAGGAAGGCTTCAAAACCATGATATTTAATTTTGTTCCTAGAAAATATATAGAAATGCTACACATAACCAAGGTAAAGAAGCTATGTCTTGTGTTCTTGTATTCCCAATGAGAAGATGTTTGTTAAATTAAATGTTGAATGAGGAGAATTTGGGGATTTGGATGGCATGCAGGGGGTTGCTATTAAGTGGAAAATAAACCTGGAATAGGAGAGCAGGTGCAGAAAGGGGTTTTTCAAAAGGTAGGACTCAGCACCATTCAAAATGTGGCCTACAGGCCACTCCCCTGGTGTTTGTGGTGGGGGGCGGTGGCTAACAAGCAGAGACCTGGGCCGTCCTGCTCACCTGCTGATCAGGACCTCTGCATCTCTTGAATGCACTTGTGTGATTTGCATCAGCACACCAACATTTTAGAGCCGCCAACCTAAACTGAGAAGGGTAAATTGAAACTGTAGAGTAAGGTAAGCAGAAAGTTTCATTAGAACTAACAGAAAGATACCCAAGGTGCCCACATTTTGTAAAATTCATTCAACAAATATTAACTTACAACAGTTATGTCTTGGGTCTTGTTCTAGGCACAGTGGTGAAAAAAACCCATTAAATTATACTTCTAGACTCAAGAAGCATACCTTTTTATGGAGAACTGGAATAAAGCAATTACCTAGAAGATCAGCTTGTTTGGTAGAAGGTAAGTCCAGGAGATCCATGAAGAAGGACCATGGGGATGTGGCCTGAGGGCTGTGAGAAAGCCAGCATGTGAAGGTCGGGGAGCAGGAGTCACATGGGAAAGAGCAGGGCAGGGTCAGAGGGCAAGAAGAGCTCAGTTTGCTGCCTACTGGACAACATGAGGTCAAACTGGCTTGATGTTAATGTGTATGGAGAAAAGTAGAATGGGGTGTGATTGGAAAAGTGGGTAAGAGATGAATTCATCAGGGCTTTGGGTGACTGGCTGTCTTGGTTGGTGGTGATGAAGAATTTCTTGGGACACAGGAGTTTGTGTAGTAAAACAGGAAAGTCCCAGGCAAATCGGGACATGGCCTATGGATGGTCACCAGAGGCCAAGGGAAGGTATTTGGGTTAGAAGAGCAATGAGCTCCAATTAAAATGTTTTAAGTAGATCTAAAGTATGATACAATTTATATTTCCAAGGATCACTCATACATCTTGGTGGAGATTTATTGGGAGAACAATCGTAAGAGGGTTTGCCGAGCTGTAGGTGAAGACGATTGTTGTTGGACCAGGTAGCAATACTGGAGATGGAGAGAACCAAATAGGTTGAAGATATGTTTTCAAAGTAGAAAGAGCCCTGGCTGGGTGGCTTAATTGGTTGGAGCATTGTCCTGTCGTACAACAAAAGGTTGTGGGTTCGATCCCCAGTCCGAGCAGATGTAGAAGGCAACCAATCAATGTCACTCTGTCTCTGTTTCTCTCTCTTTCTCTGTCCTCCCTCCCCCCCTTCCTTTCTCTCTCAAATCAATAAATGTGTCCTCAGGTGAAGATGAAAAAAATAGAAAAAAAAGATGTTGCTGGTTACTTAGAGGTGAGAATAAGGAAAAGGAAGAATCCAGGATGACTATGGTACTGCCTTTCACTGGAGTGGGTAGCAGTCAGAAAGCCACAGCGTCTTCCTGGAAGCCTCCGTGGGCAGTTTACATCTATAGATCGGGAACACAGAAGCCAAGTCAAGGCTGGGCTAATGACAAAGTAATGGAATTGAGGAATTCAATGGGTTTCGTTGCTGGCTGTCACACACTTCAGCACCCTCTGGCTGCATGTCTCCTCGGAGGTTGGTCTCTGTGATTGCCCTCATATCCACATTTCCCCTGCAGTACAGGACTGACACTGACAGACGGCCTTGCTCCGCCCCACATCTGCATCCCGAGGCGAGGGCAGCCCACACGGTGACCCTTGCCTGAGTTCACAGATGAACCTATCGAGAGGACATCTTTACAGTGATTCAGTGACCAAGATTCACTTTAAGAATTCTTTGTGTTCAGCCTTCAGCCTAAAAGAAGGAGAGGAATGGGATGCAAGAATTCATGTCTTCCTTTAGAATTTAGCCATTTCTGTGTGACACGAGGCCACAGCTGAATGACAGAATACTGAACCTGCATACATGCATGCATGTTGTATGAAATCTGGAATCATTGTTCTTTTGCCTAATTTTTTTTTCCCTGAGAACACAGATCAACAAGATTTTGTTAGTTTTCACAGAGATGAAATAGGAACATGTCCAAATGGCATGACTACAAAGACTAAGCTCACAGTATCAAATAAAAAATAAAAATGAATCCCGTCACCTCCCAGAAACAGCCACCATTCTAGATATCAGTTTGAATAATATTTAAATGGTTTCCAAAATAATTTCTCAAGGTAAAGTTGAATAACTTTACCTTTCTTTGTGTTTTTGTGGGTTTTTTAAAGTTATTCTGGCTTGCCTGTGTTTTAGCTCACAACATTCATCCAAATCAGTTTTCTTTCCTCAAAGACGTCTCTCCTCCACTGCCTCTCTCTGTATTTTGTTGGATCCAGTGGTCAAAGTGATATCCTGGACTGGATTTAAATCAATATGCCTTCCGTCTTCTTACCTGCCCACCTGCAGGGCTTGTTGGTTAGACACAATTACAGGAACAAATGAGGTGTTTCCCTTAATAATAGAGCTTACTTAAAAGATGATTCTTCAAATGAACTTTTAAGCTAGAAAATTATACCTGTGGAATTTCAACCAGCAGGACCGGTTTATTACTAGTAAGATAATTTCTGTTATTTTCAGTTTTAACTTCAAGGTTTTGAAATTCAATCCTAAACTCAAAAACACATAGCTTTCTAGTTGAGGTAGAAAAAGCAATGCTTTGCTTCCCCCGTGTGGCAGAGTTGGGTATTTCACAATGTAGAAACCAGATTTACATCCAAAAAAAAAAAAAAAAGGAGGAAGTAAGACAATCAAGAGACTTATATTTTTTATTTTAAATTACCCATATCATGACTTTCTCTTTTGGACAAAAAGGCTACAGTGAAAAAAAAACAACCAATAGCTATTTTATAATATCCTTAGAGAAATTTTCTTATTTTTCTTCTAAATTTCAAAAGTCAGTGAGCTGCCTTCTATAACTATAAAAATAGAGAACATTAAGGTTTCTTTTTAGTTCATGCAACACTCAAGGGTAAGTCAACCATAAGTTCATCTCTCTCTTCAGGTCTTCTATTTTATAAAATGACAAAAATAATATTTTAAATAATATCTATTTAAATAAAGAAAATTTCCTATTCACCAGAAAATGGTGTGTATAGCATGTGGAAAATGGAACTTTGGATGTCCTGGGACTAGGGTCAGCACCACTTACTTGGGAACTCTTTCCCCTGACCCCGAGCCTGAGGGCAGGCAGCCAGGTCTCTCAGGTGATCTAAGGTGAGATGTAGGAGATATGGCAGGAACAACACTTAATGTAGGGGATCCCGGGAGAACCACACTGAGATGCACCATTTTCCTGAGCCTCTCTGTTCTGAGTGCTCTTCCTGGGCCAGCACTTGGGCATCCCTGGGAGCTTGTTGGAAATGTATCATCTCAAACTCCCGCCAGACTCTACAGGCACAGAGGCTGCATTTTAAAAAAAAATCCTCAGATGATTCCCATACACTTTATGTTTGAGAACTATGGGCTAGAACAAGTAAAACAACCAAGATCCACCCATTGAGAATGAGGTGTGGCAGTTAGAGAGAATAACCGTGATAAAAATGGGAGCCCCAAATTAAAATTAACAAAAGGAGCATCCAGTGGCAGGTGGAGGTTTACGATCGGGTTCCCAGGGGCAGTGTGGTCACTTCAAAGGGGAGAAGAAGCAGGCGTTCACTTAGTGGTGATTATTAATTCTCCTGAGTTATCCTGGAGAAGTCATCCGAAGAGCGGTAGTGGTAGTAGAACAGCACTGGTAAAAGCAATGGCGATGAACACGTATTGAGCACAAAGCACTGCTGGGCCTGTGCTGAGGGCTTTATGTGCATTGTTTAATTGGACACTTACAACAACATTTAAGGTGGCGTAACTGGTGTATAATGAGATGAACACTGTGCCCAAATCAAGCAACTCCAAAGTGAAAAAAGCAGGATTTGAGCACAGATTCTTAGTCTAACATGCACTAAGGCAAATTTGTACCAGAACATATGCTAAAGAAGCAATTCTCCAACTTTTGTGTATGTATAAAATATTCTTAGATGTTTGTTAAAATACAGAATCCTGAGCTCCAATGCTACACTTCTGAATCAAGGAGTCTACAGTAGGACCGCAAATCTGCTTCTTAACTGTTATTTCCAGGTGCTCCTGAGAAAAGAAGTGCAAAGATGACCCTTGAAGAAATACTGTCCCAATGACAATAGAGAATGTTTGCTTTAATCTGCTCTATGGATTCAGTTTACATGTGAGACATCATATACACAAAAGGTTCTAAAAATTGATCTTAGCTTAGCCTTCGAAGTCCTTTACAACCCACTTCCCAGACCCACCCCTGCCATGCTCAGCCTGGGACTCTGAATTCCGTAGGGCAGCTCTTGTTTGTACTGAGAGACCTGGAGAAGGGGCGGGGACGTTTGCAGAATTAATGAGCCTCCATATCAGGATTTTACTGCAGCCTCCTATTCCCATGGATATTTGCAGGGACTTCTTCTATGGAACACTCAATACTATTTTTCTAATATTCACTTTTCATTTTTAAATTAATTCATCTAAATATGTTCACATAATTTACATTAAAAATACACCAAAGTATATGACTTTAACAAATTAGGTATCTCAAAGCATTTAAACACTAATTGAAAACTTAAAATTTTCAAAACTCAAATATGTCAAATGCTCTGAAATACTTGTGAGCCTTTAAAAGAAAACAAAACACTCTTAATGTATTACAACAATTAAAACAACTCTTTAGTTGCACTAAAATTGTTATAAGCATGGGTTTAGAAGTGCTTCTCCCTGCTCTCTATTCCATTCTTATCCTTACCCTATTTCTTCCTAGAGGGTATTACTATGAGTTGCATTGTCTTCCCCCCTAAATTTCTGTGTTGAAGTCATAATTCCCAGTATTTCATAATGTGATCTTAGTTTGAAATGAGGTGGTTGTAAGTGTAATTAGTTAAGATGAGGTCATATTGGTGTAGGGTGGGTCCTCCTCCAATATGATTTGTGTCCTTATAAATAGAGGAAATTTGGACACAGAAGGAGAACACCATGTGAAGATGAAGGCAGAGAGCAGGGTGATGCTTCTACAAACCATGGAATGCCAAAGATTGCCAGCAAGGTCCAGAAGCTAGGGGAGATGCACAGGACAGGTTCTCCTCACAGTCCTCAGAAGGAACCAACTCCACTTGCACTTTGATTTTGGACTTCTGGCCTCCGGAACTGTGAAACCATCCCCTTCTATCATTGAAGACACCCCTTCCGTGGTACTTTGTTATGCCAGCCCAAGCAAACTAATGCAGGGATAATTTCACTCACTTCAATCAGAGGAGTCAGACAAAACTCACACCAACCACGGCTGTGGGAAAAGGTTGGTAATAGATGACTGAGTTCATGGAACTAAACAAAATATTTATTTTTAAGAAACAAAAGATAAAGGGTACCTCCCTGGAATTTTTGGTTATAGATATGAAACTCAACTTTATAATCTTAGAAATTGCTAATGCAGAAGTCAAGGTTTAAATAAACACATTCTTAACTAGGTTTTTAAACATGGCTTTTTATTTGCTCATTATAATAGAGAAATTTTAGGATGTAGACCACTATTTTTTTTTTTAATCACTTCTAAATGTAAATACTTTGAAAGTGCGGAAAACTCTTTGAGTGTCTTAACTACTCAAGGACTTAACTCTGTGGATGGATCTTAACAAAAATATATCTCTGTTCCCACAGATCTTCACATGGACTCCAGTGCTCCCAAAGGAGGGCTGGTGTGGACGGCAGGGCATTTCCACCCTAGTCTGTTACCCATTGTCACGGCCTTTTTGTGCTTACACTTTGCTAATTAGATTAAGAGTTGTCCAAAATATTAGATGTGACAATTCAGGAGCATTTTTGTTTTTTTACCACCTCAGTCTTCCCTAATAGTTTGAGTGTCTCATTTGAATGTCATGTCTGCCATAATGACAGCCTGCTGAAGTACATCTCTTCTCACTGGAATGGAGCCAACTCCTACGGATAAGTAAGAAAACCTGAGACCCGGGCCCCTGGGCACTGGTACTCAGCACACCCAAACCTACAATATTCACTGTTTCCCACTTGCAATCTGCCTTGTCCACCTCCCTCCACACGGATTTCCACAGGCCAGTAGGGGACATGGCCATCTACTACTCGGACTAACAGAATAATAATGGCTTTGCCTTGACTCCTGGAAATCTACAGAAGAAGAATCAGGGAAATTGATAGGGATATAAATTCATACCATAAAAACAGAGGTGCAGTCCAATCTGTAGATTTCCTGTTCATGCCCAGCCAATACCTCACAGAAGAGTATGGTGCCAAAAAAGTGTCCTGCATGGTCTTAGGCAACAGGGAAGGAAATCTGTGGCTGCAGAGCTGATATGCCTTTGAGACCTGGGCCTTCCAAGTGAGAAGCCCAAGGAGATGAGAGTTGTCAGCAGCTCTCAACTACGGGCACTGACTGGGGGAGGGGGGAGGTTCGCCCACATCATCCTCACAGATAAATCCTTGTTGCCTGGGTTTTAGTAGCTTTTGTTTCCTCTGCCTAACTTTCCTTCCTTGCTTATCAAACCCTGTGTTGCCGCTTGTCCAGGAGAGTGTGCAACCAGCCCAACCACAATCCTTTCCAGGACTTTCTTGTGAAGTTAAAATGGAAAACTTTTCCATGCAGGTGGGATCTGCTAGAAAAATGTGGATCCGGGATCACTGAGAGCGATAAACTCATCTCATAGAGAAAGGCAGTCTGTAGAAGGAGAGAATGAAGACAACACACCAGGCGGGGGAGAGAGAGAGGGAGAGAGATGACCACATCGTTTAAACAGTCGATCTCATCCCTAACCTCATCTCTTTCAGACACTTGAGCCAATTAATTATTTTCTGCTGAGGTGAATTAATTTCTGTCACAAGGAAGCAAGAGAGTTCTGCCTAATAAACACATTATGAGGGAAAGGCCTCGGATCAGAGAAGGACTCAGAAGAGAGAATGCGCATCTTTCATTTTCAGCACTGAGTGATTTTCCTTATTTTATCTCATTTCATCCTCAAAAAAATAGTGTGGTTGGTACTGTGTTTATGTCTCTTTCTAGATTATTACCTTGCCCAAGACCATGAAGCTAGTAAGAGGCAAAGGGCTATTCCAAAGCAGACACCACGGCCCCGGTGTTCTGGCGGTGAACTTCCATACTCAGTACCCTCGTCTCTGGAGGTTCTTAACTCCTGTCCCTGACAGGGCTAATAAACCACTGTTCTTGAACTGCTGAATTTAACACAGCCACTGGTTTAGTGATCCATCCTGTCACTCTCCAGGGGTCCAGAGCTGAGGGTGACCTATCACACTGGCAATTCAGCTTTTACTGCTGGCGGGGGGATCATTTTGTTGTCTGACAGAACTTACAATTTTACATGTTTCCTTTTGTTGAGATATTTAATCTGTTGGAGTTTCCAAGATGTATTTGGCTTGCAGTCCAAAACAACTGTTTGACACGCTGAAGAATGTTTTATCACTTCTCCAGAGAATAAAGTGTTTTTGAGAGAGAACATTTCACTCCGGCCCCATGCCACTCCACTGCTTACCTACCGACAGCTGCTTTAGGCAAAATTACAGCCTCTTTAAAAAATATTTCTCATGACAATGTTCTCTTTGAAAAATTAGGTCTGGTCCTCTGCCAATTGGAGATTTGATGTAACCAAAGATCTTAATCCAGCTAGAGAGCTAAATTCACTGACAACAGAAAGAGAAACTTTTGCAAATGTGCTGTTTGCATTCCTACTGTGAAATAAGATCCTACGCCCATACAGATCTGGGAAGAACTCCCACCAGAGCCGTGGAAATTTTGTTTCACCATCGGAAATCTGGTTTGGGAGAGAAACCACTCTGCTTTCTGTCCAAAAGGATGGACTCCTTCTTTCCCGATATTCTCATGTGAATTTCCAAAGCACCATTGGCTAGCAAACAGAGATGGCAGGGAGGAAGGAAAAGAAGTTCTAGAGAGTGAACAGAGACTCTGGAAGTGCTGGACTTCATTGATGAATCCACTGTGAATCACGTTGCTCTCCGTTTTCCCCACGCTTCCAACTGTTCAGCAAGACATTAAATTTTTGGGAAATGGCAAAAAAATAAAAAATCAAATATGATCTTTGAACTATCAGGAGGGTGTTGACATTCACAGTGTCAGGTCATCCCTCTTTTAGGAAAACTTGAATTCATGTTGAAGTGTCTTTGGAATTCTGCAATAATATTCCTGAAAAGATTCACCCAAAGGAGTTAAAAGGGAGGGAAGAAATAGTCCTTGAGGTTATTAAATAGCTGAAGCATTTAAAATGTTTTCTGCGATTTCAAAATACTCAAATTTTAGAAGCAATTTTTAAGAGGATGGTCTAATTCCTCATCTTTTATTAGGGTGTAGAATAGAATTCTTTATTACTTTTTAAATGAGAACAAATAAAAGCATTTTAAAAATTTCAGTTATGATTTAAAGAAAGTTTTATCCTCACTCAAGGACATTTTTTCATTGATTTTAGAGAGAGAAGTAGGGAAAGAGAGAAACATCGATTGGTTTACCTTCTCAAAAGTGCGTTGACTGGGGACCAAATTCACAGGCTGAATATGTGCCCTGAACCGGAAATTGAACCTGCAACCTTTCCATCTATGGATGACGCTCCAACCAACTGAAACACAGCAGGGCTCAATTAATATTTTGGTTATTTAATATCCATGACTTCCGCATCAGTGATTTCTAAGATCATAAATCTCCAAAATGCAAAACCACATTGAGTTGAGTTTCATGTCCCTAACCAGTAAGTCCTCGGAGGTACCCCTAATTATCTGTTGCTTAGAAATAATTTTTTCAGGTGAAGAAATATTTTTGTGGCCTCCTTTTATTGGATAATCTCAACCTGTGGAGACAGACTATTCACCTGGCTTTATTTAGGTTTCCTATAGTGCCCATGCATTGTTGGGGTGAAAGTCCTCTGAATACTTTCTCCCTGCCATCTGGCATCCCCCTCATATATATATGACTTAGTTCAGAATTGCCTCTCCACCGGTAAGGAACATATATGTCTCCACTCCATAAGCTTTAAATACACTTGTTGACATGCTACAGAAAAGGGGAATTTGGGATAATGTTATTCTACTATTTGAGTTAAATATCTGGTGCCACAATCTCTAAGGAACTTCTGATTTATAAGTAAGAGGTAGGAGTCATGATCCCCAGGCAAGTCACTTGTGCCTTACTCACCTAAGCACTGGAACCAGGAGCTCAGTAGCAGCTGGACACCGGCCCCTAGCACCAATGAGGCTGCCCTGCTGATGGACACAGGGACATCATATGAATCCAACATGTTCAGTTTATTTCTAATTTGGTGTCAGTAGTAGTAGCTTTAAGAATAGTCTTAAAAACCCTAAATCTATTGGGGAAGAGGAAGACTATGCAATCAGAACCTTCATAAAAGCTCATGGTACACTTGGTACTAAATAATATTTCAGAATTACTAATGTGTACAAATATAGAATTTTCACATGTAGGTATTTCACACAAGGAGGAAGGAAGCTTACCACAGAGATTTAACAAAACCAAATTATAATCAAAATGTACATCAACTGATGAATGGATAAATAAATTGTGGTATATCCATAAATGAATATTATTCAACCATAAAAAGAAATGAAGTACTGATACAACTACAACATGGGTCACTCTTGAAACATTATGCTGAATGGAAAAAAAGCTACTCACAAAAGATTTCATATTGTATGATCTCATTTATATGAAATGTTCAGAATAGGCAAATCTACAGAAGCAGAATTAATTAGTGATTGCCTAGAGCTTAGAGGGATGAAAGGTGAGGGGGAAAGGGGGAAGGACTGCTAACGGGCACAGGAGGATTCTTTCAGGGTGATGGTAGTACTTTAAAAGTGATTGTGGTGATGGTTGCCTATTTCTGCAGATATACTAAAATCCCCTGTGTTGTATACTTTAAATGGGTGATTTGGTATGGTACGTGTATCATATCTCAGTGAAGCTGTTATAGTAAAAATAAAAAAGATAACTTAGGGATTTATATTTAACCTTTATTACAATGTTCTCAAACATGAAAATACATCAGTGTCACCTGGAAAATGTGTTCAACACAGATGGCTGGACCTCTCCCTATTGCTCCTGAGTCAGTAGTTCTGGGAGTTTGCATACTTACGTTCCCAGGTGATCCTGAGGCTCTGGTCAGGGGGCTACACTGCAAACCGCTGTTCAAAAACAGCCAACTTTTGAAGCAAAAAAAAAAGCACTTGCCACAAACAAAACCCTACCTCCCACCTATTACTACATAGGCTATGGATATGCATAGGTTGATGCCTGGGAGGATAAAAGAAGTTGCAGGGTACCAGAGCCCAGCCAAATCAAACAATATTGTAGGAGGAAGTAAAACCCAGCTAGCCTTATACTGACACATTGCTACACACTAGGGAGGAGGTTCAGCTTTGGGCGTTGTTTATTAACAGCTGTGAACAAAGCTGTGTATTACTAATCCCTGGAACTGGAAGAACAGACTAAGCTTTTCAGGGAAGGTGTTCTCCTCACTCACTCCGGAGGGAGGCCCCAGTTCCCTCATATATCACTTCTCTTTCAGGTAAGGGGTTAAGGCGTATCTGCCTTGCAGCCTTATTTGAACCTTTATTTAATTAAATGTATTTCTATTCTTAGATTTAAAAATATATCACAAGTTTAAAATAACAGCAGGCATTTTGTTTATCCCTCTCTGACTCATCTTTCCTACCTTTCTGTGTCATGGTTCCAAAGTTATCAGCTATGTGACTTTGACCTTAGTATCTCTATGCCTCAATTTTCTTATATAAAAAATGAGGGTATGATACTACTTCTGAGGACTTGTAGAGAAAATTAAATGAGACAGAGAATGTGCAGTGCTTAGAAGAGTGCCTGGCTCATAGCAATACTCAATATAGTAGTTTCTGGAACCTGAATTTCCTCAAATTCTGAAGATCAGAAGGCTGCTGTCCTGTACTTTAATACTCAAGTAATATAGCTGCACCACCCAACTTGTGTGTCTGTGAAAAACAAAAATGGATATTTCTGAGAATCTAAGGAAAGTACACGTGCTCTCTAAGACAGTCTGATTGTCACTTGTTATCTCTTGCTCAAACCCAACAGACGTGTGTTTGGGTCACCTCTTACTCTAATGCAGCTCTTTCTCTTTGAACTTAACCGCTTTGCCCAAGGTACCTTCCTTCTCAGGGTGTAAAGTGAAAGACAGGAAGCCCCTTAGCAATTAATATCTGAGCTGGGTGTTTGTTGGAGCCACAGAGTCCCTGAATAACAGATCAGCAATTGTTGGGGAAATTTTTAATAGGATTCTTAACGGAAAATAACCAAACACTCCTTAACATGTTTCAACCTTAGGAGAAATTATTGAAGAACAACAGGGAGCTTCCAGAATCTCAGGAAGGTCAGAGAATCAGGGTTGAGGCCACACAGACAGGAGCAATACCAAAAATGTACTGCACACCCTTCATTAAAGACCCTAGAGCCACTGCTGCTGGGCACAGGAACCTTAGCTCACTGTGTATGGTACACCAGACGCTGCTGTTCAGAGCTCTGCCAGGGCTGATGGCATACGCAGGATATTTCATTGTCACGTTCAATTTCTTTATCTCACATCATGCTGCCTCCTTCATGCCACTGCTCTGCAGGGCAGAGCCACATATGAAATTGCATATCAGAGTCATGGTGACAAAGGAGACTGTGAAAAAGAGTTTCTGCTTCTTCCATGTGAAGGTGAAGCCACAAACAGAAGGAGTGTGACCCAAAGTTCTGGGCAGTAAGGAATCAAAACAAATAACCCTGCCCATGTATGAGCCTGAGGACAGCCTTTCAGAGTCACTTATACATCAGTAAGGGGAGGAGAAAGACGCAGAGTCCCACACACCTCCAAGGAGGCACAGAAGAGCTTAGCAGGCTGGGGGACCCTGGTCAGGGCAGGGGAGTGCAGACGCACAGGCTGACAGCCAGATTCTGCAGTGGGCTCCCAGGACTCGCCAGACATCAGAAACAAATGCCAACATCCAAAGACCACGGTCATGGTGGTCTCAGCAGAGACCAGATTGTGGCGGAGGGTGGTACTCAAGTCAAATGCCCCTCCCCACAGCCACGGTGGTAATAGAAGCCTCGAGGAACTTGGTCCACCACAGGAAGCTGAAAGCAGAAGAAAGGGAGAACTCTTGAGTGTGACAACCTATAGACCCTAACAAGCCCAGTCCTCTATCAGAAATGACAGTATTATCTTGATTTGACAAACGTGGAAATAAACAAGACAAACCAAATGAAAAAAGCAAAGCAAATGATATTTGTTCCGGCTATCATCACTTGCATTTTGTCATAGACTCAAAGGCAGACAGAGGAGTGGGAAGTCTTTATAGTAGAACAAAAGGGAAGCTTCAGAGGTGCCCTTATTGGAGGCCACTGGCCTGGGGAAGCTGTGGGCAGGCTGACTAGGAATGGAGCATCCTATGTGATGGGTCAGAGAAGCATATTTGGCTTTCTCTGCTTGACCCTAAGCTGAAAGCAGGAACAAAAATTAGGGAAAGCTGGCAGTTATTAATGATTTCCTGGACCTTTGGAGCTGATTAATACAGAAGTTATTGTTATGCTTCCTGGATTGTCACTAGAGAGACCAAACTGGCTTCCTGCAAGTCTTAACTTTTGCACACTGGCTTCCTGGGATGTTTACTGTAGATAAGGGGTTGGTTTTCTGCACAGGTTGCTGAAGGTTGTGGATCAAAGTTCTGTTTTTATGTGATCTACCTATTACCCACACATATATTCAATTTCTCACAAGTTTACCTCTTTTCTGCATTAACCAAAAGGATGTCCTAAGTTGCACTCAGTTATAAATGAATTTACATTTTTGCACATCTGATTTATGACTGCAAATTCTAAGCCTCCTTGTCCATATTGTTGGCATTCTCTGGCCTCGGTGAGGACTGCCTTGTGCATTGCGACAGAGATCCTTGGTTTGACTCCTCCAAGTCCCAGCACCTCCTTGAAGGATAGGTATCTGCATAGGGAAGAGCCCCTTGGAATGGCTTTCCCAAGTAAGAGCAGCATTTCCCGCAGGTAATCTCCTACCTCCTCCTCAAGGACACCACTTCTCCAAAGACACTTTTCCCCATACCAGCTTTGAAAATAACATTATCGTTGTCCTTAAAATTGTTCATCCTACTTCCACTTTCCCCAAAATAAAAATGCCAGAGCTGCTAAATAATCCCCTTTTAGCTTTCTCTACACTTCCAATACTTTTATTCTCATGTGAATTCTCCTCTTGTCTTAAAAAAAAAAAAGAGAGATTTCCTCTCCTTTCTTAAGTCAAGCCCACCCCGTCTGTGCTCCAGACAGCCCCTTCTGATCCTCTGTGATCTGACTCTTCAATTGTTTCCTCTTTTCCCTCTTTGTGTCATTTTAGGTCAACAAATATGTCCTGGAGCCTGTCCTCTGTGTCCAGTGTCGCGCTGATCCCTGGCTCTCGGTGGTCAGGAGTCCTTTCAGGGGAGAAGAAAAGGACCTCCCGCTGGCTTCAAACATGCTGGGAGAGACAAGGACTGAGAGTTTTTCACTGTGGTTGCAGTATGTGCTTGACCCTACAGCTGGTCCTCACCAGATAAAATCCAAATTTCCGGAACAGTGCCCGCACAGCCACAGGAACAACCTCTTCCTCCTCAGGGAACCGTCCTTGACCAGCAGTCCCCAAACTTTCTAAACTTCTGCTGAACCCCTCCTGCTGTAGCCTTGGAAAATGTTTCATCTTATCCCCGGGTCAAACGCTCCCTGAGGTCCTTCTTGTCCCTGGCTTTTTTAAAAAATAAAAGCATATGCTGATGGTGTTGTTGATTTTCAGTGTTAGGTGCTATAACTTGTATGTGACTACCCTACTCTGCAGCATTAGCACAAAGACGGCAACTTTGAAGAGACTGTTTAACCAACTCCCGCAGTTACTTAAGGTCAAATCCCTATAAACAAGTTTCTTATTTTATATATACTTACACTTTCATATACATATGCATATGCATTCCCAGTGGCCCTGCTTCTCTGACTAAACTCAGAATGGCGCAGGATTTGATACAAAGAATGGTTCAAGAGGAACAGACTCCTAAGGATAAGTTCTTAGAATTGATTCTGGATTATATAGAGACGGTTTTCAATTTGATTAGATTTAAAGGTATTAATGTCCATGTTTCCAGTGGCAAAATGCACACTTAAAAAAATGGCAAGCATTGCAAAAGCAGTAATACAGATTACTATTTGTATATGACTATAATCGAGTACCTATCGAAGAGAAGTATTTGGGTGATTAAATACTTAAGCATTTTAGCTTAGGAAAGGAGTAAAATGGGGCAGATCGGTTGCTTCTAGTGTGTTACAGAACGTTTGGGGGAAAATAAAGTTCCAGGCTTTAAATTTCCAAGTTAATGTCGGCAAAAGAGACCTGAAAAGCCACTTGTGAGGCTCCTATGATGATGTGAACAATCATTGTTATTTAAATGATGAAATGACAAACCTTGAGCTGAGCTGCAGTAGACTCCAGGAAGGGTGTTTATTTATACCCAATGTGAAGGATTTTAGCTCTCTTAAAGCAAAGAAATAAAACCTCTTCTGTGATAATATATGCTGAAAAATGGATCTTAAAGAACAAAGGTTCAACTGTAATTGAACAATAAAAAATATAAAATAAGTAAAATACAATAAAAAGAGAGGTATACAAAAAAAGACAACTCTCAAGGAGAAACAAAAGACTCAGGTTAAGAAAATGAAATATTAATAGTAGCCAACCTTTATAAGAGACTTTATTTTCATGATTAGTCTTATGGAAAAATATTATCATTATCCTCTTTTTGCATATATAAGGCCTATAGAGAATAATTTATTTTTCCAAGTCACTCAACCAGATCTGAGTTTGCCCTACCTGATTCTAAGGTCTGTGTTCACCACTACACCACACTGCCTCCTCAAAAAAGAAAAATCTCTCCGGGCTGCTTTACCTGCCACAAAGGCTTATTGTTGTTTGAATACTTCTGTGAGAGATAGAAGAATAAATTACATTTAGAATCCCACCAAATAGCCTTTATGGTTGTTGTGCATGATTAACACACATTACCTAAAACTTATGAAGTCCTTGATTTACAGGGTAGGGAAGCAGTCCTTGGAAAGCTACTGTTGTTTTCATAAAGTGCTGACTGAATCCTTTCTAGTTATTATTGCACGTAAATATCTAGATGGTGCTCTTCCTGTGGACATTGTGGGACAAATCCAGTGCTCAGAGCAGGAGGGAAAAGGGAGTAGAAGACACAGGCCATGGCACAGCTGGCTGGTGTCACAGGTGGTGTCCACATGCTATTCTTTGTCTGGCTGCCCAGAATTCACTCGGTCTTGACTTTTTTTTTACTTTTACTTTAACATTTGCTGCCCCAAACATCTTTCCTTGTGTCCAGTGCACTCAGGCTGTATTAATCTCTTTCCCCATTTAGGCCAGGAAGTTTTTCCCAAGAAGTAGCCTTGGGACCATTGTGACTTACTCGGAGACATTCTTTTTTCAGGACTTTAATACTTAAACTGCTAGAATCATTATTGTCTCTGAGCAAAATGAAGATAAAAAATGGTATTCTTTCTGGGCAAAAATAAATTTATTTTTTCTGGCTGGAAGCACTTGTTATTGACTTCACAAATAATAGAACTCAAGTACTAACTTCACTTTTATTTTCCTTATTACCATATAAGTAGCTTTTTAATTCAATATGCTACCCAAATTCATGCAAATTATAAAAATAGAGGAGGTTTATCTCCAGGAAACAAAAGTCTGGAGTATAAACTATCTTGTGGACTATATAGTTTATTTGCCTCACAGTTATCCCAATATTTGGGTTAAGCTACATATATTTAATCTCAAAAGTACATATTAATTCTCAAAACAGTGATCATAAAATTTGATTATTTATAAATCTCCTGACCATTCAATTTCTTAAAGAAAAAAAATTAGTAAAAAGACTACAATATTTTTAGACCATGCTTTATTTTCACATAGTTTTCTGATGCTTCTTAACAACCAAGTGATAAAATATTGATTTTTAAAAAATAATTTAAAATAATAGTTAATATTGTCTTCTAGAGGATGTGTGCTCTCTTGTCCTAATTTTAAATTTTGTTTAAAAAAAATCTTTCATTGCTCCATATGCTTATTTCTTGAAATTAGCACGTACTAGACATGAAGAACTAGGGGGCCTTGGGCCATACTGGAAAGTCTTTGTTAACAATAACAAGTGATTTATGGTGAGGCCTTTGGGCCACATGGTGCCAACCTGACCTCTGGAGGGGTTGGAGACTAAAGTCAGCCATGAGGAGGTCAGTCATACTCACTGACTAACCCCTGGACACCAAAGCCTGGGTGAGCTTCCCTGGTTGGCAGTACTCTGTGTATACTGCTCCACATGGTCGATGAGAGAAATAAACACTGCCTACATATCTCCCCCAGGAGAGGACAATTGGAAGCTTCTACCTGGAGCCCTTCTGGCCCCTGCCCTCTGTGTCTTTTCCTATTGTTGATCTTAATCTGTATCCTTTGGCTGTAATAAGTAATAATCACAAGTGAAACAGCTCTACCAAGTTCTGAGTCTTCCTAGTGAATTATTGAACCTGGAGATCGTCTTGGAACCTCCCAAACTTACAACAAGTCTGTTAATCGTGTTTGATTATGTGTGTGAGATTCTACCATTTTGGCTGACCAATAATTTTCTATAGAGTCTGGCACAAATAATGCCTCTTCTTTATTACAAAACATTTTATTACAAAATCTTAAGCATGTAATTCTGTAACATAACAGTCAAGCACACCATATGACATTTTAGGTGAAATGTCCAAATTAAAACTATAAATTATAATACCTATATTATTACCTTACCAACCACACTCAAGCAGGCATTACTTCTACTAGACCCTGTATAATAAACATATATTGCTGATTTAATAAAAATGCACTTATTGTTTATGTCCTTTAAACATGTATATCATTTGATATAGAAGATTAAGGAAGTAATCACATGTGGGTAATCATTGTAGTGTTATTTGTACTTATTAAAGGGGAAAATAATCTACATATACAATAGGGGTTACCATAAGTGTCATGTATGTCTGTCTAGTTGAACATGATAATTATTAAAATTTATGCTGTAAAAGAGCACTAACATGAAAAAAAGCTAAATTAATAAAGTAGAGTAAAAATATGTAAGTATATTTCTGTTAAAGTATGTATAAATAATCCATATTTCCATAGAGGAAAAAATATTTAAAAAAAGTACATAAAAGTGTATATCATGGGTACCTGTGAGTAGTGGAATTGGGGCGGCTTTAATTTTTTGCTTTGTGTTTATGTTTTACCCATATTATTTGTAAGCGTGTGTTATGTTTATAATTTTTAAAATATTATTTCTAGCTCCACCCCTACAATAAATTTTAAAGTCACTTAAACCAATTTGATGATAGAGTCTATCATTTCTTAGTGGAAATGGAAGAAAGACAGATTCATGAGACATTTGGTGGGTATATTGACAGGTACTTGAGATTGGGTGAAAACTGGGGAAGGCAATTCCAAACAGATGATGAAAATATTTCTGGGTTTTAGTTTGTGGGTATTTTGGGACACTGATGTCCTTAGCTAAGGAGACTGCCAGGAGTTAGGTATAGGATAATTGCATTGGCCAAAAAGCCCATGAGGTTTTTTCCATAAAATAAAAGACACATTTCTAAGTTTCACCAATAAGTTTATTAATTTGGGTATTCTGAGTATCTCCCCTGTGGTATAACATTGATCGTTCTCCATTAATGCCTTGATTTCATTGCCGTGAACTTCAACTGGTCTACCTGATCATGGAGCATAATCCAGAGAGAAATCTCCAGAATGAAACTTTGCAAACCACTTTGGACATATTTGATCAGTCACGGCACCTTCGTCATACACTGCACAAATCTTTTTTTTTTTTCCATTTCAGTTGATGCATATTTTCTTCCATCTTCAATATTAAAATGGCTACACAGCATTTCACCAATTTTGATGTTTTTTTAATGCATGCTGATATGACAACAATCACAATACAATTTATCAAAATTGTTTCAAATGAAGTTAAAGACAATTAAGTGCTACTGGGGCCATCTTACAGGAAAAAAACAAATGAACTTTTTGGCCAATCCAATATAATTAGTTTCAATTTGAATATGCTTACATTGAGGAGCATGCAGGATATTCAATTAAAAATAAGCATTTTGAGCCCTGGCTGGTGTGGCTCTGTGGATTGAGTGCTGACGTGCAAACCAAAGGGTCTCTGGTTCAATTCCCAGTCAGGGCACATGCATGGGTTGTGGGCCAGGCCCCGGATGGGGGCCTGTGAGGGGCAATCATACTTTCATGTTTCTCTCCCTCTTTCCCCCTCCCTTTCTCTCTCCCTAAAAATAAATAAACAAAATCTAAAAACAAAAAAGATAAGCATTTTGAAACACTGCTTTAGAGCACAGAAGAAATTTTAAATGGGCACTAATGAAGCTGGGGTCATTAGCAATGAGTCATAGTGGGTAGTTTTAAAATTGCCCTGGGAGAATATGCTGATGGAGCCCATGAATGGAACCTCAGGAACACAAGCATAGAAGGGATGGACAGTACACAGGATCCAGGAAAGAAACTGCAAAGAAGTAAAGAAGTAAGAGGAAAACCAGAAGATAATAAAGTTCCTGACATCAAAGGGGTAAAGACAGTTTCCAGGAAGGACTAATCAACCACAGTAAAATCCAAGCCAGACAGGCACTGGCACTTGGCAGTTTGGCAGTTGGGAGACCATCTCTAAAAATGGGAATTTGTCTTCCCCTTCAGGGGCTTTCAATGAGATTGAAAGAAGAAATGTAAAAATGCCACACAAATTAGGTTATCTAATAATCCTCAAATGCACATAATCCAATTTTCCTCCCTTGCATATACACATCACTTACTTTCCTCAAATAATTGGTGAAAACACACTGTGCTCTTTTTGTTACTTTTTGATCACCTTATTTTCCTTGATCTTGACTTTTCCAGGTACAACTTTTCCCATAATCCATGACAAAACCTGTTTCAGTGCAAGATGTTTGACTGTAAGTAGTCTCTCCTACTATGGAGGAGATGAGGGCTATAAGAAATGAAGCCACTAGCCTATGTTGTTTTCAAGGAACAGAAAAATCTTTTTCATGTCAGGATATGAACATGGCATAGCGATAAAAGTACCCACGAGGGCCACAAAGCTCATCCAATACTCCATGAAATTAAAATGTACTATGAAGAAAGCTCACTAGAAATCATGGAAACTCTTGATATTTTCTGGTTAGACGGAATGAATCTGAGGTGGTTGGTAGGAATTTAAGTTTTCTCTGTCTTACCAGTTGTTAAATAAAGATGTGGAGAGTAGCTAGATAAACAAAATACAGCACTCACACACTACCCTTCCTGAGCTGAACACTTACAATAAGGATGTCCATTAAGGTATATTTATAGAGTAACACAAACCCAAAACTGGGAAGGACTCAAACAATGTAAAATCATGTATGTCAGAGTTCTGAAAAGCATCACTAAGATATCTGCTTCTTCAGGTAATCAAATAGCTATTTTCTGCTGCCTATACAAGGTCTGTTCAGAAAAGTTCAGCCACTGTTAATATAACAATGGTTTGCACGACATCAATGTAACCTAACAGCCAAGGAGCATGGACTGGAATGTGCATGCATGAGCAAGGACAACATCACTGTATTGGTCAGTGGGGGCAGTAGATGCCATTGAGCATGTGTACTGTGTGGCCGTCACATTTAAAATGACTGAGTAGAGCAAAACATCTCTATCAAACTTTGCATTAAGCTTGAACATACCTCCACAGAAACTATTCAGACAATTCAGAAGGCTTTTGGAGACAATGCGATGAGTGCAGCACAAATAAAAGTGCAGCACAAATGCTTCAAAGTGGTTGAGAATCTGTTGAAAGTGATCCGCATTCTGAAAGGCCAGCATCAAGCAGAACACCTGACTGTTGAATGTATACAGGCTGCAATCGACGACGACTGGCGACTGACTGTGCAAGAACTAGAAGCTGATCTGATGATTCCAAAAACTACTGTACCTGAGATTCTGACGCAGGATCTTGGCATGAAATGTGTCATGGTAAAATTTGTTCTGCAGCATCTGCTTACAGAAGGAAAATTGTGCTCCTGGTGCTAATGACTTGATTCAAACCACCACCAATGAACCAGATTTCTTCAAGAAGGTCATAACCAGAAACGAATCATGGGTCTATGGCTATGATCCAGAAGTGAGGACCCAGTCACCCCAATGGAAATCGCCTGGTTCTCCACACCTGAAGAAGGCACAGCAAAATTGCACTAAGATCAAGACCCTATTAGACCCTGTTAACTGTTTTTTTATTGGGAAGGTGTTGTCCATCATGAGCATGCCCGTCTAGACCAAATGATTAATAAGTACTATTCCCATGTTCTTCTGAGTTGAGAGATGCAACATGACAAAAATGGCTGCAGATATGGGCAACTTGTGATTGGCAGCTTCATTGCAACACACCCACTCATGGATCATCTTGTGCAGTTTTTTGGTGAAACAGCAAGTTAGTTACCCAGGTGACCCAGCACCCCTACAGCCTGTGACTTCTGGCTTTTCCCAAAACTAAAATCACCTTGGAAAGGGAAGAGATTTCAAATGGTTGATGAGATTCAGGAAAATAGGACAGGACAGCTGATGGTGACTGGGAAAACTCTGTGAGGTCCTAAGATGCCTACTTCGAATGCAACTGAGGCATCATTGTCCTATATACAATGTTTCTTGTATCTTTTATCTTCTTCAATAGATGTCTTTTTCATAGTACATGGCTGGATATTTTCTGGAAAGACCTCATACGTAAAAGCAGCCAAGAGAACACCTGGATCTGGAAAGAGTGGTAGAACATTCTAGAATATCAACCACTTAGAAATTCCCAGCCAGAACAGGGCTCACTAGTTTTAACAGCGAGCCCATATAGCCCTGGCTGGGTGGCTCAGTTGGTTGGAACATCTTCCCATATATTAAAAGGTTATGTATCCCCAGTCAGGGCCTACATGGGAGGCAACCAATTGATCTCTCTCTCTCTCCCCCTTACCTTCTTCTTTCTCTAAAATCAATACACATATCCTCGGAAGATTTAAAAAAGAAAAGAAAGAGCAAGCCCACAAACCCATGTCTCTCCTACTCTGTCATTTAAAAAAAAATTATAGTTGACATAGAAGACATATAGTCAAGAATATCATTTAGTAACTTTGTACAGTGACAGATTGTTACAAGACCTATGATGAGCACTTTGTAGGGTACTTAGATGTCAGATCATTATGTTGTACACTTGAAACTATAGTATGTTGTATGTTGCCCTGTCATTTTTATAATCAACTTTGTTAAGTGGAAAATGCTGATCTGCAAAACTGACAATTTTTCAATACTCAGAAAGCCTACCAACCAAAATTTCAGAAAAATTATGTAGCATCTGAAAGAATACCACTTTATATTTTAAAAGTGTAGCTAATGAACTTAAAACATTGTAGCTAAAAGCAACCCAGCAGAGGTGGAGATGTGTAGTTTTGCCAGTGATAAAATGAAAGGTCCTACTCTTCCGAAGTTTGCTTTGTTTTATCCTCAGAAGAAACTGAAAACTAAAACATCTTAAGGGATCTGGATGACCCTCATCATCTGCAAGATTGAGGAAAACAAAAGCCTTGGTTATCTTTTTCATTGTACTTTTTCTACTACCACCTTTCTAAAATTTTGTTCTTGTCTTCTGCTCTGTTCTTTCTCTTAAAAAAAAAAAATCTAATGGATTCAAGTTATAGTTGTGCAATAGCTATTTTTTGTCACATATACCCATTCTCAAACATGACTTTTGTAAAAATGGTGAGAGAGGACAAAATCCCATATAATTAGGAGTTTAAAAGTAGATGCATTCAGAGACAAAAAGCAGGTGTTATCAGGGCTGGAGAAGGGTTTATTAGCAGTGACTGTTTAATGGGAACAGAGTTTGAGACGATGAACAGGTTCTTCAAATGGATAGTGGGGGCAGTTGTACAACATTGTGAATGTTATCTGATGCCCCTAGAATTGTATACTTAGGGTAAATTTTATTTATAAAATCTCACAGTAAAAGAAAAAACGGAAAAAAAAAAGCAGATGCAACACATCATTTCAGACATGGCCAATTTATTCAGAAAATTCAAATTTGTTTGGCAAAGTATATTCAAGGGCAGAGAGTTTGATATAACCATTTCATTGGAGGCAATCACATCTTCTAGAGCTAACTGCCTGAGAGGTAGTATCCAAAGCAAAACTTTAGTAAGTAATTTAGTGTGTGTGGGGGGTGATAATCATAAATATTTGCAGAGGAAATAAAATAAGCAACCAGTTTACACAACTGAGCCATGAGAAATACTAATGCTAATAGTTACCCTTTATTTAACTTACTTCAACATATATTAAGCACCTAATTTGTTCAAAACATTGGGCTAGCTACCAAGGTTGAAGTAGAAACAAAATTCACCAAGATACATAATCCCTGTCCTTAAAAGTCTACAACAGCACACCAATAAATGAGTGTGATAGGTAAGGAACAACAACAAAACAAAAAACAAACATAAATGCTCTAAAAACAGGGAGAGAGGAAGAGTTCTTCCCAGCAGACTGAAGTCTGAAGTTGGGACTCCCCTTTCTACCCTTCAATTTGGTAGTGTGGGTGAGGCAGGGTACAGCATGCGAAGTAAATGCTGGTGTCTAAGCATGTCTTGGCAACAGCAGTGGTCTGGTTCCTCTACAGCTTTAAATGTGTGAGGAGGAAAGGATATTCAAAGATACTATTTTAATCCCTGTCATCACCGATAGCCCATTATATGAAAAAGACTGAGAGAAAGTGAGGGTGATTAAAAACAAAGTTTAAGAGGCAGGAACGTAGACTGGAAACACCACTTCATAGTTTTAGTGTAAATTCAACCCCTTGTGTATATGCATCTTATAGTAGCTCAAGTAATACCAGCAAACGGGGGAAAAAGCCACCAGCAGCACCAGAGTTCACCATGGCAGCTCACGGTCTCTTCTGTTAGACTATGAAACTAACTTTAGCTACTGCCAGCAGTGGACGTAGGGTAGATGAATTCGAAGTCCATATTTTATACGTAAGTTCAATCCCATAAATATTCTCTTTTCAACTTGACATAAATGAAGAAGAGGGCTTCATCTTAAGGAGAAAGATGAAGTCTTTGTAGACTAATTGATCTAATGGTGACTTCGTAATTTCTATTTCCTATTTAAAAAAAATACAGAATCTTTCTTGAATAATAATTTACTATGTGTAACATACACCTCAAAGAGAATTTTAACAGAACATTATAATAATCAAACATTGTTTTCTGCTTTTGTAATTACACAAACTACCTTAATTATAATAGTTTGAGAAGTCTTACACACACATATATAACAAGATGTTTTTATTCACCATCCTTAACTTCTGAAGGTTTGGCGTATATTATCTCAAAGGAAAACTGTATTTCATTTTCTTGCAGAATTAATTCACCACCAAACTTTAAAAATAATTAAACAAAAGAAAAAGCTTTCCTGTAAGCCTTTACCAATGAAAAATTGCAATGAAAACACCTGCCAGGCTTTGAGGAAATAAAAATCAACAACTTACATAACCGGCACCTCAAAAAACAAAAACAAAACCTCCTTTTGAAGTACAAAGTTTAATTCTTGCCTGCATAGTAACTGGTAATCAGAACCCTTCTCCACCTAGGAACTGCTCTGGTTTGTTATGTAATACAACATACAGTATTTTTGAACACTAATAAATTACTGATATGGCACAATGAATAAATAGCTATTTTTTTACCACCAAAGTGACTCAATACTAGGAGAACATATAATAATAGCATACTAAAATGATTTCAAAGTAAAAATTTTAAAAATGTAATCTATCCTGGTCTCATATTAATTGAAACTAAAAACCAGAGGATAAAGTATTATTTCAAACCTATGTATCAAGATAGATGCCAGTTATAAAAATGTATTTTTGTTGTAAATGCTAGATTATGCAAAAATAATTTTTTATCAATTTTATTTAACTTTAATGAGTTTTTCCCAACTCTAATATTAAAAACATTTTAAAAGAACTTAAATTTTAATGGCGAAAAGTTCCTATTTTCCCCGTCTGTTAAAAAAAGTTTTTGTTTTCCCTTATTAACATACAATGCCCTATTGTTAAGGCACAACATTTTTTTAGGATAAAAATAAAACCATAGATTAGGTTTATTTTATGCAACAGTTACAAAATAGACTTTTGTAGGCATGTACTGAAAATAATTAAAATGAAAAATCATTGTTTCTGTCCAGGAACAATCAGCACAGAACCAAGTAATTGCAGCTAAAATAACCCAAATAGTTTGTTTTTAACTTGCCAAAGATTGTATCCTTAAGGCCATTTTCAAGGTGTTACCTCGGAGAGCAAGCTGGGTATTTTCTTTTCGGAGGACTGGAGTGCACTCCTGCTTTCCTTTATGCTTGGGCTATCAGGGATAGTTGTCACCTTCAAAGCCTCAGTGAAATCCAATTTTTGGATTAAATATCTGAGACAAGGGCAGAGTTCCTGATCACACAAGGGTCAGGGCAGAGAGAAGTTTGCTTTGCCTCTTCCCTTTGCTAACCTTCCCCTGAGCTGTCTTTCCTCTTTCCCACTCTTTTCTTAGCCACTGACCCTCACCCTGCACTTCCTCTGCCCCAGTTTGCACAATATTGAAAGGGAGCACCCACCCAGCAAAGAGTATGCACAACTGTTATTTAAAACACATACGCCCAAAATGCTTATTTCATTATACAGCTATAAACAATTTGCTTGAATATTAATTGTTAAAAAAAAAAACCCACCTAAAACTGGGGTTAAAGGGACAATTTAATACCAAGGACAGATAGATAGGACCTACCTTGTAGGTCCTTGTAATCTCAACTAAAATAAGGATTCAAGTATGAAAACTAAAAGAAAAAGCAAGTTTCTCAAACAGACTTATATACCCAACTCTCTTGTATTTCCTGCATTTTTATTCTTTGAAGGATGGGTTGGAAGAATTGCACTGTAAAGACAGGGGCATTGGATTAGATTTGACAGCATAAAGCACTGCAGTTTTGAAGTGATTTTACTGTACTTTTCCGGGGAGTTTGAAAATGGTCAACTAGGATTCCTCCAGGATTGATCACTGGAAATTTGACTATGGAGTCTCAATTCTACTGTAAGATTTCAGCAGCCAATTTTAAGAGAAATACATCTGTGAAAGAATTCCTGGATAAGGTTTGGGGAAGGGTATACTGGTTAAGAAAGAAGAGTTGAAATAAAATGAGAATATTAAGGGGCTAGGGAGGTAGGGAATGAGGTAGAAATGAAGAAAGGCAGGGAACGGGGATAGCTGATGGCTACTGAGGTTACTGATGTTGCTGCTTTTACTAAATGTGATGTGTAAAACGCAATTTAAGGGAAACTGATCCTCTAAATAAGGACAAAGATGAGGGAAAGGGAAGACCAGGAGTTGGGGAGATGAGAGTCACTGAAAGTAAACTCTAGTTATTCTGCTACATTTTAGAAATAATTTATTAATCCTGGGAGACATTACATGCCTCACTTATTCATAAAGGTGTTTGGCTATGTTCTGGCATAATAATGTCTCATATAAATAAATATAAATACTGTTCTTTGTAGTTATATTAGTTCTGTAATGAATATTGACTTTCAGAAACAAAAATACTTAAACAGACTTTCTATAAAAGCACTTAAGTCATTAGTGACTAGACTATACCAAATTATAAAAATAATGCATTTAAGTGACAGTCAATATCTTAAGTTTTGCACACAAATCCTTCACAAAGTCATTATCTACATGCAATTAATAAAATTAAAAGTAAAACCAAAGCAATCATATTTGCTAAAACTCCCATATATTAGGAAAAAAAACAACTCCAATTAAAGAATTTCAATTTTTTACTATGCTAGTCCTATTTCCCTAAATTTGACATATTACATGACAAAAATGCTTTTATACTACAAAACTCTGGAAACAGCATATGTGTTTTTGCTATGTCTCCTGAGAAAAGAGGATTCCCTCATCTCATTGCAAAGTAAAAAGATGAAGTCTTTAATAATCTGTTCAGGATTCCTAAGTCCTGTTTAAATACCTAGTATTCCCACTACCAAAATTCTGAATAAATTTCCACTGAATAAAAGCCTACCTATTGAGGCCAACTACTCTACTGGATTCATGGCCAGTTGCTAGAGATTGAGTGGAAAACATGCGCATCATACTAAATTCAATTTCCTAACGAGGAACTAAAGGGCTTTTAATGACACTGTTATCCACAAACCTAAAATTGTATGCACATCCCACTAGGTGAAGCTGTTCATTCTTTGGTCAATTTTATCTTCAAGATAGGAAATAAATGGCAAGTTGCTTTAGGTAGAAGGAAGGAAGGAAGGAAGGGAGGGAAGGAGGGAGGGAGGGAGGGAGGAAAAGAAAATGTGAGAAATCCCTCTCCTTATCAGTGTTACAGAATAAAACGACATCAAAGTCACATGAAATAATGGTACTGTCTGCATACATGAAGTTTTCAGACATCACAATGGGAGAAATCAGACATTCCAACGGTAGTTCACAAAGCAAGGTCCCAATTACACTGACACAGTGAGTATGTCACAACCGTTTTTCCAGCCAGATGCTGTATACTGACTAGAAAAATAATACTTGAAAATTTAACTTTAACCTTCATTATTTTAATCTGGAGGACAATTATCAAATATCTCAAAATTTACTACTTTGAGAGTTTGATTAGGTTAGATCCATTTATTAATGGTAACAGCAACCATAACTCATTCTTGATAATGAGAGAATTCCTATATACAGACCTGGAAAATTTCTTAGAAAGTACTTAAAGCTTTTGAAAATAATGAAATCTACCGCAATTCATACAGTGTCAAATAATGCTCAATTAATAAGAGAATTCTTTATATTTTTGTAGTGCCTTATAGCATATTTTGTCCCTAATGAGAAAATGTACCAAAATGCTATGCCAACCCTGAAATCTTACTCCAAACCTAACAAGTAAAAGGCTAAAATGTTGGTCAAGAGGGAAAGGATGGAATCATGCACTGTCTATAGGACAAATGAAAATCAACAGCAAAATGTGAGTAAAGTGGAACCTGTGGGTACAAACCTATTGTTCATTGTAGAAACAAAACACTCACACACACAGAAATTACAACACAACTACTATATATCTATATTCTCTACTAGCTGGTGAACCTGTTATTAAAATTTCAAAGAAAAAAACAACTTAAAATTTTTCTGTTTTAATCCGTAAGAAATATTCAGGAACAGATAAAGAGAGCATTTGTTGCATATTAACGAACATGTGGCTTCTTGTGCTTTCCATCTGAATTAGGGGTTAAAAACCCCAAATTACTTTATTTTCAATGAGATGTAAGTATAAAGTAATATTAAATATCTATACGAAATCAATCCTTTCTTCAGCCCAATTTTACATGAAAGTACTAACAGTGAAGATTCATGATGTATGAAAATGGTGACTCATAACAATGTAGACTCAGTTATAGATTTTAACTCACAAATATATATACATATACATATACATATATATATATACCTTGTGTGTGACAACTGTACGAAAATAGTCTCAAAAATAAAGACAATACTTGAGACACGAAGCAATCCATCTTCCCTGATGTTGCATCCTAGTACAGGGAAAATAAGTCTCTGATGTTTCATAAACACTTTTTGGGATGGCCTTAACCATGCATAGTCTCCACCGATCATCTGAACTCCCACCATAGGCTGACCACATCAGCTCCGAGAGAGCTGTGATCTATAATCAACGTTGCTTATTAACGTCCCGTCTTCTCCAGGTCTGGGAGTTTTCTGACTAGAGCTTGGTGGTTCATTCTGATGCTCGCCAGGAGCCCTCCTTCAATGCCATCAGAACCAGTATAACTGATTTCTTCACCACTCAGGGTAGTCATATGCCCCCCAAGGGCTTTTAAGATGGCATTGCCAGCACATATATCCCACTTTTTGATGTATGTCACATGAATATATAGATCAGCTTTTTCTTGACTCTTATCAGGCACATCCAAAAGTGCTAAAACTTTATAACCTGAAAGATAAACAGAGGAATTAGGTCACTGTGGGAAAGATTTACAGAAAGTAGCTTACCTTTTTGGTATGTTGTTAAAAGTAATAGCACAGGGTGTGCAGGAACTCTTTGTCCTACACCTTTGTAACATGCTAAGTCTAGAATTATTTTCAATAGTGTTTTTTTTTTTTTTTAAGTTAACAGCCCAGGCATTAAATATACAGTGAAAAAAATATATAGTGTAAAGTAACTTATTATGTCATTCTCAAGTATAACCAAATATATGTCCATAACTTTTAAAATTTACATCTGCTTTGTGGTTGTTTTCTATGAAATAATACATTCAGTACATATCATTTCCGACTGAATATTATACTGAAACTAAACACACACACAGGTTTCACTTGAATATGTAGTAAGGCTGGAGTTGAAATAAAATACAAAATAACACTACTATCTTACATCCTCTTTGTAATGAGGTAGAGTTTAAAAATAAAGTAATAAAAGAACCACAGAAGAAACTGGATCTAGAACCTGGTTTGTCCCATTCCTACTGAGTATTTTGGCCATTACTGTTATTAACCAACCTAACAGACAGCTATTAGAAAGTGATAAAGTCATATTAAGAAAGGCAGATATATGTGATTAAGAAAGGCTGTAAACTGAAACTATTAGGCTTAAAAGTTAGTAAGCATTGGTTTCCTCTTATTACTGTGCTGAAAGGCTTTTGAATACAAATGTTCCGGGCCATTATTTGCTGTTTATTTGAATTAAATTACTTTTATGACATTAAATAGTATTCAAAACAAGGGTGGGCAAACAGTCCGTGAGCCAAATGCAGGTTTATACTGACCTCAAGCTGTCAATGATTTTTATATTTTGAAAGAGTAGTTTAAAAAGAAAAGCAAAACAAAACAAAAGAAAACAAAGACCATATATGGCTCACAAGGCCTAAAATACATACTATCTGGCCTTTCAGAAAAGCCAATTAACACTGGAGCTATAATACGGGCAATACAACAGTTCCGTACTATACTTTAAGCTAGCTGGGTGGGCACTCGACTCTCTGGCTCATCCCAGACATGCAAGCCGAAAAGTTCACAGGTGTCAAAAGTGATCCAAGATTAGCCATTAGAGTGACACTTATGATGATTCCTGGCATCCTTCTGCCATATATGAAACATCGCAACACACTTGGAGCTTTCTCTCTCTCTCTGATATTCCTAGAGTTAAACTAGTAGGACAGTTATTTTGAAATCAGATCATATATTTTTATAAAAAAACATTTGGACAGTACTCCACTGACAGGAAGATGCTTCTGAAGTATCAGAGGAAAAGACATCACTACCATGAATTTGCTTGTTTCTACTGGGAGATTGTTTCTTAACAAGAAGGCATATGTGACTGAAATCCCACCCTAGACATAGCCAAGCAGGAGACCCTGTCTTTCTTGAAAGGATACTGTCTACTCCCAGTTTCTTCCTTAGCACGCAGCAGCCAAGTCTTTCTCCTAACACAAGCCTTGACCATGATGGGAATACTTTGCAGGCATCACAGGGGAGTAGGAACATACCAGCACCACCAGCCAGGATAATTGTAGTCTGGTTTCCAAAAGTCTGAAGAGCAACCTGTTTGACCATTCCTGAATGGGAGCGAGACACAACGATCCGAGGGGTCTTCTCATTATACGAAGTGCGGGCTTTCACATTTGACCCTCCATCGACCATTGCCCAAGCTGAAAAGCAAACATAAAATCCATTAATAGTACTGGAGTTTTTACAACTACAACTCAAAGTACCAAGAGTGACTGAAAAAAAATTTTTTTCTTCCACAGAGTTACTTGTACTTTTATTCAAAAACAGAAGTTTTATTTGTTTTCTGTGTAAAGAGCAGTATCTTTATTGTATTAAGACAAAGCTAAAAAAAGTCCATATAACCCTGCCCAGCCAGAGATAACAACTATTAAACACTTGGCTTAAGAACTCCTAGGCTCCAGAGCTCCTTGGTAGGGTGGCGGCTGAGTCTTCACTGGAATTGCATTGCAACTCAACTTCTCCCCATACCTAATCCAGCTTCCTTATTGCCCTTCCACAGATTTTATCCCAAGAACACCCGTAGAAAATATTCTGCATTCTAATCATCATCTAAAAATCTGATTCCTGGAGAACCCAACCTGTGACAACTTATGACATAAGCACAACTAATTAGCCTGAATAATTTAAATTTTAAAATTGCTGAAGAGGTGAGTTAGGCTTACATATCTGCTTTATCGAACAGTATAAAAAGAAAACATTCTAGATTTCAAAATAAAACATAAGTTTTTAAGAAGGAGGGGAGACCCCAGAGATGGTTTGAAATATTTTTCTTGGTTTGGAAGTTTTCTTCATTGTCTACCCAACTATTCAAGAAAACAAACGTGCTTGGAACTATCCCAATTAGATTGTTGTTCTAGCAGTCACTCATTATGGGATAAAATATAGTCACCACGGCTAGCAATGAAAGCAGCTGGATTACTACATATTCTTGGCTACAGAAAAAGCAAGATCAAAAACAAATTAAGAGAGTCTGGGTTTCTGAGTTCCTTAAGGGTGAGGAATCTCCTGGACACTTCTCATACTTCTTTCTAAAAACCCCACACAGGAGCAGGGAGAGGAATACACACAGCCTTAGTCAATATCTACAAGTAGAAGAGAGAAGATAGCTATCAACCCAAATTTTTGAGAAGGAAGGGGGTCAGCTGAGTAAGTGCTCCAGGTGACCCTAGTGTGGGGAATACAGCAGTAACTTCACAGAGGTGCCAAGAGGTCAGAGGGTCTCAGTGGCGATAGGAGGTCAGACAGGATTTCTTCCCAGGAGGAAAAGATCCCATCCAAACTGAGAACTGCTAAAAGAAGGCCTAAAACTTAGAAAAGATACGAAATCAAAAGTGAAGTCTTAGTAACACAATGGATGACGTACAACGTATTTTAGGACGTCTCTCCAAAACAGAGGCAATTTGGAAGACAGCAAATAGAACTAGAGAGAAGGAAGGGGTTGAAAAAGATCAGATCAAACAAGAAAGAAGAAATGTGAAAACAAACAAACAAAACAAACAAACAAAAGACTCCTGAAAATAAAGATAATGCCTTCTTCATGCTAACAAAAGGTGGTTCCTGAACTGACAATCACCAGCCTCCAACCGATTCCAGAAAAGCTGATCCAAATATGGAGAGGAAAAAAAGTAAAACCGCAACGTCCACTGAAAACTACAAGAAGAAAATACAGAAAATAAAGATTATGGGGCGAGGGGAGTGTAAGGGGACTAAATGGTATGGAAAAAATATACAATAAAGATTTAAAAAAGAAAGAAAATAAACACTAAAACATTTCAGGATACCTGAAAATTTCTACAGAGCAGAAGAAAACTGCAATACAACATTTTGACATGATTAAAAATAAGCAACAAAAAATAAAAAAGAATGCTATAATATAAGCAAAAACTCAAGAAAAATGAACAAGCAATAAAAAGACATGAAATGGGAATTTGTAAGACAAGAAAGAAAATAAAGAGAAAATCACTGAAGACTTAGCATTGAATTATAGAATACACAAAGGACAACAGACTTGTCCAAAAGCACAGCAAGCTATGAGACAAGCAAAAACTGAAACAAGTAAACATATAAAAAGAACAAGAGAGAAAGTGGTAGATACAAAAGTCAGTGAAAGAGGAGTCGGCAAACATCCATTAGCGGTCACTGAAAAAGGAAAACAAAATAATGAAATAGAGCTAACCATTGAAATTATGATTCACGAAAATGTCCCTGAAATAAAAGAAGACCAAAGTGTTCACACTGAGAGAGATACTAGGTGGACACCTGTCCAGATGCCAGCTCCGAATCTCAGATATATCATAGCTCTATTATTGGACTTCAAAGTTCTTTGGCACCCCAGGCAAAAAGATCAAGCCCCTTGCAAAAGCAGGTTATTAACCTTTTTGCCAACAAGAATTAACACATGCCCACAAATATCATAGCAGTTCAACATTTTCTACGTTAACAAACAAAAAAAGGGCATACAATGGGTGCACTGAATAAATTTAACTGAATTTTAGAAGAAACCGAAGATAGGAAAAAGGTGGGAGTATAAAGGTGTGTAAATGTGTCATAGCTGAATGTTGAGAGTCAAAAGATACCACTTAAATCTGAAGAGAGTTAAGTAACAGAGAAGAAAGATAAACATCAAAAAAGATATGATTGATTAAAATGGAACGGTGGTCAAGAAGGCGGCTAAAATAAGCTGACTTAATTTTTGCTCAAAGGAAAAAACCAACGGACACTACATAAAGAAAAGGACCATATAATGGTGTACGAGGTCTGTGCGGAAAGCATGCATCCATGTACTAAGAAAGAAAGGCATTTACTGAAGAAGACACAAGATACAAGAACATTGTACATAGGACAATGACACCTCAGTCCCCTCCAAAGTAGGCACCTTGGGACCTCACACGGTTCTTGCAGCATCTCTTCTATTGTTCAACACTGCAAAATCCTTTGTTGAAATCACCAAGAGATGCCCCGAGCTGCCAAGAGCTACTGAATCTCATTGATGGTCTGAAATCTCTTTCCTTTCAAAGGTGATTTTAGTTTTGGGAAAAGCCAGAAGTTGCAGGGCACCAAATCCGAGCTGTAGGGGGGCTGGGTCACCTGCGTGATGTGGTGTTTAACCAAAAAACCTCACAAGACATTATGCATGAGTGGGTGCATCATAGTGATGAAGTTGCCAATCACCAGCTGCCCACAGCTGCGGCCATTTTTGTTGCATGGCATCTCTACACTCACTGCATTGTTCCCAAAAGCCTTCTGAATCATCTGATGTTTCCACAGAGGAATGTTCAAGATGAACGCAAAATCTGATGCAGATTCACTGCTCTACTTGCTCAGTCATCTTGAAATGTGATGGCCACAGTGTTCTGATGCTCAGTGAACAGCATCTACAACCCGCACTGACTAGTTTAGTGAAGTCGTCATTGTTCACACATGCACATTCTAGTCCTCTCTCCTTGGCTGCCCAGGTTACATCGAAGTCGTGCAAACCATTCTTGTTATATTAACAATGGCTGGACCTTCCAGACAGACCTCTGATATTAAGGTCTCAGTAAAGGTGAGCAACAACAAAAAAAATTTAAATAATAATAATTCTACTTTGAGTTGCACTGAATACATAAAAATTTATGAGATTATAAACAAATACATAAAAATCCATGAGATTATAAACATATATTAAAAAAAGGGGAAAAGCCTGCTCTTTCCTCTGGCTCCAAAATAACATTTGTTCTCATTGGAGGTAGTTTCTACCCTAATTTCTTTCATGAAAACTAGTATAGGAAAAGAGTTAAACGTTTATCTTGTAGGAACAACATTTCAAGATAAACAAAATTACTTCTGTTGATGGAGAAATTTCCTTTATATAAGAATTCTAGCTGGTATAAGTAGGGACAAAAAGGCAATTACAAAGTCCCATTTTACATCTTTAATGGATCATAAAACTATGTCAAAAGTTTAATAGAAATCTTGATTTTAAATGATGCCAAAAATCTCTCTAGGTTACCTTCTGGAAGCAAGAGAATTAAAATAATTTTATAACAGAAATCTTGTCATGACCACCTTAACCATTTTTAGCGTAACCAATGATGATATTATATGTCATATTATGCAGTAGGAAGTACATGAAGTCTTGACGGAAATGTTTAATCTTAATTCAATTAAGGCCTCAGAACTGATTTGCACTTTATAAGAAAAAGAAGATGTAAAAATAAGTTAAGTGACACCTCGAGGAAAGATAACAATCCAAAAGGCAGGACATTCTATGAAAACTGACCTTGACTTCTCAGGGACTCACTGTGATTGGGGAAAAGGAAATGGAAGTTGTTTCAGATTAAGAGACTGTAACACAGAAACCTAACAACCAAAAGAAACGCTTGCCACTTGATTGTATCTTGGGTTGAAGCAATCAGTTGTAAAATTATCTTTCAAACAACTGGGATAATTGTGAATATTGGGTTAATTTAGGAGTAATTTTTAATTTTATTATTAAATAGTTCTGTTCTTGCATAGAAACATATCCTTTTTAAGAGATATGTACTGAACTATACCAGGGCAAAATGTCATGATCACTGTAATTTTCTTTAAAGTACAAAGGCCAAAAAAAAGCAGACGAAAAATACATATACATAAACATAAACATAAACACTCTGTCTGGATGTCTCAGTTGGTTGGAGCATCACCCCATACACCAAAAGGAGGGGGACTTGATTCCCAGCCATGGCACATACCTAGGCTATGGGTTCAATCTCCAGTCAGGGCAAATACGGGAGGCAACCGATTGATGTTTCTCTTTCACATTGATGTTTCTTTCTCATGCTCTTCCCCCCACTCCTCTCTCTCTCTCTAAAGAAACCAGTAAAGCAACAGCAACAACAATAAAAACCCCATATCCTCGGGCAAAGATTAAAATAAGAAGCAAAAATATAAAAGTGTTACCAACTGTGAAATCTACATGGAGGAGTACAGTAGTCCCCCCTCATGGCCCAGGACACATCCCAAGACCCTCACTGAAAGCTTGAAACCCCAGGTAATAGAGAACACTTTTTATACTATGTTTCTTTCCTAGATACACATAACTAAGTTAAAGTTTATAAATTAGGAACAGTAAGGGATTTACAACAGTAACTAACAATAAAATAGAACAATTATAACAATTTACAACAATAAAAGTTATGTGAAAATAGTTCTCTCTGACAACCGAGAAGGCTACTAAATGACTAATGGGTGGGAAGCGTTTACAGTAAGAACAAAAGGATGACTCACATCTTGGCTGGGACAAAGCAGAACATGAGATTTCATCACACTACTCAGAAGGGAGAACAATTTAAAACTTATAAATTGTTTACTTCTGGAATTTTCCATTTAATATTTTATGCTTGAGATTGACCTCAGGTAACTGAACCACAGAAAATGAAACTGAGATAAGGGGAGATTACTGTATATAAAATTATCACAATTTTATGTTTGAAATTATAATACGTTTAAAAAGAGAAATGAGAGGAAAAACCAAAAATCCTCTAAATTCATTCCAGAAATGATCCAAAAATATGATTTTACTAAGTGAATTTACATTGTACCTCTAGAGGTCAGTATTGTGTAAGAGAATAAAGACTGCATTATCTCAGTACATAGTACCAGAATAATTTTAGGTAAGAATTACAAATTTAGTATTTTTAAAAATATATTTCATGTTACATAAAGCCAATACATTCAGTCATAACACTTGCATGGACAAAATTATTTCAATCATCTTAAAAAATACAGTAGGTACCTAAATATTAATGATTGATGATGAGGTAACAGTGATAAGGTAAAATAACAACTATCAGAATATCTTTATTCTCTTTGTAAGATATGCTTAAAAAAAAAAAAAAGGTCCAGCAGGAAATATAAAGTAGTTGGCACTTTGCTACACAGACTTCAGACATTATAACATTTTAATAGATACAAATTATTGAGTTGATATACTACACATATACTTACATATTACTTACTAATATATTATTGAAGTATCTCGTTTCTAAGATTTTCAAACTGAATGAATTAATCTTAATTAAATATGATGAGAATTTTGGCCAGCTTGGTATAACTGCTGCCAACAATATCTACCTTCCATTTTTTTATAGTCAAGTGTTGCTAAATTCTGGTAAACATACAATATTTGATAGTTGGTACTCTGCCAGCATCAATATACAGTCTATATCTGAAAATATTAATAATAGTCCAAGAAAAGGGCATGCCAAACAAACCTGTGGTCCAGGAATAAAAACTCAACCTACACCTAATTAAGGACATTAATTCTTATAAATACCTGCTGACCAGTAAGCAACTTATGTTCCACTATACTGGGCAAGAAAGCTGCATCACAGAAGAACAAGGCATTTTATTGGCAACCTACAAAGACATTTTTGAAACATGACTTACTCCTGTAAGTTAAGAGACTTTTGGTTTTTTATTTTAAGGGAGGTAAACCTATGGGGAAAAATACATTCTTATAAAATACAGATTTTTAAAAAATGGGCATATATTAGTCCAGTTTTACCCCCTAAAATGAACAGATGTGAAAAACAGGGCCCAAAGAATGTGAATCTGTTTGCCTATCTGATACCAATTTCCTCTCCATTTCCTTTATTATGGTTCTAATTCTCTTTGAAGTAGCAGTCTCTGTTTGTAGCAAGGGTGACATGTGACATCTGGTCAATGAGATGAAGCAGAGGGTTCAAGTTAATACAAAGAATAGCTGGCATAGACCTTTTGTCTTTCTTCTTGTTTTTCTTGCTGAGAACAGACCTACGGTAACTGTTAAGCACCCATCATTGAAAGTACAATTAAAAAGCCATCTTTTAAGAAAAAAAGCAAAAACAGAAAAGTCAGCTTAACAGTATCATAACGTTACTAAATAATGCCTACTACTCTCTGGCCATCTTATTAGGTAAGAAAAATAAAGCTCTAACTTGTTTAACCACTGTAATCAGATTTACTTTCTATATAGCTAAATGCAATCCTGATATGGAAGAGGCAATAAGAGACACTGTCAAAAGAATGTGAGGGCTTCAAAGACTTAGCCCTGTTCTTAACTTTTATATGTCTGTTTTCTTTTTTATTAAAAAAAATTTCACTCTAATTCCTGTTTTATTTTCTTACCAGAATTATTTTAAAGCTAACGTGAATTTATGTCAATACACTTCATAAATTGTGAAAATACTAAACAAATGTGATATATTAAAAAATGTATTAAAAAGTGAGCTCTTCTAGCAACATTTTTAAATATATGGTTTTCATGGTAAGAGCTGGTAAGTCCCTTTTATCATCTATAAAAGACAGTAACATTTTTCTTTGTCACAAAGAGTTACCAAAAGGTTCAAATGAGCCATCAAATTGCAACTAAATTACAGAACCACCATCATTCAGAACCATCTAAAATCTAGTTGATCAAGCTGAATGGAAAGTCCTACAACTAAGGATATAAAGAAGCCACATCTAGACTGGCAGGGGGGCCGAGATACAGAACAAGCTGATCCCACACCCATGTGTGGCAGATGAAAATCGAGAGGGATATCTTAGCTACAGACGTTCCCCTTGAGGAGCAAGGGGTCCCAGCCCTACACCAGGCCTACCAGTCCAGGATTCCAGTACCAGAAGAGAAGTCTCCATAATTTCTGGGTATAAAACCAGTGAGGATTATGGCTGAGTGAGATGGAGGCTTCCGGAGTCCCAGGCATTCCTCTTAAAAGGGCCCATACATGGACTTGCTCACACTTACTCCAGGTGAATTCCAGCACTGCAGCAACAGCTCAAGGGGCACCAGGGATATATGGGGAGGAACTGAATTGTCTGACAAAGAAAGGGCTGGAGGGGCAGTTTTCTCCCTGATAGAGGGGTGCTGGCAGAGCATACTGTCCCTCTTTTGAGTCCGTCCTCCACAGAGGTGGCAGGTGAGTTCTATATCTGAGTCTCCATCAACTTGGCTATCACTGTTTGTGCAACCTTGGGGATTCCTGTAGACCCTGCCCCACCCAACTTGTAGACCAACTCCAGCTGTTTCCAGTGACTTTTCCATACAAACAGCCTGTCTTACTTAAAAATCTCTCAAACAAGCAGCATCTGGCCTCAGCATGCCCCATACATCTTGCTGATTGACTCCAGGACCAGCAACAGCAACCCTAGTTGGCCTTGGTTCACAGCTTGGCCTCTCATGGGTACTTCTAGGCGGCCATTTGAAGATCACGTTGTAGCTCATGCAGGATGGCCCTTGGCAGAACACAGGTGGCAGCTGACCTTGGGCTGCACCTCCTGGGAGGCACCAGAAACAGTTTACACCTTGAACTTCAGACCACATCAAAGCACCACCACCCAACCATATCCACAAGCAACACATTCACGGGGCAGACTCAGCAGGCACTAGAGACCCACTGAAGTCAGTCCTGCTCTGCGGGGTTGGCCCCTACACAGGCAATCCTCCATGGTGGTTGCAGGCAATCGACTTGGGGGTAAAAGGGATTTACCCCCCTACCCCCCCAAAAGGGAGGGCCCACTGATGTGCCAACAGCAATCAATGGCTCAACTACAACAGGAAGGTGTACATAGCCCGTAGAGGGGCGTTGGAGGGTGCATCTAGAGTACCCAGCCTGGGTGATCGGGAGGCTGTGCCCCTGGACTCTACAGGACACCTATTACGTTAGGCCACTCTACCAAGCCCAGGAGACACAGTAGCTCTACCTAATACATAGAAACAAACATAGGGAAGCTGTCAAAATAAGGAGACAAACATGTCCCAAATGAAAGAACAAAACAAAACTCCAGAAAAAGAACTAAAAATAGAGACAAGCAATTTACTATAGATACAGAGTTCAAAAAACTGGTTATATGAATGCTCAATGTACTTAGGGAAAGAGTAGATGAACTTATAGAGAACTTCAACAGCATAAAATAAGACATGGAAACCATAAAAAAAAAAGACCAATCAGAAATTAAGAATGCACTAACTGAAATGAAGAATCAGGGAATCAGCAGTAGATAAGCCAAGAATCAAAATAGCAATTTGGAGTATAAGGAAGCAAAAATACCCAATCAGAACAGCAAAAAGAAGAATCCAAAAAATTGATAATAGTGTAAGGAGCCTCTGGTACAACTTGAAGCATACCAATATTCACAAAATGAGGATACCAGTAGAATAAAGCAAAAAATTAAAAACCTATTTGAAAAAATAATGGCAGAAAACTTCCCTAACCTGGTGAAGGAAATAGACATACAAGTCCAAGAAGAATAGAGAGGCTCAAATAAGTTGAACAAAGAGGACTCCACCAAGATACATCATAATTAAAATGCAAAAGATTAAAGACAAAGAATCTTAAAGGCAGCAAGAGTAAAGCAGTTGGTTGCTTACAAGAGAGCGCCCATAAGTCTCACAGCTGATTACTCAACAGAAACTTTTGCAGGCAAGGAGGGAATGGCAAGAAATATTCAAGATGATAAAACGCAGGGATCTACAACCAAGTTTACTCTATCCAGCAAAGCTATCATTTAGAATTGAGGGACATATAAAGAGCTTCCCAGACAGGAAAAGCTAAATGCATTCGTTTTCACCAAACCAGTATTACTTGAAATATTAAAAGGTCTTCTTTAATAAGGAAAAAAAAGATAAAAATATGAATAAAATGGCAATAAATACATATCTATCAACAATTGAATCTAAAAAACAAAATAAACCAATAAGCAGAATAGAAACCGACTCATAAATACAGAGAACATTTTGACAGTTGCCAGATAGGAGGGTAGTTGGGGGATGATGCGTGAAAAAGGTGAAGGGATTATGAAGTACAAATTGGTAGTTACAGAATAGTCATGAGGACATAAAATACAGCATAGGGAATATAGTCAGTAATATTGTAATAACTATGTGTGGTGTCAGATGGGTACAAGATTTATCACGATGATCACTTAATAAGTTAAATAATGTCTCATCACTGTGGTAGGACCTGAAACTAATAACATTATATGTCCACTGCAATTAAAAAATAAGTAAAAATGTAAAAGCAAAATTAATAAATAAAACCATGAAAGAAAAGAATTAAAAAAAAAGATTCAAATGTGATTAACATTATGTATATAGCAAATTGCTAAATATTGGGTTGGCCAAAAATTGGTTTAACATTTAAACAAATAAATATTGGTTTATTTCCGTAGGATGGCTTTAGTAGTACTTTGCTGTCTCTTACTTCATTTGAAACAATTTTGTTAGACTGTACTGAGATAACTATCATATATCAGTGTGCATTTTAAAAAAACTTACCAAAATTGGTGAATTTTTGTGTAGCTATTTTAATATTAAAGATGGAAGATATGCAATGTTTTTGGAATATTATGCTTCATTATTTCAAGGAAGGTAAAAATGCAACTGGAAGGCAAAAAAAAAAGATTTGTGCAGTGTATGGAGAAGGTGCTGTGACTGACTCTGTCAGAAGTAGTTTGTGAAGTATCATGCTAGAGACTTCTTGCTGGATGATGCTCCATGGTCGGACAGACCATCTAAAGTTGACAGTGATCAAATCAAGACACTAATTGAGAACAATCAACATTATACCATGTGGGAAAAGAGCCAACATACACAAAATATCCAAATCAATAAAGTTATTGGTGAAAATTAGAAATGTGTCTTTTATTTTACAAAAAAACTAAATAAACTTTTTGGCCGACCCAATGTTATACAAATGTTAAGGAATCACGGAATTATTATTATAAAAGTGATGTGCTACCCTGATTTACCTAATATTCCTGGTTGATTCTTCTTCTCATTTAGATGTATAAGCTTAAGAAATGTATCAATTTTCTGAGTCTCAATTTTCTTATCTCTAAGTAGGAACAATAATTGTAATTGTGCCCCTCACTAATGAGCTATATTGGGTGTAGGAGTACTGCTAAATTATACTCCAAATATGCATTTTTACTATTTTCCCTGAGTGCAAGAATCCCTGAATTTTAGTTTGCATGGACAATGAAATAACTACATTTCTTAGCCTCCTTTGAGGCTGTGTTTTGATCAACGGGATGTGAGCTGATGTGTGAAACTTATAGATCAAACCCTCAGTGTGAAATGTCCTTCAAGTCTCCCTTTTTACCCTCTTCGCTGGTGAAATGTGAAGCAGTGAGCCGTCCTTAGTCATGCAAAAAAGGGAAACAATTTTTAGCAAAGCAAAACAAAAAGAGAATGGTCAGTGTGCCTGGTACAGGAAGCTGTTGTGGCTGCCCTGATCTGCTTATAATTAATCTTGAGGCACATTATCACAGCAATAACATAAAACTTTTGTGCTCATCAAACTGTCAATATTAAAAACTATTTGAATTATTAAAATGAGATAAAACATCAGATTCCACAAAGAAGGTTTGGTTTTGAAATGCAGAACCAATAGTCATATGTTTAGCCTATCTTAGAACGAACCAATTGGGGATACACGGATACTCTGCAAAGCAAATAAATTTAGAGTAATCAAACTTAACCTTGTCTCTATTTCTCTCCACTTCACAGTCTTTTTATGCAGTGTCAGCCACATAACTGAGACACAGAAGGGATGCTGGAGTAAACAAGAAATTATAGGGATGGCTGGTGTATTGGTTTCCTAGAGCTGCTGTAACAAACTACCACAAACTTGGTGTTTACAGCGGGAGAAATTTATTTTCTCAGTCTTGATTTGAGGACAGATGTTACAAATCAAGATGTTGGCAGGGTTTGTTCCTTGAATGGTCTAAGGGAGAATCCATTTCAGCCTCTCTTCCAGCTTCTGGTGACTGCTGGCACTCTTGGTGTTCCCTGGCTTATATGCATCACTACAATCCCTGTCTCCACCTTCACATCACTTATTCCCTGTGTGTCTGTGTATTCTCTTTCTTATAAAGACACTCTCATTGGTTTAAGGGCTGACCTTAATCCAGGATGATCTCATCTAGATATTTACCTTAATTACATCTGCAAAGATCTTATTTCCGAATAAGGCCGCACTTGGAAATCCACACTGTTATGGACTATTTTTTGATCCCCCAAAAGATACCTTCAAGTCCTAACCCCCAGCACTTCACATGGACCTTATTTGGAAACAAGGTCCTTACAAATGTAAGTAGTTAAGATGAGGTCATGCTGGAGTAGGCAAGGCTCTTCATCCAACGACTGGTGTCTGTACAAGGAAAGACGAGACAGAGTCACAGAAACACAGGGAGAATGCCAAGAGATGATGGAGGCAGGGATTGGAGTGATGTGTTTACAAAGCAAAGGAACACCATGGACACACTATCAAGAGCTAAGAGAAAAACATAGAAGGATTCTGCTCTACAGGTCTGAGAGAGCATAGCTCTATCAACGCCTTGATTTTGAACTTCTAGCCTCCGACACTGTCAAAGATAAATTTGTTTAAAGACACATAGTTTGTGGGGTTTTTTATGGTAGACCTAGGAAACTAATACTATAGTGGTAGACATGAATTGATGGGGATACTATCTAACCCACTACACCTGATTAGTAGGGCTACTTTCAACACTGGCAAGACGATACTGTCACCATCAAGAAGCTCATCATCTTGGAGAATGGTGGAGACCAAAGAGCATGATCTTTGCCTCACAGTTTTGAAGGGAGTTAGGGAGTTACCAACGAAATATATAACAATTCCCTTCAGACTATTAGCAATATTGCTTATACCAGTAATTGTTTCCCTCAACTTCTCCACTATGACAACTCGTGGTATAATTGTGGACTTGTGACCACAATCCATGCCATCACTGCTACCCAGAAGACCACGGCTAGCCCCTCTAGGCAGGCATACTAAAGCATAACAGCTGCAGTGATACCAAAATGCTTTGGGGAGGCTTTGAGCAAGGTCACTCCTAAACTAAATGCGAAGCTCTTTGGTGTGCTCTTCCATACTCTCACTCCCACACAATCAAGGATCTGGCCTGCTATGTGTAGGAAGCTAACAAATATGACTGCATTCAGAAGGTAAGGAAGCAAGGGTCAGAAGGGAATGCTGAAGAGCAACCAGCGCTACAAAGGAATTGGCCTGATTTTTAATACTTTGACAGTGACACCATCCATTTTCAATGCTGCAGTTGTCAGCGTCAAAATGGCACCATAACATGCCCTTAACCACCTACGATCAAGCTCATTTCCTGCTATGACAATGGATTTTGCTAAGACCAGTTTAGAGTATCCACCAAAATCCACACAAAATCCAGTGTTTAAGAGCCCTGGACCTTATCCCCAGCAACAGCATGGCAGAGACAGACAGCTGCTGGGGAGTTCATACCAGTAGTATTCCTCAATACACTAAGAATTTCTCATTTTCATTAAACAGTTGCTTTCCTCTAAAGAAAGTTTAGAAAGCCCTGCTGTCATGTATTCTGAGTGCCAACAATAAAATCCTCCCTGTATCCAGTGAAGAGGTAAGGTAGGGTAAGGGAATGACTCTTAATAATTACTGACCTACAGTTGAGATTCGGACAGGACAGTATTATAGACAAATGATTTAATAACAGTAACTCTTGCTCTAACTTATTTCTTACCTGTATATTCAGAAAATGGCTTATGTATTACTCCTAGGACAGGTTTACCATTTACAGCCACACAAACCATAGTAGTGACATACTTTCGAAGATCCTCTATGAGAAATAACACACACAATTGTAAAAGAAACATATGTAAATTCAGGGTACATTGTTATACTTTATTTCATTAAAAATGCATGTGCATTTTATAAAATGTCTTTCATAATCAACAATCCCCTCAAGCAAACAGAGTCTAGCAATGAGAATCAGTTTAAGGAAGTAGTTGAGTTTTGGTTTTGTAAGCAATAAACCTGGGTTATCACCCCAGTCTACCATTTTATTAGCTGCATTTCTTTGAGCAAATTATTTACATTCAGTTTCTTCATTTGTAAAATACAGGCATGAATTCAGTACCCACTTTAAAATATTAAAATAATTTTTAATTTTACTATTAAATTAAAAAATCAAGTAAGTACTTAGAACAGTCTCTGCACAAAGGATTTGCTCACTAAATATTATCACTATAATATGATTAGGCCAATCTCAGTTTAGGAAAAACTTTTTATAAACAAACCACTTAATATTCTATATTTCTATTATCTACTCCTGCAAAATACTGTTTTATAATTTCAGTTACTACTAGATATGCAATCTAGTGTCTTCTCCTTGTTCTCCAATTAGTTACCATGAGTATCTATTAAGGGTCAAGCTCAGTGCTTAAGCACTAGAATACCGAGGTGACAAAGGAGAAGTCTCCATATTCAGAGAACTTACCATCTAGGAGAGAGACAAATATGTAAGCAACCATCTTTAACATATATATAAAAGAACAGAGGAAAGGTATGAATTAGATATCTCTGGGTAAGAAACAAGGCATGGGAGAGGATCCACAGAATTCAAATCTAAACTAAGACTAGGTAAAAAGAATGAAAGTAAAGGATAGGGAGGTAATTTTCTGTTTTGCTAATTACTTGTTCTCTGGGTGACCAGGGTTTACTACTTTGAATTCCATAGATAGATGTATATGCAATAAAATCAAAATTTCCACTATCACAGATAAATATTATATTCCGACTACATAAATAACTCATTAACACATACCTCAGTATATACACAAACACCTCAATAAATAGATGTCAAATACAAACCATTTATCTGTAACTGCTAAAACTTCCCTTCACTGAATAATTAGTGACATAATGAGCCACTATCACCGTTAGAGTATGGCATAAATACACTGGTTGGGGATGATGTTGGGAACATAGTGCAAATGGTTCATACAACACTGCCTTAATCCAGCTCTCTGTCTTAAAATCTAATGGAAAAGTTGCCTGAGATTGATATAATATCTACCACTATATATATAGTGGTTCTCTGATACACAGTGGCAATCTGACGTTTAAGATCAATTTTAATTTTAAAATTACCTGTATACTCCTGTGTAGCATCAAGTGGGTCGATCCAGACAGTAACACTTTCTGCTGGCACCTCTTTAGGGGTGGCTATTTCCTTCAGGATGTCCTCAGGAATTTTATGATCCCATAAGATAACTTCCTGATCGCTCGCATCCACATGTTCCTCTGTATTTATCTGTATCAAAAATACATGACAGTTAAAACATTTTTAAAGAAATAAAAATCACTACCTGAGAAAGCACAAAAGAGAAAACATTTCAGACAAAATTACATAAAAGTAGGTAAATCAATATTTTTTGTTTATTTCAAGATGTTTCATTATAAAATAAAACTATATTGTAAAAGAAGTTCCAGCAACATCTTGTATTCAAGTACTTCCATTCAAACACTCAAACTTGTCCAAGATTAAGAATCCAACTATAAAGGAATATAAAGTAAGCGTCAAAGAAACAAGCAGGATACTGTGCTTTCTGACAAGATCTTTTTCCAGAGAAGATCAATGTACATATCCTAAATGTGATGCCACACCTAGACCCATAGTACAGTGTCAGAGTGATAGTGGTGGCAGTACATGAGCAAAAAGTTATACAGGGTGAAAACCCACAACTATTAGCAATCTCTGGAAAGCACCCTGAAATATCCCAAACTGTCATCAAAGAGGTTAAAAAGAGTAATATTCCTGAAACATCAAGCCACTTAAATCATAAGATACTTTTCTTGTATTTGAAAAAAAATTTTATTGTATTTTTTTCCATTTCCATTTAGTCTCCTTATATCCCCCGCCCCCCAGCAATCACCACACTGTTGTCCATGTCTAGGAGTCCTTTTTCATTTTTGCTCAATCCCTCCATCCTTTAACCTCCCCCTGAGCCCCAGCTGTCATCCTGCTATCTATGAGTCTGTCTCTACTTAATGCTTGGTTGTTCAGTTTGTTCATGAGATTCCACATATGAGTGAAACCATATGGTATTGTTCTTTCTCTGACTGGCTTATTTCACTTAGCATAATGTTCTCCATGTCCATCCATACTGTTGCAAAGAGTAAAATTTTTTCTTTTTATGGCCAAGTAGTATTCCATTGTATAAATGTAAATGTCCCATAGTTGTTTTGTCCACTCATCTACTGGTGGACACTTAGGCTTCTTCCATATCTTGGTCATTGTAAATAATGCTGCAATAAACATAGGGGTACTTATGTTGTTTTGAATTAGTGTTTTGGGTTCCTTCAGATACATGTTCCAGAAGTGGTTCAAAAGGCAGATCTATTTTTAATTATTTGAGGTATCTCCATACTGCTTCTCACAGTGGCTGCATCATTCTGCATTCCCACCAACAGTGCAAAAGGGTTTCCCTTTCTCCACATCCTCACCAGCACTTGTTTGTTGATTTACTGATGATAGCCATTCTGACAGGTGTAAGATGATATATCATTGTGGTTTTAATTTACATTTCTCTGATGATTAGTGATTAGCGATGTTGAGCATCTTTTCACATGTCTATTGGCCTTCTGTGTGTCCTCTTTGGAGCAGTGTCTATTCAAGTCCTTTGCCCATTTTTAACTGGGTTGTTTTTCTTATTTTTTTTTTTACTGTTTTTTTTTTAAAATTTATTTTCTTTATTTTTTCAAATACATTTGTCTCTGCCTACCCCTCACCACCTTTCCCTGACCCCTCCCCCTCCCTCCCTCCATTCTTCCCATTTGGTTTTGTCCATGAGACCTTGCTACACGTTCCCCAACCCTCCCATTCCCTTCCTCTTCCTCCCTCCCCCCCGCCACCTCTTGTGTCTGTTGGTTTCTTTTCAGTGTTGCTGGTCTTATTTTCCTTGCATCTTTGTATTGTTGGTTAGGTTTCGCTTATAGGTGACATCATATGGTATTTGTCTTTCATCTCCTGGCTTATTTCGCTTAGCATAATGCTCTCCAGTTCCATCCATGCCATCGCGAAGTTCAGTAGTTCTTTTTTCCTTTCTTCTGCATAGTATTCCATTGTGTAAATGTACCATAGTTTTTTGATCCAATCAAAACTATGAGTTCTATATAAATTTTGGATATTAACTCTTTATCAGATGTATCGGTGGGTTGTCTTTTTATTTTGTTAATGTTCTCCTTTGCTGTGCAAAAATTTTTTAGTTTGATTTTATTTTTTCTTTTGTTTCCCTCACCCAGGGACACATAGCTGGTAAAATACTGCTACAAGCAATGTCCAAGATTTTGTTGTCTATGTTTTCTTCTGCTTTTTATGGTTCCAGGTCTAATATTTGATCCATTTTGAATTTATTCTTGTGTGTGGTGTAAGAAGGTGGTCTAGTTTCATTTTTCTGCACATATCTGTCCAATTTCCCCAACACCATTTACCGCATAAACTATCTTTAGCTCATTGTATGTGCTTGCTTCCTCTGTCAAATATTAATTGACTATAAAGGTATGGGTTTATTTCTGGGCTCTCTATTCCATTCCATTGATTGTATTTCTGGGCTTTCTATTCTGTTCCATTGATCTATGTGTCTGTTTTATGCCAGAATCATGCTATTTTTTATTACTATGGCCTTATAGCATAGTTTGGTATTAGGCAACGTGATTCCTCCAACTTTGTTCTTCTTTCTCAAGGTCTCTGTTGCCATGTGGGGCCTTTTGTGGTTCCATATAAATTTTTGAAATATTTGTTCTAGTTCTGTGAAATATGTCATTGTAATCTTGATAGGAATTGCACTGAATCTATATGTTGCTTTGGATAATATGGACATTTTAATGATGTTAATTCTTCCTATCCATGAATACAGCACGTGCTTCCACTTATTTGTATCTTCCTCGATTTCCTTCTTCAGCGTCTTATAATATTTTTCAGGTCTTTTACACTTTTGGTTAGGTTATTCCTCAGTATTTTATTCTTTTTGAAGCAATTGTGAATGGGATTGTTTTCTTAATTTCCCTTTCTATTAGTTTGTTTTTGGCATATAAGAATGCAACTGACTTCTGGATATTAATTTTGTATTCTGCTACTTGGCTGAATTCATTTACCAGTTCTAATAGTTTATTGGTGGAATCTTTGAGGTTCCTTATATACAGTATCATGTCATCTGCAAATAAGACAGTTTTACTTCTTTCTTTCCAGTTTGGATGCTTTTTATTTCTCCTTCTTGTCTCTTTGCTATGGCTAGGACATCCTGTACTGTGATGAATAGCAGAGGTGTGGACATTCCTATCTTGTTCCTGATCTTAAAGGGAACACTTGTAGTTTTTGCCCATTGAGTATGATGCTGGCAATGGGTTTGTAATATTATTATGCTTTTTATTACATTTAGGTATTTTCCCTCTAATCCCACTTTGCCGAGAGTTCTTATCAGAAGTGATGCTGGATTTTATCAAATGTTTTTTCTGCATCAATTGCTATGATCATGTGTGTTTTATCCTTCATTTTGTTTATATGGTGAATCATATTTACTGATTTGTTAATGTTGTACCAATCTTGCATTCCCAGAATAAATCCCACTTATCATGGTGTATGATCTTGATGTATTGCTGTACTACTCAGTTTGCTAATGTTTTGTTGAGGATTTTAGCATCTATGTTCATCAGGGACACTGGCCTATCATTTTCTTTTTTTGTAGTGTCTTTATCTGGTTTTGGAATTAGGATAATGCTGGCCTCATCATATGAGCTTGGGAGCCTTCCCTCCTCTTGAATTTTGGAAATAGCTTGAGGAGAGGTGTCAGTTCTTCCCAGAATTTTCAGCAAAACTCACCTGTGAAGCCATCCATCCAGGGCTTTTGTTTTTTGCAAGTTTTTTTATTAGTACTTCCATTTCACTAGGTGTAATCTGTTTATTCAGATTCTCTGATTCTTCCTGACTTAGTTTTGGAAGATTGCATGTTTCTAGGAGTTTTTCCATTTCATCCAGGTTGTCCAGTTTGTTGGCATATAGTTGTTCATAATATTTTCTTACAATCATTTGTAGTTCTTTGGTGTTAGTTTTATTTTCTCTTTCACTTTTTATTTTATTTATTTGGTTCCTCTCTCTTCTTTTCTTGATGAGTCTGGTTAAAGGACTATCAATCTTGTTTATATTGTCAAAGAACCAGTCTTGGAGTCACTGATCTTTTGAATCATTATTTAGTTTTGTTTATTTCTACTCTTTTATTATTTTAATCTTTATTATTTCCTTCCTTCTAATGATTTTGGGCTCCCCGCCCCCAGTACCTTTAAGTGTAAAGTTAGATTGTTTATTTGACCTTTTTATTTTTATTTTTTCAAGACAGGCCTGTAATGCTATGAATTTCCCTCTTAGGATTGTCCTCCCTGTGTTCCATATATTTTGGATTGTTGTGTTCTCATTTTCATTTGTTTCCCAGAACCTTTTGATTTCTTCCTTGATCTCGTTGTTGACTCATTTGTTGTTTAATGCCATGTTACTTAGCTTCCAAGTCTTTCATATAGTATTTTCAGCATAGTGTATAGTAAACATCCAATTCATCCATTCACTTGTTCCTTTATTGATTTAGCAAATGTTTACTGATTGCTTACTATATATCAGACACAGTGCTAGGTCATTTATATACAATGGTGATCAATGTGAGCCAAAAATCTCTGTCTTTGTGGATCTTAGATTCTAGTGAAGAAGATAAACAATACACAAGAGAAATAAGCAAACCATGTGGTAAGCTGGGGAAAATAAAGTAGGGCAGAACAGAAATAGTGTTGTAGGAGAGTTGAAGGATTTTACTTTATGATAGGGTTGCTAGAATTATTCATAATGGCCCCAAATTAGAAACTACCAAATGTCCATCAACTGATGGATGGATAAACAATGGAATACTATTTAGCCATAAAAAATGAAGTAGTGGTTTATACTATAGCATGGATGAACCCCAAAACATTACACTAAGTGAAAAAAAAAACACACAAGAGACTACATACTGGATGATTCCATTTATGAGAAATGTCTAGAGCTGGCAGATCTATGCAGACAGCAGATTAGTGGTTATCTGGTGCAGGGGTTAGAACAGGGATTAGTAGTTAATAGGTACAGGGATATTATTAGGGTTATAAAAATTTTCTAAAACTGATTAATGACAATATGTGCATAACTCGGCAAATTCACAAACAACTACTAAATTGGACATTTGAAGTGGGCAAATTATATGATATGTAAAATATGCTGCAATAAAGTTGTTTGTTTTTAAAAGACAGGGTAGCTAAGAAAGGCAACACTAAAAAGGTGATATTAGAGTGAAGATCTAAAGGAATGAGCCTAGCAGGCGTCTGAAGGAGGCACACCCCAGCCCATGAAATAAAAAATGCAATGGAGGCAAGCATGGCTAGAAGAAGTGAGGCAAGAAAGGAGCCAAAGACGAGTTCTGAGGTCAGAGAGTAATGGAAACCAGATGATGATGGGCCCTGCAGTAATGACACAGAGTCAGCTGTCCTCCATCATAATCACTACTAACAATGGGCAGACAGTCTTAGCCAATGTGCAAAGCTAAAGAAGGGTAAGGACATGGGGAGAGGTATAAGAATTAGAAAGGAAGAAGCAAAATACACAACTGAAATCTGATCATTGGAAAAATTCAAAAGAACTTGTGGATAAATTATAGAACAAAATGTAGCCAAGTTGCTAGATTTAAGGTCAATAATTATCAATCAATTGCATTTTTATATATCAGCAACAATATTTAAAATACTTGAGAAAAAAAAAGAAACCACTTACACTAACAACAGAAATAAATTATCTGGAAATAATTAGATGCAAGATTTTCAAAAACATTATCAAACAAATGTATTTAAAAAAATTAATGCATCTATTTTTTTTTTCTCCAGCAGTGTGCTGTAACTTCTCTGCTGGACCTTCACACTCTCAGGAAGTACTCTTGCCCATGAGTAAAAACCAAAATTTACGTACTCTGAGGACATGAGAGTAGAGAACTCCTCTTCTGCCATCTTGCAGACATCACTCTCAAGTATTTTGTTTTTAGAGCCCACACTTGTAATGACAATGTTAGGCCACCTCAGATGAAAGAATGTAAGAGTATCACCATGTAAAAACCACAGAATAAACCATATACAGTATACTAAGAAAATATTGGCTTAAACTGCCATCTATCCTTTACTTGGATTCCTATAATAGCCCTTGATTGCTCTTGCCTCCTAGTGCATTCTCTGATTTATACATTCATTCATTCACTCATTCAACAACTATTTCAAGACTACCTATTCTAAAGTGCTTTGGTTACTGGGACATAATAATGAACAAAAGAGACAAAAATAACAGGTCTTATGGAGCTTCCTTCTCAACCCAGCAACCCACAATCTTCCCAAGTAAGACTATATTACTCCCTACTTAAAACCTCCCAATGATTCTCATTACATAGAGACAAAATCCAGGCTGCTTACTATCATCTACAAGGAAAGGCCTGGATGATCTGGTCCCAGTAACCTTTCTCTATTTGCACCCTTATTTACTTATTTGTCTTCTGGTCCCTTAACCTCAGGGCCTTCATACTTGTACTCTTTTGGTCATATACCATATTTTGCCATGTATAACGTACAATTTTTTGCCCAAATTTTTGCAGGGAAATATAAGGATGCCCATTATACATGGATAGTACCTGAAATACCTTGTATCTGTTCTTGTGTTTTGTAATTATTTGTTACATAAAACTTCTTGTACCATAATATGTCCAAAGATAAATGCTATAATTCCTTTATAATACAAAAAACGAGTATCTAAACATCAATAAATAAAAAATTGAATTAAAAAAATTAAAATGAAGGTTTTTCCTAAATATTTGGGTAATGTGCATGTGCATTATACATGCGAGGTTATACTTTTTTTTTTTTACCGAATCTCTGCATGATGATCTGCTCATCATTCAGGTCTCAGCTCACATGATAGTGCCTCGGAGGGGCATTCCCTGACTACCCATGGCCAAAGCAGGATTCCCCAATCAGGCTTCCCACATGTACTTATTTTTATTTCTTCAAAGTCCTTATGCATATAAACTCAACTCATTTGTTTCCATGTTATCTATCTTGATCAACTAGAACTTAAGACCTGTGAGTTCATAGACACAGTTTCTCCTCCATTACCATAGTAGCCCCATCCTCACAGCCTAAGCCAGTGTAACAACAGGTACTAAATAAAAACTTCTTGCTTGACAACATTATTCTTCACTAATGTAGTTCCATTTCGTCTCCATAACCTTTTCCACTCAATCTACTCTCCCTCCCTCATCACTGCCGCCTATCTGTACCAGCCCTCAACAGGGAATTGAATAAGAAATCAAGATTCCAAAACACAATTCATGCTATTTATATAACAGTTCTGTTACTTTGAGATTAAAGAGGCTTTTGGTTAGTACTTAAGAAGGTACCATTTACTGCATTTCTCCATAAATCATTAGATCCTAATAAATTTTGGGTATAATGCTTCACACTGTACCTATCACACTGTAAGCATTCAATAACTATTTTCAAAACAGATAAACATTGCTGTCTTATTCTTTTACCTTTTCAGAAGTCTTTTACTATCAACTCCTACTCTCAAATATAGCCCCATAAATAAACAGGCTCTAGTGTCTCATATCTTAAAAATAAACATAAACATGGCAAAAAAAAAAAAAAATCCATAGAACCTACTCTTAGCCCTACACAACACCCTAGCCAAGTTCCTGAGGAACACAATTTTTGAAAGATTTACTCACTGCCTCCACTTCTTTACCTGGCATCTTTTTCGATTTTGCTTCCTTCCCATTAAGTCACCGAGCAAACTCTCACAACAAAGAACCATTAATAAGAGTATGTATTCTATCATCAGAATTCCAGCCCCTGGATTTATTAGGTATGTGATTTACCTAGGCTAGTCCCTCAGTCTTTCTCAGCTGCAGTTACCCATTGCTAAAAGTGAGTGACAAATATATATCCCTACAGTGTTCTTTGGATGACTCAATGAAACAGAAAGGTAAAACAGTACAGTGCTTAACACAGAGTAAGTATTTAATAAAAGTTAGCTGCGATTACTCCTGTTAAGTGATTCCTTTCAGTTTTTGCTCTCCTTGGTCATAGGTCCTCATCTTCCACTTTCACACAATATACTTTCACTAAGCAATCCTGTCCACAACTGGTTTCAATTAATATCACAATTCTGATGACCTACAGATTTGTATGTCTCATTCAGAAATCTCAGGAGCTTCAGCCCATATGTATTCAACTACCTCCCTAATATGTCCACTTGAACATACCAAAGGCACTTCTAATTTAACCCAGCACTCTTAATGTGCCCTCTAGTACCTGCCATGTCATCCCTCACTCTCTGTCACCATCAGCGAAACACCAGTTGTGAAAGCCAGAAATAGAGGAGTTATTTTTGACACATCCCTAGACATTTTTTCATATCCTTCCACATCTAACTTCTCCACAATCAAAACTCAAATTCAAAATGTATCATCTCTCACTTGAAAAAGCCTCCTAACTGGTCTTCCTCCTTCAAACTATTCTCCAAGCATCTACCCTAAGCCCTTCCAATCATTTAAAAAACTGTAGTTTAAGAGTATACTTCAGTTATACGTCTTGTAGTACCTCATACACAGAATTAGACAGACCTGAGATGATTCTCAGATCATTAAGTAAATCTCTGTGAACCTAAGATTATTTTCTAGCTGTATATCCTTTCACAAATTATTTGGCCTCTCCATGCCTCAATTTATCTGCAAAATGGAGACGACAGTACTCATCTCCTGTTTTTGTCAAGAATAAATTAATGGTGGTAATAAGAAACTTAATTAAGTGCTTGCCACTTACTGAAGACTAAATAAATGTTAGCTATTAAAACAAGCTGAGTGTAACTTTCCCCATTGCCCAAGTTCTGGTGCTCATGTCTCCCATAGCCTATTTTAAAAGTCTCCTAACCAGTCTCACTAATCTTCAAATGCCCAAAGCCAAAATAAAGTATGGCACACTTGCAGGCTTCAATAAAAGTCAGGTAAATCTTTTAGTACTCTAGGTTTAAACTAAAGATTAGGTCCAAACTTCTTTAAGCTTGGCCTATGATATAGCTCTGGCCTACCTTCTTAATTTCTTCATGTGCTTCTGATTTAGACTTATCAAGCTAGTACTAAAGTAACACCTCTATTAGGTCTGCCCCAGATAATTTGGGTTTTATTTTTCCTCTGTCTGCAGTACTTATTTCTGCACTGATTATCACATCACTAGTTATCACAATTTTAAGGAACAGGAAACCATAACTCAAGTTAAATGACTGGTCAGAATCACCTAGCCTGGAGACTGGGCAAGATGTCAAGGCAAGTGTTCTTTGCAATATATTAGACGTTAAACTCCTCCAGCGAGTACTCCCACCGTAAAGGATGGGGAAGGCACAGACACAAGCTGCTCCTACCAGCTTGGAATACTATGCTTCATCTTCAAATCACTGTCAGAACTTTGAAAAAGTCGAGAACAGGAGTGCCTCAAATAAAGGATTCCCTTTACTTTAAAGTGAAACTGTAAGTTTATTCTGTGTTTGCCTGCAAACTCAATCCAAGAAACTATCTTCAGCCTTCATTTTCATCATTATCCACAAGGATACGATATACAGGTAATGACAACGCTGCAGTTACTGTTATTTTTCATAGCGTGAAATCAAGCACTGCTAATATGTTTAAAAAGAGAACTGGGGCACTGAGAACCCTCCCAAGTTTCCTTACATAAGAAAGGTTGAAAACAAAAGTAAAGCCGGGGATCCCAGGGCAAACTTGAGTTTTCTTAAGACCACATTCACTTCTCTAGAGTAGGGCTTCTCAACCAGGGCACAAGTTCAAAATTAGGCCAGATAATTTCTTGTTTGCAGGTCTTTCTATGCATTGTGTGCTGTTTACCTTTACCTACTAGATACCAACAGCATTCTAACCCTGAGTTGTGACAATCAAAAATCACCAGACATTGCCCAATGACCCTTGGGGGCAAAACTGTCCTGTTTAGTGCTCTAGAGTGAAATCTGGTATATCGTTTTTCTGAGAGGAAACATTTAATTGGAAAGCTTCAAGCACCTTACTCTAGGAAGCTGCGGGAGAAAAGAGACCTCTCTACATTTGCACAGGGCACCCTTATAAAAGAAAAGAATGTCTGTGGCTTCTTGATGCTAACTTTCCATAAGGAAATAAACTGAGTAGGATTCAATCTGAGGTCCTTACCATAAACTTCAGGTGAGGCTTCAAAAACAGCCAGGCATTTAAGACTGTACTTCTGGGTGTGGAGCAAAGGGAGTGAAGAAAAAAAAAAGAATCTCTAACTGAGTCTCTACTTACATGGCTACATTTGGCTTCTAGTCTAACTACCTAATGACCAAAAGGGGATAGTTCGACGTGACACTGTCCTATATTGCTACTGTATAATGAACATAACCTCAATCACCATCCAACACGCACACAAAGATGTACATGCAAATATTCAAACAACCCTGGGAAAACAAAAAGGCAGATACTTTTTCAACATCTACAATTCCGAAAGCTTAGCTGTAATGTTTAATAAAACACAGCTCACTACCCTTAGCAGTTATTCCCTTAAAGTGTTTGCTAGTAAGTGAGAGAGCAAACTCAGAATCCTGTGGAAGTCACCCAAAAGACAAAAGCTTTGGCAGATGAAGAGTAGGACTGTATTTGCATGTGAACACACATGCACAAACAGATTTATGTTTTCAATATTTAAGAATAGTTTTATCTTTACCTTTACCTCTGTTTGCTATATTTCACTCTTACTGACTTTAAGCTTCTACAATTTTACTTTTTCCCTAGGAAATCATACTATAAATTCTGTTTTAAGTAGCCTTCTATGAGGATCTAGCTAAAATGAAGAGTGAGATAGTTGATATAAACTGTGTAGTAAAGTCTCAGGAGCCTTAGATTTCCCATCTGTAAAGTGAGCATAAATAAAATTTACTTATAAAGTTGCTGTGAGGATGGAATAAAGTCCTGCCTTGTTCAGTATTGGGGCACCTAGAATACACTCAATAAATTTTTACTATGGCTACTGTTGTAACTATTACACCTCAACTTGTCTGAAACTCTTGTTTATTCCACAAAACGCTGTGTTTTGGAGGAGAGGTGCAAACACTTACTAGTCTGTGATAAAGCAGGGTAGGGCAAAAGCAAAAGTGAAAATGTGTATTTTGTTTGAGACTTCTTGTATCAATTACATCTGGTATTCAGCAGCTAATAATGGGAAATTCAATGTTCCTTGCTGTCACAAAAAAATAAAAATTAAAAAAAATATATACAGAAAGAAAGAAAACCGCAGGAAGAAGACAGAGTAGAAGAATGGTTACACATGATATGGAATTCTAACGATGACAATACTCTCCTAACTCATTCAAGAACAACAGTACTAAGGTCAAATACTTTCCAAAGAAGCCAGGAGTTAGATTTCACTGTTTATCTAATTAATTAAATTCCACTGGAACAATTTATTCCTCCAATAGTCAAAATGTCTGAATTTCCCTAAGAAAATATCAAGAAATCTACCCAAAGGCAAGTGTTTTTCAATTTTTATTTTATGGAGTAAATAAGGGATAGATGGTTGAAATGAAGTTGCTGAGAAATACACTTCCAAACACCTCCTTGAAGGAACCCCAAAATATATGCCATTAAGATGGTCCTGATAACTACAACTAAAGTCAATTCATAAGCATCCACCCCACAAAGGCCAGGCAGCAACACTTCCACAGTTGCTCGCCTTCAGTTGGCTCCTCGTACATCGGCCAAAAAAATGTCCATTATACAGTCACGAACGTTCCAGTAATTAAATCAAGGAAGGGTAGAGGACTTTGGGGGTTCAAGTGCAATCCCTTTTATTTTACGTAAGAACTTAACCGTAGCATTTTGATATGAAAGCCCTCCCAAAACACAAAGCTCCCGACCCAGGTGCAAAAACCGCACATACACTCGAACAGGGGCCGGGGGCACGGTTCCTGAGTTAGACTGCTTGCAATCTTACCCAGCTCTTCCACTAACTGCATGACCTTGAGGACCTAAAGTTGGGCATCTCAATCTCCATCCACATCTGTAAAATGGGAGCCAGAACCCCGACACCTGGGGCGGTTGTGAGGAGTCTACATGATGAGACACGTTCCAAGGCTTCCGTGATCCCTGGCCGGAAAGCTCAACCCGCCGCCCCAACGGTGCCCGGCGCTCGCGGGACCCACCTGCACGTTAGGGAAGGCAGTCTTGAGCAGGTAGTACATCTTGCGGTTGGAGAGTACGTCCCCGCTGGTCATCTTGTCGTCGGCTCCCTCGCGCGTCTTCCCCTTGGACTTCTCCTCTAGGACGTTGCTTTCGCGAACGCGCCTCACTTCGTCGCCACCGCGAACAGCGGCCAGCACAGACACGGCCAGCATCTCGCGCAAGTCCACGGTGCCGCCGTCGGCCGCGATCACGGGTCCTGCCGCGCCGCCAGGCTCGCTTCCCAGGCCGAAGAGACTGAAGCGGCCTGCCAGGAACCCCGAATAGAGGTGGTAAAGCACGCCGAGCCCTAGAAGGCAGAACACGGCCACCCCCAGTGGGGACAGGCGGATGCCCATGGGGGCCATGTCGCCAGAGGCCGGGCAATCCGGACGGCGGCCTTCAAAGGCCTCCCAGGGCACGCCGCCGCCGCCGCCGCCGCGCTCCCCCGCCAGGCACCGTGCGTACTACACCGGCGCCCGCTCCCCGGCGCCCGCGCGCCCCATAGCTCTTCCCCTGGAAAGGATGAGCCGCGCCGCGAAGCACACCTTCGCAGTCCCACGCGCCCAACTGCCCTGGGCGGCAGAGCCCCAACTCTGCTAGAGCCGGCCAGCGACTCCCACGTCCACGTTAGCCAACTGCCGGGAGGTGAAAGGGTAGCGTGGGTGTGTATCCGGGTTACGCAGTGGGGTGGGGTGAGAGTAAGAGGCGGGGTAAGAGGGACTCCTCCCTTGGGGCGGGGCGGACGTCTACGTGCGCTTGGAAGTGTTGGGCTGGCTGCCGCTTTTCATTGAGGCCCGCGGTATTTCGGTTTTCAAATCGCTTCTGGATGTGGGAAGCTACCTTACACACAGCAAAGGATAGTGAATGCCTTGTGAAAATTTAATCGACCTTGGAAGGTCAATGGATGGCTGAAATAAAGCCATATTGACAGTCCTGACTCTTGAGGGATGAAGGAAAATAGGTCATTTTAAGAGAGATCTGTGTACTTTTTCCTTCAGCGATTGCCTTTTTAAAACGCCTCTGCGCTCTTGCGGGCAGAACAGGAGGTAAGCAGTGACAGGAGGAATTTTACTTGCTGCTTTCTCTATTCTGCTGGCATCTCTTGTAATCTAAAAGCTTATGCTGTATATCGGTAGGCATAGATACCGCACGTTTCCTCCACCTGACGATATAACCCATCCTCAATGTCAGCGATTTTCACCCTTTTTCATTCTGTGGTACACCAAAAAATATATACTTTTGCCGACCTGACCAAAAAAAAGTATGAATTTGATTCATTCACATCGGACGGTTATCACTGTGTTGTTGGCTGTTGTCATTTTGTTTTTTTTAATTTGATAATCTAAGGGAAAAGAGTTCAGTGCCCTTGACTACTTGAGTACTGCACGTTTTAAAAATATTTGCAGCCCACCAGTTCTGGGTCACACCAGGTGAAAATCACTGCTCTATGTAGCTGAAAAACATGCCTCGATGCTGGGCTTTCATAATGAAAAAAGCATTCCAGCCTCTTCTCTCTTCCAAGGATACTTATATTTTCCTCCCAGAGTTTGAGGAAGGAGAGGAATTGCCTGAGCAAGAACGCTTGCTGTAAAGGTTGTCCCAGAATGTTCAGTCAAGCTAGAATACATAATCTTTGAGTCAACATAGGCCTTCCAAATGTACTTACAGAAGCATTTAATAGAAATAATTCCCTTCTACTATGCCAGAATAGTAGCAAGAATAGTGAATACTTAAATTTTAATTAGTATTATAATTAGTATTGACAAGTTTATCTTCCATCTTAAAAGTGAATATTAAGATGTGCAGTATCATTCTAAAATGTTAGAATAGTTATATAAAATGAATTTAAAATGCAGCCTCTTTTACTGTTCATAGCCAGAAGTCATTGAAGTGGCTTTAATGTTAACGACCTTAAAAACTGCAAGTATACAGAATAGATTCTGAACTTCTATTGCTAAACAAGTGATTAGAGATAGCCTGACCTTTGCCATTTCCTTAGAATTCAGGGCATCTGTATAGTTTGCAGAGGGTTATACAGATAAATAAACATATGGTTATACAGATACAATAAACAAAGACTATTGATTGCTTGGATTCCCTGTCAGCAATCTGTAACAAGCTTAAAAATGATCACAGCACAAAATCCAGTACAAATACAAATCAATGAAAAAACAGCTCCTGGAATGTTGGCAGCACCAGATCTTAGGGAACTGGCTCTGTCCTTGCCAGTTTTGGGAGCATTTTCCAAATTAAACAAAGCTCCTTTAAGAAGAAATCTGAAAGCAAAAGTCACCAAATCCAAGGATAAATATAAAGGTTAAGGGTTGAAGTATAAAGGCGTAAATTCCAAAGAAGCACCTGAAGCCACACTATGATACAAACAAAATGTATGGGTTGCGTAGTAGTTATGAAACTATTAAAAGCATCATTGGAAAACCTGGCTGAGGTTTGTAAAAATGAATATTGTTTTCCAGGGATATTGGAAAGAAATACTAAGCCAAGGTCTCTGTGACACTATACAAAGCATCAGGGAGACAACTAGAGAGATACTAAAAGCTCTGGAGCATTAACACTACAAGAACGGGATTTAAGAGTTGAAGGAGAAAATGCCAAGGCATGTAAAAAGAATGAGAGTGGGTTTAAAGATCAGAGTTTTGAGAGATGCTCTAGTACTCAGGTGATAATTGATAAAAGATAACATGTAGCCCTAGTTGGTGCGGCTCAATTGCTTGGAGCATCGTCCTGTAAACCACAGGTCTTAGGTTCAATTGCTGGCCAGGGCACACACCTAGGTTGCAGGTTTGGTCCATGGTTGGGATGCATACGAGAGGCAACAGATCTATGTTTCTCTCTCACATCAATGTTTCTTCTCCTCTCTCTCTCTGCATTGCCCTCTCTTTATGATCAATAAGCTTGTCCTCAGGTGAGGATTAAAAAATAAAGATAACATGTAATTATTAACAAGTTCATGACAAGAAGAAAAAGTTGAATTAATTACATGTGGGACAGTGATACTGTCTTAAAATCTCCATAGGAATTTGGAAGAAATTTGCTTTTTCAGTAACAAGTTGTTAGAACCTTAAAAATGTATTTATAATAATGAAAATTATATGAAAGTAAATGTAAAATAATTTGTGAATGTATGGTTCATGAATTGAAGTAAACTGGTCTTTCAAAAATCTTTCTCTAGTTGTTGAGGAAAATGAGGACAACCTAATATTTCTTCCATGTAAGTACTGATAGCAACAAAAGCTGACATACAATAGAAATTTCTTTAATCACTTTCCACTGCACTGGCTCGCCAGACACTGCCCCCACCATTTGTGTGCTCGCGCCTCGTAAGGTCAGGTGCCCTTCGAACACCCGCCCCCTTCCGCTGTCACTAGTCAAGCTTTATATACTTCTAGAGTTAGTTTTATTTCAGCCTCATTTTGCCATTGTGGTTATTATTATAAATACATATAAGTTAAACAGCATGTAAAACAACTAAGCATGAGTGTAAATATAAAGCTGAAAGCTTTGGATGTCTTGATAAAGGCAAGTTGCTAAAAACAAAAATTGTCATCAAATTAGATTTGGAGCAAAAATTGTTGCTGATTGTGAATAAAAAGAATCAAAAGTTCAAACAGGTGCTGAAAGAGGATTGCTTGACTTAAAACAACCCAAGCTGTCATCCTAACTACTGTATTATATGGTTGAAATAGATGAATGAATAAAAAGATAAAGAAGGGCGGGGTATGTACACAACGAGATATTATTCAGCCATAAAAAATGAACGAAACCTTGCTGTTTGCGAGGACATGAGTGGACCTTGAGGTCATTATGCTAAGGGAATAAACAATGAGGCAGAGAAGGGCAAACACCATATAATCTCACTTATTAAATGGACACTAGAAAAACAAAATAAATTAATAAAACAAAATAGATATAGACCCATAGTTATAGTGAACCAGCTGATGATTGTCAAGTGGGAAGGTGGAGAATGGGAATAAAAATTTTTTAAAAGTCAAATATTTATAATTCCATTTATATTAACATCTAGAATAGGTAAATTTACAGAGAAAAAGAGTTGACTAGTGGCTGCAAGGGGCTGGTGGGTGGGAAGGAATCAGGAGTGATTGCTAATAACCCAGAGCTTCTTTGTGAGATGATGAAGTGTTCTGAAAATAGACAGTGTTTATGAAAAAAAAAAATGAACTGCAAGTAGTGAATATACTCAGAGAAAGTCCTTGCCTTATATTAAAAGATAGGCAAGTGATAATATATGGACATCTTTTACATGTTTAACATGTCTAGGTTTCCTATAAATTCCCACATTAATTGTTTTCTCAATTAACTGACCCACTCCAGTCTTGATTGCACCTAACAAAGGACCTTTCCTAAATGGGTTTTGCTACCTTTCTGCAAATACCATCTTTCCTTATGCTCTCCATTATTTGTAAAGTAAATAATACACATTAATGGAATTATTAACATCTTAAATGATGAGGATATTTCAGTTTGTCTGTATGACTCCTGACCCCAAAAGTTACCTTGGGGAAACTGTGTGTGTGTGTGTGTGTGTGTGTGGTGTGTATGAGAGAGAGAAAGAGAGAGAGAAGAAGGTATTTGCCAGTTAGTTTCCTTGTATTTTTTTTCCAAAGTGCTTTAGGGGGATAATATAATTAATTAAAGTTTCAATGAACTGATGGCATTTTTTCATGTTTAAATACCAAAAATCCAAGAAGAGTATTACTTGTAGTCTTCCCTTAAATGATTCAATCCTATAAACACAATAATTCTGTATTTTAATAGACCAGTGTTATGGTATTTGGTTTTGTTATTATGGTTGTATCTTTGGCAGCATATACAATTTTGGGGGCAATGGTTTTCATATGTTAGGGTTGTGGGTGGTCTATTTCTAATACATGATCTACATTCATACTTAAAATTGTTTTCCCCCAAGATTTAGAAATACTCAACTAAATGGGTAACTTTTTTCAATTAATATAAAATAATTATTTTAGCATTATAAACTTTTACTGTGGTCCTGGTCTTAGCAACGATAATAGTGAATACTTATTAATTAGAGGCAATGTTGTAGGTACACACAATAGAAAATTACTATAACTTTTACCCTTTAAAATTATAATCACTCTAAGCTATATGAACATGAAGTCAGGTAGGTATTTTACATACTTTTATATCCTCTGACATAACTCAGATCCTTTTTCATATACAAACTCAGTAAATACTTATTGAACTGGACTTCTAGTTTTTTAACAAAATTTTTATTTTTAACAAAATTTTGTATATCATATAAAGGGTTTTAAAAAATATTGAACTTAACAAGTACATTAAAGACCCAACATTTATTTTGTGTGTTCAAAACATTTGTTTCACAAACATGTAAGTCAGCTGAAATAAATATTTGCATTGTAGCTGTGAATATGTCAAATATTTATTAATTTGTGTGTGTGCTTTTTATTCAATGCAATGCTTGACAAAGATTCAATTCAGTCAGTAATGTAAAACTTTCCACATTTTATTCTCTCAATGGTATGAATTCATACTGCATACTTCGCACACTATCTACCTTAAACCCAAGTTAAAATGATCTTCTTAAAACTCCACTAGGTTAAAAAAAATAGTGCATAGTATCTAAAATTTTCTAGTCTGCAAAGAATAACATTCGAATTGATTCATCAACCATGAGCAGAGTAGGTAGTCTATGAAATTATGTTCATAATTTAAAGTTGACACCTGAACAACATGGGTTTGAACTATGTGTGTTCATTTATATGTGGATTTTTTCAACACATATATTGGAAATTTTTTTGATGGGGGATTTGTGACAATTAAAAAAACTGGCAGATGAATCTTATTTTCTTAATAACATTTTCTTTTCTCTAGCTTACTTTATTATAAGAATAAAGTATATGATACATATAACATACAAAATATGTGTTAATCTACTGTCATATGTTATCAGTAAGACTTCCAGTCAACAGTAGGCTTAGAAAAGTTTTTGGAGAGTCAAAAGTGGATTTTTAACTGTCTGGGGGTTGTTCAAAGGTCAATTGTATATTATGGAAGGACTCCAACATAATACATACTGCCATTGCACAGATTTGGGTATTATGTAAGCCATATCATTTCACCCAGAATATAAGAACCAAATATATTTAGTAATATCCTAGTAAGTGTTTCTCAAATTTTTGCCGATGAAAAAGATAAAAAAAATTTTTTACATGTAGGCATAACAAAGAAAAACTTCAGTAAACAATGCTTACCCTTACAACATGAAATACCCTTTTATATTTTAAGCTCTCCAAGTTGATTTCATTATTCTATTAATGGGTCACTTGAGAGAGAGTTCTCTGTGAGTCTGTTTCTGCCTTCCTTTCCAGCATAGACACTGATTCCCTTTTCAAGGATGTTATATTTTCAAGAATGTTTGCTATAAAAACACCCTTCAATGACAGAGATGGTATCTCACTCCAGAGGAAGGGACACATGTTTCAGGTATTTCAGGCAAGCTTACCATCAATTATAAAAGATCCAAGGTCCCTGTGCTCAAAGTTCTTCTCCTGTAATGCAACCCACTGCATGCATGAGTCTCAACACTTTAACACCCTGTGGGATTTGGGGCTGGAGAACCCGATGCAAATGCTGACATCCTGAATGTCACAATCCCTTTGTCTCTGAGCCAGGATACTGGTGTTCTTCTGCCGGCATCAAGGAAACTGACAGGCTAACAAGTTAGTTGTAAGTAGGGTAAAATCTCAGACCCTTCAGGGCTCTCGTTAGTCTCAATTCCCATAGCATCAATCAAGTCATAAAGCCAACTTTCGCAATTTATTTCTTCATCTTCATTGCAAAGCAAATAGAAATCATATTTTTTGGCAGTTTCAACTTACTAATACTTTATTATGCAACCAGGACTTCTAGAAGCACATATTCATTTAGCAGAATGAAGTCTTTTACTCTTCTGTCTTTACCCATGAACATCATTCAGTCAGAGAGCTTCCTGCCTGTCCTTGAGGTATTATTTATAGTTAGAAAAGACAAAATACACCCAGATTACTCTAGATGATGCGAGTTTATTTAAGAGTACAGGCAGTAATGAGGAACCTTAGGAACCTACTCAGCAACTTAGAGTCATCTGTGTCTCAATGCTTCCAAAACTGTAATGTTCAGCAGATCATAAAAGTACTTCAAGATGACTCATAGTCATACAGTGTATAAAGCAGCTCCAGTGACCCACTTTTTCTTTTGTGTCCCATGTTCACACCACCACTAGGAGTTCTGATTGGGTCACTCACACCGGCAGTGTTTCACTCCGAGTTATTTGTGTCGTGCTGTAGTTCTTACATATGTCTACGTGGGTGTTTTTGGCTCTGGATGAGTCATTTCAGCCAGGGTAACAGGGTTACTTTCATTTGAATTCCCTACACATGGTAAAAGCCATAGCTGCTTGAGGAAGAAGAGCCTGATGTTGTTTCCCTTTGAAGAGCTCCAGGGCAGATATAACCATCACTGCCCCAAGTATTAAAGTCCCTCAGGTAACATCTTAACATCCTTGTACCTAATGGCAAAGCTACAACACCTGCGAGGTGAACATCAAATCAGAAAACTCTAGAGGTTAAAGCACGAGAGAGATACTTCAGCTCCATTTCTTGAATTTATAGGTGAGTAAACTGAGTTCCCCAAAGCTGGATCAGGAATCATGGTCTCCCACTTTCTGCTCAGCATAATTCCCACCTCATGCTTAGATATGGGCAAGAGAACCCTCCTTGGGAAGGCAGCAAGAGCACTGACTTGGGCTTTCAGCTCCTGCCACATGTCTGTTCCATGGCACGGCACTTTCTCTCTCTCTCTCTCTCTCTCTCTCTCTCAATTGAATCACTTTAGATTTGCATATGATCTGATTCACATTGCAGTTTTAGTTTTCCTCACCTCTTGAATGCTTCTGAATGATACTTTTTAATTTTCAGTGTTCTCTAATTTCTACTTCATGCACGACCATGAGAAATAAATTCTCAGGTTTTATACCCTGGATGTTTTTCAGTCCTGGTCTCAGATCACTGTCTCCAGGAGACTGCCTGACCAAAGAATAGACCTCCTGCGTTTTTGCGTATGCTCCCATAGCAAAAAGTCCTTGTGTGTATCCCATGATATTGTCACTGCCTGATTATCTGGCTGCCTCCCACACTGGGCTTGTGAGCTCCTTATGGACAAGACCCACAGCTTATTGTGGTGTGGTACCCCAGAACCGAGCACTACTCTTAACTCATGTTCAAAAAGTGGTTTATAATGCATTTTTTTTCACCCCACCATATTTACAATGCCATTGCCTATCCCCATACTCTTTTCTGAACCTCGTTCATTACTTCTTATCTTTTATTACTCCCATAGGTTAATAGAATAAGTATAACAACCTTTCAGACACAAAACCTTATCAAAATCTAGCTAGCTAAAGGTGGTAGGAAGAAAAGTAGGAGCTAGAGATTACTATGTACATTTAGTTTCAGTTGTGCATTTCTTCTTCTTTAAGCTCGGCCTTCTGTCATTCAGCCTTTGGAAAGATGTCAATGATAGTGACATATCTTTGGAAATATGGAGCAAACATATATTTGATATACATAGAGCAAGTCAACAAAGAGGGTGAGTCCAACTGATGGCTCCTAGTAAGTGGACAAAAGGTAGGTGGATTTTAATGATTCCTGATTCTTCAGGATACCTATTAGGAAATGATCAGAAAAGTGCAATTACTGTAGATTAAGAACAAGAAACCCTTGGGAGCATTTATATGTCTATGCTGACATCCCTCTTTATCTTGCAGAAAAGGACAAAGTGTATGGAGGGCAGGGCTAGGAGGAGGGAGCTGATTGCAAGACACCCTCAGGGAACACCTGGAGTGATGAAAGTGTTCTATAGTATGATCGTGGGACTGCTGACCTGACTATATATCAGCTAAAATTCAGCAAATAGAAAAGTTAAAACTTGTAAATTTTACTATATATAGAATATAACTCAAACTGGTTTTTTGGAAGGATGGAAGGAAAGAAGGGAGGGAGGGAGGGGGGAAAACTAAGTGAAGAAATAGATTCCACACGTAATGTTAATAAAGCTCTCAGGGACAAAACCAAGCAGAGGGGCAGAGCTGACTCTGCATTTCTGCCAAGATCATGATATGCTATAACTGTATGTCCCAACAAGATGATCACAGTGTAATGTTTTAAGAAGGTATGAAATGCCTTCCATTCCTGTCTAGCACAGTCTGCAGGCCCATTCTCCCCACTAATGTAAAGGTAGAAATAAATGCCAAATAAGGGAGAAAAGACAACTAACCCTTCCACTAGGCCAGCGAGAATGTAGATGACTAGGGATTGGGCAAATGATGTTCCTCTTGAAGCAATACACGGCAAATGAGCAACTAAGGATCAACTAAGTTCCTAGCCTGGCTGGACCTGTGACCTAAGGTCCTTCGAAGATTGACCTCGATAAGGAAAACTAGAGTGACATCTTAAAGTGAAGCCACATGTGGACATCAATCACAGCAAGGTTGCAACAGGAGGAGAGATAGATGCACACTTGCTAGAGCACTTAAGGTAGGCTTCAGTCAAAACTTCGATGTCCAGGAAAGGGGTCCTGAGGCTGCAGCCAAAGAAAGAACAAAGATGCAAAAGAAAAGTGTTCTGTTTTCCCCCAGTAACTGTTTGAGATTGTAAACAATGGGTGCTTCTTCTGGTTGCTGAAGCTGTTTTCCCTTCTGCTATGCACTCTCCTGCCCTCCTCTGCCTGGCCAAGCCTAAGCAGTCCTCTGAGCCCATGGAGTTGGCCCTCTTCCCACGCCAGCCTACTCTCACCAGCCCATTCGCTCAATGCCTACTGTGCTCCGAACATTTACTGTTCAGTTTGGCACTGCATTGTCTTCCTAATTATTTACGGACAGAATTCATTACACTCCACCGACAAGACCTAGTCTCACACAATCAAAGAAACACAGTCCAGCAGCCAAAAGCTTGTTTTCTTCAAATGCTCATTCTTTACTTGTATTTCTCATACACCATAAAGGCCACACTTTTCTATCTACTTTCCTCAAACACTTGGTACCTATTGCATGCCCTAGGCTAGTTTGGTTGAGGAAGGCCCTTTTTTAAGGACAAGGGACCCCGGGTCAGGCTGTCGTGATCCATTGGACCCTGGACAGACTGAGACTGGGAGGCTCCCTGGATTTGCACGCTCCATGTCATCCTGCGGGGAGGAGGGGCAGGCTGCCCCCTGCTTCCCTTCCTCATGCCCTCTCCCTTTGCAAGGCTTTTGCTCTTGGCCTCTGGCCCACTGTCCTGTGGTTGTTGGGGAATTCTCGATGACCAAGGATGACATCACCTTCTACCACTTCCCTGCAGGGGCCCTGGCCTCAAAGCCAGCTCTCCGCTGCTGTTTACATTGCCTGGCCTGACCAGCCTAACTGGGCAGTGCCGGCTGGCACAGGTTAACTTTTCATTAAACGTGTTTTATTTGTTTTCTTTATTGGAATGATTAGTTAGTTCTCAAAAGCTTGTAATCTAGTCTTTATAACTTCCTCAGCACCTGGCACAGACTTGGCCAGATGATTGATTACATGATGCCTTATGCCTGGGAAAAAAAGAGAGGGGCAATGCCCCGTTGCATTAACGTATGTAACAAGGCCATTTAAACTGGGACAATGTTAAAAAAATTAAAAAGTCGTACAAGCATAAACAGTCATAAACCAAAACCCCCAAGCTGAGGCATGTGTGATTGTACCTTTAACCCCAAGGTGATCCATTTTGTAGTGAGGTAATTTTAATCAGGCTTGATGTTCATCCTGTCACACTTAAATGCTATTACCAGTTTTCTACAGCTGGAATCTACTTGGATGTTTGGAGCACATGGCATATCAGTTGTTAAATATTTTAAATATCATTGCCATTTAGAATGTTCTTTCTTTATGAAACCAAAATTTATAACTTAACTCATTGGTTCTAATCCTCCTTCTCTGAACTATGCGAGGCCAATTTAATTCTCCAACACATTATGCACACATAGCATCCATTTAAATATTTGAAGATGACTATTTGGTGAAATTACTGCTAAGCTTGAAATAAAGCTTTAGGTAACCTAAGATTTTGAAAATACTTTTATAGCTTATTAGGAAATTAAATGTACAAAACCCCCAAAACTCCAAAAAATAGAAGAAAGAATTAATGTATACTTATTAATCTTTTAAATTAGAAATAATTTTCTTAGGTTAAAACACATTGGAAAAATAGAAGAGTTTAAAATTTTTAAATACACTAAAACTTAAAGCTCCTATTGACAGATAATGAATAATAACAAAATCAAAGAAACTGAAAAAATTTGGCATAATTATGTCATGCAAACCAATAAGGAAAACACTAAGACAAATTGGCCAAATTATGTAAATAAGAATTCACAAATGTGGAAATAAGTGGCTAATAAACTTGGAAAAATGTTCAACCTCACTAATAATTGAAGATAATACAGATTAAACAAAACAAGATACCAAATGCTAAAGGTTTGATAAAACATGGGTTCTTAGGCATTTCCCAGTGGCAAAAAAAATATTAAAAAACTAGTTAGCATATGTACGAAAAGACTTTATGCATATAGACAACACTTTGATTAAATGAATTGAAAAAAGGCTTCTGCACATGAATATATATCCCAATGATATTTACAACATTGAAAACATTCTAAATCTTCAGCAGTTAAGTGAGGGCTATGATATATCTTCCCTATAAAATTGTATGTATTCTGTTCTTGGGAAATGGTGTTTATAATGACCTTTTAAAAATATGAGCAAATGTATATGCCCCTATAAATGATGAAAGCACACAAAAATTAGAAAAATTGATCAAATGAAAGAATATCTTAAAAGACCATGCATGGAAATAGTCCAGAAGAAACTGCAAGTAAAGTTATGTTAACAGTGCTTGTCTTTAGGTAGTAGAAATATGGCTAACGTTTCTTTTTTTCTCTTGTGCAATTGCATAGTCAGAAAAAGCAGGCATGGCCTCTGCATTGATCCTTCTTTGGTCTTCTATCTGAATATCTCCAGTTCTTTTAACCCCTCTTCCTGTGGTTTGGTTTTCTGACCTACCTTATCCTTTGCAGGGATGATATAAACAACTGAATAAAATACTTTATGTCTGAGATAATTATTGAAAAGAAAATTGTTCACCTCTCTCATTCTGGATGCTATATTGATATTAGTGAACTTTTTGCTTGTTTGCGGTCATATCCACTATTGATTTGTACTGAATAAAGCTCTCTAAGTTAATGTGATATTAATAGTTTTTTTTTTCTCTGCAACTCCCTTGGGTAATGTAGCCCTGAGCTTATTAATGGTGGTGGCTCACTCAAGGTGCATAGTTGTGGCAGGGAAGGGTGTGTTCATCCGAAGATTAGGATGAGAAGGAATAGTGGTTTGGTGTGCATACTTATAAAATGCTGGGGTGCAAAAGGCTGACCTTTTGCAAAATCCCTTGTTCCCTTCTTCCTAACACATCACTAGACTAGAGTTTCCACCTCTCTTATAGCTGGATAATCGTATAACTTGAGTTCTAGCCCATGGAAAAGAGAGAAATGCTGGCTATTGCAAAGCCTCTCATACAGGATCCTTCATGATTCCTTCCCACTCTAGCAGCTGAAATGGAAAAGGGATATTGGGTTGAATTGTATATTGGGGACAAGGGGTACTATAAGCCACATGCTGAAGATGGAAGAGCTTGGTCAGCCAGCTTCAATTCCTGAAGGACTGTATGGAGGAAGGCCACTCCACCAAATCTACTCACTTGCCTAACACTGCTACATAAACAAAAAATAGTCCCTTCTTGTGTGTCAGCAATTACATATTTTGGGATCTATTTATTAGATCAGTTAGTTAACTTAATGTAATATTCAGTAATGTTTTCTGGGTAACCTTGGTATTTTCTTGTGTTTTTTTTCCTCATCTCCTCTGTACCAAGGAAGAGAATTTGCCCTAAATGTTTACTCTCAAATATATCAGTCAAGACACAGGAAGCCATGCTATATGTATGCTAAAGATATTATACAACAAAACACATGATGCCATATTTTATATTAATAAATTTTCGCTTGTATATATCTTATGTTTTAGGCTTTTCAAATATATATCTCATCTTAATTTTATCATTTTCAATTTCCTGCCCTGTTCACACTTAATAAGCATCCTTCTATACTCTGAGGAAAATTTATTAATAAAATTATGAACCAGTTACATTAGTGAAAAACTAGTTTATCAAGAATACTCTTATAATGTTGATTATGACAGTATATTTACTTTCAAGCATTTTACCTGAAGAAAATGCTATTACTTTTCTCAATTAACTTTTGCTGTATAGAAGACCATGCCAAAACTCAGTGACATAAAACCAACATTTATTATTTCTCACTGTTTTATATACTGGATAAACAGTGCTTTTGTCTGGTTCAGCTTGGCTATAGCTGGAGAGTCCAGGATGGCTTCACTTAGGGATCTGAAACCTAATCCAGGATGGTGGGAAAACTTAGAAGACTGGAATTCTCCATCAGGAAGTGAGCTCATGCTTATGCACATGGGGTAAAAGGGTTCCAAGAATTAAAAAAAAATGGAAATCCTCTTGGAATCAGTGTGGGAGGCCCAACCTGTGGGCTTATCCACAGACATGGTGGCCACTTTGCAAACAATAACCATATTGTGCTTATCTATTCATTTAAACGTGTTTCTATTTTTATCTAGACTCCGAAATACTGAGTTGTAACATGTAAAGGTTTATTTTGTTGCTAGCTATAATTAGTCTCTCAGTTCACTCGTTCATTTACTGTTTAGGATGTGACTCACACGCTAGAACTTGTATGATGGTTAAGCTCTCGAGCTGGAGCACCTACATTCAAATCTTGGCTCCACCCTTACTGCTGTCTGGCTTTTTTCTCAGTTTCTTCATCTATAAAATGATAATGCTCATACTAATGAATTGTGAGCTTGAAGTGTGTCAATGCACGCAGTGCACTAAGCACAGTGCCTGGCACATGGTCAAACCATGGTAACCTGGCGATTGTTTCATTCACTGCCATGTCATCAGCCCCTGGGAGAGTGCCTGCCACACAGTAGATGCCTGGTCAATGTTTTTAAAATAAATGAATGTTCCTTAAATATTGAATAAATATAATAATCACAATTAACTCTCATTGAGTACTACTCCTTGCCAGGCATCATAATGTGCAAACAAAACTATGAACAAAGCATTCTTCTTCTTCTTCTACCTATTTTACATCTGAGGAATCTGAGCCTTTTATCCAATTATCCAGGGTCACAAAGCTCACGCATGTGATACAAAACACATACTCTTCACCACTTTTCTCTGTTGCTTCTCAGTTCACTGCATTTTAACAAAGACACATTATAGATGTTGTAACTCTTAAAAGAACATAATTTAAAAATAGCTTTCTGATACATCCTGTTATTTGTTATTCACAAACATTTTTCTGGCCTACATTCAAATCTGACCTTTAAAGAAGGCAAAACAGAATTAACAGACATAGAGGTGTAAGATAGTTTTAAGAGGGTACATCAGGCCAGGCTAGTCCTTTACTTGCGGATAGAACTCGCTGACCAGTGCTGCCCCATCGGCACACCCCAGGCCTGCATCTGCAGTGTTGCGGTAGCTGTGCTAATGTGGTGTTAGCTGCAGGCACTCTCATTTCATAGCAGTGAAATAGCTAGTCTCTTTATAGAGGCAAGCAAGTGAATCTATACAATTGTTCTTTCTTGAGGACAAAAACCAAAACATTCAAATTTCTGTTCTGGTGTAGTCTTGTAGCCCTCTTCCAAGTTCTTGTCAAGTTACAGCAGTTTAAACAAAAATGGGATACTCAAATAAAGACATGTATAGAGAAAAAATTCTATGAAGTGTGTTTAGGAGAAGATGCCAGAATAGCAGCTGAGCCAGCATTATTTGAGATGCCTTTCTATTCGTTTGCCATCAGTAAACATCTGCTAAGCTCAGGGGTAAATTTACAACTTATCTTGGCACAGTTGGTAGAATGGTCAATTGGTAGAGCTTTGGCTGGCAGGAAAAGGAGACTGAGGAGCCATTTTCCCACTGCCAGGTACACAAAGGTAGTCTGAGCGAGCTAAATATTTAGTAAAGCCCAATATCGGTGCTTCAGCACCACTGACTACAACCCACATGTAGAAGGAGGTATGTAAAGACATCCGGGATGGCCTTTATCAAAGAGGTACCCTTCAAATCACAGCATTGTGAAATTCTGCTGTCAGAATTTGTAAGGAATTGTTCTATCTTCAAAGAATTTAACATTTTCTTAAAAATAACCAAAGATTCTCTATTATTACCACAATGTTTTGATAATTCATTCTTATGTAGGAAATTCATGGCTAAGAGTGGAATTAATTCAGTTCTTATTTACAGAGGACTTAAATAAAAATGGAGGATTTTAGCAGCATTATTCATGTATTCATTACTAGGACATGATTATAATACTATCTTATCATTGCTGTTTATTGAAATGTGCTGACTCTAGAGTGAGTAAATAATATTGTTGTTGTTAGTATGGGGTCCAGAAACTAATTTTTAATATTAAGCATGCTGTAACAGTTATCTTAATAGTTGATATTATTATTTTTGTTTTACTGATGCTCATTTGCCCACTATAGGGAAATCATTCTTATTTCTGACTGGCTATGCAATCAGTGGATTCTTTCTATGCAGAGGCTAACAGGGGCAGAAGGGCCATGGAAGACCTTGAAGAGCTCCCTACATTTAGAGGTGTGACCTCTAATCAGGCCACTAACTCAGATTGTGTACACAAACACCCTTATGTGCATCCACATCTACCCGTATACTTTTTAAATGAGTGCTGTATTAGAATCAAATAATCTCCCAGTAGTTGTTAAAATAAATATTGCTTCTCTCTTTTGGTAGTTTTAAGTAGTAAATTTAGTAAGACTAGTAGATAACTATGCTGCCCTAATCAATTTTTAATAGCATTTTTTTTTAAATGAAGGGATTGCTTTAACTGGTCAGGACAAAAATGCCTGACTAGTGATTTTGAAATATATAGGATTTTTTTTTTCTAAAGGAGAAACAATGTTTTTGGTATGCAAATGTGAATTAACTATCAAGCTTTAAAAATGAAAGTATGTCTTCTAAAATTGTGAAGCAAGGAGCATTTCTAATCATTTTTATTCTCATTCACCTTCAGCTCAGAGGACCAAAAAGCTGACAGGTGATGAAGAAACCAACAAAGCCAGCAATTTCAAAGAGTCATAATACAGAGACACTATCCACAAGCACCCTGTGGGAAGGGATGAGCAAGAGGGAGGGGAATGAGGATGCTTGTCCATCTGATCAGCTCCCTTTAAAGCAAATGAAGACTGAAACATGTCCTAAGAAACCTGTCAGTCTTCTGGCAAATGCCAACAATATTATAAAGGTGGAAATGATCTGGGACATAGTACAGGTTTTATCTGAGAGAACATATTGAATCTTTTGGTGTGTGCGCCATCATTCATCTCCTTAATGATGATAACAGAATTCCCTTCATTGTACATTATTGGAAAGAGCTCATTAATAATCTTGATACTGATTATTTGAGAGAAGTTCAACAAACCCTAGAAAAGCTATGGGCTGTTGCAAAGAAGGTTTGTAGTACAATCCAGAAAATTAAGAAGAAAGGGCAGATGTCTGAATGCTTGTTAACAGCTTTACTGAACTGTAAAACTTTTGAAGAACTAGAAAGTGTCACCTCCATAGATGAGGGGGTAACTCTCAGAACCCAAAATTATCTTCTGGAGGGCAGACTCCTTGTGGTACAGGCTTCCCCCACTAAGTGAGTGTTCTAGGAACCCATCTGTATCATGGTACAGCTGGCGTTGCTGTGAGAGGCTGTGTTCGGCTTCAGTGAATTTTTTTTAAGACCTTTTCAATGCATTTGCCCATTTCATGATCGGTGATTTACTGGTGCATCTGCCCACACCGCAGTGAGTGTTCAGCAGTTTTTGACCAAAAACGGCATGACCCCCATGCCCCACCTTCCCTATTCACCAGATTTCATCCCAAGTGACTTTTTTTTTTTTGCTTGTTTCCCCAGATTAAAAAAAAAGTCCTCAAAGGGAAACATTTTGCTTATGCGGAAGAGGTTAAACAAAATCTGGCAGAAGCAGCTCGATGGCATCAAAAGCGACAAGTTCAAAAACTCTGAGCAGTGGAAAAAACATCTCGATAGGTGTATTGCATCAAATGGAGAGTATTTTGAAAGTGACTGAAGTTTAAACATGTAAGACTAAATACACTTTTTTTTATAAATAATTTTTTTTTAGATGCCCCTCTTGTAAACCAAGACCAAAGGAACCAAAGCCCAGAAAGAAAGGCAGTTTAGGTTAGAGGAAGCAGCCATGACCCTGCTTGAGAATCCAGGGACGCTCAGCCTGCTGTCCTGCATTCAACCCACTGTAAAAGGGCCTTGCACTCTAGGGCATTGCTACAGGAGTGCACCCTACTTTAGCAGACATTATTGCTAAAGAGAGGTACACACATGGCTTCAAAGGGAAATTGTGCCCAAATATATATATATATTTCTATTCCAGCATCTCTGGCAAAGTGTTCTTTAAAAAAGGAAATAAGAAAGATGTTGATAAGTGTCATCTCTACCGGAATTTTTTCATGCAACATAAGAAACGTCCAACATCACCAGATTCTGGCAATTAACTGTGGAGAAAATTTGAAGATACTACAGTCAAGGTCAACATTCTTGATGGAGGTAAGAATGAATTCTTCCATGACCAGTGTGGCTTAGTTGGTTGGATGTCATCCTGCAAACCGAAAGGTCGCTGGTTCGATTTCCATCAGAGCACATGCAGGGTTGCAGGTTCAGTCCCCCATTGGGGTGCATATAAGGGGAACTGATCCATGTTTCCTTTTCTTTTTCCCTCCCTTCCCCTCTCTCTAAAAATAAATCAATAAAATATTTTTTAAAAGAGTGAATTCTGTAGGTGATTCATCCAAAACAGGTGGAGACCATGTCTCTTTGCAAGGCAGGAGTTAATGAAGATCTCACACAAGTCGATGGATGACTCTTTTAAATGCCTTATTTATCCTCTCCTCTGTAGAGAGTTCAGAGCCAAACTAACATAAGATGCAGAGGAGTCAGTAATGATGTTTGGATGGAAACTTTGTTAGCTCCTTTTAACAGGCCTTGTTTTGGGGCTTGTGGATCCTGTTTACATAGTTGCAAATGAGCTATAATTTCTCTTACCAGTCAGATACTTCATATTGATGTGGTTTGCTTGCATTGTGGGCAAGGCTTCCAAGAGGCAAAGAAAATAAAAATGGCTTTTGCTGGATTTCAACTGCAGCACAGTGGTGGTTGGAAATGAATCTGCCTGCTGGGGAATGCAAGCTTACTTTGCTGATACGGTAATGAAAAATTACTTTGTAATACTGGATGTTGTTTAGTGCATCACCAGTGAAGCAGGAGCTTTAGCCTACAGTGTCGGCCCTGGAGCTCACAAAGAGATGCCAGGACTGGACTCTAATTTGAGAGGTGTACTTTCCACAGCAAGATGTGTACAAGATCCATTAGCTGAGCTGGTGAAAATTGAGCGAAATATGTTGGAGTTGGAATATACCAGCATGATACATCCCAGACATTACTCAGGCCAACACTGGACAGTATTGTAGAAGAATGTGTCACCTTTGTGGGAGTGGATATTAACATCTGTTCAGGAGTTCTGTTAAGGCATATTACAAGACTTGGTGCCTTCTGAGCCAAAAATACTAGTAGTATTGAATGGCGAGAGAAAAATGGGCCCTTCATCAACCGAGAACAGCTGAAGAAAGTGAAAGGACTGGGTTCAAAATCTTTCCACCAGTTCTGGTTTCATCAGAAGTAACCAGCATTGTATTAAAAAAATTTGCAGTAGTCAGCACCTGAATCTGCAGACCCCAGTCAGGGAGTTGCCGTGACATCCCCAGCAGGTATGGAGGTCACGAATGAGAAGCAGGGCAAGGAGAGCAAACCCGCGGCGAATGCTCTGCTGAAGCCAGAGCCTTCGGATCCAGCCTGTATTCACCTGGAATAGTATGGTACAGCAACAAGGTTTTTATCATTCATTGAAGGAACAAACACTGTGTGAGACTGGAAAGTCTGAAATGCAACAAACAGTAAAGTCATTCCTTCAAACGGAAGGAATAGAGAAAACTCCAGGAAAATTACAAACAACAGCACATACCTTACAGATCATCTTAGATGGTCTTCGCCAGCCTGGAAGCTTTGACTTTCAAACAGATTTTTATAAACTTGATTTTGAGAAAAGCATAGTTTGTAAGATTTGCAGGTTGGGACAATTCTTACAGACACAGTTGAGAACACCACTTTGGAATTTTTGTGGATATAGAAGTGAGGAAAGTAGGGCTGATTCCCATAAGAAATATGACAGAAGCAAAACTTCCTAAAATGAAGAAGAGAAGGAATCTTGGACTGGGCCCTGGAGAAAGAGTGGAAGTCCAAGTGCTCAACATTGACGCGCCCCGCCGCCCGCCCCGTGACTGGATCTAGGATTAGTCAGGAAATCATCTGGGTTTTGCAAGTGACCCACTGAAGGCCAAACACTTATGTTATTTCCTCATCTCTACAGATGGGCAAGAATATGTCAGATGATAGCAGATGAGAAAGAATTCACTTACTATCAGAAGTATTTTCTGGACACTCTCCTAGTTTTTCTTTCTAAATAAATAGAAAGCTAATAATTTGATTTCTTTTCCTCTTAAAGAAAGCAACTAATAGGCATCTTTATGTAGTTTTATGTAGTAATGATTTTCTGACCAGAGTTTTATCTTTTGTAACTACTCCTTTTGCATTTTGTATAAAAAATTATTTTACTTGTACTTGCCAGCTTGTCTTACTGGACTTGTATGGAATTGTCTTCTTGATTTGAATTGTGAAGCATTTAATTCTCCCTTTTCATAGATTTTTAAAAACAGGCCTTTTGGATTTGATTCTTGATTTTCCCTTGTCGAGCAAACCAAAAATATACCAATAAAACAGATCCTGATGTGCTTGTAACCATCAAGTGGATGGCTCAAAACATCACTCAGGAGGATATATGTATTGATCACTTCAATAAAGTTGTGTGCCTAGTGAAAATAACAGGTGCAAATGGCTTTGATCAGTGCCCGCCATACAGTCAGCACTAGGTAGATTTTAGTGTTTATACTAAGAATTTAATACTTCTGTGTGTGAATGGGTAAATTATTCCTAATTTAACTTTAGCTTATCCTGTATTGTTCCCTATTGTTTTGGATCAAGTAGTCCCTGTAAATTCTAAGTTTCTTGAATCTGGAAACCATGGACTTTTCATCCTCCATAATACCTACAGAAGTTCTCAGCACACAGTGTTCATTCCACAAATACTTATTCATTCGTTTAATGTTCTAGAGATATTAAGTATTCCACCTAATAAGATCCTATGTATTGTATAAGAAATTATGGTCTACTGGGAGACGATTCTCTGTGGGTTTCTTGTACTTCACATCCTCAGAGCATAGGCACTGAAAGCTTTTGTTTTAGATTTATTTTTCAATGAAGTTTGTATGTTGAACAGCCTAGGAAACAGGGATAGTGACTCTACTGGAGCAGAGGGAAGATTTGTTTGCTGTCCAGATAGTAAAGATAATATCACCCTGTAGGGGAAAAATTGGTAAATTTGCTTGCAGTCCATTACAAAAGATCGAGGGATTTTTATGCCCAGGGTTTCTCATCTGTGAGGCAAATCACTGAGTTCTAGACATCCACATGTGCCATTCCGCACTGTCCTCGTGGGACATGAGGGGCACATGGAAACAACAGGAATGTGGAGCTTTGGCTGCTTGCTGTGGCTTGGGTAACAAGCTCCGTTGTCTCTGCTCCAGGAACCTCAGGCTTCCGGCAGAATCCACGACACTGCGTCAGGCTTACTTGGTAGCTTGCAAGTAGAGTGACACTTGAGACCCTTCACCATTCTTGACATGATGTTGGAAAGAAAAGCACATTTATTTAATTGTTCGGTTCTATATTGTTCCAACTCCATTTAGAGGCATGTAGAACTAAATAAACAAGATATTCAGTTTTAAATTTTCTAGGCACTGCATGTTAGAGTTCTAGTTTCTCATTTTGCTTTTCAATATTATTGTTATGTGATTCTGGCCTGCAGAACAGAACCCAGTGAAAAAGTGTAAGTTTTCTTTGAATTTTGCTCTTAAACATGAGGACTGGGCCTGAGGATATATTTAAAATACTTTATCTAGCTACACAGCCTGGAGTATGTATGCGGTTGTGCATTTACCAGAGGGAAGAATACAGGGAAGGAGAGATGTTTAAAAAAGAAAGGTGTTGCTTTGTACTTGAAGCACAATAGGCTATATGGCCAGGGTGGTGACGTTCCTACAATCATGTAGCATGGTGAATATTAAAGGAAGAATCTAAGGAAGAGTCTCAAAATGGAATGAACTGCTTCAAGGAATAGTGTTTCTCACACCATGGGAAGGAGTAAAATGGAACAGAATGGCTTAGTCAGGTGGTTGAACTGGATAAATTCTAAGATTTCCCAGGACTTTGAGAGGGCTTAATGAGAAATGACTGTTTATGTTGACTCAGTACCTGTCATGTTGCTGTCCATATAATTAATATATTTCACCCTGTGCCTTGATAAACAGAAGATCTCTCTGTTTGAATTTGCTTAATCCACTGGTAGATGGTTTTATTGACAAAGACTGTTCTTTGTCTCTGATGCAACTTCTGCATTTTATAACCATGAGACCATGGTATTTGCTACAGCATCAAAACAAGACTCTCATTGGTTTATCCATTCTCCAGTGAGACAAAAACAATCCTTAATTCTAGACAATATTATTAACAATTTTCTGCACACCAGACACTCTGCTAAAGTAATTTTCATGTCATATCCCATTTAATTCTCAGAACAAACCTATGAATTTGGCACTGTATGATCCCATTTCACAGATAAGAAAACAGAGATACCGAATATCATGTTGTTACCCCAAATCACCCAGTGTAAGTACCTCAGGGGAATCTGGACACTCTGAGTTCTATGCCAGTGGTCTTATCAACTATGTATTTGAAATGTGGAATCAGATGTGGAGAGAAAAAAAAATCCAGCAAGTTGTTAAGGAGGAACGCGAAATGTGGTAATTTTCCTAAGGTGTTAGAGGAAAAGAGTCACATATTTTCCCTATGATATCAAAATAACCCAATTGCTCTTTATTCATTTCTGCAAATTGTGATGTTAAAGCTGAGACACTGTAGGTTATTTTTAAAAATGAAGTATTTCATAACACTAACGGAATGAAAACTTTTTTCTCTTTTAAAGGAAATGTTTTTTGCTGACATGCTTTTGAACTTGCTGCTCAATGGGAAAACAAGCACATTTAAAAAGCTGGAGATTTCCAATTGAAGATCAAAACTTGAACACTTTTTTAAAACTATATTTTTATTGTTGACACTATTACAGATGCCCCCATTTCCTTCCACTTTGTTCCCCTCTACCCACACCCCCCACCCCAGCTCCCCTGCCCCCACTGCTTCCTTCCTTCTGGCCATCACCACATTGTTGTCTGTATTTGTGAGTTATACATACATATTTGGCTAATCCCTTCACCTTCTTTCATCCAGTAGCCCCCCCCCCACTCATTCCCTGCCCTCTAACAGCTGTCAGTCTGTTCCATGTACCCATGCCTCTCTATTTTGTTCAGGTTAAGGGCTCAGTCACATGATATAACTATGCTGCGGTAATGTCATATTTTAGTTCTCTTCGGAGTTGGACATGTGACAGTTCTTTCTCCAGACTGAAGACTTGGGGTCAATGCCGATGGATTTCAGAGATAAGACCATTATCCCTTCAGGTTTGGCAATAAGATAGTTAATTCTCAGATGACTATTTTTGTGACAAATAAATGATGAAGATCTGTTAAAAGTGGATTTTTAAAAAATAACAATGCTACTTTTCTAATGTGAAAGTCATTAAATGATGTTGGTTTTAAAAGGGGCACAGTTTTCCATGAACTTAGTGATAATTTCAAACCCATCGACAAACTATTAAGCCCACCTAGATGGTTTATAATTGAGAGTGGCAAACTGGGGCCAGATAGTAAATATTTTAGGCTTTGTCGGCCACGTATAGTCTTTGTTGTGAGTATTAACTCTGTCATTGTGGTCTGAAAACAACCATAGACAATATATCAACCAATGTGTATGGTTGTGTTCTGACACAACTTTATTTACGGACAAGGAATTTGATTTTCATATAGTTTCCCATGTCACAAAATGTGATTCTTTCCTTTGATTTTTTCCAATCATTTAAACATGTAAAACTCATCCTGAATGCATAGGCCATACAAAAATAGACAGAGGGCTTGGCAGGACCTGCAGACCGTGGTTTGTTGATCCTGGCTTAACCTACCCTCAGGCTGGCCATAGCATGTACAATGAGCACAGCCCCTGAGCACCAGCGGGTGAGGCCTGTGAGACTGGTCTTGGCACATCTCCACCTTTTCTCTCTGCATCCCCTTTCCACTCCAGTACTTCACAAATTACCAGCCTCCAGTCAGGAGAGTTTATTATGTACGGCATGATCAACTGCTTTAACAATATAAATTACCAAGTAAGTGTACACTGTTACAGTGTTGTTATGTTTTCTTTAACTATGTGTGTTATAGTCATAGGAAGTGATTCAGGGGTTGCTTCTGGTTGGCCTTCCAGCCAGAGTTACTTCAATCTTCAGTGTTTTGCTAGCAAAACCAGAATGCTCTATCTTTTCACCTGTTCAGACACACTGTTCACTAGCAACATGCAAAACCTAGCCAGATAGACAGATGTTCTATTACGCCTTCTTGGAAGACCACATTTCCTAACCTCCTTCACAGTGAGGTAGAGACTATGGGACTGGTTTTGGCCAATGGAATGCAGACCTGACTCCTGAAACATCAAGGGTTATCTTTCATATCCACTCCTCCCCTCTCTTATCTGACCAGCTAAAAGCAAAGATAGAAGAGATGTTGGAACTCTACCACAGAAGGAGTCCCAGAATCGAGAGAGAGATCCCCAGAAGCACTGCCTGAGCTACATTGGCTCTCAGCTGAGCTACAAAAATTGTGAGGCTTTTTGTTATATCAGCTAGCATTAACTATCTTGACTACTATAATATTGAAATCCTACTCAAGAGTTTTACTCAATTTCATTACTTGTCTTTATTGGAATTCACTGACAATCTCTTGTAAATTGCAACAGTTGCAAATTTGTGGCTCATAATTAAACCAGTAAGGAGAAATTGTTATCAAAGTTTATAAAACCAAAAATCACACTTCTGAATATTTATTTCAGAGAAAGGAAAATTTATATATAGACAAAACATGTAAAGATTGTTCATAAGTACCTTTATTTGTAATAGCCCCAAACTGGAAACAAGCAAAATCCCCCTCAAGAGTAAAATGGTTAAACAAACTCTTATATCCATACCATAGATTGCTGCTTAGGAATAAAAAGAAATGAACTATTGATACGTGCAATGACTTGGATAGATCTCAAGGGCATTGTGTTGAGTGAAAAAAAAGCCAATCTCAGAAGATAAAATACTGTATTATTCCATTAACATAAACCATTCCTATAATGAAAAAATTATAAATATAAAAAACTGATTACTAGTGGATACTAGGGGTAAAGATGGTGGGGGCAAGGCTGAGTGGGTGCGACTTCTGGGTTGGATGGGGGAGACCTTTGTAATAATGGAATATTTCAGTATCTTGATTGTGATGGTGATTATATGAATATGATATGATATGATAAAATGTCACAGAACTATATCCATACATTGTAGGGGTGTCAATTTCCTATCAAACTATGTAAGACAAAATCATTAAGGAAAGCTGGATGGCTTTCTGTGAATCTATAATTGTTACAAAACAACCACCATTGATTAAATCTTTACTGTATGTTAGGTTCCATGTGCGTTTCCTGTGTTATGTTACTTAACCCTCACAACTATGTTATAAGGTAGGTATTTTTGTCCTTATTTTACAGATGAGGAGACTAAGGATTAGAAAGGTATAATAACATAGAAAATGATGGAACTAGGATTCAAGTTAATCTGATTTCACAAATCCTGTTCTTCTCATCCATCTTTCTATCTATCTTCCTATCTATCTATCTATCATCTATCTATCTATCTATCTATCTATCTATCTATCTATCTATCGCCTATCTATCTAGCCTTTATTTTCTAAACAACAACCTATTACTTTAGTAGCACTTAATAAATGGTCATTATTCAGATAAGAAAGTAAAAGAAAGATACCAGAACTTGAAATAATTGTATGCTAGGTATGAGTTCTAGATGACGCTTACACATATGAAAACATGTGGCTAGTGTCAGATCCAAATGTCTCCACAGCTAAACATTCCACAATGAAAGCAGAACATAATTGCTTGCTCAAATCTAACAATACTTGTTAATTAACTCTGGTCCAACTATCATAATCTAATATGTAAATCCTGAATTCCTATCCTGGCCTGGAAAACACTTTGTTTTTGCTTTACTTTTCTAGTTATATCGTGTATCTAGAAGAGCATATATCAATTTTTTTCCATAAAATTAAAGAAATATTCTGGGAATTCTAATCAATTCCACCTTTTTTTTTCTTTTTAAATTCAGAGGAATGCACTTGAGAATATAAAATGGACTATGGGAATTGCGTGTTTGTGGACATTTGAGAAATGCTCCCCTCTGGCCTATTTGATCAATCTAGATTGCATTTAGGTTTTGTAATTGCAGCCAACATAGCATTAGCTGCTTCCTGCGGTGCATCAGCACTATCATTTGGGGACCCTTGTGAGGTATAGAGGGAGCTACATGGACTTCTTTCTGGGGTCCCCACAGTGTGTGTGATGCTAATTTTAACCATTTCCATGGTGCAACTCTGCTGCATGAGACAACAATAAATAGTCATTAGGGTGAGCATGAAAATCTGCCGTGACCAAAAAATGGTGGGCTTTAATTTTAAGGAAGAGTGAAGGGGGAAAACAACAATGAAATCCAAACTCCTAATCAGGACTGTAAGGCCCTACAAAATCTGCCCACTACATCTCTCCAAACTCAGCACCTGTTCAGTCTGTTTTCAGCACGCTGACCTCCTTGCTATTTCTTGAGTGTGTCAAACTCAGTTCCACCACAGGACCTCTGCATGTGCTGTTTTCTGTGCAGCACTCTTCCGTGGGACCTCCACATAGCAACTTTCCTATATTTCATCAGACTGCTCCTCAAATTACGTCTTCCCTTACAGGCCATCCCTCAGATATGATAAGCACATTTAAAGTGGCTTGCTTCCTTCCCACTATCTTCATCCCCTAGCTCTTATTCAGTTTTCTTTTTAGTACTTACCACTACTTGAAATTATGCTTTGCATTCTTTGTCACTTGCTTATATCTGACTTTCTCAATAAAACATAAATTCCTCATGGACAGGGAAGCTATCTGTTTTATTCACTGCTCTATCTTCAGCACATAGAATCTATTTTCTGGCACATAATAAGCTCTATATTTTACTTGTTAAATGAAAAAAATGGCCCTGGCTGGGTCGCTCAGTTTGTTAGACTGTTTTCCCATACACCAAAGTGTTGCGACTGTGGTTCCTGGTCAGGGCACATACTTAGGCTGTGGGTTTGATCTCCTGTCGGGGCATGTATGGGGCACCCCACAGGGGGCAACCAATCAATGTTTCTGTCTCACATCAATGTTTCTCTCTCTCTAAAATTAATCAAATTAAAAAAAGAAAAAGATAAAATGAATGAATAAGTGTCTGGCCTGTTATAACTTACCTTTTTGTCCCAGTTAGATGTCTGTATTATCTCTTCCTGCCAGCCCCAGGCTTACTGTTTTTGGGATTTGGTTACTGTCTTTATGGGAAGCTTGTGCAGCCCTCTGAGCTGCAGGTGGTTTGCTGTCAAGGTCTCCTTCTTGGTGCCCTGTGTATGTTTTCTGAACCATCTCTCTGGGTTCATGGCCTCTTGTTTCATTCTGGTTCTTTACACCTTTTCTGTTTTCCTAGGTTATAAGTCTCTTGCTGCTCGTTTGGATGCTTTGCGCCTGGCTGATGACTTGTCTTTGGATTGGATGTGACTTTTAGAACCAGAGAGGCCTCCACTCTAGATTAGGTACCTGCTCACAGTCATCCTAAATCCTTAGCTTTCCTTCAAATGCTCAGTCCAGCTTCTCTCTCAAACATGCTCCTTCACAGCGCCCTGCCCACCCATCTTGACACAGCCACTTCCCAGGGAAAAACTCTCAGGGAGACTTCATTGAAAAGCAATCGGTGCCCTAAGCCAAAAAACCTAGTATCAGAACAGTAGGAACATTGCACATGAAAGTATGATTTTATCATCTATCACATTCTATCAAATTTCCTTTTGCTCTTTGAAAGTGAGACTATGCTCTAGGCCTATAGAGACTTTTCTATGTAGGTTACCAAGTTTCATTGTTAAAGCTACCCAACAGATATTTAGATGGCAATTATCTGGAGCTGAACGTCAGCCTCACCCTTCGAGCATATTCTGCTTCAGCCTTCTAGAGTCATTGCCTTGAAATCAAGAATCTTGAGCTTCCCAAGCCCTACACTGGTTTCCTACACTGTAATTTTCCATGGAGAGCTTCCAGTTACCTGAGACTTCCTTCTCAGGGTACACTGATGAAATTTAAGTATTATGATGGATTGGGCAGCTATGGTATTACCTGTGTATCTCAGACAACCTTAGAGAATTATGACGAGAAATACAGGGTCTGGCACAAATAGCACCCTTTTTTATTACAAAATCTTAATCATGTAATTCTGTAACATAACAGTATCATACTCAAGCACACTATTTTACATTTCAGGTGAAATGTTCAAATTAGAACTATAAATTATTACATCCATATTATTACCCTACCAACCACACTCAAGCAGGCGTTAATTCTGCCGGACCCTGTATAAGTAAAACTATGAAAAAAATAATGATGGTAACATGAATGATGCTCTTTTCATTACACAAGAAAAGAAAGTGCAGGAAATGAGCCAGACACATATTTTCTACTTCTCCAGAGTTCTGTCCAAGGCTAATCAGGACTCACCGAGCAACTTCTATTGGATAAAAATGTTTCAGATCTTGATAATGAAGAAAAATCACAATGTAGCTATACCTACTATATAGGAGCATTTGCTGGTGGTCTGCCTTGAATATGGAAACATGGGAGCTGTTACAGTGGACAGGGGACTCGGCAAATGGCTATGTGAAATTATTGTAAGAGGCAGTTCGTTCAGCGTCATGGATTTCAGTTTGTTGGATATAGCTGGGCTTTTAAAATTTGAAGTGGTAATAGCTTAACATGCTTAAGCCTTTAATTATGTAATTAAAATGTATCTTATTATCGGCTTATAAAACTTAAATCACAAAATTGCTGTGATAAGGAGAATTTTTACAAGTCATTGAGTCTAAGCTCTTATTTCTATATCCAGACAGGGTTAGCTCCATAGTATCTTGGCAAATAAGTATCACTTGTTTTAAAAAAATGAGGAAAAGACCACTGCCATCTTGGTCATTTTTCTTTACACCTATTAAATGATTCTATCAGACATATCAGCTCCTTACAGCAATATACACAAGGAATTATATGCCATGACCAAGTGGAGTTTATTACATGGATGCAAGACTGGTTCAATATTTGAAAATCAATCAATATAATTCACTATATTATCAGTTTATAAAAAAATATTATATGACTATGTAATTAAAGCAGAAAAACATTTGGTAAAATTCAACATCAATTATTGATTAAAACTCTTAGAAAAATAGGAATAGAGGGGAACTTTCTCAACTTAATAAATAACATTTATAAAAAATTAAAAAAATATAGCTGACATCATACTTAATGGTGAAAAAACTGAATACTTTCCCACTAAGATAGGAAACAAGACAAGGGTATTTGCTCTCACCACTGCTATTCAACATAGTAATGGAAGAATAAGCAAGCTCCATAAGATAAGTATAATAAAAGGCATATAGATTAGAAAAGGAAAACTAAAACCATAATTATTTGCAGATGAGATGATAGTCTATGTAGGAAACCACAAGGAATCTACAACAAAGCTAAAATTAATATGTGAGTAAGGCCACAGGATATAAGACCAACATACAAAAATTCACCATATTTCTACATACTAGCAATAAACACAAGGAAACTGAAATAAATAATACAATGCCATTTATAATAGCTGAAAAGAAATTAAAAACTTGGGTGTAAATCTAACAAAACATATATGGGACTCGTATGCTAATAGCTACAAAATGATAAAATAAATCAAAGATCTAAATAAATGGAAAGGTATTCTGTGTCCATGATTTAGAAGACTTGACATAATAAAAGAGCAGTTCTTCCTAAAACGCTATACAGATTTTTCATTCATGTAAAAATATCAGCAAGAGTATTATATTTTTTGGTAAAAATCCTTTTTTTGTTGATATAGATAAGATTATTCAAAAAAATGTGGAAAGCCAAAGAAACTAGAATAACTGAAAGTATTCTAGTTTGAAAAAAGAAAGTATCTGATTTTAAGTCACACAGTAATCAGAACTATGTGGTATCTGTGTAGGGAGAAACACATGTATATAGGTCCATGGAACAGAATAGAGGACCCAGTATAGCCAGCTGTTTACTTATTTATTTATTTTTACAATGATGCAAAAGCAATTCAATTGACAAAGATTAGTCTTTTCAACAAATGATACAAGAAAAATTGTACATCCACAGGCAAAAAAATTTTTAACTTAAACTTCATATGCTATAAAAATTTAACTCAAGATTGATCATAGATTCTTCCTGCCACACCCATGGTTGTGCCGGGGACACTTAAAGGAGCCTTGTCTTAAACAACTAAATGCCCCCCAGACTTCCTTCTGAACTCTCAAATCTTGGTTGACTTCTTCTAACAAGCTGTACTTAAGCCATAAGAAGCATAGTAAGGGTAAATGGTAATACCTTACCAACTGATTCTCCATGGAGAGAACTGCTATAGCCATTGGGGACATGTGTTCAAAGAATTTTCATTGATGCTCAGTGAGGAGGGAAACTTTGTTCATGTCTCACTCCCTGCCAGTGGATATCTCTTGTCAGATACCAGCACAGCATGAGGAAAGCCAGACCCTTGTCAGATACAGAAGCACTGTTAAGGACACATGGTTGCTTCATATGATATTGAAGGACCGCATTTTTTAAAATTCTAGCTCTTCGTAATTGGAACAGTATTTTGAGACAGAAATTTAATTGAAAAGACCCAGTCCTCAAAGTCTAAACTCAGTAAATGCAAATTGAAAGATAAAATGTTACCTAAAATTAGTAAGAGAAATGGTCATGATTAAGAACTAAAAATTACTGAGCACTACACAAAAATATTACGAGGTAGGTACATCTGTAATTGCTGTTTTATAGATAAAACTGAACTACTTGCCTCGCAAGAGGCCTAGTTAATGGAGAAATAGGGTTTGAACTTATGTCTGCTTACACTCCTCACCATTGATGGGTACTGTAGAAAGCAATGTTTCCCATGCACAGCCATGTAGGAAGCAAATGGTGAGAGACATAGAATCATTTAGAATAATAGTTGCCAGATTTTGTATTTCATACACCAATATTTTTTAAAGAAGAAAATAGAGAAAAAAAGTTAAAGAAAAGGGAACCTTTACAATAGAATATTAATGGTATTAAATGTGCCAAATAAAAAATAGTTTTAAAAACTATCATCCATTTTCAATGTTATTTCATAAAATAAAGAATATTTTAATATCAAAATGCATAAGAATATAATTTTAGAATAAAAACCTTTTAAATTGAATAAATTTAGTTTTATGAAAACCTTACTCCACTAATCTTAATATTTCTTTCTCTCTCTACTTTTTTATTTGACTATCAGTTAGGGAAAGTGTTGTCACATATCAACAGTGGTCTACAGAGTGGCATTTAGAAAAAATTGTTCAAGGACAATAGAGTTCACTATGAGAGATTTAAAGAACCTGGAAAAGGACAGCAGCTTCATCTGGTTGAGTGTTTGCCCAGTTCTGTTTGCAATTATAGAAGTTACCTCTCTTGCCCTGTAAAACCTCTTCATATAATTCCTTAAAACATTTATCTCTGGCCATTGAAAATGTCTGCGAATCAAAAAACCCCCACAAAACTGAAGCTGAAATCAAATAAGTGATTTGGATCATAAGGAAGAAAAAATAATTAATCAGAACAACAAGAAGAAAAAAAATCCCAGAGAAATGAAGATAGAATAAGCAGCCTCTGGGACAACTGAAAGCATTCCAACACTTGCATCATAGGGATGCCAGAAGGAGAAGAGAAAGAGCAGAAATTGGAAATCTATTTGAAAAAATAATGAAAGAAAATTTTCTTAATTTGGTGAAGGAAGTAGACATGCAACTTCAGGAAGCGCAGAGAGTCCCAAACAAGACGAATGCAAAGAGGCCCACTCTAAGACACATCATAATTAAAATGCCAAAGGTTAAAGATAAAGAAAATCTTAAAAGCAGCAAAAGAAAAACAGTTACCTACAGAAGAGTTCCCATACGACTGGCAGCTGATTTTTCAAGATGAACTTTGCCGGTTAAAAGGGATTGGCAATAAATATTCAAAGTCATGAAAAGCAAGGACCGACAGCCAAGATTCCTCTACCCAGCAAAGATAGCATTTAGAATAAAAGGGCAGATAAAGAGCTTCCTAGACAAGAAAAAACTAAAGGAGTTGATCATCATTGAATCATTATTATATGAAATGTTAAAGGGACTTAAGTAAATAAGATCATCAAAACTGTGAACAATAAAATGGCAATAAATATCTACATGTCAACAATTGAATCTAAAAAACAAGAAGAACAGAGACAGAATCATGGATATGGAGGGCATTTTGATGGTTGCCAGATGGGACAGGGTTGTGGGGAAATAAAAGAAGAGGGGATTAACAACTACAAATAAGCTTCCCCAGATACTTCCTAAGATGGAATAAATTTGACTGCTTTTTGAAAATTACAAGTCATTGAAGATCTTGGCAATTTATATTATGGATAGAGTTTTGCATAGAGATTCACAATATCTCATTAACACAAATCATGTAAATTTATGGAGCTGCAATTTTCTTTTTTTATAAATGAGAACTTTAGACTACATGATATCTCAGTTCCTATCTGAACCTAACTTTTAGAATTCCTCTTACACATTTCGTTTTCACTGTTTGCTGCTCTGTCCTCCCTTGGACTTTTAGCTGGCTTCTCCGTCTTTTTTTCCTCCTTAGCAAAGCGAAGCAATGTGGTCTTCCACTGGCAGATTTTGTCAAAGTTTTCTCCTAGCAGGACTTCATCCCAAGCTCAAGAGGAGGTGAGTAGCCTCTGATTGTCCAGGTCCAGTTCTTTGGTCAGCTGGCAGCCTTGACCTCTTAATGATCTCCAACAGAATCAACAGGGAACAAATAGAGTACGGTAGTCTTGAAATAAATCATACTGATATTCCATCGTACGAAAGTGATCTAAATACCCTAACAGGCAGAGATTCATAGACTGAATGCAAAAACAAAACTTAATCACATACTATTTACAAGAAATGCACTTTAAATATAAAGAATCAGTTCAGTTACAAGTAAATATAGAAGATATCCCATGCAAATATTCATTGTAAAAAAGATGGAAGGATTATATTAATATTGTACAAAGTGGAACTCAGGACAAGAAATTCTACCCAGGATAAAAAATAACACTCCATAATGTTAGAAGACTCAAACTCAATTACTCAAGAAGACAAACAATCTTAAATGTGTATGTACCTAATTATATAACATCAGTATACATGGAATAAACACTAAGAAAACTAAAATTACTAGACATATCCGTAAGTGTAAAGATTTCAACACTTCTTTCCCTGTCATTGTTAAATAGACACAAAATCAGCAAGTACATAAAAGATTTAAACAATACTGTTAATTGACATCTATAGAATACTCACCAAATAAGACAGATAACACATTCTTTTAAAGTGCACTTGGACCATTAACCAAGATAGACCATTTGTGTGTACATATATAAACTCAGCAGATTTCAAAAGTTCGACATCACACAGAGCATGTGCTTATACCATAACAGAAGTAGAGGTCAATAACAAAAAATAATCTGGAAAATCCTCAAATGTGTGAAAATGAAACAATCCTTCTTTAAATAACCCATGAATCAAAAAGCAAGCATAAAAAAAATTAGTATTTTGAACTGAATGATAATGAAAAACTAATGTCAAAAATTAATGTGATAAAGCTAAATTATTAGTTTTAAATAATTATATTAGAAAAGATTAAAGATCTAAAATCAATGACCTAAGATAGTTGAAAAAGAAAAGCAATTTAGACCCAAAAAATTGCAAGAAATAATAAAGATGACTAAAATCAGTGCAGTAGAAAATGTACAAACAATAGAAAAACCTAATGAAACAAATAGCTGGTTATTTTTAAAAGTCAATAAAATTAGTAAATTTCTGTTTAGACTAGTACAGCAAGCAAAATAGGAGGCACAAACTAACAATAGCAGGAATCCAATGGAGATATCAGTACATATCCTGCAAATGCTGGTTTTATGAGCAATTCTACGCTAAGTTCAGTAGCTTGATGAAATGAAGAAATTCCCTAAAAAAAAACACGTGTTACAAAAACTCAGAAAAGAAGAAATAAGAAATCTAAATAGTCCTATATCTATTAAAAAATTGATTTGTTAGTCAAAGAACAAAGAACAACCCAGGACTAGGAGCTTTCATTTGTGAATTTTACTAATCCTCTATAAACTGTTTCATTTAAGATTTCTGAATGTCTCCTGACTCATTTATTGAGGCCTAACTTATCCTAATAGTAAACCTAGAAACAGATACTACAGTCTGGAGATGTAAAAATTTTTAACAAAATGCTAACAAATTGAATCCAGTAATATATAAAAAATAAAAAATTATCACTAAATAGGGTTTAGCTCAAGAATATAAAGTTGGCTTAACATTTGAAAATCAACCATTAAAATTCACCATGTTAATAAAATAAAGGGGGAAGTATATATATCTCAAAGGATGTAAAAGAAAAGCATATTGAGGTGCCAATATATACCAACTATATATATTGTGTATAACACCAAGAAAGTGTTAAGTGTTGGTAAGAATCTGGAGCAAGGGGGCATTCCTCTTTTTGGAAGGAATGTACATGTTAAAATCACTTTGGAAAAGTGGTCATTTCTTATAAAATTAAACATCTTATCATACAAATGAACAAGTGGTCATTTAAATCTTTGTCTAAATTTTCACAAGTGAAAAGAAACCATGCCCACACACAATCTGTATAGAAATACTATTTGTAATAGTTTCCAGCTGGAAGCAACTAAAAGGTCCATTAAACGTGAATTTACAGAAACTGTTGGAAATCCACACAACCGAATACTACTCAGCAATAAAATAATGAAGTATCAATGTATGCAACAATGAAAATTTCAAAAAATTAGTTGAACAAAAGAAATCAGAGTCTATTGTATGAGCTCATTTGCATGTTTTAGAACTGGTAAAATGAATCTGTAAGTAGAGAAAACCCACCTGGAGCATGGAAAAATATGGGGAATGATGTATCCTAAACATTGATCTGATTGTGGTTATATGAGTGTATATTATATGATTATTGAACATTTAAAATAAGTGTAATAAATCCATATGATCTCACCTATAAGTGGAACCTAATCAACGAAACAAAAAAGCAAGGAAAATGTAACCAGCAACATTGAAAGAAAAAAGGAAGCAACAGAAACGAGAGGAAAGGAGGGAGGAGGGTAGCAGGGAAAGGAAGGGGAAGGGTCAAATCAAGCAATGTGTAATGGAGGACACATGGATGGAGCCAAGGTGGGTAGGGATTGAGGGAGGGAGGTGGGAGTGGGAGGAGCAGGGGAAAGAGGTGGTGGGTAAATGGAGACAAATGTATTTGAACAACAAAAAAAAATTTAAAAAAACAAAAATAAATAAAATAAATGTAATAAATTAACAGTTGATTTAAAAATCGAAAGCAAAGCAGAGAGAAGACAGAAGCTGGCAATACAAATGAGGGAACCTTGACCAGGAGCCTTCTGAGGAAATAAGAGCTCACTTCTCTTTTCTGGCTCAACTCTCCCAACATATACATAAAAGTAGAAACTTCCAGGGCTCACTTAAGAGCTTATAACAAATGCACATATCACAAGATTATTGGCAGGTCTGTTCTCTATTGTTCTACCTCCTTTTTACTCTGTTAGTTCCCTTTTTGCTGGAAACATTAGATGTTACATCTTACTTGAATAAGTGACATATGCTCCAAATGACAGAAGAAAAACAAGCTACATATTCAGAGGGCAAACCTACATATTCATATAATTATAGATTTGTGTTTATAAAATTAATACATATTTATTAGAAAAAGAAATTAGAAAACATAAAAATTATGAATAAAATAAATCTCATTAATCTCACTTGTAATCAGAAATCTTAAAAATCATATATATGATATATGATATATATATATGATTTATCATATATATTTATACTTACTGAGTGACTACCATATGTCAGGTATTGTGTTAGACATAATTTGCAAAGTAAAGAACTTCCCCAGGTGGGAGAGACAGCCATCAGTCCAATAAAACAACATAGTATTTTATAGTGTTTTGTGACCTGCTTGCATACTTAACAAAATATTGCAAATATATTTCCCTGTTATTTATATTTTTCATAACTTTTAATGTCTTCACAGTATACCATTGTGTGGTTCTTTCTTCGTTGTTTAGCCAAATTTTCTTTTATCGGTTATTTAGATAATTCTCCTCTTCCTCTTACGTATCCTGTTATTGACAACAGCATTAGTGTAGAAAAAGCTTCATACCTATCTTAAGTATTTCCCAAAGATGATAAATTTAAAAAATAAAATTAATTAAAAGGTACAGGTTCTAAAATAATTTGATGTGTATTGATTGAGACAGCTGTAATTTTATGTTAGAAGCTTTATCCACTTAGATGTCTACATGGTCAGGTTGTGTATGGATTTATGTAGATGCAGAAGTAAAACATTTCATTGTATTCACTCAGACTTTGCCTCCCCTAAACTTTATCACTATAAAATGTTCCTGTCTCAGGAAATTAGGTACAGACCTTCAGGTTGTTTTAGTTCTGAACATTCAAAATTTAACCTTTAAAACTATCACATTTCTGCTAATTAGCCCACATAAATAAATGCATATCCCAGAGAGTATTATAAAAAAATCATTTTGACATGAGTTCCTTATTTGTTTCAACTGATCAATATCTTCGTAATTTAATCTCAGAAGTACAAATGCAGAAAAATAAGAAGCTAGACTAGCTATGACTTTTAATGCTAATATTGATTGTCCAGAACTAGTTGATTATTCTTGGCCATTATTTTTTCAGCTAAATCTGTCTTACAAAACATATGGAAGTGATCCTTTCTCACTCCATCTATGTAATTCTTTTTGATGTTAATGGAATTCAAATAAAGATTAAGTATGCAACATATCAGCTAATAAGACGATAGTAATAGAAGCAGCAATTTACACAAATAGGATTTACATGAATTCTTTCTGCCACGTTTCCATCAAATATAGCTATAAAGTGTTCAATTGCTAAAGCAATCTAATTTATTGAAGAAAAGCAGATTACCACAAAAGGCACTGTTTTTTCTTCACTTCTTTAAGTAATATCTTTTGAGATTGAAAGGGGGCCCTATAACACTTTTAAGAAAAGAAGTGCTTTCTTTTAAAAGGTGTTTATCTTTAAATGTAATGAATAAGACATTTCTTCAGATTTTAAAAAATATCTGATAATCACAGCATGTTCAGAATTATCATGCTGTACTCATCATCAGAAATTCAGTAAAGTTAGGTGATGATATTCAAGTGTGCTAGAAACTCATCTCAGACCAATTCAGCTTTTCTTTGTAATATATTTCTTTATCCCCATCCCATAATATGTGCCATTTAAAAAAATCTAAAGCAAAAGGTATTTCGACATAGAGAATACTGACCTGTAAACTTACAAAGATCCTTATATTTCAATAATGACAATTTACTTACAACAAAGAAATAGGAAAAATGTATGAAAAAATATCATTTTTTTAAAATAACAGCTCAACATTGTTGGCTATATTCCTTTAAGATTTTCTTAAGCTTTGAATTTCTGGTAATAGTCATTTCAACAACAACTTCTTCATTAAAGCTGTATAATAGAAAGTATTTTACACTGATTTCTATTAGACATTTATCTCTGCTTTACATACATCATCACTTTCAGCTATAAGTTATATGAATTTATAGGCTGAGTGAATTGAGGCTATGTTTATATTAGATCTTGTATCATGTACTATAAAATTTAAGGATTAAACGCTAACAATGCTCCTAATAAGGTCAATTAGACCTCATATTCACATCATAAAGAAAAATTTACAGTATTTAACCTTTTATTTTATCTGATTTAATCTTTTATTTTAAAAAATCTAATTATGATATTGGTCTATTGAATATTCTGAGTGTTATTCATAGTGTATCACAGGAAGTGCTCATTTCCAATGGATTTAATACAAGGGTGTTTACTTGAGCATTCATTCCTTGATTTGCAAATATTTGTTGAACATGTACAACAAACCTAGCACTGTTTAGGCACCCTTACTAATAGCAAAAATAAGAAAAATCAGAACGTCTATCAACATGGGAATAGTTGAACAAATTCAGGTACATACAGTCTCTAGAAAACTATGTTTTTAAAAATGCAAATTGGATTTCTTCGTATGAACTTAAACACATGTTCAAAATACATTGCTCAATATAAAACAAATGGAAAGATTTTTCCTCTGTTAAATTATCTTGGAATCTTTATAAAAATTTTATCCACTATATATGTGGATGGCTATTTTTGAAATCTCTATTCTGGTTTTTGAACTATGTGTTTCTCACTATATCTACATCACACAATCTTGATTATTGTGGCTATTTAGAAAACCTTGAAATTAGAAAAAAATGGGACAACTGTAATAGCATAATCAATAAAATATATATATACAAAAAGAAAAAATAAAAGAATCAGAAAAAAAAAGGAAAGCCTTGAAATCAAATAGTCAGAATCCTACAACTTTGGCATTTTATTTATTTATTTATTTTGCCTTTTTCAAAATTATTTTAGTTTTTTTAATCTTTGCATAGTCAGTTTTAAAACCAGCTTATCAATTTGTACAAGAATAACCCATTGAGAGTTTGGAATTACATTGAAACCTATAAATGGAAAATTAACATCTTAGCAATGCTGACACATTAAATCAATGAACATGATATGCCTCTTCATTTACTTATTTGTCTAATTTCTCTTAGAAATTTTTGTAGGTTTTACATGCAGGTTTTTGACCATTTTTTAATGTATATGTATTTTATGTTTTTGATGTTATTATGAATTATTTCTTAAATTCTTTTCCAAGTGGTTTCCAGTATATGCATTTGACTTTTTCTTTGTGTAGTGATGTTTCTGCAAAGCTGCTAAATTCATTTATTAAATATAGTAGTTTTTGGTTCTTTAGAATTTTTTAACATACACAATTATCTTATATCCTAGTAGTTTATATTTTTTCTAATTCATCAGTATTTTACTTATTCTCTTTGCCTTATTTAACTGGCTAGGACCTCCAGGACAATACTTTTAGATATATTTAGTAGACATTGTTGTTTAGCTTCCAATCTTAAGGGAAAAGCATTTACCATTAAGTATCTTATTAGCTCTAGATTTCTCATATATTCCCTTAATCAATTTGAGGATGTTTGCATCTCTGTCTAGCTTTTGAAAGGTTTCATGTGGACTGACTGTGGGAGCAGGGAGTAGGGAGGCAGAGGAAAGCAAAGGGGGGAAAACTGGGACAACTGCAACAGCATAAACAACAATAAATTTTTTTTTTTTACGTAAGTAGGTATTAAATTTTGTCAAATGCATTTTCTTCATCTACTGAGATGATCACATAATTTTCTTCAATATTCTGTTAATATATGCATTACATTGACTTTTCAAATATTATACCAATCTTGGATTCTTTTCACAAATCCCATCTGGTTATAATAGGTCATTTTTACACAATGCTGTAATCTATGTGTCATTTTGGTAATGAATTTTGTATTTATGCTTATCAGGGATTTTAGTGTATAGTTTTCTTTTTCTAAAATGACTTCATAGGATACTGTTATCAAAGTCATGGTAAGTAGACCCATAAAATGAGTTTTAAAATGTATACTTTCATTTTCCAAAAGAGTTTAAAGAATTCTATATTTTTCCACTTCACTGACAAGTCTTCTACTTATTTTTAAAATTTATTCTTCTAATTTTTGAAGGTGGAAACTTAGGTAATTAACAGTAATCTTTTTCTCTAATATAATAATTAAAAGCTATAATTATTGCTTATATTCTGCTTTGCCTGTATCTCACAGATTTTAATATATTGTGCTTTCTTCATCATTCAAATTTGAAATATTTTTTAATATGTTGTGTGACTAATGCTTTGACTTGAGTTGTTGAAAAGTTTTTTTAAACTTCCTACATATCTTTTGAGTCTTATATATCTTTTAGTTATTGATTTTTAATTTGAATTTGGTGCAGTCAGAAAACATTGCCTGTTTGATTTCAGTTATCTTAAGTGAAAATTTATTTTTTCTTTATTAAGGTTTTCCTTTAAGTATCTGAATATATTTTTAATAGTTCTTTAAAGACTTTGTCTTCTAACTCTATTATCTCTGTCATTCTTGGTCTGATTTCATTGACTGAATTTTCTCCTCTTTATATGTCAAATTTTCCTTCTTCTTCACAAGTTCAGTAATTTTAATTGTATGCTTATTATTGTTTTTTATTTATTATTTACTTACTTATTTATTTTTATTATTGTTCAAGTACAGTTGTCTCCATTTTCCCACCACTGCTTCCCCCTACCCCACCCATACCCACCTCCCACCCTCAATCCTTCCCCCCTTTGGCTTTATCCTTGGATCCTTATATACATGTTCCTTGATGACCCTTCCCCTTCTTTCCGCTGTTACCCACTTCCTCCAACCCCTCTAGGTACCATCAGTTTGTTCTTTATTTCAATGTCTCTGGTTATATTTTGCTTGCTTGTTTGTTTTGTTGATTAGGTTCCACTTATAGGTGAGATCATATGGTATTTGTCTTTCACCCCCTGGCTTATCTCACTTAGCATAATGCTCTCCAGTTCCATCCATGCTGTAGCGAAGGGCAGGAGCTCCATCTTTCTTTCTGCTGTGTAGTAGTCCATTGTGTAAATGTACCATAGTTTTTTGAGGGCCTAACTTTTATTTTTTTTCTTTCTTTATTTATTTTTAAATACATTTGTCTCTGCCTCCCCCCCACCACTTTCCCTTGCCCCCTCCCTCCTTCCCTCCCTCAGCTCTTCCCCTTTGGTTTTGTCCATGAGTTCTTGCTATATGTTCCTTGACTTTCCCCTTCCCTTCCCTTTCCCTGCCCGCCCCTCCCTCCTTCCCTCTTGTCTCTGTTGATTTCTTTTCCTTTCAGTGTTGCTGGTCATATTTTCCTTACATCTTTGTATTGTTGGTTAGGTTCCGCTTATAGGCGAGATCATATGGTATTTGCCTTTTGCCCCCTGGCTTATTTCGCTTAGCATAATGCTCTCCAGTTCCATCCATGCTGTTGTGAAGTTTAGTAGTTCTTTTTTCCTTTCTGCTGCGTAGTATTCCGTTGTGTATATGTACCATAATTTTTTGATCCAATCATCTACTGATGGACACTTAGGTTGCTTCCAACACTTGGCTATTGTAAATTGTGCTGCTATGAACATTGGGGTGCACAGGTTCTTTTGTATTGGCGTTTTGGTGTTCTTAGGGTATAGTCCCAGCAGAGGAATCACTGGATCATAAGGCAGTTCCATTTTCAGCTTTTTGAGGAAACTCCACACCGCCTTCCACAGTGGCTGTACCAGTCTGCATTCTCACCAACAGTGTACTAGGGTTCCCTTTTCTCCACAGCCTCGCCAGCACCTGTTGTTTGTGGATCTGTTTATGTTGGCCATTCTGACTGGTGTGAGGTGGTACCTCATGGTGGTTTTGATCTGCATTTCTCTGATGGCTAGTAATGCTGAGCATCCTTTCAAATGCCTCTGGGCCCTCTGTATCGCCTCCTTGGAAAAGCATCTGCCCAGGTCCTTTGCCCATTTTTTGATTGGATCATTTGTCTTCTTGGAGTGGAGTCGAGTGAGTTCTTTATATATCTTGCAGATGAAACCTCTATCTGATGTATCATTAGCAAATATATTTTCCCATAGGGTTGGCTCCCTTTTCATTTTGCTGATGTTTTCTTTTGCTGTGCAGAAGCTTCTTATTTTGATGAGGTCCCACTTGTTTATTCTTTCCTTTATGTCCCTTGCTTTAGGAGACATATCAGTGAAAAAATTGCTCTGTGGGATATCTGAGAGTTTCCTGCCAATGTTCTCCTCTAGGACTTTGATGGTGTTGTGACTTATATTTAAGCCTTTTATCCATCTTGAGTTTATTTTTGTGTATGGGGTCAGCTGATGATCCAATTTCAATTTTTTGCATGTAGCCGTCCAGCTCTCCCAACAGCATTTGTTGAAGAGGTTATTATGGCTCCATTTTATGCTTCTGCCTCCTTTGTCAAATATTAGATGCCCATAGAGACCTGGGCTTATTTCTGGGCTTTCTATTCTGTTCCACTGGTCTATGGGTCTGTTCTTGTGCCAGTACCAAATTGTTTTGAGTATGGTGGCTTTGTAGTAGAGTTTGATGTCCGGTATTGTGATCCCTCCTACTTTGTGTTTCTTTCTCAAAATTGCTGAGGCTATTCGGGGTCATTTATGGTTCCATATAAATTTTTGAAATGTCTGTTCTATTTCTGTGAAATACGTCATTGTTATCTTAATAGGGATCGTGTTGAATCTATAAATTGCTTTGGGTAGTATGGACATTTTGATGATATTAATTCTTCTAATCCATGAGCACGGTATATGCTTCCATTTATTTGTGTCTTCCTTAATTTCTTTTTTCAATGTTATATAGTTTTCTGCATACAGGTCTTTTGTGTCTTTGGTTAAATTTATGCCTAGGTACTTTATTTTTCTTTTTGCTATATTGAATTTTGCTTATTATTGTTAATAGTATACTGTTGTGTGTTTAGTTTTGGTAACTTCCTTTAAAGATTATTAAGTTTTGTTCTGGCAGATAGCTTAGTTGCAGATAAACCAGATCTCTTTGAAGCTCACTTTTAAACTTGTTAGGGTGAGTTTGAGCCAACCTTTATTTTAAAACTATGTAGTTCGGTTCTCAAGAGTAATGGCATGTCTTGGGTCTGTTCTAAAAGTTCTAGCTGTTCAGTGAGGTTGCCTTGTGCTGGTTGGTTGGAACTCCAACATCCTAAAGCTCTGTCATCTATGGTCATATTTCCTTTTTCACTATCTTGGAGTCTCACCAGATACAAGTGAAACTTGGAAGTCAGTCAGAAACTCTAGGAAATAATAAATATATTTGGTACTATTTTTGCATATTTTCCTTTACTTTGGGGTTTTATGCAAATTCCTGTCACCTGAGTCTCCCCTAATATTTGATTACTCTCTCCACTTCAGGAAGACCTCCATACTCTTCCTGCTCAGGGTCAGCTCTGTACTTGCAACCATGTGAGTACCTCCTTAAATCTGCACTCTGTGCAACTCACTCTCCTCACCCAAGTCCTCGCCCTGGAAATCCAGTCCCTGTTCTTCCATCTTAACCAGAATGACAATCCCCTTAGCCCTCCTAAAAATCTAAATGAATGACTTAAAGACTTGTCAAATAATGTTTAAAATCTATAAAAACAAAGTACAGAAAATCAATAAAAATTCACCGATCATTAAACAAGATAAGTTACTCAAATTCATCCCCATTCAGTAATACATGAATTTCTATCTTAAATCTTATTATAGTCAAATATATTTAACATAGTGAAATATATAATAAAATATAGAGTAAAAATATAGTCAAATATAGTAAATATATTTGACTTAAATATATTAAATTTATATTAAATATATTAGTACATTTATATTAAATTAAATATATTTTAAATACATACAAAAATATATTTAGATTTTAGTCCAGTGAAACTGAATTTAGACTTCTGCCCTTCAGAACTGTAAGAGAATAAATGTGTTGTTTTGAAAATAAAATATGCATATATGTATAATTATATATAAAATAGCAAACACAGAATTCTGTGTTTTCATATGTTATTTAATGTAGATGTAACAATAACTAATACTTATATATTCTTTTATAATTTCAATCAATATTCACGTTATTTCTTGTGATTCTAATATGAAACCTGTGAGATATGTAAGATATAACTAGACCTAAAAGATATGTGTCTTAATTCCAAATTATTATCATACTAAACAAATGCAATATATTTAGAGAGCTCTAAAGTCCTTTTGGCTCATGTAAGTTACTACATATTATAGAAGCTGCAAATAATAGTGAAGACTAGTTAGACTGAAAGAGGAAACTAAGAGTTTTCACTTAAATAATACTTGGGTATCTATTAGTCAACGGAGTTTGTCACTATTCAAATATAAATACAAATGCAGGGCATGGAAGTAAATAAGTCTTTATAGGGTAAATCAAAAGGAGTAGTTGCCCACCACCTTGATTCATCTTTTCTAATATTTTCAAGCAGGAAGACATAAGCCTAATAAAAATAACGATAGCTCTTAATATATACTTACTGTATAATCAACCTGTGCTAAATGTCTAATATAGAATTTAATCCTAATATCAGCAAATGTGGTAGGTACAATTATTAACCACTTTCAATGCAGAAACTAAAGTCTAGAGAGATTAAGAACTTAGCTTAAATTTATGCAGTTAATGGGTGACTGAGCATGCACACGATCTAACTTGAAACTTCAAGTTAAAGTCCACACTCCTTGCAATTATATCACTCCCTCATAAAAGACGTCCTGTTTATGCTCTCCTCATGTTGAGACAAATGTTCTTAATATTTTTCCACATTCCTGCTTATTTCAATTATCATAGGCTTCACCATAAAAACATATAATATTACCCAAGCCTTATTAAGTTGATTTTAGAACTATCTCATGTAAAAATTGGCAAAGAGTAGAAGAGGGGTAGCCAAATCAAATACATAAAAAGATGTGAATCACAGATTTGAAAGATTGAAGTGACTTTCCGTTCTGGTAATTTTCACAACTACGCCAGTCCCTAAGCCCTTGTGTCTTAAAGCCCCTAAAATGTTGCATAAAATATAACAATGACTTTTAATATATAGTTGAAATAGCAGGAGGCACCTAAGTGCCAGATATAAAGAACAACAGACTAGACTACAGGTTTCTATCAGATATCAAATATAAATATGGACTGCAGGTTCTCTCTTCCAAAGTCACACCTAAGGAAACAATAGAAAGGGAAAAAAAGATGATTTGAGGAATTAAAAAGAAAAAGGAAAAATGAGCCCAGTCCGGACTTGTGTGTGGATGGGCAGCTGCACCTTGGGCAGACTACCACAGGCAGCAGTGGAAGACAAGTCTAGCAGAAGGCTTTATGCAATACTCTGGCCTCTTCTTGAATTGTCTTGGAGCAATTATTTCTTCCCTGCTTCACAACAGAGATTATTCACAAAAATGTTACCGAGCAGACTGGGGCCAGTTCACAACTCACCTTGGTGTAAGTCCCACCAATTGATGTTGGAAAGAGCAGGTCTTTATTTACAATATTCTAACCTTGGGAGAGCTTGGAGCCCTCCTTTACCAGGAGACCCAGCACATCCCATACTCCCCACTAGGAAATAAGCCACAAACACCTCCCAAAGTTCCCTATGTTCTTATCTGGTCTTAATCTGGCTGCAAACAGTTCTCCAGTCCCTCTGGAAGGCACCAAAGTCACCATCCTCACATAGCAGCTCTCTCCTTCAAGATCTGGGGTACGTGGCTATCCAGGCACATTAGCCTCCAGGTAATGGTCCTGCAAAGGCACAAGTCCTGAAAGTCCAGGTAAAAGCAAAGTGTAGTAAGGCAACATCTTGCAAGGATGTCCTTAGTGGCTGCAGAGTCAGCTGGAGCAGGCACAATTACAGCAGCAGCATGTCCTTTCTTACTAGTTTAGGCCACATTCCTCACTATTAACTATATACCTTCTTGCTTACTGCTCCCTTCTCACTGTTCTCTTTTAAACCACATGGCAAAAATCCCTTGCTACAAACAGCATGCCTCTTCCCTCACTACTACTCCCCGCATAGCCAACAGAGAGGATGGCTGCCTTGCTTATGTTTAAATCATCACCCTGCACCTTCTCTGTAACCCTATTTCCAACTCCTTCCACAATGGGTTATGTCTGCCCATTCCCTGTATCTTTTGCCTTCCTCTGGCTGTCATTGCTAGTTTGGGCAGGTACGGTTCCCAGAGAGCAAATTGCCCCCATCTACATTATGGGTTAAAGTTATACCCATCTCCCTTGCCCCTAGCTCAGCAAGTTTAGCTATTTAGCATTACTATGAAGCTAGCCAAGTTGCCAAAGATATGCAAAATAACTCTCAGTGGCTATCCTCTGCCTCTCTAATTCCCCAAGCCAAGGCTGTGGAGGTTGTTCTTTTCTGAACTAGCTCTCCATCCCTATCAAAAGGGTAAACTACTGCTGTTCTTCTAGTAATAGCAGAGTAGTGCAAATCCCTATAATGGGAGGCCACCCATATCAGTCGTTTACTACTCCAAACTCTCTCTCCAAACCATCAGAGACAAGGAGAATGGATTAAACCTACAAGACTGTCTCCTCACAATCCTTCCTCCTAATGCATTGTCTGTGGAGTAGCCACATACAGGAGTGGCCGAGTACCGTTTTCCTGGTGCATGGGCCTCCTTGAGTACTCACTCATGCCCTTTTCTCCCCTTAACTCACTGGGAGAGATCCAGACTGGGTCTGGCCTCCTGTCCTTGCCCAAAAAACTTTGCCTGTCAGAGTAGCTGATGCATCCATCAGAACCTCAGTTCATGAGCTCAAGTATCTAAACACCAGACAAATACAAACACTACAAAAGAGATACAATGAACTACATCTAATACACAAAGCAGAATTTTGATAAATTATAATAAATAATTATCAATATACCTAAGGAAATGAACAAGATGAAGCAAGAACATGAGCACTTACCACTCAACTGAAAGCCACTGAGACTGATGGAGGATTATTAGACTAGAAAATGGCTGGACATCAATACTTTCATGCACACAAGAGACCTTAGGTATTGTACCTTGGCTGAAGGCTGTGCTTCAGTGGTTAGAAGAAGACTGTTCACCAAATCAAGGAAAATGTTCTTTTTTTCTGAGATAGGGTAAAAAAGTTACCCTCAAAAAGTTCCAACAATAGATATCTACACCCTCTGCGTGGAGTGAGAAACATCAAGCTAAGAAATCGACATTAAAATATTCCTTTACTGGAGACCCTCCTGGAGAGCCAGGAAGAAGAAAATGCAAAATTGCTCCTGTTGTCCAGACTGAATGAGTGTTTAATAGACAAACCTCTTCTGAAGAGCAGCTTACAATAAAATATGACAAACACTTGAGGAAACGGTTGCTATGAGCAAGTCAACAGATTTAGCACTCTAACACATTATTATAGAAATAAACTTAAAGCTTGATTTTAAAAACTATGTCCAGATAATTTACCATAATGGAAGTGTTTGAGACTTAAGAAAAGGATAAAAATGTTTTAAAAAAAACCCCAGAATACTAGGAATAAAACATGTAGCTAGCAAAATTAAAAATTAAATTGACTGATGAATAGCAGATTAGGCTATACAGTTGATGGAATTATCGAAAACATAGCCCAGGGATTTATTAGGACGAACATGTGACAGAAAGGTTGCAGACATGGAGGAGAGAATAAGAAGATCTACTCTGTGTGTAGCTAGAGTTCCAGGAAAAAATTGGAAACGATTAAGGGAAAATATACATGTGAAGATAGAATGACAAATAATTTTCAAATATCACTGGAAGATAACCCATAGATTCAAGAAACATAAGCAGTCTTAAACAAGATTTTAAAATGTCCATGCTAAGAATATGGTAAAACTACTGTATGATAAAGAAAAATATATTTTAGAAGCCAGAGGGAACAACTACTTAGAGCCAACTTCTGCACAGCTCTGCGGGCAGGGGGAGGAGGTTCTTCAAACTGCTAAGGGAATATATAGGTGGAACACTCTATCAGTATTAGTTTGCAAGGGTTTCTATAACAAAATGTCAGACTAGTTGGCTTAAACAATGTCTCTGTCAGCATCTCTCTAAGCTTATACCTAAGAGTTGTTCAAAAGATTATCATTAGTAAATTTATTCATTCAGCAAACATGTGATTGCTTATTATAAACCAGATATTCTTATGTATAAGTGATACAAAGATAAATAAGACAGGTTTCTATTTTGAAGCGATCACCAATTTAAAAGGAGAAGGTGGTTAAAAAGGGGTTCTTTTCCCCTCCATGCCTTTCACTCTTCACTCCCTTGAAGTAGACGGTATTCTAAACCAGCACGCCTCAAACTCTGGCACACTAAGAAACACATGGTCATCATACAAAAGGGAAAATTCAAATCCAGGAGGCCTGCATTTCTAACAAGCTCAGGTGATGCTAGGCCGATGCTATTGGTGCTGGCCCCTGCTTTGAATGAAAAGGTCTAGGAGGTACTTTTCTTTTTTCAAGTCACCATGTATTGCTTTGATATGGTGGCATTCTGATCCAAGCATTAGATAGTGCTTCACTGACAGTTCTCTTCTTTGTGTGTGTGTGTGATCATTTATTTTTTATTTTCATTTACTGTATTTAAAATATTTTTTATTGTTGTTCAAGTACAGTTGTCTCCATTTTTCCACCACCACTTTCCCCTGCTCCACCCACCCCACCTCCCACCCCCAGTCCTACCCCCCTTTGACTTTGTCCATGGTCCTTTATACATGTTCCTTGATGACTCTTCCCCCTTCTTTTCCCTATTATGCCCCTCCCCCCTCCTCTCCAGTTACTGTCAGTTTGTTCTTTATTTCAGTGTCTCTGGTTATATTATGCGTGCTTGTTTGTTTTGTTGTTTAGATTCCACTTAAAAGTGAGATCATATGGTATTTCTCTTTCACCACCTGGCTTATTTCACTCAGCATAATGCTCTCCAGTTCCATCCATGTCATTGAGAAGGGTAGTTCTTTCATTCTGCTGTGTATTATTTCATTGTGGAAATGTACCACAGTTTTTGTACCACTCATTTATTGATGGGCACTTAGACCATTTCCAGCACTTGGCTATTGTAAATTGTGTTGCTATGAATATTGCGGTGCATAGGTTCTTTTGAATTGGTGTTTCAGGATTCTTAGGGTATAACCCCAGCAGTGGAATTGCCAGGTCAAAAGGCTGTTCCATTTTTAGTTTTTTTTCAGGAAATTCCCTATTGTTTTCCATAGTGGCTGCACCAGTCTGCATTCCCACCAACAATGTACTAGGGTTCTTTTTTCTCTACAACCTCGCCAGCATTTGTTGTTTGTTGATTTGTTTATGATGACCATTCTGACCCATGTGAAATGGTCTCACTGTGGCTTTGCATCTCTCTGATGGCTAGTGATGTTGAACATCATTTCATATGTCTCTGGGCCCTTTGTATGTCCTCCTTGGAGAAGTGTCTGTTTAGGTCCTTTGTCCATTTTTTAACTGGATTGTTTGTATTCCTAGAATGGAATCGTATGAGTTCTTCATATATTTTGGAGACCAAACCCTCTGAGGTATCATTGGCAAATATATTTTCCCATATGGTTTGTTCCTTTTTCATTTCCCTGATGTTTTCTTTAGCTATGCAGAAACTTTTTATTTTGATGAAGTCCCATTTGTTTATTCTTTCCTTTATGTTCCTTGCTCTAGGGGATGTATTGGTGAAAATATTGCTGCATGGAATATCTGAGATTTTCCTGCCTATGTTCTCCTCTAGGACTTTTATGGTGTCGCGACTTATACTTAAGTCTTTGATCCATCTTGAGTTGATTTTGGTGTATGGTGTCAGTTGGTGGTTGAGTTTCATTTTTTATCATGTACCTGTCCAGGTCTCTCAACACCATTTGTTGAAGAGGCTATTTTTACTCCATTTTATGCTTCTGCCACCTCTGTTCTGTTTGTTTTATAAAATTATGTCTAATAACCTTACTCTATCCAGTTGAATGAACACAATCCATGTCATTTAACTAAACTGACATTTTCTGAAAATTATACTGTTGGCTAACAAAGAGCAAATGGTAGTTTTCACCTCAAAGTGTATTGTGTTTTCCTAATTATAGTGCAGGTCCATGCTGGAACAAGTGCCATTTCAACAGTAAAATTAAATCAGAAGAATGTCAAGCCTATGCCAAAACACTGGAAAGAAAAAAAAATCATTTTGTAAAAGTTACTCTATGTGTCAACTCTTCTGTTTTTCTCAATAGCCTATTCTAGACTCTTGCTCATCTCTCTCCCCCTAGAACTTTCTGGGAAAGAAATACAGTCTATTTAATCCCTGCTTGGCTTTCTACACACTTAAGACTATATTACTGTACCAAACAAGAACATTGAAGTCCTCCTTGCCTCTATGTTTCAAATATTCTAGAATTAACTCTTCCCTACACATTCCCTATTACTTTCTTCCAGTTCAAACCAACTATTTAGCAGTGACGTTTATTAACAAATTTTGTGTATGACTCAAATTTTTCACTTATCACTTAGTCTGTGTATTCCATTATATGGAAAGTTGAAAGTTGTGTATTACTATGCTCTCAGAAGAAAGCTAAAGAGTAACTAATCAAACTGGGTAGCAGTAAATTTCCCAGAAGATGATTATGTCTTCAGCAAAAGATTTCTACATTTGTTTCTGTCTACATTTCCAGAGTTTGACTATTCTTTATCACTGCAACATGCCCATAGAGATAAAAAGAAAAGATGATTAAAAAGTGAAGGTAAAAAGTTACTCTAGCAAGTGGAAATGGAACTGAGCAAGGTATGGCTTCCCTAGGGAAGAGTTTGGATTGATGCAGATTAACTTAAGAGACCTGAGAGAAATGTAGTGACTCTAGTTTATAACTGCTCATAGATAAGTAAGAATTTAAAAAGACAATTTTGATTTTCATCCCATTCTAACTGCTATATAATAGGTCAATGAAGAAAAAAAGCAAGATTAAATACTCAAAAAGAGATCTTTAAAACAACTCTTTGTAGTTTTCATTAAACTAGATACTTTTTTCTAAAGTTCCTAACTCAGGTCTAAGTATAAGGGAAAGTGTTCAATAAATAAGAGCTATTTTTATGACTAGTTAAATGGTTTTCTTCTTTGTTTTCCTCTATGTAGTACTTGACAATTGATAATATATTTTTATTTACAAGTTCATCTTAAAATTATAAATATTTTAGAAGCATCAATGCAGTCAGGCTATATAATTCCCATGTTTCTTAGATTTCTATACATGAACATTTTTATCTGGCTTTAAAAAATAAAAGATCCCATTAATGACCTGATAGCCTAGTAACAAACACCATGACCGCAGTGTACAAGCTGCTGTGTGGGTGCTGGCCCCACAAAGCAGAATTTGCCCCAGCAGGGTCTGGTGCCTGCCAAGACCTCCCTTTGATCATGCTGCTTATAGGGCTCACTGGGTCTTGCTCTATTGTGCTCAGAAGCCAGCCACTGGTATGTTGGTTCTGGAGCCACTTGGGAGTGACTCTTGTGCAAATCAATGTCAGATGCTGCCTGTGATTGGCTTGACGTACCTGTTAGAAGCCTCAAGGCAATCCACAGTGGGTAACTACCTTTGCCTAGCATGGGTGCATGTGGGAGGGGCCAAGCTGCATATTGAGGCCACCTGCCACCAGGATGGGCCTGAGGCAGGTCAACACAACGCCCAAGGCCGTCTGAGAGTTGCCACTGTCTGCCTGCTGCTTCTTAGGCTCAGCTCCTGAAAGAGCCTCAAGTAATTTGCAAATTGCAAAAGGCAGGGTCTCAGGCAGTCACCAGGTAAGGGTGAATGGTGTTCAACAGGTTCACACAGATTTAAACTCAATGCCAGTGCTGGGTCGAAGGACTCTCAGCAAAAGTCTCAGGGTATACTGACGCCAGTGGCGACTCCACTAGGGCCCGTGGACATTTTCAGTGGGGTAAGGTCCAGGGAAGTTGTCAAGGTGGAGTCAGTAGAATTCATCAGGCTAGAGCAGATTAAAATTTGGCCATGTGAAGGGAGGGCTTTGAACAGGACAGCAGTGTCACTGGACACAGGAGAAGATGGTTCTTGTTCTAAAGCCACATAACTCAGCCTCTCCCTCTGGGTCTCCAGCATCCTCTCAGCCTGCTGGGAACTTGCTGTTTTTTAAAAAAGACTATAACTCAGGCCCAGGCAGTTTGGCACTGGCAGAGCCTTCAGTCGGGCTTGAGTTGGGTAGGTCGGGGTCTCAGGGAGTCATCTGGAGGCAGCTAATGTAGCTCCCCAGGATAATGTCCCGTGGGTGGCAGAGCTCTACACAGGAAAGGTGGTGGCGGTTGTGTGCATGGGTAAGATGATCCTTGTCCTAAAGCCACAAAACAGCCACTCACTGTGTGTCTCTGGCATCATCCCAGGTTGCTGGGATTGCTGGAAAGTTTTTCAAGAAAGACTGCAACACAGGCCCAGTCTGGCCACTACTGGCAGAGCTCACAGCCATTCACTAGCTGTGTAGGGCATGGCTTCAGGGAGTTGCCAAGGTGGAGCTAGTGCAGTTGTCCAGGCTAATTCCATGTGGGGGAAGTGGTCCACCCAGGAAAAATGGCATCCATAGGGGGTGCAGGAGAGGGACTTAACACAGGGACATTGGTTGCTGTCCCTCCAGCCCTCTCCCTAAAGATACACAACCCAGCCTCTCCCTGTATAACTTTGGGCACTTTCTAAGATGCCATCCCTCCACCAAAGCCCAGGTGAGTGTTTGCTAGTAAGATTTTGTGCTTCATCCCTTTATTTGGGATGCATGCATCTATCAGCCTTCCATCTCACCCAGATGTATGGAATCTCCACTGATTTTCGTAGCCAGATGTTATGTGGGCTCTCATTCTTTGCACTGGTGCTTCAGGCTGGAGAGCCCAGCATGTGGCCGAGACTGCTCACTTCCCAGGGAGGACCTCTGAAGCTGAGTTATCCCACTAGGTTCTCAACCACCACACCTGGTTGTGGGACCAGCCCATTTTACATATCTACCCCTCCTGCCAGTCTTGATGTGGCTTCTTCTGTATGTCCTTAGTTATAGAATTTCTGTTCACCTAGTCTTCAGATGGTTATTCAAGTTGATTGGTCTGTAACTTAGCAGTAATTTTGATGTGGTTATAGGAGGAAGTGAGCGCAACTTCCACCTACTACACAATCTTGGTACTCTCTGGTCCATCCTTTTTCTTATTAAAAAAAATCCAAATCATTTAAACTATATTTTATTTAAAACAAAAGATAGAGTGATAAAGACATTTTTCTTTATGACTTTCCATGGTTCATTCTAAAGAGCTTCATTTGACTGCCTATATATGAGGTCTGTCGAGAAAAAGTCCAGCCATTGTTAATAAAATGAGAATAGTTTGTGAGACATTGATGCAACCTGGCAGCCAAGGAGAGTGGACTGGAATGTGCATGTGTGAATAATGACAACTTCACTGTACTAGTCAGCAGGGGTGGTAGACGCTGTTGACTGAGCATGTATACTGTGTGGCTATCAAATTCAAAATGACTGAGTAGAGCAACAACTCTGCATTGAATTTTGCATTAAGCTTGAACATTCTTCCATTGGAACTATTTGGATGATTCAGAAGGCCACAGCTATGGGCACCTGTTGATTGGTAGCTTCATCACAACAACATGCCCTCCCACTCATGCATCATGTCTTGAGCAGAGTTTTTTGGTGAAACATCAAATCACCCAGGTGACTCAGGCCCCCTATAGCCCAGATTTGGCACCCTGCAACTTCTGGTTTTCCCAAAATTAAAATCACCTTTAAAAGGGAAGAGATTTCAGATCATCGATGAGATGCAGGGAAATACAATGCAGCTTCTGATGGAGACTGGAAGAACGGTGATGTCCCAACGTGCCTACTTTGGAAGGGACTGAAGCATCATTGTCCTATGTACAATGTTTCTTGTATCTTGTATTTTCTTCAATAAAGGTCTCTATTTTTCATATTACATGGCTGGATACCCTCTGGACAAGATCTCATATGGGATCAAAGAGTCCCTACTAAGATTTGAATAATTGTAAATAAATGAGGATGTAGTTATGCATCAGGAGTCCGCTTCTCTTGTCCACAAACACTAATAAATTTGTCCAGGTTTTTTTTTTTTTCTAATTCTAAGAAAACTATTCTAACAGAGCAGTAAGCTTTACTTGGCTAGTAACAATGATTTACTCTCCCATAATTTAAAAAATCCCACCTATACTTTTCTTTTTTATTCTTAATCTCATATTCTTTGAAATTTGATCATTGGAAGCTCCACAAAATAGACCCAAACAAGTGAGTCTTATGCAGATAAATGATTGCATTGACTTATCCAGAACCTCTTAGCACGTAGATGCTATATGTGGATCTACATTCTTAATTTGTTCACCAAACCACAAACCATGCTTTTTCATACATGATTATTTTCAGCTCTCTGGAAATTTTTAAATATTTCAATGTTTGAATTTCAGTGAACTGAAACCAAACACCTTGGATGGGAACATGTTCATCAGTATTTCTAGAAAGCTCCCTAGAAGATTCTGTTGTACAGGGAAGCTTAAGAATCAGACACTATCTGTTTGGTGAAGTACAATCAAGTATTGCTACCAGCAGAGGGCCTGCTATGTCTTACACAAAAGCTTAAAGAACGTGAATGATTTAAAAGCTCAGGTCTCCTTTAAACCATGTTGTAAGCTCATGGGTTAGAGGACAACAACAACCTGTACTGCATTTCAGTCAGAAAGCATGCAGAAGCCGCTCCTCAGAGCATGATCCCATACAGCGGGCTGTTACAGTCATTTCACCGGGAAGCTGTAGATTTTCACTTTGAAAGCTATCTTATCTGCCAATCCAGACAAATTTTAGTGAAAGCTCTTGAAATAAAATTGATGGCTAATTAAGTGCTTTCTTAAAGCCAAAAGCTAAGCAAAGCTGACAGACTCTAATTTTTTCTTTAGAAATCTGTGCATACACTTGTCCTTTTCTGATTAAGTTTGTGTGGCTTCTTTCCCAACAAAATGCAAAAACAAAGAGCCCAGAAGAATAACACACTTGCATATGCATCACTTCTGATATTTGTCTCATTCTTCCTGCAGGATTTTAATTTATGGAGGTGACTGCGTGATGACGCAGGAGGTCCATGCCACTGGAAGAACTTAAAACTTGCATTTCCCGAGGGAAGGGAAGTTGCCCTACCTCACCATGGAGGCCCCAGGGGCAGCCCCAGTTCTGCTCAGGCGCAGAAGGAGCTGTGAGGGGAAGGCCTAGGCCTGAGCAGAGTAAACATTTCAGATTGGCTCTTTTGAATAATCCTGGTGGGCTATCAGGATGGTTGGTCTCTGGTTGCCTGATACCTGACCCTGGAATGGATTAGGACAGGGTATTTATTGGTTTGGTGTGTGAAAATTAGATAAAGGAAATATTTGGGAGTCAGTTTGCATATGAAAGATGAGCTCAGGGGCTCACTCTTTGCTGTCTCTAAGAACTGGCTGGTGCTGGGGGGAAAGTCTCTCTCCAGTATCAACATTTATAAGATGCCAAAGCATCATAAAATACAGAAAAATTAATAATATGATAACTTCTATCTGAAAAACGGTCAGCTGGAATTCACTGGGGTCTCACCTGGCTACGTTGGGGTTAAATTCTTTTTCAAGTTCTTAGTGCAGCTAGTCAATGACAAGGGTCAGCACGTGACCATTGGTGAACAGGAATACCGAGACAGTTCTCTTTCAATCTTCAGTTAAGTGAGAAGATAAAATGATGATAAAGTCTCAAAATCTGATTGTTACGTGTTCTGTGAAGCAGGAGGATGTTCTTTATTCATCAGTCTTCTTTATGCAGTTTTTCCTGTATTTCTAAAACTTCTTTGATATAATGATCTGAAATTAACACATTTAGCAAAGAATAGAACATTATTTTCTTCTTCCTAAAACAGAAGAGCCTAAAAAGCTGAAGTCTTCAATGTCCTGTATACTGTTTGTAGCTTTAATATGTTTAGTTGACCTAATAGATCTTTTGAATTAAAAACGTATTCTTTTCCAGATTCTGCATTCAGCTATGCCAAAATACCTATAGACTCAGAATTTGGGGGCGATAATTTCATTGGCTATTTGACAGGGTATTTTCATTTAATAGTTAATTGTCTCTGAGCCTCGTACCTAGAAAAAAAATGCACATTTTTAAAGAAATTCAGTTATTATTGAATACTAAAAACTTGAGGAAACTGGTTAAAAAGTGAGAAAAGAATAGTTTTTTTCTACATCTATGTTTTAGTGGTCAGCACAACAAAGCAGCTAAAACATTACTTTGAGTAAAAATATATATTGATACAAAATAAGGGCTCCTATGCAAAGAAGACTTGCACCCCAGGTGAGCAGAGCTTTAATGAAATTAAAGAGCAGTGCGGAATAATGCCGTTCTCTTATAATGTTTTATTTATGGAACTCAGATACTCATGAAGAGCTGAGGAGTCCACCAGTAGGAGGTAGTGTAGATAAGATTTGTTAACAGTTAAGGTAGAGCTAGTTAACATGTGTGGTCCCTCCCCCACCCCCCTACCCCTGTCCTTGCTGACCTCCAACCACTGGATCCAGTGTTTGCATATCACCTCTATGCTGAAAACAAACATGCTTCTACTCTGAGTTTTTTTAGGTGATCACTTTGGGCTAAAACTTTCCATATATATAGTCTCATTTTAATAAAGATACTATTGGAACCCCACTGATTTAGTTTTCCATTTATATTTAAGGAGTACTTATTCCTATAAAAGTTAAAGAAGAAATTTGCTCTCTGATTCCCAAATGTTTATAATTTTAAAAAGTGACATTTTCCCTTATCTATCTTTCACCTAAGGATTAAAGGAATCATTTTATTGATTTATTTTAGGGATAGCTCGTTTAAGTTTTAATTAACTTAATTTGTCTAATCAATTTCATGAATCATTCAGTTTATATTTTATATATAGTCTATATTCCATATGTGTATCACCTATATTCCTAGAAACATACTTTTCCAGGTCCTGTGAATAAGTTATTATTATTGTTATATTTATTTAATTTATATTTATTTAATTTATTTAGGCATAAAGTTGGAATGTGAGTAGGGACAGAAGAAAAAGAGATTTTTCTGTTTTCATTTTTTTTTCTTTTTGCAGAATTCGGTCTTATGCTTCAGGCTGTATGGACAGAGAGATTCCAAAGCACGTAACGTTGTTCCTTGGTTTGGCCTTGCTGTGGCTTGCAGGATTCTTTGGAAGTCATGTTGAAGGCTGTGACATTTTTTTATTGCTGTGGTGGGAAGCTGAATGAAGGTGGTTAATGTTCTCTGCTATTTAGTAACGGGAACAAAGGGAACTTGAATATAGTTATGCTACAGGCATTTTTTTCATGGGTGACTCACACTCTAAATGATTGCTCTTTTATGCCACAGTTGAATAATACCAAAATGTTGTAGGAACATAACCAACACAAATCGAGGTTACAGTTAGATCTTACGTGTTTATCTTGGACCCCTCCAGCACTGCAAGGGTACAGTGTTGGGGCGGGGGGTGCGGTGGCTATCAACTTTTTGGTAAGAATTTATTGAGGGTTACTCCATGGCAGAAATTTTGTTGAGCACTGGTGATTTAGTCATGAGAGAGCGAGATCCTTGCTTTTAATAAGTATGTAGTCTGTGCAGATATCAAATACACACACACACACACACACACACAAATGCCATGCAGTATAATATATTACTAACAAGCAATAGAATGCAGAGCAGTCATACATCAAAAGTAAAGGCTGGGGAAGTTTTTGAGCTTAAGGACTTTGTTAAAAATTAATAAAAATCCACACCAATAACGTTTATAATGTATCATGCAAGTAAAAATGAACATCATCAAACAAGAGCCAAAGATTATTGTGTTGGGCACTATGCTGAGTAATTTCCATGCATTATCTAATTCCATTTACTGGAAACCAGAGGGGGTAGGCAATGTAATGACCCCCCAGCCCCCTTTTTATGAGGAAACAAACATATTAAGGTGAAATGAAGATCAGGGCTACTCGAAGTGGTCCACAAAATGGTTCTGGTCCCTGAACTGCTTATCATTAATCTACAGTGAGTAAGTGTTGGAGACTTTACAAGAATTTCACAGAGTAATTTTATGACTGTTGAACTGAATGATAGAAAACATAGGTTTGAATTTTGTATATCTTTATTTTTAAAATTGTGGCAAAATATACATAGACTTTTACCATTTAAACGTTTTTTAAGTATACAATTCAGTGACATTAAGTACACTTAAAATACTCTTCAACTATCATTACTACCTATTTACAGAACATTTTCAGCATTCTAAATGGAAAATTCTGTTCCCATTTATTGCCCATTGTCCTCTTGTTTTCAGACCCTGGTAACCTCTAATCTACTTTCTCTTTCATGAATTTCCCTATTCTAGATATTTCATACAATATTTGTTTTTGTGTGTGTGTCTGGCTTATTTCACTTTACATAATATTTTTAAGGTTTATCCATATTGTGTGTATCAGAACTTATTCTTTTATACAGCTGAATAATATTTAATTTTGTATACATAACATTTTGTTTATGCATTTTGCTGATGGACACGTTATGTCCACTTTTGACTATTGTGAATAATGCTGCCATGAACATTGGTCTACAGGTATCTGAGCCTCTGATTGCAGTTCTTTTGAGTATATACCTAAGAGTGTACTCCTGGGTCCTATAATAACGCTATGTTTAACTATTTTAGGAACCCCTGAACTGTTTTTCACAGCAGCAAGAGTTCAATTTTTTCCACATCTTCACCAATATACTTTCCCATTTTTGGGTTTATAACTACCCTAGTAATTGTGAAATAACACTCACTTTGACTTTGGTGTTCATTTCCCTAGCGACTAATGATTTTGACTATCATTTAATGTACTTATTGGCTATTTGTTTATCTTCTGTGAAGAAATACCCACTCAAGTCTTTTGTTTATTTAAAAAAATTGGTTATTGTTTTGTTGTTGAGTTGTAGGAGTTTTTTTATATATTCTAAATATTAACCTCTTACTGATTTACAAATACTTTCTTCTATTCTGTGAATTGTCTTTTAACTCTCAATGATGTCCTTTGATGGACAAAAGTTTTTAATTTTAATTAAGTCCAGTTTATCTTTTTGTTGTTGTTGCTTCTGCTTTTCATGTCATATTAAGAAGCCATTGTCCCATCCAAGCTCATAAAACTTCGCTTCCATTTTCCTCTAAGAATTTTCTAGTTTTTGCTTTTAAATCTAGGTCCTTAGCCTTGGCTGGTGTGGCTCAGTGGATTGAGTGCCAGCCTGCGAACCAAAGGGTCGCTGGTTTGATTCCCAGTCAGGGTACATGCCTGGGTTGCTGGCCAAGACCCCAGTAGGGGGCGTGTGAGAGACAACCACACATTGATGTTTCTCTCCTTCTTTTTCTCCTTCCCTTCCCCTCTCTCTAAAAAATATCAGTGAAATCTTTTTTTTAAAAATCTAGGTCTTTAATCCATTTTAAGTTAATTTTTGTGTATAGTATAAAGTAAGGGTCCAACTTTATTGTTTGGCATGTGGAAATCCAACTGTCTTGATGCCATTTGTTGAAGATTATTATTCTTTAAGATGTTGGTATTATCAAAAATCAATTGATCATAAATACAAGCATTTATTTCTGGGCTCTCAATTCTATTCCATTGGTACCACATTTCTCTCCATATTTCAGTACCACACTGTTTTGATTAATGTATCTTTGTAATAAGTTTTAAAATCAAGAAGTCTCTGTCCTTCAATTATGTTCTTTTACATTATTAATTTGGCTCTTCAAAGTCTCTTGAAATTTCATATGTATTTTAGGATCAGTTTAACCTTATCTGCAAAAAAGCTGTTGGGATTTTGATAGAGATTGCATAGAATTTGTAGATTATTTGGGTAATATTGTCATCTTAACTGTTCCATGAGCACCAGATGTCTTTCCACTTATTTAGGTCATCTTTAATTTCTTTTAACAATGATTTGTGGTTTTCAATGTACAAGTCTTGTGCTTCCTTGGATAAATTTATTTCTAAGTATTTTATTTTTTCTCATGTTATTGTAAATACAGTTGTTTTCTTCATTTCTTTTCAGATTGTTATGTATAGAAATATGACTAGAGCAGTTTTGTGTTGATTTCATATCCTGAAATGTTGGTGAATTCATTTATTAGTTCTAACATTTTGGGGGGGGTGGATTTTTAGAGTTTTCTACGTATAAGACAAACTTCTTTTCCAATTCAAATATATTTTATTTCTTTTTCCGGCATAATTACTCCAGCTATAACTTCCAAACTATGTCAAATAGAATTTGTGAATGCAGGCATTCTTGCCTTGTTTTTGATCTTAGGGGAAAAGCTTTCAGTCTTTCAACATTGAGTATGACATTAGCTCTGGGTTTTTCATGTGAATTTTATCATGTTGAGATGTAGTCCCAGTTTATTTATTGTTTTTTATTATGACAGAGTGTTGAATTTTGTCAAATGCTTTTTCTGTATCAGCTGAAATTATCATGTGGATTTTTCCTTCATTTTATTAATAATGTGTATTATATTGACTCATTTTTTATATTAAACTGCCTTTGCATTACTGAGGTAGAGCCCACTTGGTCATGGTGTATAAGCCTTTAAATATTCTGCTGAATTCAATTTGTTGTTATTATGATGAAGATTCTTACATCTATATACATAAGGGATAATTGTCTGTAGTTTTCTTGCAGTTCTTCCACAACAGTATCAGGCTAGTACTGACCTCATAGAATGAGTTAAAATCTGCCTCTACTCCTTTTTTTGAAACAGTTTGAGAAAGATTGGTTTGTGGGTGTTAATTCTTCCTTAAGCATTTGGTAGAATTAGCCAGTGGAATTATCTGGACTTCTAAGTATTGGGAGATTTCTGATCACTAATTAAATCTTTTCACTTGTTTTAGGTCTACTCAGATTTTCTACTTTTTGATCATGTTTTACTAGTTTGTGGTTTTGTTTTCATTTATCTCAAGGTATTTTCTAATTTCCTTGTAATTTATTATTTAACCTAATGTTGTTCATTAATTTGTTTTCTTATGGCTTTGAGTTCCTGCTAATATTTTTTCATTTCCACCTGAAAAATTCCCTTCAGCATTTCTGGTAGGGAAAATATACTGGCTTCTTTAACTACAGTGACGGAGTGGCCTGAGCTGATCACCAAAGCATTTCCTTTTCTTTTGGTTACTCAGTGGGACTACCATTACCAGCATTCTTTGCAGGTGTTAAGTGTGACATATGACTGAGTTCTAGTTATGATAATAGAATGTAAAGGTGACGCAGGACTAGCCCATAAGACTTCACACATGATGTGCTATTCTTGATCTTCCTTCCTCTGTTGGCTGGAGGCTGACTATGATCTTGGTAGCCACGCATTGAAGATAAGAGATTCTCTGTCAGTCCATATCCCTGAATGGCTGCATGGGATCTTACCATCCCTTCCCATACTGGACTTAACTTTGTATATTTATTAATGCTTGAAATTTTTAATAAATATTTTATTTATATATTGTTAGAGAGAGGGGATGGGAGGGAGAAAGGACAGAGAGTAAAGTAACCTAGACTCTTAGCATACACTCATTAAATGACTTCTACTACTTCTTGATCCCAAACAAGGTTTTTATTTTTTTATATATTTTTTTGAATTTATTGGGGTGACATTAGTTAATAAAACCATACAGGTTTCAACTGTACAATTCTATTGTGTATCATCTGTATATTATATTGTGTGTTCACCATACAAAGTCAAGTCTCTTTCCACAACTATTTATCTCCTACTTTGCCCTCTTCCACTTCTTCCCACCCTCCTTTTCCTCTGTCAATCATCATAGTATTGTCTGTATTATAAGTTTACTATTGGATTTGTATCAATTCATTGTGTGAGAGAAATATTGATTGGTTGTCTCTTGTACACGCCCCAATAGGTGACCCTAAGCATGTGCCCTGACTGGGAATTGAACCAACAAGTTTTGCTTTGTGATGTGATGCCTAACCAACTGAGCTACACCTATCAGGGCTTAATGCTTAAACTTTTATTGGTAAACCTTTGAGGTTTGGAGGTTTTTCAGTTATAGCAGCTAGTATTACCTTCACACATTCATATTTGATTCATTCACTCAATAGATTGTGTTTTCCCTAATTTCCATTTCCAAAGCTCAAAACATGTAGTGTTATGTGACTTTCTAAACTTCATAATCCTTGTCCAGATTTTCACCAAATATAATTGATTTCCCACTATGGAGTTGTCCTTTTCAATGGCTGTCATTCAGATCCATCACATTTCACTTCAGTTTCCATACTCAACAAATATTTATTCTATTTTCATTTTGGTCCAGGTCCTTTACTGAGATTATAAAGGTAAATACAAAAGCGTGGTTTTAATACAGTGTTTGCTGAACACATAACAGTGTTCTCACTAAACCTCTTTTTCCAGACTACCCAGGCCATTGTATAATCCTCTTGAGATCAATCTCCTCATATACTTTATTTTGCATATTCCTGTTACTCATGAGATAAAATGCAAGTCTCTTCACTTGCATGTGAAGCTCTTCCCTTATCTAATTGTGATACATTTTCTCCCACTTTCCATCATTTTACTTTGATCTTTGTCATAGCACCTTTCACTTTTATTCCCGAATCCAGGTCTTTGTGTTATACCTCACCTGTTTTATTTTCTCCTTTCCTCTTTATCTCATCCAGATTTCCAGTGTTTGTGCCTCTCCTATTCATGAAAAGTTGTTCTAAAAAAATAAAAAAATAAAAAACAGAACAAACAAACCAACAACAACAACAACAAAACCCGGGCAACTCATTCACACTCAAATTTGCTCCTGCTCACACGCACAAGGAAAGGTGTTCTTTCTCACAGATCTCTTTTTTCTTTTTTTCCTTGTCTTTTTACTAGACAACAAATGTCTAAACAAGTAAAAAATGATTTAATATGTGATCATTATGACCAAAAATTTTAGAAACTAAAAGAGGATTGTCCACATTTCTAACACCAGACCACCAGGTTCCACTCTGACAAGGATCAAGTAATGTTTTGGGCATTGGAGATCTGAGTGAGGGAGTGGAGCAAGAACCAAGAAAACTACTGAATGAGTCAATGTGTTTTCTAGAACTAAAGGAATAAAAATAAACAAGTGATATGATCAAATATTTCAGTTAAATTTTACTTCAGGGAGAAACAGATACAAACAAACATAAGACAACTAAAAGAAACCACAAGGCACAAGTTAATCTGACTTTGATATCTTTCAACCAAAATTTCTGTGATTCCTCTTATGATAAAGGTACATGGACACCACATTAGGATGAAAAGGCGGAGACAATGGGCAATGTTTGAAAATAATCCTGGATAAATTTTACAACAGTATGATACTGTCATTTTTGATACTGTCATTTTTATTTTTTTATATTTGTGTTTTAATGATTTTTTTCACTTCATTTTTTCTTTATTTTTATCATTGACACTATTGCAGATGTCCCCATCTCCCCCTCCATAGCCCACCTCCACCCAGGCCCCACCCCCCTTTCCCTCTTGCAGTCACCACACTGTTGTCTGTGTCTATGGGTTATGCATATATGTTCTCTGACTAATCTCTTCAGCTTCTTTCATCTAACCATTTTTAAATGTACAGTTCTTTCACTGATCTACTGGATTATCATTTAAATTAGTTTAATGATATGGCACTTCTTGAAATCCTGAAGGTAAAAGTGGGACATGTCTTATTCAGTAAGTTTTCAGGATCAGCTATAAAGGACAAGGACAGAGTGAGAATGTCAGCCCTGCTAGGCATGAACACATCTTCAAAGTATATTTTTCCATCTTGTCCCTTGATTGATGAGTTTAATATATTCTTATGCACACTGCCTGTTGTGTAAGACCAGAAGCTGCTAGTTAGGGGATAATAAGCATAATGCTGTAATGTGAAACTCAAAGACAGTTTCAAGATTAGATTTGCACTGTTTCATCTCACTGTAAGTATTCCTGTGTGAAATCCCTATTTTTATGTGACATTTGGGAGAATAAAGAGGCAAACAAAATTCCCCACAGGAATCACAGTCATTGCATGCTTAGAATGTTCTCTTTAAAAACAATCCACCTGTTTTGGCTTCTGAAAAAATCAAAGAAAGAAAGAAAGATGCTTGTCATTAATATGCCAACAGGAAATGTCTCTAAGCTGACACATCATCTGGTCATGTCCTGATGCAATATGGTCCTGGCATTAGCCAGGAAGTGTCCAGGGAAGGCAGGAAAGCTTCAGTGCTCCTCTAACTAGTTACACAGTCCTGCCTCTAGAACTCTGAGTGCTTTCAACTCAGACCGAGAGCTCTCCAAGCACTTTTGTTTGGCAGCTACATTCTTGTAGCATACCATTAATAAAATACATACATACCTCATTTCATTGTGCTTAGCTTCATTGTGTTTCACAGATATGCATTTTTTATGAACTGAAGGTTGTGGCAACTGAGCATCAAGCAAATCTATCAGCACCATTTTTTCAACACTTGATCGTTTTATGTCTCTGTGTCGCATTTTGTTAATTCTTGCAACATTTTAAATATTTTTTCAAATTTTTTATTATTTTTTTTATGGTAATCTGTGATTGGTAATCTTTGTCAAGGATCAATCATGGTTAACATTTTTTAGTAATAAAGTATTTTAACCAACGTATACACATTGGTTTTTTAGACATACTACTTATTGCATACTTAATAAACTATAGCACTGAGTAAACATAACTTTTATAGACACTGGAAATCCAAAATTTTCATGGGACTAACTTTATTCACTTTATTGTGGTGGTCTGGAACTAAACCCATGATATCTTCCATTCTAAACCAAAAAACATAGAACATCTTGTCCCATGCATCCTAGTGATTGACTACTGGCTCTACTACTTACTACTTGTATGACTGAGTAAGTTATTTAGATTTTCTGAGGTTTAATGACCTCATCTGAGCAATGGGGACAGTAAAAGCCATCTTAGAGGATTTTGTGAAAATTAAGCAAACTGATTAGGTCTGTTTAGAAAAAATTCATTTCCTCTTCCCATATACTATTTATGTGTATTTAATCATAGCACTGTATCAACGCTTAGTGCAAGCAAGTAGTAATTTTTTGCCAACATGGAGTTAAAAGAGATTATAGCTCCCTCATTCTTGTGCTGCCCAGTGGTTCTGTGTGGACACCACATAAACATGGTACAAAACAACACAGAGCACATGTTGTGATCCTTTGTTATCACTCAGGGCAGAGAATTGAACCACAGATAAGGCACTGTAGTTTTCTTTTGTGAATTACAAATTGCCACAGGTTAGCAGTTAAAAACAACACCCATTTATTATCTCCATTTTCTTGGATCGGGCATGGCTTGACTTGGTCTTCTACTCAGGGTCTCTCAAGATGTCGGCCTCGGTGGTGGCCGCACTGAAATTCTTATCTGGAGCTCAGCGTGCTCCAGCGCCTTTCAAATGTTGGAAGAATTCAGCTCTTTGTGGTGGTACAATTGGTTCTCAGCCTAGAGGCAGCCCCTCTTCACAAGCAGTTTGCTGCATGTCTGTTTGCTTTTTTTCCTGAGGCCAGCAGGAAAGTATCTCTAATGTTTCACTTTCTTTTCGAGGCTCCTTCCATTATACCTGGTCCACCCAGAATGATATCTACTTTGATGAACTCAAAGTCAACCGACCAGTAACTAAATCATGATGCTGATATATCCTATGATAGTCACAGATTATACCCACCCCCAAGGCGAAGGGATTCTGCAGGGCACATACAACAGGGAGTGTGCATCTGGGAATTCTGCCTGCAGTAGTCATGTGGTCCAGAGCCAATGAAACATCGTCAGAAGAGGGCATTCTTCAAACTGATACTTGGCTCTGTTTTTCACACCAAATCTATGTTTACTGCTGATAATTTACATTTAATCCGAAATGGCGATGGCATTCTCAGCATTAGTAGACACTGGCTATGGATGCTAAGAACACCAAGCTGACCAATCTGATATACAGCCATCAAAAACAAAATATTCATTTGAGCATAGTTTAAGGGGCTAAGCTAGAGGTAGAAAACATTTATGCCAGGTATATTCTTTAAAGTGCTCACTCTACCTTCTTTTATTTTAAGCTTTGTAAGAGTTCTGAGACTTTCATTTTTATGTAAGATGAAGAAATTGCATCACAGAGAGAATAACTCACCCAAGGACACAGTTAGTCTATGTGAGAGCTGGGATTTGAATCTGTGTCTACCTTCCTTAGCCCAGTTTTTTTTTCAATACACCAGTCTACTTTTTCTGTTAAAAGTATGGTCATTTTATGTAGAATAATTTTTCTCATGCATGCTCTGTAGTATGACCACTGATTATTCTTTGAGCTTTGTCAGGTGCATGCAAGAATAAAAACATAGCTGATTGAACTTCTGTATCTTGACAGGACACACGCATGGTCTTTTTTGATTTTTAAACCCAATCAAGAAAAATATTTGGTTATAAAGGATGCCATTACAAGGCTGTGGAGAAAAGGGAACCCTAGTGCACTGTTGGTGGGAATGCAGACTGGTGCAGCCATTGTGGAAAGCAGTGTGGAATTTCCTCAAAAAGCTGAAAATGGAACTGCCTTTTGATCCAGCAATTCCCCTGCTAGGACTAGACCCTAAGAATTCCAAAATGCCAATTCCAAAGAACCTATGCACCCCAAAGTTTATAGCAGCACAATTTACAATAGCCAAGTGTTGGAAGCAACCTAAATGCCCATTAGTAGATGAGTGGATCAAAAAATATGGTACATTTACACAATGGAATACTACACAGCAGAAAGAAAAAGAGAACTACTAAACTTCATGACAGCATGGATGGAACTAGAGAGCATTATGCTAAGCGAAATAAGCCAGGGGGTGAAAGACAAATACCATATGATCTCACCTATAAGCGGAACCTAACCAACAATACAAAGATGCAAGGAAAATAAGACCAGCAACACTGAAAGGAGAAGAAACCAACAGAGAAAAGAGGGATCGGGGGGCGCGGGGAAAAGGAAGGGAAGGGTCAAGTCAAGGAACATAGAGCAAGGACTCATGGACAACACAAAAGGGGAAGGGTTGAGGGAGAGATAGGGGAGGGGGCAGGGGAAAGTAGGGGGGAGAAGGCAGAGACAAATGTATTTGAAAAAATAAATAAAAATAGTCACTTCAAAAAAATAAAATAATAAAGTGTGAAAAAATAAATAAAGGATGCCATTAGATTGCCTTATTCAGAATTAAGATTGATAAAATATATGAGTTAGTTACAAATGTCACTGATTAAACATTTGTTTGCTCTTTTTAAACATTTACAGAATTTATCACAGTTACTCCTACAACTGGGATTAACACAGGACCATTCTTTTCTAGGTGATTAAAACTGGCTCTTTTGTATACCCTCAATACATATTATTCTATATTATTTTTACTTCAATATTATTTATGCTTCACTTTCATATTATTTTTCAGTAGAAAATGGCTTAGCTGGGGTACTCTCACAGTTTTAGGTTTCAAAACTTATAAACATTATAATGATATAAAAGAGTTGTTTAGGAATAAAGATACAAAATATAAAGCTTAGTAAAGAAATAACTGAATATAAAAAGCCAGAAGGATTTTGGGGGGAAATTATTTATACAAAGTAAGAGACTCTAGATGCACTTTCAAGTAAAGTAGAAAAATATCCGCCCTGTGACGCAGGGAGGTGGAGAGAGTGCATCGCTGTCTTTTCCAAGGCTCTGGGTGTGTTCAGAGGAGGCGGGGAAAGTGGAGGTCCCCTCTTTAGCATTTATAACTGTTGGCCTGCTTTGCTGGTAGGCTGAGGATTGAATTTGCATTGTCTGTAATCCAGGAACATGTAAGCCAATCAACTAACATAAAAATTTATCCTAAACTGGGGTTGTTACCGGATGAATTAAACTTCCCTCCAATTCATATGTTGAAATCCTAAGCCCCAGAACCTCAGAATGTGACTATATTTGGAAACTGGGTCTTTAAGAGGTTAGTAAGGTAAAATGAGGTCATTAGTGTTCTAATCCAATATGACTGGCGACCTTATAAGAAGAAGAAATTTGGAGACGGACATGTTCAGAAAGAAGGCCATATGAAGACACAGAGAGAAGGTCATCTACTAGGTAAGAGGAGAGACTTCACAAAAACCAACCTGCTAACACCTTGCTCTTGGACTTCTAGCCTCTAGAACCGTGAGAAAAGAAATTTCTGTTGTCTAAGCCCCCCAGTGTGTGGTGCTTTGTTCTGTCAGCCTTAGTAAACTAATCCAGGGGAGGTGTTCCACAACCACAGTGGATTCTCACAGAAAAACATAGTCTCACTAATTTTCACATCTCAGTTTATAAAATATATAGCACAGGAGGCCATATTCTACTATGAATTAGAAAATGATTATAACTTCAAGAAGTTAAAAATTATGATGGCAATCTCAAGTAGAGCATAATATAAGCATATTAAAAAGGTTAAAGATGTAAATGAAGGCATTGGCACCTCAAGAAAAGATTACTCTGAAAATCAAATAGGCAGAAATTGAAAAAAGAATTTACAGAAATTAAAAATATAATCTTTAAAATTAAAAACAAAAATGGTCAATTAAATAGCAAATTAGAGACAATATGATAACTTTAAATATAGACATGAGGAAATTATATAGCATTTAGTAAAAAGAGGTAATTAATGAAAACTGTAAGATTTGAGAGACATGGAGAATAGAATCAGAAAACCAGTATACGGCAGAAATGTTAAAAAAGTAAAAGAGAATGAAGGAGGAAAAATAAAGGTCAGAAGATAATGGAATATCACATTTCTGAGAGAAAAGTGCAGTTAAATATTTTAATGAGATTAAACTAAAATAATTTACTCAGGAGTTTTGGCTTTCTTAGTGACTTCATAAAAATTAGATGTTTCACAACACATGTACTTATTATCCCTCCCACCACTGGGGGAAAAGAATGGCTTTGCAATCAACTCCACCTTCTGTCACTAAGGCTAGTGGTCACCTCACCTAGCATCAATTTGGAGGAGGTGGCAACATGTTAGAGGAGGAAGTGCTAAACTAAGGAGCTCTGTTCCTTGGGTTAATTCATTTAGCCTCTTGGGTACTGTATTCTCCTTTGTAAAAGAAGGCATAGAAGGTACTAGGGAAAACAAAAGCAAGGTTTGGCATCAGACAAACCTATGTATGAAGCCTGGTTCACCCACTGACTTGCTGTCAGGTGTTCTGTGCTCAGTAAATATTTATTGAGGGAGTTACCTAGTCTCAGTCAGCTGAAATGTGGGGCTGGCAGACCTGACTCGAATAGCTGTGGGGGATTATTGAGATATTTTATGAGATTTGGTTAATATTAAGATTAGCACCGAGTAAGGGACAATCACAGAGAGCTGATGTTTTCCATACCTCGAAGGTCCTTTGTCAGAATCCACAGTTTGATCTTAGTAAGTGTAAAACAATTTGTAGGGAATGTGGGAACGAAGTATTTTATATTGCAGTTTCATGGATCTTTATTTGACAAGTATATTGCTGTAAACTCATTATTTTAAACATGAAATGGAAGGGTTATTTTTTTTCCCTCTTGGAAATTTTTACTTTATTACAATAGGTGCAAAGGCTGACCCCTTGTGGCAAAGAGTGATACGACAGGCTGAACCCTTCACGGGGATTCCAGCTTTAAACATTTACTGCAGACGCGGCAGTCTCCCCACCAGTGAGGACAGCAAGGAGGTGGTGACGGAAGCTGTGCACAGACTATGCTTCTGTGTGCTGCCTGCATTAGCAAATCTGATTCCCGAGGGTCACTGCTGGTTCTCAAGCATAGCAACTTAAGCCCAACTGTATATTTTAAAAGTAGTCTATGAATGATGTAAGAACATTGCTATCCCGTGGTCAGTTTTCAATCAATGTTCGCTCTCTCCCACCTCTTCTTTCTGAAGCTTTAAGGAAAATTTAACTTTAATGCCTTATTATTCTAGTTAAAATAGCTCCATGGAAAAGTCTGCCTAGTAATTCTTAAATTGTTTTTTTGCTTGTTTGTTTGTTTTATCTCATAGCAAAGTAATGCTACAAATGTTCTCCGTATGTTGCAAAAATGTACAGCACATATCAAAATAAAGGGAAGAAATGATTTAATTCGTGGTTGAGTGGTATGAGAGAGATTTCCTTATCACCCTTCTTAGGCTTTGCATTTGGTACGGAAGGGTCCCTGGGGTGGTGGGCACTACAGGCAGCTGCAGGTCAGGTTCCCCAGGTGGGTATGCTGAGACTGAATTTGGGGGACAAGATATCTGGAGACCACGTCTATGAAAGGAGGGAGGGAGAGGAAGCAGGACGGCCGAAGCAGAAGACTAACAGCAGGTGCAGGGTCAGGAAAGCCTCAGCTAACCCAGCGGAGCTCTGCCAAGGGGCTGGCCCACCCCGGACCCGTGTTCTCTGTGCCTGCCCGCCTCACCTCCGGACGTGGCCTGCCCCTGCCGGGAGCCGGGGGCTCTCTGCGCCTGAGACCAACTGTGTAGCAGCTACAGCGAGTCCTTCCTTGAGGGGAATCTGGGAGCACGTGTCTGTGTTTACCACGTGCCACTGATTAAGGTGAGGGAACAAAGAACCTTACTTCATTTCCACTTTTAATAAAAAGCATTCTTGCTGATCCTCAAAGACAATTTAATTGAAGCTCCAATTATTTATGCTGAAAGCTTTTCTTCTCTGCACTGCCTTTGTCTCCTAAAAATTCATGAGGAGCAATGCTATCCTTCCCTATATAACCTATCCTGCTTTGGCTTTGGCTAAGCTTACCTTTCTCTCAAAAGAAATGTTCGCCTGTATTACCAGATTGTACATATAATTATTATGCTTTGCATTTTATAAGTATGTACATTCTGTTTTTCTAACTAAACTGTAAGCCAGAAATTGGGGGGGGGGGGGAGAGTTTGCCTTGCACTACAAATGCCATTCATTCGTTAATGGCTGCTTGGAGGACAGCTGCAGAGAAGGGTTTCCGACTCTGAATCCAAGCTCAGAGAGTGGAACCATCGCTGGTGACCTTCATGGTCACACCAGGGAGAGAGATGACATCTGTTTCAGTGTTTGCTTTCCAATGCTGTTCTCAGCTTTCCACTGGCAGTTAACATGGCAATACATTAAAAAAAAAAAAAAAAAAGACACTTCCCATGACTTGCTGAATGTAGAAATGAAATCGCCACATGCCTCCCCAGGGGCCTTGAGGTGTGGAGCGCGAGAATCTTACTAAGTTTCTGTGGCACACACTCGGAAGCGAAGTTGCTGGATCCTACGATGCTTAATTTTGTTTAATTAGACACTGTCCTGTTGCTCTCTAATGTTGCCTGAGGTTTTCTATATTTTCCCACAACTCCCAACCGCTACTATTATCCAGTTGTAACTTGCACGTAGAAACAAGTAGGACTCATGCAGTGGTACAGAGCTTTAGTTCTGCCCCCTCCCGTCCCACCTCCACCCCACCCCCTGCACTTTCAGATGCTCTCTGTGACTCTTTTTCTCTGACTACCAGATCTCATAACTTTTCTATACCTTTAAGTAATAAAAATCTCATTTCCAAGTCATAAAATACAGTTTTAATTAGGTAATTAGATGTGCAGTCTATGTAAGAGTCAGATTTTAATATTAATTTAATGTGGAGTCTGCAGTTTGGTCCTGTTGCCATCTGGAAGCCTGCATTTGGAAAAAGGGGCAACAGTGTCAGTTTCTTTTCCCAGTTCCCACGTTGCGATTCCACCCATCCCCCGTATTAGAGAGTGAGTTCTGGCCCCTGCAGGGGTAGAGCAAGGCAGAGTGGGAAGTGGTGAAGGAATCAGAGGAGTTTGTACTTAACCAGCTCTGCTGTGGTCATCTAGCAGCTGAACCCTCTGAACTGGAAAGATTTATATTTTAACACTTTTTCTTTATTTTTATTGTTGACACTGTTGCAGATGTCCCCATTTTCCCCCTCTTCCCAGCCCCGCTCCCCTTTCTCTCTGGTTATCAGCACACTGTTGTCCGTGTCCATGCGTTATACATACGTGTTCTTTGGCTAATCCCTTCACTTTCTTTCATCCAGTCTGCTCCTCCCCCTTCCCGTCCGCCTGTTCCATGTGTCCACGCCTCTCTTTCTATTTCATTTGTCACTTTATCTTGTTCATTAGAATAGATTCCACATACGAGTGAAATCATATGGTGCTTCTCTTTCTCTGACGGGCTTGTTTTACTTAACCATACTACTCTCCAGGTCCATCCATACTGTTGCAAAAGGTAAGATTTCTTTCTCTTTTATGGCCATGTAGTATTCCATTATAATTTGCATATCATGAAATACACAGTTTCAATGTGTAAAATTTAGTGGGCTTCAGCATATTCCCAAGGTTGTGCAACCATAAACTTTGTCTGATTCCAAAACATTTTTATCATGCCGAAAAGAAACCCAGCACCCAGAAGTAGCCATTTCTTATTCCCTTTTCACCTCAGTCCTCGGCAACCAGTAACTTACTTCCTGTGTTAATGGATTTGCTTGTTCTGATCATTTCATACAGATAGAATCACACAATTTACGGTGTTTTGTGACTGCCTTCTTCCATTTAGCCTAATATTTTCAATGTTCATCCATGTTGTAGCAGTGTCAGTATTCCATTTCGTTTATGGTGGAATAAAATTCCATTATATGTATATATCACTTTTTATTTATTCATTCATCAGTCGTTGGCCATTCAGGTTGCTTCTGGTTTTGCACTATTATGAATAATGCTGCTATAACATTCATGCAAAAACCTTTTTAAATGAACACATGTTTTTAATTCTCTTGGATATATACCAAGGGTAGCATTGCTGGGCAATATAGTAACTCTATATTTAACATTTTGGGGAGCTGCCATGCTGTTTTGCAGTGTCTGATTCATTTTTCATTCCTCCCAGCAGTGTATGAGGGTTCCAATATCTGTATATCTTCACTAATATTTGTTATTTTGTAGCTTCTGAATTTTTATTTATTATAACTAAGCTAGTGGATAGAAGCAGTATTTCATTGTATTTTTGATTTGAATTTCCCTGATAACTAATGATGTTGAGCATCTTTCCATGTGTTTGTTGGCCATTTACAGATGCTTTTATTTGTATGTGCTCATCATTTAAAAAAATAATTGCTTGTCTTTTTAATCATTGAGGTGTAAATGGATATGGATATTAAATCCTTATCAGATGTATAATTAGGAATATGTTCTCCCATTCTGTAGGTTGTTTATTTGTTTATTTTCCTGATAGTATCCTTTAACACACAAAAGTTTACTTTTGATGAAGTATGATTAATCTATTTTTTCTTTAATTGCTTATGTTCTGAGTGTCATATTTAAGAAATTGTTGTTTAATCCAAGGCCATGAAGGTTTACTCATATCTTCTAAGAACTGTGCAGTTTTAGCTATAGCATTTAGATCTTTGCTATATTTTTGAATTCATTTAATTATATGATGTGAGGCTCAATTTTGGGAGTGCTGGCATCTTAACAATATTGTCTTTCATCCATGAACAGAGCTGTCTTTCCATGTATTTAAGCTTCTTTTCATTTTTTTTTTGCCAGTACTTTTTAGTTGCAGTGTACATATTTTGCACTATTTGGATTGCATTTATTCTTCAGAATTTTATTTTTTTGATGCTATTATAAATGAAATCATTTTCTTAATTTTATTTTCAGATGGTCATTGCTAGTGTACAGTAATACAACAGATTTTTGTGTATTATATCTTGTAACCTTGCTGAAGTCATTTATTAGTTTTAATTTTTGTGTACATGCACATATGCATGTATATTTTGTGTGTGTATGTGTGTGCCCATGTATGGATTCTTAAGAATATTCTTAATAAAATATCATACCATCTACATATAGATAGTTTTATTTTTTCTTCTAACATTGATGGTTTTTATTTATTTTTCTGGCTTAATTACTCTGGCTAGAACCTTCACTACAATATCAAATAGAGATGACAAAAGTGGACATTTTTGTGTTGCTCCTGATCGTAGGAGGTAAGAAATTTTGCTATCATTATTGATATGATGTTACTATGGGTTTTTTATAAATGTTCTTTCCTTATATTGAAGAACATTCTTTCTGGTCTTTGTTTTGTGATTGTTTTAATCATGAAAAGGTGTTGGATGTTTTTCAAATCCTATGATTCTTCTGCATCCATTGAAATGATTGTGTGAGTTTTTCCCCTTGTATTGTATGAATGTGGTATAGTCCATTCATTGATTTTCATGGTTAAATCCACCTTACATTCCTGGGATAAATCCCACTTGACTGTAGTGTAAAAACTTTTTTTTATGTGCTCTTGGACTTGGTTTGCTAGTATTTTGTTGAAGATTTTTATATCTATGTTCATAAAGGATATTGATGTGTAATTTTCTTGCAATGTTTTTGGTTTTGGTGTCAAGGTAAAAATGGCCTTAGAAGATGTGTCAAGAAGTGTTACCTTCACTTTTATGCTTGGGAGAATTTGTGACGAATTGGTGTTAACTCTTCTTTAAATGTTTGGTATAGTTGACTAGTGAGCTCCGGTCCTTGTTTTTAATTTCTGGGAAGTTTTTGTTTAATAAACCAATCTCTTTACAGAGTTTTGAAGAGGTTAAGTAGTTTCCTCATTTTGTTAGTGGTAGTAGGGCACAAACTCAAGTAATTTTGACACCAAAATCTATGTTTTAAGCCATATTGATTAAAATACACATTAATATTTATATTTAATACAGTGCCACTATGAAGATAGTACTGTATTAGTCATGATTCTCCAGCAACAGAACCAGAGGAGATATATATATATATATATATCATCTATATATGATTTATAATGGGAATTGGCTCACATACTATGGAGCCTGAGAAGTCCCATGATCTGTCTACAAGCTGGAGAACAAGAAAAGCCAGTGGTATAATTCAGTTCAAGTCCAAAGACCTGAGAATCAGGGGTGGTGGGTGATGTTGTTTCTCCTGGTTCAAGTCCCAAGGCCAAGAACCAAGAGCAGAGATGTCCAAGGGTAAGAGGAGATGAATGCTTCAGCTCAAGCAAAGTCAAATTTGTCCTTCCTCTGCCTTTTTTTTTTTTTTTGAGAGAGGAAAAGAGAGTGAGAAAGAGAGGGAGAGAAACATCAATGTGAGAGAGATACATCAATTGGTTGCCTTTCATACATGCAACCAAGGCATGTGCCCTGATCAGGAATTGGACCGGTGACCTTTTGGTTTGCAGGATGATGACCAACCAACTGAGCCACACGGGCCAGGGAATTCCTATGATTTTTTTGCTCTATTCTGATCCTCAACAAATTGGATGATGTCTACCCACATTGGTGAAAGTAATCTTCTTTATTCAGTCTATTGATTCAAATACTAATCTGGAAACACTCTCACAGATACAACCAGAAATAATGTTTTAACAGCTGTCTGGGCAGTCCTTAGCCCAGTCAAGTTGATGCATGAAATTGACTGTCATAAATATGTTTACATTTAAGCACTTTTTTCGATTATAGAAGAGTACACAGAAGAAAATAAAATTATCCATAGCCACTTTTCAGTATGTTAGTACTTTTTCTAACTATTATCTATATGCATATGTTTCATATACATTAGACATGATTGTAATGATACTTTTCATACAATTTTTTTCTCTTTATTCAATTCTGTCTTGTGAGTGTGTTCCTATGTGACTAGTAATTCTTCAGTTACATTAAGTTAACATTATTGCCTAATATACCACTGTGTAATATCGTTAATCACAGCAGATTTTTCCTTTTCCCTATTTAATATTTGGATTTTTAATCTTGTTTTCTGCTATGATTAATAATGCTCTTGGATCACTTTTGCTTATGTTGCAACTATTGTTTTCCAATATATTTTTAGAAGCAGAATACTGGGTCAGGGGCTAGGAACATTTGTTAGATTCTGCCTCTACTTCATAGGCCAAGAGCTTTACCGATTTATACTTCTACTTGTGTTACATGAATTTTTGTTCATATTGCCTATTATAGCATTGTTTTAAAATCATTTTCTCTTTTGCCATCCAACTGGGAACAATGATAAAATGTGCAATTTTGAATAACATTTGCTTAGAAAAATAAAATTAAAAAGCTCTTGTTTTCTAGTGCTCTATATCTATAGTCCTCAAGTCCACACGGTGCCTATTCAAGTTTGTTTTCTAAATCAGAAATAGCGTGGATTGGTGACACTGAAGGAGATGTTTCATACTGAGGTCCATTTACTGTTTACTTTTAAAAAATTGAATGTGTTTAAGTAAATTTTACCTAACACATCACTGAGTGGCGATGGTAGTTCATCTATAAAATTATATAAACATAATGGTGGCATTACTGAAAATTTGAGACTTGAAATATCCTTCTGTTGTTTATTTGATTGGATTAATCCATCCAGTTAAAATGTAGTATTTCTGATTGTTACAACAATTTGCTCTTTACGTGAAGCTTGCGGTGAAGGTCATCTCTGTGCTGAAGTGACACAACAACCGTCAGCAGCACCCCCCACCCCTGTTCCGAAACCAAACCTCTGAAAGACAGAGCCAGGAGGGTATGTTTGCAAGTGTTCAACGAGACTCATGATTTCTCCACTTCGTAAAATTTCTCCTTCGTAATTGTAGTATGTAAGATCGTTAAAATACTGGAACCAAAAAGAAATATATTTTTCTAATTTGTTAGGTTTAAAAATGCGTGTCATTTTGATATGATCATCAAAGTGAGGCAATCTCCAGGGAAAACCGCACAGGGAGCAAGTGCCGATTTTCCAGGACAGAAGAAACTGGCTCCACATCCTTCCTCATGCTCTGCCTCAGGCTTTACAGCTGGAAGGCTTCTACCCATTAAACTCTGTGTTCCGGGCTGGAAATAAGAACTGAATGCAGCACATAGTCCAGCCTTCCCACGGAGCTCTGAGCCTGTCCAGGAAGTCTTTGAGCTTTGCTTTAACCCTCTCCAATTTATTATAAAATGTAAAATTGCTTGTTCAGCTCATTGCGTATTCCCAACAAGTAATAAGTGGTGGTTTTAACATAGGAAATTTATTATTTTCAGATGGTTAATAATAACAATATTGAAATTTACCTTAAAAGGCTCCCATAACCCATAATAGAGAATAGAAAAGACCTGGAAGGATTGCCCTAAGATCTTGATTCGGTTTTCCTTGTATCTAATTACAATGAAGATAAATAATTTAAAGTAGATAATAGCAAGACAATTTTAATCATTATTTCCACATCTTTCTAATCTTGCCTTCTTTACCCTTCAAAGTTTCAACAACAAAAAACCCAAACAAGCAAAGAATTAAACAAAGAAGAAATGCTAAGATTGTGAACAAGTAGCAAACTGAGCTCACTTATTTTCTTGTCTGCTATCTGCTTTGGCATGTTGGCAAACAGAGTCACACTTGAAATGGCAAGATACTTCCAACAGAAGAGGAAAGGGACAGAGCAAATGACCCGGGTAATCCACAAACTCAGGGAGCAGCCCTGGGATAATAGAGAGCTGACTGAAATGGAAATGAAAAGAGCAAATAATGACTCTGTATACACAAACTATTAGTCTTCAGAACCATTTTGAACCTGTGTGGTGATACATGCATCACTCCCTTGCAGAAAAACATTTTCAAAGATTGAACGGGTGCAGGGGAGAGCAACAGAAATGACTCTACGCATGGGCTTCTGGAATAATGATGCCTGAGCCTCCTCTGCACCGCTCTGCAAATCAAGTGGCTGCAGCCCCCTACACTTCCCATGACAAAACGACTGGGTGCAGAAGGTCACCCTACTTGAGGCAAGGAGTGAGAAACCGGAGTCCCCATGGCAAGATTTTTGACCAAGTCACTTGAAAATCCTACTATCAGTAAGTGTTGGTGTTAAACTGGAAGAGATATTTTAAAATATTTTGCAAAGACTTTAGAAGAATAAAACATAATCTTGAATTGGGAGCCAATAAGCCCTGCTACTTCCTGATAATGTCATCCAAAGCAGGTTAGATTAGCAGACCTGGCTTTGATTTCTAAGCTGGACCTTACAGGAAACAAATTAGTCAATTGACCAGAAATAATTCAAATTGTCAAGGGTTATACAAATGATTGATATTTTAGCAATATGGTTTGGTTGAATAGTCAAGTAGCCCATCATTAGGGAATGGGAAAGAGTTAACAGCAATAAAAGCATAGGTGGCTATACTGGGTGGGAAATTTGAATAAAAAAACCAAACTGTTTAATAAACTCAGTGTTTGATTAAAAAAAAACAAAATACAACAAGTTTCATAAACTCTGTGCTTCAATGCAGTGGTAAACATTTGGGGGTAGGTGGAGTTATTTTGTTCCTGCTAAAATCTGGAAAGTCTATTTAGTACTTTCTCTCCATCAAAACATAGAAGGTTTTCATTAAGAGAGACAGAAAGGAAGAAAGCAGGTGGTAGCTATTTTGCAGAACATATTGTAAAGGAGTAAAGACAATTCTGTGAAGCAGCAAATTAACTAGAACTAGAGAAATGCAGTCAGATCAGGGGGAAACTTGGATCAATTCTCAACATGACTTTTGACATGTGTCGCCGGGAGCGCTGCGGTGGAGCATGGGGCCCCTGGATCTGAGGGTCACTGTCCAGAGCCAGCTGAGGAAGGAGCGGGGCTCTGGATCCCGCAGAGCCCGTCCCGGGGGTGTCACGGGTGGGGGAATAAACACAAGTCGTCGCAAACACTTCTCTGTTTGCCAGGAGAGGGGACGTGGCTCTTCCTTCTAGTGGAGAAGACCCCCAAGCCCCTGTGTCCAAAGGCTTTTATTGAAAAGGTTATCAGTGGGGCTAGGTAATAGGAATGTCTCATTACAGCAGTATGTTAATGTTTACAGAAAATAGATGATGTTTTGAAGAAAACAAATAGCAGGGACACACCGATTTACATGGTTTTGAGGGGAGACTAGTAAACATGAGAGCGCCAAAGGCTTTAGGGTTATCTGTGAATAGTGTAAATTTCCTTCCCAGCATGAGCTGGCTATCATAGCTTTTGAGGGAGAAACAAAGCATGCTTTAAAGAATTTACTTCTAGGCCTGATTTCCCCTGGGAACCACCAGATCCAGTTTAGGACAGTCTCCAGTGCTGTTTCAAGCCTGAGCCAGGCGGGGGAGGGAGACATCAAGAGACAAGGAGACTTCCTTCAGATAGATTGTGGACCCCGGCCATGTCCAAGCCGAGCCAACAGGTGCGGGCCTATTGCCCTTTCTCTGTGTCCGCCAAGTTTTTGTTCTGCTGCCCATTTTGGCTGTGTTTGGCTTAGGTTGTCCCTTCCATCGAGGGATCTTACCCATCATTGACTACCAGCCTTCACAAGGCCAAGCAGGGTGATGTGAGGGAGGCAGGGGTTGCGCCCCTGCCAGGGGGACAGGTTTCGTCTCCTCAGTGGCCTGTTTTCCCAAGGCCTCCTTGATTATTTCCAGCCTTGGGGCCCTCTTGCCTGTTGCTGGGGCTACAGTTCCTGAAACCAGACAGGGCGTTTCCCAATAGAAATGTGTATGCAATTAATATACCTAAATATCTAAATGAAAGTGTTCTTTAATTTTGTTTTTATTTTTATTGAGACACAATTGACATATATTAGGTTCAGGTGCACGGTGTAAAGATTTGATGTTTCTATACAGGGTCCAGCAGAAGTAACATCTGCTTGAGTGTGGCTGATAGGGTAATAATATGTAATAATTAAATGTGTAATAATTTATAGTTTTAATTTGAACATTTCACCTAAAATTTCATATGGTGTGCTTGAGTGTGATATTATTATATTACAGAATTACATGCTTATGATTTTATAAAAAAAGATTCTGTAATAAAAAAGGGGGTTATTTGTGCCAGACTCTGTATATTGTGAAAGGAAGTGTCCTTTTAAACAAGAACAGAATGAGGGGAGTCCAGACAGAATCAGGACATAGACAAGAGGACAATTGGTACAATGTTCTTCCCCCCTCTTTGGTCAGGAGATGCTGCAAGTTAACACTGAAACCTCACAGAATACCATTTGTGATTTGTTATATTATTATATATAATCTGTATGTGGGCATATATATTTCATACATATTTCACATATATTTCATATATATTTATATATATGAAAGTCTCTGTAAACTTCATATACTTTCCATTCTGTACTTTTCAGAATATATTCTCAAAAAGACTTTTTATTGTCCTTATCTATCTCCTGTGACAGCTATCCCTTCCAGGTAATTAATTACCTGTTTCAAACTCATGTATCATGCTCACCTCATTCATTCATTCATTCAATAAACATTTATGAAGTACTTTGCTCTTTTTTGCTTTCAAGAAATTCAGCATCTTGTGAAGAAAGAATGGCAGTAAAATACATAGCCTCTAAGCAATCACCATCCCTATCTTATCACTATGTTATCCACCTGATTCTAGAAAAATTTCATCTAACTCACTCACTGGTTTGGACTCCATGAAGAATACATGAATCTTCATTATCCCATCTACTGTTTATTGAATATAAAATGCTGGATTATCTTTAAAAACCTTGATAAATGTAGTTGCTCAGTGTTTTCCCAGAAGTCAAATGTCTCATATTTAATTAAGTGTAAAATAAGCTGACTGAGTCAGTTTCTTCTTTAAAGATCAGTTGGCCAGCTGAAATATAATAGATCTACTTGCAGGACAAAAACAACAACAAAAATATTAGCCTACGGCTATCCATGATAGTTAATTTGATTTAGTGAGGGAAATTATGAATAAATATTAAAACACAGAAGAAGCATGGTGGTTACTGTATAATTAGTAATTATGTACCAACCACAGCTTTTAATTATATTGCTTGGACTGTAATAAGGCAATAATTTCAGAACAGCTTGGATTTTGGCTTCAAACACCTGGCATAATGAGTGCAACTTGTAAATGCCCACAATGATATTTTCTTCCATTTTGCTATAGCAGCTGAATTATCCTTCAACAGATCATTCCATCTCTCACATTTGCACGTAGTGAATTCAAGCAGAGGAAACAGGAAAAGCCATCAACGAGCATCCCCTACCTTCAGACCCTGTGAGTGCCTGCTACCCATCATGTGAATGCTAACCTTTCATATGAATGACCATCCCTTTCACCATTCCATCTGTTCTAAACAGAGGGAAGGAGGACAGTCATATATTTTGCACCAGGCTTCTAATCCTGCCAGATCACAGTGGTCTTTAGCCATATGCCACACGTTATTAGAGAACAGATCTTTTTATTTGCATGACAAGCTGTGGATTCTGGATAGCCCTGTAGGGCCACCTCCAGATAGAGCACTGAGTGTCCTCTGGATGTGTCCCCAACAGCGATGAAGAGCATAGGCTTTGGCTCTGGCAACATCAGGCACAAATTGCAGTGCCTCCACTATGGGCTATTGAGCAGGTTATTCTCTCTTGGCTATGCTCCCCTCCCCTGAAGGCCAGATATTCGTGGAGTTGCATGTAGAGGCAGGTAGCATCATGCAAGAGGGTGTGGACTCCATACCAGCTTGGCACCAAATCCTGCCCCCCCACTTGCCAATCATTCGACCACTGGCAATTACATAATTTCTTCATCTTTAAAATGGAAATACATACACTACCGCCACTGAAGGTTCTTGTGGAAATTAAGTGGGTTATCAAAGAACTGAGTGTGGCATGTAAGTGGCTATGTAAAGTGTTAGCAATTGTTATTTTAAATTTTTTTGTAAGGATTAAGTGAGATGGACTAATTTTAAACATTAAAGCAATATTGGTACATTGAAAACACTCCAAGTTGGTGATGGGTTTTTTTTTTTGTAATATTTCCAAATTATGCTTCACATGACTATTTCTTTTTCATCTAGCAGAGGCTTTTTTTGCCTCTTGCTAATTGGGTAAAGTTATTGCTGCATAACTGCCATTACCTTGACTATAGAGTATGAACGACTACTTAAATGAGGTACAATGGTACCCAGGGTTAGATTTTTTCCTTCTATGGGCCAGCATTTTAACACAGCAAGCAATGACATTCCAAAATGTGTTTGTGGCCGCCATACATGACTGAGATCTTTCGGGAATGTAGGTGCACGGCCAGGGTGATGAAGTGCCTCAGTGGCGGGGCCAGCCCTTCCTTGGGTTGCAAAGGTGAAGTTCAAGGGGTTTTTAAAAAATGACTCTAGAAATGCTGGCCTCTAAATTCTCTGCTCAGACTGGAGAGAAGGCATAAATGGTTACCAAACTTTGATTGTGTAGACAGTCCCCTGAAGGTTTCCTACAAAGGGCTAAGGAAACAGCAAGCCTCTTTTTCCGTAAACTGAGGAGGATTTGGAGAGAAATAAAATGCATGAGATTCTCTAATATGATTTTCTTGTCTTTAAAACTACACCAAACTACAGTCTAATGGGATTTCCAGGAGTGGGCACCTAGTTTATTCCCTCTTTATAGTATAAAACTTGTAATATAAATATTCAACATGTTAAATAACCAAAATGAAATTCAACACTGTTACTAAACTGTGGGTTTCCAAGTTTCACAAGATGTATTTTGTCCAGGCAAACACAGGAATATTTCCCCAAATTTTGGGGGCAATATATTTTTTACTTGTCCTCTATATTTTACAGATAGTAGTAGTAAAAACAGATTTTGGAAGGAGAAGGGGGTTAATTGAGGGGCAAAATGGTCTAATTTATTCATACCAGTGCAATAATCTGTGTTCTATGTTGTTGCGATTGTGGTCGCTGTTGCTATTTTGCTGTATATAACTTCAAAAATACCATCCTTAAATATAATATTCTTACGTCTTCCTTATACTATCTTTTAATGCAGAAATATAAACTCTATTTCCTTTTGTTTTGTTTCCAGAAAAGATCCCCAGCAACTTGTCAATCCTTCTGTATAAGGCCCATTGATTTTTCTGATATTAGTGATTAGATATGGTTGTCTTTATTCCAGATCATTTACTTAAAAAGAGATATTATCTAAGATCCAAGATCTCCAAACTGTGGCCTGTGCGTGCCTGGAGAAGGAGTGCTTGGGTCTGTTTCATGTGGCCACCAAATCTGAGGCTGATTAGTTGACACTTGATCATCCACATATTTATTATATTTCAGATCCCTGAAAACTAAAAGATTTTCTCAACCACACATGAAAAGCAGCAACAGCTTCAGGCCAATACTAATTAGAAAATACAATAAAAACCAAATTACTATATCCCCAATAGCAACAAAAAAATATGATATCTAGGGATAAATCCAATAAAAAGATTGTAAGAACTAAATGGAAAGCTTTGAGTTTAAAGCATTATTGAAAATGTAAAAGAAGATCTGAATAAATGATGAAATATAATATGTTCATAGTTTAAAAGACTGTATTACCTAGATGTTCAATTTTTCCAAATTAATCTATAAATTTAATGCATATTAATTCTAAAAGTCCCAATAGAATTTTGTTTGTGTAAATTGACAAATTTATCCTAAAATTCACACAGAAGAGTACATAGCTAAGATTAGTTAAGATGCTGTAAAGAAGAAGAAATTGAGAGAGTTTTCCACATCAGATAAGACAAATTGTAAAGCTGTAGCCATCAGGTATGGAGTAGACAAACAGAGAAGCAGAAAAAGATGCTAGGCTCATGCATATATGCAAACAGAGGTAGCACTGTGAGTCAGTGCAGAAAAGAGGAGACATTTGATCAATGGTTTTGGAACCATTGCTTATCCGTACAGGATACAAAAGTATCACTCCCAGATACAAAAATAAATTTAACATGTGTTAAAAACCTAAATATTCTGGAAAAATGGAGAAAATATAGTATTAAAATGAAAAATTCTTAAATAAGACACATACTAAAAAACAACTACTTAAAACTTAAAAATTCTATTCAATAATATGCCATAAAAAACATTCATGCAAGATACAAACTGGGAAAAATGCTTAAAAAGTATGTAACGGGCAGAAATTATTATTCAAAATTTATAAAGAACTTTAACATGGCAATCATGGACAGACGAATCACCAAATGGAAAATGGACAAGAGGAGATAAATAGGAAATTCACAGAAAGGACACATACATATATTGTAAATATGTGATAACCTCATTACCCATCAAGCAAATGCAAATCAGAACAGTCAGTTATAATTGGACACCCATTAGATTGACAACAATTTCAACAGCAAGTAATGCTAACATTTGGCACTTATACAGGGAAACAGACACCGTGTCATACACTACTTTGAATAATGCAAAGATGTAGATGCATAGGAGGAAAATTTGATGATATAAGGTTAGGTTAAAAGCCCAAATCCTAAAACCAGAGATTACACTCATAAAAATATATAATAAGGAAAATCTCTTCCATGTGTTCAAGGAGACACAAAAAATATTTATGAAGCACGATTTTTAATACTGATAATTGGAAACAATCTGTGTATATAGAAGAATAAGTGATTTTATTGTGATACATTCGAGAAATGAAATACTCTACCAGAGTTAATGAACTATAATTATCAACATGGATAAATCTAAAAAACATGACATCGAGTAAAAACCAAATGTTATAAGAATGCATTTTTTAAAAAAGTGTAAAAATACTACATGTTGTTTATAAATGTATATATCTGCAGAGTAATTGTAAAATCACTTATTTTAAGCATAAATTCCAAATTCAGAATGATATGCTCTGGAGGCAGAAGAAATGGAATGGCAGCAGAGAAAACTACAGAGGAGGACTAACATATATCATTAAAATTTCAAATTTTTGAGAAATAAACTTGGGCAAATATGGCAAAAGATTTGTCAAAATATAGTAAGACATGATCAAGCTGGTGGTACACATCTGTTTTAGATTTTAGATATCGTATTTTTCCCTTCTAGGATTCTCTTTTTATTGTTTGTCAGTTTCCATTTCTCCCTGAGATTTTCCACCTTATTACCCTTATAATTCTCCTCCCCTATAGTTTCTTTTCCAAATTTATCCTAGATTTTTAAAAATCTTTGCCAAGTAATTTCAATATTTAGATTGTCAGACTGTTTGCACTGTTTCTTCTCCCTCTCATGGTTTGGGCCCTTTTGTTTGTAGGTCTGGCAATTTGTTTTAATGTTTACTGTGCATTACTAATGATACATGGTAGAAACTGTGGATTTTATTACCTCCCCTGAAGAGTACTGAGTTTTGTTGTAGGAGGTGATTGAATTAATGGCATATATTATTCAATAAAAAGAACCATAGTCCTTTTGAGTAGTGAAAACAAAAGTACGCTCAGTTTAAAAAAGGGGGTGGGGTGGGGGCGGGGAGCTTGCTGTAAGGACCCAAGTTCCAATATAAAGGAGTTTCCAGTGGGTAAACCTGGAACAATTTGAACCAAAAAATAATGACATCATTGAAATATAACTTCTAAAGCAAAACTGCTGTCCATGAGTCCATTCTCATGTAAATAAATAATTGAATAAATAGATACATGGGGAAAAGAGAAAGCTCTTCCTTACAGACAAATTCTAATTAGTGTATGAGTAGAGGGTATGAAGAAAATATAAAATTAACATTAGGCAAATGCCAAAATAATAATTGCTACAAGCAAGATCCACCAATTGACATTAAAATTAGTGTTTTAGCAAAGTAAAATGCATTGTCTCAAAGTATTTATTACAAAATATTCATTAATTATAAAAATAAAAATAGTAAACCCTGTGGAACCCCTCTAATCAAGTGGTTGAGATTAATAGCACCAGAAATAAGACATATTGACATCACACACTGACTGATATGATGCAATAAGAATGGTACAATATCTCACTTACGTGCCATTCTTGCATAAAATGCATAATCTCAAGTTAAGAGAAAGTAACAGCCAAATCTAAACTGAGAAACATCCTACAAAATAATAGACTAGCCTTTACCAAAAGTGTCAAGGTCATAAAAGATAGGAGGGATTGAGAAATGGAGGAGATTGTCACTAATGAGAGGAGATTAAAAAAAAAAAAAGTGTCCTGGTTTCTTGCGTTGGCTTCTGGAACAGAATAAGACATGAGTGGAAAATTTGATAACATTTGAACAATATCTGTTTAAACTTTAGTTAATAGTATTGTAGCAATGTTAAGTATCTGGTTTTGATAATTGTACCATGATTATATGAGATATTAGCATTAGGGGAAAGTGGGTGAAGGTATATGGGAACTCTGTACTACGTTTGCAACTTTTCCGTAAATCTAAAACTATTTCTAAATAAAACATTAAAAAAAATACTGGCATATTACTTTGATCATGTGGAGTCTTGTTTTAAGCTTTGTTAGGGTGGACCTAATGCAGTTTTGCCCTTAGTTTTAAGAACTTGGTCCTTAGTTTTGGAATTAGCACAAGCGTTTCCCGATACGTATTTAAATTATAGCTATGTGGTACACGTCCTTATTACTAGCATGTAGCATTTTTAGTTTCAGTGAAAGTCTGAGTGTTTACTAAATTCTTCAATCTTGGTAAGACTTCAACTCCCAACTCTGGTCTTTGCAGCATTAGGCGGCTGCTTCTCACAGCTGGACTCCTCAAATACTTTCCTCATATAATATCTGCAGTTCAAAGACAGGAAAGAATTGAAGAGCAATATATGTGCAGATATTGGGGCTCTCCCTTTGTGGCTTCCTTTTTCTCTAGGATTTACTGCCTTGATTTCTCGCTGCTCTGATCACCTGGAATTGTAGTCCAGCTGTTCCGTTTACTAGGATGGCTGCTTTCTGCTTGAGATTTTCCCTGTGTGTCTTGCAAACTGGCTCAGAGAGAAGCTAGTTATAGGTGCATCTCCTCCAGTTTCCGCCTAGGTTTGATTGCCCTCCAATGTCTTCAAGCTGTTGTATTTTTGTATTTTCTCCAGAGTTCAAAATTGTCATTGAAAGGAAAGGTAGTTTGATAAAAGCTACTCTGCCAGTATCAAGATACCAGTGTGCAATAACTTTTTAATGCTTTAATTATTTTTTATTGTAAAATACTAAAAAATAGCATTTTTATTGGTATGTCAGTAAGTCTTAAAGGTTTTTCACAACCCTCATGGCCATCCCAAGGCAAACTGTCAGATGGCTTTAATGTTTTCTTTGGCCTCTTCACCTTCCTTAGGGAGGGAGGGAGCGGGAAGAAGGAAGGGAGGATCCCTGCTGAAGCAGAGTTCACCCAACCTGGCAAATCTCAGGCACACTTAAAATTTCCAGTGCACTCAATGATACCATTTTGTTTTTTGAACTTCTATCATTAGTCAGCTAATATGGCAGCTACTTTGTAACTCCTGTTCCATTTGCTGGTCCTCTTTGTTGTTCACTCATGTGCTGACTCATTCAGACCTTTGATACAATGTCGCCTTTTCCTTGCAAGAGACCTCATGATCACCTTCTCTAAAGAGCACCACCCCCGCCACCCCCATCACTCTCTATCCTTTTTCTTCTTCTTTTTTTTCATATATCTCTAACTTATATTTATTTAGTATATTACAAAATTACATTATATTACTTATGGTCTCTTTCCTAAAATATAAGCAATATAAGCAACCTAAAATATAAGCAACAGAACCTTGGATTTTTTTTGATTGATGTCATTTCCAGCATATAGAACAATACCTGACCCTCAGTAAGAGCTCAATAGATATTTTTTGAATGAATAAATAAATTTTTATAATAATTTTACAGGATTATTATTTGTAGCCTCATTGAACAGAGAAAAAACTGGAGACCAGGAAAATTAACTAGTCAGTCATAATAAAATTGGTAGACCTGGATTAAAACTCAGGTATTCTGACTCCATACCCATTGCTTCTTCCAAAAGAGTAGAAAATGAGGCCAAGAATAGGGTGCTCCCACTGGAGTGAGGAGGGGACAAAGGATGACAATGTAAGCAGGGAGTTTTGCCCAATTCCTCCTCAGCATGGAGCAAGTTACTTCTTTGGGAGGTCGGCCTGGCTCTCTTGGCTTCTGATTATGTTTTATACTAGCAGCATCCGTGTGCTGACTGTTATTGGAAAATCGAGCTAGGTTATCCCATTAGTCTGGAGTCCTCTCCTCTACCAGCTCCCCTTTTCTGAATTTGTTAGCTGAGCTTCTATATTCTGAGAGTGAGATAGTTAAGAAAAGTGCCTAAGAGGCTGGGAATTAAATGAGGTCAGCATATCTGTGCTCGTTTTTATTGTACAGAATTTCACAAATGTGGATGACTCATTTAGGGCATGTTAATCTCTAAAAACCTACTTTCTGTGTTACTGACTACTGGGAGGGCCAAAACTGGGGAGACATTTGGGAAGCAGTTTTAAATAATTTCATTGCAAAGTCCAACGTAACTAAAAGACAATGACTTTTGTATACTAACCAAGAAAACTTGGGGGGAGAAGAGATTCCCTTTGGAAGGTATTTGAAAAAAATGCTCAGGGAATGCAGAAGATATTTTCTCCAAATCTCTTTACAGATACAGCACCAGAGTTTATATATTAGCTGTGGGCTTGGGTATTTTAAGTTCTGCAGTTAATGGGGGCATGTGAAATACAATTTTATTTCAATTTTATCATTTACGGTCAAAAGTGCTGAGACAAATGTTTGGTAAGATGAAATGGATCTGCTCTGACTTGTGTAACATGCTGATACTATGCTTCAACCAGAAAAGAATTATGTAGGAGAATACTGCCCCCCACTTAACTGTTTTCTCTCTCCATATTTTTAAAGAGGGGCATTTTTGACTTGAGTGATTATCCTCTAAGATATTTGCCTCAAAAAGTCCTTGGGCTCTGACGCTGTCTCAGTGTGTCATGCTGGAAATGGTTTTGCCAACTTTTCTTTTTCCACCTACTGTTGCATTACTTTACACTATGAAAAGTTTCTTCCTTCCTTCCTTCTTTCCTTCCTTTCTTTCTTTCTTTCTTTCTTTCTTTCTTTCTTTCTTTCTTTCTTTCTTTCTTTCTTTCTTTCTTTCTTCTTTCTTTCTTTTAGTGTTTGAAATCTATGGTCCTATTTGCAAGCCAGCTGTCATTCCTATTTAGTTATTTTGCAAAGTTCTTTTCCTTAGTGCACAGCATTGAATAAGCAAACTGTAAAAATAAAATGGTTTGCATAGTCTACACACTTCTTCAGGTGATGGGTGTGGAGTGACCGGCCCCCACTTCACCTGGATCGGGGAGCACATAAAGGCCAGAGAGGCCCGGCCCACCTGAGTGTGAGCAGAACTGCCAGGTGGGCCTGCGGAACGTGACCTCCGTTTGGAAAGCTGAGGCAACGACTCATTTCTGGCTGGATGTTGTCATTCTAGAATGTGGGCTTGGTGTTGCTAGATTTAATAAGCTAGAAATCTGAATATTTACTGAAACTGCTCAATTTTCAAATGTCAGAAAACTAATTTAAAAATTGAAATACTCAAACAGGCCACAAAACACAGTGTCCAGTCACTACCTAAGGAAACAGGTGATCAATATTGGACACGCTCGCCCAGGTGCTGAACAGTCAGCCCCTCTCCCCAGAGGGAGCTCCGAGAAGCAGATTGCCCCACCCTGGAAAGAGCACCTGCTTCTAGTATGTGCATTTTTTCAAAAGAAATAGTTTGCCATACCTGTTTTCCTGGTGTTTTCTGGCTACTTCTTCTCTCTCCCTCTCTTCACCTGTCCACCAGGAACTATCGCCTGAAGCTCCTGGTTATCAGCCACCTTGAGAGACTAGAGGACAGGGCGGGGGTGAGGTGGGCAGGGAGTGTGAATGCAGGGCAGCCCACGCCTTTGTTCTTGCTTCCTGGACCCTCAGAGTTGTTGCCACCCAAAGATCCATTGTACTGGATGGGAAGAAGTAACTAAACGGATTTAGGATTTAGAAAGATTTTATTCTTTTTATAAACTATATATATTCATATAAATGGTTGCATAGTTGAAAAAATAAACACAGTAAGAAAGTTAAACACTCCCTGGAATGGTCTTGTCCCATCTGTTCTGTTTTCATCAAATTTCTTTGTCGGGAACTTGACATTTGACTCCACTCAGGGAAACCCTGTCTTCTTGCATAGGCTCCATCTCCCCTTCTTCTCTCATCCTTCAGCGAGGTGAGGCGGCTCATGGCCCAAGTGTCAATTTCCCAATGTCCAGGTCATTCTGACTAGATAACATCTAGCGGTCATGGTGGTCCTGAGTGGTGAGTGGGCAGGGCGCTTCAGAGTGGTTTTAGCAGCACAAGGCTCCAAGCTAGGTGTGTGCATTGTGCTTCAGGCTGCTTGGAAGATGTCCTGCCTCATCCTTCAGGGTTATCCAGGAGGTAACTACCAGATCAAACAACACAGAGGCATCTAAGAACATGCATAGTTTTCAGGGGCAGTATGGTCTAATCCACATTAAAGAAGAGAAACATTTTCCTAACTGGGGTAAAATCGGTGCAGCTGGCCTCTCCAAGGTGGCGTTGGGGGAAGGCTCTGCGCCCCAGGGCAGTGCTAGCTCACCTTTGTTCCTCTGCCAGCTCTCAGTCCCTCCGGGTCTACTGGGAAACAAAAAATGGGATCCATTAAGAAACCAATGACTTCTTAATGCCCATCCTTTTTTTGGGAAAAACCCAGAAGAATATGTGAAATTAATTCACTTTCTTTTCCAACTGGATCGAATTTTGGGGAAGGACTTTCTATAATATTTGTACATGGAAAAAGACATTTTTAACTAACCTTTAAGGGTTGATTATGGCACGGATGGGTAATTCGTGCATTTAGTTACTTTAAAAAGGTAAACTTGAATTCCTCATTAATAATAAATAAATCAAAATCATTAAGTGAGAAATTCTGACATTTTCACCTGCTTTTCTGCTTTTTTCTCACTGATTTTAGGGTCTGATTTTTTTAAAAGCATCAATAAGACTAGTTTATGAGAAATGAACACATTTTATTTGGAATTGATATTCAAATGTATTATATCACACATAGGTATATTTCACAGCAGTAATAAAAATGTAGAATATAATTTATTTTTACAAATGAACTATTTTCAGTCCATGAAAAATATTACTAAAGAAAGCTTTCACAGTTTAATTTTTGGATTTTATATATTTATCAATGTACTTTTAGTAAGGAATGAACTTTTTTTTTTAATTTCAAAGAGTTCTTTTTGAGAGATAATTGGGGAAAAGACTGCATTTCTACTAACAAAGCAAGCATTATGAACTAAGTCGTTAAGACTCTGGTATGTCAATAACTTTTGCAATGATGCATTTTATGCTCTGTGGCCAGCACAGAGGAAACTATATGTGCTTGGGTCACAAAGGCTAATATAAATCTCATCTCTGCCCTTGCAGCCTGGGAGAACTTTGACAATTTATTTACCATAGGTTGAATTTTCCAGGAAGCAGCCTCTAAGACAGATATGAGTGTTTAGATGCTTGTTACAGGAGCACCAAGGAATGAATAACTTGAGGGATAGGGGAGGAAGCGGGGTGTGCAGAGGAGTAATTGAGCTGCAAGGTATGCCTGATAGCCTCAGCCACCCTGCTCAGAATGTCTGCAGTTAGAATATTCCTGCAGATTGATGTTGGGCCTCAAAACCCCTCACTCAGTCACAAGACGGTAGCTACAAACTGGGAGGGGTGTGACCTTAGGTGACCCAGCTTTCTGCCCTGCCGTTGAGGCTAGCCCTGCGGGTGCCCACAGCTGAAGATTGCCTGCCAACAGCACTCCCAACAGCTGAGGCAAGTCCTTCCTTAAACATAGACCTGAGTGAGGGATCTCTGTCCATCTCAGTTGACTTCTCTGAGCTTCAGTTTCCTTATAAGGACTCTATGAAGACTGAATGAAGTAATGACGGTCATCAAAAGAGCACAGCGCTTAGAATGACATTACCTCACAATAAACATGGACTCTCATTACTCACAAGGTATGGTTGAGACGGATACGTTTAAAGTGCTTACTCATACAGAAAATGGGCATTCTTTTAGTGCTTTCTGCTTTGCAAAGTATTTATTTCCAGGCATGTCTTAGAGAAGTTAAAGATGAAACAATGCTTTGAGTACCTAGTATTTTGTTTGCTTAGAGAGCAAAATTCCAAGGTGCAGTAGCTTCAGTGAAGTCCGGACGGCAATGTCCGATAAAGATACACAGATTCTGGGTGTCTCACAGAACCCGGGGGCAGGGAAGTTAGGAACAGCTGGCACAAGATGACATGAGGACTTGCTCTATAGCTTCAGCTCTGCTCTTCCCAGAAGCAGCAGCAGCAGCAGCAGCATTGAAACATACACCTATATCTGCTTTATTCTCCTCCCTTGTCCTAGGGATTACCTTCCTTCACTTTGATCTCCCATGTCAATAAACATGGAAGTGATAGCACCAGAGCTTTACTTATCCAAACAGGTCTGAAATCCCTAGAGGATTCTGACTGGTTTAACTTGAGTCACGTCTCTGGCTCTGGACCAATCAAGAGTGGCTGGAGTCACCTTGCCATGTGGCCTTTTCCGAGTTTCAAGAAAGAGGCATGAAGGTACCAGGCAGATTAAAGAGTAGTGGTCACCAAAACTAGAAAGCAGGGAAAAATATTTTTCTTAAATGTTACCGTAGGGGTAATAAAGACAATGTGGATTGCTGGATTTAGATCTGCTGGCAGAGCAATTCATCGCTACATTTTTTTTCCCCTCAGTAGACTGGAGGAAAAGAGAGCTGCAGTGGCCCGTGGCTCTGGGAAACTGCCTAGTCATTTCATGTTACAGGAACTTTCCAGTCTGGAATGGTGGGGCTACACTAGATTCAAGATTGATTCCTCATAGTTTTATGTTGTTTTTATGGTCAAGATTTTAGACAGTTAAATAAATATAGCCAACATCCAGTTTTTATTTCCCTTGACCTTGTCCTGTATTATTTCTCAGTTAAGATATATGAATTCAGTCAGAATATTAGATATCATTTTGTTTAAATATGTTTAGGGATAGAAGATTCCAATGCAGAGAAATGTTTCATCAATTATATGCAATATTTAAGGAAGTAAATACTAACTGATATGCATTAAGCAGAGTGCACATGCCTTCAAGATATTTTGCACTCTTTCTGCAGACTATCTTGATGAGAATTTGATCTTCCCTTTGTCATTTTCATTCTAATAGTTTCTTGTGAAAAGAATCACAAGGCAACAGCAATTCGTAAAAAGTGCTTCTTATGCTCTAAACTAGCATCATTGTTTAATTGATGTAATATCCCTGTCAGCTCCAAAAGACTCACCTGAGTTGTTCACATTCCAGTTTCTGAGGCTGAGTGGAGCTTTGAAAGTCTATATTTTCTGGGATTGCCTAACTATTCTTCTCTCTGTTACATTTTCAAAGATAATGCCACTATAACCTTCCTAATGTCCTTGAAATTGTCAAGAATAAAAGTGAAAAATGAAAGAATTTTTGAAAATGTATTTTCCTACCTCCAACATCCAATTCACTAATTTGGGTGAATTTTCTCTCTCCAATAAACAGCATGACCCAGCGTAGGAGTCAGACACACTTAGAAATTTGGGTTTGAATTCTGGCACAGCCACTTCTTAGCTCTCTGGTCTCAAACAAGTAACTCTCACTGCTTTTTTTTCTTTTTCTTTAATACTTACCTGAAGATATGGTTATTGATTTTATTTTTTAAAGATTTTATTTATTTTTTTTAGAGAGAGGAGAAGGGAGGGAAAAAGAGAGGAAAGAAACATCGATCAGTGGATTCTAATGTGTGCCCCGACTGGAGACTGAACCCACAACCCATGCAGGTGCCCTGACCAGGAATCAAACCAGCGACTTTTCACTTTGCAAGACATGCGCATTCAACTGAGCTACAGTGGTCAGGGCTGTTCATTGATTTTAGAGAGAAAGGAGAGGGGTGGGGAGTGGTGCAGAGAGAGAGAGTGTGAGAGGGAAGAGAAACAGCAATGTGAAAGAGAAACGTCGATCCATTGCCTCCCATACTCACCCCAACCAGGGATCAAATCTGCAACCTAGGTATGTGCCCTGACCGGTCATTGAACCAGCAATCTTTTGGTGTTTCAGACAACACTCCAACCAACTGAGCCACCCTGGCAGGGCAGTAACTCTCACTCTTGGATCAGTAGATATCCCTCCACCCTTAACAGTTTCAACATCTTCTTCATCTTCTTGGAAACTTCTATAACCTATTTGACTGCAAGCCAGCTCTTATCTGATAATGCTTCCCTTGAGGTCCTCTCAAAAAAGACTGATTTTGTTTTCTAATTCCCCAGTTGCCTTAGATATTGTCCTTGCCAGCCCTTCCCCACCCACCCCATATCATTTTAGCTAAATTAGGTCTCCTTTTCTTTTGAAAACAATAACATAAAACACAATAAAGTAAGATAAAATAAAATAATAAAAACAATTCTGCTTCTTGATGCTCACATCATTCACTCGTATAAACTTCCTCTCTCATAACAATCAAAATTCCTTTTACATGATTCATTATTCATTGAATACCTTAGTCCCTAGATAACAGCCTCCTTTTTCCACCCAAAATTTTGTCATCATGTTAGATGACTTCAACAGCAGTAAAGATGCCTTCATATTTTAGCACCTCTGTTCCTGGTTCACCTCTTCTTTAATGACATTTTGACAACTGCATTATGTCCATCCATTTTCATCCCTTGTACTATATCATCACTAGAAGCTACACCTCCTCTGAAACCTCAGACTGAAACTTATCATTCACAGCTTCCTATCATTTCTGCTCACATGTTTGAATACGCTTGCAGCAACAATTTTTCAATCTCATTGCAAATTCTAAAACATTCATCTTACAGCTTTGCTATCCACTGGCTTTGCTACTGTTACCATTCTTTCTCTAGTATACATTCTGTGATTCATTATTATAATCATCTTCTTACAAATATTGTTACCTCCATTGCCTTCCATTGTTTTTGTCCCTCCTACCTGGTGAAACCTTAACCTTGTATGAACTCAGCCACCCACATTCCTTTGCTTGTCTCCAAGCAGTAGAGGGTGTCTGGAGAAAAGTCCTCCAATCAGGCTGGTATTACTATAAGTTAATTCATCAGCCTCCACTGGTTTCTGACTCCTGCCATCCTGGGTGTTTATAGAGGCAGCTCTTCCCTACCTCCTCCGAGCCTCTAACACTTTTCTCACTGCTTTTTAGTGCCAGCATTGCCTTTTACTTCATGGACAAAACAAGCTTAAGAATGAATATTTGATTAATTAAGAGAAAATTAGACTGAGAAAGAGAATGAAAATGAAGACACGCACACATATATCTTACACATTTTGTTTTGTTTTTATACATAGAAATGATATTTATTTATAATCTTTGAATGTATGGCCAAAGCATTACTACAGTGTGGCCCTGAGGGTCTTCATTCCTCACTGTCTTTTTTTTGTGGAGGCTTAAGTTTCTCTACAATGCAACCAAAACTTATGAATTTCAGTTTCAATTTTGTTAAAGATGAAAATAACCCTTTATATATTTTTGTAAACAAGCTGAATTGAAAATGCCTTTAGTATGATTTTTTTGGTCCAAACTTTGAAATGGTCTTGCCCATACCAAAGTAAACATTTTTTTAAAAGATTGTATTTTTAGAGAGGGGAGAGAAAAGGGAAAGAGAGGGAAATATCAATGTGTTGTTGACTCTCGCTCGCCCCCTACTGGGGACCTTGCCTCCAACCCAGGCATGAGTCCTGCCTGGGAATGAACCAGCGACTCGTTAATTCCAAGGCCGCCGAGTCACTCAATCCACTGAGCCACACCAGCCAGGGCGAAAGTAAACATTTTTTAATATTTGCCTTTATGCATTCTTTTCAATGCATTCAATATAGTTTCATTAAAAATAACACTTTTACCCTCATAGTTCATGGCCGATGTGATATTTTATTAATTTGCATAGTTATTATAACAAATGTAACTGGTATAAATAGATGTGAGAGCAAATACCAATGTCTTTTGATACAAATACAAATCAGCTAGTGAGAACATAACTGTACATCAGTGTTCTTTTTTATTATTCATTACTAGCATTATTTAAAAAAGCATAGGACTTTATTATTCTCATCTCAAAGGGCAGGGCTTTGACGGGGGAGCAAGTTCTGACGGCAGGGAGGAGGCCCTCACTTGTCATCGATGAGCGGGCGCCACAGCACGATGGCCCAATCTCCACGCAGGAACATTTTGGGGAAGTGGGGTCCTTGTTGACTGGCTTGGACTTCTTCTTGCCCCTGCCGCTCTTTCGGGACTTCGATCCACATCTCCTTCCCTCTCTCAAGCCCCAAATTGCAGTGTCTGTCAAAAACCTTCACACAGCCCAGGACTTCTTGTTGTGACAGTTGGTGACCACCTCCTTGCATGTTGTTCCACGGAGGGTGGGCCCAAGTTAAACTTCTCCTGCTGCAGCCCCTTTGGGGTCATCTCACCCTTGTGCTCGCGGCGGAGGCTCCTCGTCATGGTGGCGGTGGCTGCGCTGCCCGGTCACTCCCCTCGGGGCAGTGTTCTCTAACAGGTGCAAACCCTTTGATCATCATAATCTTTTCCTTTCAAAGGACAGCAGACACCTTTCTATTAAAAATGTAGAGAATAAGCAGCAAAATGAGGAAAAAATATATCATTTGTAAACAGTTGTTGAAAATGAGTTATTTAAGAAGATAAAATTTAAACTGATTTAAATTAAGATGTCATCACTGTAAGTCAATCATCTGATTAGTATTTTAAAAAACTGATGATGAAAAATCACATTATTAAGTATATTATTACTTGTTTTAGATATGTATATAAATGACTATCTGAAGTTTAACGAAACTAGAGCACTCTTTAAAGATAGCAAATGCTCAGATTTTCTTATTACTTGCAGTGTGTATATATACTAAGTTATGTTAGGCATAATGTTTGCTTAAACAGACTTTGTTTATTAATACCATTAGTCAAATTGTATATAACTATTTGAGGTGGACAATGAGATCCTTTGACATATAATACTGCTTATATTTTCAATTTTTGAAAGATACAAGAAGAATTCAGAAGAAAATAAAACAAAAACATTTAGCAAATTATGAATACATTTAAATCAATCTGTTGATTTAACTGGTAATTGTTTTCACTATTCATCCTCTCTGGCATTACAATTGTTAAAAAAATACAAAGGTGATCAAACTTAACTATTGTCAAGAAAGAAAGATTTATATTCTTTTTAAAAAATTTGCCTTATTAAGGATTATGAATTGTTAGTAATACATTTCCAAAGATAGAATTTTTCAGTATATGATGCTTTGAGAATATGCTATTTAAGAATAAACATGCGAGCAGTAAGAAATCTAGTTACTATTTCTAACTTTTAAACTGCAGTTATGTAAATAAAGGTAGTTGTAGAAAATTTAGTAAAATTTTATTTATATATTTATGGGCACTAAATCTCTGTGTTGCATATTGAGACAGTGGTCAGACTCAAATTTATTTACAATTGAAATTTAAATTTTGAGGTGAGAAGAAAATATTCGCGTAGGCTCTTCCAACTCATCCCCATGTTCATCCAGGTGGTCCGCTCAAGGAGTATTTATCTTTCTGCATCAGTCGTCACTTCTTGGCTTGGCCTTTATCTTCTCTGAGAGTGCAGTCCTCATGCAGATAAACAGAAAAGGAGCTGGTGGTTCCATATTTCTATAATAACAATCTGGTATTTATTAGCTTTTGTATTCTTCAGGATAAGGAGTGTTGACAACACATCTTTCAGGATGCTAGGGAATGCCTTTGCATGTCTTATCTGGCAAATTTGAAGCAGATGAAGAGAATGAGCTCTCAGTTGCAGTCAGTTTATGCAGTGTGTATCCAAAGTCGCACATGGCGCACTAATGTGTAGATGAAAGGGCCCTCTCTGCTTGGCCCCTAACTGTGCCAAGAGCTTGTTATGGGGTTGCTTACACTGCTATGCTGCAGAATATGGAGAAAGTACCACTGAAGCCATTTGTTTCTTCCCTTTTCCCTTAATTCCATTTCACTAGGAAGAGATCAGCTAGCTATCAAGAGGGGCCATTTGGTCCTGAGGGATGTCATAAAGTGGGGAACATTGAAAATGGCACATTCTGCTCTTGATTACATTTTATTTTATTGGCACAAGAATCTACTTATTAATTTTAAGACCATGGATATTTCAAAATTTTGTGTGTGTCTCTGTCCCTGTGATATTTTTCCTTTATAGACACATGGGGATTTCCAGGGTTGGGTGATAGAAAAATATTTAGAATAGTTTGGTACCAGACATCTCTAAACACAAACTCTAGCTCCATACATGTTTATTATCTTCTATACATTTTTTAGCCATAGTGACAGCTTCCTTAACTTTAAAATAGGAATAATAGCATCCAAATATGAGGATTGTTTTGGGAGTGAATGATAATGCACATAAAGTATATAGTAAACCATTTGGCACATAGTGACAAACAACAATGTTTCCATTCCCCTAACAATAACTCAAGTAGAGTCATCCTCAGCAAATGTTTCAACACCTGAATGGAAAATTGTAATAAGTAGGACAGAAACTCAGTCATTTTAATGAGCTACCAAACTTTGAGATAAAACTTCACAGGAATTCATTCACCCATGTAGTTAATTAACCTCTGCATAGCGCCCAAGTCCTGTAGGTAGCTGTGCAGAACACTGCAGGGCGTACAAAGACAAATACAAAAACAGCTTTAGATTAAAGACTCTTTTGACAACAGGGAATCACAAAACCTTCTGAGCCAAAAGGAGGCATGTTGGAAGTGCTCTTTAAGAAGTTTAACCTCTTGGCCATGTGTGGGATGGTCTGGAGAATGGAGAAACGTGAGGCGCTGAGGACAGTTCAAAGGCCATTGTAATAGTCTAGGATCTGAACTCAGTTGTTAAATCTGGGGTTTCCTTTCAAGGCATTATGGTCTCCTTTGGTAAACATGGAAGAGAAAAGTGTTGGTACCTGTTGATCACTACCCACCCATCTGTGGGAGGAGAACTGGGACTTGGTCCTATGGAAGTGACCCTGATGCAGAGGCCAGCCCTCAGGTGAGGCAAGTATTAAAGGGCACGCAAGTCAATCAATAGTTTACAAGTGATTATGACATGGAGGAAGCTAGAAAGAAAGGATGACAAGTCAATTATGGCCGAGTTTCAGGGGCTTGGTAGAATGGTTCACACAGCACAAGCTGGAGAATATAAATTTATAGGGAATAGACCAACATACATTGACCATTTTACCAGCTACTCACGGTGGTGCAGAATCAAAAAGCAAAGGGTATTTGTCTAGAATAGGGTTGACCAAAATGCACCTTGTACAAGAACAAAGAAGAGAGGTAATCTAAGGCCCTGGCACAAACAATGGTGAGGCCCAGGTTGGGAAGTGAGGCAGAGATGTCAGAAGAGAGCTGATGGCTTGACTGAGAGGAGACGTCAAGAAATTTCCATGAATATAAAATCAAGTTTATAAAGTAGGAGAGAAGGTGAGTAGGCAGGTATGGTTGCTATTGTTTAAATGACATTGAAGTTAGAGATGCTTTACTGTCAATGAGTAGTTAGAGTAGAATAAAAGTAATTGGCATTACAGAGGTTGTGTGACTATCAGGTTAATTTGTTAGAAGAATCATTTAGATCCAGGTTGACTTTTCAAGAATTATGGCAAGGAAAACAGTGGAAAAGAAGAAAATGAATCAGGTGCTAAAGTCTGTAGGAATGTCAGCATAATGTCCTAGAGATCAAAACATGCTACTGAAGAGAATGAAGAAAGCACAGTATAAGTGGAGAAAAAGATTTTTTAAAGAGATAGCAGTAAAACTATGATGAAAATGGCCCTGTGAATTAAGGAGGTTAAAGGCTCATCTCCTCACTCTGTGAGCTGGGAAAATGGTAGTACGTTGTCTGGAGAGAGTGACAAGGGTACTTAGGTTAATTCTTGCAGAGTAGGAAGAGCAAGCTATTGGAAAAGAGAGGCCATGACCAGTGTTTTCGGAGTGCAGCCAGAGTTCCAAGAGACCCATGGTGGAAGAGGCCAATGGCAGTATAAGAACAAGGAAGAACATGCTTGCTGGTCTCCTATTTTCTTCTAGGTTTTTTAGCTATATAATAAAGATTAAGAATTATTTATTTAGAAAAAACAGTAATTGTGTTTTTTCCTAATATAAGACTGAAGAAGCTATAGATTTTCCTCCTTCTACACTTATTCTTACTCTGCTTGTTTGTATCCACAGATTATGTATAATAATCCTACATGCAAAGATGCTGTGAGTACAATAGACTATTGACTTGGTAATAAATTTGAGTCAAATTGAAAAAATAATAAGCAATGTTGATATTTGCTCAGAATTATAAAAAGTGTGTAATCATGGTGTTCACTAGGTTAAAAGAATGTTTTGCTCCTGCTTTGGGGGAATTGGTCTAATGTGTCTGATATTTGAAATTTATATAACTCAAGATATCTTAGAGATAATACAGCAAAATAAGTTATTAAATTTTATCTATTTTTAAATATCATATTTTTTATAATAAATTATTTGACATGGAAGCATTTTAGAAAATATTGACTCTCTTTTTCTTTTGCAACTTTTATTGCCTTTTTTTACATTCCATCTTTGTTTTTTCCATATTTTATTGGGGAAAAAATATTAGAGAGTATATTAGAAATATTTAGTTCTAAAGGTGACCTAACAGATTAATTTAAATATTGCAAATTGGGAATAATTTGCCAATTTATTTGCCAAGTGTTGAATGTCTCCATTATTAGCACAGAATAAAATGAATGTCTACTGGTCAGAGAAAGATGGCAGAGGAGTGAATGGGGGACATGCTGACCTCCTCCTCCCAAGACCAAACTGGAATTGGAACTAAATAATGGAGTAATCACCTGGAAAACAATGGAACGATAGTGGGAGAGGAGCCTTGGAGCCGCAGACAAACAGTGGATTCGACTCTCACACATCCCAATGGGTGAGAAGTGCGGTGGAGGCTCGAGAGGGTGGGTGCCCACGGGCACTAGCACCAGAGGGACATCGAAACAGCCAGTTAGCTCCCGCCGAGAAGAACGGGGTCTGAACCATAAACAGGGACCCCTAAACTACAGCAGCTAAAACCAAGAATATAAAGACAAAACGCAACTCCAAAAAGCTTAGGGGCGCTCTCTGCCAGAGACAGGTGGCTGGGGATGCAAAGAGACATTTAAAGGGCCAACGCAAAAATTGCAGTGGCAGCCACCCTCCTTGACCTCTGGGTAGAGGTGGCAGCAGGGTGAGCTGGTGCCTGGGAAAAGACTGGTGAGGAAAACTTTGTGAAGAGAACTGACAGGGTGGCCAGTGGAGCCCAGGTGATAACGCACCTCCCACTCTGCAGCTACCATCTCGCTCAGGCATAAGGGAATCAATTAACCTGCCTTTTGTGCGCTCTGCACACAGCTTGTGCGCGTGTGAGCTGGGGGATTGAGTGCAGACTGGCTGGGAGATCCTTGAGGAGAGACTGGAGACGGAGGTGTTGGGGAAAGAATGGGAAGAGGAACAGGGAGTCCCGACTCCTTCTCCTTTCCCTAGTCTCCATTGTGTGGGAACAGGCCACACCCCCAAAGAGCCAAAAGCAGAAAACCACACAATAGACACCCCAAAACCACCCAGTGCAAGCGTGCACACTTGTGCCAACTGGCCGGCAAGGGTTGGCGAGTGTGTGTGTGGACCCGCGGGGGCTGGCGAGGGCTCGCGCGGGCTGGCAAGGCCTCCCACAGGTTGCACCGATGGGGTCTGCCAGGGAGTGTGCAGATCGGTGAGGGCAGGTGTAAATCAACCTGCGCGGGCCCACGAGTGCAGAGCAGGCTGCAGAAATAGTGGATCCTGGGCAGAAGGGGTCACAGAGCTGCCCAGAGTCCCTGGAGGAGAGACCGGAGACAGGATTAACTGGAGAGTCCTGGAGCTGACTTCCTCCCATTTCCGTAGTCTCCATTTGGCGAGGGCAGGCAACGCGTACAAAGAGTCAAAAGCGGGGAAAGCACACAATAGAAGAGCCTAAACAGACCAGTGCCAGGGTGCCCACCAGCCAGGGGGGCCAGACGAGTGGGCGAGGTCGCGAAGAAGCCCCCTGGTCTGGGGCAAGGACGCGCGAGCCCAGGTGGGCGGGGGACCCTGCTGGGCTGGGGAGCGTGATCAAGGAGCCTGCGTGAGAGGGCAGAGTGATCCACAGAAATAGTGGCTCCCTGTCCAAAGGGATCACACAGCTGCCCAAAGCAGGAGTCAAACACAGACAGTAGACTCCTGGAAGGGTCAAACAAACGACCCAAGGCCATATAGGGTCAACAACTGACATCATCAGAGGCAGGCCCAGAAAGAAAAGTAAAGGGGAAAAATAAATAAATAAATAAATAAATAAAAAGACCCGCCTACTACCATAGAAGTTTAATCCACAAACTCAGGAAATCTAGATGGCCCAATTGAAGCAGAAGCAAAAATAAATAAATAAATAAGTAAATTACTGAACAGACTCTCACAAAAATGGAAAGAAAAAGAAGTTCCCCCCAAATGAGTGGAAAAGGGAACTACCCACAGAGAGAGCTCAATGAAATAGAGGCAAGGGAACTATCAGATATTGAATTCAAAACAATGGTTCTAAGGAAGCTCAATGAGCTCAGCCAGCTCAAAGAGAACTATGTGAAACTGCAGAGAAACTATCAGGATCTTACAGCAAACTATATCAGCCTGGAAAAGGACATAGAAACTATCAAGAAGACACAAAAGGATATGAAGAATACCATTTCTGAATTGAAGAACACAAAAGAAGGAATCCAAAGCAGGCTGGATGAAGCTGAGGATCGAATCCATGAGATGGAGGGTAAGGTAGGAAAAAAGCTCCCAGAAAGAACAAGAAATGGAAAAAAGACTCAAAAAGAATGAAGAGGCATTTAGGGAAATTCAGGACAACCTGAAATGCAATAATCTCTGTATAATAGGCATACCAAAGGAGAAGAAGAGGAGCAAGGAATAGAGAACCTACTCGAAAGAGTAATGATGGAAAATTTCCCTAATTTGAAGAGAGAAAGGCTCTCATGGATCCAGGAGGCACAGAGGACCCCACTCAAGAGGGACTCAAGGAGGTCCACTCCAAGACACATCATCATTAAAGTGGCAACTATCAAAGACAAAGAGAGAATCCTTAAGGCAACAAGGGAGAAGGAGAAAGTAACATACAAGGGGGCCCTGATACATCTAGGAGCTGACTTCTCAACAGAAACACTACAAACCAGAAGGGAATGGCAACAAATATTCCAAGTCATGAAAAGCAAGGGCCTACAACCAAGGCTGCTCTACCCAGCAAGGCTCTCCATTAAAATAGAAGGGGAAATAAGGAGTTTCCCAGACAAAAGAAGGCTAAAAGAATACATCTCTACCAAACCAGCACTCCAAGATATGCTAAAGGGACTGGTTTAAGAAGCTGAAATAAAAGAGTCAGAAAGAGAAAAACACAGGTACAAAGAGAAAAAATGAATAAGTTTTTATCAGTAATAACTCTCAATGTAAATGGACTAAATGCCCCAATCAAGAGACACAGGGTAGCTGAATGGATAAGAAAACATGACCTACACATATGCTGCCTACAAGAGACCCACCTCAGAGCAAAAGACCTACACATATTGAAAGTAAAGGGATGGAAAAAAATATTCCAAGCAAATGGGCATGAGAAAAAGGCTGGGGTTGCCATACTTGTATCAAAATCAAAAATAGATTTCAAAACAAAGGCCATAAAAAGAGACGCAGAGGGGCACTTTATAATACTTAAAGGAAGAATCTATCAAGAATACATAAACATTGTAAACTTATATGCTCCCAATAGAGGAGCCCCCAAGTATATAAGGAAATTGTTGGATGACTTCAAAAAAGATATAGATAGCAACACACTGATAGTAGGGGATTTCAACACCCCACTGTCAAAAATGGACAGACCTTCCAAACAAAACATTAACAAAGATAATGTGGAGCTGAATGACGCACAGAATAAAATAGACTTAACTGACATATATAGAACCTTACATCCCAAAGAAGAAAAATACACATTCTTTTCAAAGGCTCATGGCAGTTTTTCAAAGATAGACCACATGATAGGACACAAAGCAAGCCTCAGCAAATTGAGGAAAATTGAAATAATACCAAACATTTTCTCGGACCACAAGGGCTTGAAACTGGAAATCAACCTCAAAGAGATACTTCAAAAACTTGCGAACTCATGGAGACTGAACAGTAGACTATGAAACAATGAATGGGTCAATAATGAGATAAGAGAAGAAATCAAAAAATTTCTGGAAACAAATGAAAATGAACAGACAACAGTCTAAAATCGATGGGACACAGCAAAGGCGGTCTTGAGGGGAAGTTCATAGCAATACAGACTTACCTAAAAAAGATAGAAACATTTCAAATAAAAGACCTAACACTACAACTTCAAGAACTGGAGAAACAACAACCAATAAATCCCAGAGCAAGTAGAAGGAAGGAAATAGTCAAGATTAGAGCAGAACTGAATGATATAGAGACAAAAAGAACAATTCAAAGGATCAACCAATCCGGAAGCTGGTTCTTTGAAAAGATAAATAAAATCGACAAGCCTTTAAGCATACTCATCAAGAAAAAAAGGGAGAGGACCCAAATTAATAATATCAGAAATGAAAGAGAAGAAATAACAACTGATACCACAGAAATACAAAGAATCGTCAGAAACTACTATCAACAATTATATGCCAAGAAATTTGAAAACCTTGATGAAATGGACACATTTCTAGAAAAGTATAATCTTGCAACGCTGAAGGAGGAAGAAACAGAAAGCTTGAACAGACCGATAACAGCTGGGGAAATTGAAGCAGTAATCAAGAAACTCCCAGCACACAAAAGCCCAGGGCTGGACGGTTTCACAGGAGAATTTTACAAAACATTTAAGGAAGAGCTAACCCCTGTCCTTCTCAGACTATTCCAAAAAATCCAAGAGGAGGGAAGACTCCCAGACTCTTTCTATGAGGCCAGCATCACCCTGATCCCAAAACCAGATAAAGACCCTACAAAGAAAGAAAACTACAGGCCAATTTCGCTGATGAACACAGATGCTAAAAGCCACAACAAAATATTGGCAAACCGCATCCAGCAATACATTCGAAAGATTATCCACCACGATCAAGAGGAATTCATCCCAGGGATGCAGGGATAGTTCAATATACGCAAGTCAATAAACATAATACATCACATAAATAAAAGAAAAGACAAAAACCACATGATCATCTCGATAGATGCAGAAAAAGCATTCGATAAGGTACAGCACCCGTTTATGATCAAAACACTCAGAAAAATGGGAATAAGTGGGGCATTCCTCAATGTAATAAAGGCCATATATGAAAAACCTACAGCCAACATCATACTCAATGGGCAAAAACTAAAAGCTTTCCCACTAAGATCGGGAACACGACAAGGATGTCCGCTTTCACCACTTCTTTTCAACATCGTATTCGAAGTCCTAGCCACAGAAGTCAGGCAAGAAAAAGAAATAAAAGGCATCCAAATAGGAAAGGAGGAAGTAAAGCTATCATTGTTTGCAGATGACATGATAGTGTACATAGAAAACCCTGTAGACTCTAACAAAAAACTCCTCAACCTAATAAGTGAATTTGGCAAAACAGCAGGATACAAAGTCAATATTCAGAAATCAAAGGCATTTTTGTACACCAGCAATGCAATAGAAGAGGTAGAAATCAGAAAAAAAAAATTCAATATAGCAACAAGAAAAATAAAATACCTAGGAATAAATTTAACCAAGGAGGTAAAAGACCTGTACGCAGAAAACTACACAACATTGAAGAAAGAAATTAAGGAAGACACAAATAAATGGAAGCACATACAATGCTCATGGATTGGAGGAATTAATGTCATCAAAATGTCCATACTACTCAAAGCAATTTATAGATTCAATGCAATCCCTATTAAGATACCAATGACATATTTCACAGAAATAGAACAGACATTTCAAAAATTTATATGGAACCATAAATGACACCGCGCAGCCACAGCAATTTTGAGAAAGAAAAACAAAGTAGGAGGGATCACAGTACAGGACATCAAACTGTACTACAAAGCCACTATACCCAAAACAATCTGGTACTGGCACAAGAACAGACCCATAGACCTGTGGAACAGAATAGAAAGCCCAGAAATAAGCCCAGGTCTATATGGGCAACTAATATTTGACAAAGGGGGCAGAGCATAAAATAGAGCAATAATAGCCTCTTCAACAGATGGTGTTGGGAAAGCTGGATGGCTACATGCAAAAAATTGAAATTGGATCATCAGCTGACACCGTACACAAAAATAAACTCAAGATGGATAAAAGACTTAAATATAAGTCGCAACACCATAAAAGTCCTAGAGGAGAACATTGGCAGGAAACTCTCAGATATCCCACGCAGCAATTTTTTCACTGATATGTCTCCAAAAGCAAGGGACATAAAGGAAAGAATAAACAAGTGGGACCTCATCAAAATAAGAAGCTTCTGCACGGCTGAAGAAAACATCAGCAAAATGAAAAGGGAGCCAACCCTATGGGAAAATATATTCGCTAATGATACATCAGATAGAGGTTTGATCTCCAAGATATATAAAGAACTCACTCGACTCCACTCCAAGAAGACAAACGATCCAATCAAAAATTGGGCAAAGGACCTGGGCAGGTGTTTTTCCAAGGAGGAAATACAGAGGGCCCAGAGACTTTTGAAAGGATGCTCAGCATCACTAGCCATCAGAGAAATGCAGATCAAAACCACCATGAGGTACCACCTCACACAGGTCAGAATGGCCACCATAAACAGATCAACAAACAACAGGTGCTGGCGAGGCTGTGGAGAAAAGGGAACACTAGTACACTGTTGGTGGGAATGCAGACTGGTCAGCCATTGTGGAAAGCAGTGTGGAATTTCCTCAAAAAGCTGAAAATGGAACTGCCTTTTGATCTAGTGATTCCCCTGCTGGGACTATACCCTAAGAATCCCCAAATGCCAATTCACAAGGACCTATGCACCCCAATGTTCATAGCAGCACAATTTATAATAGCCAAGTGTTAGAAGCAACCTAAATGCCCATCAGTAGATGACTAGATCAAAAACTATGGTACTTTTACACAATGGAATACTACGCAGCAGAAAGAAAAAAAGAACTACTAAACTTCGCAACAGCATGGATAGAACTGGAGAGCATTATGCTAAGCAAAATAAGCCAGAGGGCGAAAGACAAATACCATATGATCTCACCTATAAGTGGAACCTAACCAACAATACAAAGATACAAGGAAAATAAGACCAGGAACACTGAAAGGAAAAGAAACCAACAGAGACAAGAGGGAATGAGGGAGGGGGGGCGGGGGAAAAGGAGGGGAAGGGGCAAAGTCAAGGGACATATAGCAAGGACTCATGGACAAAACCAAAGGGGAAGAGTTGAGGGAGAGAGAGAGGGAGGGAGCAAGAGAAAGTGGTGGGGGGTAGGCAGAGACAAACGTATTTGAAAAATTAAATTAATTAATTAAAGAAAAAGAAAAAAATAAAGTCACCCTTGAAACAAAAAAAATAAAATAAAAAAAGAATGTCTACTACATTGGAAACTGGCTATGTCTCCATAGTCAGGTTTCTGATTCAAGGGGCAAGTTAGCTAATGTTTTGGAAAGGATATTATGATCTTTATGTAGACATAGAGAGAAGAGCGCACTACAGAGGAAAGACTCACAGACTTTGTTTCCCCTATGCCATGCCCCATCATGAAATGTTGGAGAAGGAAGAAATAAAAGATCGTGTTTCATATTTCCCAGGCACGAGATAGCATAAAAATTGAAGAGTGGTACCAGTGAACTTTAGCTAATACAACTAACTAAATTAAGTGACTGATAGAAATAAGCACTGTTGCTTTAAAGATTTATTGGTGACTTAGGATGAACTTTGTGTTTGCCTAAATTAGGAGCTGCCCTGATGTGTCACTATTGCCTTATTATTTGTTGATTCAGTAAATATTGCCAAGCACCTGTAATCCAGCAGACACTGTTCTAGGCACTGGGGATTCACCAGCGAACAACACAGCATTCTCGCACTCACATAGCATTCAGTCTCCGGCAGGGACTCAGACAGCAAACAAGTAAACACTTAGATGAGTAAAGAACAATTTCAAACACTAGATGTTCAAGCCATGCCCCTATTTGGTGTGTTTACCTAAAGGCGAACAAATATCCTTGTACTTGCTTAGATTCTGGACAAATATCCATTCCAGCACTGGAAAAAAACCTGATCTACTTTAACATAGTATATAGAGAGTACACAACTGAGTGTATAGTGTGCACATAACTCATATAAACTTTCCTTTTCTCTTGTCCTTTCTCCCTCCCTCTCTTTTTCTGCCTCCCCTCTCTTTTTCTCTTTCATTTAGAAACTCTGCTACCCCCAATTTCCTTTAGCCTGGTTAATGACTCATTCATTTCCAAGGAAATTTATTTTATTTGGCATAGTGTTGGAGGGAAACAGTTTTCCACACATGTGCTATGGCTGTTCAATTGTTGTTTACTTGGACAACAAATCCCCATTTTTGTCATCCTCTAGTCTCTGGAGACCACCGTTGCACTTTCCATTTCAATGAGTTTGACTACCTTAAACACCTCATATAAATGGAATAATACAGTATTTACCTTTTTGTGACTGGATTAAGTATAATGTCTTCAAGATTCATCCATGCTGGATCATGTATCAGAATTTCCCCCCTTTTAAAAGGCTAAATAATATTCCACTGTTTATAAATGTGTGTGTGTGTGTGTGTATAGATAATTGTCAGATACAAAATTAGGTTTATAGTTGTGAGTACAAAAAACAGAGTTATTCTTGTGTTATTTTTAATTATTGTGTTATTTTCCATATGAACAACTATAAATCTACTTTTGCCATTGATGTACATTGGGTTGCTTCTACTTCTTGGTTATTGTGAATAGTGTTTCAGTGAACATTGGTGTACAAATATCTCTTTGAGATTGTTCTTTTACTTCCCTTGGATAAATACCTAGAAGTGGTACTCTGGGTCATATGGAAATTCTATTTTTAATTTATTGAGGAACCTCCATACTGCTGCTATTCATAGCAGATATACAATCTTATATTCCCATAGCAGTGTACAAGGATACATTTGTTTTCAAACACTAACGCATCTCTTAAGGTCCGTGACTTGAGCCTCATGACTAGTAACACATGCGTGACTACTTCCAGGTTAACTCCCAAGCTTGCCTTTGCCACTGGCTCCAGCACACTGAGTATACCCTGCTGTCCTACCAGCCTGGCAGGCATTGGAGCATGCTCTTGAAGAGAAGAGAAATGGGATTATTATGGCATCTAGTAAGTCCCCTTCTAACTGAGTTATGCTCTCTCTGGTCAAGAAAGAGCCTTCTTCTCATTTACAGGTTCTGACAGATACAGAAATGTCAGTTCAGACAAAGGAAGAGGACTCTGGTTGTGTGTTCTGCCCCAGAGGGTTTGCACAAGAATCACATATTCTGTGGCTAATAAAACCTTATGAGGTGCCTCCTGATGTGCTCAGTTGAGTCTCCCTCCCCTCTGCTATAATCAGACAAAGGTACTAATAAAGTAAAACCAAGGCTTACATTGTTCAAATAAGATTATTTATAATTTTGATTCTATAAGATTTCATTAATTTTGTCCTTTAACTAGAATTTCATTATATGGTGCATTGATCTAGAGAAATTCAGGTCCAAGGAGGATATTCCTAGATTTCTTCTAGCTACTACTATTACTGCCTCAGTTCTCCCTGTTGTGGCTTGGAAACATTAATAATTACTTCTAACTCTGGCTGGGTGGCTTGGGTGCTTGGAGCATCATTCCAAACACCAAAAGGTTGCAGGTTTGATCCCTGGTCAGGGCACATACTTAGGTTGTGTGTTGGATACATGGTGGGGTAGTATACAGGAAGCAACAGATTTGTCTCTCTCTCTCCTCCTGCTTCCTCTCTCTTTAAAAACTCAACAAACATTATCCATAGCTGAGAATTTTTTAAAAACTAAAATAAAATTACTACTTGTCATAAGCAGACTTTTGTCTTCCATGATCTTCACTCCTTGGTGTCAGTTCCACGAGAATTCAGGTTGCAGATGGAATTAAGTTTGCCCATCAGCTGATTGTAAATTAGGAAAATTATACTGGATTATCTTGATGGTTCCAAAGTAATCACATGGACCCTTATATGCGGAAGAGAGAGGCAGAAGAGAGATACAAGGATGAAAAAATAGGCAAGAAAGACTTGAATCATAAGAGGGACTTGACCCACTGCAGCTGGCTTGGCAGATGGAGGAACAAAATCACTGGCCAAAGACTGCAGGCTACCTAGAGATCTGGGATATGGGACCTTGGTCTTAATACAGCAAGGAACTGAATTTTGCCAACAATTTGAATGAGCAAGAAAATGGATTCTCCCCAAGAACTTCCAGAAAGAAATACAGCCCTTTAGAAACCTTGATTTTAGCCTGGTAAGAGCCTTCCAGGACTTCTGATCTGCAAGATAATATATGGTGTTAAGAGAATTAAATTGTGGTACTTTATAACAGCAGCAATGAAAAACTAATACACTACTTCCGACTATTGTTTCTGGAGTTAAATGAGGCAATGTTAGCAAAACTCAGAGTTTGGTCATAGTAAGTGCTCAGCTATTTCTATTATCATCTTTGACAAAACACAATATAGCCCAACATATCCTAGAGAAACCACACCCAGAACACAAGAGTGATGACTATCTGTCTACACCTGGTACTCTGCAATGTGGGGACAGTTCTGGTATTACTTTGATGGGAGGGCCATGGCCAACTGGAGAGCAGCCTGAGGAGACCACCAGGGCCACAGACAGATCTGAAAATGATGATCCATCTTGAATGGTGGGAGGAAGTTTATTTAGATGCACAGCATAAAATTAAAGACATGGGGCTGTGAAAGGGCCTGAGTTCCTTTTAAAATAAAGGAATTGCTGCCTTAAAGAAGAAGTATTAGACTTGTATTGCTCCAGAGGGGAAATTTGAATAAATCAGACACTACCAAAAGATAAATTTGTACTCAATATAAAAGTAGTGTCCTTTTATGTTGATCACTTCACAAACCAAGTGGGCTGCCTGGTGAGTCAGTGAACACCCAGTCCCAGGGAGAGTTCAGGCAGAGGCAGAATGTCAGCTCATGAGGAGGGGCCTCTTCCCAGTGAGGCTGTGATCGCGTGTCCACCCCTGTTTCTGCTCCCCAGTCCTGCCCATCACAGGCATGGTTGGGCAAGAACTGCACATAACTCACAGAAGAAAACGGTGCTGCCAAGTGCATGCTTGCAAATTCCATTAACATCTTAATACAAATTGTTCAGAGCTTTACTCTTGGGCTTAATAAGACTAACTGACCACATATCAGGTTATATTACTTTTTTTTCTGGCAATGTAAGTGAATTTTTATTGGAAAGGGGGAGTTGTCAACTGAAACAGCAGCAAATGAAGAGCGAAGAGGGAAACTCCCTGTTACCACAGATACACAAGACCTCCGTCATATGTGATACAGGAGGCATTTCAATTTGTGATCTCCAGCCCAGAAATGTCAAATGTTTTTTCCATTCAATCTAATACTTCTGGATTCCTACCAAAAAGGAATACAGGAAGAGCATGACAAAGTAGCTTACTGAAAGGAAACCCCTGAAAATAATATATCAGGTTATATTAGTTTTTATAGAAAAGCTTTAGACATAGGAGTATTTATATGTGAAGTGTGAAGATGCTGGTCAGGGGAGAGTAGGAAAAAAGGTAAACATGTGGAAGGATGTTGCCTTTAGGATCATTTATTCAAGCAAGACAAATAAACTGTGTTGAAGCAGAAATGGAGTGTTTTCTTTTTCTCAATAGACTATTCTAGTTGAAGTAAAGTTCTCAAAACTTGCTGTTTCACATTTTCTAATGAATATTTTTCCTTTTCCCCCAGTTTTATTAGGATTTAATGGACATATAACATTGTGTTAGTCCAAAGTGTACAACATAATGATTTGATACATATATCTATTTATAAAGATGGTGAAATAATCACCTCAATAAGTTAGTTAAATCCATCACCTCAATAGTTCCAAAGATTTTTTCTTGTGATTAGAATTTTTAAGATCTACTCGTTTTCTTGATTGAACTTTCAAATATACAATACAGTATCATTAACTACAGTCACCATGCTGTACATTACATTCCCAGAACTCATTTATCTTATAACTACAAGTTTTTGTTTTTGATTGCCTTCATCCATTCCCCCACCCCCTATCCCCTGCCTCTGGCAACTGTCAGTCTATTTACTGTATCTATAAGTTTTTAAAAATCCCACGTATGAGCTTTTACAGTATTTATCTTTATCTGACTTAGTGTAATGCCACCCAGGTCCATCCATGTTGTTGCAAATGGCAGGATTTCTTTTGTTTTAATGGCTAAATAATATTCTATTGTAATACATCACCTTCTTTATCCATTTATCCATCATTGAACACTTATGTTGTTTCTATGTCTTGGCTATTGTAAGTAATGCTGCAATGAATGGGGAGCATATTTCTTTTCAAGATAATGATTTCATTTCCTTTGGGTAGATATCAGAGCAGAATTGCTGAAAAATATGATAATGCTGTCTTGTTTTTATTTTTTAGAAACCTTTGCACTGCTTTCCATTGTGGCTGCACCGATTTACATGCTCTTCAGGTGTGCACAAGTGTCCCCCCTCACTCCGTGGCTTCACCGGCTTTTGTTATGTCTTGTCTTTTTGATATAGTCATTCTAACAGGTATGAAGTTAGATTTCACTGTTATGCTTTTTGCACTTATTAAGATCTGACAGACCTCACCTTAATGTCACCAAAACTAATATATACAATACCTTCTCTAAGTACTTTGAAATTTCTGTTGCTTTGAATAAATAAACTATAATACTCTTCTACAGTTGGTCAGGGTTTTCCCATCTTAACCCAATAGCTGTATTTCTTAAAATTTGAGATGTTTTGATGCTGAGATTTTCTTTATTATTAGAAATTGTCAACGGAAAAATTTCACAGTAGTGCATTACCATAGCTACTTAGCTGATAACAACCATGCAATTAATTATAAGATGCATATGAAGTAGTTCATCCTGAGGTGATGAAAGAAAGCTCTTCTTAATGCAAGAATGTGAGCTAACAAATGTAGGAATTTTAAAATATCTTTATAGTGAATCTCTCTGGCAGTCACGACTTCAGTCCAGTGATTCAATTTAGCTTTAAGAGTAGTGGGTCTATGTGAAGTTATATATCTAATAAAGAATCAATACGGAGTAGCCAACGCCATTTATGACACATTCGTACCAAAATTGTCTTACCAACTTCAAATTACCAAATAAAGAGGATAAAAGACAATTAAATTATAGGTTCAGAAAAAGGGAGGGGACACCATGCAGTTGACCTTGGTCCAGGAGGAAGAAAAATCACTGCATCTATACTTGAGGCATTATTTTCCATTAAAACAGGCATATGTGTTAGGAATAAGATTGAAAGGGCTATGAATTACTGTTGTTGGCCCACAGAAATCATTTTATGAAGGAACACCACCTAAATCTTCTTAGATGAAGACTAGGGCAACTGAAAGGAAAAGTATCAGCTTGCTAGACATTCAGTTGAGGTGCGAAAGTACATTATAGGCAAGGGGTCAGGATGTCCATGAAAACAGGGTCTGTCTTTTTTAGGGGTGTGGAGTGTATGAGGAGGGGGGATGTGGACAAATCAGTCTGGCTTGGGACAGATCATCCAGGGGTTTGCATGTATACCCCTAAGAACAAGAGTTCTTAGATCTAGCTCCTTGAATTGTCAATGAAATTTTCTGTAACTTGGTATGTTAATATATATTATAATATAAACAAGCTTATATAAATATATTTGGGAACATTTAGATGCCTATCTGCATTCATTTGTGTAGGTTATTTGCTATACCAAATAAGCTCTAAAATCTATAATATATTGGATATCATTTGTCCATTTATGCAGCATAGTTTATAAATTCTACTGACTTGTGTTGATACATGTACAATTTTCTTTTTTATTTCTTTCTCTTGCCCTGATAAAAATTTACATAAACATTATTAGTGATGTTTCAGCTTTTTCCAATCTCAGTTTTCCAACCTGTTTTATTTCTATTATTTTTGGTACTTATTTTTTTGTTTAAAATAGCTTATTTGGCCACCCAAACCATTAATGTCCCTGGATAATTGCCAAACCACAGTGATCCATTTCTGAATATAAAACAACTTTCACAGTTTCATGGAACTATCCAGGATTATCTGAATCAGCAGATCTATTAACTCCATTCACTCTGCTTAACAGGGACATGACTTTCTTATACCCCATACAGTGGTATCATGTATGAATTTCATCCCCCTGCTTCCTTTATATGAACACATATCTGATGTGCAATTCATACTGCTTATTGTACCTTGGTTTGAATTTGTATTCTCTTTGCATCTACCTCACCATATCTCTATTTAGAACCTGGGTAAATCTAAGTTGCTCCTCCAACCGACATCTCTAATTATTTTTCTTTTCTCTCAAAATGACCACAAGGAAATAACTAAAATTCATTTAGATGAAGGTGAAACTACTCATAACCATTAGCAATACCCCTCCAACTTGATTGTATGCCATCCAAAGCTTTATGTGAATGAAATAAAGTTCTAAGGCAGTACTTTCAGGCACTGGAGGGCCAGGGAGGTTAGAAGGTGTCTGAGTAAGTAAAAAGATTCATAGAGATGCCTGGATTGTTACAACTTCACACTGACTGCTCTGGTCTTAGGCATGTTTCCCAAATGCTCTCTGTGTCAGTTTACTCATGAGTATATGATGGATCATCAGTTTTTTTCATCTCTCACAGGTTGATATAAGAGCCGGTATGGCTGATGAGTGTCTAAGAGGTAGAATTTTAGTCCGAATTTTCTAAGAGGAATCCATACCTGTTTTTGCCAACTCTCAGTGTCAGTGTCATGACTGAACAGAGGGTGACAAGAAAGGAAGAGGCTAAAAGCCTATTATCCAGGAATAATCACTTTCTGCTTGGGGTAGGAGCTGAAAATGGGTCTTCAGTTTGTTCACCAGCGTGTTGTTGAATGCAGGTATTACTAATACTACCTTGAAGTTCTGATCATTACTTCATACCTGATGTAACATGAGTTGTAAGTTTTGTGTAGTGTAGTGTCTTAACAATTCCATTACTTTATACTTGTGGCATGTTATAATTTACAAAATAATTTAAAAGCACCTATTATCTCATTTGAATTTCAAAACACTCATAAGGTTTGCATTTTTACCCCATTTGTTAATGAGGAAACTGAGGTTTTGATATTTTGCCAATTGTTCATTCAATAAATATCAAAATAGCTTTTTTATTGCATTGCAGAAGCCATAGCTGCACCAGTGTTTTTACTAGAGTACCACACTGAGGAGGCAAAAATGTCTTCTAAGGGCCTCTGTGATCAGCCCTTTACTCAGCTATTCACAGCTATCATATTCTAGCGTCTGTACATACTTTGGATTGATTCTTTCTACATCACTGTACAAAATTAAGTGCTTTGGAGACATTTCAATAACAATTTAAAGGTGGTGTTTAAAAAGTCTGGAATCACTTTTTTTAGTCTTCTGCATTTGCTAGAGACTCATAATTCCTCCCCTAGTGCCATCCTTGCCCCATAATTACAAACAATTCTTTTAGTACTTTTGCTTTTAATTATGATTAGGAATTGATTTTTATATCTTTAATTGTGCAGGCAGTTTTTTGATGCACTGCTAGCAGCAGTATTTACTGCAAACAAACTTTACAAAAGGGTTTCTTTTTTTTCTTGCAGATAAATCAGATGTATTTCTGCCTGTGTCAGCGAGGGGTGATTGTGGATGCTACAGCTGTATAACTGAAAATTGTGTTAGATGGGAAAAAAAATGCAGCTATAGAAAAGTAGGAACAGACATTTACAAGCTTTTAGAAACAGCTGTATTTTGATCATTTATTCACATCTTAGAAAAGGCAATTATATTTCAAAATGAAAAATCACATTTTCCATTTTGAAATATAATTATAGTTCATCATAAAATCTGGGAGTATGCTTATTTTAAGGCTCATTTCTATAGGTATTAAATGATAATCGTGGTTATTAGATATGAAAGAGAAATGGAAAATGAACCCCTTTTTAATAACTCAGATCAGGTGGTGCTCATTTTGCACGGCAGACAATTGTTTCTTGTGCAAAAGAGGCAAAAATATTCAGTAACAGCCACTGAAAAGAAGGGACTATGCAATGGGAACCGAAAAGTGATGCTGTCAATAGCAGAACTTATTTAAGATTAATTTAAAACACTTACTTTCCAAAATAACATGAGCATATTGTTTCCAGTCAATTTACTTCCTTGTTTTCCCCTCATATTGGAAAGTAATTGAATCACATTTCAGTGAAAGTCAAAAATGACACAGTTCTTGCAGTTTTACATTCCTCTTTCCACGCAAACAGTAAACCATTTTGTGTTCAGTATAAATAAATGATTTTCATCCTGAGAAAAAAAAAAAATTCCAAGAACGTTCTCAGGACCATCTGCCCCATACCGATGACTTGTCATTTAACGATTCATGGCATAGACTCACAGAACATGTAAGCTAAGACTGCACCAAAGATATTATCTACTGAAATTCTATTATTTTAGAGAAAAAGAGAGAGAAGGAGGTGAAGGAAGTAGAAAAAGAAGAGGGGAGAGAGCAGGAAGAGGATGAAAATGAGAGAAGAGAGAAAGGAAGGGAATGAGAGAGGCACCAAGAAACAATTCAAGTGACTTTGCCCAAAGTATACAGTGAGTGAATAGCAACATCGGGACTAGAATTGAGGGTCAGACCCTGACTCCTCATTTGTGTCTTTTTCACTGCCAAGCAGAATATCACAGTAGTAAAGATCCTCCATTTTAAGCTTGCGTCACAGATCACTATTTACTAGGTGAGTGATCTTGGGTAAATTTTTAAATCTATCTTTACCTCAGTTACCCCATCTGTAAAATTGGAGTACGGTAGTATCTACCTCATGGGATGGTTGAGAGGTTTACATGAAATAACACATGTAAAGCATTTAACAGTGCATTTATTTGTTGTACATTTGCATGAGTGGGAATGTAGGTGTCAGAATAGATTTTGTGGTTAATTCAAGCGTTACTCTTTTACCTGGCATAGTGGCTTGCCTAACTTACTCATTCACATTACAATTAAATTCTGAGGTTCATTTCTTTCTTTTCTCAGTCTCATCTATAATCAGAGGTGATGGCTGGAGCAGCCTTCCAAGTCAGAATCTTCAGAGCAACTATTTAGGATTTAAACTTAAAAAGAAATTCAATATCAAATAAAGCAACACTACGTGGGCTGGTGTGAATGTTTGCCATCTGTTTGAACTCTGGAAAAAAGGGGGAAATCGGAGTAATTATTTCTTAATGTGAACTTGCTTTTGAATAACGGACACAGATAAAATATTTGAAAAATGCATCACTAATTTCACCTGATGAGGTTTCAAGGCTGACCTTACTTCTCTCATGAGATGAAGTTCATTATTTTTTATTGTATATTTGTCGCACCAGGGGATCTATTTCAGTTGATTACATGAAGAAACTTCCCAACAGAACTATTTGAATCAGAATGGCCTGCATCTGGGGGCAAGTCTCCTCGGGGGTCTACAGCAAGCCTGAGGGGCCTAAGTGGAAGCCGGCAGCAGCAGGGGTTGGAGTGCCACGTGGGGGTTGGGGGGTGCTGGTAAACACTTACTGAAGTTCTATCCAGCACTGAGATTTTAGGTCTGGAATTCTTGAATCAAAACTACTAAGTTTAAGGAAGCTTTCTTTCTGAATTTCTTGAGTCTGTATTTTTCTAGCTAAATTTGATAGTTAGCCAGCTCCTTTGAACTACCAAATCAAATCTTGTGGAATTTTTTTTGCATTTTATCTATGTTTTTGTGGGAAAGAGGGGGTCAGGGTTCAAATTCTTTTATTTACATTTGTAAATCTTTATCCTCAGGATTAGCAGTAATCTCTTTTATGCTTTGGACTTTTGTTATTTAATGTTATTAGGCTTCACCACGTAGATGCATCATGGTATAAAACTATTGACAGTAAAAGCAGTTCACAAGTCCCCTAATATTACTGGCTTGTCCCGCTGTTTTAATGATAATAAGTGGTATGTAAAACGCTGCTTTGATCTGATTTATTTCTACTGAGAGAAACATTCATTCACATAGGTGAATCTCCAGATTTAGTGATGGTTAGCACTTTAGATAATAAACATTCATTAAAAAACATATTGATACTTTAAACATTTTTCTGCAGTTCTTTGTTTTTGTGAAACATTATGCACAGGTTATAACTTGACATTGTTGATGACTCAGGAGCACCATCATGAGCCTCATTTATTGGCAGTGCTAGACTCTAGGCTTCACCCTCAAGCTAAGTAGGTCACCCCAGGTTAAATGGAAAAGCTACTAAAATTTGCATTAACTATGTTGCTGGCATATTTTCCAGGAAATGGCTGGGCCTTCAAATAGCCACCTACAGAAATCACTGAAGAAAGCCAAAAGACCAAGAGGTTATTATAATAGTGAGATCCCCACCTCCGGGAGGAATTTTGATCCTGTTTTCTGAACATGGGAAGCATGAAGAGGCATGACCTGCTCCTGCGTATGTACTGGCATGGTGCTGTCCTTATATGCTATGCAAATTTTTTATTATAAATATGTATTAGTTTACTAGAATTAAAACATAAAAGTTCCCCAGTTTGGGGATCAATGGCTTTGGAAATTATTCCCCATGGACTCCTCATTTACTGTAAACAAATTTCACTTTGCTTGGCAACTGCTGCTGGGATAATGTCTGGTTCCTTGCTCACCAAGGAGCAAACTCAAGTTCAGTTTGGTAACCTAGACACTCAATTATTGAACTTTTTCCCTGTGTTATAGCTCTTCTTTCCCCCCCCCCCAAATTATAGCTATGATTTTTTTGCTGTACTATTTGTTTATTTGACCTAAAAGCTTTCTACTTTTCTCAATAATAAATTACCAGTAATAGTTTTCCAACAGAAAGGAGAGAAATAAGTAGACTAAATACATTTTGTAATCAGGCAGATAGTAACTACCTTTTAATGGGGGTTGTTCTCCTGTTCTGAGAAAAGTGGACAAGATCCCAGGCTTATGGAAAAATGCCTCAAGGCTGATCTGCAAAAATAAGAAGGAGGAGGGTGGGGAGAAAAACACGTACCTTTCCAAATGCTTACCATGTGTCTTATTATGAACGATATATTGTTTACTCTTCAGCTGCATTTTGTTTACTTTGTCTTGCCATCCCCATTATACTTGATGAATTTAGAGAAGAAACGAGGCTTTGCCCAAGTTACACACTGTAGTCAGTGGAAAAGCCAGAAGTCTATCCAGGTTCCTGACATTAACGCTTGTGTTCTTCATGTTGTATCTCATCATAACTCATCACTCTAATCACATGCTGATAGGACTGCAGCCTTGGAGATCTCTGTTTATAAGAGGTTATGACATGTAAGTCTCAAGGGGCATATTGGTGATAAGGAATGTTTCTTCATTTGCCATACATGGCCCCCACTCATTAAATGTCAATAACATTCTCTGGTGATCAAGATAAAGAAAATGAAGTATACACATGCATGGAATATTTAAAAAAATAGTGAAATCTTGCCATTTGCAACAACAAGGATGAATCTAGAGGACGTTATGCTAAGTGAGGTAAGCCAATCACAGGACAAGGATAGCATGCTTACATTTATACAAACTAAATAAAATACTCAAGTTCATAGAAGCAGAGAGTTGAATAGTGGTTCCTAGGACTATGTGGGGTGGCAAAGGTGAGGAGTTGCTCTTCAACAGGCATAACATTTCAGGTATGCATGATGATTAAGTTACAGTGAGCTGGTATACAACATTGAGTCTATAATTAATGCTACTGTATTTTAGAGTTAAAATTTATTAAGAGGGTAGATCTCATGGTTAAGTGACCTTATTACAATAAAAAAAAGTGTTATGGAGAAATAATGAAAAAGGGAGAGTTCAAGTACACTTTTTAAAAAAGTAGCAGAATGTTTTTCTACTTGTTTACAATGGAGACATCACTGGATTTCACATTGGTTGATTTAAGTTAATGTACTAAGTCTGCTTAGTAAAGGTGCATTGAGCATCAGTCAGACTCTAAATAGTACTGAGGTTCAGTACTGAATAAGTTACCAGCCTTGCCTTTCATGAACTGAGAGTTTAATAAACAGCACCAACCAATAAAAATTATACATATTTAAGATAATGTGTAATAAGACCCATAATATTGGTGTGCGTGGAAGAGGAAAAAAAGGTAAAAAGAACAACTATGTGGGATGGTGCTGGAAAATGCTTTAAAGAAAAGGTAAGCTCTCTGCTGAATGTGCATGAATAGGAGCTGGTCAAGTTGACAACAGGGGGTAGTGAGACAAAGTATTTTAGCTGAGCAGCAGCATGGATTTTTGAGCAAACAAGGAGCATCTGGAGAATAGTAAGTCTCTCCACTCTCAAATGAGGGGAGGAGATCCTCTAGGTGCTTCACCCAGATTCCTTGGGCCTCTTTGACCATCCCTGACCACTGCTGACTTCTGTATGCTTTTCCTGCTAATGCAGACCACAACTCTTTTCAGGACATGGGAAGGAGGGAAGAAGTTTCCTGAGGGTTTACATGCTCTGGGCAGCCATTAGCTGATGCCCAACTGGTGCCAGAACACAGAAGCCTTTGACTCGGTCAGTAAAGACTTTGCAGCATCACTTCCAGCCAGAGTTCTTCTGTGGGATCTGGCTGAGTCTGGGATGTTGCCTGACACAATATCCTTGCTTAGTTTCTTCCCCTCCCCGATCTTAATTCACCATTCCCTTACTGGTTGCTCCTGGAAGTACTTCCTTAATAAATCACTTGCATTTTGACCTTTGGGTTAAGGGTGTCTCTGAAGAACCTATCCTTTGGGAGACTAACACTTGCCTTAAAAACACCTAACATCATATTTGGAATCAACTGAGATCACATATGTGAGACTATGCAATTATAAAGCACCAAACAAATGTCAAATATGGTTTATTATTCATAATGATGTTCTGGCATTTTTCACAATAGAAAGTGAAAGCAGAATGTACTTATCGAAGTTCTTAGGATGAGCTCTTGCTCTTCCTGGTAAGAATCATTCTGGCCCAGCTCTCAGGATTCTGAATGCTGCTGAGGTTATGGCAATTCTTATTATTGCAGTAGATTGGCCAGAACAAGGTGAATTTCTAAAGGACATTGTGGAACACCTGGAAAACACTTTTAAAAAGAAATAAAACATTGAAAACTATGTTTTTTGTGGGTAATTTAAATTATTTTCTTTGAGATTCGCCTGATAATCTATTACAGTTTGGTTGTGTGAAAGGCCATGACTCTCTTAAGGGTACTAGAAGATTTGAACCCAGTCCTTATTTTTTCCAGGCCTTATACCATTAGCTTCTGGAAAGTTATATAATGGTGTTGTGCTTCTATAACAAAGTGCTACAGACTGAGTGGCTTAAACAATAATTTATTTTCTCACAGTTCTAGAGGCTGGAAATATGGGTTGTCCATAGGACTGATTTCTTCAAAGGCCCCTATGGCTCTCAGATGGCCCTCTTCTTCCTGTGTCTTTCATATCAAGGACTTTGTCCCAGAATGTTGTTTCTGGAGATTCCCCTAACACCTAACATTGTTATTTTCAATAATAAATACAATGGTCATTTGGTTTTTTCTTTCCCAAAGAACTGTAAGTCATTGGCCCTGTGTGAGCTTTTGTGGTTCCCCCTAGTCTCTGCACTTTTAGTTGCATTTTCTCTCCTGATAATTATGTATGGCCTCCACTGGATAGCACCGATCTACTTCATCCTCGGTGTTCATTCACATTAAAAACAAGAACCATAATTTCAAAACAATTGGTCTTTGGGATTAGAATCTAAGCAAAAGAACTGTCAAACCCATGCCCAAACCCATGTGGATAGTCTTTGTTGTCAACTAGAAAGAATTATGAAAAGGAACAGTGGAGTCAGCCACTTTGGATAAAGCTAGGTCGAGAAAGAGAACACCAGGAAACTGGATGTATCAGAAGTTTGGGATGATAGAAGTATTGTCTCTAACTTGTATTTTTTAAAAAAAACTTTTGATTTTCTTTGTTCAACTATTGCAAGAGTATGAAGGGATTTCCTTCTTTCTGTGTGTTCACCTTCTTGCCTCTTCACTTCCATGCAATTCCAACAGCCTCTAGGAAGCAGGAAAGAAGAACCTGCAGGAGTTCCTCCATGGGATGATCCTAGCAGGTGGGAGGTGGTGAGGGAAGGGGTGTTACTAAGGCTTTCATCAGCTGGAGCAAAGATGGACAGCTCCATGCTTGCAAGATGCAACCTCTTCATCTTTGTTTGTACTCCATTGACATAGGCTGGGTTTGATTCCTGGTTTTCAGAAATTGACATTTTTTTCCTCATCTAGTTACTTACCCTTTTAGGTGTTAGTTTACTTACTTCTGAACTAGACAAAATAATACCAGTCTCAACATTTACCAAATCAAATGAGAAAAGCTATGCAGAGTGCCTGACAGTGCCTGGCAAAAATTGGAAGGCTCTCTGCACTCCTCTCCTGTACCATCTCTTCCTTCCTAAACTTTCCAGAAGGGGAAGGGGGACAAAGTGCTCTGGGTTTCTCTGTATCTGTTGTCTTCCTTGCTTCTTTGGACTCATGGACACATGGGCCATCTTAAGGGATTTTCAGTTCCTTTCTCATCTACCCTCCGTAATGATATTCTCCTTGGACTTTAAATCAGAAATGTTTATATTTTTTGTATATGAAGAAGAAAAACTCTCCTCCTGGATTATAAGAAGCTCAACTTTTAAGACTTTTTTGCATTCAATTTATGATGTTAGTTTCAGTCAAAATACACCAAGCAGGTCCATCCCACAGCTTATCCCCTATGCTTCCTGGGTCTCTCTCCTTAGATTTCATAGAAAAAGAGGTAAAACTCCCTGACCACAGGCTCAAAGGCACAGACTCACTTGCATGCAGAATCACGGTGAACTGAAATGATCACCCTGCTCTGCCCCCTCCTCCTTCACTGCTTTTCAAGTTCTCCACAGAACTTGACCTACTGGACAGATCACATGATTTACTTACCTCTCTAAGGGTCCCTCTCCCTACCACTAGGATGTAATCTACACAGCAGCAGGGGATTGTTTTCTGTTGTATCTTTGGTATAGAGAAGCCAAGCACCCCATAATTCTTGGTTGAAAGAATGAGTGAAAGAATTTTTCTCCATGGATTTTCAGCCCTAGTTAAACATAATCCCCCACTTCATATGGCTTCCGTCAACATTTAGCTCCATCTTTTCCCCAGAGATACCTTATAATTCAAGTAGCTTGACCTATTCTTTATTAACCTAGCATATCTCCCTCTGTTTCACAATCTCTTTTCTTTTTTAATTTTCATAAAATACATGTTCACAGTTCATATTTTGTTGGGCAAACTGTTATACATCAACAACAGTGGTCCCTGCCTCACCCCTGCTAACTGTTCTTCATCCTGCTCCCAGACAGCTGCTTCTTCTATATTTGTTTCCAGGTAGTTACTTTCTTATTTCAATAATATATTTATAGGGGTGCCAATGAGAGTATTGCTTGCTTCCTATCTATAACAAAATAAGTACAGAAATTGAGAGTGAGTTCTAGAAAGTTCTATAGTAATATGAAATTGCCACACTATAACAGATCCTGATCATTTCCTTAAAATTTACAGAAGTGTTGATTCATAATGGGTTGGAGAAAAAAATGGTCTTCCAAAGAATAGTACTTCTCAAACTCCCTCTGGAGAAAGACCAGTTTGTTTCCTTTCCTCAATCCATCATGAACTAGTCCATGGGTCACTGTGAGTTTATAGAGCTAAGCAGGATGTATAGATCGCCCCACATGTTTTTAACTTATTAGATGCCATCAGTTGAATAAACTTCTTTTTTGCATAAAGCATTGAGGAGATACTTTGGCTCCTTCAAGAAACCAGGAAGCGTACTGATAAAACAATGATCTAATGATGAAATATTTCTATCTTAGCCTAGGTGGTTGCAATATTATGATTTATAAAAATATGTTTTTGGTTATTCAGATGACCAAAATATATTTCTCATATATATTTGGTATTCCTACATAGTTTCTGACTCACAACTCCCAATATCCTTGGAAATTTCTAAGTGTTGGGAGTGATAAAGGTGTCTTTTGTTATGTTAATGAGGTGACTTTTGGAAATCATCTAAGCATGAGGACTGGTTGCTAGTGGAGCCAACCCTGTGATTAGAAGATTAAAACTTTCAGTCCTACCTACTTTCAGTTCTACTCTCTGACCTCAGGAGAGGGAAGGAGGTTTAGAGGTTGCGTGTGCCACCAATGGCTAATGATTTATCAGTCATATCTATGTAAGGAAGCCATAAAAACTCAAGAGGATAGGGTTCAGAGAGCTTCTGGGTTGGTGAACACATGGAGATGCTTGGAGAGTGGCACATTTGAAGAAGTTGTGAAAGCTTCATGCCCTTTTTTTGTACCTTGCCTGATGCATCTTTTCCATCTTCTTGTTCTTAAGTTATATACAGTACTTTTATTTTTTCCTAAATTATACACTTTTATATTAAACTGGTAATCTAGTAGGTAAAATATTTTTACTAGTTCTGTGAGTCATTCTAGTAAATTAATCAAACCACAGGAAAAGGTCATGGGAACCCCTGCTTTCTATCCAGTTGATCAAAAGTACAAGTGACAACCTGGGCTTGCAATTGGCATCTGAAGTGGCGAGGGGCAGGTTTGTAGGACTGAACCCTTAACTTGTGGAATCTGATGCTATCTCTGGATAAGTAATTTCAGAATTGAGTTGAATTGTAGGACATTCACAACTTTTCTGAAAATTACTTGTTGGTGTGGGGACACCTCCCTCCTCCAAGTTGGAAACTGTACCAGGACCTATTTGTTTGGTGTCAGTGAAATGAGATTTGTTAAATGGCCTTGACTCATAGAAACATGTGGTTTGGGGAGAGAAAGAATGAAAGGGTGAGAATGAAGAACTTTTGATTTTCGGGTGGCCATGTGGTCACCCACAGTATGCAGTAGTAAGTGTGCTACAGTAAGTTACTGAAGGTAAAAGTTACAAATGGAATTTAGAGATGGATCCAACTCATGGGAGTTGGTTCACCTAATGCATAAAAAATGTTGACTAATAAGAACAAGGCAAAGCATTCAATCTCTTGATTATTGTGATCTGTAATAGCTAAAATGAAAGTAAAAGATATGCTGGGTTGGGCCTTGGTGCTAAACAAACATTAGATTTGGATCAGTCTGAGTTTTGGCCACTAGCCCTCAATCTTCTTAAAAAGAGGAAAATTGTTTAGGGACAACAGAAAGTACATCTAAGACCTCTGGTCACCGAGAAAGCAGTCAATGTGGAGGAAAGGTAAAACAAGAAAGCATTGAAACCGGAAGTTACAGTGTGAAAGCATTGTTCCATTTTGTAGATTGGTATCATTAGCTTCTTGGAAAACCGTTACTAAAGAGGGTTGTTGTCAGGGTAACCAACTGGGAAGATATGTCTGGTTTTGAATGCTGAAGAATGGGAGGTCATGTTTGGGTTGGTATAGGACAGACAGCTTGTTACTGAACAATCACAGGTGGCTGTATGTGATCCAGATATACAGAAAATTGTTCCGAGGGAACAGCAAATGTAGTGGGCTGGATAAAAGCCACAGTAAGATCTATTTGACCTAAGAAGGGGGACTGTGTATCTCCCTTTATAGGTGCCAAGTGAAACACCCTGGGTGAAGCAGCTGATAGGCTCTGTATACAAACCATGTGGGACTGCCTTTATGATGACTGGAATATTCACCTGCTGAATATGCCTGTCACCCAGGTCATGGGAAATGTGGTTAAAGGAGGCCCTTTCACACAGGCATCTCATATAACCTTACTGTTGCAAAACCAAGGGACAGCCTTATTTGAATTTGCTGTCTCAGCTTCTTTCCCTCATGGGTCTCACAGGTGCTAATAAAAACATTAAGTTAACTAAGAAGAGAAAGGGAAGAGGATGAGGGGAGAATGAGGAGCTCTTTTCAACAAGGTGAACACTTTCAAAAGATTATTAAGAAATAAAGTGAATAAAGCAAATTATCCATAGGAGTGAACCAAAGAAGGAACAGAAAAGGAGACCCAAGGTTGCAAAAAGGTGAAAATCTTTAGATGGTTATCAAAAATGGGATGAATAAAATGGGTATTGATTGGATTAAAACCAAGTTTTTAATAGAGCACTATCTATGGTTGGGCTGATCAAATAGACACCCTGCCCACAGTGCCTCAACATTAAAGAACCCAAAATAAATCTGCTTTATTTACCCCAGTTTGGAGAAATTTTAAAAGCTGAATAGCAAAACAGTTGCAATGAAAAACCTGAGTTGCAATTGTTTGGAGCAGTAGTTAAGCAAATTAACCAAGATGAATATTGACAAAAAGGGTCTAGGTTTATTGACTTGATCCCTTTCTGGGGACCCAGAGCCTTTTTCATGAGAGTGGGCAAAATAGTCAAAAGGGGGAGAAGCTTCCAGGACCCTTGGTATGAGTTTCACACACTGTGATACCAAAATCTATCAGTGAAACTTTGACTCAGGCTACAATTAGATTGAGAAAACTTAAAAATACAATGGTTGATCAGATTATGAATGTTGAAATGCCTAAGTAGGTGTTATGTAAAGAAGTTGTGTCAACTTTATCTGAATGTTTTGTGAGAATGGATCTTATTTATGTCTGGGGAATTCTTCCTCTATCTAGTATTAAAAAATGAAAAATTGTGGATAAAGTCCTAGTAGAAGCTGAAGTTAGGAACATAACGGTTGATAGAATTAAAGGAGAAGTTTGTAGGGGAAGTAGGGTGTTTGAACAGGCTTTATGTGAAGTGGTTGTGTCTCTTTTACCTGATGATAGTTTGAGGATGAACATATTGTGTTGGACTGGGGAATATTTCTCCTACTGAGTATTGTAAAACAGAAGGCAAGTCAATCTGCCCTTCAAGCAATATTACTTGGACAGACTAAACAGGAACCAGTAAGGCTGCCTGAGGTCACACTGTGTAGAATAGAAGCCGGAGTGCTGGGGGGACAAATTCTCTGTTGTGAGAGCCTATGTGGAACTTAGACCGGGACTCACAGCAAAAGCCGGTGAGCATCTCCCAGCAATGACTACAGGTTCTTTGGGTTAGAGAATTTTCATTTGAGGAGTGTTTGTTTTCTACCTGACATTAATTGAAGCTACCCCAATGATTGAAGAACACAAAATGGTGCTAAAGTTTGAAATAACTATAAGGTCTTGGATGGTGTCAGAGGAAAACTCTAATGGAGATAGCGGCGCCCAGAAGAGTTTCCTGTATACACGGAAGTAGAAATGGTTTATATGGGATCATGTTGCTTGGGGAATGCAAAGAGGAGACATATGGGAGAGTCAGGGAAACTCCTTTCTTCAAACTACTTGCTTGATAGAGAATTGGAATGAGCAATCAAAGCATTGTTTGTCTAAAATGGGAGTGGGGAGTGTCAAATCTGAAGGATTGGCTCCCTATCTATGAGTGAAGTTAAAGGAATGTCCCCACTAGATAGATATCTGGTTTTCTAGCAAATCTGCGGAAGAGAGGCTGGGGAAGGTGCTGATGTTCTTTCTACCTTACATCACCTCAACTTTTTTTCCCTACTCGATGCAATGGTCGTAGGCGCAGGGCTGTAACTAAGGGCTGAAAGCAAAAATGATTTCTAAACAAGAAACTGTGCTATGTTTTTAACCTTTATGTCAAAGTTCCTAATGGCTGGGTAGAGCAGGATGTGCTTTGACTTCATCTGGCAAATTGGGGCAAACAGTGAATGTAACTGTATTGCCTGATAGTAAAAACAACTTCTAGTCCTGCACCTTTGTAACCTGACCTTATCTAGATAGAAATGGACTGAGGGGGAAGTGCTCCCTAGACCAGTGTTGCTGCCTGAAATCCAGACCAGCGCAGTGGCTAAACCTAATGTCCCTTCCAAATGTGGAAAAGTTTGGGTATAAATGGAAAGAAGGGAAAATAAATGAGTGGCTGTGGCTAAAGGAATAAATATATGAGTTATGAAAGGAGGAAAATTAACATTAGATTAACACCAAGAAAAAGACTTAGAGCAAGAGGTGATATTGTCTCTTAGCTTAATGATGCCAGATATCCGAAAGGGCAAAGTTTATCACCACTGTGTTATTATTATTGCTGTTATTTTATATTTTTCCATATTGAGCTGACCACATGTGCCTATGTGCCACTGTCCATACCTTGCTAGACTTACCGACCTATTGATCTCTCTCCCCTAATACAGTGTAAGCTCAGTGAGGGAAAGGATGATGTCTTATAACCCATGTATTCAGAAAACAAAAACAAAATGATCACTTAATAAAATACATAATGTGCAAATGAGAAAGAAATTACCCAGACAAGTATATCAAGTTTATTTACAAGAAGATTCCTTTATTTTCATAAGGGAAAGTTATAAACGAAAGGTTACGGCTGATATGATCCTATGCAGGTAGGAGCCTTTCGAGATTGCTATTTTTGAGTCACTGCTTTCAAAAATTCCTCAAAGTAATTTACAAGAACAGTTTTTGTACTTTTAAGTGTGTAACAGCCACTGTAGTTTATAATTTTCCATCTTTCCTCAAGGAAACGGAATGCTTTTGTTTCCCTTCACAATAGAAACAGCAGATTCCTATTAGCTGGTAGCTGTGAATTATGGAATCAATCTGCAAACTTAACATAGATTTAAGTCTTAAGACTTAAAAATATAGTATCACACCTCTTAGAATACTCAGAAATGATGAATGGAAGACTTGCTATGTGGCTTAGGTTCGAAGTCACTTTTCCACTTTTGGCCGTGCATTCCGTGAGGCAAAGAAAAACCAAGTTATGTTCCTTGTAATGTTTGCTCTGCCCAAGAAACATTTTGCAAATATACTTTAGCAGACATGTAACCTATACCCAAACCAAATTCTGGTCATACTGCCAATAAACTTGTCCAGTGCTTCTCTACACAGATACACAATGTTTACACACAGCATACCTGATTGCTCTATCATCTGCCCACAAAATGCACTGCTTTTTCCACATAGGCTGGTTTCCAAGGCGAGAGAGACCTCCTCTAACAATGAAAGCACACACAAGTTGATTTGCATTCTACATGCCAAGTCCTAACCACTCTCTCCAGCCATAGTACTTGTATTTCCCAACAGGAAAGCAGAGCTGAGAATGAAGTATTAATAGCAGAAAAATGTTTTTGATGTGCCAGCAAAGTTAGATGCTATGAAGCAGAAAGTTTTTAATAGACCTGTATGATGAGGTAGATGGGGATCATTTGGGTGGAGGGTAAAATATAGAGAAGATATAAGTTATATTGGAGGAGAAAAGATCCATTTTTCCTCCACTACTGAAATCTCCAGTACTTTCTTTGTAGGCACCTTTGTTGAAAACATCTCCACCTTCTCATTTTTCTGTTCACTCTAAAACCCACCACAATCTAGAACCCATTGTCTTAGGACTGCCCTTGCAAGGCCATCCAAGTCCTTGTAGAGGCCAAATCCAGTGGCTACTTGTCTACCCTTACATTCTTGGTGATTCTCCTATCCTGCCTCTCTTCCCTTTCCCAGGACGTTACTCTTAACTCAGTTCCCGTCCACCTTAAAGTTTTCTCTCTTTTACAGGCTTTTCCCCCACCAATGCTTTTACTATTTCTCTCCTTAGCCTTTTTCCCTTCTAATTCTACTTATCCTTCTATAAAATGGTCCCTAAACATGCTTGCACAGTGGAATCACTTGAGGAGCTTGTAAAAATTCCAAAACTCCGGCCACAGTGCAGCCCCATCTCTAGGGGTGAGATGCATCAGTATATTTTGAAATTCTCCCAGGAGATTACAGTGTGCAAACAACTTTGGGAAACCAGTGCTGTAGAGTGGTCCCTCTTCTTTCAATTAACTCCAGATTAACTGATACTCAATATGCTAGACCTGTGCCTTTTCCAGGATGAATCACGCCTGGAATACATACTCATGAACTTCTTGAAATTCTTTAATAGTATCTCTTTATTTCAGGATAAAAATTTTCAAAAAAATGTCACAGGGACATTTAAAGTATTCACAGTTCAGGCTTTGTTTGCCTTCAAAGGCCCATTTCACACCACTTGCCTGTCCTGCTGGAAGCTTTCAGGTACATTTCTGCCCTTCTGCCCAGAACAGCCCTCTTCATCTGGCTAAGCCTGCCTTGTCCTTCAGCATGCAGCCTGAGAACTTCCCCAATGTCTCCGCCTCTCACAACATGGGGAGTGTTGTTGCTCATTGTTCTTCTTCCATTTATATTGTTTTATTGGTTTATCTCGTAGTAGCTTGGAATTTATTTGAGGACAGGGTATTTGTTTTTCATTTCTCTGCACAGAGTGCAGAATGCTTTGAGACGCCCATATGTTCAGTGTTTGAAGGATCAACAAATCAAAGAACATGGTAGAAGATGAGAGAGAAAGGCCACAGGGTCATAAAACTTCCACACAGTTTCCTACAGATGCCAGAGTGTTCTTCCCTTCCTCATGCTCCTGCCTTGTTCATCTAGCAAGGGGAGCATCTGAAAACACAACCCAGGTGGTGCAACCAATTTTCATGACACTTGAGAATCACCCTGGACACCATGTCCAGCAGGTAAAAATTCAATAATAGCTGCTGCGCCAATGAGAAGCTTTTCCAACAGTTGGGCATTACAAGCAGCCACCTGCTAACAAGAGACCTGGGCAACTTTTGAATTAAAAGGGCCTCTGGGGGCATATATTTGGCACAGATCACATGAGTGCCCTCATCACTTACCAGAGAGAGGCAAGGTATCTTTTCAAAAACACTTCTATTCTGCGTAAAATAAAAAATCTGAACTGTTTTTATAAATATGCAGTTCTATAAAATTAATCTCTAGACTGTTATTTGAAAACTAACATGAAAGCTACAACTTCAATAGACATATGGGTAAATATTTCCCCCTTTTGCATGCAGTATTTTGGAACCATGAAAGAAGAAATTTTAATAGAAATATTTATAATTAAAATATGTACACAATGGTACCAGTGGGAAGATACAATAGTTAGGAGAAATGAGAGTAATGAGCATCTCCCCCATTTGCATTTTGTAAACCTCTTCTGCTTTTTATATAATTATTATTTTCCTAGTAAGTGGTAAGCACTACAAAACAGGATATTGGGTCACTTTTCCACAATTATCTAGTAAAAATGAACACACATAAACAAAGAATGGGAGAGAATGAAATGATTTCCTGAATGGCCAGCTATTTTGTGATTCAAACACCATTTGCAAGCTTTGAGTTTTGCATTGTTTTTCCCTGATTGTCTGCACTCCATCAAGCCCTCCGTATCAGTCAGCCAGCTGTCATCTGGGCTGCCAGGTGTAGTCCCTGATGTCTTTTCCTGATCCTTTCCTATTATTGTCAGTGGTAGGTGGAAAGTAATACTACTTTCCTCAGTCTTATCAGATTAGTTTCCTGTGGTTTTGCTGAAAGGCATACAAAATGACAGCGGCCTATTATTATGACAAAATCACCCACTGAAAACACCGGTTGAGTAACACACACGGTGGTCAGGGCGCATCCATGGGCATGTGACCTGCGTAGGCACACAGGGTCCTGTGGGTCCTGTCCGCCTCCACGGCCACACCTTGAAATTCTCAATGTTTAAACGAGGCTCCTCACATTTTTATTTTGCACCGGGCCTTGCAAACTATGTAGCTGGTCCTGGCTGTGAATCCTCACTAAGTATTTCATGGTGCTTTGAAGTGTGCCTAAAATCAATAATGAAGTCAGCATTCAGAAGGAAAAGAAGTTGTGGGTGGGCAGCCTATTGTCATAGGGATATCAGTTGACTAGAGAGAGGGACCATCTACTGTGACTGCAGATAAAGGAAATTGCCACGGGTTATTGTATCCGCCTGAGTCTCTGGTTTAGACATCTTCTCACAGTGTCCTTTCCTTCTCTCTGCATGCCACTTTCTTGCCTGATGGAAACCCAGGAACTTGAGACAGGACTACCAGGGATTGCACTTGTTTGCACAGGAATGCTTACCTGTTAGGGAAAATCTTTTAATTCAAAACACTATGCACATCATCAGGATCTTCCGTCTGGTGACGGCATGCTTGAGGCTCACACATTACAATACAGAGAGAGAAATAAATCCTATCCTTGCAGAGTCATGTACGTACTTGATAAAAATAGAGATGCAGTTTGAATATGGATTTTAGATAGTGTTGATGTAAGAAACATCCAACCCGGTAGAGAATTTTTATGAGTTTATTTAAGCCAAAAGATCAAAAAATGCTGGGAAGCAAAATCTCAATGGACTGAGAAAATGCCCCAGAAAATGGCAGTTAAACTATTTATTTTATACATCAGAATCAAAGGAGACGACCTAAGTGGGTTTCATGAAATCCATTGGTAATAGATTAGGGAGGCAGGAGAAAACAAAACAGAGAAATCTCTGATTGGATATAAAGTAAAACAGATAGACACATACTTCTTTGACAATGGTGGTGTAAGAGAGTTAACAATGAACATTTGCAGCCTACAGAGATGGTGTTCTGGGAATAAGATAACCCTGAGGGGTTCTTTTGGTGGGAGATTGTGCCCTGAGGGCTCTGGAGAAAAGGGGATTACTGTGAAATTCCAAAGGTATGTTATCCCCAAAGGTATGTTATCTTAGAGGCAAAAGGATAATAGATGGGCTCAGTTAAGGTAAAGGTTGGCCTTTGTCAGGAAAGATACCTGCCAGGGACATGACTACTCACTGTGAGTTACTTTTTGCTTTAACATCAGGCCATCCTTTGTGGTTATTTTAGGTCTCTGAGTTTGTAAGGCCTGCCATACAGGTCTTCCCTGAGCTTGCGGCGTTTGGTATGTGGCCCCTTTTTCATGCACAATAATATAAAAAAGAAAGAGGTAACTTTTTGCAGTGGAGGCATTTACTAAATTTTCGCTGAGGCTGAGGCAGGAGGAGTTTGAATAAGAGACACTGGACCATTGTTTTGGTTAGAGAGTCATTTTAGTTCAATTTGACGCAAAAATGGAAGATAAGGTTTTTTTATATCTTACTCTCTTTCCTTCAAGTGATGTGTGCTGCTTTAAGCTTTTGAATATATGTAACTTTAAGACTAGGTATTTTCAAAATCAACCTTATTTTGTTTATTGCTTTTAATTTTTAAAAATTGCTGTCATTATTACAGGTGTTCCCTATTTCCCTCCCTTTAGCTCCCCTCCACCCAGTCACTGCCCCCAACCTTCACCACGTAAAATCACCTTTCTTTTGGCCTAAGTCTTATCAACTCAGCGTCCCAAGAGGCACGTGACTCCGCAGTTGCTGTGACCTCCTCTTCACCCTGGAGAACTTGGAGAAGGGGTTACTATGAGTTTTTCCTTTTCACACATGATAAAGAAAAAAGTTTAGAGTGGCTAATAATAAAGATGACCAATATTATTTAGGAACAAAACAAAGCAATCTTTAGCACTTCGTTTTAAAAATGTTTATTTTAATCAAACATGACCAATTAATAATTATGCAGACGTATGTGATTATCAAGAAGAAAACGGTTCTTCTGAAGGGAAAGGGTGATGTCTCCAAATTAGCCTAACGTTAAAAATCACCCACAACACTTATGAAAAATGCACATTCTTGTGTTCTACCAGAATTACTAAATCATAGATTTCATCAAGGGGTCTGGGAGTTTATATTATAAAGAGGCCACCCCCTGATTCTTATGGTCAGGATAGGGTGGTGGGGGTTGAGGGTAACTTGCCTTAGGCCAGTGGTTCTCCAAGATCCATCAGAAACAGCTGGCCAGCTTGTTAAATTTGGGTCCCACCTCTAGTTTCTTATTCAGGTGTCTGAGGAGTGACATATATACTGGTATTTGCATTTTTAGCAAGTTTCCATGTGAAACTTAGAATACTGTGTAGAGAAAATGTATTGAGAACCACTGGTTTTAAGGCCTATTGTTGTATCTACAGTTCGGGTGGCCCCGCACTCAGAAGGCATGTGATTCCTCCCTGGTTCTGCCACCACGCTCTGTCCCAAATGCTTCATAACCATCAATAAAAAGAGATTATGTTGCTGTCCATAGGGTAGATCTCAGCCTGGTACCTATAACCATGATGCACGTGGTTACAGGTACCCCAGAAGTGCCAGCTCTTGCCTGGACCCAAGAATACAACAAAAATAACGAATGAATTAAGGACATGAGTTAGCCAATTATCATATTCAGATGCAGCAGAGGAGCAGCAGAGACATGAGCTCCCAAAGGACATGCTAGCCTCGTAAGTGCTTAAATCCAGAGTCTAGAGAAGCTTAGGTTGGGGACAGTCAGCTATTTCTTTTGTTTTCTTTCAGAATGGGGTTGAGAGAAATATGAAGGCTATATAGACTTCTTGATCAGAATAGATTTTTCAGAAAGGAGGTTTAAAGGGGGATTAAAAATGGATATTTCTTTCTGAATCTCCTTGAGGGAAGTGAGCAGTCCCAGGGAGCGAGTGAGTGTGTGCGTGTCTGTGTGTGGACAGGTAAGGAGAGTATCGTGCATGCTTGTTCTCATGCGTGGGGACGGCAGAGGATGCCACCCTTGCCAGCGAGCCAGACCGTAACAGCTGTTATCTCCATCTTTCCTTCTGAGCCTCCAATTTCATTCAGAATTAAGTTTACCTGTACATAGGAGCTTTGCTGTGACTTAGGTCATGTTCAGCTGATTATTTATCCATCATTCCCACTAACCAGGGGTGAAGGAACCTTCCTCTCTCTCCAAGTAGTTACTATGTATTATAACTTTCTCTTGCTAAGCATAAGCCTTAGCTCTTGAATAATCACCTAAGCAGTATTAAAACAAACAAAAAATTAAAAAACCCTGCACTGTATTTCAGAATCCTAAACATTCTTTAAAGATTAACTTTTAAAGTATGATATTTACAATCTACCTACCAAAGATTTGATTTCAGTAGCTACAATGTGCTCTGAGAGGGAAAGTGTAAAAAGCCAAGAAACAGTCAATTTGCTTATGCACCATTTTTGTCATGTGGTGGCTCTGGAAACTAAGCTGATGATGATGGTACAAATATAGGATGACCTGAATGACTCCTTTGCAACTCTCTGCCTCTTAAGAAATATGATAATTCCAAAGAGAAAGAAATAGCAAACATAAAGACTAATCATAAAAAGTAGAAAAAAAGTAAGGAAAACTCCAGCTATAGTCTTTTGCTAGCAACAAATTGTCTTAAATTTTTCTCATCTGGGAATGTTTTTATTTCTCCTTTGTTCCTGGAGGATATTTTCTCTGGCTGTAGTGCTTGCTGCTAACATTTCTTTTCTTTCAATACTGGAAAACTGCTGTGCTACTTCCTTTGGCCTCCATGGTTTCCAATGAGAAATTCACTGCCCTTTGAATTGGTGTTTTAAAAGTAACACATTGTTTCTCCCTGGCTGCTTTCAAGACTTTTTTCCTTTGTCTTTAGTGTTCAGAAATTTAATTACGATGTTCCTTGGGTTTATCCTATTGATGTTTTTTGTCTAAGTATCTTGAATGTATCGATGTATTTTTTCACATACTTGGGAAATTTTCAGCCATTACAAAAAAATAGTTTTCTCAATCTCTTTCTGGGACTCTGATATATCAGTGCTAGCTATTTTGTTATTGTCTCCAACTAGTCTCTAAGACTGTTAAGTTTATTCAGTCTAGTCTCTCTGTTGTTCAGATTATGTGAAGTCTATTGATTTTTCTTCAAGTTCCCTGACTCTATTCTCTGTCATATTCACCCCACTATTGAACTCGTCCCACAAATTTTTTATTTATTTTATATATATATATAACTTTATATAACTATATATATATATATAGTTATGTCCATGCGGTTCTTTGTTTTAACTTCGATTTCTTTGTTGAGATTTTCCATTTTTGTATTTGCTTCAAAAGAATTTGTAATTGTTTGTTGAAACATATATATGACAGCTACTTAAAAAGCCATGCCATATAATTCTAACATCTGATCATCTCTGTGTTAAGGTCCATTGATTGTCTTGTCTTGTTTTTGCTCCGATCTTAACAGTTGTTGGTATCACGTGTGCTTTTCCATTGTGTTCTGGACCTTCTGGGTATTATATTATGACACTCTGGGTCTTATTTAATCCATTTTTAGAAAGCAGTACTACTGGTGAGCTGAAGCCCAAGAGTTAAGTAGGTGTGATGTTTAGGCACCTGCTGGGCCCCACTGACATAGTCCCAGAAAAAGGGAGGCACAGACTCACATTGCCTAATTGTTAACAGGTGAGATGAGCTTGGGCAGCAATAACAAAATAATTTTCAGGCTTAAAAAACAGAAATGTATTTTCTTAGAGTTTTGAAAATGAGAGTATCCAAGATTTATTTTCCAGCAGCATTCAGTTTCTAGTGAGTGCTCTCTTCCTGGCCTGTGAGCAGCTACCCTCTCGCCATGTCCTCACTTGGCCTATCTCTACACACACACAGAGGAAAGGCCATATGAGGACACAGCAGGAAGGCAACCATCCACAAGCCTAGGAAAGAGTTCTCACCAGAAACTGAACGCTGTTAGAACCTTGATCTTGAACTTTCCAGATTCCAAAATTGAGAAAATAAATTTCTATTGTTTAAGCCACAGTTTGTGGTATTTTTTTTTTTTTTATGTCAGCCCAAGCTGACTAATACAGATTTTGGTGCCATGTAGTAGGATACTACTGTAACAAATACCTAAAAATGTGAAAGTGGCTTTGGAACTGGGTAATAGGTAGAGGAGGGAAGACTTTTGAGGTACTTGTGAGGAAAAGCTTAGATTGCCCTGAAATGAATATTTGTAGAAATATGGATGTTAAATATATTCTGGTGAGTGCTCAAGAAGAAAAGAAGATTGCTAGAGAGAAAAGCCTGCATCTTTTTAGAGAATATGTAAATAATTATGTATAGATTGTTGGTAGATCTATGGAGGTTAAAGGTGATTCTGGTGAGATCTCAGATGGAAATGAGAAACAGGTTTTTGAAAACTGGAGAAAAAAGTGATCCTTGTTATAGAGTGGCAAATAACTTTGTTGAATTGTGTTCCATTGTTTGTCGAAGGTTGAACTTGCAAGCACCAAAATTAGATATTTAGCAGAAATTTCTAAACAAAGTATTGAGGATAAAGCTTGGGTCTTCCTGAACTTATATAAAACACAACAGAGATAAATTGGGGAAAAAAGCATTATTAAGCAAAAAGAAAGCAGAACTTCAAGATTTGAAAATTATAGCCTGTCTATATTGCAAAAAATAAGAAAGTGTGTTTTGAAGAGAACACCATCAGGGTAGTTAGATTATCACTCAATAAAGAGATTATGGAATTACATGAGCAGAAACACTGCCAGTTTGAACCGAAGGGATGAACATGGCATTAAATGAAGGAAGGCTGTCAGACTTCTTGAATTCTACAGTAAGGGACCTTAGTGCTATTTAGTAGTTGAATGTGCACTATTTTTCATGAAAATAGTAAAATGACCTTGAACCAATGCAGCGATCATCAAGGCTTCCCTTCCTACCACAATGGTTTAAAAGGGTGTGACCAGCACAACTATGATTTTAGAAGGTGAGGCTGGTATCACCCAGACCTTGTGTGTGGATCCTGACAGTACATATTACCAAAAATAGGCAATAGACCACCTATTTCCCAGTCCTTTGGCCAGTCTAGTCTCTCACTTCCTTTGGTTTTTCTGGGGTTTTTTTTTTTTTGTTTGTTTTTTTGTTTTTTTGTTTTTTTTGCCTGTGCTGTTGTTTCTGCATTGGAGGTTCTGCAGTGTCCTATCAGGATGTATGAGAGGTGAAAAGGAAATAAGGAGACAGGAAGCTATGTTGTTCCTCAAGTCCCAACGTCGCTAGGCAGCTCACTTTCATCTTTCCACCTTTCAGAGACTTCCTATTGTTGTGTTATGCCCAGTGGTTTTTAGTTGTTTCAGGGAGCACCTGGGAGCAATGGGGTGTCTCCACCTCGGCCAGAACAGGAAGTTTCTATAGTTTTTGGAAGCCTACAATGTACTAGGGTTGTAGAAAATGATGACAGATATAGAGGAATTGCCAGCATGCATGTGCGCCTTTTTGAGTGTGTCTTTCATTCCTCCTCTAATTGATTTGTTTGCTGACATTCCAAAGTGATTCTATTTGATCATTACCTCTTTAGTGTTGCTGCTGAAAGACAGAATTTCCCTCTACAACTCGCCTTGTTTCCTTCCATTTATTTTATTTGAACTAGTTAGAAAAGAGAACAAAAAATAAGTCAGTAGTCAAGTTGCAACTAGAACTTACTATTTTTTTTAATCTCATTGTTCTCTAATAATGTTTTCATCAAACTAATAATCAAGAGGGAAGATAGAAGTGTGGATAATATTTTTGGGCAATCCATGTCTGACTAACTAGAAGTCAGTCTATAAATATGTATATGTATTTCAAAATGACATCTTGACAATTGAAATAAGACTTCATCATTCAGACCATAATCACAAAGCTAAGCTGAATTTTATTGATGCCACCTTGGGTTTCTGAACAGCTGCTCTCTACCAGCTGGAAATGTTAGCTGCATTAGAAATTCATTCAAATGTTAGGGGATTTAGGGCGTGAACTCATGTTATTTGGTATTTGTTTCCTTGTGGTACTGAGATGGAAATGTTTTAAGGAACCTGAGGTTAAAGTCTTCTGTGCTGTGCACAATGGCTTTGCACAATTAGATCAGCTTAATTGTCTTTAATGGTTGTCTACAAGGATTTGTCTATAAATCTGCAGATTTACAAGAAAAGTGGTCTCCTATGTTATTAACCACTATGATAAGCTGTAGTTTGATGTAAAATGATTAAGGCCAAATAAGATATTGCTAAAGAATATTTTTTTGAGTTCATCCTCTATTCCCCAACATACCATCATCCTTGGGTCTCCCTCATGTATTGCACACAGAGAAGACTAGAACCATATATGCCCGTGTTCCCTTGATGGGAATATTTCCTTATTTTTCAGAGTTGGGGAACATGATGCCTATTATAACCCTGATTGTATTATAATCCTGTCTGCTTTGTCATCCAAATATAAAAATACAGCAAATTAATTTGTGAGTGGTTATGAAGATGGGCTCAGCAGTTGAATTGTCCACATTTGAATTCCAAGCATAATGATTCATAGTCCTGTGACCTTAGGCAATCCATTGACCTTCTAGAAGTTTCAGGTTTCTTACTTGTGAAATGGAAAATTTCCTATGTGAGAGACAGTAGTTCTCACTCCTGGCTGCACATGCAAATCACAAAGCCGACTGTAAAGAATAAAGAGGCCCAAACACCCTTTGGATTTCCTTGTTTTGAGTATCCGGTACCAGCATGCTTAACTCTCCCCAGCCCTGGGGAATGTAATGTACAGCTAATTTTGAGAACCATGGTCCAAAAACTACTCTGCAAGGAGTTGTCCAGGATGAGAGATGTCAGTATCACCAGGGAACTTGTTAGAAATGTTGACTTTTAGGTTCCACCCCAGAACTACTGAATTGGAACCTGCAATTGATCAAGTTCCCTGAGTGATTTTTATGATGTTGAAGTTTGAAAAGCATTGGTCTAAATCATTGTGGGGATTCAGTAAGGGCAACAAACTAAGCTGCTCAAAATAAAAGTTAGCTTGTTTATTTTCAGAACGTTTTCTGTTGTTTCATTGTGTGTGTGTGTGTGTGTGTGTGTGTGTGTGTTATCTCTTTCCAATCTGTTTTTCCCATTAACTATAAAATCCTTTAAGAAAGCCCCTGTAGCTTGTTCACTTTTCTCTCCTTAGTGCCTAGGGTAGTGTCTGGAATGAGATATAGACAGACAATAAATATCTTTAGAATGGAAAACACCACACAATATTAAGGGCATTTTACTGGGACCTGAAAATTGTTTTCTAGCACGGCTTTTGCCATTCATTCATTGTGGGACCTGAACCAGAGGTATTCCAGCTCTAACCCTCACTTTCCTACCTGTATGTTCAAAGAGTGGACATACAGGCTTCAAATAGCTTTTCAATTATAATCCTAAGTAACTTCATTATACAAGTACATATGGCTGGATTTTTGGGGGGTCAATTTTTGCTTGTTTGTTTTGTTATTGCTTATAAAACTAACTGAATTTTCTGATATTTTTCATTGAGTTGAAGGATATGAAAAAAGGCATAGCCTGGTGATTGCTGTGGAAACTAAATGAACTTGACAATGTAGAGCGCTTTCAACCATTAGTGCATAATAGAGTCACCTGGAACCTTAAAAATATTGATGCTCAGACTGACCTTAGAATTTTCTGATTTATGTTCTGAAAAAAAGACAAAAAAAATGGCTCCTGGAACACGTATTATTTTAGAAGTTTAACTTGTGTCTAAAGGGCAGCCTGGGTTGAGCCCCTGCTAAAGTTTTAAAACAATTTTGTTTACCTTTCTATATTCACATGAACATGGAGATAGAAATATTGAGACATGGTACCTAGACTAAGGTTAAGTGTTGTGATAGAACATTTTGCTCTTCAGTTATGTTACATGTAGTTGGAGCTCCTCCTTTTCCTTTCTTTTGACAGGTATGATGCTCCCATGTTTGTGACATAAATATGTGGTCCTTAGAGAATCCTGGCACTATATTACTAATCATGTTTAAAAGTCTAGCAAATTAGGACATTTAATATCTATGAACATATATATATACACACATATGTTGTATGTATGTGAAATACATGTTTATTCCTGTGTTTGAAATTATAGCTTGGTTTCTGTTTTAAACAATAGGTACTTTATGTCTGTAACAACACATTCCGATTCTGTTTCATTTGTGTTTTTTGTCCAGAACTAGAGAATATATCATTTACTTATTTCCAGTATTATATAATGTTATTTTTTAAAAGAAAAACTGAAGGTAATTCTATATGCTTATATTAAGCCATGAAAATGTCATTCTCATTTTATTTCTATTTTTTGGAAATCCACATCTAAACTTACTACATTGAAAAAATGTGCTGATTCGAATGTAATCACATAAAGGTGGTGTTTGAGTTGGTCAACTGAATGAATGAACATTTTAAATGCTTTACTTATACCTTTTTTCTCTCTTCCTAAGGAACTAAATGTGAAAATGCACTTGGGGTCTATGTAGTACTATATGTTCATGCTAAGACCACTGGACCCTGACAGCAAGCTCCAGCATCCCAAAAGATAAACATGGCATCTTCTAGTTTTTTTTTCCTAACAGACATAGATAATAGATGAACATTTTGCCAAATAGTTTTCAACCCTAAAAGTAAGGGATGCATTTCTAGGTAATAATTGTAACATATTTTCATACAGGAGAAGAGAAGGACTTGGAGTCACAGCCATTGTTTCACTGATTTGCATTTTCTGAATATTTTTATTGAAAAGAATTCCCTGGTTGCCTATTAGACCTGAAAGAAGGTGAATTTGAATTAACCAGTTCCCAAGAAAGAGCCATAATAATTGGAGAGTATCTGAGTTAGGCAAGTGAGGACCAAATGGATTTCTTTTCGAGAGACAGAATCTTAAAGGGTCTACAAAAGTTTCATTGATCTATAGCCGGATGTTTCTGACAAAGGCTGGGATGGAGACCATAAATGGCTTCTCTTCAAAGACTAACAATGTTTCTGAATCCAAGAGGCTTTTCCCAAAAGAATCATAGCCATTCATTCAGAGAGGCAGAGGCATCATAAGATCCAGGTCCATAGATTTTAAGAGAGAGACAGAAGACATTGATGAGCAATTGTGAGAGAAGGCAGGCCAGAGGTGATCCATCACTGTACCTTTCATCTTGTTCTCTGGTGTTGTTTCCCAATAGAAAATTGTGTTCTTTGTAGTCAAAAGGTAGAATTTTGAATATATAAAGTGAATAAATATATCTTTGTTGATTAATTTTAATATTTATGTTTCAACACTAATTTTAGAAGAGTCTCAGAATGTTGATCCTCTTTCATTTTCCAAAATGTCAATTTTTAGAGATTACTGGAAACCACAGTTTCTGTCTTCATGTCTCTCAAATCGTTGGTCTGATAATACATTCTAAAAGTTTTCTGGAGGATGACAGACTTAAGCTGTGGCCTGTGTTTTCCAGTTTCAGCTTTTATAAGATTCCTCCTTGTTTTCATAATCTTGCAAAAGTTACAGTTTAACTTTTCATGAACCCACTTGCTTACTTCTTAAATTTGGGGAATATGGTTCGTTAGGTCTTGGTGATTTGATCATGGTAGTTATTTTTTACTATATCCCATGCTGTTCTGAATTTCATTTACCCCTTAACCATGCCTGCTTCTTCTTTTCTTATTAAGAAAATAAAACCAAAATACAATTTAATTGCAAGGCATTCTTGTCATTCGGAAGAGATAAATATAAAAACTTGAATATCTGAATAAAAATTATGAAAATATGTTTCTAGTTTTTTTTAGAATCACATTTATTTCATGACTGTGACACCAGTTAGAATTTTCTTAACCCCCAGAGATCTTCAATAATTTATTCATAATTGTGTCAATTTTGTATGGAAATACAAAATCCTTCCTTTCTTTTTTTTAGATAAGAAAAGCGTACTTCTCATGCCTGTCTGGCCTTCTAGTTCTTTGTTCTCTATGTGCTGTCTCTAAGCTGTACTATTTGCATCTAAACACAAAACCTCGATGGAAAGAATTCATGTACATAAACCGTTTGGCGGTAGCGTAGGCTTCCCTGAAGATGCCCTGTGGCAAATAAGGAAAGATTTATACTAAAATCATAGAAACAGAATTTATCAACATCATAAGCATTAATATGAAAGTATGGTAAGACTCACAGGCTTCTCTTAATTCACCCTGGACTCCTTGCTTATCTCCTCCTTCACCTGAAGAGAAATTCTACCCACTTCCCAAATGGATCCACTTTAACCATTCCACCCCAGAGTGTTCTTTTAAGCAGCACCGGGTTCTTCTACGAGATCTGGTGAATAAAATTTCTCTACTAGATACACTTTTACTATATAGGCCTTGACTCAGCAGATGAATAATTTTGTACTCGTAAGACTACTTATTCAACAAAGCTATATAAAATAGTTTATTAAAATAATTGATATGAAAAATATTATATTTAACATCCTTTCCCCAAAATATCTAAAATTTTAATGTCTGGCTTAGTACCATAGCATTTTTTAGATATTTTCACTTTTTCTTTTTATCAATTTATAAGCACCATAGTCGGCCTGGTTTTCAGGACGAAATACTTGTTTTTTTTTACAAATAAATAGGTTTTTATATTTCTTCAAGATACTGTGTTTGATATAAGAAGTAGAGAACCACAAAACTGCATTGAGTAGGCACTCTACAAATAATTGATGAATGAATGAATGAATGAATGAATGGCTAAGCATGTTCACTAACAAGTCATTCACTTCTGCACACCAGTGTCAGATTAGGCAGATTTTCACAAATGCCAAGCATCGTTGTACAAGTTCACAAGGTACCACAGCAACACAGACCACAATGTGAAAGCTTCCCCCACTCCAGCATTGTGCAAGGCAAGAGGCTTTTCTAGTACAGTTTTATTCTGTCTCTGTCCAAGTTGGTGAGCCAACATCTTTCTTACATACTTCGCTCCAAACACAGAAGTGGAGGCAGATGCACCGAGAATATTTTCTTTCTCCTTATCTTTTTCACCAACTTCACCCTATTTGAGGCTCTGCTATTCTGACTCACATTTTAGTACTTTGCTTCACAGCCCTCATCCCATATTTTGTTCAAATCTTTCTAAATTGAGAGCAACTCACAGAGCTGTACCCTTCATCTAAAGTCAAATACAAAAAACAAAGTGTATATTGAATGAAATTTTTTCTTGATCAGCATTATTTATTTATTTATTTATTATTTTAATAGTTCATTTTTTCCATTGATCAGCATCACTCAAATGTCAATAAAATTACTGGCATTTGTTGAACGCCCCCGTCTCTTTCCTTAGGGCTTCACGTAGACTACATTCTGACTTTCCACTGGACATCTGCTTTCTTTTCCCCTTGCATTCCTTAAAGAAGGAGTATCATGAAAAAGGTGTCTCTGGCCTTAGAAATATTGCAATGATTAATAACACAAAACCTATTTTGTCAGTAAAAGAGCGTTTTGAAGTTTTCCAGGTGGTATTGCATGTATTATTTATACTCATATATTTTAACCCCATAAACACTTGCGTCTTTTCTGAGTTCCACTTCTGGGCAAGGTGCAGTAATAGAGGCTGGACTTACCCTTTCTCCTGGAATAACCAGAACACCAGACGAATGCACACTAAACGACAGTTGTCAAGGTATTTGACATTAGGCAATGAAGGACGGTGTTCTCTGAGAGACAGGAAGCAAATGAGGTAAGAAATTTCCTCCTGGCAGTAAGCCTGTGGCTGCTTGGCTTACTGCCAGGAGGAAATTTCCAGTCCTTTGTGTGAGAAAAAGGAACCTGTACAGGCCTAGGCAGACTCCCTGGGTTAGGGGATTGGAGCTGACAGTCAGAAAGGCTAAGAAGTCTGGAACTTCCAGAACTAGACTCTTTAAATAAATCATGTAGATAATTCTGAAAACTTTTGTTTGGTTTACCATTTTCTAGCATAAATTCTAATTTAGGAATTGTGCATAGAGACTATGACAATAACTTGTATTGTGGTACATAGTAGAGGTGTTCATTCGTTTTCAATTTATACACTTGTCTATGATCCTGTGTTATGTTCTCCTGTATACTACATATGTCCCTTAAATGTATACCCAAAATCTAGTGTTTTTATTTCCATTATTATTATAACATTGAATATTCCCAGAGGAGTTGTTTTTTTTGGTGAAATCTAGCTGAAATATTATAGGATTAGAATCAATGTTGCGTAGATAATTATTATAATCATAAATGTTTCAGTAATGGGATGTTGAATAATGTCAGAAAAATTAGTAAGCTGAATAGAGTTCATTTCCACAAATAGGCAATCTCCCCTATAATTTACATTTATGATATGGTCTTAGTAGGCTTTTAATGTGAGCCACTTAGATATAAATATCATCTAAACATTGCCCTTAGTTACTTAAGCATAATTTGAGGGCATAATTATGTCCTCAAAGCCTGATGTTCAACATACATAATCTACCTCAGATGTCAGTTATGATAAACTGAACAAAACTGAAAAATGCATGCAGTCATTTATCTTTTTATTCATTCACATGTGAAATCAATTTAATTTTGTGTCTGGAGAAAAGTGTGGTTGAGTAGTCTTCTTTGCTTTGCACATGGCTGGAAGGTGGCCTGTGAAAGTTTGAGTGGGTGTCCAGCTCTACCTCCGATGGTTCCTCATACCTAACAGCTGCCCTATGACCTTTGCTAGGGAGTGAGAGCACCGTGGGAATTAATGCGTCTCCAAGGTGTGAGGGGCATTTAGCTTTGAGAATGTCCTAAAAAGAAGGGAACTCGGCCCTGTAGACAGACCATGCTGCTGAGCCTTGCTCCTGCCCTGCTCCTTTCCAGGGAGCATGCCTGTGGGGACCCCACTCCCATCTCAGCCCACCATACAGGTGCACACAAGCCCAAAGAATCACCTCTTACAGGTAACACATCTGTTGCGTTTTATCTGAAAAGAAAGCAAGGAAACAATAAAATTAAAATAAGAGAAACTAAATAAGAAAATTAGATGGAAGATGGAAAAGATCAACAAAATTTTGATTTTTTTTCAAAGCAATAGGTTTTCCTAATTTTTTGAGGTGATTTCAAGATGCACTGATCACCATTATAGGTCTTAAGTGATGTTTGCTCTTTTCATGTGTTCATGTCACTGCCTGTTAGTTGTCTCTGCTGAAACTGTCTCTCTCTTCACCTCCTCTGCTCTTTCCCCTTCCTTCTCATTTCTGCATTTCCTTTCCATTAAAGTGTTTTTCTTTTTATTTCCTAGCTTCCATTTATCTTTAAATTAAATCACTGGGGGACATTCAAAAGTCTTCAGGGCTCACTTTAAGTTTGGGAAATGTAGAAAGCTCTCTTCTCACTATAAACAAATGTTAATTTAAATGAAGTTTGAATGATTTTTTTTTTCTGCAGGGCTTATTTTTGAATTGCTTGTAATATCGTCTTTGGTGAATGTATCCTAGAAACACAAATTATTTTGTAAAACGTTTAATACATTTCCAACTCATTGTTGGTATCTTAGCACTGATTCTAGTGGTATCTAATTAAACGGTGTAATAGTGCCTTTGGTTATGAAATCAGGTGTTATTATCTATGATCTCCATAGTCTCAGCAAATTCCAATTTATTACTGATGTTAATTCTAATAAGTCACTGATGTTCAGCTACTGCTAAAATAAAGGACCATACAGAGAATTCCATCTGGTTACATAAGTTGCCTTTGTAATTCAAGTAGATTGGACCAGGCTTAGGGCCCATCAGCTATGCTAAGACTTTTCATGGTAACATCTCATTATTCAAGATTCTAAAATAGATACCAAATACGCTGCACATATCCAGAAGTAATGCTTGAACTAAAAAGATCATATTGGGAATGTGAGGAACTGTTACTAAATGAATAACCAGTAAGTGTCTTCATCTTAGTTGGAACTAAGTAAATTTTACATTAGGATGGAGAACATCTCTTACTCATCTTTGTATTCCTCATGGCATTCAGCAGGGTGTCATGCATATAACTGGTACTGCATGACTGGCTTATCCATTCCTGGTGCTGCATTCACCATGCACTGCGTCAGGATGCCACAGCTGTACGAGGTAGCTCGTGTCATTCAGACCTCCCTTCTGAGAGTGCCATAATGAACTTGTTTGGCATGCAGGGTACTTTGAGGCCTAAGAAACCAGGCCCAGACTTGTGCCTTGGCCCTGACACTCTCCTGGCCATATGAAATTGGGCTGAACTTCCTGGGCACACTTGGGAGAATTACAGGAGTGTCAAAAGCTTTTCCATCTTTCTAGAATACTCTACCCACTCTCTTCACCTAGACACCCCATCTCATCCTTCAAGCCTCAGCTAACAGGGCATTCCAGGCCTCTGGGGCCCTGAGGAGCTCTGCATGGTCACGGATCCACACCTCATGTCCGGGGAAAAGGCAGCAGCAAATGTAAGTCGAACACTGAGCTGGCATTTAGCTCCAGGAAGTCTGTTGTTTAAAAAGAAAATAAAACAAATCCCTTCACACCATCACACTCTCTTACAGTTCCCCTTTGTAACTAGAAAAAAAAAAGTTATGAGACTATTTGCTTAGTGTCTTCTCCACTAAGTTTTAAGTTGTATGAAAAACTACATTTGTGGGTCTATCCCCAGAGTTCAGCTTAGATTTGGCATAGAAAGCCTTTTATTTCATGTTGGTTTATTACTTTGCTGGGACTGCCATAACAAAGCACTACAAACTGGTGGATGGAACTACAGAAAGGTTTGGTCTCACAGATCTAAAGATGAGACATCTAAAATCAGGAGTTGGCAGGACTGGTTCTTCTGAGGCTACGAGGGAAGGATGTGTTCTAAGCCCTTCTTCTTGGCCATGGACACCTTCTCAGTATTCCCATCACTTTCTCCCTGTGTGCATATCTATCACCAAATTTCCTCTTTTTATAAAGATAAATTGTATTTGTTAAGGACCCCCTCTAATGACCTCATTTCAATTTGATTATCTCTGTGAAGACCCAGTCTCCCAATATAATTGTGTTCTGAGGTATTGGAGGTGAGGACTTCAGCACATGAATGTAGGGAGAGGCATAATTCAAGTCATAGCAATGCCTTACACAGTTAGTAACAAACCCATGCCACTGTTACTGTTAAGTCATCATTTTGAACCTGAACCCCGGGTGAGCGCTCATGCCAAAGGGAGAGTGCTTATTTGATGACAACTTCAGTCATCAAAGGAAGATTCAGAGAAGACAAACCTGTGAGTGGGAATATGCCAGTAATTTGCTAAGGGGATTAAGGGGAATTTTAAATAGCATTCAAATATTTTACACTTGCTATAATTGAGTATAAATAAATTTTTAAATGTATTTTTGTCAATTAAGGTTCTGATTATCCAGCAGAATGAACAGAACTTTCCATCCGCACTCACTCAATTCTAGCTACACTTATCTCCGTACCGACCTCAAAGGTAGGAGATACTATCTTCACAGGGCGCTGGCAGCCGCTCCAGCAAACCTCTGGGTGCACACCTGGCTGACCCTTGACATGTTGTCACCGGGAGGCTCTTGGCTCACCCTCGCCTACTATTAGCCTTTGCTCTGATGACTAATGTAAAATGGAAGGCCTCCTTTTCTGACCTCTTGCATTCACAAATGTAATTCCCCTTACCTGTATTATTTGTGTCCTTAACTTTAACATTCTTCTTGTGTATATACCATTTAATCATTATTTAAAAAATATGTCTCCAACCCATTCGACCATGCGGTTGCAAGAGCAGAACCTTTCCTTGACCTGTCCTCAACACCTAAAACAATGAATGCACAATAGTACTCAACAAATATTTGTGTAGTTGTCATTTTATTCCTTATTTTTATGTTTAGTTACTTAGAAGCTGTTTTATGCTTAAACAAAGAGATGGATTAATTACATAGCCTTTTAAAAAATGCATTAAACTTTAACAAAAATGAAAATAAAAATATAAACAAAATAAATTGCTTTTCCCACTCAGAGTTTGACCCTTCTGCCTTTCAATTCAAAGTCAGCGATTGCCCTATTCTACACTATACACATTTCCCCCACTACCTGAAAGTAGTGCTTCCCCGTGGAACATTCCTAAGCTAAAATGGAGTAAAGTGAAGAAGCAATTACCTTAGGATACATCTTGCCAACAGATGCACAAAATAAGTTGTGATGAAGCACAGATGCTCACAGAGCCTGTTTATAGCTCCGGCAACTTGAGGCTGAGACACTGAGTGTGGTTCCGGGGAAGGAGCTTGGCAGGGCCCCTCCTTGCTCAGGGCACCCGTTGCCTCCATAAATGGCTAACCACAAAACACAACGAATGCTATTTTCACTTTTTGCCTTTTTTCATAAAAGCGAACATCCTCTTTGGATTCCTTTCTGTCAGTAAAAACAGAAAACTAATGTAGATCATTTGTAAAATCAGAGTGGCAACACAAAGTTTTGAAAAGTGAGAGATATCTGTTTCATCTTCTGGGCTTTCAAAACCATAGGTGATAATTCTTCAAAGAATCTCTAAAAAGAACTCAATGCCCTTGATGTGGCTCCTAAGTTAGTTTTTAAAAAAAATCAACATTTATCCCCCTTATCCCCTCTCCCCTTCCCCCCCCCCACCCCGCAGTCACCACACTGTGCCCATGTCTATGAGTTCTTTCTCTTTTTTTCTTTTTTGCTCAATTCCCCCACCCCAACCCCCTCCGCCCCACCCCAGAGCTGTCAGGCTAATCTCTGTCTATGACTATGTCTCTATTTTGCTTGTTAGTTGTTTGTTCATTAGATACTGCAGGTTAGTGAATCATATGGTACTTGTCTGTTAATGACTTGCTTATTTCACTTGGCATAATGTTCTTCAGGTCCATCCATGCCGTCACAAAGGGTAAAATTTTCTTCTTTTTTATAGTTGAGTAGTATTCCATCGTGTAAATGAAATGTACCATAGCTGTTTTATCTACTCATCTACGGATAGATGCAGGCTGCTGGAAAGAATATATGCCCCACTATGTTCACTGCAGCACTATTTACAATAGCTAAGCCAGTTTTGCAATTCTGTTACTGAACTAGCCTGCTTTGGACGTCTGCTTTGGGAATGTTAATAAACATCTGCTTTACCCTCCCCTCCATCATTTTCATTCTAAGTAGTTAAAAGCATACTTTGCTGTTGTCTCAAAGATTATCTTTCTTTTTCTCTTATTTTGAAAATATTAAACATATATAAAATTAGAATGCATCCCCTCATATCCAACACCCAGTTTCAATGGTCCTCTCTCAATATTTTTCCTGGCACATTAAAGCCAATCCTGGACATTTCACCTGAAAGTCCTCAGGTGGACCTCTAAATGACAAAGACATTTTTTCTGAAAATATTATTCAAGGATCGAGAGGATTATTTTAAATAAATGACACAGATGGAGTCTAACTACTAAAACATGTATTTGTGTAAACTATAGTGCTTAAACATCTTTCCCTTTTTGTGTAGACTGCCGGCATAGTGTTTATTTTTTTAAAGGGTAAATATTAAAAGAAGGTATTCATTTTCTACTAAAAGATTTTATGTTGTCATCCATATACAATATTTATTCAGGTTTTCTACCATGAACAGCATATTAGGCATTACACATGGAACTAAAAAGCAATTGTTTCTATCCTTGAGGAATACATCTCCTAGCAAGGAAAGCTGATAATATACTCACATACACACACCCACACCCGCACACAAAGACAAACTGCACATTTCAAGGAAATAATGTAATTAATGTTGGATAATTTAAGTGCCCAAGAATTCAGGGTAAGTCTCTTTGAAACAGGACAATTAGAGATAATTATGAAGGAAATGAGCTTCACAGTGACTGTGACTCAGGAGAAGAATGTGGAATGAGACATGGCATGTTCAAACACTGTGCCGAAAAATTAACACCTGGTAAATGTGAGTGATGGTAAATTATGAAGCAGATTTTGCCCATGTCAAAGTTGTGAGGTAGAACATTGACCTTTAAGTTCCTCATGAAAAGGTCTTATAACTGTTCAAAAGCATGTTTGACTTCGGAAAGGGGGTTTCAGGAAAATGTCACCCTTACAAATTTAATTTTACAAAGAGCCAAATGGTATGAGATGTTTTAAATATTTCCCAGATTGAAATAATAAGTGCTAAGAGGGTGCTATAAAACAAGAACTGAGGATGTAAAATCTTTGAAGAACTCCGTATCACTAAAATGCTCTGACATTATTCAACTGTTTTATTTTAGACAATGGATGTTGCCCTCCCTTACTGTATTTTCTATAATAATCATAAAAATTGATATGTACATTTATACCTTTAAATGCAAATAAAAATCATTGCACCTGAAAAAAAGAAACATGAAAGTCTAAAAAGGATGCATTTCTAATGATGGGATTTTTGTTCAGTGTGGCGTTTGGTAGGAGCAGCTTTGGAGCAAGGGAGCTGATTTGGCAGCAACTATATAGGTAGCACAGAGAGTCTGCACTGTGGATTAGATCTGGGACAAGGTCGATTGGAGTCATAGTCATGACTTTCCATGAACATTTGGCCACTCCCTGACCTACTCTCTGCTCTCGCATTTCAAACAAAATCAAGAGTTGCCCCTGAATGGTCATATTTAAGGACCAAATTCCCTAGTTGCAGCCTCTTGTCTTTTCCTTCTGTAGACAAGCAACCAGTGGTTCAACTCAGAAAACTCAGAGTCTGGTGCCTGCTCTGCTATCGCTTAGGCATTTGAAAGCAGTGATAACAAAATGTGCTGGGCACCATCCATTTATGTTCTTCTTTAATCTTTGTTAACAACTCTTTTAATTGCTTCTGTTTTTATCTTTATTTTAAAGGTGGGGAAACTTAAGCACATATGATTACACAGGTAGCCCATGTCACATAGCTAGCAAGGCATGGGAGCCAGATAGTTTGACTCCAGGGCTCATGCTCTCGGCCTTGGTTTACAGTCTTCCCTGAAGCTGTTTAATATTTCTATCTCCTTGTCTGTCTTCATAAGTAAAATGGGAATGTTACTCTCTGTGTATTTGTGTCTGTGGACCAGCAAGCCATGTGCTAATGCTAGTATAGTGGAAGTTCTTTGAGCTCATAGGAAAATAGAAAATATTTATACTTGTTTTGGTTGGAAAGGTGCAGAATTACTTTAATATGATTTATTTTCCTCAAACACATGTCTGAAAAATTTATCTTGGGAGTGGAAAGGACAAAAAATGGCTGGTGGCAATCAAGACTCTGTGAATGGGTATCAGACTTTGAACATGGCCACGTCCTCCAAGTAGCCCTGGGCAACACGGAATAATCTGTTTCACAGAGGCTGAGGCTGAGGCTCAAGAAGATAGATGGCTTGCTTAAGGTCATGCTGTTCTGTGTGTTTTCATGCTAAGAATGAAGTACAGCTGTACCTTTTGTTTCTGGGCTAGTATCAAATTAGACTCCTGGGCATGCCATAGTCACATGGCTCTTTGATTTGTGATCATTGTAAATGTGGATCCATGAAATGCTGCTTTGCCTTTGACTTTCTCATCTGGAGTTTATTCTCAGTCCCCACACCTGAATTCAGGGTCCCAGCAATAGATCGGGATTCAGTCTTTCTTTGTAGGCCTAATTGTTCACTCCTCACATTGCAGGATTAACGTCTTGCCTACATTGTAGCAGCACTGTAAGTAAGGTGTCTCATACTTGCTGAGTTGGATGATGAAAAAAGAAATGTCTGATGTTGTTCTATATTGTACAATGAAAAGTCATCACACCAACCAGAAGCTTTTCAAATATGGAAGTGGCACTAAGTTAAACAGTCAGCAGGCCTGAACACTCCTAATATGAGAACTGAACTACGCGTTTTAGTCTCCCTAAATCTGTGTTTTTATTTGTTACGCAAAAGTAATTCTAATTGCCAAGCCTACCTAATATGTGTAAAGGTACCTTCTAAAATATAAAGTATTTCCCAAATACCAGATATCAATAATATTGCAGTTGCCTCCGAACACATAAAGGTTGAAATTCAAAGTGAATTCAACATATCTGTATGTGCTAAATAGAGAAGTATGGTGCTCACTTCAGATCTGTTCAGCTCCGTCTGAGGGTAGGTGTTATGAAATGCATTGTTCTTCCCCCCATACCCCACCCCCATCAAATCCATATGTTGAAGCCCTAACCCCCAGTGTGACTGTATTTGGGGATAAGGCCTTTAAGGAGGTAATTAAGTTCATTAGGGTAGAGCTCTAATACAATGAGTCTGAGAGTCTTAAAAGAAGGGACACTAGGGATGGATAAGCACACAAGAAAGACCAAGTGAGAAGAGAGTAAAAAGATGGCCATCTGCAAGAAAAGGAGAAGCCTCAGGAGGAGCCAAACCTGCCAACACATCTCAGAGCTCCAGCCTCCAGAGCTATGAGAAAATACGTTTCTGTTGGTTAAGCCATTCAGTCTATGATATTTTGTTATGGCAGCTCTAGCAGACTAATATATTGGACAGGAGCAAGAAGTCCTCATGTATATAATACACCCAAGCCTTGGTTATTGAGAGAATTACTTACACAACTGGTACCACACTGTAGCTCAGTTTTCCAGCTCTTTGAAGCAGAAGTAGCATTTTAACTTTAGTAGCTTAGGTGACAACCCTGCCCCTTCTGTGCTTGGCTTTTTGAAAGTGACTCCCCCTGCCTCTGGAGAGCCTGGGGCTTTTCTAGTGCATCTCTGCAGTGCAGGCTTTGCTTTCTGGTGTGGTCTCCTGCCCTGGCTGGGCTCAGGATACAGAGGAAGACACATCTGTTTGCCTCAGCCTTGTTTACTTTGGCCTTTTACATTTCTGGAAGCTAAGAACAGATGATAACTCTGTGGGCAGTTAATAAGAAATGTCAGGTAAGGGTAATCACTATCCTATTTTGACATTTTAAATAAATGTGTTTCTATCAGATAGAATATAATGTAATCTGAGTTGTTATTCAGCTGTTGATGCATGAGTTGCATATTTTAAAAGACACAGGTTGGAAATACTTAAAAATCTTAACATGTACATCTTTAATGTAAACTTGAAAATTGTGCACTAAAACTAAAATTGTGCACTAAGTTTACAGTAGAAGATCTTGTGTCCTGAAGTGCTCAGTTAATTAGTTTGTACTTGTGTCTTACATTATTGACTATGTGACACTAAGCAAAAGGAGAATTTGGAAATCAACTGGTTAATATTGTTAGTGAACTTGACCACTGTATGAGGCCGAATCTGTTAATCTTTGAATCTTGCTTTTTACTATATATTTATAAAATATTTTTGAGTGCTTTCTACATGTCCAGTACTGTGCTAGCTTATAGCACAATCATAGTTTGTATTTCCAGTTGGTGGAATTTCCAATCAGTACTGCCCTTCTGGGTAGGACCCTTCCTCTTTCTGCCTTAGCATGTCTGCTAAAATGACTCATGCTACAACGTTGTTAAATTCACAAGGCACTCAGGATGCTCTACTTCAACCCCACCCCCTGGCCCAGGATTAATAAACGCCACCCCAGGTCTCTGAGCCTAAGGGTCTGGGGAAGGATTACCAGCTACTGCTGGATCCATGAATGAGTGAAGGAATTAAGGGCCAGAACAGGAACACAGTTCGGGAAGTGGGTCGCAGACCTTGTATTCAAGTTCAGGATCTGGCAGCATCCATGACCTGGGTCCTCTGGGCTTGCATGAAGAAGACAAGCCCTAAAAGGGTTAATGTAGCAGCCAGCTAAATAATGGGATTCTGAAGCAGTAAAAAAGCTCAATGTTCTTTTATTCCTGTTTCACAGACATTAACTAGCAGAATATATATGGTAATATGAGTCATAAATGAGTCTATATGTAAATGTTCCCTCTTGTTTGCATATTCATCTCTGACATGCACAGAAAGAGCTATCATCATCATCAGCCGTGTTGGAACAATAAGGTAGAAAAACAAATAAATTCAATGAGGTAATTCTGTGATGGTTATTTGTTGGGTTTACTTTGTATGTAATGTTTTTATTATAACTCAGTGCAGTTAACTCCAAAATTCTAACCAATGTTAGAGAAATTAGCAGGATCAAAGTACTACAGGATTAAAGGTTAGACCTGACAAATAATTCAGACCTTCAAAATGTTTTATGCTTTACATGCCAAGATAATTGTGTCAAAATAATGAATTGCTTTTCTCTGGTGGTGGGAGTGGAGAGGAGGGAAGAGTGATGGTGGTGGTTGTTTGATGAATGTGGGAGGTAGGGTTAGAGTGGAAGGAGATGGTTTGGTTTCAACCTCCTGGGTAATTGGTTCAGTTATTTGCCTCAATTTATTTATATTGTATTGAACACATGTGACTTTACTTGTTAATTTTTATTACTTTTTTGTTGGTGATAGATGTAGTCATGTTGGCAAAATTCTTCCCAGTCTATTTGGTCAGTCTTTTAAAATTAAACAAGCTAGTCACAGCGTATTCATATATGGACACTGGATTCCTGTAAATATTTGTCGTCTAGTCACCTTGAAGTGGATGGACAATGATGATTTGGTGGAACTAGAGTCAGCTTATGGAGTTTGTCTTGCATGCTTTCTTGCCTGTCCTTTACTTCTTTGTTTTTTATCCTCCCTTCCAAGGTGACCAGTTCCAAGAGCCAGGGCCCTTTTGGAACCATCTCTGAGGCACAGCAGATTGGCACATCTGATTTAAGAGTCAATGTTTAGGAGAATTGTGTAATCTGGCATTTGGGTGTAAAGGAGGTCAGAATACGCCACCCCAAAATAGGCCACTTTGACCTAAAAATTATTTCAATGGAAGGTAATTGAGAAAGAGCCGCTTGTAGAAAAAGCTCTCGATGCTCCCCCTATTTTGTCACCCTGCAGTGCATAAATTTCTTTTTGTAAGGTGTCCCCAGTACCCTCTTTCTTACCAGAAAGAGCAGAATGACATTTAATCACTAGAGATGATTCTTAGGGGCCCAGAAAAGGCACCAAGAGGAATCTACATAACAAAATTTACAAAAATAACCCTCGTCTCTCATTAGTTTCCCCATACCTTTCTACAACTTGTTGCCCTTTAAAGTGCAAAACCTTTTTCTTTGCCTTGTCACTTCACAAATTTATAAGTCTTCAGATCTGACCGCCTCTTTGGGGTTTTTGTTTATTTCTGTGAAACCCTCATAAACCTTTTTTCCTATTAACCTGTCTTCTGTCACTCCAGTTTAGGAACCCAACTACTGAGCCAGTTTTGGGTAGAAGAAACATTTTTTTCCTCTTTGTCAAGTGACTCAGAAAATCTTCAGAGAAGAAATTAAAGGTCTGCTAAGTGGCTTAAGCTATCTGGAGCTCACCTACTATCTCAAGCAAAACTTAAGGACTAAGATAGAGAACATATGTTACCCTCCCCATGCCTCCACTCACTGGCTGGGACTAGTGACTCAGCCTCACGAAACTTATCTAATTATCAGTAAAATGGCAATCATTGTTTCAGCTGGCTCTACCTCACAGAGTTGAGTAAGAAAAAGCAAAAAATGCTGAATAAAACTGTAAACCATTTTAGAGAAGTAATATTGTTACTGGCATCTGGGTTTCTTGGGAACTCTCACGATGGAATCATGATTTCTCCACAAAATTTAGGCTCAGACGAGGGGTTTATTATACAGCTCATGCATAGGAGGGAAATTGCATCCCAAGGGAGAAAGAAGTTGCTGCTGTTCTCTGAACAAAAGCCAGGGAACAGTTTTAAAGGATTTGGGGAAGAGAAGATGATTTCTAACCATGACGTCTAAGTACATAGAGGAGGGGACTCTTTGACACCTGCAAAGTGGAATTACATGCTTCTTCATGTGTTGCATGCCTTCTTAGCATGTTAAATCTTCACTCAGGGAGTGTGTTTTTACCATTATAGTGAGGGTAAGATTATGCAGTGGTCTGCCTGGGGTTTAACTGCATGCCTTAGGGTCAATGAAAATCCAATCTTATCAAGGAGAGACTCAGCTTGTGTCAATATTAAAAGTTTAGTTTTACCACCAGAAAAGACAGTTTTTAAAAATTCTTCTCATAATGCAGTATATATATTATATAGCCCTAAAAAAGAACAAAATCTTGCAATTTGCAACAACATGAATGGACTTTGAGGGCATTGTGCTAAGTGAAATAAGTTAGAGAAAGACAAATGCCACATGATCTCAATTATATGTAAAACCTAAACACAACAAAACAAAACAACAGGAAAAAAAGTCCAGTTTCATAGATACAGAGAACAAACAGATTGGTGGTTGACAGAAGCAGGGGGTAGAGGGTGGGCAAAATGGGTGAAGGGGGTCAGAAGGTACAAACTTTTAGTTATAAAATAAATGTTATGAGGTGTAGGGACAATGGAGTCAGGCAGGCTCCCTCACCTGGATGTCTGGGTGACTGTGATTCAGCAGTGTTCATATAACCTTGAGTAAGGCCTGTCCGCATGTGTAGAATTAAGCTCCGTTATATAACCAGAAGGTCAGTATTGGCACCTTGCTGGCTTTGTGTTCATTTAGTACATAAGGGAGTCAGGACTTCCCGCTGGTGAGTGGATCACCGCACCCCGGAATAAAGGCACACCTTTAAATGTCAGTCACACCTACGGGTCTGCGTATTTTCTTCTGACTGCCCAAATCCCATGTTATCCTGCCTGAGCTTAAATGCTTGCAGGATATGAAGATATAATGTAGAGCATATGACTATTACTGTATTGTATATTTTAAAGTTGCCAAGAGAGTAAACCTTAAAACTCCTCATCACAATAAAAAATATTTTGTAACTACGAATGGTGATGGAAGTTAACTAGACTTACTGTGATCGCTTTGCAATGTATAAAAACATCAAATCATTATGTCATAAACTTGAAATTAATACAATATTATATGTAAATATTACATCAATAAAAATATTAAATAAAGAAAAACATGTTTTAACCCTCACTCAGGAGCATGCTTATTGATTTTAGAGACAGGGGGAAAGAGGGAGAAAGAAAGGGAGAGAAACATTGATGGGAGAGAGGAATATCAATCGGTTGCCTATCGTATGTGCCCTAACTGGGGACTGAATCCACAACCTAGGCATGTGCCCTGACCAGGAAGCAAACCCTCGACTTTTCAGATTACAGATGATGCTCCAACCAACTGAGCAACACCAGCCAGGGCTCACATATTTCTTTTTTGAAGTTCTTCTGGTAAGACTTCCATAATAAAGGGATTACATTGTCTCTAGGCCCAAGAACACATTTATTTGCTCTTTGCAACCTACTAGAAAGCAAGATATAAATTTATTGAGAGATTACAGTTTGGTCAGAGGATAAGGCCAGGATTGAAGTATTGGATTTTATAAATGTGTTTTATAAGTATAAATTCTCTCAATTCCACCTCCCAGGATCATGTGTTGATCCACCCAGCCAGCTGAACAAGTGTAAGTGAAGAGCAATCTTCAATGATCATATGGAAGAATTTTTCCTTTCTATGCATTTTCTAGTAGTGTAGTGACAGGGCAATATTCACTTTAGATAAAATTCTATGCTTTATACTGGAAAGAGCGAGGTCATTCACAGTAACTGTGGAATAAAAGAACACTTTTCCCATCCAAAAGAAATAAGGATGGCTGATTCAGGCACTCTGTTGGACAGTTTTCTGTCTTTATCTGAGGGAAACATTAACTAATCTGAAGGTGACAGAGAATGAGGAGAGGTTGGCTGAGGAGTTAAAGACATCAAATGAAAATGACCTAAAATTTAACATTGTCTGAATTTCAACTGGAAGTATTAAAGTACACTTACCAACAAGCCAGGTTCTTCTCACTATTTAAATTAACCTTGCATAAAATTAGGTACTTGGACAGATATTTGACCAATGCATGTAAATAAATCTTATGGTACCTATACGACCATCCTAACAATGACCTATACATAGAAAGTACCTTTGTCCTTTTTCCTGAGTCAACTTCTACCTTTAAGATGGATTCAAAAAATAAATAAGAAAACAAATACATAATCCCATCACCTTATTTAGTATTTGATATACTTGTAATATTTGCTGTATTACTGGTTAAATATCTAGGTAAAGACTGACATTTTTCCATAAATTAAATGAAGTGATGATCTTTTCTTGTTGTGCCAATAAAGTCTATTTAATCTGCTTACATCTAAGTTCAAGACTTACCCAAGATTATAAAGTACAGCATAGGAAATATAGTCAGTAATATAAAACTATGTATGGTGTCGGGGGAAACCAAATTTATGGGGAGGCCCCTTTGTAAGACACATAAATGTCTAATGACTCTGCTGTACACCTGAAACTAATATAATATTGAATGTCAACTGTAATTGAAAAGTAAAAATAGAAATAAAAATACATTAAAAAGTTTTGAAGTTAAGGACATGTTTGCAACACTTTTGTTAATATATAATGCAATTAAATGAACTAGAGTCAGAAAAATATTAAACTTTTTGATAACTATACATTTCTGGTGCTAAAAATCATCAACATTAATGCATATAAAAGTTGGAGAATTTTTCTCGAGGTTGTGGGTTTTCATCATCTCTCCTGTTATGACACACTTTCCTGATTTTTCCCTTAATTTATCATTATTGTCCCTGGAAATTCCTCCTCTCTACACACAAATCACGTCCTAATTATAAATAAAATGGGAAGGTTCATTAACATTTTCTACTCTCTAGAAATACCAAGCACAAAATAGTTCTGTTGAATTCATTTCAGATAGTAAGTTCTATGTCAATTTCTAGGGTCTCAGGGAGCCCACTGTGCTTAAGCAAACAGTGGTGGAATGGGCTGGGAGAGAATTTGGGGACATATAGCAGGGGAAGTGGAGGCGAGGGAGTGGGGAGTTTCAGCCGAGGAGAAATCTGTACTGAAGCCAGGGCAGGAGAGGGGGCCTGGTGTACGGGAGTAGAAAATGGCTCAGGGTGACCAACTGGATTTGGTGTTCTAGGGGTTACTGACAAAATTTGTGCTGGAGAAATAAACAGGGCCCAGCCATGAAAGTTCCTTCTAAACCAAGTGAAGGAATTTGTACTGGTCCCCGAGAACACTGGGGAGAACCACGTTCTGCTGTCAGACACAACCGAGCACCGATTTCTGGGCCTTGCTTTTTACCAGGTGCCTAGGAGCAGCTCATTTACCTGCCCGGAAATGCAGTTTCCTCAGGTACAAGGCAAAGTTCAGGATTCCTGGGACAGCTGGTCAAGGTGAGGGGAGGATTTTAAGCAGCCAATGACATGGTACAATATTTACAATTTAAGAAAAATCACTCTAGCAATGCAAATTCAAAATCTGCTTCAGTCTGATCCTGCTCTGAGGGCTGATGAAGTTCTCAAATCAAGGCCATTTTTATTGAATGGAGATAATATCACTATACTAGAAAGCACTGTCATTAGATTATGGCTATGAATCAAGCAAACGAAACTCATCTTGGTCCCTCTGGTATTTTGAATTATCTTCAAAATAAGATACAGAACCTGCACATGACAAGTCTAGTAGGGCTGGCACAAAAATAAAAGGATGATTACAACACTAGGGGATTGAAATAGAGCTATGAACAGAGACCTGAGGGAGCAAGGAGGAGAGTAGATTGACTTCTCATGGGAAAAGTAAAGGAAGAAGTTCCATTTGAGCATTCACTGAGTAGGAACAGGAAGAACATAGCATGTAATACATTCAGATAATAGAGAAGATTTTTGCATAATCAGACAGGACGTGCTGAAGACACTGAGGCTGAGAGGGGACCTCAGAGTTAAGCTTAGTAAATGAAATGCTGAGGTCAACTGAGTTGCTGGGCTTGATTTTGTTGCCAGCAGGAAGCCTGAAGGGAAAATTCTTTATGAAGAAGGGTGACTAAATGTAATACTGGAAGAATTCCACTGTAGAGGTGGGTGGAGCTACCTTTCTTCCACCCAAGACCATAAAACATTTTCTGCGGTGAAAAATGTTATAAAACTTTAAAATTACATAACACGTCCAGCAGCACATAAATAAAGATTTGGCGAATTCTGAATGTCATTCCAGGAAATAAATTTATTGATATTTCTAAACTGCCCTGCCCTCCTTTTCCTGTCCCATCCAAAATAAAGTGTCTGGTGTAAACCTAGACACTGTCATATACTCATTATTGTTATTTGTGTCCTCAAAGTTTCATTCCCTTATATTTAAATATATACTCAGTTTAGTTCACTTTCACAGCAAATATAGAAAGTTGCAGTGAATCTGTGAATATAAACCATAAACCTAAATTATAATACAGATGTGTAAATAAAACTGCAGGTGATCTACAGCTAAAGATAGTCAATGGTTTGGAAGAGGTGGTTGTTAGGAAAACAACAGATTTATTTAAAGCCTTCAGGAGTGAGCCAGTTTTCTTCTCTGCTCTTTGTCCACTTTGTTTGGAAGTAGGCTGGCAATGCCATAATTTTCTCTTCTTTTCACAAACACAGCCTTTGCTTTGACATCGCCTCCTCACTCCTTCCTTGATTCACATTTTCCAGGCATTTCCTGCCAAGCCACATTTACTCATTTTCTTCATAGGAGAAGACGGCCAGCCATCCCCTGAGCTGCCTTGCAGTAAGTCTTTTTTAGGCCCTATAACAGTTCTTTTGAGCAACTTTTTCTTTGAACTGCATTAGAGCAACTCAAAGACTCTAGAGTTCTGGCACAATGCGCAGGGCAGAATATTACTTATGTAATAAATCAAACTGACAGTAAGGTACCAACTGTTACTGGCATGGGATTGATAGGAAATATAATAACATTGGAAAATGTTTCCTCCGTTATTTTTTCATCAATATGTACTTAAAAATTTCTACTGAAAACTAAAGGTTTAGAAAAAATTAATTTGTAATATATTTGGGCTAAATATTTCACAGGATCTATGTTTCTTCTGAATGATAGATGGCGTGTTTTGGGAGGTAAAGTAATGATAACCTCAGCATTAAATTAGGAAACTGAGGAAAAATGAATGTGCCTGGCTCAGCTTCTAATTTACTATAGAGTATGAACTCGAGATTGTGGAGGACTGTAACTCTTTATCAAGGAATGATTTATGATGGCACTACTTTCACAAATGATAAATCCCAGGCTAGGGACAGAATCTGGTAGGTGCCGAACCGTTTGTTCAGTGTCTGTTCCTGTCAGGGAGCTTGTGGCTCAGGCTGCATGGGTTTCAGGACAGCTCGCCCAGTTCAGGCTTTTACTCTCACTGCCAAGGGCTCAGTGAAATGGGGTCTTTGGTGTTGAGGTTCCTGTGGCACTGTACCCAGGGGTCATCCCAGGAACCTTGGGCAAGAGACCCCCAGTTAGAAGGAAAAGAGGAAGATATTTCCAGCTTATTAAAGCCTCTCCTGGGGACTAAACTGGTGGTAAAACCAAACATTTTAGTACCCAGGGCAGGAAAAGAGCAATGCTTATCGAATACAAACAAATAACATCCAAGTAGCATATGCCATATGCCATCTTCTGTTTCCTATTATAATGGCACCGTTTCAAATTAGAACCCTAAAAATTACTCCCCAACTTTCCCATTTTATCAATTTCATCATCCCTTGGCCTACCAATTCTGACTCCTAGTGTGATCCATTATTTCACAATTATCTCACCAGAGATTCAGTTTATTGCCTTAACCTTTCTCCATGCCTGTCCTTTTCAACTCATCATCCTGACTGCCACCATAGTTACGATTCTTAAATAATAATAATGTTTACATTTGTTGACTAATACCACTTGGTATACCATACTATGGAGCTTGAATTGTCTTTAAAATACAATGAAAATTCATTAAATGGGTTAGCAAGGAGTGACATGATCTGATATGTTTAAAATAGTCCCTCTAGGTGCAGTGTGGGAAATAGATGTGAGAGGCCCAAGAGGAGACACAGACTAGCTCAAAGCCACTGCAGTGACTAAATGAGAGAAGGTTGCAGTGAGATGGACAGAAGTAGACAGATTGGCAATAGAACATCAAAGTGAAATGTTAAATCAGAGACAAAATAGTACCAGTAAATATTTTATGACTGATTGATGAAAGAAGGCATCTGCTTAACCTGCAAAATTTCTGGACACAGAAAATATCAGTTAAAAAAGATAATTTTCACATCCACTTATTGTGTTAAGTATACATCTTAAGTTACCATAGTTGACTTCTTTTGTCATTATCTCCTCTTTAGCTACAGCATTTGTGAGACAAATGTGGTCCAAAGAATGCTGCAGAAATGCAAGTGGGTTTGAATTTCAGAGAAAATTCACTGTGGAAATACAGAGCATGTCAGGATCTGGAAAAACACCTGCAGTAACCTACTTGAAAAACTGCTATTTTTGCTCCTTCTTCACCATACTGGAGGAGATATCCACATATGGAATGTCTGATGATCAGACAGAAAAATGTTTCATTGTCCATGGAGCAGCCAAAAGTCCATTTGACCTCTTGTTAACAAACCAAGCTGTAGCTTCAGAGCTCCTCAGAGAACTGTGCCTCAACACACATCCCTTATCACCGAGGTCAGCAGGAGTCCTCTGGGCCAGTGGGTGCCATCTTTTTCGTACACAGCCCTTTTCAAATGCAGTCACTCTGGAGCCATTGCTTGTCTAATTATCTGTCCCCTTGCCTCATGAGATCTCACTGAAAGTGAGCAATTCCATCTCTGTTACATTCAAATATTAATTTTTCTCTCAAAGTCTCTCGATGGTAGTAACGGACATAGCTTTCAATGAATCATGCTTTTTCCCCCACCCATTTATTCCATTTTTCCCATTTCATTTCATCACAGGTGCCTCTCTTCCTGTTTTCACATGTCCAAGCTACCACCACGGTCTTATTGTTGATAACTCACTTAGAGATCATTTATTTTTATTTAATCAATGATGATGTATTAAGCACCTCTGCTACAAGAGTTCTTGTGGAGAATTCAGTTTTCTAGGCCACAATTTCTACTTTTAAGGAGCAGGAAGGCTACAGTTCCAAGAAAACCATAATGAAAAGATTAGTTCATGGTGCCACAGAGCATACACTCCCCCAGGAGCACACAATGAGGGGATATCTGTGGGGAGCTGGCCTTTCAAGGTGGAATTTGAGCTGGGCCATGAAGAACTGGGATACACAGAGAACTATGGGAGGAAATGGATGTGAGACATAATGGGCATGGAAGACTATGAACCAACCCCATATGTTTTACTGAATCTACTGGGCCTATTAAAAGGCATATTTCTTCAGTTAGCTATGCATTTTACAGTCAGGTTTTATACCCTGGTCCCTTGAGAGGAACTTGGTGTAGAAAGTTTCACAGGCAGGGTGGTCATTCAAATTGGAGCACTTGCCTTCTCACCAGCCCTGCTGCTTATATAAACATTTCATCAGGAATTTTCATCAGTTCACATATTCCTTGAGGCTCTCTAGACATACAAAACAATGCTGCCAAGAGGATGTTAAGACTCTTAAACGCTGGTGCCAAAATAAACTTTTATGAGCCCTCTCGCTCCGTGAACACAGTCTGGCATCTCAATTTTGTGAAAGAGTCCGCAGGAGGAGATTCACTCCCACTGCACAGCACTGCACAGCAGAGGACTATGCTGCCCTGCACTGTGTGCTCCTTCGTTGTGGTGAAGATGGAGCTGAGCACAGAGCTGAACTGAGAGGAGGGGGCCGTGTGAACCAGCTGGGGAAACCAGTAGGATCCTGCAGCCTTGAAGAGTTATATGTCAGCTTGGGAAATTTTATTTTCCTTTGTTCTAAAACTTGAGTAATTGTTATATGGCCACTTTTTCTTGAAAGATTTAAGAGCTGGGCTTTCATAATCATGTTTGTTTTGACCTGCAACAACAGAGGTGAGCAGCTATTTAGGCCTTTGAACCCCAAATATGACACTCAGGATTCTTTTATACATTTGGTAATACATTGCTGAACTTATTCCCATACCTATGTCATGGTGACTTTTCATGATGGTGATTACTACGTAGTTACAAGATACTTTTCATCATTCCCTTCACAAACAAAGCAAAACAACAATGATATCCACATTCAGTGTTTTTCCTGTTTCGTTGCTTCTTATTCTTACAAAAGTAACCCTTAAACGGTTACCTTAAAGTTAATTTTGCATTTAGCTCATTAGAGTCTATGAGGCAGAAAGAATAGGGTTTGCTCTTTAAAATAAAGAGTAAACCTTCCGTTTATTTCTCTAGCCCTATAACTTCTTTGTATTCTTAATTTAGCCAATGCACAGCTCAGATGTTCAGCAAATTTGTGTTAAATAAATAAGTGGATCAATGACTAAAATATGGGGAAAGTATTTTCCCGTGCCCTGCTAAAGATCCTTAGAGTTCTAGAGAAGAGGATCAGTATTTCATTTCATGATTCCCTTAGACATTATTTTCTACCTATTCAGTTTTACATAACTGTACTGATAAGTCACTGGCATAGTCTTACATTCCCTCTCTCAGGAATAGTGCCTGCGGTTACATTCTAGGTGAATGTTTATTGAATGGATGAGTAGATGAAATAACTGGGCAATGCCTAACTCTTTGTGTGACCTCACATAAGATTTAAATATTCTAGGCCAAATGACTATTTTTCACAGAGGATTCTTTTTGGAGCCTAATTATAATTGTGGGGCACTGAGAATAAATGTACCGTCTTGAGACAATCTACCTGAACAATAAACACACCAGGACAAAGATTTCCATTTCATAAAGGTGAACTAGAGGCCATTTTTCATTTATGTGATTATTTAAATGTTTAAAGTAAGCTATAATTTTTGTATAGTTTTGCAAAACTGCCCTTCATTTTCTAAGGATTGATTGTCTCTGCTATGTTGTCCAGTTGTTTTACCAAATTTTGTGACATTGGACAAATCACTGAAAACTTGTGAATCTTAGTTTTCTTGTCCCTCAATGAACTAAGTTATTCTTCATTGGAATGGACCTCTTGGGGAAGCTTTGGCTACTCCGTGGCTTAAGGGAGCTGGGCTTAGTGTCAGTCATCTTAAATTTCAAGACTCTTAAGGAAAATTGTTTTTCATCAGTCAAACCTTCAAGGCCCACCATTCACAATCTTCCTTATTGCACTCAAACTTTTTTAGAATTAGCAGAAAAATTCTTAATAATTCAGTTTGTTTCCACAGCATTTCACCTGGACAGAGAGAGTAATTGGCACTGGGGAGGACTAATCTTAGTCCTCACTGACTAAGGCAATGGGCATCTGGGTCTGTGAATAATCCGGTGCAGTAACTTTAATAGTTCTCAAAAAGACCATAAATCCTTTGCAGAAATGGCCACACCTGTGTTTTAGAAATACAGGGGTTTTTTTTAAGTCATTTTATTAAAAAAAAAACACAAAGAATTATAGCTATTTTTATATATTTCTGTTTTTATAATTATTCTATGCAGGTATTAGGAATAAAGATATAATGTAGCAGTGTTTTCTATCTTTTGTCCATGTAATTTAAAATATATGTGGTTTTCTACCCAAAAGTTTGATTTTATGAGTATGGTTGAATAATCAGCTTAAAATCAAATTACCTACGATGTTATGATGTATACTTGTTAACATGTCTATCTCCCCAATAGACTAAAAATGTCTCAAGGTCAAGGACTATATGATATTCACTTTATTTCCTGAAACTAAACTGCTTGACAGAGTAGGCACCCAGTAGATATTTCTTAAAATTAAATAAAATAATAAAATTGGACAGCAAAGCTAGGGACTTCATGGACACCTACACAGTAATTTTTGAAGCAGAATAAGTAAGAAAATAAGACAAATTTACATAAAGTTCATAAAATAAAAATTTTAAAAGAGGTTCTGTATTAAGAGCATAAAACATCCAAGTAAACTGAAAAGCTTTCTAACACTGTAGAAATCTGCTTCTCACACCAGTTTATGTTGACATTGCGGTGGTATTTTTGGTTACAAGAAGGCTTCATTTACTGACCACTAGTCATGGTTACTCCCAAATCTGTCCCATTTATAACTGATTTACTTATCCAGATAGAAGCTAATCAATTAATATGGAAATATAAATAATTCCACTTTTAAATGAGCTATACATTGGATTAGCCCTATAATTTAATTTAGACAGGAAAAATAGCTTAATCTGGCATCTGTGGGAATGTTTTTAATTAACACGCTTTACATTATTTGGAGAGTTTGGCAAATAAACTCAGCAGGTATGACAGAACCAGCCCTACTCCAGTGACAGCCTGGGTCATTGTGTGAAGACTTTTGGCACTGTACCTGGTAGCAGCCAGGTGTTCTACTGGCTTCTCACAGCAGCCTGTGGAGATGTTGCCTCTTACCTGGGAGCAGCTCAGCCAAGATGACAGACAGTAAATACTCATGGCAGGAGAATGTAGCTTGGGCTTGAAAACTTCATCAACATAACCAGATGATAACATCTATTTGGAGTGATGCAGTTTATATCTCTTTTTATACCTCTTATACTGGAGCAGTTACAAGTTATTTTGCTATGAATATGCGCACTTTTTTTGCCAATTTTTAGCGAAAAACAAGGATGCACATTATACATGGGTATGATCATTACATACCATGGGTATAATAGTTGGTATAGTAATCCCATGTATAATGCGCACAAAAACGTGAGTGTGCATTAAACATGGCAAAACACAGTATTCAATAACACCTTCTCTTTTACTCCCGAAAATGTTCCAATTTGCATCATAAATCACATGGTTCCTCTAACTATAGGTTCAGATTTTTCTGTCTGCAGCATCTTTTAGACTGTCTCGGGGAAATTTCCACCCTTTGAGGAATCACCTCGGCTCTAACGTTTATAATTACTACCATTTCCAATGCTGGTGTATAACCTGAGCTTGGCCAACCAGAGTTCCTTTCTGAGGTTTCCATTTTGAATTGAACAATCTGATAAAAGGGGCTCCTGAGGAATACTTTTGCTGCTGGAGCACCAGCTTTTAGAGGCTAGGACTGCAAAGTTACCTTATGGGATGATGGTAACTACAGCAGTTGTAAGAACCAGTAGAGCACGGCTGTGGGAGTTTCCTCCTTGGGCCGGTACTGCAAACTTCAGACACAGTCTTGGTAGCTTAACCTCAAGGATACTCTCCTGTCTCCATCATAACTTCATGTGCTATTCAATATCTTTTAATAAACTCTTTTTTATGCTTTGTTAGCTTATAAACTGAGGAGCTCAACCGAGATATAAGCAAGTTTGAAAATTTGAGCTTATAGGATATCTCATGGGAACACTTTAACTGCAAGATACACGAGCAAATGGAGCACTTTGTGTATTGAGTGTTCTAGACCAACTCTCTTTTGAAGAACATTATTCTTCATAAAAAAAGAGCTTCTCATCTGTTATAAAGGTGGCTTTGAATATGTACAAACCATAGATATTTATTCAAAGTTATGGATTGTTTTTTTTAATGATGTTGAGGTCAAGTGATCAACTTCCTCCTTACATGTCAAATGGAAAGAAAGGTGGTTGGACGTCAAGTCTGGCATTTTTTTATCTTATGTTTTCTTTACTACATTTTCAGAGACACTTAGTACTCTGTAATGCCCACTGTGACAATCAACCAGATGGCCTCATTTTCAATAGTGTGACTTGAAAAGTGTTTAATTAGCTTCTTCCTGTTGCAGACTCACTCTCACTTGGATGCACTCATTTTAGAAACTAACCAGAAGCAGATTACGAAGGCTAGTTGAAATGTGCTGTTACATAATTTGGAGAGATTCTTCAAAGATCTCATGTGCCATCCAACTACTAAGAGATGTGGTCCATTTTAAAGAGGTGCAGTATGACACTGAAAATTATCTTTGTGCTCAGATTAAGAACTCCAAGTAGATCCTTTGGCATAGTCATTTTCCTGGGTGCTACTAATTGTCATTTTAAATTAGTACAAGTCAGCATCTATTTGAACAAAATCCTTCAAACTACTATTCCATTCTTGGTTATGCATTGACACTTTCTTTAACTATAATATTTAAGAAAGTTTATCATAATGAATAATTAAAGGTTTCAAAGCCAATAGAACAGCTCACAAGAAACTTGCTAGACTAAAAGGACAGTGACATTCCCAGCAAAAGCACCGAGGTGGATCTGGGACTCAGAAATGTCTAGAAGGTTCATATATTGCTTTAACCTTGAGCTACACATTCATGACTGAACCACAGCTCTCAGCTTTGTGTACATAGCTGTCATTACCTCTCGGGCATCATATTCTGAGGACATCTAATGTCCTCACAAGTATGCAAGATTCACAAGTATATATACACAAGTGTACAGGCAGGAGTTTTTGCTTAGTGAATTGGGTCCTTTTGCATAAACAAAAGCAGTATGTGATTTCTGTAGCTTTAGCAAGAGCTATAGTGGCAGAGGGGCTTTGCAAGAGCTAGAAAGGCTGTTGATAATTTCCATGATTACTAAGAACAGTTAAAGGCTCTTACTTTCTTCTACAACTGGTATCAAACAACCCCAATTCCCATGTTTGTGCCTTGCGATAAATTGGTCAACTTATAGAGGAAAGCTTTAGGCACTCACATAAGGTTGGCTCATTTGTCTTTTTCATTTTTCTCCTTTTTCGCATTACTCTACTCTACCCATTACCCACTATATCATTTTCACAGTCACCAAAACCTCACTCATTTTGAGTATCTCTATTGAAAAATTCTTCATACTCTTTAAAACACCCGACTAGGAGATCTTCCCTCATGAGCAAACACTATTTACACGCCAGAGAATGTGTGTTTTTTCATTACATCATTACATCATTACATCATCATTGTAACAACCCCATAAGGTAGGTATTGTTCTTAACATATCCATTCTATTTTATAGATGAGGACATCAGGGCTTGAAGAAGTTAATGGACTTTTCAATGGCTACCTATTAAGGAAATGGTGTAGCTACAATTTAAGCAAACACTCATACAGTACCCAAGACAATAACAGAATGCTTCATCTGTGCTCAGTTAATAATGAATGAATTAAATGCCATTAACCAGAAAGCCAGAGCACTGGAAGAAACTTTAGTAATTAGCTAGACCTTTCATCTCTCCTGGTTTAGAGCCACATATAAAAAGGTAGAACTTGCAGAAAATGCCTCCTACTATCTTTGATAGGTGAAAATGTCTTTCTCTTAATATTTCTACCTTGTGTATGCTTTTTTTCAAATCCAGTTTAAAAAAATAAATTAAAAATTATTTCTACTTATATGAAGGCTTGGAACATCACCAAAATATCCAGAATGCTTTTATAAATGTTGGATTAAATTTTTATAAATTTATAAATTTTTAAACTGCATGTTTGGAAAAAATAAAGAAAAGAAAGTTAAGAAAAAAGGTGGTTTTTTTTTTTGTTTAGTGATTAGGGATTATACCAAGGGAAAAAAATCTCATTACTTAATATTTAATTTTCAGTGTACATAACTGGGCTTTTAAAACTCTTAGGATGTTTCTGCTCAATAATGCGACAGCTCAGGGCTTTAGAAGCAAATAGTTTAAAGGATGAAACTTTCCTCCCACAGGATTTTCTTTCTGAGTTGGTAGTTCAACTGCCATAGAAAAACAGTTTTCACTTCCCTGAAACTCACTTCTATTATAGTTACCTTTTTCTTTTTCTTTCTTCTATGCAACTAGAAACACTTAGAATAAAGTTTTTTTTTCTAAAAGTAATCCTTGGGTACTTAACTATTATAGTTGTTGATACCCCCACCTTAATTACATTCTGAAACAGTACTTCTTTCTGTTGACTCACTTTTTTTTGGAAATGATGAGGATAGGTAAATGCCAAAGGAAAAAAAGAGGTTAGAAGAGTGTCTCTAAAGTTCACAAAAATATGTGGCTGAGGTTTAGAGATTTTTCTGGAACTGAAATTTTTATAGTACAGTCAGAAGGTCTTCCAGGTAAAATAAATGCTCTGTAAAAAAGCAAAAACAAAAACACCTTGTCCGAGCTTTTTTTAAACATTAACCTCTATGGGTCCTGTCTTTTCATACTCTCCTCCTGCTTGCTTCAAATGAGAGAGGACAAGGTGCAGAAAACAGGAAAACTTCCCAAATCCTTTGTTTTCCTAATGTGCTTTCTCTGCAAGACGAGAACATAAATTTTTTTTTTAAAGCAGGGTGTTTAAATTAAATTTGATAATTCCTGTTAACAGTTACCAGCTTAACATGCTCCAAGACAGAAAGAGATGTTACCAAGACTTTTATGTACACCATGGAAGTATGTTTCTTGCAGTAGAGGCATGGAAAACACTTTCTCTGGAATAAACAATGGAACAATGGAACACCTGCAATATAGTGAGATGAAGAGAATACTTAATTCATCCAAACTGTTATGCTCTGAAAGATATACTGAAAACATCTAAGATGAAGTTTATTTTTTTCTTACCTAAGTAGAATTTTTCTCTGGTGAGAAAATACCTTTCCAAAAACAAAATGCTTAAACTTAGACCTTATTTTAAAAATAGTTTTCTATTTTTGTTTTAAATGTTCGAACATTGGTGAACACATCATATTAATCTTAAATTTCACAGATTTTTCTGAGAGGAAAGTCTTTCTTTAGAAGACCTTCATTAATGGAAACCATAGAAATTCATTTTTCTGAGACTGTATTCATTCTCTGGAGACCATAATTTTTTTCCAAAAGTTTCTATCACTTTTTCTGGTCATTTGAATAAAATTCATTGCAAAGTCATGGGCTTCTTTCATTCAGAAGCAATAATACCAAAGTTGGTTTAATGAATTATGTTAATATATGATATTTTATTATTAATCCAGTAAAAAAAGTTGTTCTGATAGTTGATTTGCATCAGTGAAACTTACATATTTTTTGCACAGTAAATTGAGATTTAATAGATTTCTGACTCAAGTTACTATAATGAGGAAATATAATTTCACCTTATATAAGACAACAATTGTATGCCCAAGTGATTTTCTCTGAATTAACAGTTACTTGAGGGGGGAAGGGGTAAACAATATAATGTGGGGTGCTGCAAAGTATCCTTTGAATTAGGCTTGATAAGAATGAAAAAATATTGCTTAATACAAGGGAAAACAGATTAAAACAATTTATATAAACCAAATAACTTTACCTCATGTTTCTCCTTGCTGCCACATCCTCTCAGAATATTACGCTCTTAAAATACTGACCAGCCAGTCAGCTTGACCACTAGACAAATGCCACATCAGGAGTTTATGTGGATAATAGAAAAGGTGTGGTTGTTTTTATGAATGATGATGAGATGTATTCTCACCTCCTAAACATAGTAGTGAAGAGTGGCATGTGTAGTCATATGATGACTAATAAGCAGAATTTCTTCATTGGTTCTAACAGTGTCAGGATTACCATCTGTATTGGCTCCTCCTGGAAAGTCCTTGTGGCAATAGAATTTTCTAGACTGAAAAATGTTATCACCTCTGTGGCTATTCCTTGTAGACATCTGAGTTTCCATCTGTTATTTTCTCTCATTTTCAAGAATTTGTTTTAAAGTTGTTCCAATATATTCTGGATTGCAATGTTTTTGATAAAAAGTCAGGGATAATTTTTCTTTTTAAACACCTGTATGAAATGTTTAAGATTTTAATCTTGTCATTATATTTCAGCAAATTGATCATAATATGTCTTGGTATGATTTAATTTCTTATTCTAGTTAGTGTTTGTTACATTTCTTGAATTTGTAGATGGGTGTTTTTAACCAAATATGGAAAATCATCAGCCAATGTTTATTTAAATATTTTTATCTGTCTCTTCTATTTCTCTAACTCTTCTTATATTCATATCAAAAGGCTTGGTATTGCGCCATCTATCATTGAGACTGTTCATTTTTTAAAAGCTATTTTTCTGTGCTTCCATTTGGAAAGTTTAATGTCTTTTTTTATAAATTTATTGACTTTGTGTTTCATCTCTTGTTAAATTCATTTAATAAATTTTAATTTCAGGTATTATAATTTTAAGCTTTAGATGCTTCATTTGGTCCTTTTTATATTTTTAATTTTTCAACTCATTGTGTTTATAATCTCATTTAAATTCTCAAATATATTAATAATGTCTGTTTTAAACTTCTTGTCTATAAAGTTGATTATTTCTGTCAATTATGGGTCTGTTTCTATTGACAGCTTTTTTCTTTTGATGATGGGTCACATTTTTCTCCGTCTTTACATGACTGCTAGTATTTGATTAGTTGCTGAACAATGGGAATGTAACATTGCTGAGTATCAAGATTATGTTGCTTTTCTTGAAGTACTGTTGGGCTTTCCTTCTGCAAGTAGTTAATTTATATGCGAAGAAAATAGTTTCAAAATCAGTTTTAAGTTTTGTTTAGGTGGGTTTAGAGCAGATTTTAACCTTGCACTAGTTTATCTTTACTACAAAGATATAACCATTTTTAGGTCTGTAATGAACGTCCTGGTGATTCAAGGAGGTCTCGTCTCTCTTGTTGACTGCAACACCAACATTTCCCCGCCCTGTGCAAGATCTAGGAGTTGTTCAATTTAAAGTTATCCTGCAGGTATTCTTCCTTGGTGGTTATTCTTTGCCTGGTTTTGTTGAATATCACCGCATTCATGTACAGCTTAGTGTTTAGTCAAAGCCTCAAAGAGACAAAAGAACCCCGGACCTCTTTTTTTTTTTTGCATAGATCCCTGATTTCTGGTACTCTCCAAGCAAATTTAACCTGACCCAGCCTCCTCAAATATTTATGCCTGTTCTCTCAGCTTAGCAATTTAGTTGAGCTCATCTTGACTTTCTCCCCTTGCACCATGGTCCGAAAGGTGTTTCCAGGTAGAAATCAGCATTGATTGTCAGCCCCTATCAGTTATATTACTTTCCTCAGGGACGATAATCTTGCATGTCCCTTTTTCTCATGACTGAGCACTACATTTTACATATTTTGTTGAGTTTTCTAGTTCACTACAGAAAGGCAATAGATCTAGAACCAGTTACTTCATCATGGCCAAAATCAGAAATCCAAAATTGAACTTTCTTTAAATTTTATTTCTCCTTTTACTGGAAAGTAAGATTCATGGCAACAGAAACTACTTTTTTGTTCAGTCTCAAGTTTCTTAGATAGTGTCAGATATACAACAGGTCCTCAAATATTTGTTGAATGACTGATGAAAAGGAGTTTAATCAGGAAGTATTATTTAAATGCACATAAAATTCCATATGAAGAGTGGCTTAATTAAACAGGAGCATTTGTTTTGCACCTTGTTAGAAGTCTGGAGGTACATAATTCCTGGCTTTAGTTCAACTGCAGAGCATGAAAGACACAGTCTCTGTCTTGCCACTATATCCTAAGAGGTTTTTCTCTACTCATAATGCCTGTAACTTCATGGTTACAGGAAAACTGCCTTGTTACTTAGTATCAGTGAAGAATATGTACTGAGTTAATATAGTATATTTAACCTCTAGCCTTCGAGGCAGGTGGGCAAGAGAATTTCTAGTTTTGGAAGCTTCTGTCAGGGAGATGAGCAAGAAGAAAATTTGGAAGTCAATATGAAAATAGGCAACCAAAAATGTCTGCCCCAGTTATGCTGTTGAATTTGAGGCTCAGATTTCATGTCAATAAAATATATCTCTGCCTGATTGTATTTTCATAAGGATAAAATTAATATTGTATATAAATACCTTATACAGTGTCTGGGTCATTGAAGCAACTATGTCTTCTCTGAAGAAAAAATACTAGATATTTTCTCATTTTTACCAAGTTCAAACTTCTTAGGATGACAATTGAGGCCTTCTTTAATCTGGTGCCAATCTGTTTTTCTCTCTTATCTCTGTTTTACCCTGATTCACGCGGTAAACATCCATGTCTGAATAGCCCACCACCGTGCCTCTTGTGGGCCTCCACTGCTTCCTGTAGATCAGATCCCATTCCAGACCCAGGGCCAAGGCTATGCCCTCCTCGTTGCCTCCTCCACCATTGCCTCTAGTCAGGATGACTGTCTATATTCCCTGTTGACCCATATATTACATCATTGCTTTGTTTAAGGAGCAGTCTGAAATTTCTTCAACTTAACCTCACAACTGTCAGATCTTATCATCAGAATTTAAATTCGTTGGGCAGGAATAGTCCCTAGCCACAGGGCCCAGAACACAATAGAGGGACAGGATATTTTTAGACATATTGTTGAATTGGAGCTGGGCTTCAGAAATGCTCACATTTCCCACCTAAATGTTGCCAGTCTCTGTGCCTTGAAGTCCTTCTAAATATATACTGCTAGACAATTAAAAGCTGTTTTCCCTGAGTCTCATTTCAGATTGACATTCTGGCAGGGCTCTGACCAGAATATCCTCTGGACCACATCATTCTCTGTAATGTGTGACAATTCGATTGATTCCCACGGGAGATGAATCCCTGGGGTCAAGAACAGCAGAGATGTCAGTTCTGGAAAAAAATTCAGTTAAAAGCACCTTATTTTTTGTTTGAGGGCACACGTGGCCTTTTGAGTTAGCATAGGCTATGATCTACAAGAATTACTACAAACCTGTAACTAGGAAGGAATTCTGCCAAGTTAGTACTTCTTGGGAAAATTAAATTTGTACATCTGTGATTAAATGTAAACAGGAGGAAAACATTGTTATGCTGACTCAGAAGTAAGTTGGTTTAAAAAATAAAACCAATCCACTAACTCTTCTTTAAATTAAAAGCCTAAACATAGGTAATTGGCAGTCCATCTTTAGCACTGTCTTTTAGAATTCAAACATTGAAAATGATCTATAATATTTTTGTACACTTTAAAAAAAAGCCATGCTACTTCAACATCTTAAAATTTTTTTTTTCAAATCATAACAAAAGCTTTTCTTTACATGTATTTGATTCATCAAGAAAGACATTGCTATTCTTTAAAAGTTTTGGTCTAAGAATTTCTTAGTTGTAAGAATACATAACTGTGCCCGAAATGTTTTCAAATCCATAGGTTCTTTTATTTAATTAAAAGTTTTGGTAAATATTTTCTGTATTTCATTGCTACTTTGAAAGAACTTATATGCTTTATACAGCAAAATGAACATTTTAAAACAGCTAAAATATATCAATTCTCAGGAAATTTATATTGAGTTTATAAAACACTTTACTTTGATAAAGAAAAAAGAAGTAATTTTTTATAAAGATAACACCTCAGAATGTTTCTAGACTTCTAAGGTATTTAGACTGTGAAACATTGGATATTGATCATATTTCTTTTATGTTCTTCACAGATCCCAGACAAAATTATAGGAGGTTAATATAATAAGATTTTTGTTATTTCAATCTGATCTAATAAAAAAAAGAACTAAATAATATTTATTGTTCTTTGGGACATTACAAATTTACATAAACAATAAAAGAAAAGAAAGGATGATCAGGAATAAATGCTTATTTCTTATTTGAATCTATGGATAATTTGTTTTCAGCAGGTATATTTGAATATTGACTGTTAGGTTTTAGGAGCAAATAATTCCTAATATACTTATTTATGCAGGGACTCAATGCAATGGATAGTTTACATCCATTAAATTATTGATTCTGAATGAGAGTAGAGGTTATGGAAAAATTTTAGCTATAACAGTGGAAAACTACCATCAGGGTCCTATTATTATGTCTGAGTCCACCCAAGTTCATATCCAGGAGTCAGGATTCAGTCTGCTTCACTAAAAATTTATCACTTCTGCACTGCATTTTTATAAGAAAAAAGAAAAGCTCGGGAGCAAGAAATCAAAGAAGAAAACCCGGCAGGAAGAAAGGAAGGAAAGGAAGGATGAAGGAGCCAAGACTTTTTTCTTTCTCACAGTATTTTTAAGTGCCAATTTAAAATATTGTTTTTAGATCATCTATGAGCTAGAGTTGGTTGGGACTATATTAGATCTGTGTACAGATTTGGATGCAGATTTTTTATTCTTATTATTTTTGGACATTACCCTGTACTTAACCTGGATAAAACAGGATGGGAAAAAGTCATTCTCTTTGAAAAGACAGAGTGCATTCTTCTCTTGGGCTCCTTCTCCTTCTCTTTCTTCTCTCTCTCCCCTTTTTCCTCTGGTCAAGTTTATTGCAATGGCATGTGAAAAGCAAATATTTCAGGCAAATTTGAGGAATCAAGCGAGGTTGATGACAATAAAGGTATCAATACAATCATGAAAGAGTTACTGAAATAGAATTACTTATAAATTCCTCTATCACCCCGCAATGTTAAAGAAACTGTTTGATCTCTGACTTTATAAAATAAATTACTCTTCTTTTCAAACCCGTCCTATATCAGAAAATAAAGAAAGAAAAAAGGTAATAATGAGGTTGCATTGTGTATGTTTTAGTTTAAGAAATTGAAAGTAATTTCACAAAATGAATGACTCGTATAATAAAAAGAATTAATAGACCTGCTGACATGGTTTTGGTCTGGGAATTCTTACTCTTTGGTTTATCTATATCCATTCAGACTGGAGATACTGGATTAATGACTAGAATATGTATTAATTAGATTGAAAGTACTCCTGTTTACCTTGACATAGAATTCAGGGTGACATCATTTTTAAGTATAGGGACTTACTCTTTTACTATCCATCTCTTCCTTTATGACTCATGCTTTCAGTGTATTCATAAGATGATCTATAAACTGGGGAATGTATGTATGCAAGGAATTAGCCCTTTGCAATTTGCATTTCATTGTCTTTGAAATAGTCTCCTTTAGAATTGTCATGCCTGAAGAGTACTCGTTTTTCATATACAAAAACTGAGCTCCAGGCTTGCGCAGAGAGTGAGGAGCTGTGGTAAATGGCCCTGCTCCCTCAGGATTTCAGAGGCTGAGCAGAGCCTGGACACCAAGCATGACCACGACTCTCCCACTTGGCCAGACTCAAAGGCTTGGTATGCATATATCTTTGTGCTTCACTCTTCACCTTCAGGTGTGGGGTGATGAAAGAGTGTGCTCTGGCTTCTTTCTTCTCACCTCACTTGGTCTGTGGCCCCAGAGCTTGTCAAGAGCCAGCAGGAAAGGTCTTCTTGTTGAGATGCAGAACATGCGTCCACTGAAAGTGGAGAAGCCCCACCATCCCCCCAAATCCTACAGGGAGTCAGGAATGGGGCAGAGCAGGAAATGCTTACTGAAGACTACAGGTTTAAGGTACATTATTACATAGCAAAGGCAAATTAGCAGCCCATGCTTTCCTGAAGGGAGATATCAGAATCTGCATAATTGTGTACATGACTGTGAGAATGTGCAGTGACTTGTGATATAGCTGGGGGTGGAGGGGGAGCTCATATAGTGCTTATGAGAGTTGTGGGGAAGGATAAGCTTCCCAGGTGCCTGAGCGTCACTGGGAACTCTTGCCCTGACTAAAGATGGCAGCTGAAAGAGGATCAAAGACACTGGAGAACTGACAAAGTGGCAGGCACTAATGCACTATAGGAAGAGCTGGATGTTAGATCATGCAGGAAGCTCTGAGCCAAGCATTTAAAATTGGAGCAAGTCTGAAGGTCAGCTTGCCATGAGCTCAGGAAGTCTACCTGGAAGTCTGCCTAAAGAAGATGAAGACAAAGCTAATGGACTACAAGGATCTGCCTGGCCACCTAGAGTCATGAAAGGTGCTTAGAGCTGAACTGTGACCAGGAATGCTGAGCTGAAGAGTCCTGCTTTCCTGAAGGTCGTACAGATAAGTCACTCTCTTGGTATGGGGGCTCTTGATACAGAACTTTGGAGCTCAGTGCAAGCTCTCTCCATCCTGGATTTTGGCATTTGGACATTTTGGGTTTCTGGCTCTGCTCCCCACATGGATGGGAGTGCGTGTGGGACCAGGAGATGCAGGGCTCGCCAGTGGATGAGAGCCCACTCCTGGAGGCAGAGTCCCGTGCAGAGACACTTGCCTCCCTAGACCCCAGCCCCTGGATTTTATAACATGGCACATGGTTTTCTGGACTGCTATATGGAGACTGAGAACAATGCGCCCCAGATCCTGAAGGAGAGAGCTGCTGCCAGAGGATGGTGACTCTGAAACCGACAAGTACACATTCCAGAGAGGATGGAGATCTGTTTGCATAACTAGCTGATGAACAGGTAAGGTTATGGGGAACTTCTGGGCATGGTTTTGGCTTGTCGCCTTTTGGGGAACAAGAGAAGTTCTGGGTCTCATGGAAGAGGACGTCTCTGAGAAGGAATGTTCTCAGCACCCATAAAGTAGAAACCCTGTTAATAAAAACCTGTTTCCTTCAACACAAATTGTTGGGCCATGTTAATCAAAGGCACCAAGTGGCCGAGCCCCAGTTTGCATGGTTACATTCTCAGTGCCTATAGGTGCATGCTGGGATTCTGAAGCAGGAAGAAGCCTGCAAAAGACTGGGTGCCAGTTATAGATGCTGAAGGATCCCCTCCAGCCAGCTCCCAAGCTTCCTCGCAGACTTTTCCTGCTATTTCAGAGAGAATTGTGAGTAATGTTCAAGGCCACGTAGGTCCCAAAGCTAATTGGTCTTTGATGTGTGACTGTGTCAATAGAAGAGAATAATAATGATCAGATAAGAATACCAGTGACATTAGAAATTCCAGGCCAGATAAGCTGATGAAATTGCTCTAAGCTATCAGGAATCAGTGCCAGAGATCATGTAATGAATGGTCTCTGTCTCTAATTTAAACTAGGAAGAAATTGACACTATGAGCCACCTTCATCTTATTTCCTTGATCTCCAAGAAATACATTTCAGTTGATGAGAACATTAAATATGGTTATGTTTCTTATTTTTGCTTTTTTTCTGAAGAGTTATCACTAAATCAGTGTCTTAGAAATTAAGAAGTTAAGGTATATCCCACCAAAGAACTACAAGAGGACAAGAAGAAGGGGGATAAAAATATACCCAAGATGATTGTCCAGTGGTGCAGATGAGCCAGCTCTCAGAGTCAGCACTGTACTGGGCTTCTGGGAATACCATGAGCTGAAGAAGGAACACTTGGCTTTCAAAACAGCAGAAGCTTATCCCAGAGAATCTAAGACTACAATATGTCCACTGATGGAACCATGTGTTTCTCTTAAAATTCCATGCGAACCATGAAATCCATGCAAATTCCACATTTTGGGGAAGGTCTCAGGGACAGGTGTTCAGGCCTGGGCACAGCAATGTATTGAACGTGTGAATAGGAATCACTATGGGGTGGGGCTGAACCCAGCCCCCACAGGCAGACTTTCTCAAAGACAGACAGTAAGGGCTAAGGCATAAGCTACATTTTGGGCTCTGGACTGGATCATGTGATGAGACAGATGTCCTTGTTGTGAACATTCCATTTCCCTATGGGTCTAGTGTTTTCATATTGTTCTCCATCTCTTAAACTTTTTAACTTTTAATGCATTGCCGATATTGATTAGCTAGTCATTTATACAAGGCTTTCTTTCATATATATCTTCAACACGGGTAGGTATTTTGGTTTTTCAGCTATTTTTGTTAAATTATGAAATTATGCCTGGGAAGTCTTGTGAGATCACAAAAGGTGTTTTCCATCTGATTCTAAAGCTGGATGATCTGAATCAGAGTATGTGATGTTGGAATAAGCAGTTATGAAAAGGTTGGAAAGTGCTCATGAGTGAATCTATTTGGCTCCTAAGAAGAGAACACAGCACACAAGATAAGCAACCACTGGCCTTTCTTTTTATATATTTTGCATGTTTGGATTTATCTTTTGAAGTATGATTTAAGAGATAGATAACTGAGGCCAGATGTTTGCATTAATTAATGACTTGACTTAAAGATAGTAACATTGAAAATCCCTATCATCAAAATCTTCCAGAAGTTTTCTCCCATATTGTAAAAAGTGAAAAGATGTTAAATATAATACCAAAATGCCACTAGAAACCAGGGGGAAACAAAAATTAGAAATTTTTGGATCCTCATTTAATTGCATCTTTAAGTATTTTTTGATTATGCAAGTAACATATGGACATTGTAACATTAAATATATAGGAAAAAAGTCAAAAAGATATACATATCACCCATAATTCCATCCAGAGAAAATGATTTTTACATTTGAAATATGTCTACCATGATGCTGATCTACTGTTGTGTGGCCAGATTTTTGCAACATGATGTATCATAAAAATTTTTGTGTCAAAAATATAAGAAATAAAAATCATTTTAAATTTCTAATAATTATTTACAAGAAATAATTGATTTTTAGATATTATTTATTTGTTTCCAGTATTTTTGTATGGATAGACAAGAAATTGGCACACTTTTTCCGTCAAGGGCCAGATAATAAATATTTTATGCTTTTCAGGCAGATGGTTTTGGTCACAACTAATCAACTCTGCCATTGTAACTGGAAAGCAGCCATAGATGCTACATAAACAAATGAGTCAGACTGTGCCAACATAACTTTATGTATAAAAATAGGCATGGATATTTTGGCCTTTGGATTGCAACTGGTACATCCTTGGCAAAGATGTAAATTTGTGGATTATGTTGTACATAACCAGATTTCCCCTCAGGTTTCTTGTGATTATTTCAGGTGCAAAAATATATTTCTAAAACAGGCATGTAAATGACTTCACTGTATTATTTTTGTATGTGTACATTGTGAGTTATATTCTACATTATTGGACTATATGGTTTAAATTTTTTAACATTATAACTTTGATGAAAATAATTTATACATAATCCTATTGTATATGTTTTGAATCTTTTTACATAGAATAAGTTTATGGAAAACAAGTTATTGAATCAAATAGAATAAATATTTCTTAGGTTTTTGATACCTATTGCCAAATTGCCCCATAGAAAGTTGGTATTGATTTATATCTTAGGAAAAGTATATTAGAGTGATTATTTCTCCATACCATTAACATCTCCTGAGCCTAACATCATTTAATTCTTTGTTTAGTGTTTCTCCACCAATCATATTCATTTTTCACATGTTTATAGGCTATTAAATTTCTTCCTTTGTGAATTTTCTCTTTCATTTCTTTTACCATTGTTCTTATTGGTAGTGCTCATTTTTTCCTATTGATTGGCAAGAGTTTTTATAACACAAAAGGTTATAAATTCTTTGTAATGTATGTCATAAATTTTCCCTTGGTTTGTTGTTTCCTTTTTTAAAATTTTTATTTATTTATTTTTAGAGGGAGGAGGAGGGAGGGAGAAAGAGAGGATAGGAAACATCGATGTGTAGTTGCCTCTCGTGTGCTCCCCCTGGGGACCTGGCCTACAACCCAGGCATGTTCTCTGACTGGGAATCGAACTGGCAACCCTTTAGTTCTCAGGCCAGCACTCAAACAACTGAGCCACACCAGCTAGGGTGGTTTGTGGTTTTCTTTACATTTATTTGATGGGCTTTTTTTAAAAATTCAGAATATTTATTTTAAATAAATCTATTAAATAATACTTCTGTTGTAACTTTGTATATTCTTCATTTATCAAAAGAATGCCCTCATTAACTATATCTTCAAGGTAATGTTAATTTTTAAAAGAACATTTCATTCTAACTGATCTTAAATTTATAATAAATTAAAAATATAATTATATATATTTAGGTTTTCAAATAGTTTAAAAACTCTTTCATGTGGAATACCTCTTTAAGTATGTGCTCAATTCTTCTATTTACTAGGGTTTATTTCTATATTTTTATTCTACTGTATCTATCTCATTGTAGACCATTTCAGCAACACCATAGGATGTGCCCAGACTGGAAATCGGACCAGCAACTTGGTGTATGGGACAAGACTCCAACCAACTGAGCCACCTAGCCAGGGCTAAAATCATAAGCTTTTGCCCATTCTTATTTCTATTAGAATCACATTATAGAAATTAACTGGGGCAGTATTGTCATCTCAATGATCAAGTGTTATTCAGCCAGCATTATTATTATCTGCCTCTATTTGTTCAAGTCTCTTACATCTCTCTGTAATTTGTTTATTTTTTTTATTTGGTTTCAGCACATTTATTTCTAAGTATGTTTTCATTCCTTGTTGTGATATACATTGGACTGTTTTCTTTATACATTTCAAACTGCAATCTCTGCATACCTGTTTTTCCAAGCCTGGAGTCAAAGAGTAATTTGAACCTCCTTCAATCCAACCAGTCCTTGTGTTCTGTTCTCTCCTCTCCATCTCCACTTCCACTGGCTTCACACAAGCTCTGAACATCCCTTGGCTGGACAATGCACATTTTTCCATACTAGTCTCCCTGGCTCCAAAATAATTTCACTCTGACCTTTACTTTGATGACCAGTGATTTTTCTCAAATTTAAATAAAATTCTCTTCAAATTCTTGAGCATCTTCCCATTGATTATTATCAAATTTTTAGGTCTAATTGGTCTCACCATCAGGCCATTTTCTCCTTTATTTTCGACCCATTCTCACTGGCACTAAGCTCTAGCCCTCTAGACTTCTCACAGTTTGGTTCACATGTAAACAGTGAGGACTCCATACTTTGCAAGCACTGTTTCCTCTACCAGAGTGACATTGTATCACTACTTTTAAACTGAACATTGTGGAATTCCAAGTAGTTGATGTCAACTGGTAAAAACAACACTCAAATTTTATTTTGTTTTTTAAAGATTTTATTTATTTATTTTTAGACAGAAGAGAAGGAAGGGAAAAAGAGAGGGAGAGAAATATCAGTGTGTGTTTGCCTCTCCTGTGCCCCGTGATGGGGAGCCGACTGCAACCCAGGCATGTGCCCTGTCTGGGAATTGAACTGGAAACCCTTTGGTTCACAGGCTGGCGAACCAAATCCACTAATCCACATCAGCCAAGGCACAACTCCTGAATTTTAGTAACTTAACACAGTAAAGATCTGTGGTTCTCTTAGGCAGCTCATGCCTAAGTGGTGATTCAGAAACTCAAGTTTCCTTCTATCAGATGATGATGCTGTCATCTTAGACATGTGGCCTCCATGGATCCCACAGAGGTGGAGAAAGAGGATATGTAGTATTATGATCAAGATTTGACATTCTTCTGTTCACATTTCATTGGCCAAAACTTATACTAGGCTTTAACATGGTTCCACGGACAGCTGAGGAAGGTGGTCTGTCTCCCTTTCTGCCCAGAAAGAGAAAATGAAATTGGTAAATGTTATGTCAGTCTTTGCCACATCATTCAAGAGCAAAATCTATTCAATTAGTTTTAGTTTTCCCATCATCTATCATAGTATGTGACACTTAGTGTGGGTTTATAATTATAGAATAGACTGATACATGCATGAATAAATGAATGAATGAGTTCGAAGTCTGTTAGCTACACAAACTAATGCTGTGTCCAAATATGATAATATGGGCACATAAAGGCAAGACTCAGTTTGAGAGAGGGCTATTGTATTAGAGAGGAGTACTTGTAAGAAGAAGGTGTTATTTGAAGAGAGGTTTAAAAGCAAATAAAGATGAGAAGGAAGTTAGTTCATTATTTCCTGTCTACTTGGTATGTATTGGAGGTTCCTTGATTTAGGTTTTCATCTACCATTTTTTTTAGATTATATTCTGTCTCTGGACAATTACACCCATATCTATGGTTTCAATGGTCTTCTATCAGACCATACTTTATAAATTTATATTCATATCCAGATCTTTCATTTGCTTGTCAAACCTGCACTTAAAACTATTTACTTAGATTCTATCTCCAGTTTGATATTCAAATAAGACATCCATTTCCAGCTCAGTAGAACTGACTAAGGCTTTGTGGGTGGGAAAGGTATGCATTCTTACCTTATATATAGAAATGTATGTATCTATTCTTATAAAAATAAACTGTCCTTTCAAGAATGGATAAGTTCTAGTATAGAAAATTTTCCACCAAGTATCTTTTTGTTTCCTTTAAAAAGTCAACATATTAGCATCTTATATACACCATCTTTTTGACAAACTGCTATTGGGACCAGCCAACCTTCTGACTAGGTGTCAGAGCCAGTACATAATTGATGTTTCTAGTTGCAGGGTCACTTGATGACCAAGGATGAAAAGTTCCTTTTCCATCAGGGCCCAGTCCCGTGCTTGCAGTTGCATTTTGAAAGTTGTCCAATTCTTTGCTGCAGATGGCATGGCCTTGCTCCAGAACTCTAGGAACTCTACATTGTGATTTTCCTCTTGTGGCTTGCCATTAATCCCACAGGCATCTTTTCTTATCATATATATCTCTAACATACGATGTCTGCCAGGTCATATGGCTCAAACAGCAGGAGCTCTTGTAGTGTAGCCTGGACGTATTGCAAAGGGCTTCCTTGCTTTGGAAAACTGGCAGCCTTTCACAGAGCTTGGTGCATGATCCAAGGAAGTATTCCCAGGTGTGTTATATAAACCAAAGGAGCCTATTAGTGTGTTTCCTTCTTCAATGTTTTAGATATGAAATGCATTATGTTTTCTTTACTTGAGAGGGGATGTTCTGGCAAACATGGAACACTAAATCTCTAAAATATTATGATGTGGTCGACCCTAAATCATTGTAGATTTTATCTTCCCTAGATGTTTTCCCAAGGCCTCCAAAAATTCGCTGCTTCTATTTCTCCAGTCCAATAAACAGAAAGTCATTGACATAATGGACAAATATAACCTTCTTTGGTATGTCCAGATGGTCCAAAATTCTAGCCTATAATAAAACAGAGGCTGGGAGAGTTAAACACAGCCCTGGGCCATGTATATAATCTTTTTTTATAAAGGGAAAATGTATGCACAAAATTCAGGATTGTGTTGACTCTCAGGTAGAGAGAAGATATGATTGGGAAGGATTGCATCTATGGCTGCAGATGTACTATAATCTTCTAATCCTTCAGTCTAGTTCTAAGAGTATGACTATTACTTTTTCTAGTAGTCTCAGGATGGCTTCTTCTTTATATCCTTAGTTATGGAAATTCTGTTCAGGTGGTTCTCAATGATGGTTGTACTGTAATTTAGTTGTAATTTTGGTGTGGGATGAAGTGAGCACAGAGTGTACCTACTCTGCCATCTTAACCAGAAGTCCATGTTACATTATTCTTTAAACCTATCACTATGTGTAAAATAAATTTAATTTTAAGAGGAAAATTACAGGGGAGAAACAGAAGGATAGCTAATTGGAGATGTCAGGGTTGAGGGAAGGAAGGTTGTTTATAATGGGAGAAACTTAAACATATTACCATAGGGTACATGTAGAAAAATCAAGAAAAGATACAGAAAACATAAGGTGCTAGAAAATACTGAATCAAAGATCAGGAACAGAAGAAGGGTCACATGTGGATCAAAGAAGATAAGGACAGATGCAACTATAACTGAGTTTTCCCTTGTGAAGGACAAGCAGTTGAAAGATGAAGGTTAATGGCAGATGGTTTCATGTCTCTCTGTGAGGTGGGAGCAAGGTCATATTTTAAGAGAAGTGAGGCAGGGCTGGTTGTAATGGGCATAGTGGTGAGGGTAATGGTTTGTGGGGTCTTGAGTGTTCCTCCAGTAGCATTCAGAAGTCCATAGGATAATAGTGGAGCAAGGAAATGATGGGAGAGATCCAAGATTGGGAGATTTCAGGGAAACCATGGTGCAAAGAAATGAGTAAAGATATTGATAACACAAAGAACTTGGTGTTTAGGACAGAGGCTGGAAAGAAAAGGAAGTAATATCATAAAGATGTAATGTGTTGAGAAAATAAAAAGAAAAGAAAAGCAGATAAAATGAGACCAGGTTGGAAGGAAAGGCATAAGCAGTAAGGAGAAACACAAAGTCTGGTACACATCAGCCATCGGGTGGCACCGTTAGCCCAGTATCGCTGGCTTTCACTGGCTGATGGGTGCTGTGAGGTAAGGGTCCACTAATCCTAGCATAGAATCCACTATGATGGACAAAGAAAACCAGAGACCAAAAAAGGTATTGGCATTCTGTTTAGAGACAGGTATATATCAGTGTAAAATAACAGAGATGGAGCAATCTGGAGGGATAAGAAGCAGACAGTGACCATGACACAGAATGAGTGAAGTGAAGTGTGAGAAAGCAATGCCTTTTGAGTATAGAAATGAAGGAATTTTGGATACGTCTTCTTGGTAATGAACTATTTATTTGTAAAATGGTGAAGCAGATCACTGCGAAGGGTTCCCTGCACAGAGCATCTAGGATTCTTCCACACTGCACAGGTGTAGTATACTCAGGCTATCCAGTAACTACCCAGAATGCTTAGCTTTTGTAGGGACAATTGTACTTTTTGTGTTAATCTTAGAGTTTTATTAAAAGCACATTTTTTAAGGTGAAGGTCATAGGTATGTATGCATATGATAATGTTTTAGTCACTGTGGTAGATACAGTATCTTCTTCTTGGTACATCCAAGATAGACTCAAGTGCTCGGAATCCCATACTCACCTTGTTAAATTCTTTGTGAATATGCCATATTGAGTCTTGTAATGGGCATAAAGCAAACCTTAACAGTTAGCAGACCTTTATTTTTATTTTTTAATGTTATAATTTTTATTCGTTTTTATAATATATTTTTATTGATTATGTTATTACGCTTGTCCCAATTTTCCCACTTTGCCCCCTCTCTGCTTGGTACCCTCATTCCCTCCATCAATCCTCTCCCTTAGTTCATGGCAATGGATAATGCATATAAGTTTTTTGGTTACTCCATTTCCTATACTCTTCTTAACATCCCACTGTCTATTTTGTACCTACCATTTTGTGCTTCTTAATCCCTGCACATTTTCTCTCATTCTCCCTTTCCCCCTTCCCAGTTGATAACCTTCCAAATGATATCCATATTTATGATTCTGTTCCTGCTCTGTTTCTTTGCTTCATTCGTTTTTAAGATTCAGTCGTTGATAGTTGTGCTTGTTGCCATTTTAATGTTCATAGCTTTGATCTTCTTTTGCTTATATAGTTCCCTTTAACATTTCATATAATAATGGCTTAGTGATGATGAACTCCTTTAGTTTTACTGTGTCTGGGGAACACTTTATCTGCCCTTGAATTCTAAATGATAGTTTTTCTGGATAGAGTAATCTAGGTTGTAGATCCTTGTTTTTCATGACTTTGAATACTTCTTGCCAATCCCTTCTATCCTTCAAAGTATCTTGATAAATCAGCTGACAGCATTATGGGAACTCCTTTGTAGGTAACTCTGCTTTCCTCTTGCTGCTTTTAAAAGTCTCTCTTTATCTTTAATCTTTAGCATTTTAATTATGATGTGCCTTGGTGTGGTCCTCTTTGGGTCCAACTTGTTTGGGACTCTCTATGCTTCCTGGACTTGTATGTCTGTTTCCTTCACCATATTAGGAAAAATTTCTTTTATTATCTTTTTTTCAAATAAGTTTTCCATTTTCTGCTCTTTCTTTCCTTCTTCTGGCACCCCTATGATTTGGGTGTTATATTTGGAGATGTCCCAGAGGCCTCTAAGAGTATCCTCATTTTTTTAAAATTCTTTTTTCTTCTTGTTGTTCTGATTGGATGCTTCTTTCTTTCTTATGTTCCAAATCACTGATTTGGTTCTTGGATTTATCCCCTCCACTGTTGTTTCCCTTATAGATTTTTCTGTAGTTCACTTAATGCAACCTTCATTTCTGCCTGCGTCTTTTTATGCTGTTGCAGTATCCAGTGATTTCTTTGAGCATCCTGACAACCAGTGCGTTGAACTCTACATTTGATAGGTCGTTTATCTCCACTTCATATAGATCTTTTCCTGGAATTTTTTTCTATTCTTTCATTTGGGCCATATTTCTTTGTCTCATCAATTTGGCAGCCTCCCTGTGTTTCTGCACATTAGGAAGAGCTGCTTTGACTCCCTGTCTTAGCAGCCCAGCCCATTATAGAAAAGGCACCTATAAATTGTGTGAGGCAGAGCCTCAGGTATTCCTCTTTGTGGGGCAACCTGTTTTACTGCTCTGTGACTCTGTGTAGGGGAAGGCTCAAAGAGGAGACAATGCCACTGGCTTGCCTCTTGAAATTTCCTGGGAGGAAGCTGTCTGCTGGCACTCACCCTGTTACCAGTCACTTCACTTTCTCCCCTTTTCCCTGCATGCCACTTGTACCCTTCAACTGTTGCCCTGGTGCTGAATCCCAGGGAGAGTTGGTCTATAAGAGCCCTAAGTCTGTTGTAGGTCCTTTAAGAGGAGTTTCTTGAGAATCCTGCAGTTTCTTCTGTAACCCCAAACCCTGCTGATTTTTACAGCCAGAAGTTATGGAGACTTATCTTCCTGATGCTGGAACCCTGGGCTGGGTGGTCTGCTCTGGGATCACTTGCTCCCAAAGTATCCCTGATGATTTTTATCCACCACATGTGAATGTGAGACTGCCAATTACTGCTTCTTCATGCCACTCTGTATTCCTATGCCTCTCCACATCTCCGACCTCCCTACCCACTGGATGAATATGGTTTCTTTAAATCGTTTGTTGTCAGACTTTCACAGAACTCAATTTTCTGACAAATCTTTTTATTCTAATCATTTTCTAATGAATATTTGTTTTGTAATCTAGTTGTAATTTTTGCTGTAGATGTGCATGAAGGTGAAGCATGTTTACCTATAATTCCATCTTGCCCAGAAGCCTACAGGCCTTTTAATGAAAAAGAAATCAAAACCACAGACAATATAATTTACCTAATATGCACCATAAGGTCTCTATCCCTTGTTTGAATTCTTTTAAACATCTTGAAAGTTGTTGTTTTCTTTGCTAATTAGCTGAGCTATCAAAAGTGACATATACACATTCTTTTTTTCTCCCTCAACATTTATGTCTGGAAAAAGCCCAGCCATCATTAATATAATGAGGACAGTTTACATGACATCGATGTAAACTGGCAGCCAAGGAGAGTGGACTGGAATGAACATGCATGAACAATAATGACTTTCTCGTACCAGTCAGTGGCAGCAGTAGACACCATTGAGTGAGCATGTGTAATGTGTGGCTGTTACATTCAAAATGACTGATGAAGTAGAGCAACAAATCTGCATGAAATTTTGTGTTAAATTTGAACATTCCTCCATGGAAGATATTCAGATGGTTTAAAAGTTTTTTGGGGATGATGCAATGAGTGCAGAGGAAACAAAAGTGTGGCACAAATGCTTTAAAGACGGCTGAGAATCTGTTGAAAGTGATTCATATTCTGCAAGGCCTCCAGCAAGAAGAATACCTGAGACTGTTGAATTATATGGGCTGCAATCAACAAAGACCTGCAAATGACAGTGAGAGAGCTAGAAGCTGATCTGGGGATTCCAAAAATGACTGTGTCCAAGAATTTGATGAAGGATCTTGGCATGAAACATGTTGTGGCAAAATTTGTTCCATGGCTTCTGCTACCAGAGCAGAAGGAATATCATGCTGCAGTTGATAATGACTTGATTCAAACTGTTACCAATGAACCAGATTTCTTCAAGGTATAATATGATATGAATCATGGGTCTATGGTTATGATATGGAAATGAAGGCCTAGTCATCCCAATGGAAGTTGCCTGGTTCTCCATGCTCGAAGAAGGCATGACAAAATTGCAGCAAGATTAAGACCAGGTTAACTTTGTTTTTTGACTGGGGAGGTGTCCATCATAAGTATGTTCCTCCAGGCCAAACAATTAATAAGGAATACTACCTCAATGTTCTCTGTTGGTTGAGAGATTTAGTATGATGAAAAGGCTGCAGCTATGGGCAACAAGTGATTGGCAGCTTCAACATGATAATGCACTGGCTCATGCATCATATCTCATGCAGAGATATTTGGCAAAACATCAAATCACCCATGTGACTTCATCCCGCTACAACTCAGATTTATCACCCTACAACTTCTGGCTTTTCCCAAAACTAAAATCACCTTTGAAAGGGAAGGGATTTCAGACCATAGATGAGATTCAGGAAAATAAGATGGGGTAGCTGATGGCACTTCCAACAAAGGATTTTGCAGAGTGTTTGAACAGTGGAAGAGACACTGGGGGAACTGTGTGAATAGTCACAAGGTGCCTACTTTGAAGGGGACTGAGGCATCACTGTCCTATGTACAATATTTCTTGTATCTTGTACCTTCTTTAATAAAATGTCTCTATTTTTCATATTACATGGCTGGATATTTTTTTACAGACCTTGTCATATGCAAGTCTCTCTGCAAGGTACTATGGAGAAAAAATATCAACTAATGTTGAAAGGTTGAACAAGCTTTTCCTTAAAGCTTACAAGTTTGAAGAAAAATGAAATATGTAGAGAAATAACTATATAACAAGTTAGATTGTAATAAGAGCTATCAACCTGATTACAGCTAAGGATGTCATTAGCCTAAATTCCCTCTCCAAACTCAAATGATACTCAGACTTAATATAGCACTCTCATAGATTGTTGATGCCATTACAAATGATGCATACTTTTTGGAAGAATTTGTGTAGCAATGTGATGGGCAGGAGAAGTGCTTTCCTCTCCAACATTCTTCTGTGGGTCAAGCCTGAGGGGCCGAGCCCAGCTGGAATGGGTCCTGGAAAGAACCAGTCAGGACACAGAGCCAGAAGCCACAGGGAAATTCCCTTTCAAGAGAGACATCAATGTCCTAAAAACCATGGAAAGAGTCCAGGTAAAGCATGAGCAGTGAGAGGTTAACGTGGGTATCTAGGTGATGGGTATATTGGCACTCACTACAGAATCATTTAACTTTGCTCTGTAGTTTTGAAAAGTTTCAAAGAAAGAGGTAGTGGGGGAAAGTCATCCAAATGAGATTTGCCTGATGTTGATATTGGACAAGAGAAGTAGAGATGACTCCCTGAGGGAGGCAGATCGAAGACCTGGGAGACAGCGTGTATCAGAACAGAAAGAGGGCAGCACAGGCAGGCCATGGGCCAGTAGACAGCCCCGCTTTCATGCACTCGTTCTGGGTTCTGCATTGCTGTGACACACCAGATTCATAAACATGGCCCAGGATACAAGGGGAGAAACCTATTTTTATACTTCTCTACTAAATCCTAAGGAACTGATAAAGATATGTATAAAGTCTTATTTTAAAAATAAGTTTCATTATTTTTAACAAAAGGTAATTGCTGTGTAATAGAGTGTTAACAGAAAAAAGCAGGCCAAGATGTTGTGTGTATAGTATGTTTACAACTACATGAAAAAGGCATTTCCAAGAATCACTGAATGAAAGTCCAATGATAACTATGTTTGGTTGATGGTATTATGGGTAATCTTCCTATTCTTATTTTCTAAATTTTCTGTATTATTATGCAAATGTGCTATTCAATAAATATTAAGAAATGAAAAAAATATTTCCCTTGAAGGTACGTTTTTTGGAGCAAAGAGATAATTTATTATTTTTATTTAATCTGGGTAGTTATGGTGAGCAAACCCAGATAAACTGGACTTTTCAAGCTACTTAAATCCAGCCAGAGATTGGACAAACCCCTCTTGTGGTATATATATTCTCCCTCATGAGAGTCCTGGCCTAATCTTCCAGGCCAACCAATGGGAACACAAACATTGGACAGAAAATAAAGCCAGCAACCAGACTTGTGTGTGGAAGAGACTCCCTAAAAAAGGGCATTTGATCTATACCTTAAAGGAGCAGAATATCAGTGGTCATTGGAAGTCCATGGGGGAAAGCACAATCTATCTAAATAATGCAATGACTTCCACATGCTTAGAGCGAGAAAGGCATGTGGTTTGCTTAGAGATCTAAAGTGAGATGTAGACAGATAAGGCTAGGAGACAGGGTGCAGGGGGACAGACCAAAGAAAGTGGTCTGGAGTAGGGAAAAGCAGACAGTAATGACTGACCTTTGTCAACAATAATAAAAGGGAAACCGTAGTGATGAAACTTGTTGCAATTTCAAGACATGACACCTTACTTCTAGAATCTCTCAGTGGCTTCTCTTCTGGTGACTGGGACTCTAGATGTCCATCCAGAGGAGACATCTCCTCTGGTAACACATCTCCTGTGACCTTCCATATCTCCCATTTCTAAACAACTGTCAGAATTCCAAGTCAAGCACAAGAGCTACAGAATATTTACACTAAGTCAATATTTATGCTGAAGTATTGTATTCTCTCCTTAGAAGAGCAGAGCAGATGGAAAGTGAAATGTGACAGGTAAACATTAAAAGGGACAACAGAGAGAAGTAGGAGACATTAACAAAAGACAAAAGTGGATATTTTAGTAATGAACAAATATAGTAACCTGTTCTTAGAATGTAAAATTACTCATAATTTATTTGAAAATAATCATTTTGATAAAAAAATTTTAATTCCAGAGAAAATAGTCTTCTAATACACTTAGAGATGGGTAAGCTAGGTGTAAGGCCAGAATGGAACTGAGGAGCGAGCAAAGACTTATCGGGCATCATGTGGTCTCTCTCACAGGTTACTAGTGTGATTAAACTGATAATCTGATACACATTAAAATATTGGAATTTTAGCAAAAGAAGGTTGAGAAAAAAATGGAAGAAAAAAGATGCTATTTGCAGACGTGAGTTTTAAAGAAAAATTAGATTTTTAGTTATAACCACACTTATCTTTTTATTCTCTTGCGTTTTAAGCTACCTTCATTTTTAAAAAATATCTGCATATTGCTAAATTCATGTATATGATAGAATATTAATGCATATTTAACATAATGGTAGGTGAATAGAAAAAATATCCTCATGTAGGATGGAAATTCTATAATCATCATTGGGGGTCCTGGAAATTTCCAAGGATGAACCTGCAAAATCATTTGATTTTGAAAGATTATGCTCATGTAAAATTCTCTTGTGGAACCAAACATCCAAACAGCTGATCTTGTTTTCACCTTGTTTGATGGGCCATAATTGCTTCATCAACATTACTAGATCACTGGAAGTGTGACATTTTCCTCTCCACGTCTTTACCACTGTTTTGCTAACATTGAAACCTTAATAATGGCAACCAGTAGCCTTGGCCTTTCATGGAAACCAGCCATTATTCATCTTTTTACCTTTTTTCCTCTCTTCCTTCTCTGTTTCCTATGCTTGCCTTCACCTCTATTCCTTCTGCCTTTATTGAACAAAGATGTGTTGAGTTTTTGGCTCCTGTCCTTCATTGCCTTACAATCTAGGCAGAGATTAACTAGTAAAGACATCATTAAAATCAACTGAAATTAAGTGCTTTAGTAAAGAGTTATGTGAGTAACTTTTCTGTGGAGAGTGAGGTGAATATTCTGGAAAAGCTTCAGAGATGACACCTGAACTCATTGAATAGTGAGTGGGAGAGGGGCAGGCACATGAGGCTGAGAAAGGAACCCTGAGGCTCTCCTCAGTTGGTTTACACACGTTCCTAACCCATTCCACCCACAGGCTACATGTCTGAAGTTTTGATTTCTGGATCAAAAATCTCCCATATTCTTTCCTTAACAATGTGTTTTCCTGCTACTTTGGCAAAGAATATATTAAAACTTAAGACTGTTATTCTAGAATACCATTGGAAATTAACCAAAAAGATTGCTTAATGAATTTTTCCACATTCATATTGATTTTATTTACATTTTAAAAAAACAGAGAAAGCAATTACTCTTTACAATCGAAGTGATGCCATTTTCATATTTTCCTCCAACCAAAACTTCTAGAGAAAATTCAGGTGTGCCAAGATATCTAAATAAGTGCACCACTGTGAGCCAATTTTAGACTATTGTCTTCAGAATATTATGGACAATTAATGTTCTAGCAAAATCCTAAACATGCTGCCCATTTTGAAATTATGTAGTCTCCTCTAACACTCAAATGCTCAATGAGCCTTTTTCTTTTTAAGTATAAAACTTAACTATTGATAAAAAAGAACTTTCTTGAAGCCACAAGAACATATTGCTTATTATTTTACAAACTTCTACACTTGGGGGTAATCTGACTCTTAAAGCTATTTCCCAATGGATTTCACCTATTGAAAATATAAGTGTTTTGATGACTCAGACCTTTGGTTGACCAAAGAGAATTAATATAATTACAAACCCACCCGTTCTTTAACATTAGCTATTGTGAGTAACAAAAGAAGTTGTTGTGCCTTATGGCATTTTTCAATAAAAAAGTTCATTTTATTTTTTCCATAAGATGGCTCTAGTAGTACTTATTTGTCTTTAACTTCATTTGAAACAATTTTCTTAAATTGTATTGTGACAGCGGTAATATCAGTGTGCATTTTTATTAAAAAGCATCAAAAATGGTGCATTTTTGTATATCCATTTTAATATTGAAGATGGAAGAAAATACACAACATTTTTGGCATATTATTCTTTATTATTTCAAGAAAGGTAAAGAAAAAACTGAAATACAAAAAGGATTTGTGCAGGATACAGAGAAGATGCTGTGACTGATCGAATGTGTCAAAAGTGGTTTGCAACATTTCATTTTGGAGATTTCTGGTTGAACAATGCTCTATGGTTGAGTAGACCAGTCGAAAGCAATCAAATAGAGACATTAATTGAGAACAATTAATGTTATACCACATGAGAGATAGCCAACATACTCAAAATATCCAAATCAATAAAGTTATTAGTGAAAATGAAAAAGGTGTCTCTCATTTTGTGGAAAAACTAAACAGAATTTTTTGCCAACCCAATACTTTGTCTTCTTATAACTCAACAAAAGCTCTAAGAGTGGCATCTGGTGCTATGTGAAAGAAATAATTAAAGGGCAAACTCAGAGTAGAGGGTATTTAAGGTTTAACATAGAGACACATAAAACCTAGTCACCCTTATTCTTGGTACATCTCCTACTTTTCAACAATTTGTCATTTATTTGTTGCAATTAACTTTGAGTTGCAGCCAGCCTTGCTATTTCCTAAAGCAAATGACCATACAAATTCACAATGTTTGTGTTGGAATTACACTTTGATATCTTAAACACAGTCTGGGAAATGAAAACTCATTTCCTATCAGGATATCATCAATGAGCTCTCAGAATCCCATTGATAATATTTGGAGAAGATGGTGTGTGTCCCCAGTACACTGTAAGTACTTAGATACTTAGTAAATCATAATGATGATTATCATGTGATTATTATACATGCTCATGACTATATTGAAGTTTTCTGGCTTTAAGTTAAACACAGATCTTCCTTGGATATTACAAGTAAACTTGTAGTAGATTGGATTAGTAGAGTGGGTTGAAGGAGAATGTTTCTGCTTTATGGAGAGGCTAAGTTACTCATGTGTTTAAAAAAGCAATGGCATTCACTGAGATGGTAACTGAAGGTGAAATTCAATCTCTTTTTGTACATGTTGTGGACCTTTCCCATTAAATGAGTGGGAAATATTTTCTTCCAACTATGGCATTTAAGATAGAACCAAAGAATACAATTTACACAGCACTCAAAAACAAAATTCAAGTAATATTGAGACTTGAGAAACAAGAACGCCTGGGATAAATTGAAATGCCAGACCACACACAAATTTAAAATCTGTTGTCTCCCTTTATATCACAGGAGTCAGCATTAGCATATATTAACTGTACACAGCTTCAGTAATGAAGTAAGTGCTGCATTCTGCTGCAAGCCTGTAACTGATTCCACATATCAAGGCATCGTTGATTCTTAGCCTCAGTTTCTTTATTTTTGAAATGAAGAAATTAGACTGGGCAAGAATTAGTCCCAAGTGTCTCTCTAGACCTAATATTTAATTCTTAATTCAAAATATCTTCCCTTTGGTACTCAATGATCTACTATGAACCCAAGATGTATTTATTATTTATTCAGACACTAACTCATTTGCATATTAACCCAAACCAAGCAAATTGTACTAGAATTCAAATATTATTTTTAAAGTATTTTTAATGCTTATGAACTATTTCAGTAATGGGCACCACAACTTTGTTTTAATTGTGTAGATAATACAAAATTAGCTTTGTCACAACGCTCCAGATTACACTTGTAGTTAAAATAATGCTTGCTCCTACTCAGGAGAAATAGTTTGTATCTCTTTACCACCAGTATTATTTCTGAATGGAAGGGGATAAAATATAAAGATTTCAAATCATTTTGCTTCAGTGAGGATGTAGAGTGATTTGAATAATCATTGACAAAGCAGATATATGGAAATGTAGTCTTTGTGTTGTTTCTTCTATCTTCTACATTCAGGGAAAACATTAAGGTAGGGTTAGATATCAGTTATCCAAAGTGTTGACTTTAAAAAAAAATGGTGCTAGGGATTGATCTCTTAACAAGTTCTGTTTTCCAAAATTATGTAACTGGGAATCGTTAAAATGGGTTTGTCAGCAACTTAGTTGCATATCAAAATTACTTGGGGAGCGTTAAAAATTCAGATTAAGTCCTGGATGGGTGGCTAAATTGGTTGGAGTGTCACCAAAACGTTGAGGGTTTGATTCCCAGTCAGAGCACATACCTAGGTTGTGGGTTCAATCCCCGTATGGACATGCATGGGAAGTAACCAAATGACGTTTGTCTTTCACATTGCTGTCCTCTCTCTCTCTGTCTCTCCTTTCTCTGTCCTCTCTCTCTCTCTCTCCCACTTTCCCTTTTTCAAAATTCCTAGAAATCTGCATTTTCAAGAACAACCTAGGTGATTTTTATAAAATTATCTACCTGAGTCCAGACTAGCATTTGGAAATCTCTGGAAAGGACACATACAACAGGTTGTTTTTTTATAGTAGCTGCACAACTCATATCCAAAAGTCAAAGACTATTGCAACTTATTTTGTTTACTCAAAAAATGCTATGCTATTTATGTGCCAAACACTCTTATAAAGGTAGATGTTACTTTAATTAACAAGGCAAATGTCACCTCTGCCCCTTTACAGAGGGAGACAGACATAATATAAGACATAAGACAATTTAAATAACAGGAAGTTCACATGAAAGATGTATTATAAAGGGAACAAAAGGCATGGGAAAATGCTTTGGATAACGTTATCAGAAAAGGCCTAGCTTAGGGATCAATATTTAAATAGATGGAATGAAAGCGTCAACACACAAGTGTTCTGGCAGTACAAGCAACATGTGCACAAGTCCTGCAGGTGGACTCAGGTGTGAGTGTTGGAAGAAACCAAGCAGGAGTGTAAGATGGAGTCTAGTGAGCAAGGAAACGAGTGGCCACATAGTGCTGTAGATGGACGTATGTCTGATTGCCAAGGACCTTCTCATTCATGGTTACAAGTTGGGATTTTATTCTAATTGCAAGGGAAAGACCTTGACTGTGAAGCTGGAAATGATACAAAACAACCCATACTTAAGAGGAATGAATGGAGAATGGTTTAGATAGAGGAGAGAAGGGGATCAGGGGCTGAAATTCATGTGTTCATGTGTACATTTCAAGTATATTACTTAAAGAAGGGTTCTAATAGTAAAAACTATGGTTATGTTTTAATAAAAACTTTTTTCTTAAATTACATATAAAATAGTATCTATTAATATTTAATATTTTATAAGTCTTTCCTTTTATTCAGAAAGTAAATCATTTCATATTTTATATTTTAATTAATAGTCATATTTTCATAAAACTCTTATTTTTATAAATCATTACTTTTCCATCAGAGAAAGCAAGGAGAGGTGTTTATTTCAAGATGATTTAGAAAAAAACAAACACATCAGGACAAAGTTAAGGGAATATATTAAAAATTGAGCAGTTAAAATCAATTTAGATGAGGGAAATAATTAAGATTTTCAGGTTTGTTACTAGCCAGTTTATATTAGCTTGATAATCCACATTTATCAAATCATTTGGCTTGTGACTTATAGTTTATAATTATCACTATAAGTTTCAATGGAGTTTAAAAACACCATATTTTTTAAAAAGTTGTATATGGATGAATAGAAATATTTATAAGTACATAGATATTTTATAAAGCAAATGTAGACTCTTCCAGGATTTAGATATATGGTTGTTTGTCACACAATTCTTTTATTTTTCTGTGGTTTTTCATAATATAATACTGGAGAAATCATATCCTGATTATCATGCTCTACAAAATGTAGCAGAAACTGTCTAACTCAATGAAAAGTGTGTCTCAGACACATTTAGCATAAACACTGAGTTTAATTGAAATTTGCCCAATATACTAAATTTTTTTTAGCATATTTACCTATGAGAAAATAGAAAATATATTCCCCTGGTTCCTGGCACAGAGCTTCTGAAACCCTTGTAATTTCCTGGATGATGAGAGTGTCTTCTGTTCTAATGAGGTGCCTCTGGGTGATATTCTGGATGGCTTGTGGGTAGGGGCTGGTCACAGCCATGATTAGAAGCTTGGAATTTTCAACTCGCTTCCCATTCACTTGAGAAGGGAGAAGGGCTGAAAATGGAGTTAATGATTGATCATCTCTACATGGAAAGCTTCTGTAAAAATCCCAAAAGTATGGGGTTCAGAGAGTTCCCAGGAGGGTGAGCACATCCACACCTGGAGCGTGACTGAGTCAGATGACTTAGCCCTCCCAAATCTACAAGGACAGAAGCTCTTGCACTTGCTTGGGATCTTCCTCAAACTCACCCTGTATAGCTCTTTATCTGGCTATTTATCATAGCTTTTATCATGTCCTTTAATAAACTGGTAAAGGCAGGTGAGCATCTCCCTGACTTCTCTGAGCTGCTTGAGTGAATTAATTGAGCAGAGGAGTGGTTTATGGAAACTTTGGGTTTGTAGCCAAACCAAGCAGAAGTTGTGCGTGTCCTGGGGACTGAGTGCTTGAGATTAGCCTCTGAAATGGGGTGGGAGCAGTGTCAAGTAGATGGTGTCAAAAATAAGTTAATATGTGGAACAGCCAGCTGCTGTTGCAGAGAATTGCTTGTTGTCAGGCGAAAGCTCCACACATTCAGTGACCAAAAGTGTTGGAAGGGAAGTGTTCAGAGTGAGAGAAAAGGAGACATGCAGGAGAAACAAGGAGAAGGACTGAGTTTTTCCACAGGAGGAAAAAACAGAGTTTTCATAATATATTACCAAAGAACATTTTGAATGACTGGGTCTTCAAGTTTTACATGTCTCTAATGCAAACCCAACAGACTTCAGATAAAACCTCACATTGTTTTTCTAAGAAACAATAAAATTCTGGTAAAAGAATTTCAACAAAAGAGTTATGTGTTTACAATCTGAAATTTTTCAGGGGTGTAGCTGAGAATATTGCTTTTCTATTTTTTAATTGAATTTTGTTGAAAACCAGAAAAGATAAAACAAAAAATCCAGAGATGACCACTGAGAGCTTGTGTATTACATTCAAGGCACTTCCCTGTCCATATCACATGTGTTCATACTTGTTTTAAATCCTACAGTCAATTCTTTAAGCAGAGCTCTGGGAGCACCCAGCAGGAGCTCATGAGGGGCAGGCAGGATGGGCTCAGTGGAAAAGAGGAAAGGAACATTCTGCAGATGGGGGCCTAGACACAAGGCAAGAGGGAAGGTGGGAAGAGAGGAGGGGAGGAGTCTAGAGAGGAGGAGATGAGAGGTCGGCAAGGGACAAGAGAGTGCACAGGGCTAGGCAAGGAGATCAAACACAGGCGTGCATGTGCATAGCTCCCGGGCAAGGAGCCTGATGTCTGGCTCTCCTCAGTGTGACTCCTCATTCCAGCAAGTCCTCCCCACTCCAGCACCTGGTCCTCACTCCAGCACCTGGGTCCTCTTCAGCTTCAAATGTGGCTTTGTGCACTGGCATTTAATGAGCAAAGTGTTTGTGCCAATATATTCCACGGCCCCCTTCCAAGGGAATTTGCAGCCCCCTGCAGTGGGAGCTACTAACATGGATGCTAAAGGACAATTGTTAATGCTTAGCCCTTCATTCTTCAGATTATATTTGACAATACTTAAAGAACTCCCTGATGGAAGTAGAAAGAGAGGCAGTGGTGCTACTTCAGAGTCTTGTTTCAACATGCAGAGAACCTGAGGGAGGCAATTGGAGGCAGCTGGGCTAAGAACGTCCTGACTCAGCAGGAAAGGGGCTGCAAGGCACTGCTTGCATTTCAGTTCTTTTCCTGCATCAGCAGCAGTGAAAAGCTGAGCTCAGCTCCCTTCTTCACTAGGGGGGCCGGGATTTTCTCTAGGTTTGCTTTACTGCCCTGAGGGGCACTTCGACTTCTGAAGTTCTCCTGTCCTCACTTATCAAAATGGCAAGGTTTTGTGAGAAATTTCCCTAAATTAGAAAGCCAAGTTTTTACTCATGGCTTAGGCACTGACCTCCTCTGGGACCTCAGGGAAGGTACTGGCCTTCTTGCTTTCCTGGTTTTGTCCCTTAGAATGGGAGAGACAGTTCACTTCCAGGTGCTGCAAGAGCTCTTCCAAGATATCTTCCAAGGCAGCCGAGCTACTCAGCCTGGGTTGATTCAGAAATGCAATGCTTTGTACCTTTATATTAGAGTGGATTTTGAACATTGCTCTTACTCTTGCAAGGTAGTCTTTCTTCACACTCATTTGCTTTATTCATTCTTGTATTAAAAACCAACAACAGCAACTTGTAGTTTAGGAGTTAAGCCATGTTCTAATTCAAAGAGATGATATCATGACCTGCAATATAGCATTCTTTGTTCATTCACCTGACAGCTAACTTTCTAAATTGGACACAAGAGAAGAATATACAATGTATGTCCCATGAACATCTCTCTTAATATTTCTATTTCTTCAGGTTCAAATGTTTGGACAAGTGCCTGCATTCTCAACAGTTTGAGCCAGTGGTTTCCTTGCATTTGGCATCAGAAATGTGAGGTTAGGCTTCTTAGAAATAAAGAAAGTTAAGTGGACTCACTCATCAGCATTATATCCAAGACCACATATTCAAGTGGGAAATGGAATATTCTTTTCCCTTTGGCAGTCTCAAGAAGTAGGCTATCCAGGTTCAGTCTGCTACTTCTCAAGGGTATGTTTGCTGTTTTATAAATGGTGAGCTCTGAAAAGGTGAGGCTGAAAAATTCTGTCCTCGGCTTCTTATACACCATGTCTCCATTGGGAGAAAAGATTACAGCAATGAAGTTTCCACCATTTGAGCAAATTGTTTATGGAGGATGTTAGGTAGACAGCTGCTTAAACTCTGCAGAGGGGTAGCATGGTCACTCTGCTTTCAGCTGGATCCTTCCTTGTAAATGAAACACGACATAGGCGATGGCATAGGTCATAAATGTGGAAAAAACATAAAATGAATGGATGATAATTGTGTACCATCGACATGTAAGTAATTTGATATATGCTAGCTATTAAAAGTGGGTGTTTGTAAACTCAAAATAATAAATGGTTCATCACCTGCTAAAGGGAGGGCTCTACTATGGTTTAATTAATCTGTTTTCTGACTGCTCCTGACATATTTGTATGAAGAAGATGAGGTTTATAAATGGGCTACCTGTTTGTTCACCCTTCTAGCTCATATGTCTAGAAAACAATTCAACACACTTTAGAGCTACGCGAGAAGAAACACAGTTGGAAAAATAAGTCCTATCACGTCATTTTTGAAGGCGTATAGCATGTGACCCTACCACATTTAAAGTTGATTAAGGCAATTCATGTTGGAGAAAGTATTAGTGACAGAGAAAGCATTCCTCATGTTCTTCCAAGCCCTTTATACACACATGCAAAATAACAACAGAGGTATTTGATTTTCCAAAATGAATAACTATTAAAGCTAAGTTCTGCAGAGAGCATAAAAATCACTCTATCAAATAAGCCAAATCTGTTTCAATTCAACCATCAATTACTGAGTGTCTACTGTGAGCTCCACATGGCTTGGGAGTTGACAGAGCATTTGTAAAGCACCACTCTCATATATATGAGTCTGTCTAAAAAAGTCCTCAAAGCAACTTTTTCAAAATTATTATTGATATCATACAAGTGAGAGGGTCAGGATTTAGAAGCGTCAGGCATTGGCTTGCTTTCACCCAGGGCGAGCACAGGGCCATGGGAAGTGCGGCTTTCCCGTCACCCGGATTCAGGATAGAACATCAAGCCTCCCACATGTTTTCTAGACCAGGGGCTCTCAAAGAGTGATTTTCAACCAGGCTTACTTGGTAGCTTAATAAAAATGCAAACTTTCTAGTCCTAACCCCGGTCTACCCAACTGAAAATCTGGAGTGGAGCCCAGCAATCAGAATCTTAACAGACCCTTCAAGGAACTCTGATGTGCATTAAGGCTTAAAAGCCTGATGTGTTACCTTAAGTCACTTTACTTCTTTGAGTCTCTATTTCTCCAGCTGCAAAATACAGATAACACTCAGGTTTAAATGAGATACATTTGCTAAATATCTGTCCTCAATTAATGGTATTATTATAATAGATATCGGATTAGTAACTCTTCTTGAGGAGCTCAAAGTGTGGTAAAATCAAAGGGCAGAGAGCAATTGTAACACTCAGTGTGTGCTATGGCGCACGTGGCCGAAGGGCCAGAGTGCTTAAGTCAAGCGTGTTGTCTCTCGGCTGAATACAGCATTCAGTTTTCCCCATGGCTTCTACCAGGAAAAACAAAATCACTAATTGTTTTATGATTAGGCTGGAAACCTTTGATGTGGATTTTTAAAACCACTTATCCAATTAATCATTGATAGCTTTGATCAAGGCTAGTATTCGTTTAGACATATTTGCACAGTAATCTGGCATTTACAATGGTTTATTCAGTACATCAGCCTTCATCCATTTCAAAGAACTACACATCCTTTGCTCTGCCTAGAGGGTACTGAAGGGCCTCAGCCCAATGGCCCTGTGTTAACCTGAACCACAGATGTCATAACTGTGCCACACCAAAGGTAGTTCTATCCAGAGAGCTCTGAGCACTCTGTAATTAGAAGGGAATTTTGAAATTCCATCCCCAGGTGCTGAAAAATTAGAATTCTGCTATTTGGAGCTGACAGAGCCACAGTTGACTACTGAGTCATAGACTGTGATTCATTAAAACTGCCAATTCTGTTTTCTTGTTTTTGCAAGATGCCAAGTTCATTTTCTTAATGAGAAAAGGGTGCGTGAGTTTCTGTATTCCACTGGCCTTCAGATCTTGACAAAAGTCCTCCCCAAATGCGTATCTGTCTTTAGCTCTATTCCTACCCTTAATTAGTCACTGTTTAGTTTTGAAGATCTAAAGGGAAAAGTCAGGCATTGCATGGGCTAAACTAAGAACCTCAGAGGAAAGTTCCATTCAAAGGGTGCTTTATAGGAACCATGTGGGAAGGTTTTCCCCAGTTAAAGTGGGATGCTGGAGGTATCCAAGAACCCGGGAGGTCTCCGCTTTTTACCCACAAACCACATATTGATTGCACAGCAGCACTATTGCATGTGTTTTCATGAAAAATCATGTGACTTACACTATATATATATTATTTATATTTATATGACTCCATTTCTCTGAGAGGTATCCACTGAAGTTGAGCTTGCATTTTAAGAAAGAGGAAATTTATTATGAATGCGACTACATCTTTTTTATTTCCATCTGTGCCAGAAAAACAAACTAGAGGAAACTAATTCAGCCTGGCCAACAGCAAACTCCAGAACCAAATAAATGCCCCTTATAAATCAGAGACCTCAACGACCGCTCCTCAAAATACATAGCAAGCGGCGGCTAAATGAAGAGCAGCTAATGGGAAAGGCGCCCTCAGCTGGCTCCGTCCTGTGAGAGGGCGTCCTTTCGCAAGTGCAAGACGGTGAAACTCCAGAAGGAGCTAAAGAGCGAACCTCACAGGCTGGCAGTGCTGTGAGAACTTAATAGAGTCTCACTTTTTTCTCCCTCCATAGTACCATTCAGGACGGGGGCTGGAGTGTTGGTTTACAAGGTGCCGTTCTCAGTACAGTTCCGCATTAGATTAGCCGTGCTGCACTTTCTTTTTCTCACCTTTCATAAAATACAACTCCATTGGACACCTCAAATTTTAGAACAAATGTCTATCCCCTGGAATATGATATATATTTTGTGTTATCTTCTTGGACTGGTTGTTGCTGTCTCTCGACAGAAGGCATACCAGGATATTTCTGAGGGGAGGGCACTGATTTCATGTCTCCCCCTCACCAGAGACAAAGTTGGCTGTTCACATATCCTTCACAGACACTTTTGTTTATTGGTTGGCAGCTGCTTTGATTGCAACTTGGACTTCGATGAAATACCAGTTGCAGTTTGTAGCCCTTTTTGATTTTGCATGTAGACCGATCGTTTGATTTAGATATTCTGTATTCATCTTACAAGGCATCTCTGTCTGTCAGAGCTCATTTACTTCAGAGGATTAACATGACATCCCTCTTCTCATAAGCCAAGTGAGAAATAGCTAGTGTTAGCTCTTTAATATGTGAACTAATATGTTTTCTCACAGGCAAGCAAGACTCTGATTTTCCTTCATTATTCCTCTTCAGAAGATATTAATTAAAACCTTAATAACAAATAAACATACAAACTGCCATGACAAACTCAAAAAGTGAACATTTTCATCAGAATAAAGTTTTTATTGAAGTAAATTCTATAATATTAAAAGTTCAAAGAAATGAAAAATGTGCTTTTTATTTTTCCTTTATTAATAAGTTAGCATACATATAAAAATTTCATTTTAAAAATTTGGTTTATATGACCCTAAGTGGTACTCAATTTTTACTATGTCATTTTTAATTTATTCAAAACAACTTTGAAAACCCATTTTAATAGACTTTATACTTTAGAGCAATTTTAGGCTTATCATAAAATTGCACAGGAAGTATAAAGAGTTTTCATAACTTCTCTCTCCCAAGACAATTTTCCTATTATTACCTCTTGCATTATCATGTACATTGGTTACAACTGACGAACCAGGGATCATTCTCTGTGTAGTACATTCTTTGGGTTTTGACAAATGTCTATATCCACCACTACAGCACCACACAGAATGGTTTCCCTAAAAATGTCCTAGGCTCCGTCTATTCGTCCCTCCCCTTGGGCCCACTCCTGCTGTAAGCTCCTGGCAACTACTGATCTTCTCACTGTTGATGTAGTTTTGCCTTTTTTAGAATATCATGTAGATGGAATCATGCAGTATGTAGCCTTTTCAGATTGGCTTTTTTTTTTTCCACTTAGCCATATGCACTTAAGATTCCCTAAATTTTTGTGTCTGTGGTTTGATGGCTCATTTGTTTTTATCGCTGAATAATATTCCACTGTATTTATGTGTCACCGTTTGTTCATGCAAAACAATATCTTTTATTATGAAGTAGTTATATAAAATCATATTTCAGGATGTTATGCATAGATTGGTACTATTTTCCTTATTTCTGTAACATGTGTTTATTCTTTTATAACCTGTGGGAACTAAAATGTTCATTTTAGAAGCAAAGCCTTCCCCAGGAGCTAGCTGTAGCTGTCATTGCTGAGGATCACCAGTCTCTGTCTCTTTTCCTTTGTCATTTCACCAAACTCTACCCACATGGTCAACTATCCCTTTGTTCCCCAAGACCCTGCAGCTCACCTCTTCCAATAGGTTTCCACCCTAGCTCTCTCCTCTACTTCAGCATGGATCTTGGGATAATCTGACATGCTACCTATTTGGTCTCCCTAGTGATGTTTTAAATATCTAAATTAATAGTTTCTTTACAATTCCCCGCTTAATTGATCACTCACAGCATTTGTCCACTTGAGCACCTTTTCCTTCCACACACCCCTCTAGTCTGGTTTTGTCCATCTCCTGTGGCTCTTTCTCAGCTTCTGTTCAGCTCACTCTGCTTCCTCTTCTCCTTCTTCGATAGTGGTGATTCAGAAATCCATCACCAGCTTCCTCCTCATTCCTTCAGCCTCAAAAAAAGGCTAAAGCTGACTTTGCCAAGGGACTGTACAAGATGGGATTGTAAAGAAGAGAAAGAGTTAACTATCTCATGGAGTTTTTGGATGGATCATAGAAAAGAGGACTAGCATCTCCCTGTTTTCATACAATCTGTTGTTTCTTCAATTATGTTGCTATTTCATGCCCTGCTGAACTTCAGACATTATCTTGACTGGGCTATCACACAACATGATGGCTTTCTCTTGGGGTCTTCTAAGTATTACAGTCTTCACCTTTTCCCCATTTCTCTGGATATCTGAATCTCTCTGATCTGCTACATTCAGTGACCAAATACTGATATCCCTCTCGATCTCCAGATTGTCTCCCCTGGCCACAACTCTCACATCTCTCTATGTGGCCCTACTTCAGACCTTATCATCTCACCACATGGCACCGCCCTGCCTTCAGAGTCCCCTCCAAAACAGCCTCCAAATATCACCAAGGGAATCTTAATTGCTATCTAATTTTCCATTCTAGAAAAAATCTACCAAATCGTAAACACATGATTTCCCATGGGAATGATTACATTTTGCCTATAATCATGATAATATTCATTGAGCTTGAACATAATAATTTGTTCTGTCATTGCATTTTTAGAATTTAATGAAAATCCTGAATTTCATTATTCAGGATTTAGAGGCTAATTTAGAGGTGATATCCCTTTCCCATTTTCCAAAAACACATGTATAAGCCGAGACACCTGCATCTTTTGCCTCCTGAAATTATACAAGTTAAAGTAAAGGAAGAGCCCTCTGAGTAATCATGCACTCAGGGATAAGGCCACACTGTGTTGAGGTAGGTGTCACTATGGCTCTACTAAGTAGCTTCTCACAGTGCTTTCTTTTCATCATTCTACCATGTGTACCTCAACACCCCCCACACCAATATAACCACTTCCCTCTATTCCTTCTTATGTCGAACACCCAAGGTGAGGGTCTTAAGTGTTAGTTGGCTGACACCTCATGTCTCAGCATCACTGACATCATTCAGCTTTTTCTATAGGGTCTGGAAAGTCGAGTCCAGAATCACCACAGTAGACATCCAGAGATATTTCATTGGCCATCAAGCCCTTGAAACTACAGGGGCAATTTCATCCTTGTCCCTGTACACTATTAAATCTACTTCATTTAATCCTTCCATCTGAGAATGTGGTGGACACACTACACACACAGATACCACAACAAAAATAAACTGATGGCCTGGCTGGTTGCTCAATTGGTTGGAACATTGTCCATACCGAAAACGGTTGTGAGTTCAATTCCCATTCAGGGCACATACCTAGGTTGCAGGTTTGAATCCTAGTCAGGATGTGTAGAGAGGCAATCGATTGATGTTTCTCTCACATCGATGTTTCTCCCTCTCCTTCTCTCTCTCTCTCTCCTCTTCCTCTCTCTCTAAAATCAATAAATATATCTTTGAGTGAGAATTAAAAAAATAATAATAAATAAACTGAAGATCATGGAAAGGCTGCATAACAGTATGTTCCTTATTTGTGCAAAGAACCTAAACCATGGTGAAGAGTCTTCTCCTTTGTGGCTTATGTGATCAATTCTTACTACATTAGAGTTGTAATATCTGCACAAGTTGGTTCTACTCTCTCCCAATGTTCATTGCCTTATATTGAAATCATTTTGCTCTCTTACCAAATTGATGTTCCTATGACAATTCTTCACAGTCCAAGACAGGTACAAAGTCAAGTGTAAGAGACCTACATTTCTTACAGAGGTTTGTCTATAGCTCTGGGATTTCATTTTTTGTTTGTTTGTCAAATTTCTCTCCCATAAAACCATTTTTGTTCTTGTCTCTATATGACTGATCTTGTGGTTAAAACCTTTAAAAATGTGTAGAAAGCTACCCATCTTGAGAGGTACACTTTCAAAAAGTAACATCACATCTGCAGAATTTCATCTGTTAAAACATCAGCTCTAAGGGAAGTTAGTAATTGCACACTTTCTGGGCAAATTAATCTCATTTAAAGCATGTAGAAGGCTGGTACGAAGTGCAAAAAGCCATTTATAGAAAATAGCAGAGGTAAGGGCACCTGTCAATAACATAGGGAGAAGGTTACCACACTTCTAAAAGTAACAGCTGTCATTTTATTACATTAAAAAAATCAATTAGAACAAAAAGGCAATTAGCATTGAACTGCCTACATTGAGAGTTACCATGAGCAGACAAATTATTGCCTTTAAGAATGTTGATTGTCAAGAAACACCATTATATTACCAAATTGGTTTGTGCATATTGGAGCATTACTATATCAACATTCATTTAATTGAAAGCAATTTCATCATTAGCCATTGATACACTCTTAAATGTGGGCAATTAGTTTTTCAGCAAGCTATCATTATGGAGTATGTATAAATGATTATCTTTCTTTAACTTTAGGGGGTTATGTGGAATAAAAACTAGGGGGAAGCCGCTTCTTAGTCTTATGCAGCATTAGAGGTTCTAGCAAGAATCTTAAAAATCATTTCTCTGGCTGGTTTCTAGAGACGATGATCTATTATGCATTTGCAGTAGCAGAATTATTAACAACTTGCTGTAGTTGGAGTGGCTGTCATTTGCCATTATCTCATTTGTATACTCTTTTTAGAGTAACATGAAGCCTTTGGTACTTTTTTATGCCTATATATTAGAATGCTCTAGATACGAGTTCCACCTCCTTAGAGTGGCTTCTTGGAAGACAATAAACACAATTTCTGTTGAGTACTCTGAAGTATCACTCGAACCTCATTTAGTTTCTACTGGTGTGGTGCACAGCCCTGAATGTAGCTATTTAAAAGAGTAAAAGCACTTCAGAAGCAGAACTTTCTTTTTTATTAATTTGGGAGAAAATCAGGAATGTTTGGAAATGAGCTTTGCTGTCAAAGAAAATATTTTCTGAACCCTGACTTTACATCCCACTGAAAAACTCTGATAGAGCTTAATAAGCCAGGCTGTCAGTCACCATCTGCACCCAGCAGAGAGACAGCTCCTACTATCTGTAATAAAAGCTAATTTATTTAGATTTCCTGTTGTGTTCTGAAATTGCTTTCTGTAGCTTCTGTAGAGTTCATAGTCCACCTAAAAAGGACATAAATTTTGGGGTAGGAATTTAGTTTAGCAATATCCACCGGAATGTTCCAACATTTCTTACTATTTTTTTTTTCTTAAAACATCCTCTTCATATATTGCGTAAGTAATGACCTTGAAAAAACAATTTTTATCCTGTGAAAGAGGATATATGAATATCTCCAGGTCATCACAAAGTAAAAATAAGTCTAAGCTCATGTTTTGCATAGTAATTGAAAATAAGCAACACTATAGACATTTCCTTCTCCATTTCCTTAAATATGTAGGCCCTGACCTCTAGAATTTGAAATAATATAGAGGTTAGAGAATTTTTTTCCAAAAAAAAAAAATGTGTGAGAGAAGAATATGCCACACATTCAGAAGAAACTACAATCTCTGTAATTCCTTCCCAACTTTGCCTTCTCTATAATATGATACGGCTTTTGACAGTTTTCTCTCTATTGCTGAGTACTCTATTTGCTAAGAAGCACATTAGTAAGAGAGACAGAATCATGTTCGACAGTGTCTAATACGGCCTTTTGAATAGATTAGCTAGGTTTTATAAACTCACTGGATGTTCTGAGAACTCTTTCTGCTAATTGGAACAATATTCATCACTGACCTTTGAGAAATTTTGTAGGAACTTGGCTCACAAAAGTCAATTCCTTAACCCCACTTTAAGGAAACCCTATTCCCCTACTGTTTTTCTTTTAGAAGATTGAGAGTCCATTAGGAAGTGACAATATTATCACAGTTTTAGAGTGGGGGAAAAAAAAACCCCAAAATATTTAGTACTGTAGAGATAAAAAATGAGCAATTAAAAAAAAAAGAAAAGAAATGATCAAATGAAATAGGCTAGAATCTTATCCTAGGAATGACCAGGCCTTACTCAAAGTACAAACCTTTCTAAATATTCAGCACCTGGCTGTAATAGGGAACAGCTGTGCTAGGACACGGATTGTCCTCCTTGCCTCTCACTGCATGCACCTCGGAGCTCTTCCCTCTCCAGCTCTGCAGATAGCAGAACCCACATGTCAGCAAACTGCCCATGGGAGAATGGTGGAGAGTAAAGTCAGAAGAAAAGTAAAGATGTAGGACACAGGCTTAAAGAGGAGTAATGACTTATCCAAGATGGCATAACCAGTTCTTTGCATATTAGGTGAGTAGGATAATTTCTAACAAGTATAATTAAGGGTAGAAATTTTAATTTCTTTGTGGAATCAAAGACAAGATTTTTAACCACGAGGCAATATCTCTATGCATTAGTTTAAAAAGCACAGGCTATTGTTTTCAGTAGTAGAGAAGTTAGAGAGCAGTCGTCTCTAACATATACTCTTCCACTCATGTATTCCTTTTTTAGTCTTTAGCACTGTATGGGCAATTATAAGAAAGGCAAAAAATAACAGTGATGAAGATTCATTGAATTTTTATCATATACCAGGCTCTGATGTAGGTACTAGAAATGAAATCCTGGACAAACAATAAAAATTACTAATTCTTTTAGATCTCATGTTCTATTAGGGAGAGGCAGAAGCAAGCATATAAACTCTATACCATGAAAGCATCACCATGTAGATTAGTTCTAGCTGAAAACCACAGGGATATAAATTGGAAGGAGAAGGAAATCCATGATCTTTGGATTGGGGAAACATTTGAGTTGAGATCTATCACTAAAATGAACCATCTAAGCAAAGATGCTCAGGGCCTCTGGGAGAGCTACAGGCAGGAGAAACCTTGACAACTTCAATCAGCAAAAGGGAGGCCAAGAGGCTGGTGCTCAGGGGTAACACTGGCCTGAGCTAGTGTCTCCAGTTCCTCGCATACACCTATGCACTTACCCTCAACGAACTTTTTTTCTATATAAATTAATGTCTTGAATTTTGTAATAGGAAATGATAATGTACTTGTTAGTGGTAAGTTTCTATCCTCCTTCCTTATGGCCATGGCCCTAGTCCATTGTCTCTTACTTTCACTCTAAGCTTTTGATCTCACATAAGAGCTCTCCCCCTAGTACAGTCATCATAGGATGACAGGTGAGAGCCTCAGAGCCTCTTACTGCTCAAAAACATGTAAGAGATTACAGCAGTTTAACCCAGAAGCTTTATTCTCCCACTCAAGATTTTCCTCAAAAAGTCTTCCAACACCAACACCACTTTGGATTGAACTCCCTCTCCCTTCTAACACACCATGACATGGCTCTCTCTCTACATGCCCCATTCATCCATTTCTGTGGTTTTTGTCTTGTCATTCTCCCCATTCAGAATATTCTGTTCTCTCACTTCTATACCAAAATTGTTCCCATTGCTTAAAATTTAGCTCAAATTTTTAAAAAGTACTTTTTAACTATAGTTTACATTCAATATTATATTCATTTCAGGGCTACAGCATAGTGGTTAGATATTTATATAACCTATGAAGTGATCCTCCTGGTAAGTCTAGTACCCTTCTGACACTATATATAGTTATTATAATATTAGTGACTACATTTCCTATGCTGTACTTTATATCCCCATCACTATTTTTTAACTACCAGTTTATACTTCTTACTACATTCACCTTTTTCACCCAGTTTCCCACCCTCTTCCATCTGGCAACCATCAGTTTGTTTTCTGTATCTATGAGTCTGTTTCTGTTTGGTTTGTTTTGTCTTTTAGATTAGCTCAAATTCTATCACCTTCATAAATTACCCTTCAGTCACCCCAAAGAATCAGAGACCAGGCTATGACGCCAAAGAATGTCTATTTATTATGTTTTACTTTTAAAGATCTTCTAAAATGGAGCCCTGGAATCTGTGTAAAAAGAATCTTCCCAGGTAGATCTGAGGAGATTCAATTATGTGTGAATGCCTGTTGATATACAGTGAATAGACTTTTTGTCAGTTTATTTATTATGAGTGTATGGCCCTGGAATAAACATCCTTTCGTGACAGCCATGGTGCTTCTCTTTGTTGGATTTTATATTTGACAGTATATCATATGAGACAGGCTTACATTGCTGATTTAAACTGGCCATATCTGCTTGTGATGGAGGCCATTCAAGAGCTACTAGCTGCTGAAAGAACAATAGATTATCATCATCTTCTTTCAGGGCTAAATGTTTTCCAGAAATAATTGAAGATATTTTCTTAAAGTCAGTTGTGAGATTGGAAATCAGTATGAATTATATTGTGTTCAAATCATCATTGCAGGTTATATTTCTTGAGCAAAGGTGGGAAAGAGAAAGTACTATTGCCTATGAAGAAAACAACCAACTTCTGACACTTAATTTCTTTCTTCCAAAAAATAGTAACTCTTTCTGTTTCTAAATTACAGTAAGCAAAATGATAATCAACCAGAAAGAAATATATCCTGAATTTCCCAACATCAGAGTTCCACAAAAAAATATACGAGAGAGAGAGAGAGAACACAGAAGCAAATCATAAAGAGTTACATGTGTGGGTCAACATCCTGGTTTCTTGTTAAACTCATCTTAAGTACTCTGTGGCCCTGTGCCAGCAGTCAGAAAGACTCTAAGACTCTAATGTGGTCGGTCACTTGATAACAAGACCACGAAATGGATTCTGAGTCTATGGGAGTTATTTAGAATTGTCCTTATAGTAACCAGAGTAATAAGGAGGACTACTCACTAACCTTGGTCTTATGGGAGATAGAAAAGAGTGTGGAGAGGTCAGTGCAAAACCATCCCCTGTGATATAAAAGCAGGGGAGTCAGGAGTGCCCCAAACATAATAGAAACTCATCTGCTTATGGATTTGTAAATGGGTAACATACAATTTCCAGGATTCTCTCTACCCTGACAGTCTTCCCTTGGTCCTATTTTATTCTTATTGCCCAGATGCTCTTCTGTCCTCTGACTTTTAGCACATTATTTTAAGTGGTTTTCCTTGGCATCAGCATCATTTTAAGTGCTAAGACATTTTGAATTCCCCCACTGCTAATCAAAACCTGCCCATCTATTCATGGGTAGAACAACAGCTACACATACTTTTGAGTTGTGATGACTAATCCAACAAATCAACCAGAAGCGAGGTGAAGAGCTTGGTGTGTTACTTCTCAAGCAACACTATTAACAGAGACGTTTCACATCTAAAGAGTAGAATAGAGATTTTTCAGCACAGGGCCGGTAAAGGAATTCCATTTTATGAATATTTCAGGAACTTTTTTTCATATTAGAACTGTCTGAAATAACTGCATATAGGCAAGTACTTATTTCCCTAAAAATAATGTCCCTCTTGGATAGCACATTTCCATCACTAGAGGCAAAATTCAGATTCAAAATAATTTTTTATAAATCTCAAAGTTAAGCTCACTCAATAATCTGAATTTAAACAGATTAGTTTTCATAATTAGTTGTAAGAATTAATTTCCAAGAAACAAATAGCACAAAAAAGGATGAACTAGGAAAAGTTTAGCAATATTATTGGAGAGGGTAGGGAGGGGAAATGGTATGAGAACTTTGTTTGACCAAAAGAGAATTAAGAGAGTCCCACTGTACACAAGGGATTTTTACCTTAGTTGTGCTAAGTGTGTTAATAAATTTTAAATAAAAATTTTCCTGTGTTTCAAATTAAAATTAACCTATTTTTTGAATTTTAAATTGCCTGGGGTAATGAACAAACAGTAAGATATAAAGACATGTGAACACATTAAAAAGGGGCTTGAAACTCAACACCAAAAAAACAAACAATCCTATTAAAAATTGGGCAAAGGACTTGAATAGCCACTCCTCCAAAGAGGGTATACAGGTGGGCAATAGACATGTGGAAAGATGCTCAATGTTACTAATCATCAGAGAAATGCAAATTAAAGCCACAATGTGATATCACTTCACAAGGGTCAGAATAGCTATTGTCAATAAACCAACAAACAAGTGCTGGAGAGAATGTGGAGAAAGAGGAACCTTTTTTGCATTATTGGTAGGAATGCAGATTGGTATAGCCACAGTGGAAAGGAGCATGGAATTACATCAGAAAATTAAAAATGGAACTGTCTTATGTCCCAGCAATTCCACTTCTGGGAATTTATCTGAGGAAACCTGAAACACTAATTTGAAAAGCTATAAACACCCCTATGTTCAAAGCAGCATTATTTACAATAGCCAAGATTTAGAAGTAGCCCAGCTATCCGTCAATAGATGAGTGGATAAAACAACTATGGGACATTTACACAAAGGAACTACTCAGCTATAAACGAAGAAGGAAATAATACGCTTTGCAACAGTATGCATGGCCCTGGAGAACATTATGCTAAGTGCAATAAGTCAATCAGAGAAAGACAATAGTATATAATTTCACTCATATGCAGAATCTAATGAACAAACTGAACAGGCAAAATAGAGACAGACGCATAGACAGAGAGCAGGCTGATAGCTCTGGGAGATTGGTTAGAGGGTGAAGGGATTGAGCAAAAGAGAAAAAGTACTCATGGACATAGACAACAGGGTGGTGACTGTGGAGGAGAGGAGGGGGTAGGTGGAGGTAGAAGAGGGCATAAGGGGGATAAATTGTAATGGAAAAAATACAATATAAATGAATAAATAAAACAATTTTTAAAAGACAGGGCCTTGAACTCAAAAATGACGCCAATCTCTTGAATCACATGTTATGGGGGAAGCCAGCAACCATGACATAAAGACTCAGATGATCCTTTAGAGAAGTGCATTTGGTGAGGAACACAGACCTCTTCTCACACAGAATCACCACCACTTGCCAGCAACGTGCAGGCCCCATCTTGGAATTAAATTTTCCAGTCCCTTCCAAGCTGTTAGATGATGATGGCCCTGCTGACAGCTTGACTACAAACTTAAGAGAGATCCTGAGCCAGAACCACACAACCCAGCTGCTCCTAATTCCTGCTCCGCAGACATGGTAAGATAATCAGTGTCCATTGTTGTTTAAATGAGTAAATTTATTAGATAATTTGTATGGGTGAGAAGAAAACTCAAGAAGCATGGCTATGGAAAGTAGAGAAGAGATGGGAGGCAGCGGACTAAAGGAAGTTTTAAGTTTAAGGAAAAATGTTTGTACACAGTTGTCCGGCCTATGATGCAAATATGTGGTAATCAGATCACTGTGTTTCCTCTTAGAATTTTCAGGTAAATTGTGGGGACAAAAACCAAATTGCATGAGTTGAAAAATAAAAAAGAGATGATGATAAAGGAAAAGCAAATGTATTTATTATTTTTTAAAAATCCTCAGCTGAGGATATGTTTATTGATTTGAGAGAGAGAGATATCAATGTGAGAGACACACATTGATTGGTTGCCTCCTGTACATGCGATGCCCCAGGAGTAGACTTCTGGTAAGACAGTATACACCCCACCCCTAGAAATATCTAAATGGAGCTTGGATATTCATCTCTCAGGGATATTTGGAGTGATCTTGTCTTTGACAGAAGATTATTGTCTCAAAAGTCCTTCTGAATTCTAAAATATATGACACATACAGAACAGAGTCTTGGATAAGTACACAATAAATAGTTGCTGAATGATTTGAGCTATCAAAATAACTTGCCCTTGAAATAGATATGGTGTTTTCTACATTCTGTATGATAGCTTTGTGCTTGATTTTAATGCAATGTCCATCTAATGAGCAGAATTATGATTTGGTGTGTAAGTTTTTAATGTTAATTTAGTAAAGTACATTTTTTACTGTCTATTGGTATGAATTAAAAAATAAATTTTAAAGCATTCTTTATCATATGGAAGGCAGAAAAGGCTAGTAATACCAGGCAAATGGGACTTTGTTCTTATAAATCTCCACAAAGCCTATCTTCGTATCCAGCCTCATAGGCTAGACAGGGGAAGTTAGAGGGTTGAGGACAGTTTAACAACTCGACTTTTTTTTTTTTTTCTGTCATTACTTGGTGTTGATGAGGATTTCCAGGCTACCTCCAGCTGTATTATCGAAGAGAAATTTGATAAATAAATTTGTACAGAGGAACAGTGATAGGTTGAATCACTTAGAGATCAGTAAATTTTTTTCCTCTCAACAGCATCCTCAAAAGGAAAGCTTCATATAGTACATGGTTGAATTTAACAAGTTTCTGTTATTTGCTTTCATGATGTTTCAATAAAATAAAAGCAAGCTTAAGAAAGGGCTCCTCTCAGAGCGCAATAGCCTATGATTTTCGCACCTTACTTCCTAGTAAGCACAGGCATTCATACATGTTTAGGTGTGTCAGGGAAAGTCTTTCCTAGTCTAATGTGAGCCATTTCAGTTTTCCCGAAGTTACAATGCCTTCCATCAATTTTAAAAGTTCATAAATTCCACAAATGTTCTCCTCTGATAAATTACATTCATATATTTCCTCACCTTGTACCCTGGGGAAACAATCTTCAAACTGGGATAAATTTACACTTAGGGGTACACAAATACTTTTCAAGGGTTTTATGGCCAGGAAATCAATTTTGGTAGTATCAACTGCCACAGGTATTCCTTCCGAAAATGTGTCTGCCTGCAGTCAGGTTCGCAGGCCATTCTCTTCCTCTCCCTCTTGTACAGTTTTCCACTGCCCACTTACAAAGTGAAAGGCATACTCTCACCCTGGATTAAGATGGCTCACTGCCTCTGAGGTATAAAATTCTCTGGGGCACAAAGGAATAGTTCAAAACATTCGAACCATCAAATCTCTGACAATCCGTATGATGTCCTTTCTTCCTAACTTATACATATTCTATTAAATGAAAGCTTAACTTTAAGAATGAGCTATTTTAACCCTTCTTGGAATGTTTCAGTTTCAGATATTGTATACTAGGAAATGAAGGATGAGAGTGATAACACTCTCGTTCAACAACATTGTCTATGATAAGGACTGCATCCTTCTCAGGTAGAAGTCATGAAGACCAAGCAAAGAGAATGTCAATAAGCAATACTGAAGAGCATTACTGAAGGGAAGCACTGGTGCCAAATTCTTTTTGTGTAATATGGTTTTCATATATTTACTTTATTTACTTATTTTATTTCTCTCTTTTTAGTTTTTTCTTCCTATTTCGCTCCATCACTCCACCCCCACAACCCTCCCCAGAGCTATCAGCTTGCTCTCCATAAGTCAGTCTTCCACATATTTACTTTGCTACAGAAATAAATAGGAGGCAAATGCCTCACCAGCTAGTAGAATCATTAAAATAGTTGTTGATCATAATCATAGAATCCAGATGGAATCCAAAACTTGTGTAATATTCCCATAATAATTCCATGCATTTCTCCACTTACTTATATATGTGAACAAGATATCCTGGGACCAATGTATAATTTTTTAAAGGTACTAGAATTGATGCTGAAGCCTGTCTTAGTATACCGATAAATAATTTTTATCTATAAATATGTGAAGTAATTTTTCAAAGCTACTACTAGTATTCATGATTACTACTACCACCAAGAGTAATAAAATAATGGTAATAACTCATCAACATAGAATAAATCTAGTCAGTCCTTTGCAACCTATGGTGAAAGGAAATAAGAAAATTAACTTATGTAATTTTTAAAGAGATGAATGACAGGATGACCAATAAAAGACTTTCCAGCACAGAAATATATTAGATAAGAATAAGTTTTGGTGGGTATGTACAGTTGTAGTTAAAAAAAGTAACAATGTAAAATTTTGAAGGGTTGAAGAACTTATTCATGTATGTTTTAAATGGATAATTATTGATATCAAATCACTATGTTAATTAAATCCAATGCATGCATTTAAGTGATAATGTAAAAATTTCATTAAAATCATCAATATTTATACTATTCAAGAAATTGCTCCTTCAGTGTTCAAGCAGTACAATTTACAATAGCCAAGTGCTGGAAGCAGCCTAAATGCCCATCAGTAGATGATTGGATCAAAAAATTATGATACATTTACACAATGGAATACTACGCAGCAGAAAGAAGAAAAGAACTACTACCCTTCGCGACAGCATGGATGGAACTAGAGAGCATTATGCTAAGTGAAATAAGCCAGGGGGCGAAAGGCAAATACCATATGATCTCACCTATAAGCAGAACCTAACCAACAAAACAAAGATGCAAGGAAAATAGAACCAGCAACACTGAAAAAAAAAAAAAGAAACCAACAGAGACAAGAGGGAAGGAGGGAGGGGTGGGCAGGGGAAAAGGAAGGGAAGGGGCAAGTCAAGGAACATATAGCAAGGACTCATGGACAAAGCCAAAGTGGGGAAAGACTGAGGGAGGGAGACAGGGGCAGAGGGAGTGGAAAGTGGTGAGGCAAAGGCTGAGACAAATGTATTAGAAAAAATCAATTAATTAATTTAAAAATTTTAAAAAGCAAACAAAACAAAAACTGAAGATACTGATACATGGCTTAGAGAAGTTCTTTAAAACAATATATTTATTTTGATTTTCATTATTATCAATAAAGTATGAAGAGATGTAAATAGCTGGTAAAATATACACATAATAAATAACATAATGTCAAAAAAAATTACACCTTCATAATTAATTTATGATGAAGAATTTTAAACGCTAACATAAAATATGCAATGTATATATTTTCAAGTTACTTTTAGGGAGTATATCATAACCAATTTGAATCACTGATCTAAAATATAGGCACATGATCCCTCGGGTTCCAAATGCTTCAAAGAATGTTTGCACAATAGTTAGGAACATTGGTGTCCACCACTGGGAGAGAGAATGTACCACGAGGAGGCATTCTGAAGTCAGAGCCCGGGGTTCATATTGCAGCTTACAGTGTCACTTATAAGCTGGGGAGTGAGCGGCAAATTAGCTAACCTCTTATCCTGTTCCTCATAGCCTGATGATTCCAGCAGATACAGGAGAAGACTACATTCGATTACACATGTCAAGTCCCCAAGATATGCAAGTGTTGCTCACGTGGAATGAGTATTAACAAGATCCATTCAATGAATTGGCTCAGGGGTCATTAAATTTCAGTTTTAAGTGTAGATTGGTTTTAATGGTTTTAATTTTCACTTTTCTTGGAATACAAGAGAAAGCTTCTCATTCTGATTCCCATTTTTTTTGTGCACAGTCATCTCCAAAACAAAAGTGCTAACAAGGGACAATACCTGGAAATTATTTTTGTGTTTAGCATAGAGACAGTTACCAAAAATAAGGGAAGGAAACTTGGCAAGGTATTATAAAATGTGCCCTTATAGCCTGAAATGGGAACATTAAAAAAAAAACAAAACCTTATCTTGGCATTTTCTGTAACAAATATGCAGTTTATTAAAATGGATCTCCTTCAAGCCATGAACCTAAGTGAAGCAGTAACTGAGATAACTGAGACCCTTAAGCACAAGGAGCAAGCCCTCTGCTTCCTGAAGCAAAGGGCAGCCTTGACTCTCAGAAAAGAAATATATTCCGATCAATAAAGTAAATGTGGGAGATATTTGTGCAACATGAGAGGGAGCACTTGACCCATGGCCACCTTCACGTAGGGGCTGTGAATTGGACCCACAGCCAGTTAGGGACAGGGCAGGCCTGGGACATGCAGCTTGCAATCTTTAAATTACAGCAGAAAAGTCTGTAACTCATGGCTCCCACTTCCTTTGGTGGGAGTGGGAAGACCAAGGAAGCAGAAGAGATTAAATCGTTACTCCTCAAGATCAGGGGAGTGAACCCTATTTGTTTCTGTGTTTCCAGCTCTAACACTGGTATAGTTACCTTAGAAGGTGCCTGCTCACTGTTGAACTAACCTGGCCCTCCAGCTGATAACAGGAAGAGCTAGGGTCAGCCACATTCACATGAAGCCAGCACTCAGACTCGTTCTTGCAGAACTCCTTTCTCAGTATCTGTATTTAGGGAAAATCAGATTTTAAATAGGGGCTGAAGATCATACTAGTTTGGATGCATTGTTAGGGACACAACTGAATTTATTTATGAAACAACTGTGTGTGTCCTTTATAGTTACTACCTTCATCCACTCCAGGACCAATTGCAAGAAGAGTAACAAAATGCAAAGATCCATGGAATCGAATAGCCCTGGAAGTAAGTTAGGACTCTGGCACTTAATCATTGTGTGACCTTGAGCCAATTACTTAAACTCTGTTTTTTTCACCTGTAAGTTAGAGATAATAATAACTCTCCAGAAGAATTTTTATAAGGATCCCTGGCCAGTGTGGCTCAGTTGGTTGGAGTGTCATACCATAACTAAAAGTTTGTGGGTTTGATTTCCAGTCAGGGCATATACATACCTAGGTTGTGGGTTTGATTCCCAGTTCCAGCTCATAAAAGAGGCAACTGATCAATGTTTTTCTCTCAGATTGACGTTTTCCCTTCCTCTATCCCTACAAGCAATGAAAAAAAAAAAATTCTCAGGTGAGGATTTTTTAAAGAAAGAATTTTTATAAGGAGTTAAGGTAAAGCCTAACATGTGGTAGCCACTTTATAAATAGTAGTTTCGTTTTAAATGTTCTAATTGTGAGGGCATGCTAAGATGCACAGGCTACCTCAGAAAAAAAAAATTGCTAAATAGCTTCAGTCACGAGTGCTCTGAGCAACTGAAATTATATTAATTTCCATATATTGAACAGGTCTGTGAAATCATCAAATAGTGTAAGCTATGTGCTCACTTCATTAAAAATAATATAGAAGATGGGTTCATTCAAGTACAACTTGATAAAACCTGCTGACAAAAAAATCAATTTGATACATTTTAATAACATTATTTTATGATCTATTACAAAATGTCCATTTATGCAGGAATACTACTAGGGCTGGGGGGGATGTACATCTTAGTGTAAGAAATGTAATTTGTTTCTAAAAGGCAGGATGTAACACTTGAAGTTTGAAGAAAGAATGTTACTTTCGGATTTTTAAAAAAATCAGAAAATAAGGAAATGGTGAGAGGGCTGTTCTAAGTACTGGGCCTCTTCTGGGCTCCACATGAGGACGTTGAGGGAAGTTGCCATTTTGCTGGCCAAGACATGGGTGGACAACTCTTCTAACCATCTGGAAATTCAGTTTTTAAAATTGTTTTTCATGGCATTTTATTTTAGGTGCTAAACTTCAAATATTTGAATTTTCAAATGAAAGGGGATAGCTTTTCATTAAGTTTGGCTTTCACCTGTGCTCAAACAAAAATGAGCCAGAAAGACTAATTGAAATGTACTTCATATTGAAAGAAATGCCATTTATCTGTGCAGTTTAAAAAAACTTGATTTTTTTTAAAAAAAAAATTGTAAATAAGCAATGAATTCTAAGGCTGCTAAAACTGATTATTGATCTGGCCATTTTCTTCCCAGAATGCTTTTCTGAATTTGAACTACACCATTGTTTCATTAATAAACAGACAGACAAAAGAGTAACAAATAAAGCCATCGCTTGATTCAAAGTTGCACAGTAAACGGGTTTTTTTGTTTATTTTTTGTTTTTTCCTATAGAATAAGCTTAAAATCTGAGGTTGAGATAATGTATGATGGGAGCACAGAGTGTAAAAGAGGCTGCTGACCCACCCGCGTGGTTTAAAGATAAGCCTACCATCAACACCCACACAGTTAGTATCCCGGGAATATTTGAGAGCCTCATTGTCACCAAATAAAAGCACCTTTCCTCTTATTTCATCACATGATCCCCACATTTTTCAGCATTATACATTTCTGTCACATTAGATATGAATTTAGCTAAATAGTTAGTGGACAATCAAAATCAAGCATATTTTCTTTTTTTTAAGCATTTGAATAATACATGCAAAAGTTAGAGTAGGTCTAATTGATAGTGGCATGGTAAGATGATCGCTGATGTTTACCCAATGGTATTACTTAGACATATTGAGGAGAAGCCAGGACACCTTCCACACATTTCAATAGGTCAATGTATAGACAGAGTCTTCTTTAGGAGATAAGAAAGTCACAGTCCCTGGAAAGCTACATTCCTGATTCAGAAGCAAAGCTCCTGCAGAATGATTATGTAAATAGAGGCAGTGCCAACTCTATAGGCACATCTTACTGATCCCTCCATTGATACAGCACAGAGATATTTTAACAGTGCCACTAGAAGATTTCCAGGAAAATGGTGAAGTTGGTTATTTAAAATCTTCAGTGCTTAGAAATGTTGTTGGATAAAAGAGCCTATAAAATCCTTGGTTATCACCGAGAAAAGCAAGGGAATATGCCAAAAGGAAAAGGAAAGTGAAAATCGAAACAACAGAGGGGAAGTGAGTCCTGGAGATTCCCTAGACCTGGTGAAGTTAGGTTTCCTGGTCACACAAGGACCAACTGCAAGGCCTTGGCCTCAAAGATAGGAAAGTAGGCACTGATCCTTCACTGACCCCTATTAAGGGCTCCATATCGTGTAAAAGAATATAATAGGAAAAAATTCAGTCTACAGGCACAGGAAAAAGAAAGGATTTCTTTATGTTTTTGTCCAGAGTTAAGATGGAGATAGAGAAAAGTTGGAGGGGAACCTTATCTTCATTTTGACTGGAGTTTCACTTTATTTTTACGGGCTGAGAACCCACAAAGTGAGAACATAAATTCCTCCAGGCTGGTAATATTTCAGGGGTACCTATCAAATGCAATTCAAAGCATTTTTAGAGGAACACTATTTGAATCCATTTTGTATATGATCTCCACCAGAAAAATTACTATATCTACTTTATTGCTGAATGATTTAACTTGATGAACACAAATGGTTCTCAACTTTTATTAAGTGCTAACTAACATTCCTGTGGGAAGCAAAAGGCTTCCTTCCGCAAGTGCTACCAAAGCAGTAAAACTCAACAAAGGTAAAGTGTCTCCATGTTCTGGATGAATGGTGGAATGAAGATGGTCTCAAAGTTTGAAACATATACACACAGACACACAGACACACACACACACACACACACACACACACACATCTAATTTTAATTCCCCTCCTCTTCATGAATCACTGATTAAATATTTAATATGTGAGAGGAGTTCTTGGAAGCTAAATTGGGAGAAATCGACTGAGCTCACAGATTCCATCTTTCTGTTTTATTTCTTCCTTTCTCATCTCTTCTTTCTTCTTCCTTTCTTTTTGAAATGTACATAAGCAGTTATGAAACAGGCACTTAGTGCATTTGTTTCTCATTAAATATGACCAAAATGATGGCAGTGGCAACGGTGGTGGAAAAGATATAGAAGTATGTCTCCACAGTTTAAACATTTGATATTTTTGAAGTGGTGTTTATTTTGGAAAGAGGTTGATGTAAAAATCTAAGTTCATGGGTTCAATCCAAGGAAAAACTAGTTAGCCTTACCCTGGCTCACTGTGTGAGAACCTCCTTGTATTCCTTTTCTTTCTCCTTTCTTTCTCTTTTCTTTCTAACTAACTTCATCAGAAATGATTCTAAGACAACTGACTATAAGTTAATAAGAAAATTGCAAATATAGAAACAGAAATGAAGAAAACAATAACAAAAAAAGCCAAATGTGAGGCTGGCACCCAGAACATGCACAGGGAAGCCTAGTTCTCATTCTCCAGTTAGAAGACAATGCCCGCCCACGCACCCTGCTTTCCCAGGGAATCAGACCAAAAAGCATGGACTGAATCAACTTTAAGGTACATTACCAGGTGTGTGTCTGAAGCATCTATTCTGGAAAATATAACTAAAATATGACTAGTTCCTGAAGACTTTTCCTATACCCACATTAAAGCATCTTGCTCTTCCTCCACTTCCCCCAAAGGAAAATTAAACATTGCAATCATAAGCACAACTTAAGAAAAGTCCTCTTTAAAACATACATTTGTCTTTCCACATTAGCTAGAGAGGGGCCCATACGGCGTTGTTCTCGGTTCCCACTTAACTTACAGGGAAACTTTCACAGTGTCCGGAGCCTTTGATGTCCTGCAAATGAAGGAGGAGGGTGTTCTCTAATTCCTTGCAGCAGGAACCCACTTAGGTGGCACCAAGCTGGACGTCCAAATAGAACAGTACAGCTACAAAAGGAAAAGTGATGGCATCTGCATCATAAATCTGAAGAGAACCTGGGAGAAGCTCATGCTGGCAGCTCATGTCATTTTCGCCATTAGAAACCCCACTGCTATCAGTGTCACATCGTCCAGGAACACTAGTTAGCAAGCTGTGCTCGAGTTTGCTGCTGCTCCTGCAGCCACTCCCATTGCCGACCTCTTCACTCCTGGAAACTTCACTAACCAGATCCAAGCAGCCTTCTGGGAGCCGAGGCTTCCAGTTGTTGCGAATCCCAGGGCTGACCACCAGCCTGTCACAGAGGCATCTTATGTGAGCCTGCTTACCAGTGCTCTGTGTAGCACAGACTCTCTGCACTACAGGGACGTTGCCATCCCTTGCAACAATGAGGGGGCTCACTCAGTGGGTCTGACATGGTGGATGCTGGCAGGGGAAGTTCTGCGCATGTGTGGCCCCATCTCCTGTGAATACCCATGGGAGGTCATGGCTGATCTCTCCTTCTACAGAGATCTTAAAAAGGTTAAGAAGGAAGAGCAGGCAGCTGCTGAAAAGGCTGTGACCAAAGAGGCATTTCAGGGTGAATGGACGACTCTGGCTCCGGAGTTCACTGCTGTGCAACCTGTGGTCGCAGACTGGTCTGAAGGTGAGCAGGCGCCCTGTGTGCCTGCTCATCACTTTCCTGATGAAGCCTGGGACGCTGAGCTGCTACTGAAGACTGGTCTGCTGTCCCCACTGCGCAGGCCATTGAGTGGGGAGGAACAGCCACCTAGAGGTCTTAAGGTGTTCTTCCACAAACTAAACAGAGTGGAAATAAAGTTGACAGGCAAAAAAATAAAAGAACATATATTTCCTCCCACAAAAACCCTCTCACATACCAGACACCACAGCTCACCCTCACTACCCTGTCAGCAGCCTAAGTATCTTTCTCTGTCATTTTCTGGATGGGCTTAAGCTCTGAGGACAGTGTGCCATCTAACAAGTGGTAGTGACCTCCAGTGTGTAGGGAATAGCAACATTACATCCTGATATCCTAAATGTGGCGTTGTATTGTACCTACCTGTGGAGATGTCTGGTAATGTTCTATTTGCAGTAGGTGCCTAATCAAACTCAACGAATTTTTCTTTCAAACTTACTAAGGCATGGCACTGAGATCATGCCATGGGAGAGGTGTTTGGGTCATAAAGAAACTTACTATTTGTCCAGGAACACAACAAGGTTCAAAAGAACTTATTGGAGAACAATACAATAAGCATAACGATAGAGGGCCAGGGACTGCAAGTGCCCACAGGGTGGACGCTATAGCTTGAGAACAAATGTCCTACTGACCTGTAGCTCCTAAGGTATGATTCGCTTGCACAATAGAGGCAAGACTAGGCAGATGGCAGGAGAGCCAGAGGCAACTGTGAATTGGCTCCTCTGAGCACTGCAAGAAGGAAGTAGGTTACCAGAGGAACCTGCCCTCTGACTGTTGCCTGAGGCTCCCCTAGCTGACAGGAGAAACACAGATCCGTGGTTGGGAAATAGATCCTTTTCTTCTTCTGGTTCTGATGCAGGTGTGGGTGCCATGTGTGGGGATATGTTACCATATACATTGTATGTTTATTTACTCATATTCTACTGAAGCTTCTACTCTGTTGAAGACTTAGAATACTGTTTTATTCTTCATGAAAGATGAAGAAAAGATGTGATATATGATATAGGGTGTGGGGGCAGATGCTTCTTATGTTTCACTAGTGATAGATTTTTAAGAGCAGAAAAATTCTGCTCTTAATGGCTATGACATTAATTCTACAATAAAAACATGCATTATCCACCTTATACAGGATTTCTTAGGTTCTCATCTATGAACAGTTATTAAGAGCCCACTGGTAACACAGCTTTAACCTCTCTTCTTGGAAGCCTTTTATCCTTTGTTCCAATGAATTTCAGTCTTTAAGGTTCGTCTCATAAGCCTCCCACATCCCAAACCTTCCTTGATTGTTCCTGCTCTTTTAACTACTTTCTCTCTGGAACATTCTGAGATCACTTTAACTCTTTTAGGCCACTTAGCAAATTGGCTTTACAGTGTAGTCATTGATTCCTGTCTCAACCTTCCACAAGTTGTTGGTTAGCTAAGGAAAAGGACAAAATTTAATTGTTTTTGAATAACCTGAGACCCCAGCATAAAGCACAGAACATAGTGAATTAAATTGTGCTGACTTAAATTGAAAGCCTTTTTGATAATCTCTTATAAGTATGTGTTTCCCAACATGAAATACCTTATTTCTAGCATGTTGGGGAAATCTGTAGTGCACTACCCATGTCCCCTTCAGAAGTACGGGGCTTCTTGCCCCAGGTGCTGGAAGTCCACCTCTGCTGTCCTCACTCACCTTCAGCTGCTGATAGCTTCCTCTCCCAGAGTCACACCTAAACCAGGGTATCTGGCCTCTAGCGACCAAGACGCAGAGGGACAGAAAGGCCCGGCACCCCAGCCCACAGGGGGCGGCTTGATTGAATCACCTGCCCCCACAGGTCTGCAGTCTTTCACTGCAGTGGTAACTGCACCACAGACTTGACTGGCCTCTGCTTGATCCTAGCTCCTTCCTTTACAAGTGTGTTTATCCTATAATACAGTCTATGCACTAATTTCTCTTTCTGTCTGCTTTCAGGGAACAGTCTGCAAAAAAGTATGTTGACCACAAAAGTATAGATGGCTTTTATTCTGTCATTTCCCCCTCACCATACTCATGAAGACAGTGAATACAGAGGAGAGGGTCCGAGGTTTTTTAGTGATGTTCTACAAGGTGGCCCATGGTCTTTTAATAGCCAAAATATGCTGCCTCTCCTCATTTTTCTGGAAATAAATACAACAGATGGTTGGTGGAAGAAGCTAAACTACATTTCTCCTTCTCCTGGGGCTTGTTTAACTTATCTTTCCAAAACAAATAGTCGTACTATGTTTACTTGCCAACAGAGAAATGCCTGAAATCAAATTCTATGTCCTATCTTCAGAAGACAGAAATGTCAAAAAGGTTGAAATAATTTTCCAGGTGCTTCGAAAGCTTGTTATAAAGAAAATCCCACATTATAAATTATGTATGAAAAAATACAGATATAAAATGCTTCTGAGGAAACAAACTAGTTTATAAAAGAAAACTTATTTTATATCTTTTCTGAGATAAAAGGCACGACTCCATTTTGGGAGAAAGCAGTTGAAAATCTACATGTAAAGCAATAGGATCAAAATGTAACATTCTTGAAAAATATTGTAAATTTCAAGTGGTATTATAAACCTAGTCCAGAACATTCAATCTTTCTGAGCATTTGATTTGTAAGATGTCAAATTCATGTTAGGTATTGTGATATTTTGGGAATCCATTAAAGTTCTTTAAAAAATGTACTTCACAGAAATCACATTTTAAACTTGCAACCAGACTACAGTAGAGATTAATAAAAGCAGGAAAATGGCTTAGTGATAAAAATATTACAAATGGAAAATAAAATGTATCTTCATGACATGATTTCTTACTGTAGAAATCTTTATGATTATTAACAAAGCTCAATTTTGTTGTTTTATGTTTTATTTATTATTTATTTTTTAATTTTTTAAAATTGTAATCCTCCCCCAAGGATATGTTTGTTGATTTTAGAGGGAGATGAAGGGAGAAGGAGAGAGAAACATTGATGTGAGACAGAAACATCAGTCAACTGTCTCGCATACATGGCCCAACTGGAAAATAAACCCGCAACCTAGACATGTGCCCTGACTGAGAATAAAGTCTGTAACATTCTGGTGTGTGGGATGGTGCTCCAACCACTGAGAAACCCAGCCAGGGCACTGTTGTTCTTAATATTATGAGCTGCATTAAACCTTTTAATGCAAAAAGGGTGCTTTCTATTTTTAAAAAATGGGCTATACGCTTTTGAATATGAATGGTAAGAAACTAGCTCTTTATAGAAATTGATTAAATACGGCATAATTTCATTTTTATGAACATGTATGAGGTGCCAGACATTTCCAATGTATAATTTCATTTTTTCACACCTATATTTTGAGGTATCATCACTTCTATTTCAAAGAATATGAAAACTGAGGCTCAGAGAGGTTATGTAATTTGCCTATGGCAAGATTTCAGTAAAGATCTAGAAACTCCAAGACTGCTTCTAGTTTAATTACAACATAAACTCAGCCCCAAAGTGAGTTTTGTTTTTCAGGTGCCAGGACTGGTTCAGTTTTTGATTGGGCACTACATCTAGTTCTTGGAAATTGTTATCCTGCTTCTTTTGTTTGGGGTGGGAGAGATTCTAAAACCTTTTGAAGAGTATTTATTCTTTCTCCTTTTTTTTTTCAAACTTACAAAAAAGTGACTTTATCTTTTTACCCAAAGATGGAGAGAATATTTTTCTTTATCTTTAAAATTTAATAGTTGTTTTTTAGTTGTCTCTGAATCAATTGTTTTATGTTTATTCTCCCATGTTCACTGTGGCCCCCTTTAACATTCTTTGTAATATTTTTAAAATTTATTTATTTTTAGAGAGGAGAAGGAGAGAATAATCAATGTGTGGTTGCACCTCACATGCCCCCTGCTGGGGTCCTGGCCTGCAACCCAGGCATGTGCCCTACACTGGGAACTGAACTAGTGACCCTTTGCTTCGCAGGCCAGCGTTCAATCTACTGAGCTTTACCAGCTAGGACTGCCCCTTTTAACATTTTTATTCACGTATTTTATTCTTAGAATTTTTTAAATTTAGTTTTAAATATGAGTTTAGTTCATTGCTTGGCTTTTCATCTTCAGGGACTCTGTGGTACATTGTTGTTTTTTTTTCCTATACCTATATCTTTTATTTTACTTTTAATATTGTTTACCTATTTCTTCATTTCTTTTTCATGTTTCTATTTTCATGACTTGTCTTCATGTCCTTTATTATAGTTTTAGTTGAGTATATTCTCTCTTGGATATTTGTCATTTGTGTTCATTTCTGATGAGAAAATGTGTTTTTCCTCATTATTTCTTGAAATTAGTCATCTGTCATCTTTCTTTTTTCTGTTGCCATTCATTTTTGCACTGACTTTTTGAGTTTTGATTCATGGTATCCTTTCGTATCTGGTATTGCTTGTGATGATATTTAACTTATGACAGAGTGTCGTGTTAAAGCTTTCTTTTGTTTTCTATTTGATTTTTGGTTCTTTGTAAAGATTTTAGGTTTTTAATCAAACCATTCATTCCTTTTATGGGAGTGAATTTGAGTGGCTTATAAGGTTTCTTAGTTAAAAAGTGTTGTCTTCTATTAGTACACAGAAGTCTAGTTTCTTCAATATGTGGATTTGGGGAAAAATTCTTTTCTTATTGTTCCTGGTTTCTGTGACATGCTTTAATTTCCGGGGAACTCTTTATTCCCATTGATTGCTCCTCGCATGGGTGAATCTGCAAGTCATTTCACTCTTCTGAGACTTGTTCCCATGACTGTCCCTTGGGCTTGCACACTTTCAAAACTCTTCTTTTCTATGCCCAGGTGGCAATTCTCTCCAGGTCTCACCTGCTGTCAGTATTACACTCTGCAGAGGGGGACCTACCTCTCTCTATGGGTGACTTCTCTCTGGTTTCCACTGCTCTGTGAGGTCTCCCCCTGATTCCCTGCTCTCTCAGGGCCCCTGCAGCTGGCTCTGCTGGTCTTGAACATACATAAGCCATTTACAAGGGCATTTGCGATAGTCCCTGTGCCCTTGCTATGCACTGGGCATGGGTTTATAGCTCTATGTGCCTCAGAATTGTGTGGAGATCCAGAGTTTGAAATTTAACATGGAACTGTTTGTTTTCATTTTAAATATTCTTATATGTTTTCATCTATAAAATCTGTCAAATTCTGAAAATATATACTAAAATACCCCATTACTATTGCTCTTTTTTCTGATCCTATTGTATTTTCAAAGGTTTCCCTCATTGTTATGTTGTTTAGTGCTGTAAGGGAGGAAAAAGTTTTCCTTGTCTCTCTTAGGATCCTTGGGTGAAAATTAAGCCAACAAAGGGTAATAGAAGAAAAGCATACAAAATGTATTAAATTTTCACATGAACATGGAACCTTCTCAAAGGCATGGAAACCCGAAGACGTGACCAGAAGAGTAAACTTTTATATCTTTTAGATACAGAAACAATAAATTTGTGAAAAATTGACAAATTTTGTCTGTGGGTAGTAAGTAAATGTTGGACAAGTAGCAAGGTTTGTTCATACAGCCTTTTTGGCCCTGCATTCCTTGTGCTTGGTAATCGGATACAGAAAGAATACCTTTCACTTGGGAAGTTTATCTCTTGCTTTCAGGGAAGGTAGTTGGTGGGAGGCCAGAGTGACCTTCTGCCTTCCTCCATTTCCTCAAACTCCTTTGCTGAAGATATTCAATGAGCCAAGTTGCCATACTTTGGGGGAGCATGTTCTGAAACCCACAAAAGGTTATGACAACTGTATTTTCCTTGTTGATGACAATTTCTGTCAGTTTATAACTTCTGTCACATTGAACACCATTGGCTCAAATTGCACTTCTCTGATATTACTGTCACCATTTCTGATCTCTTATGGTCTGCGTTTTCCTGGTGACTCTGACCATCTCTCCGTTTTCAATTCCTCTTTGTTACTTTACATTACATGTGTCTTAGAAACAACAAGAGATGTACTTTGCTTCTGATCCAAATAGCAGATTCTTTAGTTTTGAAAGAAAAATCCAGCCATACACATTTAGTATAATAACTTATATGTGTGCTTTTATTTCTATTATATTATTTTGTCAGTTTTTTAACTTTTGATATTTCAAATATCCTCCATCTTTATTGCCAGACTAAATCCAAATTCTCTCAAGCTTCAGCTATCTCATCTGCCCATTTTCACTCTCTTTTAATTCAGTTTTTATACAGCAGACAGAAGAATATCTTAAACATTTCAACCCAATCATATCACTCCTCTGCTAAAACATTTTAGTTATCACAGGTTGCAATTGGAATATGATGCAGATTCACATGGTGCAATCTGTCTCCTCATCTGACTCTCCAACCTCCTCCGATTTTTCTTTTCTGCTAAATCACTGTGCCCCAGAGGCAACAGTTTCCTCCTCCTCCTCTCTCGCTCCACCTCCTTCACTATTTTTTTAAAGTGCTAAATTCATTTGAGGGGGAATTAGGGACTTTCTCTTTACTCATTTTGGAAGTTTTTTCTAACTCTTCAAATGGCAAGTTCCTTTCACCCCCTCAGACCTCAGAATAGATAGCACCTTCTTTGACAGTGTGTACAACATCCAATCATTTCCTCTAGAGCAGTAAACAAAAGCAAATAAATGAAATAATTACAAATTGTGAGTTCACGAGCACTAACAGGAGACTTATGAGGTCAGGGCCACAATTGTCTACTTTAGTGTTATATCATATTAAGCACTCAAACAGTTGTGGGATGCAAATGTAAATGTACAGTGCATTTGCAACTATATGAAGTAAATACTTAGAACTCTGCCATCACCTCATCCATATTTTATCGTACACTCTTTCTCCCTTCTCCCTTCCAATCTGTTTGTTCTCTATGGTGATTTTCAACAATTACTCTACTGGTGATTTTCTTCTCATTGCAAAATCCAATAGCCCTGTTTCAGTGCATCACTTACAGTATCTCTCTGTTGCCTTTTAATGTGGACCCCTTCCTTCTCCCTGCAAACAGAGTCTCCAGAGCCAGATTGCTTTAGTTGGATCCCAGCTCCCCTACTTAGCAGCTGTGTGACACTGGGGAATTTACTTATACACTCTGCCTTAGTTTTCTCAGCTTGAAATGTGACTTGGTTTGTTATGAAAATTAAATGAGTTAATATGTGTGAAGTCTTCCAAGAATGCTGGGCATGTAAATTAGCAATCGTGGTGGTGGTTGTTCTCTTTTCTCCGTGCCATCAACACACCAGTTCTCCTCACATTCGTGGCCAGTCCTGCTTTGCCTCCTTCCTGTGCTCCTCACCCACCATCCGTCCCCCTAAAATTTGCCTCTCCTCTCCTAAATGCCTTCTCTGTTCATCTCATCTATTCTCCTGTTTGTATCCCTCACGTCATGGCATCTAGCTATCCACAGGACTGGGGTATAAACATATCTAAATATAAATTATTGTGAATTTGATTCTCAGTTGCCAGAAACCACCGAGAAGTGTGGAAGTTTTCCCTTATAAGATCCTTCTTCACACTCGCTCCATCTCTAACCTAGCATTTACTCTTGCAGATAGTATTCTCACATGCAAAATGGGTTTTGGCTGTTTGGTGTCCTTATATATGACACAACAAATTGTGTTGAAGGAATGAGGTTTTTATGAACAGGTTTCCAGCTTTGGGAGCGCTGAGAGCATTCCTACTCAGAGCCCTTCTCTCCAGTGAGATCAAGAACTTCCCTTGCTCCCCAAAAGACAACACACCAAAACCATGCCCAGAATCTCTCTATTTCCGTATCTGTCCTTTGGTCACTCAAACAGGTATCCATGCTCTCTGGAATGTGCACTTGTGGGTTTCAGAGTCACCATTTCCTCACAGCAGCTCTCTGCTTCAGGATCTGGGGTGTGCTGTTCTCAGTCTCCAGGCAGCAGTCCAGAAACCATGTGCCCTGCCACGCTGGATCACGATGTCCCAGATGCTGGAGCCCAGGGAGGCACATGTCCCTGTGTGAGACGCTGCCTCCAGGAGTGGGCTTCCATCCTCTGTGACATCTAAGCTCCTGGTGGACCTCGCATCTTCTGGTCCCATGAGTGCTCCCGTCAATGAGGGGAGCAGGGCCAGAGGTCCAAAATGTTCAAATGCCAAAAGCCCAGAGAGAGCATGCATCAAGCTCCGAAGTCCCATACCAACAGTCCCTGCACGAAGAGAGCAACTTTATTCCAAGCATGTGTGAGGGAAAGCATTCTTCTGCCTTTAAGTCCCACTCCCTTTAAAAAATACCCCAAAATGAAGAGCCCTGTTTCCCTCTGCCAAGGCAGACCAGTTTCAGAACATGCCATTCAAAAGTGCTGTCCTTCAGAAATGCAGAAGTCTGTAGCTCAGCATTGCCTGTCACAGTTCAGTTCTGAGCATCTCTCATGAGTCTCTGTGCACCAGCCTGACTCTCTCTCTCAGCATCTGTTTCTCTACTTCAGAGCGATCTTACTCCAGCCATCAGCTCAACAGTGTGTCTGTGGCTTGGCCAGGCCAGTGCCTGCAGCACCACCAGCTCTGCCATCACCTTCTGTGTGGGAAGGGCGCTGAGAATGTTTCCTATAGACCTACCAACCTCCAACCCTGCAGACAGACAGGCAGGCAGACCTATAGGCAGATCTTGGATTTCTTGTTGCACTCCAATTTTAAAGACTTGGCTCAGAACTTCCTGGGTGGCTGAACATCCGGCTCTTCCTATGGTGCATTAATGTCTGCCATTTTTGTCAGTTCCCCAGTGTCTTTAACCCTCTTTCAGCTGCCATCTTTAGTCAGGGCAACAGTTTCCCAGCCGTGTACAGGCATACACACATCTGTTTGTCCTGAGTGGGGCATCTGGCCCCACAGTTCACACAGGTGCTATATGAGCTTCTCCCCAGCGATGCCATGAGTCACTCTGCCAGCATACCTTCCAAGAGTCATATTCACAATTCACCCTGGGCAGCAGGCTTCTTCTGTAGCTTTTCCCTTCAAGAAGGCACAGGCTGTTCATCTGCTTTTGTTTGGCAATGTGCCTCAAACACTGCACTTTCTGCTCTGTGGGCACTCCTCCCTGAATGCCTCCCCCACCGTTTTTGTAGGATTTTGGGGGATGGTGGTGTGTCACTGCTCTCCAGAGACCCAGGCTATGACCTATGCCATTACATTATCCCCAAAGAATTTCATGAGCTCTACCTCTGCAGCTCTTATCTCTCCTTAGCTTTCCTTCTTCAGAAATAACGTCCTCGGATCCATCCTTCACAATCTATCTTTTGCAAAATTTCTAGAGTTGTCCATCAAAACCTCAGGGTTTTTTTTTTACCCTTTCCCTGGTGGGCACTCTTTAGACTCCTATCATGATGCTGTCAAGGTCAAGTGTGGCATTTAACGCCATCCATGATATTTCCCCAGTGACCTCTCATCTCATTTTTTAAACTCATTACATCAATTTTATTATGGTCTAGAAATATCACCTCACTATCAGTTTCTTTCATATTATCCTCTCTGCTTGAAGTGAATTCCCTCTCCCTTCTCTTCTACTTCTCTTGTGCTGGTTCCCTCCAACCAACACAGTGCTTACCTCCTCCAGGGAGCTTTCCCTAACCCCAGTCCCTGACTAAACTAAGGAGTCACTTCTGAGCTCCCTTAATTTCACATGTTAGAATTCCCAATATTGTTTAACTTATGAACTATTTTATAATCATATAATCTTATATTCCCTCTTAGAAAATTTATAGTGCGTAATAGAGAAGGGGTTTTAAGTTTAAAGGTTTTATTTTAGATCAGTAAGATATTAAAGATTTCATTACTAAAATTTTTAATACTTATGCTGTATTGAGGCAAATGTTGACATTTTCCTCTTAATAAATTATCAGTTCTTTTTAAATTTATTGCAAGTTTATGAATAAAAAGCATGGTTAGTCATTAACTAATCTAAAAATATAATATTATCTTTGGTTTGAGAATAAAATATATATTATACTATGGACTTAAGTTTTAAATATGTCCAAACCCTCAAGCCTGGATATTTTTATTTAGTTTAAAAAAATATCTTTGTGGTTTGTTACTAAATAATAAGCTAAAAAAGACCTTTATAGGACACTCACAAAGCATCCTGTAAAGACAGTTCTCTTCTAATATGACACAAAAGGGGTGAATAATTCTTTTTTGAAATAGATGCAAAATAGTCTGCATAGTTTTGCATTTTTAAGTTTCTAAAAAACTTACTAAAATATCTTCATGTGCAGAATCAAGATGGCAAAGGAATGAGTAGAAGTCACACTGACCTCCTCCCAGGACCAACCTGGAATTACAACTAAATTGTGGAAAAATCACCTGGAACAAACAACTGAAAAATAGTGAGAGAAGAGCCTTATAACCTCAGAGACAGAAGAATCAGCTTTGGCACAAACTAACTGGTAAAGAGTGCGGTAGAGACCGGGGAAGGCAGGCAGGGCACCCATGGGCAGGAGCACCAAAATATTTTGAAACAGCCAGTTAGATCCCCCTGAGAAGGGCAGGTTCTAAACCATAAGTGGGGATCTCCAGCGTACAGCACCAGGGCCCAAAAAGTACACAGATAACAGCCAGCTGTGAAAAGCAAGCAGCAGGGTTGCTCTCTGCCAGAGACAGGTGGCTGGAGATGCAAAGAGTCATTTAAAGGGCCAATGCATAAATTTTTATTTGCAGCCATTTACCCTGGGCTCTGGCAAAGGTGGGGGCAGAGTAGGCTAGAGTAATGATGGAAAACTTTCCTAATTGGAGGAGAGAAAAAGTCACACAAATCCAGGAAGCACAGAGGGTCCCATTTAAGAGGAACCCAATGAGGCCGACGCCAAGACACATCATCATTAAAATGGCAAATATCAAAGACAAACAGAGAATCCTAAAGGAAGCAAGGGAGAAAGAGGTAGTAAAATATAAGGGAGCCCAAATAGGGCTAGCAACTGACTTCTCAATGGAAACACTGCAAGCCAGAAGGGAATGACAAGAAATATTCCAAGTCGTAAAAAGCAAAGGCCTGCAACCAAAACTGCTCTACCCAGCAAGACTCTCAATTAAAATGGAAGGCAAAATAAGGAGTTTCCCAGACAAAAGGAGGCTAAAAGAATACACCTCCACCAACCAGCACTGCAAAATATGCTAAAGGGACTGCTTTAAGAAGATGAAGAAAAAGAGTCTGAATACCTAGTTCCTTTCACAGTCACCATTACTTGATATTACCAATATTTTTAATAATCTGATTGTGACAATGATGTGTTATTTAATTGTTACTTTATTATTTGTTGACACTAAACCTGTTTTTGTATATTTCTTGCCTATTTATATTATTTTTAAAAAGCTTTACATGACTTTTTGGTATTCTTTATCCACTTTTTGATTGTTTGTATAATATTTTCCCTAAAAAAAGCCCAAAAAACTATTAACCCTTTTTTAGATGTGTTGCAAATACTTTCCTATTCTATTACTTGTCCTTTAACTTTTTTTATATGTATATTACTATATAGTCTTAACTATTTATTATGGTCATATTGTCAATATCTTACTTTATAGCTTCTGGGTTTGAATATTTTACTTCAGCGTAAGAAAAATATTATTTTATATTTTCTCCTAAAAATCCTCACATATTACATATTGATTTTTAACTCACCCGAATATTTTTTGTATAATGTGTTTAATAGGGCTCTATATTTGTTTTATTTCAAGTAATAGTGGTCCATGAACCTTATTTGTTGAATAAGCCATATTTTCCCCATTGATTTGAAATGTCCATTTAATCATATATTACATTGTTAGGCAGATATATACACTTGTTTCTACAATGCTCATTTTATTTCATTGATCTACTGGATTATTTCTGTGCTGGCGTCATGTTGTTTTAATTGCTGTGAATTTATAATAGATTTAAATTTTTAATATTTTATAATGGATCTTGACATTTAAATAAATAAATAAATAAAATCAATCTGCATTTAAAAAAAGAAAAAGGAAAGAAGGAACTCCTACCTTTTGTAACAACACGGATGGAACTGGAGAATATTATGCTAAGTGAAATAAGCCAGTCGGTGAAAGACAAAGACTATATGATCTCACCTATAAGTGGAATCTATTCAACAAAGTAAACTAATGAACAAAATAAACCACAGGCAAGGAAACATGGAGCAGACTGAAAGTGACCAGAGGGGATGAAGAACAATGGTGGAAAGAAGGAAAAGGGACTAAAGAAAGAGCATGTATGAATGATCCATGGACATGGACAACAGAGAGGGAATTGGCTGTGGGAGAGGGAGGTGGGGTGGGATGGGTGGAGGAGGGCAAAGGGGGAAAAGTTGAGACAACTGTAATAGAATAAACATGATTTAAAAATAAAATAAAAATTAAAAAAATCTTGATGTGCTATGGAAAAAATTTGAGAAAATGTAGACTTCAAAATCTGTTAAAGATAATTTTGAATTAGATTTATAAATTTCCTCCAATCTTTCCCTCTCCAAACCTCACAATACCTAATATTAATTGATGAAAATTTTCAGCTTATAAATCCAAGTAGTTCAGCTAGCCCAAAAGATGAACAAGAATTGCATGCTTAGATACAAATGTTAAAGATATAGATAATTTTAACAGCAGCAAGAGAAAACAGTTAGTTACCCACAGAAAAAAATGTAAAGAATTCCCATAAGGCTATCAGCTGATTTCTCAAAGAGTCGTGAAAATACTCAAAGTCATTCAAAGCAGGGACCTACAGCTGAGATTGCTCTACCCAGCTAAGACATCATTTAGAATCAAAGAGCAGATGAAGAGTTTCCCAGACAAGAAAAAACTAAAAGAGTTCATCATCACCAAGCCTTTATTATATAAGTCTTAAAAGGACTTATTTAAGAAAAAGAGGAGGATCAGAAATCTGAACAATAAAATAGCAATAAATACATATCTATCAACAATTGAACCTAAAATCAAACTAAGCAAAAAGAAGAACAGAGACAGAATTATGGATACAGAGTGTTTTGATGGTTGCCAGATGGGAAGGGGTGTAGAGGAATAGGTGAGGAGGTAAGGGGATTAAGAAATACAAATAGGCAGTTACAGAATAGCCATGGGGATATAAAGTACAGTATAGGAAATGGAGTAGCCAAAGAACTTATGTGCACGACCCATTGACACGAACAATGGTGTGAGGATTGCCTGAGGGAGTAGGAGGTGCAGGGTAGAGGGGACCAAAGGGGGAAAAACTGGGACAACTATAATAGCATAATCAATAAACTATAATAAAAAAGAAAAAGAATTCCATGCCTAGGATATAATAGTCAAAGAGCTGAAAAAAAGAATAAGGAATATGTTGAAAGCAGCTATGGCACAGCAGATGGGAATACGTTACATACAGGAAAACTAAAATAAAATCATGGCTAATTTCTAATAATATAAAGTGGAAGCAAGAAAATAATAGAATAACACCTATAAAGTGTTAAAAGAAAAAAAACTCAGTTCAGAATTCCATATCCAATAAGAATACCCTACAAAAATATGAATGATTTAAAAAACTTTTAGATAAACCAAAGCTGAGATAATTTTTTGCCAGTGATCTGTACCATACAACATGCAAAAGTGTTAGTCAAGCTTAAGTGAAATGAGATCAGTTGAAAACTTGGATATATAAAAATTCACAAAGAGCACTGAAAATGGATAAATGGATATATATTTAAAAACATTATTTTTATCTTGTAATTTCTTCATAATAAAATTGTCTATTTAAAACAAAAAAATAGCATTTAGAGACTGTTTATACTATATGCAAAAGTTAAATAAAACTACACTAGCAAAATGTATGGAGAAATTTGTACAATGACATTTACTGTTATAAGTTTAGGACTTTTATTTGAAAATGAAAGGTATGAAGAGAGAAATAAGGAGCATAAATTATCAGCAATAAAGTGTTGTTACACAATATTAATTCTAAATAAGATGCAAATATCACTGTTTTTCTTTTTTATAGCAACTACCAAAAATAAACAAACAAGTTATAGCTAAGAAGCCAATAAGGGAAGTAAAATGAAGTACTAAAACATATTTAACCCCAGAATGCAGTAAAACAGCAACAGAATAATCACAGTAAAACCAGGGGACAAATGGAAATCAAATAGAAGATGATATATTTAAACCCAACCACATCAATGATAACCTTAAAAGTCAATGACTAAGCCCTATAATTAAATAGCAGAAATTGTTAAAGTTTATTTTTAAAAAGCAAAACCTAACCTTACATTTTCTATCAAAAACATTAAATATAAAGATATAAACAGGTTAAAAGTTAAAAGGTAAGAAAAAAATGCACACTGGTTTTTAGAAAGTAGGCATGGCCATATTCATATAAGAATGGTAGATTTTGAGGAAAAAAAAGTACTACCAGGAATAAAGAAGGATATTTCACAGTAACGAAAAAGTTGATTAACCAGGAAGATCTAATAATCACAAATGTATGTGCAACATAAAAAATAATTAAAATTCATAAAGCAAAATTGACAAAAGTAATGGAAGAAACAGTCAAAACTATAATCAGAGTTAAATATTTTAAAAGCCCTCTCTCAGTAATTTATAGAACATTTAGAAAAAAATAAATAGAGAGAATTTGAATAGCAGTATGAAACAAATGAATCTGATACTTTTAAACACACCTCATAACTGCATAAAACCTATTCTTTTCAAGTGCAATTAATCAAGTGTGTACATCCAAACAAGAAAATTCTACGCACCAGTTAAAAGCAATTGTATATACAATAACTTACAAGAATCTCAAAATCATTACATTGAATGAAAGAAGCCAGACACGAACTCACACTGGATGATTCTATTTACATGAAATTTTAGAACATTAATCTATAGTGATAGAAGCCAGACCACTGATCACCTAGGGTAGGAGTTGGGGCTCACGAGCTGCAACGAGGCATGAAAGAAGTCTTTGAGGTGATAGAAATGTGCTATTGCTTGATTATAGGCATGTTACAAAGTATATCTGTTAGTTAAAATTTATTGAAGTTAGAAATAAATTGGATCTATTTATTATATATGTTATATCTCAATATTTATTAAAAGTATATTCAACAATGAATAATCATAACTCAAGACTATATAATAGGCAAAATTTTTCCTGGCTTGAGCTGTTAAAAAGTAAGTGAATAATGAGCATATTGTGTACTTCCAATGAGTCTTCACACAATCTCCCCTTACCTTCTCAAACATTATCAGACTGTATTCTTTAAAGGGAAAAATATATAGTTTATGTATTAACTGCTTTTTTAAAAAACAGAATCGGCATGGTAGCCCAAACCTCCATGAATACTTCATGAACCCCTAGGAAATTGTGAACCACCACTTGGGAAATCCTGCCTTGTGTGCATATTCCTCATTACATAGATCATGTTGTGTCATAATGACCTTCAATAAGGCAGACTACAAACAGTGGTATGAGCTCCTGTATCTCATTAGTCTTGTGATGACAGGACCTAGTATAGTGCCTGGCACAAAAATAAGTGCTCAAAAATATATTTGTTGAATAAATGCATTAATCAGTGAAAGAACAAAACCTGTAAATGATTCTTATCTAATCCATATCTTGGATATGAAGAGTTTCTTTTAATATTTTCAGACACTTCAATATTAATTGTTAATTCAAGTAATGAACTAATTTTTTAAATGAAAATAAGCAGAAAACTACAAAATAGTTTTCCTAATAAAGTTTTAGTAAAGAACAATAAAATAGAGTAGTTTGAAAATTAAAAAAAAATTTGTAAGAAATTTCTGACAGTTTTAAAGCATCAACTATCAGCATTTTGGTTGGATACCACTGATGAAATAATACTTTTATACAAATATTATACTATTCTTATTTTTTTCTTTTACAAGCAAAATTTTGATCTTGAGATAGAAAAGAAATGAATGATTATGTGGGAAGCTAGGAAAAATCCTTTAGAAATGTTCAACAATTATTATTTTTTATTAACCGACAGATTTAGTCTTTGACTAAACTCTAGTCAGGCTCTTGTGAACTCTTCTCAACTAGGCCTTGACTTTTGCGTTTCTGTGTTCATTTCTGCGTTATCCAATTTTAGCAAGAATCCTGCTAAATCAGTTTAGCTAGGATTCCCCATCTTCTTATCTGAAGGCTCCATGTCCAATCATGTTCCTCGTCCTCCGTCGTCTCCCAGGTGATGTCTGATTACCCTGGGCTGCCTTAGGCAAGATTCCTGTTAGGTTGATTTACCCAGAATCCCCCCTTACCTCTGATATTTCCTCTTAGTAATTTTCTATCCACTGACCTCCTTTTGTGCTCTTTGGCTACATATTCCCACTTTTCCTTGTATTTGGATCGAGTCCAATCTCTCTCCCTTACTGCAACATCACATTGCAGTGGTCCCTTACACTTACCTCAGTGGCCCCTTCCAGTAAAGTCTGCCTTACCATTCCTTAACAAATGTCATGAATAATGTTTACTTAACATAAACATACTATTCCTTCTATTCTCTAAAGTATATGTTGATTCCAAATGTAATGATGAAAATTAGTATCCACTCTCCTTTTTATATTGCTTATTTATTTTGTTGGAAAAAGATTGTCTTCCTTGCTTCCCACTTTTAAAAACATGATACATATCATGGTGATCACTTTGTAAGTTACATAAGTGTCTAATCATTATGCTGTCCACCTGAAACTAATAATAGTTTGATTGAGGGCCTGGTAAGTGCTAAATAATAATAACAAACATTGACTGAGGACCTGAGAGGTGCTAACTAATAATAATAAACATTGATTGAGGACATGATAAAGGCTAAATAATAATAATTGTATGTCAACTGTAGTTGAAAAATCTTGAAATTGAAAAAATAAACTCAAAATAAGGCAAAAATAAAGAAAAATAAAAACATGATGCATATTAAATAAAAATATTTTTCAGCTGTATGGATATTATAGTCATAGAAACCATGGCAATTTGAACATTAGGAGAGATTAAAAGCATATTCTTCCCCTTCCCAAAGTTTACAAAGAGTGAATTTCAAGATTAATCTGGCTTGATGGCATGAAAGTGCAAAGTGATCCACAGAAATAGTGGATCCCTGACTGAAGGGGTCACAGAGCTGCCCAAAGCAGGATTCAGACACAGGCAATAGACTCCTGGAAAGCTCAAAAAAACGATGCAAGGTCATATAGGGTCAACAACTGACATCATCAAAGGCAGGCCCAGAAAGAAAACTAAAGAAAAATTAAATAAACAAACAGATAAATAAATAAATAAATAAATAGACCTGTTTACTACCATAGAAGTTTAATTCCCAAAGTTAGGAAATCTAGACAGCCCAATTGAAGCAGAAGCAAAAATAAATAAATAAATTACTGAACAGACTCTCACAAAAATGGGAAGAAAAAGAAGTTCCCCCCAAAGGAGTGGAAAAGGGGACTCCCCACAGAGAGAGCTAAATGAAATAGAGGCAAGGGAACTATCAGATATTGAATTCAAAACAATGGTTGTAAGGAAGCTCAATTGGCTTAGCCAGCTCAAAGATAACTATGAGAAACTGCAGAGAAATTATCAGGATCTTACAGCAAACTATATCAGCCTGGAAAAGGACATAGAAACTGTCAAGAAGACACAAGAGGATATGAAGAATACCATTTCTGAATTGAAGAACACAGTAGAAGGAATCAAAAGCAGGCTGGATGAAGCCGAGGATCGAACCCATGAGATGGAGGGTAAGGTAGAAAAAAGCTCCCAGAAAGAACAAGAAATAGAGAAAAGACTATAAAAGGATGAAGAGGCATTTAGGGAAATGCAGGACAACCTGAAATGCAATAATCTCTGTATAATAGGGATACCAGAAGGAGAAGAAGAGGAGCAAGGGATAGAGAACCTCTTCGAAAAAGTAATGATGGAAAATTTCCCCAATTTGAGGAGAGAAAAGGTCTCATGGACCCAGAAGGCACAGAGGGCCCCAGTCAAGGACCCAAGGAGGCCCACTCCAAGACACATCATCATTAAAATGGCAGCTATCAAAGACAAAGAGAGAATCCTCAAGGCAGCAAGGGAGAAGGAGAAAGTAACATACAAAGGGGCCCCGATATGGCTAGGAGCTGACTTCTCAACAGAAACACTATAAGCCAGAAGGGAATGACAAGAAATATTCCAAGTAATGAAAAGCAAGGGCCTACAACCAAGGCTGCTCTACTCAGCAAGGCTCTCAATTAAAATAGAAAGGGAAATACGGAGTTTCCCAGACAAAAGAAGGCTAAAATACATCTCTACCAAAACAGCACTCCAAGATATGCTAAAGGAACTGGTTTAAGAAGATGAATGAAAGAGTGAGAAAGAGAAAAACACAGGTACAAAGAGAAAAAATGAATAGGTTTCTATCAGTAATAACTCTCAGTGTAAATGGACTAAATGCCCCAATCAAAAGACACAGGATAGCTGAATGGATAAGAAAACATGACCCACACGTATGCAGCCTACAAGACACCCAACTTAGAGCAAGAGACTACACAGATTGAAAGAAAGGGATGGAAAAAAATATTCCAAGCAAATGGGCATGAGAAAAAAGCAGAGGTTGCAATACTTATATCAGACAAAATAGATTTCAAAACAAAGGCCATAAAAAGAGACCCAGAGAGGCACTTTATAACACTTAAAGGAAAAATCTATCAAGAAGACATAAACATTGTAAACTTATATGCCCCCAATATAAGAGCACCCAAATATATAAGGAAAATCTTGGACAACTTCAAAAAAGATATAGACAGCAACACACTGATAGTAGGGGATTTCAACACCCCGCTGTCAAAAATGGACAGATCGTCCAAACAAAACATTAACAAAGATAATGTGGAGCTGAATGACGCACTGAATAAAATAGACTTAACTGACATATATAGAACCTTACATCCCAAAGAAAAATACACATTCTTTTCAAATGCTCATGGCAGTTTTTCAAAGATAGACCACATGATAGGGCACAAAGCAAGCCTCAGCAAATTCAGGAAAACTGAAATAATACCAAACTTTTTCTCGGACCACAAGGGCTTGAAACTGGAAATCAACCTCAAAGAGAAACCTCAAAAACTTGCAAACTCATGGAGACTGAACAGTAGACAATTAAACAATGAATGGGTCAATAATGAGATAAGAGAAGAAATCAAAAAATTTCTGGAAACAAATGAAAATGAACAGACAACAGTCCAAAACCTATGGGACGCAGCAAAGGCAGTCCTGAGAGGGAAGTTCATAGCAATACAGGCTTACCTAAAAAATATAGAAACATTTCAAGTAAAAGACCCAACACTACAACTTCAAGAACTGGAGACACAACAACAAATAGATCCCAGAGGAAGTAGAAGGAAGGAAATAATAAAGATTAGAGCAGAACTGAATGACATTGAGATGAAAAGAACAATTCAAAGGATCAACCAAGCCAGAAGCTGGTTCTTTGAAAAGATAAATAAAATCGACAAGCCTTTAAGCAGACTCATCAAGAAAAAAAGGGAGAGGACCCAAATTAATAATATCAGACATGAAAGAGGAGAAATAACACTGATACCACAGAAATACAAAGGATTGTCAGAAACTACTACGAACAATTATATACCAAGAAATTTGAAAACCTTGATAAAATGGACACATTTCTAGAAAAGTATAATCTTGCAACGCTGAAGGAGGAAGAAACAGAAAGCTTGAACAGACCGATAACAGCTGGGGAAATTGAAGCAGTAATCAAGAAACTCCCAGCACACAAAAACCCAGGGCTGGACGGTTTCCCAGGAGATTTTACAAAACATTTAAGGAAGAGCTAACCCCTGTCCTTCTCAGACTATTTCAAAAAATCCAAGAGGAGTGAAGACTCCCAGACTCTTTCTATGAGGCCAGCATCACCCTGATCCCAAAACCAGATAAAGACCCTACAAAGAAAGAAAACTACAGGCCAATTTCTCTGATGAACATAGATGCTAAAATCCTCCACAAAATATTGGCAAACCACATCCAGCAATACATTCGAAAGATTATCCACCACGATCAAGTGGGATTCATCCCAGGGATGCAGGGATGGTTCAATATAAGCAAGTCAATAAACATAATACATCACATAAATAAAAGAAAAGACAAAAACCACATGATCATCTCAATAGACGCAGAAAAAGTATTCCCTAAGGTACAGCACCCATTTATGATCAAAACACTCAGCAAAATGGGAATAAATGTGGCATTCCTCAATGTAATAAAAGCCAACATCATAGTAAAAAAAAAAGAAAAATCAACGACATTTTTGTACACCAGAGATGAAATAGAAGAAGAAGAAATCAGAAAAAAAAAAAAAACACCATTCTATATAGCAAGAGGAAAAATAAAGTACCTAGGCATAAATTTAACCAAGGAGGTAAAAGACCTGTACGCAGAAAACTATACAACATTGAAGAAAGAAATTAAGGAAGACACAAATAAATGGAAGCATATACTGTGCTCATGGATTGGAAGAATTAATATCATCAAAATGTCCATACTACCCAAAGCAATTTATAGATTCAACGTAATCCCTATTAAGATAACAATGACATATTTCACAGAAATAGAACAGACATCTCAAAAATTTATATGGAACCATAAATGACCCTGAATAGCTGCAGCAATTTTTAGAAAGAAAAACAAAGTAGGAGGGATCACAACACCGGACATCAAACTCTACTACAAAGCCATTATACTCAAAACAATCTGGTACTGGCACAAGCACAGACCGATAGACCAGTGGAACAGAATAGAAAGCCCAGAAATAAGCCCAGGTCTATATGGTCAACTAATATTTGACAAAGGGGGCAGAGCATAAAATAGAGCAATAATAGCCTCTTCAACAAATGGTGTTGGGAGAGCTGGACAGCTACATGCAAAAAATTGAAATTTGATCATCAGCTGACACCATACACAAAAATAAACTCAAAATGGATAAAAGACTTAAATATAAGTCACAACACCATCAAAGTCCTAGAGGAGAACATTGGCAGGAAACTCCCAGGTATCCCACAGAGCAATTTTTTCACTGATATGTTTCCTAAAGCAAGGGACATAAAGGAAAGAATAAACAAGTGGGACCTCATCAAAATAAGAAGCTTCTGCACGGTGAAAGAAAACATCAGCAAAATGAAAACGGAACCAACTCTATGGTAAAATATATTTGCTAATGATACATCAGATAGAGGTTTGATCTGCAATATATATAAAGAACTCACTTGACTCCACTCCAAGAAGACAATGATCCAATCAAAAAATGGGCAAAGGACCTGGGAAGACGCTTTTCCAAGGAAGAGATACAGAGGGCCCAGAGGCATTTGAAAGGATGCTCAGCATTACTAGCCATCAGAGAAATGCAGATCAAAACCACCATGAGGTACCACCTCACACGGGTCAGAATGGCCATCATAAACAGATCAACAAACAACAGGTGCTGGCGAGGCTGTGGACAAAAGGAAACACTAGTACACTGTTGGTGGGAATGCAGACTGGTGCAGCCACTGTGGAAAGCAGTGTGGAATTTCCTCAGAAAGCTGAAAATGGAACTGCCTTTTGATCCAGGGATTCCCCTGCTGGGACTATACCCTAAGAATTCCAAAACGCCACTTCTAAAGAACCGATGCACCCCAATGTTCATAGCAGCACAATTTACAATAGCCAAGTGTTGGAAGCAACATAAATGCCCATCAGTAGATGACTAGATCAAAAACTATGGTACATTTGCACAATGGAATACTACGCAGCAGAAAGAAAATAAGAACTACTAAACTTCGCGACAGCATGAATGGAACTAGAGAGCATTATGCTAAGCGAAATAAACCAGGGGGCGAAAGACAAATACCATATGATCTCACCTATAAGTGGAACCTAACCAACAATACAAAGATGCAAGGAAAATAAGACCAGCAACACTGAAAGGAAAGGAAATCAACAGAGACAAGAGGGAAGGATGGGGGAGGGATGGTTCGGAAAAGGAAGGGAAATGGCAAGTTAAGGAACATATAGCAAGGACTCATGGACAAACCCAAAGGGGAAGGGTTGAGAGAGGGATGGGGGGAAGGCAGGGACAAATGTACTCGAAAAAAATAAATTTAAAAAAAAAAGGTGTTGAAAAACACCCAGGAGCTTATGGGGGACTCTGGCCTGCAAAGTCCCCTGATTCGCCGCGGATGGAAGAGTCATTCCAGACACCGTTTGCCTGTCAAGGATAGAGGAAGGTGATTCCCTCTAGTGGGGAATGCCCCGAGCCCCCGTGCTCAATGGCTTTTATTGAGAGGGTTACAAGCGGGAGACAGATAGCAGGAATGTATAGGTTATCTAATTACATCAGTAACTTAAACTTACAGAGAATAGGTGATATTTAAAGAAGACAATGGCAGACACACACTGAATTGCTTGGGCCCGAAATGAGCAAACATTATGGTGCCAGACAGGATTTGGGTCAGAGTCCAGGAATTTTGTAAATTTCTTTCCCAGCCATGAGCTTGTTATCTGGTATAAGATTAACAGAGCTTGAGGGAGAAACAAAGCCTGCTTCAAGGAGTGTTATTTACTTCTAGGCCTGATTTCCCTAAGGGCCCTTGGAGTTATTATCAGGTCCTGCTGATAACTGAACCACATTACCAGTGTTCCCGCCAAGTCTTATAAGGGCCTCTCCCAGGCCCGGGCTTGTGTGGGACTACAGCTCCCCAACCACTCAAAGTGGCCCCTACAGGTCCCGGTCAGGGCAGCTTTGTTTTTTTTTTAAATGGATACCATTATTACTTTTGCAATTATGTCCATGTGCTGTTACTATCATTTGTGTTTTATTTTTTCCTACATTCTTGTATTGGTTGGCTTTTGTGGGTAGCCGAAGGCAATTTAGCATAGTCTGACTGTCAATTATGGAAGCTCATATCTAACAAACACCTATGATGAATCATCCCACATACAGTTTGCTAGGGTTATCACCTTAAGAAGAGGAATAACAATATTAGCTATAATTTTATGTAGTATCTTCACATACCTTAAAAGTTTTCATTTAACTAATAGTTAAAATTAAATATCTAAAAGTGTTTTGTGTACAGATATACTTCAAATCCATAAGTGTCTTTAATCCTCATACTTATTTACACATTTAAGTACCCATGTCAAAATATTTTAGGTGATTTTGAAGCATTTGATATATTTCACTATATTTAATATTTTTTCTAAATATAAAAATTAATATATATTTTTTCATAAGAAAAAAGATTAATCTGGCTTGAGAAATAAAGGAGTTTAAACTTTAAAAACTACACAAAACTTTAAAAACTGCAGTTTAAAGTAAATTTGTAGATTGTAAATGGCATTTTTAGAGGCCATTTCAGAGATTGGTTAAAGCTCTTTTCCATTAGTTAATGTGATCAAAATAAAATGTGGCTTCCTTTCTTTTCTGAATACCTGAAGTAGTTTAGTTCCCTGAGCTGACAGGAAAGTGCCCTTGATATTGTTCTTCCTTTCTTCCAATTCGATCCGAACTCCATCCCCCAAAATGTAAGCCAGATCCAGGAGTGACAACCATTTTGCCAGGTATATAGCTGGTCATTTAGATTCCCAAAGAGGTGAGGGTTACAAGTCACCTTGGAGGTAAAGTAGTTTTTTCCCACAGGCAAAACATAAAAAAAAAAAAACAAAAAAAAAAAACAGCTGCTTGAAAGAATAAGTATAGTTCTTCAACAAACAGCTGCTATCTAAATTATTTCGCAAAGTTATGGCATTAACTCACTCATTGTTTTCCCTTTTTTTTTCTCTCTTTCTAGGCCACACAATCATGATTTCTGTTGATTTTTTTCTCATCCTTCAATGCCCAGCTCAATGGAGATTTACTAAAAATAAGCTTTAACAAATTCATAAAGTGCATTGACCAAAGTAATGTTTGCATTGCACATTAAGATATAACATATTAAAAAGAGAAAACATGGAGACCATTATATCCAAGTTAACTTTCTGTTCTCTGAAGTCTGCAGGCAATCCAAATCCATGCCCATTATGTAAGGAAAAGGTGTTCGCTAATTGCAGATGGAGACTTATCTGTTATCTAATAATGCAAAGACTATAAAAACAAACTGGTGAAATCCTTGTCATTCTCAACGTGAATTAATCTCTTGTTCTCCTGTGACGTGAGAATGCCTTAGCTTTCGGCTAGCTTAGAGCATTTCAAAAATTCATTTATACAGACATTGATTCAGGGCCTGTTAAATGCCAAATAACACGTTAGGATTGAGGATATCCATGTGAAAAAAGATATGAGGCAAAAGGAACACCAATAAAGAAAAAAAAAAAACTACTCTAAGGGGTGTTATCATTGCAAATCAGGGAAACAGAAGAAACATATTACTCTTGATTTGTGGCAGTCATTCTAGGCAGCCCGAACCTGTGGTCAGGGAGAGCTGAACGAGCAGAGTTGGGAGCTGGGGGTGGAATAGGAAGTATTAAAGAGGACGTGTGTGTAAAAATGTTCGATTGTATGAGATAATGGGCATGGAAGGCCTTCCCGAGAAGGTGACTGCAGAGTGAGTTTCTGAAGGAAATGAGGAAACTAGCCATTGGGCTACCTGGGAAAAAAATCCATCCAGGGAGGAGGGACAGCCAGGATACAGAGAAGGGAGCAGGACAGTGGCTGGCATACTCAAGGAAATTGACTGAAGTAAAGTGTAATTGGCAGAGATCAGGAGCCGATGAGGTAGAGCCAAATAATGCAGGGCCTTACAGGTCATTATAAAGCCTTTGCTTTTTTTGCACTGAAAGAGACTGGGCACCATTAGAAGGTTTTAAATAGAGAAATCACATAGTCACATCTGTATGTTTTTAAAAGGATCCCTCTGGCTTCTGGGTGGAGAACATACTCTAAAAAGCAAGGGCAGAGTTAGGGAGATCTGTGAAGAACCTACTGCAATAATCTAGGCCAGAGATTATGAGTGTTTGGAACAGAGTGGTGCAGCAGTTTTGGAGAGAAGTGGTCAAATTCTAGGCATATTTGGAAGGATTGGCCAACAGCTAATTCCAGTTGCAATAGCTAATTCTGGCTACAAAGGCCTAAAATGAAGAATGGTGACGAACTTCCTAAAATGAAGAAATTTTGGAAGGAGGCAGTTTTGGAGAGGCAAATCAGGGCTTTGCTTTTGGACTTGCCAAGTGTGAGATACCTACAGGATGGAAATGAAGTAGGTAATAAGACATATGGGTCTGGTATTGAGAAAGAATGTCTAGATGAAGAGATAAATTTAAAAGATATCAGCACGTAGATTGCATTTATATCTAATAGATTGAGTCATATCACCAAGGAAATGAATATAGATAAAAAAAGTTATCAGAAAAATTATCTCAAATATAATTCATTTTATTATTTGCAGCAGAAAAAAATATCACTGTGTTTGAATTAACAATCATCATTCAAGAGTTAAAGATTATATAAATAATAAAAATGATTTCAGGATCTTAAGAATTTGAACAATAGTTCTAAATAGAATCTTAAATCGAGGTAGAACCTACTTTTTTAAGATGAACAAGCATTTGTTAATTTCTATAGTGTTTCTTTGTTCCCCAAAAGAGGACCTTTTGGCATAGAAAGGCACAGAAAGAACTTTTACAGCTACTGTGCTTTAATTTATTACTTAGTTTATTAAAAATCTCAAACATATGTTTCCCCAATTCTTTAAGTTTATTATACAAATGTTATCATTTATTTATAAACCTGGTAAAATAAGTATAGTTATCCTTTCTTTGATTAATGTTTCATTCAGTCATATTGTACATTACTGAATATTACTTCAACACTCTTAACAAAATTAAGATTTATTAAATATTTTAAATGCATATGTCAGTTTAATAGATAGATTTGATTTCCTTTTAAAGCATTTCAAGTGCTTGACAGTGCAAACCTATGGCCCTAACAAACAAAATTTTTCCTAGTACTTACTTAAATTATTTCTGTAAACTGGTGAAGTAATCATATGCATATAATGACTATCAAGTTACATTTTCAACATATTCAAAGATCCTATACTTTTTAATTTAAAGCCACAAGTTTAAAATTAAATTAAATCAAGTTCTTTAATGTGTTAAATTCTCAAAAACATTATAAATATAGCAATCATATAGAATCCAGTGCAAAAATATTCATACTCTACATTTTCCTTACTTTCATTATTTCAGTATTTCTTCAAGCCTTTGCACAGCTGTGAAACATTTACCAAATTAAGAAAATCAAATTTTCAGTAAAGGGTAAGTTGAGTTTCACATCTAACCTAGAGTTCCTTAGTAGTCTGAGGTTAGAGAAAGAAATCTTTATCACCTCATAGGAGCTGAGGTTACATACATGGATGTAGCATGGTTTCATACTCAAGATATATTATGGTTTTATATTTGTCAGAGATACGAAACTAGAGGACTCATGAGCTACACGCCCATAGGGTGTTTCTATCTGGTTCAACAGCAGGACGTAATACTCCACATTCATACCCTTCACATGGGTTGCTTTAGTAGCCCACATTCCCCCTTGTTCAAACTGTAATTTTACCTGTTTTCTCACCTTCTTCCCACTATATCACCTGGTTTATTTCAAGAGATTTCAGCAACCTCTGTATAGGTTCTTTTACCACTTGAATGTATTCAACTACAGTCCATACTGCCTAATTGAATTCTGACTTCCTCTCCTAGTTTTCTAATTCTAAAATCATGTTTTTGTCATTTTATTTAACACCCAGATTACTCTTTTATGGTTACTGGGTCTGCAGCTATAACTCTAAATGATAATAAGACATTTTTAAAAAGAATTCATACATTTCCTCCCAGCATTCCTGAAGAACAGACAGGAAGCAGATATGGTTTAACATTTCTTATTGATGGGAATATTGAAGCACGAGGAGGAGAAACAGCTTAGCTAGTATTAGATCACTTTGGAGTGGGTTACTCAAAAGAACCCATCTCAATTATCCTGGTATTTCATGCTCAAGGTCTCACCATTAGACCATTTTGACACTTAAAGGAAGATTAAAGAATATTTGTGTATGAATATTAAAAATTAAATCATTATGAATTGATTGCAAAATATCCAGTGTTATAAATGAAAAAGAAACCCTAATTTCTTGAAACCTATTAGACATGTTGATAAAAACATAAAGAAAGAATTGACGTTTAGCTCAGTTTTAGCACTTCTTGTGCCTATAAACTATGGAAATAGACAAGCCTGCCATTTAGAGACTAAAACACATGGTCAATTTTCTGTCCGTTTTGCATCTTTTAAACTCTTCAGGAGAAACAGCATTATCCCACTCTGTCACATCAATAGCACTAATTCCATGCTTAGTGTAACTCAAAGTGGACTGCAATGTAATAAACTAAGTAAAAATTATACTTAATTTAGACAAAAGTAACTTGTTTCTGCTAGAAAGATCAATGAATAAGAACATTTTCTTCCCTGAAGGATTTTGCATTTTATAGAGCTCTTGTTATTGGTTTGCAATTATATATATATATATGATTTATATTTAAATATGTAAGAAGTAAGTATTTTTAATAGTAACATTTTGTTCATTCAAAGGGCTTTATGTGGAGCAGGTAATTTTTTTTCCAATTTGTATGACACATTGAATAAATTTAATATTTATGTCTTTATCTAATAAAAATCTATTTCTGTATATGCATAAGTATATTTCTAGACATTTATTTATGTATGACATATCTTCAGTATTTGTTTCAGAATGAAGCAATTTAAAAAATTTTTTTTATTGTTTATGCTATTATAGTTGCCCCAATTTTCCCATTTTGCCTCCCTCACCGCACGCTCTCCCCTTGTACAGTCAATCCTCGATCCTTTGTTCATGTCTGTGGGTGCTGCATGTTTGCATAAATTATCAAGATGCCCATCTGGGTGTTTACATATTAAGAACCATAAAGTAAATATGTATATTTAACATATATAAACTAAACCTTAAAACAAAAAGGATAGTATGAAGAGTGAAGATAGTTTCACTCTTATGACTGTTATGAATTTTTAAGGGCAGTAGAGTCATAGAAGGATGTTCACAAATTAGCAGTTATGTTATTGTTAAGAATGAAGACTCATTCTTGAGATGTTCAGAGTAGCTGTTATATAGGCATAGATATTAGTGTATTGGTATACAATTAGCTGAAGACTGATAATTATTTGATCACCAAACATAGCTGCTCTGATACAATTAATAAACCACATAAAACATTTTGCTGTTTACAGAATAAATTCACAATTCCAGATGGCAATCCTGTGAGTTGGTATTACCATCAATCTTTTTCATATCATGAGTTTGAGACCCAGAAATAGATTAAGAGTTGTACATAGGAATCCATTTAAGCCCCTAAGCAGCAAACTTAGACTGATGCATGGGGGTTCTAATGCTTGTATTTTTCCAAAGAACTTGTTGCTCATAAGTGTTCCTTAACGATTTTGACTTACCTGTCTACCTAAACAAATCCTTAGCTTCAAGAGCAATATTTTATAATATAAAAGTCTCCTGATCAATTACCTACAAATGAAGGGAGAGAAGGGCAGAGAATCTGGAATAAAGCATTATAGTGAAGATTAGAAATCGTTCAACAAGTAATTAAGCATTTTCTCATGCACAATTTCAGAATTACTTGATATTTTTTGGCTAAACAGATTAGCTGCAGACACAAAGCATCAATAGAGGGAATGCATAGCATCAATGACTCAGAAAAATAATCTATTCCAATCACCTTGCCATTTATATGGATGATAGCTTATTGAATCAGATTTTATGGTTATTGATTTAGATGCAATAACTTTCAATTTTTTATCTTTCACAGACTTCCTGTTTTCAGAATATTTTCAAGATTTTTCCAATGCAGACATGACAGGAAAGATTCTGAGTTTAATTTCTTATATAGGCTTTGAGCTACAGTTTAAGTAGTTTGTTCTGGATGGTAAAGCTCCAAATTATGAAATATCCTTGAGTGAACAAGAATTGAACAGTTTCAAATGAACATCTCCTGGCCACGGGAATTTCACTGGTACTGTCAGGGAGAGTTAGCCTCCTATAAGTCTGATACCAGGGGAGCTCTTTTCATTTATTGTCTGTCATCTAGCCAGTGTCATTTTCATTTGGCTTTTAGCCAGTAAGTGTGAATTAGCAATAGATCCTCCACCTATCTGATTACTTTGAAGTGTCAGGTCTTGTTTTATCATTTGGTCAGGTGTTAGGGACAAGCCCAGTTGTGTTACACATTTGGCACTCTTGTCATTTCCTTTCTCATTTTTCTTATATAACATTACTGAGAACAGGGCAATGCATATGTATATGACTTTATATGCACCGTTGATTTTAATAGCAATTTTCTCTTGTTGCCTATCCCTCAAAATAGATCTTTAATTGTTAGTAGTGAGTTAAAGAATACAGTCCATGCTTTAATAATACAAGAGATGTAATATTTCTTAACTAAAAATAGTGTTTGACCAAGAGTTCACAGACTGGCAATTATGGTAGAAAGACAGGTTACAACAATGATAGAAAATCATGAACAATGACATTTTGATTTAAAACTCTATACTTGCTGAAATGTTTCCTCTATTGACTAATGTTGCTCAGCATAAATAAAAAATGCTAATTTGGTTTAATAACTTTAAAATTATCTATCTACAGGCTCTAGCACAAATAATGCCCCTTTTTATTACATAAAAATCTTTTATTACAAAATCATAAGCATGTAATTCTGTAACACAAAAATATCACACTCGAGTGCACCATATGACATTTTAGCTGAAATGTCCAAATTGCTATCTGTCTTGTACAAGGCACTCACACACCCTACCAACCACACTCAGTGGCCTTACTTCTGCCAGAGTCTGTATAATATACCTGAGAATAAGACTATCTTCTTTGAGGATATTGGGAAAGTTTCCCCAGTCTTCTAAGACTAAGGTTGAGTCAATGTAATTTCCAGAAAATAAGGTTTGGTTTGGTATGTTGATTTATTTTGAATATCCTTATTTAATATATAATAATTAATCATCTTGCAGGAAGTTGGTCTTGTACAATTAAATGACAGAAGGTTATTTTGATCTTGGCTAGCTCAGTCCATGCACCTCTGGCCACACTATGGGATGGCTATCTTCAACTGGAATTTTAAGAGCAGAGAAGTCTCTATTTAAAAGACATTATTTTGAATCCTAAAAATGTTATTGAAACTAAAATTTAAGATGATTTCAGCTACAAATAACATAAAATCCTGACTAAACCTGTCTTTAACAAATATGAAGACTTCTGAAGTCCTTTGACTTCGGCGATAGTGCAGAATATCAAGATTTCAGTGTTTCCACTCTGACATCATCAGGTTAGTTCATTTCAGAGATAACATGCCTGCATGGCAATATTGTAAGACAAAAATATTGATTCATTGCCTCATTATTGGCACGCGAAACAGTTTTAGAAACCCCCGAGCCAATTTATGGTCACATCTCTTTGTCCATAATTGTTCCACACAGAAATCAACACTTGCAAGGGGAAAAGTCCACCATGGTTGGCTTTGACCCGTCATGATTCACCAGCTGAGGCCCTACTCTCTGGAAAGATGTGGCCAGAGGAGTATAATGGATACTTGAACAAAAGTAGGGGTCTGTTAGAAAGGAAGGAAGAAGTGACCATTGATGTGTAGGTAACAAATCCTATCTGGTAAATATCAATATAGTTATATAATTACAAAATAAATCAGTTATTTAGAAGGATTAATACACTTATGGCTTCTATTTGCCCATTTTTAAATCTTTAAATAATTCTTCAAATTTTCAAAATACTACATCACACTTTATCTCATTTAATTATCATTTATTCATTATTTTGCATGAATATCATAAACCACAAACTCAGATATGTAAAAATCTAGCATTGATATAACTGAAATTAAATTTTACCCTAACACAACATTTTAAAACGTGGCAGAAAAATTAATCTTTGTATATTCATGCTAGACTTGGTTAACTGAGAGTTTTATTAGTCATCAAAGAATTTTCTTCTTCCTCTTACACCAACTTTTGACAGGAAAGATGAGAAAGTTATATCCTAGCAAAGCAAGTGAAGCAGTGAAGTGCAGCATTTGCTTATTGGTCATTTATGTGTTTGTGCCAAACAGTATTCACTATCTGTCATCATTTCTGGTTTTAGGTCGTTGTTATCCCTTGATGTAAGCAAATGCTTAAACATGTGTTTATTCATGTTGCTATCTACCATAGCACTCTTTTTTTCAAACTATGAGTTTTTTTTCAGGTCTACTTAATTATCAGCTACTTTCTCGTTCCTCCAAAGGGCATTTGACATAGCCTTCCTGTTTCTCAAGATCTTCTGGTGAGACAGGGGGGTTACTCTCTCAGGCCCTTGCCTAAACAAATGCACAGTGTTCTATACACCCTACTCCCCACATAATATGTTGGTGCAAGGAATGCTTGGCTTCTACCTTTCACATCTCCAGAAGAAGGTGGGGTACACAAATCTAATGTCTAACACCCAAACTTATCTTGGAGCTTTCACACATCTCCCCCTCCACTGGCTCCCCAGAGGGAGCAGAATATCCCCATCAAACATCATACTTGGCATCCTTACAGATCTAAATTTTGATCATTAAATGCAAGCTTTTTAGAACCATAAACCTCTTTCCTTAAACTATTGGTGCAGTCGTGTGTTACTAAAGTTTAATTTTAATATCAAAATATAAGGGAAAATGAATATAGAAACTAGCACTGTTACCTGGTTGTGAAGAAGGTGGGATATCAGGAAAGTCTGAAGAGGAACTACAGGCAAACAGAGCAAATTGTCATTGTGCGGCACTCTCAACAATCTTAATGAAAGTGGTTTTTAAAACAGATATAATAACGTTGGCCAGAGAAGAATAAAAGTTATTTAATAACTAGTTAAGGAAAGAGTTACCAACTGAATGCAGAATTTCCCATTTCAAAGCCTTTGTTCTTGACATTCAGGCACCATATCATTAGCTATTTAGAATATTTTCTTTTCTTTTAAAAAATTTTAACATGTTTATTGATTTTAGAAAGAAAGGAAGGGGGAGATAGAGAGAGAAACATCAATGTGAGAGACAAACACCTATTGGCAGCCTCCCATTTGCATCCTGGCTAGGAATTGAACCTGCAACCTAAGTATGTTCCCTGACCAGAAATTGAACTCACAACCTTTTGGTGTAGGGGATGACATTTCAACCAACTGAACCACACCAGCAAGGGCTATTTAGGGTATTTTCAAAACCTGACAGGCATTAATAACATTTGCATCTTGCTCCTGATCTCAGAAGGTCCAGATGAGAATTGTGTTTGGGTCAGTGACCACAGTGGGCAAAGCCCTTAGGCTGTTCTACCCATGTCCACCTTCCTGGGACAAATTCCGTGCTGTCCTGCTCAAGCCTGCATTGCTCAGCACTGCTCAGACACTGGCCATTTTCCCTTCTGCAGCCCATTCTCTCAGGACTGATCTTTCCTCCTCAAAAATCTGAGGAATTAATCTCTGTGACTCTTTTACTTATCCCACCTGACATATGTGTACTTTTACTCAGGTACATTGGGAACCAACATTTAATTCACTGGCTGACATATCTACTGGTTGAAAGTTCATTCACCAGAAAGACAGAAAAGATGAAAAATAGGTAATCTGAAGGTTTATAAAATCACTGATTGGTCAAATATACACTGGAAGATGAAAAAGGGACTCTCACATTTCCTCAGCTTTGTCCTTGTGGACCATCTCCCTCTGAACAGTCCTCCCCACATCATACTTGGAAAAGAAGAAGACCCAGAACTTTGCATTCTATCTATTTTCCTATAAATCTAGTGTATAGTTCAATCTTAAATTTCAGAAGAATATCTACACAATCTATTAGTGTACACAGCTTTGACATTTAGAAAGGAATTTTGACTATGCTGAGGTGAGAAGCAATAAAACTCCCTTGTATGACAAATTGCTTTGGTATCAAGGTCACTGCCTGAGAATAAAGTAAAGTCAGTCAAGGAGAAAACTAACCAGTCCAGAGTGGAGTCCTGATGGTTATGTTTTGATTAAAAGTTAACTCATTATCAAAAAAATTAAGCTACCATTTCTCATCTGTTTTATCACAAATATTTAAGGTGGACATTCTGAGTTGTTATTTGTTAATACACGTTGACATTGTCATTCCCTTCATTTTAGTACATTCTTAATGACAGGGTCTCTAAATCTTTTTTCTACCAAATAAATAAAAAGTCACATGTATAATTCTTCTTTTCATTTATTCATTCCAAAAATGTTTATTGAGTGACAGGAGGTGTTCTATCAATGGAGTATAGAGTAGTAAACAGGACAAAGTCCCTACTTTTTTAGAACTTAGATGTTTGTATGATCTATTTATACTTACATTTCCATTTTAATCATATGTATTTCCAGAATAGTTTCAGATTATAAATCTAGTGTATAGTTCAATCTATAAAGGGTCCAATGGGTCCCATTGGAGGGACCCATGAAGTCCTAGAACATACACAAAATCACCTGCCTGGGAATCAGGACTAAAAAGGCCCAATGCACTTGTGAGTAGCAGAGGAAGTGACTGAAAGCAAGGTGAGAGCCAAGCAAGTGGCATTATTTTGTCTCTGACCCCTCCCCCACATATAGCACTAAACCACCGTGAAGTGGATTGCCCCACCCAGCTGAATACTTAAGGCTCTGCCCCTTACAATGTAACAGGCGCTTAGAGACAAAGATGTATGGCCCAGATGAAATAACAGATCAAAACGTCAAAAAAAGAACTAAGTGACAAGGAAATAACGAACATATCAGATGCAGATTTCAAAATATTGGTAATCAGGATGCGCACAGGAATGATTGAATACAGATACAAAATAAAGGAAGATATGAAGGCTATACAAAGTAAAATAAAGCAAAATATATGGGGACCCAAAAGGGAAAGGAGGGAAATCAGGACTCAAATCAACAATTTGGAATAGAAAGAAGAAATAAACATTCGACTAGAACAGAATGAAGAAACAAGAATTCAAAAAATGAAGAGAGGCTTGGGAACCTCTGGGACAACTTTAAATGTCCCAGCATCCAAATATAGGGGTTCCAGAAAAGGAAGAGGAGGAACAAGAAATTGAAAACTGATTTGAAAAGATCATGAAGGAAAACTTTCCCAGTCTGGAAATAGACATGCAAGTCCAGGAAGCTCAAGGAACCCCAAAGAAGTTGGACCCTAGGAGAAACACCAAGACACATCATAATTAGATTACCCAAGATTAAATATAAGGAGGGAATCTTTAAAAGAAGCAAGAGAAAATGAGACTGTTACCTATAAAGGAGTTCCCGTAAGACTATCAGCTGATTTCTCAAAAGAAACCTTACAGGCTGGAAAGACATATTCAGAGTCATGAAAAGCAGGGAGCTACATTCAAGATTACTCTCTCCAGGAAAGCTATCATTTAGAATGGGAGGGCAGATAAAATGCTTCCCAGATAAGGCAAGTTTAAAGGAGTTCATCACACCAAGCCCCTATTATATGAAATGTTAAAAGGACTTATCTAAGATAAAGAAGAAGATCAAAATTAACAGTAAAATGACAACAAACCCACAACTATAACAGCTGAACCTAAAAGCAGAAACAAAAACAAATTAAGCAAACAACTAGAACAAGAACAGAATTACAGAAATGGGGAGCACATGGAGGGTTATCAACGGGGAGGGGGAGGAGGGAGGATGAGGGAAAAGGTACAGGGAATAAGAAACATAATTGGTAGATACAAAATAGGCAGGAAGAGGTTAAGAAAAGTATAGGAAATGAAGAAGCCGAAAAAGTTATATGCACAAACTATGGACATGAACTAAGGGGGAAGAATGTGCTAGGGAGGGGGGTGCAGGGCAGAGTGGGTTAAAAGGTAGAAAAAATGGGACAACTGTAATAGCATAATTAATAAAATATACTTAAAAAATAAAAAAATAAAAGTTGCAAAGATAGTACAAAGAGTTCCCATATACTCCATATCGAGGTTGCCCTATTATTAATACCTTATATTAATATTGTATACTTATGTTAGTTAATGAAGTGACATTGACACATAATAATTAAATAAAGTCCATATCTTATTCAGGTTTCCTTAGTTTTTACCTAATGTCCTTTTTCTGTCTGGCATCCCATCCATGGTATCACAATACATTTAGTTTTCATGTCCTAATAGACCTCTGTGAGATGTGCACTTTTAATAAATTATTTATTTCAAGATATACTTATGAAAATTTACTATAAAATAGTGGATGGATAAAGATACATGGCACCATTTTACCTCTACGGGCTTTCAGTTCAAAAAAAGGAAACAGGTAATCAAATAGATCAAAACATTTTTGGGTAAATATCTAGCAATTGGCAAAGGGAGGGAGTCTTACATGATTTAGAGGAAAAAAAGATGTTCCTTTTCTCTATGAGGAAGAGTTTCATTGAAAGGGGAGATTTGAAGAGTGGTGGTATTTTAAAAGAAAAATGGAAGGAGAGTGTTGTCCCTGAAACTGAGATCCAGGAACGACTGTTTCAAGAGCCATCTGAAGATTCTCTTTGTGGTGTCTTTCAATACCTTCAACTCTGTCCAGTGTTCGAAGCCAATATGGCCCAATTATGTCTTAGGAATCTCAAGGATAAATGTTAAATGTAGATAAAAATTGCTCTTATATCTAAAGGTCTTCCAAAATAGAAGAAGCTGCTCTAATCCTGCACAATAAATCAATAATTCTAGACAATACATGGCCCATGGAAGATTATAAGCTGCCTCTCACCACCATGCTGACCTGTGTTGGACCTAGAGCCCATATTCTGAGTACCTGTGGAAGCCACAGATGGTAGCCCAAGGCAAAGTCAGGTATTTTTGTATTGAGTCTCCAGAGTCTAGCATGACATATGATCCTCCCAAAGAGCCCCAAAATATTAATTTAAAAAGAAAACATATATAGAATGTCTTTAATGCAATTACTTTTTATATGCTCTCCAACTAAGTCTTAAATAATAGACTAAATGGGTCAGCAAAATTTATATTAAATAACCAAGAAGAGACTAGAGGATAGAAGATCTTTCTTAGGGTCAGAAAAATGGAGTTAATTGGAAAGTTACTTTAATGCACTACAGTCATCTATGTCTCTTTTCATGCCTTTCAGTTTGTATGAAGCATCTGTGATATGTATATGCTTTCTGCCTATACTGCAGGCTTCATGAGTCATCATACAATTATCTAACAGAACTCTCTTCTGATATTCTCTCTAAATATAGAAGAGCACATTTCTCTCAATGATACAGTATTGCCCTGTGTTTACCATCTGCCAAAATCATTATTCAAATTATTCATTACTTTACTCACTGCTCATTCCTGTGATGTCATTAGTAATAATAAATATCATTTTACCTAACCAATCTTCAATTAGGCCCAACTCAACTCCTATAAATGGAGCAATATTCACACCACTACTAGAAATTTATGTAGGAAAGTCACAAAAAGCCATTTTATATCTTTTCTCTTTACACAACCATTAAAAAATAACAGATCAAGTTAGCCTGTTTTGCAGATAAAATGCTTAAGTGTGTGTTTTCTTCAGATTATTAAAAATAATTTTTACTTTTATTATAGGTGTGTACAATATTATATTAGTTTTATGTGTACCTCCCAGTGATTAGACATATAATTTTGAAGTAATCACCCCAATAATCTACTATACATCTGGCACCATCCATACTCATAGATATTACAATATTGGCTACTTTCCTTATACTGTAGTTTACATCCCCATGACTATCCTATTACTACCAGTTTGTACTCTTTAATCCCTTTACTGTATCCCCAGGCTAACTCACATCTGGCAACATCAAAATGTTCTCTGTGTTTGCTTTTTTATTTTGAGGTGAACAAGGCATGTATTATTACACCATCCCCATTTTAAAGAGACAGGGAAGAACATAACCACCTCAATGCTACACAGATGTGATGTCCCAGTTTCTACTTCATTCTGCTAAATTTAGTCATCTCCTACTTTAATGAGACCTCAGATTCTGAAATTACTATTCTCCACCCTTACTTTAACCCTGTACTCACTTCTTAGTGTTTCACACATGATTTAATTATGGTTTGAGCAAGTAAAAGATGTGGAGCACTTCAACCGAAAGCAACTGACAGCCTTATGGGAGCTCCCCTGTAGGTAACTAACTGCATTTCTCTTGCTGCTTTAAGAGTCTCTTTGACATTTTAATTATGTGTCTTGGTGTGGGCCTTGTTTGGGACCCTATGCACTTCCTGGACTTGTATGTCTATTGCCTTCACTAGGTCAGGAAAGTTTTCTATCATTATGTTTTTACATAGGTTTTCAATTCCTTGCTCTCTTTTTTCACCTTCTGGCACCCCCATGATGTAAATGTTGGTATGCTTGAAGTTGTTCCAGAGGCTTCATATACTATCCTCATATTTTTTTCTTTTTGATGTTCTGACTAGAACCAAAAAGGAATGGCAAGAAATATTCAAAGTGATGACAGCTAAGATTACTCTACCCAGCAAAGCTATCATTTAGAATACAAGGACTGATAAAGAGCTTCCCAGAAAAGGCCAAGGAGTTTATCACCACCAATCCAGTATTGCAAGAAATGTTAAGGGATCCTCTTGAAGAAGAAGATCAAAAGTATGATAATAAAATGGAAATACATATGTATCTATTAACAATTACTTTAAATGCAAATAGATTAAATTTCCCAATCAAAAGACATATGGAAGCTGAATGAATAACAAAACAAGACCCTAACATATGCTGTCTACAAGGGACTCACTTAGAGTGAAAGACATACACAGGCTGAGAGTAAAGAGATGGAAAAATATAGTTCATGAAAATGAAAACAAACAAAAGCTGGGGTAGCAATACTTACACTTGAAAAAATAGATCTAAAAAACAAAATAAAAAACAAGCAGAACAGAAACAGATTCAGAGAATATTCAGATTCAGAGAAGATTCAGAGAACAGGTACAGAGAATATTTTGATGGTTGCCAGATGGGAGGGGGTGTTGGGAGGATGGGTGAAGGGATAAAGAAGTACAAGTTGGTAGTTACAGAATAGTCACAAGGATGTAAAGGAAAGCATAGGGATTATAGTCAATAAAAATAGTAATAATTATGTATGGTGTCAGGTAGGTACTATATTTATTGGGGGAAATCACTTAGTTATATAATGTCTCATCACTGGGACATACACCTAAAAATAATTTAATACTGTATGTCAGCTGTAATTGAAAATAAAAAACATATTCAAAGTTAAAAATAAGAAAGAAAGCACTGTATTCATTTTCTATAAATTGTTTTCCATGATGGTATCTACTTCTCTGGTAGCTTCCACTTTTTCATTTAGGTCATTTAACTGGCCTACCCAGTACATGGTGTGTCACTGGTTTCAAAGGCACATGGAATTCCTACCTAGGGGAAAAATTGAGTGGTCAAATTGCTTCGCTGCAAATCCATAATTTAGTCAGAAAATTTAATTTTCTTCTCATTATCAGTTACCCTTGCAGTGACATTCTTTTGCAGAGGAAGGTCAGTATGTATTTCTGCACATTCTGGTTTACATCAGATCTTTATTGCCATCCTGATAGGCAAAGTACAGGCAGCAAGTCAATATGTCTCAGGTAGAGTTCAGGTCAATAAAACAACTACTTAGGTCCTTAAGCTTGAATACCAAAAAGTAAGTTTCATCTGGTTTAATAACCTTAAAATGTATTTTATCTACTGGACTTTAACTTATTAATAGGGGAAAAAGTCAGTACACTCAAAGAACGTAATAAAGACCAATTTTGGGAACTCTGAGTAAAGAAATCATCATTAGTAATTGGTTTTCTGGAACAAAAACTTGATTTATTATAAAAAAGACTTTGCCTACATTCCACACAAGCTTAGAATTTTATTCTCTATGAAATGTAGGAAAAGTATCTGGAATACAAAGGTGTTCTTTCTCAATGTTCCTAGAACAATATAAAAATAAAATTTGGTAATGTAAAAACAAGCAATCTGGAGAAGAAAATACACATATATATCCATTTCATATATAAATGTGAACTTATTCATATGAATGTGACTGTAAATAAATATACATATATAAAAAAACTATTTGTAAAATATCAAATGCACTGTGGTCTGCCCTGGCTGTGAGATGTCTGCCCTACAGGCTCATCCAGTGCCCCTGGAGGCTTTCCGATAGGAAGGACTTCATCGGGGCTTCCTTATTCTCTGGCTTCAAATTTGGCTAAGGGCAAGAGAGAGAAATCAGAGTATGTATTCCCTAGGCTCCTAAACTAAAAATTAGCAATGGCTCTGTTCATGACCAACAGTCGTAGTTCACACTGAATGGTCCTTTCACAAAGTTGCTTCCTCTTCTGGCCCTTTCAGATTCAGCAGTAGTAGATACTAGCAGCTCCTTGCATTGTTGTTTTTTTGTTTGTTTGTTCATTTAGCTCTAGGATGCATCACTATCCCAGTTAAATTCTTCTATCTGTGCCTTTGTAAGTTATGTTTTCATTAAACTCTCCTTATTTACCCCATTTCAGTGTGCCATCTGTTTCATGCCAGACTCTGAGTGTTCAGCATTCATTCTCTTCCCAATAACTGGGGCACCATCATTCTTACATGTTCTGCTCTGTCTCATTCCCAGAACCAAGCTTAACCTACAACAATGGGTATTAAGCAATCCTAATAATCTTTTCAGCCACTACATCAGGTCTGCCTTGCAGGTTGTTAGGACCCTGATACATACTGATGGATCTCCCTCTTCTGCTTTCTGATGAGAATTCCAAGAAAAAGACATCCCTTTACCTCCTTGACAAAAAGAACTGAACTTCTTCCTTGAATCCCAGGCCAAACCCCTGTTTTGTTCCTCACTTCTAGTAAGTCAATTCCTTCTTGACTTCTGCGTTGTCCCTCACTTTGTATCCTATCAGCCTTTTGAGACCCTTTCATACTAAAGAAAAATGCTTCATTCTAGCAGTTGTGTCCATTACTTCTAGCACTCTTTCCCTCTAGCAATCAAAATTCGAGATCTGCTGGTTTTTCCTTTGCCAGCTGACTGCTAGGATGGATCTCTAATCACTGGTTGATATGAGGCAACCCCATTACCTGGTTCCATTTTCTCCCCATCTCCACTTCTGGAAATGGAAAGGAAGCTCTCTGATGCTAAGTCTTTGCCTAAGATGACCACCTTCTGGCTGTTGGCAACTCTCTGCTCTCAGTCCCAGTAGCTCAATCAGTCCCCTGTGTCCATCTTCATGTAGCTGCCCTTTTCCACTGAGGTTATCCTCTACCTTCTTATAAGTTGAATTTTTCCTTTCAAGGAATTTTACTTTAAACTTCTTGTAACAAAAATGAAACTTAGGTCCTGCCTCCCCTCTCAACCAGGCATGCTTGAGAAACAATAAACAGTCTTGTCCACTAAACTATGTGCCCCATATCCTCCAGCTGAATTATGGAAGCTGATCCAGAAAAGTGGAAAAATATTCCATACACTTCAAAGAAGAACTTTCAGAATCCATTTTTTGAATGGAGTTTATGTATAAAGTTAATTTCTTCCTCTCACTCCCTCCTCCATTGTCTCACAACATCTTTCCTATAATATTCACTCTGCATTGAAAGGCGGAGCTGTCTGTGGTGTGCCTCAAGCATCCTGCTTTGAGGTGGTGTGGGGTGAAGTCAAATGAGTTACTATTTGGGGTAATCCCAAGTAGTATTAGTTCTGTAAAGGGTCCCCTCCACATGGGTTACTGACTTTTCTCAAAACCAAGGAATGGAGAAAACAGCTTATCATCCAATGTGTTTTCAATTCTCTGTCTGGTTCCATGGGGAAGGGAGTGTTTTTAGGCTGGAAATTACTCATTAAATTCTTGATTTCCAGAACTCTAAGCTTGTAGCAAAAACAGTAAAAACAACCAACTAAAAAGTGAAAGCACTGATAAGTCAACAAGGTGATTTACTAGCTGCTTAATGGAACAATTGTTTTGGTGTCAAGATGACACAATTGAATTGTTCCAAATACCTTTGGTATGTCCAAGGGACTAGATCAGCAACAGAGGCTGCAAACCCAGTCAACAAGCAAAATTCCCCCCAGCTGTGCTCTATTCCTGCAAGTATTCTCACACAACAAAAGATTTTTTAACAAGATGGCTGGTAGGAGATTTAAGCAGTAAGATAATTTGGAAAGAAAACATTTGACATTTCAAGCACACACAAGTGTTAAAGAAATAGGAAATCAGATTTATCAGAAATTTGAAAAAAATGGGAGACTGCATATTCTAAAATGGAATTTTTGATATATGTCCTGAGAATCAGAGCTGCAGAAAAATAAAGAAAAAGTCTAGCTTTTTCAGTTTTCAATTGATATTAGGATAAAATTCAAAAATCTTGCCAGGGCCTGCATGATCTTGCTCTTCGTTCCTCTCTGACCTCATCTTCGTCCATGCTCCCCTTTAATTTCTGGGCTCCAGCTAAAACGCTATCTTTAATGTTCCACAAGTGTGTCAAGCACACTCCTGCCTCAGGACCTTCATATCTGCTTTTCCTTTTAGGGAGATATGTTCACATGTAATTATCTACCTCACTTCATTAGGTCTTTCCTCAAATAGTAACTCATCAAAAGGTCCTTCTTCTACTCTAGCAGGACTTTGTATTCCAGAACTTTCTACCTACCCCTTGCCCTGCTTTATTTGTTTTTATAACAGTTATCATAAAGGTTAAGAACTTTGTCTTGTTCAATATATTTATTCTCAATTCCAAAAGAAAAAAAACACAAACAAACCACTGCCATACACACATAGTTGCTCCGTAAATATTTGTGGATTGAAAGAATGAAAGATTGGTTAACTATAACCCTCTGTCAATAAATCTTTTATTTTTAAGTCAATTTATTTACCAGGTCTTGCAATAAAGACATTGTTCTTAAGAGGAATTGTATTCATCACCATAACCTGCACATTTTGACAACTTCAGAAAGTGAACATTACCTGTGGTTTTGCAAAACAGAATAGAATTCCTGTGGTGTTTAGAAGATACTGGATGGCAGGTAAGCTTATATCCTGCCTGTGAAAGCCAGTTTACCCCACAAATAGACCTGAAATTGACACATTTGCACTTCTGAAAAGGTAACAAGAAAATCTTTCTGCAAATAGATAATTTATCAATTTTCTTTTTTTTAACCTTATCCATAAATAAGCTTCTTTTGAAATAACAGCTTTATTGAGAAATGATTTACACAGCATAACATTTTACACTTTAGAAGGTAAAACTTAATCATTCTAGTATTATAATCATAGTTGTACATTCATGACCATGATCTAATCTTAGAACATTTTTCTCACCCCTATGGCCATTATAATCCTCCTCTCATTCCCTTCTAGCAATCACTCATCTACTTCCAGTCCCTATGGATTCTGGACGTTATAAATATTAATGACTGACTTCTTCACTAAGCATAAAGTTTTCAAGGTTCATCTTTTATTGAATACTCTTTATCAATTTATTAATTGGTAGGCATTTAGGTTGTTTTCACTTTTTGGCTATTATGAACAATGCTGTTATGAACATCAACGTATACACTTTTGCATGGACATATGTTTTTAGTACTGTTGGGTACACAACCAGGAGTGAAATCTTAGACTGCTTTCCACAGCAGTTGTGCCATATTACATTCCCACTACAACATACGAGTGTTCCAATTTCTTCATATCCTTACTGACACTTGTTATTGCCTGTCTTTTGAATTCTAGCCATTCTAGTGGGTGTAAAGTGGTATCTCATTGTAGTCTGGATTTGTGTTTTCAAATAATTAATGATGTTGAATATCTTTTCATATACTTATGGGTTATTTGTATATCTTTTTAAAAAAAGTCTATTCAAATATTTTGTCCATTTTTTTCAATTGGACTGTCTTCTTCTTCTTCTTCTTTCTCTCCTTCTCCTTCTTCTTACTACTATTATTTAAAGATTATATCTATTTATTTATTTTTAGAGAAAGGGGACGGGAGGGAGAAAGAGAAGAGAAACCAAGAGAAATATTGATTGGTTGCCTCTCGTGTGCCCCTAACCAGGGACCTGGCCCACAACCTGGGCACTGGGAATCAAATCAGCAAATTTTCAGTTTATAAGATGATGCCCAACTCACTGAGCTACACCAGTCAGAGCTGTTTTTTTTATTATTAATTTAAAAGTCTTTTTATATTATAAAAACAAACTTGTTATTAGATATATGATTTGTGAACATTTTACCCCTTTGATGGGCTGTTTTTTCACTCATGGTTGTGCCCTTTAAAGCACAAAAGTTTTAAATTTTAATAAAGTCCAATGTATCTCTTTTTTATTTTATCATTTGTATTTTTGATGTCCTATCCAATAAACCATTACCTAATGTTAGATTACAAAAGTTTATACCTATAGTTTCTCCAATGAGTTTTATAATTTTAGCACTTGTTTTTAAATCTCTTATCCATTTTTAGTTAATTTTTGTAGAAGGTGAGGTAGAAATCCAAATTTATTCTTTAGCATGTGGATATTCAGTTGTCCAAGTACCTTTTGTCAAAGAGACTATTCTTTCCTCCATTGAGTAATCTTGGCATATTTGTTGAAAATCAATTAGTCAAGGATATATGGGTTTATTTAAGGACTCTGAATTCTATCCTATTGATCTATATATTTATCCTTATTCCAGTATCTCAGTGTCTTGATTGTTGTTGCTTTGTAGTAATAAAGAGTGGCAATTCTCTGGGGATGGGGCTTTTGGGGATCTCCAAAACCATTCTCACCCTTTCCAGTGGCTGCTTGCCTAACTGTTTTTACAGCTATCATGGTTGTGAGGCTGTTTGTTTCAAGACTATTGCAAAGCCAAGAGAGAAAGATGGGATTAGGTCAAGTGAAAATATCACAAACTTCCTGTTTTAATCATGGTTCAGCCATTTTTCTTGAATAAATGATCCTTAGATTTTTTTCCAATCATTTTATTAATTTCCAGAATTCAGAATGTTTATTTTGACAGTTTTTTAAAACCAGTGCTCTCATTATTTTCATAGAGAAGGAGATATTCAAAGACCCCTACTTCACCATTTTGGAAATGTTTCTTCTCCATCCATCTTAAAAAAATATACAGTTGTTTGTGTAACTGGCTGGGCCTGGAACTCGAACCTCTGTAATGTTGCTTCTTACTTTAAGCAATACCTATTGCCTTTTTGTCCCAAAGAGATTGTAATGAGATGCCTTGAGGCTAAGAGAGACACCACTGGTCAAAAATGGAGACAAGTGCTGCTTCTCTAGAGAAGGTGCTCTTATGTTCATCTTACCCACTCTCAGGGAAACCAAGGAAGTGGCCCTCCCATTGAGAGGAAGAGAGAGGAGGAAAGAGGGCTTGAGGAAGACTTTGAATCTTAGACAAAACCCCTAGAGATCAGGAGCTAAACAGAGTGGTGAAGTTAATACTTCCTGATATTGTTGGGAGTTCTTGGTGATAGAAACTAAAGAATGAAGAATATAAGGGTGAGGAAAAATTCTCCAATAACTAGTAGGAAACTGTTGTCCCGATAGCACTGTTAGAGAAATGGAAAATGGAGGAGACATGAAAGGAAGGGCACTTTCTTTAAGAGTGAAAGTTAATAGTCCTTATTGGCCCAAAACTAATTGCTCCTATTTAAGGGACACCAATGAGTTGGTTTTTCTTATAAAACTACCCCACTAGTTGTTGGGAACTGTCCGGCCTGGTTTCAGGAACTGTAGCTTTGCCAACAGGTGAGAGGGCCCCAAGGCTGGAGCTGAGTAAGGAGGCCTTGGGAAAATAGGCCACTGAGGAGACAAATCCTGTCCCCCTGGCAGGGGCACAGCCCCTGCTTCCCTCATCACCCTGCTTGGTGCTGAAGGATGGCTGGTTAGTCAAAGATGGCAGGGGCAACCTAAGACAGGCACAGTCACATAGAGGCCATCAGTGAAGGACTCGGGGAACATGGAAAAAGGGCAAAAGACCCTCACCCCTTGGCTTTGATATGGCTGGAGTCCTCATTCTACCAGAAAGAAGTCTCCTTCCTTATCTCTTGGCTGCTCTGTTCTGCCTGCCTGGCTCAGGCTTGAAACAATACTAGAGGCAGGTACAGCCCTAAACTGGATTGGGTGGTTCCTGGGGGAAATCAGGCCCAGAAGTAAGTTACTCTCCTTGAAGCATGCATTGTTTTTCCTAAAGTTATGATAACCAACTCGCTCTGGGAAGGGAATTTACATTATTCATAGACTCTGACCCTAAACCATTTGGTGCTCTTATGTTTATTTGTCTTGGACCCATGCAAATCAATGTGTTCCTGCCCTTTGTCTTTCTCAAACATCACCTATTCTCTGCAAACATTAACATACTGATGTAATGAGATTATCTGTACATTCCTACTACCTACCCCCCATTGATAACCCTTTCAATAAAACCCATTGAACATGGGGGCTTGGGGCCTTCTCCACTAGAGGGAATCACTACCCCCTCTCCCTGGCAGATGGAGAAGTGTCTGGAATGACTTATTTTATTTCCCAATCCGTGGCGACCTGGAGCATCTCTGCGGGACAGAGTCTGCCTCCCATCAACTAGTTATCTATGAAATCATTTCTTTTTTATTTAATTTTATAGGCATTATTTTGAAACGTTCAGCTTTCATTGCAATTTGAGGAAAAAGTATCTCTGAAAACTTGAATAACACAAAAGGCACTGCTTTAAGTTACTTTCTTACCACTCTAGTAACAGGTGGATAAGCAGAGAATATTTTTTACAGTGTCAAAGCTGAATTAGCTAAAGCAGCTTGCAAATGGGGTAAAAGTAGTTTCATCCTTTATTACACATTTCAGAGAGACTCCTGTTATTGTTGGTGATAGTGGTTGTTGATTTTGACCTTGTGCAATTAATTTTCACATGAGCTTAATTTGGCTCATATGTGACATGATGTGTAACTACATTCAAAAGAACTATTGATTAAAGGGATGATTAATGTTGGAATTTTATTTCTGTTTCCAGTACTGGATCAGCAAAGGTAACCAACATTGGTGTCAAATTTTTAATTTTACAGTACCCTGGAAATGAGTATATTTTGAGACTTTTAGTAAAAATATTAATTGTAACCATAAAACAAAAAAAAGTTGACTATATTAAAATCAAGATGAAAGTATTAGAAGGAGGGAGATTTATTTAAATTTTGAGAGTTGTTTGAATTAATCTAGACACAATGGATAAAACATTTGTGGCTGAAAAATCTTTTAGGATTAAATTTCTTTATGAGATTCAGCCTATAAATACAGTCCATCAAAGACTAAGATTTATGCCAAAACTCATTTACCCTGGAGTAAAGCAGGAGAAGTACTTTCACAGGAAACAGGAATACAAAATAATCATTGATTTGGAAAATAGGAAATTTTCAAAGGGATAAATTGTAAACATTCTTTAAGGAAACATTTTTGGGGGAAGAAAAGTAAAAATTTTTACACAAAGACAAGAAGTTCTGCCAAAATGTGGAAAGAAGCCTCTCATTTATAGAAACTTGAGAATCCCAGGAGGTTTCTTGGTAAAGAAGGGCTAGCTACAAAATGGTAACTAAATGCAGATCAGGAAGGTAAGAGATCTTGTAGCCAGACTTCAAAACCTGACCTGTATACCTGGTGGGGGTATAGGGGGCAATTTGCAAGTCAAGTAGTATAAACGTGTTTAGTCAGGGTTCCCCAGAGTTTTATTGTGAGGAATTAGCTCACACTGTAATGGAAACTGAGAAGTCCCATCTGCTGTCTGCAAGCTGTAGACCAAGCCAGCAGTATAGTATAGCTACAGTCTGAGTGCTGAGGCTTATAACCCGGGAGAGCTGATGGTGTAACTGTCCCAGTCTGAGGGCAGGAAGAGATCAATGCCCCAGCTCTGCATTCAGGAGAGAGAAGGGGAACCCTCCCTTCCTTCATCTTTTTGTTTTCTTCAGGTGCTAACTGAATTGGACTAAGGCCCCGTAGGATTCTCCTGGGTGCACCCGTCAAGGACAGCAACCCTAGCACTGTCTCAGGAGGGCCACCGAAAGGGCTCTCATCATATTCTAAAGCTATTCCTGAAAGTGAAGTTGCCTGATCTGTGAGCTAATCAAGTCTAAAGCAAAGGGTTTGTCAAAATTCAAAGAACAAAGACAAAAATATTCAAAACAAAACATTGGTGCAAAATTTAAATCATTTTATTGATTGACCTCTATTTCCTTCATCGTAGTAAAAAAGTTTCCTAATAGGAAATCCATACAACTTATCTGTGAAGATTAACAAGGGATTGATGACCTACTAGGGAAGTCTAGGAATTCTTAAAAGCTGTAATTTATACAACTGTGTTTACTTGGAAAGAGTGTAAGGAGCTGACTAGGACAATTGAGGTTAAATATAAATAATTTAAAATAAATCACTGTTGGTTATTATAAAGGAAAAACTACAGTTTTTCCCCCTTCTGTTGTAAGAAAAACCCTGGTGTTTTCTACTGTGTAATTCTTCTCTGTGAGTCTTCTTTTACTGCTCCCACTAAACACTCTAATCCTAGTCACTAAGTACGTGAAGGTTTTTCCCCACCCCAAGCAATTCTCCAAGATACCAGCTGGGTGTCCTACCATTTAACTCAGGTCTGACATTATCTACCTGTAGATAGTATCAGATCCAACAGATTAAGGGCTCAGTTCCACAAGACTGCTCCCACCCCACTGCAGATGCCAATGGAAAGTCGCAGGTCCCTAGATCACTTACAACTTCTCTCTGGTTTGGCTATGAACTGGAGGTTCCCACAACTTCCTCCTTGGGTTCAATTAATTTGCTAAAATGGCTTACAGAACTGAGGGAGACACATTTATCAGTTTACTAAAAGGATGTGATAAAGGCTAGAGATAAACAGCCAGATGAAGAGATACACAGGGCCAGGTCAGAGAGTGTCCCAGTTGTAGGAGCCCCTGGTCCAATAGAGTAGAAGTTAGTCACCCTTCCAGTATGGATGTGTCAACCTCCCCACAGGCATACTTTTGGGATTTTCGTGGAGGCTTCTTCACATAGACAGGATTGATCATTAACTCCATTTTCAGCTCTTCTCCCTTTTCAAGCAAATGGGAAGCAGGGCTGAAAATTCCAAGCTTCTAACCATGGCTTGGTGTTTCTGGTGACCAGCCCCCATCCAGGAGCCCACCCACAGTTGTCTTATAAGAACAAAAGACATTCCTGTCACTCAGGAAATTACACCGTTTTCAGAAGCCCTGTGTTAGGAACCAGGGGCAGAGAACAAGTTATAAATCTGAATTAATTATAAAGGGAAAAAACAAACTTTATAAACTTATAGTTTGAATAGCCAACAGTATATTTAAAATCAGCATGATATCAATTATTGTTAAGAAATTAAAATATTTATTGATTGAAAACTGGGGATTCCTATTTTATTAATCAGACTACTGTTTCCTTTGTAATTTAAAATTTTATAAATTTATTTTTATTTGCTTTTTAGAATAAGTTATGCATGTATATGTTAAAAATTCAAATGTCCATAAAGGTACAGGTTGATAAGTGAGTCCTCCTTTTTTCTGATCAGTGCAGTGCTATTTTATGTATGTCTATACACAGAGGTATGTCTATGATTCTATGGCAGAACCATAGATGACATGTCAAATGTCAGAGTCAGATTATCCTAGAGTAAGTGGGAAAGCTAGGAAGTAATAATTTGAAAAGAGAATGTTTGAAATTGAAATTTGTTATTATTATTAATTATTACTTAAATACTGTATGACATATATACTAAGCCCTTTATTTAGATTATTTTATTTAATTCTTTTAACATTCTTAAAAATCATCCCTATCTTGGTGCCAAGAAAACTGAGCCTCCAAGACATTCTGTCACTCTATTTTGTTTGCGCAGCTAGATAGAGGTGAAACAGCAATTTTAATTAAAATTGAAATGACTCCAAAGCACTTAATGGTTAAAAAATACTTCTAAATAAGAATTTTCCATGGGTTAAGTATTTTTCATATAGTAAGAATACATGATGGAGTGTCTGTCCCTTCCTCTGGAACCTGGATGGGTCTTTGTGACTCAATGAATATAATATGGTGGAAGTGACACTGAATGACTTCCAAGGCTAGACTGTGATAGGCCGTGTAGTTTCTAGAAGTTTCTCCTAGAAGATCCCCAGCTATCCCTGACTCCCAGCTATAGTACCAGACATGTAAGTGCAGAAGTTTTGAGGATGATTACTATCTCAACCACTCTCTAACTCAACTCTGTGAGGCCCTGAGAATTAATAATAATAATAATAATAAAATAATTATAATTGTTATCTGTTTAATCTAATATTTGGAGGTGGTTTGTTCTTCAGCAGTCTAAAACAGAATGATGAACAACTATGGCAAGTTTAACATAGCACAAAGATAGGATGGGTCCTGAGTTCAATGGCACTTAATGCTACTTATCTCCTTAGATTTTGTTTTATCCTTACAGGACCTTGCTAGAGATACAATAACAATAACTTAATATTGCTTTTAAAAATTTGGTATGTTCAGATTTCCATTATTTAGTACAGAAATCTTTTGAATTTTGATTCTTTGTATGTTCTACAAGTTATATCTGAAGTTAATCCCCTCAGCAATGGTGGGTTTAATTCTGTGACTTCTCAGTTTCAATTGCTTGATTGCCAGGCTCTCATCTAGGATTGTTGCCAGAGGCAAAGACTAACATTGTCCAGAAAGAGCGCCATTGCATTGATAGCTATTTATTTCTTACAGAAGAACTCAAATTGGTGTACGAGTGTGAATGCATAGAACAGTGAGTACTTCTGTAAAGAGCACAATCTGTTTTTATATGCCCAGCTTTTTTATACTTGTCTCTTTTTTAAAAATCATTTGTCCAACCAAGATCTATGTAAAATAGTGTGCCAAAAGATTTTTTTTTTAAATTTTCACCCAAGGACATTTTTTCATTGCTTTCGGAGAGAGAGAAACATCAATTAGTTGCCTCCAGTACATGCCCAGACCAAGAATCAAACCCCCAACCTAGGTATGTGCTCTGACCAAGAATCAAACTTGCACTCTTTCTGTTACAGGACCGCACTCCAACCAACTGAGCATTGTGCCAGAAAATTTTTAAGTTAGACATTGGATTATGACTCTGATCTCTCAATGTGTTGCCTGTCCCTTATGCTCCCCTGCTGATTTCATTCTTGTCTTATGTAGTACCCATCTTCACTTCAGTGCTGGGAGTCTTGGGCCTTTGAAAACACATCTTTCTTTATATCTTTACACCTAATTTTTTGTGGACTTAATAGGTCACCATTGACTTCACAAGATAGTTTGGAGCTGGAGTTTGAATAACAGTAAAGAGTGCAGTGATGCAAAGTGTGGATGGTACCATCTCTATATTGTATCCCTTATATTCCTGGAAAGCTCCCAGGGCTTACAGTTTACAAACTGAGTGCTGGATCCTCATGATGTTGAATGGTGTATACTGGTTAAGAGCATTGTCCCAAGGAGAAAACACCAACTTGAACTTGTAAGGACTTAAAAAAAGATAGTGGAGTGCCCAAGAACAGAGCCTCTGAGAGTGGCTTTGGGAAGAGTATGGAAGATTGCTCTGAGATTCTCTCTATTCCCTGTCTCTGCTCCTCTCTGGACATCTGCTATCCCTCCTGTGTCTTTGTGCCAGCTCTCTCTTCTCTCAGCTATGTCATAGAAAACTTGACAACCCCCAGCTCCAGAGTTTCTCTGCTATTTTATTAGGAGTACTCTTCATGGCAGCATGAACCTGGTTCATTTCTGCGGAGGCAACTATGGCTGCTGTCTTCACCAACAGCCCCTTGACTGCTTTGAAAGAGACAGAATGGGGGTTGAAAGTGGAGAAAGAAAACCTCAAAACCATTGAAAACCAGTGGACGCAGGGAAGGCTCTACTCTTTGGGAAAGTTCATGCTCATATTGTTCCTATATGGTAGCAACTATTGGAGTTAGGAGAAACTGGGAAAACTAAAATCTAGACTTCTGGCAAGCCCACATCCAAAAGCTGAGCTTGTCTATATATCCAGCTCCATTCTATAGACACAGATGTCTTGGTATAACTCATGGTTCTGTATGGCTAATGAAAAGTGGCTACCAAATTAATTTTGACTTCCTCTCTCCCTATCTTCTCAGAAGGTAATGTTGAAAGTGCATGAAGTGTGGGCTTTAAACATATATTTCCATATTGTAAGCATTGCCTTCTCATCTGATTTGCCAATTTGAAGATTCTTTAATTCCCTTGTATAAACATGGTTGTTGGAAGCCCACTCAGGAATAAGGGTATGTTTGTGTGGGATAGGTGGGGGGAGAGGTTGATTCTGAATGAAATAGAGTTCAGTAGATACAGCAAGAGGAATTAACCACAAATGCTTCACTAATAAAAATTGATGGGGGACTCCTGGTTAAGCAGGGGATTTTTTGCTGCAACATCTTGCTGAACTTTACTTATGTTTAATGTGAAAGTCAATGAATGTTAAAAGGATGCTAGCATGACTTGTTTCCTAAATTTATTTGATTAATAAACCTCTTTTTTAGGTTCCAAAGCACGCAACTTAGAAAGTTTTTTAGTGGTTTGTGTTCACAATCTCCATGCAAGTTTATATAGAGAATATTCAGCACATGTAATCCTCTTAGAAGCTCTCTCCACAGAGACTCTGGCCCAAACATTTTCGCAGGGCTAACCTGCTAATGCCAGTGCTGCCCATCAGCAGCAAAGCACAGCTCTTAGGAGCTGGCCATCACTCAGAAGCAAGGACACAATCAATACCTCTCTCTAAAAACCATTAAATATCTAAATCAAGACATAGTTCAGATATCTGTTTTACTTTGTTCTACTTGACATTCAACCTGTTACCTATGAATCTGAGAGCATTTGCCTCTCCTGTGCCTCTCCTGTGCCTCATGCAGACCTGGAATAAGTCCACATTATCAATCAAGCAAGTTCAAAGTCTGGCACCCCAGAGGAGGAAGAAGGGAGGCCTCATCTTCCTGGCACCTCCTGGTTTACTCTCAAGCATTTTAGCAGTGGAGATACTCCAACAACTAGCAAATACTGCTTTCCATCAGGTTGACTCATTTCTCAAACTCTGAATTCCTCCTGCTCCCATGGGAATGATTCCATCCAGCCTCTTCATCATGGCCCTTATTTATATGTGCTCTAACAATATTACCGATTCCTTTTTTAATGAGTTTAAATAGACATCTCAAGATGAAGTATTTGCCTTAGTTATGCATATGCCTATGAACCTCCTACACACCTTATAATTCAGGCAGTCTTCTTTGTGTGGGTATCTGAAATTAAAGCATTCTGCCTGTTCTTTTCTTGAAATCTTCTTCAGTAGCTTAAAATTTCAATGGTCTCTTCACTCAAAAAATATTGATCAAAGTACTATGGTTGAAGCATATAATTCTATTGAAATCTATGTTTGCCTGTTGAAATGTTTCTAGGGCTATTCTCTGATGGCTTTCTCTACCTCTAGTCATACATTGGTCTCCCTCCAGACTAACCGTCCTGTCCTGTGTGTCTGATCACATGCTCAGTCTGTACCTCTCACCTCCACACATACTCTCCCTTTGCCTGAAATGCCTTTACTGACCTCTTCATGAACAACTTTGATCGAGTAAGATAGTTTACCAAAGATATTTTCATCTTATGCCACTTGGAAAATAAGCATGCATCCCAGACACCGAATCTGTCAAATCTAGTCTTATGGATCTAAGCCTACTTTAAAACATCCTGCAGGGAGATGGAGATAGCTTAGGGTTGACAAAGGCTGTGTCATTATAAACCTATCTTTAGTGTGGATGGGTCTCATATGAAGCTTTCAGTTCCATCAGAGAGATATAATTCTAGCAACGGCATTGCAGGCCTTAAGTGATGAAAATTCATCTGAATTCTGCCAAACTAAAATCATTGGATGATGAAAACTTCAGAAATAAGCCTTATTTCTCATTAATTTGGTTGTGCAGAATTCAAGAAACACTTAGAGTACCTCTGTCTTTTTCTCTTTATTTTTATTGTTGATGCTATTACAGATGTCCCCATCCACCCCTTTGCCCACCTCCACCCAGTCAACACCTCCTTCCCTCTGCCCATCTCTGCACTGTCCTCTGTGGCTATGGATTATGCATATATGTTATTAGGCTAATCCCTTTACCTTTTTTCACCTAGTTTCTCTTTCTCCCTCTCCTCTGACAGCTGTCAGTCTGTTCTGTGTATCTATGCCTGTGTTTCTATTTTGTTCATCAGCTATTTTGTTCATTAGATTCCACATATAAGTGAGATCATCTGGTATTTGTCTTTCTCTGACTGGCTTATTTCACTTAGCATAATAACCTCCAGGTCCATCCATACTGTCACAAAAGGTAATAGTTCCTTCTTTTTTTATGGCTACTCAGTATTCTATTATGTAAATATACCACAGCATTTTAATCCACTCATCTACTGATGGGCTTTTGGGCTGTACCAGACTTTGGTTAAGTGTGACAACAGACTACTGTTGTAGTTACCAAATCCTCTGCCTGGTGGCAGAGGCCATCGTTGGAAAAAACAGAGCACTAAATAGATTTTCAGACTTCTCAGTCTGGCCAGAATCAACCTGAGACAGTGGAAGGGGGCCAATTCAATAAAGAGGACAACATACTGCACAAAAATGTAAGCTCTACAGTCCAGAGTTTTCCATTTCTGACAAATGGGAGGCTCAGATGAATGCAAGCAAAAGTGGCATTGAAAAGGATGTCAGTTACTAGAGAGATAGGGAAATAATGAGAGGGATTTATGAGCAGAAGGAATGTATGAATAGATTACTAGCTATTGCAAAGAATTTGAAGGAAGATTTCTCAAAGATGCTGGGTGAGGCAACATAAATTCATAGGCAGATATAAAGAACTCCTTGACAAGATGTATTAGGCAAGAAATTCACCACTGCTGGCATGATTGTTGAGGCATCTCCGTCAGAGGCCAACCTCTGATGTCTCAGCTCGGGTTCACTATACAGCCATTCTCTTCAGAATTCAGTTGCTTTGAATTCTAATTATGAAACTATTTGAACCATCAATAGAGATACTATTCCAGATAAATATGGAAAAATAATAATTCCTGCCTTTGGTTAGTTATGTCCAACCTAGGACTACCTCTTAAAAAACTTTGTTCAAGATTGGCTACCAAATTTCTTAATTCTACCCTGGAGAAGTCAGGCCTCATTATTCCTAATTTGAATTGGTTGGACATTTGCAATTCTTATTTCACTAATCTCCACAGAAATTGGAAAGCGGCTCAACTGTGGCATCCAAGAAATCTGAAGGCATGCAAATTCAGTAGTTGTTGTGGATTTAAAAAAATAAAATGTGATGGAGCCTGTAGACACAAGTAATGAGATGCATACTTCTGTTATTTAAGCCAGTAACCCCAAGGAAGATTTTGAGAAAACTGATCTTGGCTCTCATATATGTCTAACTTTAGAACTGTGGCATCTGATTAGCTTTGATGTAATCAGGTTAATGAATTAAAAATGAGTCCAGATCTTGAACTTATTATATATGCATTCGGTCCACTAGTTGAAGCTTAAATATCCTTATTTCACAAGAAAAAGAAAGAAAAAAATATGTTGTCTTCTAATAATTATCATCACAGAGGGAAAAAAATGCCATCTGAGATTGCCAAATAAATTTAGATATGAAGCAGAACAAAATGAGACTCACAAAATACAGTCACTTTAAGGGCTGTGGCCCTCATTTAGGAGGAGTGTGAGGCCCCCCAGTGAGGCTAGGAAGCTGATGGAACGGAAATGAAAGTAGGAACCAAGTCCCTGCATCCCCGTGTCCAGCGCCCCATCTAATATCACATCCCTGACTATTGAAGAGACGAGGGCTTTTCTTCTTGACGTGCCTTGGAAAAGAACTTACTTGAAGCTTACTTATGCCGTGCTCAGATCCTACCCCCTGAAAAAAATGATTCCTTCTGATTCGAAGAGAAGGATATTTAAATTTTACTGCTAAGTAACATGTTAATGTAAATATAATAAACTTTTAATACTTAATTTCCTTGTTGGGAAAAGCAGTGGTTTCTTTACACAGCTGCTGTGAGGACTAAATCAGATAAGATTTATGAAGCATCTACTTCAGCGCCGCGCTCATGGCCAATACCCAGTGCTTGTGTTTCCCCCCTGGAAGAAATTTTCTTAGAGGGGAAATCCTTCCTATCAGCTATGACAGTTTTTTAAGTATAAAATATCACATAGACTATTGATAAATATATATACCCAGGCCTTAACAAGGAGAGTAAGTTTTAAAAAATTATTTGGGTAAAAGTATCAGATCATCTTAGAAAATGACTTTAACTATTCTATACTTCCTCCTTAATTAAGATATCTCCATTGTTGGATTTCAAGTTTGCTTTACTTCCAGGAATAGTAGAGTTGGCATAAACTGTTTTATAATGTGAGAGATCTTGTCTGGCACACAAATGCAGGCTCTGAACTTTTAAATTCATTCCAGCAAACGTTTCATCTATTGAAGCAGACTTGAAACTCTTCAGCTTATTATTTTCTTAACTCTAGAACATATGAACTAACAGGTTTGGGAGGATACAAATTGGATTTCTCATACCACATTAAACAATGCCGTGTATCCAACCTTCATTTCTCCTGTTGACTTTATTAGTGGAAATGTCATTGGAACTAGTGCTTTCAATACACCTTGTAGGAGATGATCTGACACTGACATGTAAACGAACTTTAAACATCTTGCAAAATAAAAAGAGCCTGTGACTGTAGATTGTTCATATGCTCTGTCACAATGGCTACTGATTTTTAATACTACCAATGCCTAATTGTTGGGTATATCTGACACTGTGTCAGTATCATCATGAGATCATGAGAGCACAAGGTTTTTAATGCTGACCATCTCCACTCCAGCAACCCCTTGGCACCTTGCCCAGTCAGTGATCATGCCTTAGATTCTCTACTCACTACTAATGGGAAAATAAAATTAGAGATTCAGAGATAGGAGGGGCCATGGTGTTCTCATGGATTCTTTTTTTTTTTTTTTAATGTCCTCCCCTGAGGATATTTTTGTTACTGCTTTCGGAGAGAGAAGAAGGGAGAGAGAGAGAGAAACATCAATGAAGGAGAGAGTATTGATTGGTTGCCTCTTATACGTGCCTGGACTGGGGGTCACATGTGCCCACATCCAGACTAGGGATTGAACTCCTAACATGTGCCCAGACTGGGAATAGAACCTATAACCCTTTGCCTATAGGACGATGCTCCAGCCAACTGAGCCTTCAATGGACAGTTGAGAAAACTGAGATTGAACACATGTTTTGGGTGAGGTTACACAGTGTTTTTGAGACAGGCTGAATTGCACTCTCCCAGAACTTCTGTGTGCACATGGGTAAGTTGCCTGCTTGTGCAAGAGGGCTTTCCCAGTCTCTTGCTTGTGTTCCTCTTCTTATGTGGCCTTTCTTCCCAGTTAAACTATAAACCCATTTATCTCTCTTCTTATGTGGCCTTTCTTCCCAGTTAAACTATAAACCCATTTATCTCTCTACATACTGTCCCTTGGTAATCTTTTATACTCTTTTAGCTTCAAATATCTTCTCAATGCAAACATTTCCCCAAGGACTCATTTCTAGCCCTGAACTTGACTACTCATTCAAGCTGAAAAACCACTAATGCCCTCAACACTCCAGCTATCACACGTTTCTAATTATGTCTTTGATCATCTTTGCACTGTTTCAGCCTTCACAGCCTCGTCTGTGCCTTTATGCTCTCTGATAAGTTTTTTCCACATTCTACTTGTTAAAGTCTTACCTAGACCCCTGTCTAAGAAAAAGTCTTACTTTTATCAGAAACACTTCTCAGATGTTTCTGCTTCTACAATTCCTTACTCCCACACCTGAGTCGCCTGTACTGCTTTTAAAGCATTTCTCTTTTCCATTAAATTGGTGGTGCAGGGCATATGAATGGAGATGGAACAAGTTTCTACACCAACCAGGCAGATGGCACTAAACAAGGCATGAGGTACAAACAAAGGCAACTGCTTGACTGAGGTGTTACTCTGGATTTGATGAGATCATAGGGAAAATGATTTCTCAAAGTAATACTACAGTTAGTAAGAAAGAAAATGAAATTACCAACCAAAGCCCATTCATGCCTGAAATATTCCTTACGGAATACTGTTTCTGACAACTGATTATTTACTGAAAAGAAACCAAAGATATTTCATTGCTTTTGGAATGCAATCTAACTTGACCTCTGATATTGACCCATTTCTCTTCTCTTTTCTGCTTAAATTATTTTCAATTCACTGGTAATATGAACCTTAGTAAATTAATCAGTACAGAGTCTCTGTTTCTATTGATTTGTCAGAGAATGTTCTGGTAAATTATCAGTCATTGCAATTGAAATTAACTTTTAAAAGACAATTATTTTGTAATATATTTTTAAAGTTATTTTATGCTACAATAAGTTTCAATCAGTTTATGATTAATATAATCAAAGTGATTTATTTTAAGAAGAAATGTCAGAAATCAATAAACCCAAAGTTGGAATTTGACATTAAATAAGCCTTTCTTATTTTGATAAATGTATGTGATTAAATGTAATGAAGGCACTTGTAACTGAGATGATGTTGAGTCATGATAGAGTCCAGTCAATACCTGTGAAAAGTCTGAAGTTTTATCCTATTTGTCAGTTAACAGCTTAGCCTGCCAGTTTCATGAATGCTTGCAGATGACATGAAACTCTCTCTTTAGAGATGGAAAAAAAATTACTCCCAAGTAATAACAGTAAACAGAATATTAGCAATTTCCCAGGTATGAAAAAGGCTAGCACATACAGTGGGGCACATTATGAGAATAGAATTTTAAGCTTAGAAAAACCAAATCTTTTATAACGGGCTATAAGCCTGTGTGAACTTTGTCCTGGGGGAAGACCTTATCTTTGTTATAATAGATGGTATAGAAACCTACCCTCTGCCTAGAAGAAGACTCAATCTCTATATTCTAAGACTGTTCCCTGCACAAACAATTAAAGATGGTCTGTACAAACACACTGTTTCTCCTTGCAAGACATGAAGAATCAAAAACGACCCATGGAGAATTCTCTCCTGACAGACGCATGTGAACATATTTAAAATTTGAAAGTAACTTTCCTAATTAGAGTCACTCACTTTGGGTTAAGAAGTATAATTGGATTTGTGAGAGTTCTTCAGTGAGGAGAGAGTTTTCACTTTTTTTCTGAGAAAATACTTCTTATGAGGACAGACTTGTCATTTTTATCCTTTAACTTATACAGGAGAAAGCCCAGCACATGCTATTCCATGACACATCTCAAAAGAAACCCACTCACACTGCTTAATTCTGGAGCCAAAGAAACAAAATGAGTTGGAATAAGCCTTGCTGTTTTGCAGCTTAACATTCTCCTGTCGTGGGTGATGAATTGTTTTCAGAGCATTCTGGATGGAATATTTTACCTCTCCTTTCCCACCAAAAATTCTCTGTCCTCTACTCATACCCCAAGATGTGTTTTTGTTTTTGTTTTTTAATTTTTATTTATTTATTTTTAGAGAGAAGAGAAGGGAGCGAGAAGGGGAGGGAGAGAAACATTAATGTGAGAAACATTGAGAGGCTGGAACCGCTCATACTCACCTGCACCCTGACCGGGTGCTGAACTCGCAACCCAGGTACCTGCCCTGATTACGAATGGAACTGGCGACCTTTCATTTTGGAGGATGATGCCCAAACAACTGAGCCACGCAGGTCAGGGCAACAGGCCCAGTCTTTATAAAAACACACTCATACACACACGCCACCACAAGTTCAATTTTTCTACATTAGGTTTTATGTCTTATTTTTGTGACATATGAGCAGATATCCACTCAATATATTTAGACATATTGTCAATAAATATCCATCCACACATACCTCTTTACAACTATCAGGTATTCTATCATATAGATGCATTTAAAATTTAATCAGTCTCCTGCTGATGGAAGTTGAGAATATTTCTACTCTGCTATTATTATAAAAATGCCTCAATTAGTATCCTTGAATATGCTTTTTGCAAACGGTTCCACAATTTTCATAAAAGAGTCAAATTTAAAATCAACTATAAACATAAATTATCATTGTTAGTAATACTTATATACACAAAAAGAATAAATCAAAGCAATTAGTTTTTGAATGAGTTGAATATTATCATTTCCTGGTGACAAAAATGGATAGTTTTGTTTTGCATATGTAAGGTTCTGATTAACTTTATCCTGAGATGATTTCTTTTTAAATCAAATTGTTTTTCCTCATAAAAAAATCACTTCTCTCTTCTCATCTGAAACTTTAACAACCAGATAGTAACCACTTGTATCACTGATTTCACAGTGGATTAAAAATTTTAAAAAAAGAATTAAGGGTTCAATGCAGATACATGCCATATAACACATTTTACCCAATACAAATCTTTTACCTCAGAGAGCTTTGTTTGCCCATACCTGTTAATAATTCTTACACAGCTTGGATAGCCTTTGATTCAAAGTGATGGTTCATTAAACAACAAAAATTAGCAGAAAAAAAAGACAATTAACCAAAATCACTTCGTGTGAGTAATTTAGGAAAGAATTGAAGAATTAACACCCATGAAGAATCTCACAGCTTTTGCAAATACACTAAAGCAACAACATCATCGAAAAGAAAGGTTGATGACCGGTTCACTGAGAAGTCAGACACTCAAATTACCTAATATAGCTGCCAAGAAGGTAGCTATATTCTCACCTATGCCTATACTGACAAAGAGAAATCTGTTACAATACTCTTCATCAAGAACAATATAAGTAGTTAATTGGTTTCTAAATTAGAAGTTTGACTCAAATTTTAGTTGTCCAGGCTCAGTCTCAGTTTATGAATGGTCACCAGAAAGATATACACGTTAAGTCAGGGGAACAATAGTAGACGTTTTAAGGATATAGGCAGGTGGCAGACACCCAGATGAGCTGAGCTGCAGGAAGATTTCGCATCCTGGCTACTGACACACATATGAAAATTGTGGGGCTGCATTTCTTAGTCTCCATGAGAGCTATGGGCAATGTCAACCTCTAATCTGCAGTTTGGTGAAAGGGTTAGAGGGTACAGCTGACAGGCTGCTGCTGCCTGTATGTTCTGCTGGGATGTACAGGGTGTGTGGCTTGCTTGAACAATCTAGAGGGATATCCCTCAGAAGCTCACAGTGCAAATTGTGTCCATATTTTGATTCCATGTGTTTTATGTTTTTGTTGGTGTTAAATTCTAGCTATCTGAACACGATGGTGTACTGTTAAACCTCGTTAGGATGTGAATTCAGGCGACATTGATATAAATGAATATAGAAAATGTCAACAACGTGGCAAGACTAATTAGACTTAAGAGGAAACATTCTCAGTCACTTCATCGTACCAATTTGTTTATTGTTCCCATTTTGTGTTAACCTGATCACACACCCTGGAGGTGGCAGTAGGTAGCCAGCAAGGTGGACAGGCTTCCTTGGCTTCAGGTTCCCTTAGTTTTCCCTGTTATAATCTGGAAGCCTCATCTCTTGCAGCCAACTGAGTGCCTGTAAGAATGCTTCCATCATCATCAGCCAAACCTAAGTGAGATAGTCTTTCTAAAATTAGGCACTGTATATTTCATGATTTAAAGCCCAATTTAACAAACCTTTTAAGTATATGATGTGTTTAAGTGAATGGCTAAAAGACAAGGATTTTAAAACTTTAACTGTGTCTCACATCTCGTTCCCATTTATGGGGATTTTCTTTGGGCTCTGAAATATTTTATCTTACCCTTTCCTATCCTATATGTCCCCCTTTTTATTCTTTTATTATTTTTTTAAAAGTTTAGTAAAATTTATTTCCAAAAGGATATGTAAGCACTTTTATAATATAATATAATAAAATAAATATAATTAACTTAACATAACATAATCTGTAATTTAAAAATCACATTGTACCCCTGGCCAGGTGGCTCAGTTGGTTGGAACACTGTCCCACACACCAAAAGGTTGTGGGCTTGATTCCCAATCTGAGCACATGCTTGGGTTGTGAATTTGATACTGTCAAGGCACTTAAGGGAGACAACAAATCAATGTTTCTTTCTCACATCAATGTCTCTTTGTCTCTTTCTCTCCCCACCTTCCTCTCTCTCTCAAATCAATAAATGCATCCTCAGGTGAGGATTAAAATAAAGAATCACTTTAGATTTAGCTTGCTTACCAATATACACTTTTGTGCACTACTTTTAGACCTTTGAGATGACCTTTGTAGCTTCAAATAATATATTTTTATTGATTGTTTCAACAACTGTAAATGGTATCTTTTTAAAAAAGATTTTATTTATTTATTTATTTGTTTTTAGAGAGGGGAAGGGAGGAAGAGAAACATCAATGTTTGGTTGCCTCTCATGAGCCCCCTACCGGGCACCTGATCCGCAACACAGGCATGTATCCTAGACTGTGGGAATCAAACTGGCAACTCTGGTTCAGAGGTTAGCGCTCAGTCCACTCAGCCAGACCAGCCAGGACTAAATGGTATCTTTTAATAACACACCATGCAAATGGGAATATTACCTTTGTTATCATTTTTCCTCTTTTCTCCCATCTTCTAACCCTTTAATCAGTGCTCTGCTTTTTTTTTTCAGCTTTATTGAGATTGACAGATAAAAATTTAATATGTTTAAAGTGTAAAAATGTGTTGATTAGGTATACATATGCAATTTGAAAGAATTCTCACCATTGAGTCAATTAACACCTCTATCCCAAGTTTTTGTATGTTGTATTTCCACTTTCATTTGTCTCAAGATATATTTAAATTTTCCTTTTGATTTCTTTTTGGACCCACCAGTTATTCAGGAATTGTTTAAATTCCACATATTTGTGATTTTTCTAATTTTCTTTTTGTAACTAACTTCTGAATTGATACCACTGCGGTCAGAAAAGGTGATTGATACGTTTCAGATTTCTTAAATCTGTTGAGATTTGTCTGTGGCCTAAGAGATGGTCTATCCTGGACAAAGTTCTATGTGTGTTTGAGATCATTTATTCTACTGCTGATGGATGAAATAGTCTGTCTGCTAAGTCCATCTGGCCTAATGTGCAGTTTAAGCTCAAACTTTCCATATTGATTTTTCTGTCTGGATGATATATTCATTGTAGAAAGTGGAGTATTGAAGTCCCTACTAATATTGCATTGTTATCTATTTTTTCTTCAGGTCTGTTAATATTTAATTTATACATTTAATGTTCCAATGTTGGGTGCCTAAATAGTTACCATACTTACAACCTCTTGATTCATATGCCCCTTTGTCATTTTATTATGCCCTTCTTAGTCTCTGTTACAGTTTTTGGCTTAAAGTCTACTTTCTCTGATATAGGTATAGCTACCGTTTCTTCCTGTTAGTTTCTACTTGCACAGGATATCTTTTCCTGTCCCCTCACTTTCAGGTCCTTAAAGTTGAAGTGAGACTCTTTCAGGCAGCATAGAGTTGGGTCTTGTATTTTTAATCCATTCAGTCATATTATGTCTTGATTGAAAAATTGAGTCCCTTTACATATAAAGTAGTTATTAATAGGTATGGATCTAACCTTGCCATTTTGTTAATTGTCTTCGGATGGCTTGTTTTTCCTTTGTTCCTTTCTTTCCCTCCTTCTTTCTTCCTTGGTGATTTGATGATTTTCTGTAGAGATATGTTTCAGTTCCTTTTGCTTTATCTTTTGTGTCTATGATATAGTGACAGTAGGTTTGTTTATGCTTTGTGGTTTCCATGAGGCTCTCATAAAAATCCTTTAACAGTCTATTTTAAGCAGATAGCAACTTAACTTCAAATGAATACAAAAGTTCTACATTACACCCCGATATTTACCATAACCTCTTTTTCTGTTTCTATTAACAAATTATTTAGTTATAATTATTTTTGTCACATTTATTTTACCATTACACTAGAATTATAAGTGACTTACCTACCACAATTATAATAGTAGAGTATTCTGAATATAGAATGTTATCATCTGTCAAGTGGTGATGATCCCGTTAGCTTTTGTTTATGTGGAAAATTCTTGATCTCTCCTTCAATTCTGAAGGACAACTTTGCTAGGTAGAATATTCATGATTGGCAGGGAGATTTTTTTCAGCACTTTGAATATATCATGAAATTCCTTCCAGCCTGGAAAGAGTTTACTCAAAATCTGTTGATAGTTTTATGGGGATTTTCTTGAATATAACAAGTTGTTTTTCTCTTGCTGCTCTTAAGAGTCTCTCTTTGTCCTTAACTTTGAACAATTTAATTGTAATATGCCTCTGTGTGGGTTTCTTTACTAAAGTCATCTTACTTGGCACTCTCTGTGTTTCTTGGATCTGAATATTTTCTCCTTTTTGCAGGTTCAGAAAGTTTTCAGCCATTATTTCTTTGAATAAGCCTTCTTCCTTTCTCTCTATTTATTCCACTTCTGGAACTTTCTATAGTGTATATATTGGTCCATTTAATGCTATTCCATAAGTCTCTTATGCTGTCTTTACTGTTTTTTAATTTTTCTTTTTGCTCTCCCAAACAGAAGAATTTCACTGCCTTGTCTTTGAGTTTCCTGATCCTTTGATTTATGTGATCTATTCTGCTTTTGAACACCTCAATTGAATTTTTTAGTTCAAGTATTGTGTGCTTCAGCTCTATGATTTCGATTTGGTACTTTTTAATATCTTATTGAAATACATATTTTATTACATCATTTTTGTGACCTTGGTGAGCCCTTTTATGACTGCTATTTTGACCTCTGTTTGGGTAAATCATCTCCATTTCATTAAGATCAGTTTCTATATATGGGTAACAGGACTTCTGGACAAGACGGAGATGTAAGTACATACACTTTGCCTCCTCGCACAACCAGGAGAAGGACAACAACAAATTTAAAAACAAAAAGTAACCAGAACTGCCAGAAAATTGAACTGTATGGAAATCTGACAACCAAGGAGCTAAAGAAGAAACATTCATCTAGACCAGCAAGAGGGACGGAGACAGGCAGCTGGGGTGGAGAGGACACACGGCAAGGCGACAACTGGAGGACTGGGCAGCCCCACATTTGCATGTGGATAAACCAGGAGGAACAGCTGGGGAGTGAGACAGACCGTGCAATCCAGGGTTCCAGTGTGAGAAAAGAAAGCCTCAGAACCTCTGGAGGTAAAAACCTGTGGGGGTTGCAGCAGCAGGAGAAACTCCCAGCCTCAAAGGAGACTCTGTTGGAGAGACCCAAAGGGCCCTAGAACGTACACAAACCTACCCACCTGGGAATCAGCACCAGAGGGGTCCAATTTGCTTGTGGGTAGAAGGGGAAGTGATAAAAGCCGGCCAAGAGCCAAGCAAGAGGTATTATTCCCTCTCAGACCCCTCCCCCACAGACAGTGTCACCACTCGGCAACCTGGGTTGCCCCGCCCTGGCGAATACCCAAGGCTCCCCTTCCAGCAATTTCCAAGGCTTGCAAAGACAAAAAAAAAAAAAAAAAAATATATATATATATATATATACACACACACACACAGCCCAAATGAAAGAACAGATCAAAGGTCAAAAAATTGATCTAAGCAATGAAGAGATAGCCAATCTATATAATGCACAGTTCCAAACACTGGTAATCTGGATGCTCACTGAATTGGTTGAGTATGGTCCAAAATGGAGGAAAAAGCAAAGGCTATGCAAAGTGAAATAAAGAAAAATATACAGAGAACCAACAATGAAGGGAAGGAAACCAGGACTCGAATCAATGATTTGGAGCAGAAGGAAGAAATAAACATTCAACCAGAATGGAATGAAAAAACAAGAAATCAAAAAAGTGAGGAGAGCCTTAGGAACCTCTGGGACAACTTTAAACATTCCAACATCCATTTCATAGGGGTGTCAGAAAGAAGAGGAATAGTAAGAAACTGAAACCTTATTTGAAAAAATAATGAAAGGGAACTTCCCCAATCTGGCAAAGGAAATAGACTTCCAAGAGATCCAGGAAGCTCAGAGAGTCCCAAAGAAGTTGGATCCAAGGAAGCACACACCAAGGCACATCATAATTACATTACCCAAGATTAAAGATAAGGAGAGAATCTTGAAAACAGCAAGAGAAAAGAAGACAATTACCTACAAAGAAGTTCCCATAAGACTGTCAGTTGATTTCTCAAAAGAAACCTTGCAGGCAAAAAGAGACTGGCAAGAAGTATTCTAAGTCATGAAAGGCAATGGCCTGTATCCAAGATTACTCCATCCAGCAAAGCTATAATTTAGAATGGAAGGGCAGATAAAGCGCTTCCCAGATAAGGTCAAGTTAAAGGAGTTCTTCATCACCAGGCCCTTATTATATGAAATATTAAAGGGACTTATCTAAGGAAGAGAAGATAAAAAACTATGAATAGTAAAACAGAGGGGAGGGGAGGGAGAAGAATTGGGGCAAAGGTACAGGGAATAAGCAGCATAAATATTAAGTACAAAATAGGCAGGGGGAGGTTAAGAATAGTATAAGAAATGGAGAAGCAAAAGAACTTATATGTACAACCCATGGACATGAACTAAGGGGGGAATATGGGAGGTGGAGCAGTGAAGAGTGGATGGGAATGAAGGGGAGGAAAAAAATGGGACAACTGTAATAGCATAATCAATAAAATATTTAAAAAACAAAAAGATTTAAAAAACGGGCAAAAAGAAAAGATCAGTTTCTATAGATTTAACTTGTTCTTTTGATTGGGACATTTTCCCTCCCTCCTCCCCCTCCCCCTCCTTCTCCTCCTCCTCCTCTTCCTCCTCCTCCTTCTCCTTCTCTTTTTACTCCTGCTCCTCCTTGCCCTCCTCCATCTCCTCCTACTCCTTCTTTCACACTTGCTATTGGTTTCTGCACATTAAATAAAAATAAATAGCCACCTCTCCCCATGTTTACCGGTCTTGTGCAGGAAATGAAACTCACAATGAGTATGGCCTAGACTCCACGTTGTATCTTAAACATTTAAGATTGTGTACACCACCATCTTTGTTCTTAGTACTTCCCAATTGTCAAGGTTAGTCCAACACCCATCCATATCCCATAGGGAAGATTGTAATTATCACCTAGAAGCAGGCTGATTGAAAGCCAGACCCTTAGGCAACATCTGGAAAAGTATATAGTTAAGTTCTGTCCAGGGAGAAACTGGGAAGTGGACATTTTTGTTGATCCCCCCTGCACCGAGTCCAGGTGTAGAGCCATGGAGAGGTGCTCCTGTGCCTGTTGAAAAAAGTGCTTCTTTGTTTGCTATGGTCCCACTGGACTGGTGAATACGCTACCAAATCTAAGTGACTAGGGTCTCATCCCTTGGGTGGCAGCTATAAAAGTTGGGGTACTAGATGTGTGATAAGCTCCTTTCAGGGACATATTGGCGACTTGTTTTTATTATTGAAGCAAGCCAGAGGGACAGGTGAGAAAAGTGCTCACTGGCCCTTTTCCTCTGTGGAGGATTGCAGCCAGCACTTCATCATGCTAATTAGAAACTGGACCCTCTTGGCAATGGCTTGTAAAGTATGCAATCAGACTCCTTCCAGAGAAGGAGTGGGAAATGGGCATTTTTGCAGCTCCCTCTGCATCTTCCTGGGGAGGGAGAAAGCTGTGGTGAGTGCTCACATGTGCACCTACTAAGAACTGCTTCTTTGTTTGCTAGAGTCTGGTGGTTCTCTGGAGCTGGGAATGGAGATTTTCTGATAATTGCATGTCGATGTGGTGGGGGTGGAAGTCATGGCAAGAGTCTGCCTCAGACTTTCCTACCCATTTCATCATGGGTATTTTCTCACTAGTGTGAAGAATAGAAGTGACTCAGCTAGTTTCTGGACTTCTTTCAGAGGGAATTGCTTTATGTGTAGCTTAATTTGATGTATCCAAGTGAGGAAAGAAGTTCAGGAGCCTCCTATATCTCTACCTTGACATCCCTATTTTAATCCCTTCTGTTCCTAATTCAAAACTAGCTTCTAAAGTCTGTTCGCACAAAAAAGTCTCTTCCAAACTTTCTCCCTCATTCTCTAACAGGTTGTTCCCAAAGCGCTTGTCACCTCCATTACACAAACACATTTGCCTTATAACTGTTTTACATGGGTAAAGCTTAATTTATGGGCTATTTCAGATGCTGAATAATGTCTACCTTATTGTCCTATTAAAGTACCACTGAGGTAGTAAATATTAAATCCACTCGTTACCGTCTCTGGGGGATTATGCAGGGAAGCACCTGTGCAATCTTTTCTTTACCAATTAAATTTCTTTTCTTTATCAAGCATGAAATATTTTTTATTACAAGTGATCAGAGAATGATACCTTAAAAGGTGCCCAAAAGACCAATAAAATTTTAAGGAAAAAAAAATCCCTACTTTGAAAAACATTGTTCTGGGAAGTTTTAGACCCTTTACACTTTGCCAGCCAGAAATTTTGGCAGGTTTCCCACTCACTTCTGGAGCCTAGGGCAAGTAAAGCCTGGAGTTGCCTGATCTAATTACTGCAGGATTTCAATTATGGCCAATTAAAATGAAGGTTGTTAAAGAGCGGCTCTTGACTGCACCCAAATTGTAGGGGGACAGCAACATCAGGGGTGTGCCCAGCTTCCCAAGGGGGAGCATCGTTAGCCATTTGTCAATGTTACTCTCTACTTCTGGGTTGAATTAGACATAGTTTCTTGTTTTCATTGTGAAAATGAAATCGAATAACAGCAATAGTCTTTGTAGAAAGGGTAGGTTAAAAAATTGAGCTTTCATTGCAACTACCTAGGTAACTGAAGCACAAGTGGGTCTGATTTATCTAGTTAAGATTGAATAGATTGAGTAAAATTATCCCAGTAAAACAAATCAGCATCCTGTTTTGAAAAGAATTCCAGGGAAAGAAGGCCATTCTTCTTTCTCTCTGTTCGCTGGCACTGCCTTATAGAAACCATCAACCACACTTCTGTCTATTCATTAAGTTTCTAATAACACAGTCAAAGTAGTGACACATTTGTAACATTAAAACATGCCCACCAGAGTATATTCCAGAAGCACACTCTAGGTGTTGTATAAATATTTCCAAAATAAAGGGAATGTTAAATGCATTACTATTGGATAGAATTACTCTCCACACAAAAGAGGTAAATGCAGCCTTGAGACCTCATAGGTGCCACATTGGGTGCCATGTTTGTGTTTCATACACTTATTAAAGAAAGCTATGCACCATCATCCTAATTTTATAGAGGTAAAAACTGAGGGTCTGAGCTGAAATAACCTTTCTAAAACTTCACAGCTGTTACATATCAAAGCCCGGCTTTGAATACTGTTCTATCTCAATAGTTACTCTTCAAGGGAGAAAAAATGGGGACATCTGTAATTGTATAAACAATAAAAATAAATTTAAAAAATAGTTTCTCTTCAATATTTTGATCCACCCAAAACAACATAACATAGTCGACCCTTGGCAATATAGGAGTCGGAGCACTGATTCCCCTCACATTTGAAAATCTATGTATAACTTTTGACTTCCCAAAATCTTAGCTGCAGTTTTTCCCTCTGTATCCACAAAGGACTAGCCACAGGAACCCCAATGGATACCAAACCTGAGAATGCTCATGTCCCTTATATAAAATGGCATAGAACAATACATACAGTCAGCCCCTTCACATTCACAGATTCCCAGCTCTTTTCCATCCATGGTTGTTTGAACCTGCGGATGTGGAATATGCAGATATGGAGGGCCAACTGTATATTTAATGAAAAAAAAAAACCTACGTAGAACTGGACCTGTGCAGTTTAAAAGTGCGTTGTTCAAGAGTCAGCTATGTTAGTTAAGCACTCACAGCCCTGAGATTTAGGTAGGTCATTTATGTTTCTGAAATCCTATGTCTGTGTTCTATTTTCTACAGTAAAAGTCACTGTATTTTTGTAACATAAGCTTTAGTTTTTGACAGTTTCTTCCTTAAGTTATTGCTTCTCTTTTACCATAGCACACAAACTAAAAAGGGGAAAAACAAAACAAAAATTACCATGAGGAGAAAATATAGCTCCTGGTGTCACTTTTTTTTTGCATTAACTCAAACTACGGTCTCAAGATACAGCTCTAACTAAAATGCCAAAATATTTATAGTGTTGCATTTCTGGCATTGGAATTTGCATGAAGTTTAATATTGCATACTTCTAGATGAAGAAATAACCAGACAAAAACAGAGTAAGAATTTTTCCGAGATAGAGATTTTTGAAAGCAATCAATATTCACCAGTCTTCAGGTTTAATTTTGAATATATTTTTCCATCAAATACTATTTTCTTTAATATTTAGCAAAGTTTATTTTCTTAGTTCATGAACATATTTTCTCACCTGTCATGTAAATATATGTATTTTTTAAATTAATTGTTTTTCCAAATGAATGAGAGAGAAGATGCAGCCATGGGAAGTGGATCTGACTCCAAAAACTGGGGCTGGAAATACTTCATTCTTGCACATAGAAGGATCTCAATAATATTTGTTCAATGAATGAAAAATGAATAAATAAATCTCAATGACTTATGATTTTGTATGGGGTTATTTCTAATGACCAGAAATTATTCATTTTATTCTTCCCTTTGACAAAGATCAGTCCTCAGTGAGAGGAAAAATTATTTGCAGAAAGAGAAAACCTTCAAATTCATCTTAATTTTTGTCTTATATGTGATAATGTTTTTAAAAAGACAAAGAGAAAGGGCATTTAAAGAATAAAAAGAAAAGAAGGCAGAGCATTAAAACTTAACAGAAACAAGTAGAATTTTAAACAAAAATGTTTCAGGGAAGGAACTGACTCATAAGAAAAACAAAGACACATAAGACAATGGTAATGTAAATTAATTTAAGGGACTCCTAATGTAAGGAACACAGGCAGGCCTTAGCAGACATGCTATAAGAAATTTAATGCAAGATTCGCTAGCCTAGGATAAATCTGTGGAAAGGCTACCTGACAACATTTGAACTTGGAATTCACTATAACTAAAAGCATGAAGAGTATAGGAAAGAAAAGGTAAAGTTTGGATTGCAAATAAATAATAATGCTTCATATTATTCATATTTCTCATATATGGAAAAAAAGTTTATTGTTTTTAGCACTAAAAATACCAACTGAAGAAATAACAACTCATAAGTCTATGTAAAAAAATCCTAATTCCTCTTTGCTCCAACTGGAACAAAGAATCAGTTAGTTTGCTCTGTGTTCTCAAAGCCATGTGTTCCTAACACCGAGGCAGCAGTCACTCATCACATTCAGTTGTTTGTCTTCAGTGAGTTGAGGTGAAGGCCATCTCCCGGGAAGGGTCAAGATGATGGTTGTTTTGCTCCCACTCCTAAGAAGAATAGTGCCTGGTCCCGAACAGATACACAATGTTGAATGGAATTAGAGAGTAGAAGAAATAATAGAAGAAGCTGTGAAGAAAAAGAAATCACTCCTCCTCTTGCTTCAGATTCAGTTTCCTTCCAAAACACATTTGAAATCCTCTGTCAACACCATACTCTCCACACCTGCTCCCGCCCTCACCACAGTCCTTGAAGGGAGAGCTGCATTCACTGTCTCACAGTCTTCATCACTCAGTCCCTGAGTCTTTGAAATCTGATTTCTTCCCCCACCGTGCATCTGAAAAATCCCTCTCGCTGCTCCTATCAAACGAGCTTCCCCATCCTTCATTCCTACCTACTTGTCTGCAATCTTTTATAGAAATTGTCACCATTATTTTAATCTCCCTAAACATGCACCCTTCATGCTACTATTGTCCCTTGTTCTGAGCACTGTGCTCTTCTGTCCGGGACTCTTTGTTCCATCCTCTTCTGTTCCACATACTCCTGCTGCTCCCTGAGTGATCTCAGTCACTCTCAGAGACGATTCCAATGTCAAAGTCTAACCTGTACCCTAACACACCATGAGTTACAACTATTTTAAAAGCTGGTCCTATTTTAACATTTCTGAAAACACTTCTGCCAGGAAATGCCACTAGGACCTTAAATTTAATATTAATAATAATTATAAACAGCTGATAGCTATTGTGCACTTCCCATGCGTCAGCAGGTGTTCTATGTATACAATACCAAGGTATACCATTACCCTAATTTTACCAATGAGAAAACAAAGGCAGATAGCAAATAAGTAATTTTCCCAAAAGTTGCATCATTAGCTAAACTGGTAGAGCTGGGTTATAAACATGGGCAATCTGAAAGTTTCTCCTGAATTACTTATTCCTTTATATATCTGTTATTAAAATCTTATTTCCCTGATTTAGGACTTAACATATTGACTAAATCTTTGACTATTCCCAATATACTCTTTTCCATATCACATTATTTAGAAGCACTATTATTTTGTTTAAATACAGTTACCATGGATTTCCCTCATGTCCTACTACTATCAGTGTAATATATGTATTTAATGCCTGTCTTTAGCACTATTTGTAGTAGCTTGCAGACTGGTCTTCCTACCTCCAACATCTTCTCTCTCTAACCTTTCCTATGTACTACCATCCTATATAAAACTTCTAAAGCATAACTCATATCACATGCCAATGAAAAAAGAAAACCCTTGTCCACCAACTAAAGCCCTGACCTGTTATACTAGTGTTCAAGACTATCTGTGAACTAGACCACTAATAATTTCCTAGAGTTACCACCAAATTATAACTCAGCTTGCCTTACTTCATATAGTTTTATCTATCTCCACTCACTCATTATCCTCTTGATTTACTCTTCCAATTTTTTATTATAAAGTATTATGCTAAGGTATGTAATAAGATTTATAAGACACTGTTAAAATTCATTTCATGTGTGAAATTACTTATACTTCCAGATCTACCCTAATTGCCACTTCTTCAATGAATAGCCCCTGATCACCCTAGTCAAAGTTCTTCAAGAATAAGGCATTGAAAGTCAAGTTAGACAAAAAGAAAGATGGAAAGTGGGTAATATTTTTGTTGTTGTTAGATCAAAAAAAGATGACTGTGGAGGAGAGAGATTATCAATGGGAGGAAGAGTCTCAGGCAGAAGATTAGAGTAATTTCACCAGTGGGAGCCTACAGACAGATACTACTTAAGAGATATGAGGTACTTTCTTAAAACCAGATATGGAAAGTCAATACAGGACTGGAAAACTTAAAAATAAAGACAATATTGGAGTAGAAACTTAAAAATGAATACAGTTACACTTGAAGGTTGTATCAGACCTTGACAGAATTAAAAGACTGGATGTGAAGATAAGTACAGAATATTTTAGTCCTTCTTAGGTAAACTTCAAAATGCCCTTATTATTCATTTACTCATTCAGAAAATGTTTACTGGACACTCACAATGTTCCATGACCTGTGATAGCACTGTGCATAAAGCAGTGAATGAGGCAGGTGTATTCCATGCTCATAGAGTCTAACAGAAAGTTGTTTTTCAGTGGTTTTTTGTGGGGAGCAAGATACATCACCTAATGTAAGAATAGAACATACCAAGGTGAATTATGGAATTAGGACCTTAAGAAGAGTCTCAGGAAAAAATTGTACATGCTCTATGAGGGGACCAGGCAGGAGAAATAGCAGGTTAAAGTATGGTCCTGGATCAATTGTCAGACTGGAAATGGAATAATGTCTGGGAGAGTTCTGCCCCTCAGCAATTGTAAGGCAGGCAAAATTTGCCTCACAGAGAGTTACTTTTGATAAAACCAGATGCATTTATGTTATAAAGCTTAGTATGGGGGTCCCCACAAGGTAGAATTTGTAAGAATATGTAAGAATATGAATCACTGGCTCCAAAAAAAAAGGAAAGGAAGAGAAGGTAGGAAGGCAGGAGGCAAGAAGGCAGGGTGATTAGTTGGTTCCAGATTTATACATACAAAAGTAGGTTTGGAACTGAAGCTCCCCCCTCCTCCCACAGCATCCACAGGGGATAAATTCCAATGCCACCAGTGGATGCCTAAAACCCAGGGAGCACTGAGCACTAAATATACTGTTTTTTCCTATACATATGTACCTATCATAAAGTTTAATTTTTTACATGAGGTTCAGTAAGAGATGATAGTAATAACTAATATAGTTGTGCATTGCATAAAGATGGTTCACATATATGACAGTGGTCCCATAAAATTATAATAGAGCTGAAAAATTCCTATCAGGTAGTGATGTCATAGCCCTATTAACATCATAGCACAATGCTTTACTCATATGTTTGTGGTGATGCTGGGGTAAACAAACCTATAAACCTACAAATCTACAAACCTACTGTGCTGCCAGTCATATGAAAGTATAGCACACACAGTCCTATATGGTGCATAATACTTGTTAATGATAATAAATGACTATGTTATTGGTTTGTATATTTACTATACTATACTTTTTATCATTATCTTAGTATTCTCTTTATTTATGGAAAAAATTTAAAAAGTTTGCTGTAAAACAGTGTGCCGTGTAAGGATGACAGCAGCCTCATACATCTCATACTTACCAAATCTCTTAATTGCATCATTTTCTCTTGTGCTTGATATAATCTCTGTTGCTTTGTGTAGTGACATATGCTATATGGGTTAGTAGCCCAGGAGCAATTGGCTATACCCTACAGCCTAGATGTGTAGAAGGCTGTGCCATTTAGGTTTGTGCAAGTGCACGTTATTGTGTTCACACAATGATGAAATTGCCTAATAATGGCATTTTTCAAAGCATATTCCTCTCATTAAGCAGCATGTGGCTGTAATAAAATAAAACAATTATAACACTGTATTGTAATAAATGTTACGTAAGTGTGGTCTTTCTCAAAATATCTTTTATTGTACTGTACTCACCTTTTCATGTCCAAAGAAGCACCACACAGCTTCTTTCTGGCATATCCAAATTGCCAGCATCACTACTCCTTCACTTTGGGGCCATTGTGAAGTAGAATAAGGGCGATTTGAACACAAGCATGCAATGCAGTGACATTGACCTGGTAGGTCACCAACGTGGTTAATGAACAGGCGGCATATCCAGACTGGAGACGCTGGACCAAAGGATGGTTCATGTTCTGGAAGAGATGGAGTCGGCGGTGTGAGATTTCACTGTGCTACTCAGAAAGGCGTGCAATTTAAAATGTATGAATTATTTATTTACATAATTTTTAGTTAATGTTTTTGGACCTTGGTTGACTGCAGGTGACTGGAACCAGGGAAATGAAACAGCAGATAAGGGAAGACTACTGTAACTTGGAAACAGGTAAATTTTTACAAATTCAGCTAAGCTTATCTGAAAGAAGTTGGAAAACAATCAGAGTCACATCCTCTGTTGTAAGAAAATAATGGCAAAATCGAACTATTTCACTGCCACTTTCATAACTGAAGTTAGTTTAGGCCTAGACAATTAAAAGCAGAGTAAGGCAATGCTTTGAGAAGCATCTTGGAGAGAATGGGTTGTATTTTGCTGGACCCTCTGGTAGCACAGGTTTTGGAAACATCAAAATAAGCTTTGGTTCAGGGAACCACTCTGAATAATTACCCAGGAACTAGGGGAAACTGACTCAGGAATTCCTTTCCTAAGTCAGGCCTTTGGAATTTCAAGACAGGAAGAGTAGCTAGGAGTTCATAATCTCTTTCAATTTTCCTGGAGATAAAGTAGGAAGAGGATGAAAAGACACAGGGTCTTTGAAGAAAGGTGGGTAGTAAGTTTGCATGGAAAATTCTGTTAGTTCTGTTATAAGCACTCGTACAGGGAAGTAAAAGCTGAGTCTCTAGATGGAGCCCATGGTTAGCCACGCTATTCATGGGCTGGCCAGAGCCCTCGGGAACACACCACAGCAACTCCTGCATTTTGCATGAAGACGGGATATTGAAAATATCCCTCCTTGAGAACAAAGTCAGTTTGCAAAAATAATGTTTTTGGGGAATTGTGAGTGTACAGGGCATGAAAGAAAAATTCTCACAGCAATAGAATTCAACTTTAGACATTAGCTGGTATCTTGTAAGTCTAAAATGAGGGTTATTGTCTCCTTTCTTCTCTAAAATTTTCCTGCTATTGTTCTTGGCTCACTGTACCCCCCAGCAGTGTGGATCTGCATTGAAATGTTGATTTGCTCCCAAGGATATATATCTATTTGATATATCTGTTGAGGTAATTGGAGAATGGCATATCGGCTTCAGATTTTATGGATGTGGTGTTAGAGCCAAGGTATTCTGTATAACCCATTGATTTGTGGGTTTGTTGGAAATTGAGATTCATGGAGGGCTCATGTTAACACAAATTCAACTTCATAGGTGCTGAAGGAGTCCCCCAGCCCCTACTTCCAGGGAAGAAAGCGGAAGATAAAGCTGCTGCAGAGGGGATACCCAGCTCACAGGTATCTTTTTGAGTTTCCTCCAACAGGGGCAGAGCAGGAGAACACATTAAGGAGAGCAGAATTATGGACTTCATTTTGTTTTCACTTTAATTTGAGATAATTTATTTCATTTCTTGGATTTGAATTTCTCTCTGGAAATTTAATATTGGAGGTACCTATGGATACGATGGGTAATTAAAACAAAAATTTGGAGTGTTTGTGATACCCTTTGTTTCCTAATCTCCACAATTTTATAAGAATTGAATAGAAGTGGATGGTGGGTGAAATTTTAAGGTTTAACAATTTTGTTTTCTCCCTCCATTTCCCATTCACTCGTTTATAAGGGACAAAAAATAACTGAAGAGATTGGTACATCCTGACATACATTGTCCCATGTTTGTTTATTCATTTGATTGATTGTTAGAGTATTTGTTTCTTTGTTTATTTGAGTTACCAAGACCACACATAGTATTCATCTCTCATCATCTAATGAAGGAGCAATCCTTAATGCTTTACCTTCTACACCTGGTTCTGGTGGACAAGTCATAGGTACCTTTAGATACATTTAATTTGGAGTGGGAGATGGGAGCCCCTTAATCTGGTCACCATGAGAGAATTTTGTTTTGGGAGGAAAATTAGGAAAAAAAATTCAATTTACATTGATTGTGGTAATAATAGCATTGAACTGGGAATCATGCAGCCTGGGGTCCACTTTGGGTTCTAGTGCAGTTTCAGAGGCACGCCATACTCTTCAGGTCAAATTCCTAGACTCAAGCTTATATCAGACTGCTTTGATTTTCAACCAAGAATTATTTATTGAGAGCCTATTATATGCCAGGCTCTATGCTGGACACAGAAAACTGCTGTCACGATTGCTGGTTGAAAACAGTAATTCAATCCCCTCTTGGACAGAACTGTCTGGTTATAGTGTTAGGCATTAACAAATCATAACAAAAGCTATAATTATAATTTTGAGAATGTCTTTTTTGATAAACATTTCTTTATTGTTTTAATTTGTTTTTCGCATGTGGATACTTTATTTTTACACGTAAATGCAATTTGAATATAGGACTTTGCAAATTAGACAGCACAAGCCTAAATTGTCCCTGTCTTCTTAGTACAGAAAGTTTAAACTCTTGGGAAGAGTGGACAACATGGATAAAACGCTTGGGAATAAAATAAAAAGATACTAAGTTAGTCTGTGAATTTTGAAATTTGTCTTATAAACTCTGTGCTTTCAGGTATTGGATTAACCCGGCCCAACATTTCCTGAAAGAGAACCTTCAGGAATCCCACTGAAGTATTCATATCTTTCCGTGTCATTGGAGAGAAGCACTGTGGGCACGTCAGTAGCTCCTGGTGGCTACTGTCTTTTCCATATGAGCCATAATTGTTGTCAGAACTGGGACAATGATGACACTCAATTTTGTCTTTAAAAAAAAAGTCAGTCTTTGGCTTCTGTTTTATTCCAGTGTTCCTGTCCTATTTAGTGAATACATAGAAAATGGATGGCACAAATTTTCTCCAAGCTTACAATTCAAAGTTTTTAGTTTTTTCTTATAAGCTAAAAATTTAGGGGGAAACATTCTATGGAATCCTCTTTAGTATTCATGGCAGCTTTATATTCCTCACTCTTGAGTTCCAAAGTACTGGGAATTTTTTTTCTTAAGATTTTTGTTTGTTTGTTTTTGGCTTTTTTGTAGCTGGATTTTGAAGAAAATTGCTTATATAGAGATTGAATATATAAAAATATCTTCTTATTGAAAGTTAAGGAAGCAAAGCTTCTTTTCACTAAAACGTAACAAAAGGAGAAAAGTAACAAACATGTAAGGTAATTGTAAATATAATAGCATTGGAGCCAAATTCTTCCCAGGGCTTTTGATGCCTCTGTGGCTCCTGCCCGAAGCTTCTACTTATGGAGGATTCCAAGAGGGCCCACGTAAATCCTGTCCTGTCTCTCAACATTATGTTGAATGTGGGAAACCAAGAACTCTTGAGTTTTCTTCCCAGTAACTCAATTAACTGGAAAAGGAAATATTGTTCAGCTCACAGAGATATCTACCTAGTTTGCTTAACTTACATACACCCAAAAAGGACTTAAATGTGTCCATATCATTGTGTTAATTGTGTCAAAAGAAGTGTAACCCTAATAAATTGGAGAATGCCCAAATTACTCAGCCTTTGCAGAAAGATTTTTTAAAGACATATAGTTTCATGGTCATAAGTGACTGTAAAACAATCCATTTGAGGTGTTTATCTTACAAGAACATCAGAGTAGATCTAGTTCATAAATTGTCAAGACATCTATCAAAAGTCCCTATGTCACGCTTCAGTATTCTTGTGCATTTCCATTGCTCTATTTTCTTTAGAGTGCTAAAACTTTCTCTCCCAGCCCAGTTCCTTACCTTTCTCCCTCTAACTACTTTTAGTATATAGAGCATCTTAATTTCTTCCAAATAAAAAGATATTCTTCTTCTTTAGCAAGAAAGACAGTAGGGAAATAAGTACACAGTAGAGAACCATCTCTCCTGGCCAGGGTGTGTGGAGGAAGGTGTGCCCATCACAATTTGTAAGATTCACTCAGGCAGGTACTCCTTGAAAGCCACCCCTGGGCCTGATATTATAGACCTTGGGCTACAACTACAAGCAAAAGAGACAGCATTGTTTTCCTGTATTGTTTTTTCTATTGCTCCTATAACAAATTACCATATACATAGCGGCAATAAACAACACACATTTACCTTCTTCCAGTTCTGTGGGCTAGAAGTCCAAAGTGGACCTCACTGGGCTAAAAGCAAGTTGTCTGCAGGGCTGCATTTCCTTCTGGAGGTTTTAGGGAAGAACTCAATGCCTTGACTTTTCCAGCTTCTAATGGTGGCCTGCATTCCTTGCCTCATGGCTCCTTTCCTCCGTGAGGTAAGTACTGGTAGGGAATGTCAAGGAGTGCCTAGAAGGATCACCTAGCAGGGGCTTCCAGGTTAGAGAAGGCTTTCCAGAGAAGGTGATGCTAAAGCTGAGATATGCAAGATAAGTAGGCATGGCCAATGCAGGCCATGATTGTGGAAGTGAGAGGGTGAGAACAACATTCCATGCAGAAGGAATTCCCAGCGCAGACACCCAGAAAGCAGAAAGGGAAAAGAGGGGATTCGCCAGGTCAGCGACTAAAGGAAGTTCTTCACTGGTGGGGCAAGGACTACGTATGGGATGGGGGCATGTGAGTCCAGAAAAGCACACAAGCCAGATCAGGAAGAGATGTGTTGGCCTTGCTAAATGGACAGTGAGGTCAGGTCCTCCCTGCCCAGCTAGGAAGGAGGAGCCACTCGCAGGTTTCAGCCGGGGCAGGGAGGGTTTGGGCTGGCATCTGAGAAAAGCCATTCTAGTAGCTGAGTCAGGGATCAGTTAGAGGAAGGTCAGGTGGGACATCTTATTAGTGATCTAAACGGGTAAAAGTAAAAGATCATCCATTAATTAGCATGGCAAACTAGCAACCTTATGTCAAGTTAGCTCTAATGAGAAGGAATGTTGGGGAAGGGGTCAGAATGTTTATCTGTTTAAATCTAAGAGATGCGGATTATTGAGAGAAGCAAAACAGGGGATTAAATGAGGAGAAAGACTACTCGAAAAATAAAACTTATGAGGCAAACATGTTCAAAAGTACCTGTCGGTCTTATTAGAAACTTACCTCAAATTTAACTAAATTATTACAAACTTATGCAAGTTTTTTATAAGTGAGCAATTAACGATAATGGCTAAGGTCACGACCGTTTTCCTAGTGGAGGGGAGGATGGGGAAAGCTGCTGTAATATGACGTTATACCACATCACATATATAAGATTCAGAGTGGAATTAATTCTACAAATTGGTTGCTTAATTCTTAAATGCTTTTAGTGACTTATTTTTACCTCTCCTGAAATTTAATTTCTCCCAAATATTTGGCACTCCTTTTTTACATATATAGGTCTGACCAATAGATCTTTTCCAATTTAACAGACAGAAACATGTTACATTTTACTCCAAGATTCTAGTTTTCATTTCTTTAACAATTTGGTTTGAATTTAAAATAAAATAAAGGAAAAGGTGATGATTGAATCTTTAAAGATTTATGAGGAGCATACTGTCTCTGAGAAAAGTTGAGACCCAAAAAGTTGGGAAATGAGACGCATTGAGGAAAGTGTTTTTATACCTCTTGTTTCTACTTTCCAAATCACCTGGAGTTGCCAACTTGGGCAGAACATCTCATAACAAGCTTTCTGGTGAGAGTTTTGACACTTCCACTTCTGGTTCCTACTGGAAATACCACAAAACAAGCCTTCTGTGCAACATCTCAGTAATTGTCATGCCAATTCAGGAATTACAGGAAAGAAAAACTTATCCAAAAATTTCAGAACTTTCAAAAGCATTGGTTTGAAAGTAATGGTCAAGCTCTAACTGCACTCCAATATCCCTTAGTTGAAGATAAATATCTCAGGAAAGAAAGATTTTAGCTGAAGAGTAACAGAAAACTGGATTAACATGGGCTTAAACATGAGACGTTTGCTGTTTACTTTAAATCAAAATCAGGAGGTAAGTTGTTCAGAAATGGGCCAGCCACTCCACAATGTTGATTTCATTGCTCTTTTCTTCTTGATCAGCTTCAGCATCTGAAGCTTTTCTGCTCTGACCTAAAATTTGTTGTCTAATTCAGAAAACTTCTGAGTATGAAAGAGGGCATTATCAGTCATTACACTGGGACAGCAGAATTCACTGGGGACTGTTTTAGGGAAACCAGTACATATGGTTACATAGGTTTTTTCTTTTTGCATTTTACTGCATCATTGTCTCAAAATGGCTGCCACAGTTCCAAACATTGGTCCTATCACCATAGTGAAAATCAAATGAAAAAAGCAAGGGGAAGAGGACAGGATAAGGAGCTTGCTTCCTAATCCTGCCCTTTTGTCAGAAAGAAGCTGCTTTCTCAGAAGCCACATTATAGCCTACCTACTTATATCTTACTGCCACTTGCAAGAAAAGCTGAGATTGTGTGTGAGCTAAATAGAACCAAAATTTTCATGATAAGCCTGGAACACTAATGGTTTATTATCTATGGCAGGGTCTACCAGACAAAATTGGGGATCTGTTAACAAGGAATAAGGAGGAGTTTCTGGTCTGTAACCAACTGTGAAGGTCTCAGTCAACGTTAACTTGCAGCCTTCTAAAGCAGGGAAATTGCTCAGACTTTGTTTTTTTTAACATAACTCTATGTCTAGCGTACATTGAGATTCAAATTCTCCTTTTCTTTCTGGTTAGACATCTATTTTATATTTTCTACCCTATCTTGCACTTAGGTGTGGCCATATGACTGTATTCTGGCCAAAGAAAAGTGAGCAGATATAATGTGCGCCACTCCTAAGAACAGTTCCTCCTTTCTCTCCCCACCTTGCTAAGAGAAGGGAGGACACAGAGGAAGGGGTGAAGTCTTCAGATAAAAAGGACTTGGGTTTCTGAATGCTGGAGCAGTGCAGGGCCCTCTGGGTTGATGGTATGGTGACATGACAAGTGACCAAAATACTGAGGTCATTTGTTAACTTCAGGTAGCCTGTCCTAAAGACTATAGTTCATTGGAGTAAATTTCTTATAAATTGAATTTACTTGCCTCTCTGAGGTGAAAAACCATTTCACTCTTTCATCCTTAACACAGAGCACAGAGCTTGGCACAGTCTAGCTCCTTGTTATATGTTTATGAATGAATGAATAAAAGGAAAATCCCAAAGGAGAATAAAGTAGATTTTTCCATCCGGTGTCTGTAAAATGCAAACCTAAAATAGAATGCAGTCTTTACATCATATTATGTGTCCATGGTTTAAGGCAATTCTTGATAATAACACTAAATCATTTTAAATTTTGTTTGCCAAAATCAACTTGTCCCTCAGTAATTGCTCCTCACCACCAGGTGGGAAAGAAACATCTGTCTTCTGTGAGGAGGTCCTTGGCACACAAATAAACATTGCTCTTCTCTACCTGCTGTCATGGGTCATTTCAAGGGACCGTTCTTACCAGACCTGTCTTTAATGTCAGTTTAAACACACATGAAACCAGAAGCTGCCAAATACCAGAGGTATACGAATCTATGTGCCACCATCACCTATCTCTGCGACCTCACTAAACAGAAGAGCTGGACTCTCTGGTTTCCCTTCCTGTGGGCTCCTTCTTGCATTCCTGAAGGAAGCGGGGCCACAGGTCTGGCAGGGCGCTGGGGTGGTGGGGTGTGGCAGGGCCCTGGCTCTGCCTGACAGCCTGTGAGGACCTCCGTTACCAGATATTAGATGCAGCCTCTCACCTGGGACTGCTCCTCACTCTGGGGATTTTTTTGGACCCTTTCCTTTGATCTTTCATTAAGCCAGTTGTTAAACATCAATAACAATAACAACAACAACATAATTATAAAGACAACTATAAAAATAAGTGAAAACGATAAAATGGATTTTGGAATAAATCATACTTTAAAACCCCTTTGTTTGTATGCGCCTCATCTGGCTTGTTTCACAGGAAGTAATTCAGGGTGGCATGCAGGTTGAGAGCAGGAGTGTGAAGATAGCATGGGGTTGGAGCCAGAACCTTGACTTACCCATTGTCAGCCTCTTGACACTGGACCACATCTTGTCATTTCTGACTCTCATTTTTCTTATCTAAAGTAATGGAGACAGTAAAGAAGGCATTAGGGTTTTGTTGGGAAGAAAATGTGAGAAAAAAGATTCGCTGACAATTCCTGTTACAATTCCCTGGAAGCCTTGGAAGCTGTCAGCGCAGTGGGCACTCATACAGTTGGATGATGCTTCCTGACTGGAAGAACATGGGGGAGAGAGTGTCACTCGGAGGCACTCAGGATGCAGAGCAGGATGCAAAATTCGGGCCTTCCAGTGCAGTGCCATTTCTCTGCAGTCTTAGCAAAAGGACTTACACTCCCAAACTTCATCCTGCTTGTATGTTAGATTCCTTTGGGTCAAGTGTTACTCACAAAGGGGCTATTTCATTCACTGAATAACACTTATAAGGCTGGCCTATCTCTAATATGGTTCTACAATGCCAAGCCCTTGGCAAAGGGCACAGAGAACAACAACATCAAAAAAGTTCTAAACACAAGGCATGAGTCCAGGTGACCCTCTTTGTACTGGTCTATCCAGGGCTGTAAAAGCTGAGGTAGAGAGAACCAGGTCATCCCAGAGTGCTTAGGGACTGCTGCAACCGGCCATGGGCTTCTAGACACCACCATGCTCCTAGTGCGTGGTGCTGCAGAAAGTGCACAAGCAGTGCCATGCAAAGCCTCTCTTCCCTAAAACCTTGCATGTTGGTGATTCCCTCTGTTCTGAAGGTGAATCTGTCCCCTAGCATTGCTGATCACAGTATAGCAGCTGCATGAACATTATCTTCATCCAAGTGACAAGGTTCTTTAGAAAAATCTGTGTCTGTGCCCTGGAAAGCACACTTCCACAGCAAACATGAAAAGAAAGCACCCAAGGCAGGCCACTTGTGGTGGCTTGAGCAAAATGGGCACCTTAGATGGCATGCACCCACATCCAGGATCTCAAAAGCCATCATGGGGGAAGTCTTAAAAGAGAAGAGTTCTGGTTGACTCCCTGTTCTGTGAACCATGGCACGTAGACATCTGTGCACCCTGTAGTCAACTGTTTTCCTAGGTCTGCGGCAGAGGGACTTGGTTTGGCAAAATCAGTCCAGTGCAAAATCAAGAAAGAAAACACTAGAGGCTGGGGTTCACAAAATTCATAGATGTGACCCAATAAGAAAATTAGTATTAATTAAAATGATGAATTAAAAAATTAAATGGAAGCCAAATTATATAAAAATCTGTTAGGTTTTCCAGTCCATTTATTGCATTCTATGTTAAAATTATTGAATTCAAGGTGAGGCATTTTATCATTTTTAACTTGTGATACTTAGCTTATTATCTCATCAAAAATATCAATGATAGGCAATTTTAATTGTGTGTGTGTTTATTTGTTCCTCAGAGAACAAAATATTTACTAGAGTTTTTTAAATTAATTAGAAGTCTTATTCTGTACTTAACATGTTATTTTATTTTATTATCATAATATTCACTATTCTTTAGGCTTTGCTAGGTGCCCAGCCCAGCATTCAAGGTCCTTGCATTTATTATTAATTCATTTAATTCTCAGAATAACCCAGTAAGACTATTACTATTATTATACTCATTTTTCAAAGGAGGAACTTGAGGCACAGGGAAGTTAAGTAACTTGCCAAGTTCAGGAGGCTCGGAGCTGCACTTTTCACACAAGAATCTGGCTCCAGCTCCAGCTGCCTTCCTAACAAACCCCACAGGACTGTCACCAGAGCCTCTGAGAAAGGGGATGGCCTTCAGACCTTCTGACCAGAAGTATGTGCCACTTGGTGTGCCCTCTCATTCTGTTCCACATGCCTGAGGACCAGAGACTGTTTTTAATAAATGTTGGCTGAGTAAATAAAGGCATAAGTGTTATTATTTTGTTTATAAGAAAAAATTAAAGCTCTGGAAAACTAAGTCAGGGCAGAGCCACTCAAGACTCAAAATTTACTTCTTGTCTGCTTCTAAAGCTCCTGATGTTTGCCCTTCTCATACTACATTCTACCCTCTGCAGCATTTGTTCTGTATCTTCCCCATGGAGTTTTATTCCAGAGTGCATTTTCACTGATGTGTTTGCAAGACATCTTCCTCATTTAACCTAAGAACTTCTTGGGGAAGGGGTCATTTTGTTCTTCTTGGCATCACCAGCATCCCATTCTTTGCAACAATGAAAACCTAGCAAAGGTTTGTTGAAGGTGTTATGATAGAAATGAGAGAGTGAAGCCTTTGTTTGCTTCTTTAAAACAAGCTTTTCTTTGTTTTTCTACAGAAGGCAATGGTCAGTGATGAGATCGTTTTTATTCTATCACTATAACTTTTGCTTGAGAAAAACATTAACAAGTATCTCCTTCCAGAAATCTTGCAAATCAATTTGTTTAGTCATCAGGGCCCTGCAACCATCTGTTACTCAGCTGCAGGAGTTGTTTATTCATACTTTTGCCCATTCATCTGTTTTTTGTTTCCTTTTGTCCATTTCTCACTTAAGATAAACGAAAACCTGTCAGTGTGTGAGGAAAGCCAAGCCCCCAATCAGCCTGGGCTGAGGAAGATGTTGCCAAGGGGGAGGGGGGAAGAGAGGATTGAGGGCAGAAAGCCCCCTTCTTACTCTTAAAAGATAAAGGTCATTTTAAATTTCTAACTATGTAGTCCCCTTGTGTGTGTCTTTCAAAATACCCTCTAGACTGCAAAAATATCAGGAGTATAAAATGGAACCATTCCAGTCATGCAAACATTTCCAAGTATAGCACTAGTCTTTATAATATTTAAAGAATATATAAACCTTGCAGCTAGGCAAATAGTTTTGCTTCTCTGATTCAGAGAATGAGTTTATGGAAGTGCATAAGTTTTTCTAATAACAGAGATGCCATTCTCCTATCAACTCAGAAGCACCATCTTGTCTAATAATTTTGAATTTATTTCCTCTAATTAAGTATTTTAAGTGACAGAATACCCAAACCAAACTGGCTTAATAAAAATGAAATAGATTAATTATCTCCTATACCTGCGAAGTCCAGAGATAGGTCTGAATTCCAGAAAGGTTTGATCAGAACCTGAATAAAATTGCTAGGGCCTGGTTCCTTCTGTCTTTTATTCCTGCTGCCTTCTGTACACGGTCTCATTCTCCTGTGCCTCGTACAGTAGCCAGATGGAGATGGGAGTTCCAATGACATGTTTCCAGGTACACTGACAAAGGAAAGGATTACTCTTTTTCAGTTCCAGAAATGTCAGGAAATATTTCACCATCACTCATCAACTTTGATGGCAACACACCCCTTCTGCAATCTACCCCTGATGCCAGAGGAAGCCAAGGCACTAACTGGACAGGACTCAATCCCTTACAGCTCCTGGACCTTGGACGGTGAGATGGGGAGATGAGTTTACTCTACAGGAACTACTAGTGGATCCCCAAAGAAAATCGGGAGCTATTAACTAAAGAAGGGCAAACAGATAATGAACAGAAAAGATGCAGATGGCTAAGAGTAGCAGTACCGACATACTATGCAAAGTTATTCAGTCACAGGTTCAGTAAATGTTCAGTCACATTTTAAAGAGAGAACAATAAAATCAGAAAAATAGGTATCCTATGACCTAATTGTGTAAAAATAAATATATTTCCAGAGTAACATTTAAAACAAGCATTAATATTTAATATAGTAATATAAAACCCTAATATAAATATTACGATATTAACGTAAAGAATTGATGAAAGTATGAGAATGTTGCAACATCCATTTTCTCTTTTGCCCTTTTTTAGAAACAAAACTAAACTAAACCAGCAGAAAGAATACAGAACTTGTTTTTCAAGGGACATTACCACCCAGCTACATGCACATTTTTCTGTCTCCCTGGTTGTCATTTACAGCCATTGACCAAGTTCTGGCCAATGAAGTGAAAGCAGCAATGTTGCAAGATACTAAGAGGGCTGGTTAAAATGGAAGTGATGGGCTATCGTCTCCCCTTCTTCTTCCGATTGGCTGGAATGAACAGGCTATGGCTGGAATGAGAGATGGATAAAGTGTCCAAGTCCCTGAAAATTGTGAAAATTGGAATTAGTTATCTTTCCAACCCTCAGCATCTACTTCCTCCAGATTCGTATTTTATGTAAAGAGAAACACTTATTCTATTTCTTTTAAGACAGTGTAATTTGGAAAGTTTGTAGATGCTATGGTTATTTATGATAGTTGTCTCACAGAGCCAAATCCAATCTTAAGTGATACAGAAGAACACATACTAAATGTTTCTAGTAGCTTCCCTAAGGAGCTATAACAGGAGGACATATTGGGAACCACAATTAATACTGTATGTAACAGAAAGAACTGAAAATTTTCTTATCTATTCCTATATTGGGGATTTATTTAATGAAATATTAGATAAATTTGACCTGATTTAAAAATGGTGAAGTTCAGATAACTGTATTTTGATATAATAGTTTGATAAAGGTTATTGACTCTCATTTCTAGGGAATAATTTGTTTCTTAGTCATTAGACCAAGATTCCTTGTAAATAATAATAAGTAATAGTAATGAAGGTCAAAGTCTCTGCCCTTAAAAAAACCTCAAGTGTTTGATCAAGACAGATGGGAAAGCAAGCGCTTAATAGATAGTATTAAAATGTTATTTTTCGATGCTTGCACAGAGTTCTATGAATGCAAATAGAAAGGACACTTATCCTTAGTCTCAGTTGGTCTAGAGAGGTTTCCCAGAGGACAGAATGTCCTTGCAGGGGTAAACCTCAAAGAACAAGAAAAGGAAAAAGGTAGAGAGAAGGGAAGAGTGCAGAAATTGTTTCATTAGTAACTCACCTGTGGTGGATTACCAAGCAGATATAGAAAATTTCACTTCCTTGAAAATGTCAAATAATACAGTCTCCACTAAAGAAGGAGCAAGATTTGGCCCAAGAATAGCAAATTCCTACTCCACGAGATAAAAGTAAAACTTGAATCTAGCATAGAAATATTGTTTCTGGCAGCAAGTCCCTAAACCTGCATCTTTATCCAGATTGAAAAACCAATTGTGGTATGGAACATAATTTTGGCAGACATGTACAAAAGGATCACACTTTTCTTCCTGCACTTAGACTTCAACACTCTCTATGATTTAATGCTCCTGTTTTATAGCCCAAAGGTTCACATAATCTTAAAATGAACATTGTTGAGACTTTTTTGGGGAATGAGCTCTTTGGACCATTTATAAACATACTCATACCTAAGGAGAAGGCTTTGTTGTTGAGAAAAAGCTGTGGATAGCCCTCAAGTGAAAAAAACAAAAACTACTATTTCTAAGAGACCCACCCTAATATACTATAATGTACATATGCTTATTACAGATAATATTCAGAGTGAAGAGTAACACAGAGAGAGTAGAATAACACAATAGAGAAAACCACAACTTCTCCCCTGAGACCTGAGTGAAGTAAAAATTATAAAGCTCAGATGCCTACAGGGGCCAGGCAGGCATCACAAGGGCTTGAGAACTGGAATGAAAGAAACATGGCTATGGGGACTAACAAACCAGCTAAAGGAAAAACCATTGACTCAGCTGCAACAGATACAACCACTTGGGAAAACAGCCAAGTGTCCATATCTAGTCTTTTGAGAAAATCTAAAACAGAGATTTTTATGTGGATTCTTCTACTTTTTTTTTAAATTCTCACCCAAGGGTATTTTATTATATTGAGAGAGAAAAAGGAAGAGAACGAGAGAGAGAGGGAGGGGGGAGATAAATGAGAGGAGAGAGAAAGAGAAATATCAATGTGAGAGAGAAATATCAATGTGAGAGAGAAATATCAATCGGTTGTTTCCTGTATGCACCCTGACTGGGAATTGAACCCACAACATTTTGGTGTACAGAACAATGCTCCCACCAACTGAACCACCTGGCCAGGGCTCTTCTACTTCTTATACTAATGTCTACAGGCTCAATCAGGCCACACGTACTGCAGCTGGCAATCTCTGCGAGAAATAGCAGAATCATTGACTTACATACAGTTCCTTTGGCTATAAGAGAAACAGGCTGGGTATGTAAAAATGTGAGGTTTCTCCTAATATCTACCTTAAAATGAGAGAATCAGTTGATTTAGTAAGATGTATTCTACAAGAATTACAAAGAAAAAAAGATGCTAATAATATTATCTTAAAGTCATTATCCTCTATTAAACCTTACTTCCCCTTATCTTTAAAAAGTTATTCTAGGATATTTATAATTCTATCTAAAATTAGGCAGATGAAGATTGCTTCTCAGCCAGTTCACTCTCAGGCCCCAGAGGATGAAATCAAAAGAGTGAACAAATTGTAGGTACACTGTTGGAGTGATTTTCAAATATCTTTATGGAGACTGTATTGGGCATATTGATTTCTTGAGAGGGACAGAGAAAAAAAAAGTTAAACCATAATCTCCCCAGCTAAATTCCCAGGAGATGGGTAATTTATAAGCTCCACAAGTATTTTTGGAGTAGTAATTGCTATATTTTCTAGTGTTTCAGATTTATGAAGGGGAACAACTTAGAGATTCTAACGGAGTGGAGATCTCTTGGCTAGTATATTGAGTGGACCACGTCAGTCTTAAGTAAACTTTTTTTATCTAATTGTTTAAAATCATAAAGGAATCCTAAATATCCACAGTAAAATTTCATCGAGTCACTGGAGTTTCTTGTCTAGATTGAAGTGTGCTGGAGCTTTGGGATCTAATGAGTGCGACTAGTGCCCTAGAGCAACTCATACATGTGCTACTGAGCCACCCATATACCACAGGTGGCAAGGTTCAGGGGGACAGAGATTCATTTTTCATTATGTGCCAGGCACAGCTCCAGGACCATACGGCACAGAATAAATAAAGTGTTGTCCCTGCCCTCAAGAAGACTAGGGATTGTTAGCACACCATGACAGGCTAGAAGACACAGGCAAAGAGACCCTTGGACACACACTTCCCAGCAAACATCCCAACTATCAAATGTGCTATGGACCCTCCAGTAGAAGCCCATCTCCTCCCACCACTCATACTCAGAAGACAGAAACAGGCTATTTATCCTAGCTTCCAGTAAGTTCCTGATATATTGTGAATTCTGAAAGACTGTTAGATGGAGTTCCCATTTTAACATTTATCTTAGGAGGATATGTGGATGTTAGGAACATTCCATTCTTTAGAATTTGACACCTAGGAAAACTCTACTACTTTGTTCTCAGTGAGCTACAAAGGGTAAACAAGCTTAGATCTGTTAGCCATCAGAGAACAAAAAGCTTGTGACTGAAAATATTTTATTTGTGTAGTCATTTTTTTCACTGTTCAGTTTATCAAATAAATATCTGTGAAACAGTCACATGTGCTTCTGGAAACCTCCACTGGCTTAAAGCACATGCTCTTCTTCTGCTCCCTTTGCCTGTCCCTTCTCTTATATCCTCTTTTGTTTGCTTTCCTTATTTGTTCCTTAAATGTTGACATTTATCTTTCTTGACAGGCTCCATTGGGAATCTCATCCAAATTAGGATGATGTTGATCCATGAATGGCTACCAGAACATGTCTAGTAGGGTATCTCTAGCCTCTCGTTTCCAATCTGCAGTAGACATTTCTACCTGGAGTTTTTGTTGGAGACTCAATCTTGATGTGTTATAAATAATCACCTTTTTTTTTTAAACTTGAAAGTATTTCCTCCTCTCATGACCTCCTCTTTCTGTTGAAGGCATTTATCCAAGTTGACAATTTTCAACCTCTGCCTCTTTCTTGCCCCTCACGTCCAACCCACCAGAGAGTTACAATAATTCTTAGAGAAAATTTTGCATCTATTCCTTATTTTTCATCATTGCTGTCACTATTCTAACTCAGATGTTATATTTCTTTTCAGGATTGAGGAAGTGGCCACCCAACAAGGCTCCATCTTTTTCTCTCCTTCCCATCTATTCATCTATTTTCCCACTATCCACAGAGTAATCTTTCTGAAGCATATTCCTTAGTGACTATTTCCCCTGCAAAAATCTCTAATGTTCCTCCTTCTCCAAACAAACGAGGTCTTCTTTGGGCTGAATTATGTCCACCCAAACCTCATATGTTGAAGTCCTAACCCTTCATGCTTTAGAATGTGACTCGTTTTAGAAACAGTCTTTAAAGAGGTAATTAAGGTTAACTGAAGTCATGAAGGTTGTTCCTAAAGAAAATGATCTCATAAGAAGAGGAAATTAGACACAGACACACATGAAAGGAAGATCATATGAAGACACAAAGGCTTGAAACAACTCTGTTCACACCTTGATCTTGGACTTCCCTCCCCCAGAACCATGAGAAAATGCATTTGTATTGTTTAAGCCACCCAGTCTGCGGTTCTTTGTTATAGCAGCCCTAGGAATCTAACACAAAGCCCAATGTCCCCATGTCAGCACCTAAGACTGCAGAGTGGGCTGCAGTGTGCCAGTGCCCAGAGGCTGAGCTCCTCCAGGAACCACCCAGGCTGAAGGGAGCTTCCCCCACCCTCAAAGGCAAGATAAATGTAAAATAAAGCACAAAGTCTCTATCTTGGGGCCTGTTGCCTGAGGAGTTCAGCCAATAAAAAAAAATCTACAATTTGACCAAAACTGTTCTTTTTGCCTAAAACACAGGTCCATTTCCACTTGTTTGAAACTAAGGCCCACCTTACACACCACTCACTATGTGGGGCCCTCCCGAGTGGAGGAAATCCACCTTCTTCCGAACTGCCAATTGTATCACTGCTCCTTTTTATGATATTTATCACTTTTACTTTAAGAAATGTCTGCCTCTCTTTCCTTTTGTCACAATGAATATTCTTTGAGCTCACTGTGCGTCTGCTTCATTCTTATATTTCCAAAGCCCCCAACACAATGTTTATTATTGTCAAAAGTGAGAAAAGACTAAATACAAAGCAGACTGTCTGTGTTAGAATAGTAAGTGGCCGCCTTTAATCCTTTCTCCTATCACCATCATCAGTTTACTTTCATTGAGAAAAGAAGATTCCAGGTATAGAATAGAATACCAGAATTGAATTTTAATTATAATATAATTATAGTTAGACTATTCTAGCCAAGTAAACCAAGCAAAGTTTTATAATGCCAAGTCACTCAGTCAAATTGCCTGGGAGACCATTGCACTCAGATAAAAATAATGATAATGGTGAACTCTTAATGATTGTTGATCATATCAACTTTATACTATCACTTAGAAAGTATTCGTTACTTGCTAGGTAATATACTGAATTACATTCATTTTTTACTTTAATCCTCCCAACCTTATGCCATAAGTGCTATTAACTTCATCTTAAAAAAGAGGAAACTCTGGAAAGTAAACAACTTACCCACAGTCATGAAACTAATGAATGCATGCCACAGTGTCTAATTTTAAGGACTATTCTCATGACCTTTCCCCTGGAATAGAACCATTCAATCAGATTGTGTACACAATTCTTTTGAGGATGTTTTCATATGATGTATGCTGGTCTTATCAGGAGCATCAGTTGTACATTGTTTTTGCCCCAGTCTCTGCTGACCTCTGTCACCACCTGAATAGCACCTGCAATTTAGTGTAAAATCAGATCTGAGGATCAATCCTGACTCCAGATAAGGAAATGCAAGCTCATTGAGCTCAACCATTTAACATTTGGCACCAAACCATGCTATATTTTAACTCTGAATTAAGATGTCAGGTTTTACCTTCATGGTAAAATCCAGCCCCTACTAGGTGCCCCTACATTCAATAAGAAACTATTGAGTATTTAATAGTCAATGGTTTCTAGTATTTACTAGAAACTAAATACTATTATTACATAATAGTATTTAAAGTCCCTTAACATAGGCCCAGGATAATTTCTGACATTGGGTGTATGTGAACAAAACAAACACATTCCACTGCTCACTGCTTTCACTCCAAGACCTAAATGACTAGAAAATAGTATTTGTTGAATAAAGAATAAATACACAAATCAGTGGATTTTTGCCTTGGCCCCTTTGACTGAGCTCCTTCCCTTTGTTACCCACATTGCTCATGCCTTTAGGTTCCAAATATTGGCTAGTAAGTTTCTCTGCCTGGGTCTGCATTGCTGCAACTCTCCTCACTTCCACCCTCATCTCTGACCAGTTCAATTGAGTTCATTTCTACATTTTGGTTCCTACTAGAAAGTGCTATCCAATATTAAGCAATTATACCAGTTAGCTTTGGCTAAGTGATGCTGTGATAACAGCTGACCCCACTATCTCAGTGCTACGATATCAGAGATAAGTTTATTTTTCATCCATATGACTGTTTATCAGCTGCAGCTTTTCTCCCAAAGCAGCATATCTGAGATATGCTATTTTCAATTGATAACAAAGGGAGTTGACAGAGTCACATGATAGTTCTTACAGCTTTTATTTGCAAAAAAAATCTGTCACTTCTATTGATATTTGATCAGCCAAAGCAAGTCGTGTGGCCAAACCTCAATTCAAAGGTTAGGTCAGTACTATCACTCCATAGAGAGGGGTACCATGAATCATCTGGCCAAATCCAATGTCAAGGAGACAAGGATGTGTGATCTTTCCACAGGGAGGGGCAGTGAATTGAGCCATGTAAAGCTGGCCCTTGCAAATCTGGACACCTAGATGGATACTTGGCCCCCAAATTCACTGGAAACTGATTGGATTGAAAATTGAAGAGGTCTTAGAATACAGAAGGAATGCAGGCATGTCTGATACCATGTGAAAAGTGTTCTGATCCCACAAGGATATTCCAAGAACACTGTTTTATCATCTAAAGTTTGAGATCGATGACTTCCCAGCTTCCTTTCAGCTCTACCTTCCATGGAAAAGAAAAAAAATGCTGGAAGAGTTTTTGGAGAGCACTGTGAAGTGTGTGTTACTTTTATTGTGTAGCCATCATTTTAATATCTCTTAAAGTATGACAATAAAATAATGAAATATAGATAAATTGAGGACTTTCAGGTTTACCTCAAAACCAGAAGAGACAAAGTAGCCCCATTATACAATGTCATTGTCTTCACATTGGGAGACCTCCTGGTAATGGTTGCTTTTTATGATTATGTTGTGTTTGACAGCAAAGTGATGCGCAGGACTAGCATTAATTAGCATTGCCTTCTGATTTGCTCTAGTTTAAAATCTTGTCATTTTCAAGATTACCCCTCCCTCTTAAGCTTGCTCACTGCTTGCTCACTGCTACTCAAAAATGGTAATCCATTCCTGATGAAATCCAAAATGTGTCTTTAAAATGGCATTCTGGTGAGTTTCTGATTACTTGGTGTGAAAAATTGGAATTTATGCCATTCTAAACCAATGGTTAGGAGGATGAAACTTAACTAGGAGTGAAAAATAAACTCACCATTTTTGTCCTAAAGACAAAAGAAGGTCAGTGGTGAGGTCCACAGAGATAGTTAAAAGTCAAAGCAAATTGGATGAAGAGCAGTACTATTTTGTCCAGGAATGATTTTTATAAAGTATTCCATACATCTCTATCCTTCATTAAGATAAATATCCATATCTAGCTTGTGTCCCTCTACCAGCTTCATGGATCATTGATGGCAAAATTTGGCATCCTCAGACAAATGAGTGACACTACACCAGGCCTGGCAGGGTGAGGGGCCCTGTGTCTGCCAACCTACCAGGACTTGAACACCATAACTGTATCACACCATAACTGAAGCAGCCCAAAGTCAACGTGCCCCCAGGACCAACAACAGCTGTGCATCAGTCAGATGTGAACATCACTTTTTTGGTCAATTGCATATCACAGTTCAAGCAGAAAAAACTGGCAGTGTGGTGTTTTATTGAGATGGATGATACAATTTTATATATATATATATATATATATATATACACACACACACACATATATATATATATAAAACTGTATTTTTTATATATACACACACACAGGTATATATATTTACCTGTGAAAAATTTATCAATGAGCCCCTTAGATCATGTCCCATTTGCCTACAAATTAAATCCCTCTTCAGGTTAGCTCATTTTCTCACTTCTCAGAAATCACTCAGTCAAATATCAGATTTATATCATGTTCAAGATATGATTATAAATTAAAGAAGTCGATTTTTAAAATCTAATTTAGCAAACCTTAAACACCCAAATGAATTTCACCCCTTTCAAAGTAGCTACCATCACTCCTCTTGTCCAAATACTGCCCCACCATAACACTAGAAAAAGAGTCTCATTTAATTGGTCACAACCAGAAAATGGGGAATGATTTAAAACTCATCAAACCTTGTATGGCTAACAAGGCATAAAATAAGATTTCTCCATTTTTTCCATCAACCATGTCTCATTTTGATGCATATTGACATCTCACTCAAGATATTATCTCAACCTGGTGGGACTGAGATGCCAGGTGGATACTGAGCCACAGAGGCAGACAGGAGCCATCGGACAAGGGGCCAGTTCTGTGGCTAATGGAAGAACTGTGACGAGCACGTCCACTTCATCACTTGCCAACCGTCTGGATCTGTGTTTAAGGAGGAAAATCCCAGGTTATCCTTCCTATCAACTTATCTCATTAATATTTATCTAGTCTTTATGAAAATATGTGGCTCTCATATTTTAAAATACTGGGAAAGTTTATAGCCACATCTTTTTGTCCCAAATCTTCTTACCCAGTTGAAGTATTTTATTCATTTATTCACTCACTCATCATTAAGCATATGTTTATTAAGCATATTTGTTGAACCAGAAAATATGCTATGAATGGAAATTAACAATTAATTTATGGTTCTTCACTTGTAGAACTTATAGGAGAAGAAAAACAAAAAAAAATTATTATAAAGGTTTAATGAAAGTCACAATAAATGGAAGCAATGAATGCAGTTGGGTGAGAAGAATTCCCAATGGTATTTACATGTAGTTTAAGATTCAGGCATGTACCACATCTTTATCCAGTCCTCTATTGAAGGGCACATGTATAGTATGGAATACTACTCAACCATAAGAAAAGATGAAATACCGCCATTTGCAACAACATGGATAAACCTTGAGAATATTATGCTAGGCAACAATAAGCCAGTCAGAAAAAGCCAAGAACCATATGATTTTACTCCTATGTGAGAGATAAAACTGACACTTATAGACAGACAACAGCATGGTAGTTACTAGAGGGAAGGGGGTCGGGGGAGTAAGGGGTAGAGGGAGCCAAATATGTAGTAAAAGAGATGACTTGACTTTAGGTGGTGAGAACACAATGCAACACACAGATCAAGTATGATAGAAATGTACACCTGCAACCTATGTGATCCTATTAACCAATGTTACCCCAACAAATTTAATTTAAAATAGTGAATAAAAAAATAAAAATAAATAATATGCAGAAATGAAGTATCAGCTACACAGGCCAATGTAGGTTACAGGGGAGAAGAGGCAGTGCATCAAGCAGAAGAATTAGCAAGGGCAGAGATCAGAAGTGCAGGGGTTTGGCTTTTAGGGAATTTAAACAGTCTTTGGAGCGTAAGGTACGTGGAAGGGAATGAAGGCCAGGGTTTCCGACAATCAAATCCACCCTCCAAAGCCCAATGCCTCATTTTCAATGAGCATATTTAAAGAAATGTGTCAAAGGTACACTCATTTAAACCCCTGGGATGGGTCATCCTGAAGTTCCCTTAGGCTTTTCATTTCATAAATTGCTTTCACATCTATTTCCTCAACTTCGTTAGTATCCTAAGTGCCTTCACTTGTTCCCATCTCTACCACCACTGCCTGAGTTCAGGCTAATACCATTTCTTGCTTAGAATCCTGCTCCCCCCTTCCAACCCCTCTCCATCCTGCCACGCCTCTCCATTCCCTACCCTCTGTTCTCCTCCACAGCTGCACGAGTCTTACTAAAAATCCACTGGATGACACATTTCACTGCTAAAAGTCCTACACTGAATCTCATACTTTTCAAGACAATATCTAAACATCTATGCATGACTCATGAGTGGGCCTTTGGAGACCTAACTCAGCCTCCCAAAGCCTGCTCCATGTAACACCAGTTCCTAGGAATTTAATAAAGAAAGAAACTTCAAGGACAAAGTTTTTAAAGGTAAAACAAATTTAAGGAATCCGGGGAAAAGTAACACAGTTTCCTTTACTGTAGACTTTAACATAAAAATATTTTTAGAAAGGTGAAGGGATTAAGAAAAAGAAAAGAAAACCTAACAGACACAGACAACAGTATAGTGATTACCAGAGGGAAAGAGGGTTGGGGGAGGAAGGAGAGGGTAAAAGGGGGGATAAATGGTAACAGAAGGAGACTTGACTTGGGGTGGTGACCACACAGTGCAGTATACAGATGGTGTATTATAGAATTTTTCACCTGAAACCTATATAATGTTATTAACCAATGTCACCCTGATAAATTCAAAAGAAAAAAGAAAAAAATATACATGGTTTTTGAATCTCCAAAAACATGGAATACATTATTTAGTGTTTTTTAAATTGGGGAATCCTGATTTACAAGCATGCACATGCACATATGTGTATATACACACGTCCCTTGAGATTTTCCCTCGGTACTGGTGTTACAATTGTGGTAAGTAACTTAATGTTCCCCAGAGATGCCCATGTCCTCTTCCCCATAACAAAATGGGCTTTGCACATGTGATTAAGTTAATGGCCTTGAAGATGGGAGAGATTATTTTTGATTGTCTGGGTGGGCCAAATCTAATTACAGGAGCACTGAAGCAGAAAGCTGTCTCAGCCTGGGAGCAGAAGAAGGCAAAAGGGAATCCAAACGTGAGGATTGGAGGCTCTCTCGCTGGTTCTGAGATGTAGGGGGGTCATGTGGAAAAACAAGACAAAAGCCTTTAGGAGTTAAAAGTAGCTCACACCTGACATCCAGCAAAGAAATAGGGACCTCAGTCTTACACACAAAAAACTGGATTCTGCCAACAATCTGACTAAGCTTGGAAGTGAATTCTTCCCCAGAGCCTTCAAACAGGAACTCAGCCCTGCCAGCTCGTAAATAAATCGGCCTGGAAACTAAGCAGAGGATGCAGCTCAGATGCTCTGGGTTGGACTCCTGACACACATAACTGGTAGATAAGAAATTTGTATTTTTTGATAATTCTGCATTTGTGGTGATTTGTTATGGCAGCAATAAAAAATCTACTTTGCCTTTCTCTCTCATCAGTGCCTGCTATATTCACATTGCCCTTCCTGTGACTTGCTAGAAACAGATGTTCTCTCAAGTGTCTTGGGTTGGATTGCTATGCTTGGAATGCTCTTTCTTTTATTTCTCTTCTTTCTGAGATACAACCTCTAATATCACCTCTTCCCCACCCACTCACCAAGACTGACCGCTGCCTCTGTCAAGACCTGGTCTAATCATCATCTTCTCTAGGGTACCCAGGCCTTCGCATGGTTCCCTGTTAAGCCAGACTGTCTCTCCCAGGAGATCTTGAGAACAAACTGTTAAATTAAACAAGAAGACCTTTAGACTGAGGTGGCTCTAATGCTGCAATGGCCTTTTGTGAGCAAACCAAAATCTAAGCCTATAAATGCCTCAAGGTTACACAATCGAAACTTAAAGACAAACAAAAAGCCAATTAGGATTTAAGCTACAGCCAGTTGACGATTTTCTTACGTTGTTCTGCCTTTTTTTCTAGAAAAGTCTCTCTTCGGGCTCCTATGGATGGAGCACACCTAACCACTTCTGGTTTGGCACTGCCTGAGTGGAATAGACTTTTGTTCAATTAAAGTCTTAAAAATTTTAATATGCCTTAGTTTCTCTTGCATAAAAAAACAATATTTTATTCATATTTTCACCTCCAGTATCAAACCAGCAAAGCAAAGGTAATCAGAATTGATGAATCCTGGTAAAGGTAATTAATTTACAGCTTACTTTATAAAACAGAACTTTAGGAGAGAGATGACAGCTGAAAACAGGGACAGGGTCCTTCAACAGACGTCACTAGAAGTATGTGGCCAGCACAGCCCACACAAGCACAGAGGATGGGGACAGAAATATTTTTGAAAAATGTTTTCCAAAGTATTCTTCAATCCCTGCAAATTCCATTTTCTTAAGTTTACCCTGCCATTAAATAGAAGTTAATCATTTCTTCAGGACAGAGACAATCAACTTAGAATACAGTGCCCTTACTTGGTTCTGAGCTTATTAGACTTTTTAAATCCGAAGGGAGGCAATAGTTTGAGATCCTGGCTACTAGATAGAGAAAGGGATTTTCTCAATCCCAAAAGCTTTCCATATCAAGAGCAGTGCTTTAATCTAAAGAACAATATAAATGAATAAACAAAACAGAAACAGACTCACAGATACAGAAAACAGTCTGAGGGTTGCTGCGGGGAGCAGGGTTGGGAGACTGGGTGGAAAAAAGTGAAGGGGTTAGGAAGTACAAATTGGTCAAGGGGATGTAAAGTACAGCACAGGGAATATAGTCGATAATCCTGTAATAACTATGTGTGGTTCCAAGTGGGTACTGGAAATATCAGGGGAAACACTTTGTAAAGTATACGATTTTCCAAACACTATGCTATCCGCCTGAAACTAATACAAAATAATACTGATTCTAAATTTGTAATTTAAAAATAAAATTTAAAAAAGAGGTAAACATCCAAATGTTCTAAATTTGTAAGACTAAAAGGATTATCAAAAAAAGAAAGAAAAAAAGTAGTGCTTTAAGTTTTGCTTAGAGTTTTCATGGACCACAGTACAGCAGGTCCATTTTAGTAATTAGGCATTTTAGTAATTTGTCTAATGTCTAAATCTAGTGATTTAAAAAAAGAGTTCACTCCAAGTGTGGATGACTCCCAAAAGCATACTTTCTCTCACTATAGTGTGTTTTATCAAAAAATGTATTGCTTCTGGAAATAGTGATATCCCTGTCACTGGCCGTATGCAAATTGAGGCTTACTAACCTCCTGGCTTGAATGAAGTAGAGATTTGCACATGAACAGGCAGCTCTCCGGGTGACCTTTCAAATGAGGTCCAGCCCTAGACTCTACAATGTTAGGAAAATGTTGATTTCCTTATAAAAATTAGCTTAAAATATTATAACTGCCTCATATTTAAATTAAAACCTAATTCTGAACCTCTGGATAGTCCAATCATCCATTCAAAAAAGAGAGATTAGGTACGTGCATTGTTTGACTGCAATGAGCGGCAGTGTGGTCTGAAGCAACGAATGGCTTGTTATTACTCCTGCACCAAGAGAAAAAATAAAATTCAGGAAAGGAAGTAATGTATGTATTGAAATGCCATAGAGCAACTTAAATAATAAATTCAGTATATGAAGCATAATTTTGTTTTATCTGAAGTTATTTACCTATAAGGTTTTGTGAACCAAGATGACCCCAATAAATTCAGTAAAAAAATAAATAAAATAATAAAATTATTTCTTATTATATAAGATATCAAAATAAAGCTTGAAAGTATATGCTTTCATGCCCACAATAAACATTTAGCTAAGATGACTATTTCAGAAAAATGAGTGTAGAGTGGGAAAGGGAGGTTATAAAACCAGAATTATCTTCTGGAGGGCCCTTTGTAGTACAGGCTTCCCTTGCTAGGTGAGTGTTCTAGAACCCATCTGTATCAGTGTACCAGCTGACAGTGTTGTGAGAGGCTGAGTTTGGTTTTAGTGCATTTTTTTTTTGACAACTCTTTCAGTGCATTTGTCCGTTTCATGATGGATGATTTACAAGTGCACCAGCCCACACGGCATGGAGTGTTCAGCAGTTTTGACCAAAAATGGCACCACCTCCATGCCTCACTCTCCCTATTCACCTAATCGTACCCAGAGCAACGTTTTTGTTTGTTTGGTCCTTTGGATGAAAAAAAAAATCCTCGAAATGCTTTGCCAGTGGGGAAGAATTGAAACAAAAAACAGCAGAAGCACTAAAAAGCATCAAAATCGACAAGTTAAAAAACTGTTTTGAACAGTTAAAAAGTCTCAGTATGTGTATTGCATCAAATGGAGAGTACTTGTAGGTGACTAAAGTTTAAACAGGTAAGAATAAAAACACAATTTTTATAAATGAATTCCAGTTTTGAGAGGGGGTCTCCACTAATATGCGAAGAAGCAGAAATTGGTAGTTACAAAATAGTCAGGGGGATGTAAAGCACAGCATATATCTTATTCACCAAATCATTTAGTTTTTAGCTATGAAATACTGCTGTCCTTTTAAAAGTAATAATAAAAATACATGTCCTCATCTTACAGGGCCAGCTGGCTTCCCTGAGAAGCGAAAGTCATATTGAGTCTCCTGCCCTTCATGTTTCCAATCCCTGTTCTCAATGATTTATCCATTTTCACAGGGGGAAGATGGATCCTTATGACTCATTGGTCCTGTCTTTGGTCTCAGCTCAACACACTCTATCTACAAAAGAGCTCAGTAGGCACAGAGCAGGCAATTTCCAGGAAAACTAAAACTCAAAAGTGGCAGGAAGGCCCAGGTGACCATTCAGCAGTTGTCTACAAGACCCCAGGATAACTAGGGGATCAGAGAAGATCAGACATGAGGATTTGTTTCTGTCCTGTCATGGGTGTGCTCTTGGTCCTAGATGGGTGAGTCCATTTGAATGAAGAGGATGGAGGCTGAAGGCAATGTGCTTGGAGAAAAGGGAAGAAATAAAACTGCTGCTGGTAGAGAGTGTAATTAAGTGTAACTTGAGACAGCAGCTGCCATTGTTTTCTACCTTTCAGTCAAGGTGTTCAGACTCAGTAAGGAGACACCAGGAGAAAACAGTGAGCACTAGAAACTGATGAAGGAAAAGACTGTATGCAGTAAAGTGTGTCTCCAAAAGCAGAGAATGCTTATAAGACATTGAGCTCATGATCCATGAGGGAAACATGGTAACAGAGAGACTATCAGGGAGAAAAAGACTGAAGAACGACAGGCTTCAGTTATCTTCAATGACACGAATAAAGGGTTTGACAACTCTAGAAAATAATTATCATTATTAACATGACAAGTTATTTCAAGTGATCTTCAGGAAGACAAAAATAAATTTTTCAAAGGAGATCAAATATATAACCACAAAAATCAGTTAACCCATTATGCCCTTATATATATACTGGTGCTTTCTCATCATGAGCATTATTCTCACGTTCATATTTTCTATCCCAGAAAAATGTGTGTCAGTATAGTAAAGGCAAGTTAAAAACTCTTAACAGTGCTTTCCTTTATACTGGCTGAAATTGCTTTCAGCTTGCCTTTTTTTTTCCTGTTCTCTGATTTATCACAGAGACAATGGGGGTTGTTTCACTGTGACATTGGGAAGCATTCATTGTGGTTATCTTTTGGGATCACTTGACAGTAGATGAAACATGATGAAATATGGTTTGACAGAACACCTGAGTATTCAGGGGGCCTCTAGCTACAGATGTTAGAGCGGGCCACGTGGTTAGTACATGGTTTGTCATGAGAACTGTGAAGAGGTATCACATTTGTGAATCATTTTCAAAAGTTATGAATGAATCTATTCCAGGACTTTCAGAAAAGAGCTATTTTGTTTCTCTTTTTTCAAATCACTTTTTATTTTTCAATTACAGTTGACATATAATATTACATTGCTTTCATGTGTATACCCCAGTGATTAGACATTATCCAACTTACTAAGTGATCAGCCTGATAAATCTTGTATCCATCTGACACTATTTATAGATATTAGAATATTATTGACTATATTCCATATGCTGTACTTCACATCACCATGACTATTCGATTACTATCAATTTGTACTTTTTAATCCCTTCACCTCTTTCACCCAACCCCACAACTCCCCTCCCATCTGGCAACCGTCAAAATGTCCTCAGTGTCTATAAGTCTGTTTCTGTTCTGCTTGTTTGTTTTTTTTTAATTTTGTTTTTTAGATTCAGTTGTTGATAGACATGTATTCATTGCCATTTTATTGTTCATATTTTTATCCTTTTTTACCCTTCTTCTTACAGAAGACCCTTTAACGTTTCATGTAATACTGACTGGTTTGAACTCCTTTAGCTTTTTCTTGTCTGGGGAGCTCTTTATGGGTCCTTTGTTTCTAAATGATAGCTTTGCTAGACAGTGTAATTCTGGTTGTAGGTCCTTGTTTTCATCATGTTAAATGTTTCTTGCCAATTCCTTCTGGCCTACAAGGTTTCTGTTGAGGAATCAGTTGACATTCTTACGGGAGCTTTCTTGTAGGTAACTAACTGCTTTTCTCCTGTCGGTTTTAAGATTCTCTCTTTGTCTTTAACCTTTGGCATTTTAACTATGATGTGTCTTGATGTAGGCCTCTTTGGGTTCAACTTACTTGAGACTCTCTGTGCTTCTTGGACTTGTATGTCTATTTCTTTCACCAGGTTAGTGAAGTTTTCTGTCATTATTTTTTCACATAGGTTTTCAATTACTTGCTCTCTCTCTTCTCCTTCCAGTACCCCGATGATGGAATGTTGTTATACTTAAAGTTGTCCCAGAGGCTCCTTACATTATCCTCAGTTTTTTGATTCTTTTTCCTTTTTTTTTTTTTTTTTGCTGTTCTGATTGGGTGTTTTTTGCTTCTTCTACTCTACACTGATTCCCTATAAATTATTCTTCATTTAGTTAGTAAACACTTCATTTCTGACTGTTTTTTTTTTTTTATGGTTTCCATGTCCTTTCTTATGCTGTTTAAGTTCTCTCTAAGTTCATCTACTCTCCCTCTGAGTTTATTGAGCATCTTTATAATCAGTAGTTTGAACTCCGCATCGAATATATTGCTTGTATCCATTTTGTTTATTTCTGTTTCTGGAGTTTTGTTCTGTTCTCTCATTTGGGACATTTTTCTTTGTTTTCTCATTTTGTCAGCCTTCCTGTGTTTGTTTTTATGTATTAGGTAGAGCTGCTTTGTCTCCTAGGCTTGGTAGAGTGGCCTAATATGGTAAGTGTCCTGTAAGTTCCATTGACATACCTTCCTGCTCACCTGAGCTGGGCACTCTAGATATACCCCCTCTGAGGGCTGTGTATACCTTCCTGTTGTAGTTGAGCTTTGATTGCTGTTGGCATGACAATGGAAGGAATTTATCCCCAGGCCAATTGGCTGCAAGGACTGGCTGCCACTACCACAGAGGATTAGCTGTGCAGGGGTCCACCCCATGGAGTAAGACTTACTTCAGTGAGGCTCTGGTGTCTGCTGAATCTGTCCCTTGAGTATGCCGCTTATGGAGATAATTAAATGGTGTTTCAATGTGGTCTGAAACTGTGCACTGGTTATACTGGCTCTGGGACCTCTCAAGAGCTGTAGGCCAAGGTCAGTCACCATGTGTGTGTTCTGCCTGGGGCCATCTAGTATGAGCTACAAAGCAATCTGCAGACGGCTGCTACTTGCACTGGGCTTTGAGATGTGCAGGAGAGGCCAAGCTGCTAACCAAGGCTGGCTGCTGCTAGTGCCAGGCCTGGGCAACTTAGTGAGATGTATGGGACATGCCAAGGCCAGATGCTTGTTTGAGAGATTTTAGGAAACTCTGAAGCATGAGCCAAGATGGCCATTGATATGGAAAAGCCTCTGGAAACAGCTTGGGTGGGCCAACAAATTAGGTAGTTTGGGGTCTCAGGGAATCACTAGGGAGAGGCAAACAGTATAAGCCAGGCTGATGAAGTCTCAGATATGGTGCTTCCCTGCAGACTGTTGGGGATGGACTCAGAAAAGAAACAATGGCTCCTGCCAGCACATCCTTTTGGGAGAAAGTGGCCCCTCCAGGTGTTACCCTAATAGAAGATACTTTAGTTTCTTCTTGTATGTCCCTGGTGCCTTTCAAATTGCTGCCCTACCACTGGAGCTCAGAGTGAGTGAGTCTGTGTAAGTCCATGCACAGGCCCTTTCAGAGGAACTGCCTGGAACTCCAGAAGCCCTCCGACTCACTCAGCCACAATCCCCACTGGTTTTTATAGAGAAAAGTTATGGGGACTTCTCTTCCCAGTACTGGAACCCAGGGTTGGGGCTACCTGATGTGGACTGGGGCTCCTCGCTCCTCAGGGGGGATCTCCACAGCCAAGATATCCCTCTTGATTTTTATCAGACATGTGGGTCTTATCCATGCCACATCACCACCCCTCCTACCAGTCTCAATATAGCTTCTTTTCATATCCTTAATTGTAGGATTTCTGTTCAGCTTGATTTCAGGCAGTTCTGAATGATGGTTGTTCTGTAGTTTAGATGTATTTTTGATGCATTTGTGGGAAGATGCAATTAACACATTTACCTACCTGCCATCTTGACCAGAAGCTACTATCTTGTTTCTTTTCCCCAGCCATCCTGCTCTCTTCTGTTAAAAATCTCTAAAACATGTGAGATTAAACAAATACACCAACAGTCAAAAAACCCTTACTTAAAACCTATGTATGTCTTGCTTTGAAACTTAGATTAATTTTTTTAATAAAAAAAATAGTGTGGTCCTCTGAATAAAGTCTACAATGAATTAATCCCTAATGTTTCTGAAATAGAGCATAATGAAAATGCTGTTGTAGGAAGGAATTCTGAAGTAGGGAGGGAATAGAGCAATGAGGGAGAAATGCAGGAAAGAAGACAAAGAGGAAAGTGTTTGTGCCCATGAAGGCATGCAGGTCTTCAAAACCTAAAACAGCAAGCCTTCGGCATTCTCTCACCTCCTTTTCTATTCTCTCCTCTCCTGTTTCCTGGCAGATGCCTCTCAAGTCTTCAGTTTTCCATGGCTCTAGGTGCATGGGCCTCACACTGGGTGTGTTTGCCCCAGCCTCCAAGGGCATCAAGCACATCTACCTCCGCGTGGACTTTTATTTTTCCCAGGTGTGCTCTGGGCTAAATCTGACTTTTGGAAGAACATTTCATAGGTAATATGAGCTTTTTTTATGCTGTGCCTACTTCACAATCACCCTTCTCCTACCTTATAAAAAATCTGTGTCAGGTGGATATGAGGTTTATGTGGATGATCACTAAGTTGTAAAATATCTAACCGCTGGGGTGCACACCTGAAACTAATATAGTATTGGATGTCAACTGTAATTTAAAAATTAAAAAATGGTTTAAAAAATAAAAATATAAACAAACAAACAAACAAATAAATAAATAAATAAAAATAAGCCTACCTTTCACCTGTCCCCATGAATTGCATAAGAAGCCCTGGAGCACACCAGAGTGGAGGTTTTAATGTTAGAGGCTATGCTGAGAAGGTAAATGACCCTTTTGCAAGTCTGGTGGTCTCCAAATATTTTCTTTCAATAAAATAGGAGGATACATCATAGTTTCAGCTGATCATTTAAAAAAAAATGTTTTGATGGCAGAGCATCATAATTTTTGGCACAGAATCAAACGCTGTGTGATACTGCTGTTAAAATCACTCGTGACCTCTACTTACTACTTTTAAAAAGGTTGTTCAACACTTATATCTCTCAAAACAAAAAAACAGGACTAGAATTGATGCTAAACTCTAACTTGTCTTAGCAATTAGTAAAATTCATTAACAGGTACATAAAAAATAGAAAGAAAATGGTTCTCATATAATTAAAACGCATTCCCAATAACATTAGATAATTTGCATTAGATAATTATCAAAACATGCTATATTTTTGAGCAACTATGTTTTGAAAGAAAATAATAATCAATCCATAAGGAATTTTAACATTTAGATCTTTATGGATAAAGTTTCATTCATTCATTTATTCGGCAAAGATTTATTGAGGTTGTGTAATGGTGGGGTCCTATTCTACATGCTGGCTGATAATAGCTTGAGTAACAATATTCCTGATCAAGTGATTGAGAGGTAGGTAATAAATAAATAAACAAGAAAAATATCTATAATTAAGTAGTATAAAGGGAATATAAAAAGGCTAACCTGGTAGACATAAATGGGGTATCTCCTTTAGACAGGCCATAGAAGCAGATGTTAAGGTAAGATCTAAACCACAAGAAGGAGAAAGTAATCTAAAAAATGAGGAGAAAGAATGTTCCAGGCAAATAGAACAATTAATGCAGCTTTAGGCAGATAACAAGGTTGTTGGGTTGGAGAGAAGGACAAAAAATATGGCCAAGGGAGGGAGGGTGGTAGTGGAGGCCCAGGAGGGCTGAAGCCGCTCATGGAAAGTATTGTGAGCCAGTGCAGAGGCTGGATATTGTTCTGAGATGTGTGGCCTTGGAAGAAATGTAAGCATGTAAGTGAATTGATATAATTTAGAATTGGTTTTAAAAAGATGGCTCTGGCTTCTGTAACCAGAATTGGTTGTGGGAAGACAAGTATTGAAATAAAGCCACTGGGGAGGGGGCCAGAGTTTCTGTCCATAGTAAGAAACACAAGCTCAGAGCCTGCACAGATATGGGTATATTCATGATATGGGTAGAAAGAAGAGGGAGATATTAATTGCTTTATTTTTTAAGAAACTGGAAAACACAAATTAGTCTTGGAATTTCTTCTTTATATGAACTTTTAATGTATAACAGATGATCTGATATTAATTTTCCACTTATGAAGGAATTTTTAGACCCTTTTGTACAACAGATAATATAAACTGAAAATATATTAATGGTTTCTTTTATTTACCTCGGATTTTTTAAAGGAATCAGGAAATGCACACAAAATTTAAATTCTCTTTTTTCTTCTTGTCCTTTATTTCTTGTTTCCTCTCCAAAGCTCAACTTCTCCTCTTATTTTTTAATTTATGTGTAAATGTATGAAATGAATATATATACTTTTGTATTATTTTTATTTAGAAAATGGTAAACTTTATATGTATTTTTTTGAAATTTACTTTTAAATCAACATCAAGTCTTTGAGTTAAATGGAGATTTATTTCATTAACAGTTGTTTTAAAACCTGTTGTGTGAATACAAAACTATATGTAACAATGCATTACTATGCATTTCCCTACTAATGGACATTTAGATTGTTTCCAAATTTTCACCATGGAACAATGCTACTATAAATATTCATATTCTTATTTCCTGTGCATATATCCAAAGGTTTCTCTGGAATACATACATAGATATTGAACAGCATAAAGGATGTGCATTTTCAGTTTTACTGTATATTCCCAAGTTGTCCCACATGTGTTTGTACCAATTTACACTTCCTCCAGCATTATATGAGAATTCTATTTCCAGACATGTTTCCATTCACTTGATACTGTCATCCTTTTAATTTTTGCCAATCCCATGTGTGTGAAGTGATATCTTAAACTGCATTTTCCTGAATAATAAGGTACCCTTCTCTGTTGCTTAATCTTAAAGTGCATTCATTTCTTTAAAAAAATTCTTTCTCCTCCACTGCTGCTCTACTTTCACTTGGTTCTCATAGTAATTGACACATGCTTCTGCTGTAACACTTGCCATTTTGCGCCTGCTGATCTGTTTGACTCCTTCAATGATTTCCTGAGAACCTCCAGGATAACAAACATATCAGATTCACTCTATGTAGGCTGTGGTTGAAGTTCAGTAAATACTTGTTGAATTGCAACTATTGTAAATATTTGCCTTTGCTTTTAAAGTGTATGTGATTTTTATTGTTTTCATTACTCATTTACAAATTTCAACCACTTTTTGCCATATAATTTTTCTAATTTCTAAAGTAAAAATGACCATTTAACCTGTTATATATGATCCCAAATCTTGTATATCTGCTTATTGGAATTATCCTCTACAATGGACTTCTGAAAGAGAATAGTCAAATCTTATTTAATTGCACACGAACTTAATTACAGAAGGACATTTTATATAATGAAAATAACAATCTCGAAAAGCCATCATTTAACTGGAAATTAATTAAATAAGGCATTTTATTGTTAAAACCAAAATTCAACTCTTTTGAATTGTAACATTGTACATTCAGTAGTATATTTTCACAACTTGGATTACCTTAAGGTTAAATCATGAAAAATGATACCTTTAAAACATGTGTTTATCAATAATAGCTAATGGTTACTGAGAACATACTGTGGCAAACCTCCAAGTGTTTTCCATATGTTTTATCCTCTAATAACCTTGGATGTTAGTGCTATTGTCAGCATCCTCCGCTGCCAGAGACTGGGAAATCAGGGCACAGAGTGGTCAAGGAACTGGTTGGTCCAAGCTTACAGAGCTGAGATGGTCCTCCCACAGGTCCTGTACTCTAACCCAGCTGGGTGACCATCCAAGGCCAAGAGTGATGCTGACCTGCTGCACTTGGGAAGAAGTACTAGTGGCACTGCTCTAATTTGCCACATACCTGTTTTGCTTTTGTTTGGTTTTGATTATGATGGATTAGGCATATTGATTCTATATCTATTGACTAATATGTAGTTAGAGTTTTAGATTGTGAGGTAGGAATTCATCATCCATTCCAAGGTTTGGAGAAATACTGAGACATTTTAACAAAATCCTCCAGTGGCATCTTCTGAACTGAGTCCTTAGAGCACCATATGCCTTTATGGCACAAAATTCAAGCCTAAAACCTGCTTTAAAGGGAGATCTGTTCTGTCTTCTATTTATTAAATAAGCTTTTCTGAAGGAATCACTGTTCCAGGAATAAGGAGACATCCATACACCAGTGAAGTAGCTGTGAAAAATAATCATCAGTGAACAACAAGTAATCATAATATAAATTAGCAGAGGAAGCATCCACAGGCATAAAACATTTCTGGGGACCAGGCCAAAGGCCTCAATACCTGGACACATATACAAATGAAAAGGACTTTTCTGGAGGAGGGGACAAAACTTAATTTTAAAATAAATACAGTTTTATAATGAAATATTCAAAAAGCAGCTCTGCTGGTAGCTGCTAGCCCCAGTGAGCTGAATTAGGATTAGCCAAATGCAAATAGTAGCCTTCAGATTAATTAATTCCATGGATGCTTGGGCATAAATTATGCACACATACCCACCCCAGTTTTACATAGAGGTGAAGTCTTTCCTTACATGTGGCAATATAAGATGCTCCCCCAAATTCCCTGAGTTCTTTGCTCACTCCACGGAGTTTAAGGGTGCATGCATGTAGAACAGGCAGAGCATAACCGAGCTTTGCAAAGGAAGGGTTTTGTTTTTTTGTTTTTTGTTTTGTTTTGTTTTACAAACTCAACTAATTTACCTCTTCTAAGAAAACGGCTGCGAGAATTTTGTTACTCCATTTTACCAGTTAAAAAATTCGGGCTCAGGAAGATTCTCATTTCTAACATGTTCTTTCTCACTTTGGACTCCCTTTACAAGAGACTCACACATGTCAATAAATGCTGCCAGTGTTTTGTACCCTTAATCCTTCAATCCTTACCTCTTCACTTATCGCCCCAAGAAAAACAGAAACCAAAATAAGCAAAGCAAAGCTGATGCTTATTTAGGAGCCTGTCTCTAGGTAATTTGGAGCTTTGGGAAGGAGAGAGAAAGGAAGACAGCTAGAAAAGCCAGAACAATTCAGATGGGTCCAGCCAGCCAGTTCTCCAAGCCCCAGTTAAGCCCTCCAAAAAATATTTCCTCCTTTGCCATTGAGATTTTTATTGCCTCTTATTTTTTACTTCAGAATGGAATCAAGGTCACATAAATTTCACAATTTCCTCTATAATAAATCTGTGTGTTTTATATACATGTATATTCATGTATATCGTCTTCCAAGAGCAAGCAAGCCAGCAAACTCCCTGATGCTCTTTACCCAGTCACCCCACCCCCCCACCCTCCTCCTTAAACCCAATTCTCCACCCTCCACCTTCAGGACCTCTTCCCACTTCCCCTCTTCCTCCCATAGAACCACAGAAGCACACCACTCCTTACCTACCTCGCCTTCTCTCATATTCTCCAAAGTTCTTTTTTCCCCCAAAGAGAAGCAGAGATCCAGGTAGAAGAAAATCTTTCAGTTCAGGAGAAAGATTTTAAAGAGCAATACTCACGTTTATCAAAAATTAATTTATTTAAGAATGAATTTTACTCTAATAGAGAATGTTAGCCTGGAAATTTTCTGCCTCCAATCAAGTAATTTCTAGACTCACATTTTTACAAATATTTGATTAGCTGTATAATTTTATGAAAAATAATTCATTACACTTTTTCAGTTTTCTGAGTATTTCAGAACTCTGGTCAGATTTTATACTGAAATTTATCTACTTGATTATCTAGAGAGAATTATCTTTTAAAAGTGTGGAAAAGCAAAGTAAAACTGATTTGCAAAACATAAAAACAAATAGATGACTTTTCCTAAAGCATTATTAAATATTGTTGAGAATAAGTAGAAGTATGAAGCAATTTGAAAACTTTTAATAATTGGATTGTATTGTAAGATGATATTTTTTACTAAGGGTTTAAAAAGGCATGAAAGTTGTTTTAACAAAGCGACATGCGTGCAGTACTTAGTTAGAAAAAATGAATAGGCTGACTCATCAAAATAATCATATTATATGTATAAGTACACATATATATCTTTAAATATATACAGACCTCTCTCTTTACATAGCATCACGTGGGAATGCAAAGTGCAAACTTACAAAATATTTAAAAAATTCATTTGTTAAGGTGTTATTTGCTATTGTAGCAAAGAGCAATAAGTTATTTCTGAGGTAAAAGTATATAAAACATATGGAGTTGACTTGGTTCTTTTCACAATATGCGGTATTTGGAATCCAAGCAATGATCAGTATAGACGACAGAGCACATCACATTAAAACACATCCTAGGAGAGAAAAGGGTGAGAATGAAATAACAGAAGAGAGAAGAGGTAAAGGGAGGGCTTGTTAACACACTGGTTACCAGGCCCCATCCCCAGGGGGTTTCCTTCAGTAGTTATGTTTTATTTTTTTTTTAATGGAACTCAAGAGCTTGTACTTCTAAGAAGTCCCTGGATGATGCTGATACTACTGGTCTAGGGACCACACTTTGGGAACCACTGATGTAGATGCATCAGAAATACTTCTTCAAAGCTAATTCCATATGAAAAACATAACTCCCCAATATACTAGAACTACATTGACATGGTTTCTTTTTAAACAGTGATCTGATTAATATTGTTAATTATGCTTTTTCAAATAAATGTCTCTAAAGAACTCTGTCACTTGGAAATACAGGGAACTCATCATTAACTGTTTAAGTTCTCTATGGGATGACATGCAGAAAGAGTGATTATATCCCAATAAATGTCTTTGATTCTGATCTTCATGTAACTGTGTATTCTTGGACAGCAACCCCCGCCCCGTGTGTCATTGATCCTCTTAGACCAGGTGTCCATTCTAGAACTCATTCTCATTCTGATTATTGCCAGGGCAATGCAGTTCATTGATGGGCGTAGGCATTCTTTCTCTGGAGCCTCTCCCTGTGATGGAAGAGATGGAATTACTGCTATTTTCCAACCACGTAGCTGCTATCCAATAAGAGAGACTTCAAAAGAATCTGAGGTGGGGGGTAGTATCTTATATGAGGTTCCACAGATGAATGCCAGGAGACGAGGATTCATATGCAAGTGGTTGATGAAATCTTCCAGGAGAAACTGGTACAGGTGTGAAGAAGCAGGAGAGAGGAGGGAAAGAAGAGTATGATTTCAGACAAAATTCCCTTGGTAGCAGTTTGAAAAGTTCTGTTTTGCATGTGTTAACACTTTACCTTTCATCTCCCCTCTGTTATCCCATTCTCTCCCTTATCTCTCCTACCTATATTTTAAAATATGCTTTGTCTTCCATACTAACCATGATCCTGCAAGGGAGCTCTGTAATTTAAATAACACCCTAAGGGCATCTAGATCCCAGGCAAAAGAGCTGGATTTTCCTGCTTCCCTGGTATCCGATCAGGCCCAGGCAGAAGGTGATGTGGGAGGTGGAGGTAATCTAGGGACTCCAGTCTCAGAAAAAATACAGGGATTCAAGGAGCCATAGCCGGGGCATCAGCACTATCTGAAAGAGAACAAAACTACAGTCTTCCAGTGGGCAAAAAAATTATTTCGTTATATACATCAACATTTCCAAACATGTCCAAAAAGAGTGAAAAATGGGACAGCAGGAGAAGGGAAGACAGTTCCTGAATTTGAAAAATGCTGGACTAAATAAAATTAAATAGAAAACTTTTCTGTAGGTCTCTTATGAGCCTTTACTACACATATGGGCATTGTGAATCAAACTACAACACCATTTTTATAGGAATATCTCTTGGGATACATTCCATGAAATATAGTTTAGGAAAGGTGACTGTGGGCAGGAGGCTGGTACAGGCTTTTATTTATTTTTCATTTTTTTTTGTCTTCGCCTGAGGACACATTGATTTAAGAGAAAGAGATTGATTGAGAGAGAGAAAGAGACAGACAGACAGACATTGATGTGAGAGAGAAACATCAATCGGTTGCTTCCCTATACACACCCCAACAAGGGATTGAACCTGAAAACTTTTGGTGTAGGAGATGACATTCCAACCAACTAAGCCACCCAGCCAAGGCAGATACAGGCTTTAAAGTGACACCAGACCAGGATTAAAGGGGTGAAGTGGAAAGAGATGCACCAGAAACGGAGAGATCAGAGACACTGAGATCACCATGCTTCCTGCAAAGGTACAATAAAAATACAAAAATGAATATGATTATCTCGTAGTTATATTTGTCATAACTAAAACACCTGTGAGACACACTGGAGAAATGAGAGATTCTGAGCTCTGAGGTTCTGGTGAACCCATAACTCATGAGGCCATGGATCCTGACAGAGAATTTATAAAGAGAATTACTGTGGGAGATAAAGCTAATATTTGAAAATAATATGGAAATTAGTGGTAGACACTAAAGAGGTCTATATTAGTCTGCTCAGGTTGCCATTACAAAGCACCACAGACAATGGTTTAAACACAAAAATTTATTTTCTCACAAGTCTGGAGGGTGAAAGTCCAAAATCATGGTGTTGGCAGGGTTGGTTTCTCATGAGACCTCTCTGCACAGCTTGTTGGTGCCGGCCTTGTCACTGTGCACTCACATGGCCTTTCCTGTGCATATCTTCCTCCTCCTCCAAGGACAGCAGTCATATTAGATTAGGACCTCATCCTTATAATCTCATTGATGCTTAATTCCCTCCCTGAAGGGTTCTCCTAATACAGGCACATTGAGAATTAGGGCTTCAGTCTATGAATTTTGAGGGAACACAATTTAACCCATAAAAGGGTGCCAATTGGAGTTTAAAGAATTGTGAAGTTGCCCACACGTGGACCTTTGAAAGATGAAGGGTATAAAGGAGAGCCAATCCTATCAGTTCTCAGAACTAGAAAATTAGAGCAAGCATCTTATTGCTCTGTACCTCTGGTGTTACACCTCAAAAAGAGGTAATGATTCTCTTTGGTTATGGAGATTCGATGAAAATAACATTTTATTAGGCAGGGTCCAGTCAGGAGACAGAAACCACATGTTTACAAACAGAAAGTTTACTAGAAAGAATGATTGACAGTGGGTTGGATTTGAGGGGAGTTGGCTCTAAGTGTTAAAGAAAATGTTAAAGAACTTGGGAATGGTAGGTATGAGGATACCAGGACTCTGTGGACCAGGATACAGTGCCGTGCTGAGACCCAGACCTGGTGTAGAAGTCACAGCTGTGACTCACTGATGGCAGAGAAGGGGCTCAGGTGTATTGCTGTTGGGACCTGCTGGCATCTCCCTTGTGAAGAGACTTCCTGCAAGGAGATGCAGAACCTCGGAACTTATTAGGCCGGGAAGCTGCTGGACCCTGGGTCCTGCTGTAGGAGTCTAGCACTGTTGTTATTTGGGTGGCTCAGAAGAGTTTTATGGAATGAAGGTCAGATATTGAGATATAGTTATACCCTGTAAATTTTAGTTATTAATGACCTCTACTATTACTGTTGCTGGTACTTCTGCTACTCTACTGTTATATAATGGTTATGAGCTACAACCAGAGAGACTGGCTAACCTGTGTTCACATCCCTTACCATCACTCAGTTGCAGGATGCTAGTCAGGTGACTTCATCACTTTAAGCCTCCTGTTTTATCATCTGTGAAATGGAAGGAATAATAGTATTCTCTTTCTACATTTGCCGTGAGCAGTAAATAGGAACATAAATGTGAATTGCCTTATGTAGTACATGGAAAATAGTAATGGACTTTATAAACGGGCTTAAAAATTTTTACTTTTTTATAAATATCAGGTCACTTTCTACTGAATGTTCTTTGGCAATAACTATACAATTGAAGGAAAGGGTATAGTGAGATAGTAAATAAATAAATTGAATAAATAAAAGCTAAGTAAATTTTAACATGATTAATCCATCCTGTATTTTTCTTGGGTCTGAGTTTACAAGATAAATTTTCATGTAATGCCTCACTTATTCACTGTACACCATGGATAAGAATTTATTTCAGTCTAAACTTACTTTTTTATTCTAACCCTAGGTAGGACACAGTTACTGATTCTAGAGGAAAAGGGAGGGAGAGGGAGAGAAACACCGATGTGAGGAGCAGAGATCTGTTGCCTCTTGTATGCATCGCAACTGGGGACAAACCCGCACCCTAGGCATGTGCCCTGATCAGGAATCACCCTGGCAACTTTTTAGTTCACCAGATGACACCCCAACAACGGAGCCGCACTGGCCAGGGCTCAATCAGAAGATTGAAGACCTTTTGGAGCCTCGGAACTTACTAGGCCAGGAAGCTGAAATAGAAGTCCAAATATGAGATACAAGCAAATAGCAAATTTATTGATCATTCTCCTCTCCAAACTCCCACATTAGATTCTAGTATATAAGCTTCAGCAGTTCCATGTAGAAGTGAAATTACCAAGTCACCAAAAAATACTGAATAGATTAGCTGGTTTTTATGCAAACTTGTATATTGACATCTTCTGTATAATCAATCCAAAGCAGATGTTAACTGAAAACAATTTCTCCTTCCTAGTCATAGTGATTACATTTTCAGTTACCACATATTTTCAGGCACATCATCAAATTAGAGGATTGATGCACCTGGTAAGGTCACCCTGGCTGCTGTGGCAAGGCAGTCAATTCCAACTTACATAATGGCCTGTTTCTTGGTCGATCCCTTAGGGATCTCTACTGCAACCAATAAACTCTCTAATCTCAGCTCCACTCCTCAGAATGTAGACAAGTCTGAAAGCAGAGACTTTGTCATTGTCAAAAACAATGAGTTTGGTGAAACCTATAACTAGTCACAAAAACTGCCTCCTTCTAGAAGATAGTGTAGGACTTTTGATAGCGATGTTAAATTGTCTGACTCAATTGCTATTCTCTACGTTAGTGACACAACTACTACGTTTCAGAATCACAGTACCTTATATAACACTACCCTGACACAGAAGTTCCTTGAATTCCTTATTCTCTGTTTTAATTTCATTTTCTGTAGTTAGCACCCATAAATTATTGACTTCCGTATAAATGAATTTCATCTGATCTAGCCAGGTATCTATAAATTTTAAAAAATAATAATTCCCTAAGTTTCTCTTTGTTTTGTAATTGCTATATTCACCCATTTCATATTTGAAGCAGGTTATTTTAAATAACAATCTCCAGTTTACTAAATATTCATCCAAAGAAGTCTGGGAGTTATTGACAGAACCTCCATGGCAGAGCTATTACTAAAATAAAAGTCCAAATATGAAAGAAAGAATGATAATGCTTTTGTTAAAACTGTAAAATTAAAAGAATTGCTTGCTTTTCACCATGGTAGCATTAGGAAATATAGTGAAACAAGAAAAAATATGTTTTTTTATTCCTCAGTGTGAACAATGTTGATATTATGTTTTTAATTAAGAATCCAATATGAAATAAATCACATATGATAAATTTTTATTTCTAAAAATGTATATATTTGACTCTAAACATTTATAATCAATTCATGTAGTAATATAATTTCTGGCTCTACAAAATATGTGTAACTATTGCTTCACTTTCATTATATACTATATCTCAATATTGTATAAATATATGTAAATTTTTTTTCTAAACATGCAGTTTTAGTCTATTATACTTTGAGATAAAATAATATGTTTTTCATGCATAGTAAGGTAGTTGTAAATTTTTTTGGCAATCCTTCCCTTGAGGGGTGTGGAAGCTTTCCTTCCCCTTGAGCCTGGGCTGGCCTGTGACTATTTGCTTATACCCAGTGATGAGGAAATGACAGTATGCCAGCTCAGGTCTTTCCTTTCAAGGGACTGGAAGCTTCTACCTCAATCTCTTGGAAACTGGTGCCACATAGTAAGAAGACTGACTACCTGCAAGAAATATGTGGGAATAATCTGAGAATCCTTGGGAAAAGAGAGAAGCTCAGCTGAGCCTAGCCTTTCATCCAACTCCAGCAGTGTAGGAAGCCTGGGGGTAGAAATCTTCAAGTCTCTAGTAACCTGTGTTATTCAGTATAGCAGCCGCCAGTCACATGTGGCTATTGAGCACTCAAAATATCAATCGTTCAGGTATGGCCAGTGTGGTTCATTTGGTTTGAGTGTCATCCAGTAACTGAAAGGTTGCAGGTTTGATTCCCAGTCAAGGCACAGACCTCAGTTGCAGGTCCTGGCACGTACAGGAGACAACCAATCAATGCAAAAAGAAAAAGAAAAAAAATGTCCTCAGATGAGGATTTAAAAAAAGTCAATAGTCCAAAGATGTGCTGTAAGAGTAAAATACATAATGGATTTTCAAAAAGCACTACTTAAAAATTTTATATTGATTATATGTTTAAATGATAAAAAGAAGACCAAATATGTGATGGGTTGACTCCATAAAACAAGCCATAGACATGAGTCTACGACAGCTGAGCAAGGCTGTTTGAGGACAGGACATTGTGGACGTCTCTCAGTCCTAAAGTCCCCAAGAACGTGAACCAGCTCAACAGCACTTAACACATGCATTTTAGGTATATTGGATTAAAATATGTTATTAAAGTTCATTCTGCTTATTTAAACTCTTTATATGTGGCTATTAGAAAATTTAAAACTATATGCTATATGTAACTGGAGAGCACTGTTCTATGTCATCCCAGCCATCAATGGACAACCACTAAGTGACCCCAGTTGAAGTCACATGAAGCAAAAGAACCACTCAACTAAGCAGTCCCTGAATTCTTAACCCACAAAATCTGTGAGATATAATTAAGTAGTTGTTGTATTAAGCCATTATATTCTGGAGTAGTTTGTTATATAGCAATAGATAACTGAAGAAGTTACTCATAAACATATTAAGTAATTGATATTAACTTTACTCCATTTTTTATAGTTTAGAAGGAAGAAACGTGGTTGATCCAAGTATCATTTTCATATGATGGTCAATGCATTTTAACCTAATGCCTCCCTTTTCTCTAAATTATTTTTTTGTAGCAAGCATGGAGCCTTAGACTTATTGAATGTTTTAAAATTTTCTCCTTGTGAAAAACAGCTCACAACTACTTTTTGTTAATAACTAAAGAGCATACATAAGTAAAGAAACAAAGTGCAAAAATTTAAAGCTAATATTTTAAGTGAACAGCTGCAAATGAACAAAGTAGGAGATCTCACTGCTCTCGTTAGTTATTTCATTATTTGTATTAATATTTGCAATAATCAACTGAAATTAAAAAAAAAATATTGTCCAGGATCTTTAAGCCAGAAAGACTGAGATTAAAATATCAGTTATACTGTTTTCTAGCTAAGCAATACTAAGCAAGTCATATAGCTTCTATGAACCTCAGTTTTCTTGAATATTGCAATAAAAATGATATCATCATTTATCTATTGGGATTATTGTGAGGGTTAAATAAATTACTATACATAAGGTACTAATCTCAGGACCAGGAGCAGAGTAATATTCTAAAGTGGGATCTCTAATAATGATACAGGTAGAAAGTATACAGAAAATATTAAATATTGTATTACATATTTGTAACAAAATATTTATAATTTCAGCTTTTATAAAACTGTCATAAATTTGACTACCTCTTATTCATCTCTTATTTAAACAAGTGGGGTATCATGCATGATTCTTATAGTGCTCAACAGATGTCTGGCAAGTAGAGAGTCATCGGACCTCTGGGACCACACGATGTAGAGCATCCCAAAGAACATGTAAAAATTAAATTACTTAACCATGGATATTTCTCTCTCTCTTTCCCCCTTCTCTCTCTCTCTCAAAACCCAGATGTTTGGCATGTTGCCAACATCATCCAAGACCTTCTGGACTGGGACCAAAATGAATGTAGAAAAAGAGGAAACAGTTTTAGTGAAAGCACCACAGGGAACAAACCAATAAAAAAAACCCCAGGAAACTCAGCACAAGCCTGATTTATGTCACTGCATTTTCCTGGCTCTCAGCTTCATTCTCCCAACCCCCAACACACATACATACACACACTCCCATTAGTGTGCTCTCCAGCTTTCAACTCTTATTTTCAAAGTCAAGCATTTTGTAAACGCCCCCCCCCCTTTTATTTCACTCTCCTTCCGGTTTCTCTTCAGAAGGGAAATTTTGAACAAGCATCTGAATGTTCTTGGCCCTGGGATTGTGAAGTTTTTTTACCTCATCATTTCTGTGATGATCCTTTTTGTTTCTTAATTATCAAGAGAACAATGATCTAACTGCTATTTTAGGTTCTATTTCTAGAGAGAGAAAAGGGGGAGGCAGGCAGAGGAGAAGAAAAGGAAGGAAGGAAAGTAGGAAGGAAGGCAAGATGGAAGAGAGGAAGGAAGGAAACAATGAAGGAAGGAAAGGAGGGAGGGAGGGAGGGAGGGAGGAGGGAGGGAAGGAGGAAGATAAAAGAAAAGGAAGAAAGAAAACCAACCTAAAACACAAAAATATTACAGCCTTCCCTTTTTCAACAGCTGGGGGCAATCATAGTGGTCTTGTTTGTTAGTTTTGTTTCTGTTGGAAGGCAGGGTCAAATAGAAATGCCCACCAAGTTCCCTTTTTGGTGGGAATACAGGAGAAGCAGACTGAGAATGAGGGCTTTGGGACTTAAAAGGACAGGCAGGTCTGGTAACTGAAAGTAACTTTTGACTGGAAATAGGGGAATTCCTTCAAAGAAATTACTTCCTCATTTTATTTTCAGAGCAATCCAAAAGTAGACCAAATGGTGTGCTGAAAACCACCCTTTGAAAAGAGAGAACAGATTGTTCAAATCAAATCTTTTTCTGAAACAGATTGTTGAAGACTGCAAGTCGACCATCAGTGATGGTCACCCCCGCCCCTCCCCTCAGCCCTTCTGGAATAAGGGGCACATTCACTCAGCAGACTCAGTGGGTACCTGTCCTAATGTTTCGTGCCCTAGTGTCGGGTGATGACAGCTGAGGTCAGCTGCATGTGTCCTAAAAGAACATTGAATTCAGTCAGCAGTGAGCACTCACACACAGGACAATGAAGCCATCAATGTAAGAGTTAATTCATGTTAACGATGCCACAAGTTCATATGTGCAAAATGAGTATGAAAAGAATCACATGAATAAGCTCTCACAGTAGATAACATAGCCAAGAAGGATTTCATGGGAGAGGGGAAGGTTTTTCAAGCCAAGAAAAAAAATACTGAAAAAGTAAATCTTGTGTGCATCTGTTTAGCTCCACAGATCTGAAGTCTGGATTTTATAAAGCATATTTTATGGAGGAGAAGACAAAATCTGAGGGTCACCATTAGTTAGTTTTGCATTGTGCTTTTTTTGCCCTTTAAGATGTTAGTTGTGTCACCACAAAAAAAACAGTGATAAATTATCTTTGAATTCACTATTGTTCAATTATTTATTTTTTTAAATAAGGTATTTCTGGTTTGAGATGTACGGTGCCCAAGGGTTCTTACAATAGCATGCCAGGAGCAGCACTTTGCACTTTATGCAAAATTAATATATCAATTAGTTATCTGCCCAACTGAACTATGTGGAAATAATAGGTCCTTAACAAAGAGTTATTGAATAAATGAGTAACTGGAATGCATTTATGTTATAACAACTACTATATTACACCATAAACAAGAAGTAATATTTTCCTGGAAGGTATGATAATTTCTCTTTCAATGAAAAACATTCTGTTTTTGTCCCCTGTGTAAGAAAGTAGCACCAACTAGGTGTTTTTTACATGCCTGCAAGGTTGTCTTCTGAGATTCACTTAACAAAACAAGTGAGGTAGTAGAGAAAAAAATGCCACAGTGACTTGAAGAGGAAGACTAGCCATTGTATAATATGAATTTCATATATATGTCTGATCATACATTTGTCAAAAAGGGTTGAAATTCACTTGCTTAACTGATAGTATGAACATACTTAAACCAGATGTCATCATTTGGGTGGTTGGGGTGGGGAGGGGGTTAGCCAGAAATGGAATTCTGGGAAGGAAGAGTCACATGAGCAAACCTGTTGGGACTCAGGGTCAAGAGGGTTTTGACCTAAAGATCTGATTTGTCTACTATAAGGAGCAGGTTTATCCATAGGGTAGCAATTACTTTGTAATGACCTGATGCCAGTTAATATTATGATCCCTCCCTCTGTACTGACCCAGGCCCACTAAGTACACCTCAGGTTAGGCTTTGCTGTGTGTCTCCTAGAGTTTATGTATATTTAGTTGAAGAAGGTGCAGGGAAAAGAACTTGACTGTCCAATCTGTTTGGTAATGGACTTCACAATCTCATGAACTTGGTGGATGTGAATCTGCCTGGAGAAATGGACCCACTTTCAATGTCAACAAAAATCACTGAGCAAAACAGAACAAGGCCGTGGAGCAAGGCGGGTTCCCCAAGCAGGCAGAGCCTTACATGGCTTATTGGTGGGAAGGCAACATTGTCTTGGATTTAAACAAGTCTACACTTACAAGCCAAATTAAGACTACATATTAAAACAGTAACTAGCTAATCACTTAAAAATGATTATTGATATAGCACTACTGGGATGAACTTAGTGTAATAGTTAAAAGCTAAAACTTTAGCTCTATACTGTGTAAAAAAACCCTGTATTTCAGTATCTTTATCCCTAAAATGGGGTTATTAAAAGTTATGAGATAATTGAGTTGTGGGAACTAAATGATTTAATTTCTATTAACCATCTAGAATAAGCACCTGGCCCACAATAAGCATTATGTAAATTTTGCAATTATTGTCATTGTTTTCTTTTATTTAGTCAATTTTAGAAAAGAAAGTAATATATAAATAAATAAAAGGTTTATAAGAAACTTTATGAGATATATTATTCAGAGACAATGTTAATTTAAATTCCTGAAGAAATAGAATAAAAATTTAAAAACCTTAGAAAACCAACTTGTTGAAGTTTTCTACTCCCCTTAGAATACTAAAATCAACCTCAAAAACAATTTACCAAATTCTGTAACAGGTGAGGTATTATCCACTTAATAATACATTTGCCAAAATATAGGTATCTTAAGTTAGTCCTTTAACTATGAAATTATTTCAAATCTGTTAGTTTCAAATACATTTAAAATCTAAGGTATTAGTACCTTTTATACCAGTAAGATTTATTTGTTAAGGAAGAAAACATTTCTTATCTTAAATTTTTTCTCTAATGCAGATTCAAAAAAATTTTTTTTTAAGTCCTTAATTGCAAGTTGGGCTGCTTTGCCATCCTTCCATTTGAGTGGTAATGAAAGGCCTGATGTTGACAATAAAACCAAAATAATCTATAGGGAAAGATCCTAATTATATTATTTTCCACTTTGAGATTCCAATGGATAAATTACATTTAGAGTTGAGTAGTTTATTAATAGAAATTAGGTGTATGAGGGGAAAAAACTGACTGAATTATCACCTGGTAATGAAATGAAATGAAAGCAACTGAAGTTTGGATGTACAGTTGACCCTTGAACAATATGCAGTTTAGAGGCAATGAACCCCCAACTCAGCCCCCATACAGCTGAAAATTCACGTGTAATTTTAATTAAAAACCTAACTACTAATAATACCCTACTATTGACCAGAAGTTTTACTGATATCAACAGTCAATTAACACATATTTTGTGTCATATGTTTTATATACTGTATCTGACAATGAAGTAAGCTAGAGAAAAGGTTATTATGAAATCATAACAAATAAAAAATACATTTATGGTATTATACTCTATTTATTCATACTATAAGTTTTGGTTGTCTCTTTTAGGCTATGCAGTTTGTCAGCAAGATTTTTGAAATTCTTCATTGAAAAAACCCACACATAAGTGGACCTATGCAATTCAAACCTATGTTGTTCACAGGTCAACTGTAGTTCTTATTGATGAGGATCTAGTGGGTGGCTTACCAGACTGCACAGGATTTATAGAAGCTTTTTAGCAGCAACAACAAAAAATAATTAATAAATAAATAAGGCAGTCACCAAAACCCAGGTCAATCAAGTTTTAACTGGAGAAAATTCCGATATAACCAACAATGGAGGAAGACCTCACTTGCTCTGCACCGTTCTCCCATCACACCTATTGCCTGTGTTTGTGTACGTTGGATAATTAGGGATGCAGTTATAGTCAGCTGTAAAAGTAACAGGTGAAGGAAAATGATCTTATTGGAAACTCTCACTCATTCTTCATTGTTGCCAAACATTTTTTTATAGCAAAGAATTCTGTGTCCTGCTCTGAAGTCTCAATAAATAATTATAAAGGTCACATATCTAAATATAGAATCTTCACTCAGTAATGGAAGATTAAAGAAGTTTTCCAACTTAAGATTTTTTTTCTTTGTGAACTTTACATTAATTTAGAGCATAGGGCAACACAGTCAATAGCTGCTTTTATGTTCCTATAACCTGAGACGTTCAGCTCTAGAACATATTGTAAATACCCGAGCATCACTGAGTAGATGGGGGAAATGCTTTCTACCACAACAGCAGAAGATATCTTATGATTCCCTAAAACCACACCCACAAAAAATTTCTAGCTACTAAAAGCTGTTACCATGTGTCAATGAGTCTTAGCCGTGGATGAGGTGGACTTGTGTTTGTTTTCGTTTGTGGAGATCTTGCGACTGGGAATGAAGACTTTCTCTTCACATGTCAACCTCTCTCTCACTCTCATTCCTGGTTTCTCTGGTGCAGCCAGTTGTCCTGGAATAGTTCTGACAAACCGCTCATCTGCTGCCTACAGAAGCTTCCCCCACCACATTGATTCAGAAACAGAAGCCATCAGGGGGCCCCAGGCACCTGATCTTATACTCAGGTGAGTTAGCAAGGCTCCTGGGAGAGCGGTTGCTGATCTATTTAAACCAGGGAAGCTCTGAGGTTCAGCACAGCCCCAGATAATGAGAAAAGCCTGAGAAGACACAATACAAAATAAGCATAACAAGGTCATCGTCAAATCTTTTACTTCTGAAAGAGGCTGTTGCTCTTTTTCTTTTCCTTTGTACTTAATATGCACAAAATGCTATTACCAATAGTACTGCACTACTTGTTTTCAACCACACACACACACACACACACACACACACACACACTGTATTTCTCATATCCGAATACACATCTTGCCCAAAGACACAAGAAATTGAGCTAAAATTTCTTTTTAGCAAATTACAGGCTCTGGCTTTCGATGACTGAGATTGGGGAGATCATATTCCCATCACACGAGGCAGCTTTTTGCCCTTGGCATGTCAGCACACGAGGTGATATGAGCTGTGTGTACAGAAGGCACTCCTTTGATGCCAAGAATATTAATCTCCATGCTCTGGCATTAATGTGGCTCCTCTGGCCTTGGTAAAACTCCATGCCATATGGTGTGCTGCTCCCCTGGGTTCTGAGCATGGGGTTATGGTTATGACAAGGGAAATGTTAACGGGCATTGCAGGGTAGCAACAAGGTTCAGAGGCACAGCATTCTTTTTTATGTGGTTCTGACAGATGGTTGTCTAAAGGATCCTGAAGGAAAGAAAGAATTATCCATATCTCCCTGGCTCCCTAAGTCTCTCCCCAGGAATCACTGTGAATATCTACTTTTCTTACTCCTTTATTACCCACTTTTAATCTGACATCATTTTCTGACAATTCCTTTTTCTGGCATTGCATTGTTCAATATAGTAGCCACTAGCTATATGTGGCTATTTCAATTTCAATTTCAATCAATTAAAGTCAAATAAAATTTAACTTCAGCTTAATCACCATAATCATATTCCTAGTGTTTAATAACCATATGTGGCCAGTAGTACTGCATGGGACAGGAGAAATTAATGCTGTTCTAGAAAATGAACATCCATTCCTGCAACTTCAGTTGTAATTCACACCGAAATCATCAGGGCCTAGTGTTTTACAACGGCATTCTTGCACTTTAGTCTATAACCTCTGTCATTCTTCATTTCCGCCCACACTCTCCTCTACACCCTCCATTGACTAACTCAAGCCACATGCATTTTCCTCAAGTTCTGAATTGTTACTATTCAAAACATTTCCTTTTCAACACACTGCAGTACCACCCAAGACCAAGTTCCTGAGTAATGACTCAAAAAATAATCTCAACTACTACTTCAAAGACTTTGTATGATCTTGAGCCAGACTCAAGAATTCAAGAGATGCTCTTGTGGCAAGAAAGAGTGATCACAACCATTCAATATTTAAATAAAGGACCTACTGCAGCATCAGATCTTCAAAGGTCAATGTCCCTTTAATTTCTTATAAGAAGTGATTAAAGCTATTGGGGCACTGCCACTCCAGGAAGGCACAAATGTATACGTTAATAATAGCCAATGGTTATTGAACATATAATAGATGTTAAGCTTAGCGTAACCTCTGAATGCTTCAACAGATTATCTCGATCAAATCCACAGCAATGTTTTGATGTAAGTGTCATCTCCTTTACAATTTGAGAAATTAATGCACAGAGAAATTATTTAACATGCTCAAAATAACAGAGTTAAATGGCAAAAACAAGATTTAAACACATATCTTTCTCACTGCAGAACCCAAGTTCTTAAGCACACTGAAATTTTTCTGCTTCAATAGGATATTCTGTGACCTACCTAGCTAGTTTACATAGCATCACCTTTGATTCTACTAGCATTCTTATGAAGCAGTTTGGGTCTCATATCAGTGCCTGACACACAGTGACTGCTTAATAAAAAGTGTATTCATGTTTTTTTTCCACTTTGCAGATGAGCAGAGTGAAGCTCAAAGAAGTTAAAGGCCCAGAGACACATAGATGTTAACTAATAGTTTTGAAATTAAATTTAAATCTCCTGATATCAGTAGTGCTGACAACCTGCTGTCATTATCCTAAAAAAATAAACAAATGAATGTGTGCAGTATTTTGTCCCCCGAAGTTACCAGGATTTCTAGTTGTAGAGAAGATGGTAAGCTCACCCAGAAATGGCTTTCTCCCTGATAGTTAATGAATCTCTGAACATAACATAAAAACCACGAGGAATGCTTGGAGACAGAATTCTATTTCTGTTTGGGAGACAAACAGTAACTTAGGCAGAAAGTCAGTTGCCAAAGACAGGAGACAGGCTGAGAAGAGACTGCTCTAGCCGTCCCTTTCCTCTTTGGCACCTTTACTCTGTACATGGGGTGGTCACAGTCTGCCCTGTGCCTTCTATGGAAAAGGAGAGCCATACATTGTTCTGTGCGAGTGGGAGACAAGGTCCTATGGGAGGGCAGGGGGGCCTGCCCAGGGCAAGCTGCAATAGCAAGAGACTAACCGGTTCGGTCACCTGTGGGAATCCTCTCCTCTCTCCACCCCCGTAACTGCGCCATACGTATCAAAAATGATCAGAGGATGGCATAGAGAAAAGTAGTCCATGGGAGAACTACTGGGGTTTCACCAGGGAGAGAGAGGGTCATCAGAGGCAGAGCAGAGGAACTGGGCACGGGGATTACTGGAGTTTAGATTGGAAGGTCAGAGGCTCCTCGGTCCTGACAGTGCACCACTCCCACCCGAACCCTGCACACTCACCAAACCCAGGCCTCCTAAGGAGAAGACAGTCTGGGGTCTCAGGTAGTTTCTCGTTTCCCAGGCCCATATCATTGGCCCTGGGTACCAGAGAATTCCAAGGGGAATAAGAACACAAAGTTGGGGTGGGGGAACATTTGAGAAGTATTGGCACTTTAAAGAGCAAGAAACTAAACAGCATAGCGAGGGGTCACAATATTAATGGACCAGCTAGAACCGTAGTCTCAAATAAGCAGAAATATCTTCAGGGATATGGGGAAGGCCACTAGAAACAAGAGGCAAGTGCATGGAGTAACAGTATGTTCATCTGGGTTATTGAGTGTAAAATAAAATGTTACTGTTCAAATAATGAGTACAGTCGGTGAGCTGAGTAATAGAATGTATAGAGAAAATAGATATTACCAAGTTGGAAGATATGGTGGAGGAATTACCAGGACAGGCTTCTGAAAGGAGTGACAGAAAGAAAAAGGGAAAGGTCAAGAAATAAGGGCAGAATTAGAAGTGTCAGTAAGAGCTCCAGAAGAAAAGAATTAGCAAGTATTGGGGGGGAGATAATACAGGAAAACATTTCTTTAAAATATCCCAGATTCAAACAAAGAGCACTGAACAGGATAGAAAAGGAAAACCTCAACTGCTAGACATGTTAGAGTACCATTTAAGAAAATCAATGACAGGGAGGATTCTAATCTGGAAAGGAATAGAAGATAATTTCCAGGAAATATCAGATATCACAACAGGGACACTAGGTGAAAACAAGCAATGGAGTAATAATAGTTTCAAAGCACAAAAGACGAAGAAATAAACTGTTATCTCAATGTGAGGATAAAATAAAGATAAAAACAGACCAAGTCTCACAGTTTATCATACAAAGACAGAGAAAGCCCTTGGAATAGTTCAGAAAGAAGAGGACGCAATGTGCAATATAATATGAGTGACTAGAAATTCTATATGCAATGGCTAGCGTATATGTGCATATAAAACTCTAAAAATATTTTAACATGACAAGTGTGGAGGAGAGACTAGGAGAAAGATACTAACCAAGAAGTTCTCTTAGTCAAGAGAAAGTCATAGCTATTGCTAAGCTTTTGAAAAAGTTAAGAAAAATAAGCAAATTTTGGTAACTGGAGAATTGCCAAGATAATAACAATAAAATGTTGAACTTTTTAAAAATAAGAAGGAAAAAATAAAATGAAAATAAGAAGAAAACTTCATAGATCCAATTAAAAGTTGGGAATTACAAGAAAAACAAAAAGATATGAGGTAAATTAAGATACGAAATAAGGTAGTAGTTTTTAAATGACAACAATTTAAAAAAGTATAAATTAACCAAGAGAAAGATGCATGAAGAATAAAAAAGAAAAAAAATATTATTTAAAAGAAACATATTTAAACAGAAGACCAGAGAAAGTTTGGAAAAAAAAAAAAGCAGGAAAGATATAACCATGAAATATGAACCAAATATATATCCAGGAAAAGAACTTTAACATAAGATAGAATAAAATATAAAATTTAAAAACAATCAGAAAAGACAAAGAAAACTGTTAAATATCAATAAAAGAAACCATAATTTAGAAATTTCATGACTGTGAGCTTAGATACACCTCAAAATACAGTTTCAACAACTCACAGAATTATGGAGAATAGGATAGTTGAATTTATAACTGTTGGAAATTTCAATAAATTTCTCCTGAAAAGTAACTGACCAGAAATCAAAATAATTGAAAAAGACACAGAAGGAAACAAGTTGATGTGCTCAGGCTGAGAGATAAACAGAATGTTTTACATCCTATAAACAGACACTACACATTCTTCTTGGCCACACAGAAAACGATCACAAAAATTGACTATGCACTAAGCTACAGAGAAAAACTTCAATAAATGAAAAAGAATCAATACCATATAGACTGTTTTTTGATAATCAGTTCACAGTGTCCTAGAAATCATTAACAATGGTTAGCTAAATAATTTAATATCTGAAATTTATAAATAAACAAAATATATAATTGAAATAACTATAGAGAAAATGAGACATCTGAGGAGAATTTGTAAAAATATTAATCAATGAGTGACAATGAAAATACTACATGCTTATTTGTAAAAAATAGTTTAAAAATTACTTAGGAGGAAACAATATAACTTAAATTGAAATGCAAGAAAGAATGGCAGAAAGGAAGGCAAAAAAGGCCAACTACATAAAGGAAGAAAGACAATAAAAATAAGTGCACATACAACAATAGAAATAATTAACAAAACACAAATTGTTTTCTTTTAAAAGTCTAATAATTTAGATATACTTCTGTCTGTACATTATCAAGAAAAAATAGAGGATATGTATAAGTAATCATGAAAAGAGTTTAACCAGATTTATTAAGAGGTGTTAAAATTATAAAGAAACTTGAATGAGCCAATAACCATTAAAAAAGTCAAAATGCTGATCAAAAACCTATCCACTACACTCCCATTCCCTTTTCTCCCCTCAAAGTAAGTGCCAGTACAAGGTGGTTTTACCACTGAGGCGAACCAAACTTTCCAGAAACAAGTTATTTTACACTAGTTCCATAAAATAAAATAAAAAGAGAAAGCAGTGAAACTTACTTTATGATGCTACTATAAGGACAGTACATAAAAACGATTATATTTTGACACAATTTCACATAGATACAAGCATTTAAATAATGCAATCTAATGGTTTATGGAAAATTAATACCACATACTAACTCAAGAATAGTCTGACATTTTAAAAAAGCATAGATGAGAAAAACCACATGGTGGTCCCAATAGAGGTAGCAAAAGCACTTACAAAATTAACATCTATTTAGGTTAAAAACTTCTAAACTAAGAACCTAACAACTAAAAGCCATACCAAACTTAATTTTCAATAAAGAAATTTTAGAAGCATTTCTTGTAAGTTTTAATATAGTACTGGTGGCCAAAGAAAAAATATTTGCAAAAGGTGGAATAAGGATTAGAAGAGAATAATTAAATAGTAGAATAATTAAATATTATCGTAAGCACTGTATAGAATTTTATATAATCAGTAATTTTCCACTAGAAAATATAAAAGAAAATAGTGTTACAAAATATTGACTGTAAAATGTAATTAAAAATTAAAGTTAAAAAGAAAATAAAAAAGAAAACAAAGGGCCACCTACAATGTAGCAATATCTATGAAGAATGGAAAATACCTTAATAAACGATTTCCACAATCTTTATGAAGAAAAGTATTAAAACTCAATTAAGGAATATAAAGGAAAAGCTAAACAAATGAAATTCATACTTGGTTTATAGATGGGATATCTGAAATTATAAATGTGTCAACCTCCATAAATTATTCAATTAAGTTAAACCAATAAGAATGACTATCTCGGCTGACTTTGGAGTGAAATTTTCTATTCATTCTAAAAATTATATAAAATAATAAATTTCCACAAGTAATTACATTTCCAGTAATAAGAATAATAAGGCTAGTCTAGCACAAGAACATATAGAACTATGGAACAGGATAGAGATCCTAGAAACAGACTTGGAAATCTGTCATATAACAAATGTGTCATCAAAAATCATTAGGGAAAATATGGATTATTAACTAGGTGGTGTTGGCAATATTGGCTGATATGTAGTAATAAAATAAAGCAAGATTTCTACCTCAAAAATCATGTCAAAATAAATTTCAAATTCATAAAATATCTAAATGTAAAAGGTAAAAATTCTAAAGCTAGACAGTAAAATAAGATACTAAAATTATTTTAGAATATATAAAATATTTTATAAACTCTAAGAAACATTTTTTAATTTTTTAATTAATTAATCTATTTTTTCAAATACATTTGTCTCCGCCTTCTCCCCACCACTTTCCCCTGCCCCCCTCCCCTCTCTCCCTCCCTCAATCCTTCCCCACTTTGGCTTTGTCCATGAGTCCTTGCTATATGTTCCTTGACTTGCCCCTTCCCTTCCTTTTCCCTCGCCCACCCTTCCCTCCTTCCCTCTTGTCTCTGTTGGTTTCTTTTCCTTTCAGTGTTGCTGGTCTTATTTTTCTTGCATATTTGTATCATTGGTTACGTTCTGCTTATAGGTGAGATCATATGGTACTTGCCTTTCTCCCCCTGGCTTATTTCACTTAGCATAATTCTCTCTAGTTCCATCCATGTTGTTGCGAAGTATAGTAGTTCTTTTTTTCTTTCTGCTGCGTAGTATTCCATTGTGTAAATGTACCATAATTTTTTGGTCCAATCATCTACTGATGGGCATGTAGGTTGCTTCTAACACTTGGCTATTGTAAATTGTGCTGCTATGAACATTGGGGTGCATAGGTTCTTTTGAATTTGTGTTTTGCGAATCTTAGGGTATAGTCCCAGCAGGGGAATCACTGAATCAAAAGACGGTTCCATTTTCAGCTTTTTGAGGAAATTCCACACTGCTTTCCACAATGGTTGCACCAGTCTGCATTCCCACCAACAGTGTAGTAGGGTTCCCTTTTCTCCACAGCATCGCCAGCACCTGTTGTTTGTTGATCTGTTTATGATGGCCATTCTGACCCATGTGAGGTGGTATCTTATTGCGGTTTTGATCTGCATTTCTCTTATGGCTAGTGATGCTGAGCATCCTTTCAAATGTCTCTGGACCCTCTGTATCTCTTCCTTGAAAAAGCATCTGTCCTTTGCCCATTTTTTGATTGGATCGTTTGTCTTCTTGGAGTGGAGTTAAGTGAGTTCTTTATATATCTTGTAGATCAAACCTCTATCTCATGTATCATTAGCAAATATATTTTCCCATAGGGTTGGCTCCTTTTTCATTTTGCTGATGTTTTCTTTAGCGTTGCAGAAGCTTCTTATTTTTATGAGGTCCCACTTGTTTATTCTTTCCTTTATGTCCCATGCTTTAGGAGACATATCGGTGAAAAAATTTCTGTGTGGGATATCTGAGAGTTTCCTGCCAATGTTCTCCTAAAGGACTTTTATGGTGTTGCAACTTATATTTAAGTCTTTATCCATCTTGCAAACTCTAAGAAATATTTTAAACAGTGTCAAAATACACTAATGAATCAATATAATGATGTGACACTTTCTTAGTTTCAGACTTCTGAATAACACACTGAGTCTCTTCTCTTAGATTGTCTACCACATCACACCTTCTGCCACGGTCTCTCCATGCTGGTCAACTGGAGTCTCAGTGGAACAGAGGGTGAGCTGGGGCTCTCCATATTCTTCTCTGCCTTCATGTGGTCCAAACGCTGCCCACAGCTACCACACCACCAGCTTGTTCTTGAGAAATACTAATGGAAATGAATGAAGTGAGAATTCTGGCTTTGATTCTTAGGGCATGGAGCATCTTATTATAAACATTAGCCTTTGTGTCTATTACATTTGCAAAAATTAGGCATTTGAATAGCAGAAGTGTTGGTCATAACGTGGGGAAAAAATAGTATGAATTTTGGGTGGAAGTAAAAACTGGTATAGCTCAGCTAAAGAGACATCTAAGATACTTAAATATGAATGGGATTTAGCAATTGTATCTTTAGGTTTATCCTAGAAAGATTCCTGTTCAAATCCATCATGACACATGTAGAAGAATATTTATCATAATGTTGCTTATGGTCACAAGGAGTTGGAAGCAACATAGGCGCTGCTCAGGGAAGGAATGATAATTAATGTTATGTGTATTGAGTAGCATACCCTGCAACAGTCAGAAATATGAACTCATTTTACTTTGAGTATGTGGCTACATCAGAAGCATTTGGAATGGTAAAGAAAAGGAAACAAAGCAGAAGGAGACTGATGGCACAGTAAAACTCATGTAATTTATAAAATACACAATCAAATATCCTGACAGTTTTCAAAGACTGAGTTACATGCATTTACATAAACACAGGAAAGAGGAATTGGAGAGCTTGGAGAGCAGCATGTTAAACACATTAGCATGGAGATGGGAAGGAGAAAAACAAAATATGATCAAACAAAAGAAGTACTTGCAGAAACACATGATAGAAATCTACCATGTGGTTAACTCAGTTCTGTGCCCCTGACGTCTAAAAATAAATAAATAAAATCAGGTCAGGAGGTGGGGCTCAAATACAGAGAAGCATGCATCTTTAAGATGGAGCCAAGTTACAAAATAGTCACAGGAATGTAAAGTAGCACAGAGGGAATATAGTCAATAATACTGTGATAACTATGTATGGTGCCAGGTGGGTACTGGAAATATCAGAGGGACCACTTTGTAAAGTACATGCTTATCTAACCACTATGCTGCACACCTGAAACCAATACAAAATAATATTATAAGTAAACTAATTGGAAAAAATAAGTTAAATTTCAGTTAAAAAATAAAAAAAGATGGAGCCAAGGCAGCACCAAACAGCAGCTCAGGGAAGGAGTCTGGACCCAGACTCTTGGGTTGAAGCTCAGCTTTACAAGAGAGAGTCATTTCCAGCTTCAGGCCTCAGTCGTCTCATCCATGAAAGACAGATGATACTAGTACCTTTGGCAAAGGACTGTTATGAAGACAAAATGAGTTCATATTTCTAAGAAGGGTACTGAAGTTAAGTAAGTATTTGATTTAAAAATACCTAGTAACTTTTATAGAGTTGCTTGATAGAACTCCTGGGAGTGTTTTTCAATTTTTTAAGGCAGATATGCAAAGAGCTTACTGAAAACTGACTACTTGCAGAGGATCAAAAAGCACCCATATTGAAACAACGATTTACTTGATACCCTTCTGAACCTTCAGGATAATGGAATTCAGTTTGAGAAGGGAATTGATGATATGTTTCAATGAATCATCATGCTAAACGCTTTTATTCTTTTTTTCATACAGACTCTAAAGAAAATATGTCAAAATGTTACCTAAATGAATCAGTAACTGAGGTGTTTATAATTTATAATACTTATTTCTGAAAGAGTAAGTCTGGTCTAACTACATCTTATTAAATTCTAGATTTACTAACCATGGTCCTCAATTACCAATTTTTGATTTTTTTATTTTAAGACCACTTGCTTCATGTCCTTCTTTATAAGCTTGCATAGCTGGTTATACATTTATTTTTCACTGGATAATTAACTGTCTTCTTACATTTCTAATAAACCTGAAAATCCTGCATTGTCTTCACTTGCCTGCTTCCCAGCTGATAGATGAAGCTCAGAAGGGATTTAACTATTTCCTTCCAAAATGATAACCAGGATAAAACAAATTCCTAGTTCTTGAAAGTATTTGGCAGATATGGAATGGCTGCATTTGTTTCATAGTGCAATAGCTAACACAATGCTGATGGCATTATAAACTTGTGTCATGGTTTGATAGATTCATGAAAACCCTCTGGACCACAAAACAATGTGTTTTTATCTTCCATCTTCATTAGTACTAATACCATGTAGGAAATGGATTTAAGTTATTGTTAGTCTTGTCTTTTTATGCTATAATTTTACATCATGTAACTTTTTAGCAGTGACAATAACCACTTACTAAGTTTTATCTATCAACCAGGCACAGAGTAAAAGATGTTAAGTCATTCTTATTGATTCATATAACAAGAATGCAAGGAAGGAGGTTATTATCCCACATGGAGATGAAACTGAATGTTAGAAAGGTTAAGTGACGCACCCAAGGCCACACAGCTTGAAAAGGTCTGTGACTCCAAATGAACAGAATAGTATCCATCAGGCTGCCTCCATCTGCATCCTGGTTCGGAACAGGAGAGAGCCGCCATGCTCGAGTCTACTCTAGGAGGGGCCAGCACCTTCTGAACTTCAGTCTCTGTGGACACATCTTTTGATTCCAAGGGCAGAAGACAGTAGGATATTCTATTTGGCATCACATTTTCTCTCATAGGCGGTTCTACTTATTGAAGACCTCAGTTCACTATGCCCAGTCTCCTAGTTAGAGCAATACTTTTGTCTTCTTTTTTTCCAAGTTAACCTTTTGTATTGCAGTCACTAATCTTGTCTGGGAAAGACTGCTGAATATTGTGATGGGACCATATGCTCTTGTGTGTGCTTATATGGCAAGTGCTTCTAGAAACAAGCCCATCCCCCACATCTTTGCTCATCTCCTTCATTTTACTAGACTCACTGACACTACTTAAGGCTTTTTCCTTTCCTTTTGGTACCATTGGTGTTTATTTAGACATCAAGAAGCAGAACAAAAGAGACTAGGCATTGAGCTTAATAAAGTGGGAAGCAGGAACCTGTTTGCTTCAACGGGAAGCTACAGTTTTCACACTCCAGGGGATCATAGCATTGCTCCACCGAAGGGATTAACACTCCTCCTTTATCCCTTGGGTACTGAATTACTGGGGAGCACAGAGGGATGGACCCTATCCAAAGCCCGCAGAAACTTGGGAAGCTGTTCATTTTGAAAAAGTACCTGGTCCATCCCAAACCCAAGCTCCTGGTTATAACCCCAGGGGAACAAAGAACCTCTCTCACCCTCCTGGTGAGGCACTCACCTGTTGGCTAGGAGCCCTAGCAGCCACCTGGCCCATGGCCAAGCAACTCCACATGCAGGCTCCAGGAGGGAGACTGAAATGGAGTGCAGCTCAAAACACACACTGAGCTACCGTATGCTGGACTGGATTGCACTTTAATATGGAGCATAAACTCTGGGCAGTGGCCTTCATCCTGGGCCTACTGAAGATAAAATTGGACTTTTTCCATGGTGCGATAAATGGAGGTGGGACATTGAGAAGTCAGGAGGGGAACCCTCTTAACTGTACATCATCAATAAACCATACTACAGAGTCACATCTTCCCATGCGGTCTCAAGAGATTCCTTTCCTTTAGACACCACAAGAGCACCACTTCCACCATAACACGTTCATACGTAAAGTTGAACTTGGCTCTAAGCTCAGCTTCTCCTAAGATCCTATTTGTCTCCCACTGATATCCTTATCCTGTGACCAGCCAAGCTTCATCAAAATCTTTTTGTTCAAAATCTTTTCAAAAAGATTTTCGGTATTTGTTCAAAATCTTTTCTGGGGCTGTGATGTGATATTATTTCTTCTGCCTTTGGTTTGATTTGATTTTGCTACTAACAGAGGATCTTTTTTTTTTTTTTTTTTTTTTTGATAAGCAGAGTTCTTTATTATAATGAAATATGTTTTATCAAATTTTATTCTATTTATTCTATTTCTAGAAATAGAAATGTATTCTATATAAATCAATTCTAGAATTTAGCTTATGATGCTTTATTAAATATGATGCTATATTTGTCTATACAAAGGAGATTTACCCAGCTAGGCTCTCCATTTAACAGAGGATCTTTTAATGAGAGAACCAAACAGGTAAACATGTTCTCTCTAGCTTTCAAAAAATTAGAGTTCATAATCTTGTTTACATATTCTACTCAAGAACTCTCACCTCCTGTACTCCCACCATTCTTTTCCTAAGAGAACGCTGGTGGTGCGGTAGCTGTGGGCCGCATTCCTGCTAAATGAAGGCAGGGAAGAGGTCAGGGAGCAAGTCTCACCTCTTTATTCCCCCAAGACTCCTGATGCCCACTCCTGGGGTGCAGTGGGGAATATGGCTTATCATGTGATCTGCTCACTCTAAGGGAAGAAACTCAATGTATTTTTCAAAGGTTTAAAGCTACGCAAGTGTTGTATCATTGTACCGATTCATAAACGTAAGTTGAAACTTTCATTTAAAATATTTCTTAAATTAAAAGGTATGAAATATTTGGGATCCCGTTACTTTGAAGCCTTGCTACCCCAAGTGTGAACTTGAGCCTTATAAGCAACCCCAGGGAGCATACGGGAAAGGCAGAGTCTCAGGCTACTCGCCTGACCTAAGGAATCAGATTCTCTATTTTTCTAACAAGATCTGTAGGTGATAAGTGTATATATTAAACTTTGAGTTCTGCTCTGTTCTTTTATTCCTTCTTAAGAAAGATTCCAATTTAAACATTAACTTAAAATGTAGGCAGAGAAGAACCTAAAGCGTGTTAGAGACCAAATGTGTTTGCATGTGAGTTCTCTCTGCCTCACCATTCCCAGCCCCACTCTCTCGGGCAGCATTTTATCCCTATGTTTAGCTGGCTCCCTTGCACTCTAAAGGGATTGCTAGTCGGATTCATTGACTTTGAAATGTAAATTGAAGAAAAGTATTGGGAGAAATGAATAAAGACCATAAAAGGAAAGAAAAGAGCAGAATAGCCTCTCAGGTGCAGGATTTGAGGAGCACTGGAGGTAGAGAGTAGAGAATGAAGGGCAGAGATCCCAAGTAATTAGACATCCTAACCTTGGCTGAACCTGGACCAGATAAGAGCAACAGAGGTTGGCTGCACTGCAGTGCGTGGTGGGTCATGGAAGCAGAACCGGGCCAAAGAGGGCAATGACAGTTCATCTGCAGAGAGAAAGGCAGACCTCAGCTCAGGGTAGCATTGCAAACGTGCATGAGCAACTTCTGAGTTCTTCCTGTGTAAGAGGAAGGACACTGAGAGGGACCAGAGTTCACATCAAAATCATAAGTTCTGACATAGATCGTTTACAGGATAAATTCTGAGGGCACAAGTAATCTTTGTGCGTCAGAATGCAGTCAAAGAAATTGTATTGTGAGTCTATAATTTTAACACTACTTTACCCTAGGCTAGGAATAATCTACCTACAATTACAAAGAAATAATTCTTAAAATAGTTTGGTAGTGGTCAGTGATGTTGATCAAAATTTAATAATTCTTACAGTAACTATAATATATATGTATATAAGTACATATACATGTGTATACACATATTATATGTAACATATAAAACCTACATACAATACAGGCATACAATATATGTGTATATAGATTAATAATATATGCATGTATATATGAGTGTATATGTGTGTGTGTTGTAGATGTGTGTATGTGTGTGTATATACATTTTAAAATATATTTTTAACATCATTTTTCCTCAACAGCCTCCAAAACTTGTAAAATTTCAGACCTTTGGCAGAGCCTATCCATCCTATGACTGAATCTTAGTGTGAACCCCCTTGGGCTCTAGAGTGAGGACTGTAACTACATTAGAATATTTCTAATCCAATAACGAGAACATGGTTTTCAAATAAATAGTGCTAAGTATTATTACCTTCCATTTACAGATTAACAAAAATACTAAGGTAATAAATGGTAACCTACACTAGAGGGACATATATGGAATGATCTCTGAGAAAGTTCCATTTAGCTGATTTTTAATTTCTTTTTTTTAAAAAGATTTTTGTTTACTTTATCTTTAGAGAGGGGGGAAGGGAAGGAGACAAACATCAATGTGTGGTTGCCACTCTCTCGTCCCCCACCAGGGACCCAGCCCACAACCCAGGCATGTGCCCCGACTGGGTATCAAACAGATGACCCGTTGGTTCACAGGCCAGTGCTCAGTCCACTAAGCCACACCAGCTGGGGCTGACTTTCATTTTTTTTTAAATTGGAGGTCTCAGGTTAAAATCCAAATGACTTTATGTATAATTAAATTTTGTATATCCTTGCACTTGAATTGAGAAGTTTTTCAGATAATGTAAATAGTTGTTTTATGACCCATTTTAAGCCAGTCCCTACTTATTATTGAAGGAAAGACATTTTTATCTTGCTGGCTTCGCGCTGTGTCTGAAGCCTCAAAGGTAGTCAGACTGGCATGTGGTTGCCCGGGGTGACTGCAGGTGTTTTCTTCTTAATGTCATGTGGGCTTAACGGTTTTTATTTTAAATCTTTACATGATAGTCTTAAGTTCTGATTGTTCATCCTGATCTTTCCTCTACACCAGAAAAGGGATTATCTTAAAATACATATAAGAATGCCTCCATCAGGTTCTTTTCCATTTTAAAATTCAAGTGGATTAATTTCCTTATAAGGTGGAAATTAATCCATCACCTCTCATAGCAATAGTTCCCACAGGATCTGACATTGAAAACACACACATACAGAGTTGTCATTCTGCGGTTAGTCGGTGATAACCTATTATCTGACTGCCACACTGTTGTGGGATTCTGATGTAACCTTAGTGGATTGCATAGTGTGCAGAAAGTTATTACCACCCCAAAGAGACAAAATGGACAGTTGAGATTCTGTAATTACCACCTGTGATTCTGACAGGAGGGCTTCGGATATTCCTCTCTGCTTTCTGTGAGGCATCTACAAAGAGGATCTTCATTGTTGCAGATTAATTCTTACATTTTAAAATTCAAATTCTTTGGTGTTTAACTTCTCAGAATTTATTCGTATCACCATGCTTATGAATACTGAAAACAAAAAGCTATAATTAAAAATATAAGTAAATGAAATACTTAAAAACACATAAATATTAAGTAGATTACAACTGTCAATATTATTCTGTGGCTAAGTTGCCAACATGAGTCTTTGTGAGGGTTTTTCATCTTCCCATTTAACCTGGGACACAGTTGATGAATGGAACTCTCCTCTACCATCCCTCCCAGATCTACATGGGCACATCTTCCCTTGACCTGAATGATCCCCAGGGTTCCCTTGCATACAAAGCAAACAGACTTTTGGAAATGAACATGAAATCCTCTCTGATTCAGCCTCTCCCTCTTTCTCAGCCTCTCTTTCCCCCACCTTCCAAGTATCTGTAAGTCAGGTTTTGTTCCAAGTTGCTATCTCAGCATCATATCACTGGGTCCATGGCCGGGCAGAGACAGATTTGAGAAAATATTTCTAATGATTAACACATCTCTTCTGTTTCTGTTACCTCTTAAACATCTAAAATGTCATTCTTTTAATATTGATCCCCAAGATATACTTCTGATCCTCAATGAATCACAGTTCCTAACAAATTACCCTGGACCATGTAGTAAACCAGATATAACTAACTGCCACGAACAGTCTCTTTTCACCAGATACCAACCTTGGAGCAGGATTCCATTCTTTTTTGCCTCAGTCCTCAAAATACAATTAATTCCACTTGGACCAATACATGTATTTATTGGAGATCGTCACACATTGGTCTTGCTCCTTTTTTTCAGTGGTTGAGTCCTCCCCACCCTCCCTGTGGGCTCTGTCCATTCATTGCACAGACATCAAACACCACATGTAAATCACCCCCCTTCTCCACTCTGGATGCACATACGCAGTCACCACCTTCAAAAGAGTAAATGCGCAAGACAAGGCACGGCTTAGGTTCTTGAAACATTTTCACTTTCTCTTCTGGAATACTCAAAAGCAAGAAGAAAAATAAAAAACAAAAATTTTATTTTCAGTTAAGCAAGAAAAAAACACTAAAAAATATGTGTAGCATACTAACAAAATAGCAAAATACATGTGTGTGGCCCATAGAGGAAAAAGTTAAGGGAAGCCAAGGAAATATTTCACAGTGAGTCTAGAAATGCCACATCCCAGCAAGTCCCACCAAATCTATACCTGCCGCAGGTAAGAGGAGAGGTCTGAAGGGAAAGCCCTGTGCACAGCAGTGTTGTAGGAATGGTAAATGCCATGGCTGCAGAAGGCACTCCTGAATCTGATCTGGTTCAGAGAAACAGAGGAGACAACTTTCTAATTAGTTCCAAAAGCAAGCCATATTTCCGGTAGGTGGCCAGGCTTCAGCATCTAAGAAGATGTCTATGTATGGACCCTCCATACATATGGGACAGTTTTGTAAATGACTAGTCCAAGAAAATGGTACACTCACTTAAAAATAAGTGATAAAAAGAGCTAGGCATCTAGTGCATACAAGTTCTTTAAGAGACAAATGCTCATAAGGAAGAATTTTCCACGAGGCAGGTAAAAATTGTCAACAAACATTTTCTCAGGAATGTAAAATAAAAGAACTTAATAAAAGAACAATCTATGACAACAGATTAATAAATAGAAATGAAAGACTTCAAGGAGGAAAACAGTGAGAGAGCAAGAATGGGTGAAATGTGACCTTGCAGCGCTTAATAAACAAGAAGAAAAAATTCCACCATTAAATATATTAAGTAATATTAGCAGAGAACGTGTGACTAAATATTGCAGAATGTACAGTATATTGGAGGAGCAGAAATGATAAAAATAAATAAAACAAAAAAATTGTAAATTATGTGTGCATATGACAAAGAAAAGCAAATGATGTACACATACATGCAATTATACTCCCAGAAAAACACATACACACCCAATAATAGAATAGAGCAAAACACATAAGATATAACAAGAAAATTTTTCCTGAGGTAAAAGAAAACTTTAATCTACAAATTAAAGCAGTATAACATGTAAGATACAGTTACCTAGAACATAAAAGATATCTACAAGATACTTTAAAAGAGAAAGAGAGCTGAGGATTGTGTAACCAGCAAACTCTGTTTCACAGCATGAAGGCTATAACAAATAGTTTTGAGCATTCAAGAACTCAGGAAATACTATTCCCAAGAACCCTTTAAAAAACTAATAAAGGATGAACTTCAGCCAAGTGATGATTAAAGAAGTTCTGTCAGAAAGACTTGGGATAAACATTAACCACATTTGATAGAAAGACTGTCACTAAAATAAGCCTGAATATTTGGATAGCAGAATATAATAAAAATATTTTCTGCCTTAATGCTATAAAAGTAGTAAAAATAATAAAATGTAGGAGAGAGGATTGGAAGTAGGGAAGAAAATATGTATGCTTATAGTCTCACCTCTAAAGCTTGGGTTCTAAACCTTACATTAAGTAAGAGCATTAGGAGTTCCAGGAAAATACTAAAAAGTATTACCCCATGACAGTGGTGGACTAGAGGACAGATGGCTGCAGAACAGGTCTACTAGGAGAACTAGAGAAGCTGGCAAAGGAAGTTAAAAAACAAACAGAACAAAAAAATTTTGTCTGAAGGCAACAAGGACTTGAATAGCCAAGATTCAAATAAAAGAAACACAGAAAAGTGGCTGTATGTTACTTTTTTTCTTACAGAATGTGCTGACTCAAAAGTGGTAGAGAAGAGGCAGATAATAGAAGAAAATGGCAGTTATGAAGATGAGAAGCTAAGCAGAGCTACAGATTTTGTGTATAAAAATTGAACTTGAAAGTTTAAGGCTTCTTCAGGAGAAAGTATGCATGTGAACAAACCAAGTATTCAGTCAAACCCCAAAGGATTACACATTAGGAACAGGAGAAAAGAAGACATAAACCGTTCCTAAAAACACTGAAGCCCTGATTGGATTAAGATGATCTGCCTCTTATCTAACTGCCTACCACTTGCAAAAATAAATCCTTTTTATAGGAAATTAACAACACCTAGAGTCTCAAATTTTCTCTATAAATCATCAAACATAACAGGAGGTATTCAAAGAGAAATAATTAAGCAGACCAAGAAATAAGACTACATGATCAAACACTCAGGGAAATCACAGACAATAGCACAGCCCTAACAGGGATCTACGTGGAGTTATGAGACAGGATCTTAAAAATAACTTTGATTAATACATTCAAGAATGTAGATGATAAAGTAGAGAAGTTCAGCAATATACTTGAAACTAAAAATGATTCAATGAAAATTATTAAACTCAAAAATGAAATGCCTGAAATTAAAAATGGTTTTTTCTGCCAATTTGCCATAGCTACAGAGTAAATTCTAGAACTGAAGTTTAGATAAGAAGACAAAATTATAGAGAAAGAAAAGGATGAAAGTTACAGAAAAGTATAAAACGTATGTGGTATAGTTTAAAGGTAGGGCACATATGTAACTGGATTTACAGAAAGAAAATAAGAAATAGTGCAGAAAAAATATTTTAAAACAAAATAGCTTATACAATAATTATTCAAGTAGGTAGGAAGCATCAGACCACAGACTTAAGAAATGCTATGCACCCCAAATAGAGTGAATACAATGAACCCATTCTAGGATGTACTATATAGTAAAATTGTTGAAAACAAAAGATAAAGAGAAAAACCGTTTAAACATGACTCCTTAAAAATAACTACAATAAGGCTATTTTAAAAAAATTACTTTTCAAAAAATGAAGTGGAAACCAGGAGATAATGAAATTTTTTGCCTGGTAAAGATCTTTTTTCACAAATGAACACAAAGAATTTTTCAAAGAAGAAAAATCATCACAAGCAAACTTGCACTAAAGAATATGATAATAAGATTTTTTTAGGCAAATGAAAAGTAGTCTCATATGTAAGTATAGAAACAGGAAAAATGAATGGAGAGAGCAGAAAGAGTAATGATATAGATAAACCTAAATGATTATTTAGTGTATAAAGTGATAATGTCTTCTATAGAAATACATACACATGTGTGTATATGTGTGTGTAGTGAGAAGAGTGAGCATAAAACGTGAAAGGGGGCAAATTAATTTTAAATATTCTAAATTTATTACAGTACTAGAAATGGTAAAATTGCTGAAAAATATTAGATTTCATAAGTGAAGGATGGTTTTTGAAATTTCTAAGGCATCCACTAAAGAAATGGGAAAAAAAGTCAATATCAAAAGGCTCATAAAGGAAGCAAAATGGAATACTAAAAGCAATCTAGTTAATTCAAAGAGAATTTTAAAAGATGAGAAAGAGAAACATAGAAAAGAACAAAAATGCAACAACATATAAAAAATAAATATTACGATGGTAGATGTCAGCTCAAATATATCAGTAACTTGACTAAAAGTAAAAGATCAAATTTTAGATGAAAAAAAGAAACAAAATTAGTTATATCTCTTACAAGAAAAGCATTTTAAATTTAAGTATAAAAACTTTTAAAGTCTGAGGGTATTAAAAGATATACCATGAAAATTCTAATCAAAACAAAACTTTTATAACTCTGGTAATATCAGATAGACAAGAAGAATTTCAAGAGATAAAAAGTAAAATTTAGGGACAGACTCCTAAAGAGCAGATGACAGCTAGTTGTGGGGTGGGATTTTAGGGGGTGGAGGGATTGAGCAAAAAGGAAAAAGGACTCATGGACGTGGACAACAGTGTGGGGATTGCTGGGGGATGAGGGTATAAGGCAACTAAAAGGTAATGTAAAAAAACAAAATTCGAAACAAAGAAAATAAACAATAACAGTGTCAATTGAGTAGGAAAATATAACGATACTAAATTTGTATACTTCAAATAACAAAACTTCAAAATATATGAAGCTAAAAGAACTATAAACGTGGAAATATTTAAACCATGAAAAATTTTAACACTACCTCAGAAAACAGAGAAACAACTAGTAAATAAAAGGAAGATTTTTTAAAAATACGCTTAATGCAACTGTAATCCATTTATAAAACATTTAGACCAACAACTACAGAGTACATAATTTTTCAAGTGTACAAGATATAGTTATCAAAATTAACTGTATGCTAGCTTATAAAATAAAGACAACTAATGTCAAAGAATTGAAACCGTGTGTGGACTTTTCTCTGGCTATAGTGGAATTAAGCTAGAAATAATTTTTTTAAAGATAAGAATCCACCTTCCCTCCATCTAGAAATAAGCAACACCCTTCTATATAAGTCAGGGTTTAAATCCACATAGGCATAATAATGGAATAAAGAAAATAGTCAATGAAATGATAATGAAAATAAAACATCAAAATTCGTGAGATGCAAACAAATCCTTTTTATAGGAAAAATAATAGCCATAAGTGCATAGATCAGAAAGCATGAAAACCAGATATCTAAGCATATAAAGATATTGGTTAAAAAACAATTAATGCAATGTAAGGAAAATAGAAGGAAAGAAATAATCATAGAAATTAATAAAATAGAAAAATACAAGCTGCATATATCCAAAAGCTAAATGTTATTTCTTTGAAAAGACTAATAAAATTGATGTAGTCCCGTCAAGACTAATTCTTCCCACTCACCAAGGAAAAGAAAGAGAATGAGTAGAGATAACTGGAATGATAAAGGGAGCATTGCTACGGATATTAAAAACATTAAAACATTTAAAATTGCATACCATATAATAATTCTGTAAACATAAAATGCTAAAACAGAAAAAAAATTAGCCTATGGTAAAAAAAGAAAATCAAAATGCTGATTGGCTCTAGGGTATTGTAAGGGTGCTCTACTGAGAGGACGCATGAAGACATCACCTGGGGGAGGGTAATGTTCTATAACTTGGCCTAAGTGTGGTTTGTAAAGTCAAAACTATCCAGATGTCACACCTAAGGTATGTGTAGTTTAAAATAAATTTATCTCTGAAGAAAAATATTTTCAGAAATTGTACTGAGATTTACAACTTGAAAATGCATTTTAAAATATAATGAATTTAAAGGATGGAAAAACAGATTGGTGACAAAATAAAAAATAAAGTATAGCAAATATAAATTACAGAATCTAGGTAGTATGTATATGGATGTAACTAAAATTCTTTCAACTTTTGTGTTTGAAATCTTCATAATAAATATAGAAAAATAAAAAAAATAGTGAACAACTATATTCCAATAATTAGAAATTTTAGATAAAAAAAGAATCAATGCTTATTGAAACACAACTTACCACAAAAAACACAAGAAGAAATAGAAAATTTGTGTAAACTTCCATTCAGAAAAAAAAATGAATTTATATTTAAAGATCTGCCTGCAAAGAAAATTCCAACTTCATCAAGAGCAACACCCTTCTATATAATCCAGGGTTCAAATCCACAACTTGATCAAGAGTCCAGAAAGAGACTCATGCTTACATGCGTATTTGATTTCTTTTAAAAGGGGAACTGCAGAGCAGTTGATAAAGGGGGAAAATTAATAAATAGTTCGATATAAGTTGGATGTATATAGCACAAGAGAGTACGTTAACCTCTACTTCATTCCAAACAAAAACCTCAGTTCCAGGGTGATTACAGATCTAAATGTGAATGGTAAAACATAAAGTTTCTAAAATAAAACATGGGACATGTTTCATAACCACACAGATTTCTTGCATAGTACATTAAAACATTTCCCATAACTGAAAAAAGTAACAGTTGTGAGTAAATTAAAATGAGGAACTTCTGTTTATCAAAAGGTACCATTCAGAAAATCCAGCTCCATGCCACAAAGAGGGTTGTGGCTGATGGCCGACTCTCAGCACAAGACTCAAGAAGAGAGTTATTCAATCCTTGGGTGTTTGGGGATTGATTAATTGGTGCTGGTTGAAAACCAGGTCTATGATTATGTACATACAGTTTGGGACTGTAAAGACTGAAGAACGCTCAGTCTTTTCCTCTCTTGAACAGCATTAGTCATCAGGGAAATACCAATTTAAAACCATTCCCAGCAAAATGAATAAAATTAGAGACTAGCATAACGAGTATTGGCAAGGCTATGGAATAACTAGAACTCTCATACACAGCTAATGAACTGTAAGTTGGTACAGTGACTTGGGAAAACTTTCTGACAGCTAAAACTGCCCTAACCATTCAACTTTTAGGCATATGCTGTGATTGCCCCAGCATAATGCCTGGAGTGAGCTTTCAGGCCAAGGTGGAGTCTCCCCAAGGTGAGGACCTAAATCCTGAAGCAATACTAGAAAAGATAATGAAGTTAAGGACATAAAATATGGAAAGCTTTTTTGGAGCAAAAACCTATAAGAACATCTAAAATACAAACACCAAAATGAGAAAATTTATATAAAACATATAACACATTCATAGAGCTAACTCCCTTAACCCCAGTACATAAAGAACCCTTAGCAATCAAAAAGAAAAATGGACAGCAGCCATGGATAGACAATTCAGAGAAAAGGAAATAATGATGTCCCTTAATAAATAAAAAGAGGCTCAACTTCACTCATATGAAGCAAAAAAGGCACATTAAAACTATGTGTAAGATGACATTTTTCACCTATAAGATAACAAAATATCACATGTGAAAACAATAAAATTGTAGAAGTGTGAGAAACCAGTGTCCCCATATACTTGAGTGGGAGTTTTATGATATAAGTTCTGCAGAGGGCAAACTGACATTATCTATCAAATTACCAAACTGCCTTCAGTCTTACAAATTCTCTCCTCTGCATTCTAGAGTTATATCAACACATGAAAATAATGTCAGAACAAGGTTATTTGCTGAAGCATCATTTGTAAAAACAAAGATTAGCAACAACTCAATGTCCATCTATAGGTAAATAGATGACTGACAATATAATCATAAGTTACACAACTTAACAAAAATTACTTTCTTTCTTATTTTTAAATTCTGTAATGGACATAATAACTGCATTATCGATGCATTGGAAAGCTCCTGTGTAGTTGTCAGATATGCTAAGTTACTACATTACACTCTAAGCTGTTCAACAGGTGTGCTCCATGGCTGCACCTTGATGATGGAGTTTATTTGTGTAATTCATGAAGCAAGGATATCATGCTGTTTAGTGCAGCCTTTGCAGCTGAGATATTCCCTCCTTGTCCCAATAGAAACCAGCAAAGTTCTCCTCTTTGGGGGATTATGCAAGCGGCTAAATGTTGTCTCTCAGGGAGAAGCCAACTTGGCAAGCTCTAGTAGCTTGGTGTGAGAGAGGAAAAAGCTGAGCCTGCTGGAATGGTGTCAGTTCCTACCCATCCTCTGAAATGGCGCAAAATTTTGGTGTCTCAGGATATTTTGATTTCACTACTCATACTATTTGAATATTTGAACAACTCAAGAGGCATTCTTATGGGTGATTGGGATCAGGGAGTTTTATTAGGTTTTATTATTAGATATGCATTTATCTATTTGATGATTATTATATTTTTATTAGATACTGCTATTTGTTAATAGTCAACCATTATGCTCAGTGCTTTATATATGCTATTTCACTTATTATTTTGTCAACCCTATGAGTTAGGTACTATCACTATCCTCATTTTCTATAGATGGGAAAAGTGAAATATCTTGCCAAATGTCATACAGCAAGTAAGCGGGAAAACTGGAAATCAAATCCAGGTGGTCAGACCCAGACTCCACCATGTACACCACACACAGGCTGTACTCAAACAGCCTATGTCGATGAGTTATACATTCTTGGGCAATAGGCTCACAGATCTATGAAGATGCATGACATTTTGCCAAATTCAAAGTCGTGGCGCTCCAGGCCTCTGAGAGGAAAGGCAGGCAGCAGCACTGAACTGAGTTTTCTGCAGGAAATGTACACATGGTAGCAGCGCAGCGATGAAAAGCATAGCTCCGCCAGAATGCTCACTTCCGGATACGAATCAAAGACTATGGTGGATAGGGAGGTGCGTCAAGTTTTGACAGTGGAATTGAACCTTGGACCGAGTGTTGACACGGTTTTGTAACTGACTCCTAGGACCCCAGGCCTGGTGATGGGTGCTTGCCATGGGGCCCGCCATCATGGAAAGACTGCCGCCATCTCTGTTCTTTGGCTGCGACTCAGCAGAGGCCTTCTGCCACCATCGGTGCCCAGACCAGCTTTCACACACAGAAATAGAACAGACATTTGTTCACCTATAATAGCTGTCTGAGGAGTTAATCCTCACAAAACTAGGTCAGCATCTTTTCTCCTTATCTTGGGATTAACTCCACAGCAACCCAACCGGGAAAAGCCAAAATACTTTATAAAACCAAATGCATAATTCCTTTCACAGAGACTTCTTTGTTCATGAATACACTAGTCTGAGTATGTGCTTGGAAGGAAATTTTTTTCATTTTGGTTTATTCTTTCCAATAAAAGAACTCCTTCTGTGGCCTCCAGATAGGTCACTCTTCTTCGTCTTCACTTCTCAATTTAAAAATTCAGGGATAAAAACAAGCAGGCAACTGAGTGAGATTGTGGCCTCCTGGGGTCTGCTGACTGGAGACAGCAAAAGAGCGGGCCTCATCATGCCACCAGCAAAAGCAAGTGACACACTGCTGCTTCCGAAACCACACTTTGGCAGCTCCTGACATCAGAGACTCCATGGATAGAGGTCCTAGCATCTTAACACCAACACATTCAGCAATTTTGACAGAAAGCATGTCTTTCTCTTATTGAAATCTTTTGTAGACTTCTTTCTTCTTCTTAGTTCTCTCTGTTCCATTCCTTCCCTTTCTACCAACAAAAAGCTATCATCTCTGATGGACGGCACTCTGTTTGCTGGAAGGATGAGCAGAGAGGTGGTGGATGGGTACAGCAGGCAAAGGAAAGAAACATTAAGAAGTATGGGCGAATATTCCACCCACATGCACAGTAAAGAAGGGGCAGGAAACAGATGTGGGAGCAATGGAGGGATATTTTCTACAAATGTGGAAAAAAATCTGAGGTAAATTCTTCAGTCTTTCTGGTCACTTTTAGATATTTAACTGTATTAGGTAGTTCAGTTCCATCTAGAAAGATCACAACCTCAAGTTTTATCAATATAAGGTTTCTCCCTTCCCCAGCTCAGATCTGGGATAAAGAAGGGAAAGTTTGTCAATATCTTCATTATTTTTCATATTAATTTGCCATCCCTCCTTTTGTCATCTCTCTCCTGCCTCTGGCTCCTTCAGGATTGAAGTGGAAGGAGAAAGAAGAGGTGAGAAAAGGATTTACTCTCGCAAAGCAGTGGTACTTTCAAGTTTAACAGGTATCTCCAGGCATGTTTGCAGTCTTAATTGTATGGCCCTGATATAAGTTCTTCAGAGATCTCCTCTGTGTGGGCCTGTGAATGAACCATTGCTGACATAAACTCTACACTCTGCCTGATGACTTACCCACGTTCTCTGAGGCTCCATCTCTGATGGTACACCCCACCATTTTGCTGCTCACATCATCTTGCCTGTGCAGGACGCCGTTGGGTGATTCAAGCCTTCCTACATTCACAGGGGACATTTGACCCACAAAAGCATTCAAGCACCCTTGTCCTTTTATGATTTTCTCCACCTGCTCTGTCATCAGAGTAATTCCAGAAGCTTCTCACTAGCAGACTTCTTTAGGCAAAAGTCATGCCCTACTTCCCTTGTCTATCAAACTCCTGAACTGGCAGGTGCTCTTCCACCTCTCTTTCTGGCTCTGGGCAACAGCTCAGCTAATTTTAGTACTCAGACCTCATTGTTGGGAGTCAGAGGTTGCCCTCTGGAGCACTCTCACTGAGATTGTTTCCTTTTATCATTGGACTGGGTCCCAGGGCAAAGAGCCATTCATCAACTCCTCTCAAGGAAATCTCTCCTCATCACCTTTCAGTTAATTTCCTTGACTCCTTTTCTATACTCAAGATGGGTGATGGCTAAGGACTCCAGATCATGTGTGATCATATGCAGGTGCACCGTGGTCATCATTAGCGTGTTCTGTATAGCGGGTCTGGTCCTCCTCTTTACAATGAGTCGTCACTTAATACTGTGCCCCCAATTATTCTGAAGAGAAAAAGTTCTACATAACATCCAGTTATGTATGTATTATATATCCAACTAGATACGAAGTCAGAATGACCAGGGACCCTGTCACATAGCCCTTTACATTGTCCCTGGTTTCTTGCTCATTTCTTGTACATATGACATGTATCTTTATGTACCTTGTTTTATATACTCAACTACCATGTTATGAGCATGACTTATGTGAAGTAGGTAAGAAGGAGTTCCAATTTGTTGTCTATAATAACTTAGATATCTTATGTTAAGTCATGATTGGTTTATGCAATAAGGCCCTGATTTTAACCATTTTTTTTTCAGAATAATTTACAAACACTTAGTTCTAGTTGAATTAGAGAAAAGGGCTTCCTTCTATGAGATTTTTAATAAATGTTCACAGAAATACAAACCTCTTCTCTTAATCACTTTTGCAAACTTACTTTCTTTACCAACTTGTATTCCATTCTTTTCCTTCATGGGTCAATCTATTTCCATAGACTCAATAATTAGTAGACTGTAACCTTAACCATTGTGATTGTCATCATTACACCCACAACAGCTACTGAGTTGCCCTTTTCAAAGATGACTCATTGTGGCATGAATCTCCATCAAACAGCACAGCACTCTAAACAAATACGAATTTAGTTATTGATTGTTGTCTGGGATGAGAGCAATGATGGTGATGGAGATTGATGTTGATAATGAAATCACACTGAACGTAGCCATTTCCAACTTCTGTGAAACCAATTTTCTGAGCCTGTTTTTTCAAATCTTTTCCCTAAGCTATTTTTCATACATGGAATACATACATTATACTCTTTCATTCACTAACCTCTACCCTTTAAATTCGTTGTCAAGTCAGCTCTCAGAGGTAGGCAGTAGCCCAGAAATTTAATTCTTCTGCTTCTTTTCAAATGTCCAAAACTAATAAGCTATAACACAGAAAGATTACATCAACTCCAAAAAGTAAGAATGAGGATTACTCACATCACAAAAACTTCGGGGACCAGACTGAAAAAGCAATAGAGGGGTTGCAGACAAAAGCCCTTTTTAAGAGAGTGCATTCTGCCTCAGACATCAGCAGAAGGAAACATTGTCACTTATACCAATACATCCTACAAAAGCTAAGGTAAAGGTGACCCAAGGGCTAATACAAAGACACAATTTGAACCCTCTTGTCTCTGAGAACTGGTAGCACGAAAATCCTAACATTGTATTCAACACACGCATTGGGCTTCCCTAATATGCTGCCCACACCAGTAGATATCACCTACTTATACATGGGAAGGCCCTGAAAATTATATCTGGTAAAAAGAATCACACTGAGTAGGAAAAAGAAACTTTTTGCAAGGATAGAAATCGGGGTTTCTCGGACCATAATCTCCAAATTCTGTTTACATCTAGCTCTAGTTTCTTTGAATTTCTCCTAGAAATGGGAAATAAAGCACCCAATTTTTGTCAGAATTTGGCTGAAGATTAATACTGAGCCATTATATTTTTTTCTTTGTAAATATAAGTTAAAAAAAACCCATAATGCCCAACTAAAGAGTCTTTAGTTCAAAGAGAGAAATTGACTTTGCGCATTCATATTAACTACCTCCTTCTGAAATTTTGCTTTGTGTTTCCAACCAAATTTAAAAGGACCTGATATTTATGACATTAGAATAAGCAGATGTGAAGAGGAGAAAATGTGGACCACAAATGATTCATTATAGCTGAATTTAGCATGCCATTGGGAACAGTAATATGTTTGTAGTGGGCATTATTGATTGCCATGTCCACCTCCTTTCTAACTGATTCCCACCCAACCCCAGCTCCACAGATGGGCCCCAGTTGGTCTAGCCAGTCCTGGGTACTCTATCTATAAGGAACAAGGGAACTGGGCAAAGCACCAATAGCTCTGTTCTCACACACACACACACACACACACACACACACACACACACACACCCCTTCTTTTAGAAAAAGAGATTAAAAACCTCAGTGTTCTAATAGAATTTTGTGTGTCCTGGGCTGAGTAACTCCAGTGAGTTTATACCTGAAGTCTTTCTACCTAGAATCACCACAGCAACCTTCAAGTTAGTGCATCTTGTAATAAACCTGTAATTCCTCCAAAAACAGATGAGAAAAATACAATCACAGAACAGTAAGTAACATTTTTGTTTCCTGTATTAAGCCAGTTTTATCCATTCATTTACTTATTTTTGAGTTTTCAAATATTTTTTATTGTACCAGTGGAGACCCATATTTGGCTTCAAATCCAAGGGGCATTTTTCAAAGATACAACTGAAAAGAAGAGAGGAGACCCAGACGAAGGAAGACTACCAATAGGCTTTTTAAAACACTATTTAAAAATTTTGGACAGATATGCATATCTACATGGAAAAAAATGCTAGAATGATGGAAAGAGTGAAATTCAGACAACTGTTTGACTGGTTCTTTTTAGTGTTTATTTTACCTTTACTTGTCTTTTTTTATGTTTTGAATACTTCAAGGAAAAACCTTACGCATAGATTCCATGGTATTAAGGCCTTTACCTATAAATTGTTCACATGCAGCTTAAAGTTATATGCGATTTCCTGTTGCAACACTGACCCTTAGGATAACATCTCATGGTCCTGGTCTCACATTTTCAAGACCCATAGCAACCCCCCTCCCCACTTTCAGACACACCAATGTAATCTCAGGTTAGTCTCCTGAACTGCAGAACAAAATCCCATGTGCAGAAGCTCTCCCTGAGCTACGCTTGCCTAGTTTTGGACCTGGTTCTGGGATTGCCCAGATGCACAGGTGGTGGTAATTGCAGGAAGGAGGTTATGTTTGTTATGAGAATTTTTTGTTTTCATTCAGTCTGCAGGGAGGGCATCTGCTGTTTGGCGCTCATGGTGCCTCCAGGGGCCCTGTGGGGCTAAGCAAGAATCAGTGAGGCAATAAAGTGCCTCCCACAGGAAAGAAATGAAAAAAAAACCCCACCCTTTTTGTGTTTCCATGTGATGACTGCTTCTTCCTGCCTTGGACTTTCTCCAGGACGACATGACTGTTCTCCCTGCTGTCACTCTGCATCTCCATCCCAGGGACAGGGGTCCATATTTGGATAGAAAGAAGGTTGCCTCACTCCTCTTAAAGCTGAGGGCCTGGTCATCTTGAAAGCACGTGAGTAGAGTGTGAAATTCCTTACGAGGGGTGATTCCAGTAATCATGGAGGCTCCTCTACCTGGGGTTCCATATTTACAAATGTCTGTTCTTGGTCCTGTAGCTCTGAGGTTGCGCGGAGTCGTCTCAAAGCCACAGGGTTTCTGCAGAGAATTCCTTCCTCTGCCCTCACTTTGGCTGTGACAAGCTGCAGCCCCTCATTGCACCATGGCCTAGGGCAGCCTCCCAAAAGCAGTGCTGCTCACCCACTGTGCTGGCATGCTGTGCGCCTGCCAGTTTTGCTATGGGTGACAGGGGGGACCGTGAGTACATTAGGGACCACTGTCTGATGTTCCTGTTGACAAGAGATTTATAAGTGTCCAAAAACTGTGAGAGTTTTCTCCTAGCTTCATAGGCCTGGGGTGTCCCTCTCTGATTGGCCCAAATAGCCACCAGGGACAAAGAAAAAAAGATCCTAAATAACAAAAAAAGGGAAGGAGTTGCTGCTGCAGGAAATAATTGTATGTTGTCAAGAAATTAGAAAGGAGGAAAGGGATGATATTCGCTGAGGACAGCCTACAGGTTGCTTTAGCCCAGCACATGAGACAGATGGGGCTTGGGATCAGGGCCTTCAGCCAAGGCATTCAGGTGTCCGCGTCTACTCTGCCTTGGGTTCTAAAACCAGACTTGAATCCTGCAGTCTGGAATACCACTTTGTCTAGCCAATTCTTCACTGGTAGCCATGCCAGGAAATCTGTGCCTTTCAAAAGCTTCAAGGAGCATAGAGTATGGTGATGGAGATACGGATATCCACTTTCTCCTGGCTTCTTTCAGGAAGCGTTCTAAAGGCAAGCTAGAGACTATTCCTGTCGATGGAGCTGCCCTTCTTCTATGGATCCATGGACCACAATAGGCTCTGCCTCGGATCTTTTGTTTAATGGTTTTTGACAGCAAATGTGGATTCTGGATTCTGGTATGCTGATTTCCCGGGCCATTCATTCTCCGACATTACACCAGGATATGGGTTCTGTTGAAGCAATTTTGCAGAGGTTCTTTTTGACTTGGCTTCAGAAAAAATTCTCCTTGTTTGAGGTACTCCAGGAAATGGGCCTGCAAGGGCCAGAGGTCACAGGAGGCTGAGGCCACGGGCACTGGACAGAGGAGACTGGCTGCCAACAGGTGCCTCTTTGAGGGACACTAAAAGGTCACTGGAAGATTCCAGGGACACCATGCAGAAGCTGGGGGCTGCTTAGCTTCCTTCCCCCTGGGCTGTGCTAGTGTGTGGCCTGTGACTGCGGGGACCACTGTCAGAACCAACCGAGCCAGGCTCAGTATGGAACCCATAGAGCAAAACTTCAGAAACTTGTCCATAGTCTCTTGCCCACCAGGCTCACGCTGGGCAGGGTCAGGCAACAAGGAGTGGACTAAATGCCTGGTGGTCATTGCCAAAAAAACTAAACTTGGTCAAGCCTCTAAATCCAATGATATGTGAAAAATAGAGGGCAAATGAACATATTTAAAAACAACACAAATGACCTTTATTTTTCAACAAGGAAACTGAGGGAGGTGGGGAAAGAACTGGTGTAGACTTACAAAATCTATCAACCAAATGCATTATGCATCTTCAGATCTTAATTAGAACAAAGGTACTACAAGGCTTTTATATGACAATCAAGAAAATTCTGCCCTGACTGGTGTAGCTCAGTGTATTGTGTGCCCGCCTGTGAACCAAAGGGTCCTGGGTTTGATGCCCAGTTAGGACATATGCCTGGGTTGCAAGCCAGGTCTCCAGTAAGGAGCGTGCCGGAGGCAACCACACATTGATGTTTCCCTCTCTCTCTCCCTTCCCCTCTGTCTAAAAACTGGTAAAATCTTTAAGAAAAGAAAATTCGAATACTGACTTGACATTAAAAAATAGTCTTAAAATTACTGTTATTTTTTAGGTATGAAAAAGGTATTATGTTTTTTAAAATCTTATTTTTTAGCAATACATACAGAAGTATTTACAGGTGAAATTATATGATTTTTGCATTTGCTTTAAATTAGTATTTGTTTAAGGTATAACAATGGTATTTTGATAAGGTTAAAAATCCATTTTTTCCTTAGACTTACAAGCTTCAGTGTTTATAAAGTAAATTATATGATTCTAGAATTTTCTTTAAATAATAAGCTTGGTGGCTGTAAGGAAAAGTGTTGAAGGAAGGAACATGGATAAAAGAATAGCCATATATTGTTAAATTTGGATATTGGATTGATTAGACTATATATAACTCATTAGACATATATAAACAAATCTTAACATAAAGAGAATATAGAAATACTGAATAGTGTAAAAAAGGATGAGGAAAAGATCTCTAAGAAGTATTTACCTTCTTTTTTAAGAATGTAAATTAACAGTTCTTCTTTGAATCAAAATATTTGAAATTGAGAGCCTGTCCTAAATTTATATTTTCCCTTTTTTAAGTTAAATAAATATAATTTTTATCCTTTTAAACCAATTTTATTCACATATACTTTCCTTTTGCTAGATGTCAATAAAGGATTTAAAAATAATTACACTCCATCACAGATTTTTAACTCTCTGAAGAGACACTCATATTTTGAACTAGAAACACAAATTATTCTTTGTCCATTTCCTGGTGCAATATTTGACATATTTTAGGTAATAATTATTTGAAAAATGAATGACTGAATACAAATAATTAATGGATGCTTATATCTACTTAGAGAGAAAGAGGAAAACACTTAAAGAAGAAAATCAAATTTGATTTATATAAAAGAAAAATGAGTAAACATTATATAAGAATCACAAATTACCATAAAATATTTTTAGTTTCAAGTTCTAAATATATACATATATATTTACCAATATATTTAATGACAGATTAGATGACAGAGAAAACTTAGTGAATAAAAATCAGATGAAATAATAATGAGACCTATTTATTTTACTATTCTGCATAATAGTAACTAGAAATGCTTCTGTGTCTAAATGAGAACATAAAGAGAGAAAATAAGGTAATATTGAGGGTGACTTTAATGGTAAAGTCTTTTTGAAATTTCAATTTTGTAGAACTAGTGCCTTCTAAGGCTAAGCAAAATTGCTCTTTCGCTGAACCAGAGATTAGAGCTGATCCTCTGTCAGGGGTGGTTTAGTTCTGCCCAGTGAATGGAATGCACTGTCCCCGAGGCAATATAATTCAGTCTGTTCAATTTGAACAGAAGTTAGCCAAGAGCCTATTCCCCAAAGCTCAGTTTAGAACACTGTACCATATATCCTAATTTATAAAGCTTCTGTCAAGCACTTCTTAAAATGTGAGTTGCCCAGAAAGTAGTCTCGGAGCCAGAGCTGTCTTGGGAAATGGTCAGGTTTGCCTTTGGCTCCTCCACTTCCAACCCCATAGGTACCCCACTGTCATCCCCACCCAGTCGCTCTTTGCACCCCCCAGGCCCCAACCGCCAGGCTATGTACCCTCCATCCCCATCCCCATCCAAAGTTACCTTGCTTCAGTCCCACCTAGTACACATCTTTCATAGTCATCTTTAAAATGCCGCTTTTCTACAAAGTCTGCTGATTTCTAGAAGAGTATGTTTTCATTTTCTTTATTCCTCTTTTCTTTTCTATATCTTTTCTTTATTCTTTTTCACCTTGAATCTTCCCCCTGGCTATCTAACTCACACTGATGTTCACATGATCCCAAGTCGCACAAATTCAACATTGAAATGAAGTAATATCTGAAGTGCTTTCAGTGAAGCATCAGAACTTTGATCATGATTATCAGGTCCCTAAAGGAAAGTTCCATAATCATACCAGCCCATTACCTTTATTAAGAAGTGCTGGGCATCATTACCTTTGAACAAGTTCCGAAACAGAGGCTCTGACTCCTAATGTCAGTAAATGTCAAATGTTCCCTTTCCCCTAATTTTACCTTTATAAGGATGATTTCACTAGGAAACACACTTTGGGCTTTTCAGTGCAAATTCTTATACGTGTTTATTTTCCACAGGTAGTGGTGTTTCCTTATGATACCAAAAAAAAAAAAAAGTATACAGTACAAAAATAGAGAGAAAAGATAAGACATATATGGGGAATAAAACCATAAAAATCTCTGTTAACCAATGAACTAGTAAAAAAATGATCTCAGTACAAATTTTACTGTGGCCTTCTGATGTGTTAAAAGGAGGAAGGAAGAAAAGAAAAGGGAAGAAGTCAGCTTGGGAAAGAGGGCGGGAGGGGGCAGACAGGAAGAACATAATGACAAAGAAAAAAGGTTATTTTGTCAGGCAAACACGTTTACAGGCAGACCTCAGAGAAAATGCAGATTAGGTTTTAGATCACCACAATAAAATTAGTATCAAAATGAAGGGAGCCACACATTTTTTGGTTTTCTGGTGCACATAAAAGTTGTGTTTATATTATACCATAGTCTATTAAGGGTACAGTAACAGTATGTCTAAAAACCAATGTATATATCTTAGTTTAAAATACTTTATCATTAAAAACAAAGTGCTAACCACCATCAGCTGAGCCTTGAAGCAAGTTGTAATCTTTTCACAGGTGGAGAAAAGAAGCCTGAAAAGAGTTAAATTCTTCCGTTGGATTAGGATTCGGCTGAAGGGAATGTTGTAGCTGGTTTGATCTTCTATCCAGACTACTAACAGTTTCTCAGTATTAGGAATAAGGATGTTCTACTTTCTTATCACTCATGTGTTCACTGGAGTAGCACTTTTAATTTCCTTCAGAAACTTTTTCTTTGCATTCACAATCTGATGAACTGTTTGGCTCAAGAGCTTTTAGCTTGTCTTGGCTTTCGACATGTCTTCCTCACTAAGCTCAATTGTTTCTAGCTTTTGATTTAAAGGGAGAGACTTGGGCCTCTTCTTTTACTTGAACACTTATAGGCCGTTGTAGGGTTTTTAACTGGCCTAATTTCAATCTTCTGTATCAGGAAACAGGGAGGGCTGAGGAGAAGGGGAGAAATGGGGAAACAGCCCGTCAGTGGAGCAGTCAGAACACAGGCATTTATTAAGTTCACCATCTTATATATAAGCACAGTTTGTAGTGACCCCAAACACTTACAATAGTAGCAACCACTGATCCCAGATGACTGTACAAATACAATAATAATGCAAAATTTTGAAATATTGTGAGATTTACTAAAATGTGACGGAGACACAAAGTGAGCAAATGACTGTGGAAAATGGCATCCATAGATTGCATGATATAGGTTTGCCACAAAACTTCAATTTGTAAAAGACATATCATCTGCAAAATGCACTAAAACAAAGCACGATAAAACAAGTTATCCTGCATTAGTTATTACTTTAACAAACACAAAGGGATTTTGTGTGCTTTGAAAATATTACCTCATAGAATATGCTCCTAAGAACTGTAATAGGTAGGAACCATTAGTGTCCTCATTTTACAGATGAGTAAACTGAGCCACGCAGAGAATAAGAGCTCGTGCACTTTGTTCAAGGCCACACAGCTATCTTTTGGTAAAGTCAGCACTTAAACATAGGCAGTTCATTTAAAACTTCTGTATAATATAAACAAAAATATTAAGTAAATACATTGCTGAAGATTATTATCGAGAAAAAAAAACTAAAAGCAACAAAGACAGTATCTTCCTAATATAAAAATTGGCACTTTTAAGCAGATAGTATATTTCTGTCATAACCTGATATTTAAAAAAAACATCAATAAATTAACCAATGCCATTTTTCAGCTACTTAACTCCTAATCACCGTTAAGTAGTATCTATAGTAACCCTTAACTGTTTAAACATTTATTTTAATTCAGAAGAATATTCTGTTATAGATAAAGATATGGAAATTATAAAAAAAGAAAAAGTACTTCCAGAAAAATTTGCATTTATGCTTTAGCTTATAACAACCACTTTAGAGACTTTTCAAAAAATTTTCATTCTTAAATTTTTTATAATTTTTTGACAAAATAATAATTTTATTGCCACTTTATTTTGTAGTTCCTATGTATTTATTCTGATGGTATTTTTATTCATTGAAATTGCTTAGATTACAAAATGCCAGCACTTCAACAGCCATGATCAACATTTGAAAACTTGAATCTCTCTAAGTACTCTTCCATTCAATAACCAAAAATTATAGACTATAAACAATTCTACTTAAAACTACCAAAGATCAGAGAACTCTCCCATTGCTCCAAGTATACTGACAAACTTCACTAGATGAAGCTAAAATACTCCTAAATATTGTTAGATCACATAAAAATGTTTGCCAAGATAGTTTATGTAAGAAACATAATTTGAAAATTATTTGGGTGTACTGTATATTAATAAGTGATGTTATCAAAGATTTTTTGAGACATTCTGCTGAGAATGTCAAAGATCTATCAACTATTGTAATTTGACAGGAGCTTCTGAAAGAATCCTTTGGCTAAAAGGCTGACAGAGACTATAAAAAGTACCTGCAAAGTAACAGATTAGTCATAGAGCCCTTTGTACCTTATACTAATCCACGTATCTTCTAGTTTACTTCAATGTGTCCTTTGACAATAAGTGCATAAAACATTATTTAATGAAATCGAGAGTCTAATATGCAATGTAGATTTCCTAAGTGTAGTAACCTCCTTTGCACTTCCTTTATAAGAGTTATAGTTAGATCCACCTTGGTCTTATAACAGCCTGGTTAACCAGGGATGAAGCAGGGAAGGTACATGTTTACTAACACAAAATAATTTTCTCCACATAAATATGTTCAAATATTCAAGAAATTTTGCCCTGGCTGCTGTGGCTCAGTGGATGGAACCCCAGGCTGTGAACTCAAAGGTCACCAGTTTGATTCTCAGTTCAGGGCACATGCATGGGTTGCAAGCCAGGTAGGTCCCCAGTAGGGGGTGTGTGAGAGACAATCACACATTGTTTCCCTCCCTCTCTTTCTCCCTTCCTTCCCCTCTCTAAAAATAAATAAATTTTTAAAAATGACAACTGCCAACACAACAGAAGCTATCCAGTATGAATGGATCAAAATTATTTTTCAAAATTTAAAACAAAGAAATTTCATTCATCAATGCCCTGAAAATTTGGTGTCAACTTAGACAAAATGAAATTTTACCCTAAAGCAATCTTTTTCATTTACTAATGATACAAGCTGGTCATTAAATATGTCTGCCTATTCAATGGTTATGAGCAATACTTTCGACCACCTAATTCACATGGGCCCTTAGAATAAATGAGCCTTGCTGCAAATATACTGATGGTGCTTCTGCCTAAATCACCCCATGTCTTCATTAAACTGATCCGTACGTTTAAAGTTGATTCTCCTCCCTTTGTCTAAGATATGAAACTGAGTTTGCTCTTCTTTGGTGCTCTGTACTTTGCGATCTGTGTTTATAATCAAGTCCCTGAGATGAGGCTGGCATTCTCCAGATTCCTCACAATAACCAAAGAAAAATGCAAGCTGCACCTACCAGACACGAGCAGCGTTATCACCAACACTTGCCAGGATCATAACTTTTAGAAAATGAGGGGAGCTGGGAATCAAATCATAGTCATACAAGAAAGGCAAGAGTCTTCCTCACAAAGCAGCATCATAATGAATAAACTGGTGTATTTTCAATGCATCCCATAAAATGGGAACTGCGTGAGATAAACAAGTTCAGAAACACAATGAAAATACTACAGATCTATTTCCTACAAGCCTAATATTCGTTGGTTAAAATACTGAGATTAACTGTCAAGTTTTTCATTATTTTTCTTATAGACAATGATATGTTCTTGCATGTTTATGTAGCAGCAATAGAATCACTTGTTAAGGAAGTAAAAAAAAAAGCAGTATCTCCTAAGTCAGTAATTATTTTAAGTTTCCTTGGAAGACTTTTCCATTAAATTAGCACATTAATAAAGCAAAACTGTCTTGTTACCAAGATACAGTTCCTCTTCTCTGAAAGTATCATCTCACAAATATCTTGCATTTAAACCACTGCCACTAATGAAAGTCCAGCCACAAATGTGAAGTATTTGTGCTGGCTGAGAAAATATATTTTGCAGAATTTTATAACAAAACAATACAGTACCACATATTTTCAAGAAAAATGTTTTTATTCATAGTTTATTATATTTATTAATGTGCTCAAAGTTAACTTTGCCTAAATAGCTGTTAGAGTTCATAAACACTAAATCCTTGAGCTACATAAAAGATTTATTTCCTTCTGCTTTTGGTCCTTTTAAAAAAACCCTCAACAAATCATTTAAAGTTAGTACTAAACTTTCAATATAGCTATTTAATTTTCATTATGTCTCTTACCTTAGAGCAAAATCCCATCTACTGTTACAGAATTGAATAAACAAAAGTAAAGAGCATGCTATAATTTTTATTGCTATTATAATTAACAGAAAGGAAACAATATATTGTTCTATATACTACTTTCCGGCCCATTTTTAGAATCACATTAAATTCCCTGGGATAAAGTGCTACTACGAAATAATGCCATATGTCTATCTATAAGCACCGGAAAATTGACAGTGCTTCTCAGCACTTTTTTAATATGTTTGTGCTTCTAACATAAGAGCAAAATTCCTTATATGTAGCAATAAAAATAATGTTAATAATAGGTATCACAGAAATAAACAGAACATTCAAAAATGTATTTTAAAAAATGAGTGTTTTGAGTTAACATCAGCCAGACTGATTTATTTATTAACATTGTTCATATCTTCTTAATGCATGGTTTTTCTAAACATGAAATTCTTTTCAGAATGAAAAATAAAGGAAGCCCAGAAGTTGGTGTTAACTCACTGACATTAATGAAAGCTCTGTAGTCTGAGAAAATGTACTGCAGAGAGAAAGGAGATGACAACTTGGCAACAGATGACATCAAAAAAGTGTAGCCAAAGATATAGGCAAAGAATTGTTATTCGCCAGTTGGCAGTGCTCTGTAAAGAAAGCCAAACCTTTGGTGTTCTCTTCTGCAGACAACCTGGCTTCTTTCTTGCTGCAGAATCAGAGAAACCAACTTTCTTTAGATTTTGAAAGGCTAAACCACTCACAGGGACAACAGGGACATTATTTGAGTCCAAGTTTATTTTATTTTTTTTAATTTTATTTTAATTTATTTTTTCAAATACATTTGTCTCTGCCTACCCCCCACCACTTTCCCTTGCCCCCTCCTTCCTTCCCTCCCTCAGCTCTTCCCCTTTGGTTTTGTCCACGAGTCCTTGCTATATGTTCCTTGACTTTCCCCTTCCCTTCCTTTTTCCCACCCCCAAGTTTATTTTAAATAAATATATAGTTAAAGAAAATGACCTTTAAGTCAATAGACTGAGACATGGCAGTGGAGAGGGCTCAGAACAACATGTGTGGTGGAACAGCCAGCCCAGCATCTTGTTTGGACGGAGGGACACCTATGAACACAGAGCCTTGACAGTTCGGTGGGCCCTGTTACCTGTTATGTAATACAGCACAGCAAAGAGACTGGTAGTAAACAACGGCTTAATGATTCTGTAGCTAACAGGAGGGAGAGTTTAATTAAACTGTAAATACTGCAGAATGCAGATTTGGCTTAGCATTCAACATGGATTAGGTGACAAATAACTGGAAACAAATATGTGGGATTTTTACATATTTTGTTCTTTAAAGCTTATTTTTACCATATATTTTCCTCACTTGATGTAAAAATATTAAATAAATCTGGAAATTCAAAAAATCTTATTTTACCGTTCAACTGTGAGCTAAGAAGTTTCCAGGAAATGGCCACAAAATCTACAAATATTCCTCCATTGCCAAGCTACTGAGTTAAAACATCAATATTTCATGATTAGGAGGAAATAGTGACAGTGAAGATGCTAAGAAACTCTGGCATCCTCATTAAATATAGCAAGATTTGGAAAATGAGATATTTCCTACCAAATCAGCTCCAATTTATTTTCTGTCTTCTGCAGGATACTGCAAACCTATATAGCAAATTAGTTTTGTTACTATAGTTTAACACTAAACCCTTTTACACTCAAACCCGTTTAAACTCACCCCAAGGCTTTTTTTATGGTTTGTGGAGTTTGGGAGATGCATAAATGTTTGCTTGAGAAAAAACCTTTAGAGATTGCCTGGACATATAGGGGTACTCTACAAAAGCATCTGAGTTAGAGACATTTATAAAGAGATGTCCGCATTCTCATTGTCTTTTAATCCAAACTGCTTCTCACAACCCTCCCAACCCTGAGGCAGCAGTCCTCAGTAGGAGGGTGTTGGACATTTACTGCTTTGATGATATCCCCCAAACACCAGCTGGGGTTAAGGAGACCCTATGTTCAAACAACACTGCTTTCTAGTTAGAAAGACTAACTGGAACTTTAAGAACACCTGATCAGTCCAGAGAGTCTATGACAGGAGATCAGGCTCGTGGAAGTCTCCTACAGTATCATGAGAATATGATAGAATGCTACGGGAAAACTATGCTCACAATAAAGCTCTATGGTTCTAACTTTCCTTAACTTCCTTTTCTCTTGTTTATATATCTCTTCATCTTGGCTCTCCAGGTAGAGTGTGCACATAGCTTGCCATGTCTGCACATACTGGGTTGCAACCTTTTCTTTTTCCTGATTAAATCCTCTTTGGTGAAGAAACACCTAGCTGATACTAATTTTCAGTTGACACTAAAAATTCTGTTTTGCACTTGTTTCCTGATAAAAGTGTGCCATCTCTCAGGTGGTTGCTGTTCAAAAAAAAAAAAAGTGAGGATGGGAAATAGATGCATAGATTCAAGTAAAGGGCAAGAGGAGCATTTCAAAAGCCAACAAAAGGATCACGTAATAGAGGTGGAAAAGAGTGGGTCATGGGCTATATTGGCTGTTCACCCAGGGAAAAGGCTTGGAGGAGGCAGACTTTGAAAAAGAGGAGTGCGAAAAGTAAAAATAATTTCTGGTGATATTTATTCTGCTTTCTTACTACATTGCTACTTCTAGCTTATTTATTTTCTTATTTTCTTTCAGTAAAGCTCCTGACACATATTTAACACCCTCTCCTCTTCCATATTCTCTTCAGAAATCCTTCTTCCACAAAATAATCTTTATTTTAAAATGTGCCCCTCTAAAGTTTTTTACAATAAAAATGTTACTTTAAAATAAAGGCTACAATAAGCATTCCACATTTTCATTAACAGGATCCAGGATTATGGCTGTCTACCGGCACCATCTTCATTATTTATTAAGCCCTTGAAGCAAGAACATATCAGTGATTTACAGCACAGCTATGTTCTTCATATTATATAAAATAACAATTATATTACCTTTACTGTTTTTTATTCTCCAACCGCCCCCCCCCCACCAGCTTTAATGAGATATAATTGACGTAAAGGCCTTTGGATTCATTCATTGCAGAGCTCTGTGCCTGAAATTGATTACCTTGAAGTAATGGCGTTCCAAAAAACATTCATTATATATTTCTTGAAATTCCAATTTATAAAAAGTGATCTCCACGAACTCAAGACATTGAGAAATCAACAATAGAGAATACATAGCAACTCTGATGTTGGAGAAAAGTTCTCTAAAATTACTGTATTAACCTGGGATAAAAAGCATCAGTACTTTCAAGAAAGTACTAGAGAAAGGGAATATGAATTACAAAAAGACTCAAAGGACACAATTATTTATAGGCTGAATGAGAAGGGGCAAAATGTCAACAGAAATGTTTTAAAAGAGCTTTAAAAGAGAAAGAAAAAGAGAGAAAGAAAGGAGAATACATGGAAATACACAGGCTGGATTGGGAAAAAGAGAGGGGCAAAGTAAAAAAATACAATAGTCTCTCCTTATCCACAGTTTTGCTTTCCACAGTTTTAGTTACCTGCCATCAAAGGAGATTCAAAAACATGAAATAAAAATTTCCAGAAATAAACATTTGTCAATTTTAAATCACATGCCATTCTGCGTAGCATGGTAAAATCTCACGCTGTCTTGCTCCATCCCACCCACAATGGGACTCATCTGCTTGTCTGGTGTCTCCAGTTCTACCCCATTGTCACTTAGGTTATCAGATCCACTGTCACAGTATCCCAGTACTTGTGCTCAAGTCACCTTATTTTATTTACTAATAGCATCAAAGCTCAAGAGCAGTGATGCTGACAATTAGGATATGCCAAAGGAAAGCTGTAAAGTGCTTCCTTTAAGTGAAAATGCGAGCAAAGTACAATAAGATAATTTGAAAAAAGAGAGACCATATTTACATAATTTTATTATAGTATATTGTTATAATTGTTCTATTTTATTACTAGTGATTATTGTTATTCCCTTACTGTGACTAATTGATAAATTAAACTTTATCGTGTGTGTATATATAGATGGAAAACATGGTATAAATAGGGTTTGGTACTATCTGCAATTTCAGGCATCCACTAGGAGTCTTGGAATGTGAAAGGGTCAGGCCAGCTTCCCAACCTGCCAGACTGCTCATGACCCAGTCAGGCCAGTTTCCCAACCTGCTGGACTGCCCATAACTCAGTTACTGGACTCGCTTGATAGCCTGCAGCTTAATCGAAACTATCTCCCATCTCGCACAACAGACACCTGACGCCAGCCGTAATGGCTGGTGGTCAGACCGACCTTCTTGTGCCTGGGAACTGCCCAGCCCTCTACCTAACCCATTGTCCTGACTCACATTCTGAAACCCTGAGGCAACCGCCCAGAGGAACAAAAGACTAACCTATCCCCTATCCCCCCACAAATCCTGAGCTTTTTCTTTTGAAAACCCCATTAGTGCCTCCCGCCAGGGCTGCAGTGGGTCCAGACTCAACCCACCTGTAAGGGCCGAATCAAATAAAGGCACTTGTATCAGATCATCTGGCTCCTCCAGCCTCCATCTCTGGCGCATTTCTAACAGAATGTATCTCCCAGAAAAGTGGAGGATACTGTATAGACAGAAACCAGAGCCGCCCAAAGGAAAGCAGCCTTGAGAAAGGAATGGATCAGCATCGCTTGGTGTTTTGTAGCTGTTACCTCACAAAGATTTCATGTGAAGGAGAGTGATTCATGGACGTATTTCTCATTTTATAAGTGGTTATTTTGTATTGATCTGTCATTCGGAGATTCAGGGTTTCTTCAGCCCACAGAATCTTTTCTTTTTATGGGTTTGCAAAGAAAAAAAAAAAAAACCTCTTTGAATAAATACTTAAATTCTACCTATTCTCTTAGAATCACAGTTTGAGATTCTCAGACTTTTTACGACCAAATGGCTGAGGGATAAAAAATGTAGTCCCCAAAAGGCAAACATTGATAATTTTGTGGAGAAAATTTAAACCAATCTCTTAGTTTGGGTTTTCTAAAACAGAGAAAAGAGTTTAGATGCAAGTAGTTGATAAGAAAAAAGAAAGGAAGGAGCAGGAGAAGCTAGATAAAGAAGGAGACAAAACCAGCAAGAGTGCACATGGTTCAGGTTGCAGCTGTGAGATGCCTCCTAGAATTTAGCAGGTAGGCTGGGAGGATAGGACACTTACCCAACAGCTGCAATCCCCCATAGCCTGGGGGCTGTTCCTAGGAATATTAACCCCCCTGCCTTTCTCAGCTAAGTCTGAATATGCGTTGAAAAAGCCTTCTGTTTCTTTAAAACAAAAAAACAAACAAAAGGGCCTGAAGCAGAAAAGCACAGATAGGCAGAGAGTGATTGAGGCCTGATGCACTCTGTGTGTGCATGCAGATTGTTTACCACAGCTGCAGATAAAATCAGAAATGCTTTAGTTTACCCTCATAGGGTTCAGATATGCTCCTGCTCCCCAGTGAGCTTTGTCACAGACTCTCCAAGGTGGTGTCCAGCACAATCTCTAACAAACTCACAATAACGAGTAAGTCAAGCTACAGTCCCCAATGATGCAGCTAGAACCGAGGCCAACCAGCAAAGTGTTTATTGTCACTCTGCTCCAAGTCACCCTGTCTAGATTTGTCTCACCCCAGAAAACACTTCAGCTGCTCTAGCTGCTCTAATCTTGCCTGAATGATGACCCTGACTTCTACCTCTGAGGATCTGGGCATGTTGGTTGTTGTGATTGCTGCTGTTGCCTGTTGGCAATTGTCACCAAGCACAAGACCTTCAAGAAATGATCCCACTGAACCACTGAGTTCTAGATACGTGGTCCTGACCATTATGTAACAGCAGCACTGGCTACTTGTGATAATCAAGGTTAATTGTTCCTGCCAGTAACTCCTTTCTTTCAAAGTGACCCAAGTTATAGCTTCTACTTAGTAGATCTCTTACTTTTTCCCTTGGAATTGAAGACTGCTAATCCAACAAAACTTACAATTATGGAGATAGAACTCAGAATTTCTGCAAGTGGGCTACGAAAAGTGATGGTAAAGGAAACCAATTATATTTCTTTTCTTTGTTTCTGGACACATGTATTTTTAGTTATTGGGGACAAAGCTATAGGTGATCTCAAAATACAACTGAATATACAGTGTGTATATATTCAGCTCATTTTTTTAAAATGAACTTTCAATGAGTCACTACATACAGTGTAATCATAGGCCTCTGTCACATCTTCACCACTGTAAAATGAGCCTGGTGATCTAAGGATATGATACAAGATCCCAAGTGAGTAAATCAGGCGTTTTCCAAGCACTCATTTAATCATGCTGTTCTGCAGAATGTTCATAAGGCTTTTTAGCTGTTCCTACAAGATGCCTTGCAATCAATATCATGGCAGACAACAAACAAATCCCAGAGCAAGTAGAAGGACAGAAATAATCAAGATCAGAGCAGAGTTGAATGACATAGAAATGAAAAGAACAATTCAAAGGATCAACCAAACCAGGAGCTGGTTCTTTGAAAAGATAAACAAAATCGACAACCTTTTAATCAGACTCATCAAGAATAAAGGGAGAGGACCCAAATAAATAATATCAGAAATGAAAGAGGAGAAATAACAACGGATACCACAGAAATACAAAGGATTATAAAAAATTACTATGAGCAATTATATGTCAAGAAATTTAAAAACTTCGATGAAATGGGCAAATTTCTAGAAAAGTATAACTTTCCAACACTGAATGAAGAAGAAGCAGAAAGCCTGAACAGACTGATAACGGCTGGTGAAGTTGAAGCAGTGATCAAGAAACTCCCAGCACACAAAGCCCTGGACTGGACGGTTTCACAGGAGAATTTTACAAAACATTTAAGGAAGAGCTAACCCCTGTCCTTCTCAGACTATTCCAAAAAATCCAAGAAGAGGGAAGATTTCCAAACTCTTTTTATGAGGCCAGCATCATCTTAGTCCCAAAACCAGATAACGACACAAGCGAGGAAAAAACTACAGGCCAATATCGCTAATGAACATAGACGCTAATCCTCAACAAAACATTGGCAAACCGCATCCAGCAATACATTAAAAGGATCATCCACCATGATCAAGTGGGATTCAACCCAGGGAGGCAAGGATGGTTTAATATTGACAATTCAATAAATGTAATACATCATGTAAATAAAAGAAAAGACAAAAGCCCCATGATCATCTCAATAGATGCAAAAAGCATTTGATAAGGTACAGCACCCATTTATAATAAAAACACTCAGCAAAATAGGAATAAAGGGGGCATACCTCAACATAATAAAGGCTGTATATGAAAAACCTCCAGCCAACATCAGACTCAATGGGCAAAAACTAAAAGCTTCCCCACTAAGATCAGAAACAAGACAAGGATGTCCGCTTTCACCACTTTTATTCAACATAATATTGGAAGTCTTAGCCACAGCGGTCAGACAAGAAGAAGAAATAAAAGGCATCCAAATAAGAAAGGAGGAAGTAAAGCTATCATTGTTTGCAGATGACATGATAAGTGTACATAGAAAACCCTATAGACTCCACCAAAAAACTACTCAACCTAATAAGTGAATTTGGCAAAACAGCAGGATACAAAGTCAATATTCAGAAATTGAAAGCATTTTTTGTACACCAACAATGAAATATCAGAAGCAGAAATCAGGGAAAAAAATCCCATTTGCTATAGCAACAAAAAAATAAAGTACCTAGGAATAAATTTAACCAAGGAGTAAAAGACCTGTATGCAGAAAACTATACAACATTGAAAAAAGAAATTAAGGAAGACACAAATAAATGGAAGCATATACCATGTTCATGGATTGGAAGAATTAGCATCATCAAAATGTCCATACCACCCAAAGCAATTTATAGATTCAATGCAATCCCTATTAAAATACCAATGACATATTTCACAGACATAGAATAGACATTTCAAAAATTTATATGGAACCATAAATGACCCAGAATAGCCACAGTAATTTGGAGAAAGAAAAACAAAGTAGGAGGGATCACAATACTGGACATAAAACTATATTATGAGGTCACTGTAATCAAAACAGTCTGGTACTGGCACAAGAACAGACACATAGATCAGTGGAACAGAATAGAAAGCTCAGAAATAAACCCATGTATCCATGGTCAATTAATATTTGACAAAGGGGGCAGAAGCATAAATTGGAGTAAAAATAGCCTCTTCAACAAATGGTGTTGGGAGAGCTGGACGGCTACATGCCAAAAATTGAAATTAGATCATCAGCTGACACCCATACACAAAAATAAACTCAAGATGGATAAAAGACTTAAATATAAGTCGCAACACCACAAAAGTCCTAGAGGAGAACATTGGCAGGAAACTCTCAGATATCCCACGCAGCAGCATTTTCACCGATATGTCCGCTAAAGCAAGGGACATAAAGGAAAGAATAAACAAGTGGGGCCTCATCAAAATAAGAAGCATCTGCATGACTAAAGAAAACATCAGCAAAATGAAAAGGGAGCCAACCATATGGGAAAATATATTTGTCAATGATATATCAGATAGAGGTTTGTTCTCCAAAATTTATAAAGAACTCACACAACTCCACTCAAAGAAGACAAACAATCCAATTAAAAAATGAGCAAAGGACCTAAACAGACACTTCTCCAAGGAAGAGATACCGAGGGCCCAGAGACATATGAAAGGATGCTAAGCATCATTAGCCATCAGAGAGATGCAAATTAAAATCACAATGAGATACCACTTCACACTGGTCAGAATGGCCATCATAAACAGATCAACAAACAATGGGTGCGGGCGAAGCTGTGGAGTAAAGGAAACCCTAGTACACTGTTGGTGGGAATGCAGACTGGTGCAAGTACTGTGGAAAATGGTTTAGAATTTCCTCAAAAAGCTAAAAATGGGACTACCTTTTGACCCAGTGATTCCCCTGCTGGGACTATACCATAAGAATCCCAAAACACTAATTCAAAATAATCTATGTACCCCAATGTTCATAGCAGCACAATTTACAATACCCAAGTTCTGGAAACAATCTAAGCGCCCATCAGTAAATGAGTGGATCAAAAAACTACGGTACATTTACACAATGGAATACTATGCAGCAGAAAGAAAGAGCTACTACCCTTCTCGACAGCATGGATGGAACTGAGAGCATTATGCTAAGGGAAATAATCCAGGGGACAAAAGACAAATACCATATGATCTCACCTATAAGTGGAAACTAATCAACAAAACAAACAAGCAAGGAAAATATAACCAGCAACACTGAAAGAAAAAAGAAACCAGCAGAATCAAGAGGGAAGGGGGGGTGGGTAAAGGGAAGGGAAGGGTCAAGTGAAGGAACATGTATAAAGGACACATGGACAAAGCCAAAGTGGGGAAGGATTGAGGGAGGGAGGTTGGGCGGTGGAGCAGGGGAAAGTGATGGCAGGAAAATGGAGACAAATGCATTTGAACAATAAAAAAATTAAATTAAATTAAAAAAAAATTATGACAGCAAGAGAACTAACATAGCCTGAGAATAAGAGTGAATGTGCTCTGCTGCACTTCCCATGCAAATGCAGACTGCTTTTGGTAATCTTTATTCTTAGATATTTATAAGAAAACATTTGCAGAAGTGTGGTCTTATACCAGGTGCCAGAGGTTGTGTTTACTTCTTTCAGTAAAGATGCTGCCTGTACATCAGATCTAACTGGGTCTGACATTTGGTTAAGTTTTTGTAGTCCACCGTCATCCATATGGTTTTTTCAGGGAGCAAAGAAGTGAATTGAATAAGAATAGGATGGGAGCTACAACTTCGGCATCCTTTAGTTCTCTGAGAGACACCTAATTTTTTCCATTAAATTCAAGATGTACTATTGCTTCTGATTTACTACTATCTTGGCTGGTAGAGGCAATTTCAGAAATCACCCCATTTCTACCATAAACACTTACTCCATAAAATAAAGGACAAATGCTAAGTATATTTATCCTAATTATGCACAGTCGGAAGTAATTGAGAAAACGACCACAGGGTGAACCTATGTACCCATCCGATCCTCTGTGAGATGGAGTTGGGTCATGAGTCACATGGTCTTCATAGGGCCTACCCTAACTTTTGGGCCACATTAATGTTTCAGGTCCCTGCATAAAAGTTTCAGCTCAAAAGATGCATCCAAGAAGTCTAGGTGTTCTCCTTTTTCTGGTGTACTTTTATCTAGTAAAGGACTTTCCCCTTGGAAGAGTGTGGAAATATTTATGTTAAATGCTAGTGATGCCATTGCAGGTCTTTCCTGAAAGAGAGCCAGTCTCACCTTTAACCTATGGGACCTGAGTTTGGAAATAGCTCAGATATAGAAACTGAGTAAGAAATTACTATTTTTCAGTACAATCACTGACTCAAACTTCTCTAATATTGATTGTTTTCCTCATTATACAAATCAAGAAATATCCTAATTGGTTATCTATCTTGCTCCTAAAATATGGTGTTCTATTAGCTGTCACCTCAGATTCCTACAGGTCAGGGCACTCAGGTTGGCATTTTGGCTTTGCTCCCTATTACAAGATTAACTATTTCAACACACTAATTAATTTCATTAATTAAATTTTATTCTATTATGTTAAAATTAAGCCCAATATCTTAACTTGGATTTCCCTCCTAAGAGAGCCTAGCGAACTTTGAGCGAAAGTGTTTTCTTTAGAAATGAGTGAAGGAACAGAAAAAAAAAACTAGACCTGGTTGCTAAAGATGTCTGTTGACTATTGTAGAAACAGAAAGTAGAAAGATTGACATGGAATTCTCTATTAAAGTTATTGTCATAGGCAATAGAGGCTCACCTCCTCTGATTCCGCTGAGAAACATGCAGAATGCACCCCAGAAATGTTCCTCAAAGGCCATTTGTTCACAATCTCCTGCAACTCTTTGGTTGAAAGTTACTACCAGGTATATTACTGCCCTCATATTTCTAAGTTTTTCTCTATATCTATCTCTATCTCTAATCTCTATCATCTCTATCTCATTTGTTATATAATACATATGTTCTACATAATAAAATTGTATTACTATAATGTATTTAACATAATATATGATGAAGTTGTATAATATCTAATACTATAACATAGTTATATAACATAGTATTATACTATGTTATAAGATATATCAAGCATAAAAGACTGCTACACCTGGAATTGGGAGGACTGGAAGGATGGGGTAAGAAACACTTTAAATTCAGTTCTACAATCTGTAAACTGTTCATCTGCTCTCTCTCTCTCTCTGTGTTTATAATATGTATAAGAAATATTTTATTCATGTATTTATTTTATTGAAATAACTTGAAGCAGTACCTCAGTAAAATGGAATTTAAACCTTACACAGATTTAAAACACAGATTTCATTATTGGGGAGTAAAGAGTATAAGATATTAGTCAGCAGTGAACAAAATAATCAGATGATAACATTAAAAGTAGGTAAGAATACACTGGTATAACTCTATCAACATAAACCCACAAAGTTTACATACTTGGATTTAATGATTCTAGCTTCAGAGCTTTGAAGAAAAAAATAAAATATGATGATACAAATCATATAAAAGATGTTCACTGTGTTACTATTTATAAAAGTAAAGATTAGAATAATAAAAGAGCCACCCCTATTGCCAGTAAAAAATTTCTTTGGAGAGTTTTCCTCATCCTTTATTGACTGATAGTATCTACTTCAGATACTGCTCCAGAGTAAGCATCATCAGTAAACAACTCCAGTAACTTCTGTGCCACCAGCCTAATGAACCACACTGAGAAATTTGCTCCACAGCATGTCCAAAAGAAAGAGAAACTGGGTCATTTTTACTGAATTTTAATTTATTTTCTTGTAATCTTTCTATGTTTGTTAAAATGCATGCATTGAGCATGTATTGATTCCTTCTGAATAGGGAAACTGCTGCAATTGAAATATTTGTTATTATGAATCCACATTTATATAGACATAATTTTTCCCATCTCTATTTTTAAATGAAGTAGCTCTTCACAGGTCACTTTGAAAAATAAGGGAATGTGAATGTCCTGTTTATTGTTAGCTGAGAACTCAGAATTGTGGAGTTTTAATTTGTTTATAGATTTGTTACAATCCTGTCTGGTTCTTTCTGCTTTGGTGTGAGTTGCTCACCTTTTTAAAAGGGTATTTACTAATAGCAGCATGGTCCTAATTAGTTGAATGAAATAATCATGATTATATGGACAATTTTTTTAATCTTACATTTCTCAATGCACATCTTGATTTTGTTTTAGGGAGAGAAATCTTAAAAAAATTTTCATCAGTTCTTTTGTGCAGTATACAGATAGTCCAATTTAAAGATAAACATGTCATTCATATTCCACTATTATTTTAGATAATTTTTTTACATTTAACTAATAATTTTCTCACAAAGAAATGTAATTGATTTCTACTCCAGGAATTTAAGCAACCTAAGACCATATTTCTAAACTTAAAACAGGGAGAAATTTGGCAGCTAATGAAAATGAAGAATACTAAGGGTACACAGATGATTTGACTCTGCAATTTGTTTTCTGGGTAAATGCAAAATTCTTTATGTTTGTTTGTTTGAGCTTTTCCTCAGGCTTTAATTCTATTGTATAAGTATTTCATCAAATGAGAGAATGGATTAAGTTAACGAGATTTTTAGAATTCAGAGTAGTGAAACCAGTTTCTGAGCTTAATACCTAGTTTCATTTTTGAGTGTTGTTCATTATTCTATATCTCATTATCTAAAAATTTAGCAACAATCTACCGCTGACTAATGTTACTCTTTTTATTTAAATCACAGCATTGTTTTAGATTGAATTCCTGTAGGACTGCCAATTCCAGATCTCTGATGTGGGCTGTAAATACAGTTCTTCAGCTCTAAATATGCTGTACTGCTTTCTCTTTTAATGATAAATATCAGCAAATTGCATTTGAAGTGGTGGTAGGGATAACCAAAAGAAATAATAAAGCAGTTTTGGCTGAATACATGGGAATCATATAACAATTTAATTAGCTGTAGATGATTACATATGCCAGTGGATCAGAGGGGAAAGAAACAGTTTGGTAGAGAAGCTGTAATGAACTAGCAGGAAAAGATCTGCAGGTCACAAGTAACCACTAGCTTCCACATACCAACAGGCTTACATATTTTATTAAACTGCTGCATGAAATAGGAGATAAAACTGAAATCTGGAAATTAATAATCATGAAAGATATTAAAATCTGTCAAAGATCCAAAATAGTCTCTGTGTACAGATGGTACGTCTTATCAAACCTTAAGGAATAGATATTTCTGTTTTTAATTAATTTAATAATTCTAATTTTAGTTAATATGTTCCAGAGTATAAAAAATGATTTAAAACTTCCAAATTTATTTAATACCTTGATATTAAAATCTAACAAAGGTAGGCCAAGAAAAAATTATAAACAACTTTGCTTATGAATACACATGCAAAAATTCTAAATAAAATATTGGTGTGTTAAGGTCTAAACATTCTGATTAAATATGGAAACACAGCTTTTCATTTTTACTCTTTCTTTTCCTTTCTAAAATGATGGATTATAAACATGTTTCAGCACTGATTGGAAGGAACTGAAGCGAAGCTCTTGCTGCTTTTACAGAAAGGAGAAGTCATTTTTAGATTACTCAAAAGTTAGGCAGTGGGCTTAATGGCTCATAAATTTCTGCTGGCTGGCAATGTCCCAGAGACAAATAAATTCAAAATATGACTACAGAGACATGACCATTGACCTGAGATTTCCAGCTTGCAACTGCTCTGAAGTCCCAAGGGAGACATGGAAAGAGCTAAGAGCCCCTGGATCAGAAGAGATCATGGGTTACTGAGTCTCTGACTATAACCGATATAGAAAGACTCGAAGTACTGTGGTGCCTCCTTAGACACCAGCACCTTGACCAATTCCTGGAGGAGGTATAAGAAGCCTTCAAATGGCAGGATGGTGGCTCAGGGTCAGAATAAAAACATTTATAGAAAATAAACAAAATGACATTTGAGTTTATCAACTCAGATTAAACCTATGCATTAGTAGAAAAAATCTAGCTATTATTAAAAGTATAATATACCCTATTAGTCTAATTTTTATTGTAAGTCTAACATTTAGAAATAAACTAACATAACTCTTCATATTAGTATTTTAAGAGTGATAGTATTATAATTATCCAAGAAATGCCCCCAAAAAACATTGATAAAAGTTACCTTTTGTGTATTATTAAAAATAGGATCTTTTATTTTTTTCTAGGAATAGCAAGGTATCCTTTTTATTATGATCAAAAACCATCCACTACAACCATATTTAATAGTATAATACTAGGGAAATACTCATTGTTATAACAATAAGACATCTACCATTACTGATTTTTTTTCTCTGCAAATTTTAGCCAATACAAAACAAGAAGAATAAACAAAAAGTATAAATATTGAAAAGGGAGAACCAAAAGTATTATTATTTGCAGGTGGTATACACTACTCAGAAAATTAAAGAGCAATTAAACTTTAAAACTGTTAAAAATTATGATCTCACCTATAAACGGAACCTAACCAACAATGCAAAGAAGCAAGGAAAATATGACCAGCAACACTGAAAGGAAAAGAAATCAACAGAGACAAGAGGGAAGGGGGGGCAGGGAAAGGGAAGGGAAGGGGAAAGTCAAGGAACATATAGCAAGGACTCATGGACAAAACCAAAGGGGAAGAGCTGAGGGAGGGAAGGTGGGAGGGGGCAAGGGAAAGAGGTGGGGGGAAGGCAGAGACAAATGTATTTAAAAAGTAAATAAATTAATTTAAAAAAACTGTTAAAAATTAAAGAGAGTTGGAAAAATGGCTAGATATAGAAAATGATTTTGGAAAAAGATCTATTTTGAATAATAATAATTAGCACTTATATAGCATTTGAGGATTTACCAGGTCTCTCCTAAGGTAGATTACTTTTACATCACCACATTAAGGATAATGAAACAGAGATACGATGGAGTTAAGTGGGGTTTTTTTAATTATTATTATTATTATTATTGTACCAACTGGTAACTGGAAGAGTCAGAAACTCAGTCTGGATAGACTGGTTCCAGAGACCACACTCTGAATCACCATGTTGTGATGATGTGTTTGAAATAAGAATAACATTATTATCTAAATGCTTAACATATAGAAAAATATTATATCTAACATAGGCAGAGCCACAAGAAAAAAATTATAAAGCTGTTCTTAAAAGTGCCCATTATTAATGAATGGATTTTTTTAATGGAGAAGTTTCCAATAATCTATTTTCCAGAAATATTATGCAAAATACATGAATTTTTGCTTATGTAATTTTTTTCTGAGCAGTGAGGGTTTTTTGCTTCCAAAAAAAATTACATATATGTGTGTGTGTGTGTATATATATATATGTATATATATGTATATATACATATATATATATATCTAAGAAAGATTTTTAGCTTCCAAAGCTTAACTTTGATTAGAAAAATAAAAATTTTTAGTAATTCAATAAACATCTTTCCAGGGAGTAGGATAATACGGTAAAGATGGCACACCTTCCTTCCCCAAGGAAACAGAGATTTCATGCATTTGCCATAAAAACACAGGTCATATTTTAGGGGGAAGGGAGGAAGTTGCCAAGAAGATTTAAAATCTCATATGAGGGAATAAATGCACATTAGTAGGCTAGATAGACTTGAAAAATGAGGTGGAGGTTGCCCTTTTGGTTATTCAAACTTAAAACTATTTAACTGAAATTATGTGACATTTTTATAGGAAAATAAAGATTCTAAAATGAAATGAAATCAAACACTGTCACGATGCCCACACAGATGAATACATTTTACAATCTAACAGTTATGTCCTTCAAATAAATGGAGAAATTCTAAATGTTTTAATGGAAGGCAATTGGAAAATAGCACCTCATTCTGAAGTAAAAAGTTAAACCACTACTTAATTCCTAAATCTAATTCTAGATGGATTAATTAAATGTTGTAATGATTTAAATTTTGCAACAGAGTAAATACTTCAGAAGAAAGCAGGGTTCTTTTTCCTTTTCCAAAACCAAGCCAACAATGAAAAAGGAAAACTAATAAATTTGTCTACTTAAAACTTTTCTTATGACAGAAAAAAACCTGGATTAATGTTAAATATGTCAAAAATAGATAAACTCTTTGCAACACTTAAATGACTTGTAAAAATAAAAAGGTCCAACAAACTTGAGTAAAAAACCTGATTTTTCTCTCACTATAATAGTGAGTAGCCAGAAAAAAAACCCTTTGATATCTATTCACCTCATCAAAGACACATTGTCTCAATGAATAGGCTTTTGCAAACCAACCAATCCGTGAGGCCTAAGGCTTGTAAGAGTCATCCCATCAGGGATTTACTTTCCAATAATACACTACAGAATGCAAACAAATCAACAGAGTCTCACACAAATAACCACACGTTTGCTAGAGGATGTCAAAGGACTTTTACCTCTGGAAGTGTGTAAATCCCTGACCTCAATGCTTTCCAAAAATCCTATACAAGATCAGCATTCTGCTCTGCTGGGAGACTGCCTCACCAACATGGCTGTGCTCTACTGAAGGAAGAAATAGATTGAGCTTTTAATTTAGGAATTGAATGATGCCTTATCATCACTTGACATATGCTTGGTGTTAATTTCTACTACATACAAAAGGTTTGTACAAATCATTTTTTAAACGATTGAATAGGAAAACAGACAAAAGATATGACAATATAGTTTACAAAAGAATAAACTAAAAGCAGAAAAATATTTTCAGAGCATACTAACCTTACCATTGTTAAAAAGAAATTTAAATTAAAATAACAGGAGAAAGAGGTGGCAGGAATTAGAATAACTAGTCTTAAAAATAACATGAGAAAACGTGCAGCTGTGAATAAACAAGGTACACATTTGAGAGACAGGTAGAGTCCTGGCCAGGCGGTGCGGCTCGTTGGAGTCACGCTAAAAGGTTGTGGGTTCCGTCCCCAGTCAGGGAATATATGGGAGACAGCCCATCGATGTCTCAATGTCTCTGTGTGTGTGTGTGTCTCTCTCCCTGTTCCTCCCCCTCAAAACAAACAAACAAAAACATATAGGACAAGGATTAAAAAAAAGGTAGAACCTTGAAAATATATATCATGACTACATACCCTTTGCTCCTACAATTCCACTTATAATACTTTATCCCAAAGAAATTTTCAGAGAATTTTGCCACTGAGAGGTGTCAATGTATAGATATAGGTATTCATTTATTCAAAAATATTTATTGAGCCCCTACCACACTGTGTCTGTTAACACTGTATTTAACAACATCCTACCTGCTGCCTGTTTTTATAAATAGCAAACAAAAACACACCTATTCATTTACATATTGAACATGGCTGTTTTCCTGCTAAAACAGAATTGAGTACCTTCAACAGAGACCATATACCTCACAAAGCCTAAAATATTTGCTATCTGGTCTTTTCTATAAAAATCTTATAATATTGAATAACTTAAAAAACATAATTTAGAACTCAGAATTTCATTCTAAAAATAAAGAAGTCCAAAACTAGGAAATATTAAACAATATATTATTCAGCAAAAAAAATGCATGTAATAAAGCTATATTTTTAAAAAGCATAAGACTGATGAACATAAAATCCAGGATTTTGATAAACTATGTGTAAAGAGGATAGAAAGGTATAGAAAAGAAAGTCATGGTATTTACATCTTAACCATTCTTATTTTAGCTCCCATGTTGTAGTTTCACAAGTGTTTATTATTATGCCTCATGATTTACATATATATCACATATTCTTTTGTGTGTCAACTATCACATAAGAAAGAAAGAAACAAAAAGAATTGGTCACTAACGCACTGTTTAGGAAGTCTCAGGTGCGCTGGACTGCTCCACCTCAGGTGACTGGGAATGATGCAGCCTGCATACTGGGTGACTCAGAAGTGCCAGGATTTGGAGGCCTTTTCTTTGATGCCATTAGAACTTCCTGAAGAATTCCTCTAAATTCCTACCAGATGGTGAGAGGTAAACCCTTACCTCTTTATGTTCTGTTAGGGATATCTGGGGTAGTTAGTGAGTCCAGTGCTTATCTGTAGACTCCAGATAATCTTGCTTTCTACTGAAGGTTTCTCTGTCATCTTACTGTCATTCTCTGTCATCTTAGATTAATTTTTTATTCTTTTGCTGTAATTTTAATGGGCTCCCTGGAAAAAAGAAAATACTTACATGTGATTAATTTACCGTGTTTAACTGGGAGTCTATTATAGACCAATTTATCAACTTTAGCTCCCTCCTGCCTTTCCACAATGAAGGATGAGGCTTTTCTATGATTTACAATTCTCTTCTTCAGAATATTTCCTAATGATATTGTTGTTAGTTATACTTTTTGCTACTTTTCTATATTAAACTATATCTTCTTTTTTCACTTACGATCTTAATGGTCACTGTATAAGCTATGTTAAACTTCCATTTATCCTTCCTATGTTGTTCATATACAGCGTTGTTTTTGTTTCTCATTAACCTGTTTTCTTCATGATCAAAGAAAAATGTCCCTTATCATATCCTCAAGATTTTCTGTCATATTAGTTATCCTAATTGTTGTTTATAATTTTCTTTTTCCTCAGCCACCTGTCTTCCAGAGTCCTATATCTTCCCAATCCAATCTCCAGCAGCCTTTTGCCAAGCATTGTTTCTTTTCCAATTTCATGCTCCTTTGAATCTAAAAATGATTGTCCTTTCTAAATTCTAGAAAAGTGTTTTCTATTATTCTCTTGATCATTTCCTCTCCTCATTCTCAATGTTCTTTTTTTCTGAAACTGTTGTCTGATATTACACACCCTAATTTGATTTTACAGTTCTCTTATATCTTTCCTTGTCTTTTAAATATTTTTTCTTCTATATTCTGGAAAATTTTGTCACTTGTTTAAAGCTTCTATTTAAATTTTTCTTTTTGCATTTATATTTTTAGTCTTTGAAAGGTTTTTCAAATTCTTTGAGTATTTTTTTCATCTTCTTTTCATTTTGTAAGAAATAAGTTTTTCTGAGTATTCTAATTAGAGAATTTTCAAAGTTCTCTCTGCTTTTCAAAACATGTTTCCTTTACTAGTAGCTTTTGAAAAAAAAGAGATATAATTAGCATATAACATTGTGTAAGTTTAAGGTATACAATGTGTTGGTTTGATACACATATTAATAGATTGCAATATGATTACTACAGTAGCATTCATTAAACACCTCTATCATGTCACATAATTATCACTTCTTTTTTGTGATGAGAACAATTAAGACCTAGTCTCTTAGCAACTTTGAACTTCATAATATAGTATGTTGATTACAATCACTATGCTGTGCATTAGATCTCCAGAATTTATCTATATTCGAGCTTCAGGCTTTTAACCTTAATCATCTCCTCAGTTAGCTTTTGTGTTTTGTTAATACTATTTTACAATCTTCTATAATCATCATGCATGATCCTCTATTTCCTTGTGAAATGGTGATCCTTGGAGTATGTTCATGTTTAAGAATAAGTACGGGTTAACTGTGTAGGTTTTATGTGGTGTGTTCTAGGAAGGTCTGGCTCCTCATTAGCTTTATTTACATCTTATAGGGAAGTGTTTCTAAGCACCTAGGTACTTAGTAATACCTGGCATCTCCTTCTGTGATTTATTTTAAAGCATACGTGTTGGGATGGGGGTGGCCTATAATTAGGCCTATAGTCTTTCGAAGGTCAGAAGAGATCATTTTATTCTGGAAATAATAAGCTTACATACTTATTTTCTGATTTATCAATTTCAAATAAGAGTTCTTCAACTTCCCTGAAAGAGAGGTGAGACTTTTGGCTCCTTTTCACTATCTGTTAAAATTTGTAAACTTACGAAGAAAGTAATCTCTCTGTTGCTGGCTCCCAAGCCTGCCTCTCTTGTCTTCTGCTGTCCCATATACTGATACGCCTCATGCTGTTCTCTCATCACTCAGAACCCCTGGTGGGGTTTAAGTTTCCGTACTGTTTACTATTACTTCCTTTGTAAGAAAATCTTTCTTTTCCTGGATAAAATTGTCTTAAGGAACTCATTGAATTTAAGTTAATATGACAAGTCATTTGATGCTAAATATGCTTCTGAGTCATCTTTCCCAGGAAATGTTTGCATTTAACCAACTCAGATCCCTGGTTCAATTTAAGGTGCACCCGTGTGAGTGAAGACAGAGTTGATGATTTTAGATTCCAAGCAAGGTTTCTAAGAGAAGTGCTCTGAGAAACTGGGAATCGAAAATGAGAGAGATGAAGAATTTGGGGTGTACTTTGCATGCTGAAAGTAAAAACAAATAAAGTGGCATGAACAATAAGGAAATTCTACTTTCTTATTTTATTAGAAATCCCAATGCTAGGCTATTTCAAAGAGTTCATCTAATAGTTCAGCGTTATTAAGGAGCACATAGTTCCACAACCTCTCTTCTTGCCAGCATCAGGCCAGCACCTTCAGGATCTCAACATGGCCACCTCAGGTCCAGCAATAGAAGCATCACACTGCTTTTTTTCTCTGTGTCTCTTTCTGATTTAGAAACCCTCTGAAGTATCTTGACTTCCTTCTTTTCTCATCAACCAGCATTGAGTCAGGGACCCTAACCTAAGTCAATCACTGGCAAAGGAAGTAAAATCACTATGATTGCCTTGAGTTGGTCAGGATTTACTCCTGAGACATGCATATATATTGAATTGGGTGTTGAAATTTTTAACAAAGTTGGAACTTTACAGCAAGAAAGAAGGGAGGAAGGGTTGAGAGGCAGCAGGCAGCCAATAGTGTTTCCTTCCGTCTTAAAGGTTGAATGTCAGAGAACCAAAGAAGGTGCTTCCTTTTTCTTTTCAGTGACCAGACAGAGTGCATTGTATGCTGAGATGTAGGTGTGGAGAAGATCATTAGAATATTAACAATATATCATTGTTCAAAATGGGAAACAACCATCCTTCATAAAATTATTTTTCTGTAAAGAAAATTCCCTTTTCTGAAAAGGGAATAAACAACATTTTTTTTTCCTGTAGCTACGAAATGAATTTCAATCTTTCTCCTACCTTTTTGTTTCAATGACGATGAATTCCAATACATCTTCTTATCCCACAAGACTGTGGGCTGTCTAAGCTACAGCTCCTCTCCTGATAATTTTATGAGTTCAGTATACCAGACGGTAACAATTTGAAACTGCTTATTCGGAGGCAGGGTTGAAGGCACTCACTAGCAGCCCAAGCAGCCTGGGACAGCTTGATAAGGGTTGCCAAGGAGACAGGTGGCTGGTTTAATGATAGCTGATAACAGTCCTTTCATAGGCTTCACACTGTGAAGGAAGTAGGAAAGCAAGGTAGAAACAAAGGAGGACTGAGATAAGTAGGTACATTGAGATGGTGTCTCTTCACCCTTGCATAGCCCTCACCCAGCTCAGTACTTAATGATATGATGGTAATATAACTTGCATACGACTGAATAGCTTATTGACAAGTGCACAATGCTCCCTCACCAAGCTAATTTATGTTCTGCTTATGTCAGCCAGTACACAGTGCAATAAAAATTATATAGGTTATGAAAAAGTGAAGTGAAGTCCAGAGGGCCTCATTCAATTAGTTCCTCTATAGAACACCATTCCGTGTAAATTGATGTTGCCAGTGAAATGGATTCCTTTCCCAGCCCCACCCTAGAGTAAAGCCTATGGTGAGCACAGCCTCAGATTCTCCCTGACTTTGTTCTTTCTGATGTGAGAAATTTGATGTTTATATTCTCATTTCTTTCTGTGGCTTGTAATTGGCAGTTTCTGAGTGCAGCCAAAGCAACTCAATTACCTAATTTTAAGTGTAGACTAAGAATAAAGACTCTATGAGCTAGATGATTTGTCTATTAATACTGAAGTAAAACAAGACAAACAAGAATCTTTGCATATTGTTTGGAAAACTTTTTCCCCCTTAATTCTGGTGCTGAACTACCTACATAATAAGAAGCTTAACATTTACTATCATTTTTCTAATTAACTTTATTATTCTTTGAATTTGAAGAAATGAAATGATCAAGTCTGATTTGTTTTCAAATTTTTTTTTTATGGATAACACATATAACATCCTGGGAGTCCTAGGTCTGGGACCATAAAATATTCTTGGCCTTTCTGTTGGCAACTCAATAATTTGGATAACTTAGATTCTTGATGCCCTCATGGATAAAATGTACCTTCCAAGTTCTCTTGAAGAGCCTGGACTAACTTCTCTAGAACAAGTTTGCTGGCATGTATGGTTTACCTTGAACACCTTTTTCCTGGTGACTGCTGGGTTAGTGGGGAGTGGGAGAAAGCACTGGGCTAAGTCAGCAGCCCAGTCACAGTTTAAAATAAGAAGGTGTTATCTTCAAATTTGGAAGAACTTTAATTCATTTATTTTTGGAAAAACAATAAATAACTTAATTTTTATGGATTTGGTAAGCAAGTTTCTGAAGGATAAAATCAGGTTTCATAAAAAGAAACTATTACCTTTAAATGGGTATGGAAGCTGAAAAGAAAAACTTCACTTTTTTTAAAAATGTTTACATTGTCAAAAATTATGCACAATATTTGTAATAGTATTGTGAAGCCATGATACAGAAATAGTTGGAGAAAAAGAAGTACTACCTTGTTTGCATTTCTGTTTCCAGAAAGACTCCTTTTAACCCAACTACTTTTTATTCTTTAAAGTAGAAAGGAAAACCCATCAACTCATAACAAATCACATCACAATTCATTTTGAATCTCAAATATTTATTTAGATATCCCTTATTTGTTAATCCTATCCAATTTTTAGTCTGTGTGTATGTATATCTGTTTGTGTATATGGTGTTTGTATTTTCCTGTGGCTGAAACTAGCTAATATAATTCTATGTTTACTTGCTTATTATATTTCTCAAATTTCAGCAAGGCACTGATTGTTTTGTTGACTGACTTATCCTGAGCCTATAACATTGCCTAAGACTCAATAATTTTTATTGAATGAATTTAATGGATATATAAATACTGAAAATACATGTGATTCAAAATATCCTAATTTTATATCAGGGAAGCTGGGAAATAAAATTATTAATAAAATGTTTAATTAAAGTATTTTATTTTGAAATTGCTCAATTTCAGTGCCCTTCTAGGGATTAGTATTTTGCTTAACATAGTAATGGATATTAAGAACTTTCAATCTTATTGAAAAATAATGCTTGGAAGGATTAGAAAATAATAGATGGCATCTAATTAATTAATAAATTATATGATAAACAATAAATGCCAGTAGTTTTGATCAACATGTGGTGAAGTCGGTATTGAATAGACCCTTGGCATGTGTTATGGCTAAATTGTGCCCTCTAAAATTTATATGTTAACCTCACTCTTGTTTGCTTTTATAAGCAGCATTTACTTCAGTTTTGCTTGTAATGCAACATGAAGATTTCTACTTTTATTAGAATAAATTAACACATTTAATATATTGATAGAAATAATGTGCTATCTTAAACCTTAATTCTAATGCTTTATTGTTTTATTTTTGTTTTAAACCTTTTGCTGTATGAATGTAAGCTGTCATTTCTTAATTCTTTTTTCCCTTAGTTTTAGAAATTGTACACTCTATTTTAACACTACTATTTATTATTTTTGAATTTTGAAAAATATTTCTTAATTCCTTTTTTTCTGCTTATGATGGTAAAAATGGAACAGTATTTTTGGACTCTCCTAATATAAGACAATTATATTTTTACTGTTTCCCTGTTTTCCCAATACCTAGCAATTGTTAGTGTAAAACTCAGGTTTTATAAAACCCAAATGAATACAAAACCCAGGTCAATGTTATTAAATTATTACTGTAAATCATATGCATATTTTAATAATATTTGTACAGATACATTTACATTTGTAACCATGTTCACTACTATTTAGATTTGATTTCAGACTGCTAAATTTCTAATTCTTACCATCCTGACATACTGTCTTAGTCAGTTCATGCTGATATAACAGAATACCATAGACTGTTTGCTTTGAACAATAACCATTTTTTTCTCCCTGTTCAGGAGGCTGGATGTCTGATATCAGGGAACCAGCACAACATGTTCTTGATGAAAGCCGTCTTCCTGGTGTACAGATAGCGGTCTTCTTGCAGTGATCTCGCTTGGTGGCGAGGGAGAGCTCTGGTCTCCTTACTCCCTAGCAAGGGCAACAGTCCCCTCAAAGGGGCTTCACCTACATGAGGTCATTCAAACCCAATCAATTCCCAAAGGCTTCACCTCTAATCATCACACTCGGGATTAGAGTAACATGAATTTTGAGGGAGGCACAAATATTGAGCCTATAGCACATACCATGACATTTCTACTTTGTGACTTTTATTTAAATACAGCTCGCAGTTGACCAAATTATGTCTAGGTAAGTAATTTTGTTTTACATGCTGATAAATATATCTTTTCGTTATAGTCATATCTGTTCTCACCAAATATAAATAATTTAGCATATTTTCAAAATGTCTAGGACACAACATTATTCCTTCAGAATTCTGGAAATAATATAGATTCCATTATTTGTGGAATTTAGTAATCTGGCCAACTGTTTTTATTTCTCTGTAGATCATCTATTTTTTCTTTTGAACAATTTTGGAATTTACCTTTATGCTGGTAATTAACAATTTTAGCTGGAGAATGTGTATGTATAGGTACATTAGCAGTTCCTGGACCAAAAAAAAAAGTACTTTCACCTAAATACACATTTCTTTTTAATGTTTGGGAGGTCTTTTTCAATTATGCACAATTATAACTTCTATTCTCCTTGTTCTGAATGCATATAATTTTTTAAGACTTTAAGAAGAGTTTTAGTTTCTCAACAAAATTGAGATGAAAGGTACAGAGATTTCCCATGTATTCCCTGCCCAGACAGCTCCATAGCCTCTGCCATTCAGCATATCAACCCCTTTCACCATTTGTCACATGTGTTACAATGGATAAGCCTACATTAACACGTCATAATTACCCATAGTCCATAGTTTGCCTTAGAGTTTACTTTGGGTGTTGTACATTCTATGGGTTTTGACACATGTTCAATCACATGTATCCATTATTATAAGGTCATGGAGAGTACTTTCAAGTGCCATAAAAATCCTCCGTGCTCCACCTGTCCATTTATCCCCTCACCCCAATGCCTGACGTCACTGATCATTTTACTATCGCCATAATTTTCCTTTTCCAGAATGTCATTATAGCTTGCATCATACAGTATGTAGTTTTTTCAGATTGTCTTCTTCCACTTAACGGTATTAATTTAAGATTTATTCATGTCTTTTTATAACTTGATAGCTCCTTTTAGCATTTAGTAATATTCCATTGACAGGATGTATCACAGTGCATTTATCCATTCATCTGCTGGAAGACATCTTTGTTGCTTCCAATATTAGCAATTATGAATAAAGATGCTATAAATATCTATGTGCAAGTTTTTGTTTGAATATAAGTTCTCAACTTCTTGGGAAAATGCCAAGAAGCAGAAATTTTGGGTGGTAAGAGAATGATTAATTTTGTAAGAAGCCACCAAACTGTCCTCCAAAGTGCCTGTAATATTTTGGATTCTTACCAGCCATGAATGAGAGTTCTTGTTGCTCCTGCTCTTTACCAGACATTGTTCTTATTAGTGCTGCATATTTTGGCCATTTTAATAGGCGTGTGTAGTATCTCATGGTTGCTTTAACTAGCATTTCCCTGATGACATATGATGTGAAGCATCTTTGCAAATGTTTATGTTTTATCTGGTATCTTCTTTGGTGAGGTGTCTGTTGAGGTCCTTGGCCAATAATGTGTTGTCTCCTTTCTTCTTGTTAAGTTTTAAGAGTTCTTTGTATACTCTGCAAAACAATCCTTTATCAGAGATCTCTTCTACAAATATTTTCCCCCAGACTGAGGCTTGTCTATTTATCCTCTTCACATTGTGTTTTACAAAACAGTTTTTAATTCTAATAAAATGTAGTTTATTGATTATTTTTTCATAAATTGTTTCTTTGGTTTTGTCTCTAAAAAGTCATCACCACACCCAGCATCATCTAGATTTTCCCCTATTTTATCATCTAGGAATTTTTACTGTTGTGTTTTAGATTTATGTTTATGATGTGTTTTGAGCAGTTTTTGTGAAGGACTGTATCTGGATTCTTTTCTGCAGGTGACTGTCCAGTTGTTCCAACACCATTTATTAAAAAGACTATCTTGCCTCCATCTATTGTATTGCCTTTGCTTCTTTGTCAAACATCAGTTGACTATGTCTCTGTGGGTATATTTATGGGTTCCCTAATCTAATATGTAATTTTTAAGTTAAACTTATTTTCTCTGCATTTTATAGCTTTTAGTTTCATCTTTTCCTCTATCCTCTGAAAGTTTTTTTTAACTTTTTCTCTCTATATTACAATTGAATAATTGTATCTTTTTGTGTTTTCTTCTCTAACTGGTTCTCTAACTGGTTGATGCTGTCATTCTGTTAATTTTTCGCAGTACTTCTGTATCCCACTCAATTTTGTTTTCATTTGTTATGAATCTTCTTGTGCTCTGTTTTATTTTAATCTCACTCTTAGTTATCTTTGCTGTTTGCCTCTCCAGTTTTCATTTCCACTATTTTAAACTAAAGCTCCTTGTTTACCTGGAGATTCACTCTAGTCTTTGTGGCCTGACAAATCTCGGGGTGAGGCAGAAGTCACGGGCTGAAGCCAATCCATGAAATCATCTGCAGGCCTAGCAACTGATTCCATTAAGACCAGCCAATGAAGCTACAAGAGAATGTGCTGGATGAGAAGTGCTGCTCTCTTTCCACAGACATTGAACTTGAAAACTGTGACCAGAGCTTTGGCAGCCATCCTCCTACCCAACAGAAAAAGCTTTCCTGAAGATAGAACCCACAGAGAGAAAAATAGCTCTCCTCTTGAAGAGTGGACTGAGAAATCATTTTGTGAGAACACTATTTGTGTCCCTCTGTGCAGCAGCATCTATCGCCAGTTTACCCCTTGGCATTTTACTTATAGGAGTTAGTTCGTTCTTTTTTTGGCTACTGCCATTTGTATTGGGTTTTCTGTCCATTGCAACAGGAGTCATAATTAGTAGAACCTATTCTCTTATTGTTCGTTGGACCTGTTTTGTTTTTAAAAACCCTATTGAAGGATATTTACTTAGGAAATATTCTAAATATTTTTATGGTTCCCACAATAAAACATTTTAGGAGGTTTGCTGTTTCACTGAGCCTTTAGGATAATGTTTTCAATTCCCGGGTTCAAGGAAAGGTGAAGGACATTTTTTTCTTTTTGGTGATACTTGGCCAGTGTATGGATTTCCCTTGGCCTCACTGCAGAGGTTCATCAGTGCAATTCCAGCTGACCTCTCGCTCATCCAGTGCTGATCTGAAAAAGGGCCTCCACTCTCTCTATCTGGGCCATTTGCCTTGCACATTCTTGGAGTAGCTGCTGCTTTATAGCTTGAACTTTTATTAACCTCTGTGTCCTCTTATTAGAATTATGTAACTGTAGAGAAAAATAAAAAATGACCCCCCGGTACCCACCAATCATCAGTGTGAACTGACAGGACAACAGGAGAGGTGGTTTCCTTGTAATTTAGCTGTTACGTCACAATGTACAGAGCACATGTGAGGCTTTCAAGGGTGTTTTGTTTTGTTTTGTTTTGTTGTATTTTTTATATGTAAGAAAGAAAAAGGCCTTGAGGCTATTTTATAGCCTCTAGTATTGTTCAGAAACCTGATGCATTCTCAGTAACACCCCAGCCACCTTTGGGGAAAACCTCCTTTGCTTTCAAAGCTTGTCCCACTGTTCCCCTCTTTTCATTGCCCAATCATCACACCCTCCACCTGTGGAAACTACAGTAGGAGTCACGACCACGATATTCTCCTTGTCTCCCAGCTCTAAATACAATTCCATAATTCTCTTCTCTATTACTTCTTATGGGCAATTGCTTTGACGTTCATACATACGGGTTACTGAAATCTTCTTTAAAGAATATGGTTTTTACATAGGTTTACCTGTACTCTGATGAAATATATAAAACAAAAATCATTTCCCTGAATATACTCCTTTTACTGCCAAAGGCCTCACTACAGGTCTTTGCCTGGGAACTCTAGTTCTCAAGTCAACCACTATTCATATTTTGCCCCAAGCTATTCCACATTGCAGGTCTGGTGGGGAGATAAAGGACAATATTCTGCGCTCGCTCAGTAGCTGATATGTTCCTTGTTTGTTCTGTTTTCATTTGTTGTCGTACTTTAGATACTCCAGGGTCTCCGAGACAGGAGCAGTCAAGGGGAAGAGAGAAACCATATTTCTAGTTATTTTGAGAAAGGTGTTGCTCCCTTATTTCACAAGCTTAAGTGTACACCGCAGCCTGCTTTGATTTTTTAATTATAACCTCCATTTCCCATATTGTTGAATATGTATAACCAAGTTCTGCTATTTGTCTACCTTTCATAATTCTCCACGGAACTCTGTTTTCATGTATGATGTTACTTTCCAAGTATTTTACTGAGAACTTGGAAAAGGGCAAGCCAGAAGTCCATTAAAAGCATTTGTCTGATATGTACCTTAAAAATCAAAGGTTATCTGAAAACTCTTCTATAAAATAGAGTAAGACAAATACTGGAAACAGTTCTCTGAGGCAAAGGACGTTGACTGCACAGCAGTAAGGGGAATGGTATCCAGGAATGAATGCCTATTAGGCAACTATACAGCCTTTCACCTCTGGGAAAAAACCTCAGCTCAGGTCAAGGAACTGAGATTTTGAGTCTTCTTCTAGCCATTGCTGGTTGGATTACTCACATTATGAACACTTCAACCAGCTCACCTCCACCTGCAGCTGAGCTGAACAGACGTCTGCAACTAAAATGCAGAGTGCTTTCATTCTGGTCAGTCTGAGGTACATGAGAGAAAAGTTTCCCAAATCCCAAAGCCTGTAGCCACATAAATTGAAAGTTTTAAAAGATTTGTTGAGTTCAGGGCCTTGGGACAAGATAGCAGGTTTAAAACCATTTGTGGGACCATATAATATCTACAGAAATGCTCTAATATTGTAAGGTATAATAATAACAACACTATTTACAGAAATTTCATAACTAATATTATATAGTTATACTTACAAATGAAGCTATATAAATAGACATGATAAACTGCCAATAGCTCCTAACGAGCTGAAGGTCGATGAAAAGAAACATTTCTATAGCCTCATATGTCTGCCTGGTATTTTATTACATTTAGAAATTCCAATGGTTCTTGCTTTATATTTTGACATCTGAAAATAAAGTCTAGTTTTATGGATAGTACTCAAGTTTTAATGGTGATTATGAGTAATGAAAAGCATTAATGTTAAAAGTTTAGAAGTTATGCCAGGATCAACATTATGGTAGTCTGTCAACAAAATTGAGGTAAATTTCATGTTAATTTCATGGAAACTCATTATTCTAATTTCCTTTTCTATAATGCCATTGAAAATCTGATTCTATTTGACATAATATACAACTCTACAGTACAGTGCCTTTCTGTTCAGTAACCTATGTTCTATTTTGGTATTTACTAAGGTTACATAATGCTCTCCTGCTGTAGGACTGTTTTTCTTGTATTCATAATTTACCTCTGAGAATCTCCAGTTAGCCCTCTGGGAAATGTTAAAGAAATAACTCATATAGGTAATTCAGAAAAAATGAGGTAAACTTAAACATCAGTCTTGCCTTTTTTCCAGAACTAAACTTGTTCAAGGATAGTTACTAAAAATGCTTTCTTTGAATGAAGGTTATGTCTATGTATACACAAAATTTCTAATAGCACTGACAGAAAAATTTGCTGAAAATTAAAATTAATCAAATCGTAGATTGATGAGTTAAGGAGAGGAGAGATACAGACAGAATCACCACATAAGACAGAAGCACCATGTGAGACAAATATCATGCATTCTCAAGTGATATGGAATGGCCAGGTAGTGGGAAGAGAGAAAACTAGCCTAGTCAGGGGTGGCTTCTTCCCACTAGGAACATCTTATCTGGCTACTGAGCTATAGAAAAGGCAAAGAGGAGGGAAATAATTATCTCCGAAATACAGTTCTACTACTACTGAGGAAAAAAATGTTAAAGGTATCTGTGGCATTGGTGAATAAAAATTGAGATATGAGGGAGCTAGTTGATACTGATTCAGCATTTGTCAAGTGATGATATGAATGGATAAATCAATATAGCTGATTAATCTGGCAGCTAAACTCTAATAAATATGAAGGGGGGCCCAAAAAATCAGAATTATCTTATGGAAAGGAGGTCTCTTGCAATACAGGCTTCCCCCACTAGGCGAGTGTTCTAGGAACTCATCTGTATTACTGTTATCAGCTGGCATTGTTGGGAGAGGCTGTGTTCAGCTACAGTAAAAATTTTTTGAAGACTCTTTCAGTGCATTTGCCCATTTCATGGTGGGTGATACAAGCACACCTGCTCACACCGCACTGAGTGTTCAGCATCTTTTGACCAAAAAACAGCATGACCCCCATGCCCTACCCTCACTATTCACCCAATCTCACCCCGAGCAACTTTCTTTTGTTTTGCTGGATGAAACATGTCTTCAAAGGGAAATGTTTTGCCAATGTGGCAGAGGTGAAACAAAAAACAGCAGATGCACTAAAAGGCATCAAAACCAATGAGTTCAAAAACTGTTTTCAGTGGAAAAAAACATCCAAATAGGTGTATTGCATCAAGTGGAGAGTACTTTGAAGGTGACTAAAGTTTAAATATGTAAGAATAAATAAAAAATTTTTTATTAAGAAACTCCAGTTTTGGGGGGTCCCCCTTGTACTACAGTGTAAAACCCCCTGGTCAAATATTGGTTGGTATCATTAGTAATAGCATATAAATATTGTATTACTTTCCTAGGGTTGCCATACTAAAGAACCACAGACTGGGTCGGTTAAAACAACAGAAATGCATTCACAGTTCTGGAAGCTAAAAGTCTAGACAGAATCAAGGTGCTCACAGAACCATGCTTCTTCTGAAACCTACAGAGGGAGGACCCTTCCTTGTTTCTTCCAGGGTCTGCCAGCCCCAGGTGTCCCTTTGCTATGGCCGTGTAACGCCAGTCTCAACATGGCGGTTTCTCCCTGTGTCTTTTCACACAGTCCTCACACAATGTATGTCTCTGCCTCTAAATGTCTCCTTTTTATTAAGGACACCAGTCGTATTAGAATGAGGCCCAGACTAATGACTCATTTTAACTTCATTACCTCTGTAAAGACCCTATTTCCACATAAGGTCACATTTGGAATTGCTGGGGGTGTTAACGTCAGTATTTCTTTTTTTCAAATTCGTAACTCAGTCCACAACAAACACCTCCCATTCTCCTGATAGTCCAGCAGGACTCAGTGAAGACAGTACAGTTGACTTGGGAGAAGACATTTTACACATCCGTCTTGAAGACTGGAAACATCGATGACTCCAGTTCTTCAGAGGCACAAAAGGATTATCAGTCAAACTCCGTCACTGGGGCAACGGTGTGCACCTCCGACTTCCCAATCTCTTGCCTCTTTGAGGACCTCCTCCTCTTACTTTCCAAGCCAGTTCCTGACAGGGTTCTTACATATGTGTGTTCAAATGGGTAAGGTATTTGCAAGGTGGGCTGGAGCACATTCTTGGTTCCTCTTGACTGATTTATTCCATTATGCTGTTAAAGAAATGGAAACCTAAATTTATCCAAACACAAAAGTGAAATTAAGTCACACAGTACAGTTAAGAAAACTTTTCGCTGAAGACCAGAGAACATAATCTGCTTCCAAAGGCTGAGTAGTGTTGAAGGTCGATTACTAATAATAATCTCATGATAGAAGTGCAATCAAAGTTTTCCATAGAGGAGTAATAGTCTTAGCCTTGTCTGTAACAATAAAAAAATTAAAACCCAAATGACCAATATGAGAACTGGCTAAATAAATTAAGACATATTCTTCACATGAGGGGATCTGATGCATTTATATTAAAAGCACTGTCAATGAATATTGAATGTAAAGAGAAATACCGAGTCCATGGTCCACAAAAGCAAAACAACAACACGTTTGACATGGCCTTATTTTTGCAAGCATTTATTTATTACACATTTTTATTATTTACACCCCTATAGAAGAAACTGGAAGATAATTCATAAGACATATTATATATCTCCTATATGTAATATTATACATAAACCTGTATACCCTATATACATATATATCAAGATATATATTTTATTTATGCATAGTGCTGTTTCCTAAGTCACACAAAGCCACCTCTGAGCCTGCAGTGGCCCTGGCACCAGGCAGGCAGACTGTGTCACTAGGAGACTGTCCCTGGGCAGCAGGGCCCGAAACACTGGGCTGAGAAAGGAGTAGGACCCAGGCTAGCAGGAGCTATAATTCTAGAAAAGAATGTTACACAAGCTGGATGATTAGCAGAACTAGAAAAAGGTCTACCTTCTTTATGTTTTAAGTCCGTGTGTGGGGAATGGAGAGAGGAAGGCGGGCCATAGATGCCCATGTGACATTTCTGGATGTGTGGGCTCCCAAGTCTAATGTGAGCAAAGAAACTCAGGGGGCAAACTGAGGGGCCCAGGAAGCAGGCCTAGGTGACTCAGTTCAGTTCTGTCTGAGAAACAGGTTTTAAGTGGACAGGAACGAGGAGGGAGAGAGGCTAGAGGCTGCGGATGCACTTGCTGTCACAAGCAGACTGAGCTAAGGAATGGGAAGGAGGAACACCGGCCATGCAGCTGTGCGTGGCTGCGCTCACTGCAGTTGGGGACACTCAGGCCAGAGCTGTTACTCACAGGGGCCCAAGTGTCATGTTACAATTTCAAGGTCACAAAGTAACAAAGCCGGAAGCATGAATCATGACAAATCCTAAAGTTTCAGTCATGAAACTAAGCCTGAAGGCCACCCTGGGAGTCTGATTGACACTGAATCTCTGAGGTAACTTTACCCAGTGACGTGAGACAGTTTACTGCCATCGGCCAGAGACTTTTGTAGCAAATTCACAGATTCACTTAGTTGATGATCTAGATTTTCAGTGCATAACCCGCTCAGCCTTCTGAGGCACCCGTGCCTGATAACGGGTCTTGACTTCCTGCTGTCACCCCTCGCAGCCTCCCTGCCTACCTGATGGGAACTGGGAGCCAGGGCTGACCGTCCCAGGCTGCCGTTGAGCGCTGACCTCTGCCCTGGAGCCAGGGGACCTCTTTCAGCTGCCCAGACCCTTGCTCTCCCAGCCCATCCCCTTGCCACAGCCCACATCCAAGTTAGGAGAGTGAGTTTGTTCACCGAGAAATCGCTTTATTTGATAGGTATTTAAAGAACACTTTCTGTCTCAAGTTCTGCTGGATGCTGGGGAGGCAGAGATGAATACAGCCCACTCCTTCCTTCCAAGTACATAGTGGGTTTGGGAAGCCCAGTCATTGTACTTCAAGTCTCTGTACAAATTTTAAGTTGCTCAGATCTTCCCTGACACACTGTCTGAAACATCTAAAACCCTAACCTTCCCAATCATTCTGAACTGGTTTGATTTTCCTTTATTGCATTTCTCACCATCTGATATACTAGAGAGCTGCATGTTGCTGTCTCCTGTGAGAATGTAAGTCCATAATGACGGGAAACATGTTCGTGGCTGTATCCCTTGCACACAGACTGGAGCCCGATACATAGGGGGCATTCAGGGAATATGTGTTGAATGACTGAGTGGATTCGATTGATGATATGATACGATGACAACTGTGTTTTCTGGATACACGTGTGGTAGGGGATCTAGGGCAAAATTGAGAGAGGGGAGACTTTCTGGAAGACATCACCCTGGGCTGGCTCCTGCTTCTCATAGCATATTTGTCTGTCTGCCCTCTGCCTTATAAACCTCCTGAGGACAGGCCATCTCTCATGAATGTTTGTAATATCAGCATCTAGCCCAGTGTTTATTACTTGTGAGATTCTAACAATGAATATTAGTTACCTAGTTGGCCTTACTCTAGTTGGATATAAACTTGAAAAATAAGCTATTTACTCTATTTTGTGAAGCCTATAATTTTGTTTCAAAGTGTCTTATTGAAATACTTTATTAGTATAAAGTTTCTTCCCACTGAGAGTTTAGGATAGAAAGAATATCCATATATATGACATCATGTTTGAAAATAAATATAAAACCCAAAAATTTTGAAGGCACATGTAGTTTCTAAAAGATTTTAATATAGACTGACTCCTTCCCATAACTTTCATTTCTATCCTTTCCTCCTTGTGGAAAAAAAAAAAAGAAAGAGTGCTGTTTTAAAAGCCTGCAGTGTATCCAAACCTTGGCCTTGTAACCAGGCAACAATGTTTCAAGTGAAATCAAAAGTCTGCCCACCAGAAACCCGATGATCCTGTAATTATCCCCTCATACAGATGTTGGCAAGCTATAAATTAAAGACTTATCAACTATAGTGACAGCAGTTAGTGAATGCTGCTTTAAGCAATGTTGAATTTGGCCACTCTGAACACATTCTTCCAAAGGCATATGTAGATCAGGTTAATCTGAAAGTCTTCTATCACAGCCAGATATGTGTGGATCTGAGTAATTCTTGATAGTTATCCATATAATTTATATCCTGAATCTGTATCATCTTTAGGGCTCTTCTTGTTTTTAGGCCTGCCTCGCTCCCTGAAGGAAAAATATAGAATTATTTCAGATGGTTTTGAATATATATATTATTTATTTATTTTTAACCATAACAATTTTAGTATAACTGTGCTATTATGAAAAAGTACAATCTTGTATTTCTCAATCTTATGTTCTTAAATTTGAGGAATCATCAGCAACTTTGGAAGCAAGAAATTATATATTGCTTAATGATTTACATTTTCTTAGATAAGAATTAACACCCAGAATTAAAATTCTTATATAAATTTAAAATATTAAATTTATGTAATATTTGGATATTTTATGTATACATTGTTTGAATGACCACCATAAAACTGAGGCATAAGAATTAACTGAACTGTCTCAAATTTACAAATAGCATTTTAGTTTCTTTTCCTTGAGATTCTTCACTGTTTCCTATAAGTGATATCAGAGACAATATAATAAACATGCAGCCAAACAGTTAAAAATCGAATCATGTGAAGATGAACACATAACTGGAGACTCCATTCCATTCCACAACGAGGCGATTACACAGCAGCTATGGTGCTCCAAGCACTGTTCCAGGCAGGACGACACCCCAAGGACGAAACTGCCCGTGTCCATGTTTTCATGAGGTGTGATCCCGAAGGATAAAGGCTGCGTTTTATTAAAGTTATTCGCTCTCAATTATATATTTAAAAAATTACCGTTATATGATTTTGAAAATAGGATTCTTGCAAAGTAATTTTTTTCACTTTTAACACCATATTTCTTTTTTTCTTTCCATTTCCTCTGTCTTGGAATGAAAGACTTGGTAGTTTATAAATATCATGCATAACCAGAGACAATTATTTTTATTATGCTTATAGTTTTGGGGGAAAAAACCTATCTTTCAGTTCAACACAATCTAGAATCTTGACAAACATCAGGTAAAGGGAAAGAGAAAAGGAGAGAAGAGAAGAGAAAAAAGAAAAGAAAAGAAAAGAAAAGAAAAGAAAAGAAAAGAAAAGATAAGAAAAGAAAAACCTTGGTCCAGCCTGACAAGTCCCCCATGTCCACTAGCATGTACACAGTCCGGGCTGCTCCCAAAGCAGGGCTCCAAGTAATGGTCCTGCTTCCGAACTGTGCATCCTTAATTCAAATGTGAGTCAACCAGGCCTCTGGCCAAGATAGGAGAGCTCAAAAACTGCCATCAGTGGTAATGGTCTGAAGGCTTGTTCAATATAGCACTCTCTCAGCTGCCTTCCCTGAGCAAAGCTGGACAAGCTCACATCTTCTCAACATCTTACTAACCTATATCTCTCAATCCCACTCATTTTACAGGTGTTGTGAGTAAAGAACAGGGATTTCATCGGGTTTCTCAGTGAGGGGACTGGGTCGGATGATAACATCACAAAGCAAAGCAGAAAAACTAGGCACAGGTGCAGCTAGAAAGGCAAGGTGAGAGCTCAGTCTGGACAAGTGGGGTTAGATGTGCCTGGGGAGCATCCGGCTGGGAGTGTCAACTAGCAGAGGGGCATGCCTTGCGAGAACTCACAAGGTCATTAAAGTTATATCATAAAGGCTATGATGAAGTCCTCTAGGGAGAGATTATAGGTGAGTAGTCCACGGGGCCAGGGATGGAACCGTGGGTGACGTGAATCACTCCTTAAGGAAAAGCAGCCATTGGAGAAGGCAAAGGAGGGGATGGAGGGGGAAATACTGACTAAGATAAAGCAGGTTGTCTACAAAATGCTGCAAAAAGGAGTAAGATAAGGGCTCAAAAGTGGCATTTGGGGCTTGGTGTTAGGAAGTTCTCAGGGATCTTTTTCCAGGCTCGGAGGAGCGGGAGAGGGGAAGGCTGAGCAGCAGAGGATTGCTGAGGGAGTGAAGGGGAGAAGGAAAGGCTGATGATTAGATGATGCTTTCTCAGAGCTTAGCTATGAGAGCAAGGAGTGAAATAAACAGGACGGAATTGGGGCAGCAATTTCTTATGGTATGAGAAATCTATTATGATGAGACTACCAAGAAACAACCAAGAGAGAGGAGGCATTGTACATAAAGAGAAATAATGATTGACGGAGGAAGAACACGTAAGTAGTGGAGGGGTGGGACTTGGAGCACTAGAGAAGACATTGTCTTTGCAGATGAGACAAGGAGGAAAGACAGCTGCAGGGACAGGTAGGTCAAAGTTTGAGAGTCAGAAACTGGAGAATTCATCTCTTCATTCTACGGATGACTTCAATTTCATTCAGGTGACACCAACTCCTACAAAACAAGTGTGCTTCAAGCCATCAGCCACCCTTCTTAGGAGAGGGAATCCGTTTCCCTTTTATTTTTACTGCTCAATTTGAGTGAATTATATAAATCCAATTTTAAACAATCTCTAATGTCATATTTCTCTTTAACTTTTAAAAACAAAAGGTATAATGACGAAAATAAATTAACGAAGTCTTGCTTTAGCAAGTAGGAGTAATACCTGTCTCGGCAGTGATAATTTTTATCTGTGCGTTTAATTATGTATTTAGCTAGCTAGTCTGTTAGTGATAATAATAAGTAATTGAATTTTTTAAGTTTTTTTCCAAAAGAAGTAAATTAGCATATGTTACACTGAAACTAAAGCTATTTTGTCAGACATTTATAAACATTTATATTGTCAGCTTTGGCTCTCTATACATTTACTCAAAATTGGCAGCTAGCTAATCCTAGGACATTTTTAAAAATCTAAGTACAAGAGTTTTATTGATGTATTTTAAAGGAAGAGATATGAAGCTGTTTAACTTATTTTTAAAATGCTTAGACTGATCTCATGCTTTCATGTCATAGAACATAGATTAATTATGCTTTGATGGCTAAACTAACCACTAGAATGACAACTTGAGTTTGTAAAACTTTTCTTGAAAAAAAAAGGTATGCTCTATTTTTAGGTGCCTTGGCTGCTCTGTCTCGCAGAGGTCCACCTGCTCTCCTGGGAAGGCACAAGTCCACCCACGCACGAGCACCCATGGCCAGAGGCAACTCTCTTCATAACTTGTAGCTACACTCTGCTTTCCCTGCAATCAGTCACGTGGTGTACAAGTTGTTCACTGTTATCATTAGAAGACAATTGTGAAAACACTAAGATCTAGAAGTCATATTATTATTAGAATTTTCTAAGCTCTTGCCCTGCATTTAAGCTAAATTATGAGAAAACAAAATATATGGTCTATGCTAACCCACCCCTCCAGAATTCTCTTCATTATGGTTTAATTTAGTTGTGCATTTTCTTCCTATACAAAAAGCAGATGCAGATATCCAACCAAATGTTTCTGAATTTTTCTTCTAGGAAAAAAATGAGCATACATAGACACACTCACACACATATATACAAAAAAATGTATCTGTGCTTTCTAAAGTAAATAATAAAAATCAATTTACCTAATATGTTTTGTTTTCTGCTTTATTTGCCAAAAATCATAGAACTAATTTAGTGTCCATATATAAACCTGTGTTTTATTATATAACCTTTTAGAAATATGTGGGTCTCAAATTTTAAAATACTTGAATATCTTTTTTTTTTTTTAAATAAATAGGTGACCAGCCCTCTCAGGTAAGGGCATGATCACCTGACTACTTGCAAGGCCACTTCATAAATCCATACCCTCTCATCCAAGACAAGTACGCCAGCTCACAGGGGCGCAAGCCTCCTCACTCCATGCTAATCCATTCTAGATCTCTGCCCAGCCTCAGAAAACATCCTATTAAATAACACTCTAAATAGCTTAGGCCTGCGCATGAAATTTTGTCCAGCCCTTGCTTGTCTCTCAAAACATTAGAGGTAAACCCAAAATAGATAAAATAAAGGCTGCCTCTGATGATTTTGCTCCAGTGGTCAGTAACAGCTTGATATGTCTGTACTCTGGAGCCCAGTATATTTGATTGTAAAAGTAGCATTTCAGGTTCATATAAATCTTTCAACTTTTTTCAGCCACTGGTCAAGTTCACAGTTAACATAAAGACCTATTCAGATTACAGCAGCAGTGATGGTTAAAGCAGACAAATGAAAGACTAGTAAAAATCCAGCTCTGTTCTGATTGCTCTCATGTCTGCATCTCAGGTCCATTTGCAAGCTGCTGCCACAGAATGTTGTGGTCAAGTAAGAAGCAGTCAAGCTCAAAGGAACAGCCACCTGCTGCCAAAGTACAGAAAATAAGCAGTAGGGAAAGCTGGCTGAGAGCTGGAATGGTGAAGTGGTGGAGCTTTCTGGGGCATAGCAGGCTTTTGTCTGATGTGTGAAGAGACTACGTTTGCATAGCCCTCTGGGTGAACCACCCCCTGAGGGAAGTGATACTTAGTGTCCGCAGAGTGAAACAGATTCCTTGTCCCTTCAGATATGAAATGGTTACCTTCTAGGCCTTTCTATCTCTCCATACAAATAAACCAAGCCTGCAGAGTCTCAGGGGCATCCCTTTTGAACAAGACAGAATTTTAGCTTCTCCTTAGAGGTAACATAATTTTCTTTCCAGTGAAAGATGTTACACAAACCAGTGTAATGGTGACAAAACACAGAGAAAGAATATCAGGACCTGAGAGTTGTTACTTGTTCCAGTGGATACTTCAAGCAAAAGGATTTCCTCTTTTTTAGTGAAATAGATGTAAAATTTATTATATTTAAAAATCATAAAGTCCTGTGTATTTGGTTTCATGCCAGCCTTTTTTGCTGAATAAGTACAACAGTGAAATAGGAATTTTCTATTCAAGTTCCAAAAATGTTATGATGCAAAGAAAATAAAACTAGATGTGATTTGGTTATTTTTAAGTGTTGAATCTGAAAAAATAAGTAAATAAACAAACAAAACCCCCAAAATACAAGTTTCTTGTGAAATCATGTGGATCTCCTTCTCCTGATTCCAATAATTAACATTGGCTTGACTGAGAAATTGGCGCCTGCTGTCCATTAAATGAAGTTGACAGCCACGATGGCAAGAGGTTCTCTTGGCCAGAATCTTTGGGCACCTGACGCCAAGCATCAGAACAAGTCAGCAAATGGGGTTTGCATGTGGGAGAGTGTGTGTGTGTGTGTGTGTGTGTGTGTGTGTGTGTGTGTGTAAAATGTTGGTCTGGTAGATACCACGGTTACTACCTGCGATGCATATCTATCAGCAAAGATGTAGAAACAGGCCCAAAGCAACAGCAGAAAAAGCAAACACACTAGACAGTAACAACAGAAGACATGAATACGGTTTTTGATATGGGGTATCAGCCTATGGAGAAATGAACACCTCCTAAAATTACACTCATGTGTACCTCTTTGTTATGGGCTGAATTGCATCTCCCAAAATTTGTGTGTTGAAGACCTAACCCCAGTACTATCTCAGAATGTGCCTGTATTTGGAGATCGAGCCCTTAATGAAGTAATCAAGTTAAAATAAGGTCATAAGGGTAAGCCCTGATCTGATATGACTGGTGACCTATAAAAAGAGATTAGGATGCAGCCATGTCCTCAGAGGGCAGACCATATGAAGGCAGATACTTACAAGCCAAGGAGAGAGGCCTCAGAAGAAACCAACCCTGCCAACATCTAAATTTCAGAATTCTAGTATCCAGAACTGTAAGGACATCAGTATCTGTTATTTAAGCCACCCAGTCTGCGATATTTTGTTATAGCAGCTCTAGCAAACAAATACAATCTCTTTGACTGACTTCCTTCTAGATACCCAGTGACTTCTTCCTATGAATACAGTAAAGGTCCTTCCAGGCTTAACAATCACAGGCAGTGGCCTGGGTGACTTCTAGAGCAGGTAGGCTATACCAGGGGCAGGTGCAGAAGATGACCCTTGCTTCCTCATCTGCCATAACCCATACTTATTCTGGATTCACAGAAAACAGAAACCTAGTTGTTATAGAAAGAGCTTCTCTGCATTAGGCTTTTCTGAATTGTTCTACTATTGCAAGTCTATCAGGCCCTTTTAGCCAGTCATGATTTTAACAGAGGAAAGCTATTAAAAATACATCTCTCTCAAGAAATAAGAATATGTTTCTGCCATTGGAAGTAAGTCCTGACTTCTGTATAATACAGGCAGCACAATTATTTCTGTTTTAGTGACAGAAAGAGCCCTCTTGAAGAATTGTGAAGCATTTACGAACATAAGCAAGTCAAATGAAAATAACAAAGATTTTTTTTTCCCTACTGTATATCCTTATATGCAATTTCATTATGTACTTCATTTTTATCTCTTAGGGAAGATGAAAATTACTTATATGCAGTACTAGGAAAACAACAATTATCTCCTTAATAGCAAAATATACCTACATAAATTCTATGAGACTAGACTGTTTGAGAGATTTAATAACATTATTGAAGAAATTACGTGCATAACAAATGAAAAGTTAATCAAACAGACAATAAAGGATGTAAATTTTCTTTTTGTTTCCAATTGTAAACAATGACAAAAGCTCAGATTCAGACATCCATCCTTTCTAATAATTTTCTGTGGAAGGCAATATAGAGTGGCTAACTCAACTGATATTCAAGCCCCATTATTCTTCTGTCTTCACTAGAGTTGTAAACATCAAATACTTTCTAATCTCCCTTGCAATTCAGAGGAGGGCAAGGGCTATAAAATGAAATGAAAACAAAAGTCTCTAGTGTGGGGAATTCAGTGGCTTCTAGAAAGATGTTTGGATCCTTGATAAAAGAAATTGATGGAATCGTATTATCCTTTTTTCTTTTTTCCTCTCTTTAATATGCATGTGATGCTTGGAACTGTGCGGCCTTCTTGTGATTAAGAGGTGTATTGCCTCTTGTGATTAAGAATGACTAACACATTAACAATAGTCTAATTTTTAAAAAACAGGGAAATGAGAATATTGAGTCTTGATGGCATTGTTGAGAAGCTAAATCTAACACTTAACAACTGTTAGCCTCCAGACTTTCTTTTATATGAGAAAGATAAATCTTAATCAATTTAAGGCACCACTTGTTGAATATTCTGCTCCATTCCATTGCAGTCATTCCTGACTAATTATTGTCCCCAATTACTGACTCATCCTATTGTCCATATCAGGATTGTGCACCTTGGCCTGTTGTCATGTACCTGGCAATGCCTCCTCAATGTAGAAAGCAGAATAACATCCTGCTCCCACAGCCGTTGGGCTTGGCCATAACATGCACTTTGGTCAAGAGGCAACAACAGTTTTCCCAATCAAACTGTTCTTTTCCATCTACCATGAGAATGCCATGAAAATGGCTTATCTTTCAATGTGTCTACAAAATGAGAAGACACATGGAGAAGGGATTCAGCAGCCAACTTGTGGTAACTCATATGCAACATGAGTGAGATCTAGGGGTTGCTTGTTACCACATTGCTTACAAAGTGGACAAAACATCAGAAATGGGTGTAGCCACGTGCTATGCATTGTTCAATAGATTATGACCTAAAATGACATTAGTAAGCAAGCAGACAAATCTTTGGAGAATTTATACCAGCTTCTTGCTATTTTCCCTTTGCCATGAAAATAGCTTATCTGGGTCACAGAATGAGAAGAAATTGGAACAAAGCCACAACAACCAACCTGTAATGTGTAATGTGAATGAGAAATAAATGTTATTGCAATAAGTGATGTTATTTTGGTTTAGGTTGTTACAGTAAAGCTAAATGATGTATATGTTTTTAAATTTCCACCATCCTTTTCATTAGCCTTTCTTTTAAACCCAGCCTTTATGTCCTAGTCCCAAGAAAGCAAGCAGGGGACATAGGATCGCACAACCCTGGGAAGACCTCTCATGCATTATTTAGCAATTACCTGGTGATTTGCCTATAAAATGAATACAGTAAGAAGATAACATGACATTTCTCTAAGGCTGTTCTGTGTAAACTAATTTCTTCATGAAATTAATGTTACTAAAAAAAAAGAGATGATCCATGATCAACTAAGTTTGGAAGATATTGGACTAAAGAAAATCAAGCAAGTTTATTACCATAAGGTTTCTCAAAGCTTTTGGTATGTTAATGTATATTGCAATTCTTGAAAACAAGACTTTGGTTTGCAGTTCTCCTAGACTTTCTTTTGTCTCAAGACCATTTCTACCTGAGAACATCTCTTAGGACCAAGGTTTTACATAAAGTAATTTGGAACACAATGAGCTAATGGGTATGAAAAAAAGGGGTTGTACAACATTAACCTCAAGGTGACTATGCAGCTCTGCTCATAAGCTGCTGCTGTCTTGAGACCAATACCTTTATTCAGAAAGAGCCATGGGCTTATCCATGAGGACATTGGTTTTCAGCCCATGCTCCAAGCAGCAAGTGGCTCTTCCCACTAAAGTGGCCTTAAAAATTATCCATAGCTACAGAGAAAGCTGATTGTACAAAGGCAACTTAAAGTGTCAAATAAGAGGGAATTCCAAATGGTGCAGGAGACAATAAGCACTAGGACTTTAAAGAGATTTTTATAAACTAGTAGAAGAGCCATCATTTTGCATGCCTTCCATAGAAATTTCCTTGTAAAAATTCAGTTCTCAAAACTGCACTTCAAGCAAATATATAATCAAAGACCAAGAGTTCTCTGCAATTAATAGGGCCCTGAAACCTGAAAAGGTCATTCCATTAGATAAAGCATGTGATAAGGAACATTAGACACAGAAGAGGAATCTAGAAACTGGAAGATGAAGAAAGAGAAGGGGTATAGAAGGAGTGAAAAGAATGAAAAAGAGGAGGCTACTCAAACCAAATTGCAAGACCAGCTCAATAAGCCTAGAGATCTTTAAGAAAGAAGAACTGGCAATTTCTATAAGACCACATTGAATACTCTTTGTAGTGAATGTGTAAACTTCTTCAGCAATGTAGATTTGCTCCTGGAGAGAAAAGAGGACAGAGGAGTCCAGTTTCCATTCTTGCATCCCACTCTTGCCTTGTGGCAGTAGCTAGATCCCAGCCTTGGTCAAATTGGTGGAGTGTTTTCCTTGTGGTAGCGAGATGTTGATGAAAAATCAAAACGATTGTCTTGGAAAACCAAGATCATGGTAGAACTTAAGGTCCAAAGGCCAAGGTAAGAATGAACATGAGAAAGAATATACACAGGTCACCAGCAAAACATAGTCGAATCAGGATGAAATTAGGTATACCAAAAGGCCTATAGAAATAGTTCAGTATGAAGTCTGTTTAACTGAGTGCATGCCGGAACTCCCAACATCATGATGTTTGGAGTGTTCTGTGGGGGCAGACAGGGCAGTATGTGGAGCTACGATATTTGATCAGCGTAGTTTGAAGGAACAATTTTCTCCTTTACCTGTAGTTACACATCAAAGCAATACTTCCTTGTGGTCATGCCTTAGAGGTAGGGGAGAGGAATAATTTTCTTCTTTCTATTTTGTGTTCTTTCCATCTGGGACCCTTAAATCAGACTAAGAAAAGGAAAATTAATGAGAGAACAATAAACTGAAGTTTATTACCATGTATAGCGCATATACATGGGAGCACTCAGTGATGAATAACTCAAAGGGGTGATTAGAACTTGGGCTTAGATAGCATAGTGTCAAAAGAACAATAAGTTTTCAGAGGGGTGACAAGACAGAAGAAAAGGACTGTGAGCTTCTACAGGCTGCAAACAATGGGCAGGCAAATATGGGAAAACTATTGGTAGATAAGGGCTAGTTTAAGCAAAAACTTTCATGCAGTTTTCTCTGGTCCCACCTCTAGACTAATAAAAGTCTGAAGTTTTATCCAGCGATTAACTTCTGTCCTTCATGGTGGAGAGGGAAAGTGGGACACCTTTTCAGAGTTATGTTCTACTTTTCAGGACACTGAGGAAGACAAAGAGCTATTCTTGTATTTGCTTCTTCTCAGTTGCTTTCAGCTCAAAATAGTTATGTCAAAGTGGCATATTTTGAGGTAACATATTTTGCTACCTTTTTTTATGCCTAAAGAGTATGAAGGATTTGTCTCCTTCATGGAGCTGCCTCTTCTGCATGGAAGGCAGAATAATTCCCCCTACATTCAATAGGTCATCGCACATCCTGGACTCTCTAAGGATTTATCATATTGGTGACATTTTCATGGTGAAAGAAGCTGAAATGAGTTCCCCACCTGTCCTAACTGTGAATTCTAATTCAGTCACGACAAGACATCATCTTTTCCCAGCTCCCTGTTTTCTGCCCACACCCTCCCTGCCCCTTCCCCAGTGGATGGACAGTTTGTTAAGCTAGAGCCAAGCATCAATGTCCTTGTTAGCATAAAATTACAGAGATTGTGCTATGAGAGAGGAGCAAGAGAAGCCACAGGAAGGTCACTTTGTTTTTAGCTGCTCAGCTCAGAAGAAGGCAAAGAGCCAAAGTATCTCCAGAGATCACAATAGTTGCAGCCTCCCTTTACCACTCAGGGGAAGATGACAGGGACAGAAACTATCAGGTGATAATAATGGAGAAAGAAAGGAGGACTTGAGAGTTGGGATTTTAGGACGTTCATAGAGAATGACTCCATGAAGTAAAAAGATCGATTGAGAGTCAGTTGGCACTGTACTATTACAGTGCACCACCAGTTCTCAACAATGTTGGTGATAAAATACTTCTCTACAAAAGATCTTTTTTTAATCTAAATTTTAAATCACTATTATACTCAATACTGAATTTTTAAAATTGTGATAAAATACACATAAAAGTTCCCATCTTAGCCATTTTTTAAAAATCCACACCTGAAGATATATATTGATTTTAGAGAAAGAGAAAGGGAGATGAGAGAGATAGAGAGATTGTGTAGTTGCTGCCCATAGGTGTCCCCACCAGGGATCAAACCTACAACCTTTCAGTGAACAGGATGACACTCTAACCAACCAAAGCCATCGTAACCATTTTTAAGTGGACAGTTCAATTGGGCCACGTTCCAATTGTTGTGTAACCATCACCACCATCCATCTCCAGAGCACTCTTCATCTTGCAAACTGAAACTGCACACTCATTAAACACTAACTCCCCATTCCTCTCACCCTCCGGCCCCTAGCAGTCACCATTCCACTTCCCATTTCTCTGAGTTTGACTATTCTAAGTACCACATGTAAATGAAATTATACAATATTTGTCCTTTTGTGACTGGCTTATTTACTTAGTATAATGTCCTCAAGGTTCATCTATGTTGTAGAATGTGTCAGAATTTCCTTCCTTTCTAAGGCTAAATATTATTTTATTGTATGTGTCCATTGTATTTTGTTTATTCATTCGTCAATGGACTTGAGTTGCTTCCACTTTTAACTATTATGAATAATGCTGTTAGGTACATAGGTGTGTATTTATTTCTTCAAGACTCTTCTTTTAATTCTTTTGGGTATGTACTCAGAAGTGAAATTGCTGGATAATATGGTACTTTTATTTTCAATTTCTTGAGTAACTACGATACCATTTTCCATAGCAGTCATACAATTTTTCATTCCCACCAATAGTACATTAGAGTTTCAATTTCTCCACTTTTTTTACCAATACTTTATTTTTTGGTTGTTGTTGTTTTTGTAGTGGCCATCCTAATGTATATAAGGCAATATCTTATTTTGGTTTTTATTTTTGTAATGACTAGTGACATTGAGCTTTTCTTTCATATGTGTATTTGTCATTTTATATCTTCTTTTGGAGACATATTTGTTCTAATCTTTTACTCATTTTTTAAAATTTTTATTTATTAGTATTTAGAGAGAGAGGAAGAGAGAGAAAGAAACAACTTGTTCCACTTATTCACGCTAAGTTATTTATGCTTATTTATGGATTCATTGGTTGATTCTTGTATGTGCCCTGACTGGAGATCAAACCCACAACTTTGGCAAGTGGGACAATACTCTAACCAACTGAGCTACCTGGCCAGAAACTTTTACCCACTTTTTAATTAATTTATTTTGTTTGGGGTATTGACTTGTTGGATTTCAATAATAAATATACATATTTGAAGTTAACATGTTTTTATTACTTATCCTTTACTAAACTTTGCATTGTACAAAGAAGTTAATTTAGAAAACTCCTAGCTATATATTAACCCTCAACACATGCAGACTCAACTACTGAAGTTTTTTTGGACAGTATGTTTATAACAGTTAAGAAATTTCCAGATTACTTCAGGTGCAGTTTAGTTCTCCAGCCCTTAAAGAATAACATGTTCTTGCGTTTCAATAATATATTCTAAATAAACACTGGTAGCACAATAATTGTAAAAACAAAGAAGAACTTAAGTTACTTCAATTCTGCCATCCTGTGTGACAATTTGGAGTTTTTATTAATGTCTAAAGTTTATAACAGGCATTGGCACAGAATTTTTCTTGGTAAATACAAATTTTGTTCATGTGTGAAAAAGTTTACTGAATTTGAATAATATCTTTATTGCATTTTTTCCATTACCATTTATCCCCCTTATACCTCTCCACCCCTCCAGAATTACCGCCTTGTTGTCCACGTCCATGAGTCTTTTCCTTTTTACTCAATTCCTCCAATCCCTAACTGATAATTGTCGTCCGGCTCTCTATCGATGAGTCTGTCTCTCTTTTGCTTGTTAGTTCAGTTTGTTCATTAGATTCTCCATGAGCGAAATCACATGGTATTTGTCTTTCTCTGACTGGCTTATTTCACTTAGCCTAATGTTCTCGAGGGCCATCCATGCTGTCTCAAGGGGTAAAATATTCCTCTTTGTCATGGCTGAGTAGCATTCCATTGCATAAATGTCCCATAGCTGTTCTAGAATTTTTTTAATTGTTAAATTTAATCAAGAAAATAAAGTATAATATTTTTGATGGTTACCTATTATATTTTTATTATATTAAATTTTATTTAATATTATTGTTTTTATTGACATAATTAAGGAGAGTTAATAAAATATGTTTATTGTTTTCCTTTTTTTTCCTAGCCATTATTATTTGTATCATTTCAAGATCATTATTGAAAATAAATTTATCATCTAGAGCTGTTACAAGCAGCCCCCACACTAGCTGTGTCACCACCTTCTGTAGCCGTCACCCTGTCCTTACTGCTTCAGGATAGCAGTGCTGACTGTCATGTGCCCTGGGCAGGTCTGTCATTGCCACGGAAAAGTATAATAGAGACAAAAATGCTCAAAAATCCTCCAGTAAATTAACTTTGGAATGATTAAAATCATTAGTTTGTCAGAAGGATGCTTTAAATTAGTTCAAATACAAGGGATCGAGGCTGAAGAAAGAGGATTAGGAAGCAGCTTTAACACAAATGCCCTCTGCGTCTCAGCGGGGTCTTCCCTAAACGGCTCCCATCGCATGTCCTTTATAAGGAGGGTTTCTCTCTTGAGCCGGGGGTTAAGCTGCACAAAGTGTGTTCAATTCTGAGGTGTTTAGTGTGGAAAATTAGTGGGACCTGGCATGCACAGTGTCTCTCAGGCCTACCAGATACGAAGAGGAGCCTGCCAGGACAGTGTGGAGAGCGACCTGAACCTGGCGAACTTCCTGGTGGAGGACGTGGGGCAGTTGTTATATGGAGCTCAGGTTGCCAGTGTCAACTTCCTTCATCCTTTCAGTTGCCTTTAGGGAGTAAAAAATCAGTGTGTTTCCTTAAATTCAGAGCTGCCAGAGGCCCCTTTCCAAACTCGTCACTTACCCTTTCTGTTCCACAGAAACCCGTTCTGCCAAGGGTCTGAATCGCCCTTTCCTTCCAAAACAAAATGTGCTTTCTGCATTTGGCTTCTCTCAGAACTCCTCTAAGGTGGGGGAGATAAAATCCATGCATTATTAAAAAAGACGGGGTACCTTCTCATCATATAAGATTCTCTGGTACCCAATTCATTGCTTAATCTTATACTGCAGTGTAACAAACAAACAAACAAAAAGCACACAAATTCCAGGTGAATAGCCTGATGAATTTTCACAGAGAGAACCTATCCTTGTAGCCAACACAGATCAAGAAAGAGAATAAAATTACGACCACCCTAGTAGATCTCTCAAGTTCTCTTCTATTCAGTATTTCCCAGCCAGGGTAACCACTATCCTCACTTTTACCATCAAAGGTAAATTCTGCCTGCACTGAACATGGTGTTCTGTTGTATGTACTCTTATGTATCTGGTTCTTTAAGCATAACATTATGCATGTAAAATCATTATGCTGTGTATGTTCATTTATTCTTCTTGTTGTAGAGTATTCTATTGTAAGAATATAGCACAATTAGTTGATCTATTCTACTATTGATGAGCATTTAAGATGTTTCAGTCTGGGGTTATTACAAATGGTTCATAAATATACATATTTATCTGAACAGTAGGCATCTATCTGGGAGTAAAATTGCTAGCTCATAGGATATTGTAGACACTACCAAACAGTTTTCCAAAGTGGCTGTGTCAATTTACACTCTGAGTGTAGTCATGTGGATAATGCTTAGTGGCATCGAATTATATTTTAGTTTGAATTTTCCTGATAACTAATATAGTTGAGGGACTTCTCACATGCTTATTGAAATTTTGAAAATTCTCTTTAAATATCTGTTCGAGTCTTTTGCTCCTTCTTCTATTAGCTTTTCTGCTTTTTTTCTTATTGGTTTTTATGTAAGAAACAAAGGAGGATATGAATGGATCCCTTGTCAGATGGGTGCATTGCAAATACCTTCTCATATTCCATGGCTTATCTTCTCATACTCTTAGTTTTATATTTTAATAAACAGAAATTCTTCATTTTAATGTAAACCAACTTAGCAGTTTTTTCTTTATAGTTATCCTATTCTGTGTCCTGTTTTTAAATTTTTTTTTTGCCTTCTCTAAAAATCCAACCTACTATTGACTTCCCATCCTGAATTGGGCACTATGGCTAAGTGCCTTATTTGGAAGCTGTAGCTCTCTTCAGTGATGTCTCTGAACTCAATTTGTCCTCTCTACTTCCACTAAAACAACTAACAGCACAGGGAATGGTATTCAATTCCATTAGCTTGACTTCCTTACTTTGTAAGGTACATAAAAATCTCCCTGCATAGTACTGAAAGTTCTCTCTTGAACCTTTTACGAATACGATACTTCAAATCATATGTATTAGATGAGGAGAAAACTGCCACGTTGGACTTACTGCTCTGGTGCATATGCCTACTACTACTTTTTTCCTAAGAAAGAAGCAATTGTTTCTACAATGACAGAAACTGCTAACAGAAAAGTTCTTCATCTGTTTTTTGGGGGGTTTACTTTAATGTTCTTTCTTAGTAATGAGTTTTGAGATTTTGATACACAATCTACTATACTAAAAAACCAATAAAATTACATTTGTCATGCAAAAAAAGAGTACATGGGGTTTGGAATGAGAAAAATTTGTACCAACTTGAATTTTGATCATTTGCTTTTTATTAGCCATTGAGGGAAATACACTACTTAAGTTTTCTAAACTTGTGAAAGGAAGATGGTAATGATTATTTCACAGAGTGTGAGGGAGGCTTAAATGAGATAATTTGTCTAAAAATATTTGCATAATCTAAAACACACATACACACAATAAAAACTGCCCATGTTATTACTGCAAATGATTAGACATTTTAAACACTTAATTAAGTTGGTAATAACAACCAACACTTGTAGGACTACGTATGAGGCACTTTTTTAAACAATATGTTGGTCTTAACTCCTCTAAGTCCCTGCAACCCACAAGGTAGTTTCTGTTAATAAACTCCTTTCTAGATGAGGAAATAGAGGCATGGGAAGATTCAATATTTCATTGTACGTCACACAGTTAGTGGGAGTAAAAGAATGCTAACTCAAGCAGTTGGCTGAAGAGTTTACCCACTTAAAGGAATTATGTGATACGCATGGCCTTGAGCTTGATTGATAGAGGAGCCTCCCAGCTCTATGATGAATATATTAAAAGGAAAGTGAAGTTTCCTGCCAAATGCCATTTGTTAGACCACTTGACACATGGGGCATCTATTACAATTTCACAGAGGCATGTTTTAGAAGAAGAAAGGGAAGTCATATGTGTTGAATGGTTACATGAATGCACTGTTAGTTATTTTATAAACTCATGAAACATATTATTATCCTAGTTATAGGTATAATAACTAGGATATTTATGATTAAACTATTTCTCCAGATTCACAGATTTAGGGATAGCATCACAGTTCAAACTAATATACAGTAAGCAACTCTTTCCCTAAGCCACATTTCTCAGGACATTTAAACACTTTCTGTCAGAAGTAGTGTAGGACTTGTTTATACTTTACAATTCAGAAAAAGAGAAATCAGCAAGCTGTTGTTATAACCACAATTAAATATTATGTGGCATTAATAGCTCTTAACATATTGCTAACAGCTAGAAATTCTTTTCTTAAATATAGAATTGAAAATGGTTGTAAAAAGCAAGAAAATGCATGTGATTTTCTTCATGAAGTAATAAAAATTACTAAACTATGAGAAAATAATGACAATAAACAAAGCCTTCTATACTAATGAATGGTCATTTACTCTTGGTTTCAACCACATTAGTGAAAACCAACAGTTGCTTCTAATCGTTCAATCCATTTCCGGGCTGCTTCAGGTATGAGGCAAGTTGGCATTCCTGATGAGTGGTTCCTCTGTAGTAGTGACCATGTCAGGACATATTTAATATGAAGAAAAAGTTCTGGAAACTTAGTAAGTGGCAGAAAATGCATTAACAAAACATGAAAAACAAAGTCAGTAATTTATAAACATTTTATCTAGGATTATAAAACCTATCAGAAAAATTAGCAACAGCAATGAATTGTCCCTTTGACTTTAAAGGATAAAGAACAAAGAAAGCAAATTCATTTTTAAAATTTAATATGGGTTGATATATATGAAAAATCAGAAGTGTATGTCTAAAAAGAGCCAAAAAATGTATATCTACAAATAAGATGTATCTGGTATTTTCTCTCCCTTAGCAGGGAAAGAATGTTTATATGTGAAATTTTTATGATTTATATTAAACATTTAATATATTTAGGATGTGGAACTATAAGTTTAAGCTAGCAGTCATTTTATAACCTTGTAAAATATAACATATTATTAACCAACAAAAATTTATTAAAATATATAATGAGCCTGGTGTAACACTTACAGGTTAAAGTTCAAGCTGAAAATAAAACTCAGACACTTTATAGGGTTTTTAATAGAATTCATATCTTCATTCCATAGATATGGCAAAAGAAAAAATCTGTTCTTGGTTATCCATAAATTATATTTTGTCTTTCTACATCAAAAGAAAAAAGAGAGCTTGTGGGAAAGATTACTAGTCCTAAAATACTCAGATGTGAAAAAAAATAAACCAGTGGTTAGGCTTCACCCTCATCAGCTGTCATGGGTATTCTAGATCTAGGGATTGGCCTATGTCAGCCACAAGTCTGTGCTTTTTGTAGACATTCTATTCTCTACAGCCACCATCACATCCGGAGCATCCTCACCTTCCCTCATCTTCGATTCAGGGATATTGCAGAAGAAGGCACCTGCAATAAGCCAGCTCTGGTGCTCCCTTGCCCCCATCTGCAAAGCTGCCTCGAGGCAACGCTGTGGTTTATCATTTATACGGCCAGTTGCATAGGAAAGATGGCAGGACCCAGTAGGACTCAAATCAGCCACTGAAAATTATACAGGTAATTTTTTAAATTGTTTTATCACCAAAAAAGATTTATTCAAGAAAAAGAAAGGATTGCAATTCGGTATGTGGAGCCATGGCAAGCTACATGCATGCAGAGAGCTAACTAGGCAATTAAACAAAAAGACAACAGTTAAATGAAATTGCATTCTTGAAGTTACATCATATCTGGATGAAAATACACAAAAGAAACACTTGGATTTGATAAGATAATTTTGGGGGGAAGTTCTGGGGATGGAGAAATAAAGCACTGGGGGAAGAAAGGTGCAAAGGCCCAAATAAAATTGAGTGCCATCTCTGGGATACAAATTGAGAAGAGGGTAAGCAAACACTGGACTAGGGAAGTGTCTTGCTGGGATAAATTTGGGGAAAGTGAGGAAAACTAGAGTAGTGTTTTGATATTCTAGAATAATGCAATGGGATGAAAAGTAAATACATATGTTAGAAAGATTGGTCCATTTTCTGTTTATTGATTTTTAAAGTCAAGCCATTTCCCCTAATGGTTTTTTTTTTCCCTGATGACAGAGTCATGTTTATTGGACTCTCTTTTTATTTATTTTTTATAACTCTTCCATAACAATGTTAACTCCTACTATACCTGAAAACGCCCTTTGCAAGCACTGCTTGCTCCCTTTTTGCTCTCCACTCCCAGTCCACAGGGCCTATGCAGAGAGAGTAAATGCTGGGACTAATGGGGCCCTAAATTTCAGTTCATTTTCTCTCTATCATAAGGACTCCTTCACAGTGCACAAAGGAAATTTACACATGCTACACATTCACTCATTCACTTAACAATTACTGAAACATATTTTGTTCCATCATTGAACTAAGCACTACTCAGATAGCATGATCATATTAGGTACAAGGAGCAATATTATATTCATTTGTGATCAATCAAATGACACTCCAGATTGGTAACTATATGAGGTACATCTAATTGGGAAAAGCATGGGTCAAGAGACCAGCCCGCTCAACTCAGTCTTAACCAAGGGATCCTGAACTGATGACTTACTTTCTCTAAGCCTCAGTGTTTTCATCTGCAACACAGAGACAATGACAATGACCTCATCGCATATTGTGAAGATAAAATCAGACACAATGTACAAAATGCCTCATGCAGTGGTGGCACATAGTATGCACTCCATAAAGGACAATCATACAGTAGGAGAGGCAGCCAAGGGTTGTCATGTTAAGGAAAGACTGGGGTCCCGCCAACATGTGCTCAAATCCTTGTTCTGCCCATAGGGAGACAAATGATTAAAATGCCACCTCTGCGTCTCCATAGCTATAAATGATATTATTATATTTCCTACCTTAGAAGTGGATTAACAAAATTAAATGAAAAGCGGCACCTTTCCTAGTGAATCGTGTTTGGGAAAAGGCAATCCTGAATCTGTACAACATGCATTTTTTGGTGCCAAGCACCAAATCCTGTCCTAGGCTTATAGCTATTGAGACAGAGAAACCTTGGCTAATTTCACTGCTACCAATTGCAGCAGCAAGAAAGGGAGAATGAACTCTCAGGCCTCTGAATCAAACTTCTGTTTTCTCTTCTTCATACATCAGCACTGCTTTGCAGGGGAACAAGGAAAAACATTATTTAAAACTGTAAAGTTTAAACTCATGAGCAACCAAGGGAAATATTTTTTAAAATGAGACTATTTCTTAATTAAAAAAATACCAAAGCACATATATTATTTTTATCATACAATAAAGAAATTTAAAAATATATAGATATTTTCTAAAATTGAATTGAAAGCATATACTCTAGCACACATGGAATAATATGATTTCTCATCATCCTTTCTACAAGGTCGCGGATGTAGGTTTCAATCAAATCAGTCAGCTAACCTAACTCTGCAATCTCTTGGCCAGGCATATGCAAGTTTGAAAGCACCAGAAAGCAGATGGCTGTTTTAAAGATACTATATTCCATGAGAGAGTAAAGGGAAAGCTAGGCAGGAAACCTAAAATATCGTGAAGTCATTTTGTGGGGGGAGGAATGGCAAGTCCATTTGGAAAAATTCTGTCATTTCTGGTAGCAAAACAATTTTAAGTCCTACTTCCTGAATAAGAAAATAAATGATTCTTACTAGTTACAGGATGATACCCTTGCACAATAATTTATGAGGCTTGTGCTGTAGGTGTTTACTGTAAAGTATTTGACTTCTACATGTAAATTAATGAAGTAACAGTTTGTGTAAATGGGAAACATAGCCTCCTCACTGTCTGTTTTTCTAGGCAAAACAAGCAGGATCTCTGAATGCCTGTGGTAGTGATAGGATGTGCCAGCCATTTATCTGCAACCAGCAAGAAAGGATATATCAATCTGACTGAATATTTCATTTCCATGCTATGAAACACTCTGCGATGCCACAGCCACATTTAATGGCCCAGACATAGTACAAAAGGAGACCTGCCATTCTCTTAAAACTATCAAGCACCGAAGAACGAAGCTGGGGCCAGACCATGTGGAATGTGCTTTTAACACACTTCTGGGCTCTCAAACAAGCAGGAGTTAGTTCACATGATCCCTCTCCAGCTTCCAAGCACAACCTCATTTAGAATTTTTTTTCAGAAATTGCTCTGAAGTAGTTTCCTATATCTTTTTTGAAAGAGAAGCATTGTCTAAAACTATCCCAAGCATTTTATTCTACAATACGAGAAATATTTTTATCTTAAAAATAACAGTTTCTTCCTTAGATGGGTAAATTATTTAACAATTAAAATGGGTTTGGCCCTAGCTGGGTGGTTAAGTTGGTTGGAGCATCATCCCATACACCCAAATGTTGCAAGTTCAATTCCTGGTTGGGGCACATACCTAGGTTTCTGGTTTGATCCTTGATCAGGGCACATACAACAGGCAACCAATTGATGTTTCTCTCTCACATCAATGCTTTTCTCTCACATCGATGTTTCTCTCTCTCTCTGCCTCTGTCTCTCCCTCTCTCTCTAAATTAATAAACATATTTTCAGGTTAAAAAAAATGTGTTTGATTTGGGTGATTTTTTTTTTCCTGAAGAAAGTGTATGTACCTTTAAAAGCATGTAATTGTAGGAGAATCAAGATGGCAGAGGAATGAGTGGAAGTCACACTGACCGCCTCCCAGGACCAACCTGGAATTACAGCTAAATTGTAGAGAAATCACCTGAAACAAACAAGTGGACAATAGTGAGAAAGGAACCTTATAACCTCAGTCTGACAGAAGAATCAGCTTTAGCGCAATCTAACTGGTAAGGAGGGTGGTAGAGACTGGAGGAGGTGGGCAGGGCACCCACAGGTGGCAGCACCAGAAAGACATTGAAAGGGCCAGTTGGATCCCCCTGAGAAGAGCGGAGTCTAAACCAAAGCAGGGATCTCCAGCCTACAGCACCAGAGCCCAAAAAGTACACAGATAACAGCCAGCTGCGAAAAGCAGCAGTGTTGCTCTCTGCCTGAGATAGGTGGCTGAAGAGGCAAAGAGTCATTTAAAGGACCAACGCATACATTTCTATTTGTGGCCACTTACCCTGGTCTCCAGCAAAGGTGGGAGCAGAGTGTGCAGAGCATGCTAGAGACACCTGAGGAGAGACTGGGAAAGAAGGCTTTGTGGAGAGAACTGAGAGTAGCCAGCGAGATCTCAGGGCTAACTCATCCCCCATATGGCAGCAGCCATCTTGCTCAGGCATACCACTTCCCCTGAGTGGTAGCAGCATCAGAGGACCCAATAGTCCTGCCACCAGGTGGGATTCTGCCCTGGCCTGTGCTGTCTAAGCTACCTGATGACTGTAGAGTGCAGATAGTAGATCCCTGGCTAAAGGAGGCACAGAGTGGACTGGAGACACTTGAGGAGAGACTGGGGACAGAGGCTTTGGGGAGAGAAGAGAGAGAGTGGCTGGCGGGATCCCAGAGCTGACTCCTCCCCTATACGGCAGCAGCCATCTGGTTCAGGCAGAGACCACTCCCCTGAGTGGCAGCAGATGAGAGGACCCAATAACCTTGCCCCCAGGAGGAACTCCACCCTGCCCTGAGCTGTCTAAGCTGGTCTGCTGAGTACAGAGTGACTAGATTAACAGCTGAAAGAGACAGCCACAGACAGTAGATTCCTAGAAGTCTCGAACAGACTGCCTAAGGTCAGACAGGGGCAACATCTGACATCATCAGAGGCAGGTCCAGGAATAAAAAACAGTGGTCTCCTACCATAGAAGTTTACACTACAAAATCAGGAAATCAAGAAAGATCCATTTAAGAAGCAGAAGCAAAAAAGAAGAGTCTTCCAAATAATGGGAAGACAAGAAACCACTCTGCAGTCCAAGGAACAGGTGGAATCCCAACAAAGAGAACTAAATAAAATAGAGGAAAGTAAACGGTCAGATATGGAATTCAAAACAATGGTTCTAAGGAAGCTCAATGAGCTCAGTGAGCTCAGAGAGAACTTCAAAAAACTGCAGGGAAACTACGAGGAACTTACTGCAAACTACATAAGTATGAAAAAGGACATAGAAACTATCAATAAGAAACAAGAGGAAATGAAGAATACAATTGCTGAATTGAATTGATTCCAGTAGAAGGGATCAAAAGCAGGTTAGATGAAGCCAAGGATCAAATCAGCGAGCTGGAAGACAAGGTAGAAAAAAGCTCCCAGAAAGAGCAAGAAAATGAAAAAAGACTAAAAAAAAAAAAAAAAAAAAAATGAAAAGGCATTGAGGGAAATGCAGGATGACCTGAAATGTTAATAATATCCATATAATAGGGACACCAGAAGGAGAAGAGGATGAGGAAGGGATAGATAACCTGTCTGAAAAAGTAATGATGGAAAACTTTCTTAACTGGAGGAGAGAAAAAGTCATACAAATCCAGGAAGCACAGAGGGTCCCATTCAAGAGAAACCCAATGAGGCCCACTCCAAGATACATCATCATTAAAATGGCAAATATCAAAGACAAACAGAGAATCCTAAAGGAAGCAAGGGAGAAACAGGTAGTAACATACAAGGGAGCACCAATATGGTTAGCAGCTGACTTCCCAACAGAAACACTACAAGCCAGAAAGGAATGGCAAGAAATATTCAAAGTCATGAAAAGCAAAGACATGCAACCAAAACTGCTCTACCCAGCAAGGCTCTCGATTAAAATGGAAGGTGAGCCCTGGCCGGTGTGGCTCAGTGTATTGAACATCAGCCTGCAAACCAAAAGGTTGCTGGTTTGATCCCTGGTCAGGGCACATGCCTGGGTTGCAGGCCAGGTCCCAGGCTGGGGCTGTGAGGCACCTGACTGATGTTTCTCTCCCTCTCTTCCTCCCTCCCTTCCCCTTTCTCTGAAAATAAATAAACAAAATCATTAAAAAAAAAATGGAAGGTGAAATAAGGAGTTTCCCAGACAAAAGAAGGCTAAAAGAATACACCTGCACTGCAAAATATGCTGAAGGGACTGCTCTAAGAAGATGAAGAAAAAGAGTCTATGAATACCCAGTTCCTTTCACAGTTGTCAACACTGGTATTACCAATATTTTTCTAATACTTATTAATCTTATTGTGACTATGATGTGTTGTTACTTTATTATTTGTTAAAACTAAACCTGTTTTTGTATATTTCTTGCCTATTTCTATTATTTTTAAAAAGTTTTAAATGACTTTTTGGTATTCTTTATCCATTTATTGATTAAAGGTTTCTAGAATTTTTTTCCCTAAAAAAAACCCAACAACTATTAACCCTTTTATAGATGTGTGGCAAATACTGTCCCATTCTATTAGTTGTCTTTTAACTTTTTGTATTTGTATATTACTATACAGTCTTAAAAGTTTAATATAGTCATATTGTCAATATTTTACTTTATAGCTTCTGGGTTTGAATATTTTACTTCAGGGTAAGAAAAATATTAGTTTGTATTTTTCCTAAAACTCCTTAGATTCTACATATTGATTTTTAACTCACCCGAATATTTCTTATATAATGTGTGAAATAGGGTTCTATATTTGTTTTATTTCAAGTAATAGTGGTCCATGCACCTTATTTGTTGAATAAGCCTTATTTTCCCCATTGATTTGAAATATCAATTTAATCATATATTACATCATTAGACAGATATATACGTTTGTCTCTAGAATACTCATTATATTTCATTGATCTACTTATTTCTGTGCTCGTGTCATGTTGTTATAATTGCTGAGACTTTATAATGGTTTTAAATTTTTTAATATTTTATAATTGACTTTGACATTTAAAAAAATAAATTCAATCAATCTGCATTTAAGAAAACAAAGAAAAAGAAAGAAAGAAAGAAAGAAAGCAGAAAGGAAGGAAGGAAGACGGAACTCCTACCTTTTGCAACAACATGGATAGAACTGGAGAATATTATGCTAAATGACATAAGCCAGTTGGTGAAAGACAAATACTATATGATCTCATTTATAAGTGAAATCTATTCAACAAAATAAACTAATGAACAAAATAAACCACAGGCATGGAAACATGGAGCAGACTGAAAGTGACCAGAGGGGATGGGGAAAGAGGACAATAGTGGAAAGAAGGGGAAGGCACTAGGTAAAGAATGTGTATGAATGACCCGTGGACATGGACAACAGAGTGGGAATTTACTTTGGGAGCGGGAGGTGGGGGTGGGATGAATGGAGGGGGGCGAAGGGGAAAAAAATCGAGACAACTGTAATAGAGTAAACATGAATTAAAATTTTTTTTAAAAAGCATGTAATTCTAATGTCTACTGGCTTCATAGCTGCCACACACAATCGCAAGTCCTCCTCACCACCCTCTCCCTACTGAAATCGGCCCCATTTATTTCTTCAAGGGCTCAAACAGGTTCTTCCCATGGGCCCACAACCAATCACAAGGCAGTACTATTTTTCTTACTGTCTTCTCTTTCTTCTGACCCCACTTCTCTGAATAAAGCCACTTGGAAATTGTTGCCATCACAGCACATAAAGAAATGTCACTGTTCATGCCAAAAATGCATTCTCTGAAAGTCCTTAACATATGCAGGCCTTTTGTGCACAGGGTCAGCAGCAGAGCCAGGGGAAGCAGTTTCTCCTATCCCATAACACTGCTCCTGAGACTCCCAAAGTGTTCCCTGAATAGGTCTGCTAAGTCCTATCTTCTATTTCTTGCCCAGAATTATACCATGTTTCCCATTAAAGTTACTGTCAAACATCCATAGTCATCATATCTTGAATAAAATCTGCAGAACAGTTGCCACAATATCCCCTCCACATTCTAGCCCTTTCAACTAAAACTTCTTCCTTCATGAACTACATAAGTTCCCATATGTGTATCATTACGTGCAAGTAGATATTGGGTTGGGGAAGGGATGAGGGGAAGATGAGGACATTTATATGGATAGCGTCTTGGTCTCAGCTCAGCCAGACTAAAAGTCCCAGATGTAAGATTAAAGAATATTGTTTTTACCCACACTCAAAGATGAAAGATCCCATTGTTAGGATCATTCATCAAGTGTGACATTTGCCCTCTAGCTGAAACAATACATTGTACAGTTCAGAACTGTTGGCCAGAAATCAGTAAATTTGGATTCCTATCTTAGTTCTGTCCCTTTCTAGCCTATGGACACACATGAGGCAAAGCACTTCGTCCTGGCCAAGCTCTATCCACACAGACTAAGAACTGCTCAATTAATATTTTTAGCTCAAATTCCTTTGAGCTACCCCCACCACCATCCATGAAGTTGAAATGATAACAGCTATCTTCTTTGTCAAATGGAGCTATAAAATTAAAGATATATGTAAACATGCCCATGAAATGCCTCCCTTCTCCTTCTGAGTCAGAACACAATCCTAATGAAATCTGATAAAAATAGGATCACACTCCTGTCACGCCTCATCCAGGAAGAGAACCAGGGCCCAGCTTCTCAAATCCTTCCTGGAAAGTACTGATGTCTCCTTCAGAGGCTGGTGCATGGTCGGAATATATGATCACCTCCTCGTATATGAATATTCCGCTTTTATTCAAGCACTAGCATTCAAGAAGGATTTTTTAAATGTGTTTGTTTTTTGTTTTTTCTCAAGTATCTACTATTTTTCACTATAAAATGGCTAGTGCCACAATACTGAAAAGACCACACATGCTTGCTAATGCAACTGCCAGATGATGGACTTTGCAACCACCGGGGCTCTCAATGACTATGGAGAGCAGAGGCCTGGCCGACCTTCACTGCATACATAGCAAGGGCAAGAAACACACTTTTGCTATGTTCAGACACTGGAATTGAAGGGTTGATTTACAATCTCAGTGTAATCCAGGTGATTGTAGAAATTCAGGCTCATGATAAAAGTCCTCCTTTAGGGGGGTTTTGAATCATTTTTAACTATTGTATAAGTTAAGAGCTGCTAAGAAACAGTGGCCACAATCTAGGATCTTGACTCCCCAGATTCGAGCTGTGCCCAGACAACTAACTTGTGTTGCCTTGGTTAACGCATTAGGTTGTATAGACCTCATAATAAATGAAGAGTATGGACTAGATTAGCCTTAAAGAGCTTTCAGCATTCCATAAGTGAGCTCCTAGTTACTTGAGGAACCTATCCACTATCTATAACTTCTTTTGTGTGTGTGGGGGGGACTATGCTTTCTTTAAAAAGTGTTTTTTTAAAAAATACTGAATGGCAATTATTTGGAACACAAATAACCTATTTATAAGTGTAGGATTCCATTAAAGTCAAAATCTCATCTACTGTTAGGTTACTTATAAATCCTGTATTTATATGGAAGCAGTTTCACCAGATAAAGCAAGTTGTGTGTGTATGTGTTTTAACCATGCAATAAACACTTCCACAATTTATGCAATTAAAGCACAGAAAAAATTTAACCTAACAGAATCCACAACTAACTGCATTATTGGTATGTGAATAATAGTGATAATGTTTATAGTCAGAATAATAAAGGAGAAGGTGCTTTAAAAAGAGAGAGAAATTAAAAATAATGAAACTAAGTTATCATCAAAGTAAACTGAACCAAAGCTGTTTGGTAATTCCTCATGTGATAGGTAAGTAATCTTTTTCAATCCATGAGGTCCAGTTCCAGTTTTTGATTCTTTTGCTATGGAGCTTTCCAAGGGCTTTAGAAAAATGGTGTTACAGCAAGAGATCATGCACAATTGTTTCTGCAAGGGGTGTGGAAGAGCCAAGGCTCTTTGTTTTGATATAAATTAAGTTTTCGTCTCTGGTTTTGCAGTTGAAGTACTGGCGCTCGCTCAGGTTTTCCCTCTAACATTTGCCTTGGCTGTAGTGCTAAGCTTCAACTGCATCAATTAACATCTCAGGCTTTGCCCAGTCCATTTCCTGCTTGTTGCCTAACATTTCACTTGAATCATTTTCAAATTCTCTCTCCTGAACAAATGTACACTTTATCCCATGATTGGGCACCAACATAATCAAGTCATGTTTGTTCATTCATTCTTACTGCTTAGACCTGTGTTTGGGAAAATGAAAATGATTGCCTTTACTTTTGAATAGTGGATAATAATGAAAATTTCTGTAATTGATTTTGTCGTAAATGATAATTGCTATTCCTTGGTTGAGTTACCTAAATCATACCATATGTATATGTCCATGTGTGTGTGTGTGTGTGAGAGAGTGTGTGGGTGTGTGTATAAATAAATAATGTGTATTAGAATTAAAATAAATAATAAAATATATTAACCCTTTGGAGTTTATACTATGTATAAATACATATTTATTTACTTTCTGATATTAATTTATATTTATAAAATATGTATAAAAGAAGGAAAATAAATATAAATGCAACAACGTTTTGAAAATCATGTATGAGTTTACTTTTTTGCCTTTCATGACCTTGAACATTGGCCAGCCCAAAGTATCCACATGTCTAGGAAGAGATTAGTGTTTGTTATCTAGCTAGAAAGAGTTAACGAGAAAGAATGAGGCAATATTCAGCATCTAACATTTACAAAACTTTACCCCAGGAGGGCCAAGCATTATCCAGATGGAAAGGCTTTTTCTCCTTCCTTAGCATATCTACCACAAAGCTGGAAAACCCATGCTCTGTGTGTTCTATAACTCAAATTTTATCTTTCTGACCGAGATAGAAGCCATTAACTTGATACTCTAAGGTAAAAGGAAGATATGATTTAGGAGTGATGAAAACAAAGCTTGTTCCCTTCTAGTCTCAAGAGATGGTAAAAAGAAGGGCAATGAGAGAGAAGTATAAGCCAGTGAGATGCATCTGCACAACCTCCCCAAAGGCCCAGAGAGGGCCACGGTATTAAAGGATGGAAACAGCAGCCATGGCAGGGCCCTCTGGCTCCCATTCCCCTCAAGGGTTTCTCAGAAGACCCTTTTTGACAGTAGCCTATTCTGAACAGGAGGTCTTGAGGTTTTACTCTCCCAAACTATGCTTGGTTTCATTATGAGACAGAAAACTGTGGCAACTGACTGGGGAGCTTGCCAGAAGAGGTTGTCATAGTAGAACAGTTGTTCTGTGATGAGGACCGCCTGTCCAGTAGCCAAAAGGAAGCTGTGCCATGGTAGTAGAGGAATCTGTGGTACCTAGAGAGTAGAATTGAGGAAGAACTGGAGGTACCACTGGCAAATGGCCCTGCATTCACCAGCCAGAATTCAGCCCTAGGGGCCAGTAGCAACCCAGCATTCAGACACACATCAGAGAAGCCAGAGAACACTGGGCCCAAGGGATCCTGTGTTCTTCTCAGACCCCACCCCCACACACAGTGTCACAACACAGACACCTGGGTTGCCCTGTCCTGGTGAATACCTAGGCTACATCCCTTCCAATGTAACAGGTGCATTGAGACAAAGAAATATGGCCCAAATGAAAGAACATATCTAAGTTCCAAAAACAGACCTAAGCAATGAACAGATAGACAACCTATCAAGTGCACAGTTCAAAACACTGGTAATCTGGATGCTCACTGAATTGGTTGAGTACGATTGCAAAATGGAGGAAAAAGTGAAGGCTATGCAAAATGAAATAAAGAAAAGTATACAGGGAATAAACAGTAAAGGGAAGGAAACTGGGACTCAAATCAACAATTGGGAGCAGAAGAAAGAGATAAACATTCAACCAGAACAAAATGAAGAAATAAGAATTCAAAAAAAAAATGAGGAGAGGCTTAGGAACCTTTGGGACACCTTTAAACATTCCAACATCTGAATTATAGAGGTACCAGAAGGAGAAGAGGGAAAGCAAGAAATTGAAAACTTATTTGAAAAGATAATGAAGGAGAACTTCCCCAGTCTGGCAAAGGAAATAGACTTCCAGGAAACCCAGGAAGCTCAGAGAGTCCCAGAGAAGTTGGACCCAAGGAAGCACACACCAAGACACATCATAATTACGTTACTCAAGATTAAAGATAAGGAGAGAATCCTAAAAGCAGCAAGAGAAAAAGAGATAGTTACCTACAAACGAGTTCCCATAAGACTATCAGCTGATTTCTTTAAAGAAAGCTTGCAGGCAAGAAGGGGCTGGCAAGAAGTATTCAAAGTGATGAAAGGCAAAGGACCTACCTCCAGGATTACTCTATCCAGCAAAGCTATCATTTAGAATGGAAGGGCAGATAAAGTCCTTCCTAGATAAGGTAAAGTTAAAGTTCATGAAATGTTAAAGGGACTTCTCTAAGAAAAAGAAGATCAAAAACTATGAACAGTAAAATGACAAACAACTCACAACTATCAGCAACTGAACCTAAAAAATAAAACAAAAACAAAAGCAAAAACAAACTAAGCAAGTAACTAGAACAGAAACAGAATCATAGAAATGGAGATCAGAGGGGAGAGGGAGAGGGAAAATGGGGAAAAAGGTACAGGGAATAAGCAGCATAAATAATAAGTACAAAATAGTCAGGCAGAGGTTAAGAATAGTATAGGAAACGGAGAAGCCAAAGAACTCGGATGTATGACCCATGGACATGAATTAAATGGCGGGGATGGGGGGAGATGCTGGGGGAAGAGCAGTGCAGGGTGGAGGGGAATAAAGGGGAGAAAAAAATGGGACAACTGTAATAGAATAATCAATAAAATATATATTAAAAAAATAAATATTTATATGTTAAAAAAGTTTGGGAAATTCAACACACCACTATAATAAATATTAATTTGTCAAAGGCTCTGAAAATACTCTAGCTAAGAAACTTAAATGTTTTTATCCAAGCATCTCTCAAAATTTTTAGCATAGAATATTATGTATATTGTTTTCCAGATCCCTGATTTCACAGAATAGAAAAATGAGATGCTGAAATATTATTTGCCCATTGTGACTGAGTTTTTAATAATAGTACCAAGATTAAGAATAAAATCTCAAGTTGTAGTGAAATGAGCACACTATCCTCAGTTTCCTGCCATCTCTCCAAATAGTGAATAACTTATCTTTTATGGACCTCAACTTTCCCTTATGTATAATTTTCAGTCATGCATTTGGGGAATCTGATAAAAATGGAAGAGTTTATACACAATGTTCTTTTACCAATAAAGTTTCTCAAAAAGAAAAAGCTGAAGTTTTTTAACTACCCAGATTAGAAAAAAATTGGTTTCCATAATCACTCTCTTGCACCCACATAGTACAGAGAATTAAATACAATTTTCCTGGATTTAAAAAATATTTCTATATGATGTGGCAGCTTGTATTAATACCCACAAGTTTTAGGTGCCTTTTCTGTAAGAGGTTAATTTATATCACTGCATTGCACTATGGGCCACAGGATTTGCTTTGGCCAATAAAAAAAAAAGGGAAGTGGCATCTCTCACTTCCACATAGATCTTTAAAAGCCAGCTCATGGTTCACTGTGATTTGTTTTTCCATTAAGTCCAGGCGGTGGAAATACATGTCAGGATGAAGTCCCCATCAGCCTGGGCTTTTAAGGGACTACAATGGGCAGAGCACCAAGCTCACCCAAAAGACTCATGTAGCGTGTGCAAAAACTGAACCTTTTATAAGCCACTGAACTTTTAGGCTGTTGGTTATTGCAACATAAGTTAATGCACACACATACACACACACATACATATACTGATATAATATTACATATATTGCATAAAATTATAGTTTTTTTGATGGTTAAGTTTTGCTTATAGTGAACTTAAAGAAATTTTACAGTATGGACTTAAAAGTTTTCTGTTTCATTCAAATTCCTTTAAAATTTGGTCCAGACATGCTCATATTGCCCTGATCGGTGTGGCTCAGTTGGTTGGGTGTCATCCTGCAAATGAAAGGGTCTCTGGTTTGGTCCCCTGTCAGGCCACATGCCTGGGCTGTTATGGGCCCGTGTCAGGTCGGGGCGTGTGTGAGAGGTAACAAACCAATGTTTCTTTCAGACATGGATGTTTTCTCCCTCTCTTTCTCCCTCCCATCCCCTCTTTCTAAAAATAAAAAATAAAGACATGCTTATACAAAGATTAAAGAAATCAGGTTTAAAAACCTACTGTGAGTGGCAAAACAGTTAGTGAATAATATTCACTATTCTATGCAAAGTAGCTTTCAAAGAAATTCTGTGTTAAGGGAACAAATGCCATAAAAAGGATATCTTTCTTTGCCATAATTTTTATTAAAATTCTTTTCTTTTTATCATGAAAATGTGTAAACATATGTAAAAGCAGACAGCACAAGCTCAGATATACCACCATGCACCTTCAACACTCAACTTATAGTCAATCTTTATCTTTTTTCATGTCCATTTCAACCCACTGAAAATTATTTTAAGCAAATTCCAGGCATTATACATACACACACACAAATTATATATACATATATATAAATTATTTATATATATATATATGTAAAATTCTATATCAGATGTACTTGTTTTTGTATATGCCCCTAAAGGACAAAAATCATTTCTTCCTTCAAACATAGGCAAAAAGAGACAATGGCAGTTCCTTAATCTTATTAAAAATCTATCCAGTATTCTAGTTTCCTTCTTTCTTTTATTAGTTTGTTGTTAGTTTGCATTGGCATTCAAACAAAGGTTCACACACTGAGCACAACTAATGATATGTCGATATACCTCAAATCTCTTCTGCTCTACAGATCCTCCCTGTATTTTTCCTTCCTGGTAATTTTTGTTATTATAGTTGAAGAAACAGAACCATGATCCTGGAGGTTTCTTTAGAGTTTGTTGATTATATCATGTGGTGTCATCAAAAATATTTCTCTGACCCCTCATTTATCATTAATTGATATTTAGATCAGTAATGAGATTAGGTGTCGTCATATTCAGGTTTAATTTATGGAAAATACTATTTCACTGACTTGTACAGAGTTGATGTGTTTCATTTCATAAACTATTATGTTTATTGATTCTCAAACTGTCTCATCCATGCTCCACAGAAACCTTCCTAAGATGGGTTCTGAATCTTTGTGGCATGACCCTCACAATCTTGGATGCTTTGCTTGTGTTTAGTATGGCAAGATGTTCAAGGGTTATTGTTTATTTTCCCACCCCAGAAGTGGGCTCTGCCATTCTCCAAGAAGTCTTAGTTTCTTTAGCAGAATTCTGCATCTTGGGGATACTAATTGGTTATTTTTTCCTAAATTTTTTTGATGAAAAGAGATAGAAAATGTATTTTTAAGATAAAATGCATGTTTATACTCAAATTTTAAATTAAAAATCAACTTGAAAAGATTTTTATATTATCTCATTATTGTACATCTCCTCAGACTCTGAAAATCCCAGTTCTTACTATCAAAAACCTAGTTAGCTCATTTGCTCCATGACACACTATGCATACAGTCTCAGAATAACAAACCAACCTCACCATCAAAAATCTAAGATTTTTGTAGGGAGCAATCTCTTTTTCCCTATGGTATAGTGTTGTAAACTCACTTGGAATAGTTACTCTCTGCACAGCTATGTTTGCAACTGAATATACAGCCAAGTTCATTTGTTTTCATTTTACTCCTAACTTTAATGATTACTTCTTAAAATTTAATTTTCTTTTCTAATTATGCAAAATATTGGCATTGTTTTAAAATTGTAACATCAAATTTTTAAAATAGGTCATATTCAAAGAAATGTGTCCCATTTTCTCCCTCTCACTCTGGGTAACTGAAATTTTTTCAATTTATAACTATTACTACATTTTTAATATAAGAAGATATATGTGTATAAATATATCAGTGAATATATATTTATTCCCTTCTTTCTTAGACTGATTGCTATATATTATAAGCAAATTTCTTCATTTTGCTTTTTCTCATAAAACCATGTTTTAGAGGTTGATCCAATGTAATATGTAGAGATATTCCTCATTTTATTTAAAAGATACATAGTACTCCATCATATGAATAAATTATATTTTACTCAGTGAGACCCCTCTTAGATCAAAAGGCAAATACTTATATAACTTTGTTAGATATTAGCAAATTCTCTTCCATAGATATTGTACAATTTTGTAATCCTACCACTAACATATGAAATTGTCTGTCTCTGCACAATCTACCCAATTACTTTAATCTTTTGAAGTTTTGCAATCTCATAAGTGAGAAAATGTATTTCATAAGTTTTAATTTGCATTTCTCCTATTAGAAGTTTTTCATATGGCTGCAGGCCATTTGAATCTTATTTTCTCTGAATGGAACATTCGTATCTGTAGCTTGTTGTTTTTTGTTTTTTTATTATAGTTGTTGGCCAATTTTTCCTGTATTTTTAGAAGCTTTTATATGTTAGGGATATTAATACTTTGTGAATAGGTTGCAAATATTTTTCCAGCTGTGTGTGATTTATTTTTTACTTTGCTTTTCTTTTTATTGTTGTTGTTTTGTTTTGACAAGGAAGCAATTGCCACACAATGCTGATTTTAATGTAATCAAATGTATCTATCTTCTCCCTTGCTGCTTCTGAGTTTTCAGTCACATTTAAAAGTTTTCCTTACTATCAAGTTATGTGAAATCCACGTACATTTTTGACTGATGTTTGCTTGATGTCACATTTTTCTATGTAAATCTCTGATATATTTGCAGTTTATCTGGAATTCAAATAAGGAATAGTTTTTCAGCAATTCCAGTGTTACTTAGTAAAAGGCCATCCATTACCCATATATCTAAGGTGCTCCCGTTGTTACATTGCTAAATATCATTATGCACTTGAAGCTCTTACTAGATTTTTCCATTTTATTTCATTGCTCAGTCTATATATACCAAAATCAAAATTTAACTTTAGAGATTGTATATCATCTTTCAATATTTAGTAGGGAACAGCTCAATATCTCCATCAATTCATGTTTATTTTCTTACAAATGAGCTCTACCCCCCAAAATATCTGATGACATTTTTTATACAGAGTATATTAAATATATAAATCATTTTTAAGAATAACTGACATTTTTATGCTGTTGAATCTTTCTATTCATAGAAATAGTATGGCTTTCCATTTATTCTATTTGAATTTTGTGTCTTTCAGGATGTTATATAGTTTCTCTCACAGAAAATTTCAAATTATCTCCTCAGTTAAACTGCTACTTTTCTAATTTATTTTTACTAAACTTTCTCATTATTTAAGTAACTTCCCTTTTACTATTTGAGGTTTTCCAAATATAAAATCACATTATCCTCAAGTACAGACAGTTTTACCTTTTCCTTCCCCATTTTTATGTCTCTAATTGATCTATTTTATCTAATTGCATCAAGTAATTCTTCTAACATAATGTAAAATATAAGACTTTTTCCCCAACTTGAACAAGAAAGTCTTTAGCATTTCTGCATTAAGTTCAGCAAAGGCTTTGGGAGTCACACACACACACACACACACACACACACACACGCACACACACACACACACACTGTAAGTTAAGGAAGTATCCACTGATTCCTCCTTCAATTAGTCTTTTTCACATGACTGGGTGTTGAATTTTGTCAAATGCATTTCTGTGTCTAGGGTAACAATCATGTCATTTTTCTTACAAACTCCATTACTATAATGGATTATACAAATGGATTATCTAATATTGACCTACACTTGTATTTCTGGAATAAAACCTACTGGGTCATGGTTTCTTAATTTTAATGTACTATTAAATTATATTTGCTGATAATTTATTAAATATTTTTACATCAATACTAATGAATGAAATGGGTCTATAATTTTTTTGTTGTTGCAATCTTTACCACATTGGAGAAGCAATGCTATACAAAGTACAGAAAGAATTTTGAAATTTCCCATTTTCTATATGCTCTGGTTTGAGTAGAATTGAGATTATTTTAACAGTGTGATAAATATACACTGTGAAGCCATAGGGCCACTTGAGTTAGGGGAGATTTTTAACTTGTTTGTTCTATTGCAATTAGTCTGTGTGCATGCTCTATGTCTACTGAAAGTAATTTTGTTAAGTTGTATTTTTCTTTAAAAAATAATTTACTGTGAGACTTGTTTTGACCAGAGGGGTTTTGTAAACATAGTACCAGCTGAGGCTTGAAAAGCTGTTGTGCACTGAAGCTCCCTTTCTTGCTACAGCTGAAGCATTGTAACCACCACATAATGAGCCTGAGCCAGAGGATGAAAGGCCACATGGAAAAGAACTGAGATGCTGCAGCCATCAGCCTACCAACAGTCAGACATGTGAGTTCATCTTCTATGGTCCAGACTCCAGCAGATCAGAAAGCCCAATAAAATTAGTCCTGCTTGAGATAGGCTCTTCAGGCTCCTGTTCGGGTGCCAGCTGAGGTGGGAGAGTGGACTCTGCTCCCACAGAGCCCATGCTGGGAGTCATCACAGATGGGGGGAAATAAAATGAGTCTTTCCAGATACTTCTCTGTCTGCCAGGAGAGGAGAATGGCACTTCCCTCTAGTGGAGAAGGCCCCAAGTCCCTGTGTCCAAAGGCTTTTATTGAAAAGGTTATCAGTGGGGCTAGGTAGTAGGAATGTACAGGTGATCTCATTACATCAGTATGTTAATGATTACAGAGAATAGATGATGTTTTGAAGAAAACAAATGGCAGGAACACACCAATTTACATGGTTCCGAGAGGAGACAAGTAAACACAAGAACGTAAACATAAGAGTGCCAAAGGATTTAGGGACAAGGTCTGTGAATAATGTAAATTTCCTTCCCAGCATGAGCTGGTTATCACAACTTTTGAGGGAAAAACAAAGCGTGCTTTAAAGAATTTACTTCTAGGCCCAATTTCCTCTGGGAACTGCCCGGTCCGGTTTAGGGCTGTCTCCAGTATTGTTTCCAACCTGAGCCATCAAGAGATAAGGAGACTTCTTTCAGAGAGAATGAGGACCCTGGCCATATCAAAGCCAAGTGGTAAGGGTCTTTTGCCCTTTCTCCATGTCCCCCAAGTTTTTCCCTGATTCCCATTGCAGCTGTACCTGTCTTAAGTTGCCCCTTCCATTGAGGGATCTTACCCATCATTGGCTAACCAGCCATCCTCCAAGGCCAACCAGGGTGATGGCACAGGATTTGTCTCCTAAGTGGCCTGTTTTCCCAAGCCCTCCTTGATTAGCTCCCACTTTGGGGCTCTCTTGCCTGTCGGCGGGGCTACAGTTCCTGAAACCAGAGGGGGCATTTCCCAACACCCATCAGCCTAAACCAGAAGGCTATCAAATCAGCCACAGGGAGAGAAGTGAGGGAGGTGATTGTTAAGCTGCTAAAATGAGATGCAGAACTCAACATCAAACAGAATTACAAAATTCTGCTGGGCTGACTATTTGAATAGTAAGTGAAAAGATGATGCTTAAATTGATACCTGAAGGATGGAAAGACCTAAGTTTTTGAATGGGGTGAAGGTGGGATGGGACTTAAATTGAAGAAGAAAGAAAATAATAAATGCTGAGGGTAGAGCTGTCAGACTATGCAGGGAATTACAAAACAACATATGGGGTTGGATTTTAAGTGTAATAAGAAGCCATTTAAAAGGGTTATCTGGAGGCATGTGACAGGATCTGATTTTCATGGTTTTTGTTTTTTGTTTTTGTTCTTGCGTTTTCAAGAAAAGCCAATAGGGAGACCTCTGAAACAAATTGCTAGTTACTTTAACCCATGCTTTCTTTCATTTTTTTATTCATATTTTAATATTTCATTTCTTTTGTGTATCAGGCATAATACCTGGAGCTAGTCATTCAGCACATAGGAGCTAGTAATACAAAGAAGGATGTTAAACAGCCTCAGTCTAATAGGACAACAAAATAGAAATAAATAAGAGTAATACTAACTAATTGAAATTGTAACTTTGTCAATACCATGGTTTATGCATTAAAATTATCTTACACTTTTATAGTTTTAGTTATTCACTTGAAAAGGGGAGAGAAGTACCCCCCACAAATAGAAAATAAACAAAGGGTATGGCTGAGGCACAGGGAACATTGTCCAGCAGCACCAACCCCGGCCCAGCCCCACTGGCCATGGCGTTCCCTGCTCACAGTCTGATCCGGCCACGGCTGAAAAAGGAATACAGTGGGGCTTACAAACGAGGCTGCAGTTTGAAAATAGACACTCTGCAGGGTGGAAAAACCAAATGTCAAAAGTGTAGGAGTTGGGCAAGAAAAGTAAAAATATAAAGCAGGAGAGACTGTAAAAGTTGGGACATTCTACTATAATTGAACTGGTTTTGAAGTTCTGGGTCTCAGCTATGTCTTTGGGGGTAACAGAGACAGGGTGAACTGTGGCTAACGGAACACACATGCCCAACTAAGGGCGGCTGCCAAGACTCAGGCCACTTTTTAAGTGCAGAATGTAGGTTCAGTGTCACCGCCTCTTGATTTTTTGAGAGAAGGGAGGAGATAACTAAAAGAAATGTTCCAATTTTTATTAAAAAATATTGTAATTTTTGAAAATTTTGATTGCTTTGCCCCCTTGCCAAAAAAATAAACGCACAGATAACATATTTGTATACTGAAATAGATCTTCAAGTCCCCAGTCTAAGATTTGTGACTTGTAAAAATTTCAGCTGAGCCCTGGCCAGGTTGCTAAGTTGGTGGGAGCATTGTGCCATACACCAAAGGGTGCGGTTTCAATCCCCACTCACGACACATACTGGAGGCAGCAGATCAGTATTTCATTCTTTCTCCTTTTCTCTCTAAAATCAATGAAAATATCCTCAGGTGAGGATTAAAAATTTTTTTCTTCGGTTGAATGGTGGAGGAAGGGGCATAATCTAAGAAGTGATGTTTTCAGTAAGAAAAAATTTTATTCCACCAGGATACAGAGAGCAGACAGGTAGGGCTTAAAGAAAGCTGATGGACAGACAGGAGCCATGCACTGGTCATGGAGGCCAATATCAGCCAGTCTTCGTGTGTTATTAGAGGTTAAAAGCAGACCTTGAGTATAGAACCTTAAAGAAAAAATAAAGGCAGGATGTCTTTGACTTCCAGAATCTTTTTTTTTTCCTCTATCCTCTTTCTCTGGCTTTTAAAGCAAGGTTTTTCTTCTGGCTTCTCTCTAAATACTTCCACTTACCCAGTCAAATAAGTGTATTGTACTCTTCCCATTCCAGGATTTATTGCTTCAAGATTCCTCAAATGAGCTATTTTCCTGACCTCAAAAGTACATCTTATGGCAAATAAGCACATAAAAAAGATGTTCAACATCATCAGCATTCAGAGAAATGTCAATTAAACCGCAAAGAGATATTACTACACACTCGTCAGTATGGCTGAAATGAAGAATCGTGACAACACCCAACGTTGGCATGGAGGCAGAGAAACTGAATCACTCACATATTTTCGGTGGGAATGTAAAACAGTACAACCACTCTTGAAAACAGTTTGACAGTTTCTTATAAAACTAAACACGTAATTACCATGCGACCCAGTAATTTCACTTGTGGGCATTTATCCCAGAGAAATGAATACTTATGTTCACAAAGAAACCTGCACACAAATGTTCTCAGCAGCTTTACATAATAGTCAGAAACTAGAAATAACCCAGATGTCCTTCAGGAGGTGAATAGTTAAACAAATTATGACAAGCGATTAGTAGAGACAAACTATTGACTTTTTAATTTTGTCTTTCTTATTATAATCTTTAATCCATCTAGATTTCTCCTTTATAAATAGTGTCATAAAGAGGGTTAGCTTTATTTCTCCTAGTGACTAATCCCAGTACCACCTACTGTAAAACCCACCACTTCCCCATTGTTTTGAGCGTCTACCTTTCTCATATACCAAATTCCCCCATCGATTCCTTTCTAAGCTTTCCATTGTGTTCCCTGGGTCCAGCTGTAAGTTCTTGAGCCTGCCCTTGAGGATTTTATTATCACAATTTTATAGTGTATACTGCTGGTTCATCTAGTGCATTTCACCTCTTGCTCTTCTTTTTCATAGCTATCTGAGCTGTTCATGCATGTTTAATATCCCATATACATTTTAGGATATGTCTGTCAAGTTCTGTAACAAATCCTGCCAGAATTTTCATTGAAATTGCACAAAATTTGTACATAACTTTGTGAAAATTTACACAAATACTGCTAAGTTGTCCTACCCATGAACAGAGCACAATTTAATATAATCAAATGTTCATAACCTTTAATAAAGTTTAAATTCTTTTTCTGTAAAGTGCTTATTCATCACTTATTAGCTAAAGTCTTAAATACATATTATTGGTTGGTTTTGTAATATCTTATTTTTTATTATGTCATCTAAGTAGTTTTTGTAGTATAGAAGAATCCTATTCATTTGATACATTTATCTTGAATAAAGTGACTTACTGGATTGCATTAGTTTCATTATCTTTCTGTTAATTCCATGGCTTTTCAGTGTAGATAATCATAGCATCTGGCAATTACTGCATATGATCAAATTTATGACATTATGACATTCCCAAATCTTACACTTTCTGGTGTGGTTTCCCTGTCATACCAAATCAGTGTTGCTCAAATGCATTCATCAGTCACAGTAATATTTAACATCATTGTCATATAAAGATCTTAATGGAACTGTCTTTCTAGCTTCTCCACAAAGTCTGATGTTGCTTCATTTGGGGGGTACACTCCTGTGCCAGGCAGGAACTTGTTTGCCCTCAAATATACTCTTCGCTCTTTTCCTGCTAAGGGAACCCTTTATTACAGATGAAAGAACCCTTATAGTTGCATATTCTAGTGTGCATATCAGATTGCTCCCAAATGGATCTAGTCAAAGACAGTGGCAGGTGATAGGATACAAGGAAAAGAGAAGACTGGGGTATTTCTTCACTTTTCTCATGACTTCAAGAGATTGCTTGTCTCCTTTGGTTCCCACCCAGCAGTGTTGCTGTGATTCCTATTCTGCCAGGTGGCCTCAACCCCTGGGCTCTGGAAATACCATGTCCTCCTTGTGACCCCCAGTGTTGGGGTAGCTGTGTCATCTCCTCCCTGTGTCTCCCAATGCTGGGGTACTAGTGACTTCCTGCTTGCAAATCTCTTCACTGTCTCATGCTTGCCATTCCATCCATTATCTGTGTAACAAATTATCTACATTGAATTGCCTTTTCTGTTTAGGCCCTCAGAAAGTTGGATAAAAGGTTTAAAGGGTTGATAAGTCTTCCATGGCTGCTTTTCAGAAGGTGTTTTTAAAATAATTAACAGGCATTACATTTTATCAAATATTTCTTCTGCATCGTTTGAAATAATCATATGCATTTTCTCCTTTAGTTTACTAATGTAGAAGTTACACTGATACTTTTTCTGCTGTTGAAGCATCAAACCATTGGTTTCCTACTATTTCATTTAAAATGATTGGAATCCTACTACCACTGATGACCTAGGTTATGTCTATGCTCCTTCGACAAGGCTGCCCTGGACAGCCCAGCAGTCCTTCTTGATCATACTCTGTAGTCAAATCCAGCCTGGCAAAGGCTTCTCCAAGTATCCTTAACCTTCACTGTTCCTCACCTCTGACCCTGCTAATGAACAGAGGGAAACGAGCTTCCTTTTCAATGTCCCAAATCTCTTTGAGCCACAATCATGAATGTTCCTAAAGTTCACATGCTGTCAGTCCTTGTAAATTGTTATAGATATAATTTTGTTTCCCAAAAATATGTACGTTGTGATCCTAACCTCCAGTAATTCATAATGTAACTATATTTGGAAATAGGGTCTTTAAAGAAATTAAGTTAAAATGAGGTCAATAGGGTGAACCCTAATCTAAAATGACTGGTGGGTATCTTCCTTATAAAAGGAGAGGAAGACACAGACAGACACAAGAAGGAAGATCATATGAAGACACAGGCAGAAGCAAGTCCATCTCTAAGCCAAGGAGAGCAATCCCAGAAGAGACCAACCCTAACACCTTGACCTCAGAATTCTAGCCTCCAGAACTATGAGAAAATAAGTTTCTCACACCCAATCTTAGTCACCTAGCCTTTAGTGCTTTGTTACTGCAGCTCTAGTAAGCCAATACAGAAGTAGATGGTAGGAAAAATGTACGTGTGTTGAGGTTCGGTGAACCAGGACATGGTGTTCCCCTCAGAGGATAATTTATGCATTCACTTTCTTTCATTCACACATGTACATCAAAAAATATCTATTGAGGAAAAGCCAATCTACTTAAAAATCACTTTCTATGAGTAAATAATCACTACCATATGCCTTTTAGGGAAACTGATATGAAAGTAATAGTGGCAGTAATACAAAATGATATTAATAACCATAGTTGAAAATAATAATAATAATAACAATAGAAACTGGTTACTGAACATGTAGGTTAGTCAAACACTGCCCTGTAAGTTTCACAAGCATTGCTTTAGTTTTTATCCTCAGACCTGATGAAGTGGTTTTCACAAGCCCCATTTAACAGATAGGGAAATGGAGGCTCACAAAGGTATCAGTAATTGTTCTAGAATATGCAGTAAATGGCAAAAGCAGATTTTACCTGAAGGCTTAACTCCAAACTGTATTCTCTTTCCATTGCAGCATATATTTATTTTTAAAATGATTCTATTTCAGTAAATTTTTATCAGAAAGAATAAATGCAAACATGATTTCACTTAACAGTAGTGATAACGTTGGAAATGATTTTAAACTTGCCTTGAGAGGGAAGTAAACCTATAATCAGCACAAGATAAATCATCTTTATCTTTCACAGAAATAACTGTAATCAAAGCTGTTCTCATATCTCAGTGATGCTGACCTCTTTTTTAATGGCTTGTATTTCAAACTTGAGCTCAAACCAAAAAAAAAAAAAAAAAAAAAAGGCAGACAAAATGGAATGTGAATATATCTGCACTAGCCAGGACAATTTTCAGACTACCTAGTTTTAACAATTTTATACTCCAAAAGGATAATCTGTTTTACCCACATTAAAAAATATATGAAAAAAGCTTTAACTCAAAAAATTTTTTAAATATTATTCAGCTTTAAGTGGATATAAGAACTCTAAATCCCTATGGACCTTAAGAAGTGGTAATAAATATTCTAGCTGGAAAATAATTGAAGCATAATTTAAGTACAGTATTCATATTAAAATGTTTTGGGAAGATTGTGTTTTTACCTAGGATTATTTTCATGTATTCTTTATTTAAAAGAATAATAAGAATCATGTTACATTAATTTTATCAAGCAGTATTTTGCTTTTACCTTTTATATTTTATCCAGTTTCAGCTAATATAAGGGATCTATGTCTAAGATTTTTATTAAAGTAGCCTCCGATTTACTATTTGCCATGTAAGCATAACATTCAGCTCTTGGGAAAGGGGTATCAAAGAAAAGCCTATGTAACTTAACAAATGGGCTTTAGAAGGCAGCTGGAATTAAATATTTGGCATAACAACATCTTCCAATTACATCAATAAAGATTTTCTTTGAACAGGATTAGTTAATGTTTTATAGGTGAGGTCTTGTCTGAATAGAATTTGTCTCCCACCCACCCCACCTCCGATTACTATTGCCTAGTATTTTAATGCCATATTATTGGGTTGTTTGTTTGTTTTCCAAATAAACGTTATAACTTGAGAAGCTAAAATCAAGATGTAATTAAGTCACAAAGTTTTAACTTATTTTTTAAAGATTTTAATTATTTACTTTTAGAGAGAGGGTAAGGGAGGGTGAAAGAGAAGGAAAGAAACATTGATGTAAGAGAGAAACACCTATCAGCTGCCTCTTGCACACCCCCAACTGGGGACCTGGCCTGCAATCCAGGCATGTGCCCTGACCAGGAATCAAACCAATGACCCTTTGGTTTGTGGAATGATGTCCAACCCACTGAGCCACACCAGTCATGGCAAGTCACAATAGTCTTTAAGAAACTATGGAGAGATTTAAAGTTGAGCAGTCTTCTATGTTCTTCCACATACAATTTATTTGAAGGAATTCCTGGTGAATGGCTGTTTTTGCTAATGCAGTCAGTATTCCCCAAGAGGATCATGTTTACTTGGTGAACATAAATTGTTTTCTCATTCCCATCGTACAGATGAAAAATTTGAAGTAGTTTCCTGCCTAAATCTTCTGATTCATGAGTGAAGGGGTATACTAGTTATCTACTGCTCCATAACAAATTACCTTAAAATTTAGTTTAAAGCAATGAAAATTTATTATCTCACAATTTCTGAGGGTCAGGAATACAGGAGTGATGCACTGATTGGAAGTGTCTGATGTGTCCTCACCACACGCAGCTAGGACCCTCACCTACCTCAGTAAGTGATTCCCCAGAGTGAACAAGCAAGAACCACCGTAGCTCTTTGTAGCCTCATCTCAGAGGGGATACCCCTGCACTTCCGCCACATTCTATTCCCTGGAAGTACATCTCAGAGTACTCAAGGGGCAAGAAAATGGATTTCACCTTTTGAAAGGAGGGTATGTATTAAAGAACTTGCGGACATATTTAAAACCACTACCCAGAAAATTTGTCTTAACTTGTTATTGCTGTTTTGAGCTATGCATCATTTTCATACAGAGCACATATCTTAACAAGACATCTCAGTGAATATATACAGACATATATACCACACCTATCAAACTGAGGAACATTCGCTGCACAGAAGACTCCAAAACAAAAACCCTGCTATTTTTAACTATTATTTTATTCTTTAATGACTACTATTTTTAACTATTGTTATCGGATGTCAATCACCATAAATTAGTTTTGCTGACCTCTAAAATTCACATACATAAAATCATAAGATGTACTTCTTTGGTACCTGCCTTCTTTCACTGAAAATTGTCTATGAAATTGATCCATGTTATTTCTGTGGTTGTAGTTTATTCTTTTTCAGTTTTGCACAGCATTACATTTCGAAAATATACCACAATTTATATATTCATTCCACTTTTGATGAATATTTGAGTTCTTTATGAATTATCTATTATAAATATTCTTTTTCATGTCATTTGGTAGATAAACGCACTCATCTCTGTTTGGTATTTAACTAACATTAGAATTGCTGGGACATAATGCAGATTTATGTTCAGTTTTAGTAGATAATCAGAGGTTTTCAAAACAGCAATACTAATTTTCACTCCCACTAGCAGTGAATGGAAATTACAATTGTTTATATCCTGGTTAATTCTTGGTGTTATCTCTTCCCAAGCTTTTAATCCTTCTGGTGAATAAGCATATTTAAATTTGCAGTTCCTGGATTATAACTGACATTGACTACCTTTCCATATGTGTAAAGGTCATTTGGAGATCTTCTTTTGAGAAGTGTCTGTGTCATTTGCCCATTTTTTCACAATGATGCCTTCCTCACACTAATTTATAAGCTTTCTTTACATATTTGAAGTATGAGTATGTGGTACATGTATTGCAAGCAAATTCATTAAGCCTTTAACTTGACTTTTCTCTCTCTTTCAACAATGTCTTTTAATGAATGTTAAGTTCGTAATCTGAACAAATACTATTTTTCAGATTTTAGAGCCTATATCTTATAACCTGTATGACAGGATACATGAAAAATATAAAGCTTAGAAAACTTAAAGCTAATACCTTTTGCCTCCTAGATAAGTGATCCAAAAATATTATTTCCACATTCAGTTCATCAAAAGGAATAAACATAGTTTTTAAGGAAGAGAGGGCCAATTGTTTTTCAGTACAAACATAAATGTCCAAGGGAAGATGAAGCAAACATAGTGGGAAATCCAAAGTTATATCTGAGAAAATCTTGGTACAGAAATAACTTGAGGAATATAATTTGATCCCTGTCAAAATGGGGTGGTAGACCCCACAGGAAGTGCCTGACTGGTACCTTAGCAGGAAAGAAACAGATAAATAAGGATGTGCCTGGCTTGTTTACTTATTCGTCTTGAGCTCCTAGCAATGTCTATTTTTTTAAGTGCTAAAAGTGTTTGTTTAGTGAATCAATAGAAATAAGCCATTACTCAGAATGTGCCTTCCCAGCTAAAAGACATCCTTTAACTGGGAAAATGTGTTTTGCTGAGTAAGGTGAAAATTTAAAGGAGGAGATAATAAGAAGATATGTCAGTGAAATGCATATTAAAACTACTCTTATACACAAGTCAATGAAACAAAAGAGAGAAGCCAAAAATAAACCCTGCATATATAGTCAATTAAAATATGATGAAAGAAGCCACAAATATACAGTGGTGAAAAGACAGTGTCATCAATAAACAGTGTTGAAAAACTAGACAGCCACATACATACACATAAAAATGAAGTTGGACCACTCTTTCACCATACACAAAAACAACTCAAAATAAATTAAACATGTGAACTAAGACCTAAAACCATAAAATACCTGGAAGAAAGGCAGTAAACTCCTTGACATTGGTCTTGACAAAGATTTTTTCAATTTAACACCAAAAGCAAAGAGAACAAAAGTAAAAATAAACATGTGGGATTATATTAAACTAAAAAGCTTCTGCATTCTGTACAGCAAAGGAAACCATCATCAAAAAGTAAAGTAAACCAAAAGAATGGGAGTAAATATTTGTAAATATTATATCTGATAAGGGTTAGTGTCCAAAATATGTAAATATGTAAAATATGTAAATATGTAAAAATCTCACACAACTCAGTAGCAAAAAATCTCAAACAATCCAATTTAAATGGTCAAAATAGATGAATAGACTTTTTCTAAATAAGACATACAAATGGCCAACAAGTAGGTGAAAAGGCACTCAAGGTCACCAGTCCTGAGGGAAATGCAAATCAAAACTACAATGAGATATCACCTCACACCTGTTAGAATGGTTATTACCAAAAAGACAAGAAATAACAAGTGCTGATGAGGATGTGGAGAAAAGGAAACCTTGCACACTGTTGGTAGAAATGTAAATTAAACTTTTGGTAGGAATGTAAATTAGTGCAGCCACTATGTAAAACAGTATGAAGTTTCCTCAAAAAATTAAAAATAGAACTACCATATGATCCAGCAGTTCCATGACGGGGTATTTAGCCAAAGGAAATGAAGACACTAACTCGAAGAATTCCTCATCCCACCCCTAATATCTATTGCAGCATTGTTTACAGTAGCCGAGATATAGGAATAACTTGTGTCCATCAACGGATGAATGGATAAAGAAGTTGTGGTATACATACATAGGGGAATATTATTCAGCCATAAAAAGAAGGAAATTCTGCCTTTTACAACATGAATGGGCCTGAGGACATTATGCTAATTGAACTAAGTCAGACAGAGACTCACAGATGCAGAGAACAAACTGGTGTTTGTTTGCCAGAGATGGGAAGTGAGGGTGAGCAAAATGGGTGAAGGGGATCAAAAGGTATAAACTTCCTATTATAAAATAATTAAGTCCTGGAAACATAATATACAATATGGTGACTATACTTAATAGTAACACTGAACTATATTTGAAGTGGCTTGGAGAGTAGATATTAAAAGTTCTCATCATAAGAAAAACTGTAAGTATGTATGCTGATGGATGTTAATTAAACTTATGGTGATCATTTCACAATATTACATTATATGTTATATGTCAATTATATCTCAATATAACAATAAAATAAAACTACTCATTGAACAGAATAATGGCTTCCCAACGGTATCTATGTCCTAATCCTCAGAATTTAGAATATGTTACTTTACATGGCAAAAGGAACCTTGTTAATGTGAGTAAGTTAGGATTCTGAGATAAGATTGTCATGGATTATCCACAGGGGCACAATGTAGTTATAAGAATCCTTATAAGAAGTAGACAAGTAGATCAAAAGCAAGAATAGACGATATGACACAGAAACAAGAGGTTGGAGTGCTACAAAAAAGTCACAAGCTTAGGAATGCAGATGGTATCTAGAAGCTGAAAAAGGCAAGGTGTTGATTCTGCTCTTGAAGATTCCAGAAGGTACCAGCTCTGCCAACATCTTGACTTCAGCCCAGGGAAAATGACTTTGGAGTTCTCTAGAACATAAGATAATAATGTGTGATGCTTTAAACTACAACAGGAAACTAAGACAATCACAGTGAAAGGCCATCACATACCAAGCAGATTGGCAAAAATTATATAGTCTGAGAGTGCTTGCGTGGCCAAGAGTATGAGGCAAAACGTTTCTCATGCACTAATGATAGAAGTGCAAAAGATGCAACCATTTTGGAAAACAGTTTGCCATAAGCTAGTAAAGGGAAAGTCTTTATATACCCTCCAACCCAAAAATTATCTTTCTATACGTGTATTCTAGAGAAAATCTTACATGGGAACACTAGGAATGCACATGAAATGGAATTTACAGCAGCACTGTTTGTAATTCCAAATTACCAAAAACATCCCCAATACCTACTGAGAGTGGATTGAAGAGGTAATGTTATAGATTCATAGAGTGCTAAACCCTACAGCAGAGAAAGTATACGCACTAGAGTTACGTGACTCATTCTACATACATATCCGAAACAGCTGGCTGCGGAAGGACACATAAGATTCCATTCAGATAAAGTTTAGAGCACACAAAGCTAAATGCATAATTAAGAATGAATAACTATGTGTTTAAAAAAAAACAAACAAATGAAGCAAGGAAATGGGAGCACACCTTCAGGACAGTGAATGTAGAGCAGTCAGGGCAAGGAGGAACTTCCAGGAGACAGAGTGTTAGTGCTGTATTTCTTCTTAAGCTGGAAAGCAGGTATTCTTTCCAAGTTTTATTTACTTATTCTTTATATATACAATGGTTATATTCTATCTTTTATGTATATGACATATTTTAGAACATAAAAGGGCTATTCCCTGATATCTTGTTTATTTTTGATAGTGTCCTCAACTAAATACTTGCACATGTTTTGTTTGGCTTGTTTTTATGTATCTTTGTATTTTATTTTTTGAGGAGGCTGCTATTATAAATGGTAACTTTTTAAAATTGTTTTCGTTGCCAATTTGTAAGAATGCAACTGACTCTCATATATTGTTCTTCCATTTGGGAACATTGTTAAACTCTCTTATACTAATAATTTTTCTATAGATTATTTGTGTATTTATAATATATATAATCATGTCATCTGTAAAAATGATAATTTGTTAGTTTTCCTCTTAACAGCTTTATTATTTTTTTCTGGTCTCATTACAATGAATAAAAGTTTCAGAGCAGTGCCTAATTTACATGGTGATGCTAGTGTTCCTCAGCTTTTTGCTGATTTTAAAATCTCATTACTGAGCATGATGTCACTATAGGTTTTTGAAGACATTCTCCATCAGGTTTTAAAAGTTCTCTTCTACTCCTATTTTGCAAAAAGTTTGTAATCTGAATCATTGCTGAATCAGATTAATGCCTTTTCTCAACCTGCTGAATTGATGATATAGTTTTTCTCCTTTAATCATTTAATATATAGTAAATTACACTCATAAATTAGTCCAATTTGGTAATAATCTCTATAGCAGCTGTACTTACATTTCATTTTCATTCCAAATAATGGTACATTTTATATAGAAAATTATATATTGAAATATATTGTGTGTATGTAGACCTCTATGTCTCTCTATATAAAACAGATAAAATCAGTCTCTAAAAGAAACATTAAAAACTGATGAGATGTATCTTTACATATTTTTAATCCTCACCTGAGGATATGTTTTTATTGATTTTAGAGAAAGAAAGAGACACATCGATGTGAGAGAGAAACATCCATCAGTTACCTCTTGTACATGCCCCAAACAGGGATCGAATCCTCAACCTGGGCATGTGCCCTGACCAGGAATCAAACGTACAACATTTTGGTGTACGGGATAATGCTCCAACCAACTGAGCCACCTGGCCAGGGCATCTTTACAGATTTATCTTGTGTCCTTCCCAAAGATACAGCATCTAAGAGTGCATAAAATCACATCAATTTTATTTCCTAGAAAACTATTTCTATTGTTATAGAAATCACAGATTACATTTGAAAAATATCTGGTGGTAGCCTTAGAAATGCCAACCAAGTGTCCAGTTCTTGTCCTTCACTTATAAGCAAGGTCTTTCCAGGACTGTATTGAGTACTTCTCAAAGTTTGGGTTTAAAATTTTGTATTAAATATTTTGATGAGTCAGGAAAAAGAAGTTTGATTTTGCATACTATAGAGCAGCAATGAGACGCACTTACCCATCTGTTGGCTGCACACATCGCTTTTACTCATATCAGTTTTCCTCTTGCTTCTTTCCCAAATGCTTCACAAGGAAGAATGGCTTATGATTCCTTTGCCTGAATTTGTATTATGAGGTTATGAGAGACTGAGAGAGAAGAAAATTAATAGACGTAGTAGGGAAAACAACCTCTTAAATTTTCATGTGAGCTTTAAAGTGATGGAGGAATTTACCCAAATGCATTAACAGAAGGTGGGAGCAGATTTAGAGCTCTTGTCAGAGCGAGGACCCCCAGTCCAGGGCTCTGTTGTGATTGAGGGTTTAGCCACACCTGGATGGGAAGGTCCCAGATAGGCTGCTGTTAATCCTAACCTTCATTCCCCCTGACAGTTAGGGGTCAAACATCATTAACTCTTCAGCTGAAATCAAAATAGAATATATTGAAACATTTATTTACCAAGCTTTGCCTTAACGAAGTGTCACGAATCTTGGATTGACTAAAAGTCTATTATATATTAAAGCATAAATAAAAAGGAGACAGATGGCAGTGAGGTTTTCCTGAGAGGTTTCAAAAGACCATATTCTTTAGAAGAACTAGTTCTTCCCTTGAAGTAAAGCAATAGGTTACTAGACTCTAGAGAAAATAAATAAAACGGTGTGATGTTCATTCTTCATTTTGAGCAAAATATTGATGGAGCACCACTGTCAAAATCTATTTGGCAAACTGCATAGTATGCCTTAAATTACAACGCTTTATGGTTCCAGACACACACAAAAAGAACATCATCTTTCAAAATATTCCAGAATAATAAGTGTGAGAAAACATATTGAGTCCTGGTTTATAGATTTGATAACAAAACCATTAATATTGTATTTAAAGAAATTTGTGTTTGTTACAAAACAAAATCTAGCAAAAGGCAAAGAACCTTCTGACTGTCCTTACATATGTATTAAATATTTATTTTTCTTTGCTTTTAATTTCAAAAAGACCATTGTTTCAGAAGTTTTACAAGCCATTTTTAAGCATTTAAACGTTTTACTTCTAGCATTTGCCAGTTTAAGCCCCACAATAATGGAAGAGTAACTCAAACCTAACACTCATTTATTTACTGAATATATAAAGAATACTCTTTTGGGGATTACAGTAGATAAAATGTTTTAAGTGCAGGGACAATGTTTTTTACAGCAGTGGTATAAAAACACTGGAGAAAGCATTTTGTCTTTTTTCTTTTTTTCATGGACAATGTTCCCTCCAGAGCTAACCTTTAGCTTAAAATGTTCTTATTACTTACTGAGGACACAGAAAAGGCAGCCAGACATAGCTTTCAATAGGTAATTAAGGGTTCTGTTCTCTTCCAATTTCTTGTACTTTCCTAATTGCATGAAAACAAAGCACACTGAAGGAGTTAGGAAGAATCATATCCATTTTAGTTTAATAAAGCATTTGAATTACCTTTGCAAGCTTTAATTAGATTCATTTTTTAAAAACATTTTACTTCAGATTAGTTTCAGATTTACAAAAAAATTGCAATGATATTACAGGCGCCCATACACCTCTCACACCATTTTCCCTGTTATTCACATCTTACATTAGTATGGGACACTGGTTACAATTCACAAACCAATGTTAGTAAACTGTTCTTGACTAAAATTCATACTCTATTCAGATTTTCTTAGTGTTCACCTGGTGATCTTTCTCTTGTCTAGCATTCAATCCAGGACAGCACATTATACTCAGTCATCCTGTCTCCTAAGGCTCCTCTTGGTTGTGGTAGTTTCTCAGACTTACCTTGCTTTTGATGATTTTGATGGTTTTGAGGTATCTGGTTAGGTATTTTGCAGAATGTTCCCCAATTTGGATTTGTCTAATGTTTTTCTCAAGACTAGACTGGGGTTCTATATTTTGGGGAGGAAAATCACAGAGATAAGGTGCCGTTTTTATTGTGTCATGCCAAGGGTACATACCATTGACATGATTTACCATGTGATGCTGAACTTGACCATGTGGTTGAGGGAGAGTTTGTCAGGGTTATCACTGTAAAGTTACACTAGTTTTCCCCCTTTCTATACAGTACTGTTTAGAAAGAAGTGATTATATGTGTCATTCACATTTCAGGAGAAAGAAGTTACACTTTACTTCCTTGAGGGCACAGCATCTACATGAACTATTCTGAATTCTTCTACACAGTTACTTGTTTATTCTCCTTCATTTATTTACTTATATGAATAAGGACTCATGGATATTTATTTAAACTTTGAGTTATAATCCCGTATTATTTATTTTGTTCAAATTGTTTCTGTTTTGAACAATTGGAGCTCTTTCATTTGACTCGCGTCCCTTTGACATAACCCCAGTCATCATGAGTGCATGGGGACCTGGTTTGGGTTTTTTTCTTTAGCACTGTCTTACTTTCTGGTGCTCTAAAATGTTCCAGGATCATGTTTATGTCCTGCCTCAGTCTTACAATCAGCCATTTCTCCACACAGTCCTAATTCTTTTTACTAGAGAATGGTGTTAGAAACCAAGACCTGTGAGTTAGGTCTGCATGTAGCTATGTGGGTATCATTTCTTTTAGGGTCTCAGCTAACATAACAAGGAAATATATAAATAGTTTTATATTAAAGTATGTATACTAATCTGTGTCTACACACCTATTTCTATGTCTTACATATAACCATCTACATCTTTATAACCATCTTTATCTTTATATAATCTATATCTATATCTATATCTATACCTAACAAGCCATGAGTTCATACTGATGTCTCCAACTCTTATCCATTACTCCATGGATCATTCTAACCTCCCCTTCTTACATACAGTAACTTCCCACTCTAACAGTCGGAGAACAATTCATCATCCACTGATTCAATTATCCAATTCTAGTACACATGCATAGCAAAATCATAACTGTTAACCTATAACCCCATGGGAAACACCTTTATCAACTAGAGTGCAGTGCTTACGTATAGTGTCTTTTTTTCTGAGTCTTACAGATCCCACTCATTTCTAAAGTTACTTAGGTCAGGACCTGCCTCCCCTCAACCTCCAACTGGTTTTATTTTTAGAAAAGAAAGGAAGCAGGAAATAATTAGCTGGTAAACTTTGACACTTTGGTGATTCCACTTACAAATTAGAAAACTGAAGCAGCAATGAAGAACACATCATGTTGATCACTGCTTTAATATTTTATGTAAAAATTAAAATATCCTTTAGAACAGGAAATAGGCCGGTAGGCTCTGGAAGGAAACATTTTCTTATTTTTCAAAGAGATATTTAGAACATAGCCATTCAGGATATTGATTTTATTTAAGCTTAACTACCCAGGTGTCACTTTGTGTCCACAGGCCAGCTTCATAAACAAGAGTAGAGCATAGGAAAAGAGATAACAAAGGATCCTTATGATAGAGGCATTTTGGCAAGACTCTTTTAGACTCCTCAGGATAAAGAACACAGCTTGAGTAATTTATCTTTTAAATTCAATACAGTCTCATATTCAAATAGATTCTTTTAATGTGCTTTTACTTTTGTAATAGGATTTTGAAATAATAACTTCAAACCTCTTTAAGTTACCAAACTTTAAGAAATCAAACTTTTTAAAAATTTTCTTTGTAAGTTCAATCCTCAAACTAACCTAAATATTTGAGCACAGTGTTAATTGAAAGTGAAGGTTCTTTGTACTGAAAAATAAAGGCAGATAATGGTAGACTAATTCTGCCTCTTTAATTACTGCACATCTGCTTCAGGCTCTGTAGAATTTACTTTATACAGTGTTTTCTCCAAATTAATTTCCTTTCTTCTTAGTTCTATGACATCTAATGACCTGAGAGCCTATTTTGAATGAATATGAATAAATCAGTCATGTATGTAGCTGAATGTATTTATCATGACTATGAAGGACTGACTATATTAAGTAGATTAAATTATATAGTGTATATATTGTCCTAGCTCAAGATCAAATACTGACCAATAGCAACAACAAAATCTATTTGCTAAAAGAGATCACACTTTCCTCACTAAAGGTTGGGTGATCTAGATAAAATTTGGTAATCATCTTGGGGAATTTCATTTGGAATCTAAGTAAGATTATAAAGCTGTTTTCTTTATTTGGAAATTAAGGTTGGTAATGCTAGAATTGACACACCAAAAAAAAAAAAAAAGAAAAACAAAACACACATTTTTCTTTCTCTCGTCTTCAAATTGTACCTACTTTATTTTTAACTATAGGAGCCAGAGAAAATTAACCACTTTATGAATACCAAACAATTGACTGAACTATTTTACTGAATTGATTGATTTCTGTTGAAATAACAGAGGTGACTTTTGTTCGATGGTAGCATAACAACTGCTTGAAAAGTGACCAAGCTAATCTTTATATACAGTTACTTTGTCAGATAGTAAATAAATCTATAAATATGTCTCGTATGCGCAATTCAGGCTGATGGCTGGGTGCTGTTTAGATTCCTGGGTTGAAAAAAATTCCAAAAACACAGCATAATCAGAGAAGGATGAGCTAGTTCACCAGCAATGCCTGTCACCACCAAACAAATAAGAAACAGTGGCAAATGACTGTTTTTTTACCTTTTTACTTCATAATATTGACTCTGTGGTAGCATTAACTCAAGTTTTGGATTCAAAATCCATGTTATTTTGTCAGATGAGAATTTATAATTTTTTTGCTTTATACAAAACTGACTCCATGTTTCTGTTCTAGCCATATCAGTGTTTCCTTCTCCTAAGAACCAAAGACCATAAAATACATAAAGCACAGAAGATATAACTTTTTCTAAATAATTCTTTCTGCATTCACATCACTGGATTATAATCCACAAGGGCAGAAATAATGCCTATTCATTTTATGGACCTTGGGAAGCAAGATTCACTTGATGTGAAGCCCAAGAAAATTTATCTGCTGCAATGGACTCCTCATGGCCGATCAAGATCTCAAATTTTATAAATTTGTTGAAAGGGAACCTCACACACTCTGCATACCAAGAAGAACCACGGATAGATGTTCCACACTATACCCTGCTTATTTACTCATCTGAGTCAACCTTGGCAGGGGAACCCTTGTTTTCTCTTTCTACCAGTGGACTGAGACTTGCCACATCCAATCTGAACTACATTAACTGTATCCCTATTTGCACATATACCAACCAAGCAGAACTGCACATGAAAGGACCAAACTGGGAACTGTGGGCAGGGAATTCTGAATAAAAGGTGACCTCTCCTCTGTCTCAGCAGAGCACCATTTAGGTTGCTACTTGAATCTCTGTCTCCTGGGGGGCGGGAGGGGCAGCTCTTTTTGCTCAAATAAATGCTTTTATTATAACAGCCTAAAATTAATTTTGATTTACAATATCTTAACTTTCTCTAATGCTATAACTCAGAATTTAAAGTAGTGACCCCATTGCATAAGCCTGAGGCTTCCCATCTCAATTATCAGGAGATTCTGTCCATGGCCTCTCAGTTCCTACATGATCATTTCTCTGCTGTTCTCTCTCCTCCCTCTCCCTCACTTCAACCAGCCATTCTGACCTCCATTCTGCCTAAGGGCCTGGGAATTTACTCATTCTTCTGAGGGCACCTCCTTGACCCTAGACCTCCGCACAGCCTACCGTCTCACTTATTACAGTTAAGTCTGCTCAAAAGTTATCTCCTCAGGGAGGAACATCCTGAAACAGTGGCCCCCTTCCCTCTTCATGCCCTTCTTTTTTATTTCCTCTAGCACTTATCACTATCTCAGAAGACAGTATATATTTACGTACATTTTAACGTTCTACCACTGGAAGGTTAACTCTATAGAACAAGAAATGTATTCTTATTTTGTTCACTGCTACAGTCCTAATCTCTAGAACACTAACTGAATCATGCTAGATCTCAATAAATGGATTAATTGATGAATAGGACATTAGAAAAGGGCCTCTCCTGGAGCTCAAATCCCAAATTACAATTTCTGCTTAGACTCCAGAGGCCTCGCTACTGGGGAAAAGAGCTAAATCCCCACCATTGTAACTCTGGGCTCAGTGGTTCCATAGAAACTTTTTTTCTTTCACACAAACACAAACAAACAAACATTTGTATGTTTAAGGTATATAAAACAGGTTAAAAAGTCACATTGGCCCAATTAAGGGTGGAGGAGCCCAAAACACTGCTGTTCCTCCCTGAAGGTGACCTCTAAGGTACATCTCCACGATCTTCAGTCTCTCAGGATGTTCAGTGGCCTCTCCCAGCTGCTCCCTGTGGAGTCTAGGCATCTGTACATTGTGCTCTAAAAACAACCTGCTCTTACCACAGCAACTCAGGTAGTTTACACTTCCTTATTCTCAAGCCTTGTATCATGGAGCTGCTGACTTGAAACATATCATTAGGTTTTACAGTGAAATTGCAGACAGCAGTTTACTATTATACATGAAGCACCTCAGGTGAAGAACGTTGAATATTACCGTTTTCTCAGGAGGACATAGTGTAACAGTGTAAAATTTTAGTGGTAGGAAATTATAACCCACCCCACTATTCTTTTGACACTGCTTCTGTAAATGCCGCTTCTGATTAATATGTAACTTGTAGAAGGGCAGCATGTTTATATAGGAATCCTAGGAACTAACTTCAGAAGATACAGACCTCAGCCTCCAGGAATCTCAGCTCGGGAGGTTCGCTGACCTTTAACAATGGAGCCAGGATAACGTGAAACCAGGATGACTAACCCAGGGTGATGCACACTGGACCATCACTTGCCTTATCAGAATAGACTGTGCTCATTTGCACGCAGAGAACTTTGCAATCCCTTCCCTTGACTCTTTGTTCTGTTCCCCTGTCCTTCCTTATAAAAAAACCCTCTGCCTCAAATGAGGTGGAGATGGGCTTTGAGACATGAGTCCCCATCTTCCAGATGGCCAGCATCTGCAAATAAACCACTTTCCTTTATATCAACACCTGCCTCTCTAGTATTGGCTTTTGTAGCGGCAGGCAGCCAAGCCTGCATTTGGTTACAATACTAGAGCATGTGTGCCTCTTAAGAAGAGTGTAATTACTAAGACTTATATATGTTCTATATTTATTTTTACTTGAGATAGGAATTCTTTGTATTTAATAAGGTCTCTGGATACAAGTGATAGAGAGCACTTATAGCAGTAATGTTAAATATTCATGAAATTTTGCCATATGGTTTGCTGCTTTTTCAGCTGAAAATAAACCATTAATAATCAATTTCTACCTTTTCAGAGCACCTCAGACAAGGAGTCTGCAAAGTCAGAGTGTGTATATTTAATTGAGAGCTCAAGAAAACCACTGTGACAAAAAAAAGTCCACCAGTAGAAATTGTACAGCACTAAACGGGCTACAATTACAGTGGTTTCAGAAGTTAAAACCTGTGTAAACAAGATAAACACACGGAGCATGTGGGATGGAGGGAGTATACGTAAGCATGAAAGGGGATTAACGTCTTTTCTACTTTAAAATTTTCTAATTGATATAACCTATTATCCAGGCCTTGCAGCTAATTTAGAAATAATACTTCATTTTAATCTCCAGTTTTCAGATGGAAATAATGAAGGGCAAAAACTTAAGTGTTTGGTCCAAAATTCTCACCTCCCATTCATGACATAGAAATAGGCAAATCTTTTCATTATATTGCTTAAGTACAGATCTTTGCTAATAAGAAAATGACTTACTCTTTCACGTGGACAATCACCTAATGAGGAGCCATGAAAATCCACTAGGAGCCAGCTCATCAGATTCTGTCCTCTTCACTCTACTCCTTGGCACTGTGTGGAGCTTCCTCCATTGAAGAGATTCCCAATTCCTGTCACTTTGCCAGCTGATGTGGAGCTGGCAAGTTCATGTGTTAAGGCAATAATTTGGACCTGGAATATATTTCACCATCGAAACTGTCACATATGATAGTTAAGTTTTAAGACAAGACCACGAAGACACTTAATTCATAATGAACCAAAATGAACCCTCTAATGCATAGGTTCAATGATGTGAGAGCCCATTTTCAATTTTGTATCTTTAGAAAAATGTACTCAGAAACCCCAGTGGGATCCTCAGGAATACGTGTTTTCTGAGCAAATGATGCAGGGGAACAGGATCCATAGGGGTTGCAGGACAAATATTTCAGGCAAAAGTAACACCAATCTCTCTACCACTTCATCAAGGAAGGCAACTGAGGCAATCAGACTCCAAATGGTTGAATTAAGACACCAACAGTGGTTATTCCTGATGGGTAAACAGATCAGTGCTGGGATTCACCTGCCAGACTTTTGTACTTGGGGTCCTTTGTTAGGCCACCTGATTATATACTGTAGACAGGTTGCGATCTGTAGCAAATGAGGCAGGCCTTGCTGGTAGGCTCTGCTTGTCAAGGCAAGTAGTATATTCTCAGGGACCCTGAATATCCCAGCTTTCCAAAAGCACTTTTGTATCAGCCTGCTTCCTTCTCTGGCATAACTGTCCCACCATGGCCACCTACACATCCACAGCTTTGTAATGGCAACTTTTGCACTCTTGCCCTCTTCTGTCTTAAAATACCAAAGAGCAATGAGGAGGAAGAGAAACAAAATAGTAAGTGTCAGCACTGATGAAATCAATAAATTGCTGTAGGAATCTGCCTTAGCCTCATGTGATGCTAAGGAGCAGCCAAAGAGGCAGGGCTGAGGAGGGAAGAGCAGACCTTTCATCTCCGTAGCCTGCACCAGCCGCTCACGGTCACAGGGGGAGAAGGAAAATGCTAAAGTCTCTTGCACATAAGCCATACTGGGCTTCACAGGGAGCCTGGAAGGTTTCCTGCTAAATGGTATAGGAAGAAAGCTTCTCTTCAGTGATGATAATGAAATAGCATGCTGACCTCAGACCTCCCCCCAGAAGTTAGTGAGGCATTGGAAGACAGTGGCATCGTGTTTGGCCAGGGAGAGAGAGCAAGGCCCAGAAAGTGCACACCTAGTCAAAGACAACATTGGACAAATCCAAGCTGAAAGAATTCTACAAAATATTGTATGAGAAACTCACAGGTTGGAGGAGAGTATGGAAAACAAGAAATAATTGCAACATGAGATCCCAGTAGGAGCTTAGAACAGAAAAAAAAATGGATTATCCGTTTAAAAATCGGGGGAATTCAAATAAGGTCTGTAGTTAACAGTATTGTATCAAAGCTAATTTTCCAGTTTTGGTAATTGTGTTATAGTCATGTAAAATGTTTACATTGGAAAATATAATTTTTCTTTTGCAACTTTTCTATAGGTCTAAAATGAGTTCAAAATTAAAAAATGTAGAAGGCAGCAGAGAAATAAGTTCAAACATGCAAAAACTTAAAGAATATACTTCTCATGAGCTCTTCTTGAAAAAACATTAGAAGATGGATTTGAGCCAGTGAGTAAATGAGAGAAAATCATGACAAAAGGAGAGGTAGTGCCTGAATGTTGGATCCCTTAAATATAGGAATAAGATCAGACCAACTTATGGCTATACAGCAAAATGAGATTTGTTTTAATTGCAAACTGCAATGATATACAAATATAAATATAACTATTAAAATGTGGAACTAGGAAATAGTGGTCAGAGAAACAATGGAAATACAATGATATATTTATGTATTTAAGTAAGGTTTCAAAAGATATTTAAAACTGATAAATCAATTAATAAAAGTATAATCACTTAAAAATACAAAAGTAAACATTTGAAAAACCAATGATAATGAAATAATCAAAACTGGGGGAAGGGAAGAAAAGTGGTAAAAAGTGAAAATGCAGAAATATTGTCATTTCTTACAGTGGGCTATAAATAGATGCTATAAAAAAAGAGGATTAAGTATATTATAAAAATTATTTAACATGATACCAGTAAAAAATGTGAAATCACTCTTTCTAAACATAATAATTAAAACAACTAAAATAAGGAGAAATATTTTTAAAACATAGGAAGAAATCATAATATAATAAAATTATATTAGTTACAGCATTATTTTATAATAGCAAAAGACTGGAAACAATCTAAATGTCTATCAGTGGGGGACTAAAATCAATTCTGATAAATAGAATACAATGTCATTTTTTTAAAGTGTATTTTATTGATCATGCTATTACAGTTGTCCCATTTTTTCTCCCCTTTATTCCTCTCCACCCTGCACCCCCTCCCACCAGCACTCCCCACCCTGAGTTCATGTCCATGGGTCGTGCATATAAGTTCTTTGGCTTCTCCATCTCCTATACTATTCCTAACCTCCCCCTGTCTATTTTGTACCTACCAATTACGTCTCTTATTCTCTGTACTTTTTTCCCCATTCCCCTCCCACTCTCCCCTCTGATAACTCTCCAAGTGATCTCTATTTCTGTGATTCTGTTCCTGTTTTAGTTACTTGCTTAGTTTGTTTTGTTTTTTAGGTTCAGTTGTTGATAGTTGTGAGTTTCTTGTCATTTAACTATTCATAGTTTTTGTCTTCTTCTATATCTTAGATAAGTCCCTTTAACATTTCGTATAATAAGGGCTTGGCGATGATGAACTCCTTTAACTTTACCATGTCTGGGAAGCACTTTATCTGCCCTTCCATTCTAAATGATAGCTTTGCTGGATAGAGTAAGTTTGAGTGCAGGTCCCTGTCTTTCATGACTTTGAATACTTCTTGCCAGGCTTTTCTTGCCTGAAAGGTTTCTTTTGAGAAATCAGCTGATAGTCTTATGGGAACTTCTTTGTAAGTAACTGGCTCTTTTTCTCTTGCTGCTTTTAAGAATCTCTCCTTATCTTTAATCTTGGGTAACGTAATTATGATGTGTCTTGGTGTGTTCCTCCTTAGGTCTAACTTATTTGGGACTCTCAGAGTTTCCTGGACTTCCTAGAAGTCTATTTCCTTCGCCAGATTGGGGAAGTTTTCCTTCATTATTTGTTCAAATAAGTTTTCAATTTCTTGCTCTCCCTCTTCTCCTTCTGGCACGCTTATGATTCAGATGTTGGAACATTTCAGTTGTCCCAAAGGTTCCTAAGCCTCTCCTCATTTTTCTGAATTCTTGCTTCTTCCTTCTGTTCTGGTTAGTTGTTTCTTTATTTTGTTCCAAATTGTTGATTTGAGTCCCGGTTTCCTTCCCTTCACTGTTGGTTCCCTGCATACTTTCCTTTATTTCACTTTGCATAGCCTTCACTTCTCCCTCTATTCTGCATCCATGCTCAATCATTTCTGTGAGTATCCTGATTACCAGTGTTTTGAACTCTGCATTTGATAAGTTGGCTATCTCCTTATTGTTTAGTTCTTTTTCTGGAGTTTTGATCTGTTCTTTCATTTGGGCTATATTTCTTTGTCCTGCCGCACCTTCCATGTTGGAAGGGGCAGAGTTTAGGTGTTCAGCAGGGTGGGGCAACCCACTTTGCTGCATTGTGGTAGTGTATGTGGAAGAGGGGTCTTAGTGGGAACAATGCCATTTACTCAGCTCTCGCCCCTCTTTCAGTCACTTCTCCCATTACCCACAAGCAAATTGGGCCCTTCTGGTGCTGATTCCTAGGTGGGTGGGCTTGTGTATGTTCTAGGATCCTGTAGGCCCCTCCAACAAACTCTTCTGTGAGGCTGGGAAGTTCTCCACCACCACAACCCCCACAGGTTTTTACAGCAAGAGGTTTTGAGGCTTTATTTTCCCTTCACTAGAACCCTGGATAGTGTGGTCTGCTATCCCCCAGCTCTTCCTCCCAGTTTATCAGCATGAGAGTTTGGGATTGCCCGGTCTGCCAGCCACCGCCTTGCCTGCCTAGTCTGTCACCTTGATGCACATCTTCTCTCCCCCCAGGCTGCCTGTCTCTGTCCCTCCTACTAGTCTGGATGAATGTTTCTTCTTTAACTCCTTGGTTGTCAGACTTCCATACGGTTCATTTTTCTGGCAGTTCTGGTTCTCTTTTGTTTTTAAATTGGTTGTTGTCTCTTTTGGTTGTGCAAGGAAGCAAAGTGTATCTATGTATGCCTCCGTCTTGGCCAGAAGTTCCACAATGTTGTTATAAAAAAACACTAAAGCAGTGACTCTTTATTGAGATAAAGCGATCTCCAAGATGTACTAATAAGAAAAAGAAAGTTCAAAACAGTTTGTGTACTAAAGGAAAAAAGAAAGAAGAAAACTTTGCTGCATGTGTGTGCACTTATGTTCGTGTGTTTAATATCTGGGAAGGATACACAGAAAACAAAAAGCAGTGGCTTCAGCGATGTTCAACCTTGTGGTGTCTCTGGACAACACTGGAAGGAGTCAAGCTGTCTCAGGCCACACATTAAATACACAAACATTGATGAAAACTAATGAGCAAAAAAAGATTTTAAGTAAATTTACAATTTTGTCTTGGGTAGCATTCATAGCCATCCTGGGTCACATGTGGCCCACGGGCCATGGATTGGACACTCCTGCAGGAAAAGTGTGAACTGTAGGACGTAGATGGAAGGAGACTTTCACTTCTCTCTAGATAATCTTTTGTGCCTAATGCATTTCTATTATGTAAATGTTTACTTATTAAAGATAATAGATAGACCCGAATCCTTCAGGCTTGGGCTTTTCTAGGCTTCCCCAAAGCTTGTCCACAGTGTCAGTGACTATCAGTGTGGTAGCCCAGAGCTGAAGACATAGGTACCGATGTGAAGAAGCAAGGAAGGCCCTCACCAGCAGGCCCAGGCTCAGGCAAGAGTGAGGCAGTAGTCTCAGGGAGACCAAGGCCTTGGGCTTTTACCCTCTCATTTTTTTCACTACAAACATTCTCGACTTGGTGTTATAGATATTCATGGGACTTATGGATAGAACTCTGTTTCAACATCATTGATTTCCTTATTTTACAATTTAAAAACATCTTGATAAAACGCCCTTTACATGAAAACCCTGCCAACCCCTGCAAGGTTTCTTTAATAAAGGTCTGTATTTCAGGGTCCCCTGAAATAGAATGTAAATTTGATGATATATGTATTTTTCTAAGAAGGCCTAGAGCTGTTACTAGACACTAAAGAGAGACGGGAGAAACCAAAAATTTGGGGGTGAGATTTGTTCATTTTAATAAGTTTTGGGTGGTTTCTTAAGGCTCCCCAAAATCTTTCTCTACCCATTTTTTAAAAACAAGCAGTATTTCTTTTAATTTCTTTTACATTTAATGAAAGAGTGATTAAGTAATTTGCATGTTGACTATACTTTTTATTTAAATCTTCTAGACCCAGAGTAGGGCTTAAATTCTCAATTTAGTGCTTCAGGTAGCCGTATGTATGTGACATGTCTGCTTTGGGGTTAGAATAAGTCATTTGGCCGGGCCATTTAACTACTTGCTAATCCTTCCACAAATGTTATGCCATCTTATTTTTACAGTAGTCCTGTGCAGTAAAGAATTAGTACCCCAGTTTAGAAGGGGTGGAATCCAAGTGTGATTTCAGTGGAAGTCCCAGCCTCAGCCAGATTCAGCAGGTGAGCTCCAAAAGGGAGTGGGCCTCTACACCCCTCCCCCACCTGCACCATGGGTCACCATCATTGGTCTTTGGCAGTGAGCTGCCTCTGGGCAATGGGAGTGGGGAATATAGACTCCCAGGCACTTTGGGCTCTCTGGCATGGGACAGATTTCATCCAGGAACCAAGAATAGTTCTACAAAGACAGCCACACGTACCAATCATTAGAATCAAAAGCTAGGGGATGGCTGCAAAAATAAGGTCAAAAGGATTCCAGGGGATTGGGTGGATTATTGACAGACAGTATGTGCTACAAAGAAACTAAATGATTTTCCCAGGCAAATCTTAAACTACTATGTCTTCAAACATAAAATATCACAATCTCATTAAGTTTTCTATTGTCTAGAAACCACACTTTTCCAAAACATTCCTGATATCACTGTTATGGCATACACCTAAGACTTAATTGCCACTTATTCTGTACAGATTCTATTATTACAAAGCTACCAATGTCACCTAATAAATCCCAAAATAACATACCCTGCTAACTTGATTGCTAAAAAACATAAGATACTTTGTCAGATCACTGAGATGACTGTAGCTTCCCTCAACAAAACACAGGCTGGGACAGAAGAAGAAGGGACTGATGACTGCTGAAAGGATGACTTGAATAGAATATCTAAAGTAAGATGAATTCACAGGAAATGAAGTTTCATTAGCTCAGCTGCCTCCATATGGAACTGTTTGTTGGGTCAAGAGCTTTCCAGAAAACCATATGAAACCCTGGGAAATGTCTGTTTTGGATGCAAAAAATCTCAAGGGATTTTATGGATTCAGATCTTTGTTATGGAAAAAGGAACTTTGAGTTTAGCCTGGGAAGTTTGCTTTCTGGGAGACATGCCAAACTCAAAGTTGACGTGATTTGCAATAACCTAGTTAATCAACCATAAAAATCAAGGCTTTATTGTTTTTTAGAGATAATAACACTGTAATTTTGAATACTAAGACTTATTGTGAGAAAATCAAGTGCATTAGCTAGGATATATGTTAGTTTAAAATACCACGAAATATAAAAATTTCAGCCAAGAGCTTGCCTTTTATTTAAATATCCAATACACTGGTGTTTTCAGATATCAATTTCTCATATTTTTAAAAGATAAAATGACTTCAGAGACATTTCATGACTTAAACTTAGCTTTAGTGATTATAGAATCATTTTTTAAATAAAAGAAATTGACTTTCACTGATGAAAGTCAAAATTGACTCATAACTTATGTGTAGTACAAAGCTGAATTTTTATATAAATAATCAGGATTTTGAAACTAAAACACAGGCAGACTCATCTTACTTACATGACTCTGTGTGAGCCTGTTATTTTTCTTAAATAACCAGAATTTCTACCCAATTTTTGTAATACAGACTATCTGAGATCCTAAGCTGGAATCCTATAAACAGCCTAGAAAAGCAGTTTTGAGAGTCTAGCGGGAAAAAGGGTGGAATTGAAGAGAGAAGCAGATCAGAAAAAGCAACCCCAAGAAAAATAGTGAAGAAAGCAAAATTGAGCTGTTTTCCACTCTTAGGTCCCCCTCCTTCTTGAAACACCTAATGCTTTGGAGCTGTTGAGGATCCTAGCATGAGTCTCAGCTAGATATGACCAGAAGAATAGCCCACTTACAAAAACAAATACTAGTTCCTGAAACTTCAGGTTCCCAGAGTGTGTTCTTTGTATCCCTGGGGACCCCTGAGACGTCATCAAAGGGCTACCAGAACAAAACTACTTTCATAATAATATTAAGATGTTATTTGCTTTTTCAGTCTTATTTTCTCTGAAGTGTGCAGTAGAGTTTCCCAGAAGCTACAAAATGTGTGATATAATAACAGATTGAATGTATCTTAAAAATAGCTAGACTAACAACTAAATAGAAATAAAGCATATAATTTCCCAAACAGGTGTTGATTTAAAAAATAAAGTTAAAAATAAAATCTCAGTCCAAAAAAGGCAAATAAAGGAGGGTGGGGCAGCAAGGAAAAGAAGAAACAGAAAAATGTTTAAAAAACAAAGTCAGTATGGGTATTCTAGATTCTTTGCAATTCCACTTAAATGGAAGGATAAGGTTGTTAGTTTCTACAAAATAATAATAATAACAATAATAAAGTCTGCTGGATTGCATTGAATATATAGATTAAATGTGGGGAGAGTTGGCATTTTAACAATTTTCAGTTTTTCAATTCATGAGCAGGGTATTTATTTAGATTTTCCTTAATCTTTATTACCAATGTTGTTGTAGTTTTTAATGTGTAGATCTTACCCTAATTATTCTATATTTGTGTTGCTATTATAAATGTTGTTTTATTAAATTCTAATTTCTAATCACTAACTCACATTATGAATACAATTGATTTTTTTTCTATTGATTTTGTGTCCTATAACCTTGCTAAACTCATTAGTTCTAGCAGGATTTTTCTGTATGTTTTCAAGCATTTTTATATAAATGATTACTTTATTTCAGAATAAACAAAGTTTTACTGTAAAAAAAGTAAATGGATTAAACAATTGAGTTAAAAGACAAAAATTAATCAAGGTACTTTTTGCAAAACTTCACGTTTATAAGTAAGACCAAAACAGCGCTGTCAAACTACAGCCCACAGGCCCTGAGCAGGCCCCAGCCTATTTACATATGGCCTTGGACTAAGAATGGTTTTTACAGTTTTACATGATTTGCTGTAACAGAGAACACATTTGACCTGCAAAGGCTCAGATACTTAATCTATTTACAGAAATAGTTTGCTAACCCCTACTTCAAAATGTAAAGTCATAAGATCCAAAGTAGAGATAGGACGGAGACAGATTCACCAGATGCAGCTTCAGAACAGAGTCTGGTTTTCCCCCACCATCCAGATATTATGGATACGTGCATACCTTGTCAAACTTATTGACCTCCTTGTGGTTAGGTATAGCCAGTAAGAAGTGAACTGCAGAAACTTACACAACTCCCAGGTCATCTTTTTCAAGAATACACATGCACCCTGGCTAAGTGGCTCAGTTGGATAGTGCATCGTCCCCTGCACCAATCCGTTGCGGGTATGATTTTTGGGCAGGGCACATACAAATTGGGGTAGGTTCAAGAGGCAACCTATTGATATTTCTCTCTCTCTCTTCCTCTCTCTCTAAAATCAATAAAAACATGTCCTTGGCTGAGGATTAAAAAGTAATTAAAGAATACATATGCTTTCCACTCTACTTTCTTTCTTTCTTATAGAAAAAGGGAAAAAGAAGCCAGGGATGGAGTGAAACATCTTTGAGTATGCGGATAAAGTCTTCCCCTGAAGGCCTGAAAAACAATGAGATTGAAGCCTGAGTCCTTAGAAAACTTGTGGAGACACAGGTGTCTGGTGTTTCCTATACTGTCCATCTCCAAATCCTCAAAGATTAGGTAGAAATAGACTTGTTTTTTACTGAAGCCATTGTCCACTGGAGATCTTTGTTACTGTAATTCAGCCTGTATCCCAACTAATACATCAAACAGATGCCAACTCAAATAAAACCATGTAGCTATAATAATATTAGACAAAATAGACTTTAGAGCAAGGAAGGATCAGAAGGGTCATAATGAAAAATGGCTTGTTTTATGGGAAGATATAATAACTCTAAACTTGTTGAGACTTCAAGTCTATACTTATGTATCTTCACAGAACTACAAAAATTAACAAATCCACCATTCTAGTGAAATATTTAACACTTCTCTGTCAGTATTCAGTAAGTAAAGCAGAAAAATATAACATAAAAGATTTAAAAATGAAAAACTAATATGTTTTACCTAGTGTGTATGTAGAGAATATTACATTCAACAATTCAATAACTTTTATTCTTTTAAAGAATGAGTAAAATGATTTTAAAAACTGATAGCATGTATTTTTCAACTACAAAATGAATAAGAAGTCAATAAAAAATAAAGCAAGGGAAAAAACATTCACAAATATAAAATTCTAAACAATTCAGAGATCAAAAGAAAAAGAAAAATGCAAATTATAAAATACTTATAAATGGGCAGTAACTAAGATACTATGCAACAAAATATGCGGAATGTAGCAAAAACATTGTTCAGTGACAAACGCATAACCATGTTACAAGATTGTTTCATTGAAAGTTAAAAATCATAAAACTAAACATGTGTTAAAGATTTTATTCTATTCATTAATCAATGAGGGAATCAAGCAGATGTTGTAACTATTTAAAAGAGAATACAAAGAATACACATATTAGTAGATCAGGAATATAGCAAAGAATGTGCAAATTGAAGTAAAACTGGTTTTTCCACAGAAGAGGAAAATCAGTTGAATCTCTAACAGGCAAGACAGAATCTGCATGTCTATATACAAGAATTATTTTGTGAGGCTCTCAGTTACTTGGCGTGTTATAGAATACCTCAGAAACAATGACAATAACGGAATCAAATAACTCAGAAATGTGTGTTATATGTAGACAACGCATAGTTTTCCATGGAAGCACAAGTATTTTCTCACCAGTATCTCTTCTTATGATCAAAAATACTGTGACGGAAGGATTGGTCCTAATCACAAAGTAAGGCTGCCATCATTAGCTTTCACGTGATTATTTACAGAGGCACGGCAAGTATTATTTTACCATACAGAGCCTGTTTGAGTTTCTTTTGTCACAGTGAACTAAGAATATAACTTATAAAACATGGAAGGAAATAAAACATAGTGAAATAAGCCCAAAGAATAAAAGATACAATGCATAAAGATAAGTGAAAAAATGTCATGAATTAAAAGGCAAAGAGTTCCTGTACCTGCCCCAGCAGAGAGCTGGAAGACCCTTGCTCCAACCTTGTCACAAAATCAACCACATTCCTTTCAAATTCATGACTTTTTTTAAAATGGCACATGGAACAAGAGAGAAGATGGGAACACTTAGCTGGGTGTGGCAGATATAACCAGACACCAGTTAAAGCCTTAAGCTAGAAGAGTTGAAAAACTGGTGGCAGCCAAGTGTGTAAAAGGCAGACAGTGTAAAACCCCTGTGGGCTGCAGAAATTGAGTTTGCACCCACTTCCATACTCTTTCTCTACAAACCCCATTGGTTGTTCACAGAAAATATCAGAAAGAGCCCTAAGAAGCATCTTCTGTGGTGCAGACGTGCAGGAGAAGAGCAGACATGCAGGAGAGGCAAGAAACTACTACTGCTCTTAAGGTACCTTTTAAAACTCAAAGCAGCTAGAGAAAAGGAACAGAAGAAAATCTAAGCCTAGTGAGGAATAGAATGAAGAAATAAAATGTAGTCACTCTAGTTAAGTTGCTAAATTACTAAAATCAAGTAGGCATGAGAAAATAATTCTATTCTTGTTCTAACTAGCCTGGGAACTTAAACTTTTTGAAATTTTCAGTTGTGCATCAATGCCTGGATATACACCAAACTTCCAGAGAACCCTCTGCTTACCTCCTAAAGGGCTCATATACCCAGGTCGCCTGACATTCATTATCCAGACCACTGGACAAGACCGGATCTTGCGACACCAGTCCTCTAGACCACCTGGCAACCATCGTCCAGACTGCCTGACATCTAACTGAAATCCATCCTGGATCAATCTTAGAGCTAAGAATGCAATTTTTACTAAAAGGTTATTCTCAAGAATACACTTTTTACTATAGGAACGGTTAACTTTTCTTTCTTCTTTGGCATACAGCTGGGTTTTTGCAATTTTCAAAGTTATAAACTCTAAGACCTTTATTTCCAGGCAAAGCTTCCAAATTCTTTTTGAGTTAGTGTGACAATAGCAAAGGAGCAAGAGTACGCTGGCCTCCCAACTACAGTCAAGGGAGGGGAAGGAGAAGTTCCTACCTCCAAGATCCAGATAAATAACGTACGCCTAAATCAAAGGATTAATAAAAACGGCAAAGACCATCACTCTCTCTCCAAGGTAACAACTCAAAATAATAAATAACAGCAGAATACTGATGGGAAGGAAAAGGGGAAGAATAAGAATATTGAAAACAATCTTCTTTGAAGCACAGCGCAAAACCAAGATGTAAAACTCAGAATTCAGACAGACCTCTCCCACCAAAAAAAAGTATCCCTTAGAGCATAACTATACACTGTTACCATGGTAACAACAACGTTCAAACCCAGGCAATCTCATACTGGGCCATAAAACAAACCTGAACAAATTTTTAAAAATGTAAATCACACAAAATATGTTCTAAGACCATAATAGAATTAAACTGAAAATCGGTAACAGGATATATGGAAAAATCCCCATTGAAGTCTCAAAAAATTAAGAAATGATTTAAGTTTAAATAAAAATGAAACATCAAAATTTGTGGAATACAAGTAAAGCGATGCTTAAAAGAATACTTACAGCATTTAAATATTTATATTAGATAAGGAAAAATGATGACAAATCAACAATTTATGCTTCCACTTTAAGAAATTAGAAAACAAAGAAAACTAAGCAAAAGGCAAGTAGACAGTAGTAAATAAAGATGAATACACAAACCAATGAAATAAAAGACAAAAATCAGTAGAGAAAATCTGTGGAACCAAAATTAATACTTTTAAAACATTAAGAAAACGGATAAATTTCTAGCCATATTGACCAAGAAAAAAAGCACATAGATGACACAAATAACCAATATCAGGAAGAGAGGATATCAGTACAAACTCCAGAGATATTAACGAAAGAATACGGAGCTACTGAAAAATTCTATGTTCATAAAATTCACATCTTTGATGAAATGGATTAATCTTTGAAAAACACAAATTACCAAAAGAAATAGATAAATTCAATACTACTGTATTTATTAAAGTAATTAAATTTCTGCTTTAGAAACTTCTATGAAGAAAACTCTTCTCCCAGATGATTTCATTGCTGGATTACAATAAACATTTAAGAAAAAAAAGATACAATCTGTACAACCTTTTCTAGAAAACAGAAGAGAAGGAAAGAATTGATATTTGTCTACATACAAATGTCATTTAATATTTCTTACTCCCAACTTATTTTACGTGGCCAGAATTTACCGTATACCAATATTAGAAAAAGACATTGTGAAAAAAGAGAAATTCAAACCAATATTCCTAATGAATATAGATGCACAAAATATCCTTGACAAAATGTTAGCCAATCATACTCATCAATATAAAAATAGGAAAATACATCATGACCAAGTGAAGTTTATCCTAGGAATGCAAAGATAGATTAGCATCCAAAAATCCATCAATGTATTTCCCTAAATCTGTAGTTATTTCAAAAGGCAGAGTTAAGATAAATTTACAAATGAGATAAAAATAAACAAAAAACCATTAATGGTAATGAAAAAATATTTGACAAAATTCAACAGAATTTCATAATAAAAATTCTCAGAAAACTAGAAATTGAAGGGAACTTTCTGAATTTGATAAAAGGAATCTACCAATAAAAAGCATCATCATACTAGATGGAGGAAAACTGAATGCTTTTCCATAAGTTCTAGAACAATGCAAAGATAAATCCTCTGACCACTGTTGTTTGGCATCCTACTGAAGATCTAGCCATTGCAATAGTGCAAGAAAACAAAAAGTTGTACAGATCAGAAAATAATAAAATATCTCTATCAAAAACAGCATTTTAAAAAATCTACAAAAGAGTTCCCAGGGCTAATAAGTGAGTTTAGGATAAGTTTACATACAAATATCAACTAAAATTTGACATTCTCATGGTTTAACCAGACAAGTGAAATTAGTAGAGGATAGATAGATGAAGGGAGAAGTGGGGAAGGAGGAGAGGAGGTGGAAGAGAACTTTTTATTACAAGGAATTGGCTTATGCAATTGTGGGGCTGGTTAGAAAGTCTGAAATCCATAGAGCTAGCAGTCAATACAGGCAGATCATTGGCTATGCTGTATCTCACAGGCATGGGCCAGTGCTGTTAGCCACGGGGAGTCAGGAAAGGAAGAGCATGACAGGATGGAACTCTACAGATACCCTACCACAGCTGGGCCCACAAGCAGAATTTCTCCTTTCGCTGGGGGAAGCCCCAGCCCTAGCATTAAGGCCTTTCAGTTTATTAAATCAGATCCACCCAGGCTATCCATAAAATTATCCCTTACTTAAAGTTACTAAACAGGGAGGGACTTTCATTACACCTGCAAAACACCTTCATAACAACACTGATATCAGCGTTCGGTTAAATGATTGATGATTGTAGCCTAGGCAAGCTGATACAAAAAAAAACCCTAACAGATATTAATGCTTTTCAATTTGACCTATAAATTTAATGTAATTTCAATCAAAATCCCAGCATGCTCTTCTGTAGATATTGAAAAACTGATTCTAAAATGTATATTGAAAGGCAAATGAGCTGGAATACATAAAACAAATTTTTAAAAAATGGAAGAGTTCCAATATGCATATTCAGGATACATTAATTAAGACAGTATGGTACTGGTGAAATAATAGATATATATATACAAGTGAAACTGGATAAGAGCCCAGAAATAAACCCTCACAAATACAGTCAAGTCATTTTCTTACAAAGATTCAAAGGCAATTTGGTAAAGAATTATCTTTTCAACAAATTACTATAGAATATATGAATACCTATATGCCAAAAAACCCTTAAACTGTATCTCATACTTTATTTAAAAAAGATTCAAAAAGGATCATAGACATAAATGTAAAATATAAAATTATGAATTTTCAGAAGAAATTATAGGGGAAAACCTGTATGATTTGGAGCAATACCAAAGGTTTTAATACTGATGCTGAAAACACAATCAATAAAAGAAAAAAAAATGATAATTTGAACTTTATTAAAATTAAATCTGTTCTGCAAAAAAACACTGTTAAGAGAATGAAAACACAAACCATATTCTAGGAGAAAACATTTATAAACACATGTCTGACAAAGGGTTTATATCCAGAATATATAAATAATTCTTATAACTTAACAATAACAAAACAAATGAGCCAAAAAAGTGGAAGGGGGAACACCTGAGCATATACTTTATCAAAGAACAGACATAGAGAGAATAAGCATATAAAAAGATGCTAAACATCATTAGTTATTAGAGAAATGTTAATCAAAACAAAAATAAGTTACCGCTACATGCCTAAAGCAGATCTAAAATTTTAAAAACTGGCAATACCAAGTGTTCACATGTGGAGCAGTTGCAACTCTTGTTACTGGACAGTGACTGACCCAAAGCAGGTCTGCCTTGGGCTGGCCTGTAGTGCGTGGGTTCTTCATTTCATGCAGGAAAGCTTTCACAACACAGGTCCAAGTGATTTTGAGAGTATATTTATTAAAAGTGAAGACAGTGGAACAAAGGAAGGGCTTAGGGTAGAAGAAGCAATAGAAGAGTATAGGCAGGGCTGCTTTGTCTGTTTAAAAGCGTTATAAGACAGAAATAACCCACACTGGGATGCATGAATTCACTGAGAAGTAGAAGTCGCTGAGACAGAACTGAGCCAAGGCGGTAATGCTTTTAGCTCACTGGAAAGTCAAAGGAAAAGGAGACCTTATTAGGGAGGGGTTCAGGGGTAAGCCTGGAATAAGCTGCCACTCCCTCCTGCTTCCCTGGTTGCAAGTCTAGTGGAGACCCTTAGAATTTAGGAGAAAGGAAGTAAAAAGTTCATGCCTGAAACAGGGTGTGCACATGCTCCAGAGAGAACTCATGCTGGGCCCTTTGTCTTGAGGCTTTTATCTCTCTTCTGTGGGCAGGGATCCTAGGGAAGGTCTCTGGGGAGGGTTTTAATATTAGTTTTCCAGGTATATCCTCCAATATGTTGATTCATCAAAATGAGTGTATAGAGGGGTCAGGGTCATTCTTTGGTCAGTTTCATCTTTAAAGAATGCCATTGAAGAGGTACTAGGACCAGGGTGGGTTTACCCTGGTGCAGTCTGGAATGTGTAAGTGATTTGCTTCAAAGTGTCCTTGGTTAGGGAAGGTAATACTTTGTGATTCACTAGCTATCTGTGAATTGCTCAGATTGTTTGACCTTGTTTAACTATTTTGTCTCAGTTTCTCTCATTCCACTTGCCAAGGAATTTTCTTTGCTCCTTATTATCCTGCCTCCCTTTCATACACTGCTGGGGGTAATGTAAGACCGTACAACCATTTTAGAATGCAGTACGGCAGTTTCTTATAAAGCTAAACATGTACCTACCATATGACCCTCACAAAAACTTACACATGAATACTTATAGCACTTTTATTTTTCTTAAAAATTGGAAACAACTAGCTATAATTCAACTGGTGACTAGAAAAACAAACTGAAGTATTGTACATCAACATAATGGAGTACTATGCAGCTATAAAAAAAGAATGGGCTTTCAATAACACGGGTGTATCTGAAATACATTTTACTAAATTAAAGAACACAGATCCTAAAAGCTACATGTTGTATGATTCCATTTATATGATATTCTGCAAAAAGAAAAACTATAGGGAAGAAAACAAGTAAATAATGCCAGGAGGCATGGGGTGGGCAGAAGTGTTGTCTATAAAGGAGTAGCACAGAGGATAGAATTCTTCTATATGGAACTGTGGTGGTGGATACATGACTATACATTTGCCAAACCTATAGACATGTATGTCAAAAAATAATCAACTATGATTGCATGTTAATAGATAATTCAACAAGGATATGAGTAAAGATGGAATGCAGACTCTAACAAATGGCTCTAACACACTGAGGGGAATGGGGGAGAAAGGCGCTAAGCTATGTCATGTTGAAAAGGGGTGTTGGATACTGTACATAAACAGAATTGTATGCAAACACTGTAGCATAATTGGTACATTTTATTTTTATAACATAGGGGTTAGGAATTCTGAAACTTCTTTATTTGTATACTAAGGTTGAAAAATAAGTAAATACACTGCAGACAAGGAGAATTAAGTTTCTCATTGTTAGAAAAAGAAGCCACAAATAAGGAAAAGGAATAGCAAGACTGAATGAACCTGGTGGGACTAACTTGTAGTCTGATATATCAACAGAGAGTCAGAGTTTATCTTCAGATAGAGAGAGAGAATGATTCGAAAATAAATGTAGATGTGTCTTGTCTGTGTGAGTTAGTATATGTGCATATATTGTCGATCTATATGTGCATATATTGTCGATCTTTGTCCATGGAGGAGGATGAAGTAAAAACAACCAGGTAGCAATGAGCACACTTGCCCAAATCTTGACTTCCAATAGCATTCTCCAGTTAAAGAAACCAGGAATTCTTAGAGAACCGGCTGATTCCGGGAGTGAAGACAGAAAAATACAAGGTGATCTGGGAGGACCTTATAGCTACAAAAAGTAAGAAAAGGCTGGAAAATAAAGAAAGAGGAAAGGGCAGGGTGAAAGAAGAGTGGAAGGAAGGAAAGGAGGGAGAAAAAAAAAGACAGAAAGGATAGAGGCAGAGCAAAAAGCACAGGAGCCAACCTAAAAAAGTTCCCAATGGCCAACATTAGAAAACCTTAAGCAAAAAATATAAAACAAAACTTTTGGATTATAGACTAAAGAATAAAATATATACTCATGAGTTTATATTGATATAAATAAATATTTGGTATATAATCTAGAAGCATTATTTATTTGTTGCTCAAGTTGTTCTGTTTTTGCAACACTTTTAGAAATCTAAATTTATCTACAAATTTTTAAAAAATCAAAACACCATATGAAGATTCAACAAAGCTAAAAGTAGTTATTGGAAAAGAGTAGTGAAACAAACATAAATTTCTGTAAGGTAAACACAGACAAAGCATTAAAACAAATGCAGCTTCTTATCTCTCATATCTTCCTAAACTCCAATTTCAGTTCAGAAGGTTTAGGGTGCCCTCTTAACTCAGACACCAGTAGATTTTCAAAAATCCACAAACGTCTCTGGGAGCCACTAAGACAGTCTTGTTTTGAGCGCTTCACTGTACTTTATCTCAGTATTTGCAATTAATATTTTAGGTTACCTCTTTCCTTACATCTCTTTGGCCCCTGCCATCAAAATCCTATTAGATGAGCAGATCAGACTATCTGTGACTTCTAGACTATTCTCTTCCAAACAACACATTTAAGCGCGCAGTAATGCAAGAAACAGACTTAAGGTCTTTGGGCAAGCCAGAAAGGTTGCCTGATCTCTGAGTCTGTACAATCTTGCAAAAGGTCCATGATAGCAGCCTCCTGTTTTGGTACTGGCAAAATTTATGAAATCAGAAGGCAAAAGGTATCTAAATCTTAATAAGTCTTAGCTGAAGCATAGATTCTAGATTCTAGATCCTGGGGTAAAATGGACCATGTATGATCCAGAAACCCCTACTCTACTTGTTTCCTGTGTTCCTCATAATAATCCCAATAGAAAATGGATTTACCCCCCTCTCCAGATTAAAATACTTTCACTCAGTGAGTGTAGGTAAGCTACTCACAGCCACAAAGCTAAGTGGCAAAAATAGGGTTGAAACAAGATTTTTCAAACATTTAAGCCCATGATGACCCTATTGTAACTGTCTATCGGCTGATATAATACTTCATTTTACAGTTTATAGTCAGGTGGGGGAGATGATTTTTACTTGTTTTTCTAGCTCCAAAGCTTGCTTCATATTTTTTTATCTCTTCATGATGAGTCTTTATCTTTAAAACTAAATAATGAGCCCCATCCTCCCATAAAACTCTCTTTTCACAAAATGAATTTTCATAAATCCTGTCTTGATTGATCCATCCTAAGGGCGTCAAGCATGATAAGGGTTTTTCCACATCTGTATAAGGCTAGGCTTGCTCACTGTTTCTATGCATCAGTCTTGGAAGCAGCTCTTGCTTTCCAAAGTGGTAGTGTATCTTGAATTCACTTGGCATGGCAAGGCATTCAAGTCTGAGCCATATTGATGAGTTATGTCCCCAATGGCATTTTTTGTTTAAATCATGCTGAATTAGATTTAATCTAAGATCTTCTCCAGCTGGCTTATTTTATTATAGAAAATATTGAACTGAATCTCTCTTCTGACTTTTTTGGTTCTATTCAGATTAGATTAGCTCATAAAATCAGTTCTATATCATTCTTGGATTTGAATAAACCCTCCAAAGTCTGTGTGACTTAGCATAGTAGTAAATGCCTCAAATGTAGGTTTAAAAAATGTTGAAAGAGCTGCCAGTGCTGAAGGAAAAGAAGGGGTAAGTAAGCAGATATTCTTTGTGGATAATAGCAAATTAAGTCTGCCTGACAAGAACCCTTCCTGATACATATTTTCTCTGTTAGGATCTTAACACAAGGTTATGCAATATTTCTTGATAGCAACTGGCAACAAATATTGCTATTGGCTTTATATATGTGATTTGAAAATTGGTGTACGGAGATAATAGTCCAGAGTAGCTTTCTATCTGGATATTTACTCATTACCCCAAACTCATCTTATTCTAAACTAAATTTACCAGCTCTCTTCCTCCTACTTTGCCTCAAGCCAATTCTCTTTTTCGCTTTCGCTTCTCCCTGGCAATGGTCTCCCCATTCCCAAATTGAACTTGGAGTCATCTCTAATTTTGTATCTTCTTTAAGAGGAAGTACAGTGCTGAGAGAATGGACTTTGGAGTCAGATAAACCCTGTTTAAATCCTGACTCCACCCCATCTTGGTTTTGTACCATTGACCATGTTATTTTAACCAGTTTGAGCCTCAGTTTACTCATCTGTATTACAGGGATTATAAAGTCATCCTTGCAGCATTATTGTGAAGATTATTGAGATAAACTACACAGAACATCAAACAGAGGGCCTGACACATATTAAGAGTTCAAAGTACTTAAGTTCTTATTGATAAAAACAGAGAAGGGGAACTCCTGAAAAATTTGTCCCCCCCCCCTTTTTTTTTTTACCAAAGCCATGGAGTTAATAAGTCAATTTGACATTGTACCAACAAGCTGCCACAAAACAATACATTTCAAAGACAGTATTCAATGGAAATGGTCACTAAGAAGAAAACACCTTGGTTTATAGCTGCTACATTAAAGTCAACCAAACTGTGAGAAGAGATGATAACATTATCCAAAGTACACTTATCAACTTAGGGTGTGTAGGGGCAACTGATCAGTTGTGAAGGACCAATTGGTAGGCAGAGAAAGGCTCCAAAATGCAATTCTTTCCTTGGCTCTGGGGGTAATGCAATGTCTGCTTCCATAATGTTTTTAATTTCACATTTGACTAAAGGCTATGTATTAGTAACCTACCATATGAGTTTTTAAAGTTTAATATTATTTGATATTCATAAATAAAATGAGTGCATTTATTTGTTTAATAGCGACTCTGACTCAGTGTTCCACTAAAATTTAGCAAATTATAAACTGTACACATGTTCATGTAATTAACATGCCTACATTTTTCAAGAAAATTACTTTGAATTGGGAGCAGACTCCATTTTTTGTCAGATACTCATGTAAAGAATATTTCTTTTATATAATACCTCCCACATAGCTGCCATTATTATTGTTATTTAATACCCCATAACCATTCACTTGCCAAGTCCCAGATATTCTTCTTCCAAAAAGTTTCCCTCTCCATTTCTACCTCACCTACCTTAACCCAGGCTGGTATAATCTCACAGCTAGATAATGCTCTACTTTCCAGCTAACTTCAGTCTCCCTGACCTTTCTGCTAGTCCCCCCTACAGCTAAATCAAACTTTGATAAATACCACTTGATAAAAGTATCCATTGCCCCCCACTTCTTACAATATGTAAACCTGAACGCATTTATATATCTTATCCTTCAGACCACCCTCCATAATCAGTCCTTCCTATCTAGCCATTAATTCCCACAGTTTGCCAAAAGAAATTCTCCAATTCCATCAAGCCAAGCTCTTCACAGCTTCACAAGGGCTACTGGGAATTCAGGAGCGAGTTCTGAGTAGGGAACAGAAGGATCCTTAATAACAGATGGGTGGAGATCCCAATCTTGCCCGTCTTCAAGATCCACATTAACTTCCTCTTCTTTCAGTCTCTCCAAACCACTCTCAACTACTTTAATTTCCCCTCTACCAAACCTCAGAGCATTTAAATTTAAATGCAGCGCCATTCAATTCAACACTTAATTACTCATTGTCTCACAAAGTTCTTTAACCACTTCATATGTATTATTTTTTCCTCTTCAATAGATCATTTTACCAAGAAGAGAAACTATGTTTTATTCATCTCCTGCAATTTAAAATACTGGTAGGGCCCTGGCTGGTGCGGCTCAGTGGGTTGAGTGCTGGCCTGTGAACCGAAGAGTCACTGCTTCGATACCCAGTCAGGGTACATGCAGGGGTCACGGGCCAGGTCCCCAGTAAGGGACATGTGAGAGGCAACCACACATTGATGTTTCTCTTCCTCTCTTTCTCCCTCTCATCCCTTTTCCCTAAATATCAATAAATAAAATATTGTTTTAAAAATAAGTAAATAAAATAGTGGTGCACATGTAATAATATGTTATCACACAGCATACAATGATTACCATCAGGCAAAGTGCCAGGCATTTCAGTTGAATTATTTAATTTAATACACACAACAGTCCTATATGGTAGACCTTTTTATTCCCCACTATAAAGATGAGTATTCTGAGACTGGAGAAAAAAATTACATGCCCAGGATCAGAGAGCTAGTAAGTAACAAAACAAGTTGATTCCAGGAATGTGTGATCCCTGATTCTGGACTCCAACAGACATTCCACACAATGTTGATTGTTGACAGGTCTTTAATACCAACTTGTTCAAATACAACTTCAGTAACTTCCACACCACTAAATGCAGCACAGCATCTCAAGTCTCAATAAATACTTGTTCGTTGATTGACTATAAGCAAACATCATGTAATTAGCCTGATAAGCTTTTAGTATTTTAATAGATAATAGAGCACATGACTACATTTCCAAGACTGGTGAGAATGTTTTCAGCTAATTTTCAAAAACTTGGAGTAGTACTACATATTTTCCACTCGGGGAAATAAACAAAAACTACCCAAATGAGAAAAAATGAAGGCTATTTATTCAGAGCTTGTTATAGCAAGGGAATCAGCCGCCACCATCACTTGCATTTGGCAGAGGCTCAAGGCAGGGAGGAGAATGGGAAAGCTTTATGGTGGAAAAAAGGAAGGCTTTAGGAATGCCTAGGGGAGCTGAAGGCAGGGTAACTAGAGCAAGATACCTTATGTGATTGGTTTGGGAAACTTAATCATCTTTCTCTGGTTGGCCCTGAATTGAAGGTGGGCATGGGAACAGCAAGAAAATAGGTAAGCTGGCAGTCACTGACCAAGTCTTGACTTCCCTGGGCCAATTGCTACAGAAGTTGTGGGTCACAGTTCTATTGTCCTATATGGGTCTGGCCGTTGTCTGTTGATATATTTGTCTCTCAAACTTAACTATAAGCCACCTTTGACCCTAATTTACATTTTTCGAGTATTTGGAAAGCTGCTTCTATATTTTATTATAAATAAATCTAACAATTTATTTCCAAAGATTTAAGTTTAGTGGGTTAATAAATTGCTTTCTCTAGAAAATGCAATTTTCAATGAAAGCTCTTAATTTATTAAAATATAATCTTCCCCACACCAAAAATAAGCATGAAGAACCAATTAAATCAAAAGATAACTACAAATATCACTTTCCTACATAACACACTCAGTGAAATTCTAGCCCTAGTAAAGAATGTTATTTCAGCAAACACAGATTATAAAGAAGGACATTGGCTTGATTTCAACATATACTACAGTGAACCCTCTCCCTTAACCACACTCAATACTTGAATATCTGAAGGTTTTGACATTAGTAAGATTGTTGAGTTCTTTTCCCCACTTTTACAGAGTGCAGCCTAGCTTGTTTCAGACAGCACTCAAAATATAAAAGACAAGAACCCTTGTGATGAATGCAGGTGGCTGGGGGCAGACACTATGTGGAAATTGCTGTACCTTCTTCTTACTTTTGCTGTGAGCCTAGAACTGCTGTAAAGAAAATTAAGTCAAAAAAAAAAAAACCTTATAAGACATAATGATTTTTTTTCCTGATAGTAACTCTATAACAAATTCATTTTAATTTTTGCCAACTAGTTTTGTCAAATCCAGGGATTTAGGGTTGTTAATCTCTGAAATACCTAACTTTTTTGGATTCTCATTTACTGAATCACTTAGCCAACTTCTCCTCCTTATTGTAAATTAAAATGCACTGCAATCATCTTTATGCTGTCCACATCAAGTTGGCAATGACATTGGGGTTTTTTTTTTTTTCCAAAGCTTTAATCCCGGGTCCAAGAGAATAAAATACTGCATTATTTAGAACAGTGCTGTTATCTTTTACTTGGAAACATGAGAAAAGTCAACTTATTCGAATCAAGAAAATAAGCAATTTTTTCAGGAAAAAAGGCAAAAATTAAGATTCTTTTTTAAAAATAAAGATTCTTAAAATGGAGAATTACCACAACAACACTTTGTATAAACCAAAGACAGTGGAAGCTGACCTGGTTTCCAAGAAGTCCTGACCTAGTCAAATACTACAGTACTAAGTAAGCACAACAAAAGCTCAAGCCCAGGAAGCAAGTAGAGAAAGGAAAATGCAAAATATTGGAAGGAGGGATCAAATGTATGTCGGGTGCTGGGAAGGCGGGCATCAAGGATTAAGGCTTCCTGGAAGAGGCCAGTTTTTAACCAATTTGTGAACTGGCAGAAACATTTGTAATAATAATATACATTGTATTTAAAATATATTCTATACATCATAGATGGGCACTACAACACACCTAACTGTTTCTAGTTAACTTGATTTCATCTAACTTCCACACTGTGAGTTCTGCCACTATCAAACTATGGGTCTAATTCAGTTGCCAAATGGGGTAATATAAGGGATATTTGCTCAGAATTCACAGTGCATCAGCCTATCTGCCAGGTAGAATATTGTGCCTTAGAAAATAATCTTTCCCTAAAGTGCTTCCAAACCATATTTTCATTCTTCCTTTCTTCTCCTGCCATAAAAATATGTAAATAAGGAATTCCTCTACGTATGGTGTTAGGAATGCAAGAGTAAATTAAGTAACATTAATACACACACACATCCCCCTTAACTTTTGCAAGTGTTCACTTTTTAACCCAGTTGAATGGTGAGTGGTATGGTTCAGGTATAATCTGAAATTCTATCTCAGTCTGCTTTATCTAGTTTTTGTTCTCAACTAAGTCATTTAGGGTCAGCCCTAGTAGAAATTGAGAAAGCTTTGTTTGAGACTCCAGGCAACTCTTTCTAAGCAAGAAGAAGGCTTTCTCTACCTGATCCCATTGCAACCATTGCCTTCCTCTTCTCTTCCCTACACTAGATTGTGAACTTCTTCAGAGAAGGGCTGACTTCTCCACAAGGAAATGCAAGGGAGAGTAGTCAGGGAGTTAAGATTCCTGCACTGTGTATCCGCCCACATGCATCCTTTCCTTCTCCTTGGCAAAGTCAAACCTTCAACTTTAAAGCACTTAGAATTTGGCTTCATGGAAGCCACAGTGGAATTACTTCTAGTTTGGCAACTGCTTTATTTGCCTTACCTCCAGAACCAGCAAAGCAGCTCTAACAATTTCTCTTGTGTGTTTGGCTGTGAGCACAGTGCAGTTAGTATGTGATCTTCAAAGAGTACCGAGTCTGACATTTCCAGTTTACAAGCATTTGGGGAATAAGATAAGCAGCCTTGACAGCTGCATTTGAGCTGGGTTTTGATGATGAACTAGACTAGAAGGAGCCTGCCTCTTGGGTAGAACATACAGGCCTCACTGTTTAAGGCTGATTGTGAGTAACTGATAATGAGTGACCGCACTGAAGTCATGTCCTGATAACAAGGCTGTTTGGAAAAGCTAAGGCAACTTGAAAAAATGAGAGATAAATGGTATCTCTTTGAATGTTGGGTCTCGTAGTTAGAAGACAGTTTACATTTTTCCAATCAGAGCAATTCATTCTTATTTGCATTAGTAGCAAGAAGAAAGATACCCTTCCAGGAAAAAAGCAAATGATTAAGGTCAAGATATTTTAAGTATAAACAAATGATTCAGGAGCAATCATAAATCTATAACCACTTTTTTTATTTCAATATTACAATATTGATGTTCATGAAATGCAGTTAAAGAATGGAAAGGAAGGATGGAAGAGAGGGAGGAAGAGAGGGAGGGAGGAAAGAAATAGCTTTCATACTTTTTCAGGTTTACCTGCCAGTTTTGCTCTTCCCAACACTATTGCTGTTCAATAAAAGTATAAAATGAAAAGCCATATGAACTGAAATACTCTCATTATTTCCACAGCAACCCAGATTAGGAGAGAAAGTGTAATAAGAACTCAGTCTGGCACAAAAAATAGAATGAGAATTAGAAATCCAGGACCTTTTGGTGGTAAATTATATTTTTACCAGCCTTAGAAATTAAAAAAACACAAATCCAAAATCAACCAAGCCAGTAATTGATTGAAATGTTTTTTTTAATCCTCACCCCAGAATATGTTTATTGATTTTTAGAGAGAGGGGAAGGGGAAGAAGAGAAAGAGACAAACATCTATGTGAGAGAAACCTCGATCATTTGCCTCCTGTACGTTCCCCAGCAGGGGATCAAACCTGAAACCTAGGTATGTGCCCTGACCAGGAAGTGAATGGAACCTGCAGCCTCTCGTGTGTGTGTGTGTGTGTGTGTGTGTGTGTGTGTGTGTGTGTGTGTATGCGCACGCGCAGGATGACGCTCCAATCAACAGGGCTGAAATGTCTTGGAGAGATACAGCAATGAATTTAAACTTCCCACACACGATATTAATGGTAGTGCCATTTTTCCCTAATGTTTCCAAAATCAGTGACTTTGAGCCCAGCCCCATGCTGTCCAGTTTAGCACATTTTAATGAAGGGAAAATGAAAAACTCTGCTTTCAAAGCTGCTCACAGTATTTTTTAACAGAGGTCCTGAGTGTGTGCTTAGCATCTTGGTGTTAATACTTGATTTAGAAATCACTTTAAAGCTTTGAATAGGGGTCATCAGTATAATGACTTGTCAGCATTCATTTTCCTCAGTAATAAAAAGTTATTCCTTTTTAGAATATCTTAGCATTACAAAGAAACAACAGCATTCAAATATCTCCAACACAAGTTCTACATCAAGGGTACTTGTGTTCAAATATATATTTATAACATGTATTTGTTTAAAGATATTAACATCATTAGCCTTTCATAAACTTCACAATTATAAATTCATTTATCCTTATTATTAATATCATATGATAATTGAGGATTAAAGAATTGAAGTGTAATTCACTTTGAGACTGTCTGTGTCAACAGATTCTCAGCTACAGCCAGCTAAATATGATTTGGGGTTTCTAAAAAGGGCATAGACTGTGAAAAATAAATTAGTCATTAAGACATGTAAGATGCTATGGTTGAGGGGAAATGCTCCAAATAAACAAACAAACAAAAAAAACCTTTGATTAATTAGGAATTAAATAATGACACAGCGTAGAGAAGAATGAAAGAACTACAGCAGTAATCTGCCACCCAGATCCATGACGCTGAGCATAGAGATGTGGGAAAGGAAATAACACATTCTGAGCATTAATAACCACATACCCATACATATGTCCAAGATGTCTTCTATAGCACAGAAAACACATATCCAAATTTTGCTGTTTGCTTCTTAAAATATATGCACTGGTAAGACTTTGCTTAAAATCTAGTAAAGAAAAATATAAATTTGACTGTTGAAGAGGGTGCCAGAAATTGTCTAGACTAATAAAATTTGCTGTAAAAACTACCAAAAATGTTAAATCATCTCCTAAAGCTCTAATATTGTCAATGAGTACTAATAATGCCATAACGAGCCAAAATTGGAATTGGTTGCCCAATGTGGGTTATTGAGATAGCATGTTTTGTTAATTCCTTGCTCCAAGTGAAGGGAAATCAGAATGTATGGGTTCTCTGCCAGATTCAAAGAAGACAAGAGATCTGTCTGTCACGCTGACTGACTGCCCTTCTCACTTGACCCCGCCTCTCTCAGAGAATCCTGCCTAAGTGAACATCCAGCTAAAATGTCCTTTCCTCTGGGAAAACTTCCCTGAGCTTGTGGCCCACATCTTAGCAGCCTCGTTCAAACTGGACAGAGACCAACTTTTTTTTTTAAATCCTCACCTGAAGATATGTTTTCATTGATTTGAGAGACAGAAGGGTGTGGGGGAAGAGAAAGAGAGAGGGAGAGAGGAAGAGGAACATTGACTGGTAGCCTCTCCCACGCACCCCAACTGGGGACCTGACCAAGGCATGGGCTCTAACTGAGAATTGACCACTCAATCTTTTGGTGCAGGGGCAATGCTCCAACCTACTGAGCCACCTGGCCAGGGCAAAGACCAACTGTTTACATTTGTATTCCCACACCTTTAAGAAATTAAATATCACAGTAGTTAATTGATACACAGTATTTACCACATTTACCATGTGCCAGGCACTGTTCTAGAAACTGTGTATATATTAATACACCTTCTCCATAATATCCCTTAGGTAGGGAGTACTTTGATCCCCATTATTCAAGTGAGGAAACTGAAACACAATAAACTTAGGTTAAGTTGTTCCAGGTCACAGATTTGGCACATACTGAACACCTCCTATCTGTTACACACTAGACAATCCAATCTATGAATATGCCTAGATTTTATATTTAACCAACTAACCAAAATTAGACATGAAAGGTTTACTAAAATCCCCAGACCATTAACTATTTATTCTTGTTGGATGTGCATGTATGTGTGCATGTGTGTGAATAGGAAATCTAAACCTGTTTAGCATCGTAAAGTGCAAATTAATTTTCAGAGTGTTTAGACAATACCATGCTAATTAAGTGCTGACACAGCCTCTTACAGCCTGGGATAACAACTTGGGACGACCTGCCTTATGCCAGCAATACAATCCAGTGCTGTGACTCACGGAAAGTCCTTGTTTACTCCAGTCCCAAGAGAGAAGTTGCTATCGGTATGGCTATGTGTATGTGCTATAAGAAAAAAAAGTAATGTTCTTAATTCCTGTTCTCCTCCCTCCTCACTTTTCTTTTAGTATGTTGGTTCTTTATATTTACATGATAGAAAAAATAGTTATACTTTTGTGTATTTTGTATTAGTTTCCTATTAGTGTCATCACAAATGACCACAAACTTAAATGACACAAGTATGTTATCTCATAGTTTATACATTAGAAGTCCAGGGGTCTCGCTTGGTTTCCCTGCTTCCAGTTTGAAAAAACAGAAATCAAGGAAAAGGCCAGTGTCCTCAAAATCATTTTGGTCAATTTGGATCACATGCTTGTGCTCAGTTTATGGTGTTGAATGAAGGAAGGGCTGAAATTTGGTGCTGGCACCAGTAAGTTCACTAATTTGTTCAAAGACATAAACAAATAATTAATCTTTGTTATCTCTTCCATGAAAGAAGGTTATAATTAGATATTGTCTAAGATCCCTCCTAGCTTTGCATTCTATAATCATGATTTACAAAAATTTTCATTCTGAGTTCTCACTTTTTGTCAAGATATTCAGAACTGTTCCAACATAGTAAGAATGTAAATAAAATGTTTCATAAGGAAAATTTAAAAAGCAATTAAAATGATTGTCTTAAGCTTTTATTAAAAGCATAAGAGATGCAATTTGCTTTCAGTAACAATTACCTGTCTAAAATCTGTGAATTCTCAAGAGATTAGTCAACAGCCCTAAATGGGGAGACAGAAGCTGTATGACAAGAAAAAAAGGGTATGGTATTTCTGGCAGTTTACTGACTGTGGGACTTTAGACAAAGCATGTAACTTTTCTGGACTCTACTTTCTTAATCTGTAAAAGACACAAGGCTGTCTAAATGAAAGGATATTTCATCTTAATCATTGATCTCATTCAACGAGTGCGTGAGGCTATTTTCAATGACTGGAGTCTTGGTCCACACCAAGTTGTTAGGAGTTGCCATGGGCACTAGCTCTTACTATTTACAAAAACAATTTTAGAAAGTTGATGGTTGCCTCTACATGTTGAATGGCAAGGCGTGCCTATGTCATTAGAGAAAGACAAGCATCAATCTTTTTCTTTTAATTCATTTTTTATTCAATAAATTCAAAATGTTACATTTTATAAGTTTAAGGTGTACAGTATGTTATTTCGATTCAGTTATATATTGTAATATGATTGCCATTGAAGCAATATTTATCATATTACATCATTATAGTACAATATTCATCATATTCATTATACTGTGCATTAGCTGTCTATAGCTTATTTACTGTTTGTTACGTTTGTTCTGTTAAACATGATCACTTTTTTAGATTCCACATATAAATGATACATTAGATACAGTACAGTACTTGTCTTTCTCTGGCTGACTTATCTCACTTAGCATAATGTATTCAAATTCTACCCATGTTGTCACAAATGGCGGGCACAAGTTGATGGTACATTGCCTGTACATGGTGAATGGCACTGTGCACCCAGATCAAAAGAGTAAAGCAAACGCCAACCTTTTAAAAATCTCCAGCAATTATTCTACTGCGTCAGACTCTGCTTTCACATTTCCTCTCCTCTGACATTTCCACTGCTGCAACCAAAGGCCATTTCCTTTTGGTATGTCAACAGTGGAAATTGAAAACAGCTGCTCACCAATCCTTTGGATAAGAGGTGCTCTGCACACATCTTGTTATCAGGTCATTAAGGTCACCTTCAGTACCTGAACAGATCACAGAGGAGAATTTTTCAGTTGAAAGCAGCCTTAGTAATCATCCAATCCGACTTTCAGCGAAGGAGGAGCTTGGTCTCTCATTTCCACTTTCCAGTCACCCATTTCCCTCCGCACAGACCCTTCCAGACCTGGGACCACCGACCCCAAAAGGAGCACGTTTCTTGTTCAGATCACTTGAATTGTTAGAAATATTATTTTCATATTTAATTGGATCTGACTGTAGTTTCTACAGGAGCTTAGTCTGTTGTCTAGAACCAGATACAAAGAATTCATACATTTTCTTTGGAGGAGTAGTTTTCCTATATGAAGAGATCTTCTGTCCTTTCAAATGTCTATTCTAGTTAGTCGTTATTTGAAAGTTCATGATAGCGCTTACCTCTTGAGAAAGAGAAGAGGTGCGTTTAGGGGAGGATGTGAGGCATTTGGGGAATGTTTTGGAGTGTCAGCAATGTTCTAGTTCCTGACCTTAGTGGCAATTTCATGGGATTACATTGACAGTTTCATTAACTATACATATATGCTGTACCCATTTTTCTGAATGTATATTTCAAGATTGTGCCCATTAAGGATTTTAGTCTGAACATGTTCTTTCTAAAAACTGTCCCAAGTAAATAATTACGGATGTACAAAAATTTCACTCCCTATATGTTTAATGCAATAATGACTATCAAAAGAAAAAAAAACACCTAGAGTAAATTAAGTACTCAAAGTTAGGTTGAATTATTTATGACATATATATATTGATATAAAATATATTCAGGATTTTTGGCTGAATATAAAAGAATGAAATAAGATATAACTTGTATGATTCCATTTTTGGAACAAAATCTAAAAAGGATTTCAATGAAATATTAAAAGCATTTCTCACAGACTTATTATGTTTCTTTTTATTTTCTTCCTCTTTCTTATCTCTGCTTTTAGATTGTTCCATAATGATATGTGCATTGTACCATCTTTGTAATAGCAGCATTATCAAAAATAAATGAACCTAGTGGGCATAATAGTCTAAATGTGTCAGGGATCATGAACACTTGCATCCTACTGAGTCAGCTCTTCAGTACTGCCTAAACCTTGAACATACCTTGTAGGAGGAACACTGAAAAAAGAAATGAGGATAGTCAAGTTCAATACGAGATCAACTTAATTCAACTCACATCTTTTCTACTTTAGTTTTTAAATCAAAGTTACTCAATAGCATAAAGAGGCAAGTTGTTTTGTCAAAGCCTTGTTAGAAAAAAACAATATCATGCCCCCCTTCCTTTCCCCATTTCCTGCCTTCCAGAGGTAACTGATTCTTTTAGTATATGCTTTCCTCTGCTAAACATATTTGTATTGTTTCATTTTGTAATTTTAAGCATTATCTATCGACTTACTACTACAAAAGGTGAAGATTTTTATCTTTTCATTAAATCATCCCTGCTCACACTACACATCCTGTCCTCACAACTCACCAAACCACAACTCTGGTTATAAATATTTAGTGTATACGTCATCATGACAGGGACTGCAAAAATCACAGCTGAATTGTGTAGTATCCTATCCATGGTTCCTGAAAACTCTTTTTTTCCCCTGACTTTCCAATGTTCTTATCTCTCCCTTGTATTAACCTCAAACTCTCCCCCAGGTGTAAACCTCCTCTCAATTCATCCAATACGTTCTATGTTTATCAGGTTAACAATTTTTTAAAAGACATATTTTGCAGTTTCTTCCTGACCCTAATCAGATCTGGTTGCTCACTCAAGACCTCTTTTATTGTCCTGGTTTTTCCTTTCTCATGACAATTTTTTTTTTCATATTTTGTATGTTCCAATCTATTTCCTGGGGGTGGGGGAAGTAGGCATTTATCTTTTAAAATTTAAATCTTGAGGATACAGTTTGTCCACTTTTCACCTTTCTAAGGTAATTTGGAAACTCAGTCATGTGGTTGGAATGGCACTGTGCTAGATCTGGCACTGTGCTAGATCAAAGTAATATGTATCCCTCACAGTTTTCTGTTATCTGCACATCTGATAACAATGTTCTTTGTCTTCATTTAAGTCATGAGTTGGCAAACTACAGCCCATGGGCCAAAGCTGGCCAACTGCCCATTTTTGTAAATAGTTTTGCTGGAGCACAGCCAAGCTTGTTTGTCTGCATATTGTCTATGGCTGCTTTAGCACTATCGTGGCAAAGTGGAGCGGTTGCAACAGAGTCCATATGATCCAAAGCTTAAAATATTTACTCTTTGGCCCTGTAAAGACAAAATTTGCCACCCACAGCTTTAAGTTATTGATAAAACATATTAAACATGACAAGATTAATCTAATCCCCTTGGTGAAACATCAAATCTCCCTGAAGGCAGAAGTTGACATTGATTCATTAACCAGTACAATTAGACAGCTGGAATAAATCTATTAAACTACATGATTTTTAGGTCGTATGTATCAAGTATACAAGTTAAAAACTTATAAGAATTAATGCTGACTTTGAATTGAATGAGTTGTCTTAAAAGATAAGAAATCCCTTATCACTTTTTGTTTAAACAGTGATAACATTCAAACACAAAAGAATCACCGTAGGTGTTATTTTTATACAAGAGTCCGGAATCCTATACATGGAAATCTATGGAACATGGAATCCTAATGGATAAAGTTTCCCAAAATGGGTTCAAAAAACATTAAACCTGTGGAAGGAGAAAAAAAAGTATTAATGCTACAAGTTTTTGAAATGCTGTTCTTGGAGTTTTACAATATGTTAGTACATGAAAGATTTTGAGAATTCCTGCCAAAAATAAATCTCATCAACTCTGTTTATGCAAAGGTTACCCATTGGGAATTATTTCTTCCAATTCTGTAACTCTGTGATTCCATCCTACCTGCATTTACATTACAGGAAACATTGTCAAATGCTTTGTTGACATCATTGGTACTAACCAAATGATTAATGATATTTTTCATGGTTTTCAGAAACTCTATCAACTTTATGGTTCTCTATTAGAGCATTGTTTTACCTGGAAGCTAGCCCAAAAGAAGCTGACAGTTGACCAGACAGAGGCAGAGCACTAAGATAAATGTTGTTTATCATTTACTCCCTCACTCTCCCTTATTCTGAGCCTAACAGAAAAGAATGAGAAGATAAAAGCAATAACACTTTAGCTGAGGACAAATGGCATCACTTGTAACTGCTGGAAGCAACCAAAATGCTCTGCACTCAGCAAGCAAGAGGCAGATAGAGGGACAGCCCCTCGGCAGGTTTATGGTAGAGCTTGTCTGCCCAGCTTTGGACTGTACTGACCACGGTTTTCCTGCTCCATTTGGTATGGATCCGTTGAGGTCCACTGACAGGCTACTGTTCTGACATCTCTCTCTCACACGAAGTCCTCTGTGCTATGCCACCATTTTGGTCACTTTTTTCTCTACCTGTCAGAGGTGATTCTTAGTTATTAAAAAAATAATAATAATGTATTTGAGCACTTAGTCCTCAGCTTATAAACCTAACACTTCTGCTCACTATGCACTAAGTAAGAGCTGTCCTTACAAGTTATTTCTTTTCACACAAAGAATAAAATGGGAAGGATTCCAATGAATTAGGATATTCCCACCTTCCATTACTTTTAATGGTTTACTTCATGATACATTATTTCACTCAAAAATCAAGCTGCATTATTATTCCCATTTTGCAAATAAATATACCAAAGCCCAGACTGATTAAATAACTTGCCAAATGTCTCAGAATTGAGCCAGGATTCAATACTTAGACATTTTATCAGCAAATCTATGTTCATTCTAACAAGTTATGCTGCCTGTCAAATACTCTTCATTTTTCTCATTCTGTAATTTTATCAGTTAGTAAGTCTATTTTAAAGAAACAAAAACTGCAAGTAAAATTACCTGTGGCTCACATTATATTCTAGTAGACAGCACTGATTTATGGATTCAGTAAAATCTCAATCAAAATCCCAGCAAGCTTTATTTATCATAGAAATTGAAAAGCTAACTCTAAAATATATATAGAAGTGCAAAAGGCCTGGAAAGGGCAAAACAAACATGAAAAGAACAAAGTTGTAAGGCATACAGTCTCTGATTTTAAAAGGAACTATAAAGCTAAAATAATCAAGACAGTGCAGCATTAGGATAGACATGTAGATTAACAGGAAAAAACAAGAGTAGAAGTAGATCTACACTTCTATGGGCAATTGATTTTCAACAAGTACCAAGATAATTCCATGGTGAAAGAAAAGCATTTTCAATAAATGATGCTGGGACAATTATATAACTGTATGCAAGAAAAAACAAAATAAAAATGAATCTTGACTTTTCTATTACACCAAATATAACCATTAATTTGAATGAATTACAGACTAAAATGTAAATTACTAAACTTTTAGAAAAAATATTATAAGATATATTTATGAAGTTAGAGTAGGAAAAGATTGTAGATAAAACACAAAAAGCATAAATGATAGAATAAAAATTGATACATTGGACTTTCTCTAAATAAAAAATCTGCTTTTTAAAACATATCATTAAGAAAATGAAAAGGCAAGCCACTGGCTACAAGAACATTGTCACAACACATTAATCTCACAAAAAGCATCTGTATCCAGAATATGTTAAAAATTCTGATAATTTAAAAATAAGAGAACAAAACAAAAAATCTAATAAAAATGGGCAAATATTTGAATAGTTTCATCACAAAAGAAAATACAATGGGCCCTGGCCAGGTAGTTCAGTTGGTTGGAGAGTCGTCCAATATGCTAAGGTTGCAGGTTCAATCCCCAGGCAGGGCACATACATGAATCAACCAATGAGTGTATAAGCAAGTAGAACAACAAATAGATGTTTCTCTCTCTCTCCCCCCTCTCTCTTAATATCTCTCAAATCAATAAATACAAAAAAGAAAATGTAACGGTGTACCAGTAAGCTTATTTACAGATTGTTCAATATCATTCATTAGTTACCAGAATAATCAAAATTAAAGCCACAAATAGATATCTACCCACTAAAATGGCTAAAGTTAAAAATAATGACTCTGAACTAAGTCATGACAAAGATATGGAGCCACTAGAACCATTTATACATTTCCTTTAAGACTACAAAATGGTACCAAGACAGGCTGAACCTCTCTAAACAGCTCACTGCTGGGAACCTGGAAAGCAAAGAAATCTACTCTGCACTTGCGTGAAGAACTGAGCCCCATATAAGCCAGACCCTTGTAGTGATTCAGGGAGTCATATTCTTTATTAGTACGTGCTCCCTTGATGCATCAAGCTCCCTCCCTTTTTCCTTTCCCTCTTTTTTATTTTCAGTAAACTCCTTCTTTTGTATGTTTTGTCTCCTTTCTTGATTTCTATTGGAAAGGGGCAAGAACCCCTTCACAGGCAACAGTACAAGCTTTGGAAAACAGTTTGGCAGTTCTTTAGAAAGTTTAACATACATTCATCATGACTCAGTAATATAATTCCTAAATATTTACCCGAAGAACTGAAAATGTATATTCCCTCAAAGATTTATACTTGAATGCTCAGCAACTTATACATAATACCCCAAAACTGTTCAATAACAGTTGAATGGATAAACAAATTATGGTCTGTCTGGAAAGTATCCAGCTATGTAATATGAAAAATAGAGACATTTATTGAAGATGATTCAAGAAATATTTTACATAGGACAATGACGCTTCAGTCCCCTTCAAAGTAGACATGTTGGGATCTCACACAGTTCTCCCAACATCTCTTCCACTGTTCAAAACACTCTGCAAAATCCTTTGTTGGAGTTTCCATCAGCTGCCTCATCATAGTTTCCTGAATCTCATTGATGGTCTGAAATTTCTACCTTTTCATAGGTGATTTTAGTTATGGGAAAGGCCAGAAGTTGCAAGGCACCAATTCTAGGTTGTAGGGAGGCTGAGTCACCTGGATTATTTAATGGTTTGCCAAAAAACTCTGCACAAGATGTGATGCATGAGCAGGCTTGTTGTTGTGATGAAGCTGCCGATCACCAGTTGCCCATAGCTGCAGCCATTTTATCATAGTGCACCTCCCAACCCACAAACAACATTGAGGCAGTACTTCTTATTAATTTTTTGGCCTGAAGTAGCACACTCATGATGGAGAACACCTTCCCAATCAAAGAAACAGTTAACATGGTCTTAATTTTGCTGCAACTTTGCTGTGCCTTCTTCAGGTATGGAGAACCAGGTGACTTCCACTGGGATGACTGGGCCTTTGTTTCCAGATCATAGCTATAGACCCATGATTCATCTCCAGTTATGACCTTCTTGAAGAAATTTTGTTCATTGGTGGAAGTTTGAATGAAGTCATTAGCAACTGCAGTACGATGTTTCTTCTGCTCTGGTAGCCCAAGCTGTGGAATGAATTTTGCCGCAACATGTTTCATGCTGAAATCCTGCATCAAATTCTTGGACACAGTCTTCTTTGGAATGCCCAGATCAGCTTCTAGTTCCCTCACTGTCAGTCGCAGATCTTTGTTGATTGCAGCCCATACACGTTCAGCATTCTCAGGTGTTCTGCTTTCTTCAGGCCTTCCAGAATGTGAATCACTTTCAACAGATTCCTGATCATCTTTGAAGCATTTGTGCCACAGTTATTTCCTCTGCACTAATTGCATGATCCCTAAAAGCCTTCTGAATCATCCAAATAGTTTCCTTGGAGGGATGTTCAAGCTTAACACAAAATTTGAGGGAGATTTGTTGAATTATTCAATCATTTTTAATGTGATGGCCACACAGTACACATGTTCACTCAACAGCGCCTACCACCCCCACTGACTAGTACAGTGAAGTCATCATTGTTCATGCATGTGCATTCCAGTCCACTCTCCTTGGCTGCCAGGTTACATAGATGTTGCTCAGACCATTCTTGTTATATTAACAATGGATGGATATTTTCTGGACAGATCTCATGTGTATACATGTGTGTAACACACAGACACTGACCACAGCGTGGTGATAGAGGGAAAGGGTGTTGGGAGCAATTGGAGGTGGGCAAGTAAGGAGAAAATGGGGATGGAAAGAGACTTTGGGATGATGGGCACATGATGTAGTATGCAGATGATGTTTTATTGAATTGTATACATGAAACACATATCCCAATAAATTCAATTAAAATTTTTAAAAGTCCTGAAAGAAAAGAAAATCATATAGGGAAAGTATGTGTATTACCAGACTCCCAGCAGAGGAAGTAAACTTTTAACACACCATGATGCCAGCCAGACATAAGGCAGAAAGCTGGCAAAGCTTCCCCCTGTGTCTTACCATCTTGCTCCACAGTGCCTCCACTAATGTTATTTCTTTGTCATAGTTTTTTAACCACCATATCAATAAATCACCTCAAAAATTGTTGAAAAAGTACCACTTGCAGAGAATGTAGTCAGGAGACACTCCCCTACCTCGCTGCTCCCAGGATCAGATAGGGGAGCACGAGAAAGGGGACAAAGTCTTGGCAGCAGGGAGCTGATGGTGTGGACAGTGTGGACAGCTCGGAGAAGTTCAAGGCTACAGAAATTCTAGTCTAGTGACTGAGATGTTTCCCACACACTTTGTAGGTGTAACTATACTGACTCTGTGCCTCCCCCAACATAATCACTCTTTTCTTGACTCTCAATATGTGCTTGCATGTAGAAGAAAGACAAGGATATACAGTAATCTCTGTAGGACTCATACAGTTGCATATAGATAGGTTGCTCAATAACTTTCAGTTATTTGAGTTCTTATAGAAAAAATACAACCGAATTTCATTCTAATAGAAAATCTGTGCTGTTTGAAATGCTACAAGCCTATCAAGGTCACTGTCATATTCAGTATTTGAGAAAAGCATCTGCAAGTGATTAAACAGGTCTTGAATGGTGGGAAGATAAACGCTTTAGTCCTGTCCTGCATATTCTCCAGAGTGGGTACGCAGAGCAGAACAGAGGATTTGTGAGAGTTATACAGCACGCTCAACATGGTATGTCAAATTCTAATCCAAAGGTTTGGAAAAATACAGACTTTGTATTTGCCATTTCATTTAAAAGGAAGGCTTTTTAACATGCTCTATTATCAGCGTAACACGCAATATGTAGGAGCGTTCATCTCAAACAGATGCTCACTAGAACTCTTTGAGATTTCATTGTGAGAGCTTGTTCCCCTTTCAGCTCAATGCTCTTTTGCTGCAGAAAAGTACAGGCACTCTAATTAAGTCTGACCTGTGAGAATACCCTTCATAAGTTCCTAATTAGGTAGAAGGTTGAAGGATATATTAATTTGTATGAAAACTGTCATTTTCTCTGCAATATTTGACTTTTGTAATTAAAATATTTTTGAGCCATGAGAACAGTAAATTCACATATTCCCAAAAAAGAAGACGAATATAAAATTACATAAACTTTAAAATTCAAACAAAATTTTAAAGATTTTCAGCATTCCAAAAATATTTCTTAGTATTTCAGAAAAGCAGGTTTACAGTAATGGTGGCACTCTAGGTAGATTAGAATGATATTACATAAAAATAAATCAAGATAAAAATATATGTATAATTTACCAACTTTTCCATTTTGCTCTGAACCTATTTTTGTGGGAGGGAAATTAAAAAACACAGTTAGGTGTCCTTCAGCAGACTTCTCTAAGAAATAAAACTAAAGTTGTTCTTTTGAAATATTGTCCTTCAGATATTGCTGAAATTACTGAAGAATATTTGATTTGTTTATTAAATTAATGAGAAAAATATGTTTGATATGCTGACAGCTTAAATATGTAATTGGCATTTTCACAAATGTATGAGTCTTCATTCTGAGTTCACAATAAGTAACTACTCTAGTGATACAGAGAAATCAGATCAGGTCACTAGAGAAAAGTGGGGACGGGCCTGGCAGGACTGCTCTGCTCCAGTTAGCATGGGCTCTGCCTCCTCTCCCATAGAAACAGATTAACCAACCTCTGCAGAACCCTCCAGCTATTACAAGGTAGAGTATGGTTAGGAATCAGGTAATTTATGTGCTATAGTCTGAATGTTTATGTCCCTTCAGAATCCCTGTGTTGAAATCCTAACCCCCACTGTGATGACTTAGGAGGTGGGACCTTTGGAGGTGGTTTGATCCTGAGGGCGGGGCCCTCATGAACAGGACCAATGTTGTCATAGGAAAGACTCCACAGAGACCCCTTGTAATTTCTATCATGTGGGACACAGCAAAGAGGCACCAGCAGTGAACAGGAAGAGGGCTCTCAGCAGCATGCCACCGTGCAGGAAACTTGATATAAGACTTTCAGCTCCCAGAACTGTGAGAAATATATTTCCGTTGTTTATAAACCTCCTAGCATTTTTGTTATAGCAGCCTAATGGACTAAGAAACTGTGAATCCTATTACAGTAGCTGAATACAAGTGTACTCTTCTTGGGAAAGCGTTCATGGCTTTCATTAGACCATTCAGAAGATCTGGTCCCAGAAGTAAACCTTCTGCTTCTCACAGGCCCTGGCACAGGTGATGGACAGATCATAGTCCCAGCACTACAGTCTCTCCCAGAACACCTTCTTTGTCACAAATACTTCAGCCTAGACCACTTTCCCATCTATAAACAAGTCCAAGATGTCACATCTCAGGAGGAGCAGAGAGATATTTTGTGTATTCTGATAGCTTGGAGGTGTCCATTTACCATGCTAGGCTACAATCCTAGCTTCACTGCTACAGCGCTAGACCTGACGTGCTCAGGTTTCTGCAAACACCATCCATCCCATGGCCAAGCTTTTGGAAATATTCAGTGACCCTGCTCACTGAGAGTTTCTGAACTCTGGTTTTATACCAGTCAACCAGCTGATCACTTCTCCCAGGAGGAACCTGGGTGAATTGTGGTGGTGAATTTCTCCTGGAACTGTAAGTGCTGGATAGGGAGCAGACACAGAGAGGAACTTTGGCTGAGCTGGGGCCCCCTTGAGTTCACAATACCTTCTAGTGACTCAGAAATGTCCACTCTGCAAGTGTTTGTTACTGTTCATGCAATTTTTAACACAGGGAAGAAAGTTAACTGCCTTACCTATTTTGGAGCTATGAAAAATTCTGAGGCTGGTCCTTTACTGAACTCCTTTCTCCAAATATCTTTTCAAAACTCTGTAAAAGCAGTAATTAAGTTATTGGAGAGAGCCTAAATCTGTTTTTTTCTCCTCATAAATTTCTAACTTCTTATTTTCCACTGAGATAGGAGGACTACTGGACAAACTCTTAGTGTTTTGCACTTCTTTGCATGTAGTACAAACTGAAATATGAAGACTTGTTTATAGAAATTTTAAAACAAAGAAAAACAAGGCCAAAATAACCCTACTTTTCTAGATCTCCATTTGATGAAGCCAAGACCTCAGCAACTCTCTTTAATCTATCATTTTAAAAAGTACTTAATTCTGGAAAAAATAATCAAAGATGTTTCATTCCCTTTAATTTAAGAGAAATGTTAGAAAAAGTGATTTAAAATGACTCAAATTGTTCTCCCAGATTCTCTAAATCTCTCTTTCCTCTTACTTCCTTACTTAAAGTGAAACTATAATTTAGAGTCAGATCTTAGTTTATAAAGGGCATACACTATCTTTTCCTTCTACTTGTCCTTTAGTTCTTCCTCTGAAGAACTTCATCCCTAGGCTAAATTATTTAGCTGATAAATTATTTTGTCATTATAAATTTTCCTCAGTGCCTAGGAGTCTCTTTCTTAATAAATACTCTATAGGTGCTCACCAAGCTTCCCCTAGTCTAGGTCAAGAGAGAAGGACACTGGGTTTTTCTCTATTTTTCTCTCATTCATCTCATGAACAAGAGAGAATTGCTCCCATCTGCTCTCCAGAAAACAAGCCTGATTCTTAAGCCCACAATGATGGAGAGGCAAGGAAATTTCAGTTAAAGGTGGGAGAGACAACTAAATCTTGTCACCCAGCAGAACTGATAGCTACTGTGGCAGTTTCTCTGCACTCAGAATTACCCACCTCGATACACACACGTCCCTGGCTGCGCCCCGACCCCAACTTGGACTCTTAATTTAAGATTGGGAGGTTCTGAGGGAATATCATCTACTCTACATCCTCACGAATGCATCTACTAATACCATTCCCACCCCAAGGAAGCAAGTCAGGCACAGTTGAACTTAGAAAGTTTTCAAATCAGAAATCTCTTACTCTAAGCTGAAGTCTCCAAAATCTCATTGAATCAGACTTACAAACGTTCCCGTATAGAAATGACAAATTCTCTTGTCTCATATCATGCCATTTGAAAAAAAAAATAACTTGGATTTCTTAGATAGAATAGATAATAACTTAGTTTGCTACAAAGTTTATGTTAGTTTGCTTCATTATGCTAATAATTGCTATTCATTAGAAATATCAGTAGGTTAAACAACTATTCCTCTCTTTTTTTTCATTTCAAAGGTTTAGTAAAAACAAAACCAGTTGAGAGAGCTGAAGTTACATTCAAATAACACAAAAAATATTTTCAAAGTATATCTTGGTACAAATGTTGATACACTGTACTTAACTAAGAAGAATCCACTTCTGAAAATATTTTTAGTGGTCTGTGAAACATCCTTAAATTTACAAGAATCCTCTTATGTGAAATTGAAGTATTATATTACAGTACTTAATTTCATTTATATGATTATTATTGTGCTGATATTCAAATCAGTATTTTTACTTAAAGAAAAAAGAGCCCATGAGTTATAATATATTCTTAAAGTTTAATTTCTGTTTTCATACCTGAATACCATTTCCAAACCCACATAAAATAGATAATCACAAAGTAAGTTAGTCCTGAGACTTCCTTTTACAAACTGTGTATGTTACAGTGACGTTCAATTTTAAATTCCTCTCCAGAGTTACTTCTCACTAGTCTTGAATTTGATGGATTTAATGATGATGCAATTTTTAAAATGGATGCCAACAACACAGCTTGACCAAAGTCTAGCCAAATAACATTTCCAGCTTAAGGAGTCATTTATAATGTGCGATAAAATTTTTAAATTGAAATACATGTCCTAAATCTGATCTATAACTGGGATACTGTGAACATGTCCTGAAGATGGCAACTTGAACTGACAAACCCTTTGCAGGAAACATTCTGTAGCTCAATATGACTCTGGAGCTTCTGTGGTTCCCTAAACTACCACTCAACCTAGCTTAGAAAGGCTCCTTTAAAAACATTCCATTTCCGTATTGTCTCTATGAAACAGGGGAATGATGGATGACCTCTAAGTGGTCTGATTGACCTCCAGTGTGGGGCCCACCATATTCAGAATTCAGGCACACTTGTAGAAAGTTTTCCCAACAGCTTGGTATTATAACTCCACCATCATGAAGATCTAAAATTGCTAGGTTAAATAAACGGATAATAATAAATACAAGCATCATTTGTATATATTAATTCCTCTCATTTACAAAGAAACAAAAAGTATCTGATTTGTGGGTCACTATTGCTTTGATATCCAGTCTTAATGGCATATTCAGTGATTCCTTAGTATTTGATCAAGTTACTGCACTTAATGGCAAGATGGTATAGGCACTTATGTACACCATGTAAATCTGTCAAAGTTTTCTCTTGTTAGTGAGCTTTAAGGGTAGCACAATAATAAACTTTGTACTATTCAATTATATCATCATCAAGAACATGGCATTGAAAGGACTCATACTTTAAAATCATGCCTCAAATCATACTTTAAAAAACAACCTTGAGAACTTTGTGGTCAAAATCATATCAGTGACTACAAGAGCAGAATAAACAAGTTGTTCTCTGGGATAAATCAGAATGCTGAGCATGGTAACACAGTCTTATTTTAGCCTAGGAGCAATGGAATTCTTTATTTTTTTTCTTTCTGATGAATCTGGTCATAATCTTCCCACTTCTATTAGAAGTAGTCAAAACCCTGGTCGTTTACTCAGCATGATATACAAGTAAATAATCAACTCATATATTGGTGAGACTGTTTTCAAATGCAACCTTTTCTTACTCAGCAAGTATAATAAATTCAGTTTTGTCTTTTATTTCCTTTTGTATTATTATTAACACTTGTTCCATGAAATGCATTTGTCTAGTCAGGCTTTTATGTGCTTGTATTCACCATGTAACAAACAACTTGGAGCACAAAGAAACCTTAGTGATATATGTTGCTCTTAAGCTAGACTCTTAAACCCCTCTGAATTATTATTCAAAAATCATAAAGGTTAATAGCCATGGGATTTTTGTTACAACTAAATGGATAAAAATTGAAGAAATTCTTTGTAAGGTAAAAATGTTTTAAAATGTTAATTCTTATTATAGTATATCAATGCATCTACTATCTTTTTCTTAAATTCCACCATAGAGCAAAAGAAATGTAATGCAGCAGTAACAGACATTCAGAAAACACTTATGAATTTAAAAATGCCTCCTTGTCACTTTTGAAGTAAATCCTATTTTTTGAGACCCCGAAATTCATGAAATTGAAAACAGACATAGCTAAAAAACATAGCTTTTGTAAACTATCAATATAAAAAAAAGTTTTCACTGCCTACATTACCTGCCCACATCATACTGAATGTTGGAGTGGATATATAAATATGCATAAAAGATATTACCTAATCTTATAACATACATTTATTTAAGCAGATAAGACCAATGCATACCAAATAATTAAAGAATAATGTAATGCTAAATGATCCAGACTAAAATGCAATGTGAGTTCAAACAAACTTCATAAATGAAATATTAGCATTCCTTGGCAACAACAATTTCTTTTAAAACAGGGGAATTGCAGTAAGAAAGAAACTGTCCAGATTAAAAGAAATAAGTTCTAAATCAGACTGAAGGTGTTAAGAGCAAAAGTGATTCTGAAATTCATTTACATACTATAGGAGACTACACTCTCATAGTTCATTTTATAATTATTTTATGTCTAATAATCTTTACTATATCTAACGTATCTTTGAGGAAGAAAATCGTACTGATTTGATGAATAAAAGTTTGATTAAACAAGTAAAAAATATTAGAGGTTAACAGTATGATGTAACCACCTTCTAGTAGACAAGTTTCAATAGCATTTAAGTTTCTCAAAACTAAAAAACCATCTGTGAAAATAAATTATAGACAGCATGGCCTCTTATCACTTAAAGCAGTAAACATTCTTAGGTTACAAGTTAGAAGAAAATATGTTTTATTTAATTAATATAATTAGAAAGATTTACAAATATGTATATTTCTTAAACACACATGAAGAATGTATAAATGTTGACCTTTAGCATCATATAAGCTACGATGTATATTTCTAATAAAAGGAAGACAAAATTTTAAAAACTTTAGAAGTATACTTAGAAATTTTAATTATACTCTTAACTAATTAATTTAAATAATGTACAATAAAGGGAATTAGACAATTCCTAGAAATGAAAGAAAATACATGTATCAAAATTTGTAGGCTATAGCTTAAATAGTACTTAAGGAGAAATTTATAGCTATAAATTCTTACCTTAGAAAAGAAGAAAAGTCGAAATTTAATAACCTAATTGTCAAAGTTGAAACATTAAAGAAAAACAAAAGTGTTTTTCTAAAGAAAATGAAAGTAATGAGATGATAAAATGAAAGTACTACTTGGTGCTCACTTCAACAGCACACATACTAAAGTTGGAACAATCCTTAAGAAGATTAGCATGGCCCCTGCACAAGGATGACACACAAATTCATGAAGTTGTCCATATTTCTGAACTGCAGGACAAGATGAAACATACTAATATCCATACAATAAGGACACTGGAAGGAGAAGAAGAGTGGCAAGGGAGAGAAAACCTGTTGGAAAAAATAATGATAGAATTTTGCCTGAACTTGATGAGAGAAAAAGTCACACAAGGCCAGGAAGCACAGAGAGTCCCAATCAAAATGAACCCAAAGAGGCTCACTCCAAGACACATCATCATTAAAATGGCAAAGTTCAAAGACAAAGAGAGAATCTTAAAGGCAGCAAGGGAAAAACAGAAAGTTATATACAAGGGAGTCCCAATAAGTCTAGCAGCTGGTTTCTGAACAAAAACACTACAAGCTAAAAGGAAATGGCAAGAACTATTTCAAGTAATGCAAAGAAAAGGCTTGCAACCAAGACTACTCTCTCCAGCAAGGCTCTCGTTTAAAATGGAAGGAAAAGTAAGGAGTTTCCCAGACAAAAGAAGGTTAAAAGAATACACCTCCACCAAACTAGCATTGCAAGACATGTTAAAGGGACTGCTTGAAGAAGATGAAGAAAAAGGGTGAGAGAGAGAGAGAACACAGGCACAAAGGGGAAAAAATGGCAAGGAATAAGTACCTATCAATAATAATCTTAAATGTAAATAGATTAAATGTTCAAGTCAAAAGACATGGGGTAGCTGAATGGGTAAGAAAACATGACCTGCCCATATGCTGCCCTCAAAAGACTCACATCAGAACAAAAGACCAACATAGACTGAAAGTGAAGGGTAGCAAAAAATATTCCAAAAGAATGGACAGGAAAAAAAGCCAAGGTAGCAATCTCATACCACCCAAAAATAGACTTCAAAACAAAAGCCATAAAAAGAGATAGAGAAGGACACTTCATAATACTCAAGGGTAGAATCCATCAAGAAGATATAAACACTATAAACATATATACACCCAAAATAGGAGCACCCAAGTATATATGGAAAATCTTGCAGCACTTCAAGAAAGAAATAGACAATAACACATCTATAGTAGGGGATTTTAACACCCCACAGTCAACAATGGATAGATCTTCCAAAGAATCAACAAGGATATTGTGGCACTGAAGGACACCAAATGGACTTAACAGATACATACAGAAGCTTTCACCCCAAAGAAGCAAAATATACATTTTTTTTCAAATGCACATGGCACATTTTCAAAGATACACCACGTGATTGGACACAAACAAACCTCAACAAATTCGAGAAAATTGAAATCACATCAAACATTTTCTCAGATCACAATAGCTTTAAAGTAGAACCAACCTCAAGGAAAAAACTCAAAAACAGTCAAATTCATGGAGACTAAATAACATGTTATTAAACAATGAATGGGCAAACAACAAGGTCAAGGAAGAAATAAAAAAGTTTCTGGAAACAAATGAAAATGAACACACAATAGCCCCAAACCTGTGGGACACAGTGAAGGCAGTCCTGAGAGGGAAGTACATAGGATCACAGGCCTACCTTAAAAAGATAGAAACTATCCAAATAAACAACCTAATCTTACAACTACAAGAAGCAGAGGAACAAGAACAAACAAAGCCCAGCGTGAATAGAAGGAAGGAAATAATCAAGATCAGGGCAGAATTAAATAACATAGAGACTAAAATAAGAATTCAAAGGATCAATAAATCCAGGAATAGGTTTTTTGAAAAGATAAACAAAATTGGCAAGCCTTTAACTAGTCTCATCAAGAAAAAAAGAGAGAGGACCCAGAAAATCAGAAATGAAAGAGGAGAGCCCTAGCCAGTGTGACTCAGTGGATTGAGTGCCAGCCTGTGAACCAAAGGGTCGCTGGTTCGATTCCCAGTGTAGGGCATGTGCCTGGGTTGCAGGACAAGTGCCCAGTAGGGGGTGCCCAAGATGCAACCACACATTGATGTTTCTCTCCCTTCCTCCCTCCCTTCTCTTCTCTAAAAAGAAATAAATAAATAAAATCTTTAAAGTCTATTTTTAAAGAGAGGAAAGAGGAGAGATTACAACTGCTACCGCAGAAATACAAAGGATTGTAAAAAATTACTATGAACAATTATATACCAAGAAATTTGCAAACCTGGGTGAAATGGACAAATTCCTGCAAACATATAATCTTCCAAAACTAAATCAGGAAGAAGCAGAAAGCCTGAACAGATGGATAACAGCTATAAAATTAAAGCAGTAATCAAAAAACTCATGGCACACAAAACCCTTCAAGCAGACTATTTCACAGGACAATTTTACAAAACATTTAAGGAAGAGCTAATCCTTATCCTTCTCAAACTATTCCAATAAATCCAAAAAGAGAGAAGAGTCCCAAACTCTTTTTATGAGACCAGCATCATCCTAATCCCAAATCAGAAAAAGACACAACAGAGAAAGAAAACTACAGGCCAATATTGCTGATGAACATAGATGCTAAAATCCTTGACAAAATATTGGCAAACCGCATCCCGCAATACATTAAAAAGATCACCCAAAATGATCAAGTGGGATTCCTCCCAGGGATGCAAGGATGGTAGAATATTCAAAAATTAATAAATGTAATACATCACATAAACAAAAGGAAAGAAAAAATTCACATGATCATATCAATATATGCAGAAAAAGCAGTTGATAAAGTACAGTACCCATTTATGATAAAAACACTCAGCAAAGTGGGAGTAGAGGGAGCACACCTCCACATAATAAAAGCCATATACAAGGAACCTACAGCCAACATCATACTCAACAGGCAAACACTAAAAGCCCCCTAAGATCATGAACAAGACAAGGGTGTGTCATTGTTTGCAGATGACATGATAGTGTACATAGAAAACCTTATAGAATCCACCAAAAAAACTACTCAACTCAACCTAATAAATGAATTTGACAAAACAGCAGGATACAATGTCAATATTCAGAAATTGAAGGCACTTTTATACACCAACAATGAAATATCTGGAACAGAAATTAAGGGGAAAAAACAATTTACTATAGCAATGAGAAAAATGAAGTACTTAGGAATAAACCTAACCGAGGAGGTAAAAGACCTATACTGAGAAAACTACAAAACACTGAAGAAAGAAACTAAAGAAGACAAAAAAAAAAAAATGGAAGCATATACTGTGTTCATGGACTAGAAGATTAACATCATTAAAATGTCCATGCTACACAAAGTAATTTATAGATTCAACACAATCCCTATTAAAATACCAATGACATACTTCACAGGTATAGAACAAACATTTCAAAAATATACATGGAACCATAAATCACCCCGAATAGCCTCAGCAATTTTGAGGTAGAAGAGCACAGCAGGAGGGATCACAATATCTGATATCATACTATATTACAAGGCCACCATAACCAAAACAGTCTGGTAGTGGCATAAGAATAGACACAAAGATCAATGGAACAGAATAGAGAGCGCAGAAATAAAGCTAAGTCTCTAAGGTCAATTAATATTTGATAAAGGGGGCTGTTGCATAAAATGGAGTAAAAATAGCCTCTTCAACAAATGGTGTTGGGAGATCTGGAGAGCAACATGAAAAAAAAAATGAAACTGGGCCACCCATTTACACCATACACCAAAATAAACTCAAGATGGATAAAAGACAAATATAAGTCATGACACCATAAAAGTCCTAGAGGAGAACATAGGCAGGAAAATTTCAGATATTCCATGTGGTAATATTTTCACCGATATGTCCCTTAGGGAAAGAATAAACAAATGGGACCACATCAAATTAAAAAGCTTCTGCACAGCTAAAGAAAACATCAGCAAAATGAAAAGGGAGCCAATATCTTTGTCAATGATACATTGGAAAAAGTTTTGGTGTCCAAAATATATAAAAAACTCACATGACCCCACACCAAGAACAAAACCAACACAATTCAAAAATGGGAAAAAGACCTGAACAGACACTTCTCCAAAAAGGGCATACAGAAGGCCCATAGACATATTAAATGCAATATGAAAGCATGCTCAACATCCCTAGCCATCAGAGAGATGCAAATTAAAACACAATGAGATACTACTCCCCACGAGTCAAAATAGCCATCATTGACAGGTCAACAAACAACAAGTACTGATGAGGATGTGCAGAAAAGGGAACCCTAGTGCACTGTTGGTGGGAATGCAGACTGGTGCTACCAGTGTAGAAAACAGTATGGAACTTCTTAAAAAAACTAAAAATTGTTCTGCCTTGACCCAGTTATTCTACTGCTGGGATTATACCCTAAGAATCCTGAATCACCAATTCAAAAGAACCTATGCACCGCAATGTTCATAGCGGCATTACGTACAATAGCCAAATGCTGGAAACAGCCTAAGTGCCCGTCAGTAAATGAGTGGATCCAAAAATTGTGGTACATTTAACAATGGAATACTATGCAGCAGAAAGAAAGAAGGAACTCCTACCCTTCACGACAGCATGGATGGAACTGGAAAGCATTATGCTAAGCAAAATAAGCCAGGGGGTATAAGGCACACACCATATGATTTCACCTATAAGTGGAACCTAATCAAAAAAACAAACAAACAAGCAAAGTAGAACCAGAAACATGGAAATAAAGAACAAACAGATAGTAACCAGAGGGGATGGTGGAGGGGGATAACAGGGGAAAGAAGGGGAAGGGCCAAGTTAAGTAACGTACATAAAGGACCCACGGACAAGGACAAAGGGGTGGGGATTGACTGTTGGGGGGGTGTGGGCAGGGGAGTGTAATGGGAAAAATTGGGACAACTATAATTGAACAACGATTTAACAAAGGAATAAAAGCAGGAATTGAAGAAGAGAGCAACTATGTCATAATGAAGATCAACATAGCCAAAAATTGGTTTTTGAAAAGATTATGATAAAATAGACAAAAATCTCTGCTGAAACTGATCAAGAGGAAAAGAGATGATGCAGACACACAAATGTGTTAACAATGAGAAAAAAGATCTAGCACAGTGCATCAGAGACCAAAAAAGTAAGAGAATAAACATAACTTTATACCTATTAAATTTAACTTAGATAAAATAAATACATTGTGGAAAATATTATTAAACAAAATTGTCTAAAAACAAAATATGCAACCTAAACAGTCCTATAATATTTAATGAAATTGAAATAGTATTTAACAATCTTTCCACAAAGAAAATATCAAATCTGGTTTTTTTTGTGTAGATTATTTCACTTTTATACCAAATTGTCCAGACAAGAGAAAAGAAAAGGGAGCATGCTGAAGCTCATTTCATAATATGAAATTACAGTGATGTAAAATTATGCTAGAAAAGCAAATAGAAGTTAAGTTATAAGCCAACTCATTTACATACATAGACTCAAAAATATCTATTGGCTACATTCATCCAAGCAACATATATGAAAGTATAATTGATCGTATCAAAGTGCTGTATTTCAGGAATTCAAAGTTTAACATTAGAAAATCTCTTTAAATAACTCAGTATATTAATCGATTTAGAGAGAAAAAATAAATAATCTCAACAGTCAGAAAAAAATTTTGATAAAATTGAAAACCTGTTTATGATAAAAAAAAGTTTAACTGTTATCAAATTAGAAATAGAAGAGAATATACACTAACAATCTACAAAAAAATATTATTCTTAATGATCAAGTGTTAGCATTCAAGAACAAGACAGTGATATATGACCATCATTTCTAATAAACCCTAAAATTACTCTAGAGACCCTACAATTCATATTTGTATATCTTGTGCAAGAGACTTCGAAAAATATCAAAGCCACGGTGTCAGACAGCACGTGTCACCACATGCAGAGATGACAGTTTACACACACCTTCCTTTTCTTAGAGAGATTATCCACAGCACAGCCTCCCAGGTCATGATTAAAGTTTGTTAGTATTTAACAGAGGGCATCAGCCCAAAAGGATCTCTGTGGATCTAAACCGATCCAACTCCTTACAGAATCAAGAAATGCCTGAAACACTTCATGATTCCTCAGTGGAATTTAGGAGTCTGCCCTCAGTCACTGAGAGCGGTGGGAGTTCGTAAAACGCCCATATAGGGACAATCTGTGATATCCAGAGGACCCCAACTGAGGAAATTCTTTACTCGTTATGCTATCTAAGAAATTCTTTGTTGGCAGCCTCTCTCAGTTTCTCTGCATAACTGAAATTTCTTATTTCTGGTTTCTGAAGAAAGGTGATCCTGTTGCTCTGTTACAAGTTACCATAATTTTGGTGGATTACACCAGGAATTAATTCTCTCACAGTTTTGGAGCCTGAAAGACCAAAATCAGTTTCGCTGGGCCAAAATCAAATGTCGGCAGGGGCTTGTTCCCGTCAGAGGCTTCAGGGGAAATTCTTCCCTGCTTCTTCCACCTTCTGGTCACAGCTATTGTTACTTGGCTTTTGTTGAATCGCTCTCACCCTGGCCTTCCTGTCACACTGCCTCCTCCTCTTCTGAGTGTGTCATCTCCCTCTGCCTCTCTCTTAGAAAGACATGTGTGATTAGATCTAGGGCCTACTTGGATAATCTATGATAATTTCTGCATGTTAGCTTCCTTAAATTAGTTGTGTCTGCAAAGACCCTCTTTCCTTATAAGGTAATTATATGTACAGGTTCCAGGGTTAGGACCCGATATCTTTGGGTGACCATTATTTAACCCACCATTCAAGGTGACCCAACACGGTGAAGAGCAGCAGGGAACCCTGACCAGGAGCAGTCTCCGTGCACCTTGGCAGGGCTCGACTGGCCTTTACCTGGCATGGCTGCCCTCAAGCACGTGGCAGTACTAGGTTCTGCCTCTGCAGGCCAAGAATTAAAATGCCTGTGACTGCCACCATGGGAAAAGGCAGTGACAGGTTTGCAGTTGCAGCTAAAATATATAAAAGATAATTTATTTTAATTTAATGTGTTAACACCAGCATGCTCAAAATTAAGAGACATGTACCTACTGACTAGCACAGCATTTGACATCTAACGGGAGGCCACTTTGTAGGTGTTGAGCTGAGCCAACAAATGCATGAAAATATTTTTTCAAAGGAGATTGAATTTGGAGAAAATGTTCCTAGTTTGCTTTATTGCAATAAAAATTGTAGAAAACTTAACAGAATAGTTATACTTCAGCAAGGTGTTTTTGGCTGAAAAGGACACATCTGTTTTAAAAAAGAAGATTGGGGTGGATTAGTGTAAGAATATGCACAGTGTACAGCAGCTGGACCTGAAGAAATGCCTCTTCCCTGCTCTTCAATCTTCATATATTTGTTTCTGCTCCCTTGGGCTCACTGTGCTTGCCCTCAAGTATACCCACTTTTTCATTGAATGGGACCCATGATGACTACCTTATTCAATTAGTCTCTGAGTAACTTTTGGCAACTTTCTTCAGAATGGTTTACTTCATAACACAGCATATCTGATTGTTCCAGCATTTTTTTTTTTTTTTTTTTTTTTGTCCCCAGAGGTTGTGGACTTGTTGATCACAGGGTCTTTGTCAATTCAAGGGCAGAGTGAGAAAGGAATGAAGGCAGGGTCATGTGACTAAAATGACACACCACTTGGAGTCTAACGGGTTATATGAGTGGATGTCCCTGTAGAAGTATACAAGGGTAAGCAGGCATCCTAATCTATATCAACCACAATCTGCTGTAGGAAATTTAGATCATTAAAATTCAAATAACTTGCCCTGACTGGTGTGGCTCAGTTGGTTGGAGCGTCGTCTCATAACTGAGGGGTTACAGGTTCAATTCCCAATGGGGCACATGCCTGGATTGCAGATTTGATCTCCAATCCAGGCTGATACAGGAGGCAACCAACTGACACTTCTCTCTCACATCTATGTTTCTTCCTCTTCCTTCCCCTCTCTCTAAAAAGCAATGAAAAAAATGTTCTTGGGTGAGGATAAAAATTTCAAATAACTCCTCTATAACTCCTCATAGAGCCAGCCTAAATGTAAAGACTAAATTTTAAAAAGCAGAATATACCATCTGGTTGTTATAGTATAAGCATTTAGTGAGGAATGGTTTTTTTAAATGCAATTATGCTTAAAATCTAATGTCACATTCACAGTATATCACTATCCTCTCTTCATCTTTACTCTTTTCAAACCTTCAATAAATTTACTAAAATTTCTCTCCCCTTTAGCCTTACCTTCCAACTTTTTTCTCCCTTCCCCTTTCTCACTGACCTCCTGGGCTAGAAGGATAGCAGGACACTAGGGGCCTTAGTGCTGAAAGAAGGGGCACATTCTTTCCCCTGCCCATCTATTTCTGAACCATCCTAGTCTCAAAAAGAGACAAGAACCCTTGCTTTCTGCTCAGTGGGAAGACTATTCTTAAATACTGAAGAAACAAAAAATGTGAGAAATCAGCACAGAGTTAAAAATCCTAAACCAGACCAGTATCAAAGAGGTAACTCCTGAAAAATGGGAAATCATCTGCAATGAAGATATACTTGGATTGGATACCAGCTTTCCTTCACTCAGCATTTCATACTGAAGCCCACTGTGGGCTGTGAAGTGAGCAAGGCACTGGCTTAGACAGGACAGCCCCTGGTGTTGAAATGTGTTCCCTAGCAATTGAAACAGGCTTTTTGCAACATAATGTCCATGCAGAAAAAGAAGTTCGTTCATAGTGCAGTGGCAGCTTGAGGGTTCTAGACACAATCTTGGGTGTTCAGAATATGTTTCACAACGCCGAAATCATGTTTGGTGTGTGAAGGATAGGGAAAACGCTCTTCAGGCAGAGAAGAGAGAAGAGAGAAAGGGAGCAATTATGATAAAACTATGTGCAAAAGTGTCCACGTGCATAAATATACTGTGTCTGGTGGTGTGGAACACAGTGGCTGGGGTTTTTAGGATATGCAGCAAGAGAAAGGATAGAAGTGAGACAAAAAAGTAAAGATTGAAGCCAGAGGTGAATGACCTGGATAATCAGCAAGAGAATTTCCCAGTCACTGCAAGATAAGAAAGGTTTTGAGATTGAAGAGAAAGGTGATCAGATTTGGGTTCAGCAAGGTGAGGACAACTGTAGAGTATCATGGGGAAGGATGGGCTGGTGGGAAGTCATTTGGGAGGGCTTTGTGACAATCCAAGTGAGATCCACAGAGAGCTGACACTAGGCTTGGAGGGGGGAGATTTGAAAGACATTTCAAAGGTAGAATCAACTGAATTTTTCACACTGGGTGAGAGGGAAAACATGACATCTATTTAACCTGGGCTTGCTAGCTTGATTGGAAAGTGTGGATGATGCTATTAAATTGAACTCTTCACAGGGGAGAGAACACACTTGGAATAGGTGTGGAGACTCAGGACTGAGGAAAGGGGCTGGGTGAGCTGCAGGGGGTGAGAAGCACTAATGGTAAACTTGGCTAGCATTAAAATCAGGCAAGACAACTGTGTGACTACAGCAAAAACCATCAAATTATACAATATAAGCGGGTGAATTGTACGCTACATGAATTATATGTCAATAAGGCTATTTAAAAAAAAGTCAGGCCAGGGAGGAAGAACCCATAAAAATGGTACAGAGCAAAGGTAACAGAAGAATTTCAAGGAGGAAAAGGTATATATTCTTTAGGTTTCCCACCTTTTTTTGAATTTTATTATTCATTATTCTTATTTTTTCTTTATTCTATTACCAATCTCAGATTTCTATTTTTCAACTCCCACTAAAAGAATCTGCAGCTCACTTTTTTTTAAAATTAATTAATTATTTTTTTCCAATACATTTGTCTCTGCCTACCCCCCACCATTTTCCCTTGCCCCCTCCCTCTTTCCCTCCCTCAACTCTTCCCCTTTGGTTTTGTCCATGAGTCCTTGCTATATGTTCCTTGACTTTCCCCTTCCCTTCCTTTTCCCCAGCCCCCTCTCCGTCCTTCCCTCTTGTCTCTGTTGGTTTCTTTTCCTTTCAGCAGCTCGCTTTTAATGGGCCTAAATTCCACTGACTCTGATTCACTAGTAAATTCACATACTCACATTTCTCATGAAAAAACTTGTGACTGGAGAGAAATCAACATTTTTATTTGATTGAGCATATGCAAAATGTCACAAGAATTTATTGCACTATAATAAAGTGAAATGTTTTATTTGGTTAATTTTTGTAAATGATTTTTGAACAAGCATATCAGAGAAACTTAAGAGTGAAACTTTTAATCTGATGTACTATAACCATATATAAACACTAAAAGATTTGTTGAAAAAAATTTACACTGCATAAATTCATCATAATACTGAATGTTTTTATACCAGTAATAAAGTATTGGTATGTTTCCTATTACGTGAAGGAATGATATGTGATTTCAAAATCATGCTAGAATGTGATAACAGAAAGTTTCCTATAAAAAAATATTAATACCAAAAATGCTCTATACTCTTTTCAAAAAAGAAAGAAAAAGTGGAAAATGGCCAATTTAGAGTAATCCTGTTAAAATGCAGTTCAGAAACTTATGATGCTGCCCTCTGCTTGAAACCCTCCCAAGCCTCCTGGCTCCTTCAGAATAAAAAACAAGGTCCTTTCATGGCCTATAAGGCCCCATGCCCCTGGGCTGTCCCTTCCTTGCCTGCCTGATCTGCTTTCTTGTTCTCTGACCCCATGTCTCATGTTCCCGTGATGCTGGTTCTTGATGGGTCTTCCACATGCCATTCCGGACATAAGGCAATGGCTCCTGCTCTGCTCTGTGACCAGGAAACCCTTAGCCCTCACAACCACGTGGTGAGCTCCCTTCAAAGGGATGCCTGTCCCTTCAAATGCCATGTCACTCTCTATTTGGTTCCTTGTCCCTTCCCCATGCTTAAATGTTGGCACCACAGAGGCACAGATGTTTGTTTTGTTCACTCGTGTGTCACCAGCACCCAGAAGTGTGCCGGGCACATAAGTGGCTGAGTATTTCTGAATGAAAGAATCTATTCTTTATCCAATTATTACTGTTGAAGTCAAAATACTAGACAACTGAAAAGGATTTTCTTCATTACCTTATATTAAGAAGTGTAATATATTTCTAATTAGGACTGCACCTCTTTGAAATGCTGAGGATCCAGTAGGAATCTTAAGTAATTAAATAACATGTGCCCTATAAAGGAAATAAGTACGTACAAAACATGTTTTTAGTCCAGCCTATGGTTTATTGATATTAACATCTGCATATGTATTAAATACCCATGAAAACCTAACTCAGTGAGTAATGATGAAAATTCTAGTATTTTTCTACATAAAAATAATTTTATTTAAAAATAATGCTGAAGTCCCTTGATTATTTTGCATGTGTACATATCCTTTCTTTAAATATATTTTTATTTTTTCACTTGTAATTTTGTGATGCTCACTTATCAATTCTGAGTGCAAAGAAAAATGTATTTTTATTTTCTTTGTATCATTCTCACAGGCTTTACTGAAGAGATTTTAAAAAGGCTGTAATATAAGTTGCTGAGTGTTTGGAAGCCCATCAGGACGAGACAGAGGAGGACCGTACATAGACACTGTTGGCACAGTCCCCAGACACTATCGGTCTGATTTCCTCAGTCATTTTGTTCAGGACTAACTCTTGATAGAGCTCTGCTCTGGTTAAACAAATAAGTAAACAAGTAATTGAAAATTCCTGGCATTTTCATATAAATCTCTCAAGAGATACTGAACAACAAACACAACTGCTCACATTTTAATGAGATCTATTTCAGAGTGTTAAAGAACATCTGGTTCATTTGGGGACATATATCATAATCTTAAGAATGCGGAGTGGCTAAAGCCCAAGAGAATAAAGTTCAGTGAAAAGTATATTCAGCATTATTAGAAATGTGTTTTATTGCAAAACAGTAAAGATTTATGACTGAGTCATGAGAATTAGCAGTACAGTTTTTTCACTTTCTTTAATAAGTACATTATATTAATAATAGATTTATGAAACATCAGTGAGGCACAGTATAATTTTTAAGTTACATAATAAATAATGACTAGAACTATTACTAAATCAATTAAAATTTATATTCAAAATTCCCTAGTAAATTTACCTATAATTATTTTAGAGGTCTGTGAAGGTTTCCATATTGCTGACCTGAATTTAATTACTTCTTAATGTGCTCTATGCACATGTGTTCAAAAATTTTTAAAGTTTTACAAAGATTATTATAATCAATATATCATATTCTCCTAGTCTAGTTGAAAGGCATATGAAAATGAAGAGAAATAACACAGTAGAAGTTTGCTGTGCATTTTTTCACATCCTGAATTTAACGGTGTGTAAATATTTGTTCATTTACAAATCCATTCTTCAAGAATAATTTCTCTGAGCATAAATAAAAGAGATTCATAACGTTATACAGATAAAGCTAGCCAGCAAGCTGTGGGATATTTAACTAGTTCATTATAGAAAGCAGAGTTTCTGACAGAATATAATGGAAGAGTGTTTCAGGATTTATAACAAATATTATGACTTCAAATGTTATGATGTCATCCCCTTCTGCATGAACACTAGGAATGTGGGTGGAATTCTAGTGTGATTCTCGGGGCCCTGTGGTTAATGAGGGGGCAGAAACCAGTGTTTCAGAGGCAGGTTTCCATGTGCAGTATCCCCAGCTGAGCTCTGGAAACACCATCTACAGGCTCTTTAGCCCTTAAATAGGTCCATTTGCTTCTTTTAGGTAAGTAAGACATTCAATAAGTAATAAGAAGTATGGTGTAACTGTTAGGCAAGGTTCCTCCAACAATGCTAAATTCAAATAAGCATATTTTCTTACAGGAATGGTTAAATTATAAAGTCTGGAAGTTTCAGAAAGAAAAATGTTAAGCACCCAAATATAAATATCCTAAGAACAAGGTATTTCTTCCACAACTTTCCTCCCAACCTCTTAGCCTCTGTCTGACCATAACTTCCCTTCCCAGTTAGCATCTGTCATGGGAGATTGGTAACTAGGAAAAAATATGAGACGCCAACATGGAGGAACCCTCTGAGTCTAGTTTGGGGGTGCTTTCAGTAGCTTTTTATTGTTTAGATGTGTTCTTTTCATTTCAGAGCCCCCTCAAATATTATTCTTCCTCCTTGGTCTGCTCTACGATCTTTTGGAAGCAGCACCAGCTTTATAGAGTTAGTTGACCTTGTTAGCAGCCCCATCAGGGGCTGGTAGGCTGGCTATCTGTATAGAAATGTCTCTCCCTTATCCCCTTAAGAAAATTGACATTTTGCCATCACAGAAGTCTTCACAACTTTGGGTTTCCATAACAGAGAAATACCGGTGGAAGGCTACTTGATTCCAGATTCACAAGTCTGGTGGATGCGGGGGATAATCTTTATGTTAGAAAACCAAGTTTCCAGGCTTCCCATTGTAGCAAGGAAGAGTGCAAGCACCACGTGGTTCACCTCTCATTAATATCCTGATACAATACACATAGAATACATTCTAAAAAGGGCATTTATATCTGCATTGTAAATGAGGAAGGACTAAAAATGATGTGCTGAGAGACTAGGGAAAATTTTTACTGATTTCTGCATTAATAGGTCTCAACTGAGAAAAAAATCATGGGTCACCCCACACTCAAATCAGTACAGTAGTTGGGAAGATGGAAATAGGAAAATATTCTGATTTCTGTAAATTATTCATTTTAAATTTTCATTCCTACCACCCACCAGGATCTGAAACTGCCAGTAAATAACAGCCCACAGCCTAAGGGCAAGGAAACTTTACAAAAAAAAACAGTGCATGCAAGAAGAGAGAGAAAAGTCCTCAAACAAATGCACGCTAAAGGATCTTTTAGTACATAACCTGGACCAAAAATAACTACTTTCTAAGCAAAGAAAAGGCAGCAGGTAAAAGAGAATAATGCATATCTCACCTCTATTCTTAGTCTAAAAGAATAAAACTAAATAAGTATTTTATCATTCAAGGCTCTGTCCTTTGGAAATGACAGAAACCTAAATCATCTTAGGCCAAAGAGCTAAGTTTATTAGCTCAGATATCTGCACTACAGAGAAGGCAGAGGTGAAGCTGGCTTCTGGGGCAATGCATCCAAGAATGTCTCTTTCTTCCCTCCTTCCCTCCCCCCCTTTCTCTCTTCCTTCCTCATCTTCCCACCCTTCCTCTCTCCCTTTCTCCCTCTTTTCCTGCCTGTCTCCTTTTCTCCCAACATTGTTCCCTCTCTCTCCCTTCATCTTTCCTTTTTTCATGTCAGCTTTACGTTAAGTGCAGTAGAGGAACAAAGCTTCCAGCAGCCCTGTATTCCCATCCCAAAGGCTCTAAATGCAGAAAGAAAAGGTGGCAGAGAAGCCAGCTCCATTTTAATCTTGACAGTGAGAGGCTTTTCTTGGGTTACATGCCCATCTCCATGGCAGGGGAGAGAGTAACATGACCAGCATGGCCTGTATCATATATCCCCGTCACTGTGGCCATGGTCGGAGTAAAAAGAAGGCAGAAATGTTTTTGAAGAAAGAGTGGAAAAATAACACGTGTTTTCTACAAATGCCTGCCAAGCATCAAACTTTTATTCAACTGGCATCTTTCTTTTCAGGTATAGATTTTTTTTTTGGCACAATTTTGATATAAATAATATTACATTTTAATATGTAAAGTTTAGTGTGCTTCAAATAGACCACCTAGTTAGCAACTTGCCATGACAGATGTTAGTTAGGGAAGCAAGTTCTGGTCAGACAGAGGTTGAGATATTAGGAGAAAAGTCATGAAAGAGTTAACTTTGCTTAGATGAACCTGCATACTCATTTAGATCACCCCAAATGTTATAAGGTTTACTAACAGTTTCACAGAAAGGCTAAGGCTTAGTTAAACTTTCTATACCTATGCCATCCTCGACTTTGACAATTGCCAGACCTATCTTTTTAAGGAGACACCAGGGATGATTTGTAGATCCGGGGGTTTTCCAGCCCAAACCAGCTAGGTCTCGACAAAGTGGCCTGGAGGACCCTCTACTGACCTCCTCATGGACTTCTTATTATACCCTCAATATAGTACTAAAATGTCCACCCAGGTGCGGGGGGGATTTCTCCACCATTTTTGAACGTGTGATGTATGTAAAACGTGTTTACTAACTGTGCAGCCACAAGAATGTTCCTAACTATACAGTAATGATGAAACTTGCCTGATGTTCCCGCATGATTTCCCTGAATAAAGAAGAATCCAATCTTTTCTTCAGGGATACACTGCTCTGAAAGCAATCCCCAGTGTGTTCCTTGCTTGCTGGCTTGTGATAAAAGTTCATTCTTAAAATATTTTCTTGGAGCTGTCCTTTGGCTGGCAACTACTGAGCAATTGGGCCTGGTTCGGTCTGGTAACAACTGTTGCACTGCATTTGCCGTGAAGTGAGTTCCTTGATTAGAAGTGATGATGTACAGAATACCGTGATGGTGGATAAGACATTTTATAAGTCTGTGGATGAGGGTTTTGACAGTAGCATTGCAAGCAGGCCAGGCAAATCCATATCCAGAGTAATAATCTGTTGATGTGAAACAAAATACTACCCCTTCCATTTTGGAAGTAGTACAAATTCATCAACCTGCTACCAGGCAACTGGCTGATCCTTTTAAAGAATGGCATCATAGCTGGTATGCAGTGTTAGTCTCTGCTGCAGGTTGGGCACTGAGTAGTGCCTGTAGTCAGGTTGGCCTTGGTGGGTGGAAGTCCATGTTGCTGATCCCAAGCATAACCTCCATCCCTGCCACCATGGCCATTATGTTCATCAACCCATCTGGCAATGACAAGAGTGGCTAAGGAATAAAACACACTGGTATCCACAGAATGAGTCATGCTCTCCACTTGAGTATTAAAATCCTGCTCTGCTGAGATCACTGTTTTGTAAGCATTCAGTTGGAACACAAATAGAGTCACATTCTCTGCCCATTCCATCAAGCCTATGTGCTTCCTCCTTCCCCCAGTCGCTGGCATTTGCATTTCCTTGAGAGTGGGGGCCTCCTTACATTCTGTGCACTGGGTACCTCACTTACCTCACCCTAGTCCTGGGCCAGCTTCATATCTCCAAGACCATGTTACTAGAAGACAAAGAAAATTCTATTTTAGAACTTCTAGTATTTGACTTTGTAGAAATTGAGGAGAAAATTAAACATGTCAGAAGACTGAAAAGGAATACTACTGACTAGTCCTGCTCAGAAACCATTCATTTATGAATCATTTTACTTAATGTCTATTATGGATCAAGTTGGGCAGTTTGGACTTCATGCTGAGAAGTAATTAAAGCCTGTGGAAAAAGAATGATGACATTAGATTTACAGTATGTGTGGAAGTTTCTTCTCACTGCATTATGGACCATGGGACAAAAGGAGAAGGGACTGGAAACAAGAGGACACATATTCTTCCTAAATGAGCATAAACAAAGCAGTAGTCATTATACATCAATAAAGCTTGTAAGAAAAGAACTAGTGATCAGTTCTTCTCAAGCTAGCCTAGCTAGGGCTTGGGAAAGGGGCATTATTGGAATGAGACCAAAAGAGAAGTTTCAAAGATGAGATGATAGAGTCTTAGAAAAATATGTAGGTAATTAAGAGATGAGAAAAAGGGAAGGTACATTCTAGGTAAAGAGTGAACAAGATGACATATTTAGTTTAAGAATTATCAGAGCATGTATGATGGCTGAAAACATCAGGCGGTTAAACTGGCCCAGAACAAGATAATCTAAAGAAAGCTCAACCCTTAGGGAGGAAATAAGCCTTTTCATCAAACCGTGGGAAATTCTAATGCATGCAGTGGGGCTCACATATAAACAGGTAACCTCTGATTTTTGAAGTTTTGCTTTAAAGAAAGATCTACATTACTTAGTACCTGTGTTCACTAACTGAAAGAAGGAATCTGAAGATGATTTTTGCTTTTTCAAAATAAAGACAAAATGGGAAAATAGCGTAGTGTTTCTTTTTCGGGAAGCCAAAGAGGCAGCTCTCACCTGCAGCAGCTCGAGCGGCCTGCCAAGTCCTTTCCTGGGAACCACACTCAGCCTCTCAGCGCCAAGCTGCCAGAGCTTTGAACTGTGGCTGTGAGCATCTGTGCTTTATCTTGATTTAGTCAATGCATCTGTTAGCAAGATGTGTGGTAAGGTAATTGCTTCTTTGCTTTATCCTGTTTCAGCTTAGGAAAGGTTTGAAAGGTTTCAAAGGAAAGCTCTACTTTCAGATAAAAAGAGAAACCTGTATTTGGGTACTAACTGGTCCACAGTTCATAGTTAGTGTCCTCATACAATTAATTCATTTAACTATCTCAGGCCCAAGTTCCTCTTATGCACGATACTTTGAAGGTTGTATAGAGGACTATGTAAAATCTAATTCCCTGCCCTCATGCATTAGTAGTTCACAGTTGCAGTTATTATTATAATTATTAATAATGGCAACTTGAAGAATTGTGTAGTTATGTAAATTTGTGACTCTCTCCTCCAAAACTGGTAATTAATGAATATTACCCTGCAATAGGATTTTGAATAGATTCTATTTTAGGCTTGCTCTCCTTTCATCTTCTTTAAAATATTAGCAATAGCTTCTATGTAAAATAGAATACATTTTTATTAAATTAAGAAATGACATCAAGTTGGGAGCAAAAGTATGTTTGGTAGCAAATGAAAATTCAAAAGGAAAGCAAAATGGTGGCAGATGAGACCATTAGGCACAATTAGCAAATTTAAAAGGAAAAAAAGAGACAATGAATAAATTTACATTCACTTTCTGTTCCTCAAACACGCTGAGTTAAGAAATTCTTGCATTATGGCCTTTGCACTAGTTTCTTCCTTGCCAGGAATGCCCCACTCCTTTTGCTGGTTCCAATGTGCCCTTCAGACCTCAGCCCAAGAACCACCGTTTTCTCACACCGTCTTTGAGCGCCCCATCTTAGCACCATCCTCCTAACCAGTGGCAAGTTATCATATTACTTTACCAGTGCCTTCATAGCGTTTATCAAAGTCTAACAAGTTTTCATTTCATGAAGCTCTTTTGGAACATGTCAGGGGCTTCCCTTTGCCTAAGGTCTATTTCTCTGAAAAGAATCTTTGGTGGCACTCACAAATCCAAGGCCTAACACCTACTGTTATCTGGACTCTCCACATCTAGACTCTGCCAGACTCAGAGTATGCTCTACTGATCCCATATTCAACTTCCCTCCTTCTTTTCAGGGCGTTGCTGTCCCCAAGCTCGAAAAAGGGCTATTGGTAAAAGTGGGGGTCACAAATAGGGAGGCCATTTTCTGTTCTCTGAATGGGGCAGACTCTTGTTTTCTGTTTTGTTTGGCAGGAAGTGAGGGAGAAATTGCTGGATTACAGCCTTAGTTCTTGCCGGTAGCTTTGCCCCATTTCATCTGACCAAAGAGCTTCACAGTAGTAGTTACAATTCTTAATTCAGCTCCACTACTTTTAAAAAATACTTTATGGAAAATTGTCTTAGAAAGTTGTCTAATTTGGCAATAGATTGACAGTTTTGGTCTTTTCATTCTATTACCGGCATCTTTGGTGCTATTTTAGAGAAAGGTTAACAGAAATCAACTAAGGGCTACTATCTAGACAACATTTAATCACTTCAATTTCCCTACTCATAGTACCCAGACATCTTTTACATGTAGTGTTGACTATTTAAGGGTAGGTTGTTTTTTTAAACACATGAGTATGACTTCATACTTATTTCTATTAAGCTTCACCTTGTTGCATTGGTTTATTGTTCCAAATTGATGAAATCTCTTTAAAATTTGTTTCTGTCATTTTTTCCCCTTAATTATATGTAACTTTGTATTTGTTGAGATGTAATAGGTTATGCTCATTTAGAAATTTAGCAGTGTTAATTCTTTTCTTTGCATATTTTAAATACAATTTTAATTGAAATATAATTGACTTGCAGACATATAATTAAAATGTAGCAAAAACTCACATGCTTATATATTTCATTAAAGTATAACTTGTATACAAATCTTGAACGGAAGTTTGCTGAATTAGCGCAAAGTTAACCCCATGTAGCCAAAATGCATTACAGAAACGTCAAATTACTACCACTTCAAAAGCCCCTCCTAAGCCCCTCCATTGCTCCCCAATTACTAACACCACTCTATTCCCCCAAAGTAAACTTACCTATCCTAACTTCTAAAACCATAGATTAATTTTGCCTTTTATTAAATATTATATATGTAGAATCTTATGGTGCATTCTTTTGTATCTGGCTTCTTTTATTTGATTATATGTTTGTCAGTTTCACTCTTGTGATTGCATGTATCAGCAGCTAATTTATTTTTATGCTTTATAGTATTCCACTGTATGAATATACTACAATTGATTGACCTATTCTACTGTTGAGGGATATTGGTTTTTGCAGTGTTTGGCTCTTGAAAATTGTATTGCTGCAAACAGTCTTGTGCATGCCCTTTGGTTCATATATGCATGCATTTCTTTTGGGCATATATCTAGAAATGGAACTGCTGGGTCTTATAGTATGGGTATAGCCAGATTTGGTAGACAATGACAAAGTGCTTGTATAAACTTATGCTCCTCCCAGCTGCGTGTTAGAGTTCTAGTTATTCCAAAACCTGTAAGATTTTTTTTTTAATTTTACCCATTCTGATAGTTGTATAGTGGTAACTTATTATAGTTTTATTTTGCATTTTCCTGATTGTTGAGTATGAACACATTTTTTTATATGCTTAATGCTTACTGCTCATTTGAATATCATCTTTTGTGAATTCTGTTCAAGATTTTTACCCACTTTTCTTTAGCGTTTGTGAATTCTACATATTTTACATAGCTTCTTTTCAGTCATAGGTAATGCAATTCTTTCCCTTAGTGATGTTCCTTTTAGTGAACAGAATCTCCTAATTTAATGTAGTCCTTTTTGTTAATCTTTTACTTTACAGTTTAATTACTGTAGCTTTATAACAAGCCTTGGTATAACATGATAGTAAAATTCCTTCAATTTTGCTCTTATTTTTCAAGGTAGTTGAATAAAATTGTTCAAACATTATTTGTTTTGTTTATGTACTTTTTTTATCCCATAGTTTATAAATTACTGTTGACCTTAAACAAACAGCCTGATATTTCTACTGCAGGATAGGCCTAATCAGGAACAAGAAAGAATTTCAATTCAAGATGTGGAATCTAGTGGCGAACCATATGCTATGTCCAAAGAAACAAAGAAAAAAAAAGAAACATAAGTGACATGTGCATGACAGTTTCTTCTCTGGCATCCCAGACTCCATTTTAATTGAGGTTTGTTCCTATTAACTTTCACAATACTAAAGGAAAGATCAACACTTTTTAATAAGAAAATTATAAACAAATTTTGAAATTTTAACTTTTTTTTTTTTTTTTTTTTTTTTACAAAAAAACAATCTCACTTTATCTGGTCTCTTCTGTTAACTAGATCAAAATTTTTGATGACCCCAAAGTGGGATCAACAGCATTTCTGTTATACTTTGGCTTATAATCAATTACATCAGGCGTTTGAGAGAGCTTTAATTCACTTAGTATACCTATAATACTATTTTAACATTAGAGAATCATATGATCCTCTGCTTTTAATAGATGGTCTTAATTTCCCAGAACTAATTGTTTTCTGACTTAGTCTTATAGGGCTACAAGACTCAAAGAAATTTTGAAGAATTTTGTTTCTTAAATCCATAAAGTTCTTCATAGCAAAATAGAATATTTTCTATTTCTAGTTCATGACATTCTTTTATACCTAGTCTTTTACAGATATGCAGAACAGCTGGTCAGTCTATCTGCCCCAGCACCCAAACTTTCATAAAGTTTAAAAGTTTCATCCCTTCTCAGTTCTCCCATGACCTATTTTGAACTCCCTTAAAAATCACCTTTGCTATATTGAAAATATCTTCCTCCAAATTTTGACTTTCTTTTATGAAAACATTTCCTGTAATGTTTGCTTATACTTGGTTGAGTAAATAACTAAGTTCTCATTTTGCTTTGTGAATTCTGTGAGTCTATTTATGTACAATGCACAAACATTATCTTCAGCATATAAATGCTTTAGATTCTTTGATCAATCATTTTGTTTGTAAATGATTAGAAGACTTTGCTTGTCATTTGGCAAAGTATCATATATACTTCTTCCTATTGCTGCCATCCAAGTAACCTTATAAATACCAGGAAACTCTTCTATAGAAAATATTTTTCTTAGATTCTCTTTTAAGAGTTTTGAAGTTTTTCTTATCACTGCAGAGGAAAGAAATTCAAGTAAATGAAAAGGAACAGAAGCTGGAAACTTGCAGGCATATTTGTGGCTGGAAGTGATTTCACTACTTGTACATTATGCGGTTGACCTCAACGTGTGGAAAAATACAGTAAGTCCTTCAAAATACAGGGTATAGTTATAGTATCATATAACTTAGATGGTTTATTTTTATTGCAAATATTTTATGATAAATACACAATATGCTGAAATCTTTTCTGAATAATTAATATCTATCTGAGTAGAGTTTTTTATTCATAAAAGTTCTTTTTAAGAACTTGTATTTCCATCTCTCCTTACCTCTACTAAAAAAGTCCCAACCCCACAAACATGGAAAATATCTTCAAGTTTATTGAAGTCATTTATTCATGTAAGTATATGGAATAAGACCTGCCCATCAGGAAAGACAAAAAGAAGGAATTCTGAGTTATTACTGTATCAGGTTTTCTTATGACAAAAAGTTTGCAACTTTTCTGCTCCAGATAACAAAATTCTTCTAGTCTTATTAAGGATGGATCCAATTAATGTGCACAGTGCATAAAGAGTTTATGCCCCGCAAATTACACTTTTTAAAGTAAAATATCTTTTTAATAAATAATCACCAGAAATTATTAAATGGTTTGACTCAGATTCTGATGTTTTCAGTGACCTCACTGATTTCATTAATAACAGAAAGAAACACTTCTTGTTGTATTTAGTTTTAAGGATTAAGAGAGTTGTAAAAATCTATTGCTTCATTTTTCTCTGGAATCTTGAAAATTCATAGGGACTCATTATTTTGTTATATCTGTAATATTCTGATTTAGACATACCAGTCTGAATATAAAATTAAGATGATTTCAAAAATATAGACTAAACTTTATATGTAGTTTCAAAACATCTGTTTTATATAAAAATTTGTTGACTATTAAGTCATATAATTATGCTTTTTATTAATGTACACTTCAATGAATTGTCTTTATTTGTACATTAGAAAGTCTTATTTTAGCTCTTTCTTGTGGCATCTCAGAAGGGGGCAGCTGCTTCAGGATGAAGGCGAGCATCTCTTTCCTAGCCCCTGGCTGCCAGAAACTCATTGAAGTGGGTGGTAAATGCAAACTTCATACCTTTTATGAAAAGCATATGGCCACAGACGTTGCTGCTGATCCTCCGGGCAAAGAATGGAAGGGTTATATGGTTCAAATATGTGGTAGGAATGACAAACAAGGTTTCCCCATAAAGCAGGGTGTCTTCACCCACGACCATGTTTGCCTGCTGCTTAGTAAGGGGCATTCCTGTTATAGACCAAGAAGGACTAGAAAGAGAAAGTGCAAATCTGTAAGAGTTGCACTGTGGATGCCAATCTCAATGTTCTCAACTTGGTCATTGTAAAAAAAAATAGAAAAAGGGGAGAAAAATATTCCTGGTCTCACTGATACTGCTGTGCTTCAACTTTTCAACCAATCTCTCTAGAGATGATGTCCATCAATATGTTGTGAGAAAGCCCCTAAACAAAGAAGGTAAATTTAGGACCAAAGCACCCAAGATTCAGCGTCTTGTTACTCCATGTGTCCTGCAACACAAATGTCAGGATATTGCCCTGAAGAAACAACGTACTAAGAAAAATAAGGAAGAGGCTGCAGAATATGCTAAATTTTTGGTTAAGAGAAGGAAGGAGGCCAAGAATAGATTGCCAAGAGACATAAGCTGTCCTCTCTGAGAGCTTCAACTTCTAGGTCTGAGTCCAGTCAAAAATGAGATTTTCTGCCCTGACCAGTGTGGCTCAGTGAGTTGGTGGTTGTTCTGCAAACCAAAAGGTGACCGGTTCAGTTCCCAGGCAGGGCACATGCCTGGGTTATGGGCCATGTCCCCAGTTGGGGGTGATCTTACATCAATGTTTCTCTTTGTCTCTTTTGCCCTCCTTTCCCCTCTCTCTAAAAATAAATAAACAAAATTATTTTAAAATATGAGATTTTGTAACAGTAACAGTAAGAACATCAAAAAAAGAAAAAGTCTTATTTTACCATTTAATCATGCATGTCAACAATATTCAACAATAATGTTCTGTATCAAAGCTAGAGATAAAAGACCAGAGATTCTCTTATAACCATCTATCATCTTCTGAAATGCTGTTTGGAAATAATCATCCATCAGGGCAAAAGTAGTTTTACATTTGTGAGTATGAAAAATAGTTTATTTTTATATTTTTGTATTATTATTTATTAATTATTGTATTATTCTCCATATGAACAACTAAAGTATGTATACTTTCTAATTTAAATTGCTTTTTAGAAGTTGAGGAAAACAAACATAGTATCTGTTTCATCAATATATTACTTACTTAAATGCAGGCTAAAGAGTATATTATATATATATATAAGATGACCTGTTTATATTTATAAAGCTACATGAAAAATGCAGCATGTCAGATGGGTTACTGACTGGTGGGAAAAAAATGTGATTGGGTGTATATGCACTTTACTTTAGCTTAATTTAATTAACCATTCATATATAAATATGAATATATACAATGTGCATAATTACCCAGATGAAGCCACAGATAGCCCAGGCCATATAGGAAAGCATCTCTCCGGATCTTAGAAAGGACAGTAGTTATTCTGCTTACGCTTTGTTATATTTTGGGGTCATATCTTCATTCTGAAAGAAATAAAATTATGATTTAAGATGTTATTGGAGAAATTTTTTTAATCAAGTGAGTATTCTTGGATCCCTTGTCAAATATTAGTTGACCAAATATTCATGTGTTTATTTCTGGGATCTCGATTCTGTTTCATGGTCTATGTGTCTGCTTTTATGCCAGTACTGTACTGTTTGGATTACTATAGCTTTGTAATATAATTTGAAATCAGGAAGCATGATATCTCCAGCTTTGTTCTTTCTCATGTTTGCTTTAGCTATTCAGGGGTTTTGTGGTTCCAAATGAATTTTCAGTTACTCACTGAGGAAAACACAGTCTCTTCAATAAATGGGGCTTGGAATAATATATATTCACACACGCACACACACACACACGATATCCATTCACAAAAATTAACTAAAAATGAATTAAAGACTTAAATGTAAACCCGGAAATCATAAACTCTTGGAAGAAAACATAAGGAAAAGCTCTTTGACATTTGTCTTGGCAATAACATTTAGATATGTCACCTAAAACACAAGGAAAAAATCAAAATAAACAAGTGGGACTACATAAAACTACAATCTTCTTCAGAGCAAAGGAAATGAAAATGCAACCTATAGAATGGAAGAAAATATTTTCAAAGCACATATCTGATAAGGGGTTAGTATCCAGAATATATAAGAAGTCATACAACTCAACAGCAACAACAAAAACCACACAAATAATCCAATTAAAACATGGGCAAAGGATCTGAATAGACATTTTTCCAAAGAAGATATTCAAATGGACAACAGGTACATGAAAACATGCTCAATGTCACTAACCATCAGGGGAATGCAAATCAAAAACCACAATGAGTTATCACTTTACATCTATTAGAATGGCTATCATCAAATGGACAAGAAATTGGTGTTGGAGAGGCTATGGAGAAAAGGGAACCAATGTGCATTGCTGGTGAGAATGTAAGTTGGTATAGCCACTATGAAAAACAGTATGGTGGTTCCTCAAGAAATTAAAAATAAAATTATCATGTGAGCCAGCAATTCCACTTCTGGGTATTTATTCAAAGAAAAAGAAAACGCTAACTCAAAAAGGCATTACTACCCCATGTTCATTGAAGCATTATTTATAATAGCCAAGACACGGAAACAATCTAGGTGTCCATCAACCGATGACTGGACAAAGAAAATGTGGTGGTGTGTGTATATATACACACATATACACAAAGGTATATATACATACATACACATAAGTATATATACACATATACACACACACATACACAATGGAATATTACGCAGCCATAAATGAAGAAAATCCTGCCATTTGTGACAATATGGATTAACGCTGAGGGCATCATACTAACTGAAATAAGTCAGACATATAAAGACAAATACTGCATGATCTCACTTACATGTGGAATCTAAAAAAAGCAAAAACTCATAGTGACAGAGAACAGATTGATGATGGAGTAGGTGAAGGAGGTCAAAAGTCAAGATTCCATTTATAAGATAAGTAAGTTCTGGGGATATAATGTATAGCATGGTAATGGTAGTTAACAATATTGTATATTTAAAAGGTGCTAAGAGAGGATCTTAAGAGTTGTTGTCACAAGAAAAAAATTCTAAGTACGTGAGGTGATGGATGTTAACTAAACTTAGTGTGATAATGACTTTATAATATGTACATGCATCAAATTATGTTGTACCTCTTAAATTTACACAATGTTTTATATCAATCATATTCCAATAAGATTGAGGGGAAATAAAATATGAGCATAACCATATGTTCCTGTGGGAGAAAGCAGAGAAAACTGCCAGGCTTATCCAAAGGACTTCTGTCTCTGGGTTTCCAATATTCTGAAAAGCCAGCTTTCCTGTTTCTCTCACCCCTCCACAGCCCTGCCTGGGTGATTCCTATTCTGTTTGGTAAATAAATGAGCTATCATCATAATTCTATTTTCTCAGATATATTTGCATGCATTTATTTTTTATGTACTTATTTATGTATTCATTTATTTATTTATTTTCCTCACCCCAGGACACGCTTATGGATGTTAGAGACAGAAGAAGGGAGAAAGGGAAAGAGGGAAACAACAGTGCAAGAGAGAAACATCTACTGGTTGCCTCTCGCAGGTGCCCCAATCAGGGATGGAACCCACAACCTAGGCAGGTATCTTGACTGGGAATGGAATCAGGGACCTTTTGTTTCATGGAACTACGCTCTAATCAAGTGAGCCACACCAGTCAGGGGAAATATTTGCATTTAGAGAAAAACAGCACTTTATTGATAGGAGGTTGACAAGAGTATTTTTGCTATTGATACCCTTAAATATGTAACTTTATGAATATTTTCTAATCTAAGGAAAAGTTAGATCTTCCTGTACTCTCCATTTTCATTCTCTCCTGGATTCTGCTCTGTCTTTCCAGGTGGGAAAGGTGATTTTGTGGGTGTTGGTAGCTGTGCTGAGATTCAGAGCTTCTCCAGGGTGACAGCACTTCCTGGCACTCAGGACTGGGCCGCCTGGAAAATGCTGCAGTGTGGAAACATTATATCAGTTCCTAGGGGTGGGAAGTCAATGAATAAAAAGTGACATCGTAAGTATGCCACTAGCAGAGCTTGTTATCTCAGTGACTATCTGATGAAACTTTGTCAGCTGCTCTGATTTTCCTAAGTAGTGTGGGAAATTTCAAAAGGGTTGGCTACATCCCTTTTTCTCATAGCTTAATAGTGTCAAAGGGCATTAAAAAGGAGTCATCCGAGTACCATTAATTGAGCAGGGCAATTGATTAGTGCACAGTGAGGTTTGCATTCTGAGAAATATGTCATCTAATCAAAAGTAACATAGAAAGACCTTCTAAGAACAGCATAATTAAGATGTTTGCTAAATGTTTGGGAACCCAGCCAATCCAAAATTCATAAGAGATTATTATGCTTTATGATTATGAGAAAATTGTGCTGGTATTTAAATTTTCTACTTACTACTTTGCGTAAAACTCCCAGCTCACAATTAAATAGGAAGTAGAGGCTGTCAGAGGAAGATGTGCGTTTGCAAAAACGCCACAATTATACATTGACATTTTTGTAGCCCGTGCTGATTGTATGTGCATCCATACTTCTGTTCCATCAGAAACATCAAAATGACAACATATGCTGATTTTTTTTCCCCCGAAAGTTTTCAACATACTGTTATTTAGTCTTCCTGTATGTTCTCCAGCAAAATTTGGATGAAACTTTTTGGATTGGGTAAAATAGTGAGCTGTGGAGTAGAGATACTCTCCCCCTCACCCCGTTCTGTCTTTTCCTCACCTCCTTCCCTCAGTCCCTCTAACTCATTTGTCTTCTATGAGATACTGGCTGGGACTTTGCAACTGCCCATGTTCAAAAAGGATGTATAGCCTTTAGTGGCTCAGTTGGTTGGAGTGTTACCTCATCCACCAAAAGGATGTAGATTGATCCCTGGTCAGAGCACATACCTGGGTTGCAGGTTTGATCTCCAGTTGGGGTACATATGGGAGGTAACTGATCAATATTTCTCCCTCACACAGATGTTTCTCTCTCTTTCTCTCTAAAAAATCAATAAACATATCCTCAAATGAGAATTTAATAAAATAAAAAGATATCTACTTAACAGTCTCAGCTGTTAGTGGTCAAACTAACAAAGATAAGGCTATGTGTAATTTGTGTGTAAATAAAACAAGCGACAGTCATTAAACTATGTTCAAAAGGTTGATCTTTGTATTACCAATTTTGTAAATTAAAGAACAATCAAAGGAAATGTAATAAAGAATACATTTGTCTGGGTGATTACACAATGACCTAGGAAAGTTATTGTACTAAGTGTAGGTAAAATGTGAATGACTAGATGCATAAGTGAAAACATTGAAAATGAGAGATACGGTGACAGTATAGGCGAGAAAAGAATGAGTCGGTGAAGGAGCTATCATTCACATTTCTACCAAAAGCACTCTGATGTTCTGTTAAAATTTCCAATAATTTGAAGTTTATTTCTTTTTTTTTAATTGTTGTTCAATTACAGCTGTCCCCATTTGTCCCCCATTATTTCTCCCACTCTACCCACCCCCACCTCCCACATTCGATCCTTCCCCCAGGTTGTCTTTGTCCATGGGTCCTTTATACATGTTTCTTGATGAACCCTCACCTTCTTTCCCTGTTATCCCCTTCCCCCTCCCCTCTGGTTACTGTCAGTTTGTTTTTTACTTCCATGTCTTTGGTTCTATTTTGCTCGCTTGTTTGTTAGTTGATTAGATTCCACTTATAAGTGAGATCATATGGTATTTTTCTATCACCAAATGACTTATTTCATTTAGCATAATGCTCTCCAGTTCCATCCACGTTATCATGATGGGTAGGAGTTCCTTCTTTCTTTCTGTTGTGTAGCATTCCATTGTGTAAATGTACCACATTTTTTGATCCAATCATTTACTGATGGGCACTTGGCTGTTTCCAGCAGTTGGCTATTATAAGTAATGCTGCTATGAACACTGGGGTGCGTAGGGTCTTTTGAATTGGTGCTTTGGGATCCTTAGGGTATAAATCCAAGCAGTGTAATCACTGGGTCAAAAGGCAGTTCCATTTTTAGTTTTTTGAGGAAATTCCACGCTGCTTTCCACAATGGCTGCACCAGTATGCATTCCCACCAACAGTGGACTAGTGTTCCCTTTTCTCCACAGCCTCACCAGCACCTGCTGTTTGTTTATTTATTTATGATGGCCATTCCGACCAGTGTGAAGTGGTATCTCATTATGGTTTTAATTTTCATCTCTCTGATGGCTAGTGATGCTGAGGAACCTTTCATATGTCTGTGGGCCACCTGTATATCCTCCTTGGAGAAGTGTCTGTTCAGGTCCTTTGTTCTTTTTTTTTTAATTGGATTGTTTGTCTTTCTGGTGGGGAGTCATGTGAGCTCTGTATATATTTTGGAGATCAAACCCTTGTCCAATATATCATTGTCAAATATATTTTCCCATATGATTGGTTCCCTTTTTATTTTGCTGATGTTTTCTTTAGCTGTGCAGAAGCTTTTTAATTTGATGAAGTCCCATTTGTTTATTCTTTTCTTTATATCCCTTGTCCTAGGGAACATATCCATGGAAATATTGCTGTGTGGGATATCTGAAATGTTCCTGCCTATGTTCTCCTCTAGGACTTTTATGGTGTTGTGACTTACATTTAAGTCTTTTATCTATCTTGAGTTTATTTTGGTGTATGGTGTAAGTTGGTGGTTGGATTTCATATGTTTGCATGTTGCTGTCCAGCTCTCCCAACACCATTTGTTGAAGAGGCCATTTTACTCCATTTTATGCTTCTGCCCCCTTTGTCAAATAGTAATTGGCCATCAAAACATGGTTTATTTCTGGGTTCTCTATTCTGTTCCATTGATCTATGTATCTGTTCTTATGCAAGTACTAGTCTGTTTTGATTACAGTGACCTTGTAATATAGTTTGATATCAGGTATTGTGATCCCTCCTACTTTGCTCTTGTTCCTCAAAATTGCTGAGGCTATTTGGGGTCATTTATGGTTCCATATAAATTTTTGAAATGTTTGTTCTATATCTGAGAAATATGTCATAGGTATTTCAATACGTATTGCATTGAATCTATTAATTGCTTTGGGTACTATAAACATTTTGATGATATTAATTCTTCCAGTCCATAAATATGGTATATGCTTCCATTATTTGTGTCTTCCTTAATTTCTGCCTTCAATGTTGTGTAGTTTTCTGCATACAGGTCTTTTACTTCCTTAGTTAGGTTTATTCTTAGGTACTTTATTTTTCTTGTTGTTATAGCAAATGGGATTTTTTTTTTAAATTTCTCTTTCTGATATTTCATTGTTGGTGTAAAAAAATTGCCTTCAATTTCTGACTGTGGACTTTGTATCCTGTTGTTTTGCCCGATTCACTTATTAGGTCAAGTAGTTTTTTGGTGGACTCTGTAGGGTTTTCTATCTATGCTATCATGCCATCTGCAAACAATGACAGTTTTACTCCCCTCTTTCCAATTTGGATGTCTTTTATTTCTTTTTCTTGTCTGATCGCTGTGGCTAAAACTTCCAATATTATGTTGAATAGAAGTGGTGAAAGTGGACACCTTGTCTTGTTCCTGATCTCAGGGTGAAAGCTTTTAGTTTTTGCCCTTTGAGTATGATGTTGGTTATAGTTTTCCCATATGTGGCTTTTATTACGCTGGGGTATGCTCCCTCTACTCCCACTTTGCTGTATCTTTTTATCATAAATGGGTGCTGTACCTTATCAAATGCTTTTTCTGCATCTATTGATATGATCATGTGATTCTTTTCCTTTTGTTTATGTGATGTATTACATTTATTGATTTTTGAATATCTTACCATCCTTGCATCCCTGGGAGGAATGCCACTTGATCACTGTTGGTGATTTTTTTAATGTATTGCTGGATGCGATTTGCCAATATTTTGTTGAGGATTTTAACATCTATGTTCATCAGCAATATTGGCCTATAGTTTTCTTTCTTTGTTGTGTCTTTATCTGTTTTGGGATTAGGATGGTGCTGGCCTCATACAAAGAGTTTAGGAGTCTTTCCTTTCTTTGATTTATTGGAATAGTTTGAGAAGGATAGGGATTAGCTCTTCCTTAAATGTTTTCTAAAATTGTCCTATGAAACAGTCTGGTCCATCGCTTTTGTGTGCAGGGAGGTTTTTGATTACATCTTCAATTTCATAGCTGTTATCCATCTCTTCAGGCTTTCTGCTTATTCTTGATTCAGTTTTAGAAGATTGTATGTTTCTAGAATTTGTCCATTTCACCCAGGTTTTCAAATTTCTTGGTATATCGTTGTTCATAGTAATTTCTTACAATCCTTTGTATTTCTGCGGTATCAGTTGTAATCTTCCCCTTTCATTTCTGATTTTATTTATTTGGGTCCTCTCTCCTTTTTTCCTGATCCTAGTTAAAGGCTTGTCAGTTTTGTTTATCTTTTGAAAGAACCAGCTCCTGGATTTATTGACCCTTTGAATTGTTCCCTTAGTTTCTGTTATTTAATTCTGCTCTGATTTTGATTATTTCCTTCCTTCTGCTCACTCTGGGCTTTGTTTGTTGTTGTTCCTCCACTTCTTGTAGATGTAAGGTTAGGTTGTTTATTTGGAATGTTTCTATCTTTTTTAGGTTGGCCTGTGTTGCTGAGGCAGGAGACAGTCAGGAAGGAGGAAACTCCAAAGGTGCCCCAGGGCTAAAATGAAGAACATCGATAAAGGGTGGAGACCCAGTTCTAATACTGATAGTTCCTGCTTTTTGGAAAAGCACTGAATCCTAGTGAATAAGCAATGTACCTGCCCAGATGCTACATGACTCCTGCTTCATTATAATCATATTATAATAAATTAGCATTGTCCCTCCCCGTTCCCAGTGACCAATAAAGAAAATCATGGGAGACCACATGAGCAGTGACTTTAAAGTAATATAACTACTTGTACATGCACAATAAAAGCCTGCCAAAACTAGCCAGGAGAGATCTACCATATAAGAATAAAAGCCCTCTAGCCTCTGAGGTCCGGCCCCTGTTAGACTCTGCTTAGCTCTGCTCTGCTCTGCTTGGAGTTGCCCTTTTCCCATGTTCTGCGTGGCTTAATAAATCTGCTTTCTGTCGCTTTATGCTATAAACTCTGTGCGTTTGGTTCCATTTTTTGTCCATGATCACCAAGAACCTGGTGACCTGTGCCCACCTGTGACATTACTATGAACTTCCCTTCCCTGTGTCCCATAGGTTTGGGGATGTTGTGTGTTCATTTTCATTTGTTTTCAGAATATTTTTTATTTCTTCTTTGGTCTCATTATTGACCCATTCATTGTTTAATAGCATGCTATTCAGTCTCCATGAGTTTGAATGTTTTTGAGTTTTTTCCTTGAGGTTGGTTTCTAGTTTCAAGCCCTTGTGCTTCGAGGAAATGCTTGATATGATTCTGATTTTCTTGAATTTGTTGAGGCTTTTTTTGTGTCCTATCACATGGTACATCTTTGAAAATACTCCATGTTCATTTAAAAAGAATGTATATTTTGCTTCTTTAAGGTGAAAAGTTCTATATACGTCAGTTAGGTCCATTTGATCTAATGCACTGTTCTGTGTCACCACATCCTTGCTGATGTTTATTTAGAAGATCTATCCATTGTTGGCTGTGGGATGTTAAAATCTCCTACTACAAATGTGTTGCTTTCTATAGCTTTCTTGAGGTCCTCCAAGATTTTCCATATATATATTTCAGTGTTCCTATGTTGGGTGCATATATATTTACAATGTTTATGTCTTCTTAGTGGATTGTTCCTTTGAGTAGTATGAAGTATCTTTCTGTGTCTCTTTTTATGGCCTTTATTTTGAAGTCTATTTTGTCTGATATAAGTATGACCGCCTCATCTTTTTTTTCCTCTCCATTTGCTTGAACTATTTTCTTCCAACTTTTCACTTTCAGTCTGTGTAAGTCTTTTGTTCTGAGGTAGGTCTCTTGTAGGCAGCATATGTGCAGGTCATGTTTCCTTACTTATTCAGCTACCCTATACCTTTTGACTTGAGCATTTAATCCATTTACATTTAAGGTTATTATTAATAGGTACTTATTCCTTGCCATTTTTCCCCTTTGTTCCTGTGTTCCTCTCTCTCTCTCACCCTTTTATTTTGTCTTTTTGAAGTAGTCCCTTCAACATGTCTTGCAATGCTGGTTTGGTGGAGGTGTATTCTTTTAGCCTTCTTTTGTCTGGGAAACTCCTTATTTTTCCTTCCATTTTAAATGAAAACCTTGTTGGGTAGAGTAGTCTTGGTTGCAGGACTTTGATTTTCATTACTTGGAATATTTCTTGCCACTCCTTTCTGGCTGGTAGTGTTTCTGCTGAGAAATGAGCTGCTAGCCTTATTGGAGCTCCCTTGTATATTAGTTTCTATTTCTCTCTTGCGGGTTAAAGATTCTCTGCTTGTCTTTGATATTTGCCATTTTAATTATGATGTGTCTTTTAGGGTCTCTTTGGGTTCATCTTGATTGGGACCCTCTGTGCTTCCTGACCTTGTGTGACTTTTTTTTTCATCAAGTTCAGGAAATTTTCTGTCATTACTTTTTCAAACAGGTTTTCTATCCCTTGCTCCTCTCCTTCTCCTTCTGGTATCCCTATTATATGGATATTATTATATTTCATGTTGTCCTGCAGTTCCTTTAAACCCTCTTCATTCTTTTGAGTCTTTTTTTCATTTTCTTGCTGTTTCTGGGAATTTTTTTCTACCTTGTCCTCAAGCTTACTGATTCAATCCTCTGCTTCACCTAGCCTGCTTTTGGTTCCTTCTACTGTGTTCTTCCATTCAGAAATTGTGTTCTTCATTTCCTCTTGGCTCCTGATAGTTTCTTTCTATGTCCTTTTTCATGCTGGTGCAGTTCACAGAATATTCCTTGTAGCTTCCTTGCAATTTTTGGTAATTCTCACTGAGTTCATTGAGCTTCCTTATAACCATTGTTTTGAACTCAATATGTGATAGTTTCTTTGCCTATATTTCATGTAGGACTCTTTCTGGGGATTCCTTCTTTCCTTTTAATTGGGGGTTGTTTCTTTGTCTTCCCACTTTTTGGGAGGCTCCTTGTTTGCCTCTGCTTCTCAAATTGATCTGCTTTGACTCCCTGTGTTTGTGGTGTAAACTATGGTAGGAGACCTGTATGATTTAGTGGTGCAGACTCCTTGATGTCCTGAACTTGATGCTCTTGGGACTCTCTTTATGCCATTTATGTTGGCTTTCTCTGTGTAATTTGGTTTTGATTATTGTTGGGTCATTCTTTGGTGGGTCCTTCCCTCCACCTGGTTGACTGAGGTCACTCCACCCACCACATCTTTTTTGCTGCTGTACAGGTGCTGCCAGAATATAACCACAAAGCCCAGGAAACAAACCCAGCCCCGCAAAAATAACTCCCACCCATAATCTCACTATCAACAGCAAATGAACCAATATTAATAAGGATGTGAAGAGAGAAAGACTATTACAAGAAAGGAGAGCAAAGATGAGATGAACTACTGAAAGGAAAATGATTTTGAGAAGGTAGAGGGAGGAGCACAAATAAGAGTAGGGAACTAGAGCAATGCAAAGAGAGAAAGTAAAATTTACATCATAAATAAAAAAGAGAATGAAGAAGGCAGAACTGAATAAGAGAAGGGAAATGTATAGTATTAGGTTTAAACAGAAATTAAAATAAAATAAAGTGAGAAAGAAAAAGGAAAAAAAGTAAATAAATAATAAAAAAATATGAACCAAATTGGAGAGAAAGATCCACCACAGCACTATCGACAACAGAAGAGCTAAAATTAATATGGGTGGGATGGGAATAAGAGGGTAAGGAAAAAGGAAGAAAAGCATAAGAGATGTCTGGAGGAAAGGGAAGTGATTTTGAGATGATAGAGAGACAGGGAATACTAAGAGTGAGGGATGAAAACCAGGCTAAGATAAGGAAAAATTAAGATTTGAGAAAAAAGAAAAAGAAAAAAGAAGAAAAAACAGCCTAAGACAGGGGATAATGAAAATTTGAGGCAAAAAAGGAATAGGACAGGGGAACAGTAAAATTTGAGATTTGAAATACAAAATTAGTGAAGATCTGGAGAGAAAATTGAAAAAATGCAACAACTACCCTATCCAAACCAATGAGCAAAGATTGCTAAAGATGAAAAGAGAACACAGGTATTTTTAAGAGGAGGAAAAGAATGTAAGATGATCATTGAAAAGAAAATTGGTTATGAGAGGCTTCACAGGGGAGAAATAGTAAGAGTGCAGAATGGAAACAAGTTGTAGCAAGAGAGAAAACAAAATTTAAAATGAAAATAATAAGAGGAAAATGATAAAGTGGAGTAAGAGAAGGTAAGGGCAAAATAGGTGAATTGAAATAAACTATAGTATATAATCTAGCAACTTATTACGTACAAACTTGAAGGACAAGAAATGAATGTTAAAAAGTTATGCAGGAAAGAAAATATTGCAAATAATGGAGAAGACCACAGTGAATTTCATCTCGGTATCATCTATTATTTACCACTGTTTTTTCTTCCTGGATCCGCCTCTGGTGATATCAGATGTTGATCCCGTCTGACTTCAGGCATCCTGTTCAAGACTCCCAGGGATCTACTCTCTGTGGCTGACTCCTTCAGTTGTTATTCTAATCACTCTACACTCAGTAGTCAGGCTTATGCACCACAGGGCAGGTCAGAGTCCCTCCTGGAGTTGGGGTTATTGCTTCCCATCAGGCTGCTGCTGCTGGGAGGGGAGTGGTTTGCCTAGCAAGATGGCTGCTTCCGTACGGGTGGATGACACAGCACCAGGATCCCAGTAACTATTCTCTCAGTTCTCTCCCCAAAGCCTCTGTCCCCAGTCTCTCGTCAAGCGTCTCTAGTCCACTCTGTCTCCTTCCCCTCTGCTGAAGCCAGGGTAAGTGGCTGCAAATGAAAAGTTGTGTGTTGGCCCTTTAAACAGCTCTTTGCATCTCCAGCTGTCCATCTCTGGCAGAAAACAACACCCCCATTTTTCGTCACTGGATGTTATCTGTGTACTTTTTAGGCCCTAGTGCTCTAGGCTGGGGATCCCAGCTTGGGTGTTAGACCTCACACTTCTCAGGGAGATCCAACCAGATGCTTACATTTCCCTCTGGCACTTCAGCTGCAGCTGCCACCCGTGGGCATCCAGCCAGCCCTCATGCGTCTCCACTGCACTCCCTACCAGTTATGTTGTGCTGAAGCTGATTCTTCTGTCTGTTTGTGGTTATAGGCTCCTCTCTCGCTATTGTTCAGTTGTTTGTTTCAGGTGATTTCTCCACAATTCAGTTGTAATTCCAGATTGGTCCTGGGAGGAGGTAAGTGTAACTTCCACTTACTCCTCAACCATCTCGGATCTCAGGTTATTTCTATAAACTTTAGAAATAACCATTGATCATACTTCAGATTAATACTAGGTGACTGAACAAATAGAATGTCTACATGCAATTCTGAACAGATCTTGATCAAACATTTAGAAACCATAACATACACTTGAAAAAGAGTTCAGAAAAAAACATGAGAAAACATCTTGAAGACTAAAGCCCCTAAGTCTGTGTACCTACTTTAGATGTGCTTTAAATAGAGGAAAATAGTTACTATGTATCAATGCCATCTGTGGCTCAGGGACCTAATATTCCCTTACATGTCCTTTTCTTTTGTTCTCTCCTGCTTATTAGCTATTTTGTTCATTAACATCTCAACTATGTAATGGTAAAAAGGAGGACAAAAGTTCAAATTAGTTCATTTTTCTGGTTACTCATGACCTGGTTTAATATTTGATTAGGAAGAGGTTTGAATGAAATTAGAGATTTCAGTTATTCATGCTACCTCTGATTTTTGATTCTAGGAAAAATGAGAATTAGTAAGCTCTGCACAAAATAGATAGATCATATTTCTCTTAAGTAAGTAGCTTAAGTTTGCCTTGTCATAAATAGTTTAACAACGCTCCACATATTTCATACATTATTTCACTGTCTATAAGAATTCAGAAGGCACATATATTAACTTAATATTCCACATACTATGCAGGCAAATCCTGACAACTTAATCCTTTTGAAATAGTTGAAAATCTGGAAGTAAATGAAAGTTCTGAGCCAAATAAAAATAAAAGACCATGTATTTATTTCATAAAAGCGGACATAACATCTCAGTTCTGAAGCATACATCAGTTTTATAACAGTCAAGGACCTGAACAGTTTCACCTCCTTTTGCATAATTAACTTGTTATATGCAGTATATGGTGATCTAGAGTTCCTCAGAAAACTTTTCATTGTGTTCAGTGTCAATAACAGAATAGGAAAATCAATTCAGTTCAGTTTAGTTCAATTAAACAGATATCACCTGTGTGCCCTCCATGGTCTCAGCTCCTGGGGAACAGTCCTTGTTATTCCTTGTAATTAATCAGTTCTCACTGGTTCCAACTCCTTTATCTGTGTTCTTTATGGTAGAGTTTTCTGCTCTTGCTAAAATTGGGGTTGACTCACCTTCCTGTTTGTCCTTTCAGCTTCCCTAGCACTTTTGTACATAATTCCCTGTGTTCTTGTTCTGTTCCCTGTATCCTGCCTGCACCTTGACTGATGTGCCAGTTTGGGGCAGATAGTGGTAATGAAAATTAGGGGCCTTGGAGATAGTCAAGTAGGGTCAAGTACAGAGTATATATATTTTTTGTTTTTAATTTCCAACCCCTTGCACTCTGTTAATTACATACATTGTATAAAATATAACATAATGTCCCAGCCATGTCAAATTGCTATAAAAGTTTCTAAACACAGGTTTCCACTTTCTAGACTTATCTTATCCTAGATCAGTAACATGCCATTCAAAGACCACTGCTGGTCCACAGACAGCTCTTTCAATGGCACTAGTCTAGCCAAGGCTAGAAAAAAAGAAATTTCTCTGAGATTAGAAAATGAGATGGGAGTTAGAGGTCAAAATTCTGGAGTTCCTTGCAAACCTGTGGCAATTGGAGACATGGAATTAGGAAAAAAACTCTGAGAGAGAGTGCATGGGCAGAAAGAGAAGCAGGCTGAGAGTGGGACGTCAGCAAGCACCGTAATGTGGCCAACAGCAAGCAGACAGTTGAGGGAAACAGGAAGTGAAGGTGAGAACAGAGAAGCCAGAGGAGGAGAGAGAAACATAGGCTCCACACAGCTGGCCACTTGGGTCCACTGCAGTGGGCACCTCTCCCTGCATGCCTTAAAGAGGCACTTAGCTCAGTGTACTCTGCTGATTAAGGCAGGCTGCAGTGGACTAAATGTTTATGTACCCCCAAATTCACATACTGAAATCCTATCTCTATAGTGATGTTGTTAGTAGGTGAGGCTTTGGCAGAGATTAGGTCATGAGGGTGGAGCCCTCATGAACGGGATTGGTGCCCTCATAAAAGAAACCCTCTCAGAGCATCTTCCTCCCTTCCCCTCTCTGTTACACAAAGACAGTGAGAAGGCAGCCATCTATGGTCAACCGAGAAGCAGGCTCTCACCAGACATGGAATCTGCCAGCATCTTGATCTTGGATGTTCAATCCAACAAACACCTGTTATTTGTAAGCCACCCAGTCTATGGTATTTTTATTATTACAGCTCAAACTAAGATACAAGCACATAAATGTATTACATGATTTAAAATTACATCAAAACAGTTAACATAAAGGAATTGGAGTAATTTACATGAAAAGTCCAGTCACAGAAAACACTGCCTTACTTGAGACACAGGCAACTATGTGAAGCATCAGTGTCCTCTAACAGCTTTCTATAGTGATGGAATTTTTTTTTTTAATTTGTCTCATTTAACAGGGATTAGTTGGCCACCTGTGACTATTGAATATTTAAAAAGTGGCTAGAGTGCCTGAGAAACTGAAGTCTTCCTCCAATTTAATTTTTTTAAATATAAATAGCCACATGTGGCTAGGGGCTATCTTATTAGATGATTTGTATGACTCATACATATGCAAGTTTGGTTTAAAGATATGTAAGCTATGGGGACACATGGTTCAGCCTTTAATCCTTTAATTACTAAGTCCATGACCTTAGATTGCCATTCATCTTCCCTGGGCCTGAACTTTTTGTTAATAAAATGGGCTCATATTTATGTTTAGGGCCATTGTGAGGACTAAAAATTAGGCATGTCAATTGCCTAACACAGACCAATAAATGATAGCTATTAATATTAAATAAGTCAGTATTTATGAACATAATTCAATCGTTTTGATTCGTCTAGTCATCACAATTAGCCTGTAATAAACTATGAAATATGCAATAAGAGATAACTTTTGGGGCTGTAGCCTCTGATGGCCTACCATAGAAACTTACAATGTTTTTCTAGTTAGTGATGCTCTTATTTCAGCCTTCCTGGGAGCTGTCCTTCTTTAGTGTAATTATTTCTGGCAAATCCTCCCCAATTTCTTATGGAGCATTCCTCAATGTTCTTTCTATAACCTTGGAAAAAGAGAAGGCTCTTCAGGGAAATGACACATAGAACTGATTTAATCAGTAACTTTAATTTCAAATACAATTTTAAGTCAATGGTGTCTGATCGGAGGGTTTCTCTTTTTCTGTGGAATTAAGAGCACAGATTCACAGATCTTATTTACCTTAATCTTGGCTGATCATCAAAATATCTGGTGGGAACTTTTAAAAAGTACAACTCTACCCCTCCTCCCCTCAACCTGGAAACCTGGCATTGTTAGAAGTACCGCAGGCAATTTTGTTTCATGGCTTGAAAACGACTGGTGAATGCCATGTTTCCAAGGTGAGTTCCAGACAGGCAGGGTTGTTTGAACCCAGGTTAACTGAGAGACTGCTATACCGCTCTTGGGTAAGGAAATGGTGCAGACGTCATACAGATGCAATACGTGGATGTTGGGGAACTCTGGATATTTGACTAAAATTTTCCCTGGGGAATCATAGTCAGTCATTTGAACAAGTGTCACACAGAGCTAGGCTTACATTCCAGAACTAATTTTATTTTACTTGTCCTCTGAAGCCACCCCATCATGTTTCTGGAGATGGTTCACCTCCTTATGCTATTCTTTGTGAGGCTCAAATTTGTTTATAATATTCGGTGTCCGGCAGAAGTAATGCCTGCTTGAGTGTGGTTGGTAGGGTAATAACATGGGTGTAATAATTTATAGTTTTAATTTGAACATTTCACCTAAAATGTCATATGGTGTGCCTCAGTGTGATATTATGTTACAGAATTACATGCATATGATTTTGTAATAAAAGATATTGTAATAAAAAAGGGGTGTTATTTGTACCAGACCCTGTATTATTATTCAGCTCATGGGATTTTTTATACATGAAATTTGACACAACTAGGTGCATACCCTACTGGTCTTTCAAAAAAGACTAGTGAAAACTCTGAACTGATACCCTACTTTCCCATAAGAAACCATGCCTGCAATGCGAGGTTCAGAGCAATGCTTTATGTCCATCTGCCAGGCCCACCCCCGTGACACCAACACTCACTGCTCACAGTGACTGTGAGTGTGGTTAAGCAACATTCTGAGTAGTGTATGGATGCTTGTTAGGGACCTAGTCAAATATTGTTACATATTTTTAGAGACAAAAATATCTGTGAAACAAAAGAATTCCAAGCATAGGCCAATGGCTTACTTCTGAACAATACTCAACACAATAAAATTCCAGCACAACAAACCAATTTCAACAATTCCTGAAAGTCTGTAGTGGGTCATATAATTTTCAGTTCGGTGAAGAGGAATTGTCCTATATCAGCAAATATTGAGGATTGTGAAGGCATGTTTGGAGTATTTGATAAGATTAAACATTTACTGAGAAGTGCTGGTTTAGACATTTTATTGCTCTCTCTTCAGTTCTCTAACCACATCTTTTATTAATTTTGGGTTTTGGCGAAGGCCGTATGAAAATGTTAACTCTACACTGGGCAATAGTAATACCCTAAATGAGAACCTTAATCCTATTAAAAGTTAGGGCTTTCTACTAAGTGACCTCCTTGGCATATAGTTAATCACGAAGAAGTAATTTAAATGATAAAGAAGATAGAAGTCATTTCTGATTTTCAGAGCATGGCTTGTATGGGAATCTTTTCTGCTTTATAAGTGAGCATTTTGGAAAGGAACCTAACTCAAAATAGCATAGGCGAGAAAGACAATTTATTGGTACATTTCCTCAGAAGTCCACGGATTCTGACTGGTTTCAGAGATGGCTGCCTGGAGGGGCTCATTAATATCACCCGGGCTCTTTCTGTCTCCATAGCTCACTTGGCTTTCCTCTCAAGGAGACCACCTCCAGCTGCTGCAGCCTTACATGGTGTGGTCTCAGAAGCTACCGTATCAGTTCCGAAAATGAACCCCCATTTTCCTTCGCTCCCTTTGTGCCCAGGACATGAGATGCACTCTAATTGGCAAGCCTGAGTCACATGCCCCTGCAATGACAGGGGAGCTTTGTCACAACCAACAGGAGGGAGCAATTCCCAAAAGGAAGAGGTTGGGGCAAAGAAAATTGGGGGAAAAAAAAGCATACTTTAGAGTAAGAGAATTTGGTTTCTTTTGCTATGGGATGATCAAAAATAACTTCATTCTACTGCTACATGATTTTGAGTTAATGGAGACCACAACATAATCTGTGATCACATAGAATATATTAGCTGCCAAAGGAAGGTTCCATTTAAAACCCAGTATCATGTCACCTTCTTACAACGGTTGTCTTGCAGATGGACAAAGATCTACGATGGAAGTCTGATTTATTTCTTTGATAATTTCTGAACCAAAATGAAACAACAGTCACGTAATTCAGATATAGATGATCTTTCTGAGAAAATAGGGTGAATGCAATTGTATTTTAAATGTACTAAAGGTATAAAAGAAACCTTTGCTAAATATTTTAGAGAAGCAATTATGTTATGAATTCCTCTCATTGCATCCTTTTGATAAAAATGGATTTCATCTTTTTGAGTTCTCAATAGAAGAAAATATATACGAGAATGTGTTTAGTTCTAAAATAACAAAACCCTCTAAAAACAACCGTTATTAAGCAAATCCAAAGGAAAAGCATTAGCAAACCATACACTATGAGATGAACAATGATGCACTCCAGAACGTTTACTTAATTTTGAAACATCAGCTGGCTTATACTCTAGGGGCAGCATATCCATCCTGCTTGAGATTTTTTTCTATATTATTTACTGGAGTCTTAAAAATGCCTTCAGAAATTAAATGTACAAATACTAAGATGGCCCACTTAAGTATTTGAAAGTCAGCAGAAAACTTTGTCAGGCATCACAGATCATCTAGTTGGGTTAACTACCTGGTGGAATTATCACAGTCACAGAACAGGCTCTAGGTCCCAGTGCTGCGTGGTCTGATCTGGGGCGTCCTGTCAGTTAAGATCCAGGAGATTCTTCAAGGGGTGGGAGTGGGGGTGGGGATACTGGAGGGGGTTTGGAGGTGGGCGGGATGGGTGTTGGGGCGGGGTTTGGGGGTGGAAGTGTAAGGGAGGGATTTAGGGATGGGAATGCAGGGAGGGGATGAAGATGGGGAAGCGGGCAGGGCTACAAGTGGGGGTGGGGGGTGTGGAAAGTGGGAGGGGGTAGAGGCGGGATGGAGGCGGGGCAGTGCGCTCCAGGGGCGTGTGCTCTGCACAGGGACACGCGCTCTGAGCCACAGCAACTCGCTTCAAGTTCCCTCCCTCGCTCTCTGGGGAAGCCTGCCTGAGTCCCCATTCGGTGCAGACTGAACCATCGCGGCCGAGGCTAGCCAGGGCCCTCCCGTCCTGGGCCCGCTCGGCCGGCCCGGCCCACTCTCTGCTTGTGGCCCCGTGTAGGCGGAGGCGAGGACTTGGCGGCCCCTGCGGCTCCCGCTCGGCCCTCCAGAGGCTCCGGCGGCCCGAATCCCGTCTCTCGCGGGCCCTGACTGTCTCTCCCCGCCGTCCCTGGGAACCTGGTGCCGGCTCGGGCTGCACCGCCAGCGACCGGGGAGTTGACCGAGGTAAGGCTGGGCCGGTGGCTGGGTCGGGGGACCGCGCAGCACCCCGACTGTGGACAATGCCGAAGCCGCGCGCGGCCGGAGAGTAGCCGGGTCCGCCCCTGCAGCCAAGTCACCCGGCCTGGGTCTCCGTCCAACCCAGCCTCGGGGCCGCGCTGGCCCAGATGGACCCGGGTCGGCTTTCTGGGCCATGAGGGTAGGCGCGGTGCTCCTGCCCTCCCTGCGCTCCCCGAGCCTCCTGCGCGCTCTGCTGCGCGTCCGGGGGATCGGGGAGGAGGAGGCCGGGCAGGGGCCGCGGGAACAGTGCCGGGATTAGCTGCCGCTCTGCGGAGCCGGGGGCAGGCTTGAGGCGCGGAGCCGTAGGCTCCCAAAGAAGTGGGTAGGCGAGGGACTGGGTCCGCTCAGCCAAGTCTCCTGGAAGGTCTCTAACCTCGGGTGCTAAGTAAGTATTTCGGGGTTGTTAGTGTCTCCTAAATCGCTGGCCAGTAGTCCTTGCAATAAAGTCGATTCAGAGGCTCTGAAAGTTTGTTTTTGGTTATGCCCACCACCTCCAGCCTTGGTATCAATTGTCTCTGCTTTCTTTGAAAGCATACAGATTTGAACTAGAATTTAATTATCCTTGGCTCGCGCGTGCCCCCATCACCCAGCGGAGCTCATAACTTGGCAACAAAGCGTGTGCAGGCTGTAGGAAGCCCTGCTGCTTGCTGCCCAGCCTAGTGCCCTCGGTTTGTCGTTAGAACAGGCGTTGCGCAGTGTGAGTGGCAGTGACAGTTCTCCCTCTCTGCGGGCTTGTGGGGAGGGAGGAAGGCGGGGAGAACTTCACTGTATGCTTAAATTACTCTGGAAAGTGGAAAGAAAACACCTGGTGCCCGGCGCTTTAACCCTTTCAAGTTGTTATTTAGGTTTGGAGCCACCGGAATGAGCAGGCTTTCTTTTCTGCCTCAGATAAGGCAAACTCTGGGTTTTCCCTCCCAGCCATGTCCTGTGCAAAATCTGGCACACATCTGTGACAACATTGCGTGGTTGGCGGTGTAAGCACTACAAAAACTGGACTGTTTTTGAGAAGAGGAATGTGATAGTAGAATAAGCATCTTTGCAGTATAAATTAGTATGACTTCCATTTTTTCAGTTCCCCTTTTAACTTTGAAGATATTTATTTAGCACACCCCCTCAATTTACACGTAGAGTCATTCTAAATAAAAGACCTACAGTAACTTGTACTTATTTTGTGATACCACAACCCCTGATCTTCAGATGAGCTATTTATTAAGCATGGGTATGTTAACATAAGGGCAAGTTAATGGTCAGCCAGCATTCTTTGGCAGTAGGAAACATCCTGCTGATTTACCCTATGGTATTTAATCTATGGCGTTATTATAGATCATACAACAGTAAGGTCACTATTTGAACAGGGAAGTGATGATGCTTTGTCAACCTGATAATCTGTAAAGGGCTTAGACCAGTGCCCGGAACACAGTGCTAGGTGTCAGCTAGTCTAATTTTTAATTTTAAAATTTTTATTATCAATCCATGTGTTTTTGTCTGTTTGGAAAATGGATGTTTTTGTTTTTTGAATTCCAGATCTTTTAAATCATGGTATATTTTAAGCCTGTGGTATAATTTTAGATCAGAATTGAGGTTGGGTTGTTTTGCTTATGACTGACAAGCTGTTTTGTGTATTGTTATGCAAGGTGAGTTGATTTAGCAAATCTTATGCAGTAGATCTGTAAGGGTCAGACCACAGCCCTAACCTAGTTGTTCAAGGAGACCTACTTATCCTTAGGGACCTAATATTCTAAGGATAAGCCCAGACTTGCGGAGAAACCTGGGCTATTAACCTCATCCCCAAACCTTCTTGTTCTCTAGGTTTAGAATAATACTTCCAATTCTTAGTTTAAAGAGCCCTGTTGACACAGCAGTTAGGTAACTCCCACGGTGTTACAAGGCAATAAAAGATAAACATATATACTGTATATACATCAACCAGAACATGTAATTCTTGTTTGTGTTTTAAAATCTTTAGAGCAGTATTTTTAGCCTAACTAGCTAAGAAAAATTAAAACTACCTACTTGCCATGAGTCAGTAACCAAAGGATTATGTTTGTTGCCTAGATATTTTAAAAGATTGTCAGGACTGTCCTTTGAGTTTTAGATTTTTTTCCCCTCTCTATTTAACTGCGAAGTGACATCTTCTCTATTCCTAAAGAGTTCAGTTAGCTAAGCAAAGGCACGGTGTTAACTCTTGGGTCCCTGCAGAAGCAAAGCTGCTTTGGGCACTGGGTGGCAGTAGATGGTGCTGTGGGTAATGCTGGTGGAGGAGGCACACGTGCTGGAAAAGAATCGGAGGGACCAATTTAGCAAACGGATCAGTTGCCTTCTCCCCAAAATATACTCTCACCCCAAAGACAGCATCTAACAATCTTCACAAATAAACGTTTTAAAAGTTGTTCTTTATGTTTTCAACTTTTTAATACTATTTACTTGGCCAGACTTTTCTCTCTGAAACCCATAGTATTCTGGGTGTTAAGACAAACATTGCTTGTAAAAATATTACTGAGTCATCTTTGTCCTTACTCCTCTTTACCCCGCCACAGAGTGAGGGTGATCATTCTGAGCCTCAAGGATCCCCAGCTGACCCGGACTTGTTTTTTTTTTTTGTTTTTTTTCACTACTTCTAAGAGGGAGAAACAACTGATAAGAAACCTGCTTGCATCATGACTAAATTAAATCATTTATTCTGATTTTTATCACTTTTCTGACTCCCAGTATGATGCAATAAGGATTGATACTCAGGATGAAGACTGAACCTCTGCAAAGCAATGACTCATCCAAGAAAAGTATATTCATTCTATGTAGTACAGCACTGAGGGTAGAAAGTAAAAACACGCAGAACAAGAGTTTTCTGGATTACAGTCAGACTTCCCTATGTGGTCCAGCGCCGGGACTGGCCTAGTCCTAGACACTTGACACGACATTCTCTTTAATCCTCTAGAACAGGATGGGTCCTGTTACCTTCTTTCTGAAGGTGAGGTGAAGTGACTTGGCTGAATCATGTAGCTAGTAAGTAGCGAAGCTGCACATTCCATCCAGGTATGTGTGTTCCTCTGGTGCCCACGGATCTCTCCACCGGGCCACCGGGCCATGTGGGATCATCTAGGGTTTGCACATTCAGGAACTGTTCACTGCATTCTTTTTGGGTTTTACCAACATGTCTCTTCTTCGTAACTCATTGACACGTTTTGAAATTCCTGGGTAGTGTTTGGTCTTAAAAGAATCCAAAACAGGAGAAATGGAGCTGTTTTTAATTTTCAGAGGAAATCTTAAGATTTCACAGTACCTTATTAGAGACTACTTATTTTAGGAGAGTTGAGGAGAAGGACGGCAGGTTTAACTTCTTTGAACAATGTAAAGGCCAATGCAAATGGCTTAGATTATGAAGTAATAATGTTGGGTCTGTTTTTGGCCCACCTGTTGCTCAGGTGATCTGGCGAAAATCCTACCACTCCTGTACCTCCATGACTTTCTTTCCCTTGGGTTAAAAGACATTTATTCATTTTAATCACTTAAATACATCAGAGAGGATTATGATGATTAATGAAACATTGGCTCAAAACCCCATTCTATGTATCTGTTGTTTTTTAAAAATCCTACACTTTATTCAGAGCCTAATTTGTTACTTTTAAATGGTAAACTTTTTGGTGTTAAAAGCATTATAGAAATAAAAAAAAATCATATTGCAGAATTGTGCAGAAGAAAAACAAATTATGACCAAAGTGTTTATTAAAGAAACTAAAGGTAGCATTGATTGTGAACTTTGATAGGAGAAATTGTGGAATAATTTGCATGGAAGATTTCAGAGAATTGTATTAAGAAATTTAGTAGTTCATTGTTCTTGGATGTCATCATCCAAACAATTAACAAAGATGATTAAATATCAGTAAGCCTTCAGCACTGTTACAGAATACATGTATTCTCAGTTTTAAACCTGAGTTTTTTTTCTGGTTGATCCTTTGTGATACAAAATTAATAAGCTTAAATCATACATATTCCTATTTTGACAACTTTGGTTTTTTTCCTAGTTGTGTTTTTTTTTTTTTTTTACATTTTTGACATTTTACAGTTTGAGTCTCATAAGAATAATCACATACACACAGTATTCAAAGACATGAGCCTGGTTTTTTGTTTTGTTTTGTTTTTAGAAAACTTGAGTAGATGAGACAAATTCCTTCCTTTTCTCAGTATGTTTGGTGATAAAAATAGTTAATGTGTGGATGATTCAACAATTTTAAACTGGTGTTAAAGCTCAGGTTTTAAAATTGTAAACACTTAGGGGGAAGTTCAAAAGTGAATCCTAAGCAAAAGGAAGCAATATGTCATTTGGCAGACAGGTTTCCAGAAGAATTATAAGAATACTGTGGTATGTTTTTTATGTCATAGTGAGATCAATGGGTTTTGAAATTGTCCAGTTCCAGACAGAGCTTTTAAAAATATAATTCAGGAGCACATGGGAAATTTTTGAATGGTTATGTTGTAATGCAAAGCGTTTTTCCCGTCATAGCCTCATTAGAAGTTTGTTTTGTCTTTTTGTATTTTTTTAGGAGGAATCACAGATAGGCTTCAGAAGGATCATTCTTGCGAGCATTTGTTTTTTTCCCTTGGTCCCATTGACTGAACTTAATGGAACTTTATGTGTAAAATATTGTTTAGTAATTTCTTCTATTATGATTATTATATTAAACATATTTATAGGAGATTCATTATGTTCCAAGTCCTGGGGATAAGCAGCATCCAGGAAGGACAAGGTCCCTGCCTCATTGAGAATTTACTATGTAAAGTGGGAGGAAAAAATGATGATAAAATAAGTAAATAAGTGCCAAGCTAATTTAAAGCAGCTGTAAGCACAGTAAAGGATGAAGGTGGCAATCTGATCAGGACTGGGTGGTTTGGGAGGGCGTCGTGGAGAACGTTTAAGATGAAACTTAAGTGAGAAAGAGAAGTAACAACTGGAAGTTCTCTGGATTAAAAAAAAAAAAGAACAGTTTGTGTCAAGGCCCTGAGGCAGGTAGAATATTCCTTTGTGGGGAGCAGGCAACAGCAGCAGCAGACTCAGGCCAACAGGACTTTGGAAGCCATGGGAGGAGAATCTGTTTGTTTTAAATGTACTGGGAGCCGCCGGAGGGTATGATGTGAGGAGGGCCAGGCTCTAATTTTCAGAATTGGAAGCTCACTCTGTCTGCTTTGTGGAGAATCGATTATGGGGAAGGAATGGTAGCGGGCAGCTCGTCAGGAAGGGGCTGTGGCGACCAGTGCCAGTTGGGCTGCGAGCAAAGCAGAGGAGATGGAAGGAGCCTCATGTTCACAGGATTCTGAATTTGTCCTAATCTCTCATAGCCCTGATCCTAAAAGGCATCATTATTATATATACTACTAAGAAAGAAATGCCAACCGATAGTCATTGGTGCCAGTTCAGCACTAACAGGAGCCCCCAGTTTGGAGTGTGATGAAGAAAGAAACTTTATTCAGTGCAAACAGCTCGACTGCAGAACAGCATGGCTGTGTGACAGTTCAGTACTGTTACAGCTCATGTATCAGCCAGAGACGCTGTGTGCAGATACAGAATGGGTGCAGACCGCTTGGTGGTTAAAAGCTTTGTTTCCCTTTGGTACACCAGGGCAGGGTGAAGGCGTGATCATAGCCATGGAGATTCCAGGCCAAACACTTAGTTGTAAGCCAGCAAATAGGTAAGTGGGTTGCTGAGAGAGCTTTCTAGTTGAGTCTGTTTGGGTACAAAAATTGGCTATGTGTGATGCCGAGAAAGTGACTGAGGCTTATGGAACCTCAGTTTCCTGATCTGTAAAATGGGAATGACTGCAGTACCTACTTCATAAGATTGTTATGAGGGGTAAGTAAGATATTTGCAAAATGCACCTCATGGATGTCCTATATTGTTCCCTCTGTCTTGTATATTCTCATCATACTGGTCACAGGATGAAAGCTGCTTCTTCAGAGACTCACCCTGACCACTGAAGCTAATGCAGCCACTTCTTTGGCCACTCTCTTTTCCATTATCCTATTTTATTTTGTTCATAATCCTCATTCCTAACTGAAATTGTATAATTTGTCTACATGTTGAAAGTACATTTCTCCAGTTGAAAGGGACACTATGATATAAACTGTTCTATCCTCAGTTCCTAGAACAGTGTCAGGCCACATTGCAGGGCTTAATTCGTATTTACTAAATGGAGTCTAAGGGGGACACTGCTGATCGTGAGGATATTTAAGGCACAGCAGAAGCAAGCAGGGATCTTCTACCCACTTTGTTTTCTCTGCTATGAGATAATATCTTTGGTGGGCAGGTTCCAGCAGTCTCTGTTGGGGGAGGGCAATTGTAGGATAAGGAGAGTTTATGTTTGGAAACATGGGTTTCTTAGGGTAGTTGGACATAATTATTATTTTGCCATGGCATTCCAGAGAGGATCACTTGCATCCTCTTCAAGCTGAATGTCACCTGAGGCCTACCCAATGCCTGAGATGCCAGGATAGAGGCACCTAACTCCTATAAAAGCCACAAAACTAGACAGGGTAGGGAACTGTACCTAAAAGTAACCAATACTTGTGAGAATGCTGTGGCCACCGCAAAAGCCAGCACTGAAATTGGGGCTGTAACTGGAAGCCTAATAGACCTGCTTACTCAGTACTCTGGACTTTGGGTTGTTCATCTGCTTTCTAAATTATATTATGTTATTTATAATAATGTATCTCGTTATAATGACTTTTGTCAATGTATAGATTTTGATTTTATTTTTATTTTTCAAAAGGAAATCATAACCTATTTTAGAAATAAGAACATTTATAGATTCTTCTCCAGGTGTTTAATCTTTCACTTTGCTTGCTTGTTGACTACAGTCTTTAGGTGAAAGTTAGTGAATTCAATGTAAAGACTTATTTTTCAAATCCTTGTGTGATACTCCATGGTCATAAGTGTGTGTACATATTTATTCACACACACATAAACCATAGGTCATCTTCCTTTCCTGGCTACCATTTCCACTGATGGGCAAAAAGAGATGCTTGGAAACTGGGAGCTCAGCAGTGTTGGGAAATATCAATGAACTCTGATAGCACATCTGTGTTTTGACTACATAGTTCAAAAAAGGTGAATTGGGAGGCTCATTGTACATTTGATTGTGAGCTGGGAAGTTTTAAAATTCTTTTGATCTATCCCTGGCCTATGCTCACTTGAATGATCATTCATTGGAATGTTGTGATTTTTAAGAATCAGATGTTTTTCCTCCCAATAAATTGTGTTCTTGTTTACTGACCATGAAAGAAGAAGAGAGATCATTGTGTTGGTTTTGAATATGACTAGTCATGGAACTTTTCATAGCTGCTGTAGGCTTTGTTCTAATCTGCAACATGAGTCAGCTATGTGACTATGAACCTTTTTATAATGTTTTGGCCAGAGTGGTCACCATCTTTGAAGGGATAGACTGTCCAGTAACTTAGTTCTTTAATTTAATGAAGATTGTACATTTTCTAATTCTTGTTAGTGAATTTATGTTTATAGTTATTATAGGAGAAGAGAACATTACTGTCATATGAATGTATATTTTGTGGGAGGTTGAAATATTATTTTAGGTAGTGCCAGAAATTTATGGTCTATCTTCATCAGCAGTTTTCAACCTTTTTCATCTCATGGCACACATAAACTAATTACAAAAATTCTGTGGCACACCAAAAAAATGCATCTTTTGCTGATCTGACAAAAACATAGGTGTAATTTTGACTGATTTACAAAAAAAATAATAATGGTAATTGCCTACCCCTTTTGTTCCAAAGTGACTTTTTAAAAAATCAGGCACCTCTACTCGTATATAGGGATTTATGGTACCAAGAATTAACCAGTCAGACACAACTGTATTACATGACGTGACCAATAAGCTGCAACTCTGTTATATCACCTATATATTTGTGGTTCAAGACCAGGCATTCACATCAGACAGCTATTGTTGTGTTGGCTATTGTAAATTTTTTATTTGGCAATCTAAGGAAAAAGAGGTCAGTGCCACTGACTAGTCAGGTATTGTATGTTTTAAAAATCTAATGAACAAACTGAACTAACAAGCAAAATAAAGACAGACTCATCGATAGAGAGCAGGCTGGCAGCTCTGGCAGGTGGTTAGGGGGTGGAGGAATGGAGCATAAAAGAAAAAGGACTCCTGGACATGGACAACAGGGTGGTGATTGTGGGGGGAGGGGGAGGTGGATGTAGAAGAGTATATATAAGGGGGATAAATCGTAATGGAAAAGTACAATAAAAATAAATTTTAAAAAGTAAAAAATAAGAATTCTTGTGGTGCACTGGTGTGCTGTGGCACACTGGTTGAAAATCACTGGCCTATGTTGTTTGGAAATTAGTTTTAAGTGAATTTTCCTTAGAAATGATGGGAGTCCCACATATATCATATGTAGTTAGTTTCTATGTCTGTGAGTTTGGTGTATATGAACGTGTGTTTAAGTGTGTGTGTATGAGCACATGAGTGTGTATGTGCAAGTGTGTTTGAGTGTGTACCTTTGTATGTGAGTGTGTACATGTGTGTGAGTTTGTGTATGTGAAAGTTTGTGAGTGTGTGTGTATATGTATATGAAGGCCGAGTGTTCAGTATGGGCTTCTCAGTGGCAGTGTTTCCTAGTCAGAGGCAGCCTTGCACTCACCTAGTGCAGGCTGTTCCAGCTCCTGTGGCCTGATTCCCTTATCTGATTTCTCCTACAGGTATTTTTCTTTTGGAATTCACTAGCACAGAACTAAGCTGCTTTGGTTGTTAATTCCCCATTGCTATTTGCACATGCCTCTTTCAGAGTAATTTCAGTGTGAGCCATTCAGCTGTTGAAAAGCTCTGTCTGTTGAAAAAGGCGTTTAGGCACCGGGAGTTAGTGATAAAGAGACCAAATCACCAGGCCTTTAATTCAGCATCCAAGACATTATCACATGTCTTTATATATTTTGTGTCTGAAATACTTAAATATCTTCATTTTAATTTGTATTTTTTTATTTAACAAGATGGCATTTATTAATCACATGCACCAGAGGAACAGAACCAATAAAATCTCAATCTTAATATCTTTCTCTCACAAGGAATTGGCTTATGCAATTATGGAGGCTGAGAAGTCCCACAATCTGTTATCTGCCAGCTGGGGACCCGGGAGAACCGATGGTGTAAGTCCAGCCTGAGAGCAGGAGAGGACGATCAGGCAGAGATCGAATTCTCCCTTCTTCCACCATTTTGTTACCTGCAGGCCCTCAACAGATTAGATGAGGACCACACGCATTAGGAAGAGGAATCTACTTTTACTTAGTCTACCAAATCAAATGTTAATCTCATCCAGAATAATGTTTAACCAAAATATCTGCATCACCCCTATGGCCCAGTCAAGTTTATACATAAACTTAACCACGCACACTTGTACAACAGTATGATCAGAGTGTTTCAGGAATTTGCTGTTTTGAAAACATTTTGTAAAAGTACTGTTTTCCAAGCCTGTTTATGTGCCTGTCACATCACAATGATGTGACTCCTAGAACAGTGGGACCAGGTACCCATCTCTGAGTCCTGCCCTTCCACAAAGGCTTTCTTAGAAGTGCTGGCACCATTACACCTTTCCCTTCCTGGTCAACACCCCCTTCATTGAGTCAACTGACTGCTGTGTTCTATGATGTGTGCCTGCTTTTGTGACTGTCTCTTTAACAAGACAGTGTGCTCATCAGGGACGGAGACAGTGCCTGTGTCCCTCCACAGAAGTACTCTGTATGCCAGGGAAACCATGTTGTTGTCCCCTTTCCTTCTCGGTGTGTTCTTTGCATAGTGCACGTGGAAATGGCGTTCTTGGCCATGACCATGATGGGCTAAGTCTCCACTTTATGATGTCTCTTCAACACAATTTATGCTCAAATTTAAAGTGATAGTAGTTACTTTGTATAATTATATCTGATTTACAGTTTTCACTTTTATTTGATCTTCAGGTTTCAACCAGGTAGGGAAATGTTTTGAATCTTAAAAACATACATTTTCTGGTTTCAACCTCAGACTTGATAGTAGATACCATTTATTGCCCATAATAGTGAATATAGGAGGAAATTGAGTGCTATATAATTTTTGAAAAACACTTAGATTATTTATACCTCTGATTATTCCTTCATTAGCACATGCAATCAGTCATAATACTAGTGATAATGATATATTGAGTCAAACTCTTATATGGTGTTTACACTCTTCCTGGCACTGTTCCCAGCACTTTACTGATATTCTTTGTATTTGCATGATGGTGCCCTCATTTTCTAGTTGAACTAGCTGGTGTATTTTGGTTTCTACATGATGTTATCTTTGTTTTCTGAGACATTTGGCTTCAAGAGGCCAAGAACTAATCAGTTGTGTATACCTAAAATCATTAATTTCTTCAAGAGTTCACTTTTATATTTATTTGTTTAGAATGCTCCAATCTTTCCTAAGTCTCTGGTTTCTATTCTGGTCAGACTTGCTTTGAGGCCACAATCACCACAGGTAGCAGCTTGCTGTGAGGCCCAGGTGACCATCACAGTGGTGGGTGGCCTTCTGACCAGACAACATGGCCTTGGAAGATTCCAGTAGGCTGACTTATGGGTCTTATTAAACCCCAGGGGAGAGTTTTATCTAAAAATCTGGCTTAAGATGAAGCTGGCTGGGGCAGAGAGTATGTAGAGCTAAAACTTCTGGTCTAACGTGTTGCACCATTAGGATGCTTAAATGAGCTGTTTTCCAAAACCAGTGCTCAGATTTTGGTCATCTGATGCATTGAATAGTGGTGTCCCTAGTCATTGGCGACACTTTCATTGCCTACTCAGTAAACGCTCTAGTACCTGCTGTGTGCCAGGGACCATGTTGCCACCTGGTTGGGTGGAAGTGGGGTCCTCACTCATGCTGAAACTCTGGGCACTCAGACCTACGGGACACCTTTCTTAGAACTTCGTCTTTATCCTCAGCCATTTTTTAGGACTTCATTTCTCTAGGCCTAACCCCAAGTTAGTGCCTGGCGTAAGAGAATTGAAGTGCCCTCCGTGTTGCTTCTGACCTTGTCCATCTTCAGAAATGTGCTGTTGCCCTTGTTGAAACTGTAAGCGTGTCCTGTGAATTGCTGTCATGTGAATCACATGGTGCCTATGTGGCTTGGGAGATGCAGTGTCAATGGAGCGAAGATACATCTTTTTATTATAGGGTGAAAGTAAAGCTTTGTCATTTTTCTACTGTCACCTTTTTGGCCCCTGTATTCCCTTCTTTAAACGAAAAGTAATACAAAAATATTTCTTTTTTATTTTTTCAGGAGATATTTTTTTTTCTTGCCTCTTCATATGTAAGGTGGCAGAACTATAAGAAACTTCCTTCTACCAAAAGAAGGGTAAATTCTTCAAACCTAAAATAGGAAACCTAATAACTCTAGTCTGTGCTCAGAGATTCTTAATAGATTAGTTGATGCTTTTGGTCTAATGAAGTGACAGTGTAGGAATCATGCAAAACTTGCCATTGGAAAGGGGGAGAGTGAACTCTTCTCCCTGCATCTGAGCTGAGGCTGATACCAGACATGCTCCCTGTGTGCTGGAGATGCCTCCTGACTGACAGCCAAAGATGGGCCTGTATTCATCAGCCACTACTCCTGTCAGTGGATGCTCACCAGCTCACTTGTACCATGATACTGAAATCAGGCCCCTAATTCCCTTTGATATGCCCATGTCCCGGGTTTCTCCCCCTATCTGGCCCTGAAATGTCTCTCCTGCCTGGCCGTGCTTTGTATTCCTGGTGCACCTTCCACCTTAGTTCAGGACTTTGTGATCTTTTCCTTTCTGTCGGATCTCCCTGCCTCAGCCTCCTTCCCTTTCCTGTCTCTGCTGTACTGTCTCCAGAATTAGCTGATATCGTCCCATCATATTGCTCAGCTGCTCCAATCCCTGACCATGGGTCCATGCCATGCTACAGTATTGTTAGCATGCCGTTCCATGTCTTTCCTGACTTGGCCTCCGTGCCCCTCTGACCCCTTTTCTGAGTGCATCCCTGCCTTTGCACGTGCTGTTTCCTCCGCCAGAAGTGCTTGTTTATCTCTCCTCTGCTTAATACAATGTTGGTTATTCTAAAAGGCCTCTGTTATATCTCCTCTCTAATTATTTTCCTTCTATGGTCTGAATAAAAATAACAGGGGAAACAATCACATCTTTCATGGTGCTCAAATCACTTAAATGCCAAGTCTTAAAAGTATATCTCTGCCTTATCATTTCCATAAGAGTTGATAGAGGGGCGTAAATCATATTCACAGCAGCAGCTTCAGTCTGAAACCACTCTGCTACTCTGAGAGTAGTTTACACCTTAAGATTGAGGCGAATGGTCTCTCAGGTGCTGGAGGAATTTGCAGATGGAATCGAGGCACCAGTATTGATAATATGCTGAAAGATTGTGTCAAAAACAAGAAGTACCAGAATCAAGATAAACACCCTGAGTTTGCAGAAAGCACCAGAAGATCCTAGGCCTGTACTGTCCAGTATGGCAGCGTTGGCCATATATGGTGCCTGAGCACTGCATTTGTAGCTGACCCCCACTGAGATGTCCTGTAAGTAAATATACACCAGACTTTGAAGATTTAGTTTTTATAAAGTAACTCATTAATAATTTTTTTGTGTTACATGTTGAAACAATATTTTGGATTTTCGGGGCTAAATAAAATATATTATCACAATTAATTTTACCAAATTCTTTTAAATTTTTAATACAGCTCCAAGAACATTTGTAATAATATATATGGTTCCTGTTTTTGACTTGCATTTTATTTCCATGGAAAGATGTTGTTCTAGACTCTCTACAGTTCATTGATGTGACTCCATATCCTTGGCAGCATTCTAAATCATAGTAGTAAGCAGATGGTTGTGTACTTGTAGAGAAGGAACTAGCAGTAACTAAAAGCAAGAATAGTTTTGCTCAGAACAAATTATGCATAGCCTCATTTTTTTTAATGAAGTTACTATGCTAGAAGATCAGAACAGTTCTACAGATTTATATTTGGATTTCTATAATACATTTGGAACATTTCCTGTCATAAGCTTGTGGACAATTTAGAGAACATACAGTTGTGGTTGATAGCATGGCTGTGTCTGTAACAGGTTGAGCTCAGTTCTCAGAGTATCTTGCATTGATTGCTGTGTCTGGAACAGGCTAGGGGATGCTCTCAGCTTCCCATAGACATAGAGCTTGTTTCATGTCAGTGAAACTAACTCATTGTGATAAGGTCAAGTTTGTTAAAGTTTTAGTGGTCATGTCCTGCTGAGTGGTCTGGAGGCATTCACTGAACACATTTATCGAGTACATATGTGCCCAGGCACTAGACTAGTTGCTGAGGATAAAGAGTAATAGTACTAGTAATATGTTATCCCTAAACTTAAAATTTTGTCTAGCTGGAAAGCACACCACTTGAATAAAATCAAAGACCTTGTGGGAGCACAGCAATAGAGGCGAGTGTGAGGAGGGCGCCAGGCCGTGGGCAGGATATCTCCCCACCTCCGCTGGTTGGTTCAGACTATCTGTCTTCCTCCTGATATCTAACTCTTGCTACAAAGAATGGCTTAGAATTAATTGGTTTAAAATGAAAATCATTAGCTGTAATGGTTCATATCCAACAACTTAATATATAGCAAATTAATTTGTGAGATTTAAAAAATCCTGAAATCTCTTGGTTTTATTTATTGTTTCCATGTTTACTGAGGTATAGTTAACAAACAGAAATTATACATATTCAAGGTGTATGATGTGATGTTTTTGTACGCACATATAATTGAAATGAGGACCACAGTCAAGCTGATGAACACATCACCTCACACAGCTAGCTAGCTTGCTTGCTTGCGTTCTTTCTTTTTTCCTTCTTTCCTTCCTTCCTCTCTCTCTCTCTCTCTCGTGGTGAGAACACTTAACATACTCTCAGCAGATTTTAAGTAGACAATATAGTATTATTAACTATAGTCTCCATGCTTAGCATTAGGTCTCTAGAGCTTATTCAATTTGTAACTGAAAGTTTGTACGCTTAGACTGATATCTTTCCATTTCTGCCATCTCGTAGCTCATGATAACCACCATTCTACTCTCTGCGTATGTGAACTTGACTTTCTTAGATTCCACATATAAATATGTGAGAATTTTCTGCAGCTATGGTAGAAAGCTTGGTAATGTCTGGAATTGCTTTCATAAATGTCCAGGACAAAATCAGCCTGTCTGCACTTTGGGACATTTACTGGATTCATGTAATGGAGTGGCCTTCACACTATTACTTCTCAAAAACCCTTCTGGCTTTGCCCAGTGGGTACCTGTTTGGCTGCATCCATCCAGAAGCAGGTAATTATGTATTGCGATCAGGCTTTTGGAACTTGAATTAAAAGTTATGGACTGAGCTCCTAACAATCTAAGGGACTTGTTTTTATGGAATATTTCTTATTTTCAAGAGTTTACATAGCCAATCAACTGCTTTGGCTCCCTCAACTTTGATCTTCCACGTATGTAGTAAATGGCTGTAGGCAACATCCAGGTGGCACGGTGCTATTGTAGATTCTCCCTCCCAGATTCTCCTTCCTGATTTGAGCTACCCTCTCATCCATCCTGTGTTTCACTTTGGTTGAAGGATATTCCAGAGGCAGCCCCACAATATTTCTTCCTGTGGTTAGGTGGAGATATTGTAATTCTTGCATTGTTATTTCCTGCTGTGATCTACACTTCACACATTTTTAAAAATTGGCCAGAAACATGCAAAGCAAGTAATTTGATTATTTGAAAAATATAAACAGTAAACAGTAGGTAAAATTAAAGCTCAACTATAGTAACTTAGTAGGAAATTATGGCTAGTTTATTCTGTATTATAACCTATGTTTTTATGCTTAAGTTTTCTCTAGGTCCAGAAATTTTATTTTCTGTTTTCCTCTGATTTTGTTTTGTTTTTTGAAGATGTCTCACATCTTTTTGTGAAGGAAGGCAGAGTGTAAAGTTAAACTAGAGGCTTTTTAATGTCATTTTTGGTCTGTAAATTGGTTGTTTAAACTCCTTACTCTGGGTAGGTAGGAGTTAGATATTTGACCTTGTTGAAACTTTCATATTAAATGTTAAACATTAAGTCAATGGTGAGCGACTTTTTAATTTTACTTATGTATTTTATGTAGACGAGAAAATATTTATAACTCATTTGTCCATTAAAAATTACAAGTTTAATGAGTCCTATGGAAAAATAAATAAACTTAATTATTTCTTGAGTAGAAAATCTCAAAGAGGGATTAGGTTGTGTTTCTGGGTCACAAACAGGGCGCTCTCTGGGAGTTTGGTTGGTCGCAGTGCGTGTGGGACAGGCAGACCTTTGGGTTCCTGTGAGTGTGTGGGGCTGCTGGAGGTCACATGGGATTATTCCATGTCTTTCTCAGAAAAACCCTGCAGGGTTGATACTACTATGATCCTGCTTTACTAATGAGGATGTTGATGCCAACAGAGGAGGTGGGATCTTCAGGTCATTTGGGGACTGGAAGATCACACACACTTGTTGAACTTGGCCGCATGAGGCTTTGTGGGCAAAATGGATCCCACTGCCCTTCCCAGGGTGGTCTTCCCTGTCCTGAGGTTGTGGCAGAGTGGAGAGGCATCCCCACTTTTGCCTTCCTTAGCTGGTGACCTCATGCCTGGGCTGTTCCCAGAAGCCCCAAATTTTCACTCTACCCGGGCCTGGGAGTGGTTGTCGATAATCCTTGGAAAGGTTTTCCTGGAGGGTCTCCTCCTGAAGGCTGTGTCTGGAATTGAAGAGTGAGCTCTCTCTCGGGAACTGAAGCTCTATGGGTATTAGCAACAAAGATTTCTCTCAGCACTGTAAGAGAAGGCAAATAACCAAATGTTACAGAATATTTACCTAAATGCATCAAAGATGGAATATAACAGCAAGAAGTGCTAAGGTCAGCATAAGAGTATGAAGGGCTAGGGTTTGGGATGTGCACTGTGGCGGGCCTCAGATCCACACCAGGAGCACTTGGGGTGGGGAGGTGTCCTCTGCGAGGCTGGCACACCCTTGGGCTCAGGAAACAGAAGTTGACCATAGTGGAAAGGCCTTTGTGGGGTGTTCTGCAGGTTGCTGAGCAAAGAGCCATGAGAGAAAGCAGGTTTCAACTTAAGTGAGGTCAAAGGTGATCCAGATCAGGATGGACTCTATTGTTGGGACAGGGAGGGGTATGCAGGAGGAGCTGGACAGTTGACTTTCTGTCCCATGTGTTGAGGCCAACCCATAAATGCCAGTGCTATTGCCATGTCTAGCCCCCCTTTTTTTCTTGTTTGGGGTTTATTTCATGGTGCCTTAGAATCTCTGAGTCTGCCACACAGTAGACTTAATGGAGTCTACTCAGGGCACTGTCTCGGGCACAGTGTTGGAAAATAAGGTCACCTCTTTTTAACACGGAAATAAACTGATAAACACGTGTAAGCACAGTGGAGGAGGAGTGCCGTGGCAGGCCTTTGGTTTTGAAACGTTTGTTTCCGTGCGAGCAATGTGATGGGAACATGGGCTTCCCAGGAACTGGGATTTTTGTACATTAGAGTCCTGGCATCTATGTGTGCAGACTTATGTTTCTGTCTTCTGTTCTCTCTGGCTTGGCAGAGACCCAAGCAAAACGAGCACTATCAGGGCAAATGTGCAGGAATTGTCATCAGTTCTTCCCGAGAGGCCCTTCCAGATCGCCACTGCATGGGCACCGTCAGCCCAGGAAGAACACCTGAGATTCCGGAGCTTCCTGGGCCTCCTGCCGGGAATGGCAATTGGAGGAATGCTGGGAGTATCTGGAGGTGCCAGTGATGCATAGGTGGCTTTAGGAACCCTTGATTAGCACACCAGAGTCACCCGGAGGGCTGGTAACACACCGATGGCCTTTCAGGGAGGACCTGAGGTTTGCAGTTGAACTTGCTCCCTGGTGAGGTTAAGCTGCTCATCTGGGTGAAGTCCTCATTTTAGAGGTGCATGGTGCTAAATTTGAGAGTTTCCAGACACAGTAAACATTGCAAGATCCTGGGTGGGAGGAGGGGTGGATATCTTGTAGGGAAAATGCTGTGAAGCTAGAAAGGGTTATAAAATTTCTCCCAGAGAAAACCTGTGGTGTCAAAGGCTTTAATGTTTTTATCACAAAGCATAAGTGAAGTCCTTAATTTTTAATAGAACGTTTCTCCTTAATAAGCCATGTGTATGTATATTTTTCCCCAACCATTTTGCGTGTCTTTAGTCTGTATGGATTTTCATATGTAAAATATTAGTTCAACTTTGATTTTTTGAGGTACCACTTAATTAAATATTTCAGCTACTTGGAAGCAAAACTATGATCTTTATATTTTATTTTAAAATAAAATACCTTAATGGAATCTGTTTTAGAGCATATTCATAGCTTTAATAAAAAATTAAATGTACTTGATTATATCTTTGTTAACATCAATACCTTGGGCCATGAAAATGTACTTATTTTCCTTGATTTAAAATAATGTTTTTACAAAGCAATATTCTTTTCTTGAGAATTTTATTTCTTTTAATCTTATGAGTTGATGTTTGTTTTAATTTTCAGATAGCTTGGGGTTTTTTTGTTAGAGTACATATAATTTACATTCTTGCGATACTTTTATTTCAACAAAAATTAATATAGATACTATTAATTGATTAAATTTGGAAGACTATAGTGAAGATAATTTCTAAATTTAGTCTTAGGTTCTCAAGTGTAAAGGCCTTCTGATGAGCACACAATGCAGTATACAAATGTATTATAGAATCGTACACCTGTAACATATAACATTATTAACCAGTGTTACCCCAATAAATTTAATTTTTTAAAAATGCCCTCGATGAACTGAAACATGTTTTTAAAAAGTTACAAGTACTTAAAGTGAAACAGTGAAATGTGTATTCTGTAATTAAAATAACTCCTATTTGGAAACACATTTAAGTAATGCAGTATTGAACTACTTCTTATTACATTATTTAATTCATTCTGTTTTTATGGTTTAATTATATAGTTGACCCATTTAATCTGAACACCTCACAACAGAAAAACTGGGTATCTTTCAAATAGTTTTTAAATAGGAGAAATATGATGTCTCTTTGGTGTAGCCACAGGGAACTAGAACATGTGTTCTCTATGCCTCTTTGATGATTTTTTAAATCTATGAAATAGGTACTTTTAGATAAATGATTACACTGGGCAGAAAGAAAGATGGGAACTGAAGTAAAATCTGTATTCCCTCTCATTGCATAGCAAACAACCCCCAAACTCAGTGGCTCAGAATGATAAAGCTTTCCCGCCCTCCACATTTCTGTGAGTTCCGGGTGTTTCAGGAGGCCACAGTCTAGGTGTTGCTGGGGCTGCAAGTCACCTGGAGGCTGGACGGGGCCCCAGGGAGCTGCACTGGAGGTGGCTCAGCCAGGTGGCACGTGAGCTGATGCTCACTGTGGGTGGGTGGGAGGAGCTCAGTCCATCCTACGTGGGCCCTTTCCTGGTGCTCTTTGAACTGACTTGGCCATAGGTCAAATTCTCAGGGAATCTTCCTGAAGGATGATCTTTCCTTAAGTTCCAGACTTTACGTAATTCCACATATCCAGCAACTTCTAATACCATCACATTGGGGGTTAGATTTCCACATATTACAATAATTTGGTGGGGGAAACACAAACATTCAGTCCGTTGCAATAACATTATTACTACTAATGGTTGAAACGTAATTGCTTGTATACTCTGTTTCAGGTTGTAAGCCAATGGTCTTAAATACATTATCATAAATACAGAACAACCCTGAGTAGAACTGAGGTTCAAATGTAAGATAACATATTTGACTGCAAAACATACATCTATAACCACTAAGCTATAAATACTATCTTGTTTAACTAATTTTTTGATGATTAATCAATTTATATTTTATGTGTTAGATCAACAAGCAGTATTTTATCCAATACCCACTTTTTTGTGGACATCAATTTGAGATGGACCTAAAAGAATTCAAAAGCTGTGTTTTTAAAACATAAAATTTAGTTGGGGATGTATGGCTTACATAAAACAGCCAACCAGTCAAAAATTGTTGCAAAAGATTACATAATAAATACTATATTTTATGGAGTAAGTTGTTTTTATAATGCAAGTTAGTATCACCATTAAGATAGCAAAATTGCCTTAAATGTAATGGGGCCATTAATTTGATGTTTACTCATAGCATAAATCATTCCTGGCCGGTCATTTATATTGATATTACTTTCCCCAAAGCCCTAAAGATGGCATATAACAGACGTTAATGAAAAGTTCAGTTCTCAGTGAAACCTTACCCTCTCTTATCTTGCAGACATGCCGAGTGGCCCGGCTTACAGACCGTACTTGCTTACTTGCTGGGGGTTGGCATTGAAGGTTTCGGGGGCGCTCTAGCACAAAGAAGGCCTGAGCAGGGTTCTGTGGTGCTGTTGACGCTGGTCCTTCTGGATCTTGCTTTCATAAACACAGTGATTTATATGTAGCCTTTCTATTGAGCAGGCCCCTCACCGGGAAGGCGTCCCTGACTCTACATTTCATCCTGAATGCTGTGGCTTTCCTGTGAAATGGTAATTAAGAAGTGCCCAGTAGACACATGCTACAATGTGGATGAACCCCAAGGACATTATGGGGAATGAATTGAGCCATTCACAAAAGGACAAACACTGTATAATCCCAGTTAAATGACATGCTGAGAGTAGTCAAATTCATAGAGACAGGAAGTAGAATGTAGGTTGCCAGGGGCTGAGAGGAGAGGGGTATGGGGAGTTAATGTTTAATGGGTCCAGAATTTCAGTTTTGCAAGATGAAAAGAGTTCTGGATGTGGCTGGTGGTGGACAACAGCGTCAAAGTACTCAGTGCCACTTGAAGTGTACATTTAAACATGGCTAAGATGGTAAACACTATGTTCTATGTATTTTACCACAATAAAAAATGCAATAATATAAAATGTAGTGTATTAATAAAACCTGAGTATAACTGTTAAAAAAGGTGCCCAGTAGATTGTATTACATTTGATTAACATTATGCTTAGTTTTTGTAGGATAGCAGAAAATATCAGTGTTGATATTGGTGTTGTTCTATACTTGCTTATTAACAAAATGACTAGCTTTTTTTTTTTACCAGAGAGATGAAATGGAGATTCTTTGGCCTGAAATCATTGCCATCTGTTCTGGAAAGCACTTGAAGAAGACTCCAATTAAATTATGCTTCTCACATAGCCGGGAGAACCCCAAACCTCAGCAATTGTTAACAGAAATTCATCTCTTGAAGACCAAAAACACAGTGTTAGAAAGCTGTACCCTGTGGGCTTGATGAGCATAAGGAGTGTGTGTATCTTCAAACAGCTTAAGTGCTACAAAGAGTCCTGTAATCCAACATTCAGTAGTATACTGTGGAGGCCAAATTTTTAAGGCAGGAATGGATATTTGAGTTTCATTAATACTCTTGTCTTATCTGGTATTTGAAGATGCCTGGAAAGGACAATTGCTAGTTTACTATCATAGCGGCAAATAAGACTTTGTTGACATAATTTCTTGGCATGATATTCTAGGCTTATTTAAATTACTGTATTACAATTTCAATTTTTACTTTTCAAGGAACACAGTGCCTGATTTAATAGGTGGTCATTTTAAAATTATAACTTATAAAAGTAAAATTATCATATGACCCAACAACTCCACTTCTGAGTATATACCCAGAAGATTTGAAAGTAGGGTCTTAAAGAGACACTTGTACACACTTGTTCACAGCAGCATCATTCACAATAGCTAAAATGTGAAGGTAATGCAAGGGCCCATCAATGGGTGTATGAATACGCAAAATGTGGTATATGCATATAACGTAGTATTAGTGAGCCTAAAAAAGGAGAGAAACTTTGACACGTGCTGCAACATGGATGAACGCTGAGGACATTATATTAAGTAAAATAAGCCAATCACAAAAAGACATGTAATGTCTGATTCCACTTACATGAAATACTTAGAGTAGTCATATTCATAGAGAGATAGAGAGTAGAATGGGGGTTAGGAGGGGCTGGGGGTGGGAACAGGCAGTTAATGTTTAATGGATACAGAGTTTCAGTTCTACAAGATAAGAGTTATGGGGATGGATGTTGGTGATCACAGTATTGACCGTATTTAATACCATGAAGTATATACTTCAAAACAGTTAAGGTGGTAAGTTTTATGTGTATTTTACCACAATGAAAAAGTTGGGAAAAAATAATTTAAAGGTCAGCCTCCAGATAAGATAAATGCTTTCTGCCTTAGGTTGTAGTGAGTTCCTGACTCCTGTGTTTTTCTTGAAAAATTTTTCATAATGTAAGTTAATGAGGGATTTTGCACATAGGAATTTGAGTAACAACAAAATACATATTTTCTACAAAAGTTTCTTCCTGACAAAGAAGTACAGTGACTTTGGAAGAACATGCTGACCAAAAAAAATAAATAACTCAATATATTTTGGATTTAAATGTCTGGAGCTATATAAGGTCAAACATTTTTACTGAAGGAGATTCCTTCCTTTGTTCTCTCTTCCCAAAGTATCATAGTAGTCTCACAGAATATATCAAAATTACTCCTATTTATATGTTCTTGCTGCTGGAATTCAGGCTGGGAACCACTATAAACTCTGTCTGCTTTTTAATTTTATTAATATTTAATAAATGACATACTATGTTCAACTACTGACTCACAAGTATTAAAACTCTGGAAAATATTAATAATTGTCTTGGCTGGTGTGGCTTAGTGGGTTGGGCGGCAGCCTGTGAACCAAAGGTTGCTGGTTCAATTCCCAGTCAGGGCACATGCGTGGGTTGCAGGCCAGGTCCCAAGTAGGGGTTTCATGAGAGGCAAACACACATTGATCTTTCTCTCCCTCTCTCCCTCCCTTCCCTTCTCTCTAAACATAAATAAATAAAATCTTTAAAAAAAAAGAAAAAAAATAATTGGACCATGACCAGTTAACAATGTGCTAGGTTTTAAAACGTGTATTTGTAGAGTGTTAAAAATGAACATTTGAGATGTGCAACACTTTTTCTTTTAATATATTATTTTGGAACCAGGCGTGTTTATCTTTAAAAGAACTTTGAGACACTGACACAATAGTACGCAGTTTATAGCTTTTTCCATTATGACCCTTTTCAGAAACTTCTATCTTGGACATAACATCTCTTTAACTATATATGGGTTTGCCTAAGTGTTATAGTTTATAGGGAATCAATGAAAAAAACTGATGGGATACATCTGAGTGAATCTAATGAAACTTTTCAGTATGCTTTTTTTCTTTTGTTGTAAAGCCTGGAGATATACAAGGATCTGTGTCAACTTGGTCCAAATAAATTATATATTAGAATACACCAAAGACCTCTTTTTAAGGTTGTCCTCACAGCATGTGAGGAGTATTGCATTGAGGTGGTTGTGGTCTTTTTGCTTTGAACCTCAAGAAGATGTCTCCCATTTTTTAATCTTGCCTTTTTGGAAAGGAAAGGTAATTTTCTAGGATGTTTCAAATCAGTGATTTATAACCAAGTGACTCCTTTATGCCTAGCATTTTTACACATTTTTGTTGAAACACTTTATTCCAAAGTAAGTATTATTTCATTTGTTGATGAAAAAGTGGGTAAGAAAAGGTTGCTGAGGGTCAGCCAACACCGCATATTTGCCCTGCACAGATGTCTTTGCTGCCCCTTTCCAGTATGTTAGCATGTGATCTCCAGAGTGACCCTGTGAAGTAAGGGCTCTAATTACCTCCATTTTACAGACCAGGAGACTTTGGCTTTGAGAGGTTAAGTTATTCAAGGTCACATAGGAACAGCATGGAAGCAGGATTTGAATCTCCCTGACTTTAGAATGCCCAAGAGTGTCCTTTAGGAAATCATTTTGGTCTAAATCTTGTATTCCAACTTCAGGCTGCCTGGATTCTTGAGAGTTCCTCACTTCTGTTTTCTGTAGCCTCAAAACGACAGCATTTGACTGGGCTTACTCTGTCCCTCCTGCATAACCCGGGCTGATACACTGCTGATGGGTACAAGATCAGACGGGACATATAGAACTGGCCCCTGGAATCCCTGGCTCCTTGGGAAAGCTCTATGCAGTGTCACCTCTGGGGCTAAATCCTAGGGATTGAGATAACGAGACTGGCTAATGGTTTATCAGGAAGACAGAACCAGAGCTGATCTTTATATCTGGGCTGATGTTTTCACGGAGATGAGTAAGGCACCATGGCATGAAAGGGAGGAAATAGTAAAAGCGTGAAGGGGTCAAGGGAATGCTTCTAAAAGTAGGGATTGTCAGAGCTCTGCTAAGGATGAGTGGGCTAAAGCCTCCAGAGACACATGAGGAGGTATGGGGTATTTCAGACACTGAACAGCATGTGCACAGTGTAAAGGCAAGAAAACCATGGCCCCATGAGCATATTCTGCAGTCGTTCAGAACTGATGCGCCCAGTGTGGGGGGGAAAGTGGTAGAAGAGCTGTTCTGATGGGAACCTGGCCTGAGAGGTGTTTGATCCTGTAGGTGGTGGAGAGCCATCAAAAGAGTGTAAAGATTGTGGACATGGGGCACGGGGTGGTAGGAAAGCATGGTTGTCACTAGGTAAGAGATCAATTTTGCTGCCCCGTGGAAGGTTGAAAATCTGGGCATTGGGAGACAGATCGTAAGGTGATGGTAATGATCCAGGTAGTACGTAAGCATGAAATACTAGGAATAGAGTCCGGCTAAATACTTAGTTCAGTAGACTTGCCCACACTGGGTCTCCCTGCCTTATGAGGCAGTCTGTTCAAATGCGAGATTGTTGAGTGCTGGAATGTTTTTATCATGAGCTGTATTTGCCTCTGTGTAACTGTGCAACTCGGAATGATGTCTCTTCCTCCAAGTGATACCACCCCCACTCCAATGCGTTTCCCTAGTTTATTTAAATAGTTCCAGGTTCCCTTTTTACTTGCTCATGGCTCAGTTTGTCAAGATCTGAGAATACTTAACAGTCTTGCCAGCCTAGAGAGTGTAGTAGTTACAGGGTAATTCCCGGCTCCTGCATCATCCTAGGGATTTGGCCGTGGGAGGAATGACAACACTACAGAGGATTCGGGCACCTAAGCTGGGCTTTAGAAGGAGGTTTAAAATCGGTAACTCCATAGCATAATCGAACATGACCTGGACCCCTACATGGGTTGATCGATTTAGAGCAGAGTAATACTTGTGTGTATTTGTGTTGAATTAGATCCTTCTGTTAGTCCGGCCTGTAATTTCACGCATGTTTATGCCATAGCTAAGGGTTGACTGACACACTCAAACTCGTCGGTCTTTTTCAGACTAATTAATTAGTTTACACCTTCTACCATGGGAATGCGTTACTTACGTTTCTTGGATGATGAACTTTGTAAGGGCAAGGGCTCTTTCTTGTTTAATTTTGGTGACTCTTTCCATCTAGTGTAGGGACCAACACATGGTAGTTCCTCAGGGAATATTTGTTGAATGAATGAATGAATTTGTGTTTTTACCTATATTTTACAGAAATACTATAAAATTGTTCCATTTCCTCATGTTTAGAACCATGATTCTATTATATAACATTTTAGCCATTTTAAAATTTGAATCAGCTATAACTTTGATAAGCCTGTCTTATATCTTTATTTATGTCATAGGTCAATATATTTATTAGACTAGGACAAAACCTACTGATGCTTAAGGGGTGCTTCCCAATTAATATGTCAAATGTTTTTTACAAATAGTTTTTAGAGTTGATTTTAAGTGTATCACTCAATGAATTTCATAAGTATGCGCAATAATGGACCCAGACCGTTCCCACCCCTCCGATATGCCTCTTTACCATGAATCCCTTCACCCACACCCTGACCCTTGGCAACAATTGATCTGCTTTCTGTTGATATAGTTTTGCCTGCTCAAATATTTCCTATAAATTGAATTATACATATATTTTTTGTGTGTTTCCTTCTTTCCCATAGTATAAGGTTTTGAGATTTACTTATGTTGCATGCTTCAGTAATTCGTTTCTTTTCATTAATAAGTAGTATTCCCTTGTGTGATATGGTATGATTTGTTTATCCATCGGGCAGTTGGGGAACATTTGAGTTCCTTCAAGTTATGGACTATTATGAATAAGGCATCTATGAACATTCTTGTACAAGTCTTTGTGCGGAATTTATCTCTCAATTTCTCTTGGGTAAATACTTAGGAGTGGAATTTCTGGGTCATATGGTGAGTGTGGGTTTAATTAAATAAAAAACTGCCAAATTATTTTTCAAAGTGCCTGTAACATTTTGAATTTTTCCACCAGTGTTGTGTAAGAATCCCAGTTGCTCCATTACCCCTTTAAATGATAGTTTTGCCCTTTTAAATTTAGCCATTCTAATGAGTATGTAGTGGTGTTGTATTAAGGTATTATTTTGCATTTCCCTACTGACTAAATTATGTTGAAGATTTATTCTTGTGCTTACTTGGCATTTGTTCATTTTCTTTGTTGAAAGTTTTGTTTAAAGCTTGTCTTTTTTTAAAAAATGAGGTTGTTTGGCACTGAGTTTTAATGCCATTAATCAGTTCCTATGAAGAAATATAAGGAAGGTATTTTCATTGCTGACACATTTTCGATAATGGAATTTCTTTCCATGGTAATTTTGTTTCCTGTGCCATTGTTTTGCTCTCTTGGGAATGCGTAAAAGGGTTGGTTCTTCTGTTGGTCTATTTTAATTTATCTTACCCTGCTTCCAACACATCTACTCTTAACTAAATTTGTCAACTCATTCTCTGGGAAAACCTCATGTGAGTTTACTGGCTACCCCTCCAAACATTGACACGTATACATTGGTCACTTGCAAACCTTGATTTGGTTAAATGAAAGCCTCCTTAAATCACTTCAGTTATCACAGTACAGTAGGCAAGGACATCATGGCACATTTATTGGTTCTCTTGCACCTAGCACTGTACAGTGTAAATAGCTGGGAGTAACAGGTGCCTGTTGATGATAATAAGCTGCTGACCTAGGTACCTTACCAGTAAGTGCTCTTGAATGATTCCAAAGCTTTAGAGAGTAAGAGTTCTGTCTGAATTGATGGATCTAATAATGTATTGTCTTGAAATTCTTACATTAAAAACTGCTTATCTAGGCTTTGACTGTAGAATATCTACATTTTGCTTGATAACTATCTGTAAAATCTGCTTGAAACTGTATTGTAGCAAAGCTATGATTATGATTTGACTGTGAATAAGAAAAGGAAATTCTCTTTTGAGGATAGATGTATCTAGGTTAGACAACCTAAGAGTATTTCAAATTTCATTTCAGGTTTTTCATAGACATTCATTGTTTAACATGGCTTTATCAGTGGAGTGAAAGGCAGAGTATGTTCTTGGACATTAGTAGTGTTTTGTATTAACATAAAGTTGAGCTGACTCATCAAGTGGTGTTCATGCTATGTAGAATAATAGATGTGTAGAAAAATAGATGAAATGATGAGCTCTTAAGATATTATTTATGGAAATTATACATTGGTTATAATCTAATGGAGCACTGGATTGGCACCTAGGAAATCTGAGATTTAAGACCAGTTTTGCTCTGTGACTTTGGGGAGGTCACTTGACCGCTCTGGGCTTTCATTTCTTCTGCTGTGAAATGAGTCAGCTGGAGCTGGTGATCATATATTCTCTTATCTTCAAGGATAGGTGCTATGAGTTATTTTTGTTAGGATGATTTTGATGGCATATGGCAACTTTGGAGATAAATCTAGTCCTGAAGTCCTTCTATGTGGCATTATTCCCCATCCCAGTCATAAGTACGTGACTCCTCTGTCTCTGCAGCATTAGAGTGGGAGTTCAGCTTTGTTATTTTCTCTCTTCAAAATGTGAGAAGGAAAAGGCAAAAATAATGATAAATATGAAAAGGGATTGTTGATACAATTTTAGAACAAAACAAAAATACTGGTTGCAAAGAAATAAAGAACATTTTTACTATGTTATTATGGGTCACAATCAATTTAAATTCAACCCAAAGATATTTTTGATTAAGATTTCTTTAACATCCTGTTAAATGTATATGACTTTATTCATTTGAATTCCTGAAATCCCATACATTACAGCAGAGAAATAAAATAAAGTCTTAAATTGCCATAAATTTGCCAAAAAGCACCATAAAGTTAGAGTTTATATCTTTGTTTTAATCCAGTACTAATTTTATTTTCTGTTCTTGTTGAACATTGCTAGGTAATGGGACAGGGGAAAAGTAGATTGTTTTGAACATTTTAAACGTGGGAGGAGGAAGTATCATTCTACTTGTCATTTAAATTGACACTTTCAGGCATTCTTTCATTATTTTTTTTAAGCTAAACAAAACCTAGGCCAATATTTGCAGGATTATTGGTAAACTTCTGCCAAATCACTCATTACACATCACTCTAGAAAGGAGACCGTGGTTGGGAAGCTGGCGTTGGCCTTAATGAAGTGCTCTTCACCATCATCTGCTGACATCCCAAGTGCCTCCTTAAAATATTTTACTGTTGATTATTTTTGTTACCATGCAAAATATTGAGTAGATCTTAATAAAAAAAAGATGCCTATTATAGTCAGAGCATTTTAATTCCCTGTCTGTGAGCCCCCACTTTTCCATAAACAAAGGTGTATGCCGAAAGCAGATGCTAGTGGAGAAGATGGTTAAGTTTTCCACTGTGGTATTTTCGTTTGAGTTGTCAGGTGTACAAACAACAGTCACCTTCATGATTCACTCATGTATCTCCTAATTCATATGTATTGGATGATATCTGAATAAAGAAACATTTAGATGTCAGTCAGCCCTAGCGACATGACTTTTTCAAAAAGCCTCAGTTTCTTTCCCGCTTTGGAAAATACAGTCATGTAATTTCTGGGTCTGAATATGTGCCCAGTCCATGTACATTGTTTCCTTCCTAGAAATGAAACACTGTGGACTCAAAATGTGGGGCAATGTTGCCTTCGAGGTCTGTCCTCACTCCATGAGAAAGAAGCCCCAAAACAAATGGACGTGTGTGTGTGAGCTCATGTCAGAACTGGAGCTGCATTTGGGGGACAAGATAAAGTGCTGCTTTGTAATATTTCACTCTCTTGCAAACATGAAATATTAGGTATCTGTTTTCCTCTCCATTTTGCAGTTGTTTGCGAGGAGCCTACATCATTCTCTGCAGGATTTGGTGAACAAGTTGTGCTGGGGGTCTTGTGTTGGGCATGGGGCAGTCCACGTGGGGTCTCCAGGCTAACGGCACTCAGCAGGCTACTTTGGTTTGTTTCCCATTAAAGGCACAAACACAGCCTATTCTACAGTTGATTTTTGTGTTCTTTTCTATAACCAATTTAGAGTTTGCTAGAGTAGCTCTGTTAAAAAGAGTATTTGGACCCAATCTTTTTCTAGGTATATGAGGAAATGTACCGTCTTAGTTATTTAGTGAAAATCAGTTTCTTTTTAATGATACATTAAATATTAATCATTTTTATTCTCCAGAATAATTTGTATCCTGTCTCCTTTTCTTTTAGAAATCCCGTTGGATATCTAGAGCACCTGTCCTCTTTGTTCTGAGCTTTGAATTGGAAGTTAACAACACTTTCTAAGGCCTGAAAGGTAAATAAAAAGTAACTGCCTGTTAAAAATATGTTACTAAATCCATGTATAACTCTGATGATCATAAATACAACCTTTTATATGCTGAGCAGAATTTAGGTGTCCCCTCCTGTCCCTTCTTCTCCTGCCTTCATTCTCCTTGCTTCTCTCTGTCAGCTTTCTCTTTTCTCCTCTTCCCTTCTTTTCTTCTTCCCCTCCCCTCCTTTCTTCCATGTATTCATTCAGGGCCGCTTGTAGAGTTTGTCGCCCGTGCTGGTCACTGTTCTGGACACACACTATCACATTTTCTCACACACTGACAGAAAGGAGGGGATTGGCAGGAACCACCTCTGTGAAACTGGCTGCCCGTCCACCCACCCACTGCGCCTGCTGGCCTGGCTGGGGGTCGGTCTCAGCTCCTTCCCCTCCCTCACTATTCCACTATCTCCTTGCTCCTGGTCCTCTTTGAAGTCGCATGGGTGTTTGCTGTCGGCAGCTTTATCTGTGAATTCTGTGAATATTTAAGTTCCCCAGTTTGGACTGTTAGAATCAGATTCCCTCATGGGGATAATAAATAAAGCAGGACCAGTATACTGTCTTCTAATGTGTGAATTTGTCAATATTCTCACTGTGGTGAGAAACCCGGTATATTTTTTCCAATCACCAACATAATACACATGTTACAAAACAATGAAATATTACGGGTATGTAACATAGACAGTGACTCTTGACATTAAAGCCACTCCCCAGAGGTGATATTGGTTAAACTGGGATACATATTAATTATTTCCTCTCTGTGCATATACTAATGTTAATAAAAATTTTCAGTCTATAACAAGTGCCTTAACCAAATGGCCAGAAATAACTGGGGTAAAGATGGTTTTGCAATTTCTGCTAAATATTGCACCTTATTTCTTTCTCATTCTTCCAGGCCTTTGCTAATTGAAATGACAGTTTCTTCTGTCACAGTGAGTTGGGAACTATTGGCATTCTCACGTGCTTGGCTCATTTTGCTGGTGTTTTATACTCACTTTTGTAGAAAAGCGGCTGCTTGCCTGCTGTTGCATTAAGAATGCATTTGCCATCCAGTATTGTGTAGAGAATCTGGACTCAGGTGTTGCCCAGGCAGGCAAGTACCTTTACCCTGGGTGCTGTGTGGGCGTGGAGACCTTCTCCCTAAGCGGAGCCTCTTCTGTAGTACATACTCCAGCATGGCTCTCCAGACATTAGTTTCATTTCTTCACGGTGTCTCTCGACGTCCGGAGGTTGACAATTGCTAGTTGGTTGATAGCACAGTCGTTTCCTCCTAATGGGACAGCTTCTTACCATGTTCCTGCCTCTGCTCCTTGCTACCCTTTCCTTTAGACTCAGAGTTGATCCCTTCCCCCACCTGGCGCTCCCCACTATATCCAAACACAGTTTGCCGTGATTCCAACAGCCCTTATTCCACCATTCAGCCAGTTGTTTGCCTGTTTCGTTGCTCTGTCAGCTGCCGAGGTGGGCCCCTGGCTTGTTTGGCTCAGGAACCGAGAGCCTTGTGTGGTCAGGCACATATAGTGGGCCTTAGGAACTAAGCTGCTGATGACCATTGAGTGGATGTGGGTCTGTCCAGACCAAGGCTCTTTATCCTGGGGTGCCTTGTGCTCTGATCTGTTAGAAACCCTGCCCTTCAGGTCATGTGCTCCTGGGACCATTGAGCTGTGCCAGCTCTGAGGCAGGACTTCAGTTCCCTTATTGTGAGTTTCTTCAGAGGAACTAGCAGGGAGGGTCCCCGCCAGATTTATGAGTTGTCTTGTGGATGGAGGGGTGCAGCTCTGGACAGATCTGCCCTGGCCCCCTTCCTGTATGCTATTCTCATGGGTGGGACAGAGGGCAGGCCTGGAGAGCAGACTCCTTGGGGTGGGTGGGAAAGAATGTGGCTTTGACTTTAGGAGGACCTGGATCAGTGTCAGCGTTCTGCCACATGGAACATATGTGACCTTGAGATAGCTGTTTACTCTGTATTTCTCAATTTCTTCACCTGTCAAATCAGGATAATAATAGTACCCATGTCATAGGACTATTGTGAGCATTAAATGAGTGACTTGCTATGTAGACCGGCATAATGGAAATGTGTAATACCTGTTAATAGCTGTTGTTACTATCATCAGCTACAGAATGGAGATAACAATATTTACTTCTCATGGTTACTATAAACATTAAATGAGGCAGTGTATATAAAATATATTGTGCCAGGCATGTAGCGGACTCCACAAGCAGTAGCCCTCTGTGATAACGGTAAAACAACAACAACATTATCAGCAAGGGTGTTCAGACTGTGACCCTGGATGCTGGCTAATATCAAACAGGAATAGCCAAGAATGGCTGCAGGTTTAGTCTGTCAACCAAACAGTACTATTTATTGGCAGCTTATGTTATTTGAAATCTCATCAGTGGTTCGTTAAATTATTCCTACACTTCAGTTATAAAAAACAAATTCCTAAAATTATTGGTTATGATTAACTGTTACAGTGCACAGAAAAGTATGGAGTCCTATAGTTCTTTTGTCCTTATTAGTGTCCATTTTTTAAATATAAAGGGCAGTATTTTCTTGGCTCTTTATGACATTTAAAAAATAGCTTAAGAATGAGGATAATTAGGTCTTGAATAACACCAGATTCCATTAGCCTTCATGAATCCAGTAGCCTATAGGATCACAATATATACATAGATATGTGTAATTATTTTATGATCTCTCTCATTAAATAATGCCTTTCGGTCATCGTTCTGAACTGTGAAGTATAGTATTATCACCCATGCTGTATGCTTGTTCCAAAACTATAAAAGGGGACACAAACTGAAATTTATTAACATTTGATTCTACTATATCTAAACTAAAAGAGGCTTATACAAAAACTTTGATGTTCTTTTCTCAATATCTGAACCAAAAGCGCATTTGAATCATTGATGCTTTGAAGAATTCCTTATCATTTGTTTTATGCATTCTTTTTTTTTGTGTACACTTGAGACAAATGACATTACTTGGCTTAAGAATGTCTTTTAAACGAAAGAGTATATAATTGAAGGGACTGTGAGTCACCTTAGAAAGTGAATGTTTTTGAGCCCTTCTGGCAATAGAGCCACGTCTTGTTATCTTTGCACCCATGCTTGGCCTTGGGAAGGCTCAGTGAAGATGGAAACTAAATTGAGAACGCAACAAGGGAATTGGAGAACTGAACACGTCTTTGTTAGAATGCTGAGAATATGATGACTTTTCAAATTTCCCTTTAGTATTATTGTAACACAGTTTAAACTAGAAATAAAGACATTTCAGTAGGGGTGATATTTTGTGTGTATTTGAATGCAGTTCTTGTTTTACCCTCAGTTTCAGATGCTGATTGGCATGGAGTCTGTCTCTTCTTGCCTCTGCCCTCCCTCCGCACACCCTCCTTCCTTATGTACCTTCCCTCCTCCCCACTACCTCCTGCCTTCTTTTGAGATGGACTTTGAGCAGGGCACTGTCTGTCCCTACTCTCACAGTGTTCCTGTGCGGTGGTCTGGACCACTTCTTTGGAGGTCCTGATGAGAATTCAAATAACAGCAGTAACTAGCATTGAGCAATAATGCCACTTCCCGCCCTTTTTGCCCTTGTGACTCATATTCCAGCAGACCCCTCTCCCTACATTACACACCCAGAAGAGGGAGCCGTCGGCCTCTCTGTTGGAATCTGTGGTGGTACATCTCTGCTATTGACTTAAATCTACTAGTTAGACACTTTTGTCAATGTCTTTTGCTACATCTTTTCTCAGCTAATTTGAGGACAAAATATTCTGCCCCTATTTCCATCACCATATTCTGGAAGAGAACGGTATTATGATTATTTCTCACAGGAAAGATCCAGGCTCAGGCAGTTGGAACATTGTCTTCTCTGCCAATTCTCATTCACTCGTCATGTTAGAATTCTAGCTCTGTGACTTCTCACCTTGCTTAGAGCTCTTCTGAACGGTAAACACTACCCTCTTATCATTGACTTATTTTGTGAAATTTGCATAACTTTAAAAATTTGACTTTGTTGTGTTGTTGGAATAGGTTATAGTTTGTCTTGAGATTAAACAAGTAAAAAAAAAGAATGCAGCTACTTTTCAAAATTGGTAACAGTGCCAAGTGAAGATTTCTGAGAACCACGTAGTTTAGTTGCTGCTCTGAATGGGATAAATTAGTGATCCCTTCTCCTCCTTCCCCCTCACCCAGAAGTGACCTTTGATTTAACCTTTCATTGAGTTTGCCTCCTTACTTGTTTTTGGTATTCATCTGACCTGAGTGCCATCCAAGAGCAAACCATTTAAGCAGGTGTATATTTCAGTGCATAGTTATATACAGTTTTTTCAAATCCTTCAAAACCTAAGAACTTCAGTTTTTCTTTTCCAAGTCATGAATGTCTGTTTTTTTTAAACTTATGTAATATAAACTTATATTTTTCTAAACTGAATTTCCTAATTGACATCCAGTCATTTATTTATTTATTTACTTACTTATATGCTTATTTATTTTTACCATGTTTTGTTGTTGAAGGAGAAAGGCATCTGTTGGTGTATTTTGGTTTTTCAGGGTTTTTTTGAGACCATAGAGTTATTGACAGACCTTTCATGTATTAATGACAATATAGTACAAGTAAGCATATTAGAAATTTTTTTCGACTTAGCCTAATAATCCCAGGCTGTGCTTAGCCTTCTACAAAACCTGTTACCTACAGTAAATTAATTCTAATTATTACATATGATTTTTTAAAAAATTCTCCCCGTTTCAGGTTTTGTAAACAAATGTATAATTTGGCTTGCTTTCTCTAAAAGGAAATTTGTTTATTTTATTGACTTAAAATGTTAATAATTTACTTCAGTTATAAAGATGAATTTGTGTTTTAACAAGGAATATTATTTATAATCTTTAAAAATTTTTTAGTAGCATCTCTTTTTAGTGACTATGGTTCCTGCCTATATTTTCTGACTTGTTTCGTAAGTTAATTAGAGTCGGAAAACAGACATTTCTGTTCTCTCATTGTTGTTTCTCATTGTTGTTTCTCATTGTTGTTCAGGGTGGCCAAGCCTCCTCTTCTTGATTTCCTTTTCTCTCTCCACCCACCGCAGTTAGCATTTCATCTCTGGGGCTGTTCTGTCTTTGCTCCCTGCCATCTGAACAGATAGGCATCATCCAGTGTGACACAGGCAGGGACTGTCTGGATTTGAAATGCGGGGTGAATGGGACCAAATGAATTCTAAATTGTTCTGACCTAGTAACTCTCCCAATTTTTGTTTCTTAATCTTCAAAAGAAAGATAATTGTACCTGTTGAAAAGTGTGTCACCTTTGTCTGCCTGAATGATTGCTAATGACATATAAATGTACTGTAGCCTCTTTTCACTTACATTTTAAATCTCAGGTGTTAGTCACTCTGGATCAGGTGGCAGAGCTGCCTTGACTCCTCGTCAACCCTGGGAACATTGCTGATGACTGTTCTCTCTGTTCAGAACTGTGGCATGTCTAAGAGAGAGATGTAGCAGATTTAATATTAACTTCTTGATTTTACAGCAGAGAAAACTGAGACCGTCTTACAGTTGCCTTCATTGAATGCATTTATGAGAATGTGGCAAAGATATCTTTTTCTATTACTATTCTTAATATAGGCCTTCTTAATGTAATTAAATGTTTTTGGAAAGTAACTAGTGTATTAAATCACATTAAAAGTGATCAGCCTTCAATACCCGCCTGAGTAAGGCACAGATTTGCTTCCTCTGAGAACTGTAGGAGCGGAGCTGACGTTCAGGAGTTTCCTAAGTGCCATGTGATTGCATTTGCTCATTTAATAGTTCATTTGACAGACAAGTCCTGGGTATTCTCAGTACCTCCTGAAAAGATGAGTCTTCTGCCTTGGAGAAGCACACAGTTAAGAGTTTATGAAAATGGAGTTCCCTCATGTCCTTCTGAGGTGATTCTGCCCTGTCACCTTTGGTGCCTGGGATGCAGTTACAGTGAACCTGGCCTGACTGGCCTTCCCGGACTCCGCCCCACTGGCCCTGCTTGGGGACACAAGACAAGCCCTGAGTCATCCTCACTCTGAGAATGTGGGGGGACTGGCTCTCTGTGAGAGCCTCCGATGTGGGTCCTGTTAAAATTGCAAAGAGTTTAGGTCAGCCTTAATTTGACTTGAGGAATGAATGCGTTTCCCTCCGAGTGACTGTAATGTGTTCTCTGCTGGTTGACAGAGGGGGAGGGGCGACCCTGAAGCACCACAGGCAATGTACCAGTGAGCCAGGGGGCCATGTTCGCCAGCTCCATTTTCTTTCTGTTCCCTTCCAAACGTCTAACCATCCAACATAGAATCTTACTAACATGGGATCACATTACATTTACTTGATCTTAAAACGTTATTCCATAGTCCTCTCATCACAGAGATTTTAAAATAGTAATTTAATAATTTATTGCTATTTAATAGGCTGTGTTCAGGGTTAGGACAGTCTGTTGGACAGTGGGATGAGCAATAGGAGTTTCAGAGCTGAATTCCTGTCTGCCCCCTGAGAGTGGACTGAGTCACTGTGAGAGAAGTCAGCCTCCTTGTCTGAAGGGCACCTCTGCTTTGACTTGCTATACCTGCGTTAGCTCTCCTTGGGTGAGCTCCTTACTTTTTTTCCTGCAAAACATTTACCTTTCGACTGTGGCATGAATTATTCTGTCCCCAAAGCATCCTGTCTATGTTCCATGACAATTTTTTTATTGAACAAAGCAAAGCAATTTATTTATTGAACAGGACAAAGCAGTTTGCTTTTCTCTAAGCATTTCATTTACCCACATCTGAAATAATGCTTCTGGAGAGAAACTGAGGTGCACACACATGGAGACCTAGGCACTCCTGGATGGACCCCTCCAAGGTCAGGAACATTGTTTTTTAATATTCAGTTTTAATGAACCCTAAAATTTTCACTTACATTTTTCTTTCTCTACTATCCTTATTTCAGCAACCTGGTTTGCATACGATGGTCATTGGTAAAATAATTTTTAGTGACAAGGTTGTGTGTGTGTGTGTGTGTGTGTGTGTGTGTGTGTGTTTTAAGCAGTGGTTTAGAAATGGGAAAGTCTTAATTGCTAGAGTACATCACAGTAACTTAAACATGTGAATAAACACTAAGTAAAAATGTTCATGTAGTAAGAATGAGGACCACCCTTTTAATCTAAAACACAATGATGTTTATTTACCACTCTTCTTCTAATCTATGCTTTTACCAAAACTTTAAAACATCCTATCATGATTATATATTTTCATGTATATATTTTCTATATTGAACGTATTATGATTATGTGCATCACTTAAATATATTTTTGGTGGCCCCCATCATGTAACTGGTGATGATATTTTAGCCAACATGTTATCAAATGTTCTTTCATATTGTTTTGTCATTATTCTATAGTTTCTGCCTATTGGGGGATGACACAGCCAGAGGGAATCACAGCAGGTAGACCATAAGCTGGGGAATCTTGTTGCCAGGCAGGGAAGGTGAGTGCACTATCTTGGATGGTGAAATTCACTCACCGAAGTGATCATGAACCATCACAAAATTTGGCATCAAGGTTTTGTGCTATAGTGATTGACGAGAAGAGCTATAGGTCAATGATATTTCCTGATGTGAACCATCTGGTAAGTGTGGACTTCCCCTGAACAAGCATGTGTATCACCTCTCTCTCTGTTTCACCGATAGGACTCAGTAATAGTGGAGTAAATTCCTGCTTTACATCAGGAAGCAGCACGAAGAATTTCACTTATTTCCTAGCACCCAGGTCTTTCTGTATGAAATAAGCAGGGGTCTAGCTTCAGTTCCAAATAGGATTTGGCTTCAGATAAGCTGTATAAACTCTCTAAGCTTTAGTTTCCTCTTGTTTACCATGAAGAGAAATAGATTCTGATTTTTCTGCTTCCATAAGCCATACAATTTTTGTTTGACTAGTATAATCAAGCAGTAAGTTAGAACAAGTAATATTGGAACAAAAATATTGTTATTCCTTCCTTTTAGATACCATGGTCTACGGTTGGTCCTGGATATTACACTAATTGCATTTCTGATGAAGACATTTTAAAATCACAGATGTTAATTGATTTAAAAGTAGAACATAATGCGTTTTGAATTCAGCTGTTGAGTAACAATGTTTAGGTGCTTTTTCCTGATTTTTCCGGCTGAATGCAACAGTAATGAGAACTCTGGGTGAAATGTTAATGTCATGCAGAGATGACGTTGTGTGACCCATTTGGTTTTGGCTGCTTTTTATACAGATTGTCTTACACAGTATATCTATTCCTAGTTTATTCAGATTTCTGGTTTACCTGGGTTTTTTTTTGCAATACAGATTTTAATTTTGCCACGTAGATTTTAATTTTGCCTCTTTTCTTGAGGTGGGGAACCAGCTGGGCGAGGCTAACACAGCCCGTGGAGAGCCACGTAAGGGCTCCTTGGACTGTTTTGTTCGGCTGGCAAATGCGTGCGCCTGGGTGCCAGGGTTTGATGGGGCAGGGCTGCACTTCTCTCACACACAAGATAAAGGTACAAGCGAAGAACTTGTTTCCTGTGTGTGTGTTGTTTTCTATTATCTAAAAGCTACAATCTTTGTCAAAACCAGTTCTCAAATCTTCCCTCCCTGGATCCTTGTATAAGAATTGAAATATAGAAAAAGCGTCTGCTTATTAACATGCCAGGACTTCTTCTGCCTTCTACCTGTCCTGCTTCACATTTTGGAAATTGGCCTTGTTCCTTTCAGCCCTAGAAACATTGCATGACACGTTCATCTTCATAACACATACTTCTTCCCCAGCGCACCAGGAGCTGACGCTGTTTGCAATGAAATGAAGATGATTTTCCAAGGTGCAAGTGTAACGCACCAGAGGTTGGCTGATATTTAAAGAACGTGAATGAAAGCAGTAGACACTTCACCAGGGCATGACCCAAGAGCTTTATGACAATGATTCCTCCTAGAATATGAGGTCTTATCAATGGCTGATTATATCAACTAGAGTTGTTTGTCCATGGGGTATCTCCCTCCTCCATGTGGGGAGGCTGTTAGTAAATGTCAGCCCAGGTGCTGGCAGCATGTGGTTCAGAATGCCATGTGCATCAGCCCAGGTGGCCCCTTAGGGGTGACTTGCATCAATAGTCCAAGCACTCAGATGCTGGAGAGTTTGGCTCTCAGACGTGTTATTTCAAGTGATGGCTTTTTACCTTTTTCAGAAATTTGCAATGTAAAGAAGTATGGCCTAATGAAAACTTTCTTGTAAGTCAAGAACTTTCCTTTTCATTCAGAAATGAAGCACTGACCAATTCTTAAATCCATGATAAATTTAATCTCTTTCTGCTTTGATTTTCTTGCCCAATAATCCTAATCCCAAATCTGAACACTTCCCAGGGGTTTACTGTTGCAGGCATTTTTCTGGCTACTTTACGTGCATTGCCTCATGTAATGCTCATGACAGCTCTGGGGTAGGGTCCGCTGTTATCCTCAGTTTAGAGATGAATAAACTGAGGTACAGAGAGGTGAAAGAGCTTGTCTAGCGTCACACTAATAAATAGTGTATAGGATTTGAACCCAATGAGACTGGTTCTAGAATGCCATTCTCTTAACTACTGTGCTGTATTGCCACTCTGAAAAATTTATGTCATGTTACCTGATTCTTTTGTATTTGGTTTGATTGTGTGAATAGACATTTACCCTTTTATGGAAGCTGTGAACAGTGAACATGACTCCTGTTTCTCTAGTATGTTTTGGGTGGCCTGCACGAAACATCTTGTCTGTGTTATTTGGGCCTTACTTTCTGCAGCAGTATTGGCTCATACCCACACATCCGAACACTCAGAGTCCCTGGGCGCTACCATAGACCCGGGCCGTGGTGATGATGACACCTCCAAGGCTCTGGTACGCAGCCTGTTCAGCTGGGTGCCCGGCCCTTCAAAAGCTGATGGACAGCCTTATTTAGAAAACTTTTATGAACATACAGAAAATGAATATATTGGATCTATGATAATAGTTCAGTCTTTCTTTATAAGTTCACTTGAGTGCATCAGAACTACCTTTCATCAACTTCATATGTCAAAAATGTCCATCTGAAAGCAGCAGACACCAAGTAAATAAAGAAGCTATTAGAATTGTAACAGAGGAATCAAAATAAGTACATACCTGTACTGATTTCTAATTTAGATGGACACTCATTGGCCAGACTGTAGATATTTCGGTTACAAAATAATCAGCTTAGCAATTTTGCAAATTATAGGTATCACCCAATAAAATAAAAGACAATTTTAAGTATTTCAGCTGTCACTTAGTTTCAAGCCAACAAAACTCACTCATACATTGGATTTTAAGGATTCCTGGATACTGTTTAGTTAAATATCGGTTGTGGTTAAAATCAGGCAGCACTTGGAAGTTCTCATGAGACAAGGACAAAATAATACGTAGTGAATGAATTGAAACAAAACTCTCAAACTGTTTTACCAATTAAATATGTTCAATGTTTAAATAGGTTATATAACATGTATACTACTTAGTTTTAAGTTAATTGGCTAAAATAAAAGGCTCTTTTTAAAGCAGCTTTAATAATTTAGAAGTGAAGCTTACTAGTCTGTTGAAGAGTTTGGTTTTTTAAAAAAAATTTGTGAAGTGAAATTGATTGGAATCTGACGGTAAGTTGGTGTGATGTGGGTCTGTACCATCGGGGACAGGTGTCACCACTTTTGTGACAGGAGGCAGTGGAGCTCCGGGCTGCGTGGTGCGCAGCTCGGCACACACTAGAATTGCATACTCTTCACTGCTCAGAGCAGCGGTAGTCACACCTGCACAGTGGTGCCCCCATCCCTGACCGCATAGTCACACCCTCCCTAGGTGCTATGCTGCTCTTCAGCCAGAAGGTTGACCAGCAGAGCTCGCAGTGAGCTCCATGAGGGCAAAGCGTTGGGTCTTTCTGGAATCTGCTCCATCCCCAGGGCCCAGAGCAGGGTGTGAGTACCAGCGAGTGAGGCTCCATGGTCACTAAATGAATGAACTGAACTACTCCCTGATCTGACTGCATCCTCTGTACTCAGGAGGCATAGGTCTTGCATGTTTCCATGAATAGCTTTACTTTATGTGGCATCTTTTAATGCATTGGGCCCATTTTACACTGTGCTGCTCTGCTCCTCAGCCTGAGTTCCATCTGATGGGCATGTCCATTAGGTGATGACAGCCATTTAATCTTTATCTATTGAGTAAAATTCAGTGGCCACCTGTGCAAACCACTGTAGTATCACAAACCAAGGAGTTTAGGAAACTCCTTCTAGGAAAATCTCTTTAAAGGAATGCCTGCCTGTTGGTATTACAGTCTTATTCACCTAAAATGTCATATGGTGTGCTTGAGTATGATACTGTTATGTTACAGAGTTACATGCTTATGATGTTGTAATAAAATATTTTGTAATAAAAAGGGGGTGTTATTTGTGCTGGACCCTGTATATACAACAAGATTCCTCATTAAGCACATAGTTACCCATTAACAAATCTGAGTTAACCAGAATGTCTTAGTACAACTAAAACATAGAATTTCTTCCTTACTGGTTCACCTTTGAGAATCCACTTAGAGCACTTTTACCAAGAAAGAAATCCATGTGTACACCTTACCATAGATGAACATACACGTACAGATGTGTGTTCACATTTCTTAACCTTCAGCATGTATCACTTGCTCACATTCACTTCTGTAAGAAGAGTGACTAATGTCATATTAGGCAGCCATTAGTTGTGCAGCTTTGAATGCTACGTCTGCAGTCTTACTTTAGACTGCACCATTCTGCCAAATGATGGTAGGGTTTGGGTGGGTTTCTGATTCATTGATCATGGTCCAGTTGAATATACAGTGCTTGGTGGTTTTACAAATGCTGGAAAGAATTTGCTTTAAAATGCATAGGGTTATATATATGATACGTGTGTGTGCACGCGGATGCATGTGTGCGTGCTGTCTCTCCAGAATGTATCCAGCCATGTACTATGAAAAATAGAGACATTTATTGAAGAAGATACAAGATACAAGAAACATTGTACATAGGACAATGATGCCTCAGTCCCCTTAAAAGTAGGCATGTTGGGACGTCACACAGCTCTCCCAAGCACCATCAGCTGCCCCATTGTATTTTTCTGAATATCACTGATGGTCTGAAATCTCTTCCCTTCCAAAGGTGATTTTAGTTTTGGGAAAAGCCAGAAGTCGCAGGGCACCAAGTCTGGGCAGCAGGGGTTGCTGAGTCATCTGGGTGATGTGATATTTCACCAAAAAACTCTATACAAGATGTGATGCGTGAGTGGGGGCACATTGTCATGATGAAGCTGCCAGTCACCAGTTACCTATATCTGCGGCCTTCTGAATCATCCGAATAGTTTCTGGGGAGGATTGTTCAAGCTTAATGCAAAATTTGATGCAGATTCATTGCTCTACTTGCTCAGTCATTTTGAATGTGACGGCCACATAGTACACATGCTCACTCAATGACATCTGCTGCCCCCACTGACTAGTACAGTGAAGTTGTCTTTGTTCACACATATGCATTCCAGTCCACTCTCCTGGGCTGCCAGGTTACATCGATGTCACACAGACACTCATTGTATTAACAATGGTGGGACTTTTCCAGGACAGACCTCATTTTTATTTATATTTATATATATATTTACATATATATATAAATTTCTAAACTATATATATTATTTGTAGATTTCTAGAGCTGATATTGACAACTATAATATTAACACACTTGCAAGGCAGAAGAAAAGTTGGATGGAAGAGTTATGAAGGGAAAATATCAATGACAGTAGGGAGCATTTTCAATCCATACTGAAAAGGTACTCCAAGAATGAACCTAATTAGGTGGAAAAAGGAAACTTAGTAGATTTCTTTCTTATGAAGACAGTGGAGACTATACAGAACAGTGAGACACTCTAGGTTTTTTGGAAACAGAGACTTGAGCAGTCTGTAGGATTTTTAATGGTGAAATAATTCTTATGCCTTAGTCCCAGAGTCCCAGCCTATCTATAGGGAAGACATGTTAAGTAGGTGAGCTTGGGTATCACAGCTGCATTTGGGTAGGATGCCTGTGGTGAGGTTTGAGGACTAGGGGTGTTTGTAAACTGTAGCTATATCTGGGGTGTCCCTGGAAGCTGCCTTTTTTTTTATTTCCGGCTCCTGTCTCCTCAGTGTCATCCCTTGAGGCCACCGGGCCTGGGATGTTGGTTCTACTCACTGAGGCACAACAGTTGACCAGAGACACTGGAGACCTCATGAAATTATAATTCCTTGTTGTCCTCTTTTCCTTTCTCTCTCTTTCTTTATAAACTGATATTAATCATGCAATGGTACTTAGTAAGTGTTTGAAAAAGTATTTTCCAACCAAATAGTAATAGAAGGATTCTGTCTTTGTACAGTTTATACTTGTTTTGGTAAATGATTGCTCTCTTGTAAAACTTGAGAGGCTATTTAATGTGTATAATGATTATTGGGATTTTAGTGTTTTTTAAAAATAGCTTCCTTGTGTAGGAGGTTAGTGTGCTTGGCAACCAATTTGAGAATTTGGGGAAATTTTTTTCAATGTCAATATAGGACTTAATTTAAACTTAAGCTTCTTTCTTTTAACTCTCTTTCAACTTCTCCAGAATGTTTATTAGCATAAAAGCTTAATGGATTCACATTCTCTAGCATATGTATGTGCTGTTGAAATTTAGTGTTGATTTTAAATACTTGCTTAGTAATCCTTAAACCTAGCCTGAAACTCTTAAGTGCTTAAGCATAGTTTGTTATTATAAAGCCAGGCAGCAGTGAAATATTTAGCAAACAGTATTTTGCAGTGGTTTTCCTCTAACTTCATCCCTTTCAGAAGCACCTACAAGTTTTCAGGAAAAATACCTGAAGTTTTGGTGGGAGATGTTTTGGTGCTGGTGAATATTTCTAATTTAAAAGGAATATTAACATTGTTGTCACCATTATTCTCACCTTGCTGGACCTTGAACCCTTGCCCCCCCAGTGGAGTTTTTCCTTCCCTGTCTCCCTACCTCACGTCCCCGTGTTCTGCTCTCCTGCCTGTGGTCATCCTTGTCCTTCCATTTCCCTCTGCCCTCCCTCGGCTCGCTCTCTTTTCTGTACTTTCTCTAGGATCTGGATCCTGATTTATAAGTCAGGGGCACTCCCATTCCTTTTTCCCTGACCTCAGGACCTTGTGACTTGCTGCTCTGTTTTCTGTTGTCCCCCTAGGTTATAGCCTCTCATCTGCCCTCCCTGCCCTCCTTGTTGATCGACTTCCTCTGACCTAAATGTGTGCATCCACGAGAGCTTGGGCTTGGCCATTTGGTCATCTCTCACCTAGGAACATCACCTTCACACCCGCTCCTCACACCTGGTGCCAGCTGTGCTTCACCATTGATTATGTCAACATTTATGCCACTTGCTAGGTCCATTTAACTGATTTTCCCACTTCGAACTTAAATTCACAGTGTAGTGAACAGATCTCCTGACATTCCTGCTAAGCCAGCCTCTCTCCTGGCCTTTCTCCTATGGTACCACTGAGCTTCCATTGCTAAGGAGCCATCGTTGGAAAACCTCAGAGAATCATTTGGCATCCTGGGCATTCACTCACTAAGTATTTTTGTTCTTTGACTCTTTCATATTTGCCCCTTTCTGTCCTTCTTATGTCCCAAGTCAAGTCCCCATCTTCTTTCACAGAGTATTGCTGAAGTTACCTCCAATTTGTTACTCTGTCCCTTAAGTAGTCCCTTTCCAGCTCACCCTGCATGTTACCTATAGGTGGATCTTGATAAAGTACTATCTTCATGCCACCTTTATGCTTAAAATCCTTTTACTAACTCCCAAGAGTGTGGAGGTAGACGTTACAGATATGGTAGGCTGGGCTCTCACCTTCTTCGACAATTGAGTTGGAATTACCTTTCCAGCCATTTCTGTTCTCTTTGGAACCCATCTCCTCAGTTAGATTGATCTACTTGAGATCTTGGATGCTTTCAAAAACCCTGTTCTTTTCCTTCACTCACTCAGTTACTAAAAATCCCTGCCCCCTTTTCTTCAGTTAGCCAAGTAATGGTAAGACATGCCATGTGCTGACCATGTGCTCTATGCCCGGCAAAATGCTAAGGAGCATAGATAGCATACTTATGTCAGTTATTCCTCACCTATAATGCTGGTGCTGTTCTGTGATTATTCTTGTATTGATGTTCTCCTGGTACCTGCCTCATGAGGTTCTAGTGAGAAATTAAATGAGAAATTCCTAACAAGCGTGTAAAGGAGCACCAGCAAATAGTCTGCCTAGTCTTCAGACTTCCTTTTATGTAGGAATAAATGGTTATTTGTTAGTTAATGAGTTAAAGTAACTAAAATTTGGTATTCATGAAAAAACGTTCATTATTAAGTAAAGTGAGTGCTCCACTTGGCTTTCCTGAGTCCCTTGTGCAATGCCAAGCAGCCCAGCAGCTGGGGGACCCTATTGCCAGGTGGCATGCCTGCCCTTGGGACTGAGTGCGTCAGCAGGGCATCATCTGTTGGCGGTCTTCCGCGCCTGCCCGCCGTGTGTCATGTCATGTACTTGCAGAATGGTTGTCGCTGTACAGGGTTTGTGTGTGTTCTGAAGCTCTCCTGTCCCCTTTTTAAAATGGACCATAATCAGAAAAAACAGAAGAGTCTGCTTTGCTTCCTTTAAAAACAGAGCTCTAACTTAAACATATAGTATTGTTTTAAGATCTCACAGTTACTTTTCAATAATTAATGAGGGTTGTTTTTATTTCTTTACTCTTAATGCTAGTTTAAAAAAAAAGACCTGTAATATAAAATTTACCATCTTAATTTCTAAGTGTAAAGTTCTCAGTGGTGAACTTTTTTGTTATTGTTTCATATTATTGCTTTTTCATTTTTGTGTGTCTATTATCCACATGTCTACAGCTGATACATAAATTCCTTAAGGGCTGTGGTCTGGTCTTGTCCATTTCAGATTCAGTGCTGCGTTAGTTATGTACTGATTGTTACTAAGCACTATGTTTTGCATCTCTAACTCCATCTAGCACACAGCAAATGTTAAACATTTGATGTCTAGGTTTAGGAAATTTTTATTAGGAAGAACTTTTAGTGGTGGAATTTGTAAACAGCTGTGTGAAGAGTCACAGTTTTTTTTTTTTTAAATAAATACCAAAGAAGATAAGATTTATCAGGGGAATTTTCTTACTCATGAAAAGCCATTGTAGAGTGATGAGGATTAAGACTTGTATTCCCTCGCAGCAGGGCTGGTATGATAGATACCGTGCGTGTGTGAGTGAGTGTGTGTGTGTGTGTGAGAGAGAGAGAGAGAGAGAGAGAGAACTGAAACTATGACATTGAGTATTTTCTATTTTAATCACTCTATCACCTCAAAAATGTAATTATTGTCATTGTACAGCGCTAGGTCAGGAATGAAAGATTTAGTGTTTGATTTAGGTCTCAGACTCTCATATACTCTATTCGGTTTCTGGGAGTCAGTCTGGTTTTAATATAACATTCTATTTGGAGAGTTTTAGAATTTAGTGAACAAAATAATGTTTCCTTTCCATCAATGCTCAAAATTTCATTGTTCTCAGACTATTATATTAGAGATGGTCAAATTTAATTGTGATAGATTGAGACTGTCAACTGCCTTTCATATTTAAAAAGACTAAGGACAGAAGCATATCATGAAAAACTAGTTCACTTTAATAAAAGAATGTAGTCGGTCATAGTCCTTAGGGACACAAAAAATGTCAGAACTGCCCTTAATTAGATCAGATATTTCCATTTAACTCACAGTAGTCTTGGATGGATCAACGGTTGGATGGATGGATGGAGATAAACACTTTAGCTGATCGCTGACCATCATCACACCAAACTTCATGTAACTCCTAGGCTACACTGCATCTTATTCAATACACATACCACTAATACTCTACTGATTGAAATTGCTTGTTTCAAATCTTAATTAGCTTTTTTCTTTCAATAGCCTGTGGATGGCTGGAAATCAGGGACTGACTGATGTGTCTATGTTTTTAGTGCCTAGCAGAGAGCTTAGCGTGGGGTAGACATGAAACAAATGTCTATAAACTGAAATAACAGCAGGATTGCTTATAAAAGCAAAATGAGATGCAAAATATTTGTATTTTAGCAATTAATGTTTGTTCTAAAAAAAATAAACCAACAGTGAGCCAACATCCTCTAATATTTACTTTTTCTTATAATAATATGTGGATGGCATGTTTTCCTTAGTATTCCTTGGGATTACTCAACAAGCACATACACAGGATACTGTATGCAGGAATTAATCAGTTACTATTTTGATGAATAAAAGATGAACACTTTTCCTAATACACGTTATAGAAACCTAAATAAAGTATAATGTTGATGTTAACTAATGTTAATATATCAATATCATGGATAGACTGATTCCTATTTTTCACATTTCTGAGAAATACTGCTTATACATGATGATCTTTGGAAGAGTCCCTGTCATTAAAGATGTTTATGTTCTGCCTCTTCCAGATTTCATGATTTTTGTAGCAAGGGCTGCGGTTCCCCTGGAGGCCTTTCTTTTTCACTCGGTGGTGGCACATTTGTGCCCATAACGACGAGCAATAATGCCGTGAGGTCCTTTTAGGATAATGTTAATGTTATGTCAATAGACCGAGGCTAGGCTTAGAAGAAGCCATATTAGTTTTCTATTAATATGTAACAAATTTCTACAAAATTCCACAGCCACTTCTTAGCCCATAGTTCTGGAGGTCACAAGTCTGACACAGTCCAACTCGGTTCTCTCCACAGGGTCTCACACTCAAGGTGTTGGCCAGGCAACGTACCTCAGCTGAACTTTGGGGGAAAAATTGTTTCTAAGCTCACTGAGGTTATGGGCAGGACTGAGGTCCCCACTTCCTGGGTGTGGGCGCAGGGCTGCCATCAGTTTCTAGATGTTTCTAGAAGTCGTCAACTCCTTGTCCTGGACCTTCCCATATGCCCCTCACAGACTTTCTCACAGCATCACAGCAGGATCCCTCATCAAACCCCCCCCCCCACACTTCTCATCTCTGTGGTTTTTCTTCTGTGACAAGCCAGAGAAAACTGTGCTTTTAAAGGCTTCTGGAGATTAGGCTAGGCCCATCAGGATAATCTCCCTATTTTTAAGGTTAATGCGCCGTATAATGCTTAATCACAGGAGTAGAGTCCATTATATTTACTGTGCTGGGGTTAGGCAGGGTGTGCACCCCAAGGGGCTGGGAATTCCCAGGGCCCTGTTAGAATTCTGCTTCCACAGGAGGTTCGGTGAAGGTGCTCTGGAAATGCCACATTTACTTCCATGCTTACAAGTGCTTTTACTTGGAGAAGCTGAAGACCATGCTTTATGGACTTTCTTCACCATACTATATTTCTAAGGGAAAGAGAGGCAGTCTGCTCTTTGTGTAAGGAGATATTTTTATAGTCAGTAGCACTTAGGATTTGATATTTGCGGTTTTCATTCATTGATCTGTATTCTTTTCAGCCAGTCACCCTGGGGCCCGGCCAGATGAGGACTGGAGTCAAGTGCGCAGTCTTGCAATTAACATAAAAACCAAACTGATCCATGGTAAGGGCTTAATTCAGGTTATGAACTTAGCAGGCAAAGCCATACGGAGAGCTATGAACTTGACAAACTAGGCCATGGAGAGCTGCCCTGAGTTCATGACCGGAGGAGTGACTTGCCAGAATCACTGTTGTTGGCAGATCAACCTGGAAACTGTATATATGGTTAGAGGGGAAGCCAGAAGCAGAAACCAGCCAGAAATTCAGAAGTGAATGCTCATTTATCAGTGGCCAGGGAGATTTAGAAATTGATTGTGTTCCTTGAATTATATTAATTGTGATGATGCTAGCAAAATAAATAAGAGAGGGGAAGCTCAAACCAGATATAAAGAGAAAAGCAGACTGCGTTTTGTGACCTGTGATCCACTGAGTAGCATTTGGTTACTGTTAGCGGGGCCCATGTATGAGTGGCTTTAGGCTGAATGTCAGGCAGATTATCAATTTGCTTATAGCACTTGCATTTATAGTTGGGTTTGTTTATGAATATTGTTTAAAGTGCATGTACTGTACATTTTGTCAACTGAAAAAAAAAAGTTACTAACCAGAGGTACCTGGGGTAAAATGGATATCCAAAGTTTATTTTCCATGGAGTTGTATTTCACATTTGTAGTATTTGGCCTTGCCTGTTCTCCTACATCTTGCAAAAAGCAATATTCCTTTAAATGAAGTGGATAATGGATGTGTAACATTTATTACTTTAGAGATAGGATGTTCATTGTTTCAGAATACCATACTTCTCTCTCTGCTTAAATTAACCAACCTAGTCACCTATTTGTCATTTCCTTGGAGTGAGTATTTGAAGGGAGTTTGACTTTTATTTTCTATTTCCTTCACTGTTTGAAGAATTTTTAAGATTAAACAAACAAACACTCAAACGTAGAAGTCCTCCATGAGCCTGGGAATTAGACAGTGACCATATCTGTTTTCACGTAAGTATCAAATGCTGGCTTTACGAATACTCTGTGTGGAGTTCTCACCACTATAAATAAACTAAAACTATATAGCTCTGTTACCATAGGAGGGAGAACATTTAGCTTCATCTTTTGTGACTGAACAGTTCTGATGCAATGCAGCGACAGAGAAAGGGGCCACAAAATCTGCACTTAGCACCATAGATCAGGGATGTTGAGAGGCTGCCATGTTGAAAACCTATGTAGTAAGTCATATATTCATCCAATAAACATTTATTGGTAGCCTGCTCTGAACCAGGTACTCTACAGGCTGGGAAAAGAGGAGTAAACAAAAACAGAGATGCCCTAGCCGAGTGGCTCAGTTGGTTGGAGTGTTGTCCCGTGCACCAAAGGGTTGCCGGGTGGATCTCCCAGGTGGGATGCATATGGAAGGCAATCAGATGATTCTCTCTCACATCAATGTTTCTCTCTCTCTTTCTCTTTCTTTTCCTCCCTTCCTCTCTCTCTAAAATCAATAAACAAATCCTTGGGTGAGGATTAAAAAAAAAAAACCGACAGCAAAGTTTGGCTCTGGTGAGGCTTATGTTTCAGTGAGATGAAGTAGAAATACAAATGATAAAAATATTTGGTATTTCCAATGATAAGTACTGTGGAGGAAAATAAAATATGGGTGGAATGTTGTCACAAGCGTGAAGTCTTTCCTGTGTCAGCTGGAGAACTGCTCAGCTAGCTGCGTGCTGAACACCCTGACACCATGGAATAGACGAGTCACACAAGCTAACTATGCTGTTCACTCAGCTTTTATTGCATGCAGGTTCACTCAGAATAGATCAAACTGCTTTAATATCCTACTCACACTCTAACAATCTAAGAGACAGAGCAATCAATGGGGGATAATGAACCCATAGACCCAGAGTCTCAGTGTGCAGGTCCGGGAGACAGCCCAGTGGGCAAGGGGAGCTGTCAGCATCTTGCAAGGAAGGGTCTCCAGAGCCAGGTGGGCAGCAGGGCAGACAAAGTCCTCAGTCCAGCAGGGCAGAAACTCCAGTGGCTGATGCCAAAGAAGATCAGTGTGTCATGGAGCAACACTCTGTGTGGAGCTCAGATGCCTCAGAAGTGGTCTGGAGCCTGCCTCATTTATACCTTGAAAGTGGTGCACTCCACCCTTCTGGGTCTTTTGATAAGTGTCTTGGCACCCCTCATGCCAAGTAGGAAATTTTCCCAGGAGCCTATCTATGGGTGGTCCCGCTCGGTGGACATGGCTATTCTGATCATGTAGATATGTTAGGTGTGTCTTCTTGCCAGATGTATCTGCTCTGACTTAGGTAGTTTTCCTCTTGAGCCAAAGTGTCATGGCTGACTGGCAGCCATCTTGGTTGACATAAGCGACTCCATTTAGTTTTATATACTTTATGCTATCTTGACTGAACCGGTGCCATTTTGTTGGCCCTGCTTCCGACGATGTGTGGTGGGAGTGAAGTGGTGGCATTTTAGAACCATGGCAGGCAGAGTTCTCCAGTGTCCCTGCACTGGATGGGGGGACTCACAGTTATGTCAAAGTGATGATATCACTGCTATGATTATAAGGTTACATTATATGAGACTCCATGTCAGCAGATCCTCCTGCTGGCCTTGAAGAAGTGAGCTTTGAGAGGACCACAGCAGGGCCGTGAGCTGCCTCTAAGAGATAACAGCGGCCCCACTCACAGCCAGCAGGAAACTGGGACCTTAGCCCTCCAGCCTCGAGGGACTGAATTCTGCCAACAACCGTGGGAACTCAAAGGAGAACCCTGAATTTCGTAAAGGAAGGCTATGCAGACAACACCTTGATTGCAGCCCTGAGAGAACTTGAGCCAGCTGAGGACCCAGCTGAGCCATGCCCGGTCCTTGACGGGAGATGTGAGATAGTGAATGGGTGTGACTTGAAGCTGTGGAGTTTGTGGCAGTTTGTTCCACAGCAACAGAAAACTGATACAGATAGGGGACCAGGGAAGGTGGCATTAGAAGGGAGTGTTGGAGTCAGGAGCACAGGGGAGAGTGTGATTCAAGCAGCTTTCTGTGGGAATGGACCCTGAGGCACAGGGGACCTGGCAGTGTGTGGGAGGGGCAGGTAAGTGCAGTCAGAGAGTCTGCTTGGAACCAGAGTGGGCAGGGCCATTGGGCCGTTGGTCAGGTTTTGGCTTTTTCCCTAAAGGCAATGGAAAGTGATTAGAGGGTTTTGGACTGAGAAGTGACATGGAATGACCTTTATTTTCACACTCTCTGTGGCTGCTAAGTTAAGACTGGACAAGACCGGTAAAACAGGTGCAGTAATTCAGAGCACAGTTGGTAGTGGCATGGGCCAGGGTCCAGCTATACAGATAGTAAAGAATGGTCAGGTTCTGGAAATACATGGAAAGTTGAGTGTATAGGATTGAATGACAACTAGGATGTATGGTATGATAGCAAGAGAAACAATTTGGCCAGGATTTCTGGCCAAAACATCTGGAAGGAAGACACTGCCATCTGGCAGAGAAGGGTGTGGTGGGGAGGGGTCAGCAGCTCGGTTTTGGACCCCTTAAGTTTGAGTCACAGATGCCATGCAAGTCTGTATGTCAGAGGAGAAGGTGGACTACAGATACACATGTGGGAGTCATTAGCGTATTATGGGATCTAGAACCATGAGGTTCCTTAAAGTGTCACTACAGGTAGGCAAGAAAAATGTTTAAGACTCAAGCCTTGGTGCTCCAGGAAAATATTTTAAATTATTTTATTTAAATGATTTTTTAATGTTTTTTTAAATCCTCATCCAAGGATATTTTTTATTATTGATTTTAGAGACAGAGGAATGGGCAGGGAGAGAGACTTCGATCGCTGGCCTCCCATATGAGCCCCAACCAGGGATTGAACCTGCAACCTTTTGGTGTATGGGACAACTCTCTGACCAACTTAGCCACCCATCCAGGGCGATTTTTATGTTTTACTGTAAGCTTTTGTTCACTATTTGGTTAGGCTTAATTTTTTTTTAACTCTCCAAAACTTCAGCTCACTTAAACATTTTTTCAACTTACGTAATTATGTACTGGACTCTGGCAGGTGGGGGAGTAAATCTGAATATGAACCCCCTGTTGTCATCTCCTGATCAGAAGATTCTAGCACCATCGAGGAGCGGCCTACAACCAGAGGGCCATGCCCCTACTTCCTGAGGGCAAATAGATGTATGCGTCTAAAGTCTCTTTCCAAGCCCAGCTGAACCAGAGCAAGAAAAGTATTTAAATACCTTACCGTAGTCCTTACCTTCATCACTACAGACTCAGTAAACCATCAACCTGGTTTTTCAAAGTGGGAGTTACAGAAGACCCACTGGTAGCTGGGTACAGTTTGCTGTATTTCTTCAGTTAGACACAATTGCACAGATACACAAGGATTTGGTAGACAGGAGAAGATGGAGACTGCGAAGAACAGAGCAGTTGAGAGTTGGTGAAAGTCATGTGTGGACTCATGAAATCTATGTTACCCAAAGCCCTGGGACCAGTATATTCAAAACTAGAGGCTTATGAGAGTGAAGAGAATCATGTCCCTCAAAAGCAGCAGACTGTGTGACTGTAGATGCATCTGTATTTATATAAGTACTCACTTTAGTTTTTAAACTTCCTTCTCAGACTAGTTACATATTTATTCAGGTATCTTAAAAATTCATAATTATTTCATAGCAGTTTCTCAGTCCTTCTCTGTTTTGGTATTTTGTTCTCCATTTTTCTACACCACAGTATGAGATAATCTCTATAATCTGATACTGAATTGCTACATTCTCAAAGTAGTACCATTTAAAAAAAAAAAAGGAATCACAAGGATGGTGCTATAAAATCTTTGGGAACTGAGGCAGTTATTTACAGTCTTTTTTGTTCCAGAAAGGACTTGAGTGGCAGCCTTTGGGAGTTTGGGTTTTGAGTGGTTTGCCTTCTGTAATGAGGATGCCAGCCCAAGGCAGCTGTACAGCTTGTCACCCGGGACCATGAGCAGTGAGATCAAAGAGCAACCACATTTTCCTGTACACTACGTACAGTAGGAAAAGTCCAGCAGAACTGTCCGGCCTACCTGCCATGGGCATATGTGCGGGCCTGAGGTGGGTGTGCACTGCTGAGCATCCTGTGTTAGCCGGTGGGATTTGAATGTGTTCATTCTTCTCTCTTCCCACTACAGGGCCTTCTTTGTCTTGTTTTCTTTTCATTTGGGGTTATGTTTCTTTTTGGCATTTAACTAGTTACCATTCCTGATCTAAAGATTATATTTTAATTCATTTTCCTTAAACTTGTGGACACAAATTCTTTTGCGTCATTTGAGAAGGATACATCCAGCTATTCTCTACTCCCTCAATGTTCTGTGTGTTTTTCAAAGCGCTCCATTTTCAGTGCCCTTTTGAAGTTGAGTGAAGCGATTGTGCTCTTAAGTGACAGAAGTGACTTTTTTTCTTTCTGAGGTGCCTTAGGCCTGTTGAGATCCAATCCTGGTCAAATGAAGTCTTCCCTTGTAAGTAGAACACTCTTTAGCCACCTGGAGTCACATGTAGGACATGCTCTGTTTCCAGCTGTGATCAGCATTAACAGCTGGTAATGTGCTATGTGCAACAAAGGATAAACACCTTCATATCTTGTTTCATGATAAAAACTAGCAACTTCAAGAAACTCAGAAAACATTTGCCACATCTAACATTATATACAGTTGGATACAAGGGGTTGCTTTTTGTAAGTTTTTTTTGTTTTGTTTTGTTTTGTTTTGCTCTGAAGCATCAATTTCCAATTATATATTAGAGATATAGATATATATATCTATATCTCAGTTTCCAATCTGTATTAAAGATTCTAACTGTTTTAGTCTGGTCTACATCAGAAGTTGGCAAACCATGGCCCAGGAGCCAAATCCAACCCACTGTTGGTTTTGTAGATAAAGTTCTGTTGGAACGCAGCCATGCTCACTTGTATGTGTATTTGTTGCCTGGATGGTTTCACCTTGTAGTGGCTGAGTTGAGAAGCAATGACAGAGACTGTGTGGCTTGCAAAGCTTAAAATACTCACTCTGGTACTTTATAAAAATGTTTGCCAACCTCTGGTCTAAAATATATTTTTAAACTAAAAAATTTCAGTCATAAAATAATTTTTGGAATAACTATCACAGCTTTTTTAAATTGTTAGGACATGTTCATCAAGAAAATAACCAGTGGTTGTTTTAATAAATAAAATTTAAGTGGTGTTTAGCTTTTCAGTATTATTTCAATTTCTACTGGTTATCAAAGTCTATTTAAAGAATCATAATGTGTGGAAATGTAAAAGAAAAAGCATCAAGTCACACTAAAAGAGAACACTGACATTTCTATGTAAACCTAAGTATTAGGTTGCATTTTCTTAGGGCTTGATAACATTTAAAACTAAAATCTTCATGAAGGCATAATTCACATGCCTCCCGAGGTCTCCCTTATAAATCATCCAAGATGACATGTTTATAGGCTAAAGTGAAGGCTGAATTTGCTTTAACTAACATCAAATGAGAGCTTAGTTTGCGTAGATTCCTGCATGTGCATGCGTCTGTGATGATTTCGATGCTTTTTTGATAGGTTAAATTTCCGTACTGGTGCATAGTTTATTTGAACTGCTGTTTTGTTTTCCATAGGCTTTTGCTTGTTAATGTGTCACCCAATATGACAAGAATGAATCCCTTCTCTCCCAGTGCTCTCTGTCCCATTCCCTGGGGTAAATGCAGGTTATTGTCATGCCACCTGGTCCCTGAGAGACCATTCTGTCCTTGGCTGTCTTGTTTTGGGGGCTGGGGCTCCAAGTGAAAAAGCCTATGTTTTTAGTGGGAGTGGTCTGCCTTTCTTTCTTGTCCAGAGCTGGTAAATGAGGGCGGCAGAGGGTCGTGTTAAATGCTGCAAGATCTAATTACTGCTTGATTTATAGTCACAGGCACATGATGGCTGAGTACTGAGTTTATTGCCATGAAAACACACTTAGCTGGTCCTGGGGTGCCTGGAGGGCTCTGCTCCCCTCTGCCGGCCCCTGTAGTTGGTGCTGCTCTCCTTGGTGAGAGCCCTACGCGGCTCACATGCCCACAGCCAGGCGAAGGCCCCCAGGGCACAGGATGCTGCCCTGGCTGAGAAAATGCTGGGCTTGATTGTGGAGTGCCTGAGGGGAGCTGGGGGGGAGGAGAGAGAGAGACACACACACACACACACACAAAGCTAAACACAGTTTCAGCAAGTCTGCTCTTCTCTATTTCCTGTATATTGGGAAATTAGACTGTAGTTTCTTTTCCTAAGCAGTAAAGCTGGAGGCTCTGCCCTTGTCATTGTTCTTATTTTTTGTACTGCTCTGAATCAAGCTTGAGGATCCAAATTCAGCAAAACAGACTGTTTTAAATGGAGAGTACCCCATTTCTGACCCTTCCACTCCCTTCTCAATCACCCTTTAAATGCCCTGGGAAGGCTCAGAGCTCATTAACAATGGTGCAGCTCCATGGTTCAGAGCGATGTGTTGGGTTTGACTGCAGGCGTGCCCCCGATTCCACCACTTACTGGCTGGTGCCTCAAGAAGGTTATGACCTTTCATTCTGTTTCCTCCACTGTAAAGAGGTGATAATAGTATCTGCTTTATGGAATGTTGCGAGGATTAATGATGAATGTGTTTTCGTATGGGCCCAGGCACATGGAAAGTGTTCAATGAAGATTAGCTGTCCCGGGCCATAACTGAGTGAAAGACTGACCTCATTCTTGTGTTACTTCCTCATCCCTTTACTCCCTCAGAGGTGGCCGTCGACCATATTGCTTTGATCTGTCTTATGCAGGGTCAAAAGGAACAGTTTGCCCCATGGGGATAGGTATTTTATCACTAAGTTTTAGAATTACCTCTATGTGGCTTCGTATAGTCAGTACACCCCCTTATTAGCTGCCGGGAGCCAGCTCCCACCCGCTTCCCCATCTGAAGCTATGAAATAGCTGTTGATCCAACTATTTATTTAAGAAGCTGAGTCTCAATGAAATCAAGTAACCTAACCTAAATTCATCTATAAAGAATAAAACAGATATTCAATCCCCAGACTATCTCCACACCCTGTTTAACTCAAGATGCTTACTAGCTTTGTGTTTGATTTTTAATTTTCTTTTGAAAAAAATTGTTTTTAATTACCGTTGACTTTTAATATTATATTTGTTTCAGGTATACAGCATAGTGGTCAGACATTTATATAATTTATTAAGTGATCTCCCAGTATGTCTAGTACACACCTGGCACCACACGTAGTTATTACAGTGTTATTGACTATATTCCCTTTGCTGTGATTACATTTTTATGACTACTCTCTAACTACCAATTTGTACTTCTTAATCCCTTCACCTTTTTCACCAAGCCCCCCAGCCCGCTCTCCTGGCATCCATCCTTTTGTTCTCTGTATCCATGAGTCTGTTTCTGTTTTATTTGTTCATATGTTTTATTCTTTAGATTCCACATGTAAATGAAATCATACGGTATTTGTGTGTTTGTTTTTAAGGGTGATATAGAAGCCACCCAGAAAACAAAGGCCAGTTGTGTGCTATATTTGTATAAAATGTGTTCATTTCTTCCAGAAAACTACATTATTACAAACATGAGACAAATAAAAGAAAAATTGGTTAGGTAAAGGCTGAAGAGGCAAAAATAACTGAAGAAAAGGTGTTTTTTAAAATGGGTGTTCACAGTGGTTAACTGTTTAAAATAAGTTCTCCAAAGGCTTACAGATAGAAAAATATTCCCAGGTTATGATAAAGTAATCAGAATATAAAAGCACAAACCAACATTCACATAAGTAAACTATAACTGTTGAATGTTCATGGAGAATTGTCATTTTTTTATTTATATATACATAGATACTATATATACTAAGAGCTTGACAAGTTCAGAAGAATTTAAAATAAAAATAATTTTATTAGGATATGAAATTAGTAATCTTTTAAAAAAATTTGTAGTCAGACAATATTTAAATTCCTGGTTTTTATATAAGATGAGTTTGTTGAGGTAAAATTTGAAGTCTGTTTTGTCTTCTTTTAACTCTACACCAGTAGACTCTGTAGCAGTAAATTCTCTCTGCACTGGTTCCTTCATTTAGTGTCATGTCTTTGAGGTTCGCCCTTGTCATCGCAGCAGCTCCTTCCTTATTGCTGAGTAGTACCCCGTTGTGTGCATATACCTCAATTTGTTTATCTCTTCTTTTGTTAATGTATATTTAGGTTGTTTCCAGGTGGGCATTTGCAATAAAGTTGCCATAAACACTGTTGAACAAGTGTTCTTGTGGAAGTAGTTTTCCTTTACCTTGGGGGGAATTGCTGGGTCATAGGTAAATATTTGATTGATTTCAGACTTTCCCATTAAGTGGTGTATGGGAGTTCCAGTTCCACAGCCTTGCCAACTTTTGGTATTGTCTTTTTATTTTTAGTGATTTGAGTGCTTATGAAATAGTGTCTTATTGTGATTTTAATTAGTACTTTCCTCATGACTAATGACATTAAGTGCCTTTTCATGCTTTTATAGATCTTTTGTGTATGATCTTTTGTGAAGTGTCTGTTCAAGTCCCCCCCCCCTTTTTTTGGATTGCTTGTATTTTTGATATTAATTTGTAGCTCTTTATTTTTCTTTCTGGGCTAAAAGCCCTTTTTTCAGATGTATGTATTGGGTGTAGTTTCTCTCATTTAGTGTTTTCCCTTTTCATTTTCTTAACAGTGTCATTTGCTGAGCAGAAGTTTTCAATATTTTTAGAGATCAATTTGCCATTTCTTTCACAGTTAGTGTTTTTTGCAACTCTAGGAAATTAGTACGTGCTACAAGATTGCAAAGATACTTTCCTCTGGTTTTTTTTTTAGAAGCTTTATAGTTTAAGTTTTTAACATTTAGGTCTATGAGATTTAATAGTTTAAGTTTTTAACATTTAGGTCTATGAGATCTCAGATGGATATTTTTGGTGTAAAACAGTCATCAAGGTTTACTATTTTTTCACATGGATATGCAACTGTTTCATCATTTGTTGAAAATAACTTTTCATTTTCCATTGAATTGTCTGAGTTCCTTTGTCAAAAATTAGTTGTACATTTGTGGACGTATTTCTGGACTCTCTCTTCTGCTTCATGGATCTGTTTATGCTTATTGACACCACTATTTTGAAATTCCATCATCTTTACAAAAGAGTTTCCCATCCTTGTCTGGGTGGAGGATGCTTTCTTCTCATTGGGAACGCGGATGAACCACCATTGAGATTTCTCACAGTTGTTCACATGTCCACAAAACACCAGCAATACATGACCTTGATGTGGAATTTTGCAAGTGGGATGTGTTTTGCAAGTGGATGACTTTAGTTTATTCATATATTGAAAATTTGGTGTAATATATTTCATTTCACAGCAAGTTAGTTTCAGGAATAATGCTGAAAAGAAATATGTATGAAGGCATGAGTAAGCACAAACGATAGAGCAGCCCAAAACTAGTAAATTAAAAAGGATGATAAGTTAACTGAAATTCTAGTGAATTTTACATAACTGAGATCAACCAGTGTTTGAAATAACAATGTTTTAGTATTGCTTTTTCTTGGTTGCCAGTGGATTTTTTTGTTTATCTGCAAAATACATTCTCCCAAACAGTTCACAGCACACAATATATTTTGAGAGGACAGACATTATTTTGTAAAAGGAAGAAAAAACCCAGAAAATTCTGTTCCATTGCTGAAAATAAGGAACTATTTAGAAAATTAGTCATTACAAATTAAGAACAATTTTTCTTCTCTGTCCTTCCTCTCTTGGCTTGTCCCAGGCGGAGGTTTGAGGCCGGAGGCCCATGCCTATCTCTGCAGAGCCCTGGCTCTCACATCTGGAGCATCTCAGGGAACTGGAGTATTAATTCTCATCAGCTGGGCCACCCGTCACTACCAACAGAGAGCAAGGCCTGTGAGATTTTTGCTTCCTTCATCCAGAGAAGCCAGGATCCACTTATTTGTGTGAACGAGCTGTGCCAGCCTAGACAAAATAAAGTTAACTAAGACTTACCCCCTCTTCCACCACCCACCTCACCTGCAGGATAAGGGAACACCAGGTACCATCTTTTTAAAGCATGGCAGTGACTTATATCATATACTCAAATTGTTCTGGATCTTAAATAAGAATAAAAACAAACGTGAAAATTGTGCTTACCCTTTGTGGGAAAATGATTAAAACTGTAAAAGCTTCTTTAGTCCCTAAAATGTGCAAATGCAATCAAGAAATCAGGTGGGCAGTTTCTCTTGCCGCCCTCTGGACTCCTACAGTGCTCTACTACTAACCTGTTAGGTACATTATGCCATTTTTCCCCATTAGAGAACAATTCTGCAATATTAATTTAAAATCCATCTGTATAATTCAGTATGCAAACCACTTGCGTAGGCTTGACTCAAACTTTATGATAAAAAGCATTCATCATGTGCTATTCCGTGTAAGAGGAATTTAGACTCTCCTCTTCATTAGAGGGCCTGCCTGCAGTGGAATTAAAATAGTTTCTCCCTGAATGGAAGCGTTGACTTGGTAAAGAGATGAGCAGTCATTCAAGAGGAATGTAATTGAATACTTGAGATTTAAATTAGCTTGTAATCTGACTTTGAAAATAAAGTAAAAGAGAAGCCCAAGAAAGTCTCCTTAAGGTGAATTAATGCCCTTCAGGTCACTTCCAGTTTCAAAGTTAATCACATACACGTGATAAAAGCAATATGTAATGAAGCTTATCTTTTCCATGTGCTTGTTCTCCCCAATACTCTGATACTACTTAGAAAAGGTGCCCTACATATGAGCAAAAATGACTTTCAAATATCACCAGACTTATGAATTGGTCCAGTAATGTTTGGAGGAATAATTTTTTCTTTATTGTGTCCATGAAGCATAAATTGTTAACCCAAGAAGCAACCTTAAATAAGTGACACAGATTTTCTTCTTTATTTAGAAACTCTTCATATGTTCATGTTTTCAAAGGATTCTTTCTCTTCACATAGCTTCCTCCTTATTCTTGAAGGACACAATATTGTCTTCTATTAAAGTCAGTGAGTGGTAAATGTCTCCAGGAGACTAATACTTGTTAAACAAAAAAATGTCCCATAATTATTGTCCCTGCCCTTAACAGGATTACATAACAAGAAAATATTTTTTTGTCTGTAAAATCAAATATGGAAAAAGATCTCTATGTATGAAAATAGAAATAGGAGGAAATAGAAACATGGAATCCAGATACAGAACACTAGTTACCATTTATGAGAAACAATATTCAAAAAGCAACAAGGTCGGGGGCGGTGAATATTTTCAGTAGGGAAGAAAGGCTTGACTTTACAGGCAATTACACACTCAACTGCATAGATGCAATGGAGCTCAATTTGCTTAAAGGCATATTTCTGTTAAACAAGTCCCATTTGCATATTGATTTCTGTTGTGGAACTTAAAAAATTGGTCCCTAGATATAATAAAATTACCTTTAAATGTACACATATAAATGGAATATTTTTCTGACAAAATCATCAAACCATTATATCTTTATGATTCAGAGCTGTAGTTTACAGGATTTTTAAACTGCGAAAGTCAAAATAGAGTTCACATAGGCAGACACGTTGAAAGGGGCTTGCTTTATTTTCAACTCGATTCCCACTATAATAGTAAGAATCCATAAAGCTTCAGAAACTTGCCAAGATTCCAGTCAACTTTGAATCATGCTAATGTTTCTAACTTCATATCCAAAGAAATGATTTTTCATTTTCTTCATCTCTTAAACTTACTGGCTTCTTTTCAGACCTTTGAACCTGGCCATACCTTCCAAAAACATAAGAATGTCTTTAAATAAAAGGAGAAAAGTATCCAAATAACTGTGCAAAGGAATATCTAAGCTGTACTTAGCATCAGTGCCAACAGAGGCTTGCCCTAATGTTTAATAATAATCAGCAAATTGACTGATAATCCAGCATGAACTTTTGGTTCCCACCGTAACAGTTTGATTTATGGCTGGAAACAATTAGCACATCAAAATCATGTTTGCTGATGGTGCCACTTACTAACTGGTTAACAAAGCTAAACTGTACCATGTAGACTGGCTGGAGGTCAGATCCTATGACCAGGACTTGTGAGTAGCAAGAATCTCCAAGCCCACAGCTTTAGAGGGGCTGCTCATTACAAACTTAGCTTCCATAGCTTTCTCCGTGGGTGGGAAAAAACACAGAGTTTTAATAAACAATTTATATTCAATATTAGTAATAACACGGTAGAAACTTAAATAATTCAGACAAGTTAACCGTACAGAGATAAGAACTATTCACAGTGTGGCATTTGCCACTAGGTATTTTCTCTAAACAGAGAGACATAGGTGTATATATACATAGAAATAATTTTAACAAAAAAAGGAATCATAATATACATTGATTTATGACTTTCACTTAATATTCAGCTTTATTTCCATTTAATAAATATACTTTCATGATGCATAGTATCACTTTTGAAAAACTACATAATGTATCATTAATTTTTATTTATACAGCATAAAAGATTTTCAGTTTCTGTTTTTACTCTAGGAAGTATGCTGTGAGAAATACCTTACTTTCTTTTCTTTTTGCCTATATCCTCTATTATCTCTAATTAATTTTGTACATGTAACTATTTCCTTAGGATGTTTTCCCAGAGTGAATGGCTGTGGGTAAAGGTATACACATCTGAAAAATTTGCAAGAACATTTTCCAAATTTACCCAGGAGAGAAGTTGTGCTTATTTAAGTCCCAGAATTTTTAGATGTTATTAACAAATAACATTATAACAACATGTCCCATCTGGGTTGTGCTCAGGGGATCACGGTTTTGTTTTTATTTTATAGATTTCTTTTTCCGGGTCAGAAAATGGTTAGAGAAGGGGACAGTTTTTGTAATAACATTAATATCATTTGGATGTTTTAATTTTGTTATCAGCCAAGCAGGAAGAACTTAGATAATGTCTGTAAAATGCTGGGCACTCCCTAAATGCTTTCTTTATATAGTAACCTAGTTCTTCATCCTCATGTTACAGATGAGAAAATTCAAGCATAGAGAAATTAAGAAATGGACCCAGGGGTACCAGCTGTAAAGTAGCTAGATTGGGATAAAATATAATGGGTTAGAAGTAGAGAAGTATATTTTTCAAGCAACATAATTTCTCCTAAAGAGAAATAACCTCAGAAGTTTTGATATTGCCCATTCTCAAGACAGTTGTCCTTTCACCTCTACTGACTTTAAAAGCATCAGAAAGACCCCAGATGAATTTCATAACAAAATATGTACTTGTACTTTCATATTTGTTTCGATAAAACTCTAACCTTTCAAAGCTTGTAACATTAAAACATAATGATGAACATTCATGCCGTGCACACCTTGAAATTCTAGCACAGGGTTTTTGCTTAAAAGAGCATACATTACATATGCAAGAGTATATGCCATGATGTTGGACAATGTTGCAGAGATGCACCCAAGAACTGGTGTCGTTGCTATACAGAACTATTCAAATTATAGGAAACTTTAACTGAAATGTGCAGGCATTCCACTTTGGGAGACAAAGCTGAAATCTAGGACATTAGTCCATTATTATAATTTAAACTTTTGTAGGAATAACCCTGTGGTCAATCGAGAAAGGGCCCAATCGTGGGTGCTTTTGATACTTCCGAGATTATTGTTGACAATGCAGAGATTCACTTCCTAGAAGAGGCCTGTCAGTGTCTAAAAAGCATGGTATGATTTGAGAACAGAAGGGACGTTGATAAGCTCAGGACTACTTCTGCCGTCTAATTCATATGTCTTACTAGATAGTTATATCTATTATTATAATACCTAATTATTATTAGATTGTTACATTATTATAGATAAGATTATTTAATAATATCTAATTATTATGCCCATAGGGTAATTAATTTTTTGTTTGTTGGAACAAACAAACATGGTTTTATTGAGAAGAGGAGTGATATAGGAACTAATTAAGTCTGGGGTCCCTGAGCAAGTCGTAAAATCACCCCGAGCCAAGTTCCTCAACTCTAAAATGAGAATAGTAATAAGAACACTGCTTTAATAGCACTTGGTGGAGTCTCACAGCACAAAATGTATGTGAAATCTCCTTGTCAATTTAAAAGTTCTGTTCAGGTTTAATCATTGGCATTGTTTTACCTGACTCCTTTTCAGGTTTTGAAGTTCCATGTCCTCATCCTAGCACAATATTTGACAAATGGTAGGAGCTAAATAAGTACTAGTTATATGTCATTGTGAGGGATGATGAGCCTTGATGGGGAGGAACCTCATTTGAGAATTGAGTAAGTTCAGCGCCCAGCATACAAGTATTAGTAGCCTGTCAAACATTAGGTGTTATCACCCATCTGGCAGATTTCTCAGCGCTGCACATGTAAGTTCATGTTTAATCTTCCCAAAAGCTTCCAAGAATGGTCACTGATACAGCATTCTTGTTCGAGAAGGTCAGTGAGACACACCTGAAGTGAAATAACTTGCCCATGTTCACAGTGACCATGGGTGTTGGAACCGATTCCCCACAGCCTGATTCTAGAACATACTGAACTGCTTGTCTACCTCTGGAGCCTCCATCTTTGCACCTAACTAGTCAAGGTGGTTTTACTTTATGTTCTCGGTGCCCTACACGTAATAAAGCACTAACATTTGCTGAATAAGCACGTGAAATCCTTTCTGTTTTATGTAACTTTTTTTTTATTGTGGCCAAGTCTTTACATACCACCCTAAAGGATATACATATCATGATTGCCCCATTTTATGTGAAAAGTCTGAGGTGAAAATATAATTCATGGAGAAAAATTCATACATCCTTTTAGGGAAGACGTTAGCAGGTCTTCCTAAACCAAAAATGTGGTCTTTGTTCCTCTGCTTCTTCCCACTGAGAGGGCCCAAAGCTGTCCCCAGTTGGGGCTTTGCCACTTCCAAGCTTACATCTTGCTTTGTGTCCCAGGATCTCAGTGCCTGATGTCATGTCACTGGCCAAGAGCGGTGAACACACTAGAACAGTAAGGACAGAATTCCGTGTTGGAAGAAAACGTCTGCCACCAATGCTGGGACAGAATCTCAGTGTCATTCTAGTTTGGTGGCTCCCGTATCTGAAGCCCCTCCCCTTACAGCAGGCACCCTGGTGCTTCCTGTCCCCGTTGCCTGCTGGCTCATCAGGGCAGGGCCATATCAAACCCATGATCACTCCATAGGGGCTTCATATATATTTCTTGAATTAGCAAAGCAGTGTCACCTGAGTATTTTAGGTTCTCAAATAACCCTCACTTCTTTGCCTTAAACTTTCATTTCTCAAGTCAAGATGTGAAGGTTTAGGTTTAATCATTGGCATGTAGTTATTTAATATCATTCCTACTAAGGTATGTCTTAAACCGCCACAGTGGCTTCGTTGTTGTTAAAGATGGTTTCTTAGCAACGTTCATTTTTAATTGCCAGAATGTCTGTTCACACAGGGAATTTTTTGCTGTCCACATGTCATTAGGACATGTGTGTTCTGATACCAACAGGTACTTAGACCTCTATGAAATGTCCATGTGCATCCTACCTCATCAGCTCATGGACGAACCCATGTTTGACTTAAGGGAAGAGGAAAGTATAATTTCTAGAGATTATAAAAGTCATTTCATTATGTAATACTTTAATTCATGTGCAGTGAGAGATTTTTAAAAATTCCCTGTAATTGATTATTTGACTTTGTTATTAAGAAACAATCACTTCGGTAAAAATGTGCTGCTCTATAAGCCAGTGAATCAAAAAGATGCTTTCCTAAGAATGATGTGTTTGTGAGCTAGAACCCTGAAATGCATAATATAACCATCATACTGAAGCTCTTTCTTAGTGTGATTCTTTAGGCATATCAGTGTGCTTTCTGCTTCAAAATTTCAAAACTTTCTTATGTTACCCTAAGCATTTAATTTTCTTAGGTTTTTGGGAAAATGCCCTTTTGTTATACTAGTGTATTCCAGCTCTTTCCTTAATCCTCTCTACCTGCACAGATGCACCTCAATGGGTTTTTCTTAATTTGGGCCAGATTCTGTGGAACATGCTGGCTACCTTTCCTTTAGCAGGCAGGGGAGCTCACTTCCAGCGCAGGAGTCTTGTGTGCTTATTAAAAATTAGCTCAGGGTGAGTAGGGGTCATGTTTTTGAGTAGGAGGACAAGGGGCTGGCTGAGTGGTTTTAGGACATGAGAAGGTTGGGGGCGCTGAGCAGGCCTATGTGGCCTGCTGCCTTTGTAGGCATGTAGTGCTTTCACCCTCTAGGGCCAGGGTGCTGCATGTTAGGATGTATGAAAGGTATGAAACAGAGCAGATGTAAATTTCATCTGTGTAAATCTTTTTGAAGGTTAGTACTATACCTAGGAAGTTCTTTTTTTCCTCTTCTTTCACCATGTGACTTCTTGCTTCTAGGTCTGAGAAACCGGTTACTTTCATGGTTAAATATGGATGCCTGGGCTCCTCCCAGTGCAGTATTGACCTATGATAAAGCCATTTCCGTCCAAAGTACTGACCTCAGCGGCCCACCCGTTGAGCGAGCTGGAATGACAAATGTCAAGAGAGTCTGAGCTCATGTAAGGCCTCATTGGTTTATTATAGAGCGATATAGCAGGAAAGTGGCCAAGGAAATGGAGAGGGGTCCTCTGAGAGATGATCCATCCAAGCACTGTGCTCGAGTGCCATTGACAAGCTGTGCAGCCATGCATGGGTGTATGGGGTTCTGGGAGGTCCCTCCACAAGCATGTGTGAGCCGCACTTGACCTTCAGCTCCCAGATAGATGCAGTGTGTTTGAGGCTGCCCGATAGCCAAGGTGGCCAAGACTCCTGTACCTTAATTATGTAGCAATGGCCAGCCATTTGAAGCAAGCCTCTACGACCAAGTGTCTCCCAAGCTATCGTCCCCTCAAATTCAAAACTCCATAATTGTCTCATTGTTTCCTACCCTTCCATCTTTACCAGACCTATAAAATATGAATCACTAGAAAGAAAGAAAAGAGGGATAAAAGGCAATGGTGTAGGCTAGGCTTTGAGGAGGCACTACAAGACGCCCAACTGGATTTGTAAACCACGCCCCACTGAGAAGACTCCTAAGGTCTGCTTATGGAGCCCGGCAAACCATTGTCCAGTCATCTTTCTCAGCGGAGGCTTCCCAGAAGACCCCCAGAGCTGACTCACACTGATGTGCAAAGGAACCTCTGAGGCCCTGTTGAGGCGGGGGGTGGGTCCCTTCATGGTACACAGGGTGGGATGCTAAGAACCTGAAAAAAGAGGGAGCTGAGGGTTGCTCATGCATGGCCTTCGGAGCAGCTGGAGTACTTTTCAGCAGCCTGATGCAGTGTTTCCCAGCCCAGCCACTTAACAACTGCATTGAGCACCCCATATGCCACATTCTTTTTAAAAAAAAAAACCAATGTGTGGGTGTTCTGAAAAGGGAAGGAAGGGGCACCCAGTTACCCATATGGTTTCCCAGCAGTTATCCTACTCCTGGCAGCTGGAGACCTGGACAGCTTAGACTTTCATTCCTTTCCTTCGAGTGGAGGTGGGCAGTGTGCTCAAGCCCCTCGCATGGGCTTAGGGGAGCTGCTGCTAACAACTCTGCCCAGGTCCACGTGTAGTGAGTTTGTGTTGGTGGCCTGAAATACCACGGTGGAAATGCTAAAAGCTGTCTGTTTCATCTCTCGCTGGCCCACCTCTCGACATGGAGCATCCAGAACTGCTGGCTCCTTTCCTTTCCTGGCAGAGCTGGGAAGTGGAGTTGGGCTAGGGATCCCACAGCCAAAGGGTACAAATGTCAGCCTTGGTGGCCCAGTTTGTGATCAGGCCTCCTCGTGCCCAGGTCCCTGTTCCCCAGAGCAGAAGTGACTGCCCTGAGTCCCTTCCACTGAGATGGAGTTTCATAAACAGCTGGAACTGAGACACTTCTGGTCAGAATATTCTGACAAGTCTAAAGTTATGTGGGGGCCATGAATCATTTTTGGGGTGTGAACCCTATTTCTCTTCTAAGGGGAGAGAGCTGTAACAAAGTTCTGTATAGAGATTCTCAATACACGGGCTTTCCTCTCCTCGTTCTCCAAGGTTAGAGAACCAAAACAGCTTGAAGAAGCCCCTTCAGTGACATAAACCATTTCTGTGGGTGACTGCCTGCTCCTGCTCACTCAGTGTAGCAAGTGTGAAATGTACATGGTTTTTATTCTTTGTGCCATGAAGCGTCAATGAGAGTTTTGACTTGGAAGATAATGGAACCTGTTACTAGGAAGAACTGGGAGGAATGAATGGGCAGTCCGATTTCCAGAGGGCTTCAACCTAACCCCTTTCCTCCTCCTGTGAGCGTTTGCCGCTGTCTGCACGGCAGGCTGTGGCCTCTGGCTCCCTGGGCCCTCCAGGACCTTGGCAGCACGCTGTGGCCCTCACCCACCCCCGCCAGAGCCTCCTTCAGCCACAGACCTGACTCTCCACCCCACTTGCTTTCACTGCAGCCTGCACTCCCCAGCACTTACTCATCATAATCACTCAGTTGTTAATGAGTCACAATGTTTATCTCCCTAATTATAATGGACACTCCATTGGGTATCAAACCACTGTCTCGCTGCCTTCAGTATTCCCAAAGTCCAGCCCAGTCCTTGCTCATAGTAGGTACCTAAAACTATTTCCTGAGTAAATGAAGGCTTTTTCAGACTCAGGGAAGAGTTGGTTGAAGTTCAAAGACAAAAGTGCTTATTCGAGAGGTTAAAAAATATATAGGCTCACCTAGCAGAATGGCAGTAAGAAAGATTACCAATTAACTGTTACTCAGTTCCAGACAAATATTAGTTTTAAACATGCCAAAAGATAAGAGTTAAGAAAGGACAGTTGCCTCCTTTTCTTAGAACGTGTCTGCCTAATGTCTTATACAGAACAGCCATGAGACAAATTAATCAAACAGCTTTTTAAAAGTGCTTTTTTTTTTTGAGCTTGCAGTCTGTTAAATGAAGAGGAAGACAGAGCTGCTGGCTGTTTCCTAAATAAATGCCTAGAAGTGTTACTAGTCTGTATCCTGGCAGCTCCCAGGGAGCTGTGCTTTAGGCCAAATCACAGAAGCCAATTCCTTTTGAAGTTTTTGCTCCTAATAATGGTGATTGAGCTTTGATAGTTTACATGGACAATGCTTCCAGGTGGCACTCACAGCTTTTCCTTTTTAGCAGGTATGTCTCCATTATGTTTTGCAAGTTTGTGTTTGTGTCTACATTTGTACACAGTTTTTTCACTCTTGAATTTATGGTTTCCATTGAAGTTTCTGAGCCACACCATTCCTTTCTCTAGTTTATTTCCAACTTTATGGTGTACAAAGATTGAAGAATGAAAAAATGCCTCTTAGTCAATATTCCTTTTCCATGGCTACTAATTAATCCCTGGGAATAGTTGGTTCCCTAGTGCAGATTGAAATGGTTGTTGAGGATGTTAGCATTTTGTAAAGGTTTTCAAATAAAAATCAAAGCAAAATAAAGCTAAAAAAATGAGAAATTTGCCTACTGTCACTGGGACATACCAATTTCTGGGAATTACAGAAAATAAATTTAACAGATTAACAGATTTGATTAATATCATCCCAAGACTGTTAATTTTGCAGAACATATTCAGAAGAAAGGGCAAATCAATAAATAAAGAAGCTGCAGAGACAGAAATTACATTTGTCTGGCTAACCTCTCTCCTCTCTCCTTTTCACATAAATTTGTCATTTTAAATTTAATGAAACATCTCATTACAAACTTTCCCCGGTTCCATGGAAAAAACATATCAAATTTATATCATTTAAACTATATTGCAAGTCACTAGTGAAATACAATTATAGGCCCATAATTTCCTGAAATTTTTTTAAATATTGGTTCATATAGAGTTAAGTGAAATTAGTGACAACTGCATAGCCAAAAACAAGTTGGTGAGATAATTTTCGTTACCACAGTGAATACCCATGACAGTTCTGTATGATTAATCAAGTCTGCCACCAGCTTGTCACTATTAATTACTTTTTAATGGTGTTTCTGACAAAATTGTACAACATTTCTTTTTTGAGTAGTGTTACCGGAGAAGACGGTATACAATATGGTGTGGTGAAAAGACTGCTGCTATTAATAATAGCTTAATTTAGAACTCACTCCGTGCCAGGCTGTGTCCTAAGTGCTTATAGCTCACTGTCAATAATTGTGCAAGATGTCTCCCTTTATTGCCTCAGAGACACAGAGAAATCCAGTCACTAGTCCCAGGTCACACAGGTAGGAAGTAGCTAATCCAGAATTTAAGCCCAGGTAGTATGGCTGTTAGAATGTATGCTTTTCACCTGTGCATCACACTGCCTCTCATCGGATTTGGCCTCTAGAACTAATTTTACGATTAATTGTGCAGTGGACAAACTTTTATGTTATTGAAAATATATGACATAAATACGGTATTGAGACTATAAAAATTAAGGCTTATGAAAACTCAAGAAGGTGAAGGGACATAGAAGCAAGAAGTACACAGATCATTTCCTTAAGAGAGAAATTTTCATATACACGATAAAATCTCAGCTTTTATTTTTCACTTTCTCCAAAAACTGTGCCCACGAAAGCTTCTCAGTCTGAACAGGAAAAATTCTGTTTTGGTCTAATATAAAGCTGTATTATCAAGTTTGGTGTGATTATCATAAATCATAGAAGTTAACAGAAGTTACTTAGGAAATCTGTTGCTTGTATAGATGGTGGATTTCCAGTTTTTTTCTTAGCTATGAGTTTTACTCAATTTTAGCCTCAGCACAGATTCAGAATAGGATATTTTATTTTATAACTGGTCATCATTTTAGACATAATCTAGATAAATTATTTAATACTTTATTGAAGATCATACAAAAGCTCTACAGTAATTTTAACTCTTTAATAATTTCACCTGGATCCAAGAATAGGCAAATTTTTTTTAATTTTAGCTTTTACAATGATTTCTGGTGTTCCTTTTGCATCTCCTGTGGCTCTGAATGATTACCCATCACTGCCAAGATGATGATTTTTTTATACTTTGATTAGCACTTCTCTACTATGCATGGAAATGTGCATGGTATTTCGAAGTATATTGGAGAGTAATTAGTACTTGAGGACCAATAAGTGGCAAATTGCTGATCAGGGCAAATTAAGTAAGTCTCAGGTTTTATAGCACTAGCACTAATATCGTCTTGGTATTGATTTGATTATTTATTCTCAGTGCTGGAATCTGTCGTTTCAGTCAGCTGGCAGTACCGTACGCTCAATTTAACCACTCTTTGTTTCTCTAGATTGGAGGAAAAACAAGAATGCACTTTAAAAATCACTTACAGTTTATAAGGTGGCACATTAATCCTCAAAATGACAGGAAATCAAGATGATTTTGTCTGTGGGGTTTAATTTATTAAAATTTAATTTGCTCATGTGCTTTGCTCCAATAGCTCTGTGCTAGCAAACTAGCTATAATTAGATTAGCAGCCTGCTAAATGCTGGTGACAGCCTGCGCCGCAGAGAGCATGTGCTGGATTCTGCCTGAGCCTCTCCTCATTGGCTGCTAGCATCACTGCTCGCCAGTTTGATAGGTTTCCACCGTACTCTTTATGCATTGGAGACATAGATACAGAGATACTCTACTGTGTTCTGGCAACAGTGGAGGTGCTTAGCTGGTAACGTTAAAGAAGGAGGAAGGCACTGAAGAGAAGGCGTTCTTCTTTGTTGTAGAGCATCGGCAGTCACCAACTGCCAGCTGCCAGAGGGGATCAGTGAGGAAGTTTCAGTTCATGGTAATTACTTTGAGTCTTTATCTCACAGGAAAAACACGGCCATGCATGAAATGAAGCGTGTTCATCGTGTCATCTATTTAATTTGATCTTGCTTTTTTGTTAATAGCATGCATAGTCCAGCGTTCCATACCAAAATATGTTTTCCTGGAGAAGGCTTGGCTGGTAAACAGCCACTCTGTTCACGAAGGAGTATTGTCTTTACCTGGATTCAAGAGTGCATGTGCTGGGCAGTGATTCTTATTGGTTCTCTTCTGTTTTGGAAAGCCTGATGTTGCATCAATTTTGGTGTCTTTGGAGGTGTGTTTTGGTATCCGGTTGACTTTGTATGTGTTGAGTCCAGGCTCTCCTGAACAATGAGCAATCAAGGAGAGTTCAGAGAAACATACTTTAATTAGGACAGGCCAGCAATTCTCCTGCTGTCAGTGCAGGGTCGTGGGAGAAGTAATGTGCTATTGTTTCTTCAAAGATGAGTGCAGCCTTCATTTTGGATGGTTTTCTTTGTTTCACCTTTTGTAGTTTTCATTAAGCCTTTTTTAACAAAGAGAGTGATAGCATGTTCCATTCTGCCAAAAAATATTTATAGGTGTGTATTCAGCTGTGCCAAAGAGAGAATTTTTGACTCTGGGCTTTGTTTAACAGGGATGTTGCTTTTGGAGTTGAAATTAATCACAGGAAGGTGGGGTTCTTACCACTTAGACTAATGTTTGACAACATTTTAAAATTTCTGTTAATGGTTGTCTGGGTAATTTTCCAAATCAAACAATAAGTAATTTTAAATTCTGTAATAAATATGGTACATTCTGAAGGAAAACCATTTAAATTACCAAGGCTGAGCTTAAAGAAACCCCAACAAATGCAATGTGAGCTTTTGCTTCTCAGTGTGCCTTTTCTATAGAGTTCTATTTTATTTCAGAAGAGCCCCCCGCTACCATTTAGTACTCAAACTTCAGAATTGATGTGCTTACCATATCAGACTGTGGAGACCACAGAAACTTGTGTACTGAGTCACCAGTCACACGGCTGGCTGGCTGCCACCATGCGTCTGCTATCAGTGGAGAGCCCTGCTGGTATCTGAGAACTGTCAGGAATTACTTCCCTGCACCTGAAAAGCTAAACGCTGCCATTTAAGTACTTTGTTAACATTACTGCTTTGATTTAAAACCATGCACTGGTTAAAGGGGTTCAATATATTCTTTGGTAGAGGAAAACTTCAGATTCCTAACTCTCCCTTACTGCCCCCCTCCCAGATCTCCTCCCTAGTCTGTTCTGAACTGTAATCAATTATCCAATGTACTGTTTCACTCAATTATCAGTTTTAAGGAAAAAATAAGGAATATTATGAAAGTTTGTCACTTATTGTAATGCAGTATTGCCTACAGTAAGAAAGTTTGATAGTCTTGTAATACAAGGTCTCTATGACTTCAAGCAAGCTGCAGTGTTCAGTTTCAAGATACCATGTGTGCTGAAATGAACGTGAGAAGGGGCGCTCTACTGAACACTTCCTTCCTCTTTGGAATCCCTTGTAACAAACGCCACCTCGTGCAGATTTCAGAAGGTCGCGGAGCAGTGATGGAAAGTACAGTTTCGACTATCATGATGTTGCTCCTCTTCCCTTCTGCAGACCCTGAGCTCCCAGCTCACTCCTTTACTCGCTGCTTCCTGCTGTGGTCACGGACCACAGCCTTTCTCTGGATCCACAGTTAGTCTCAAACGCCTTTTAGGGGAAGAATAAATTGATGCCATTCCATAATTGTCTCTCCCTCTGCTTCTTTTCATCTGCTAACATTACTTCCTACATCACCTCGATCTTAGAGAATTTCGGAGTAGTGGGCTACCTTAAAATAAATTATTGTCAAAGGTATACGTTGTAAACTTTCCTTTTGTGAGCATTGCCCTGTTAAGCCATGTGTCACCAGAAGCCATGGGGAGTATTCTCAGTGAGGTTGACGCTCAAGGGCTGTGTCTTAAGACGTTTGGTTTCCTGAAAGAACTTCTTCAAAATGTAAGATCAGTGTGCGTTGTGTAATGCACTGTGATAGTCCAAAGGGCCTTCCAACATGTACTAAAGGGGCATTTTTCTAATAGCACCAAAGAAAATGTTCTTTATATTTTTGCAAAGCAATAAAATCTGCACTTTTAACTTCAGCTGAGTCACATCTTAACTTTTTAAAACTACAGTAAAAAGAGTCTATATATTTCTGAGATAAGAAAAGAAAACTGAATTTCTTGAGCACTTTAAAATTTTTTTCTTTCCCTCCTTGTAATTTTGTAGCTCTTTACTCATGAGAGAATAACATTTCTGACCCATCAAATAGGTCTATTAGCATGAACTAGAGTATAAAACATAATATTTTAAAATTAAAACAATATCTGTTATAAGTGATACTTTGAAACTTTTTCTTTTAGGAGCTTATAATTACAGCAGGAAAAATGGTCATCAGTTTAAAAATGAAAAGTCACTTCATGTAGAATGTGATCTACGATGTGCCACAAAGCAACTAGGCTGAACAAGGCCTGAAATACTGTTGAAAGGAAGGAGCGATGGGCAATACCTGCTATTGAATATAAGAGTATAGGTGGCTGTGAAAGCAAAAGAACTGAGGGAGATCTGTCACTATCAATCAACAAATATTTCAGGATTGACACTCCTAAAGTGTCCTGGATTGGAAAAATATTTGAAGAGCCATTAGACCTGTCACCTAAGTGTACTTATTTTTCTTTTATTTTTTAATTCTATGATTAGGGGCACCTACCATGTGCTAGGTTCTGGACTAAGCCTGAGCAAGAGAAAGAGGGAAGGCACAGCCACGCTGCAAGAAGCAGCCTACTGAGGAGAGATGGCAAAAAATAGTAATAGGGAGTGTAAGGAGCAGAACAGAGCACCAAGGAGAGGTGACCGTCCTCTAGAAAGGTTGGGAGAGCAAGAAGGCTTCAGGAGAAGACAGATAGTATTGCCTGATCCAGAATGAACTGTTTCCCACCTTATCTTGTACCACATCTACTCCAGTTCACGTTAAGTGGGAGTTGGTGTGGGCCACAGATCTGTTACATACTGTATATTGACATGAAGTTTCACCATGTCATCTTATTTGTGATTTGTATTAAATGTAATAAATTGACCCTTGAACAACATGGCGGTTAGGAACCCTGAACCCTGCGCAGCAGAAAATTCACGTATAACTTTTGACTCCCCCAAAACTTAACTACCCTCAGTATCTGCGGGGGACTGGTTCTAGGATTCCCCTGCAGATACCAATCCACAGATGTTCAAGTCCCCCATATAAAATGGCGTAGGTTAATGCATACAGGCAGCCCTTTGCCTCTGCGGACTCCCAACCGAGGATAACAAATGGAACCGGTCTTTACTGAAAAAAAAGTATGTATGTATAAGGCGACCTACATAGTTCAAAAAATGGTCAACTGTATAAGCTATCTTTTTTTTAATTCTACCATCTCTTCTTAGAATACACATTAAATTGTTGCATGGAAGTATTTTTATTTATTTTAATAGATTTACATCACATGGGATTTGAAAAAATTTAAATGTATGTAGAAATTTAAAAATGCATCTTAAAGGAATATAAAATACATTCATTATTGTTGTAGTCTTCAGTAATTTAGTGATTACTTTAGGAACTGTTGGCATTGCCAGGAATTATTATTTACTTCTGGATGCCCGTTGACTCTTATTTACCTGACTGACTGTTTTATTTATTAAAGTCATTTGTTGTGTACATGCTTATTAAAGACAAACTTGTCTTTCACCTTACTGTGATTAAGACCTTTTGCTTTTCTTACACATTTAATTGAATTTAGACATATTTTAAATCTTGCCAAATTTGGAGGGAAAGTCTACTGTCAAGGTCACATACTTGCATTAAATCTTGCCACCAGTAAAATGTTTACATGAACTTTTTTTTCTTTTTTTTTCTTTTTGTATATTTTGTATAGATACTAAGAAGTGAGATACCTGGGTCAAATGGTAGTTCTAGTTTTAATTTTTTTTTAAAGATTTTATTTACTTATTTTTAGAGAGAGGGGAAAGGAGGGAAAAAGAGAGAGAGAAACGTCAATGTGTGGTTGCTTCCCGTGTGCTCCCCCACGGGGGACCTGGCCCGCAACCCAGACATGTGTCCTGAGTGGGAACTGAACTGGCGACCCCTCGGTTCTCAGGCCAGTGCTCAATCCACTGAGCCACACCACCAGGGAAGATACTGCATTTCTGACCCTGCGCCACGTGCAGTCAGAGATCCCTCCTAATTCTGTAGTGTTTCGCCCTGGCCAGGCTTCCGCACTTCCTTTGTCACAGGCCACCCTTCCCCAGCCCCGCCTCTCGGAGTTAGAAGAGTTCTCCCGGGAGCTGACTTTCAAAGCCGGAAGCTCTCCAACCCTATAGTCTACCTTCCGTTCTTCTCTCTGCTTCTTCCCAGTCCCCTTTCCTACCCACCTTTCAGGTCGCTATTCTCCCAAGGTTCTCTCCTTCATCAATTTCTCTCTCATCTGATTTCTATCACCACAGACTTAGCTGTCACTTCCGTGCCATCCCTCCTACCTACCCCCTCCACGGCCTTGGCTGCCCCCTCTGCCTGGAAATTGCTTCCCTCAATAGACTCTGGCTCACTTCCTCACGGCCTTCAGGATTTTGTTCAGATGTCTCCAACTGCCATCCCAGGGGGATATTCTGAGATAGTATCTCTTGTATTTAGTCTGCTCTCTCTGGAATATAGACTCTGAGTTCCGAGATTTGGGTCTTAACCACCAGAGCCTAGAACACAACTTGGTCCCTGAGTGGGCCTCTGGGGATTGTGCCCCAGACAGGCTCCAAGCTGCTTGAAACTCGAACACCCTGTCTGTCATACCCGGGGTGGACTCAGACTCAGTTCCAGAAATGGGATGACGTCCTGTCAACCTTTATTTATGTGACTCCTCACAACTTGATGCTTACAGTCTTCTTTCTGTATAATTGCTGTCTGTGGTTAGATGTCTCCTTAAAAATAAAATCGAAGGGAGCAAAACACTTGGCTTTTAATGAAGTCTGTAAAAACTAAGACATTTTCGTTTACCTACATGTTTGTTATTTAATTTGAAAACTTAATGACCAGTTTTTAAAAGAATTATTTTATGTTGCTAAATATATTTAATAGCCTGCCTATTTTGTCAAATAAAACAGCAATAGCAGTCTGTTCTTTCTCTATTTTTAGATATTTCATGCTGCAGAGAGTGCTTTAAGAAAGGAAGTATCCACTGTGACTTCTGCCTACCATCCATAAAATACTCATTCCTTTCAAGTAAGTGTATTGCTTTGCTTTGATCCATCCTCAGCAGAAGGTATTGATTCTCTGAAAACCTGTGTCATTATTACATTAAGACAAGGAGACTGAGGTTGCAGATAGTTTGCTCTCTGGCCAAAAAAAAAAAATCCCTTCTTTTGAGTTCCCTGCCAGGACCAAATAACAGAAGTGATGGTTTGCTTCCCCAAGGGTTTCCATGATGTGTTTTAAATATTGCTAATAGTTATGGCTTTTTAAAGCTGTGTCCTATTTACCAATAATAATCAAGTATTGAGCAGTGCATGGATTTGAAGATAATACTAAAAAATTAATATCTGTACACTCAAGTGAGAAGTACACTATCTGTGGTTGGGGAATGCAGTGGTGTTTTCTGGAAGGCCAGATGGTGTGGGGCCAGCAGCAGGTGCCCTGGGAGTTTTGGGGAGGGAGATTTTTTAGGATGGCCTCTCAAAAGAGGCCTTGCGGAGAGAGTGGAACCTGTATGCACGTGAAGACACTACTGGGTACATGCCCCACACCCACGCCACTCCCGGGATCTCTTCCTGGTCTCCAAAGCTGATAGAGAGCCTGGAATCTGATGACCAGACCATGAAAGTGGTCTGAGGAAGCGGATCAACTTCAAGGTACAGAGGTTTCTCCTCTTGACAAAGGGCTTGAGAGTTCAAAATTGCCAAATGAGGAGATTGGGAATGTTTAGGAAATTGAGAGAAGGCTCTCTAGCTAGCTTGCGTCTGCAATGACCTGAAGAGTGGTAAAGAAAACTCTTCAGAGTGTTACCCTCAGTGCCGTATTGCCCGTGGCCATGTGCTGGGATTTGACTGACATGCTTCCTGGAGCCTCCTCTCCAGCCTCCATATGCAGTGTGCCATGACTTCTGTCGTGCACTAGGCAGTTTATAGGTTGCTCTAATGACATTATGCAGGACGTTGCCAGGCAGATGTCAGTGCTCTCCAAGAACCTCAGACTCTAATGGAGGCTGACAAGGAAGAATCAGCCTGTGGAAGGTGAAATTCTACAATCTTTGGGAAGAGACAAAGAAAAGCCAACACGATTTCTCAGTGACAGACCCTGAAATCCATCACTCTTCTCACTACATTACCTTGTCTTCTTATCCCAGATATATGAAATTCTGTTACGAAAGCCTTGAACTCCTGGTCGCTGGGGGTGTCTGCCATCCCCGGCCTTGTAGAGCCCAGCAGGTAGAATTGACCTGAGCGCAGGTAGATTTAATGGGGAATGCCTCTGACAGGGCTGTATTCCCCACTCTGCATTGTTCTAGGGGCCCATGCATCCTGGGTGGCCCACCGTTGAGGGCTTTTCTGGGACATGGGATGATCAAGTGTAAAAGCAAGAAATGTCCCCAGCAAACAGGATCCTGTTAGTCTCCCTCATGATTCTCGGCATCGCTACTCTCAGACACAGCCAGATGATGTTAATGCTCTCACCACGCGGGCTCCTGACAGCAGGTGAACCTCAGCTTCACTGCTTACCAACCCTGCTAATGGGCTGCTCTAAGCCTCAGTTTACCATATAGGCCAGATAAGAATAACAGCAAGCTATTAGGGGTTTGGGGAAGATTAACATGGCATAGCTCTGGGAAGTGCTGGGGACAGCATGGACACTTGAGAAGTGGAAGCTCCTCCTACCTCCTTCCCAGATGAACTACCTGGAGAAAACAGTCAGTTACCTTCACAGGTAGAACCATCTTGAGCCTTGTCAATATCATTATTTAGCCAGGTTCTATATGGGGAAGATTAGAAAGGATTTCACCATGTGATTCATTAACATGATGTCACCTGGGTTGTAGACACTAAATCCTGGCCCCTACATCTACTTCTCAAGTAGATAGTTGTGTACAAGTTACTTTAAGTTGTTTTTATATCAGTTTTTCTGTAAGTAAGATAGAACATTTAGTGCTTTAAAGATTATTGTGAAAAGCATAGTTTTTGTCTTCTTCAAGTGTTTTCAACTCTTTTGGGCCATTTTTGAATTTAAAGTTCATTAAAATGGTTCTTTTCTGAGCTCTTAAGTTGCAGATAAGTAGCATCATGAAGGCATGTGTTGTATCGTCATTAATGTTTTTCACTATTCCTCAATACATGCACTTAGATTTGTTCTTACAGTACAAGGTGGATCCTTTGTAAAGTGGTCCCATGTTTAGGAAAACTGAAAGTGAAGGCATAAAATGACCTTGTAATATTCTTTTGGTCAAACTTTTGAGTTTTTTCAAGCCGGAATATAAAACCTCCTGTGTAATGTACATGTAAGTCATCTTTAAAGGAATACACAAATACTAATTTCTATGCATTATTCATGTGATTGCAATTTCAGGAAATAGGTTACAATGTTCCCTTTGTTTCTAGTTTCTTCTTATCTTAGTCAAACTTAAGTAATTGATAGTTCCTCTTGGAAAGTTTCCTTTTCCACAACTTCTTTGGGAGGCATTTTTATTCTTTATAGTGTAAGAAATTGCTGGGAGCAGAAACCACATCTGCAGATTTGTGTGTGTGCGTGTGTGTTAAATGGTCCTGACCAAAACTAAGTGCTAGTTTTCCCCAAACACCATTTTCCCCATTTCAGTGTTTCCTAAAGTTGGTCCTCTGAAGCGAGCAATTTGTTCCCTGTCATGACTCATCTGTCTTTCACGCCGGCATCTCTCTGACTTTTGCCTTTTCCTAGATCAGCTCTTTGCCAAGCGAATGAGTCAGAGCTCAGGTTCCACCAGTACAGTCAGGTGTGGCTCCTCCAAAGCTGTCTCCGCTGACCTTGAGCAAGGTGTCCTCGGGAGCCAGGGAGTGCCGGCCTCACTAATGAGACCCCCGTGCAGTTGCACAGCGCCAAGCTCCTGGCCATGCTTGCTGCTTTTTGAAAAAGGAGGAGAAGGGTACATTCTCAGGAAAAAGCAACTGGGATTTTAATCGATTTATTTTGCTTATTCACAAAACTCAAATAGGCTTCTGGAAGAACAGACATAGGGATAATCCCTTCTCTAAAGTAAAATACTCTTATACTCACACAGAAAGTACAATTCTTTTTTTTTTTAAGATTTAGCAAAATTTATTATGAAGTTTAAGAGACCGCTGTTGACTACAGTTTAAATCGTTAAATTGCGAAATAAGTTATTTGGCATAAATAAATTGTTAAATTTTTTAATGAAGTGAAAGACAAACTCTATACATTACTAGGTATGCATAGGTTTTTTTATTTGTTTTTAATGATTAATGGCTAGTATAATATAAACCAGTTAATCATCAGCATCGTCATTGTTTCCCTATAAAGATCAGCAGAAAAGGCAAGCCCCACATCTGTGCAAAGCCGGCTCTACGGGAGCTGCGCTGGAGGCGCCATGCGCCGCAGCGGCGGTCTTCACTTGTCCTGCAGAGAAGGTATTGGAGTCTTCACTGTGCAGAAGAGGATGCAAGAATGGAAGGGTTAAACCTCATACCAAAGGGGAACCATGTGATGACACATGCTGGGTATAAAGCCCAAGTCTACCCAGGCTCTTCTCTCAAGCCCCTACCAGACTGTTCGCAGCAGTTTACTTCTGTGTGATGATGGGACCACAAATGGAATGGGAAAGTTGTTTGGGGGAACTGGGCTGTGGGGAAAGTAGAATGGGGAAATGGCAAGAAAACATGGATATCTGGTAGAGTATTAGAATGACTCCCTAGAAACCATGGAAAATCTTCAATTAATTAAAGGGAAGAGAACAGAAAGTCAAGTAATGAGAGACAGAGACCATAAGAGCGCGCCCATTAGAGGTATAGAGCGACTGCATTTGTGCCAGGAGAAAAGCTAGAATAGCAAGACTTCCACATTTTCTCCTCCAACCTCTTAAAGTGTCTGCTATGGTTATTGGTGTGGATAGAGAAACTCTTCATGTGTTCTGACTACTCAAACAAGTTCAGAGAGATGCGAAGTTCCTCAAGACCATGTGATCAGTGAGCATTGGTATATCCTAACTTCTCCACACCGTCCTCTCTAACAGCCTGTGCTGTGATAGCACTCTTCCGTAGCACTGTGATCTGAATGTTTGCGTCCCCTGCCAAATTCATATGTTGAAATCCTGATACCCAATGCGATGGCATTTGGAGGTGGTGCCTTTGGAAGGTGATCAAGTTTATGAGGGGCTCTTATACAAGAGGTTCCCAGAACTCCCTAACCCCTTCTGCTATATGAAGACATAGAGAGAAGTCAACCACTCAGAAGAGGGCTACCACCAGCGCACAGCCATCATACTGGCACTTTGAGCTTGGACTTCCAGCCTCCAGAACTGTGAAAAATAAATGTTCATTGTTTATTAGCTACCCAGTCTGTGGTGCTTTGTTACAGGCACCCGAACAGACTAAAGACACGTAGGGTGGAAGTGGTCTCTGTCTTTGAGAAGTATTTGGACATACCTCCTCTCATAGCTTCACATATCTTTCTTGGTCTGTACTTGTCCTGAAATTTCTGTCTTGCTTTCACTTGAGTGTCATGGGCCTAATTCTCTGTAGGACACATTTAAAACAGAGCTTCTCAGCATTGTCCTTGGTCAAAGAGAGGCAGTTTTCACGATGGCAGTCAATGGGAAGGCCCTTCTTCTGGAAGGAAGCCCTGTTGAGTAACTCCTGGTTCTGGACCACACGTACCCATTCGGGCATCCGGCCCTGCTGATTTTTCCATGTGCATCCTGTGTTGGCATTCCCATCTCTTCGCCAACCACTAATGACTTAGCCTTATGCTCCTCAGCCTGCCTCTAGTCTCTGCTCTCAGACCAGTCAGATTAGTAAGCAGGAAACTCTTTTACAGACACTATTTTCATTGTGTTACTTCTCTGCTCCAAAACCCTGTTTTCTCCTAGTTGCCTATCGATCAAATTTAAATTCCAGAGACTAGCAATTAAAACTACCCCTCAACTGATCCCTCCATACATATCCATTATTCTTTTCATGTTCTCTACACACCTGGCTCCTCAAGAGTTTTCATGCTGCTTCTTGTCCAGAAATCCTTATCAGTTCCTAGTTTCCAAAGTCCAGGAGTTCCTCTGAGGCCTATTTTAAAAGATACTTTTTCCTTTAGAAACAAAACAAAACAACATTTGAGCAAAATCCAAGAAATTTTACTATTACGTATTCAACAGACTAAGTTCAGTATATAACATATATATTTATAAGTAGTTTTGAAATTATTCCTTGCTTTAAAAATTTACATGATTCTCAAATTATATGTGAAGTTTACTTAAAACTTTTCCCCACACGCAAAGACTGCGTGGGCTCCCAGTTGTCTGCGAGGATGAGTAAACGGGCAGTGCTGTCCCAGGCTGCCCCGGGTGTCCACGGTGCACTGTGAGAACACGGGCCTGATGAAACCGGAGGGGAGGTTATCGGTCATTTTGCAACATTAGCACAGTTCTGTGGTCTGATTAACTTCCTGAAGATGAGCGAAGTTACTTACTAACCCTGTGAAGCCCTTTATGAAAATAACAATTTTGTTCACCAGCACAGAATGCAAATATCTATAATAGAGTAACATCTAAACAGACATAGAAAACACAATCAAGAGAATAATGGCATCTCGTTTTGAAGGAAAAACAGACCCACTGACAGCAAGAAACCCAAGTAGAAACTCTGTCAAATTCCCACTCATCTGAGGTCCAGGTCAGATTTCCTCTCCTGTGTGAAGGTGATTCTTATCCAAAATGTCCGTTTATTCAGAATTTACTTTCTGTGTACTCATGGTCTCTTCTGGCTGTGAGTTCATAGTCATGGACTTTTCCATTTTCTGATGACATGAAGCCACTTGTCATAATCTGATTTATATTACAGTTAAGTTGCTGCTGCTTCTTTCTAGTAGATTATAAGCAATTTCAGGATAGGAATGATTTATGTTTTAACTCTATATTTTTAGAGTCCAGCACAGACACTGGCAAACTATAAGGATTAACAACTGTTTGTGGACTTTAATAGAACTGAAGGACTTGCTATGCATATAAAGGAAAGTCCGTAGGTTGCTCATCTGCCTTTTGCCAAGGCCTGATACCAGATAAAAGACATGGCAATATGGGGTTTAACAGGGCCAGCAGGATTATTTCACTGAAAGAGAAACAGCCTACTCTGCTTGTAGAGAAAGGAAGGCGAAAACAAAATCAGAAACAAAGAAAGGGGAAAAAACCAGGAGAAATTGAATATTGTGGTATAAGAACTTGAGCTTCAACTATAAAGTAGGGAGTAATCTTTAAATCTCAACTTCTCAACTGCATTTAACATATAGTTTTGTTTACAAAGTTTGATTGAAATACAATTATTTTTTTAGAGCAAACTGAGTGTTCCCTAGGGATTCATATATCCAGCATTCAAAAACTTGATTATTTGTGATTGGTCCACGTTCAGTAATGGTCATAACTCTGCAATGTGGAGGAGGTACCACCTCAGAGGACCACATCTCAGAGCTGATGCAGAATAGGGAGCGAGTGCAGCTTGTCCACTGTTCACACTCGCCCGGCTTCGCATTCTATGTGTTAATCCATTCACCATTTCCATTAACAATATGGATCAGGTGCTTCGTGCACCTGTGGTTCAGTGGGGATAAGAAACTTTTCATGCCCCTGAGACACATTCTTTATTTTTGAGACACAAATATAAAAACTTTATATTTGAAAAATCATTTTGAGAAGAGTGAGGACTCCTGGTCTTGCAGTTGGAAGTGAAGAAAATGTGATGAGGTCCAAGAAAGTGAAGGGTTTTAGGAAGAACTGAAGCTCCAATTACATAAAAGAATAGAGTGGCTAATGCAGTGATAGTTCATTCTACAACATATGAAATATTCCACTACTGAACTCTGTATTCAAAGCTCTGATCTATTCTTGTAGACCATAGAAAGGTCACTGAATGCCGGGCTTTATTCCGTGTATTCTGAGAAGTGTGCACCCCGTTTTTCCTGAGTCTCGGCTCCTCTGGAGGTATGCTTGCGACCCAGATCTCGCCGGCGGACATTCGATTCTCATACAGTGGAGGAGAAAAGAATGGAATGGAATGCTGGTGTGCGCCTCCCTTAAGAGATGAACATACTATTTTGAAGCATTACTTAATGGCAGTTGGCCTATAAATAGTGTCAGAGTTTCTGATTTTAAGTGAATATATAAGATTCTCATGCTTTCCTTCCATCCATTTAGCAATGAACTTGAATCTCAATTTTTTCAAACACGACTTTTTGCTGGAAAGCTTAATGCCCTGCATATTTACCACTCTCCCTCTCCCAGGTGAAGAGGGGGTGGTGAAGCTTCACTCTTGACCTGTTCTCGACGTGTGGGTTACTTCCCAAGAGGTTTTTCTTCAGCGGAGTTTTTACATCATTGCTAGGAGAAATATGGTAAATATTCCCACCCAGTAGCATTAGGTTATAAGCACAGCACGTGGAGTAGCCCTCACACTCTGGTCTCCCAGGACCTCTCTGAGTGTAAGGGCATTTCCTTATGAGGTGTGTCAGTGGGTCATCTCTGGTCACAGGAGGCAGGCAGGGGCCAGGGCAGGTAGAGTTGGCATTCATACATGGCTCTCTTCCCCATCCCACGCCATCTCTCCCTCTCTCTCAGGCTGCGTTCCTGCTCTAAGCCAGGCAGCAGATGGCAAAAGAGAAAGAAAAGGCAGAGCTTCATTTTCTGTTACTTCTCCTCATTTTATTTGTGGTTCAGCATTTCATCTTGTATTTGCAAGGAAAAGAGATCCACCCTTTCTTGTTTTTTATTTTTATTTTTTGGTCATACCCCTCCATTTAATACAAGAAAATGTTGGAAAACTGATTCCTTTATAGATTTAATTTAAAAATTTGACCATTGCCTTGTCATGAACTAGGAACATGCGTACATTTGTCGACCTGGGCCTGAAAAAATTCCACTTAGGAGTTTTTACAGAGTATAATGAATTTTCCTGGGGTGTACCTGCCACATGAATTTAGAAAGCATTTTAAGACTTATGGTCACTTGCTTCTCAGAAACATACACCAGATATGTATTTTTTCTGCTGTGAACCTGCCACAGGACTCATCCCTGCTATGTAAGGTGCTGCATTGTGCTGGTGTGTAGCTGTTTACTCCTCACGGCCTGCCCGGAGGGCTGCCTGCTTTCACGTGTGGCATTGCCCACCGTACTGGGGTCCGTCAGCTGTGTGCAGTCGTTCTTGTCCTAACTGAGTCTGCATCCCTTCTAAGATAGTCTTCAGGCCTGGGAGGCCGAAGGAAGTTGCGTCCTTTGGAGCATTTGAGAGCGTCTCTGTCTCTCATTTTCTCCCTCTCGTTGTTAAAACATCCTTTGTTCACTAAGCAGTTGATTAAGAGATTAAGAAAAACCAGAGAAAAGTGTGACTTTAAACTTCCCATTCAGAAACAAGAAATGAGGAGCTTGCTTGAAAATATTTTAAGCCAAATCAGCAGCATTTTAGGGTTTCTCTTTGGACCTTATTAATGATATCTGACATTGTATATATTTTCAGTGTACCTGATTAATCTCAAATGCAATTGCGTTTCAAAGCACTTTATGAAAATTAGATATTTGCATTCAATTGATCTCTGAATTTTTAAGACTACTGAAACCTGGTTTTGAAGTTGTTATATTTTAAGCTAACAAGCAGTGTTTATTACTTTATTGGCTACTTTACTGGCACCTCGCTTCCTTCAGAAGTAGGACCACCATTGGAGCCTTCTTTAGTCTCCAATCTCCTCACTGGTCAGTCATGGATGGTAATATTCTGGGAGAACCTTTCAGTCGAGCATAGTTCTCAGTGAAGGCAGTGGGGTGTCAATGGGCAAATAGCTCCAAGTTGTGATGAGTTACATAATGCTGCTCAAGCAGAAAACTATGTTGCTGGTGTTTGCTTAGCATTTACAGGGCGTGTCCCAGGGGCCAGTTGTGGTGCTGAGTCCTTTATTTGGATCGTCTCCCACAGTTCTTGGAACAGGTAGTTGTTGGAACAAAGCAGGTAACCATGGGGCAAGATTCAAGTCCATGTTTGTCTGGCTGCAGGTTCGGCCTTCCTACACACCTTGCTAAAGTGTTTCGAGTATGGTGGTTTTATGTGCCATTTCTTTTTCAGACATTGGTAATAATTGTTTTCTCTTTATGTAGAAACCATATTCTTTGGCAGATCATATTTACTAAAAGTTTCTCTTTTTTTAAGAATATTTTTATTGTTATTCTATTACAGTTGTCCCAATTTTCCCCCTTTGCCCTCCTCCGCCCATCCCACCTCTCCCCCCTGCACTTGATCCCCACTCTGTTGTCCATGTCCATGGGGCATTCATACATGTTCTTTAACGAGTCCCTTCCCTTCTTTTAAAGGTTTCTCTGACCAAAACCACTTCCTTCAGGTGCCAACCAAGTGTTCACTTCAGGCATGTTCATCATGGTGGCTCCTATGGCCCAGTGCTCTGCACCGCCACCGCCCTCCCCCCCCAACCTGGGCCCTTGGATCGGTCACCTGGCCATCTGAGACTCAGGTCTCTGGTTTATTCCCAGCTTTCTGATTTGAGGCCCTCATCTGCCTTTTTTTTTTTAATAGACTAACATATTTTACAAAGAACTTGCACTTCATCAGCCTTGATGGGTGAGAAGAAATATTATCTTGGCCGTATAGATGAGGCAAGAGAAGTGTAGGAGAAGCATGCCTTCTCAAAATTGCATGGCCCCAACCAGAAATGCCAGAACACAAGCTCTTCTGTATCCTTCTACATCACAGCTCCAAAATGAGACATCTGCTAGGAGCCAGCGCCTCATTTGCTCATTGCTAGGAAGAATGAGTTGAGCATCATAAATCATTTTCAGACCCTATTCCTGGAGTACTAGGGGCTTCAAGGCATATAGAGCATTGAGATTTGAGGCTCTTTGCTTTGACCAAAACTACTCTTGTCTGTCTATTTTATGTATGTATTTTCCACAAAATTGTTACTTAGGGAAAGTTTCTGCAGCTAAAAATACCTTGAAGACTACTGAATGTCAAGGTTCTTATTACCTTCTAAGCTCTAGCCTTTAGAGGCCAGTGCCAATTTTAAAAAAATCAATGAAATTACTATAAACATGAGTATATTGTCAATGGGAAAATATGATGAGAGTTATAAAATTAATTTGCAGCTTTCCAAAAATATATTTGTTGGGTAAGACCAAGAGACCTCCCCGGAAGTAAAAGTCCCTAGTACCTAGTTCAGTACCAGACACCTGCTGAAACTCTAGTCCTGCCTTTTCTGGGGTTTAGCTGCTGTCCTTGCCCCTCATATCTGTCCTGCGCACTCCATAGACCACTAGCAATGGAAAGCATCAGGGCGCTCCCTGCTCACCACCATGTAGTGGCTCCCATCACTTACAAGGTCAAGTTCAGGGCCCTGCATTTGGATAAAAGATTCCCCACAATAGTCTATCTGCCCCTCCTGTTCTGTCTCCCCCCAAAAGGGTTCCTCCCTTGGATGGTGGAAGGTCCCACAGTCTCTGTGAATAGCAGGCTCTTTGTGCTGTTGGGCACAGGTTTTTACCGTTCCTGAGCCTGCTGCTCAGCTTCTGGAGTCTTCTCCCCAGGCGTCATTTCTTGCAGGATGGCTTCATGTCACCTTTGGGCTCTGTGACTTAACCCCACATGCCTCTTTGCAGTGGTTTCATAATCCCTCATGTCCCTTCATCTCTGCACTGAAACAGACCCTTTCAAGTCAGATGGCATCTCTTCCTCTCTAGTCTGATCTCCCCAGTGACAGAGCATGGATTTCAGTCATTGTTGTACCCCTCGTGGTTAAAATAGCACCTGGCTCATAGCAGGGGCCCAATAAATGTTGGCTAAAATGAAACTAAATGAAAAAGTAAATTTTATTATGGTATATATGTTAATCAATGTACAAAATATAAAAAAATCCTTATTTTACACGTGTTATAGTATGCTGGTATTAGAAATAATTTCACACTTTTAAAGGTTAATCACAACTTGTAGTTTTTCCATTAAATTTTATTTTCTTATGTGCATACATATATTCAGTGAGTCTGTATAAAACAATGAATTTCCCCACTTTCCCAGTCACTCTACAGATGTCATTATTTTACTGACTCGAATTCCCAGTTCATCAGGGCCTGAATAATATTTTCAGGACATGTATCTAGTTTAGAACTCTTACAATAACATGACATTTCCAACAGAATGTCCCATTTTCATAGTTAAATTCTGAATTCAACGAAATACTTCTTTCCATAATACAGCATGTGTGCCCTCTTTACTCTTGGAAGAGACTTGAATAGATGGATTGTATATGCTTCTTTTTATGGGATGCTGTGAATATGGACATTTGGTTTAATAAACAAAATAATATTTGTCTCCTTTCCCGAACTTTAGAAAGGTTTATGATTCTAACTTGAACATGTGTACTAGAATCTCTGAAAATTCCAAGGACGCTGAACATCGCGTTGGAGTTATGCCCTCATGCTTGGGGCAGCCCATCCTTACAGTAAGAGGAGGAAGGTGAAGGAAGTGATATTTTGTCCAAAAACCTTCAAGGACAGATTTTACTGCTTTTTATACTATCTTTTTGCTTAGAGGGCTTCCAAGGTGAAACCCATGCACATCAACTCACCGCCTTGTAAGTCTCATCTCTTGTAAATCTGCGACATTTTTCCTTGTTACAACAGTGTTATATTCTCATGTACATAAATACTGCCTTTGACAGGAACACAGCCTAGTGCCAAGACTATTCCCTTAGTAGTGGTGAAAATTCTGCAAGGAAGCTTTGAATTTTAGAGTGATGATCAAATTGTCCAACAAAGGGTAGTAAGAAGCAAAAATAAAAACCTTCACAGATGAGTGGTTTTACTTCACATCAACTGTGTGCTCTTAACTCTGCCCATCAGATTCTGCCTTTGTGCAATATTTGCATCAACTGGTGACCTTTAGTGTACAAAGATCTTAAGCTATTTCATCACTTGAAGGTCATCTGTGGCTAAGCTATAATTTCTACAGTTCTGAGAAAATTAGAGAGCACTATGAAACTTATCATTTGCATTCGGGATTTATTTTGATGTCAAGTGCTTATACTTGACTCTTGCTTTCCTCAGCTGTAGCGATTAAAATGTGGTGCCTTATATTCATAGTAAATTAGTTTCTGGTTTAATTTCCTTGTTGATGATTTTTTGTTTGTTTGTTTTTTGTTTTACACACACATACAAAGACACAAATATAGAATCTAAAGCCAGTACCTTCTACTACCCAAAGTACATGTTTTTCCATGGTAAATTTTTCTGATTGGCACCTGTGATTTTACTCTGGTGCTATTCTACTTGGTGTGATAAGTGGATTATGGCCAAAATAATTATGACAATTTGAAAAGAAAATTACTGGGAGAAGAACCGTAAACATCCTAATATTGTAATGATATGATACAGACAATTTGAGGGATCGATGTAATATGGAGGCATTGATGGTAAGTTTTACTTCCAGGTTAAAGCTATTCATTGTACAAGTTGACATAGTCCCTGTTTATTTTTTTGGTCAGGAGGTCTTCTTTTAGAAAAAAAAACATTTCATGGAGGTAAAATATCACTAAAACCAATTTTTACCTTGAAAGCATACTTTTGCCTTTCTGGCATCTTTTCGAAAGTGCTATTCTTCATGCATCTGAAGTGTTTTTTTGTTCCCTTTTCCTCAGATGTGTCTTGCATGAGGAAGATTCAGTAGTATGTCTCCAATTCACTAGTTTTATTCAAAATCAAAGTAATGTTATCTGTACTTTCTTCAGAGACTTTCTTTCAGAATCTCATTGTTTTTATCTTATTTTTAATAAAGATGACTTGAGTTTTATCCCACAAAGCCTGTGGTAATCGCCATACTATTGCCTAAAAATTAGGACACTGCCTAATATTTAATATTAACAATGCTAACAACATTAACAAAAATAATTATAGCTGCTGACATTCATTGGATGCTTGCTATGCACTTTGCCCCATTTAGAGCATTTACCTGGCTTTTCTCACTTAATTCTCACCACCGCCCTTGGTACAGAGGAGGAAACCACAGCACCTGAGTCCCAGCCCCATTGGGCTGCTTCCTCCTTGAGGTCAGCGTGCACTGCAGGTTTGGCTTGACCTTTGCCCTCCTGCACAAGGGTCCTTCTCGCAAACCATGCCCTTCGGTTGACCACTCAGCTCTACAGTGGGACAAAAGTTACTATGACACTCCAAAACCTGAACATACGCATTTCTTCAGCCATAATTAGATTTGAGGCAAAGCAGAATGAAAACATTTTCTTTTTAAAAAGAAAAACAGCCCCAGTGAAGGTGCCCTAATTCAGGGATTTGTGACAGCTCAGCTGCAGGTTTGGGGCTTCTACTACCCTTGTTTCCAGTTGGAATATAAGCCTCTCCCTAGCCTATGATTTCTGCTTGGTCCTGCTTGCAGTCACTCGGTTATTTATCTCTACTCGGTTGTCCAGCTGGTGTTCATGAAGCCCCTTCCAGACAGCAGCTGCCTGTTGTATTTCGCCTACTTGAAGGGTGTTGCAAATGTCCAGTGTTTCGGCTCAGCCCCTCCTCTCCCTCAGGATCCAGCAATTTATAATCCGGTGTGCTGTAACTCACAGTGTGAGTTAAAGTGAAAGCCGTGGATGGCTCTATCACCACCATGCATCCATCAGAGCGCATGCCTGGTAGTTGCTGACAGACCAAAGAATAGAGAAAAAATTTAAGGGGGCTGGATGAAAAAGGTGAAAACTCATAGACATAGGCAATACTATGGCGACTACCACAGGGCAAGGAGGGTCAGAGTGGTAGCAGACGGTAAAGCGGGAGTAAATGGTGATGGAAGGAGACTTGACTTGGGGTGGTGGGCACAACACAATATACAGATGATCTATTATAGAATTGTATACCTGAAACCTATATAATTTTATTAACTGATGTCACCGCAATAAATTCAATAAAAATTTAATAAAAATTAAGCTTAGGTAGCTTCCAAACATTAATTCCATATGCATTCCCATAAAAATAAAAATCCTACCAAAAATCATAATTGATGGTGACCCTAAAATCCCAAAATGCAGATGTCTCTTCTCCACAACATGGTTGCTGGGTTATGGGAAACGTATGAAATGATCTTTCCGTGGCAAAGCAGTCTGTTACCATGGAAATGCACTTACTCAGTTTCTAATCCCTCTGGCTAGTTCCAGGAACATTAACACTATGCTAGTATTAAAGAAAAAAATAAATTTAGGATTAATATCTGGCTTTTGAATAGTTAAATTTATTGAAAGAAACACGTTCATTTAAATTGCAAATAGACTTTTCTCATCTGAAAAGTGCCAAATTTAGTATTATTAATAATAACATTTCATATAGGTAACCAGTGTTAGTACACTTACATCCTCTTGACACGAACTGGCCCTTATTTTTCCACATCAGAGTTTGGGGAATGATATTAAATTCATCTGGGAGAATAAAATTTTCTTTAAGCACACTTTGCTTTTTATATACTGTTTTTGTCTTTAAATCTAAACTTCCTTACAGAGGCATGTTGTATTCATCAAGCATACTGTCCCTGCACAGATTGGATGAATACCTGTCCACTTTTCTCACTTAACAGAAGATTTTGTGCACAGTGTCTATATTCCTGCTGCTATTTTAAAACTGGCAAGAGCATGTTTGACTATACAGAAATAGTCAAGGTTGTGTAGGAATTGTGATATATTGAAATATTTAAATGTAGTTTTTAAAAATGAATACCTAATAAGTTTAAAAAATTAAACACTTAACTCATTTTCAATATTTAAATACATTTTTGAAGCTCTGTGGCAAGTAACTATTTAGTCATTCGGTTTGTTGGGTTCTTGCTTCATTCATAATTCAGTTCCAATCACCCTCTCAGGTCCCCCCGAGCCATTTCGTGTTCTCACAGACCTGTTAGTTGGCAGGCATTTATTGTTAGTTTGTGTACATGTAGTTAAGATACTTAAATGTATATAGATATGAATACTGTATATATATATATATTATATTTGAGCCATATTATCATTCCCTTTCAGGGTAGGCCTCATCTATTCTTTATTTTCTTAATATAATATTTCTTAATAGGTCTTTTCTATCAGGCAGGCAGGCCTAATGAAAGCTATGTGTTTGATGTGCTTTGTTTTCATTTAAAGTTTTTTTGTTAGTTTCTGTGAGTCTTTTCATCTCTTTTCCTACTTCCCAATTGATAGGTGTTCAAAAATATCACCCTTTTTTCTAGAGTCCTAGTCACATTGTGTGAATGTGTCCATACTTTCTGCTTTTCCAAGTGTTCTCTCAGTACCAGCCAGCTACACTTCCTCCTGCCCCAGTCTCTGTCCTTTGTCCCTTTCTTTTCTATTGTAACTTAGATTCTAGGAAAATCTTTTGGGAGTCAGGGGTTATAAACTCTTTTCTCCTGGTTCTGTGTAATACCCAGCATGTACACATTCACAGACTACAAATACTAGAATGACGCTTCCAAAACTTAATTTGATGCTTCCTTTTAGACTTTGAAAGAACGGTCATTTATTTCATTTAAGTGCTTGTAGTTATTTCTGTAACATAAGTTCCAAAGGTGTGTGAGCTTCTGATCTCAACTTGATACATTTCACGTATTGTGTTAGTTTCCTAGGGCTACCTGAACAAAATACCACAAATGGAGTGACTTAAAGAACAGAAATTTATTGCCTCTTAATTTTGGAGGCCAACAGTCTGGATCAGGGCATCCATGGTTCATTCCTTTTCCTATGCCTTTTGCTTGCTTCTGGTGTGTGCAGGCAATCTTTGGCATTCCTTGGCTTGTGGAAGCATCACTCCCATGTCTGGCTTCTTCTTCACGTCGTTTTTTTCTCTCTGTATGTGTGTCATAAAGACCATACATATACCAGCCATATTGGATTAGAGTCCACCCTACTCCAGTATGACCTCATTTTAACTTAACTAAAATTAAATGTGCAACAACTGTATTTCCAAATACGGCCACATCCTGAAGTACTGGGGATTAGAACATCCACAGAAGCATTTTAGAGGGATATAATTCAACCCATAACACGTATCATTACAGTAAAACTTGTTTTTTACCCTAGTTCTATTCAGTTATTTTACAACAAGTAAATCTTGTGTTTGGATCACAGTACAAACCAAATATAATTGGTGTGGATGTATTTAACAAAGAAAGTCTTAAAGTGTATGCCTTAACCAGCTCCACCAAGCACTCTGATTGTACATATATTTGGAGGATCCATTTATTCCTCATCATACTAGCTTAACCTTATTTAAGGAATAAATTAATTGCATCTAATCTTGTGCCAACAATTTTTACTCACAGAAGGTAGGGACATCTCTAAACATCTTTTTAACCTTTTCATCAAATGATAATTTCATTTTAATCCCAAAATAGGTATAACTGTAATGAGTAGTCAGAGTAAACTACAGTATATTATTAATTAGAACTGTATTGATTTCCAATCTGAATAAACTGACTTCCTCCAAAATCTTTTATTTTCCATGTTTTAAGAATTAATTTCTTAATGATGCTTTACTACAGCAATTTTCAACCACTGTGCTGTGGCACACTGGTGTATTGCAAGAATTTTTAATACATGCTGTACCTGACTATTTAGTCCGGGGTACCGACCTCTTTTCCCTTAGATTGTCAAATTAAAAAATGACAACAGTCAACACAACAATACCTGTCTCGTGTGAATGAATCAAAATTATAGCATTTTTTTGGTCAGAAAGTCAAAAAATATAACATTATTCTTGGTGTACCACAGAGTTACGGTTATTAGTTTATGTATACCATAAGATGAAAAAGGATGAAAATCAGTGCTCTGCTACATTGTGCATTTTTTCCTTTTCACTCTTTCCTCCACTCCCTCCCCTTTGGCAACCATCAGCTTAGCTCTCTGAATCTATGGGTCTGTTTCTGTTTTGTTTTTTAAATTCCATATATAAATGAAATAATGTGGTATTTGTCTTTCTCTGAGTTACATCACTAAGCATAGTGCCCAGTAGGTCTCTCCGTGTTGTTACAAATGATAAGATTTTATTCTTTTTTATTGTGAGTAATATTCCAGTGTATATATGTTCCACACCTTCCTTACCCATTCATCTATCCATGGACATGTAGGTTGCCTACATATCTTGGCTATTGTAAATAATGCTGCAAAGAACATAGGGGTGTACATATCTTTTTGAAAGAGTGTTTTTGTTTTCATCAGATAAATATCCAGAAGTGGTATGACAGCTCTACATGTAATTTTTTTAGAATTTTATTTTATTTTATATTGATTGATTTTAGAGAGATAGGAAGGGAAAGAGAGACAGGGAGAGGGAGAAAGAGGAGGGGAGAGAGAGAGATGGAGACGGAGAGGGGGGGAAAAGAAAGAGAAGGGAAAGGACGAAAGAGAGAGGCAAACATTGACTGGTTGCTCCTCGGACCCGCCCCACCCCGGGACTAAACCCACAACCCAGGCGTGTGCCCTGACCAGAAATCGAATGGGCGACTTTTCACTTTGCACTGTGACACCCAAACAACTGAGCCACATCAGTCAGGGCTGTTGATTTTTTTGATGATAGCCATTCTGACGGGTGTGAGGTGATATCTCACTATGGTTTGGAATTTGCATTTCCTTGATGATTAGTGATGGTGAGCATCTCTGCCTATTTCTGTTGGCCTTCTGTATGTCCTCTTTGCAGAAATATCCATGCAGGTCTTCTGCCCATTTTTAAACTGGGTTCTTTCCTTTTTTTTTTTTTTTTTGGTACTAAGCTGAATGAGTTTCTTACATATTTTACATATTAAATGCTTATCAGGTGTATCATTTATGAACACATTCTTCCATTTCAGTGGGTTGCCTTTTTGTTTTGTTGATGGTTTCCTTCCCTGTGCAGAAACTAGTTTGATGTAGCCACTTTTGGTTATTTGTTGCCCTTGCCCAAGTAGATATTATCCAAAAATATTGCCAAGACTGATGTCAAAGAGTTTAGTTACTGCCTATGTTTTCTTCCAGAAATTTTATGGTTTCCGGCTCTGCATTTAAGTTTTTTAATCCATTTTTAGTTTATTTTTGTATGTGATATAAAAGAATGGTCCAATTTCATTTTCATGTGGAGCTGCCTAATTTTCTCAACACCACTTATTGAAGAGACAGTCTTTCCCCTATTGTATATTCTTACATCTTTTGTCATAGATCAGTTGCCCATGAAATCAAGGATTTATTTCTGTGCTTTCTGTTCTATTCCTTGATCTACATATCTCTTTTTATGCCAGTTCCATACTGTTTTGATTATTGAAGCTTTTCCTAGTATAGTTTAAAATCAGGGAACGTGATACATTCCACTTTGTTTTTTCCATGTCCTTCCATTTATTTGTATCCTCTTCAGTTTCTTTCTTGACTGATAATTTTCAGAATACATGTCTTTCACCTCTTTAGATAAATTTATCCCCAGGTATTGATGCAATTGTAAATGGAATTGTTTTCCTAATTCTTCTGATCGCTCCTCATTGGTATGTAGAAATGCAACAAATTTCTGTGTATTGATTTTGTACTTGCAACTTTTCTGAATTCATTCATTAGTTCTAAGAGTTTTCTGGTGGAGTCCTTTGGATTTACTACGTTGGAATTTAATCATAGTGAACTTAAGTCACCAACCATTAAGACAGCCATGGTTCTCACTGGCAAATGGCACCCAGCGGCTCACCATTATACTTCTTTGTAGCCATTTCCTCAAAGCCACAGACAGGTCTGTGCCCACCAGCCATGAGGCAGTAGTAACTCTTAGCTGGAGGCCCAGGACACGTGTTCATTTATCCCCAAGGGCAGAGATTAAAGTAGTAAACTGGAGCTATAGCATTTGCCAGTTAGTATTTTATTAAATGATGCTCAGGCCCAATATATAAAACTTGAAAGGAAAGGAAATCTTCAGTGTTAATGTTTTTAGTTATCTAGATCATCATATCTTACTTTTCCTTTCTCGAACAGTGCTAACTTGCTAAAACTTTTCAAGAATGTGTTTACATTAAAGCAGAGTGAGGATGTGAAGAGACCCAGATTGCAGTGTTGCCACTGCTTCAGTGAAACTCAGAGTGAGTCACCTGCCTCAGCTACAGAAAGAGGAGCTCTGGTTAACAGAAGGGGGGAAAGATGACACAGATGGATATTCCCACAAATCAATGTACTTCTATTTTAGAACAAAAAAAAAGAACCCTGAATTTAGAGTGTATCAACTTTTTATTGTGTAATTTGATTTTAAGGCTAGAAGTTTCACTGTTTATATTTTTTATTTGATCTTTAATAAAATTACATCTCATGTCTCTTGCTTCAGATTATATCTAAATTAACTGGTTAATAATATTTTTAAATGTAGCAAAGTACTTTAAATCAGAATACAAGATTTCTAATTATGGAAAGGAATTTATTTGGGGGAAGTATTAGTATAAAACTAATTCCATTTGTTTCATAAACAGGTTGATTTTCATTTCACCAAGGTTATAACAGTATATCTCACTTGTAGCAACTGAGCTGGGGTTGTTTAAGCTTCTTTCTCTGCTCCCCCGCCCCCACCCCCACCTTCCTGGCCTTCCTGGTGCCGTCCCACATACTCACATTGGTACCCCCAGTGCACTCTCTGCTTTTGTTTGTTCTCTTTTCACGTATGTTTCCAATTGGAGCATCTCTATTTCCATGAGTTTCCACCTCTCCTTCCTTCTCAGGGAAACCTGCACATCTATACTTCCTTCCACACAAGTCCACTGCCTTCTTGCACATATCATTCCTTCACTCCTCATGTATTACCCACGCCATAAACCAAGATGGGCATTGATCAGGCTAGAAACCTCAAAACCTTTATAGAGGTTCAAGACAAGAATAACATGATCAGACCGTGCTTTGGAAATGTCCATCATAATCTTGATCTGTGCCACAATACATGATTAAATGCTTATTGTAAATAGACCTATTGAATTAGCAACTCTGCAAGGCAAAGAAAGGATGAATATGTATGTAAGGACATTAAACCTGAATTTTAAAAATTTCTTGTTTCATTTAAGGCAAGTGTCAGTCCTCAGAATTATGAAACTTTGTAAGAGGGGTATGGAGAGAGGTTTATACAGTTGATCTAATTAAAGCAACATATAGAATATAACATATATTTCTATAAGCAAATACCCATGTCGCTCCTCAGACATCAGTCAACCTTGACTGTAAATTATACAGATGCAGTATTCCAGTATCCCGTCACTTTCACTCTTCTGACCTCTTCCGGGAAACATAAACGTACAAAATTGAGTCATAATAGTTTTATTTTCCCAGCACATCCTGTTTCCTTATCTGGCACTCCATTGCACGTATGTGAATGTGAATAAGGATTTAAGCTAACTCTTGTGCTTTGAAATCCATTTCTAGCATCACCACCTCTAGAAAGCCCCTCTCTTCCTGCCTCCCGCAGCCCTACACTGTTCATTTAGTGTCTTTCCTTGAAGTTGTCTGGTGCTTGGTTCATAACTCTAACAGACCGTATATCACACTCCCATATAATTGTCTGGTTGTCTGCCGAGCTAGCGCAGTTTGTAAGAAACTGGCACTGTGTCCTTCTTTGTCTCACTTCTCAGCACCTGGTCCTGTGGTTATTACTCTTCCCACTCAGTATGCATTTGCAAAATGAGTGAATGAAAGTCTAGGACAGAGATATCTTGACTCTACTTCCAGCTCCTTAGTCTTTGCTTCTTTGCATCCTTCTAATTCTTGCTTTAAGCTTCAAGGTTTACCTTTCAACTTAAGTAACACATTGGTTAGAGGAGATGTTTCTTGAAGTGTCACATGAAGTCACGTGGTCAGAAAGGGACACTCTAGTTCCACCCATTCTATCTCCAAGAATTTTAGCAAAGCCTTCACATTGTGAAGTCTATGCAGTGGATTTTAAGCAAGTCTAATAAAAAAGGCTAGAGAACACCTGACTTTGGGCTGGGTCCTGGACAAAGTAGAAAATCGTCTACTGAAACTTCAAATAAAAATGAAATGTAAATATATCTTTTTACATAAGGACCATTTTCTTTGCACCCAAGAGGGGGAACACCAGGAGGTAGAATGAGACTAGATTAAAGAATGATTACAGACTTTTTTTATGACATAAAAAACTGACCATAAATGTTAAAAATTGAAGTGCAAAAACTTGCATGCAGCCTTCTGTTATAAGACAATATTTAACTGCTTTTGAAATAATTACTCCCCATAGTTTTCATACTAATAATCCTTATTTTATATTATAATTATGTATTTTCAAAAATTCATCATATTTGATTACTTTTTTTGTTCTTTAAATATTTGAAACCTCCTTTATATGGAAATACAACCAATCAAAATGAAACTACATTGTATGAAATAAGATTCCAAAAAGTTTCTCAAATATCATGGCTCAGTGGTATCTTAAAGGGAAGAAAAACACTTTATTAATGGAGAAAACCACAGTCTGTCTTCTCCTGGGAATACAGGTTGAGTTTTAATTGAGCAACTTGCATCAGGCACATGCTGGTACTGGCACATTTTAGGCAGTGGATTTCTGTACCAGCAGTCTGCAGAGAGAAAGATGCCTTTTTTGTCTCTCCTGAGAGATGAGAGGGTCCTCTGGTGAGTAACTATCAAGTATGACCACAAGAGCTGTCATCAGCAGTAGAACCAGGTGCTTTGGACGACATTGCCTTTTGTAGGTGGGGTGGGGGTACTGTCAAAGATTTTTACCATTTTCCTAAAATGACTTTGGCCTCCATGTTTCTTAAGGTTAGAGGACAGATTCTGAAGCTGTATACCCCTGGGTTTCATCATAGCTCTACCACCTAATAATGTGGTGACTGTGAGCTAGTTAGTTACCTTCTAGCAGCCTCCGTTTTCTCAGGGTTGTGTGTATTAACTGTGAAGATGGATATAAAGCATTCCCTACATAATGTTATTTTGTTGTTGTTTTGATGGTCCAAAGATGGTTCAGTTCTTTTTTAGCAGTTTCATTTTTGTCTATGTTCAGATTTTTTTTAACTCTGAATGTTTGGGCAAAGCTTGGGTATTTGGTTCTTGGCCCAGTATGAAAAATATGAAATACTCTATTGCAGCTCATGGAGTTAGAACAGAAGTTTTTAGTAGATTTAAATTATGCCCAGTCATTTATCATTGCTTTTACATGGTTCCAGTCTGCATGAATTTTGATTACATGTTTTTAGCTAAGTAAAACCAGTTGTCCAACGCCATCGTTTAAATTTCAGTTATCATAGTATATTAACTGCAGTTGCACAAAGTACGCACTTTGTCGCTGGCTCTTCTGTCCACAGATCACTACGTAAATAGTAAGTGCTTGTCACAACCAATGAACAATGGCATCACTTCATTCAAAGTCCAACAGTGATAGATCACTGAATATCTGTTATTCAGTTCACACATGGATGAGAAAGCATGTAGTGATGTTGCTTACTTGTTACAAGGTGATAACTTAAGACATTTTATGAAAATGGATACTTAAAAAGGGAATTGACCAACCACGAAGGAAGTGCGACAAAGCAATGCAAAGAGGTCATACAGGAAATGAAATTTGAATCAAAAGTAGATAGAACACATAGCTCACTATGGGAATGTTGGCACTGCCATTGTTCTAGAGACTCAGGTATGCAAACAGGAGCTGAGTGAAGGGAACTTACCAATATCAGTGAAGAGAGTGGCTGTGACAAAAAGAATAGTTGTCCCAGAGGAAGTGATGCCATCAAAAACCCCATAGGAAAGGAATTCTTGGAATTATTTATGACATAGCAAACACAAATGCTTAAGTGGTGGAACCAAAAAAAAAAAAATAAAATAAAAAGTAAAATAAATGGTGGACGCTGGTCCAGAGAGGATTGCGAAAGATGCTTGCCTCATTTGTGCACTACAGGGTGAGACAGAGAAGGCAAACATCGATCGTTCACACTATTTGTGGTAAGTTTTTACAAATAAATGAATTCTCAATGTGTTTATGTTGTCAATTACAGTGTTTTAAACTACAGTGTTCATTTCCCTATATATTTATAACCAACAATAGAGAGTTTTAACCAAAAATTTTTAAAGGTCACAGACCCTTCATAATCCTTACCATTGATTATTGAGTACATGTTGCATGGGTCCACTACTGTGGATCTTTTTAAAGGAATAATTTTGAAAAGCGAGGACCGTCTATAGTGAAAAACAGTCAAATTCACGTGCCATTTGGGCTTTCTATTACTGAAAAATTAGTTCACACGTTCTCTTTAATATTGTATTTTCAACTACATCCCTCGTCTTTTAAAGGCAGTTTATATAGTAACAGATGCCTTGATTATAAAACTTCTCTGACTTTCTAATATTTACTTTTAACTTTCAAAAAGTCTGGCCATTAAATATTCACAGACTCATATTATTGGGGTACTTTTTGCAAAATATTTTTGCAGTATAAACATCTTTTGTTTTCATTGTAAAAGAAGGCCCTGCAGGTATGCTGCATAGGCAAACAGCCAAATCACTTCATTAATGAAACGTGGCAAGTCTTAGTGACAGTTCTATAGCAATTGCTAGCTTTACCATTCATATCTGCAGGGCGGTGAGCATGCAGTCCTGTTTGCTGGTTTAAGTCAACAAGCTGTGGGTCTCATTGTGTATTTTGTAATGTGCATGCAGAATTTGATTTCAAAACGTCTGAAATAATTAAAACTGTCTTGTATCGTTCAACCTTATAATAAATACCTACAATTTGAAAACTCCAAATTGGTTGGTTTTGAAAGATGGTAGTATAATGAATAATAATAAGGGCCTCTGGGTTGTTGTTAATGCATCAGATCCTGTGCTATGGCCTGTGTAAGAGAAAGGAACCTGATTACAATTTTGGAGAATGTCTCTGGTGGCACCAGCATGGCCCCTTGGCTGCGCTGTCCCCTGCCGGGCCTCACGCTGACAGCATGCTTGGCCACACACAGCAATGCAAAGCCTTGTGTGGGGAATGTTTGTGCTTTCAAAGACTGGTTTAATCGTGCTCAGGGAATGAAGCTGGTTTAAACATAGCTTGGAGAAGGTCCGAGACGGGAAAGACTGAATTTCCTCCCTGCCTTTTCCAACTCGTTAGCAGTCTTGTAGCAAGGAATCCAGTTGATTTTGTTCTTTTCGGGGTCTGCCCTCTTTATCTACATGAATTTGCATGTAGTTTTTCATGAGATTTAATTAATCATACTCATCAACTTTATAAAGAAAAACTTTGATGACAAAACATTTTTGCCTGAACCTGAGGTGAAGATTACTGTACGAAGCAAGAAGACACGGGTGACAGTAAAGAAAGGGGTCAGAAAGGGCGGCTTGGAAGATCCTTCACTAATTCTCAGATTCTGGTTGTTACTATTTTTTAACAACACCCATAAACAAGGGCGGTTTCAGGAACAAAAACATGGGGAATATACGCCCCTGAACCAGCAGTGACTGGGGAGATCTTCAGGATGGTGTGGGGCCACAGAGGCCGCCCTCGTGTCCCTGCTGGACAGGCCTCAACTTCAGACTTGATCTAAAAATACCTCAAGCCTCTCTTTCTCTTTTGGCTTGAATCCCTTGGAAAGCTTCCTGGCACATTTGGGGAAATGGTGACTTGGAATTTGCTGCTGTTCTCCGTTGACCACCTGGCCAGTGGTGTCTTCCGTGGCTGGGGGTCGGGGAGCCAGACCGGACTTCGCGGCCCCAGGTGCCCGGCTGCAGCCTGAAGCTCCTGCTGGCCCCTGGGGCACAGCCTCTGAGCGCGGGGGCTCTGGCTCCAGCTCCTCTGCCGCTGCTCCAGCAGCAGTGCATCCCCACCCACTCTGCCAGGCTTTCTGTGGGTCATGGCTTAGCTCAGACAGCCCTTCTGCTGGGAGTGCCCCCCCTTCTCCATTTGGTCACCTGGGCACCGCAGTTAAAATGCTGACAGATTTTTTTCTCACCCTTCCTAGAAACTTCATTACGAGTTCCCCTGAGTCCTGGAAGTAATTGACTCTTAACCACCATCACCCCCTTTCTTGGGGTGCCTATTGTGTGCCAAGGCACTTGACACACATGATCTCAATTCACCCAATGGCCCTATTCAACCCCATTATGGGCGCGGAGAGGTGGGGAATGGCTACCTTGCCCGGGATGTCACTAGTACATAGAGGAATTTGGATCAAAACACATCACACATCGCATGATTTTTGTCTGCCTGCTTCATTTTCATCTTTCCCACTAGACTATACAGGCTTTACTAGACTATATCTTGTTTGTTTATCCCTTCCACCTCCATCCTGAACATCCAGCCCCCTGCTTGGCCCACAGCCCTTGTTTCATAAATAGCATTTATCGGAAGACCAGATGCAGGGTTGAATGGAAGTTTGAATTAATTCCCAGGTAGCTCCAGGGTAAAGGACTAAAATCCAATTTTACAAAATTAACATTTTCTTTTTTACTATACAAAGTTGGCTATGGTGAAAGTCTCTGTAAATAGAATTCTTAAAGACTGCAGGGTTTAATTTACTTACTGGCCTCAAAAGAAAGGCACAGTAGCTGTTCCTGGTAAGGGCACTGAAAAATGATAATTTCATTTCCTACGGTACTGATCCCCTGTAGGCATCCTTTTTGGTTACTGGTCAGATGGTATATGAGGGCAGTTTGGGGAGGCTCCTACTCCTCCCTAGCTGTGCTCCAGGGCCACCACTAGAGGACACACAGGGGAATGGGGTCTACAATCCTGAGAGTGGCAGGGTGCCCAGGACACTGATGGAGTTCCAAAAGGGCCACCAGGAATTCCCACTGACATCAGGAAAGCAGAAGGTTGGGTGGGAGATTTTAAGGGTGGTCACTTGAGCCACCGTCGTCCCAGCCCGCAGTGATTACTGACCCTTAGACTAAGTAACACCCCCCTCCCCCTGATTAATCTGCCCTTCCATGCAACCAATTTATTGTGTGTGGGTCAGGCCTGGAGACAACCGTCTGTTGTAACTTACCCAGTTTACTGATTCAAAGGCTGTAGTGAGAGACGCAGCCAGATTGAACATCCAGACATCGTGTCCTCTTGTGTTTACTCTGATGTTTCTTCTATTACTATCTACTAAATAGCTTAGGGGCACAGAATTCCCTGAGAAATTGAGATGGGGCACACCAGGAAGGTCTGAAGTTTCCATCTGAAAGAAGTAACCTGTAAGTTAGGGCTAGCAATAATTAAACCTGCTATCTACTTAATGCCCACCTTTTTTATATTTGAACTGTTTAGAATTAGTTATCCAAGAAATCCTTCAAGGCAAATGATTATATTAATATACTCATTGGTTTAGAGAGGAAAATGTATTGTACTTACAAGTTTAATTTGCCCCAATCAAGAAAGCGCTACTAAATGCTATGATTATAAAAAAAATTTTTTAATCTATTTATTTATGAAATTTATGCCATTATTATGCATTTTAACTTGTAGAGGAGGAAAAGGAAAGGAAGTGGTTAAGGTGAGTAAAATTTGATTTGGAGAATGAATGACTCAAAGTGTCTCAGAAGGTGAACATAGTTGGAAATGTTACAGTGATTCATGTATAATGAAAATTTAATTCAGTTTTATTAAGGGGGACAGTGTTTTAAATATATTTTACCTGATAACATTATTTTTATTTTTCATATTCTTCTTTACCATAAACCAGAGCCCCAGACTAAGGATTCTTTTTATTCTGGAAAAATTACCTCAAACATTGACTTGGATTGTGTTATTGGCCAAATATTACACTTCCTTTTTTCTTTCAAATGCAGACAAACCGAGTAGAAAATTAGATTAAAATAGCCACAGTTCTTTTCTCAGTTTCTGAGAAAATTTCCACAGAAAGTCAATTATACACGAGGTATTTGAGTTGTCACTCAAACAATGCTGTACAATTGTGCCACGTAACGGAGTGACACAGAAAGGAAACGCTGGAGGTGATTATTCCTCAGATAAAAGGTTAACTCTTTAAATAGCTATAAAAGATGCTTATAGGAAAATAGATTCCAAACTTGAATAGACCAGATACAAAATCTTCTCCTAAATGTCATTTTGGAACTTCACTCTGCTGAAGATAACATTATTTCTAATTCTATAAAACTGATTCAATTGGATATTATTACTTGATTATAGCAATTAATAAATTTTATGTTAGGAAAAATATTGGGTGTTTAAATAATGCAAATAAATCTTTATAAAAATAATTTTATGTTTTGTGTATATTTACAATTCTACGTATCTCTTTTTTGCAACCATAAAGCAACATTCTAAATACACATGTTTATTTTGTGCCAGACCCAACCTTCATTCACCGGTAAGTTTAGAAAATAATTCTGTGCTCAGAAAATGTCTCTCTTAATATAATGGCACAAAAATAATTCTCTCCACTCCTAAATTGTCCACTCAGTGCCTTTGGCTTATATTTAATGTGGATTTTAAAAATTTCATTATCTGGTTTTTTAAGACAGTAGATTAGAAGCCAGAATTATGAAGGGATGGAGAGACATTTCGACACATGAATAACAAGACAATTAATAACTAACAACCTGGTTCCATGTGGAACACCAGAAATCTGAAAAAGTAAACTATATACAGTGTTTGTGTGCACTGTAGTAATATAATAGCAATGAATTATCAATAAAAGACACGCAGGCATGCAAACTACCTTTAAAAGATTCCATCACAAATGCTTCTTTAAACAAACAATTTTCATCCTTAAACAAATGTGGTGAGTGAGTGAAGGACATACACTTCCTTTCCCCTTGTCCCCCCAAGCATGCACAAGCGCTTGTTCCCTGAAGTAGGAAGTAATCGAGGGATTGATGCCATATTCTCTCAACCTTTAGTGAATGTCAGGTTTGTGCCTGGCACTGTGATTGGCACTTTGTGTCTTATTTAACTGAGATAAAGGAAATGAAGTCACCTATGGATGTTCGCAGTTTGAATTAGTTGCGCTTGAAGCAAAAGACCATGGGTGAAACAATATAATTTTGTTTTGGGTTGTTTTAGGCCAATTTCATATTACAATAATATTAGAGTTTAAGATTATTATCTTCCCATCGACAGCTTACTTGATAATTTTTATAAGTAAACTCTAACTTACGAATATCACCTTGTCTAAAGCTTGACTTCCAAAGTCTGAGTATCACAATCCGTACTTTGAGCATTTGCTTGTGGCATTTATATCAAGCCCACTCACTTTGCAGCTGAACTTCACATGGCTGAGATTTCACTGATGCGCCATGCACAGCGGTGCTGAGAGCCCAGGGGGCCAGGTTCCAGAGCTCCCCAGTGGGCGTGTCTCCAGCTTGTGGTTAGGGCCCCAGCCTGATATGGCCTCATGCCAGATGAGTTCTGGTTTCCATTAAACCTGGGAGCAGTTTCTAGCAATGTGTTCCTAAGAACATACCCAAAGGAAATATCATCTGGCTTTATGGTTCTAAGGGATCTTTTAAAGTTTCCTGCAAAAGAAGGAAACAAAACTCTGACTGGGAGTGATTCATTAATGAAGAAGGGCCTTCTGGGCATGGATTTTCATGGCATTTCATTGATGTCTGTATCTGCAAATTGCTTGGGTTCATGCCTTAGCTACCACTTAGTAAGCAAAGAAAGAGGATAAATGTCAGAGGAGAGTGTAAGTGACTTCTTCATATTTTAAAAGGCTCACGCTCCCTCATAGACCCTTGTCCCTTTATTTCAGTATTTTGTGATTTAAAGCAACTCACATCCTGCCTGGCCGTTAATGTCATCTGCAAACTAGCTAAGTTTGCTCTAGCCTGCCCTCTGGGTATTTAATGAGCATGCCCTGCCCCTTAAGAAGGGAAATACTCACTAATAACTCAAGGCTAATATTTGTACAGGGAGACACTACTCCCAGCTTATTGCTGTGATACAAGACAGAATCAGAAGTCCTGATAGATTCTGTCTATGACTTGTCCCCTTTCCACGAGAAAGGATTGCACTAGTCTGAGAGAATTACTTCTAGACTGTAGTTGCTGTTCCTCTTGAGTCACACAGATTTATATTGAGTGATTGTTTATTCCTGTGATAATATGAGAATACGTGTTTCCCTGAGTTCTCAGGGCTTTCTTTGAAAGCTCCAATTGCATGTAACACTCAGAGGTTACTGGCATTCTCTGCAGGTGTGTCCATCCCGTGGCCTCTGTCATCACAGCCAGCCTCACACTGGCCTCGGTGACTTTACATTCGTGATATGGGACTCCACAGGTATCTCTCTCTTGAACCCCAGGCATAGGACACAAGGCTTTTCCTTCTGGACTCAGACACCAGAAGGAGATTTCCTTTCTCAGTCACCTGGACAAGGTGGGCACCTTTAGACGCATTTGCCAGCACTGGGTGAAGTCCCAGTGTTCAGTGAGGCTCATGGAGCAATGTGAGCCAGACGCCATTCTAAGTATTTGGCTTCTGTTAATTGACTTAATCCTGACGTACGAATCTGTGGAGATAGATAATATTTTACAGGTGAGGAGATTGAGACACAGAGAAGTTAAGTATCTTGCTGAAGGATCTTCAGCTGGCCCGGAAGTGGCGCTGTCTAAACCCAGCAGGTCCCTCCTCTCCAGGCTCCATACTGCGCAGTGCTCTGATGAAAGGCAGCATGAGAGGGGGTCTTCATGGACACCAGCTTCTGCAGGAGCCAAGTGCTCGGGGGTTACCTGTTCCTCTCTGTTGGGAAGTTTGTCATTGTTCTAATCAGTAGCTGGATCACTGTAAATTCTGTAAAATCCACCTTCCTCAGAATCTGTGACTCATCTTGACTAACACTGTTTTCCAAAATATTCCATTGTTCACCTACTTGTGCCCAACCCCAGCCAGTTTCTTAAAGACTATTTTCCTGGCTCATTTTCCATTTTCTTTAGAACTACAAAAAGGAATTCCTCTTGCATGCACTTTGAGTAACTATAGAACAGCAATAATATAATATCTCCATGAGACAATAAATTCCGCACACATAGAGATTCAAACTATAGCTGAGCCAGACTCAGGCTGGAGTATATAGGAACTTCTTGGAAATTTTCCCCGTCTCAGACCCTTATCTTCCCAGTGTCAGTGCTGTTTGCACATTGATAAAGATGCAGGTGCCTATTCAGATGTTGAGAAATGTATTACACTGCGTATAACTTAAAGTAGGAGGAAAATTTTTATTCTTGATAAATAGTAATGTTAGCAGAAGCAGAATTGCAGTGAGTTTGATCTGGGATTTGGAAGTGAAAAAGGGCTGGATTGGAATCCCAGCTCAGCCACTTGGTTGCACTCTGAACTTTGGTAGGTTCATTTACATATTCAACAGATATTTGTAGACTCATACAAGCCAAGAACTGCTCTAGGCTCCAGAGATGCAGAGAACAAAACAGGGCAAGGTTACTCCACTGAAATTTAAAACTAGTATGGGAGACAGACAGTAAATAAATAAATACATGTTAATCTTGCTGGCTCCACCTTTAATATACATACAGAAAATAACCAGTTCTTACCACCCCACTACTCTAATCAAGGTCCAAACCCCTGGTACCATCCCAATAGCCGGTTAATGGATCCCTGCTTCCATTCTGGCCCCTTACTACCTATTATCAGCAGAGCATCCAGAGGAGCCCCTCTAACTCAAGTCCAAGCCCTCACTCCTGGGCTCAAAATGCTACAATGGTGTCATTCTCTGTAGAGTGAGCCATGGCCCTTGTAGCAGCTCACGGAATGCGTACAGTGTGCCGTTAGCTTGCCCGCCTGCCTCCTTCCACACCGGCCACATGTGTGCCTCCAGCCCTCTGCAGTTGTCTTTCCAACATCTTCGTGATCGCTCCTTCACCTCTTTCAAAACTTTGTTCAGATATTGCCATTCCAGTGAGGCCCCTCTTGCTCGACAGACAGGACGGTCTTGAACATAGGAGGAACTCACGTATCTGTTGAACGTGCAGGTATGCCAACCCTAACACCCAGACCAGATGTGGTCCTTAATACTGTAATAGTTCTATAATCCATGAGTGGACTGAATTAGCCTGTTTTCAAGGTTTGGGGAGTCTCCTTCCTTCTAGATACTGACATTTGAATGTGTCATGATAGTAAACTCTGAGGACATGAATGAGTGAACATTTAGCTTCTTAGGAAAAGATAAGGGAAAGACAAGTAAACTACCTTATTTGTCACACTTGTCCAGAATTTATTCCATTTCAGGCCAGTAGTTCTGGATTCCAGAAACAGGAAGATATAGCAGATCGTAGAGCATCAGACATGGTTTGTTAACCCCAAACCGTTTTGAGATTCTCCCTAATGTGATGCACACAGCATTTGGGAGCCACCTCTAGGACTCTTAAGCCTAGCAGCTCCCTCAAGACCTACAGAAAAGCACTGAGAAGGCCAGAAAGTACATCTCAGGATCCCATGGGATGGCTTAGAGCCAAGAGCCTCCTTTGTGGCAGGTTTACTACATAGTATTTTTATGCAGTTCTATCCAGAATCCCTTAAGCAGGAAAAAGAAAAATCAATAGTAGGTAAACCAATTAAGGCATCTAAGTGAAGCAGTTTCTCTGAGCCTAATAAAGCAGAAGGCATGCTGAGCTACACGAGAAGAGCTGACATGATTCTATGTGATGCTTTCTTGGTGACAGCTGGACACAGATACAGAAACAAAGAGTAGTTTGTTCAAGTCTGCTCCCCAGTTCGACAATCCATGAACCAACACTCAGGAAAAGAGCCAGAGAAAACTGAGGAAGGGGAAAGCTGCAGAGGCCTCAGTGTTTGTGTCTGAGCACACAGCCACGGAGCCATCGCCAGAAGCCAGGATGGCCTGCTGGGGACGCCCTTCCCCTCGCAGCAGCTCCATTTCTTCATTGGCCACATAGTGATAGGGAGAGAGGTCCAGTGCAGAGCTACTTTGCCTTGTTCAAATTCCTGCTTCATCTGTTCCTAACAGAGGTAAAGCTAGTGTTTTTCATGGCAAGTTATTGAATGTCTTAACTTTTGGGGGCCTTAGTTTCTTCATTTTTAAAATGTGGAAGAATAATAGCCCCTACCTAATAGAGTTATTAGAGAAGTTAATGTATTAGTATTCATAAAGAACCTTCGAAGAGACCAGTCTCTTCTGGTCTACTAGAAAGAAGCACTATCTAGTAGTTTCTGTAAGAATCATTATTATGTAGTATGTACCTAGTGAATATGTTATTAATAAGCTTAGTCTGTCTTTATAACCCAAGGTATTTTTGCAATTTCCTTATTTAATCTACATTAAGAGACAATCTACATTAATCTACATTAATTAATCTACATTAATAGACTTAGGTTCCTTGTTCCATTAGAAAACAAAGAGATTTTTAAAAAGACAACATTTTAAAATTTAAATCAAAATATCTCTTTTTTAATCATTTAAATAGTACTATGAAATATCTTGGCCTCCAAAATGTATCAGAAGGATTCTGGAGTACAAGTCTTAGATATACAGAAAGTAGAGCAAATGTGTATAACTGTCATTGAGTTTAAATTTTTAAAATATTTATCCAGTTATCATCCATCTGTTTATTGATAATGATGTCATTTCCCATATCCCTAGGGACTTAATACAGTACTTGTGTATTTTTCTCTTTCTTCCTCTCTCCATTGACCTTGCCCTGCAACATTTTCCATACAGTTGATGAATGAGAGCATTCTGTTCTAGAAATGCTGGTCCCTCTAGTCAGGGCAGTGCAGGTAGAGTCAGCCAAGAGCTATCAGTTAAGTCTCAAGTGCCAAAAAACTCTGGAGACTTACTGACTCTAAGAAGGGAAAATAGCCACACAGTCCAGGGCTTTCAGATTTTAATATTTCCCATCTTGAAACAGAGCCTTTTTGTGCAGGGCATGGGGAAACCAAGCATGAGGTCAGGGTGCTGTATCAGCAGATTAGTGATGGGAAGTTCAGCCAGTGGGTATCTTAGGTGGGAAGCTTTATCACAAGTAGTTGCTTTTAAGCAGAGGCTCCCCATGAAGCAGGGCAGGGTTGGGGGAGGTGGCGGCTGGGTTGGGTTAGCACAGCCGTGGTATAAGGGACCAAGATGCTTCTGCAAAGGCTGCACTAAGGATATTTTTATTCAACACACTCATAGTTTCAACTGCAAAACAGCAGACTCTGCAGAAGCTTTGGTTGTAAACTCCTTCCAGGCCACTTACAGGTGAAAAACTCCAAAAGTTCCTTTTTGAACATTAAAAATGTGAGTTGAAAAGTACCACTTTTTTTTAAATGGATATAACTTTGGATGTTAGTTTGGTGCAGTTTGGGGAAAAACATTTCCCTTTGCTAATCTAAAACAAGTATCAGTAATAACATTGATAAATTTTAAAAACCTCTCAACCATGTTTGTGCTTCTAGCCTTCCAGTCTCATTTTTGATTCTCATTTTAACATTGCCTACAGACATTATTATTTGTTACTTTGAACATTCAGAATTAATATTATTCACAATTTATCTGAACAAGTGGGATCATGGTATTTCTTTTAGTAGCCAGAAAACAAACACACTCTGATATGTGCCCGTCCACATGCCCTCTGTCTCAGGAAGGCTGCTCAGAAACTTTTGATCTTCCCTTTTGATCTTCCAGGATGGAGCAAGCAAAAATCAGGCATCATCGCTGAAAATGGGTAATGTGTGTGCCCTGCCTTCTCTTAATTTGTTTTCTCTTGTTTTGAGTTTCGGGAAAATAGGGGGTATAGAAATTTCTCATTGTGATAGAAAATCTAACATTCCAAATAACTTGCCACTCATTGCAAGATTTTGAGCAGTTGGTTGAAATACACTCCTGCCTTTTTCCATGGGCCCTTGCAGTCTTCTTGTGGTGGCTCCCCCCATGGCCTGTTGGCGGACACTTTTCAGGACTGTACTGCTACTTCTCAGGCTGACCTCTATCAAACAAGAGCAGGTGATGGCTGTGAATGTGCGGCCCTTTGGAGTTCCCTGTGCCTGGCATCACGCTCAGTGCTTTTTGTATGTTATCTCATTTTAAGTCTGCAGACATCTGGTAAGGTCGGTTATGCATCCTTCTACTGTCAAGAAAGCCAAGGCTCCGCTGTGGGTAAATAAGCTGCTTTGTTACGTGCAGGAGTAAACAATGGAACCCAAGGTTAACCCAAGGTCTTTCTGACTTCCAAGTTTATACTTTCAGTCAACTTTTGTGCTGTCACTGAACAAGTGAGCAAAACATCCTGCCTCTCACATTTGTGTACCTGACTCAGTGACTCCAAGGACTTCTTCTGTGAGGGCATATGTTTTCTAGTAGAATGAGAACTGAGGAAAAGCACGTGGCCTGAGCATATTTAAAGAAGGTAACCAAACTGCATTTGCACATAAATATTTTATCATTATGGAAGATACCCTGTGCATAATATGCTGCTTTCTTACAGAGATTGCTTTAGGAAATCTTCTTATATATCATTTTTACGGATGCTTCCCTTTTTCTCTTTTCATTGCGTTTTAACTGACATATTCACATTAGTTTCAGGTGTTCAACATAATCATTTGATATTTACATATATTGCAAAATGATCACTACAGTAAGTCTAGTTAACATCATCACCACACATAGTTAAAAAAAATTTTTCTGGTGATAAAAGCTTTTAAGATCGAATCTCTTAGCAACTTTTAAATATGTAATACAGCATTAGCTATGGTCAACATGCTGTACATTATATCCTCATGACTTATTCATTCTCTAACTAAAGTTTGTACCTTTGGATGCCTCCCTACTGATCTTTCTGATCTAGCTTTTCTTTTCTAAATTATCCCATAAATTGTTTAATAGTGAAAAAATGAAGGAGGATATAGGAATAAGAGAATAACTGCATTGATACCCATTGTCTACCTGAAGAGGTTCAGAGAGGACACCTCAAGGAGAGCTCTGGTATTTCACCAGGTGAACTTCCTCTCTAATTTATTTTTGTGTCAATATGCATTTACATACTTCGCTGTAGGTGGGGAGAAGTGCTACTCAAAGGGAGGGGGGAACCAGACCCCATTGTTGAGGTTTTGACTCATCTACCCAAGAGCTGAGTTACAAAGAACTTAGCAATATACCATATTTTGCTGTATATAATGTGCACTTTTTGCCCAAATTTTTTAGGGAAAAATAAGAATGCACATTATACATGGGTATGATGAATGCATACCATGGGTATAACAATGGATATAATAATCCCATGTATAGTGTGCACGAAAATGTGAGTGTGCATTATACATGGCAAAATACAATAGTAAGTGTATGCCTCTGGGATCCATGAACTCCCCAAGGCGAGCAAACAAGAATGGTTGTAATGGGGCTCTAAAAATAGGTGATAGCTATTTAACGTCCTGGAGGAGTGACTAGACTTAGAATCAGCTGAGCAACTGTTAACCATCATATGCCTGACCCATCTAGACAGCATCCACATGAGGTAGAGTTTGAGGGTTAGTGATGTGGGGCGCCCCGCCATGGGAAGTGTAGGGGTGCTCAGTAGATGCTCCTTTGGAGTCATATCAGACACATATCACTCCCTTCTATTTACCCTTCGTTCACTCAATCATTTGAATATTAATGATACTTCCTGGAGATACAGGCATGAATGACAGACACCATGATGTCTTCATGGAGCTTATGTTCTGGTGCAGGAGACAGATAATGAATGAGAAAAGGTTTCAGTTAATGGCAGATTTATGCAGAAAAATAAGCATCATGATAGGATGGGGCATGAGGGGAGTACAAAACTCTGGGGCTGCTGGTCTGAGGAAGTGACATCTGAGCAGAGGCCCCGCGAGGTAAGCCAGAGAGTCATTGATCTCCGTTGTCCGTTTGTACACACAGTGGATGCTGCTTAAATCTTCTCACTGACATAACAGCATAAGAAAGCCTTCGGTTTATTCTGATGTGGGTCTAAGAGCCCAGCAGAGCTCATCAAACTAAGGAGAGGTTATTTGAATTTTAGTCAATATTAGGTTCCCAGATTCCAAACAGCCATCTGAGAATGCTGTATATATAACATTTTGAATTAAAAAGTTTCATTTGTCCTATGTGCAAATGTAATATAGTGGTGTGTTAAACTCATCTTGTATTTTTTTTTCCCTTGAATTGCCCAGGGAATATGCCAGAAAGCAAAAAGTATAAAAAGTGTAGAATCTTTATAATTAGTTTATTTTTAAGTTGATTTTTATTATGAACAATGTAATATATAGCTACACAGTCCACATACTACAAGCACAGCTGCTCTCTTTTAGAAAATTGTCCCATTGTCATAGCGTTATTAAGGCTTCCTTTTGTCTTTGGCCTTATTTTCTAACATACCCAAGAGTCATTTTTTCCCCGAATGTTTCAACATTTCTGCCATATGCCTCTGAATAATATTTCACAAATACTCATACATGTCTGCTTCCTGGAGCTCTGTATCCCCAGGGTCATTTCGGGGCTCCTTGCTGTCTAAGCTGCTCAGCTGCTGCTGGGCTGGGACTTCTCACCGGAGTACGGAGCTGCCCTTGACTGCACCTGGGGGTGGGGGAGGGGGAGACCCTCTTTCCTTGAATTTCTCTATCTTTTCTTTCTAGGTGCATTCTTTGTTTTACAAAACACATCCTCTGTAAGCCTTCTAAGTGCCTGGGAAGCATATTTTTTAATCCCCGCCTGTCTGGAAGGTACTTTATTCCATCCTTGTGCTTGAAGGATTGCCCAGGCATAAAACTGTAGGTTAAAAAGCTATTTTACCTCACTTTTGAAGACATTGCACCATTATTTTCTGGAATCTAGTGCTGCTTGTAAGAAGTGCAGTGCCATTCTGGTTCCTGAATGTGTCCTGTTTTCCTCTCGAAGCTTTTAAAGATCCTCTTTTTATACTGATGTTCTGAAATTTTACAGGGACATGACTTAGTGTGGATTTTTTCATTTGTTTCTTTATTCTTTGGACTGCTATTTCTGGCTCTGAATGCCTGTACCCCTCCACCTGACTAACTTTTTAGTATTATTTCTTAAATAATTCCTCCCCTTCATATTCTCTGTTTTCCTTGCCTAGAATTTTTATTACTTGAATTGAACCTTCTGGCTCCTTTCATTTTTACCATCTTTTCTTTCCTATTTTTCTAACTTTTGGGTTTTGCTGTACTCTCTAGGAGATTTCCTTGATTTTCCTTCAAATCCTTCTGTGGAAGCTTTATTTCAATTAAATATTTAATTTCCAATTCTTATGTTTGCCTTTAAAAAAAGAGCATTTGGTTTTTACTTTAGGACTGCAATAACTCACTTATTTTTTTTTATAGATAATTTCTAGGTCTTTTGAAGTTTTCTTCAAATGTCCTTTGAATATTTTGTTTTCCTCCGGGTTCCTTTCTTTCTGTTTCATTATTCGGGTCTCTGGCTTTCCTGTTAGAGCCCTGGCTGCCTATTAACACTTGAAAAAGATCCTGAAACTCAGATTGGGATCTCAGTGTGTGAAAGTGAGAGCTGTCGATGGCTTCCCGCACTCTGGAATCATATGCTGAGCCAACTTTCTCCAAACTGGAACTTCTAAACTTCCTTCCCCATTTACCTCCCACCTCACTCCAACCCCACACCTACCCAGGGCTGATGTGTTTCTTCAGAGACTAAAAAAAAAAAAATCTTTCTGGAAAGTGTCCCTACCTCCCGCCACTCATGTGGTGAGAGCTCTGCAGAGGAAGGAGCGGAAGACCCCACTGCCTAGCACCTTCATTTTAACTCAGCCTTGCTTCCAGCCATCCCTGCCCACGCGGGAGTCCTGTGGGTGCTGGCAGAGAGGGGAGCCTTGGGCCTACCACTGCTTTGGAGTTTCACAGGCTCGAGTTTTCAGCTTGGTTTCTAACCTCCTCCCCTCCCCTTGGTCTGTACTACTGCCTGGCCCTGCCTGTTTGGGGCAGGGGTGGTGCTGGGAAAATTTATTCACTTTTTACTGGGATCTCCCAGCAGACTCTCAGAGTGTAACTTCCAGCGCCTGTCCCCTTAGGTTACCTACTGCTCATCCGTCTGCTTTGTGTCTCTCTTATGCTCTTCTTGCCCTTTTTCTTTTTTTTTAATTTAATCTTTATTGTATTTTCCCATTACCATTTAGTCCCCTTATACCCCCTCCCTCCAGCAATCACCACACTGTTGTCCATGTTCCTGAGTCCTTTTTCTTTTTTTTCTCAATCCCTCCACCCTCTAACTTCCACACCCCTTAGCTGTCATCCTGCTCTCTGTCTGTGAGTCTGCGACAGACTCACAGACAGACAGATTCTTGCCCTTTTAATCATTCTATTTTCATTTTAACAAGGTTTAGGAACGAAAGAAGGTAAGAAAAGAAGTCATGTTACCGTTCTGAACCAAAAGTAACATTTGGGGTTTTTTTATATGTATATTCTTTATATATTTCACATCATTAAAATTATAACAGACAGTACCATTAACTAATATTATGTTATTAATATTAGTTAATATGATGCTTCCACTTTGGAAACCATTGTGCAGAAAAGGCTACAGTCTGTAACAGGTGAACATGATATGGTAAAGACTTTATACACTGTTAGTATTTAGAAGTTATTTGATTAACATGACTTGTGCTTTATAAAGATTAATTGAATAAGAATTTTGTCAGCTGCCAGACATTTTTGTAGCTGTTCTGATTGTTGATTCTCTTTTCTTTTTTTTTTTTTATTTATTGTTGATTCTGAGATACAGTTTCTTCCTATACAAACTTCCTTTGGAAAACAGAATAAAAGTAGATTTCTAAGGTAATGAATAGTGTTTGTGACAGGGATTCAGTTTTGTTCCTTTTATATAGCAAATGTGTTTTTCTGGTTCTTTACAAATTAGGAAGCTATGATATCCGTAAGGAAAAGGTCTTTTTAATTTTATGCCCTCTTTTTCATCTCTGGTAAGTTGGCCTACCTTATCTCTTACCTATTTTAAGTCATTATGCAGGTGTGGGGGGGGGGGGAGTGTCCCTGGTTAATTAATAAGAGTGCCAACTAGAGAAAGTAATAATGGAGATAGGAATCATGCAGCCTTGAAGGGGGAGACCGATGACAAGTGACATCTTCTTGGCCAACAGACCTAGTAATTAGGATGGGTCGCTATTCCATATACATATCAGAGACCATATATACTGGCAGAACCTTTAGTATTGAATTACTTAGGATACTCAGTCACCCCATAGTAAAATGAATTGGATTAGATGGTTCTTTTAAGTTCCTCCTGACTGTTATATCTGACTGTACGAGCCTCAGTTTCCTTGATCACAGGCGTGGTGAACCATTGCCAAAAGGAGTTTTGATAGATTCATCTTGGGGTGGCACCGTCCACCAGAAGAATTTCATCCTCAAAACCTAGCAGAGCTAATGGGCTAGTTAAATAGAGGTTGGGATTTCATATTGCACTGTACACGTAACGTTTTTCATTTAGACCTTTCTATTACTTTTGCTTATACTTTTTAAGTCCCCGAAATGCTGTAATAGTCCACACCCTGGTGTCTGTGTAAAGGAGAAGGTGCACCCTGAACTGGCCTGGGGCAGTTCTGAGAAATGCAAGAGGATAAGAAAACAACCTTTTTTTTTTTAATCGCTAATTCTAGAACAGATTTCCATATTTAGATAGAACTTAAATTTGCAAAGCGTGTGCTGTTTTTAAAACTTTCCCAATACTTTTTGCACATCTCTATTAGAATGGTCATTTAAAATGTAGAATTAATAAAGGAGATTTAGGGAAATGTCAAATATGCTATTTCTGAATCTTGTTCTAAGTGTATTACAGAGAAATAGGGGAATTTAAACAGAAAAGTTGTTCAATTTTTAAAAATTGGTAGACCAAAAAGTCAGTTCTGCCCCAAATCCTTTTTCTTTAATGCTGATTTTTCTTTTTAATCTCTGATCAAAGTAAGTTTAAAGCACTTCATTCTGGGGTGGGAAATCACTGAAGTTTGGAATTGTTCTGTTTGAATTATATGGAATTTATACATGAAAATATTTTGTAGAACCAATTTCAAATAACACTATGAATGTATTAAATTTCTTGTGTTTCTAATCTCATCATACACTTTCACTTTGGTATCTTCATAGGCATGAAGAAGAAAGTTTATATAATAATGCTTTATTGTCTTCAGTACTATATAAATAACATTTCAATCCATACCATATTCTGAATCATAATAAGGGAAAACACTTTTTTTCCAAAGTAAAATTTCATTTTAGAATTTTGGAGCAATTTAGGAAACATAGTTCCAGTTTTCTAATTTTTCTAATTTTCCAATTTTCAAAGTTTGAGCCTTAGGTTGTTTTCTCAATAGTAAGATACGAGAAATGTTAAAGCCTGTTTCTCCATATAAAATGTCTTATAATCTGACAAACATATTAATTTCTCTTATAATTTAACCTCCTATGTTATTTTTTAAATCAAATATGTTCATTTATTTGGGTGGCCGATGGTATTACCCCTACCAGGCATTTTTTGCATTTTATTTTGAAATTATAAATTCATAGGAAGTTAGATAGCAGAGAGGCCCCATGCACCATCACCTAGAATATCTCCCAGCCCCAGTGATTATGTCTTATATAATATAATGCAGGATCAAAGTCAGGAAATTGACACTGATACAATGTGTGTATAGTTCTGTCATTTCATCACATTTAGAGGTTCATGTAGCAAACCACTTTGTATTCCAAAATACAAAAGATCTCCCTTTCTCTCCCCTTTTATACACACACACACCCTTCTCTAACCCCTGACAACTATTTATCTGTTTCCCATCTCTATAATTATGTAATTTGAGAATGTTACATAACTGGAATCATATAGTATGTATCTCATATATCAAACTTGATGCATGTTTCTGTAGTTTCTTCTTAATGCTAAGTAGCATTCCATAGTATGGATACAACACAGTCTACTTAACTGTGCACATATTAAGGGACACTTTGGCTGTTTCTAGTGTTTTATTACAAATAAAGCTGCTATCAAAAATTGTGTACAAGTTTTTGTGTAGATATAGTTGTCATTTCTCTGGATAAATACTGGGTTCTATGTAAATCTACCTTCAGATTTTTAAAGAAACTTCCATACTATTTTTCAGAGTGCCTCTACCGTATTGTGTTCTGACTAATGCACACAATGATCCCATTTCTTTGCACCCTCACCAACATTTGTTGACATTGCTTTTTTTCATCTTAGTTGCTCTCCCAAGTGTGCAATGCATATCTTTTTGTATGTTTGTATGACCTTTGTATGCCCTCTTTGTTAAAATGTCTCTATGTCTTTTGCCCATTTACTGATTTGATCATTTGGTTTTTTAAAGTTGTATTTTGAGAGTTATTTCTATGCAAGGTCTGTAGAGAAGGTATCCAGACATGTAATATGAAATATAGAGACATTTATTGAAGAAGATACAAGAATCATACATAGGACAATGACACCTCAGTCCCCTTCAAAGTAAGCACCTTGGGACCTCACACAGTTCTCCCAATTGCCACCAGCTGCCCTGTCGAATTTTCCTGAATTTCATTGAAAGTCTGGAATCTCTTCCCTTTCAAAGGTGATTTTAGTTTTGGGAAAAGCCAGAAGTTGCAGGGCGCCAAATCTGGGCAGCAGGGGTTGCTGAGTCACCTGGGTGATGTGATATTTCACAAAAAAACTCTATACAAGATGTGATGCATGAGTGGGGGCACATTGTCATGATGAAGCTGCCAGTCACCAGTTACCTATATCTGCGGCCTTCTGAATCATCCGAATAGTTTCTGGGGAGGAATGTGCCAGCTTTATGCAAAATTTGATGCAGATTCATTGCTCCACTTGCTCAATCATTTTGAATGCGATGGCCACACAGTACACGTGCTCTCTCAGTGGTATCTACTGCCCCCACTGAGTAGTGCAGTGAAGTCACCATTGTTCATACAGGCACATTCCAGCCTACTCTTCTTAGCTGTCAGGTTACATCGATGTCATTCAGACCATTCTCATTATATTAACAAGGCTGGACTTTTTCTGGACAGACATCAGTACTCTAGACATGAGTCCTTTGTCAGGTATGTGTTTTGCAAATCCTGTCTCCCAGTCTGGAGCTGCATTTTCATTCTTCCAACAAGGTCTTTTACATCTTGATAAATCAAATTTATCAATACTTTTCTGGATCATGCTTTTGATGTCATATCTAAGAACCCTCCATCAAGCCCCAGATCCCAGAGATTTTCTTCTACATTATCTCCTAAAAATTCTGTAGTGCCAAAACATTTCACAAGTCAACCTATGGTCCTGGGTTAATTTTTGCATAAGATATGAGCTTCGTATTTTTACCTATCAATTTCAAATTGCTCCAGCACTATTTGTTGAAAATATTCTTTCTCCATTGAATTTCTTTTGCACTCTTGTTAAAATAAACTAACACTATTTGTCTGGGTCTATTTTGGGGTCCTCTGTTCTGTACCATTCATCTATATGTCTATCATTCCACAGTACAACATCTTGATTATTACAGCTATCTAATCAGTCTTGAGCACAGTGATTTTTCACCCTTAATTCTTCTTTTTCAAAATTGTTTTAGCTGTTATAGTTCCTTTGACTTTCCATATAAATTTTAAAAATAATCTTGTGTTTGCATATAACTGGTGGGAAGTTTTGCTCGGTAACCACTTTTCCCCCCTCTCTCACTTATTTTCATGTAGTCCACTTTGCTTAATAAGTAGTTTTTCTTTGTTTTCTATGTTGGATGACATGATTGTCTACTTAGAAAATGTCAAGGGATCTACCAAAAAAAAAAAAAAAAGACAACCCTAAAACTAAAAAAGTTGATTCAGCAAGGTCATAGGCTACAAGATCAACATAACAAAAGTCAATTGTATTGCTGTATACTAGCAGTGAGCACATGGAAACCAAAATTAGATGTATAATACTATTTACAATGGCTCAAAAAATGAAATAACTAAGGGTAAGTCTAACATAACATATAGGACTTGTATGCTGAAAACTGTAAAACTCTGATAAAAAAAAATCAAAGACTTTAAATAAAAAGATGTACTGGATTAATGCTCTGGAAAAGTCAATCTATTGAAGTTGTTAGCTCATCCCAAATTGCTGAACAGGTTTAATGTGATGCCTCTCAAAACCACGGAAAGATTTTTATTTTTTTGTTAGATACAATTCTGTTTTAATGAATTCCTTTTTCACAAGAACATCTAAAATTTTCATGTGTTTTAAAATGATAAATTGACCAGGGAAATGATTTTCCAACAATACCAAGTAGTTTTAATAACTTTGATTAGAAATAACATTTTTTTTTCTGTAAAAATTAAGTGCCTGCCTTCTGTACGCCAGGCCCTATGCAAAGTGCCTTCCATTTTGTGACGCATAAGCTTCACAACCATCCTCCAAGGAAAGTGTTGTTGTTATCCCCGTTTAGCAGATGAGAAAATGGAAGCCCACCGAGGGAAGCCCATCTTCTAGCCTATCACAGAGCTAGAAGATACAGAGGCAGGATTCAAACATAGACCGACTTGGGTCCAAAGTCTGCCCTGCCGGCATTCAGTGTCCCCACGCCTCTGGAGGTCTTGGCATCTTCATTGGTTTCTGTGGGTACTCACACCACACACTCTCTCAGATAATCCTGCTTTTTGAAAATCTCTATAATCCTTACGTCACTCTACTACCTCGTTCCTTGGAAAGCTCTGTTTTGAGTATTCCCAGTCTACCAGAACATTCCAGAGCTGTTGAGAGAGCTGAACCCAAAGATTACATTAAATTGTCCAGCTTTAAGGGAATATTTGATACTTTCTGAAATTTTTTTTTCGGTGAGGGGGGGATCTTCATTTAGAAGAGCCTTTCCCATCTGTCAAAGAAGGAGTCAGAGAAGGATGACTCTAGAAGTATTCTCTTTTGCCCTGCAAGTGGGAGAAATGGATTTTGGAATGACACATCGCTTTTCTTAGGTGTCAGGAAAAGTAGGTCGCTTTATAGTGTTTATCATAATGTTTGAAAAAACTGGCACTGAAAAAATGAGAAGTTGAATATCGAGTAGCTCTTTGTCCAAAGACTAACAATGGATTACTGAAATATTTTCTGAGATGGACAATAGCTTTTTAAATATAGTTTCATTTTTCCAGTATCTCCTTAAGATTAATTTCATTTTAATGGTCAGCTGTAGCTTGATAAAAGGAGTGATTTAGTCTTCATATATATTGGCTTCATTTATTGAGATGTTTTTCTAGATATCCTTGTAAACACAGAAAGTCTCTAACCTCCTTGAATTTAGGTATGATTGGAGCGATCCTGGGGTGCCTTAGTAAGTAAAATAGATGAAAATTTAAAAGCCTCTATCTTTAAAGCTATTAAACAAAAGAGAAAAATCCAATCCCCTCCCTCTAGAAATCAATAAAGAAAAAAGAATGTCACAGAAGAGTTAGACTCCCTCTAAGCTAATGGAGGAGGAAATTACATGAATCAAAACATTCATTTGGAGATGCAAGCATCGCATCCAAAGTGGCTTCTGGCAACATCCCTCAGTTTGGAGCCAGTGGCCTCCTGTCAGGGGCATGCCAGGTCCCAACTGCAGGATTTAATAACTATTACTACGTTGCAGTTGCTGGCCAAATGTTTTCTAAAGAATTTGGGGTGACGTGATCTCAAAAATAAGCGGACACATTGTATGCAGATACAACACTTCTGTTAGCACATTACTATAGTAACCATCCCCCTCTTAATAACATTAAAGGCTGCCTCTGACCTCCAGGTATCAACCACACCTTTGCTGCCCTGTGGGTCATCCCTTCACCCGACGAATAGCCTCTGCAGGGCGATTTCCTGGGTCAGCCCTTAAACTCATTGAGCAGTTTAATGGTGTGTGTGTTGCTTGAAGGGCTCAATACATTCTCTATAGAGAAACATGCTATAACAGAAGCACAAGCGTTTCAGAGCAAAAAGAATGTAAGGGACTGACCAAGGCACAGACCCAGGACTGCTGGAACAGTGTGGAAAGGAAGGTGGGCAGTGTACCTGGGTACAGCGAGGTGTCTGTGATTGTAACTGATAAGATAGTCCCCACCTCCTTCCTCTTTCACATGCACCCAGCCCACTCTGCTTATACAGTACCTTCTTCTCTGCTTATCACAAACGTTGTTGCCATTTTCTTAAAATAGCCTACTCATGCTTTCAGTGCATAGTAATATATTACAACTTATCTTCAACTTTTCTTCTGTCTTCATGTCTTCTCCGTCCTTGTGTTCCCTCCTCCTTGCTTTGAACAGAGTTAAATCTAGGCAATGAGAAAAGTTTCACAGGTACACTGAAATTTTGGGAAAAGAACTTGACATTTATCTGCCACACCTTCCTGCCCATTATAGGAAGCCTCTCTAAAGTTTCTTAGACAGACGGTAAGCTTGTGTCTATACAAACCCTTCCTGAGATTAAAAAAAGCTCACTCTTTATAAGGGAGTTAATTCAGTTAGGGATACTTTTTCTCTAAGATTTTATTTATTTATTTTTAGAGAAAAGGGAGGGAGGGAGAAAGAGAGGGAGAGAAACATCGATGTGTGAAAAACATCAATGGTTGCCTCTTACACGCCCCCAGCTGGGGACCTGGCCCACAACCCAGGCATGTGCCCTGACCGGAAATCAAACAAGTGGCCTTTGGGATCATAGGCAGACACTCAATCCACTGAGCCATACCAGCCAGCGCTAGGGACACTTTTAATGGTTCACAAATTCTCCCTTAAATCAGTCTGCAAATACTGCCTCCACAGTCTGTGATGTTCACCTGACAGTACTTTCTCCAGCTCATTAAAAGGAGCAGTGACTAACATGTATTTGTCCCCTGTGCTAAGATAGGTCCCAATGTTATCCCCTTGGCACAGGTAAGGAACCTGAAGGTTAGTGAGACTCTAGGTCACATGGTAGTAAAGGGTGGCAGAAGCCAGAGTGAGGAATCGGATTGCCTGACCCCACAACCGGGAGGATGCAGCCTCATGGGACTGTCCTCCAGGGTCACACATGCTCTCTGGGTCTCTCCTTTCCTCGTTTTTAACTTAACCCATTAGGCCCTCTGTAATCTGTTTCTCTCAGACACCTTCCCCCCTGTGTCTTCACTGAAATGGTTATGAGTAAATATTCTCTCACTCTCTCCTTGGGTGCTCCCCTGCCCTTGTTCCTTAGATTCTCACTGCAGCACCTCAGCACCATTACTCCGACTTGCGCTCTCTGCTCGCTGGTCTGCTGCGAATGCCACATTGTGTCTTTTTCACTCACATCTTTATCTCCAGTGCCTAGAACAGTTGCCTGGCACATGGAAGGCACTTGTCTAGCATTTGTCAAATGATGCAATTCCCTTCCTGAGGTGTTATATATTCTATGAATTTTTAGCTATTTTTGACTGGTTCTCTTATTCCCTGTTGGTAAATTTTAAATGTGGAAAAGCAATACATTCTTCCTCTGTCTTATAGGAGATAAATTATAATTCATCAGATAATTTGCTTTTGGCAGAAGTAGAAGGAAATGAAGAGTTGCTGCTTCCTGCCACTATTAGGTTTTGCCTCAGTGGCAGTTGAGAATCTACGAAAAGGTAACTGCTGATTCCCTGGGTCTAGTACACATTGCCACAGCAACATCGCTGTTTTTCTTTACACCTTTCAGCATCAGCCTGAATGCTCTCTGCCCCGTACCCACTCTCAGGCTCCAACAGGTCTATAGAGAAACTGCCTTGACTTACAGTAGTTCCATTCTTATAGAGCTGGTACCATTTAAGAAGGTCTCCTCCAATGTCACAGACCGTTAGGGAAAGTCCTACACCCGTTCTGACACCTGTAAGCCATTATTTACCACCCACGCTAAAACGTGTGGTTCTTGTTTTTATTCCCAGCACAACAGTGTGAAGTCTCTCCAGCATCAATGTGTATTTTTCTCTTTCTACAGTATTCTTATCAACATACAAATATGTCATGTCTAAGAAGAAAGAAGCAGCAGCAGCCCTCTCTTGATCCTGCTCCTCAAACTATCACGGCATCTTAAAACTCCTGAAATAAGCCATCAACATTGTCTCCAGTTTTTCTTCTCATTCTGCCCTGCACTCCACCAAACGCTTTACCAAAACTCCTCCTTTTGAAGTCAGCCATAATTTTCACCATTCTAAATCTTTGCTCTCCTTTTCTTTTTGGCATTTACACTTACCGTACGCAGTTTCTTTATTTATCTTATTCATTGCCATATATGTGAGCCCCATCTATTGTTCATTTTGATCACTGCCTGGTACGTAGTAGGTGCTCAGTAAACACTAGTGGTGTTTCCTGCATTCTAGATTCTGTGTCTGTTTAAATGTGCTTAAAGATGTCCCCACTGGGGTCTATTCCCTTGAGGGTGGGGATTATAGGGAGTTGTCTTTGTCACATTCAGTGGTACTTCATGGTCTGAAGGATTCACGCCCTTCTGTAGGCAAGCCCAGAGGTGGGCTCAAACTTCAAGACAGAGTCTGGTTTATCACTTCTCAGCCTTTTGGCTAAGAGCAGGACAGAGTCTGGTTTTTATATAATCAGGTTATGACTACATTGTTATTTTTCTGTTGTTTATAAGATATGCTCATTTCTTTAACAAGATATTAGAATAATTAATTTTCCACTAAGGAGGGTATAGTCACATTTTCAGAACACCTTAGAGAATCTTACCAAAGAGCTTTTATTGCCGCTGCCACAAATTGGATTTATTGGGCCTATTATTGTATGTTTTATAAATGCTTTCTCACAAAGTTTTTAGAACATCTTCCTGCCTCTTCCTCCCCCTCGCTGTTTTATCCTCTGGCACAGCAAGTTCTGCTAAATACAGTATCTCCCAACAGTGGGCGCAGATTTTGCTATCACAGCAGAAAGGAGGTTATGAAAGCAGCCTGAGACCTGGCATCGTGTGGGCAAGGGGTGGTGAGGAGGGCACGAACTCGCGTCCTTCCCTCCCTTCCTCTCTGGCTCAGTTGCCAATTGGCCCTTCTTCACTCCTTAACAGCCACGGGCATGTCCATGACTGTTGAGAACAGTCCAAGGGCACAGGTTTAAAATACAGACAGACCTCTAAGGCTGACAAGCTCCTTCAACTCATTAGATTCAGGAAAGTCTCTTAAATATTTCAAGCCTTAGTTTTCCCATCTGCTAAGTAGGACAAATGGTACCTCTCAGGCGAGGCTGATACAATAAATACAAGGTGTCTGTCCCATCTGGCATGAGGTCTGACAGAAGCAGGTTCCCAATAAACAGGTGCCACTGTATTTCTCAGACTTAAGTGATTGTGCCCAGAATTTTGAGAGATCATGAAGCACAAAATATCTTTTGCCACAAGCAAAAATTGCTTTCTTTTATGTTAAAAAATATTAGAAAATGCCATTTCTCATTAAACAAGCGAAGAAATTCTAGAGACTGGAAAAAAATAACTTCCTAGAAACTAACTCCCTTTTTCACTTTGGATGAGTCATTTTCCTTTAGTAAACAGGAATAAGAAGCTTACAAATGAATCAAGATGAGGCAGATAGTATCATTTTAAAGTGAAAGCATAAAGGGGAAGAGTAGAAAAGCACGTTGTACTAGAATAGATATTGAGAGCAGAGTTTTCAGATCTCATGAAAGATTTGTCCATCCCGCAATGTCTGTAGTTTTTTATTTTAAGTATTTTTCAGTTTACTTTTTTCTTTTTACTGTACATTTTCAATGGTGTCAATCCTTCGAGAGTCTATTATGTGAGCTAGGTTTGTTTGGCCAACGAGAGTAGGAAGGAGGGGAAGTAAATAAGGCCTTTTTAGTAGTTTTAGCTTTTTATTCTTTTATGCTGAGGCAAAGACACATCCTCAACCGGACACAGTCAGACAGGGGCTCCTACGAGAGGGCTTGAACTCTTCGGTCCACCAGCAGCAGGTGCTGGGCGGGGCAGAAGGCAGCAAGGGGCCGACTGGGACGCCACCACCTCCACCTCGCTGATAATGAAGACCTTAAGGGAAGTGCCAGGAAGGAAGGACAGGAAAGATTGGATATAAAATGAGAAATCGGAGAAGGCTCCCCATTGTGTTTGGGGTTAGTTTCTCCAGCCGGGAAAACTGGTCAAGGTCTGGCCCCGGAGGGTGGGGGTTCTAGGGCAGGGACAGGGACGCAGGACGTGGAGGCAGGCATCAGAGAATGTAGCCGGGAGGAGGGGTCCTGGTGACAGGTGAGGATGGACCGGTGCGAGGGGACCTGTGACCTCAGCCCCAGGTGTCTCACCTGATCGGCAGTGTCCCCTCTCCTCTTAGCACTGTGCCTGCTAGACACACCAGGGGCCTGCTGCTTTTAGCTCCAGCGAGCTCGCAGGCAGCGCTGGAATGGGCCCAGGCAAGGTGGAGCGAGCTTATTAGTCATTCCTAGCTCCTTGTCTCTTGGGCCCAAGAATAATATTTCAAGTGCAAATGGTGGTGAAGCCTTACCTTGTACCATTCAAAGCTTGAAAATGATTCGTGTAAGATGTGTTAAGTGCTCAAGATTAAAATATGCGCTGCAGACATAGGTGTCTGTCAACTTCCACATCTTATTTTGAAAATTATTATTTTTCTCACAATTCAGTCTGAGTCCTTAAAAATGAAAAGATACTGTTTGTCATTTCTGAGTCCACTTGAGGCAAAGAACGAGTTGTTCTAACAATTGCTGTACTAAGAGCTATTCAAGAGATGGAAAATAATTCCAGGTGTTCCTGGCAAATGAGATCAACAGTATTTGTTTTTGTTTTTGTTTCGTAAATGAACCTACTGATCCTGCTTTAAAATTCTACCTGGCATTGATGCCTCCTTGTACTGTATATGTGTTCTGAGCACAATTCAGTGCCAATGTGTTCATTAAGTTGTGAATAAACAGTTCCTGGGCATTCCTGTGCACCGTGCTCTCCATTCAGCAGGAGGCACTAGGAGGGCTGTTGCAAATTCATGAACACTACATTTCCAGGTTTCATGTCCCACGTTTCTTATCTGACATCTTAATCAAGCCTTTACAGTATAAAATAATGTGCAAGATGGTCTACTGAGTGCTTAGCATTTGAGGTAACTCTGTGCACATTTTAGTAGAGTGTCTGCTATGTTCATGGCTGGGGGCTTTAGTAGAAATAGCAATAAAAAGTGTGTCATCCCTGCTTTCCAAATGCCCTGTGTAGTAACATAGATTGAAACCACAGTCTTACGTTGCTCTATTGCTCTTTTTTAGTAATCGTTATTTTCATCAAAGTTCAGCTTACGTTGGTACATCTACAGTCAGTGGTGTCAAGAAAGAAAATTCAATTAGTGGAACCCCAATTGTAGACATACACCTGGAATGCTTGTGCATGTAAGCTGTCAGCAAGTAGCATGGTTATTTGATTTAGCAAGTTAAATGATTACTTTTCCTCCTTTCCCTTCTGGGGGAAGCTGGTACTACGTAAAAAATGGACAAAAGAGTAGATTTTAAAAACTGGAATATAATTAGTGTGGCTTCCTGAGCCATAATATTTAAATAGCATTTTAAAATACATCGTGCATATCTTCTTAAGAGCTGAAGGAATAGCGGGACAGGGTGAGGCGGGTCAGGTGTACCTATACAGACCGGGGTGTGAGCCCCACAGCCGCTCAGTAGCTGAACATCTGAGACAACTTTCTTAGTGTCTTTGGACATCAATTTCCTTACCTGTGAAGGTTGGGTAATAAATAACACTTGCTTTAGAAATATTGATGGGCTATGAATTTAAAAACTTATGAAATGCATTAGTATGGCTCTGGGAGCATCATATATGTATGCTTAATAAGAAATGCTCATATTCATAGGTAATTTGTATACAACTTGTATAGCAATTTACCTAATACATTCACAATGAACATAGTGCACTTTCCAAAAAAATGCTTCTTTACTTTTTCTTCTTGTCAAGTTTAAGTGTTTTACAATTTTATCTTAACATACTGTAGTATTTATTTTAAACTATATTTTATTCTTTGCCCCCAGGCTGTCTACTAGAAGTTAAAAATATATTCAGAACTAAATGTTCTATCTCTATGGCCACCCTAATCTTTTTGTATGTGCTGTTCAGGTGCCACAGAGGATAAATGTACACAGTTAAAGGAAAAAAACAGCACTCAAAGTGCAGGCACTTAAAATCGATGTTGATGGGAGCCCTGGATGCAGGGGTCCCGTAGGCCGGGCTGTCCTGTTATCGCTCACAAGTATTGTTCTTCCTGCATTGCTTATGCACTGTGGATCAGACCACCTCTCAAAGGGGTGATTGTGAGGGTCACGGGTTGGTGAGTGTGAGCTCTCAGCACCATGTCTCCATAAACTCCATGAATTGCTTCTGGTTCATAATCCTTGAGTTCACTGAGATGTTAGTACTGCTGCCAGAAGATGTCCCCGGCCCCACCTAACTGGGGGGAACCGGCAAACGCTTAGACTCACATAACCAGCAAGTCTTCTAAAACCTGTGATTTAGGTGTAATGGTTTATGAACAAGGACGATGGCCACTTGAATTCCACATTCACTTAGAGTTCAGCCGTGGCCTCACACACTCTCACAGCTGAACTTTAGGGTACGGACAGCTCTCCCCAGGGGAGGGCAGACGTGGCTGAAAGGGGGATCATTTTAGGTTTGTTTGGATAAGGCGAGCAGTCCTATTGGATTTTCGTTAGGAATTCTAGTGCCCCAGCTTTTTAATTACTTGTAGTTATTTTCATCAAGCAAATCCTTGGATTTCCAAACGATTCGGCCCTGGCTACACACAGCATCTGCTTGTGTAATCTCAGGTGGAAGGGAGGGCTCCCCGACGTTCACCCAGGCCAGAGGCCCTCTTACGCAGCACTTGCTTCACCTTCGGCCAAGGGGAGATGTTGAACCAGAATGTGAGTTTTTTGTTTGTTTGATTCTCTATTTCATTTTAATTGTCTTAAACAGGAGGAAGACATTTTAAGAGAAACCCATAACCTCTTTTAAAAAGTGGCCTTACTTACAAAGAAGCATGTGAAATGAGTTTTCTAAATGACTTTATGTGACATTGAAGAATCCATCCTGGATTGAGATTTGACCTGCCATTTTTCTGTGACCAACTTTATAGATTTGATTTCATTTTCAATAATGGCTTTATTATTTACTCTAGCCTGTTTCACTCACATAAGTGTTAGCTTTGAAATTTGCAACCACATATTTTCTTTGTAACTCAAATAAAAATGGGGTCATGCAAGCGACCTTTTAGACAGAAACTGCACAGTCAATCCACTTGGACAGAAATAGCACACACACTATCACTTGAGAGTAATGGAATCATTTTAAGACAAAAGATCATTCAATTGCCCTAAAGCTTGAAATCTAATGATGGTGATTATCAGTGCCAAGTTGTGGACACCGGGGATGAAATTTAGTAACAGCTGACCATTCACTGAGCAAACTCGGTGCCGAGCTCCACGCCGAGCACCTTCCATGTGTTACCTCCTGGGAGTCTACAGCAGCCCGTGAAAGGCAGGAGTCATTACTGCCAACATCCCATAAATGAAGAAACGGAGGTACCCCGAGCTTGAGCTGCTTGCTCAGGGTCTTGGAGCTGGAAGTGGCTGGGCACAGAGAACTCCATTTGAAACCCGAACCTAGCTCTGAACTGAGCCGGGGCACTGTGCCCGCAGGCAAACAGACAGAAAATCTGAAGGACACTTAGGTGGACCCATTTTACCTTCTGGCCTGGACGCGTTAGGGAATAAACAGGAGGAGAGTTATTATTTTTCCTGTGCCCTAAGAATTTACTCTGCTCAATTCTCCTTTCTGTCCCTGGGATGAAATCTCAGACCAGACCCGTAGCCTCTTCAGTTCATCTTAAATTATTCAAAGTCCTCAGATCAGTTTCAGGCATGAAGGAGCCCAGTCCAACATCATGATCAAAACTCCAGCCTCTCCTCCAGTTCAAATTAGCTCCTCCCTCCCCCAGCTCAGGCCCCTGTTGACTTGGAAACCTCTGGAGGAGGGGACAAGAAACTTAATAAACCTTGGGTATTTTTTCCTCTTCTCCTGCTCTAGCTCCTCTCCCACTCATGAGGCGTCACTTCTAACCTCTCAGGGCCCCACGTGGGTGTATGAGTGTGTGGAGCAGGCAACTTGTTAACAGAAGGAAAAATGACAAGGTTTCTCCCCTTACCTTTTACTCATGTAATCTGTTGTCTCCTGGGTGCAAGGGATTTCAGAGAGCTTTTTCTCTTTGGCAACTTTTGGGTTCCGTCGGGGTAGCGACGCCTCCTACCAGTAGAGGGAGCACACAGCCTTTTTCCTCGGGGTAGGGCTGTTAGCTCCCTTTGGGGAGGTGGGCGGAATCTTTGAGGGGAGTTTGTTTTAAGATAACCGCTGACCACCCAGGTACATGAGTGGTCCTAGAAAACCCTCACCCTTTGTCTCCTGGAAACTCAACTTCCCCTCACATGTATCCTGTGTTTGGAGAGTCCAGTGCAGAACCTGCCTTTGAACCTCTCAGGCCTCAGCTACAAGCCAACCTCCACAGTTCCAAGAGATCTACTTGTGTCGCGCTTTCAGAGGGCCCCGAGTCCAACCCCAACCTGCTTGAGATGAGAGCAGGCACACTTGGCCACGGCTCTATGCAGAGCTTTAAGCAAAGAGCTTGAGACTGCCCCGCTCCCACTCAACTTAAGTGAAGTTGTCTCCCATTCCCATCGCTCTCTTTCTTGGCCCATCTGACATCAGCGAAAACTCTGTGGGTAAGAAACTGTCCCCTTCTACTCTTCCCTCCAGACTTGTTCAGCTCACAGTGCCACCTGGAGGGCATTGCTGGTACATACTCATTTGGCAGAAGACGTACATTTATCAAAAACGCCTGTGCACATTTTGTGCTGCTCCACCACTGGGTCTCAGTACAGCATATGAGAGCCTCTGAGGGAGACATTATTCCTTGGTCCATATCCATAAAGTCATTAGAAGGTAAGGGTTGGCCTCTCTGGCATGTCTACACTCACTCCAACATTTGTTTCCTATCTTCCAGTCCAACAGAATTTGTGTGTCAAAAGAAACAAGGCTTGAAGAGGTTGCTAAAAAGGGGGAAATGGTTTAGCCAACATGTGGAAAATTAAGGCAAAGGAATGGAAATCTAGGGCAAGGTTGTTGTTTTTTGGGGGGTTTTTTTTTTTTTTAATTATTAAATGCCATTTGAAAAGCCACTCTAGCCAACTGAAAGAATAAGCAAAAAATGTCTAAGACACTGGAATCAAAGTTTGAAGGTTATTATGAAAAGCCCATGGTTTCCATGAATATACAAAGTCATAGTGTTGTTGGCAAAAAAAAAATGATTTCATTTGCGGCTTGGAGCTGATGGCTGAATAGAGAAGATTCAGCTGTCAGAATTATAGATGGTGAGGGGTTTCACTGAGTAATAAAAAAGGAGGCACATCACTCAGTAGCTGAGGCAGTTCAGGCCCTGAAAGGGTGGTGGTTTTGACTTAATGCTTCTAGATGATTTGTTCTCTGATTTCTTAGTTTCTGCTCAAATTTAGTATTTTTTGATAAATGCTTTTTGTTGCTTCCCCATTCAGTTTTTTATTTCTGCTATTCTCCTTTACTTTTTTATTCTTTACAGGTCATTTCCACAATATAAAAGGAGTTCATAAAAGTGACTATGCATCAGGAAGGAAGGAAAGGGAGAAATGTTGAAAAATGTGGCATATTAATTAAAATGGACAAATTAAGGTCTTCCAAATAGAATGGCATTGCTACCTTTAATCCACAAAACTAAGCATTATTTATTAATACATTTTGCTTCTAAATAGAATTTTTGCAACAACCACAATATTGTTAACTGTTTGTGGGACACATTAAAGAAAGGACAAGCCTCATGGTGGAGGGAAGGGCAGAAGTGGGGATGTGCACAGCTGGTTGGGAGGGGCAGCCGTGGTTCAGTTTGGCATAAGCCTGGGGGGCAGAGGCGGAGGGGACAGAGGATCAGATGAGAGTGTGCACTTCCCTGCAAACCACTTCTCAGTACCCAAATGGAAAGCCCAGAGTCATCCTGAACAACCCCCTCGCCCTCACATCCAGTCCATCTCCACGTTGGGCTCCGTGCACCTCCTGAAATCGTCTACACTGGACTCCATCTCCAAAGACACCCTCCTGATAAGGGTGACATGAATGAAAAGTGCCTTTATGTCTTTATTTTACCTTCTCAGATTCTCTAAAGAGAGAGGTATGATTATTTTCCTCATTTTAGAGATGGGAAACCTGAGGCACAGGAAGGTGAGGTAACCTGCCCGCGGCTACTCAGCAATTACGAGGCAGCGTTAGGATTCCAACCCGAAGGCAGTGTCAGAATGGCAACCACTCAGAGCCTGGCCGACACCTCCCATCTCTGGGACAGCTCTGCCCCGTCTCTCGGCAGCTACTCTCCTCCTATCATCACCTACCTCTCAGGCTCACCCTTGTCTGTGGCCAGGGGGATTTCACAAAAAGGCAAAGCCGACCATGTCACTTATGCTTCATCACCCCATAATGTTTTCCTATTACTCTGTATAGAATCCGAAGTCCCTCCGCCCCTTTTCGTCACCCCCAGTATGGTTCTCCCTGCCTTCCGCTCGGCATTCTGTGCCAGCAGTCCATGTCTTTTAAGTGTCCTGAATGTACCGTGACCTCCATCGAGAGCAGCTCTGATGACCGGTGCCCTGTCCCCCACGCCTTTCCTCTGGCTCTTCCCCCCGTCACTGATTTTTAATCTGCTGAGAAGTGGTCTGTGGGAAGTCCTTTGTGACAATCCTGCCACATTGTTCATCACAATTATTCAATTAATATTCACCAGACATATTTATATTCACCAGACAATATTTACCAGATACTAATCGATTGATTGAACACAGTCCATAATTCAGTAAGCACTAATATTTTCAGTGCACCTCTCTTATATTTGTAAAGAATTCAAAAGCTAACATTGTCCTAGAAAACTGTGCATTTTTACTTCAATGACTGGGATATGTTTCTCTGTTCTTCAATGGGAAAAACCAAACAGATAGTTTTGACGGAGACCTACAGGGAAGCTGGAATCTTATAATGAAGCCAGTAAGCACGAATACCATTAGCAAAAAGCAATTGGGACAATTCTATCCTATTGCGATGTTTTGTGATTGGACATGTTTGGAAACTTGAATGTCACTTCTTTGAAAATTCTTATTAACCTCAAAGGCAGATTGCTGCTTTTGCTATTTGCCTCCAAGAATGTTTGAGCTGAAGACATTTTCAAGTTCACCATACTCCACACATTCATTTTCATAGATAAGACCAAGACACTGAGATGTTAGTTTACTTGGACTTAAATTAGTTCTCTGCCATAACACATGTGACCAATGACCAATTTTCACAAACTTAACAAACTTCTGCAAATGAAGTCGGGGTTATGTTCAATCCCAGAGTACTTGCTCTAGTTCCAGTGCTTTCTTCCTATCTAACATTTAAATGTTAATTAGGGACTAACTGTGTTATTCTTTTTTACTTACTGGAAGCAACTGGCCTGCAGTGTTTTAATAATAGTGAATTTTAAAATCAGGAGAGGCCACACAAAGGTCTGGATTTACTGTTTCAACAGAGGCGCACATCCCGCGGCAGCCCCTAGCCAGGGGCCAGTCACGCCTTGTCTGCCCAACCTCAGAGGCACTGACGCATGCGTTGCCTGAATCGGAAGAGTGTTGTGTTTAAACATTTAAAACATATAAACCGTGTACATTGAGGCTCATTTCCTATTTCTGCCTGCCTCCAGGGTTGCAGCTGTTCCTGGAGCCAACATCCTGGGTTTCCCCCACACTACACATCTGCTGAGGCTCCAGGCTTCACCTTACTGTCCCTCTGAGCAGCTGGCTGATTTGAGGTTAGAAGGATTCAGGCCACTTTGGTTTTAAGTGTTTCCAGTTCTCTGGGATTGCTATTTTTGTGCCCCCAAAGCCCCAGACTTTTATTCATTTAAAGGACAAGAAAGCATGGCTCTTTCCCCTGTGCCAGAGGCTTTTGGATTCTAATGCTTATTAGTACAGGACTGAGTCTCCTTCCCTTTCCCTTTGCCCCCTCAGAGGTGGGTCCAGCTTCCTAGGCTTCTGAGAAATGCAGAACATACCGTCCCGCAAAGCTGCTGAAACAGGCTGTACTTCTGAAGAAGTTCCCTGGGGTGTGCAAGAACCGCTAGGGTGACTGGGTGTCACCATTCCTTCATTGCTGTGTCCTCTGTCACCAGCTGGCTCTGTGCCACTCAGCCCTCCCCACACAGACCAGGACTCCCACACAGACAATGTGTCTCCTCTGACCATGGCCCTCCATTGGGAGGGAGTAGGTAGGGCTCGGCTCCACGATCTCCCTGAGGCCAAGGTGCTGCCAAGTTCATGTCTGCCCTGATTTGGTGGGCCATTTTGTTCCTCAGCACAGCCAAATTTCCTTTTCCAGTCCTTTTTATCTTTCCATGAAATTTTCAAATCAATGCTAAATGAGATAGAATGTAGGCAGAATGGTTGGTGAATGGAAGTTTCTCTCTCCCTCAGGCTTGTGTTCTCTTTCCTTAGCCGTAAGTCAGGCATCAAGTGGGGCTGTGTAATAACGCTTGTTTATGAAACCCTATGTAGTGGAGACTCATTTTCCTTCCGTGAAACAAAATGAAGAGGAAGTCGAAGCCCTCGCCCCAACCCCTGGCCTGTCCCTGGCAGTGCCTGGCCACACCTGAGGGGCCCTGCCGCGGGGCTGCGTCAGCAGAGGGTCATGTGCCACAGTGTTTTTTGAACACCATTCATTGTTATCACATTGAGGACATCGAAACATAGGTCCAGTTTCCAGGTGTGTCATTTGCCATTCGACTAGCCTTCTCAAATGTACCTGGTCTACATCATACAAAACTCTGGCACTGTACAGCTCTGTCCCAGCCGACACTGTTTAGATGTCAAAAAGTCAAAGAACAGAAGTCAAGGATTATGTAAGTATTAAGAAAAGCAGCCACCAAAGCCACCTTCAGTGTTTTTGCAGTAGCTTTAGTTTGTTGGCTAAAACACGTAGTAAACTTAGATTGTACCTTATTTTCCTGTAGCACCCAATGAGTTTCTGTAGTTTGTTCTTTGGCTTTCAATTCTTCCAGTAAGATGCTGTATTTTTTCTCTTCAAAAAACTCAAACTAAAACTGGTAAACTCTGACCACACTTATTTCTAAACATCATCAGTGAGTTGACATTTCTAGGAAGCTTGGGAATGACAGAGGAAAAGGGGGGAGGGAGAGAAGCAAAAGGAAATGAAATGTAGTCACAGATAATTTTTTTCTAACAAAATTCTATTCTTTCACATTGGCTTTATGTTTTATAACTGCTTCCTAAGGTTGAGTGGTGTGGAGTGCCCGGAGGAATCACCCTGAGAGTGCCTGCCTCTGTTTACCCATTTTCATGCCTTCTTTTCCAAAGAGTGAAAGGAAGACAATGAGCTTTCTGAAAGACATGTCTTAGAAAATAGGCATTTCTCAGTCTCATGAGTTGAGAGTAATGATTTTTAAAAAATCTTCACGCAAAGATATATTTACTGACTTTTAGAGAGAAAGAAGTGGGAAGGGAGAGAGAGAAACATCAATGACTTGCCTCCTGTACATGCCCTGACTGGGGATTGAACCCACAGCCTTTTTGGTGCATGGAACGACACTCCAACCAACCGAGCAGACTGTCAGGGCTGAGAGTAATGATTTTTATTTAGTGTCTTAACTGACAGGGCAGGATGAGAAATCAGGTCAGTAGTAGACATTTTAGGCTTCTGGTCATAATATGATGGAATTAGAAGACAGGCCGTTATGAACTCTAATGCCGGTGGATGTTATATGTTAACTATAGCTCATCATTCAAGAACATTTTCCTAAGAACAGCAAATACAGGAACCAAAGAAAAGCTCAGTCACAGGCCAATATTCCCAGGTGCCATTTTGAATTTGGAAATAACTCCCTCATTATTAGCTCCTCAGAACCACATGATTCCAGATGGAGAAGGGATAGGAATCTCACCCAAGCATCTCCTGTCATTCATAGATGAGGGGACAAAGCCCGAGGAGAAGAGGTATAAGCTCTGTCTGCTTTGCCCACTGGGCCATCTCCCTGCTTGCTCTGGAGGTGTACCGGGACCCGTAGGCAGAAGGCTGATGGGTGCGGAGGTCAGTCCCGTCTCTCACTCTGCCCCTGACCCTTCTGGCACTGTCCCCTCCCCCTTGAATTTTGGAAGCTGCAGAGGTACTCATTGAAGAGGTTACACATGCTCTGCTCTAGAAAACGTGGCCTGTCCTGGGAGCAGACCTCTCTCCAGCGCCCTGGGTGAGATCCAGAGGGTTTGTCTCCAAGCCCAGGCTCTGCTGCTCTTTGTAGCTGTGAACCCCCTTAGCAGAGGGGGCCCCAGTGCCCCTTCCAGTGAATGAGGTGGACCGAGGGTGGTAGATGGACAGACCCAGAGACCCTGCAGAGTAGTCATCGCTTCTCTTCTGTCATTTCATTCAAAATGTTCTAAGAAACAGTCTCACTTAATCTTCATAAAAGGAGGTGTTTTTTAAAACCAAATTGAAGTATTATAATAGAACCACACAATTAAGAAAATCATTATGTAGAAATTGCCTTGAGGCCTCTCAGATCTTGCACAGGAAAGTATTTTTATTAGAACAAATCCTTTTGCAGATTACCAAAATTGTCTCTAACGAAACATGGCAATTGGGTATATTTAGAGATTAAGAGTTTCAGAAGATAATAAGAAATATCAACCCCCCCCCCGTTATTAATAGACACTTCATTTTCTTACCATGAGAGCAGATTTTATAGTAATATCACTACTTATTTTATAAATTAGTTATTTGACATATTAGTTGAATACATTATTCTCTTAATAGGCCTAATTAAACCAAAGATGCTAAAAAGGTCTTTTACCAGTTACTTTCAAATGCTGATACCTTCCTAAGTGTTCTCTTCCAGCAGTAACAGGCAAAGAGAGGAGTTGTTCCAGGGCTACAGAGATAAATGCTGTATTGTTTCACCCGTAGAAAAACTCCCTATAGATATATATTGGGAGATTGATAAGTGTTTCATTGTACCGGTTTTGGTTGGGGCTGGGAGTTGTCGAGTTCAGAAAGCCATGAATTAGTCCCATGAATGCTTAACTATTTTATGAGTTCTCTATACAAAAATATTTTAGATATGATTGACATTTTAAGATTTTGTTCTTTGTTGTGTAGTGGGGTTGGGAAAATAAATACCACCAAAAAAACTTTTGATTTCTGCTCATTAAATGTGAAAAATGATGGAGCATTTGAAATCAAACTGTATACTTCTAGTTAATCTTGGAATAGTTTTAGTTTCTGTTTTAATTAAAAAATAAACTTGTAATGGCATGAACTTCACAAACATTCTTTGTTTCCAGGAGAAGGTGTTTTCAAAGTATTGGTTGGCAAAAGTAAGATAACTGAAACATACTGATTGCTGAAAATTTTTTCATCATTGCCAATTCCATTTCTTCCCATCGTTTTAGCTTCTGAAGAGTTAAGTGCTTGTTTCAAGTTTTAATTGAGAGATGGGTAGCAAGAAATCAGAAATTTTGCTTCATTTCGAAAGAGACGTAACTCACCGATGTTGTAGCCTAAGGCAGGTAGGGATTCTTAGGAACCCAGCAGCATTTAATGAACTGGGAACCTAGCTTTGCTAAACCCGCATTTCTACATTCACCTAGCATTTCCTGGATTTTGACTTAAGTAAGGCCAACCCGGTGTGATCAGAGGCGGTTCCCACCAATGGGGAGGCAGCTGGAGGAGCTCGCGCGCGTGGGAAATGTCAGCCCCTTTCTCCCAGACTCCGGACTCCGCCTGCGGCAAGCGAGGCTCCGACTCCCAGCCCTGCCGCGCGTTCTGGGAACAGAATCGCCTCCCTCCGAGGCCCGGCGCCGCCTGGGAGCGCTGTGGGCGGGCGGAGGTGGAGGCGGGGGCGCCGCGGGGTTTCTAGGTTGCTACAGCCGTGATGTCACTCGCCCATGCTAACCCGCGGTTGGTTTTTTTTGTGTTTTAGCTCTGCCTGCAGTTGAACACAAAGACCTGGAGGAGACTCCCACATCCTCGGGGAGAAGAAAGGAGGAGGCGGAGCAGATTGAAGGAACTTGTGGCTTGTGGCCTTTCGCAGCACCGGGGCTGCCTGAAAGGGGGAAAGTGAGCGAAAGCCACGGTGGCGGTTCATGGGCTATGAGATGAGGCGCTGCTGCCGCTGCCGCTGCTGACACCGAGGTTCCAGGGTCCGTCTGCTGCCCTTTGTGCTTCGTGTACATGTGTCTATTCAGCGCATCCGGAGGCTCCCAGAAGAGAATCCAACACGGCCGCCGGGGAGAGACCACCCACCATGCCCACGGAGACCCTACAGACAGGTAGCATGGTGAAACCGGTCAGCCCCGCCGGCACCTTCACCTCCGCCGTGCCCCTGCGCATCCTCAACAAAGGGCCCGACTACTTTCGCAGGCAGGCGGAGCCCAACCCCAAAAGACTCAGCGCCGTGGAGAGGCTGGAAGCCGATAAGGCCAAGTATGTCAAGAGTCAGGAGGTCATCAACGCCAAGCAGGAGCCGGTGAAGCCGGCCGTGCTGGCCAAGCCCCCGGTGTGCCCCGGCGCCAAGCGCGCGCTGGGCAGCCCCACGCTCAAAGTGTTCGGGCCCAGTGCCAAGACCGAGAGCGGCGTGCAGCGGGAGACCCTGAAGCTCGAGATCCTGAAGAACATCATCAACAGCTCCGAAGGCTCCAGCTCAGGCTCGGGTCACAAGCACAGCTCCCGAAACTGGCCCCCTCACAGGCCAGACGCCACAGACCTGCACCGACACTCTTTCGCCGAGTCCCTGAAAGTGTACCCGACGCAGGGCCGCGGTAGCCCGCAGGAGAGCAGCTCCCACGTGGGCAGGAGGCTGCTGGAGCAGACGGCCGAGTCCTTCCTCCACGTCTCCCACAGCTCCTCGGACATCCGCAAAGTGACCAGTGTGAAGCCCTTAAAAGCGATCCCCTGCAGTAGCTCCGCCCCTCCCCTGCCTCCCAAACCCAAGGTCGCCACCATCGCCACCATGAAGTCCCCCGAAGCCGACCCTGTGGAACCTGCTTGCGGAGTCAGCCGAAGACCCTCCCTCCAGCGGTCTAAGTCGGACCTGAGTGACAGGTATTTCCGGGTGGACGCAGACGTGGAGAGGTTCTTCAACTACTGCGGACTGGACCCGGAGGAGCTGGAAAACCTCGGCATGGAAAACTTTGCAAGGGCTAATTCTGACATCATATCCCTCAACTTCCGCAGCGCAAGCATGATCAGCTCAGACTGTGAACAGTCTCAGGACAGTAACAGTGACCTTAGAAATGACGACAGTGCCAATGACCGGGTGCCATATGGCATTTCTGCGATCGAAAGAAATGCTAGGATCATCAAGTGGTTATATAGCATCAAACAAGCTAGAGAGTCACAGAAGGTCTCCCACGTGTAAGAGAACGTGTGTGCAAAGGAGGGAGGGGGGGGTCTCTGTCTGTGCATCCGCAGTTGTGAAGGTTGTGAGGTCTCCTTGAAGTGTTGTGAGCTTCTTCACTCTCTTTGTGTTGCTTGTTGTGCAATGTTTTCAAGTTGCATGCCTGTCAACATGGGGACTGACCTGGCGTCCACATCAACCGTCGCTGCAGAGCCTGGCTGAACACATGGTCACCTGCCAAAAGGTTCAGGCCAGAGTCTGATTAGGGCTTTGATCTCAAGCAAAACTGTTTACACGAAAACAGTATACAACTTCTTCAATATTTATGTGGTTCTTGTGTTTTATATCCCGCGCTATTGTGTCTTAATTAAAAGTTTTATCAACTGGCTTTTAAATTGAGAGTAGAATCTTTTTGAAATGAAAAGCCAATTTGCCTACACGTGAGACCAAAACAATGGGGAAATAAATGGGATCTGCTATCAAACAGATAGAGTGACTGACCTAAGACAGAACCAGGCTGGGTTTTCTGAGGAAGAAAGTGGTAAGCCTGATGTTAATCACTTACATACTGCAATTGTCTCGCCACTTACTTAAAGTAATGATTGGGCAGCGATGCTACATTCTATGTTCTCCTATTCAGTGTGTAAATAAATATTGATGGTTCTGTGTAACACTGACCCCAAGAAAAGAGCAGATACAGTGAAAGTGACTATATCTGGGAGGTTGAATGCCTGGGGTATTGTTGATATTTTTTCTGATTTGGGTTAATTCAGAAATTTCTACTATTAATCTTTTGACAGGAGTAGCTACTCTAAACCTGTTACTCAATGTCTTAAAATTTTAGGGGGTTCATTTTTTTGGTCGGTAACTAATTCCATGCTGATTCTCTTCCTTCCCTACTTCCTTCCTTTGTTGTTGTTTTATTTGGGAGCGGGAAGTGGGGTTTGTCCAGGTTTGCGCTATCTGAAGACATGAACACAAACGGAAATACCAGCCATATCAGTATAGAGCCTCCTATTCAACAGTAAACATCTTTGGTAGCTGAACCATAACTGAGCAGTGTGATTGTGTTGTCTTGCATATGTTATTCCCTCAAGCTGTGGACCTTTGTTACAGCCCTAGGAAACTGTAGAAACACAACACTATGTAGCTCCCTCCCACCCTGCCATGGTCTCTAGTGCTACATATCAACTTGTTCCCTTTTTTTCCCCAACAACCTGTCTTCCAGTTAGCTGTCAACCAGCTGACAGTTGTGGTGTGGTAGCAGAGAGTACACATGCAGCAGTCTACTTCATTGCTCTTGTAGTTACGCTCTGAAGTTCAGGGGCACTACCATAGGCTTTGTCAGCTTATAAGAAACTTTTTATGGTGTAAATGCTGTAAGACTTTGTACATACTTCAGTTGTTATGAAATCTTGAAGAAAAAAAAGAAAAATTACACTAATAAATAGCTCTGGTGCAGGCACTAATGGTGGTGGTTTCTTTTTGTACTTTCCTTTGCTCTCTCCATTAAAGCTTAACTTTGGAATGTAAGCCAGAAGCAAATTTTTTATAGTCTTGAAGAAACACTTGTTACTTTCACCATATCACAATTATTTTGAACAGCAGTGTTCTTAATTATAGCTATAACAATGTGCTTTTTGCTAAAATAGTTGCATCAAGTTTCCTAAAATATGCTTCCTCTTCTTTACTTAGTTCACACTTCAGTTATTTTTATCCTAAACATCAAAGTCTTTCACATCTTCCACTAGACTCTTCAGCTGTAAATATGTTTGAGTTCTTATAGTGGAAAGATACTTTGGAAATTTATAGCCTTGTTCTTACTTATACACGCCCAACATCATCAACATGACACATTCATACATTTGTCACACATTCATTCTTTCCACATGTCATTTGTTGAATCACTCCTTTTTTTGGCCTCACAATAGATTTGTGACTATTGTGGTCAACAACATAGTTTTTGCCTCAAGGAACTTAGATTTTCACGTTTATTTTAAGAGAAATATTCCTCTTGGTAGAAATGTCTTATCTCCTATTAGGACAGTTAGTATTCAACAATTATTTATTGAATCAAGTTATTTGAAGATATATATTTCTTCAAAATTCCATATATTCAATAATATGTAAATGTCAAATAAAGCATTATTTAAAAAGTCATTTTCAGAAACAAGTGATGTGACTCACAACTATTATTGTTCATAGATATTTTTCTTCTGAAAATCAAATTTGGTTCCTTGACTCTACTGGTTTTGAATTCTTTCTGGTTCTCTGATTAATTTTCAGTTCAACTAGAATTCTATTTCCCAGAAGAAACATTTTGAACTTCAGCTGTGAGTGGTGATTATACAGGGCACTGGAGATAAGGGGATGAAAATACATGCACACACATTTTCTTCCTTCACCCCTGGAATAGAAATGTGGCCATTGAAAATACAGGGTCCGGCAGAAGAAAGGCCTGCTTCAGTGCAGTCGGTAGGGCAATAATATGGGTATAATAATTTATCGTTTTAATTTGAACATTTCCCCTAAAATGTCATATGATGTACTTGAATGTGATACTGTTATGTTACAGGATTATATGCTTATAATTTTGCAATAAAAGATTTTCCCATAAAAAAAGGGCATTATTTGTGCCGGACCCTGTATTCAAGATTTAACATGTATAGATCCATCTTTTTCTGGGGCTATTGAAATCCCAAAAATAGATACTCTTTTTCTAAGGAAACTAGTTTCTTTGGAAGACGGATGAGCACTTCTTTGCTAATTTAATATCACTGCCCTATGTTATTTTACTCATAGAGTCTATTGAATCTTCCAGCATTTCAAAACCACATTAAATTGTATTTCAACGCATCTATAAATCATCCCACTATAATTCAGTCTAATATTCTGTGGCCTTATTTGTACAATGGACAAATGAGGCTTTGTCTTTCCCTTTATGAAAGGTGGGAACTCATTTCTTTTTGTTCTTTAAATTAGAGTTTCTATAAGGGACTAATTCAAATGCTTAATAATAAGTCCTAAGAGGGAGATGTTTCCTAATTGTGAATTCTTTCAGCAAAATGCTCATTCTATGAGTTCATGGAAGTATCTGTGTGTGTGTGTGTGTGTGTGTGAGAGAGAGAGAGAGAGAGAGAGAGAGAGAGAGAGGGGAGAGAGAGAGAGAGAGAGAGAGATGTTGGTAAGAATATACTTTTCCCCCCTACACAATGCAGAGAGAAGCATGATCGCACTAGATGGCCCTGGAAACTGGTTGTTTCCTTCTGAAAACCACCAAATTTTAAGACAGTCCTCCCATATCTACCTCCTCTGCCATTGTCTTATTTCTAACTCGTCTTCTGTCACTGGATCTGTTGTTCTTAAAACTCCCTGATTGGAAATGCCCCTCTCCCTCAGCCTGCTTCTTCCCATCCCATTTCATGCCAAAGATATCAAAATCACCTCTGATTATGTTAAAAAAAAAAAAAAAGCCCTGTAAAAATGTCATCTATCTAAAAAACAACCTCCAGCGTGAATATTTTGCTGATAGCATAGCTTTTTAACAAAGAATGCAGGGCATTAACCTTACAGACCTCATCTTTTCTGTCCCCTTCTGCCACCCAACCTATAGGCCAGACTCCAACTAGAGGAAGTTTCCATTGGGAACTTCTTACCACTGCATTAATGATATATTGCTGTGGAACAAATTTCCTTAAAATTCAACAGCTTAAAACAATAAATATTTGTTATCTCAGTCTCTGTGGTTCAGGAATCCTGGAGTGGCTTAGCCAGACAACCCGGCTAGGGGTGTTTCATTAAGCTGCAGACGAAATATTGGCCAGGGCTATATCATCTGAGGGCTTGACTGGGGCTAGAGAATCAAGTTCCAAAATGGCTCACTTGGTATCGGCCAGAGTCCTTACAACATGGTATCTGGCTTCCCCAGCGTGACCCAAGAGAAAGCAAGGAGGGAGTCACAAGGCCTTTTGTGATCCAGCGTTCTCTGGCACACCCACCCACCACGTTCAGTTCATCCAGGGGTGTCCAAACTTTTGGCATGTCTGGGCCACACTGGAAGAAGAAGAGTTGTCTTGGACCACACATTAAATGCATTGCGACACATAATCACAAAAAAAATCTCATAATGTTTTAAGATTTACAATTTTGTGTTGGGCTGCATTCAGAGCCACCCTGGGCTACATGCAGCCACAGTCCACAGGTTAGACACCACTGAGTCACTAAATGAACCCATACTCACGGAGAGGAACATTAGACATCATCTTTTAAAGGAAGGAATAGCAAAGATTTTATGGACATGTTTTGAAATCACCACTACCGCTGAGGTTCAGCAGCTTTCATTCTGTGAGAATTGCTTTCTCCTCCTCCTTGACCTTGCAGGCACTTGCTCTTTCAAGATTCAACACAGCTATCAACCAGTGAGACTATTTTGAGTTTCTCTGTTGCCCTTTCCCTTTAGGCTAGCTAGCCTAACTGGTGCCTTTGTGGGATTTTTTAAACAGTGTGCCTTCCTCAAAACATTTCATTTTCTGCCAGGGAAAAAAAAACTGCCATAGTAAATTTATAAATATGAGTTAATTATGATGTGAACCAATGCCGCAGAGTTGAGCAGTGCATATCATGCAGCCCAGCGTATATAGTTGATACTTAATAAATGTGGCATGGATTTTTTTTAAACCTATCACATTGAAGTTCTGTGCTAGTTACAGTATAAACATTATCACAATGAACCCAAGGTCATAGTAATCGTCCCATTTTCGAGGTTAAGAACCTCAATTCCAAGGAGATTAAGCCCTTTCACTACAATCCCACTCAGTCTGTGATCCCAGCTCTGCCCTCCACGCAGCCCAGCGCAGGACAAGAAGAGGCAGACTGAGTGTTGTACTTAAAAACAAGTGCCCTTGAATTCATCTTCATGCATTTATCTGCTGCCTGGATATATAAACATGTCTCAAGCAGTCAGAATTTCAGCAATTTCACTGTTACCTAATGGTAACCAATAAAATATAGAAAAAGATGTTTTATTAGGAGTAACATACAGCCCATTGAGTTCAAAGAGACGAAACTGTTAGAATTGCATTCTTTCCATTTTGAAAGTGCTGTGTTTTGAAGCCACATCCTGCCTGTTTTGATCAAGGACTTTTAGAAGGGCAAATAGTAGAGGAAAATGGCCACAATTCTGTAGTTAGGAAACACATTTTGACAATTCGGTGAATCAGCATCACTCCATTCCCTCAGCCTTGAGGATTTTTATGGTGTTTTCAGACCAGAAGATGCACTGGGGAAAGAATACAAAGGTCAAGGGTGCTCAAGAGGAACTGAACAGATTCTTAATTCAGGAAAGATACCACCATTTTCAAAATGTCAAACCTGCCTCGTCCCCTTCGCCCAATACGATGACTGAGTTCTATTGGCTCTGCAGTGCCATCTAAGAGCTGTGCTAAAAGGATCACAGGCTTGGAGGCTGCATGCTCTGCTCTGAGCAAGTCACCTTCAGGGAGGTTTCTCTCACATGTTCAGTTCCTGCTCCTTTGCTTTGGCAGAGACCCGGCAGAGACCCGGCAGAAGGGAAAGCTAGCCAGACATGGGCCGCTGCAGCCTTTTGGAAACCCTTCCTCCAATAACTGAGCCCCACCTGCCTAAGAGTTTGCCTCCATTGTCTTGTCTGTAAAATGGGACCAAAACCTTTTGCTTTGTGTGTTCCCTTGGCCTCGGGCCTTCCTGAGGACATTGAGAGCTGTTTTTGAACATTAGGTTGAAGTGTGAGGATATGAAAATTCAGAGAAGACTGGGTTTACGTTTTCACGGCGAGTGGATGGCGGGCGAGGCCTGATGAGGCCCAAACAGTTCACTGAATTACATTTCACCCGTCAGCTGCTGGAGAGAGGTTTAGTTGGAGAAAGAAATGAAGTCTGTAAAAGGATTCTTCTCTGAATGAAAGGAATCTCCAAAAACTTTTTAGGTTGTCAGAAGCTGACAGAACTGAATTTGGCCAGGTACGCACCAATGTAAAAAGTTATGAGAAGAATAATGATACATTTAGCATTTCATTCATTTCACATTCATGAAACAACTACCAGTATGTCTTAGATGTGATGCTAAATTGTCACATCATCTCATTTTATTGTCATAAAAACCTTAGAAATAAATTAGAATCCATTTGCCCATGGGGGATCTTAGGATTTAAGCAACTTCTCAAAGACACACATCCAATAAGTGGAAAAAGTATTAAGGCACCTCTTCAGACTCATGCCACCAGGAAAATTTAACTCCTAGTATGGTGGGGGCCATGTTCGCTCCTCTGCAGTAGGTTGTATTGCAGAATATTTCTCAGAAACTTAAAGCACTAGTGTGTGTGCTGGTTTGTAATTCTTCTATCCAGTGAGTGACTCAAAACTATTCACCCTATTTGATCACATCAGGATTGAAGCTTCCAGGTTCTTCTGAGAGGGACATTAGTGATCCACTGTCCTTCTCCATTGAATTTTACAGGGGACAAAACATGCAGAGAAATGAGGCGGCTGGAGCCAGGCAGGATGGTCGAGAAGGCTGACTGGCGGATGAGGCTGGGGCAGGGAAGACTGGTGCCCCGTGGGCCTCACTAAGTACCTGGGCAGGGAACTGTGGGACTGTTCCATCATGTGAAGTGAGAGCAACTTTAAAACATATGCTCTCTTATTCCTATGCAGTTCCTTGTCTCAGAAACTATCAGACACCTGAAGAAACTTCAAGTGATTTTCTATCAGTATACATGAATTATTCAATAAACTACAGCAGGCATAAAGTACTTAAAGATTAAGAAACTTCTCTAAGAAAGCTTTTTGAATTTTTGGAAATTGGTTACCACTATTTTACTATGATTTTAGGACCTTTGAAGTTCATAGATGCCCAGTATTCATCCTCAAGGTCTTAGGTACCATGTTTCTAGGCTTGATTTCTCTGCCCCTGGGTCCCCTGGGACAGACATTGCCACTGGTTCCAATATCCATTTCCTGACTCATAAGAGGATTGCATTTTCACACCCCATAGAGTTAGGTTGGACAACGAACCGTGAATGCAAGTGACACACATAACAGCTGGGAGGAGACCGAGAGCCAGTCCCAGATTCCCCTTTTCTGCACCCCAATGGAGCAGCCAGCAGAGTTCCAGAGGGTGGAGCCACCAGCAGGGTCCTGACTGAGGACCACGTGGAACAGAGCCCTCCACCCCCAACCTGGAATGGATAGGAAAACCCCAGGGTGTGAACTCTGTCCTTGAAGACCACCTAAAATTTGGGGGTTGCTTTTTATTGCAACACAACCTAAGCCATCCTGACTATTGTCTCGGTTGCAAAGCAATCTGTACAAGTGTAGAAGCAGGTGCAGGAAAGAGCTCCACGTTAGTCCATCAGGAGACAGGATCGGATGGCCAGCTTTAACCCATTGTTTCTCAAAGAGTGCCCCAAAGCACTACATTTGAATCTTTTGAGGTTCTCAGGACAAAGCAGATTCCTGAGCTCTGCCGCAGACCTCCTGAGACTGAAACATAGGGAGTGGGCCCAGGGATCTGCCTTTTTAAGATGCCCTCCAGAAGATTCTTAGATGTGTTAAAATTCCAGCGTGTCTCCTGTCATGGAGAACTTTCAGTGCTACTAACTGGAAAACAGATGAGAAATGCTACTGTTGCCAGGTATTTGAAAATACTTTTGGTGTATTTTAGAATGGTAATTACAAGTGCTAGTCTTTTCGAGTTTTTGTGTTCAGAAATGAAAAACACAGTCAGGACTACTTGCTGTGATAAGGGGCCCAGGCAGTTTAGAATCACAGTGCAGTCTCTGTCCATTCCCGGTGCGCCAGCCTGCCCCCACCTCCCGAATCCTTCTTCTCGGCCCATTCCCTTGTTTCTGAGTACCTGCCCACTGCGCTCACTCCCCTCACATTATTCCCATAAAGCAACCAAAAGTGACTTTTGAAAAATGGATATACCCTGTGTCGTTCCACTGCTCAACATCTTTCAGTGGCTTTCCATTACAGCTATGACAAGATAAAAAAATGCTTACCTTGGTCCATAGACTCATCTCCTCCCTACCAGGCCCCTTGACCCCTGGGGCTCCCCACTCTCCCCACTCTCACTCTGCATTGTAGAACATACAAGCTCCTCTCCCCACTCCCAGGGTCCAGGATCATGCTGCTCTTCCTTCGTAGACATTTCCCCGTTGATATTGCACCTTCACATCACTCAATTCTCCTCTTAGATCCTCAGTTTCACTTCAGTTGTCAATTCCTCAGAGGACCCTACCTACCACTCTGTGTAAACTAGACCCCTTGTGTTAATCTATCCCCTGCTTATTCCCTTCCTGCCACAATCCAAAATTCTCTTATTCAAGAAGTTATTGTCTACTTGGGCCCTCCTTTACTCCCTTTACCTAGTTCAGTGCCTGGCAAAAGCTTGGCGAATAAAATGTATCTTCAGAATGCATGGATGAACCCAAACCAAACTTCTCATTTAATCCTACCTTGTGGCAATAGAAACACCCATCAGCTTCACCTTGTGCTCCTCCTAGTGACCCGATCATTCTACACATGGGAACTGGGATTGGCATCTAGAGTTTCTTTCCCTAGTATTTGTTCTTGGAAAATGAAGACACTGCATGTTTAAGGCAATGGGAGCCCATGGTTCCCAGGGAGACCTTTCTGTATAAATGGATATTATAAGCAGCATTTTTCACTCACTGTGCTCCTACCTGGGAAGAATGAGAGGCCTTCGGTTCACTGGGTACTAGTCCAAAGCAGTGAGAAGTTCAGCTGTGTGTGTGCGTCTGTGAGGGAGAGGGGACAACCCAAGACTGAAGACATGATTTTTATCTTGACTCCCTTACATTTTTCCCAAAGATCAAGGAGTAACATACCTCTTTCCTTTGCCCAAATACAAATGTTCACCCTTTTTGTGAAAACACACGCTCAAGGTAACACGACTGGGCGTTAACCATGAGGTGCCCTCCTTGCCAACTGTCTCCACGGAAGATCTGGTTCAGAAGCACCTCCCATTTTAGCCTTTCTGTGTGTACACACCGACCTCCCAGCCATGGGTTCACCATCCCGCTCTCTGAGAATTCTGCTAAGTAGGGAAGAAAAGAAAAGGCAAGCCATGCGTGAATGCAAATGCTCCTTCAACTGAATTCAGCTACGGTGGCTTGTAATTGATAACATATGGAAGTTCGACAGGGAGGTGGAGACGCAGGAGGGAGAACTCGCATCACACCACCTCCCGAAGTGCTGAGGTTAGCATGTTTTGCCTTCATGAGTGTAAATAAGTTTGGAGCTTCCGAGGATTTCTGGGCATACTTAATCTTTTCCAGTGGTTTCCCTTTTTTTTATGAAGATGGAGAACAGCAGCCAGGTGAGTTATTTTTGTGCATCGCAAGCTCAGCTTCTGGCGGACCGGCGTCCGCGTGTTTCAGCCACGTCGCTGTCCTCTGTTCAGTTCTTGACCATTTTAAGGACTTGAACTACGGAGCATTTTTTATGGAAAATGGTGAAATATTTCATTAACTTCATGAGCCTGTGGGTGTTTCACTACAGGCTTTTCCTGTTTTCTCCCAGGGGACTAACAGCTGCACGTGGTTGAGGAACTAGGAGCTCGTGCCTGTATGTGGTTGCAGGAAAATGACTCCACTGGGTCTGGACAAAGGCTTGATGTGTTTTGTCCGTGTATCAAATTTCTCAGAGCACCTCAGTGTACTGCATCCGACATAAAACTAACCCACTCCCTGAAAGACCCCCAGCTCAGAGTTAATGGATGTGCTTCCATCTGCTGAGAATTCTTTGACTTAAGGAGTCAGTGAATTGAAATCTGCACTGCACTTCAGCTTCCCAAAGTTTTGTTTTCAGCATTTAATTCACCACCCGATGCCTTTTAAATCCAGTCTAACAGTCAAAATGGTTTTTTGTGCTTTCTGCACTTACATGATTATGTGTTCATATGCATGCACACATTGGATTTCTTAAAGAATTTATTCCAGGCAAATGTTCTGAGGGTCAAATTATACTACAGTTATTTTTTTTAACGTAAAATTCTGGTGATTTGGGGGGATCTCTTCAGGGGGATTTGAAATGTTATGCACACCAGCAGATAGGAAGCCTGGTCTCTAGCTGAAATGGAAAAGTAAAGCACCTTCTTTTCTTTAGGATTTATTTGCCTTTGACTCTCCTCTGCCAGTGACGGGGTTGCTTTTTTACACATTCTAGTTTAGGGGGAAAGAGAAAACATGAAGAGCAAACATTTCACCTCGTGACAAAGCTACAGCTCATCTGTGCCACTCAGCTACTCCGCTTTCCTCTTGCTGTCCCTTTACATGTGCCCACCAGAAGGTAGCCTCCCTGAAGACAGACACTTTTCCCCACTAGTGTGTCGCTGTTGCCTAGTTAAGTGGTGTGTATTGGGTGTAGGTGCTTAATGTTTGCTGAATGAATGTGAGGTAGAGAGAACCCGAGGTCACGTTAGCCGTCTTAATCCAAGGGGAGAGACCAGAAAGGCTTAGTGAGAGGCTTCCCATCAGCTGTATCCTGTCCCTTCCCCGGGCTCCTCAAAGACATGGCCTTCTCCAGCCATTTCCCTTCCATGAGTCACTGCTCTGCGCCAGGCACTGCACGAAGCGCAGGGACTCGGCAGTGCCCCCTCAGGCAGAACGCCACCCGCCCGGAGCTCTGGTCTCCCCGTGAGGCAGACAGGAAATAGCGCAGTGAGGCAAACGTACACATAGAGTATGTTGGATGATGACACACACTTAGGAATAAAAGGCATGGATGGGTGACAGAAAGTGGGCTTACTCAGGGTGTCACGTGAGTGTGGACAGAAGGAAATGAGGGTGGATCCTTACAAATAACTGGGAAAAGCAACCCAGGCTATGGACCCGTCAAATAAACTGCCAGAGGCCTATAGGGATGAAGAGGAACAAATCAGGTAAGACCTGTTAGCTATTTAGTAATAAGTGCCTAGGGAACAAAAATGTTCTATACATCACATGCCCTCTTGGGGAAACTCCAGGTTAAACAAACAAGCTGGTTCTCTAGCCTTCCTCTAAGCCTTTGATCTCTGAGAGGCTGCTTTAGAGCAAACTGTTTCCTAAGTGTATTTGAGTGAGGAACCACTCTGGGGGGAGCTTGGTTCTCTAAACATCACAGAAGTGAGCGGAGGGACTGGGAGGGTGGGGTGGCAGGAGAGGCTGCCACATGGCCCACCACCATCGTTTGCTGTGTCCCCAGTGCCTCCTAACCTAGCCCAGGATGCTCAGCTATTCTGGAAGGACATCCAGGCTAAAGTGAACTGCTGTGTTGATGGCAAAAGGAACACTATTAAAAATATTGTTTTACTTATGTTTGTTTACCTAGTCCTATTATTAATTACTACTGTTAGTTATTGTACTATACTTTTACAATTGTCACTCTTAGCTAGTCCTAGTTTATTGTAAGTAATAGGATTTATGTAACAGAAAGGAAAATGATATAGAATAATGAATGATTTCAAATACCTATTTTCATATCTTTATAATAAAGAAATATGTGTATATTTATGTATTTACATGTCTATATAGTGATTATACATTTCTTTATACACATATCATATATACATATACAATATATATTCCTGGATAACATAATACATATAGTGTATATTTGCATATATAACATACATTATAGCTATAGATATGTACTATACCTACATATCAATATATGCATGTATAACATACTTACATATATACCCTATTTTCATATAGGGTATATATGAAAATAATATGAAAAGCTGACCACCCTACTTGAGCTCAGAGTTCCTTTCTCAGTGGTAAGTTGGAAAAAGTATTAGCCACCAGCCCCACTTGGAGAACAGACAGCAAAAACCAACGAAACAGTGAAGACCAGCTAACACTTGCAACGTGGAGTCTCCTAGAGCCAAAAAAGAATCTGGGAACCTGGACTGGAGCCAGCTACAGAGTCTGAGACATCTCTGAGAACTTGAAACTCCAGCCTCTGCAGCGCAGCCAGTGGCAACAGCTGACACTCCCCTACTGGTTCCCTAAAAGTGCCCAACCTCGCCTGTCTCCGCACTCCCGCCAGAAAGCAGCAGAGAGGGTGAAAGCTGCTGGTGGATCTGAGGGTGCAGCTCCCAGCGCCCACTCTTCCTGCTCTGCGCCTTTCTTCTAGCACCTCACTCATTTGCTGAGCCTCAGTTTCATCATCTGTAAAATGGACACACTGTTGGCAGGTCTACCGTCCACAGTAGGTATAAGTAATCCTTTCATGAAGGTTAAATGTATATATGCGGTAGGCCTTCTGTGAGGGTTCAATTTATGTATGTAGACCTCACAGTGGGAACTGGCATCTTCCTTCCTCTTTGCTGTGCTCTTTCATGGAAAACAAAAAGTATTGTTACCAGAATGGGAGTCTGAGCTTTAGGAAATGATTATCCACAGGAAAACCTCTCTCATTCATTTAAATAAGAATTACCACTGCAGGTCTGGCATGTCCTGGCTGTTTTTGAAACACAAAGAGAAATCAAACAGGTTAGTGGCAGAGAGGACACAAGTCCATCCAGGGGCGTCCAGCCATCTGGAGCATCTGGTTCCTGCTCTCTCCAACTCCAGCTCGAATCCTCTGAAACCCAAATCAAACTACCTCCTTCCCATGTCTGCGCTCCTGCCGCTACCAGACCCCAGGCCCCACGCCCAGTCTCCCAGCACAGAACAACTTCTCTCCGCATATGTTCACAACAATCATGTTTTAGAGAAAACACTTGGCAATAAATCATATACGGCCCAGTGTCACGTCTCCTATTTTTCAGTTGTTGCTAAAACTGTTCCTTAAACCTTACATTAGTCTATTTAACTCTTCCCGCTGAGAAGGCAATAGGAAAACCACCCATCTAAGGACTCCCACTGTGGCTTCATCTGGGAAAACCCACTTTGCGTGCATGCTGCTGGGGAGTCAGGGCATTAACTCTAACTCTAATTCACTTTGGAAGACTTTCTGGGTTTTTTCTATCTGCAAAATTAACTGTAGTTCTAAAAATCATTTGGGGTGCAAATGGGGTGTAGAGATGTGTAGACATGTGCAGTTAATTAAAAACCTAGGTCGACAAGCCCTGCTCTGAATTGAACATTGCTGTTCTTTCATTGTGACTGCCTGCAGTCGAATAATCATTGAAAGCAATTAAGTTTTTCCATTGTACTGCATCATTACAGTAATAGGAACTTTAGTGGCCTTGGGGTGGGGTGATAAGAAGGAGATAAGTTTCCCTAAGTGCTGGATACTGTTTTGAACTTATTAAAATAAAGCTTTTTGTAGAACTCATTATTTATTACAACTTTCCATGGACTAAAAATTACGATAGACAGTATTTACATCGACTCACAGTAATTCAGGGCTCAGTTGTGCAGAACTGGATTTTGGCACTGAACTTGAAATAGAAAGAGGCAGCTTGCTGGAAAACAGTCCAAGACCAGCCACTCAGTGAAAACAAGCATATGTGCCGAACTTGTCTGAGATCATTCACGTGTGCATCTCCCATGGCCCTTCCTCCCAGAAGGGCTGGGGAGCTGCAGGACCATAGAACAGGATTAAACGTTGTTCTGGGTGCCATTGGAACTGAATACTTTAGAAGACTTAGAAGTGCTGAACCCACAGGGTTTTCTGTGTGAATGCTTTTACACAGATGTGTGTGCATGTGTATGAGTGTGTAGTCATACTTTTATTAGAGAAGTTAAACTCTATAGGGAATTGAAAGTGTGAATATAGGGGCTAGGACTCTGCCATGTGGGATATTTTTTTAATCCTCACTGAGGATGTTTATTGATAATGATTTTAGAAGAGAGGAAGGGGGAGAGAGAGAGAGAAATTAGTTGCCTCCCTTTTGTGCCTCCAGCTGAGGATCAAACCCGCAATCTAGATATGTTCCCTGACTGAGGATTGAACTCGCAAACTTTTGGTGCATGGCATGATGTTCCAACCAACTGAGCTACCCAGCCAGGGCTGCCATGTGGTTTTTGTTTGCCGCTTCTTATTCCATCAGAGCCAATATTTTAAGCACGCTGATATTTCCACCCTGAGACCTTGCAAATAAAATGAATGTTCCTGTTGATAATACACAAGGCTGGAATGCAAACCGCTCAGTATCCTGGAGCAAATGCAAAGACATCCTCCCCGGGACTGCTCCCTATATACCAGTCAGTTTCAAATCAGCAAAAACAATGGCCCTATCTTTTTGAACTGCACACGGTGGACAACACAGCTCCTTAAAAAACTCAAATACTGATTTCTGCATAAGATGGCACTTCTTGTAAATGACAGCAGTTTGCCACTGATTGATGCCTAACTAATAACGGGACACCAAGGCTCTCCACAGAACAAAGGGGAAATTTCAGAGGCATTCGCCCACGAAATTAAGGGACAGGAATGGGTGAAGTGACCAAGGACACTTCCAAAACTAACAGTCTAACCAGCTCAAGTATTGATCCTAGCCTAGATTTTGCTGTTTTGATTTGTAAATGCTCAGAGTGTGCTAGCCTCTAACAACTATTCTTCTTCTTCAAAACTGAATACCTAGATATTTTGTCAAGCAACAACTTCACTGATTAGGTGTGGTTGCTCCAGGACGACAGCACTGAGTAGACTCTCAACAGGATGGGCACAACCAGGCTGCAGAGACCACCAGGCTCCCTGGACCTAGTCCTGGAGCTCTGGCCATGTAGCCAATAACAGGGAGGTGCACGCACAGGCCTGCATGCTGACACCCTTCTCTCAGGCACTGCTTCTCTTTCATTTACTATGAGGGAATTATAATTGGCCTCTTACAAACCACATTAATTTTAGCTATTGCTTTGTGTGCTACGTCCTCAGAATCATGCTGTGGACATTCTTGGTTCTGTCTGTGCAGTACTCACACTCCCCAAACAATACCCCTAATTTCTATAAGGTGCTGAGGCTACCCTCCCACCCCTCACCCCATCCAGCTCTCTGTCAGCCGGGGGCTTTGCCCGTGACCCATGCAGGGCCAATTCCAGAGTGTCCCATCTCCTGGCTTCAGGGCCCAGAGGGCCTCCCTTAGAGAAGTGGAGAGAGGCTTCACCAGAACAAACCAGTGTGTGTGATCCTGGAGCTTCCGATGGCCATTAGCTGGTGGGAGGCCCAACAAAGATAAGAGGGGAGAAAGGGTGGCCCTTCAGCAGTGCCCATCTGACTTGCAGTTCTGTTAGCAGAAAAAAGCACCGCCCCCCCAACCTCTGTGCCTTAGTTTGAGTTGTGCTGTCTGTCTTTCAACAAAGACTTGGACAAATGCCCTATGCATGGTGTCTTTGCAAATCTGTTAATTTAAAGACAGTGGAGAATTGCATAGGGCTTAAGCCAATTTCTTACACTCATGCTCTCCTTGGAAATTGGTCCAAACAAAGACTTCATTAGAGCACATGGGGTAAAACCAGCAGGAACAATCAGCAAACTATTAAGAATAGTCCGCTCAGCCACCTTAAGTCAGGGGCTCCCTCTGAAATTATGGGCACTTTAAAACATAAACTTGTTTGTTCTTATTATGCAAGCAATACACACTAATTATAGAAAAACTGGAAAAAATTTATAAGCTAAAAAGAAAAATGATTTTTCTCCATAATACTATCAACACAGGCAAAGATGTTACTAATTCTTGCCTATCCCTCCATTGTACTTTAAACACACAGACAGCTCCAAGGTCTAGCACTATGCCTGCCTCACAGGAAGCATAATAGTCAATTAAAATAGTGAGCAAATGAATGAATGAAATGGTGCACAGCACAATGAGGTGCTTCCAAATCTTGTAAGCCCCCATGAAAAATCATATTTGCAAGGCACTCAGGGATAAATGAGGCTCTTCGCAGCTAGAGCCAAATACAAAGGACCCCTGGCTGCCCAACCCCTGCCTAGCTCCATCAGAATAGAATTTGGGGAAGCTCAGGTGTCATTCTGAACAGTTGTTCTTGAAGTCAGACCTGTTTTGGTCTTTTTTTTTTTTCCAACATATTGATTTTAGAGAAAGAGAGAAAAGGGAGAGAGAGAGGGAAACATCAATTTGTTTCACTTATTTATGCATTTATGGTTGTTTCTTGTTATGTGTCCTGATCAGGGATTGAACCCACAACTTTGGCATATCAGGATGATTATTTAACCAACTGAGCTACCTGGCCTGGGCCCTGCATTTGGTGTTGTCTCAGAGACTCACTAGGCTTTTGAGTTTTACTCAGTGTTAGATGCAATGACCTCATATACTAGGTTTTCTTCCTTCAGGAGGCTCAAACATGATTCTTATTTCTACTCTAAGGATCAAATGTCTGCTGCTGAGTGGTTTCCTTTAGCCCTTGTCCCAGGAAAGAAACTCTTCTCCTTGTTGTGTGAACTTGAACCACAGACTTGATGTAGAATACATTTCACTTTGGATCGATCATGTTCATATTTAGAAATTGGATTTTGGAGAAACAACCAAAAGAGAATTAACATGAGTCGGCAAACTTTATTTTAATTTAGAATGATATAATTATAAAATAAAAGACATATTGATAATTCTTAGGCAGTTTTTCCAAAAGAATCTTGAGAACTATTCCAAAAACAGCTCCAGAATATTTCAGGAAATGACACCTCTGTGAGAATGTGTATTTCATCTCCCACAGTAAATACTCAGAAGGGGAAGCCTCATTTAGATGTCTGATTCCAGCCAGCTTATTGAAAATCAGGCATCCTAATAGTAATACATACAACTCCAACCATTTCAGAAATATCCCATCATATCAGCTTGGGAACAGGTGCAGTATTGCTCATGATAGGTCACATCCCTTTCACTGTCATATCAATTTATTGTCTGAAAGAGCATTGGTGGTACAAGCTGACAAATACGTCCTTTGTCTTGCCCCTGTCCCAAGCAGAGCCCAGTGATCCTGCTTAGCTGCGCTCAGTCCCAGGTGTTGAAGAGACTACAAGAAACAATTTTTATATACCTTTTTTTAGGAAAAGCCTCACTAGAATCATTAGCGATTACAAGCAATTTTACTTTTTAATTTTCTTGTCTGCCAGTCCTTAAACATCATTATCTGGACCTAAATTGAAGCTCTGACTCTTAAAATTTATTTTTGGAAATAAAGCAGAGTTCAAACACCATGTTGGTTTTCCTTTTACAGAATATAAACTATATCAAAAAGCTACTTTAACAAATGCAGTGAAATAAGATATATTATGTGATGCTATTTGTAAATAAAATATATGTCATACTATATTACATAAATTGTTGGTATGCTATGCCATATTAATACAATCACCAAAATATACCCTGTATCCAAATAATAATGATTATTATTAGAAGAAGAAGAAGAAGCCTTCAGTGCATCTGTCTTACTAGTTAGGCACAGGCATTGAGCTAAGGGCTCTTCAGCCTAATCACACTTAATCCTCACAGCCACCTTGAGAGAAAAGAGTATGATTCACTCCTCTGCATGGCTGAGGACCAAATATTTTGACTTTGGAAATTTTCTTTTGGTCCTGTTAACCTTCTCTGGCACAAAGGACCCTCTGGCATTAAATTGATGAAAGAAATAAACCTTACCTATGCTTTTACATCATTACAACCTGGAAACATTTCCAAAGGTCATGGACAGGCTGGCTCCATACTACTGCAGGAAGTTTTACAAACATGGCAGTGGCACTTAGTACCAATTAATGTTGCTCCTGTGGACCTGTGTCCTTGTACAGGGTCTCAGGCCCTGGCACAGAATTCACACATTATTCCCTGAGGACCACCAGGCTGGACTTGGGAGGGCTGTAGCAGCATCTGGATATGCAGCGCCGGGGGACAGGCACCTCGGTGCTCAAACGGGCCAGTGGCTGGCTGACTGGGATGTCATCTACACACATCTACATACATTGAGGTGTTGTGAGAGGGAAGCTACTGCCAAGCCCCACAGATACTGTTCCCATCGGAAAAAAAAAATCGTCGTAAACAAAAACATCCTTCCATTTCTTACAGGAAATTCAACTCTATTATAATCCTATGGGTCCACTGTCGTATACACAGTCCACAGTTGACAGAAACGTTCATGTGGCACAGGATTATACTAGAGAGGAAAGATAAATACACCTCCTAACCCACCACATGAGCTTGACCATCCCTTCCATCCACTAATACCCTCACTATTCCTGTGATCCACAGCAATGAGGCCCCAGAAATGGGAGGTACAGGTATGAGGCTCCAGAAATGATGAGGGCCCCAAAATGGGTTGAAGTGATGGCAGGGGAGCCCCCCTGAATGGTCAAATCTAGTGGGTCAAGGAGAACTCTGCACCAGCAGGTGGAGAATGTGGGTGCCCAGAGGGAAGCTAGGGCATTAGAGGGTGAAGTAACATCCAGTCTGACAGGGAAGGAGAGAGGCTCCCCTGATCCTGGGAGTAGGGAGACAATAGGGAGGAGGCATGACCCTGTTACACATGTACCCCTCCGCTAACTCCTGGAGGTCTTCGGGGGATGGGCAACCTGCTGTGCCAACCTGCTCTCCCCAAATAACAGCCTCTCCAGTACCGGTGGGTGAGGCCTGAGAGGGCCGTGCTGTTGGAGTGCAAGCGAGATGGAGAAGGGAGGGATGCGGGCCGGAGGTTTTACGAAACCCTCTGCAGCGTCTTGGACACATGTTCCAGGCCTGGAGCTCCCCATTTCTTAGGTGGCTTGGATCACATCCAGGCCTAGTTTAATTAGAAAGAACTGACGCTAAAATCACAGCTGGGAAGATCCACTTCAGTTATGCACTGAACTCGTTGAGCATCCAAAAGTGGACAGCAGTGAAGCGACCTATAAATACCTTGTGCTGAGGCAGTAGTGCTTGTCTGGCTTCTCAGCAAATTTTATTGACAGTCCAGGGAGCCTCTGAAAAAGGACTCTCACATTTCTGGCACAAGCCACACTCTTCTCCGGGTGGTGACAGTCCCTTGCTGGAAAGGTGTCAGGGTTGAAGCATTCTCAGAAACCCCTGAACTGCACACTGGAGAATTTGCTGGAGTTGGCCCAACACTCAAGTCACATACCTGCATCTGTAGCAGCTTTTGTTGTGTTTTTACAAGAAAACAAGTCTGTGGAGAAAAAGCAGGGACAAGTGATCTGAGAGAAAATCTCTGACAATGAAACCGATGGTTTTGCTCTTTGGCTCTAAGTGTCTAGAAGGCTCTCAGAACAGCACGCCTGCTTATGTGCATGCTTTACTTGGAGAGGGTTTTCCATCAGACTCTGTACTGAAGAGACAGCAGCACTATTCAAAAGAGGGGCCTGGAAACTGGTGTCCTTCTAGAGAATGATTGTTACTAGTTCACAAACAGTTAAGTATGAAAATAATGAGTAACGTTTAGAAACATTTATAACAATTTGACATGGCTGCAACATTCAGACATTGACTCCGGGAGATGTCTCATTGAACAGAGTAAAGGCAAAAAAAACCCCAAAAAACAAAAACAACAAAAAACACTGATCTGCAGCAGATTGGAAATGAAAACAGCAGCAAAACAAACAAAAACAAAACTCCACGGCGGTCCCTCGCTGCAGCTAGGTTTCGTGGCAGCTCTGTGGAGAGCACAGTGGGGAGGGGCTGGATTTCAGTGGATTACCCTCAACACGCATGGAGTGCCAGCCTTGTACCAGCCGCTGGGAGGGAGGCTTATTGTTCTTGGGGAGCTCACAGCTGAGTTGGAAAAGGAAAGGGGCCAACCCGCTCATGGGATCCAGTCGAATAGACACGAGGGTTGACCTTTTCAAATTGACTCCCCAGCCCCTCCAAAGCAAGGCTGGCCTTCTGGGCCATTTGGGACGCCCGGTGATGATGATGATAGTGTCCATTTATTGAGCATTCCCTTGTTTCAGACTCTGATTTAAAACTTCACATGTACTATCTATTTAATCTCAACCAAAAAAATCCTCTGGAATGGGTACTTCATGGTCACTTTTAATTTATAAATGTGAAAATTGGGGCTCAGAGAAGATACAAAATCTTGTCAAAGATCATAGAGTTCATAAGTGGAAAAACCAGAATGCACATATTTCCTGATTTCAGAACCCAAACTCTTAACTTCTATCTTCATTTCCTTTAATTGAGCATGTTGTACTTGCCGGATTGGTGGGGAATAAAGACAGACTGGATTCCTGGAAGGCATTGCCTCTTTAGCAGCTTACAAAGGGTTGGGACATAGTAGGTTCATGTGACAGAGTAGATGATTGTTCAGCAGATAGTCCTCCCTTCCCTCCCCAGCCAGACTCCACAGCAGGAGTATATATCCCTTTGCCATTGGATGGTGAATATGGCCGTGTGACTTGTTTGGCTAATAAAGTTCATCAGCGGAGCAGGCTCTGACTGCTACAGCATTGCATTCCCTCCTGCCCCTCTGTGTGTCTGCCTTTGCCATGAGAAGATCCTTGGATACCCAGTGGTCTAAGGAAGATGAAAACAAATGAAGCATGTCTACGTTCATTTCACAGTCAGAAACCAAGCTCAGCAAAGCCAGCTTTGATTAGCTGAGGCTGAAGCATCATTGTCCTGTGTACAATATTTCTTGTATTTTGTATCTTCTTCAAATTAATTTTCAATAACCCACGCCCACATAACAGCCAGATGAGTAAATAAGAAATAAATGATTATTGGTGTATGTCACTGAGGGTTCGAAATTGTGATTGCTCATTTTACTGCAATATCTAACTAACGAAGTGTTCGAGAAATATTAGTTAAATAATAAATCTGGTACCCTGGGGGTATAGAAAAGGGTACTGACTCAGTGGAAGGGAAAAGAAAAGAATCCTAGGAGAGTGCCTCTTTGAGTTAGTTATTTATGCACATTTATCCAAATGAATGGATCTCCAATATTTCTCCCAGTACCAGCACAGAGCAGGCAATTAACATCAACCAGATGAATGAATGAGTACCAAATATTCGATTAATATAAAATGATATATATGAGCTAAAAAAGACTTTTTTAAGCTACAGAATTAAAGTTATTAATACTAAAATTTATAACTTTAAAGCATAGTATCCCTGAAACTTTATAGCAATTCAATGTCTCAAGTCTGAAATGGCTATAGTCACCCCTTCATCTCTGTACACCCACTGATATCACAAAAAGCCAATGCTAAAAATGCAGCTCTTCCCGCCTCTCTCAAAAGGTGGATGTTTACTCAGTACCTGCATGTCTCCTTTGCAGTCAGGGCTCAAAGCCAAAAGGGTAAAATGCCAAGACATAAACACTTTGCCTAAGACTGACAATATGAAAGAAAGCCAGAAGTACCAGCTGCTCTCAAAAGACTCTGGCCAGACTTTGCAGATGCAACGGCTTTAAAAAATACCGAACATTTTAAAAATTGAATTTATTGAGGATGACAATTGGTTAATAAAATTATATAGGTTTCAGTTGTACAATTCTATAATATATCATCTGTGCATTGTATTGTGTGTTCACCATGCCAAGTCTTCTCCTTCCATCACAATTAATCCCCCCTTTACCTTTTTCCACCTCCCCCCACCCTCCTTTCCTTTCTGGTAATCACCATGCTGTTGTCTGTGTCTATGAGTTTTATTTTTTAATTTTTTTGCTTGACACCTTCACCTTTTTTAGCCAGCCCCTCAACCCCCACTTCTCTCCAGCTGTCAGTCTCTTCTTTGTGTCTATGTGTCTGTTCCAATTTTGTCTGTTACTTTATTTTGTTCATTAGATTCCACACATGAGTGAAATAATATGGTACTTGTCTTTCTCTGGCTGCCTTATTTCACTTAAAATAATGTTCTCTAGGTCCAGCCATACTGTTGCAAAGGGTAAAATTTCCTTCTTTTTTTATAATGTAGTAGTATTCCATTGTGTAAATATACCACAGCTTTTCTTATCCATTCATCTACTGATAAGTACTTGGTCTGCTTCCAAATATTAGCTATTATAAATAATGCTGCAATGAACATAGGTGGGCATGTATTCTTTCAAATCAGTGGCTTGGCTCATAAGGCAGTTCCATTTTTAATTTTTTGAGAAAATTCCATACTGTTTTCCACAGAGGCTGCTTTAGTCATTTCCCTAGAGTTTGCAATTAACGTTTACAAGTAATCCAAATTCATCTTCAAATAACCTTGTACTATTTCATGTGTAATGTGTTTCCTTTTATCCCTTATATTATTGCTGTAATTCATTTAACTTATACATAAGCATACATAAGTACACACACGCACACACACACACACACACAGGATGAGATCCATCTGGGAAAAGTCCAGCCATTGTTAATATAAAGAGAATGGTTTGTGCAACATTGATATAACTTGGAAGCCAAGGAGAGTGGACTGGAATGTGCAGGCTGAACAAAGATGACTTCACTGTACTAGTCACTGGGGGTGGTAGATGCCATTGAGTGACCATCACAATCAAAATGACTGAGCTAGTAGAGCAACTAATCTACATCATATTTTGCATTAAGCTTTAACATTCCTCTGTGGAAACTTTCCGGGTGATTCACAAGGCTTTCAGGGATGATGCAATGAATGCCGTGCAAATGAAAGTGTGGCACAAATGCTTCAAAGATGGTCAAGAATCTGGTTGAAAGTGATCCACGTTCTGCAACAACTGCAACAAACAGAACACCTTCTACATGTACAGGCTGCAATCAAAAAAGATTGGTGACTCAGGTGACTCAACCCCCCTACAGTCCAGATTTCATACTCTGTGACTTCTGGCTTTTTCCAAAACTAAAATCACCTTTGAAAGGGAAGAGATTGCAGATCATCATTGAGATTCAGGAAAATACAACGGGGCAGCTGATGGCAATTCCAACAAAGGATATTGCAATGTTTTAAACTGTGGAAGAGACACAGGGAGAACTGTGTGAGGTCCTAAGGTGCCTACTTTGAAGAGGACAGCCTACTTATTAATCTAAAGGATTAAAGCTCAGGAGGAAGAGGCCCATATCTCTCGCTGGCATGGGAAGCAAAGCAAGAAAGCTGTAAGCTGCTGCACTGAGTACCCTGCCAGCTCCTAACCTGGAAAACTCCTCCAACTGCCCAGGGACGTGGTTTCTGCAGTGATGCCAGGTCTCGTGCAACTTCAGCTCCTCCCCTCTTTATGGCCATGCTATCAGCACTTAATCCTGGCGTGGAACCCCTGAAGTTAAAATCACCACCAAACAAGCCTACTTTCCAGGATTGATCCATATCACCCTCCAGCTAGCCTGTCTCGTTTCTGTCTAAAGCCAAATTCTTTAGATTTGCCCACGTTCTCTGCTTCTGCCTTCTCATATGCTTGCCACTCTTCACCCACTGCAAACAACTTCTGATATCTTCAAGTCACTGAAACTACCTTGTTGGGGTGTCTCATGGCCCCCAGTTGCAAATGAAATGAGCATTTCTTGGCCAGGCCTTCTTCTTATTCAATTTGCAGCAGTAAATGGCACCCTCACACACTTCGTCCATCTAGGATCACCTTCTCTCTATTGTATTCCATGATCCCATACTCTCCTACTTTCACTCCTGCTTTTGCTGGGCACTCTTTCCCAGTTTACTTTGCTCCCTTTGTCAAAATTTTTTAAATGGATCCCGAAACACCAATTCAAAATAACCTATGCACCTCAATGTTCATAGCAGCAAAATTAACAATAGCCAAGTGCTAGAAACAGCCTAAGTGCCCATCAGTAAATGAGTGGATCAAAAAACCTGTGGTACATTTACACAATGGAATACTACACAGCAGAAAGAAAGAAGGAACTCCTACCCTTTACGACAGCACTGATGGAACTGGAGAGTATTATGCTAAGTGAAATAAGCCAGGCAGTGAAAGACAAATACCATATGATCTCACCAATAAGTAAAACCTAGTCGACAGAACAAACAAGCTAGCAAAATAAAACCAGAGATGTGGAAATGAAGAACAAACTGACAGTGACTGGAGGGCTGAGGGAGAGGGATACCAATGGAAAGAAGGGGAAGGGTCAAGTCAAGGAACACGTATAAAGGACCCACGGACAAAGACAACGGTGGGAGGGGGAGGATTAAAAGTGGAAGGTGGGAGGTGGGTAGGGCAGGGGAGAGTAATGAGGTGGAAATGGAGACAACTGTAATTGAAGAACAACAAGAAAAATTTTTTTGAAAACTTTAAATGGTGGAATGTTTCAGAGCTACCTTTGGAGCCCGGTGTCTCTTCTGCTTCATTTTTTCTATAATCTCATTTAGTCTTATCAATATGCTAATGACTTTCAGGTTTCTATCCTCAGCTCCAGCATCTCACCTGAGTTGCAGACTTATAAAACCCACCCTCTGCTTGTTATCTCTACCTATAGAACTTAAAAAGTGAAATATGCAACAACAAAAAAAATCATCTAATTATTGATTTAATATCCCAACCTATTTCCCCACACCCCAGTCTTCTCCATTGCAGTCATTGGCATCACTTATCCCCCTTATAATCAAATCATTTTTCTCCCCACTTCAAATTACTAACTCCATTCTATTTGGCTTTTTCAAAATCAGAACCTAGCCCCAATCCGTTTGATTCTTTTCACCTTCACAGCTATCACCATCATACCCTCATCTGTCACCAAGCATGCGGCACGAGATCAGTGGTTCTCAGATTGTGATCCCCAGACCAGCAGCATCAGCAGCATCTATGAAATTGGTAGAAATACAAATTCTGAAATATCAAATCAGAAATTCTGTGTTTTAACAAGACCTCCTGGTGATTCCAATGCAATCCAGAAGATCTATCTTGACTTTCTGCTTAATTTTTTTCTTAACTCATATTAGCTTGCAATAAAACTTTCAATGACTTCGACTTACCTTACACTTTTTAAATTTTTAACCATAGCACACAAAGTTCTACATGTTCTAGTCATTTTCTCTATCTCTAATCACACCTCATAACACATCCTCCATCCCACCCAATGCTCCATTATCATTGGCCAATCTTTGATTATGCCAAACTCATATCTCCTTCCATGCCTCACACTGACTGTTCATTATTCCTGCAATTCTCTTCCCAAACTCCTCTCATCTGCATCTTTCCTATCCTTAAGTTTTCAGCTAAAATGTTAACTCCACGAAGAATCTCCTCTAGTTTCATATCTGCTTACCAAATCATCTTCTATTGAATAATCATTTTATTTATAACATTTACAGTATCCTGACATAAAATTATATTATTTATTGGTTTTGTGTTTGCCAATAGGATTTAAACTTCAGCAAAACAGTTACCTCATCTTTTTCATTCCTCTACCACCAATGCCTAAAATAGTACCTGACACATATGTATTTGTTGAGTGAATGAAGGTCTGTCTTCTGTGCTAACTCCACTTTGAACTTGAGTTAATAACTTTTCTGGCACCATGTATCTTGCCCTGTATAAGTAAGGAAGTTGGAATACTTGATTTCTGAGTGCCTATCCATCTTTACAATTTGTTAAAATATGTAAATGTAAGTCCTCTTTCTACCTCATGCTTTGATAACCATTAAAGATGTTTCAAATAACTATTTTATATATAGAAAAAAATACCTGAAAAGATGTTTCAAGAAGGAAAAAAAGGATGAGAAAAGAGGGAATAAGGAAGAGAGAGACAGAGAAAAGAAAAAGCAGAGGAGAAAGTGGAAGATGAAGAAAAGAAAGAAGAACCACCTATGGTCTCACAAACCAGAAGCAATCACTGTTGGTATTTTTTGTGTATTTTAACCAATCATTGTGCTATGGGTATTTCTCTTCCCCTATCATTAAAAAATGAGATTATATTGAATTTTTTTAAAAATTCCCTATTTCACTTAATGTTTATAATCATCTTTCCATATGTAGTTGTCAGGGTTCTCATTTGCAGGCAACAGAAGTTGGCTGGCTGAAAACTGAAAAGAAAGAATTTATTAAAAAGATAGGGAGTAGCTCACAGACTTACCTACAGGTTGGAATAATCAGGGCTAGTTCTCCTTGGCCAAAAATAGCAACAAAAATGGATTTAAAAACTATGGATATAACTATTGTCATTCATACAACCCATTACCAGAATACATTTTTATTGAATCACCAACTTCCAATTAAATACATGACTGGAAAAGGTCTGTGTTATGCACACTCCTTGGCTGCAAGTGAGCCAGAAAAACAACTATCTGGCATCTTTAGCTTCTGTAGTTGAAGCTAAGTTGGGGCCCACAAGATAAGGAATCAAATATTAATATATATTTATTAATTCCAAATTAATTCCTCCAAATATAATTCCTCATATATATATATTACTTGACCTCTAATAAAAGACTAATTTCCACAGCAGTTCCTCTCTTAAGACAGACAGGCAGACACACACATGCATGCACATACACACATGCACACACAGCAATTATTATTCAATATTTAATACAATGAACCCTCTCGCAACTGAACATATGCTCATCACATCCCCCAAAATTATTAATCTTAATTCTCATTAATTACTGCAGCCATCATGATCCAGAATGTCAAAATTATCATTCTTTCTTTAGCTCTGTCATAATCTTATCTTTTTTGTACTTCTTTTTTTTTTAAATCATGTTTATATTCTATTACAGTTTTCTGAATTTTTCCCCCTTTGTCCTCCTCCACCCATCCCACCCACCCTCCCTCTGCTCCCACAGTCAATTCCCACTCTGTTGTTCACGTCCATGGGTCATTCATGCATGTTCTTTGTCAAGTCCCTTCCCCTTCGTTCCACCATTGTCCTCCTTTCCCCTCCCCTCTGGTCATTTTCAGTCTGCTGCATGTTTCCATGCCTGTGGTTTATTTTGTTCGTTAGTTTATTTTGTTAAATAAATTCCACTTATACGTGAGATCATATGGTATTTGTCTCTCACTGACTGACTCATTTCACTTAGCATAATATTCTCCAGTTTCACCCATGCTGTCACAAAAGGTAGGAGTTCCTTCTTCCTTTCTTTTTTTTAAATGTAGATTGATTTTATTTATTTACTTTTTTTAAATGTCAAAATCCATGATAAAATATTAAAAAATTTAAATCTATTATAAAGTGTCAACAATTAAAACAACATGACACCAACACAGAAATAATTGAGTAGATCAATGAAATACAATGAACATTCTAGAAACAAACATATATATCTGTCTAACAATGTAATATATGATTAAATTGATATTTCAAATCAATGGGGAAAATAAGGCTTATTCAACAAATAAGGTGCATTCACCACTATTATTTTAAATAAAACAAATATAGAGCCCTATTTCACACATTATACAAAAAATATACAGGTGAGTTAGAAATCAATATGTAAAATCTAATGAGTTTTAGTAGAAAATACAAACTCATATTTTTCTTACCCTGAAGTAAAATATTCAACCCAGAAGCTATAAAGTAAAATATTGACAATATGCCTACATTAAACATTTAAGACTATACTGCAATATGCATATAAAAAAAAGTTAAAGGACGAGTAAGAGAATAGGAAAATATTTGCAGCACATCTAAGAAAGGGTTAATAGTTTTTTGTGTTTTTTTAGGGAAAAAATTCTACAAACATTTTATCAAGAAATGGATAAAGAATACCAGAAAGTCATCTAAAGCTTTTTAAAAATAATAGGAATAGGCAAAAAATATACAAAAACAGGTTTAGTTTCAACAAACAATAAAGTAACAATTAAAATAACACATCATAGTCACAATCAGATTAATACATATTAAAAATATTGGTAATATCAAATATTGGTGACTGTGAAAGGAACTGGGTATTCATAGACTCTTTTTCTTCATTTTAAAGTAGTCCCTTTAGCATATCTTGCAATACTGGTTTGGTGGAGGTGTATTCGTTTAGCCTTCTTTTGTCTGGGAAACTCCTTATTTCACTTTCCATTTTAAATTAGAGCCTAGCTGGGTAGAGCGCTCTTGGTTGCAGGCCCTTGTTTTTTATTCTTTGGAATATTTCTTACCCCTCCTGGCTTGTAGCATTTTCTGTTGAGAAGTCAACTGCTAGCTGTACCAGGGGTCCCTTATATGTTACTACGTTTCTCCCTTGCTGCCTTTAGGATTCTCTGTTTGTTTTTGATATTTTCCATTTTAATGATGATGTGTTTTAGAGTGGGCCTCATTGGGTTCCTCTTGAGAGGGATCCTCTGCGCTTCCTGGACTTGTGTGACTTTTTCTCTCTCGAATTAGGGAAGTTTTCCATCATTATTTTTTTCAAACATGTTCTCTATCCCTTGCTCCTCCTTTTCCCCTTCTGGTATCCTTATTATATGGATATTATTATGTTTCAGGTTGTCCTGCATTTCCCTTAACACCTCTTCATTCTTTTTGAAGTTTTTTTTTTTCATTTTTTTTGCTCTTTCTGGGAGCTTTTCTCTACCATATCCTCCAGCACACTGACTCAATCGTCTGCTTCATCTAGCCCGCTTTTGATCTCTTCTACTGTGCTCTTCTATTCAGAAATTGTATTCTTCATTTCCTCTTGTCTCTTATTGATAATTTCTATGTCTTTTTTCATGCTGATATAGTTTGCAGTAAGTTCCTCATAGTTTCCTTGTGGATTTTTGTAATTTTCTCTTAGCTCACTGAGCTCATTGATCTTCCTTAGAACCATTGTTTTGAATTCAGTATCTGATAGTTTACTTTCCTCTATTTCATTTGGTTCTTTTTTGGGGGATTCCTCCTTTCCCTTCAACTAGGGGGATGTCTCTTTGTTTTCCCACTATTTATGAGACTCTTCTTTTTTACTTCTGCTTCTTAAATTGATCTGTCTTGATTTCCTGACTTTGTGGTATGAACTTCTATGGTAGGAGACCACTTTCTGGATCTGCCTCTGATGATGTCAGCTGTTGACCCTGTCTGACATTAGGCAGTCTGTTCAAGACTTCCAAGAGTGTACTGTCTGTGGCTATCTCCTGCAGTTGTTATTCTAGTCACTCTGCATTCAGCAGTCAGGCTTGGAAACCACAGAGCATGGCAGAGTCCCTCCTGAAGGCAGGGTTATTGGGTCCTCTCATGCTGCTGCTGCTTAGGGGAGTGATCTGCTTGAGCCAGGTGGCTGCTGCCATATCGGGGAAGAGTCAGCGCCAGGATCCTGCCTGCTATTCTCTCAGTTTTCTCCCCAAAGCCTCCTTCCCCAGTCTCGCCTCAGGCCTCTCTAGCCCACTCTGCTCCAGCCTTTGCTGGTGATCAGGGTAAGTGGCTGCAAATAAAAATTTATGCATTGGCCTTTTTAATGGCTCTTTGCATCTCCAGCCACCTGCCTCTGGCAGAAAGCAACTCTGCTGCTTTTCACAGCTGGTTGTTATCTGTGTACTTTTTGGGCCCTGGTGCTGTAGGTTGGAGATCCCCGCCAAAGGTTCAGACCCCACTCTTCTCAGGGGGATCCAACTGGCCTTTTCAATATCCCTCTGGCTTGAGGCCTGTGGGCACCCCGCCCACCTTATCCGGTCTCTACCGCACTTCCTACCAGTTAGTTTGTGCTAAAGCTGATTCTTCTGTCTTTGCAAAGTTATAAGAATCCTCTCTTGCTATTATTCAGTTGTTTGTTCCATGTGATTTCTCCACAGTTTAGTTGTAATTTCCTATTTGTCCTGGGAGGAGGTCAGCGTGACTTCCATTCACTCCTCTACCACCTTGATTTCTCCCCTTATCTTGTCTTTTTATTCTGTAGTCTATGGACTATATGGTATAGTCAACAACTGATAACAAAAATATACATACGCACAAATGGATGAAGGGAAAAGAAAAAACAATAATAGTTAATGAGTATGTGCATGAAAACACAAAGAATAAAATGCAATTACATGCTATAGTTCTTGCTTCTGCAATTAGTCCCCAGGTCTTATAATATGTCTTGCCTCCTCTACTACCAAATCCTTTACTTTCAGCCAGCATTTTATGGGATGATGAAAATTTTGCTGCTAAGGGCTGTGTTCTCTTGGTAGTACTTCTTTCATTGGCATTCTTTAGTTTTTCATGTACTAACAGAGATCTCCTATCAACCTCTATAGTTTATCAGTAATCTGAATTTCCCTAAAGTGAATCACTCCAGTAAATGCCATAAACCTATTTTTTTTACCCATTTGCCCAGTGAATGAAGAGTCTGAAATAGCTAGGTAACAACCTCAGCATGACCAGCTACATAATTTGCAGAGCCCAGTGCAAAATGAAATGTGGACCCTTGTTAAAAAGAAAACAGCAGAGCATTAAACCAAGCATGGGGCTCTTCTAAGTGTGGGGCCCTGTGTGTGTGCAGTGACCACATGCCTGTGAGCCAGTCCTGAGTCTCAGTTTTGAATTAAGTGAACAAGTATGTGTGTTATAACAGATTATGTTTTATTGCTGAATCAATATATTCCACTCTGCATGCTTATCTTCTAAACATTGAGTCCTCTAAAACAATGTATCATTAAATTATTAATACTCCCTGATTGAGAGGTGAGATCTATGTCCCTTCCCCTTGAACCTGGGAAAATCCTTATAATTGCCTTGACCAGCATAACGTTTTCATTCTCTCTCTCTCTCTCTCTCTCTCTCTCTCTCTCTCTCTGCCTCCGCCCCTCCCCACTCCCCCTCCTCTCTATCCCTTCACTCCATGCATTCTGGTAACTCTAAGCTACACTGAAGCTGTCATGCTGCAAAGAGATCAAATAAAGAGATGTCCAAGGATCTTCAGTTTTCCTGGGGCCCTGGCAGTTCTAGTCTTCCCAGTTCAGGTATAGGACTTGTAAACAAAGAAGCCTGAGAGATGTGATTCCAGCCCCAGCTACTATCGGACTGCAATCTCATGGGAAACCCTGAGTCAGAGCATTCAGTCAGATATATCCTCCTTTTTTTTTTTTAACCCGAAGAAATCATAATAGATAATAGATCATGATTATTGATTTAAGCCATTAAATGTTGAAATAGAAAGATCTCCAACCAGCAGAGTCCAAGTCTGGGGAATGGGAAGCCAAAAAATTATGCAAGAAGGCTATTAAGTATAATAGTGAGAGATGCCACTCCCCCTTACATCTTTGGTTCCTGTACCATCATATTCTGGTTTTAGGAAGAGCAGCACCATACATGTAAATGCATTCAGATATAAAACTGAATCCTATAGGACAGCACAACAAACTTGCAAGGGTGGTTTCCCAGTTAAAGCTGTAACTTAAATGTCAACAGCTGGGAAGACTATATAATTTATCATCTAAAGCAGGACATTCTAAGAGCAAAAGGTACAAATTTGAATAATTACAACAGGTGTAATTATTCAACACCTGGAACAACAGGTGTAGACCAAGTCACCTTAGATCTGCAGCCATCTTAGATCTGCAAACCAGGACATATGGTCACCCTATCAATAATAGGTTTTGGGTCATGGAGTGTACAGTAAGACTGGTAAGTCACATGAACATCAACTATCATCTTATAACTCTGAAGTAGAGTTAGTTCGTTGGTCAAAATAATGTGTGGGATATCATGATAGAGAATAAAGTCTTAAGCAAATTAATGATAGTGGTACTGGCAAACTCAGGCCATGAAAGTAATGACAAGTACAGAATACCTTTGTATATTCCACTGGGGACAAATTGCTCCTTCTCCACAAGAGGCACACTAAACTGCTGCCAGTTGACTAGCTGGTCCATCCAAGATGTTTTCTTCTACTGGGACTCACAGTGGTCACTGTTGCTGCAGTTCAGTAGCCAGGTGACCATAGTAAATGTTCAATAAGTGGTGGCTGATGATTACAAGTTCGTGTTTCAGTATCTGATAGACAAATTCCTATCTTACATTTTTTTTTAATCTTCACTGGAGGATATGTTTATTGCTTTGAGAGAGAGAGAGAGACAAAGGGAGGGGAGAGAGAGAGAGAGAAATTATTGATGTGAGAAAAAAACATCAATCAGTTGACCCCCATATGTACCCGGACTGGGAATCAAACATGCAACCCAAGTCTGTGCCCCGACCAAGGATCAACCTACAATGCTTTGGTGTATGCTCCAACAAACTGAGCCACCTAGCCAGGGCATCTCTTATAGTTTTTTAAAAAACATTCTTCACTTATTGAGCATGTATTATTTTGGTTGAATTTCAGAATTCTATTCCAGTTTCTAAAAATCTCCTAAGGGATTCTGATTAGAATTCCACTACATTTATGGATTAGTTTGGGATTTAATGAGGACCATAGAGGACAAGGTGCATTCTTAGACACGCAAAATAGTAAAGACAATCTCAGAACAGTTTCCCACTGGCTTCTTTAATGGCTGGAATATGTAAATATCTCATACTAGGTCCCCATGCAAGCATTTTAAAGTTGACTATTTTAAAATATTTCTCGGAAGAAAAAAAATCAAGTTTTCCCAAATGGCTGTTGAGATTTGTTTATAGGAACAGTTCAAGAAGAATGTGTAATCATAGTCTACAGTTTTATAGAAAAGTATCAATTAGGTATTTTGATATGTTGGTTCCATCCAAACCTGGGAACTATAACCAGACATATAGTCTTTAGAGCTTCATGTGATCATTTCAAAACTGTTCCTTTAAAATATTTCTTATATTTTAAGTGAGGAGCTTTTCTGGTGTGCCAGCTGTATTGATATGGGCTAAAATTTCTTTTCCTCAAAAAAAGAATAACAGGCAACATTTTCTTGCTTGGAAAAAGAAATAAGATGTAAGCAAAGAATATTACCTTTTATTTTTTTAGAGTGGGAGGAAACTACATGTGTAGTAGATAAGAAAAAAAATTTACAAATTTCATAGTTCTTAAAAACCATAAATTCAGTAGTTATAATTATAATGACTCACAGTCTTGTTTTCCTTCTCTCTTGAGACAATTTCCATCATAAGTTATTTGGCAAGGTTACAAATCTTGTTAATTAATATTAAATTAGCATGCCCATATTAAGAATTACTAATGCTAAACTAATCTAAAATGGGAAAATAGATATGAAATTTACTGTAAAATATTTGTTTTTATTGAGAAAAAATCTACAAAAATTTAGTTTATAGGCCTTTATCACTGAGATTCCTAAAGATTCCATTTGAAAATGATCTTTCCTGAACTTCACCTGCAAGGAGATAATACTATCAAAACAAAAGTCAAACCAAAAAAAAGAAATGTGTTATTCAATTACAGAGATATACATGTAGTAAAAGAAAAGAAAACCATAAAATTCCTTAGCAGTCACTTAACGGAAGACTCATATTAGAGTGCATTATTTATTCCCTTTCAGTTAAATGTTTATTGAGGTATATTATAAAGTGCACAAATCTTAGTTGAACTTTAATATGTATATACACCATGAATTACACCCTCATCAAGATCAAATGACTAGACAATTCTACCATCCCTGATGGCTCCCTCACAACCCTTCCAGTCAATACCCCCACCCTTGCCAAAGGTAACCATTTATATATATATTGCTATAAATTAGTTTGCCTGTTCTTGAACTTTATGTCAGTGGGAATTCTTATAAAAGTAGTATGCACATTTTTGTGTGTGAATAACTTCTTTTACTGAACACTATGTTTGCAAGATTCATCCATGTCATTGAATGTAGCATCCATTCAATTTTCATTACTACAACTGAAGACAAATAGTGAGACTTTGTGGGAGTTTAGAGAAAAACAAAGCAATAACTGAAATGTGGTTAGTTAAGCATTGGTATGCATCTATATTTAAGTTCCTGATCCTCAGAGGAAAAGCTTTGGGATTATCTCCTTACTGTTCATAGCTCTCCCACTGCAGAATGATCATTCCATGAGGCTCCTAGGGGCCTCAAACCAGACAGTGCCTGTTAGGCTGGAAGTATAAGAATAAGGAAGCAGAGAAGTAAAGGCACTTGTCCCACAAAGCTGGGACAATAAACTGTTTTACAGAGTAGTTACTGAATGAGTATCTCAAATATTTTATTGAATCAAAGGGAGAAATTCTCATTTCTGTTGAAGACCTGATAAAAAGTTAGAGTCTAGTGGCAGCCACCTTCCTTGATATATGGGTATAGGAAGCAGCAAAGTGGGCTGGTACCTGAGGAAAGATTGGTGAGGAAAACTTTGTGAAGAGAACTGAGATGGTGGCCAGTGGAGCCCCTGTGATAAATTACCTCCCACTCTGCAGCTACCATCTTGCTCAGGCATAAGTGAGTCAATAAACTTGCCTTCTGCGCACTCCACCCATAGCTTGTGCGCACATGGGCTGGGATGCTGAGTGCAGAGTGACCAGAAGAAATAGAGAATCCCCGGCCAAAGGAGACACAGAGCTGCCTAGAGACCCTTGAGGAGAGGCTGGAGACAGAGGCATTGGGGAAATAACTGGAGGAGTAACCAGGGATTCCTGGAGCTGACTCCTTCCCCTTTCCAAAGTCTCCATTTGGCACATGCAGAACACACCCCAAAGAGGCAGCAGCAGGAGAGGAAATAATAGCCCTGCCCTCAGGACAGTCCAGCCTGGACAGGAGTTGCATCCTGGCCTTGGTGCTGAGTGCAGAGCTGCCTGCAGAGATAGTAGATCCCCAGCTAAAGGGGAAACAGAGATGCCTAGAGACTCTTGAGGAGAGACTGGAGGCTGAGGCGTTGGAGAGAGAACTAAAGGAGTAGCCCAGGGGATCCTGGTGCTGACTCCTTCCTCAGTCCATGTTCTCCATCTTGCTCAGGCGGACCACTCCCCTGAGTGACAGCAGCTTATAAAGACAAGATAGTCCCACCATCAGGAGGCACTGCTCCGCCCTGTGGCGCCTAAGCCTGACAGATGAGGACAGAGTGACCAGATTGACAATTGTAAGAGACAGACACAGACAATAGATTCCTGGAAGGCTCAAACAAATGGCCCAAGGTCAGAGAGGGTCAACGACTGACACCATCAGAGACAGACACAGAAAGAAAAGAAAAGAAAAAATAAATAAATGAAGAGACCCAGCTACTACCACAGAAGTTTAATCCACAAAGTCAGGAAATCTAGACAGATCAATTGAAGCAGAACAAAAAAAGAAAGAAAGAAAGAAAGAAAGAAAGAAAGAAAGAAAGAAAGAAAGAAAGAAAGAAAGAAAGAAAGAAAGAAAGAAAGAAAGAAAGACTTTCACAAATAATGGGAAGGAAAAGTAGTTCCTCCCAAATGAGGGGAAAGGAGGAATCCCCTCAGAGAGCTAAATGACATAGAGGCAAGTGAACTATCAGATATTGAATTCAAAACAATGGCACTAAGGAAGTTCAATGAGCTCAGCCAGCTCAAAGAGAATGATAAGAAACTCCAGGAAAATTATCAGGATTTTATGAAAAACTATATTAACCTGGAAAAGGACATAGAAACTATCAAGAAGACACAAGAGGAAATGAAGAATACCATTTCTGAATTGAAGAACACAGGAGAAGGAATCAAAAGCAGACTAGATGAAACAGAGGATTGAATCAGCGAGCTGGAAGACAAGGAAGAAAAAAGCTCTCAGAAAGAACAAGAAATGGAAAAAAGACTCAAAAGGAATGAAGAGGCATTTAGGGAAATGCAGGACAACCTGAAACACAATAATATCCACATAATAGGGATACCAGAAGGAGAAGAAGAGAAGCAAGAGATAGAGAACCTCTTTGAAAAAGTAATGATGGAAAATGTCCCTAATTTGAGGAGAGAAAAGGTCTCATGGGTCCAGGAAGCACAGAGGACCGCATTCAAGAGGAACCCAGTGAGGCTCACTCCAAGACACATCATCATTAAAATAGCAAATATCAAAGACAAACAGAGAATCCTAAAGGGGGCAAGGAAGAAACAGGTAGTAACATACAAGAGAGCCCTGATATGGCTATGAGCTGACTTCCCAACAGAAACACTACAAGCCAGAAGGGAATGGCAAGAAATATTCCAAGTCATGAAAAGCAAAGGCCTACAACCAAAGCTGCTCTACCCAGCAAGGCTCTCAATTAAAATAGAAGGGGAAATAAGGAGTTTCCCAGACAAAAGAAGGATAAAAGAATACTTCTCCACCAAACCAGTATTGCAAGATATGCTAAAGGGACTGGTTTAAGAAGATGAAGGAAAAGAGTGAGAAAGAGAAAAACACAGGTACAAAGGGAAAAAATGAATAAGTTTCTATCAATAATAATTCTCAATGTAAATGGACTAAATGCCCCAAGCAAAAGACACTGGATAGCTGAATGGATAAGAAAACATGACCTACACATATACTGCCTACAAGAGACCTACCTCAGAACAAAAGACATACACAGATTGAAAGTAAAGGGATGGAAAAAATTATTCCAAGCAAATGGGTAAGAGAAGAAACCAGGGGTAGCAATAATTATATCAGACAAAACAGATTTCAAAACAAAGGCCATAAAAGAGACCCAGAGGGACACTTTGTAATACTTAAAGGAAGCATCCATCAAGAAAACATAAACACTGTAAATTTATATGCCCCAATATATGAGCACCCAAATATATAAGGAAAATCTTGGATGACTTCAAAAAAGATATAGACAGCAACACACTGATAGTAGGGGATTTTAACACCCCACTGTCAAAAATGGACAGATTTTCCAAACAAAACATCAACAAGGATATTGTAGAGCTGAATGACACATTAAATCAAATAGATTTACTGACATATATAGAACCTTACATCCCAAAAAAGCAAAATACACATTCTTTTCAAATGCACATGGAACTTTTTCAAAGATAGACCACATGATAGGACACAAAGCAAATTCAGGAAAATTGAAATAATACCAAACTTTTTCTCAGACCACAAGGGATTGAAACTGGAAATTAACCTCAAAGAGAAACCTCAAAAACTTGCAAACTCATGGAGACTGAACAGTAGACTATTAAACAATGAATGGGTCAATAATGAGATAAGAGAAGAAATCAAAAAGTTTCTGGAAACAAATGAAAATGAACAAACAACAGTCCAAAACCTATGGGACACAGCAAAGGCAGTCCTGAAAAGGAAGTTCATAGCAATACAGGCTTACCTAAAAAAGATAGAAACATTTCAAATAAGAGACCTAACACTACAACTTCAAGAACTGGAGAAACAACAACAAATAAATCCCAAAGCAAAGAGAAGGAAGGAAATAATCAAGATCAGAGCAGAACTGAATGACATAGAAATGAAAAGAATAATTCAAAGGATCAACCAATCCAGAAGCTGGTTCTTTGAAAAGATAAACAAAATTGAGAAGCCTTTAAGCAGACTCATCAAGAAAAAAAAGGGAGAGGACACACACAAATAATATCAGAAATGAAAGAGGAGAAATAACAATTGATACCACAGTTATACAAAGGATTGTCAGAAACTACTATGAACAGTTATATTCCAAGAAATTTGAATACCTGGATGAAATGGAAAAATTTCTAGAAAAGTATAATCTTGCAACACTGAAGGAGGAAGAAACAGAAAGCTTGAACAGACCGATAACAGCTGGGGAAATTGAAGCAGTAATCAAGAAACTCCCAGCACACAAAAGTCCAGCGCCAGATGGTTTCACAGGAGAACTTTACAAAACATTTAAGGAAGAACTAACCCCTGTCCTTCTCAGACTATTCCAAAAAATCCAAGAGGAGGGAAGACTCCCGGACTCTTTTTATGAGGCCAGCATCACCCTGATCCCAAAACCAGATAAAGACCCTACAAAGAAAAAAAACTACAGGCCAATTTCGCTGATGGACATAGATGCTAAAATCCTCAACAAAATATTGGCAAACCGCATCCAGCAACACATTAAAAAGATTATCCACCATGATCAAGTGGGATTCATCCCAGGGATGCAGGGATGGTTCAATATATGCAAGCCATTAAACGTAATACATCACATAAATAAAAGGAAAGACAAAAACCACATGATCATCTCGATAGATACAGAAAAAGCATTTGATAAGGTACAGCACCCATTTATGACCAAAACACTCAACAAAATGGGAATAAGTGGGGCATTCCTCAACGTAATAAAGGCTATATATGAAAAACCTACAGCCAACATCATACTCAATGGGCAAAAACTGAATGCTTTCCCACTAAGATCGGGAATATGACAAGGATGTCCGCTTTCACCACTTCTTTTCAACATCGTATTGGAAGTCCTAGCCACAGTGGTCAGACAAGAGAAAGAGATAAAAGGCATCCAAATAGGAAAGGAGGAAGTAAAGCTATCATTGTTTGCAGATGGCATGATAGTGTACATAGAAAACCCTGTAGACGCTACCAAAAAACTCCTCAACCTAATAAGTGAATTTGGCAAAACAGCAGGATACAAAGTCAATATTCAGAAATCAAAGACATTTTTGTACACCAGCAATGAAATAGAAGAAGAAGAAATCAGAAAAAAAAATACCATTGGATATAGCAAGAAGAAAAATAAAGTACCTAGGAATAAATTTAACTGAAGAGGTAAAATACCTGTACACAGAAAACTATACAACATTGAAGAAAGAAATTAAGGAAGACACAAATAAATGGAAGCATATACCGTGCTCATGGATTGGAAGAATTAATATCATCGAAATGTTCATACTACCTAAATTAAATTCCATTGAATTTATAGATTCAATGCAATCCTTATTAAGATACCAATGATGTATTTCACAGAAATAGAACAGACATTTCAAAAATTTATATGGAACCTATAACGACCCCAAATATCCACAGCAATTTTGAGAAAAAAAAATAACCAAAGTAGGAGGGATCACAATAGTGGACATCAAACTCTACTACAAAGCCACTATACTCAAAACAATCTGGTACTGGCACAAGAACAGACCCATAGACTAGTGGAACAGAATAGAAAGCCCAGAAATAAGCCCAGGTCTATATGGGCAACTAATATTTGACAAAGGGGGCAGAAGCATAAAATGGAGCAATAATAGCCTCTTCAACAAATGGTGTTGGGAGAGTTGGATGGCTACATGCAAAAAATTGAAATTGGATCATCAGCTGACACCATACACAAAAATAAACTCAAGATGGATAAAAGACTTAAATATAAGTCACAACACCATCAAAGTCCTAGAGGAGAACATTGGCAGGAAACTCTCAGATATCCCACACAGCAATTTTTTCACTGATATGTCTCCTAAAGCAAGGGACATAAAGGAAAGAATAAATAAGTGGGACCTCATCAAAATAAGAAGCTTCTGCATGGCAAAAGAAAACATCAGCAAAATGAAAAGGGAGCCAACTGTATGGGAAAATATATTTGCTAATGATACATCAGATAGAGGTTTGATCTCCAAAATATATAAAGAACTCACATGACTCTACTCCAAGAAGACAAAAAATCCAATCAAAAATGGGCAAAGGACCTGGGCAGATGCTTTTCCAAGGGAGATACAGAGGGCCCAGAGGCTTTTGAAAGGATGCTCAGCATCACTAGCCATCAGAGAAATGCAGATCAAAACCACCATGAGGTACCACCTCACACCGGTCAGAATGGCCATCATAAACAGATCAACTAACAACAGGTGCTGGCGAGGCTGTGGGGAAAAGGGAACCCTAGTACACTGTTGGTAGGAATGCAGACTGGTGCAGCCATTGTGGAAAGCAGTGTGGAATTTCCTCCAAAAGCTAAAAATGGAACTGCCTTTTGATCCAGTGATTCCCCTGCTGGGACTATACTCTAAGAATACCAAAACACCAATTCAAAAGAACCTATGCACCCCAATGTTCATAGCAGCACAATTTACAATAGCCAAGTGCTGGAAGCAGCCTAAATGCCCATCAGTAGATGACTGGATCAAAAAGTGATGATACATATACACAATGGAATACTACGCAGCAGAAAGAAAAAAATAACTCCTACACTTCGTGACAGCATGGATGGAACTAGAGAGCATTATGCGAAGTGAAATAAGCCAGGGGGCGAAAGACAAATGCTATATGATCTCACCTATAATTGGAACCTAACCAACAAAACAAAGATACAAACTAAGGAAAATAATACCAGCCACACTGAAAGAAAAAAGAAACCAACAGAGACAAGAGAGAAGGAAGGAGGGGTGAGCAGGGAAAAGGAGGGGAAGAGTCAAGGAACATATAGAAAAGACTCATGGACAAAGCCAAAGTGGGGAAGGATTGAGGGAGAGAGGGTGCAGGGGAAAGTAGGGGGCGGGGTAGGCGGAGACAAATGCATTGGAAAGAAAATAAAAATAAAAAATAGAAAAGAGCTAGTTCATTTAAAAATAAAGTTAGAGTCAAACTATATGGGGAATGACACAGAGTTAAAGATGAGGAAGACTTAATATCTGTAAGAACATGGAATGACATGACAGGCGATTATGCTAACTCCTTTGTGAGTTTTGGAAAAAGAAGCATTTCCAACAAGCACATGAAAATATTCAACTTTATATCACAGTGAAATAGAATTAGAACAATAATAGACATTTTAACATTCAACTCTTCAAAGGTTAAAAGAGTTGTGCACAATCGTGCTAGCTAGAGCTCAGGAAATGAGTCCTCTAAAACATGGTTGGTGCGATGGTAACAAGCACACCATCTCTGAAGAACAATCTGTTAGTAAGAATCCAGAGTTTAAAACATCTTTATACTCCATTTCAGTAATTCCATGTTAAGAAATCTTCTAACAAAATATAGATGAAATCAGTTATATGCAAAAATTTGTCACATTATTTATAACAAACATTTTAAACATTTAAATATCCAGTAATTTGAAAATAATTAACTGAATATCACATAGCAATGTGATGGATTAGCATGCAGCCATGTGAAGTTATTTTTAAAAAAATAATAAATTGCATGAGAAAATGTTTATGAATGCCAGGTAGAAAGAAAAGATGTGCAATGACAGGTAGCAAGTGTCATAAACTGTTCTTTGTTTGACTTACATAATGCTTTTAAAAACTCAGTTTCTAAGGCTTCCAAAGCTTTGACTTTCTGTAGAACATCGTGCTGGTCCCCTATATTGATGACATTGTTGATGAAAACTGGTAAACAGGATGATCAAGTACTCTGGGCACCCTAGTAACTGACAGAGTGCCAAAGAGTAGGAGATAAACCTTACCAATACAGAGTGGCCTGCCACATGATAAAGTTAAGGGGATGTAACATTCTGGGCAATCCAGATCATCCCCTGCTGATAAAGGACAAGATACTGCATCTCGTTCCCCTGCCACTTATATTTGTAGGCAACCTACACCGTACTTGAGGCTACGACTCCAGCCCATTTATCAGATGACTTCGAAGCCTGCCTGTTTTGAGTGAGGCCCAAGGAAAAAGAGATGTCTGCTATAGATCTATGCCCTGCCACTCATGCCCTTTGGCCCAGCAGATCCAGGAGTGCTAGAGGATCGTTTGTGTGGCAGTCCCCAAGTAAACAGTTGCAGATCAGATCCTTCAAGTTCTGGTGTGTGTGAGGCCCTGCTGTCTGGAGTAGGGAACTGTTGGAACAGCAACTCCCATGTGCTACTGGGCCCTAGTAGTGATTGAGCACTTCAGGGTGGGAATATCAAATGACAGTATGACCAATCTCCTCATCCTGAGCTGGGATTTGTCACAGGGTCGAGCAGGCCTGGAAGCAATTTGTCATGCCATAGAAATGATACAGTGAGGGATCAGGCCAGAGTAGGCAGAGAGAACACAAGTAAGATATGTAAGTATGCCACCTCCTTTAGCTCACACCTGTGGCCTCATGGAGTGTTGATAGGAGAGGGAAAACCTAGGACTCCTCCTGGACTGGCTTCATATATCATTGTGTCAGTTGGAAATGGGCCCATGCTGCTCTAGAGCCAATTTTGACAAATGGAAATACCCAAGTAACCCACACCTCTATCATGGCAGGTCATCCACTTTTAAGGAGAGACTTTGTAGACAGACTTTCTCACAGATAAGAGTATAGACTAGTCTCTCAAAATGTCTATGTTTTATAGGAAAATGACATAATTCTGTAATGACAGTGCTAATCTTAAGTTAACCATATCTTTACTTGTTATAACCAGATTTTTAGCTAGAATTAATGAGTAAAACTTGCAATTTAGTGAGTATACAATTATTAGACTTCTTAGGCCGATTTTACATAACACAGTCAAATTATTTATATACACATATTGGTATACATGGATAATAAATGATATATATTATTTTGTTCTTGATAGTTTACTGAATTTCTCAGGATAATATTAGACACATAACCCATTATTTATATCTATCTATCTATCATATTGTTCTCTGATATCTTTTAGTTTTTCTGGGGAATAACCTTCAGGTCACATTAATTTTTGTCATAAATCATAGATGTCCTGAGTCAGGCACTCATGAAGTTTTAGTGACAGTTTGCTTGTATTCAATAACAGAAGGAATAGAGAGATTTGCAGCTGGCTCTTTGGTACTTGTGGCTATTCAAAACATCTCAAATTTGAATTTTTCATTTACACAGCTGGCTTTATTTGCTCTGAATATTATTGCAAAAAGGACAGAAGCAGCACATGTGTTACACAAAGCTCAAGGCTCATTTAAACATTTCATCTTCCAAATCCTGAACTGCAATTGACCCCTTCAAAGTTCAGATTTATAGTTACTCTCGAAATTATTAAAATTTTTATTTTTATAAAAGGAGCCATAGAAAAAATTATTGGGAATAAAATTGACATCTCAAAGCCTACTAAATAACTATAAGTAGAACTAAAATTATTAATTTAATTTTCCTTACATAACTCTAAAAGATATAAATTAAGTACACAAGTAAAGCAATTTTATACTTGCTAGTATTTCATGCACTTAAAATATTTTTGACATTTGTTCATGCCTCATTATTATCTGTACTTTTGATTAAAAAAAGGTAAAGTACAGAAGGCTTCTTGAAATATTAAGAAGCTTACCTATGAATATTAACTTTGTATTTTGGTGATGACTTTCTTATAGTATTATTATAAAGCTACTAGAGAAAGAAACATAGCAATGGAACCATAAAAAATACATAATGTGGAATATTTTATATTATTCTTAAGACTAAAATCTACTGCAAAGTGGGATTTTCTGAGCTAATAATTCATCTCTTTGGATACCATTTTTTTTTAATCTAGTTTTATTTTAGAAAGATGAAGTGCATTATTTGTAAAAATACTGGGTTCCTACCCCCTAAATGCACAGTTGATTACCTATGGAAACAGAGAACATGTCTTTAGCAAATCTTAGTGGTGAACACTACATGCTTGCCAAAATAACCAGTCCTTATATTAGTGATTTACCACATCCGTGGAAGAATGAATGGGGAACGTTAAGAAGGAAGATTGGCCTCAAGGTGATGGCAGAACCAGGAGTGGAAAAGCAGGAGAGTACAGAGCACACCCTGAGTAGGGCAAGCATGTTTGTTTGGCAAGACCCATGGCACAGGAGCCCAGGTGGTCAGACCTGAGGGGTATTGGATGTGCCAAGGTGTGAACATTCTTGGCATGGATGCAGAGAAAGATGCATTTTGCTTGGTAGACAGTGGAGTGGTCTATTGAAAGAGTTCTTTTAATCCTCACCTGAGGGGATATGTTTATTGATTTTAGAGAGGGAAGAAGGGTGACGGGGAGAGAATGAGAAACATCAATCAGCTGCCTGCCATAGACTCCCTGACAGGGGATTGAACCTGCAGCCTAGGTACGTGCCCTGACTGGGATTGAACCACAACATTTTGGTGTACAGGATGACACTCCAACCAACTAAATACCTGACCAGGTTTCAAGACTCTTATTAAATCAGTCATAGACATAAACAGTGACTGGTTTGGGAAGTTTACTCTAACATATGCTTATTAGTTCTTTTATTCAACAAACTCTGCTGAGTTCCTACAATGTACCAGGTGTATCCTAATGATGGGAACACGAAGACACGTTTGTGTGGTTCTTTCTCTCAAAGAGTTTCTTAGTCTAGTGAGACTACATAAAATGAATTGGAGAAGCAATATAATGAGGGAAGTTAGGGAACATTTGCAGTAGCAGAAATTAGCTCAGTGGGGATGGGGATCAAGTTGGGCTGGTGTGAGATACTCATCTATGGAAAGCTGATAAATGTTGATAAATTATTTTACGTGGAAAAAATGAGAAACTTTTAAAAATACCTCAATGATTTGATTTAGTAAATTGGAGATACTATTAGCATAAACAGTATCTTGCAAGTATAGGTTTTTGAAGAACAAATAGTGTTAAGATTAAGATGAGCTAACTTTTGAGGTCTTTTGAGATATCTAAGAGAGCCAGGAGTTAGAGCAAGAAATCATGGTAGGGTTAGAGAAAGAGTGACTATGTAATTTACCATCCACACCAGGACTCCTTTGAGAGTGCACTGGACACTATTAACACCTACACTAGGACAATAAACATAAACTCGAGTTTTCTCAGACAAACCAACATGGATGTCGATTCTTAGCTATAGTCATCCACATCATATCAATTGTTGGCTTTGTAAGATGGCATAAAATTGGTAAGGGAGAATGTGGAAAAAGAGAAATAGCAGGTGAATGGCCATGCCCACCGTGTGAAATATTTTATTAAGTTGTGATTCATGAGATATTGTCTTAGTTTACATCCTGGAAAATCTTCCAAAGGTGCGTAAGAGGTTTTGACAAACCTAGAGTTAAATGCCCCAATTAATCTTTATAAATCTATTTATAGTTACCAATTTTGCCACAAAAAATCAAATGGAAGATGAGAGGGATAGATAGGTAAGTTAGAGCACCCCTTTAAATCTCTGTTTTTAACATCATGTCCAGGGTAGCTCCAGGCAGTTAAGGCCGCACAATGGGCTATGTGGCAGGTCTGTGATGGCACAAATAGAAAAGCACAGTGGCTGAGTGTGCTTTCATATGACAGGTACAGCCTGCAGAGGAGGAAACATGATCATGGAATATCAGGGATCAATGATAATGTGTTTGTTCACAGGAACCATTTATTTCCTCAGTGGACCCCATTCACTGAAGATGTGCGTTAGAAGATACATGAAGAACTGTGAAGGGGGCACTGAGTGACGTAGTATGTCTGAAAACACTAGTCTAGGAGCTAACTACAGGCTCTTTAAATTTTCATCCTTTAAAAATGAAACTTTTTTTGTTGTTAGGAAAAATATTACTGAGTTTTGAAAGTCTTACCATAATATGCTGGAGCTAGTTCATGCTAGTTCACAAGAATTGCTTGTTAAATTTTCAGGAATTGCTCAAGCTATGTAGTTAAACATAACCATTATTAAAAATTACAAAATAATTATACAATATTACATTATTATTACAATATTATTGTTATATAAAAGGCATAAACACTTTCAACACTTTCTAATCGCTGTATTTTGTTTTTCTCTACTCTATGCTCTTGAATAGCTTCACTTCTTTTTGTACCCATAAGATAGAAATACTGTATAATGGCAGCTACTGTACATCTCTCCCCAACTCCACCATCTGTGATGTCAGATTGGTAACTTGAAATCGGCCAAATGGGTATATTTACACCTAGAATATAAGTATACACTACGAATCAGGGCCACATTGTAACCCTCAACCCCAAGAACAGGTTGTTAAATATTTATATAGGTACTATCTGGTAAAAATTAATTAAGGGGACTGAACTTAATATTAACTACAATACAAACCAGTTGTCATGTGAATAGTTAATTGCTTATTATTGTTAAGTGCTTCCATAAGACTCCTTCTTAAAAGTAATATCTTAAAAGTTACAGCCCCACAATAACACTCATTGCAAAAAAGCAACTGTTTAGGAATAGCCTGACCACTTCCTTTTACTGAAAACATTTTATAAACCACTATTTCTCTAGCAATCATACACACACACACACACACACACACACACACACACACACACCCAACACCCCAGAGTTTTAGATTGGACACTGCTGAGTATTAGAAAACATATTTTATTCTGTATTTCTGGATTACAGGCAATTAATCTCAATTTTATGGGAATTGGCTTCTTTCTAAATTAATGTACACTAACAGACTGACTTGGATTTTTTTGATATTCTGTGTATTGTTTTTATGCTTGCATTATTGCTTTACTACTTTAGTGGGTTTTTCTTGATAAAAACATGCTAACAAAGAAAGCTGACTTATAAAATCCAAATGAATTGGTTTTCTAACCACAGCAGTTTTGCCATGACATATTTACATGCCAGAGTTAAGGAAACATTATTTAATATTCTAACCAATAGATATAAAGTAGATTTAACTAACAGCAGCCCCAGTAACATTGCCCCCAGGAGAACAAAGCCAAGACCACCTGAATTCCCCCATGTGGAATGTCAAGGCATTGCTAATCAGCTGATTTTGATTATAATTATACAGCAGTTCCTTTTCTTTGTCACTTTTTTATTATTATTTTTTACTGTTTTTCAAATACAGTTGTCCCACCTTTTCCCTGCTTGCTCTCCCCTGCCCTGCCTCCGGCCGCCCCCATTGCCCGTGCCCATGAGTCTTCTATTCATGTTCCCTGACTTGCCCCTTCCCCTTCTTTGCAGTGTAGATTTCACTGAGACCCCTTGTTCGGACTGTGTAACCTAACCACAAATGAAAAGTTTGATTTAATTTTCTTTTTTTTTTTTTGAAAGATGAACAATTTCTTTATTTTTTTTTTTTCATAACATGAATTCTTTATCCTTTGAATACAGAAATAGGAAAGAGGTAATATAAGAAAGGATTTTAGATTTATAAAGCTATGTTCTTATTCTTTGTTGCTTTCACATTTTCATGTAGCAAATTAAAGGAAGTATTACATCATTGTAGGAATTTAGTAACCTTTTCCTATGTAAGGCTCAATTTGTTTTTTTTTTAATTAAAATAAAAATTATTATTAAGAAAACAGGAAACAAAGTACAACAGTATTCAAAAAAGATTGAATTTTAGGCAAACTTTATCTCATACTAAATTAAGCTGTAGCAAACTCATTTTTAGGTCAGCTATCCTGTTCGTAATTACATAATCAGAATTTCTCTTTCTGATCTTTTTTTTTTTTAACATTTTTTTTAATTTATTTACTTTTTAAATACATTTGTCTCTGCCTTCCCCCTACCTCTTTCCCTTGCCCCCTCCCACCTTCCCTCCCTCAGCTCTTCCCCTTTGGTTTTGTCCATGAGTCCTTGCTATATGTTCCTTGACTTTCCCCTTCCCTTCCCTTTCCCTGCCCCCCCCTTCCCTCTTGTCTCTGTTGATTTCTTTTCCTTTCAGTGTTGCTGGTCATATTTTCCTTGCTTCTTTGCATTGTTGGTTAGGTTCCGCTTATAGGTGAGATCATATGGTATTTGTCTTTCGCCCCCTGGCTTATTTCGCTTAGCATGATGCTCTCCAGTTCCATCCATGCTGTCGCAAAGTTTAGTACTTCTTTTTTCTTTCTGCTGCGTAGTATTCCATTGTGTATATGTACCATAATTTTTTGATCCAGTCATCTACTGATGGGCATTTAGGTTGCTTCCAACACTTGGCTATTGTAAATTGTGCTGCTATGAACATTGGGGTGCATAGGTTCTTTTGTATTGGCGTTTTGGTGTTCTCAGGGTATAGTCCCAGCAGGGGAATCGCTGGATCAAAAGGCAGTTCCATTTTCAGCTTTCTGAGGAAATTCCACACTGCTTTCCATAGTGGCTGCACCAGTCTGCATTCCCACCAACAGTGGACTAGAGTTCCCTTTTCTCCACAGCCTCGCCAGCACCTGTTGTTTGTGGATCTGTTTATGATGGCCATTCTGACCGGTGTGAGGTGATACCTCATGGTGGTTTTGATCTGCATTTCTCTGATGGCTAGTGATGCAGAGCATCCTTTCAAATGCCTCTGGGCCCTCTGTAGAAGGAGGTGATTTAATTTTCTCATCCTTTTACCTGTTGTGAGAGGCTCAGAGGAAACTTCCAAACAAAAGATGTATATTTTAATTAATAAATCATAAAATAGATTTTAATATATCACATTCAGAAGACCAAGAGGAAAAGTGTTTTACATGAGGCATCTATGATGTAGTATTATTTAAGAGAAAGATGCAACCTAATATAATGCATTAAATACAACCATTATTTGTAGTTGGCGGACTCTATTCTTCCCTTGATTTATGGAACTGAATAGGAAGATATGATACTAATGACTCTTCCAAAACATTGTGTTAACTGTGCAAGCACTTTCAAGGAGCTACGCATATGAAGAGATCACATATGAGTTTCTAGAAGATCTTACTGTACCATTTAATTTAAGCTTTAGCTACAGCTAATGACTGCCAGCTTTCACAGTGAACTATGCAAACTTTGGAGATCCTCTTACCTGACATAGGGTGTAAAGTTAAAAGACATAGCAAAGGTTTATGCAAGAACATAGTAAAATCAGGAGAACAATTTGAACACAGAAAATAACTGAATTTTAATTTTTTTCTTCCAAAAATACTTTTAGCAGTAGATCTGAAAAGTATTTGGTTATACTTCAAACAACAAAATCATTATCTAACTAATTGCATAGTTATATATTTAAGAATGCAAGCACTGAGTAGAGAAATTTTTTTAGGTATGTATTCTCCAAAGATATTCTTGTAATAATTAATTCTTGTTGTGTACACTGTCTGTAACAGATAGATAAATAGATGATGATGATAGATAGATAAGTAGGTAGAAAACAGGTATAGACACATTTATATGAAGACATATAACCATCCCCATTTCTCATCCTTCACCCTTTGCCTATTCCCTATGGAATCCAGGAACACAAGACTGTCAATTTCTTCTTTCTGTGTCCACTGAGTAAGTGTCCAATGTGTAATATGAGTATCTAAGCTGAGTCGTTCTCTTCTCCATTGTTAAAATTTCAGCCCCATACTTACCACAAACCATATGATCATCTCTCTAGGATGAAGAAAGTTTTTACAGAAGAATGTTCTAATAGGAGCCCAGGCCAGCCTTGGATGTCTATTCATGGTTTCTCTTTTTATCCAGTAACTCCCCCATGAGTGTAACTGATTTACACATTGTTTTGATAAAAGCCTCCTAAAAGGACCATCTTAAAGATAGCACATATGGAGGCACTTGACAATGTCCCCCACCGAGAGAGAGCTGTGTCAGTAAATCAGGCTCTTTCTAATGTAAAGTCCATTTTATGTTGCTTAGGGAAAAATAGCGCAGGAACATTAGTCATCTAGAATACATTTTTCAGCTTGGGAAGAGACAGAATGTATCTCTGAGGAAAATTAATCTGAGGCTACCTCTGCAAATTAAACAAGAGGTTTCTGAGTCTGGAAATTTGATTTAAGAAATCATTCTGGCATAAGTCGATTTATGCTCACTTTTTCAAGGAAATATAAGCAGCATATCACCTATTTCATATGTCACTTCCAGCGAAAAATGAGGTGGAGGGTCGGTTGGATGAGGACAGTTGGGGGAAAGTTATAACAAGATAATTTTTCAAATGAAATGATGTGATAAAAGCTGTAACCTGGTGTTATTCTCTCTGATTTAGAAAATGAGAAAATAAAATTATAAACAGTTTCAGTAATGAAGCCGATTTTCATGCAACTGACATTAATACTAAGTTTGACATGCATATATTTTGATTGACATTAGAAGTCTATTCCTGTTTATTTAACTCTGAGTTACCATTATTGTTATATTAAGTTAATAGAGAAAGAAAAGACCTACCATCATCTTGTCAAGCTACTCAGAGAAATAGACCTGATTTCCTACTGGGAAATTATAAACATATCTCTTTCCTGTTAGGATAAAATCAGAACTGCAGTTCATTTCCTATTGGCCTTATACTGGCTGCTTCTGTGACACCGTTAATATAGAAGTAGTGAGATTTTTGTATATCAGAATTATAATCATGAAGGATATCAGTTCAGGAAAAGAATACAAAGGACAGCCTAAGTATAGCAATATGAGATAATCAAATGCATATGTTGGTTCTTCAACTGTATTTTGATACTAATTCTTGAATGTGAATAATTAGCATGTGTTTTTCTTTAGATGGATAGTTTTTTTTTCTGAATATGCCATTTTTTCTTGCGGCTCAATAAGTATTTATTAAAAGCTAATTTTATTGAAACTATAAGTTTATATTTTTTTGTTAAATGCAATTACATGTTTATCAGAAATAAAAGATGAAGAGTGGTTAGAATGTCTGCTGTATACATGGCTATGAGGCCTATTCTGAAGGTAAATCTACCTCCATGAATTAGAAGTTGGTGAAAGCTGATCTTTGCACCAGAACCTTTCACTACCTCAATGGATATTTGAGAGAAAAAATGCATTCTTACATAAGCGACAAACTTTTGGCAAGTGTGATGACCATGTAGACTTGGGGGAAATCAGCAAAATTAAGTCTCTCTCATGGCAGCCAAACAGATCCAGAATGGTCATCATTACCCTTACTCCTTGACGTTGTGAAAGTCAGTTCATTTAATCTTTAATCACTTTCTTTTTTATTCCTAATTTAAGCCCTGATCAAGTCCTACGATACACACAAACTTAACCAAAAAAAGGATCTTTGACACGTCATGAGGGCCTCCACAAAAGTGAAATGTAGAGATATAATAGGCCTTCCAGAGAACATCAAGTCATTATACAACTATATTTCAATGCTTTACAGAGAAAAATAATTTCTTTGCCTGTCAATTTTTATTTGAAGTTTGTAGAAGTTTATTCTTCTTATAATGATTATGAGGACATAGAATCAGGTATAAAGTTTATTTATTTATTAAAAAAATAGTTACTGTAAGCTTACCAAGTGTTAGGCATTATTCTAGGCCTCAGGATGCAGTGGTGATTAGACAACTACTATCTTCATAGGGCTTAGATTCTTACAGGAAGATCCAGATATATTTAGAAATTCATACATAGTTGATTAAACTATAAGTAAAAACAAAGAAAGTATTACCATAGCTGGGGAGTAGTTATCAGGAAGGTGAATACAGATGTTTTCTGGGCAATATTCTCTTTTGTCATCTAGTGGTAATTACATAAAAATTTCACTTCTCCCTGTGTTAGATTTCACATTAAAAACACTTTTAAAAACAAATGTGTCATGCCATGGTCCTGGTGATAAATGATCTATAAACACAACAACATAGGTGGGTGGAGCCCTGACCCATGTGGCTTAGTAGGTTGGGCGTCCTCCCGCGAAGCAAAAGGTCACTGATTCCAGTCAGGGCACCGGCCTGGGTTGCAGGCTTGGTCTCTGGACAGGTGCATAGAAAAGGCAACTGATACATGTTTCTCTTTCTCTCTTTCTCCCTCCCTTCCCTGCTCTCTAAAAATAAATTCATGAAATCTTTTTATTTTTTAAGCAGTTGGTTGGAGCATGACCAGGCAGAAGAGAAATTGGTGGTAAGAGAAGCTTTCTCTGAGGAAGTGACATTGGAACAGAATGTATTTGGACAATGGTAAGGTAGTAAGCCACGTGAAGAAGGTCTCGGAAGAGGTATTCCAAGTCAAGGGAACAGCAAGTGTAATAGCCTTGAGAAAAAGAACACTGACATCAAAGAAATAGTAAAAATGCCAATGAGGCTAAGGTGCAGCAAGCACGGCCCCCTTTAAAGAAGGTCAGAGACACTGATCAAAGTCAGATCACAGAGGGCATTCCGGATTCTGTGAAGGGGTTTGCATTTTATTTACATCGTGGAAAGCCCTGGGAAAGTTTACAGCACAGAAATGACATAAGCAGATTCATATTTATAATAAAATCACCTGCTATGAACAGAATTGAATAAGGGGGGAAGGAAGAAAGAAGAGGGAGAGGAGGAACAAGAGTAGAAGCAAAGAAGAGCAGGCAGGAGATGGTGGCAGAGACTTAGACCAGGATATAGAGGCAGAGGTGGCAAGATGTCAGACTTTGATTTATTTCAGAGGAAGAGCTAATAAGATATGCTGATGAACTGGATGATAAGGGAGAGAGAGTGCGTCTAGGATATTTGTAGCATTATAACTGGAGGAATGAAATTATTTATGGAAACAGAGAAGACTGGAGAGGAAACATGGGAGGAGTTTGCATGGCTTGTTAAATTTCAGGTGTCTATTAGAGAAGCCAACATAAAGTTCAGAAAAGTGATCTGAGCTGGAGATAAAAATTTAGTAAGCATCAGGTGTAGAGGGTATTTAAATCCATGGGATAAGTCAAGACCATCTAGAAAATTAGTGTAAATAAAGAAGAGGCCTGAGCATTGAGCATGAAACCCTGGGACCTGTCACAATTTAGCAGCTGGGGGGAAGACTAGCCAGCTGTGAAGACTGAGGAGGGTACAGGGAGGAAGAGAGGAAGGAAGAACACCAGAAAGTTACAATACTCTGAAAACCAAAAAAAGAAAGTGTTTCAAGAGGAAAAGAGTAATCCTTATGTCATACGCTCTTGAGAGGCTGAGCACAATGACCTTGTGACCTTGACAATTGTGTTTTCAGTCTGGAGGCATGAGTAAAGCTGGAGTGGAGAAGACTGAAGAGTGAATACAGGGTAAGGTGTAGACCAGAGTCTATAGAGACAATGCTTTCTAGATGGATGCTTACAAGGCAACAGGAAATTGGGGCTGGGGCTGAGGCTGAAGAAAAAAAGGACTCTTGAAAGAGCATTTTTTTAGGGGAATTATTATAGTATGTTTGTTGGTGATCATGAATTAGTAGAGAAAGATAAATTGACAAAACAGAAAAGAGAAGGATTAATTACAGGATCTAAGCTGAGCAGACAAGATTCAACACACATGTCGTTGTTGCCCTCAGAAATGGACATAGTTTACACATTGCAAAAAAAGGGTGTACATAAAAAGTGGGCAGAGGTGTCAACAGGTTGGGAGGTTTGGTGGTGGGTAGACACGGTAGTTCTTTTCCCAATAGTTATTATTTGTTTAAGTGAAATGAGAAGTCAAGTCATCATCCTAAGAGAGGAAGGGTAAAAGGGTAATTAGAGATTTGAGAAAAGAGATCTGAAATAGTAATTTCAGAGAATGGAAAAACTAATTCACTAGAGAATTAAAGGTGAGTTTTTTGACAGTGCTGAGGCTGACATAAAAATTGTGGTTATAAATTTAAATTGAGCATATTCAGCTTAGAAGTGGGTTTTTGTTTAGCTTATTCTGCTGCTCATGAGCAGATTAGAAGTAAAAGGAAAACTGGAGTTCTTCCAAGTGAATGTGACAAAGAGAGTATCTTGGACAGTAAATATTTTAGGCTTGTTTTGTGGGCCACACAGTTTCTGTCATAGCTACTCAGCTTGCCATTATAGTGCAAAAGCAGTCGTAAACTATACATAAACTAAGGGGGATGGCTGTGTTCCAATTAAACATTACTTTTAAAAAGAATCAGTGGGCTGATTTCTCCTCAGGGCATTAGTTTACTGACCTGTTGTCTAGGGAATTGAGAATTCACTCAAGAGACCTATTATAGTGGGAAACTGTGAACTTGAAGCTGAGTAATGCATGAAGTAGACATGCAGATGTGATGGATTGCCAATGGTTTGGAGGTCTTCATGGGGCCCAATAGTGAACTATTGGAATAGGGATACTAATGAAAATGAATTTAAAAAGAGAGAAGTTAATGCTTAGAGTATTTACTGCTTGGCTTCTAGTTGTTAGAGGTGATGCCCTCCTTGGATAAGATCCATATGACAGGAAGCTGGGAGCCTTGGAACTTTGTGGGATAAAAATATTCTGGAACTGAGTCTTGGTGAGGGGCAGGAAAGTCTTACCAAGTACTCTTCTTGAATCTTCTCTTAAATCAGTGGTATCTGGGGATTTGTGAGTTTCTTTTACAGAGTGACACAGCATCAAGATGGGTTGACTTTCCATGACTCAGATCTCTCCCAAACCCTGAGGGTGATGGTGTGGCCAAATAGAAGTCACTAAAATCTCACTTTAATTCGTTTACTGATTATTTCCAGTGTATCTAGTACCACATTTCTTCCAGATTATCATTTGTTAATATTCTATAAGGGGAAAAAAGACAGAGTTATTATGATCCTTTCAGAATCATTTTAGTGGATAATGTTTACTGAGCAACATTCTTGATATATCTTTCTTGAGTAATGCAGTATTTATATTGGGAAAACTGAATGACAATTGCAGGCATGAAGTATTATTATTGATAGTCAGTTTCCCAAATTAGCTCACATGTTTGTTTATTCATATGCCTGGCAGATAAAAATATTTAAGACCTAGTCTCTGCTCTCAAGATACGTAGACTACAAATGAAGTGGGTATGTAAATAAATAATTGCAAGACACCAAATTGCTATGAGAAAACAAAGAAAGCAATTTGTTTGTTATTCATCACAAATTTCTTTTTTAGTATTTTCTATATGCCAGGCAAACAAAAACAAACAAAATATTTTCTTTGCTGTCAAGTTGCTTAGAGGCTAAGTGTGGAGGTGGATATATAAACAAATAACAAGACACTACACTCATTGCTATAATAAAGAGGTACAAATTAGCTATAGTGATAGCACACAGGAGGTAGAGAACATTCTGCTTGGGAGGGAAGAAAAGTCTTCACAAAGGGGAAGACTACTGGGCTGTGTCTTATACAGTGATTTGGATATCATCAAACACAAAGGAACATTCTAAGAGGAGGGAATTGGCAAAAATATGTAGAGAGTATGGCTAATGAATTGGGACACAAAAGGTGAGTAACAGCAAATGAGTTTGGGAAGCTAGGAAAGCCAGAGAGGGGAAAGAGACCAGATATAGGAATTTAGACCTTATTAGTGATGAAATAGGTGACTCAGATAAATAAACATCAAATTCGTATCTCAGAGAGATGGTGAAGAATGGATTGGAAGAAGGTAAAGCTCAAAACAAAAAATTTCTAGTTTATTTTTCTTTAATTTAAAAAAATGGGGGTCGTGATCAATAAAGTTGGTATCATGGCTACTAATAGGCTAACTTATGAAACACAAAAATTCAGAATTGGATGCTTCATTAGGTTCTTTATAATTCTAATCTATGGTGGTTTGTGTCCCCTGAGTATGCACTCAGTTTGTGTTTAAATCCATTGTTGCGCTTATCCATCAGTGCACATGCCAGATCATGTAGTAAATATTCATATATAAGTCTTTCTTTGACAACAGACTGGGAATTGCTTGAAGATGAGGAGCACAACTTGTTTACGTAGTATACATCTACTTAATGTCTCATTGTACAATTTCAATAACTATTGCTTTATATTAAATAGCTATTGTTTACTCAGAGTTGGGGGTAAAATAATGTCAACTAGCAATATTCCTGGTAACGAAGCCATATCTAACAATGGAAGGAGGCCACATGATAAAAGTTCTAAAATATTCTTTAGCTGATATTGCAGAATTGAATAACCTAAAGAACAAAGAATATGAGCTCTCTTGGACTTACTGCAATTTTAACATCTTCAAAGTAAAAAAAAAACTTAACCTGCTTATAATTTATTTCCTAAGATGCTGACTCATGAAATAATGTATAAACATGACATAAAAGCAATTTTTGAGGCAATATTAGAAATCACTAAAGTTAGGGTCTAACTTAAAAGGACTGTCAAAAGCACAGCTAGAAAATGATGGTATACACAGATAATCAGCTATTTATGTCTATTGGTCTATCGGTCTATGGTGCTTCAGGCATTGTTACCTCTGTAGTTTTTTTCACAGTCAGCTGCTTAAACTGAAGCCACACTGCTCCATTGTACAAACGGAATAGATGTTTTAGCAGACCTTAATTTTTCATTTCCCCCCTATACGTTGCCAAACACAACCTATAGTAGTAGCATTGTTTCAGTAGCATATTAGCCATTGAGTAAGACATAATATTAGAAACGAATTCCACATTGTATTCTTTTTAGTATAATTTAAAATATTCTAATGCCCTTCAGCATTATAAATTAGATAAAACACAGCTCTGTCTAGAAGTTGTAAGATGCAGGTGGTATCTTGAAGGTTGTGTTATTTTTAAAGAGCACTGGCAAATAAATTATTTACACATCAAAAAAGAAAGTGATCCTCAGTTTCCCACAGGAATAGAAGGTGTTATATGCTTAAACATTACCAGTGGTTTTATATCTCTGGTTATGATATCAAGGTTATGATATCTGGTTATGATATCAAGGTTATATCCTTTCCAAGCTTACAGTACATGACATTTTACAACCTGATGTTAGAACTCTTACCTTTACAGCTCATTTATATACAAAGATGTATTCTCTGAGAGGATTTGTTTTTCTTCCTCTGAGCAATGAAGAACCCAACTATACTTCCTCTGAGCAATGAAACCCCAACTATATAACTCATAATATCTTCACAGTGACAATTGTAACACTTAGCACTTACATAATAGACCCACATGCTTTAAAGAGATTTATTGATCATGAATCAATTAATCTCTACCAGATTTCTATGAATTAGGTCTTTAAATTTCTAAATTGATTTTTAGAAAGAGACATAGGGATGGGGACAGAGAGAGAGAAATATCAATGTAGAAGGAATTATCAATTGGTTGCCTCCTGTACATGACCTGACTAGAGAGTAAACCTTCAATCTAGGTATATGCCTTGACCAAGGATCGAACCTGCAACATTTTAGTGTATGGGACAACACTCTAGCTGAGCCACCTGGCCAAGGCTATGGCCTTATTTAATTTTTCTAGAATAGCTCATATATCACTGATGATAAACAGGTTACTCTAATTTCCCAAGAGGGAAAGGTAAGAGGGTAGAACAAGGCATTCTTTAGTAAGGAATCTCAATACATGGTCATATTAGTTAGAAGTCTGTTTATTATTGTACTTCATGTAAAAGTTAGTGAATAATCAAGGAATTTCCAACCCTCAAGAATGTACTGAATCACTCTGAAACAATCATTTATGTACTGGTCAAAAGTTGACCCTGGTTACCTGCCAGAAAACTTAGCAGGCCTTTCCTCAAGAAGATTCTATAAAGATGACACAGTCACTTCACTCTGCATAAGGGACCACCTTAAGTCTCATTTCGTTCTTCATGCCAGTCACTTTGCTCTTCTAGACAATTCTATACATCTGAAGTTTCAAAAAATTTAGGTGAGGAAAAGCAAGAATGATTTGGGCTAAATAGCAAATTGATGGGTTACTGAGGAAGACTGTCAAATCACATTCATTCTGTCGAACTTGAGCTGTTTTGGATTTAATACTAGAAAGTAAATGTGCTAGTTAATGATTTCCCCCAGTGGCTGAAAATGTATGTATTTTTTAATTTTAGTTTTTCAGTTACAGTTTACATTCAATATTGTTTTATACTGGTATTAGCTTCGTGTGTGATAGTGAATTTTATGTGTCAGAGAGAGAGAGCCTGAACTAGGACAGGACAATATTCATCAACAGACAAATTCAGCTGTACCAGTTGTTCATTAAGATACTCACAGGCCTCTTATATTTATTGGTCTCCAAGACCACACTGAAGATGACTACTCTAGAAGATATACTTGGCATCACTGTTTGGTTAACTTGCCATGCTTGGAATTTCTTCATAGCCCAGTGAAGAAGCAGGTCTGGATGGCTATAAATATACTAGGCAACCCCACTCCCATGGCTACAATTCACTGTACCAGATGTGGATGATTGATTAGCCACTGGAGGATTGCTAATCCAGTGGCTAAACTGAACCAAATAAGCACTTAAGGATCTGAATCTAAGAGCTTGAGGATTTGAACTCAGAGACACTGAAACAGTCAGGGTAGGCACTGCTAATTAAGACAAATAGAAAATGTGCTGCCATGTTTTAAGCCCACAGGAAGCTAACCAAAGAAGGCATGGGGAGAGGAGAGTGAAGCATATAGGAGAGTAGTGCATTCTTGTGGTGAGCTAAAGTGAGAAGAGCTTGACTGGGCAAAGGAGGATCACACTTTCAAGGGCTGAACTATAATGGCTAAAAAACATGCTGTGCACTAAAGACTCCCAGAAAGACCCACACCCGCCAATACACTGTTGATTTATTTATTTATTTTTAACTGTATTTTTTCCCCATTACCATTTATCCCTCTTAAACCCTCTCCCACCTCTACTATACACTGTTGATTTAACTTCTGGCTCCGGCAACACCATTATTTGACTTTGGATAAGTCACTTACCTTTTCTGGGCATTAGTTTTCTCATCTATGAAAATAAAAGGCTTTACTGTGTAGAGTTCTCGGGAATCCAGCAGTTCTAAGTTTGTCTTTGAAATAAGGATTGTTTAATGGTGGGCTTTTCTTTAATCTTATTAGACTCTGTGGTCTATCAGTCTCATCTGTAGCAACAATGGGGTTGTTTTCCTCTGAGAAGTAATTTTCAAACATTTTTTTTTTCTTTTGCCAGGGAGCACTTTGTTCAGAAAAAAGTCTTACAGGGAGGTTTAAACAAATGAAACAGATAAAAGCTGAGCAGATCTGATCAGAGTGACTGGGGCTTGAGGCTTTGCCCCCGTGGCCTTTCCCAGACTTCCCCATCCCCCTGTCCCGAGTTCGGTGGACTCCAGTTTGAAAGCCTTTGCCCTTGAGAAAAAAGAAAAAGATGAATTAGGGAGAATAAAAATAAAGTTATAAACTGCAGGAGCAGCTGGAGACCAGCAGGATTTTAGAGATACACAATCTGGAAATATTTCCTGCCTTGGCAGGATGAATTCCGCAAACAGCACCGGCAGGAACCTGACAGGCAGGGGCTGAGAAGAGATAGCTACAAAATTGGGGCCAGAAATAAATGGGTATTACGAGACAAAAATAACAAAAGGGGGCAAAGGTGTACACTGTGCTGTAACTGTGTCTCAGGATTCAAAGGACACAGGAGAAAATAAAAGAGTGAAGGAAGGAGAATACAGGTACTTTCAAAATATGGTTGAGATTTAAAAGAAGAAGTCTTTTTGAGAGGGTACTATAATTTAACTAGAAAGAAGAAGCAAGGAAGACTTAGGAAGGATTTTTCTTTTGTTTTTTTGTTTGTTTGTGAGAGCATAGATACACATTTATATGCCTCTGTGTGATCTGTGCATATGTATGTTATACACATACACAACCAGTTGTGTTTATTATTCTTTAATCGATATATTGGACAGTTGGGATTTTTCTTATATATTTGATAGAAAAGATCACATTTAGTGTTGTTTCAATCAGATAAAAGAAGCTAATTGAAATTGTGAGGTAAAGACCTGCAAAACTTCCCTCCTCCAAAAAAGTAATGAAAACACTGGCAAAAATTGTCAAAATCAACTTTTTATGCACTCTGGAAATTAAACAAAACTTGCAGCAATCTGAAGAGCACGTATTCAAGTGAAAGCTAAGTATCAGTAAGAACAGTGGACTTTGTGGCATTTTCACTTACCCTATCCTCACTCTCTCCTCTTGAGCTCTTTTGGGAGCCTTAAAAGCTAACAGCAAGAAATCATAGTGAAAAACAGCAACCTGGAAGCTTCTGGAGGCAGAATGAGGCTAGTGAATCTCCTTCAAGGCCTGTCCCCAGAGAATTGTCATTATTTGAACTGTGTAGCATTTCCTGGTAATATCCCACTTGCAAGGTTACCTTTATTCAATATGACTTTGAGTTCACCTGTCCAAACAGCCTTTTCCCCATGGACATTTACTCAAAATAATCAGAGACAATTGAATATTGTGGCTGTGTGAAGCAGAAGATAACAGTTGAGGCTAACAAAATCCTGACCAAATGATCAGTAAGAAAAGCTGAGGCATGGACACACTGGGAGTTTCAAAAGGCTGCAACATATTCTCTGGAATCTAGAAGACCACGTGCTCACGCAAAGCTATATGCATGCATGGGGTGTGTGCATGCTCAGAAAAGACCAGAAAGGGTCCTAAGCTCTCACTTTGAGTTAACCCTGAGGTTCTACACAAGCAAGAAGTGAAAGCCAAGGCAGAGTCACAAACTGCTTGGCTGAGTGTTGAAGGCATGCCCCAACACACATCCAGAGCCCCTCAGTAAAGGCTGGGAGAATTAATGATTCCAGATGGAAAAGAAAATCCTTATCTGATTATTAGCTGACCAATATGCTAACTAATCAAAGACATCAATGATCACCCAAAGAAAACAGACCATACAGAATTCTGAAGTTACTAAACAAACAAAAAATAGCCAAAACAATAAAATTTTGGAATGGGAGGAAAATCTAATTTCCAGAGTTACTACAATACCCTATTATTTAAAATGCCCAGTTTTAACAAAAAAAAAAAAATTATGAGACTAGCAAAGGAACAGGAGAGTATGGACCATACATAGAAAAAAAATCAATCATAAGAACCTGTCCATGAGCAACCACAGACATTGAATATAGACAAAGACTTTAAATCATCTATTTGAAAGATGGTTAAAGGACTAAAGGAAATGTCTAAATAAATAAAGGAAAATATGAGAACAAAGTCTCGCCAAATAGGCAATATCAAAAGACAGAAATTACACAAAAAATAAACTAGAAATTCTGTAGTTGAAAAATACAACTGAAATGAGAAATTCACCAGTTGATTTCAATATCAGATCTTAACAGGCAGAATAAAAAATCAGCAAATTTGAAGATAGGTCATTTGAAATAATCCAGTATGAGGACCAGAAAGAAAAAAGATGGAAGAAAATTAAACAAAGCCTCAGAGTTCTGTGAAATGCCATCAGGCATGCCAACATATGCATACTGTGAGATGCAGAATAAAAGGGAAGAGTGAAAGGGGCAGCGAAAAATATTGGAAGATATAATGGCAAAAAAAACTTCTTGAATTTGACGGAAAACATTAATATACACATCCAAAAAGTTTATAATTTCCAAGGATGATAAGTGTGAAGATATCCATACTAAGACACATTATAATCAAATATAGATTCAATATCCCACTTTCAATTCACAGAAAAACCAAACAGAAGAGCAATAAAAGAATCGATGACTTGAACAACAGTATAACCACCATAACTCACAGATGTCAATAGAACACTCCACCCAACAACAGCAGAATATACATCCTTCTCAAATGCACCTGAAACATTCTTCAGAATAGCTGTGTAGTAGTCTTCAAAACAATTCTCAACAAATTTTAAAAGACTGCAATCATGCAAAGTACCTTCTCTAGCCATAGTGGAATGATGTTAGAAATCAATAGCATAATGAAACTGGAATTCACAGATATTTGAATTTTAACCAACTCCCTCTTAAACAACCAGAGTCAAAGAAATCCTTTTTAAAAATTATAAAATAGAGACCAATGAAAACAAAAACACAGCATAACAAAGCTTATGGGATACAGAGATTGCAGGGTTCAGAGAGAAATTGATAGCAATAAACACACACATTAGAAAAGAAGACCTCAGATCCATAATCTAACTTTACAATTGAAAGAAGTAGTAAGAGAAGAGAAAAATAAACCCAAAGCTAGCAGATGCAAGGAAATAACAAAGGTTAGAGTGAAGATAAACAGAATACAAAATGGAAGAAAATATAATCAATAAAACCAAGAGTTTGTTTTTTGAAAAGATTAACAAAATTAACAAACCTTTAGTCAGAATAACCAAACAAAATGAGAGAAAGGTCAAATTACAAAACAGAAATGAAAGAGGTAAACATCACTACTGACCTTACAGAAACAACAGGATTTTAAGGGAATACTATGTCAACAAATTACATACCGTACATGAAATACCTTTCTAGAAAGAGACAAACCGACTCAATAAAATAAAAAATATGAACAGACCTGTGACAAGTAAAGAGGTTGAATTAGTAATCAAAATCCACACACACACACACACGCCAAGCCTAAGACCAGGTGGCTTCACCAGAAAATTCTAGAAAATATTTAAAGATTAAAGCCAAATCTTCACCAAACTTATTCTAAAAAATAATATATGGATCATTGAAGAAGGAACTAACTTTACAAAGACAGTATTATGCTGATAGCAAGAGCAGGCAAAGATATCTCAAGAAAAGAGAACTGCAGGCCTATATCTCTTATGAACATAAACACAAAATCCTCAAAAAAAGGCTAACAAATTGAACAGTGATATATAAAAAATTATATACCATAACCAATTGAGATTTATCCCAGGAATAAACGGTTGAGTTATTCCATGTAATATAACATAGTATTAAAGGTCAAAAACTACAAGATCATCTCAATGCATGCAGTAAAAGCATTTGACAAAAATGCAAAATTCTTCATGAGAAAAATACTTAACAAGAATAGAAGAAAACTTCCTCAATTTATTAATGGACATCTATTTTTTTTAATCCCACTAAGATATTTACTGGTGAGTGACTGAAAGTTTTTTCCTAAAATCAGAAATGAGGCAAGAATGTCTACTCTCGTTATTTATTTGCACTGGACATTATGGCCAGAGAAGTTAGATAAGAAAAAGGAATGAAAGGCATCCAATTTGTAAAGGAAGAAGCAAAACTATTTCTATTTCCAGATGACTTGATTTTGTATTTTAAAAATTCTCATGAATTCACAAAAAAATCTATTAAAATGACTAAACGAGTTTATCAAGTGTGCAGGATACAGTATTAATACACAAAAATCAACATTTCTATACCCTAGCAATGAGCAATCTGAAATTAAAATTAAGAAAACAAAAAGAATACGATATTTAGACACTGATTTAACAAAAGAGTGAAATATTTTTATGCTGAAAACTACAGCACATCATTGAAAGAAGTAAAAGCAGTTCTTAATAAATGGAAAGCTATCTTACATTCGCAGGTTGGAAGAGTTAATACTGTTAAAATGACAATACTCCCCAAATTCATCTATAGATTCGGCATAATTCCTATGAAAATTTCAGCTGGATGTTTTGCAGAAATTGGCAAGTTGCTCCTAAAATTCATAATAGAAATGTAAATTGTACAGAATAGCAAAAACAATCTTGAAAAAGAACACAATTGAAGAGCTCAGACTTCTCATATTCAAAACTTACTACAAAGCTACACTAATTAAGACAGTGTGGTACTGGAATAAGGCACTGGGATTAAGGGATAAAATTGTCAGTCCTGATTTACACATACATATGATGAATTTAAGGGTGCCAAAACAATTGAATGTGGGAATTTTTGCTGGTATAATTAGATATCCAGATACAAAATCATGAAGCTGGAACCCTACCCTATTCAAATACAAAAATTAATTCAACACAAATCAAAGATCTAAGTGAAAGAGCCAAAATTATAAACTTTTGGAAGAAAACCAGTGTAAATCTTTATGACCTTAGATTAAGCAATGGATTCATATATATAACATCAAATCCACAGGTAACCAAGGAAAAAATAGATAAATTGGGTTTCATCAAATTTTAAAAAATTGTGTGTCTACGGACATGATTAAGAAAGTAAAAAGAAAATCCACAGAATGGAAGAAAATGTTTGCAAATCATATGTCTGACAAAGAACTTATATCTAGAATGCATAAAGAACTTTTGCAACTCAATAGTAAAAATATCACCCAATTTAAAATTGTACAAAGGATCTGAATAAACATTCCTCTGAAGATTTACCTATGGCCCATAAGCACATGAAATATAACCAACATCATTAATAATTAGAAAAATGTACTTCCAAACAATAATGAGATGACACATAACATCTACTGCAATGACTATAATTAAAAAATAGAAAAAAGCAAATGTTGGTGAATATGTGAGAATGCAAAATGGTGCAACTGCTTTCAACAATTTGATCTCATCAGGAAGTGATCAAATATAGATGTTTCCATATAAGCCAGCAATTTAATTCCTATGTAAATACCTAAGAGAATAAAAAATACATTCACGCAAAAACCTACACATGAGTCTTCAAGAAGAAGCATCATTTATAATATTCAAAAAGTGGAAATAACCATGAAACCCAAAATGTGCATCATGTAATAAACTGATAAACAAACAAAAATAAAATGGAGTATTACTTGACTATAAAAAAGGATGAAGTACTGATTCATGCTACAATACGAATGAACTTTGAAAACATTATGATAAGTGAAAGAAGCAGAAACACACTGTATGATTCCACTTATATAAAATGTGCAGAATAGGCAAATACATAGAGGCAGACTAGAGATTTTGTACTTGCCAGGGGCAGAGGGAAGAAGGGAATGAGGGAGTGACTACTAATGTGTGCTGAGTTTATTTTGGGAATCATGAAAATGTTCTAGAATTAGATAATGGAGGTTATTGCACAAATTTGTGAATACACTAAAAAAATCACCGAAGTGTATACCTTATGGAGTGAATTTTATGGTGTGTGAATTATAGTTAAATTTAAAAAACATCAAAAACATGGCTCTCATTTAAATGGCCTAAGGCAAGTGCTTAAAAAAAATCTGTTCAGTTAATTTTTCTTCATACTGTTGCCCAGAATAATTAGTCCCCTTAATACATAGCTCATCTCTACCCACCCCACCCCCCACTTTAGAATAATTTGCCTTTTTTTTCTGGTGGCAGTGGAGGTATCTCACTTATATTACTGTTCAAAGGATGTGAGACAGAAGGGAGGCGCCATAAGACACCGTCAGTGCTAAGACATCGAACTAAATGTCATAAGCTGTTAATAGTTCAAAAGGAGAAGATAGGAAGGGACCAACATATTCAATCAAGGGAGAAGCAGAAGCGACCAGAGGTGAAGACAAAAGGCCTGAAAGTGCTGAATAAGGAAAAAGAGTTTCGTATGCAAGCCTAGCTCTTCTCCTCCCCTGTTTGTACAAACTGTCACCATTTCCATGGTTGCCATGGTTCTGGGGAAAGCCATAACCTTGATAAATTCCCCTAAGGTACTCTCAGTCAGTCCTATGTTACCCCAGCACCCCTCGGACCAACACTACTGGAGATGCAGCCCTAGAACTTGAAAAAACACAAACAATGGCCTCATAGGAAGATAAAGCACTGTAACCAACCAATTATATGACAGGGAAAAAATATGAAGGCAAAATTAGCTACGTCTATTGGGGATTTTATGATGATCACACCAAGGCAAATTTTATCTGCTCTAAAAATGAAATGGCTATGTTGTAAAATATGGTTTTAAAGTACTAAGCATTGGATACTAAAAGTCCCAGGGATTGTGAAAAACTGGTTGAAATATAAGTTGAGAAATTAAATGGTGAAAGAAGGAAAAGAAAGGCAAACATATGTTTAAAAGCAAAAACAAATTATTTATACAGCTTATAGAGTATTTGATCTTGCTATGTCTTAAGTTATAAATAATGGTTGTTATCCGCACCAGAAAGGTTGGCATTGCCAAGGTCAGAAAATATAATGATATCACTATTTAGTTTTACATTCTGACTACCAAGAATTTTGTATAATTTCTTCAGGAACCAAAAAGAGGAGGTATACCTGAGTTATTATCAAAAACCCGGAAAAACTGATAGAAAGGGTAATGTCTGTTGTCCAACCTGGAGTTTCTACATTTAAAGAAATAGCTGAGTGACTCAGGACGGCAGGCCTGGCCAGGTGCATGGCATCTATCAGAAACTGCTTCCAGAGCAAGGAAGGTGGAATGAGAGCTGTAATAAGTCCTAAGAGAAAGGGGGAAAAAAGTGGCATTTGGCATTATTGTGATGGAATCCAGAGAAGAGCAGAGAAAGAGAAAAGTTATATGGTTTTTTATGGGGGATCTATAAAATAATAGAGAAAACAGGAATATAAAACAGATTTTGGAAGACACAGACGCCACATGATTAAGTATTTAAAAGATCCAAATCAAGGTTATAAATTGTTAAGTAAAATCGATTCCAGCCTTCTATTTGACAAGTATGCCTTCACAGCTTGGAAGGCCAGATCAGACTTGCCATTTCAAGCGCCTTGGAGTTGTGCACAAATGAGCTTTGAGCCGGCGGGAAAGCCCGGGCAGGCTAAAGCCCTGCGCCGCTTCTCCAGGCACTCGGACTTCGCACACATGCACGGGGCTTCCTGCGCTTGCCTGTGGGTGTCTCCTCCAACCGTCCACTTGTCCTGCAAACTGTGGCTGCTCAGTAGGTTACATCAACCTTGGGAGCATGGTCTCCATGAAGAGGTCTGTGGGGGCCCGGGGTAGTGGGCTTCGGCGGGAAATTCCAGGGTCCTAGGTACCTGAAAGTGATTTTAAAAGTTCTAGAAGGGGCCACTGGGTTTGAGTTGGCATGTTCCCTTTCTCCCATGGAAGCCTCCCCCTGTGGGGAGGGTCTCTTCCCGAAGAGGACGAAAGATAGGCCCTCTGAATCATGCGGCAGGAATGTTCTAGTCTGAGTCAAAGGATGATGTTGACATGAGAGTTATGCCCCAAAGATAAAACTCTCTACTGATGTTTGGTTAAGCAGACCAAGAGGCAAGAAAAATGTGAGATAAACTGAAAAATAGTAAAGACAGGAAAATTTAGTTTGTTGCCAGAAAACTGAAGACTCAGTCTAAACATTCAAAAAGAGAAAGAGTAATTGAAAGCTGGAAACCAGGGAAAGGGCATAAACCCAGGTGAGGAAACTTGGAGAGATCATTCCAGAAAACCTAGTTCATAACCACAGGAGTACAGATGAAATACACCCAATGTTAGAGCTGGGCTGTGAGGAAGCAAAATACGGAAGAAAGAGATTTAGCAAATAGAATTCTGATAAACATTTATTGTTTGTTTTTAGCTTTGTTTAAGAAATATTTAGCACTCACAAAAATTAGATTTGGTCGGTAGGACCAGAGTTTTGCAAAGTGAGACATACTATTGAAGATAAGGCAATATGGAAGGTGGGCTAGAGGTAGGAGTAGCTGGGAGTATAAGAGGAAAGCTGACAGTAAAATGTTGCTTCCTTTTATACTACAGAATTGTGACATTGCGTGGGTCCAGAGGGTGGAAATACAGGTCTATTTACAATTTGTCATAGAACAGCCATGACTGTTTAAATAGCATCAAAACTAAACCTGTGTTTGTGCCCTTAGGTTCAACCATCCTCTTCCAGTATGGACATTCAGGGGAAATTCTATGTATTTATTTATTTATTTTTAAATTTAAAAACTTTTTTCAATTACAGTTTACATTCAATATTATTTTGTATCAGTTTCAGGTATATAGCATAGTGGTTAGACAATCATATACTTTACAAAATGTTCCCCCTGATATTTCCAGTACCCAATTACACCATACATAGTTATTACAATATTATTGATTATATTTCTTACACTGTACTTCACATTCCCAGTCTATTTAAATATTTTTTCCATCATCCCAAACTTGAAAAATATAAATTATTGTTTTTAATAAATAATACTAAACTATGGAATGCTTAAGGATTTACTATTAAAAATTTTCTCAGTAGACAGCATTTCCTATATTACTTAGAAAATATCTTTTGCCATTAATGGAAAAACTTCTTTCATAGCAAGTCATTTCCTAGCCACCTTGTTTATAAAATGTGATAAGTTACTATTTTATATTTATTAATTACATATACAGTTCATAATTTCAAACTTTAAGCTCTCTGTTGAATTTAAGGTAAATACAATATATATTTACTTTAAAGATAATGATTTGACTGACCAGTGATTTAATTGATGACATTTTCATGCAGTATAACATTTGTAAACAAAAACATAGACTAGAATTTCCCCTTTTTATTGCACCTGGAGATTTTACATGACAAGAAAAATTAAACTGGGGTTTGGAGACTCATATTGGAGAGAGAGAGCTTTTACCATTTACTTTATTCACCTTCAGATTTTTATTTGTTGTCTGAATTAATCAATGAAAATTTTTGTCTTCCATTATTATTATTATATCTCAGCAAAATTACTTTCTTTGTGTTTTATCAGAGATAGAACAATAAAAAATAATTTTTAGAAAAAATATTACGATTACATTTTCTAAATGTTCTAGAACATTGATATTCATTAGGTTCCCAATTTAATAATCAATATGTTCTATATTTAAATGATGAATACCATATTACAGGATAATATATGCTCCCAATTCTTTCAGCTTTTTCCAAATATTTATCTGCATCCTCTACTTTGCATATGTGCAGATAGGTATTTGATTAACACTTTCAAGTAGAAACAAAGGAACTTGTTGACATTTCAGATATATTTGTATCTGATTTTAACAGATGGGCTGACATTAAATTTTAAGAAATTTCCAACTGTTTTCACTTTACTAATGGTTTACAAAGAACCACAGATGATATATTTTGAGCATTTTTACATTTACCACACAATGTTCTATGCTTGTAAAATGTATTAACCCACTCAGTCTCCACAACAACCATATGAATCAGCACAGAGAGATTATATACCCTGTTAGTAAGTATTAGAATGTATTAGAATGAGGATTTGAACCTCAGTAATCAGGATCCATCCTCCACGCTTTTAACTACATTCCCTCTAAATTTATCAGTGCTTTACTATTAAGAAAAAACTATTTAGAAGTATGATGAAAGTAATTTTGAGGTTATCATCCACCCTTTTTAAAACTTACCATTTTGATAGCCTAATACTCATTACCTTCATGAGGACAGATAATCCCATCTTTAAATAAAGTTATTAAGATATACCATTATGAACTGATAGTAATAGTTCAGATAGTCTCAAAAATAATTTTTCTTTCATTTCTCTTTCAAACTCAAAAAGTATATTTGGAATAGGATTAAGTGTTATACCTAGTACATTTATATGGAATCACTTTAATATGTACTTACTGTGATGTAAGGGCTTATAGTTTAATTTCCCTAATTTGTTTACTGCAACACATCTTATTACTGTAAAAGTTGTGAAAGTTCTTTATAGCATAATGCTAAAAGCATATACTGAAAAAAATCCCTTTGTCTAACTCCATTCTCATCGCAAATTGTTTCAGTACCAGAAGAGGAGAAAAGAGAAAGAAGTACACAGGGAGGAAGTAAAATACGCCTACCACCTTGGTCCCAAGAGGACTCACTGATTCCCTAGGTTGAGGGCATAGTCAGAGACATTCTGGTGAATGTTTAAAATTGGCACTTTCTGGTGGGATCCTCTAGAGTGAAATAAGTAAGAGCAGCAGATCTGCATATGTAAGCTTAGTGCTTACATATGTGATGTGAGCAGCTCAGCAGTCACATTTACCAGCTCTCTCTGGTTCACATGAGCAACAGAAGTTTAAAGTTTCTCCTGATTCCCATAGATCATGGTGTGTTTTAAACTATATGTCTCTACCAGATGGGTATTTCACACCTACGCTATAAATATCATTCATTATAACACTGTTTTCATGTTTCTTAGATATCAGCATTCTCATCATAAAATTGTTATAAATTCATCCATAGGATGTGTGCCCTTGTCAATTTCAGTGATGAAGTTTGCTTCACTGCTTGATTAAACACACACACAGACACACATGCATACATGCACATGCGCGCACACACATATATCCCAGGTGAAGGAGGAAACCATTTTAAAGAACTCAAATATTTGGAAACAGCTCTGTCAGTGAAAGGCACTTTTTCTTTGGTAGGACTCACAGGCATCCTACCAAATTCCAAGACAAAGAAGCTCCTCTACCCATATTTTGTATCCTCAGATTATTTGAGAAAGAAAACAGATAGCAGTGCTCCTGATACACAAATGGACACAAAGATTGTGATTGCAACAGACAGCCCATAGGAAAACATTTTGCCCTTATCATTCTCTAAGAAATAATTAATGAAAAAAACCAAAGAATCAATGCAAACCCCACGTTGTTTATGAAAAGTCATTTCTGCAGCAGTAGAGCCATTATCTCAACCTCCCCTGTGATAAAAGGGCAATATACAGAGATGGGAATTGCAACCGTATAGTATCTTAAATGAAGAGATTTAATTTAATGACCTATTATACATGGTTTTTCCTATTTAGCAGAGACGATTATTGGGAATAGACTTACAAAGTCACCTACCAAGTTAGTCCTTTGTACCAACCCGTGATGGCGAGTACCTGCTTTTGTTGGCCTGTCATAAGACCGATTTAGTTGCACCACTACATTACTTCTTGGCAAGGAGCCTATAATCTATTGTGGAACTTGAAAAACTCATTGTCATTGAGGTCTTGGATTCAGATTCTATAACTGAATTTGGAATAAGTAAATCACTTGAGCAACAACAATAAACAATATACAAAAAAATGCATCATGAGAATAAAGAAAGCCAAATTCTTCACACATTAAAAGCAACGTCTGGAAGAGATGTACAGGCCTGGCCTGGAACCTGGAGAACAATGCTGTTTTGACGTGCTTTATCCTGGGGGCGTCTTTTTCTCCAAGGCTCAGGTTAAAGCTGTTTCTAAAGACAGAGTGTCCAACTTAGAAATAAAGGAATGCATCCCACTGATTTTTATTGCCTGTCTCCCAGTGGTATTGGCAAGGGTTTAAGATTACGGTTATTTTTTTTAACCTAGTGGGACTTCTGGTCTGAAAAATTTGCAGCAGTTTTTGAAGTTGCCTTTCTCAGACACCTGGAAATGGTGATTTGAATTCAATCCTGAGGCGCAAAACCGCTGTTGACTGCAGTAAAAGGCCATTGGGGAGAGGACTGAAAGGTGTAGATCACCTGAGGTTGTCATGTGATTTAATATCAGAATTCTGTTTTCAGCTGTTACACACATGCAATGAAATTCACCAGAGAGATGCTACTGAGCAATGTGTTAAGAAATGTGTAATATTTTGAATTTCATGCTCATAGAAGTTGAGACATGCAGACTTTAAATACTTGCTGTAGTGCTGTGGCTATCTGGTATGTGTCTCCTCCCTTGTTTTGCCACCAATTCAGAGAGGCTTCATATGACTGTGCATGTTTTTTAAATGAATGATTGGATTGCAAAAGATACCTTGAATGAGAAAAAACATTGTACTAAGGTCGAAGACCTCTTCCCATACCCTGATACTTGGTCTACCAAAATAAGCAAACAAACTGTGGACACTTGGAGAAAATTAAGATAACAAAAAATAATTTATTAACATCTTAAAAGAGGAAAACTAAAAGACAACATTATTTTTCATTCTTGTCTTATAAGTGTATTTATAATTTGTAAATATATAACTGGAATTTATAAAACTAAGCTAGCACTTTCTTTTATTTTAAATCACAGGGTGTTTTGTTTTGTTTTTAAGTGAAGAAAAGACTTTCTCAGGTCCAAACCAATGTTTATCTGTAAAAAATTGAAGGTGTTTTAAAAAAGAATACAGATTAGCATAGGTCTGTCCTCTGGAAATATCATGAGAGGCACATGTGTACTTTATATTTTTCAAGTAGTCACATTTTAATAAGAAAAGAGTGAAATTAATTTAATAATGTCTTATTTAATCCACTGTATAAAGATATTATCATTTCAACATCTAATCAATATATAAAATTATTTATATATATTTTATGTACTCTTATACTAAATCTTTGAATCTAGTGTACAGCACATTTGAACTTGGACCAGCCATATTTGTCATTTCAAGTGCATAATAGCTCCTACATCAGAAAATACAGGTTTAGCATGAAGGTTAAGAGTACTGTCTCTCTATAAAATGGAGAGAATAGCATCTAACTGCTAGAGTTTGTGGTTGTACCTCATACTCTCCTGCCAATATTTCAAGTGCAGCAAAGTATATTACTATAGTGTAGCCATTATATAATATGTCAGTTAAAAAAATTACTCTAATGTTGGAGAATCTTCTTTGTTCCAGATAAAGTGAAGGCGTGCACAGGTCCATGCCAGACTGTGCCATCCAGCCCTACAGCAAAATTTGAATATTGAAGCACGTCACTTTCTTTGTTTAGGTTTTGAAATGTGTATGTATTATCGAGACTGGACTTTTCTGAACTTCATGTTGAGAATGGTGAGTGGGAAAACTTTTGTCATTGAAGCACACAATCCCCATAATAAGAAGGAGCAAACGAGCCTATCCAACACCTTATTTAAAAGGACTATTTACATTATTGATAAGTGACTGAGGATCTAAAGCCAGTGCTCAGCCACATGGGGTAAATGAATTCCCAGAACCCCTGAAGTCATCTAGTCAATTACACTGTTTAGGGCCACAATACACTCACTTAATGTTTTAGAAGAATTTATTGCCCTTGCTTGGTTCTCAAAAATGCTTAATGGTACTGGCTCCTCAGAGGACACTATGGGTCTCAAGACTAGGACTTAAGAGCTTGATCATGATGTTGATGATAGAGATACTTATTGAGCCCCCAGTACACACGGAATTACTAATGATTCTTGCTGACCACATCCATCTCTGACCCCAGGGAATTTACAATCTGCATTCCAAAACTAAATGGTTTGGCTTTTTTTATGTAAATTGTGAAGTCCTGTCTATCAAGATCTCTGCACCTTGATTAATCAGCAATTTTTTAATTATCAAAAAGACACAAAGTGGTGGTGGGAAGGTGGAGACAAATGTATTTGAATAATAAAAAATAAATAAATTAAAAGAAAAAAAGACACAATCAAGTCATGCCCTGGCCAGTGTGGAGCATCATCCCATAAACTGTAAAGTCATGGGTTCGATTCCTGCTCAGGACATATGCCTAGGTTGCAGTTTCAGTCCCCAGTCAGGGCACATGTGAGAAGCAGCTGATCAATGTTTCTCTCCCTCTCTGCTCCCTCCCCCTCTCTAAAATCAATGAGCATGTTCTCAGGTGAGGATAAAATAAATATATATTAAAAAAGAAAGTCACAACAGTTTATCTTCAGGGCTGAACTGGCTATCGACAGAAGAGAGTGGTGGTGAACGCTATGGTCAGGGACTTGGGGAAAGGTTTGGGAACACTATCTCTGAAAGCTTATAATAAAGTCATATAGGGAAGTCTCTTCGCAAGATATCTCATGCTATTGTGTGTAGAGGGAAACATAGGACAGGACCACATAATGATGAAAGCAATCAATTTTCTTTTTATTTCCCCAGCTCTGCAAGAAAGGACTAAAACCTCAACAGTAGTCTGAATAGACTTCCCATGACTAAAGGATCCTCTTTGATTTTTCACTACTCAGCAGCAAAAGCAACACTTTCTGAGCATGTAAAGTAGTTCAGCTGAGTTGAATAGCTGAGTCAATGCTTTTCATAAAAAGCCACTCACAGCCCAAACGTAGGGAATCAATATCTTGAGCCATATTAGCAACACAGCCGAGGATTGTAAGGCTCATTTCAGTAAGACTAAGCACAAAAGTGCAATGCATCACGTGATGGGCATGGGGGTAACTGACATTGACTTGGGACATGAAATAAGTATTTTTTGTCATTCTCACACCAAAGGGATATGAGTTGTGAAACACCCAGGCGAAAATCTGACCTCACATAAAAGTTAGGCTGCACACCAGAAAGGAGAAGTCACTTCCGTTCCTCTGGGCTGGACAGAAGAAATCTCTTTCACTGTTTTGCACATTCTGTGGCAATATGCTGAGCACAGAAAGCATATTCCATAAATCTACAATCCTGTCTGGAGTAAGAGCATTTCATCACTTCTCAAACTGCAGTGCTAGGTGTTTTCTGGCCACACTGCCTCCTTATGAATCAGAGTGGCAAAGCTGCCCCACATACCTAGTTCTTGTTTATCAAGAGACCTGAACCAAAGCATTGTGCAAATTCCAGCTGCCAACAATACACTCAGAACAGCTAGAGACCTCAGAATGTTTAGCTTACAGGCTCCCGTGAAGGTAGTATTTAAGCACGAATGTGCAATATTGACATTTTCTCTCATCACTACCTCCCTGATGAATCTGTAGGAGGAGTTTTGTGATGATCCGGAGGGAAATGTGACACCCAGACATCCCTGCATTGTGGAATAAACCTCAAGGAGAAAGCTCAAAGGCACGCTTCTATTTTTGGCTCTACATGCTGTTTGCATAAGTACAAAATGCATAGAATAAGTGGTTTGTCAAATTATTAAGAAGACTGTAAAATATTTTGTGGTTATAAAATTAGCTAGAGAAAGTTCTAGAAGTTCTAAGGTAACAATAATAAACTATATTCTTACTATAAAATATAGGTCTCTCCAAAATATACACTTTAATGTTCCATGTAATTTATTTTATATCCATTCTTAAGAGTATAAGCACCTTCTCAGACAAAAATTTCAGGGTGAGCTTAAAGTATATGGCTTTTAAAAATGCACAGAATGTACTTGGGTGAAGCTGGGGGAGCCACTGCTCTACAGGACACACAGCTTTAATAGAAGGTTAAAATATCTGCCTCCACCCAGTCCCTGTCCCCGTGAGACATACGGAATAAAGGTAGTAGCCAAATTCCCTAGAACCTGGGTCTTTGTCTTTAAAATTAGATAAAAATTAGGTCCTTCAAGAAATTAATGAGCAGGCACAACTCTGCAGAAAGCATCAGGACCTCTCCTGGGACCGTGGAAGGTAGGAACGGGTGTCCTCTGGCTGTGATCCTGCCACAGCTCTTGGCACACAGGCTATCAGTGTCAGGACACTCTGGAAGGTTTGTCCTGTTTCTGATGCTTCTTCGCCCAGGGGATCCATTGGGAACATTTAAAGAGAGTATGGTTGCGTTAGTAAGGCCTAGAGAAAAGATGTTCTGGGTGAAATAATTTTCACAATTTGGGGAAATGGGGTTTTATTTTTGGATATGTTCAGAGGTGAGTCAGTAATGAACACATGGATAATTGAAAACTAAACATTCTATGCCATTTGGAATTGATTTGGGCTGTGTCCCAAGGAGGATCTTCTGGTTTTCAGATGAGATGACGTTCTTAGGTGATGATTAACGACCCATGAACAGGTTTGCAAAAGTAGGTACACTGACATCTTTTGGAGGAAATCCAATTATAGTAATTTTGTCTCTTCCATTTCACTCTGGAGGTAAATGTGGGTGTAGTATTCCTGGCCATTTCCTTCTCATGGGTAATTTTGAAGACCTTGGAAACCTTCATTTGGTTTTTAAATTTTCTTAAATTGGCCATACAAACCATATCAGGGGGGAAGATAACCAAATAAATAATTAAGTTTATATTATATTAATTTACAGGATAAGTAATCTCCCTTTCTTTCTATTTACCAAATAAATTGTCCAATTTTCTTCAATCAATAGATCTTCTATATCTTAATAACTGCATTCCACAGTATCCCAAGGACAATTTTAAGTAATGGATTCTTTTTCTTAGAGATTGTATTAAACACACAAGCTACCTTATAGTTTCATGTTATCTTTGAGGACTTAGTAAATAGCTAATTCCTACCTTCAGTTATATTTCAAGAGACCTGCAAAGTCACTTTGCAAAATTATTGAACTTGCATCACGGAAAGTGGAGTCCAATAAATCTGGATTTTCTGGAACTCAGAGCATTGTGTGCGCCATCTCTTAGAACCTGCCTCTACAGTGTCTGTGGGAAGCTAAGTCTTACTTACTATACTGTCTTGAATAAAAGAGCATTGCAGGGAAGTATGGAATTTAAAATTGCCTTTTCTCTACAAATGATCATATATAAGAAATAAAAAGTATTTTACTCTTCAGGGGCAAAGAGGGAGTAACAGCGGGCTGCTTACCCCACCACAAGCCGCAGCGGTGCCTCACACCCCGGAGAGCGTGTGAGCCCAGGGCATTTTAAGGTCTTTAAGTGAATTGCTTATTTGTTAGCCTCCCTTGAAGTTAGAATAATATTAACCCCTATTGTACAGCCAAGGAAACTGAGGCATTTATAGGTTAGGTGACTTGCCCAAGGTCATGCCATAATTAAACTGCAGAGTCAGGATTTGAATCCAAGAAAAATGAGTAGAAATGATCAAATGGAAAATAGTGTCTAACAGATAATTGCTTAATTCAGTATTGGTTTTTATAAATATGTTAATGGGCAATTACACTTAAAATATTTAAATTCCTATTTCAAGCATTCTTCTAAGCAAGGATCTGTGGGTGCCTGGCAGTCATAGATGAACTCCAGTTTCATGTCAATGTGAGTCTGTGGCTGAGGTACAGAGCATATACTACATCTTCAAAGGGAATGGAGACAATATCCCTCACCCCCAGGAATAAATATCTGTTAGGACCCACCAACCCACTCCATGTACCGCCCCTAAATTCTGCAACAGGTCCTAGCCATCCCATTCAACAAGGTGAGGCTTAGAAAGGTACTTGTTTTAGTAATTTATCTAATCTTGTAAACATGAGAAAACAGCTGAAATGTGTGAGCTATGCGACTGCGCCATGACTGTAGCAGTTACATCACTTATATGAACAATCTGCCATGCACATTCCAAGAAAATGATGCTAGGTTTTGAATTATACCAACCTCATACTTTAGTGAATATCACTGGACTCACCATCAGTAAAATTCCTAACATGACAAGTGTGTGATCACCAATGCTGTATATTTTTTTTCTTTGCTAAGACTGCACAGTTATTTTAATAGAAGTTTGGAGAGTCTGTATTGAGAGCATGATAATCATGTGACTTTGGGAATCAAAATCCTCACTAGAGATTTTAAAAACCATTTTTAGATATGCTAAATGCCACTGGCGACATCAGTTGTTACAGTTTAGGTTCACCAGAGACAGATGTTGAGATGGAATTCGGTATGCGGGATACTTACCGGGGATCAACACCTGTAGATGAGACAGACAGGAAGCAGAATCGGGCACATGGAGAAGTCAGATCTCAATGAGGGCACAGCAAAGACTCAGCTAACCCAGCAAAAAGCACTGCAGCACGGACAGCCCAGCAGACTTGTCTGGTCTTGGGGGAAATGGGTGGGCCTTTGTCCCCCTGCCTTAATCAGTCCCTGTGAGACAGGCCAGTAAGCCAGGACAAATGGGATAGGGGGACTGAGACAGAGAGCTGAACGAACTGGCCAATTTATAGCCAGATACAGAAGGCCACCTCCATAGAGATAACATCTAGGCCTCAGTTGTATTTCAGCTTCAAGCCAGAAAAACAGAAAAACCAGGTGGGTGATGCCAGGACCAGCTGCAATGACACAGGACTCCCTGCCCTAGCACTGACCAATCAGCAGAGACCAGGACCCTGGAAGGGCACACCTGGGAAACTGATGAATATTCTGCTGAAACCGTCCCCTGAGGCCCCCCCTAAGATTCCCCAGGGCTGGCAAGAGAGAGATAAAAGCCTCAAGACAAAGGACTCAGAGTCCTCTCCGTCTGGGGAACGACCCACACCATTCCCTTCCCTCCCTTCTTCCCCCACAAGCACAGTCTCCTAAATTCTGGGGTCCCCAGAGACTTGCTACCAGGAGAGCAAAGGGCAGCAGCAGCTTGTCCCAGGCTCATTCTCTGACCCTGTCCCCAAGGTCCCTTTTTCTCTGACGTCCAGTGAGTTAAAGCAGCCCAGCCTAAGCTCTCCTATTGCTTCTTCTATGCTATGCCCTTCTTTGATTTACTGTTCCCAGCTTAAATAAACACCCTCCTCTTCATGGACTCGTGTTGTGAAATTTTTCTTGCACAAAGTCAAGAACCCCCACTGAGGGCCAGTCCCACTGCGGGAGCACCGGGGTGGCCATGCCTTTGGAAAAGGTGACTCTTCAGCTGAGCCAAACCTTTTAGAGGCTGACCGCTGGGGGCTGTCTGCCATAACCGGGGCGCCAATCCTTTCTCCAAGAGTAACCTAGGGGATACTTCTTCATGTTCACTGCAGTCTGTGCCTCGTACCACTTGTATCTGCTACTTTCTGTCAGCTTGGGAAGCAGTTCCTTCGGGATTTTGGAGGGCAGCTTTTCCTTGGGGAAGAGAAAGAAAGAGAGCAAGAAGGTCAGCTGCATAAGGTATAACATTTGTCACTACTGCTGGTCTCAGGGCTGCAACTGATACTCATGTCCTCTCTTTCACTCTCCATTCTAGACTCCACTCACTTTCAAGTAGCACTGGTGCTGCTCGGTGGCTTACCTGATGGCATGGCCAAGACTCTCATCCCGAGAGGCCTGAGCTCCTGGGTCCCCATGTACTTCTCAGGCCATGGCTGCTGCACTTCTCTATTTACTATCAAGGTTGAGCAAGAGATTACACGAGGGCCGTCAAGTGGATGACCTGGACACCATACATAACTTCTCTCTTCTGTTGTGTAAATCCTTCCAGGAAGGTGACTCATCTTCTCGCTAGTTGGCCCCCGGCACAAGGAGTCTGAGTGTCTAGGAGGCAGTAGCAGCTTGTAATTCAACAGGAAGCTTGCTGTACCGTCCAGTGGAAATATTCTGTCTTTAAGAACCAGTGCTTCTGATTATCCATAACCTAGAGTCGTGGGAACCAGAAGCACAAATTCCCTAAGTGCATCACTGGAAGTGATGGTAAACGGAGCCAAGTCGAATTCCATCCTTGGTGCCTGGACCCATACGGTCTTCCTGTTGACGACACACACCACATGAAAGTCTTCGATGCCTAGTGCATACTGCACCCCACTCTCATAAATTATCACCACTGAGCTGGCGCTTCAGCTGGGCCATCCGGGCAGTCGGTATGTGGTACCAGCGATTTCCATGGGCCCTTCTTCTACTGTGCCATTATCTGGAAACCTGTGCTGTTGGACACTCTGTAGCTATTGTCCTTATAGTCCCACTTGTACCCACTAACACATTTGATATATATGAGTGTACCATCCCAATTCATCTAAAAATCCCTAACTCCTAAAAGTCTTAATTCTTCCAAACCAAAAACCCAGAGAGGACTAAGAATAAACCAAAAACTCTACCCTTGATTAGTACTGACTTTTCTATTAAATTCTCCAAGAAAATATAAAAATCAACCTTCTGAGCTGTTCTGAAGAAAAATGCTCTATTTAGAAAGATTCTTACCAAGAAATATTGTTGAAAAAAAGTATTGGGGTTCTTTTCCTTAATGAAATATGTAGGCCTTCCCTAATGATTTGGAGGACGACTTTTTTTCTATCCTGGAAGTCTTTCAGATTTCTTCTAATACATGGTAGCAGGTTTTGCGGTGCCTCCTATCAGACCCCAAACTTGATTCATTACTTTAAATCTGTTTTTACAAGTATCCATCAGACTACAACTTGAACCCAAGCTGACCTCAAAGAATGGTAAAGCGATGACCGAAGGCCTGTGAATGAGGCAAGCTCACAAATGTGAGGAGGCAGCCCTCAGTCTGCGATTTCACGTGAGGGTCCTCTGTTCCCCCAAGACCCCACATGCATTTAATCACCTCTTTCCCAACTGACACAAGTTGCTGATATTTATTCTTTTAACAAAGGGGTAAACAAAATCTATAATACCCCTTTTCTTTTTTCTTTTATACACGATTCATACTGATTTGAAAAGATAGGAAATTAATTTGAATATCTTAAACCAGGTAATAAGTGAACATGGCAATTTAGTAGCTCATTTTCGAGACATTGTTGTAACTGAAATGTTTCTTATCTTAGTTTTTATGGTTGTGTGATTGTAATAATTGAAAATAGATAGTAAAATCAGCCCCTCGGCTGGCTCCCTTTACAGGCAAGAAAGAAATTGAATCAAAGGAATACATTACCTGGGAAACAAATCTGAGTAATAACAACAGACAGTGGTTGTAGTGCTTATCAGAGCCCCATATTTTAATGATACTAATTAGACTCTAAACTATATTTCTACTAAAAACATGACAATTCCAATTTAAGCTTTTCTTACTTTACCTAGTTTCAAGAAATATATAATGCATTTCATGGTGCTGCTGATTACAAATCTCCATAGAAAATGTTATAGCAGAATGCTGATTAAATAAATATGCAACCTATGAAAGTTTTATAAAATGAGCTTCACATGATATATACAGGTCAAATATACATCTTCCTATAGGCGGTATTTACATTTTAAGTGCATTCATGAAAAGGGATAATACAGAATTGGGTAATTCCATATTTATAATTTACTTGGGGTATCACTAAAGAGAGGAAAATAAACATTTCTTTTGTGCATAAATGCTTAGATAAGCCAAGTAACTCTTTACACAGAAAATTAGCTATAAATTTACCTCTTAAATGGGGTAAAGTATGAGTGTCTTTTTTAGACAGAATTCATATATTGGCAATTGTGTTTTAACAGTGTTCAAAATACCAATATATTATTACCCAAGTATACAAATAAAAGCTGTTTAGTTGGTTATGCAAAACCCACCAGACTCCTCAAAAAAAATAACATGTTTGTACTTACTGAAAATATTTACTCTTTCAGTTTTCCTAAAGAACAATTTTAAATGTACATGAGGAATATCCCAAAACAATCATAAATATAAAGGCCAAAGATACCATTTAAGAACATTATTCCTCTGGAAAAGTTATCCAATAAATAAACCATTACTGAGACAAACAAAATAACTTTTGTTAGAGAAAGCAAAGCAATGGGCTCTACATTCTTGTTTTAAGAATTTTTCTTGCTAACCTATTAAAACAATTAGTTTCAATTTTCCTTAGACAATCAGTTCTGATTTTATAGAGCTCTCAAATTTACATTTAGAGTAATTCGGTCCCTGGAATTTATTAATATAGTACATTACATGAATAAGAGAGGAAGGTTGATAAAGAGCTATAAACAGTGGCACAGGAATAGCAACATTATTAGATTTAAAAAATTGCTGATGAGAAATACTAATGATAAGTACATACATGAGAAAAAACAAGACTCAGAAATAGAAAGAAAGACCAGTTCGAACCCTTAATAACTCTCTGTTAAGCTCTTATAACTGTTTCTAAGTCAAAGACCTGCCTCCCTGGCGCACTGAGCCAAGCCACTCGGTCCCGCCCCAATTCCCTCATCTCGTGGAAGAGGGTAACACGCTTACCTCCGATGGTTGTCATCATAAAGATATACTAACTAAAGGACTTGGCCCAGAGTAGTGCTCAATAAATTGGGGGCACTCTTATCAGAACCAAAGTGAAAATTTAATTGGAAAGTCAATGCCATCTTAAGCCTTGAACTAATCGGTTTTACATTTACAAATGACAACAACTAAGCATAGCAAAGTGGTCTCTGTAGTGTTCTTTGTAATTTTAGAAGTTATGTCACCCAATATTTTTAACACTAGTTGTTGGTCATGTTCCGTGTGGCTTGTTCCCCTCTCCTCCTTTTCCACAAACGGAGCTTGAAGTACCGGTGGCCTCACCTCATTCCTCACGCCCCTCTGACCAGGGCTGTGCACCATTCCTACCTGAGGAGAGAAGGCGTGCCTTTGGGAATCTTGAATATACAAATTCACAATTCCTGGAATAAGGCTTACCCTGGAGCTCAGGGAGGCCCGGGTTGCATCAAATGGAAGGACACTTCTGGTTTCCTCCACTGAGTATGGAGGTCCAGGATGGCGCCCACTGGCAAGTTGCATGATCAGTATCTCAGAAACTGGTGTCCTCTTGATTCATAACCGGAGGTGGAACTTCCTCAGGTCAAGTTTGCCAGGGCCTGCTCAGCTGGTACACCACAGGCCAGCTCTTGTGCCTGGACATCTTGTCTCTTCTCTAGTTTGGTCCCTCCATACTCACCTCCTGTCAAGTGTTAATCACTGTCCCTGTTCTCGCTGGGGGCCACACTCATTCTTCACCAAAAATATGCCTTTAATGTTTATTTTGTGCTCAGTGAAGATGACAAACCTGCAATGAATACATATCTCACCCTTAAGGAGCTTAAAATTCATCTCATGTTAACCTTTCTTTGCAATATGCCATAATTGTCTCAAAGCCCCAAAGCACTTACATTCAATCTGGGTTATTCATTCTAATACATAATAACCAAAAGTGTGTTGGAAATTTTTTTAAGTTGCTTGTAAGCCCTCAAAATGTAAGCAAATAGGTCAAAATATAATAGAGTTCAGTCTACGTTCTTTTGTGTCCGTAGTATGCTATGAACCCATTAGTTCCCAAAGCCCAAATGTAAGAAACAACAAACAAAATGTGTGCCAGACTGGGAAAATATGTTGTTTTCTGATAAAATGTAGTTAACCTAAAATAATTTGTATTTCACTTTAGTCTCATTTAGGTATTTTAGAACACAGCACTCAGAAAAGAAGCTCAGGAAAGCAAAGCTGGGTAACAGTCAGAAATCTGAAACTGGGTTTCTCTAGCCTGGACTTCCCATCGGTCTTGTTCTGTGCCCAGTGCTCTCGTTCTGCCTATTCCTCTCTGACAATGCACACTTAGAGCAATCAGCCAGTGGCATGTCCTCTAATGGCTTTGCCTACACCTTGTTTTAGTATCATTTTTACCCTTCTATATTCAGGAGAATCAGGCAATATTGTATTACTCTCAATATATTCATTCAGATACTATTGTATGTACTGGTTCACTCTAACTTTGTCTTTTTTTAAACTGAACTGAAGTTAATTTCTGTTAACAAAGATATTTCTGCTAACATTATATCCAGCGGAGAGGAACAGCCTGATTTCTGGGGATAGAGTGTTGTGACGGCGAAGCCCCCCAACTCCCACCTCGACAGGCGAAAACCATCTTTGAACAATGAGATAGCAATTCAAGTCTCTGTTCACAAGGTAATAAAGATCACCTGGGCCACTGATGAGGCTATTTTTCAATAACCTAAGTGCCAGCTGGCCTTGTTTCCACCATATAACAAAGGGAAAAACCAAGGCCACAGTCTGAATGGTACAGATAGTATTTTAAGAAATTCTGACAAAGGAAATAAAAATAAAGCCCCTGGCCCATCTCCCAGAGACATTCTGAAGACACATGAAATAACAACTGTGAAGGCTTTCATCATGCAGGAGGAGATAAGTCTTTATATTTATATAAAGTATAAGCCCAATTAACCATATTTATAATCATCCCATTGTTTACATGATAATTATATCTTAACTCTGTTGGCCTTTGTAATGACTATTCTTACTGTCTATTCACAGTCCCTTTACTTTGTCTGTGTTTGTGTGCTATTTCTAATATTCCATACAGCATGGTCATATACTTATTTAACAGATATGTGGTAAGTGGTATTAAGCCCCACACATTGCACTAATAAAACCCAATTCCCTCCCTGCCCTCAGGGAGCTTACATTCTAGTGGGGTGTTAGACAAGAAATAAGTAAAATGTAAGCATATCAGATAGTGATAAATACCAAGAAGAAAAATCAAGGAAGGTGCCTTCAAGGTGCTGGAAGGGGAGTAAGGACTTTAGACAGGGCAGTCGGGAGAGGCCTCATTGGGAATGCGGTTTCTGAATGAATACCTGTAGGAATGAAGGGGTGAGCCATGAAGTTGACAGAGACAGGCTTCCAGGAGGAAGGATCAGAGAGTGAGAGAGGACCAGGCATGGACCCCCCCAGGAGGGACTGCGGTGGGAGTCGACATGCAGAGATGGGCAGAGTGAGAGGAAACAAGGGAAGACCAGGTACCTGGGTGATGAAAAGTCGAAGTGAGGTGGGAAGTACTAGAGCACTTGAGCAGGAGGCGCAACCTGACTTAGGTGATGGCAACACCATTCTGGCTGCAAGTTGTAAAGAGTGTGAAGGAGGCACGGATAGAAGGGAGACCATTGAAGAAGTTACTGCAGTGACCCAGCTGGATAACAGAGGTGGGAAATTACTGGATTCAAAGTATGTTTTGACAGTAGAGCTGACAGGATTGGTTGGTAGGTTGGATGTGAAATGTGTAGGGAAGAAGGCAAAGAAGACCCCAAAGGTTTTGACAGCAGCCACTGTAAGGCTGGTATGAGAGAACAGAAATTACATATACTGGTCCCTGTCCACCATTTCCTGGCTCCTAAAACCCTTGTAATTCTCTAAGTGATAATAGAATTAGGGCTATCTTTTGTTCTAATATTTGGTTTCTGACCCCAGCTCCTAAATCCCTTGAAATTTCCTGGGTTATAGCAGCTCTTTTTGCTCTAATGAGGTGACTTTGAGTGGGCTCCTGGATGGGGGTTAGTCACCAGAAAGACCACACCATAATTAGAAGCTTGGAATTTTCAGTCCTGCCTCCCATTCACTTGAAAAGGAAGGGCTGAAAATGGAGTTAATGAGCAATCCTGTCTAAGTGAAGAGGCTTCCATAAAAATCCAAAATGTATGATATTTGGAGAGCTCCTGGGTGGAAAATGAAGGTGACATGGTCTCGCATGTTGGCAATAAAGTGGTGGGAAACGTATGGAGATGCCGAAAGAGTGGCGAGCCCAGACAGGGCTGAGAGCTCCACCCCTCTTCCCACTCTCTTTCATCTGGATACTCATCTGTATTCTTTGTCATATCCTTTAATAAACTGGTAAGCATATTTGTTTCCCTGAGTTCTATGAGTTGCTCTAATAAATTCATACTGGAGGAGGGTGTTGTGGGAACTTTCAATTTGTAGCCCATCAGGGCAGAAGCAAAGGTAACAACCTGGACTTGTGATTGACATTTGAAGTGGGGGGTGAGGGCTGTCTTTTGGGACTCAGCCCTTAACCTGTGGGATCTGATGCTGTCTGGAGATAGTGTCAAAATTGAGTTAAATGGCAAGACACCCAGCTGGTTTCACAGAGAATGGCTTGGTGGGGGTGAAAACTTCTGGTGTCAGAAGTTGTGATTGTGTTAGTAGTGTGAGAGTAAAGGATAAAGACAGGAGAAAGCCAGGTTTTTCCTTTGTCAGTTGGTAACAGAGTTAAATAAGAAGCAAGCTTGTGGTGGAATTTGGGAGATGCAGCTCTGGACAGGGTACTCTGCGATGCCAATGAGACATCTGTGTGGACAGGTTCAATAAGCAGTTGAATTCTGTAAGTGTGGAATGCAAACGGGAGATCTGGACTACAGGTGCAAATGTGGGAGTCATTGGAAAGAGATGGTGTTTAAGCAATTAGACCAGATGAGATCTCAGAAGGAATAAGTGAGAAGAGGGGAGGGGACTCTGTGCTTAGGAGAAAGAAGTAGAACCAACACAGAAGAACAAGAAAGAGTAGACTGGCAATCCAGGCGCACACCGTGCCCTGGGAGCCGAATGAAGAACATATTTCAGGGAAGAGAATGATCCAATCTGTTCACTGTCACTGGGCAGTCAGGATGATTGACAGTTGCCTTTAAAAACTTAGAAGTCACTGGCAACATTGAGGAGCAATTTCAGTACCATGAGAGAGGGAAAATCCCAGCTGGTATAGACACAAGAGAAAATGAGAGGAGACAAATTGGAACCTGCAAGTATAGATAACTGTCTTGAAGGATACTGTTATAAAGAAAAATGGGGCAAATGGAGAGGGCACCAAAGTCAAGAGAGGTTTTTCTGGGGTTTGGTGGGGGTTTTTTTGATAGATCTATGTTTATTTTTCTTTTCAGTAATAGAGTTTTACACGTAAAGTTTAAATTTTCAATTAAGGCAATGAAAATATTGGCACTCTACACAGATGTAAAATAAAACGGGCTGATTTTGCCTTTGCTTTTTGTTGTTTGTGTGTTTGTTTGTTTTTACTATGGTAGAAATAATAGTCAGTTTGTAAGCTGTGTCAGTCTCCTGTGACTGCTGTAACAAGTCACCACAAACTGGATGGCTTAAAACAGAAGAAATTTGTCATGTCCTCATTATGAACTGGAGTCTGACAGCCTCAGTTTCTTTTCCTGCACATGGGGATAATAAAGGCTTCTCACCCATGGTCTTGTTATAAGCATTAAGTCAGATAACCTGTTTGTGATGATCATCACAGTGCCTGGCAGACAGAAGAGCAAATAAATATTGACTTATGTTTATTATTATTATTCTGACTCAGTCCATGGCCAGAATTTGACAGACCCATAAAAACAAGAATATACGTACAGTAGGTTATGTACCCGATTGATTTTTCAATTTAATCTGTTTAATGGTTATATTACCTTCTGAATATTCACCACATAAAAATGTCAAATGGTAGAACAACATTGTAGGTAAGATGGAATGTTCTGAATTTTGCCTGCTTTTGAATTCTGTTTCCTTAAAGCTGTATGACTTGGGAAACATCATTCCACATGGCTTAGTTCTCTTATTTGTAAATTGAAAATAATTATATTTTCCTCTTAGGTTCAAATTAGAGGGGATAATCCATGTCCAGCAATTGTCCCAGTGCCCAGCAGAGGGTAGGTGTTCAGTATACTGTAGCCAGAAGCAGCAGAATAGCCCAAAAAATAATAGCCAGGACCTTAGAAACATGAACAGAAAAGTGTTACCTATACTAATATATGTGGGTATTTTTTCTATGTGTTTTGTTAGTTACTTCTGATTGTGAGGGAAGTCAGTACTGGCATTCCAATTTAGAGATTAAAGACCAATAAAAAAACTTAGAGACCGCATTTTTTGTGTTCTAAATAAGAAAGATCTCCAAATTTCCTAGAACCGGAAAAGTAGGAAGGACATAACTGCAATTTAGAGGTCAGTTTTTCAAACTAAATGAATTTAGCTTTATGAAAACCCATTTATTATTTTTTTCAAAGACTTGTGGAAATCTTATCTTAGACCAGTGCTGCCTGCAAACCAGTGATTAGGAAACATGAGGCTAAAACAGATTTCATTGTAAGAGCCAAAACATGGGTTGATAAGCAGAACTGTAGGGAGAATTTGACTTCTCCAGCGGTAAGCAGGGGATCGAACTTCCCATCCCCCTTGTGTAAACACTGGGAAGATGCTCCTAGCAATGACTGTGAGGCCTTAGATCCAAGAGTCTGGAGCAAGAAAGGTCCTATGTAAATCATGAGCCTCGTTGCTTTTACTTAATATCACCATATTTACCTTTTACATTCTTTTCCCCTAAAAAGACTAGTCATTTTTAAAAAATCTCTTTATGAATAATCCTAACAGATTGTTAGTCATTGTTATTCACCCCTCTCTCTTTTCATCATCTTTGAAATTTTTAAATCCATTTAACCTTTTCATAAACAGTTCCCCTCACCTAACTATGCTATGGCTCTCCAGTCTCCATGCAGAGTTGAGAATTTGAAAATAAGGAGTTGAGGTACATTCCAGGAACAGTCATTTCTTAATGTTTTGGGTAGATTCAGAAAGTTAATGGGAATTGAATGATATTTAATGCTACTTAAAAGAAAACCCTTTATCTCTTAAGTATGTGATTTTTAAAAAATTTTCTAATAATAATAATAAACACTTCAGCATCAACTTTCTTAGCAATATGTATTTAAAAAAAAACAAACCTTTATTTCAGCCTGTCCCATTCCACATGTCTGCCAAAGCTAAGGCAAATTTTGCCATAAACAGTTTTCTTTTAACTCACTTTGTATAACATAAACCAGATTCTCTAACATGATATCAAAGGGCTGGTCCCAGCTGAACAGAGAGAGAGAATATTGTTAAGACCGGATATTGTTTACATGAGATGTAAAATGGATTGAAGCATTAAGTGACACTATATCACATAAAGGAAAGCATGTCAGAATGAAACCTTTTACTTAGCTGTGATATTTCTTTAAACTTTCTTGTGTGAAAAAGTGGGGCATTTGTGAGAAAGTAGAAACTTCATCTCACAAAGAAAATTTCATTATGAGAGCACAGAGAGACCTTTGCTCTCAAAGCTGCATTCACTGTCTTTAACCAGTTCCCTATTCAAATTTTTCCATCCAAATTTAAGGAAAAAAATGTGTAACAGTGACAGGGGGAGAACTGACAGAGGACCATTGAAAACTGCATTCTCAGAATCCCAGGTAGGGTGTGTGATCAGGCCACTGGGTGCAAATGCGGGCTTTTCCTGAGATGGAGTTAGAGACTGAAGGATTGACTGGTGATAGGAGCAGAGGACTTTGTGATGAGTGTTTTCATCAAAAATGGGTGCTGGATTTCATCAAATGCTTTTTCGGCATCTATTGATTTGTTCGTGTGATTTTTATCCTGCATTTTGTTTCTGTAATGTATCACATTTATTTATTTGCAGATATTTTACCAACCTGGCATCCCTGGAATAAATCCTACTTGACCATGGTGTATGATCTTTTTAAGGTATTGCTGGATCCCATTTTCTAATATTTTGTCAAGGATTTTAGCATCTATCTTCATCAAAGAAATTAGCCTACAATTTTATTTCCTTGAAGTGTCTTTATCTGGTTTTGGACTTAGGATGATGCTGGTCTTGTAAAATGAGCTCAGGAGTCTTCCCTCCACTTGAATTTTTGGAATAGTTTGAGAAGTACAGGTATTTATTCCTCTTTGAATGTTTAGTAAAATTAATCTGTTAAGTCATACAGTCCAGGACTTTTTTTGTTTGCTGGGAGTTTTTTGATTACCGCTTCAATTTCATTAGTTGCTTTCTGTCTACTCAAATTATCTGATTCTTCCTGATTCCTTTCTGGAAGACTCTATGTTTCTAGAAACTTATCCATTCAATCCATACTGTCCAATTTGTTGCCATATATTTGTTTTCCTACAATCCTTTGTATTTCTTTGGTGTCAGTTATTACTTCTCCTTTTTATTTCTAAATGTATTTATTTGGGTCCTCTCTCTTTTTTCTTGATAAATCTTGTTAAAGTTGTGTCCATCTTATTGATCTTACCAAAGATCTTGGTTACCTTGATCTTTTATATTTTTTTTAGACTCAGTTGCACTTATTTCTGCTCTGATCTTTATTATTTCCTTCTTGCTATTAATTTCGGGTTTTGTTTGTTTTTTTCCATTTCTTTCAAGTGTAAAGTTAAATTGTTTATTTTAGATTTTTTGTTTGTTTGTTTCTTGAGAAACACCTGTAATGCTGTGAATTTTCCTCTTAAGGCTGCTTTTGCTGTACCCCATAGACTTTGGATTGTTGTGTTCTCATTTTTATTTGTTTCAAGGTATCTTTTGATATTTTCCTTGATCTCATTTTGTACCTATTTCTTGTTTGGTAACATTTTATTTAACTTCCATGATTTTGCATTTTTTTCTTGCAACTGATTTCTAGCTTTATATCATTATGGTCAGCGGATATACTTAATATGATTTCCATATTCTTAAATGTATTGAGACTTGTTTTGTGTCCTAACATGTTATCTGTTTTAGAAAATATTCTGTGTGCACTTGGAAAGAATGTATATTCTGTTGCTCTAGGGTAACATGCTCTAAAGATATCAATTAAATCGTTCTGATCTACTGTGACCTACTGTTTCCTTGTTCATTTCTGTCTGGAAGACATATCCAGTGATGTCAATGAGGTGTTAAAGCCTCTACTAAGACTGTATTATTGTCAGTCTCTCCTTTTATGTCCATCAAGATTTGTTTTACATATTTAGATGTTCCTATGTTGGGTGCATAGATGTTTACAAAACATTTTGTCATTATGTAGCATCCTTCTTTGTCTCTCACTATAGCATTGTTTTAAAGTCTATTTTGACAGACATAAGCATTGTTGCCTCAGCTTTTTATTCCTTTCCGTTTGCATGAAATATCTTTTTCCAACCCTCTACATTTAGCCTGTATGTATCTTTCATTCTGAGGTGGGTCTCTGGTAGACAGCATATATGTAGGGGTTGCTTTTTTATTCAGTATTATCAGTTATCCTGAATAATACTGAATACATTTATTTTTTCAAATAAAAAATATGTCTTTTTATTGGAGTATTTAAGCCATTTACATTTAAAGTGATTATTGATAGGTACATATTTATTGCCATATTATTCTTTTAACTCTTTTCCTTTTTTGTTTTTCTTTTCTTCTACTTCTTAAAGTGGGTCTTTTAACATTTCTTGTAATACAGGTTTGGTGGTAACAAATTTTTAGCTATTTCTTATCTGGGAAGTTCTTTATTTCTCCTTAAATTTTATTTTTAAAAAATATGTTATCTTTACCTGAGAACATTTTTTTTAATTGCTTTTAAAGAGAGAAGAAGAGGTAGAGAGAAAGAAAGAGAGAAAGAGAGACATCAGTGTGACAAAGAGAAACATTGAATTGGTGCCTCCCGTATGCACACCAAGCGGAGATCAAAGTGGGGATAGAACCTGCAACCTAGGTATGTGTTCTGATCAGGGTTCGAACTGGCAACGTTTTGGTTTATGGAATAATGCTCCAACCAACTGAGCCACACCAGCCAGAGCAATCACCTTCAAATTTCAATGATAGCCTTTCTGGGTAAAGTAGTCTTGGTAGATCTCTGCTTTTCATCACTTTGAATATTTCATGCCAATCTTTTCTGGCCTGAAATGTTTCTGTCAAGAAATTAGCTTACAGTCTTATGGGAGCTCTCTTGCAGATAATTAACTACTTTTGTCTTGTTGTTTTTAAGATTCCCTCTTGTCTTTAACCTGTGCCATTTTTATTATGATGTGTTTTGGTGTGGGCCTCTTTGATTTCATCTTCTTTGGGACTCTCTGTACTTCCTGGACTTGTGTGTCTTTTTCCTTCACCGGGTTAGAAAAGTTTTGGGTCATTATTTCTTCAAACACATTCTCAATCTGTTGCACTCTCTCTTTTCATTCTGGTATGCCTGCGATGCAGATGTTGTTATTCCTCATGTTGTTCCAAAGTTACCTTAACCTACCCTCATTCTTTTAAATTCTTCTTCTTTCTTTTCTTTTCCCTTCTTTCTTCCTCCCTTTCTTTCTTTCTTTTTCTTTTTTCTTTTCCTGCTCTAATTGGGTGTTTTCTTCTGCATTGTTTTTCAAATAGCTGAGTCAATCCTCTGCTTCATTCAACATACTTTTTATACTTTCCAGTGTATTATTAATAGCAGATATGGTATTCTTCACTTTTGACTGGTTCTTTTTCATGGTTTCTATGTTCTATTTCATGCTGTTGTAGTTTTCACTAAGTTCCTTGAGCTACTTTACTATCATTACTTTGAACTCTATATCTGATAAATTGCCTGCCTCCATTTCATTTAGCTCTTTTTTTCTGGAGATTCTTCCTGTTCTTTTATTTGGGAGTCTGTTTCTTTGTTCCCCCATCTTGGGTATCTCTTTGTATTTGTTTCTATGTTTTCAATAGATCTGCTATGACTCCCGGTCTTCATGGGGTGGCCTTACGTAGTAAAATTCTCTCTTTGTAGCAAGTATTCTATGGGACCCAATGGTTCAGTTCCTTGATTTCCTGAGGTAGGTGCCAGAAGGGTCCCTAGTGTGAGTTGTTTGGGCCTTGAGCCTTCCTGTTGTAATTGAGTCTTGATTGCTGTTGGCCTGTTCATGTTTGGGACTGACCCTCAGGCTGGCTGGTTATGAGGCTCAACCCAGACCATGATGTGTGAGCACCTCACTAGGTGCAATTTTGACATGACTTCTTCTGAAAATCCTTGGTTATAAGACTCCTCTTCAGACAGACTTTAATTGGTTATTCATGGTGATTGTTTCCCAATTTGGTTGTATTTCCAGTTTGGTACTGGGAGGAAGTGAATGCAAGATTTACCTGCTCTGCTGTCATCTTTCAATTTCTCAATTGAAAGACAACTAAGAGAAAAAAATTGGGGAAGAGAGAAAGATGGAAAAGAGAAAACTTTAGCTTGTTGCTGGTTGAGTTGTACTTTTGCTTTTATGTCATTACAAGAGAATTCCAGGGATGTATTTAGCCCTGCCCATTTACTATTGAAAAATAAATCTCAATCTATTCATTTTGCACCAAAATCAAAAAAATCTACTCATTTCCTTAATTTTTTCAGCTTTATAAGGAAAGAAAAAGTTATCCAGATTTTTTATTGATATTAATATTTTAGGTTTTTCCTTTTTAACTTTCCAATGTTTTTCACAGACCCCCTCTGCAATGGTATGTTTGGGAGTTAAGCACAAAGCAAGAGAAACATACTGAACATAATGATTGCCAAGTAAAGTGGTTTCCCTGGCAACCATTACCCAATGAAAGCCTTAAGAACTGCCTTTTTTTCCCACATGAATTTTTTCTAATGATTTTAGACATCACAGATGGAAGAACCATGTACAAAAGTACCTGCTCCAAATGTATTGCTGCAAAAATAAAGCTGACTCTGTGAGAGATACTCTGCTCTGTTCTGTGGTTAACTAATATATTTCTAATTTGTAGTATAATTTTTCAATAATTTTAAAATGAATTCATTCTTCTGTGCAATATGCTGTGTGAATGTATTAGTTTTCTATTACTGCTATAATAAATCACCACAAACTTAGTGGCTTAAAATAACAAAAATTTATTATCTTATAGTTCTGTAGGTTAGAAGTCTGACAGGTCTCACTGGACTTTTAAAATTAAGGTGCCAGCAGTGTTGTGTTCCTCTCTGGAGCTCTAAGGCAGAATCTATGTCCTTGCTTTTTAAATTTTCTAAAACACAACTTCATTCCTTGTCTCATGATCCCCTTCTTTTTATTTTTATTTTTTATTTTTTATTTCTTAATCCTCCCCTGAGGACATGTTTACTGATTTTTAGAGAAAGAGGAAGGGAGAGAGACACACACAGAGAGAGAAACATTGATTGGTTTTCTCCCATATGTGCACTGACTAGGGGTTGAACACACAACCTAGGTATGTGCCCTGACCAGGAATCGAACCCACAGCCTTTTGGTGTATGTGACGATGCTTCAGCCAACTGAGCCACTTGGCCTGGGTCCCTTCTTTTTTAAAGCTAGAAACATCATATTCCCTTGGTCCTTCCTCCATCATCATCTCAAAGCCAGTGAAGATTCTTTCTTTTAAACACTATTTTAATATCTTGGGCTCACCTGGATAATCCAGAATAATCTCTCTATCTCAAGGTTATGCCCTTTATCACATCTGCAAAGTTCTTTTGGCCATGTAAGATAACATATTTACCTGTTTCAGGAAATAGGCCATGGTCATCTTTAAAGGGCCATTATTCTTCCTGCTACAGTGAGTCTATTATCTGGTGTATTAACAAAATAAGAAGATGCTTCTCAAAATATTGATATGCAATACAGCATGCACTTCGAGCTGCTTTTTTAAAGTACAAATGACTATTTCACATTGATCCAGAGCAGAGATCAACAAACCTTTTCTGTAAATGGCCAGACCCTACACATATTTGGGTTGGCCAACCATAGTGTCTTTTACCACTGCTCAATTGTGCCATTGTAGTGTCAAAGCAACCATTGATAATACATAAATGAATGAGCTTAGCTGTGTACCAGTAAATTTTCTATACAAAAGTGGGCAGCGGGCCAGATTTTGCCTCCCTGATTTCAAGAGTTACTATAAAGCTATGTTAATTAAGATATGCTGAGTTATAAACTAGAGCTATGAAATTTCTAATCCCTTTAGTAAAATTGGTGACACATACCAGGACTGAGATCTTTCTTTGGTGGGGCAGTATAGAAAATAATAGAACTAAACATTTGCACTTGGCCTTTTCAACCATGTAATTAAGAGTATAAGCATTCTTCATTATCATGAAATCTTTGTTGAGTACAAATGTAATGGAATAAAATTACAAAGGACTAGAAGACTGAAAATCAACCTTCACTGGGCTTGTAATATAATTGGATAGGCGACACATTTTCATTAAAAGATAATTTTTATCTATACATTTGGTTGAATACATTATTTAACCTCCACAGGTATCATCTTTAAAAGTTATATAATGGAAAAGCTGCTTCTGGTATTGCCAAAGTACTTTTTGTAAGACTAACCTTCTTGCAGACAACAATGGTAAGCTCTAGAAAAACATTTAAAAAATAAACAAACAACTATATGTAGGTAGTGGGGAGTGGACAAAAGGACACAGAAATTGGAAAGAAATCTATTTTTAGAAGAATTTTGCTGAATACAAATCTGTGCTTGTATGACTTTTTGTTTAAAGGGCCATCATAGACTGAGTGTCATGAGGCAAAAAACAAAAACAAACAAACAAAAAAAAGCAGAAAAGTTGTCCTTCTGTCTAAGGGAGTCAGAATATCAAGTTGGTAGCTGTTATGAAATAGAGAAAATAAATAAGAAATTTCAGAAATGAGGGAACCACAGAAGGGGAATCTTTAAAACTGCATATAATCTCTGTCCAAACCCTTGTTGAGCCCTGGACTAAAAAAAACACCAAGATCTCTGAAAAGCAGTAACCGGAAGGTCGGAAGAGCTGAACATTTTCAGCTGCTCTCCATTCCAGGGAAGATATAGTTAACTTTCTGCCAGAACAAAAACCAACAGTTGTAAGAGAAGGATGAAAAGGTCCAAAGCCTCTATCTCTACAAATAAATGTATCATTTAAAATGTCCAATATACAATAAAAAATTGCCAGACATGAGAAGGAATAGAAAAATGAGAGCAAGAGCTAAATGAAACATAACAGACTCTATGACCCAAATGCTGGAAAGAGACGGTAAATATTTTAGAGCTGGTACAATAAATGCATCAATAATTTAAGAAAACATGATCATTATAAATGCACAGAAGGTAAAAACCTGCAGAGTAATGGAAATTATAAAAAAGAGAACCAAATGGAGACTCTAGAAGACAAAAAGTAAGATGTATAAAATGCAAAATACTGATGGCAGAAGAAAATGTCAGTGAACTTGAAGATAAATCAAATGTGAAAAAGGAAGAAAACAAAAGAATGTGAATTGAGGCTAGTGGTACAGCAGAAAATTGATTATTAATATACATACAATTGGAGTCTCAGAAAGAGAGGAGGAAGAAAATGGGGCAAAACAAAATTTGAAAAAATAATGTTGAATAGTTTCTCAACTGAAGTGAAAACAACAAAATAAAGATTCCAAGAAACTCTGAAAACACCGAACATGTAAAAAGGAGGGAAGAAAGAAAGAAGAGAGGGGGAGGGGAGGGAGGAAATATGCAACACATCATGGTTAAGCCTCTGAACACTAAAAAGATAAATAGAAAATCTAGGAAATGGAGAAAAATGTTATATACAAGGGAGCAATAATATTAATGGCTACTTTTTCATCATAAACAATAATGGTAAGAATATTATAACTGGCAAAAATATAAAAAGTTACATTGGAATCAAACCATTTTCAGAAAGAAGAAAGAAAATTTTACCAGAAATTCTGCACTATAAAAAATATTAATAGAAATACTTCCCTTGAAAGTGAAGTGACAATAGATAAAATTAGTGTTCTATAAATGAAGAAATAGAGTGACATGCTGACATACGGGTACATGTAGAAGACTCTTTCCCCCTTTTTTTGTATGTAGGTACAGATGCATACATACTATGTACATATTTCTTTATTTGCTTTTCTTATTAAAGCAAAAATAATAGAGTATTTTGAAATTTATAATGTATTTGATGTAAAATATACCACAACAATAACACAAAACATGGGACAACAAATTCAATGTATAGTTCTTACATTGACATAAAGGGGTACAATATTAATACAAAGTACACAGTGGTAAGTATCTATGTTATAATCCTGAGAGGAAACACACACACACACACACACACACACACACACACGGCAGAGAGGCATAGCTACAAAGCAAATAGAGGAATTACTGTATAATGAAACTCTAAAAGGCACCCAGTAAAGCAAAAGAAGGCAGAAAAGGGGGGACAGGTGAACATAAAGCTGATAGGACAAAGAGAAATGAATAGCGAAATTTATGGACCTGAATGCAAACATATCAATAATTACATTAAATATCAATGAATTAAACATTTCCAAGAAAAAGCAGAGCTGATTAGACTGAATATTTTTACATTTTATTTTATTTTATTTTATTTTATGAGTTTTTTTACAGTTGACATATTTATATTAGTTTCAGGTATACAAGATAGTGATCAGACACATATATAAGTGATCACATGAATAAGTCTATTCATCGTTATTATACATCGTTATTATAGTGTTAGTAAACTTTAAAAGCCATATATGAGAGCTACACCTTAAATATAAAGGCATGAAATGAAGAACAAACTGACAGTGACCCGAGGGGAGGAAGGAGGAGAAAAATGGAGGAAAGAAGGGAAGGGTTAAGTCAATTAACAAGTAAAAAGGACCCATGGGCATAGACAAATGGGGGCGGGGAGAATTAAAAATGGGAAGTGGGGGTGGATAGAGCAGGGGAGAGTAATAGGGGAAAATACGGACAGCTGTAATTGGACAACAATAAATAAATAAATAAATAAAACTACCCTAAAATATATATGTATGTATGTGTATATATATATAAAAGCATTAGTAGATTGGAAGTAAAAAGATAAAAAGGTGATATGCCATGTAAAGTAAGTACAAGAAACCTGAGGGGTTGTGTTAAATCAGAAGTAATGACAATACAAGAATTGTTACCAGAGATTAATAGGGAGAGTTCATAACAATAAAAGCTTAATTCACCAGAAAGACACAATGATTATAAAGTTTATGCAATAGTTGAAAAGCTTAAAAATACGCAAAGCAAATATTAACAAAATTTGATGAAGAAATAAACAAATTCATACTCACAAATTGGATGAATCAATATTATTAAAATACCACTTCTCCCAAAACTGATCTATAGAGTCAATGCAATCTCAGTTAAAACCCCAACAGGATATTTTTGGTAGATAATTACAAATTGACTTCAAAATTAATTTGCAAGTGCTCAGGAACAAATATAAACAAACAATCCTGAAAAAAGGAAAAATATATTTGGAAAGCTTTTACTCCCAGATTGCAAGAGTTACTATAAAGCTATGTTAATCAAGATAGTGTTGTAGTGATATATGATTGCCAAATAGACTAACAAAATAGACTCATTCTTAATCAGTTTATTTTTTAACCAGGGCTTAATTAATATGAGAAATAAAAAGTCTTCAATAAATTGTGATAAAACAACTGGCCAAAATTAACCCAAGATGGACTGTGGAGCTGAAAGGAAACCTAAAAATTTGAAGCTTCTAGAAGAAAACATAGGGAACTATAACCACAAACTTGGTGTAGGAGACAATTTCTCAAGATCCGGAAAGCATTCTCCATGAAAGGAAATATTGGTAAATGTATTTCATCAAAATTAAAAATTCTGTTCATTAAAAGGCACTGTGAAGGAAATAAATATACAGATCATACGAGAAGAAGTACTACATGCATTTAGAATATGTATATGTTATTATTATATATAATATATATGTTCAGAATATGTAGAAAGCTCTTACTACTCTACAATGAAAAGATAACTCCAAAAAATAAGGGAGAGAAAACTTGAAAAGAACTTTAAAATGGAATGTATTCAAAAGACCAATAAACACATAAACAAGTTTTCAACATTGTTAGCTATCTACGAAATGCAAGTTAATACCACTAACACCTACTAAAATGGCTAAATTAAAAAAAAAAAAAAAGGCTACCTTGAGTTCAAATCCAATTATTGGTAAGGATGTGAGGTGACTGGAAATCAAATACATAGCAGGCAATGTGGTAAAATGGTGTAACCATTTTGCAGAAGGTTTGGCAATTAAATAAAAATAAAGAAAGTTAAATAAAAATAAAGAAGGTTAAAGAATGCTCTTAGCCATTTATTTATAATAGCTCCCAAATGGAAATATTCCAAATGCTCACCAACAGGAACATGGGTAAAAGTTTGTGGTATATCATACAGTGTAATGATACTGGAAAGTACTTTCTGTTTATAATAAAATAAACAAATCAATGAATATATATAATGATGGGAGTCAAGCTTCCCTTGACTAAAGGAAAAAAGAGTTCTTTCCTGAAGAAAAGAATTACAAATATAGAAAGGCCGAATAGAATTTATACTCTGATGTTTCATTGTAATATAATTGGATATAAAGGAAAAATTTGTACTTCTGTGTAAAATTTCCCCTCCTTGTTTGTGTTCTCTCTCTCTCTTTTCCTCTCTCTCCCTCCTCTCTCCTTCCACACACAGAAGTGCATGCACACATATACATATTTTCTAGCTTTATTTGCTCAAAAGGTCTATAAACAATTGCAATACCAAAGCAATGAGCACATCTGGCACTTATATCTTGGTTTTTAAATACCATTGCCCAACCCACTTAAAGAAGTTAGAAAAGACTGATTCTAGGACTGACAGGAAAACAACGTGAAACTTGAAGATCTTGTGTCAGAAAATGTGTAATGGTCAGTTTTATGTACCAACTTGGCTAGACTCTCTGTAGTCTCAGTTACTCAGTCAAACACTAATCTATGTGTACTGGAGAAGATATTTTGTGGATCTGATTAACATCTACAATCAGTTGACTTTGAGTAATGGAGATTATCTAGGGTAATCTGCATGGACCTGATCCAGTCAGCTAAAAGGCCTTAACAGGCCAAAATGAGGTTTCCCAGAAAAGGAGGAGATTCACCAGTAGATTGCAGCTGCAGCTATTCCATGTTTCCAGTCTCCCAGGGCGCCCTTCACATTTTAGACTTGCCTCAGCAGTTCCACAATTATGTAAATTAATTCTCTGCAATAAATTATTGATCATCTATCTACCTATCTGTCTATCTATCGATCATTCATCTCCTACTGATTCTGTTTCTTTGGTGTAACCCTAATTGATACAGCAAGGGAGTACAAAATGATGACAACATATTAAAAAGATATAGCAGCTAGCCTGAAGAGGTTTCTAACTTACCCAATATGGGAATTTGGGGTAGCAAAAGAAATAATGGTTTCTAACTCATTGAAGAAAGCAAGACTGTATGTTTCTATATTGATATAAATAAATAAATAAATAAATAAACAAAGTGAGAAGATGGGAAAGCTCTTCTTTGCAATAAGATACCAGATACCAGTTTATAAATGTAAAAGTACTAGTACAGTTCAAAAATCATCGATGGGGGCTAAAGCTCTGTAAAGGTTGGTGAGGAACAGGATATTTACATAGTCAAGTATTTTCGCACAGATTATTAATTATAGAGAAAAATAGTAATTATACAGTGGAGGATCATGGGTCATATCATCTTAATGAAAAGATCAAAGTTAACACCATCCGTACAGGGACAAACCAAACTCATAAGGCTCCTGATACGTGACACAGAGAGCCCCAACATAACTGCTGTGGCATAGCTGACAATGCAATACACATAACTCAAATCTAATCATGCGGAAATGACTCAACCCCAAATGAGGAAAATAAGCATGTGTTCTCCTTTAGAATGGCAATGTTCACAAAAATTATCTAAATGCTGAGTTTGGGGGATAAAAGAGACTATATTAGCATGACAACAAAGGATAATTTGTAATCCTGGATTAAATCTTGCATGAGAAAATAAAGTTCGCTATAAAGAGCATTACTGGGATAATTTGCAATTTTATCTGTGGGTAAAATTAGCTAAAAAGAACATTATTGAGATAATTTGCAATTTTGTTTGCAGATCAGATAATAGTAGTGTATGTCTTAAAATCCCCTGTTTTATTCTTGGCTGGTGTGGTCAGTGGATTGAGTGCCGGCCTGTGAACCAAAGGGTCACCAGTTCATTTCCCAGACTAGGGCACATGCCTAGGTTGTAGGCCAGGTCCCCAGTAGGGGGTGAGAGAGGCAACCACACATAGATGTTTCTCTCCCACTCTTTCTCCCTCCCTTCCTCTTTCTAAAAATACATACATAAAATCTTTAAAAATAAAATACCCTGTTTTGATAACTTTATTGTGATTATATAGGATAATATCTTTGTTCTTGGGATATATATTCTGAAGAATTTAGGAGCAAAAAGGCTTAATGTCTCCACATTACTCTCAAAAGACTCAGAAAATATACAGATATAAAAAAACATATAATGAGAAAATAAGTCAAATAGGACAACATGTAAACAATCAGTGGATTTGGGTAAAGGTATAGGGTGTTCCTAAGTTTTATTTTCATTAAAGGAAATCAATAAATAAGACTAAAGATCATGAACTAAAACAAAGTTGGTCTTTACATTCTGCCTCATTGCTATAGGTTCAGAAGGTGAGACCAGAATTTTGTTTCCTGACTCTGTAAAACTTTGCTACTTGTCTTCAGTTTGTTTTGGGTTTTTTTTGTTTTTGTTTTTTTGGGGGGTTTTTTGCTTTCCAGGTTCTCATATCTGGAATTCACCAAATCACTAGTTCCAACTAGATTGTTCTTCACAAATTTCTGCATGGATAAAGAATTATTTCTTTTTATAAACCCCAACAGAAGGTAATCGAATATTGATCACAACTAAATAGCAGAACATGGGAAAGTGCCTTTTCAACTGGATCCCGTGTTTTCCTGATACTGTAGCCTAAATAATTTTAGAAGAAATGTTCATCTCAAATTAGCAAGTAGATGATAGCAGGCTTATTTTATTTGGAAGGAGACACTGTAATTGAACTTTGAGAAAGAAAAAAATGACATGATTATATTACTATGTTGTTGAATTGGAGAGAAAGGGATGCACTTATATTTATAGTGTGGGTTGAATTTTTCCCATTTGTAGAGGCCTCTATTGTGGGAATAATGGGTTGTATGTGGTTTTTGTTTACTTCTTCCCCCAAACACGGGTTCTCCTATCTCAAATAATTATTTTTGCCAAAGCTGCAATTACTGAGGTTACAAATAATGTGAAGCATCACAGCTGTCCTGGCATGTTTCCAGCATGTAATCACCTGTCATGTGCACTAATTCCTGCTATGATTAAGCCCCCTTATTTGCGGTAGGGTCTGACAGCTCTATTGTTTAAAATGCCACCCATTAGTGGAACAGGCATGAGCTTGTCTGTACACTAAATAGTTTCCTTGAATATTTTCTATGTTGGCTTCAGTTAACCTGTTGTACTGTGTAGTTGATGAGTGATCACTTTTCCTGGAGCCTGGTACTGCCTGGTACTGGTACTGCCAATAAAAGACTAATGATATGTGAGACCACGCTTAGTTAGATATAAGCAAGCAGGGGTTCAAGAAAAGCCCTATAGAAAACATTAAAGTCAAATTTAATGAGTTACAGACTAAAGGAACAGACACAAAATTGTTTGGGCTTAGATAAAATGCCAGGACTTAGCCCTGGCTGGTGTGGCTCAGTGGATTGAACGCCAGCCTGTGAATCAAAATGCCAGGACTTATATATGATAATAATAATTTCCTTTATTTTGGGAAGACAAGCTTATGATAATCTATGAAAAAAATGCCATTTAAAATATGTAAGTTCAACATATTTTTCAATATATATTTAATACACTTCTAATACATGACTAATAATGAAAGAAATATTTTCAAAATGTTTTTATTCTTTCTCTAAAACCCAATTCTAAAAGCTAATTAAATATGTCAAATCTTATGAAACAGATAACAGAGATACAGGGCTCACTTCAACTAAAAGAAGAATCCAACTACTTTCTATAGGTGACTTTGAAAATGGAAAATTACAAGTGCTTATTCTGTTGTTTGAACTGAAAGTTTTTGTGATCCTAAAAAGCTTCATTGAGTAAAATTGGCACTGTGTTAAAATGACCCAAACAGAGATGCCAGGAAGAATAAGGAAGGCTTTGTGTTAATTCTTAGGTTCTATCTCCCGACTCTATCTTATTCAAATCCACACATGCTTTCCTAATATCTTCCACCTGCAACTGCAGGCATTTATGATTGCAACAATTGTAGAATTCTCCCACCCTTCATCAAATAGCAGCCTCATTCTGTGTCTGTAACACACAGAGACCGTACAATTATGTCTGCACTTATTTCGATTGTTTAATGTTTGCCTAGTGGGGGTGTCCAACCTACGGCCAACAGGCTGCATGCGGTCCAGGGTGGCTATGAATGCGGACCAACACAAAAATGTAAATTTTCTTAAAATGTTATGAGATTTGTTTGTTTTCATTAGTGTTTGTGTATTTAATGTGTGGCCCAGAGACAACAGAAGGTTGGACACCCCTGGTAAAGTTTGACCACAGAACATAGCAATTTACAGGGATTGTGCAGGGGCCCATCTGAGAAAAATGTTTTTCTCAGATCCATCAGGCCCACCAGCTACCAAGATAGATGTGTTGATAAATAGAGAGAGAGCGAGAGAGAGATACAGAACTCTGAAGTCCAACGTTGCTAGCCTCCTACTCACGTGTAAGGCCCTCCTAATTCTTGCCTCAAGGTCTTCACTTGTTTGTCACATTTTTATCATCAAGTCCTAACCCTTTTCTTACATATAGTAAAGATTTTATCCCCAGTGGAGCAAAGAACTTGAAAGGCTGGTCAAAATGTAATCAAAACAGAGGTTCGTTTGCCTGCCACAAACAACGCCAAACTTGGGAAACAGGTGCTGGTGCAAAAGGAAAGAGGTTTATTCAATGCCGCCACCTGGGAGAATGGTGGACTCCCATCTCAAAGACCATCCCCACTTCCTTCTCAAGCCCATGGTTCTTATAGGGCTAGGGAGGGGAGAGTTTTTTTTTTTCAGTCCAATTATCTTTCTGGCTTTTTGCTGCTTGGGCCCTATCCATTCGTGTTTCTAGCCTTCAGCATGCTCTGTGTAAGAACTTCCTCCTGCACCATCTTGGTGAATGGATGAGACTACCCTGTGCCCTCTGACTGTCTACAGTATCAGGGTTAATGGAGGTTGCAGGACCTTGTATCAGGAAGGCTGAAGATGCTGCAGCCCTTAGCCCACTTCCTGTCACCGGACAGGGGTTCTACACACCCAGGAGAGCCAGTTGGAGTACTGGGTGGCACCCCTGGCTCCCAGCATGCTCACATTTTCTGCACAGCTGCCATGAAGCTCACCCCTCTGAAGTGACCAGCCAGGCTGCTCTCACCCTGCCATGGCTGCCGGCTCTGTGATGCTCTCAGGCGACAAAAAGTTGTCAACCCATCTGAAATCTATAGCATTTTATTAACCAATATCACCCCAATAAATTCAATTTCAAAAACAGAAAAGAACAATAACTAAGTCCAAAATACAAAAACCAAAAAGTTACCAACTCAACCAATAAGAAGTAAAAGGTGCACATGAAAAGTACTCTTCTGGTGTTCCTGAGTCAACCTCTTACTGATCTAAAGGAAGAAATGTTTGAATGGAGAGCCTCTGGCAGTCTTACAAGATACGCTCTGAAAAGGATTGATACTTTGAGGGCAAGATTTTAAGAGTAGAGGATTCTAAATATGTTTTTAAGATTCTGCCTTTCAATCAGCACAATATAAAACTGTTTGATACTTACAGTTTTATTCCAAAAACCACATAGATGAATGGGCGTGGCGAGAGCCTGATTCTGACCTGTGTAAATTGGCCCCTTTCTCTTCCTCTCTTTCCCTAAATCCCAGCATGCTGACAAACTACAACTTCTGTGAGGGCAGGTAAATTTCATCACTTGTAGAAATTAGGCAACTATGTAGAGAGCAGAAAGAATTGGTCTCTAGACTCTGTCATGTTCCTAAAAATAACAATAACAATTACCCCAATGGTATTTGTTCAAATGTCTAAAACTCTTTCAAAAATAACAGGAATGATGTTGAATTATCAATTTTTTGAAGTCACCTGTTAATTGCCATAAAACTTTGTCTGTTGACATAGTTTGTTGCAGTTATTCAGTCTGTTACAGGTGAAATGATTTTTACATAATTTGCGGGGGGAGGCATAGAAATCCAATTTCATAAATCGCATAACATTTTAAATATGCTTGGAGAACTTTCTATCTGAAGGGGGGAAAAAGTCCATACTGAGTTCATTTGAAAAAAGAGAGCAAGATTGTTACAAATAAAGTAATATTACAAATAAAACTTGTGCCGTGACTGTTGTGACTCAGTTGGTTGGGCATCATCCTGCAAAACAAAAGGCAGACATTTCAATTCCCAGTCAGGGCACAGGCCTGGGTTCTGGGTTTGGTCCCTGGATGGGGCATGTATAAGATGCAATGGACTGATGTTTCTCTCTCACATCAGTGTTTCTCTCCCCTCTTTCTCCCTTTTTTCCCATAGCTTTAAAATACAAATAAATGAAATATTTTTTAAAAACTTCTCTACTTGATCCTCTCATTATTTTTATCTTACTGTTTAGAATTTCTTAATATAGTTCCATTACATAGAATAGCATAACCTATTAAGGATGCATGTATATATTGCATATGTATATAAGTAACTTAGAATACATAATAAAGTATACCAATTTAGATATATTTCAATTGGGTCATATCTCCCCACACATAGCAATTCTGTGCTATGCTATGTCTGTGGATTGTAAAAGTGTGCCACAGCTTGAAGCAGAACAAAGCCTTTAAGAACACGAGTTCTAGAATCAACTATATTTGATTCCTACCCCTTTGAGTAACCTTGGGAAAGTTACTTATGAATTTTAAAACTCAGTTTCATCAGACAAAAAGTGGGGGATAGTGATAGTCCCATCCTGAAAGATTTATGGCATACAAAACACTTTGCACAGGGCAAATTGATCAGCACTGGAATGGTACCGTATCAGTCAGTTCTTGCTGAAATAATACCAAAATCTGAGGTTTATTTGTTACTCAGGTTCCACATCAGGAGCTGATGGACTGCAGCTCTGAGGGTCTGAGGCCCTGCCTCATGCAGCAGGTAGATGACGGGTTGGCTCCAGTGTCTGCCTCTGCTGGGAGCCAGGCCCCTATTTGATACATTGTTCACATGATGGAGGACAGAAACTCAGGGCTTGTGGTGGAAATACACATCACCTCTTAAAGATCACGCTCCCACTGCCACCCTGTTGCTTCTCACATTTCATCTGACCCAAGTGGGTCACATGGCCAACCCCCCAAGTCAATGGGGCAGCGGTAGATACCCCCCGACCAAGAGGAAAGCAAGTCAAATAGCAAAGGGTATCTATGGGTAAATATATTATTCAAGGGGAAAAGTGAAGATTTGTGACAATATTATAATTTACTAAAGATGCAAATGACAAAAACAGCTTAATGTATTTTGGTAACAAAGGGAAATTTGCTAAAGGAGACCATGTCGGGGCATCCAATATAATCAAAGAAAGCCATGAACAAGTAAATCATGGACAGAGTAGATACATAGTTGGGCTACAAGAACAGTGGGAAAGAGTGTTTGCAGAACTAGAACTCTGTCTGTCTTTCATACCTACGAGTGCTGGCTTCATTCCCCACCCCCCAATTAAGATTGAATTAATCACATACCAGAAAACATAGCTGCTTCTGGCTCCTGGGTCTCACACGCCATCGTTTTTCCCCACAGAGAGTAGAGTGATTCTCTTTCTTTACCACTTCTGGTTATAAAGTCCTAGTGAAGAATCTTAGCTAAATCGGCTCTCTGTATGGAACAACTCGACTCACATGTCCCATCAACACTTAGTCCAAGATGGGGTCATTTTCCACAGAAGCACATGACAGAGAAGGCTGGCACAGTGTCAAAACAAATGTTTGCCATACAGAGATGTAGTACCCATACATATTCAAGGGTTAGAAATTATTTCTAGAGCAGGTACTATTCTGCTTTATATATTTAAATGTATTTTTTCATGTAGCACAGTAGTTCTATATGGCAATTTTCAGTGATACAAGCATAAACTTCCAGATACAACTCTCAATGGCCTTCGGAGCCCCGTGAATCTAGCTGAAAAGCAGCCTTGTTTCATGAAAAGGAAACTCAGTGGCAGTAAGGAAGGAGACTTAGGGGAAAATCTGGCTTGTTGCTAACTTGCGAGGTTACCACAAGTTAGTTACTTAAATTTGCTGGCCTCTCACTTCCTCTAGAATAAAATGCAAACTAACTAGCATTCTTTTATCTACTATCTCTACAGACTCTTTCCCTTCTCCCCTTGCCTATACACCCCCTACCCTCCATCTTACATCTTGTATTCCAATCCCAGCAGTACTTTTTAGCCCTGGACAATGAATATTTTTCTCTCAGTCTTCCTTTTGGTTTCTCTAGATTTTTATACCTGGCCTCATTCCAAAAGGAAGCCTCAGGGGGAGCCTAAACAGGGCCTTGCTTCTGTGGCAAACACGTTCAGGATTCAGGTCTGTGCTTACAGCTGATTCTGTTCTGCTCTTTGGCTGTGACCCTTGCTTTGGAAAGCTAATTTTTCCAGGCTCTCGTCTCAGTCTCCAGCATCTTTCTGATGGTCTGGGGCTTCCTACGTTTCTCAGTCTTTCAGTCCTATAGTCATGCTTGAAGGAAGGTAAGGAAAGAGAAAAGGAGAAAGTTTTTAAGCTGACATACATGTCATACCTAAGTAGAGTGGTGCAGAGTAAAAGTTTGGAACAGGACTACCTGGTTTCAAGAAAGTTCAGGCACACTCAATTATCATCTATGTGGACCAGTCCAAGTTGTTTATGCTCCTATCAATCTACATCCTCATCGGTAAAATGGGCATAAACGTAGTATGATGTCATACGGTTTTGTAAAGGTGAAATGAGTTAACACATGCACAGTACTAGAACAGTGCTTTGTACATAGCAAATGCTCAGTAAATGTTAACTATTTTTTAATTGGTCAAGGTTTATATGTAGTTGAAGTGTGTTTGTATAACTATATATAAAATGTGCATACAAGCATGACATATATATATAAACATACACGTAGATACATAAGCTCATATTCGTAATATATACATATACATGGGTAAAGAATGGTCCTCTCTCAAAGGGGACAGACTATCATGAGGTGATTTTGTAGTTGTATTACTGCAGTATTTCCCAGGTCACATTTCATCTTAATGGCTAAGCAGCAAACAGCTGGTAAGGCATACAGATGGCTATTGTGTTTGGAGTACAGATGGCTTCTCTACAGTCCTTCCAGGGGACTTCTGGGTTCACCTTGCAGAGTGTACAGCAACATAGTTCTTTGGCAGTACAACAGCCTAATGGGACTAGGAGACTCTGAAAAACCACTCTCCAACGTAGCCAGGCGCAACTTGGTTGGAGACCCAAGAAGAGGGCTGGAGCGCACCCTGCATGGCCATCCTCAGATGAATAAGGTCATGCCTTCTCACAGTTTTCAAACTATCCACTATCTATTTGACGCCACTGAAATATTTTTTAATTGATTGTTTCTAACTAAGATACACCCACAGAGGGGAAATATAAAAAAGGCTCTGAAGGTTCTATAAGAAGTGTTTTAAATTCCTGATAATTTTTTATTATTTAGAAAAATAAAATATCATTTGAATGGCATTCCCTAAGAGGGAGTAGACTTTTCAACATAGAAAACTGCATATTAAAGCAATTAATGAAGACAGATGTCTTCATATTACCTGAACAATGTCAGTAGTCAGTCTTAGACTGTTTATATACTTGATATTTCAAATACGGAAATTTTTAAAAATTGCAACAAATAAGACAAAATGCACAAGGTAGCTGTATAGCATAATGGTGAATAGTACAGACTTCAGCAACATTCAGAAATGAGTATATATTTTAGATCCATCACTTTAAAAAATATCTTTGCTTATTTTTGACACATGGAAGTCTTTTTTTATTTGATTATTTTTTTAATTTTTGGAAACATTTAGACATACCTACAATAGAATGGTACAATGAATACCTGAATGCCATACTATAGTATGCAATACTATTGCAAACATATGGACATTTTTTTCACTTAATCACACTATCAATATCACCCTTAATAAAAGCAACAATAATCTGTTGCTGTCATTTAATATAGACTCCATAATTAAGTTTCCCCAGAAATTTCAAAAATGTCTTTTTCCAGTTGGTTTGTTCAAATCACAATCTTAACAGTGGCCACGTGTTACATTTGGTTGTTACATCTGTTGAATGTCTTTTTTAAAAAATTATTGAATTTATAGGATTTAAAGTAAAATTAACCTTTTTGGTGTACAATTCTATGAGTTTAAATAAATGGATAAATTTATGTAATCACCACCATAAGATACAGTTTTATCACTCAAAAACAAATTCCCTTGCTACTTTGTTATAATAACTGTCTCTCTCTAGTAGCTGCTGAATTATTTTCCATCCCTATATTTGTACATTTTTCTGCATTTCATATAATCATGAGTAGTATTCCACTGTTTAAGCATACCACAACCTGTTTATTTGTTAACCAGCTAAAGGATATTTGGGTTGCTTTCATTTTGGGGGGTTGTAAAGAAAACTGTTATGAACTTGCACATACAGGTTTTTATATGAATATTTTCATTCCTCTTGGGTAAATACCTAAGTGTAGAATTACTGAATCATATGGTAAGTGCATGTTTAACTTTGTAAGAAATGGCCAAGCTATTTTCCAAAGTGGCTACATCATCTTGCATTTCCAGTGAACGTGGTGGACAAGGTTCCAGGTGCTCTGCAGGCTTTCTAGCACTCTGTGTTGCCGCTATCACTATTCTAGTGATTCTGCGAAATGTGAGGAGGGCCACATCTTTGGGGTTGTAATTTTCATGTTTCTGATAAGTAAGTAATGTTGAGAATATTTTATATGCTTATTCACCTACCATTATATTATATAGTAAAATGTCTTTTCAAATCAATTGCTCATTTTTGAAATGGGCTGGGTTTTTGTTTTTTGGGTTTGGGTTTTGTTTTTTGTGTGTGGGGGCATTTTGGGGTTTGTTTGTTGTTTTTTTTGGTGAGTTTTAAAAGTGTTTTACATAATCTGGACACATATACTTTGTCAGATTTGTAATTTACATACATTTTCTCCCAATCTTGGAAGACTTGTCCTTTCATTCTTTTATGAGTCTCTTTCACAGAGTAAAATATTGTCACTTGGATGATGTCCAGTTTGTCAAGTTTTTCTTCTATGGATCTTGCTTTTGGAATCATGTCAAAGAACACTTTGCCTAACCCAACATTACAAAACCTTTCCCCTCTATTGTCTTCTAAAAGTTTTATAGTTTCACATTTTGCATTTAAGTTCATGATTCATCTTATGTTAATTTTTACGTAAGTTCCAAAGCATTATTCCAGGTTTACTTTTATGTGTGTGAATATCCAATTGTCTTGGCATAATTTGTTGAAAAGCCTATTGTTTTTCTAGTGAAATGCCTTTTACCTTTGCAAAAAATCAGTTAATCATATTTGCATGGATATATTTCTAGACTCTATTCTGTTCTTTTGATCTATGTGTCTATACTTTCATTGAACCACATTGTTTTGATTACTGTAACTTCAGAGTAAGTTTTGATATAGGGCAGAATGAGTCCTCCAATTTGATTGTTCTTTTTCAAAATTATTTGGCTTTTCTAATGCTTTTGGCTCTGTAAATAAATTTTAGAATCAACTTGCAATTACGTACAAGAGGTCCTTTTGGGATTTTGACTAGGATTATATTGAAACTATAGATCATTCTGTGAAGAATTCACCTGCTAACAATATGTTTTCTTCTAATGCATAAATATACTTTTCATTTATTTAAATTTTCTTTTATTTCTTTCAGCAGTGCCATGTAGTTTTCAATATATAGATATGGTACAATTTTTTTAAATATTTATACCAAAATAAAATAGTTGGTTTCTTGATGTTATTATAAGTAATACTGGTATTTTTTTTAATTTTGATTTTTAGTTATTCCAACCAGTATATAGAAAAACATTTGTTATTGTATCCTAACCTTGTATCTTGTGACCTGGTAGGCACAATTATTAGTTCTAAAAATTTTTTACAGATTCCATGGAATTTTTTAGGTAGACAATCAAGTCACTTGGGAATAGATACAGTTTTTTCCTCCCTTTTGAATCTGTTTGCCTTTTATTTATTTTCTTGCTTTATTGCGCTGGCCAGGACTTTCAGGATAGCATCCTTGCCTGTTCCTGGCCTTTGAGGGAGAGCACTCAGTCATTCACTATTTTCCCCTGGAGAGTGTTGCTTTTCTGTCATAGCAGGCAATCTTCCCACTTAGGTCAAACTGCAGGTTCTGCCTTACCTTCTTCTGGTGGTAGGTGCAATGTCAATTTAGTTTTCAAAGCCTTTACTATGCTATTTGAGTTTTCTCAGCTTACTCATGACACAATGGTTGGTCTGGTATTCAAGCAGTGGATTATTCATATGGAGTTCAGTTCTTGAACACTTACCATGTAGAGAGCTCAGAAGTGACTCTGGAACTTCATACACAGAATTAGAGGGTACACTTCTCCAGCTCCCTGGAATCTGGAATTTGTCCTACAATCTCTAGCCCCACTGTCTCTTTTCTATTCCACTGTCCAGAAGATGGAATTCCCAGAGTTTAGCATCTTATATTGATGTGCAGTTCTGCACAACTGATGCTGACCCCATCATTCATCATTATTCAGATTTTGACTTTTGTCTCCAGTCCACTTATTTTCAGGATTCTCGGGTCATTGTTTTTTGTAGTCTGTCCAGAGTTTTAGTTGTAATAAATGATAAAGATGAACTATAGTTAGCTTAGTCCATTTTGTCCAACATCAGTAATCACCTTAAATTTCTAAGAATCTAGAAAGCCCCCCATCCCTTTTTTACTGTGCTGTTGATTTTTTGAAGAAATTGGATCTGTTTACCTGTATCATGTCCCACAGTCTGGATTTTTTTTTTTTGCTTCCACATATTGTTATTCAACATTGTTTCATCTGTGTCTTTTCATCTATATATTTTCAGTAAACTAAACACTGGCCACAAAGGCTTATTTAGTTGTGTAAATGCAGGCACATTTCTTTATGTCTTTGTACTTCAGTTTCTTCTCCTGGAGATACAGAGTTGTTTTAAAGAGTAAATGGAAGAATATATGTAAAAGGATTTCTAAAATAGAGTTTTAACATATGCAAAAGCCTGACTATAGTGTTTTACTAAACAAGAATTTTCTTTTACTCAAGTCACTCTAAGTACAAAGGTACATAGGCCAAGGCTAATGAGGCTGCCTAAGGACACCACACGGGACCCGGTGTCATTCCCCTCCACACGCCAGCACTCAGCTCGATAGAGCCTCTGTGTATTGGCCCTTCACTTATTTCTTCTCTCTGGGCTGAGACCCATTAGCAGAAAAGCCAGCCAGTACCAAACTCAAATGTTTACACAAGCAATTATTTTCGAGTTATTCTAAACAAGTAGACAGCTATTTGTTAGGCTTTTACTACAGAGTACGTAAGTTGTAACCTTTCTGTAGATGCCCTTAAGTCAAAGGAGTTTACCTCTATTTTTAATTTGCTGAGTGTTTATACTATTAAAGACTGTTAAATTTTATTAGATGCTTTTTCTATATCTATTAAAATAATATTTTTGTCAGTTATTCCATTAATATAGTAGATTTATATTGTTTGATGCTGAACAAACTTTGCATTTCCAGGATAAACTTGATCATGATGCATTATTTTATATATATAATTGAATTTGGTTTTCTAAGCTAATATTTTATTGAACATTTTTGCACTGGTGTTTATGAAGAATATTAGTCTGAAATTCGCTTTCCAGGTGATATCTTTGTTTGGTTTTGAAATCAGAATAAAACTAGCTTCATAAAATGAATTGGGAAATGTTTCCTTTTCTGTTCTCTGAAAAAGTTGCAAATATTTAAGATATAACTTCTTCCTTAAATGTTTGATAGGATTCAACTATAAAGTTACCTATGCTTTATTTGTGAAATAGTTTTTAATTATAAAGTCAATTCTTATTTGAGATATTTTTATATTGAGATATTGCTACTTCCTTTTGTGTCAGTTTTGATCATTTGTGTCTTTCAATGCATTTGTCTAGTCATCTAGATTGCCAAATCATTAGCATAAAGTTTTCCATAAAATTTCCTTATTATTATTTTTTAATGGCTGGATGTCCTCTAGTGATTACTTTTAGTTCATCCCTAATATTGGTAATTTATCTGCTTTCTTTCTTCCTAATCAGTCTGGCAGGAGGTTTATCTATTATATTAGTCTTTTCAAATATTAGCTATTGGTCTAAAAATTTTATATATTGTTCTTCTATTTTTTATTTTATTGATTTCAGCTCTTATCTTTCTAATTTTCTTCTTTTTACTTGTTCTTGGTTTAATTTACTCTTCTCATGGTGGAAGCTTAGGTCATAAGACCTTTTTATTTTTAATTTAGGTATTAGTGCTATAAATTTTCCTCTGTGTCTTGCTTCAGTGCTATAAAATTTTGTATGTTGTATTTTCATTATCTAGTTCAAAATATTTTTAAATTTTTCTCATGATTTTTTCTTTCACCTAATGATTATTAGAAGTGAGTTATTTCATTTACAGATTATTTGGGTTTTGCTGGTTGCTTATTGTTATTTCTAATTTAATTTTATTGTGCTAAGAGAAAATAATTGGTATGATTTTCTTTTTTGTTTTCAAAAGATGTATTGATTACATTGGTTTACCATCATATTCTTTTTTTAAGCAAATTTTATCGATTATGCTATTACAGTTGTCCCAACTTTTCTCTCCCCTTTATTCCCCTCCTCCCTGCACACCGCACCCCCCATCATCTCCCCACCCCCTTAGTTCATGTCCATGGGTGGTACATATAAGTTCTTTGACTTCTCCATTTCCTGTATTATTCTTAATCCCCGCCTGCCTATTTTGTGGCTACCTATTATGCTTCTTATTCCATGTACTTTTCCCCCTCATTCTTCCCCTCCCCCTCCCCACTGATAACTCTCCATGTGATCTCCATTTCTGTGATTCTTTTCCTGTTCTAGTTGTTTGCCTAGTTTTTGTTTATGTTTTTTAGGTTCAGTTGTTGGTAGTTGTGAGTTTGTTGTCATTTTACTGTTCATTGTTTCTGATCTTCTATTTCTTAGATAAGTCCCTTTAACATTTCATATAATAAAGGCTTGGTGAATGAACTCCTTTAACTTGACCGTATCTGGGAAGCACTTTATCTGCCCTTCCATTCTAAATGATAGCTTTGCTGGATAGAATAATCTTAGATGTAGGTCCTAGCTTTTCATGACTTTTAAAACTTCTTGCCAGCCCCTTTCTGCCTGCAAAGTTTCTTTTGAGAAATCAGCTGATAGCCTTATAGGAACTCCTTTGTAGGTAACTGTCTCCTTTTCTCTTGCTGCTTTTAAGATTCACTCCTTATCTTTAATCTTGGGTAATGTAATTATGATGTGCTTTGGTGTGTGCTTCCTTGGGTCCAACTTCTTTGGGACTGTCTGGGCTTCTGTGACTTCCTGTAAGACTATTTCCTTCACCAGACTGAAGAAGTTTTCCTTCATTATTTTTTCAAATAAGTTTTCTATTTATTGCTCTTCCTCTTCTCCTTCTGGCACCCCTATCATTCAGACGTTGGAATGTTTAAAGTTGTCCCAGAGATTCCTAAGCCTCTCCTCATCTTTTTGAATTCTTGTTTCTTCCTTCTGTTCTGGTTAGATGTTTATTTCTTCCTTTTGTTCCAAATCATTGACTTGATTCCCAGTTTCCTTCCCTTTACTGTTAGTCCCCTGTATATTTTCCTTTATTTCACTTTGTATAGCTTTTATTTCTTCCTTCATTTTGTGACCAAGCACAATCAATTCTGTGAGCATCCTCATAACCAGTATTTTGAACTCTGCATCTGATAGGTTGTCTACCTCCTCATCACTTAATTCTTTTCCTGGAGTTTTGGTCTGTTCTTTCATACAGGCCATATTTCTTTGTCTCTGAGCACCTGTTACATTGTAAGGGGCAGAGCCTTAGGTATTCACCAGGAGAGGGCAACCCTCTTCACAGCATTGTGATGTTGTCTGTGGAGGAGGGTTCTAAGAGGGAGCAATGTCATTTGCTCTGCTCTCGCCCCACTTTCTGTCACTTGTCTCATTTCCCACAAGTGGATTGGACCATTCTGGGGCTGATTCCCAAGTGTGTGGTTTGTGTATGTTCTAGGATCCTGTGGGTCTCTCCAATGGACTCTCCTGTGAGGCTGGGAGTTTCTCTTGCCACCACAAACCCCACAGATTTTTACAGCCAGGGGTTTTGAATCTTTAATTTCATGTGCTGGAGTCCTGAGTTTCTTGGTCTGTCTCACTCCCCTGTTGTTCCTCCTGGCTTATCCTCACACGAATGTAGGATTGCCCACCTGGTCTGCCAGTGGCTACCTTGCCACACGTCCTATTCACCCTGGCTGCCCATCTGCACCCGTCCTACAAGTCTGGATGAATGTTTCTTTAACTCCTTGGTTATTAGACTCCCATGCAGTTTGATTTTTGGGCAGCTCTGGTTGCCTTTTGTTTTAAAATTGGTTGTTATCCTTTTTTAGGTTGTGTAAGGAAGTGGAGCGTCTTTGCCTTCACCTCCATCTTGGCTGGATACTACTTGATATGATTTTAATGTATGTAAATTAATTGGGGCATAGGTAAGCAAGGCTTGCCTCCTTGAACAACCACATCAAAATTACAACTAAATTATAGAAAAACCATCACTCAGAAACATCAGAAATTGAATGGAATAGAAGTCTGACAACTACAGAATTAAAGAAACCACGTCTATCCAGACATGTAGGATGGAGGGGCAGAGATACAGAATAGTCTGGTCCCACAGCCACACGTGGTGGTTCAGGAGGGATATCTCAGGAGCAAGGAGTCCCAGTCCCATACCAGGGGCCTCAGCCCAGGGTTCCAGTGACAGGAACCCTGGAGAAGGTAAGTCCCCAAAACTTCTGGCTACAAAATCCAGTGGGGATTGAGTCGGTAGAAGAAACTTCTGGAGTCCCAAGCAATTCCCCTTAAAGAATGCACACTTGGACTTACTCAGACTCACTCTTTCTAAGCTCCAGCACCAGAGTAGCAGCTTGAAATGCACCAGTGGCATACAGGGAGGAACTGAAGTATCTGGCATCAAGGCAGGAGCTAAGGAATAGTTTTCTCCTAGACATAAAGGCGGGTAGACACCATTGTCTGTTTTCTGAGCCCTCCCCCAATGGAGCCACAGAGCTGGCAGGCAGGTGCTATATCTGAGACTCCATAAACCTGGCTAACACTGTTTGCCTTGCCCAGGAGATCCCCTGAACTCTATCCCACCCAATTTATCAGCCCACCCAAACTGTTAACCATGACTTTTCCATGTGAATGGCTGGTCTGAGCTTCAGCTTCACAACTTCCTAAATCCCATCAAACAAGCAACAGCTGGCCTCAGTGAACCCCTAGCCCCCTTTCCTCTTGCTAAATGGCCCCAGGCCCAGCACTAGCAGCAGCCAGCCTAGATTCACAGCTTGGCTTCATCTGGGAATCTCCAAGCCCAGCACAAGTAGCAGCCATCACAGGTTGTTTTAAGCTTAGGCAGGGTGGCCCTGGGCAAAACATAGGTCAGAGCTAACCTTGGCCTGTACCACCTGGTAAACCTCAGAGCCTGTGTACCCAGTGTATAGCTACAGACCACATCAGAGAACCACTACCCTGCCCCTGCACAGTTGATCATCCATGGAGAGCAGAGGTTGGTGGTAAGTAGTCACAGCCAGTCCTTACAGCTGACTAAACTGAGAAAACCCCTCTCATTGACCTGACAACAGCAATCAAGACTCAACTACAAGAGGAAGTTGTACTCAGCCCACACAAAGGGCATACCTCGAGTACCCAGCTTGGACCCTGCAGGACACCTACTATATTAGGCTACACTACCAAGACAGGGATTTATAGGTCTATTTAATACATACAAACAAACACAGGGAGACTGCCAAAATAAGAAGACAAAGAAACATGACCCAAATGAAAGAACAGATCAAAACTCCAGAAAAAGAACTAAACAAAATGGAGATAAGCAAACTATCAGATACAGAGTTCAAAACACTGGTTATAAGGATGCTTAAGTAACTCAGTAAGGACCTCAACAGCAAAAAAAGATCCAGTCAGAAACAAAGGACTAATTGAAATAAATAACAATTTACAGGAAAACAACAGTAGAGCAGATGAAGCTGAGAATCAAATCAATGATTTGGAACATAGGGAAACATAAAACAAGCAAGCAGAACAATAAGAAGAGAAAAGAATTTTTAAAAAATAAGAATACTGTAAGCAGCCTCTGGGACAACTTCAAATATTCCAACATCTGCATCATAGGGGTGCCAGAAGGAGAAGAGAAAGAGCAAGAAATTGGAAATCTATTTGAAAAAATAATGAAAGGAAACTTCTCTAATTTGCTGAAGGAAATAGACATGCAAGTCCAGGAAGCACAGAGAGTCCCAAACTAGATAGCTACAAAGAGGCCCACTCTAAGACACACATAATTAAAATGCTAAAGGTTAAAGAAAAAGAGAGAATTGTAAAAGCAGCACAAGAGAAAAGCAGTTAGTTACCTACAGGGGAGTTCCCATAAGATTGCCATCTAATTTCTCAAAAGAAACTTTTCAGGCTAGAAGGTATTGGCAAAAAATATTCTCAGTCATGAAAAGCAGGGACCTACTGCCGAGATTGCTCTACCCAGCAAAGCTATCATTTAAAATCAAAGGTCAGATAAAGAGCTTCCCAGACAAGAAAAAACTAAAGGAATTCAACATCACCAAACCATTATCATATGAAATGTTAAAGAGACTTATTTTTAAAAAGGTCAAAACTATGAAGAATAAAATAGCAATAAATACATATATTTCAACAATTAAATCTAAAAAACAAACTAAGCAAACAAGAACAGAGACAGAATTATGGATACAGAGAATGTTTTGCCAGGTGGGATGGGGGTGTGGGAGAACGGGTGACAAGGTGATGGGATCAAGTACAAATTGGTAGTTACAGAATAGTTATGGGAGTGTAAAATACAGTATAGGAAATGGAATAGCCAAAGAAGTTATATGTGTGGCCCATAAATATGAACAATGGTGTGGGGATTTGCCTGAGAGAGTGGGGTTGCTGAGTGGAGAAGGACAATAGGGGAAAAGTTGGGATAACTGTAGTAGCATAATCAATAAAATATAATTAACAGAAAAAAGAAATTAATTGAGGCTTGTTTTATGGGCCAGAATATAGTCTACCTGGGTACATATCTATCTGCATTTAAAAAGAATGTGAAGTATTTTTTGTTGTTGTTGACTGTGGAGGAGTATTCCTTGGATATCAATTAAATCAAGATGACTAATAATGTTCAAATATTCTACCTCTCTGTCTTTTTTTATCTATCAATTGCTAATGGATGGTATTAAATTCTCTAACTATGATGTGGAATTCACTCCTCAATTTTGTCAAATTTGCTTCACACATTTTGATACTCTCTTATTGGATGCACACATATTTATAATTGTTAGGTATTTCTTATGAGTTGAACCCTTTATCTTTACTGTCTCTATCTCTAGTAATACAGTATCTTTGAAATTCATTTTATTTGATATTAAGCTAGTCACTTAAGCTTTCTTGTGCTGCTCATTTGCATTACACAACTTTTTCCATCAATTTACTATCACCCACTTTATATCTTTATATTTAAATGTAACCTTAGTAGAAAACATAGAGGTATGTCTTGGTTGGTTTTGTTGTTTGTTTTGTAACCCATTCTGATAATCTAACAATCTTTTTGAATGTTACCTTTTATTATTCAATATCATTATTAATATAGTTTGGTTATGTCTATTTTTTTAAACATTCTATTTGTCTCTTCTGTTTTTTGTTCTCCTATTTCCCCTTTCATGCTCTTTTGGGGACCATCTGAATATTTTTAAAATCCCAAAATATTTCATAGCTGAGTTTTTTGTTATGCACTTTGCATTTTTTTCAGTATTTTCCCTCAGAATTATAATATACTCCCTTAAATTTCCACTTTATACTAACAGTAAAAATATGCTACTTCAGGTAATAATTGTTATCTGTATTACAGCTACGTACATTATAAACCCCATAAGAGAAGATTATATTTTTCTTTATACAGCCCAAGTGTTTATGGAAAAATTGGGAGGAAAGCAGTCAAAGGATATTTTTTTTTTGCACCACTCAGATATTTGTTATTTTCAACGCTCTTTTTTTCTTTTTTCTTTTCTTTTTTTTGCTTGTCCTGAGGATCCAAATTTCCATCTGCCCTCATTTTCTTTCAGCCTGAAGAACACCCGTTAGCATTTATTATAAAGCAGGTCTTCTGGTGACAAATTATTTTAATTTTCCTTTATCAAAAAATGGCTTTTTTGGTCTCATTTTTGAAAAATACTCTGTGTGAGGAATACAGATTAAGTAGGCACCTTAGGCCTTGCCTTTAAAGGCTTTCTAAACTTCTTAATGAGATAGAGTACTTAAATGAAATCACATTTTGTTTTGCATATGTTTTTCTACATAATAAGTCCTCTCTTCTCTACCCATCCATCCTTTGAATGGAAATTTTATCCTAATTCTTAAAATTTAAATACCATATTTTCTATGAATTCTTCCTTTATTACCTTAGGAAGAGTTGACTATTCTGCCACTGTGCTAGCCAGAGAACTGCCATTTTCTTAGCATTCATATTTATAATATACAGGGTCCAGCAGAAGTAAGGCTTGCTTGAATGTGTTGGTAGGGTACATGAATGTCTTGCATGAGATAGACAACAATTTGAACATTTCACCTAAAATGTCATAAGGTGTGCTTGAGTGTGATATTGTTATGTTACAGAATTACATGCTTATGATTTTGTAATAAAAACGGGGCACTATTTGCGCAGACCCTGTGTATTAATCTCAAATAGGAAAAGAGAAGATCATAAACACAGACAGAGAGGATGTCCTAAGTGAGAGTATATCTTATCTGAACATTTCTTTTTATTTTCACTTCCATTTACCCTCCACTTAAAATTTCAGCATGCAACTATGTGTATCCTTTGTTCATTGATCCAATTATGTGACATCCTCCACTAATGAATTTTTCATAAGATTTCCCATTGCTATTACTACGAGGTCTTTGATTGCAGGGATGTTGCACTTTTATCTTTCTTTTATTTATATATAGGCTCTGCCTCTTCAGTTCTTTGGAATAGTACTAAATAGTATATTTACAATGGCAACCCAATAAACAAAATGTCCAATGGAATTGAAAAGCCATCAAGAAAGTTCTAGAACACCTCTCCATTAGCCCCAAAACAATGCCTAGCTCTAGCCATAAGCACAAGGCAGAAAAATCAAGCCTGGGAGAATATACCACTGCTCTGGGCTGTTGCCTTCATTCTTAAATGGTATTTCCAATGGATATAGAATTCCAGTTTGACAGTTGTTTTTCTTTCCGTATTTTCAAAAGGTTGTTCCATTCCTTTCTGTTTTTCATGCCTTCTGCTAAGAAGGTACCTGTTAATCATCATAGTTCCTCTACATGCAATGTATCAGTTTTCAAGATTTATTCATCTTTATCTTTTAAAAATTTACTTTCATGTGCTTTAGCCCTGGAGTCTCTTGTTTGCTGTAGTTGTTGTTTGTATAGCATCTTGTATCTAAACATTTCTTTCATTTAATTTAGAAAACATTCAGCTATTATTTTTTGAAATATATTTTCTGCCCCATTTTCTGTCTTTTCTCCTTCTGATATTCCTACTATAAGTACATTTGATCATTTTATCCAACCTCACAAGACATTATTTTTCAAATCTTTTTTTTCTGTTCTTCACCTTTGATAATTTCTAATGCTCTATCTTTGAGTTCACTTACACTTCCTCAGTTATGTTCATTTGATTTCTTTTTCTAGTGATTTTTTAAAAACACAATTCTAATGATCAGTTCTGTAACTTCAATTTGTTTTTAATTTTATTGTTTTTATTGCTCTGCCAAGATTTCCTATTTCTCTGCTGAGATTCTCATTCACTGAAAATAGGTTCTCTTTTACTTCATTAACTGTTGTTATGATAGCTGCTTTAATGTCTTTATCTGTTAGTTCCAGTATCTAGTTCATCTCCAGATCAGGCACAACTCTTTCTTTTCTTGTAAGAACGTGTTCCCTTTTTTTGGATTTTGGTGTGTTGAATAATTTTGGATTGCACCTTAGACATTATGAATGCTGATAGACCCTAAACACTGCTTGTTTGTTTGTTTGTTTCTCTGATTTCATTGTTTTCTTTGTTTTAGCAGGTAATTTTCTTGGCTGGTCTTGAATTGCAAATTGTTTTTCAGGCAGCAGCTCAGTTGCAGTTTAAATATTTTGTCTTCAGCTGAGCTGCTTTCAGTCTGTTTCATGAATGCATGTATTTGGGGTCAGTCAGAGATATTGTGGACAGAGATTAGGGATCCCCTTTGTAGGGTACCTGGAGGTGGTCTGGTTTCCTCATCCAGATGCGTGGATAGGAGCAGCTCCTCACAACCTTCACAGAGTCTGATAAAACAGCGTTCCCCCAGCCTTGAGCCAGGGTCTCACGGCCTTGAGCTCCGGATGCGGTAAACTGCCCTGTAGCCTTGAGTAGGCTCGCATGCGCAGCTCGTGATAGTTACTTCACCTTCTGGCCTGCAGCCTGCTTTGTTTAGTGCTAGTATTTAAGGGATAGGAGGTTCAGACAAGGTAGGGAGTCGGGGCGCCGACTTGGACACAGGCTTTGTGGCCTGTGTGACTCCTTCCACAATGGTTTGTGGTCTGTGTGCGGCGCGGACACGGACTTTGTGGCCTGTGTGATTTCCCCGGACCTGGGCTTATGCCTGTGTGACTCTCTCAAATAAAGGCATGTCAAGCATCCCGAAGGCTCCACGCATCTTCTGTCTACCTGAGCCCCGAGCGGGCCTGTCCAGCCTGGAGAGACTGCAACATACCCTTCCTCCCTCTTTCCTTTCTAGGATAACACCACTCTCTTCAGCTTTCAGCTACCTGGCATCATTTTGGCTTTTCAAGCCAAAAAACAGTTTTCTCATATGTTCCCCTGTCACTGCTGTAGGGGTCACGTAGACTACACTTAGCCCCGGCTGGAGAGGGGAACTTCTTGCAGATCCATGTCTCTCCCCCTTCAAGCACGTAGTCGTCTCCATCAGAGTCTGGGCTCAGCAGATATACACACACATAAAACATGATAGGCCAAATGGATAATTATTAAAGAATGGTTTTCAGTAGCAGAAACAGGCAACATAACACAGTAGGTATTTATCAATGGAGACCCATTATGATCCCAGGTGCTTCTGTATATTGAAAAACTATAGAATTGATAGCAACTGTATATACATTGACTTGGAGTAATCACCTAAATGTGCAGTATTTTTAGTACTGGAAGGAACTGGCCATAGGGACTGCCCCCGGGAGGGCGGCCGTAGGGGGGCAGAAGAAGGGATTGGAGGGGCACTTCTTTTCCCTGCATAACTGTTCGTTCCTTCTGGATTTTGAGCTATATCCATGTATTAACTTTTTTCTAAAATTAGTTGTTGTTTTTTTTTTAAAAAAAGAGAGATCTGGACCTAGTCTCTCAGGCAGCTATAGATTGTTTGTCCAACACAGGGTTTTAAAATTTTTTAATTCACTATTAATATTTGAAAATTAATAGCTATACATAAAATTCCACTAGAATTTTCCATTAGAAAATTCCAATACATAAAAAAAATTAGAAAGCTTAGCATCATGAGCTAGAAGAGGTGGGTACCATTGTCCCCTTCAAGCAGAGCATGAGGCTCCCATTGGTCACAGGAACCTACTAAACAAAGGACTTAAGGAAGGAATTTTATGGTGTATATTTTTTAAATCCCTACAGTAGTGTCTAGCACATAGTAAGCACTCGATAACTTTTGTTTTAAAATGTAACCAAATTCCCATTTTAATTATAGACTTTAGCTTATTGGGGAGCAGGGTAGGAGAGGAATACTGCAATAAAATAATTCTTATGTTATCCTGAAATGAGTGCTGTTGACATGCAACGCATGTGCACTGTTTTTAGAGAAAGATCCCATCATTCTCTATGACTTTGCAGGGGCTAACATACACCAAAAATATAAAGGCACTGGAAGAGCAGAAATTAATGTTTCCAAATAAATATTTCTGGAAAAAATAGATTCTCTTTCAGAAAGACTTTTTTTTAAATTTGCTAATGCATTCCAGAGAAACTAATTTGTAATCTTCTCAGGATGTGCTTATGAGCTAATACATTCATATTTCTTACCAAAAAAAAGAAAATGAAATAAAAATGCCTATCATCGAGTATGCAATTCAGAGAATGGAAATTGGCACAGAAACTAATTACAGCTCACAAAGAAAAAAATCTGCTATTCTGATGAATATGTGTTTTCCTAGCTTTTCTGTTATTTCCGTTGGTAATTGCAGAAAATAGTTTTAGTGGGGCCAATTGTTATGGTTCTCTACGTATTTCTTTTCTAAATTATGAATAAGGCAGTGTTCCTGGCAAATATTTTGGGATCCATCTGGAAAGAGGTAATAATAAGAATGCCCGAAGACAAGATTTTGTTGTTTGGATGTCTCTCCTGTTTTAAACTGTTAAATTAAAAATATATATGGTGGGCATTATGAGACTTTCACTTACACTTTCAGTTTTGAGTGAACTAAAATCTATAAAGTACTTAAATGTTTATTCAGAAAAGAAGAACACAAAAAAGCAAGAAAATTGTGGACTCTGGGTTTGTTGGATACAGGTTAGGATTGATTCAGAAATTCTAGCTCACAACCAGCTATATTTCTGAGGGACATTAGGGATATTCTTTGGCAGATTGCATTTTGAAGTTTTAAAAATTTCTGTTCCAGAGGATCATGTAGTCCCAGGGCCTACAGTTGCCCCAGCTGTTAGGATGAGGAGCTTGAGGGGTCCAAGGAATATGAAAATGGAAGAATTACTATATAAAAGAGAGATCTGTTTTGAAATGGCGAGCAAGTGCCAGTATTTTGTAAATTTATAACCATGAACTTTCTAATACATTTCACCATTTATTCTGTAATGAGTTAAAATCTTGCTTTCTACTGGCGTGCATTTCACATTTAAAGCATATTTTCCTATTTAAGTAATGTAACAAATGATGTCTGGACCTCAGGGGAGCCCTAACACTCTTGACAAGTCATAGGGTTGCCAAAATGCTGTACATTTTAAACAAAACAAAAAATAGGATGAAACAGAAAAACATTAAATTTGTATTTTAAATACATTAATATTTATCCTAAAGCCTGGCTTTTGAGGTAGAAATTAATCAGAAGTAGTAAAACAGATTAGCAAGAAAATCATAAAGATCTATTTAATCAATTGCAGGGACTTGAAAGGTTTTTTTCTCTCTAATTTTATGAGATTTCTTGCCCCTTGGCATAGGTGAATCATCATTGATATCCTTATGTTTATTAGCCATAGTTAAGGTAGTAGAAAAGAGATTTTTTCCTTAGGTAACTGGAAACTAATTGGAAAGGTGGAGGAAAACTAAATAGTATGTAAGAAAAGTAAAATCTTCAGTGAAATAACTTGGGTTGAAGACAAAAAGAACCAAAAATGGGAGTATGAATGGGCACAAGTCCCTTAAGAGAAGGTCTGGAGAGTGAGGCGCTGTCTGTGGTCTGCCCGGTGGTGAAGGAACACAAGACAAAAACAGGATATTTGTTTGTGTTTCATGAAACTAGGACCTGGCTGGTGGTTTTCAAACTATATCACCAGGGCTTACTATGAGGCCTGGCATGCAGCAAGGGTTCGTATGTATTTGTGGGATATACTGAGTGAACAAATGAATCCTGACCTTTGGGGGAGTCTTAGGGTCATCACAGACACGTGTATCTCTGTGTAGAGGTTGGTGGGACAGGGCAGGGAGGGGGGTGGCCCGCCTGCCCAGGGCACCCTGGCTCTCTATCAGCCTTGGGACTATGGCTCAGGCTTGGGCTGTGCACCCTCCCTCAGTCTTGACTCTCTATTCCTCCAGGCTCTGAGGCTACTTGCCGAGGTTTAGCCTCACTCTTGAAGGTGAGGTTGAGGCACAGAAGGGTCAAGGCAACTTTTCTGAGAGGGCTCAGCAAGAACTGATCTCTCACGTATTTGGGGCCGCAAGGTAATGATTGATTCAATCATGGTTAATATTTTAAAGTATTTTTCTATCATGTAATTTTCCATTTTAATTATTAAGCCTTGACGATAGACAATTATTGTACTTGGTAAGAAGGGCTTTACTCTAGCCATTTTTCTGAGAAGCAATGTGAGACTAGCAGAGGCTAACTACAAACTTGTGGTTAGTAGGTGACAGAGCTAAGACAGGGAGCCAAAGAATCAGATGACAAGGTTGGCACTCCTGGTGCCAGTTGATAATTAGCATGGCAACATCTATCTAGGCACACATTGTTGTTATAGGCAGAGCATCAAGCTGAGGCCAGATCTCAGCTTCTATGGTCTTAAGTCTTCCACAGCTGGGCCTCCTTAAGTGCCTCCACCTGTAAATTTAGCCTTGCCTTGGATCATCATGTTACCACCAGCCTGATGCTGGTTTCCATCTAGTTCTGGAATCCCAGTTTTACCCAGACTGGGTCCACCTGGCTGTGCTTTGGGAAGCTCCCTCCCAATGACCCCAATATCTTGCTCCTGCCTCCATATGACCTTTGCCCGGACTCATGACCTGCCTGTACTGAGACCTTCCGCTGTCTTTCCCACTGGTTATTACCCATGAGGTCTTTGCACCTGGTGGTAATGTCATGTATTCAGCAAGGACTGAACACCTGGTCTGTGCAGACACAGGTTAGTTGTGAGGATTCAGCAACAAGCAAACCCAAGCCCTGCCTACATGAGGCTTACAGTCTGCCAGATAGGACTGACAGGGAGGACAAATTTGATGACTGCCATAAAATGAGGACCACAGGGCACTAAGAGAGCTGATCTAGGTCAGGCAAAGCCTCCTGACACACCTTTGGATGACACTGTCATTTGCACCAGATTGGCATTTCATTTGCACGCCTGCAGCTGGATCAGTTTTTCCAACTTCTATCCCTCCTGTGGTCTCATAGGAAGTTCTGGTCTTTCCATTCCCACTGCACATAGTAATAAATCACACACCACTCTCATATCAAGATACAACAAAAATAATATCTCTTAGAAGCGCACTCTCTATTTCTAATGTATAATTCATTTAAGTTGAAATTTTTTTGTTTTTCCCTTTAAGTTACACCTACCCAAGAACACATGCCCTTTGTAAAAGACAATCTACTAGAAGTAGGCACCGTATAAATGAGTCACTCTAGCAGCAAATTGGTGCACAAGGCTTGCCTGAGCATAAAAGAATGCCAGGATCCAGCATAAATAATGCCCCTTTTTTATTACAAAATCTTTTATTAAAAAATCATAGGCATGTAATTCTGTAACATAAAAATATCACACTCAAGCACACCGTATGACATTTTAGGTGAAATGTTCATATTAAAACTATAAATTATTATTCCCATAGTATTACCCTACCAACACTCAAGTAGGCGTTACTTCTGCCATACCCTGTATATTAAGGAATGTATTATTGATGGACTCTGTTAATTCAATTTTTACAATGAGGTTCACCCATCTGAACTACGTTTCAGCATGAATCCATTCATGGGCCTTCAAAAGAGGTACTTAAAGAATCTACCCTCTACGCATTGAGTTCTCCAGGGGCTGGGCTGAGTGAGAGAGTTTAAATTTTCAGGGTGCCCCAGCTGCCTGGGTGACTTGGAACCATCCATAGACCTGTGCCAGTCATGCAAAGTCACGGTGAGGGGCAGCCCTGCCAATGCCATCATGCTCCTGCCAGGGAAGAGGGAAGCACTGGGGGTGAGGGGTGAGGGGGCAGGAGGGAGCAGAGGCTACAAAGAGAATCTAGTATGACAGTGTAAAACTATAGTTTTGGCTTTTAGCCAAAGACCAGGAGCACCTGATTATATTGCATATTTTAGAATTCTCTTTCTATTCCATTAAAAATAAGGAGGCGAAAACTTCTCTATGTCATAAGAAATCAATTTCTTAGCTGCCATTTCTTTTCAGCACAATGTTTTTCTGCTATAGTTCTTAAAATGCCATTTGTTAGTGTGATTACAGAATGAATTCTAATTCATGTTTAATTCTTTAAAAAGCATCTTTTGCTTTTAAAAGGTGTAAAAAGCATATGGATGGGCATAGTAATCACAGCTACTATTCCCAAGGCCTGAGTGAAAAGACATATTTATGCTAATGGTGTATGTGACTGAGCATACAAGTCTGGAAATATTTTCAATTACCAAAATTATCTCTTCTGCTGCAACAAGAATGTAACTGAAAGAATAAATTACCATAACAGCTTATCCCATCCAGGTTACCTTTCTGAGGTTAAATCATTGCTCTTTGAATTGAGGTTACAGAATATATACTGCCAGTCACAACATTCGAGCTGTGATTGAATCAGCCAAAATATTTAACCACATTCTCTGGGTCTGGCTCTGTCTTAATTTGTAAAGTCTCAAATGCATCCAGGTGGGTTCCCCAGAGAATTAAACCATATACAATTGTTTCTTATTCACTTATAGTGAAAACTCTTGCATCAGTTCCTAGTTGAAAATTAGTACCATGCCATACATCGCAGACACAGGCCACCAAAGCACTGGATACTGAATAACATATGGCCACAAGTATAAGAAATCATGTCAGAATCAGACAGGGAGAGCTATTGCACATCATTCAGTGGCCTGGGTCCTTGATGAATATTTTAAAGCCAGAGGAAGGGAAGTCTTGGGAATGATAAACCAGCCAGTGTCGTGTATCAAGCTCACATTAAACAGGAGGAGACCAGCGGTCTCAGATTTCTTGTCTACTTTTCCTTCCATGAGGTAAGACAAACTCTTTCCATGCAAAAAGGACTCTCAGATCAGAATACCATTTCCAGAAATAAAGAAGCCTTCACTATTGTTAAATCTGTATTGCAATCATGAAAAAAAGTGATTGTTTTTTAGCAAATTTGAAAAAATGCTATGAACAACTCACATTTTTTTCTACCAGTCCAAAAAAAAAAAAAAAAATAGAGAATCACTAATCAACACCCAAGCGTCTAGGATGCCAGATCTGGACCACAGGGACCTAAGATAAGAATGCATCAGGACGCAGGAATCAGTTTTGGCTGCTTCTGCTAGGTTTTAGTCAAAGGAATAAAAATTAGAAAAAGCTTCTGAGACAGAAAGAGTGACCTGCAGCATGTAAAACTGGGGTGCCCCTGCGTTACTCCCTATTTCTTCAATTTATCAGAATAAAATGGTGGTAAGCATGAAAACCCAAGCACAGTATTCCGAATTGCTGATTCGGGCTCTTGCTGGCACTGTGTTTACTAGTCAGTAAAGAAAGACAATGCATTAAAAGTTTTAGAAATAATACTATTTATCAGAGAAGTGGCCACACAGCCCATCTATGTCTCTCAGTGAGTAATCAGAAGTACAGTGGTTATTACTTCTTCACCAGAAAGGAAAACCAAGATGTTACTTAGCATTGATAGCTTGACAGGCAGGAACTTTGACTCTTTGCTCATCATTATCATCCTCAGCATCCTCAGAGCCAGCATTTATCAAGCACCTGCCACATGCTTTATCTGTATCCATTCATTTAATCCCTACAGCAAATCCAGAAAGCAGACATCAAGATGGGAGATCTGTAAGAGATTTATGGGGAAGTCTCAATATTGAAGGGAAAAGGGAAAGGACCTGGGAGAGGTCACAGTGCCTGTCTAACTGATGTGAGAACGAGTAGGAGAGGAGGAAAGCTAGGTAGGAAAAATGCTAGACTACAGCCCAGCTTTAAGAAAGTCTATAGGGAGCCCTGGCTTGTGTGGCTCTGTTGCTTGGAGCATCACCTGGTGCACCCAAATGCTATGGGTTTGATTCTCAATCAGGGCACGTAGCTAGGTTGCAGGTTTCCTCTCTGGTGGATGCACATATGGGAGGCAACTGATCCATGTTTCTTGAATCAGTGGTTCTCTCTCTCTGTCTCTCTCTCTCTCAATCAATAAATGTATACACTTTAAAAAAAATAAAAAAAGAAGGTCTACAGGGAGTCCCTGAGTCAAGGTTGCCCATCAAAGGAGCCCACAGCAACTAAGGACAAGCATGCCTTCCTGTCACTGTCACTGACTGGCGAGAACACTGCCAGGTGTCAGGACACAGCAGCTGGGCCCCCTGTCAATGGCACCTCCTATAGTCAGAGATTCCAGAGGGACAGTTTTGTGTTCTATCAGTCTGGGTCCAGCTGGGAGAGAGAAACCACACAATGAGTTTCTCGTAAACAGAAAGGGACCTAATATATGGTGACAGGAGATGGTTTGACTTTGGGTCCTGGGCACACAGTGCAATCAATGTACACTTGAAACCTATATGGTCTTATTAACCAATGTCTCCCCAATAAATTTAATAGCCATAAAAAATAAAATAAAACAAAAAGAAGAATTAAACTCTGATAAAACAATGACTGTACAATACAAAGACTCTCTCTATTGTGTGTTAGGGCTTAGGGAGAGAATCAAAGGAAAGAATGACTTTAAAGGATCCTCTCCCCAAGGCTGGAGTTCAGACCTTTTTGCAGAAAGTGCAACCAGCCTCGCAGGCAGTAGGGACATGTGCTGGTTTGCCTGGGCTAGAGCTGCTTTGCCATCATTGAGCAAGCAGGAAGCAGCGCTCTGGAGAACACACAGAGCACAAGCGACCAGCAACCCATGGCGTGAGTGTGCAGAGAGAGCAGTGGCTCAGAGGGAGCCGCACACAGAGGGAGTCGGGTACCTCAGGGTGCTGATCTCCACGGCAGGCAAGAGAGCCACGGGAATGCACGCATCCACCAGGCCAGGTGGAGGTTCTGGGCACAGGGCAGGGGCAGGGCTCCACTAGATGCCTCATGGACCCCTATCTCCTGCAGTGTCCTCCCGTGCACTGCCCTGAGAAATGCGACATTATGCTCACTGTGAAGGAGGGAGGCTTAAAGAGATGCTGTCCATTACAGCAGAGCGAATTTGGAAGGTGAACTTGGAGCCGAGAGGGAATGCACTGATAGCTGCAACACACAGCCACTTTGGGAACCCAGGAGGTTAGTATGTGTGCTGTCTCTCTGTAGAGAGGAGAAAACTGAAGATTGGGAAACTTAAATTAGTTGCTAAAGGCCACCTATAGAGCAAGAGGAGGAGCAAGAGTTCCAAACTAAGTTTACATGATTCCGGAAATCAAGTTTTTAACCACCATGCTGTATTATTATGATTCATCATAAAAGATACCAAAGTCCCTTTTAAAACCTCTGCTTATAACAGGGAACACTTTCCTAATAAGCTCTGGGATTTATTCGCATACCATCAAAATAATTTTTGGGGGGAAGCTTTGAGAAGACACCTTGCCCTTCTATTCTGCAGTAGTTTGATTCTGCCAAGAAGACAGAGACAAATGTTTAACCAGATGTGGAAAAAATGAATAAATAAACATGCCGCATATAAAAGGATCGAAGGTGATAAAGGAAACAGGGGCCGGTGTCCACGAGGAACTCTTCAAAAGATGTGGCCATTCAGACTCAAGGAGAAGTGGAAAAGGCGTGATGAATCGATAGGGGAACGTTTTCTCTACAGAGAGACTCCACAGCTTTCCTTCTCTCCCCTGAGGTCTGAATATGAGGAAATGAGCTTGCATTAAAAGCAGACAGATTTCTGCTGAATGTAAAGAAGAACTTCTTTACCATTATGATGATGAAACACTAGAATAAAGTTCCTTGTGAAGTATTAAAGTCTCCATTCCCAGAGATATTAAAAGAGAAAATCAAAACTATCTATCTTAAATGATTTAGACATTCCTCTAGATGAAAATAACAGTTTCTCAAGGTCCCTATGTGTCCCAGGTTTGCTATATGCCTAAATCATCTTTAATCCATCCTTGCCACCAGAAATAATGCTTTCTGAGGACAATAGGCCAACAAGGGGCATTATTAATAAGAGTTCACAGTTTCTGAGTGCTTACATTCACCAAGTGCATTATAGCTTTCACCTTTACAATACCACAAGGTATGCATTTTTATTTTCAGCTTATAGATGCTGAGGCTCAGAGAAGTCAGGTAACTTACTAGAGGTCACACAGCAAATAAATAGTAGTCAGAACTCTAGCCCAGGACTGTCTATGTACAGTCTGTATGACCTCACAGATAAACCATGCCTTTTTAGTCTTTCAGCCCGCTGCTTAAAAGTTACTGCTGGAGGCTTAGCTTCTGCTACCGAAGGCTCTCTGGGACACTCTCAAAATCTGCCAAGTCTAATGCATACAACCAATTAAATACTGCATGCCTAGAAAATTAGCAAATAAGTAGGCCACAAAGGAAAGATAGCTAATGAAGATGCATTAAAAAAATAGAAGTGAAAGTTTAAAAAACATGTACTGTGCCATATCTCTATTACCCAGGCTCTTGTGAAATAGCGAAGAATTGACTTGGTTTGCAAAATTCATCTGAAGGAGAAATAAACGATGCAGCCCAAGTCAATGATGCAGCCCGAGTCAAGCATGGAAAAGCTGCTGGTTATTTTTGCGATGAAAAAATGTGAAGACTGAACAACTGTAGCAATGCATTGTTTTATTCCAGAGCTTGCAAAACCAAGCCATCTGAAATACACATCCCATTTGTTTCTCTGAGGGATTGGGTTACTGTGTTTTGATAACTAAAAATTCTTTCTTACTCCCTTCTCGTTAATCATTTGCATTTGGAGTCACAGAAGAAGGGAGCTAATCCCTTTAACTACTTTCCCAAGGAAGGAGGCTTACCAAGACTGCACTCCCCCACCAGCCGCACCTGGCCGGCTCAGGACCCCCGTCTCTCCCTCTGTCCAGATGGCTTCAAGCTGGAAGTTACTTGTGAGAACTCTACATGAAATGTATACCCCAAAACATTCTTCAGCGCCTTGAAAGGTTTTTACAAAACACTCCTAAATGTTCAACCAACAAAGCACGTCTCTGCTCTGTATCTCTTTCAACATCAAAATAAACAAATTATGTGCTGTGGATTTTGATACAAAGATGAATAAAAGACTTTCCTTGCCTTCAAGGAGTTCACAGCATAGCATAGAAGATCAAATGACAATAACCACAATGTGATGTGGGGCTCGGATGAAAGAATGCAGAGATTCCATGTAAGCAGAGGAAAGGCACTTAGCCTCAGATATGATAGAGGGGCACCCTCTCCAGGGACTGAGGTTTGAGCAGAGCCTTTCCCCTCAGTCAGCTCAGGCTGCCATAACAAAATACCCTCAACTGCATGGCTTACACAGCAGACATTTGTTTTCTCACATTTCTGGAGGCTGCGGGTGTGAGGTCAGGGTGCCAGTAGGGCTGGTTTCTAGGGAGAACTCTCTCCCTGGCTCTTAGATGGCCACCTTCTCACTGTATTCCTCAAGAAACAGACCGAGAGAGAGTTTGAGCTCTAGGCGTCTCTTCTTGTAAGGATATTAATCCTATGGGATGAGGCTCCCACCTTAAGGCCTCATTGCTTCCTAAAGGCCCTGTCTCCAAATGCAGTCCTACTGCGGGGTTAGGCTTCACATAGGAATTTGGGAAGGGAGGTAACAATTCCATTCATAGCACCCTCAGAAGAAGAGGCATAGGCCAGGTGGATGGTAGTCAGGGCAGGAAGAGCACCCCAAAGAAGTGGACCAGAGAGCACAGCGTGTGAGGCAGATACAGCATACCGAGCAAATGGACATGTGGTCAGCAGGCTGACCCAGGGGAGGATTTGGTGAGGGATGGACTGAAGGAAAAATCCTGAATGTTTTCTAAGCATTCTATCATGTGAAAAGTCAGGATTTTTGCAGGACTATTAGTAAAAGAATTAAACACATTTGCATTTTATGAAACAAAAATATTTGGTCCACATTTGAAGCATAAATAGTGAGACAAAGAGAACTGGAATTTGGGACCCACGCCATGGACACTGCAATAATGCCAGGAAAGGTAGTAAGGGGTTTTGCCAAGATAAAAGCAATGAACATGAGGAGGAGGACACAGACTCGAGAGTTATTTAAGAGTCAAAATATTAGAAATCTTGGCTATGGACAAAGTGGGGAAGGGAGAAAGTAGAGGAGAGTCTTGGTTCTCGAATGGGTGTCTGAGTGGTATTTTCTTTCTGCATTATCACTATAGTTGAGTTAGAACTACACACTCTGTTTTTTCTGTTGCCACTATTGTTGTTCCATTCATGGGCCACCCCACAGTCCTTCCATAAATCCCACTTAATGCAGCAGTGGGCCTAGCATGCAGATCAAAGAGTAAAAATGATACACATGACAACCAGTATAAAATACTTAGTAATAGTAGAAAATGTGATGAAGTAAACAACAGTAGCACAATTAGAAACTCATTATGTGCAGACATTTTGTACGTTACACTAAATTAATGATGATTATAAGAGTTTATACTTAATTACCAAAAATATTAACAATTTGCATGTAATTAAAATAAAAATTATTAACAAAATATTTTCCTTTTTAAAAACTTTGTCATGGAAACCTAGGTTCACATTTTACACATATGGTCCAACTAAATCAGGACAAGCTACATTTTAAGTGCTCAACAGTCACATGTGGCTAGTGGATTTCATATTGGACAGTGCAGGTCTAGACCAAGAAAAGTTCTTTTTTTTAAACTTATTTATTTATTTTTTCAAATACATTTGTCTCTGCCTTCCCCCCACCACTTTCCCTTGCCTCCTCCCTCCCTCCCTCCCTCCCTCCCTCAACTCTTCCCCTTTGGTTCATGAGTCCTTGCTATATGTTCCTTGACTTTCCCCTTCCCTTCCTTTTCCCCCGCCTCCCCCTCCCTCCTTCCCTCTTGTCTCTGTTGGTTTCTTTTTTCTTTCAGTGTTGCTGGTCTTATTTTCCTTGCATCTTTGTATTGTTGCTTAGGTTCCACTTATAGGTAAGATCATATGGTATTTGTCTTTCGCCCCCTGGTTTATTTCACTTAGCATAATGCTCTCTAGTTCCATCCATGCTGTTGCAAAGTGTAATAGTTCTTTTTTTCTTTCTGCTGCGTAGTATTCCATTGTGTAAATGTACCATAGTTTTTTGATCCAATCATCTACTGATGAGCATTTAGGTTGCTTCCAACACTTGGCTATTGTCAATTGTGCTGCTATGAACCTTGGGGTGCATAGGTTCTTTTGAATTGGTGTTTTTGGATTCTTAGAGTATAGTCCCAGCAGGGGAATCACTGGATCAAAAGGGAGTTCCATTTTCAGTTTTTTGAGGAAATTCCACACTGCTTTCCACAATGGCTGCACCAGTCTGCATTCCCACCGACAGTGTACTAGTGTTCCCTTTTCTCCACAGCCTTGCCAGCACCTGTTGTTTGTTGATCTGTTTATGATGGCCATTCTGACCGGTAAGGTGGTACCTCATGGTGGTTTTGATCTGCATTTCTCTGATGGCTAGTGATGCTGAGCATCCTTTCAAAAGTCTCTGGGCCCTCTGTATCTCTTCCTTGGAAAAGCGTCTGCCCAGGACCTTTGCCCATTTTTTGATTGGATCGTTTGTCTTCATGGAGTGGAGTTGAGTGAGTTCTTTACATATCTTGGAGATCAAACCTCTATCTGATGTAACATTAGCAAATATATTTTCCCATAGGGTTGGCTCCCTTTTCATTTTGCTGATGTTTTCTTTAGCGACGCAGAAGTATCTTATTTTGATGAGGTCCCACTTGTTTATTCTTTCCTTTATGTCCCTTGCTTTAGGAGACATATCAGTGAAAAAATTGCTGCGTGGGATATCTGAGAGTTTCCTGCCAATGTTCTCCTCTAGGACTTTTATGGTGTTGTGACTTATATTTAAGTCTTTTATCCATCTTGAGTTTATTTTTGTGTATGGTGTCAGCTGATGATCCAATTTCAGTTGTTTGCATGTAGCCGTCCAACTCTCCCAACACCATTTGTTGAAGAGGCTATTATTGCTCCATTTTATGCTTCTGCCCCCTTTGTCAAATATCAGTTGCCCATATAGACCTGGGCTTGTTACTGGGCTTTCTATTCTGTTCCACTAGTCTATGGGTCTGTTCTTGTGCCAGTACCAGATTGTTTTGAGTATAGTGGCTTTGTAGTATAGTTTGATGTCTGGTTGTGATCCCTCCTACTTTGTGTTTCTTTCTCAAAATTGCTGCGGCTATTCAGGGTCATTTGTGGTTCCCTATAAATTTTTGAAATGTCTGTTCTATCTCTGTGAAATACATCATTGGTATCTTAATAAGGATTGCATTGATTCTATAAATTGCTTTGGGTAGTATGGACATTTTGATGATATTAATTCTTCCAATCCATGAGTATGCTTGGATATGCTTCCATTTATTTGTGTCTTCCTTAATTTCTTTCTTCAATGTTGTATAGTTTTCTGTGTACAGGTCTTTTACCTCCTTGGTTAAATTTATTCCTAGGTACTTTATTTTTCTTCTTGCTATATCGAATGGTATTTTTTTTCTGATTTCTTCTTCTTCTATTTCATTACTGGTGTACAAAAACGCCTTTGATTTCTGAATATTGACTTTGTATCCTGCTGTTTTGCCAAATTCACTTATTAGGTTGAGGAGTTTTTTGGTAGAGTCTACAGGGTTCTCTATGGACACTATCATGTCATCTGCAAACAATGATAGCTTTACTTCCTCCTTTCCTATTTGGATGCCTGTTATTTCTTTTTCTTGCCTGACCGCTGTGGCTAGGACTTACAATATGATGTTGAAAAGAAGTGGTGAAAGCGGACATCCTTGCTGTGTTCCCGATCTTAGTGGGAAAGCTTTCAGTTTTTGCCCGTTGAGTATGATGTTGGCTGTAGGTTTTTCATATATGGCCTTTATTACATTGAGGAGTGCCCCATTTACTCCCATTTTGCTGAGTGTTTTGGTCATAAATGGGTGCTGTACCTTATCAAATGCTTTTTCTGCATCTATCGAGATGATCATGGGGTTTTTGTCTTTCCTTTTGTTTATGTGATGTATTACGTTTATTGACTTGCGTATACTGAACCATCCCTGCATCCCTGGGATGAATCCCACTTTATCGTGGTGGATAATCTTTTTAATGTATTGCTGGATGCGGTTTGCCAATATTTTGTTGAGGGTTTTAGCATCTATGTTCATCAGCGAAATTAGCCTGTAGTTTTCTTTCTTTGTAGGGTCTTTATCTGGTTTTGGTATCAGGGTGATGCTGGCCTCATAGAAAGAGTCTGGGAGTCTTCCCTCCTCTTGGATTTTTTGGAATAGTCTGAGAAGAACAGGGGTTAGCTCTTCCTTAAATGTTTTGTAAAATTCTCCTGGGAAACCGTCTGGCCCTGGGCTTTTGATGTGCCGGGAGTTTCTTGATGACTGCTTCAATTTCCCCAGCTGTTACCGGTCTGCTCAAGCTTTCTGTTTCTTCCTCCTTCAGTGTTGGAAGATCATACTTTTCTAGAAATATGTCCATTTCCTCGAGGTTTTCAAATTCTTGGCATATAATTGCTCATAGTAGTTTCTGACAATCCTTTGTATTTCTGTGGTATCACTTGTTATTTCTTCTCTTTCATTTCTGATATTATTAATTTGGGTCCTCTCCCTTTTTTTCTTGATGAGTCTGCTTAAAGGCTTGTCGATTTTATGTATCTTTTCAAAGAACCAGCTTCTGGATTGGTTGATCCTCTGAATTGTTCTTTTCGTCTCTATGTCATTCAGTTCTGCTCTAATCTTGACTATTTCCTTCCTTCTATTTGCTCTGGGGTTTATTGGTTGTAGTTTCTCCAGTTCTTGAAGTTGTAGTGTTAGGTCTTTTATTGGAAATGTTTCTATCTTTTTTAAGTAAGCCTGTGTTGCTATGAACTTCCCTCTCAGGACTGCCTTTGCTGTGTCCCACAGGTTTTGGACTGTTGTCTGTTCATTTTCATTTGTTTCCAGATATTTTTTGATTTCTTCTCTTATCTCATTATTGACCCATTCATTGTTTAATAGTCTACTGTTCAGTCTCCATGAGTTTGCAAGTTTTTGAGGTTTCTCTTTGAGGTTGATTTCCAGTTTCAAACCCTTGTGGTCCGAGAAAAAGTTTGGTATTATTTCAATATTCCTGAATTTGCTGAGGTTTGTTTTGTGTCCTATCATGTGGTCTATCTTTGAAAAAGTTCCATGTGCATTTGAAAAGAATGTGTATTTTGCTTCTTTGGGATGTAATGTTCTATATATGTCAGTTAAATCTATTTGATTGAGTGCGTCATTCAGCTCCACAATATCCTTATTGATGTTTTGTTTGGAAGATCTGTCCTTTTTTGACAGTGGAGTGTTGAAATCCCCTACTATCAGTGTGTTGCTGTCTATATCTTTTTTGAAGTCGTCCAAGATTTTCCTTATATACTTGGGGGCTCCTATATTGGGAGCATATAAGTTTACAATGTTTGTCTTCTTGATGGATTCTTCCTTTAAGTATTATAAAGTGCCCCTCTGGGTCTCTTTTTATGGCTTTTGTTTTGAAATCTTTTTGTATGATATAAGTATTGCAACCCCTGGTTTCTTCTCTTGCCCATTTGCTTGGAATATATTTTTCCATCCCTTTACTTTCAGTCTGTGTAGTAGACCAAGAAAAGTTCTTGATGCAAGCATCAACTATCAGGACCTGTTATTCATTCATTCATTCATTCATTCATTCATTTTTAATTTTTCCAAATTTCTGTGTCAGTGTTTATTCATTTTTTACAAGTATTTCATTGTTTATACAGTTACAGTTGTTCCAATTTTCCCCTTTTGCCCCCTCCAACCAACCTGTCCCCACCTCAAGCAATCCCCGCACTGCTGTCTGTGTCTATGGATCATGCATATATGTTCTTTGGCTAATAATCTGTTCACTTTCCTTCAACCAGTCTCCACCTCCCACCTCCTCTTACAACTGTCAGTCCGTTTCATGCTTCTATGCCTCTGATTCTATTTTGCTCGTTAGTTTATTTTGTCATTACCTCACACCTGCCAAAAATGGCTATCATTGATCAATCAACAAACAACAATTGCTGTCAAGAATATGAAGAGAACCCTAGTGCACTGTTGGTAGGAATGCACTGATGTAGCCACTCTAGATAACAATGTGGAGTTTCCTCAAAAAATTAAAAATGGGCCCCGACTGGTGTGGCTCAGTGGGTTGAGTGCCAGCCTGTTAACCAAAAGGTCACGAGTTCAATTCCCAGTCAAATGCACATGGCTGGGTTGTGGGCCAGGTCCCCAGATCGGGACATGTGAGAGGCAACCAATTGATGTATCTCTCTCACATTGATGTTTCTTTCCCTCTCTTTCTCCCTTACTTCCCCTCTCTCTAGAAATAAATAAATAAAATCTAAAGCAATTTTTTTAAAAAATTAAAAATGGAACTGCCTTTTGACCCAGTGATTCTACTTCTGGGAATACATCCTAAGAATCCCCAAACACCAATTCAAAAGAATATATGTACTCCTATATTCATAGCAGTGCCATTTAATAGCCAAGATCCACTGACTATTATTTATTAATCAAAAAATGAAAGTAATAGTTTACTATAAAAACATGAAACACTGACTGTTGTTTTAAAGAACAATTAATTATTTTAGCTCTAGCTTCCAAAATCTATATAACAAGCCATAGTTTACTGTTCTTGTTTTGTAAGTAAATTTTCTGACACATTGTTTCTAAAGCCATCTGAGAACACGTAGTCTGTGATTGCCCAGAGAGTATTTGATTAGATTATTTACCTTGTCATAGAGATAAGCAATGAGATGTCCTCCGCCTCTGCAGACCAACCAGAGGCCTTTGGGGATAAGAAAAACTCTGCTCTTATTACATGCATAATCTTGTTATTGAGCGTACAGGGGAGATTTGTAAAGCTCCAGGGATATCTGATGCGATGGGGCGGTAAATGTAAATTAGCTTGGTTTACCAATATTTATTTGGCACAATTATACTGGCTAAATTAATCTGGCTAAAAACAAATTTGACAGTCATTCTGGAATTGTTATTCCAAGCACAAGTTTAAGTATATTTTTCAATGGAAATGATTTTAGGTAGGAGAGAGTTGTGAGTTGTATTGAAACAATGAAGTCAAAATTTAAAATTTTCTACTGATATAAAGAAAGAAAACGAGCTGCAATCTTCTAATCTTTCTCTACCAGTTCCTGACCAGTTGGCCAGGCCATTTGCCACTGCTCATGGGTCCATGTGTATATTATAACTTATATCTATGACCTGTATTAAAAGAAGGCAGCTTGGCTCCCCCCACAAAGCCAATGACCGGCTGCCATGCTGGATGTTCTGCCTGTGGGAGGGTGATCTCTCACCACAGCCTGTCAATGCCGTCCTGGAGTGCCGGCCCATACAGCCTCCACCCATTTTTACCGAGCACCCACATTATAACCCAATCCATTCGTAAGCCCACCTTGGGCTTTTTCCTTCAGTTGCTCATAAGGGATCCCTCACAGAGTAACAGGTGTAAGTGAGGGAGAGGAGATGGTGTAGCAGTGTTTGATGACATGGGATCTGGGTTACCTGCTAAGTCAGTTTCTGGGAACAGAAACAATTGCTGTTCCAGGTCAAGTACTCAGTCTCAACCAGGGGCCCAGAAGCATGCCTGAAGCTGTTTATCAAAAGGTCTGTGATTCTTTGTTGCATATGGTACGGCCTTGCTCTAGAACTCAAGATCTCTGGGTGGTAATTTCATAGAGAACTGCCGTAAATGCCACATAACATCTTTTCCCATCTTTGATAACTTTATAATGATATGCCAAGTCTGCTAGGTCATTTGGCCCAAGGGTCTCGAATTCTGGACCTGCTGCTGAGCCCTTCTTCCTGGCTCCACTCAGAAATGGCAGACCCTGTGTCTCCCGTATATGAATTGCAACAGTTTTTCCAGGTGTGGAATATGCTGTGTCTATATAACCCAATAACGCCTACCAGGCACTGTGTTTCCTTCCTAGAGGCGGGAGATGAGGGGTGCACTGCACTTCCAGGCATGAAGTGAACCAGATGTCCTTATTATGTATGAGTGACCTCGAGCTTCTATATTCTGTTCCCTTAATCTATTGGGCTATCTCTGATCTAACTCCACACACTTTCAACTACTGTGGCTTTGTAGTAACTTTTAATTTCCAGTAAGATAACTCTTCCTACCTTGTTCTTCTTTTTTACTCATGGTTAGCTTATTTCATAAAAAGTCTTTAAACTGACACTCAGTAACAAAATTTAAGTGTTATTTAAACTGATAAATAATAAAGTCCACAATAAAGACCTGGTGAGCTTGAGCACCTACTTGATAGATCACATAGTTTTAACATTAATGAAACAAAGACAAGGCACAGAAACAGGCAAGAAACACAGCAGTGAGAGACATGATGCGGTTTAACTAAATTTATTTTTATTAGATGGATAGAATCAAAGACATATAAAACAAAAAATACATAGTTCTAATATATTTATGTGTATAAATGCATATACATATACACATATAGAAAAGGAAAGGGAATTCTTTTTTCAATATGCCATACCTTTTCTATAGATATATTTTATATATGTTATATATGGAATACATATATAGTAAAATATGTATATTATGTACTGAAAAGGGAATTCCTACACATGATAATACAATAAAACCAAAAGCAATTACAAAACTAGAAAACTAACAATCCGGAATGGATAATTTCCTAGAAAAAAATAATTTACTAACACTAATCTCAGGATATATGGCAAAATATAAAACAACTGCTATTTCTTATAGAAGAACAAAGGAAATTTTCAAAGGGTTTCTCCCCATTAGAACACACAAGTTCAGATGTGTTCACAAGGGAATTTTACAAACCCTATAGGTAATTCTAATGTGATTTTAAACTGTTTCTTCATATAATATAAAAGATAATTTTCCAACTGTTTTAAGGAAAATACTTTTCTTAAATTTTGATAACCTAAATTCATAAAAGGCAACACTAGCTAGAAAATCTAGAAATCAACCTCACTTACAAATATTTATGAAAAAAAGTAATAAAATATGTTTATCCAACAGAATCCATGCATGCAATAAGAGAATATTGCATTTGACTAACTGGAGTTTATGCTAGTAATAGAAGGGTGGGTTAACACTAGAAATCACCTCAACAGGTCCTGATTGTGAAATTGTTTTTAAATTTAATATCCATTTTTAATTTTTAAAAAAGTCTTAATAAGAATAAATGAATATTTATTTTAAATGAATAAGAGTTTCCAAGATGGCTCCAAAATAGGCAGCAGCTATGTAATGGGGTACAGCCAGGGCCCCCCAAAAGGGTTTTGTAATGGGCTCCAGAAATTCAGGTGTCCAAGAAAAATATAGGATTTTCTCATTACCCCGCCCATCCCCCACAGGCTTGCTGCTGTGGGAGATGGGAGACATGGAGCAGGGCCACTGAGAGTCAATGTCAATAACATGTCAATAACAGGAGGATAGCTTCATTCCACATGCAAAGACAGTTATTTTGTATATCAACAAGGCCAACCAGGAAGGTTTGTATAACTTAAACCCAGGATGTAACTAGGTGGGCAGCTCCCCTGGTTGCAGTGCCTGATGAAGGAGGAATCAGAGATGGGGTTGGGGTGGGGGATCTGCACCAGGGTTTCAGCCCAGGAGAGGCAGCCATGCTAGAGGCTTTTGACCACGTGGCTTAGGAAGCAAGAAAGCAAGATGTACCTGCCATGCAACTGCCGCTCCCCCAGTTGCAGCGCACATGCAGGAGACCTGGGAGATGGTTCACTCCATGCAGCGGGGAACAATGCAAAGACCATGTGGGAAGGAAAGGGGAGAAAGGACTCTTGCTAGTGGGTCATGAGAAGGTGCCATGAAGGTTTGGATTAAGAACTGGAAATCTCTGTGACACAGCTGATGGTGTCACAGCAAGACACCCTGAGAACCGTGAGAGGCCTCCCTAACCAAGCTCCAGACTTCTGTTTCCTTCTGAAGGACGATTTGCTGATATGTAATTCTTTACATGCATCAGCAGGAAGAACCAGGTATCTCCCATCAACAGCTACACTTACCTGCTCCCAGCCCCAAACTGGATTTAAAACTAAATTACGGGGCAATCAGCTGGAACACCGAACTGAAGTCTAGCTGAACTAAAATATAATAACCAAGGATTTACAGAAGTCACATAGAAACTGGTCAGAAGGGTGGAGACACTGAAATGTCTACCGCCACCCCCACCCCCACCACACACACACACCCAGGTGTGGCAGCTGAGAAGCTGGAGAGATATTGTGGCTGCAAAACTCCCTCCCCCAGGATGCTGGCATCTCAACTCCACACAGGGATCCCCAACCCAGAACAAGAGAGATGGGATAAGGAACCCGCATAGCATCCGGTGGAGAAAAGCAGGGGGGATTCAGTCTGCCTGGGAGACTCAAATGCCACTTCCCCAGGGACAAGCACTGCTATAGTTACAGCACCAGCCTGGGGAGCGCACTGCCCAGTCTCCGACTGCTGGTGAGGCCTCGCTGCCACACTTGGATCCTGCAGGAGCGTCTGCTGGCTGCACACAGCAGTGACTTTAAGGGGCCCTCTTTTTCAGGGGAGGCTTTCTGTGGAGACTCAGACAGCGACTAAACTGTGTGGCTTGGGAAAAAGCGCCAGACTCCCCCATCTTGTGCACAGAGGCAGTGCCCTTCCCTCAACTTGTTGAATGACTTGGCAGGCCTGGTCCCTGCCTGCTGAGTTCAGCAGCACAGAGAGGGGTGGGTGGGGGCGCCAAGGGGGGAAGACCAGAGTGCCCCACAGAGTGGGACTTTGGGACCCTGTCTCCCAAGAAAGCTTTTGTCTGAGGACCAGATGGGCTGGTGCTTTGGGGGTGTGGCTATGTTGCAGACAGTGCACATCCTATTTTCCCTGCTTGCAAGCTCAGACTTCCATTCACTGGGAAGGGGAAGAAAGGTCCAACCCCTTCCTACAGGCATGGAGGTACCACCCCCAACAGAACACTTTAGATCTACGTGCCAAGTCCTCCTCAGTTCTGTGGGGGGAAGGGAGAATGGCTCAGAGCTGCCACATTCAAAGTGTGAGACCCTTGGAAGCTATTGTCTAGGACCAGGATGAAGTGCTTAACCCCCTCTTATGGGCTGGTCTGGCATCTCTCCCAAAGGGAGACTCTTTTGATCTGTCATCCTGAACCTGAGGTGGCTGAGCTTGTTCCTGCAGAGGGGACTGCTGGCTGCACCCCACCTGAATCTGCAGTGAACCCGTCAAGGGGGAACTAGAGTTGGAGACTCTGGCAGTGACTGGGTGGGTTAGCTCTGGAGCATGGGCTGCTTTCCCCTTCTTGAGTGCCTGACTGTGTGATCCCCAAGTAGAGGACACACTAGTCCTACCCTAAGAATCCTGAAACACTAATTTGAAAGAATATATGCCCTTCTATGTTCATTGAAGTGTTATTTACAATAACCAAGATCTGGAAATAGCCCAAGGGCCCATCACTAAATGAGTGAATAGAAAAAGCTGTGGTTTTTTACATCTACACATTTATACAATAGAATACTATATGACCATAAAGAAGATGGAAATCTTACCTTTCATGACAGTATGGATGGACCTGGAGATTATTATGCTAAGTGAAAAAGCCTGTCTGTAAAGATAAATACCACATGATCTCACTCATATGTGGATTCTAATCAACGAGATAAACTAATAAACAAAATACAAACAGAGGCATGGACACATGGAAGAGACTGTAAGAGGCGGGGGGACTGGATGAAAGAAAGTGAATGGATTAGCCAAAAACATATATATGACACGTAGACACAGACAACAGTGTGGTGATAGCAGAGGCAAAGCGGGGGTGGGGGCTGGGTGGAGGTGGGCAAATTTGTGTGGGTGGAAATGGGGGACATCTGTAATAGTGTCAATAATAAAAATAAAGTTTAAAAAATAAAATGAATGAGTGTACGTATATGAACACACACACACACGTCTACAAAACGCTTAGTGGAGGATAGCAGATACATTTTCATTTCATCAGAAACAAGACTGGGGTGTCCATTCCTACCCCATTAGTTAATATCACTAGTAGATAGTAGATAAAGCAATCACAAAAAATATATATAAGATGTATAAAAACTGGAAAAGAGTAAATAAAATTATCATTATTTATAGATGATGTGGTTGTATTAATGGAAAATGCTTGAGAATAACTTTAAAACTACTACAAATAATAAAAAAGTAAGGTGTCAGCATGCATATTAGTTCATGGAAATCAATAACTGTCATATATAAAAACCATTAGAGGATCTAAGGGAAGGAGTAATCTAATTTACAAAACCCTAGGAATAGGTTTAACAAGAATTGTACAAGAACTGTATAAAAACATTCTAAAACACACTAAAGACAAAAAAAAGGATGAACAAGTAGAAAGTTCTACCATGATTTTGCATAGGAGAAACTCAGACATAAATTCTCTCTAAGGTCATGTGAAAATTTAGTATGATCTCAACAAATTACTAATGGATTTTTTTAAAGTACATAAATTCATTCAAAAACCCTCATAGGGATATAAATGAGTGAAAATATCAATAACAAGGTAAATCATGAAAAAAGAAAAGTACCTAGGGAAAAGCAGCCATATTAAATATTAAAACATATTACACGTGAATAAACAGATTGCGTTAACAGAATAACAGGACCAGTAATACAACCAAATTCATGTAGAAATTTAGTATATGATAAAGGTTGCATTTTGCGTTGGTGGTAAAAAGATAAATTAGTCAATAAAGGATAATGGACAATTAGATAGGCATCTGCAAAACTTTAATTTGAATCTATAACTCACACTTTACCTCACCCCACAAAATCCAGACAAATAACATTTAAAATGTTAAAAATTTTAAAATACATTAAATACTAGAAAAATATCATGAAAGAAGATTTTTTTTCCTTGTTTGTGTGTTGGTTTTGTTTGTGATGACTTTGCAATTAGAAAAGCCTGACACAAAAACCAGAAACCATAAAATCAAAATTAAGATTAATCAAAAATTATTCAAAAATCAAAATTAAACTCCATAAAAAAAAGATGTTTTCAAACAAAAAAATACACAAAATTAAAAGATAACAAACTGAGAATAACATTATACCTAATATAACAATTCAAGTTTATTATATCAATAAGGAAAAGCCTAAAAATCTAAAAGAAAAATAAAATTAGACTAAATAACATTTTTCTCGTAACAGACTGGCAAAAATCAACATGAGTGATCACCTTTGATCACCTAGCGCATTGGTAATGGTATGGGGAACAGGCATTCTCATACTGTGCTGGTGGGAGTGGAAACTGGTACAACTTCTGCAACGTAAAAATTTGGCAACAGTTACTAAAATTTAAAATGCCAATGACCTTTGACCTAGAACTTTTGCTTCTGGAAATTTGTGCCCCAATACATAGGACATGTGGAAACGTTGTTCAGTGAAGAATTACTTGTGATGGTAAAACTTTGAAGATCACTTAAATACTCAATAATAGGGGATTATTGAAACGACCTTGCATAGCTATAAAACAGACTATTTCAACCACTTAAAAGAATGAAATAGCTCTATATATTTTGTAATGGAACAACCTCCAGGATATATTGTTAAGTTAAAAAGAAATGGCTGATTATTTGTGTAAAGTGAACAGAATACATTTTGTAAATGCTTGTATAAGCACTGACTATCTTAGAATAATATAAAAGTTGATAACTATAAATGGATCTAGAGAGGGGTCCTGTTGACTGGGGATATGAAGGAGATTTTCTTTTTACCTTGTTAATTTTCAACATTCATACCATGAATGTGTTGATAAGTGTGTTGGTGTAAGAAAGGACCACTTACCTCAGTGGTAATAACCACAGTTGTTATGGTAAATGCTCTTGGTTCATCCAACTGGGAAAGAGCTGGAAAAAAAAAATCATTAAACTGTGAGAAATAGAATTAAATTTCCCTGGATGCAAATTTATACTAATTTTTGCTTTTTGAATATAGTTTTTGGATCCTCTCACCAAATGTACAAAACAAAAATACATTAAGGGAACAAAAATCTATTATCCAAAATTATGATTAATGTGATGATATTACCAGCTTAATAATAACAGATTTTTTTAAAGTAACTATTCAATATGAAATAAAATTAAGTACAGGTAATAGATACTAACATTCAGCCTAAGGGCCTTTGTTTACAGATTATACAGAAAATGGACCACATCTCTCGTAAATAAGAAAATGAATCGTGAAGAGAGTGGAGAATAGGGTTTCAGATAGATCACAGAGCCAAAGCCTTTGGGTCTTCATATATGCAAGTAAATACTCTCAGGTGTGTCTTATTGATCAGTTTGCAATGGTAATCTGTTTCTATGGCCAACTAAAGCTCATGAGACTGTACCATTACAATACACAGGCTTTCACTAAAATTTCATGTAACACCATCTTCTGCCTGGTTAATGAAACTTGCAATGCCCTATGCTAGGTAAATGCTAATCCTCAAAACATGGAGCCTCAGAACTGAAAAAGTCATACAGAAAGAAAATAAATAAATAAAAAACCAAACACATTAATCTTTTTGTTTTATAAACATGTGATAAATCCCAATAACATTCAGTTACAAAACTCAGCCTTGGCCAAACACTTCCTCCTGCTGAGTCCGTCCACAGTGGTGTTCTGCTAACAGCACACCACTCACAGCTAGACCTTGCTGTTCTTTCTTTGAACATAAACAGTTTCACAGGACATCAGTATCAAACAAGGTCACTTTATGACCATGATAAAGTAGCCAAAAAACAAGACCACTTCCTAATTCTGTCTAAGGACAGACAAAAACAAGGTGCTGTGCCAACGACAAAACTATCAAACACCCCCCTCTCCTGACTAAAATAAGCAACTGCTACTTGATTACTAATTACAGATTTCACCTCACCTCATGCCCTGCCAATAAGATTTATTAAGATAGCCAGTCACAGCATCATTCCTGCTTCCAGGCAGCTTCCAGTCAGAACAAAGATCCCACCACTCCCTCCTACTGGGCTTTTCGGGGGTCATTCCACTCATCATGCTTCTGCCACAGCTTCCCAGAAACATCAACAAATCCTCCCCTGGTTCACTTCCAGGGTTTCACGTTTAATAGCTGCTTTGCCCCAAGACTTTATCTAGAAAGCAGGAAATAAAATTTGCCAAGCACAACTTTTTATTTATGCAACAATGTTAGTTAAAGCAACAGGAATAATAAAGAACTACAAAATGTTAGAACTTTGTGAGCTCTTAGATATTCTCTACTGCAAGGTTTTCCGGAACGGACCGGATAGAAACTATTTTAGGCTTTTGGGCCATGCAGTGTCTATTGCACCAGTTCAGCACTGCCAATGCAGAGAAAAAACAGCCACAGAAAAGATGTTAAAAAATGATTGTGGCTGTATTCAAATAAAACTTTATTTACAAAAATATGTATCAGGCTGAATTTGGCCTATAGCCTATAAATTGCAGACCCCTGACGAATCCCACTCAGTCACTTCATAAATGTAAACCAAGTAACTTGACACAAAGAATAAACAGAGTGACCCACGTACTTACTGACCCGGACAGTGTCAGTATAGACCTGTTGTCTTAATACAATTATTAATATGCTCCATTTCATTCTCAAGCATGTCTTCATTTTGATAATAAATTATACAGTCACCCTTCATAATGCCATGTCCTTTAACTTACATAAATCCTTATATTTCTGGTGCATCAACAGTGACCCACAAATAATTCAAAATTGAGTAAACATAAAGCACAGATGACATTAATGTTTAAAAACTACCAAAGTTATTAGACGAGAACTATAATGTTACTCAAATTTTTAATAGCCCAATAGTAATCCATTTTCTAAAATTCAGTAAGTAATACTGGGTAATGAAACAAAAGATTCAATATATTTTTATGTTATGTAAATATAGTGCAATTATTACTATTGAAAATGCTGAATGGTGTTCTTGTATATATAAGCAATCTTTCAAAAACACTAATAGCATGAAATATTTAGAAAGCTGTAAGCCCAATATTTGCCAAATTTTCCTAAGTTGTAACTTTAAAGTCTCTCCTTTGACATACTCCAAGAGTTTACTTTCTTCCTAATTGGATACTATTCCTTGATGTTCTAACATTGTCTCAAAGTCAGGCATGACCATATGTAGATGGAAGTATTTCCTAGCCTTGAACGTTAGAGCAAAGCTTCCCTCTGAGCATTAGAGGGAAGCAGGGGCCATGGGACTACACTTCTCTCCTGTGCCCCGACTCTTCCTCCAGCCTGAGTCATGCCCTGAGATTGGCTTCAATCTCAAAGACACATAGGTAGTGATGCCTATACTCAATACAAGATGTGGTCAACCCACTGTTATGTAGTGAATGTTTGTGGACCCCAGAATTTACATGTTGGTGCTCTAACCCCAAACGTGGTGTCATTTGGATATGGGAATTAGGGGAGTTCTTTGAGTTAAGGTAACATCACAAGGGTGGGGTCTCCATAATGGAATTAGTGCTCTTGTAAAGAGATACAAGAAAACTCTCTCTCTCTCTCTCTCTCTCTCTCTCTCTCTCTCTCCCTACACCGCCTTCCGCCTCTCCTGCCAACCATGTCCATGTTAGGGTACAACAAAAAGGAAGCCATCTGCAAGCCAGGCCGAGAGTCCTCATCAAAAATCTGCTGGCACCTTGATCTTGGATCTCCCAGGCTCCAAAGCTGTGAAGAAGAAATGTCCAGCATTTAAGCCCACCAGTCTATGGTATTCTGTTAGAGCCACCTGAGTTGACTAAGATATTCGACCTCCCACCAACAGCATCTATGAATGAGTTTGCCTGTTCGCCAGCAGCAATTGGATGGATTTGGTCCTTACTGATGAAGCATAAGGTTTTAGTTGGGACTTTCCGTGATAACATGCCTGTGAGCATTTTTTTTAATGTTCAAGAGCATTTATAGTTTCAAATAGTTTTGAAATACTGTGCTGAGTGTTAGATTTATGTTTTGGGAAGAAATTACATTTGGGAAATAATTTTACACCTCAATAAATTATTTTTTTATTTTTGTAATGGAGATAATTTGGAATAAGCTTAGGGGACCATTCCAAATGAAATGATAAAAGTTTACTTCACGGTAAAAAATATTGTCAACATTTTTAGCCTATCCTATGAAACTTGAGCCTGAGGCTCCCGAGTCATTCAGCTATCATGTCATCTGCCCAGAATAAAATCTTATCTTTTGAGACATCTGTGTAAGTGGCTGAAATGCTGAAGGACATACTATTATTCAGCACTATTGTTCCCAGTTTGAAAAGGAAAGTAGGAACAACATAGCTTTGATTAAGATCATCAAGTAAGATCAGATTATAGACTGCATAATTATTAAAACAGTTTTTTTAACATTTTCCATACGTCATTTATTTTAACTTAAATTTTAAGCTACTTGAGAGAAAAGATTGGGATTTTGTTTAAAAGTTTTATAGCAATCCCTTAATTATTCCAAAAATCCTGGCTTGAATTGACTCTTAAAAAATTCTTAACTACCAAAGGTTCCATGTAAATTATCTATCAATGCATATGTTGGAATGCCTTAGTAAGACAATGCGCACTTCTCACGACATCCAGGAATTTCCATACCGAAACAAATATGTCACAGGCTAACTAACTGTGAGGGGATTGAAGCAAAGCTCTGAACTCTTCTAGATCACAGGTTTGTGGGTTAAGGGGTAGAAAAATAAGAAAGGTCTAGCAGTCCGGTCAAATAAAACCTTTCACCTTCTAATTCTAGAAAGTGAAACAGGGCCATGATACAGCAACAGCACCCTGCAGTTTACTTTATCCCCAGCCTGGAAGCAGCATGGACGCTATCTAAGATCCTGAGGAAGAAAATGATTAAACATATTCTACCCTAAATATATCTACTTACCTAACTACCTTTTGTCTGAATGTTAGGTTGTTTCCAGGTTGCTTCGCTGTCATAAATAATGCTGTAATAACATCCTTGGGCATGGACTGTTTTGTTTCTTCTCCCTCCATCCCCACTGTGGAGCAGGCAGTACTTACTGAAGAGAAATTCAGAAATGTAAATCAATGGTTTGAGAGGAAGGATGGTATCCAGATTAAAGTGATAGAGACAGCTGAGTGCCCCCAAAACCCGTTCTCACTTTAAACACTTGGCCAGACTGTCTTATTGAGTCTCCCTCTCCTTTACTCGAGGCCTGTGTGACTAAGTTCTCCACACTTCAGCTTGAGAAGGTGAGATCTGCATTTCTATAGAGACAATCTCCTTAAGATGGGGCCTGGCTAACACCACTACTTCATTTCCCTTCTTGAAAACTGAAACCTACCAAAAGAATTAATGTGAGTAGAAAAGGGAATCAACTCCCACCTCCGCCCATGGACTTGGGATTTCTGCTTCTTCATGAGCTGTTAGAAGGGAAGCACTACTCTGTCTCTACTTCTCGTGAGTTTTTCCAAATGGAATGGTGGTTATTTTGATTACTGAAATTAGGCACAAGATTCACTCTTCGCATCTGGCCTGGGCTGGCAGCTCTCATTCTGGCTACCATCCCATCTGTAAGATGTGCATCTTCTTTCTCATCACTTCTGCCCCTGGCTAATAACCATACCTGAGTCAGAGGTCAGGTTGTCCTTCCCTGCCGGATCTGGAGTCTGGAGCCCTTACAAAATCTGCCTTCATAGCAGCAGGTCCCAGTCCAGACTGGGAGAAGGGGGAGATCATTGAAAGCTCTTTATTTCTTACTTCTGGCCCAATATGGTCTCTGTTCAAATCACCAAATTTACTGTATTATGTTTCTTGCCTGACTCCTGAGTGTATCTCTCAATTTGGTTCAGAACCTTCAGAGAAAGGACGTAATTTTTTGGCACCTCTATACCTAAATAAGAGGACACCACCACAAGGAAATATCATCACAAGGCCCAGTACATATTTATTTAATTACATCACCTCTGCTTTGGAAAATGTGAGTTGGACTCATTAGGTAGAGCCTTTCTGTAGGATTGTTTGACATAATCTATCAACAGTATTTAAAATGGGCTTTAGCTGAGACAGCTACAGGTGCTCCAACAGTTCATACTTCCTCTCAAGTAACGAGACTGACTAAGCTGGCCAGGGTCACTTCCCAGCTCTCCTAACATCAAAGTGAGGTCATGTGACTCACTCTCACCAGCAGGATGTGAGCGGCTGGAGGAGCATCATTTCTGTGCCACGGAGTTTAAGGGATGTGCTTTTCGTCCTTTGTTCCTCCTTCCACTGGCCTGACGTGGACCGGTAGCATAAGCCTGGAGACCGCGTCTTGATGCTGGTGGAGCTCAGCACCGCCAGAGAAGAGGGGCTTAGCAATGCTCACCTTGCAAATGAAGAAACAAACCTTTGCTGTATTTGAGTCATTATACTTTTTAAGTCTATTTGTAACAGCACTTTACCCACCCTAATAATAGAAATGTGTAGAATTTTAACCATAATTCTATTTACAGGCATTGGTTCAAGGAAATAGTTACAGATAAACAAAAAAAAGGTTATGTCTAAGAAAGCTATTACAGCATTATTGATGATAGTGAAGCAACCTGGAAACAATCTAAAGGTCAAACGAAAGGTAATTATGTAAGTAAATATATTTATGAGAGAATATTTTAAGCATTTAAAATAAATTTTAATTTTAAATAAAAGAATATAATAATAATTTTAAAACAGCTAATTAACAGTTATGAACTCATTATCACATTCCAGGCAATATTCTAACCACTTTAATCTTCACAATAACCCCATTATCTGAATTTTATGGCTAAGGAAACTGAGGCACAGAGGTTAAATAGCTTGCCAAATGTCGCACAGCCAATAAATGGCAAAGCTCAGAAATGCACAGATAATGATATGTAAAAATGCCTATTAGATCTGAAGATTAAAAAGAAGAGAGCAAAACAGATATACATTCTTATCTCTATTATTTTGTATGAGCGGGTTGGCTCCATTGGGAGTCTTTCACGCAGTCATTCACTAATTCATTCATACATACAAAAATATTTAGAGTGCTTACTACATAGCAGGCACTGCTCTTAAGAAGTAAAGAAGACTGATCCCAGAAGTCTTCCGTTTAGGTAAGAGAAGCATTAAACACCAGTAAATATATAATAAAATGTTGGCTTGAGAAGTGCTATGAAGTAAAGCCTGGTAAGAGGCTAGAAATTGATGGAGGGCTGAGATAGCAATGCACTTCTGAAGGATCATCAGAGAAGGCCTTGCAAGGATGCAATGTTTGGACAGAGAAAGGAAGCAAATCATGTTGAGTTCTGCGGAAAGATTCTGTTCCAGGCAAAGCGAAGTGTTCAAGCCATGAAGTAGATACAAACTTGGAGTGTTTGGAGAACCACAGGAAAAGCAAGGTGTCTGGTATCTGTGATGGAGTGCATGGAGGGGAGAGAGTGGGTGGCCAGGCTGGAAACAGGCAGGCCCAGTCTGCAGGTTGAGTTCCCTGGTACAGACTCTGAGGTGGAAATTTGTGGACAGAAAGTTTCTGGGAAGGGTCTCCTGCATCTACTGAAGAGTGAAAGAAGCAGGATTAGTCAGGAGGAGAAGTTGAACTGTACGTAGCCTACGTGGCAACTGGGAGCTCGGAAGCTAGAATGGCCAAGACAATGCAGGCTCCCTACCGTTGCATGAATCATCAGTGGATACAGGCTGCCAAGAGAGTGACCTTCATTAAGGCAACTCTCTTAAGCAGAGTTTGTAAAGAGAGACTCAGATGAGGGCTGGTAACCCGCTCAGCATCTGGGGAAATGTGTGCTTCAGTCCTGGGGAGGGGTATCTGGGCAGTGCACCAGAGCATTCATTACAGGAAGCCGTTGGAGGGTGTTGAGCAAGGAAGTGACATGACTGAAATCATGTTTTTAAGATCACACAGGCTGTCGTGTTGAGAAATTATTGTGAAAGCAAGAGCAGAAGCACGGAGAGCAGTTTGAAGGTGAGCAGAGACTGCGGGCATCTGGCCTTGCACTGTTTAGAAGATATGCCAGGGGGCAGTGTGGAGCATGGTAGGAATCCAGAGCAGTTTCTTGTTCGTTGTATCAGAGAATCAGATAATCCATGGAGAACTTAATTTATTCTTTTATCATGAGAAGGAATGTCTGCAGAAGGTTACATAGATCCCAGAAAGCATCACCAGTCCCAGTTCAGAAGAGAAATCATGATCACTGCCTACAATTACAAAAATAAATTGATCCAGTAAACTCATGATCTTAAAAAGAAGGACCTGAGCCATGGAGGTGACTCTGCTATCATCTCTCATTAAGAAAGTTGGGAAACAGTGGGGCTACTAATTGAAATGGACCATATAAATAAAACAAGAAATGCCAATTTGCCCACCCTGTGAGGAGCCATCTTTAGTCCAGGCTACAGAAACGTTTAATGCAATAAGGACAGCAATAGGCATACAGGCAAAATTCTAGAACAAAAAATTAACACTAAATCATCTGACGTATGAACTCATCAGCTCATAGATTTATCTAGTAGATATTTTGCCAGTTCAAATCTTAAAATCTCTCCCTTCAAGAAAGTGGCTCTGAAACATTTCTGTGGGATTCATCTTGAATGCTTGTTTAAAATGCAGGTTCCAGGTCTCAACCACAAACACTTGTTACAGGTCTGGCAGGGTGGGGCTCAAACCCTAGGATAATTCTAATAGAGGCAGCTGATAAACAGTCTTTCAGAAAGGTTATCAACCATCTAAGGGAACATTCACCATAAGCAAAGGGCAATTTGCACTCTAGCCATGGTCAACTGGCTATCTTGGTAAGTGGAACAGTGACATGCAATTGTGAATGAATCTGTGGTTGTTTGTCACCATAAATTGCCTCTGCTCAACACAGCTGTATGTCACCTTTCAACATACCCAAGTTTAAAATAGTCCTCATTCACAAAGGCCTGTAAACTCAAGTTCATAATGTTAATGCTAGAAAATAACTCAGCTGAAAGTGATTAATTGAGGGAAGTGCCACAGATGAAATCACAGGAAGACAGGTAATCACTTGAACTTATTGCCACATCTGCTACATTGCATAAGAAAGTTTTGGTTTCACACCCAAAGTGAAAGAATAACTTAAAATCCCATAAATAATACATTCAAGAGAGAAAAGTTGTTCTTATGCAGTATCTGGAGAGGCCCTGCTAAGATAAAAGGCTCCGTTCACTGTTTATCTTGCTGGCAGAGAACAAGGCAGGCAGTGAGGCAGACTTGTAATTGACCCAAAAGCATATATAAGAAATGAATCAAGGGTAGTGTGGCTTTAAAAGCCTCCTAACAGAAAGAGTACAGTAAGGTAAAAGTTGAGCAAATCTGCAATTCAAGTGATATAAAAAAACATGTTTGATTCAATATACCCTGATGCACTGAATTTGTATGAAATTCAACCTTTCATTCTGGTGTATTTGGCAAGCTACAAAAATAAACTTAAAGATTAAAACTTTGACATCCTGTCTCTGTTAGACACACAAAAAGGCACAATTAACTAAAACAGCTGGTTACAAAGCTTTATTGAAACCTCTAGGAAACCAGTACATTCCAGTACTAAGTCTAGAAGATGAAATCTACTATAAATATTGAATTTGTAACCCAAGATTCTTATTAATTCTGGTCAAGACAAAGTCTAGTCTTCTTAAAGGACCCATACAGTTAGTGTTAGAGCATTCATTTGATGATTCTTATATGAGCAGACTCTTAAAACTGCCTTCTAACCAAAATTCTACCATCAAACCTAAAAAGAGAAAGAGACTGTCATTGGATAAAAGGCCTGATATAGAAAATTATATTTCATATTGAAACAGTCAATTCTTAATTATCTACAAGAGTCAATAAATAAAACAGACCACGATAGTTAATACCTGACTTTGCTATTCATAATATTTTGTAAATTTGCCTTATCAACTGTTTTTTCTTGGAAAACTACTCCATTTAAGACATTTCTTTTTTATTTTTGTATTCTGAGCACATTCACAATGAATAGGGATTGGCCCAGAGAAGAAGGTGTCAGGATAAATCATTCTGAGATTTAAAGCTTACCTTTGATAGTCTGGAATCAGAATATGAAAGTTAAATATAGAACTTCCACTTTCATCTTTGATGGGGTAACTAGGAGACTGGCCCTCCCACCAAAAACAACTATAAAACTAGACAAAATATATGAGGTAATTGCTTTCAGGAAATAAAAAAAATAGGCAGCACAGAACTATGATCTTGAGAAGAGGAAAACACACAAAATAAGTTCCACAATAACACCAATTTTCTGCCTGGGGGCATATTCCTTCAGTGACAGGGAGGTACAGCCCAAGGAAAAAGAGTTTCAATGAACTGAAAAGAACAGAGCAAGAGTTCTAAACTGCAAAGGCACCAGGAATTTGCAAGGCAGGCTATTAGAAAAGTGGGACTAGAGAACCACAGAGGGTCACCACATAAATCAGCATAAGCCTTGCATCCTTGGCCAAGGGCTGTACTATGCATCTGTAGGGTGTATCTGCAAGGCAAGACTCTAGAAAGTCTAGCAAAGATCACATGCCTTAGGGTCAAGACCTGTATGGTGAGAGCAGAGATTACAGAGAACTGAGAGACATTGGAGTTCTAGTCCAGAGAGAGAGATTTTGCTCATTAAGCAGCTACAGCCTTGAGTAAGAGTCATTCCCCAAGAATAAAACAAAATAGATTCTTCTAATAAAGAATATAAAGAAGACTAACAGGACAAAAAGGACTTGCCATTAATTTAACTGGCTAACAAAACAAAACTCAATACCCTTTAAACTCACTGAATGAGTTTAACAGCAGATTGTAAACAGCAATATGAACTGCTTGAATTTCTGATAGACCAATAGAACTTCTACAATATGAAAACAAAGAAAATTGGAAAAAGTAAATATAGAGTCAGTGACCTGTGGGGCAACAGCAAGAAGTCTAAATGTAATTGGAGATTCAAAAAAGGAGAGAGGGAAAATGGGGCAGAAATATATTTGAAGAAAAAAGAGTCAAATACATTGGGTGAAAAACATAAACATATAAATTTAAGAAGCTAGGGAACCCTAAGCAGAATAAAGATAAAGGAAAACACACTTAGGCATGTTGTAGTCAAAGCACTGAACACAGCAACAACAACAAAAAAAATTTGAAAAGTGTTCAGAGGATAAGAGACAGTTTCCTTAAGAAAAATAAAATAAGAATCTACACATACTTGTCATCAGAAATGAGGAACATCAAAAGAACTTTATACATTTATAGTGCTTAAAAAACTGCTAATCTAGAAATCAATATTCAGTGAAAATATCCCTCAATAATGAAGACAACATAAAAATATTTTCAGAAAGAAAATAGCTGAAAGAATTAATCAGCAGCAGACCTGCACTGCAAGAATGAAATTGCTACCAAAGGAAATTATGATCTTCACAAAGAATGAAGAACACTGGAAATGGTAAATACGCGTATATGGGTAAATATAAACTAATATTCTTTTCTTTCAACTTCTTTAAAGATAATTCAGTAAAATAAAATAACAAAGTGGGATATATAACATGTAGAAGAATAATGCATGACAAAAAGAGCAAAAAGGATACAATTGGTAAAATCAAAGTATAATGTACTGTAATACACTCACTACATTATATGCACATGTGATGTGACATATGTGATGTGATGTACAAAGGTAGATGGTAATGTTAATTATGCTTATTGTAAGCTTAGAGCAACCACTGCAAAAAAATAAAACAGTAAGACATGGTTAATATATTAATTGAAGAAATAAAATACATTATTATAATTGCATATTTACTATATGCTAGCCCCTATGCAGAGTACTCCACATATAATATCTTATCACTATGAAGAAAAAAAAGCAATCCATGCCCATTTCGAAGCTGAGTGTTAGATTTATTGCCTTGCCCATGATAATCTGAGGTGATTGCCATAAGTGAAGCCTGCGTAGCTCTAAATGCAGAATATCCAACATCAGAGCCTGTGTCATTTATAGATTTATCTTCATTCTTACTTCTCTCATGCTGCTTCCTTCTTTGGAAAGGGCTTCTATGAATATGGCGCTCCAAAATATATAAATTGTGAAATTGATCAATTAGGTTTCAGCAAAAAGGGAAGTCTGTCACTTGAAGATTGAAATCAGGCTAAAATTCGACAGTACAAGCACCATGTGTTATTCTAATGGTGCCTCTTTTGCCAAACTTAGCCACAGGTGACCACCCAAAGCACCTTGGGAAGAAATAAATCAGGATGCAGAATATAATTTGCTATTGTACAGAATACCAGTTTTGGCACCTTAATATCTAATGAGCTCTGTGTGTCAAAGAAGTGCATTCACTGTAACAGAAGTGTTTTCTGTCACTTGTGTTCTGGCCAAGAGTCCACCAACCCTGCTTGCCAAACAGAATGTGTGGCACAAGGTCACCAACAAAGTCACCCTTAAGTGATAGGGCACAGATGATTATTACATAAGTCCTCATGGCTGGCTGTACAAATTCTGAAGGCTGGTGTATACTAAACAATCTTAGAGACTGTTTTTATGCTTATAAATAGAAAATAATACTACATTTGTCCTGTTGAGCAATTATTTTATTGCTAACAGAATAAATTTTATCACCAGCAGAATACAGAAAATTCTTGGAGAAGACAAGAGTTGCATTATTATTTCTTGTTTCTGACTAGACTTTGATGATTCCATCTTCAAACTAATGACCATACAACTGTGCTCTTAATTAATACAGGTAGAATAAGAACACATTTCCTTCATAGTTACATGATCACTGTGCAAGTAAGTGAAGCACAGATACACAATGTAATTAACTGGTAAACAATTGTGATTCAAGTCTAAAATATTATTGGTGAGAGTTTGAGGTGTCTAAGCAAAAATAATCACTTGCATTACATCATTACACATATTTCAAGTTGGAGAAGAAAAATGAAATGATGATCCCTCAGTTTTTCAGGAGAGTTGGCTGTGAACTACTTCTAGGAAATACTCACTGTATAAGAAATGCGAGCTTTGAGACACCACTTTAGGGAATAAAAATGTTCTTTTGGTAACTATGTGGCTCCATCCTTCCAACTCACTAACCTATGTTACTCAAGAGAATTCAGTGTCTACTCATTCTTAGAGATATGTAAGAAGAGTCAAAGACTAAATCACATTGAGTTTTTTTCCTCCCTATTATATTTCATTTGCCTTTCCTAAAAGGGTAAAACTTTCCTAAAAGCAGGTAATCTACTTTCTCTATATCCAAAATTTCCTTCGGAAAATTTATAAAAATGGAACCTACAATGTGTAGTCTCTTGAGCCTAGATTCTTTCCCTTTGTATGGTTTTGATGTCCATCTCTGTTGCAGCAGGTATAAGTGGTTCTTTCCTGTTATTGGTAAATAGTATTACAGTGTATAAATATACCACATTTTGCCCTTCTGGTCAGCAGTTCATGGACATTTGGATTTTCTCTAGTTTGAGGCTTTTGTGAATAATGCTGCTATGAATTTTGGTACAAGACTTTCTGTAGACATTAGTTTTCAGATCTCTTGAGTAGACACATAGATGTGGAATTGTTGAGCTATATGGTACATTTATGTTTAATTTTTGAGAAATATGTCAAAAATGTTTTCTACTATGGTTATACAGTTTTCCATGTCTATCAGAAATGTAAAAAGGTTCTATATTTCCACATTTTCAGCAAGTGTTGGTATTGTTAGTCCTTTTTGACTATTGCTGTTTGTGTGGATGTGCTGTGACATCACAGTGTTGTTTAAAAGTGCAATTCCCTAATGACAAATGATGTTGAGCATCTTTTCATGTGCTTTTCTACCATTCATATATCTTCTATTGTAAACTGTTTGCACCCTTTGCCTTTTGAAAAAATTGGATTCTATTAATAAGATGGTAGGAGTGAACACACTTATCTTTATATAGTCTAGATATAAATATTCTGTTTGATATATGATATACAAATATTTTCTCTCAGTCTGTGGCTTGTCTTTTCATTTTCTTCATGGGACCTTTTGAACAGCAAAAGGTTTTACTGGAATGAAGTCCAACATATCCATTTCCTTGTTTATGGATTTAGCTTTTAAAATAATAGCTAAGATATCTTTGCCTAATCCAAAGCCAAAAAAATTTTCTCTTATATTTTCTTCTGGAAGTTTTCATTTTAGATCTTTCATTTAGGTGTAGGGTCTATGTTAAGTTAAATTTTGTGTATGTTATAAGATAAAAGTCTAAGTTCATCTTTTTGCATATGTATATCCAATTGTTGCAGACTCATTTGTTGAAAATGCCATTTTCCTCACTAAAGTGCCTTTTCATTTCACAAAAAGTAACTGACCAGCATCAAAATAGCTAAAACAAATCTTGCAAAAAAAGAGAATGAATTGGCAGGATTTAAAATATCCATCAGTAAAGATTTGCACATAGCTGTAGTAATTACGGATGTATTAGCATAGCCAGCAGGAAAGTGCAAATTAAAACCACAATGAGATATCACTACACACCTTTCAGAATGGCTAAAATAAAAGATGGCTACAACATCAAATATTGGCAAGGATGTAGAGAAGTTGGATCATTCATACATGCTGATGGGACTGTAAAATGGTACAACCACTCTGGAAATGAAGAATATCATAGATGACATCAAGAATACACTGGAAGGAATAAAAAGTAGGTTGAATGAAGCAGAAGATCAAATCAGCAATTTGAAAGACAAAGTAGGGAAAAAAACACTGATTCAGAGCAGAAAAAATAATTAGAAAAAATGAGGATAGTTTATGGGAACTACGGGACAATTTAAAATGTAAAAACATCTCCATCATAGGGATACCAGAAGGAGAAGACACACAGCAATGGATAGAGAATCTATTTGAAGAAAAAGTGACCAAAAACTTCCCTAACCTGGGAGAGGAAAAAGACACACAAGTCCAGAAAGTGCAGAGTCCCAAACAAGATGAACCCAAAGAGATACACACCAAGCACATCATAATAAAAATGACAAAGTTTAAAGAAAAAGAGAGAATCTTAAAAGCAGCAAAGAAAAGCAGTTAATTACCTGCAAGTGAGCTCCAATAAGACTGTAAGCTAACTTCTCAACTGAAACATTTCATGCCAGAAGGAATCGGCATGAAATATTCAAAATGATGAAAAGCAAGAGCCTACAACCAAGACTAGTTTATCCTGCAAGACTAAAATTGAAGAAATAAAGAGCTTCCCAGAAGAAGAAGAAGGAAAGGAGGAAAAAAACAAACAAACAAGAACACAGTTAAAAGAATACAATGGCAATAAATACATACCTCTGAATAATCACTTTAAGTGTAAATGCCTTAAATGCTCCAATCAAAAAGCACAGGTAGTTGAAAAGATAGAAAGCAAGACCCATATGCATGCTGTCTTTAAGAAACCCACCTCAGAACACAGGATATACACAGACTAACATTAAAAGGATGCAAAAAGGTATTTCTTGCAAATGTAAATGAAAAAAGCTGCAGTAGCAGTACTTAAATCTGACAATATAGAATTTTAAACAAAGACTATAATAAGAGACAAAGAGGACACTACATAATGACAAAAGGAGCACTCCAACAAGAGAATATAACTCTGGTAAACATTTATGCTCCCAACACTGTATGACCTAAATACATAAAGCGAATCATGACCCACATAAAGAGAGAGAGTGACAGTAACATAGTCATAGGAGGGGATTTTAACACCCTATTGACATCAATGGATAGATCTTTCAGACAAAAAATTAACAAGAAAATGGTGGCCATAAGTGACATACTACTACATCAGATGGATTTAATTGATATCTTCACAGCACTTCACCTCAAAGCAGCACACATGGGACATTTTTTAGTATAAACAACATGTTAGGACATAAAACGAGAGGTCTCAACAAATTTCAAAATGTTCAAATCATATCAAGCATGTTCTCTGACTATAATGGTATGAAACTAGAAATCAACCACAAGAAGCAAACTGAAAAACAAAGTCTTGTGTGGTGGCTAAATAACATATTACGAAACAATGAATGGACTAACAATGGGATAATGGGAATGGGATCAAGGGAAAAAAAAATCAAAAGTTACCTTGAAACAAATGAAAATGGGAACAAAATATTCCAAAATCGATGGGACACTCTGAAAGCAGTCCTAAGAGGGAAATTTATAGTATTGCAGGCCTACCTCAGGTAACAAGAAAAACTCAAACAATCTAACTTTACACTTAAAGGAACTAGGAAAAAAAAACAACAACAAACAAAGCCAAAAGTGAGTAGAAGGAAATTAATAATAAAGGTCAATGAAATCAAGAGCTGGTTCTTTGAAAAGATAAACAAGACTGACAAACCTTTAACCAAACTCATCAAGAAAAAAAGAGAGGACCCAAATAAATAAATCAAAAATCAAAAAGGAGAAGTAACAACAGACACCAAAGAAATACAAAGGATTGTAAGAAAATAGTATGAACGACTATATTGAACAAACTGAACAATCTGAAACAAATGGATAAATTCCTAGAAAAATACAATCTTCTAAATTTGAATCGGGAAGAAGCAAAGAATCTGAATAGATGGATCACAACTAGTGAAACTGAAGAAATAGTCAAAAAACTCTCAACAAATAAAAGTCCTGTACCAGCCCTGGTTGGTGTGGTTCAGTGGATTCAGTGCCAGTCTGTAAATCAAAAGGCCACTGGTTCAATTCCCAGTCAAGGCACATGCCTGGGTTGTAGGCCAAGAGGCAACCCACTGATGTTTCTTTCATACATTAATGTTTCTCTACCTTTCTTTCTTCCTTTCTCCCTTCTGCTCTCTCTAAAAATAAATAACTAAAATCTTAAAAAAAAAAAAGTCCTGGACCAGACAGCTTCACAGGTGAGTTTTACCAAACACTCAAATAAGCAATAACACCTTATCCCTCTAAACCTACTCGAAAAAATTCAAGAGGAGGAAAGACTCCTGAGCTCATTTTACCAGGCCAGCATTTATCCTAATTCCAAAAGCAGATAAAGATACCACAAAGAAAGAAAATTATAAGCCAATATCCTCTATGAGCATGGATGCTATAATCTTCAACAAAATATTACCAAACTGGATATAGCAATACATCAAAAAGATCATACTCCATGATCAAGTGGGATTTATAATGGAGATGCAAAATTGGTACAATATCCATGAATTAATAAATATGATATATCACAGAAATGAAATGAAAGATTAAAACCACATGATTATATCAATAGCTGCAGAACAAGCATTTGATAAAACCCAGCACCCATTTATGATAAAAACTCCCAGCAAATTGGAAATAGAGGGAATATACCTCAATGTAATAAAGGCCATATATGACAAAATCACAGCCAACATCACACCCAATGGCAAAGCCTAAAAGTGTTTCCATTAAGATGAGGAACAAGACAGAGATGTCTGCTTTCACCACTCTTATTCAACATATGCTGGAAGTCGTAGCCACAGCAACCAGGGAAGAAAAAGAAATAAAAGGCCTCCAAACTGGAAAGGAGGAAGTAAAACTGTCATTATTTGCAGATGACATGATACTGTGCATAGAAAACCCTAAGGGCTCCACCAAAACGATATCAGTGCAAATAAATGAATTTGACAAAGTAGCAGGATACAAAATTAACATTCAAAAATAGGTGGCATTTCTATACACCAATAATGAACTATCAGAAAGGAAAATTAAGAAAACAATCTCATTCACAAATGCAACAACAAAAACAAAATAACATACCTAGGAATAAATTTAACCAAAGAGTTAAAAGACCTATATTCAGAAAACTATAAGACATTGAAGACAGAAATTGAGAAAGATACAAATAAGTGGAAGCATATACCATGTTCATGGATTGGAAGAATTAACATTATTAAAATGTCCATACTACCTTAAGCAATTCTATACATTCAGTGCAATTCTTACTAAAATATCAATGACGTATTTCACAGATCTAGAACAAGTATTCCAAAAATGTATACAGAACCAAAAAAGACCCTGAATAGCTTCAGCAATCTTGAGAAAGAAGAACAAAGTTGAAGGGATCACGCTACCTGACACCAAACTATACTAAAAGGCCACTGTAATCAAAACAGTCTTGTACTGTTATAAGATGGAGCATATAGATCAGGATCAGAACAGAGAGCCCAGAAATCAATCCACATCTATATGGTCAATTAATATTTGACAAAAGAAGCAAAAATATACAATGGGGTAAAGAGAGTCTCTTCAAAAAATGATGTTGGGAAAATTCTACAGATACATGCAAAAAAATGAAATTAGACCACCAACTTACACGGCACACAAGAATAAACTCAAAATGGATAAAAGTTTTAACTGTAAGTCATGAAACCAAAAACAATCCTAGAAGAAAACATAAGCAGTAAAATCTCAGAAATCTTTCATGGCAATATTTTTGCTGGTATGTTTTCTAGGGCAAGAGAAACAAAAGAAAAATTAAGCAAATAAAACTACATCAAACTGAAAAGCTTTTGCACAACAAAAGAAATCATCAACAAAATGAAATGGCAGCCCACTATAAGGGAGAATATATTTGCCAATGATACACCTGATGAGTGGTTAAATTTCAAAACACACCTTATATAAAGAATTTATGCAACTCAACCCCAGGCAGACAAACAATCTAATTTAAACACTTCTCCAAAAAGGGCATACAGAGGGCCAATAGACATATGAAAAAATGCTTAACGTCACTAAACATAAGAGAGATGCAAATTAAAACCACAATGAGATATCACCACACACCTGCCAGAATGGCTACCATCAATAAATCAACAAACAACAAATGTTGAGTAGGATGTGGAGAAAAGGAAACCCTAGTGCACTGTTGGTGGGAATGCAGACCAGTGCAGGCCCTGTGGAAAATATTATGGTGTTTCCTCAAAAAATTAAAAATGAAACTGCTTTTTTAAGGGGGACTCCGGCCCGTGAAGTCCCCGGATTTGCCACAGATGGAAGAAAGAGTCATTCCAGACACTGTTTGCCTGTTAAGGAAAGGGGCAGGGGATTCTCTCCCAAGGAGAATGCCCAGAGCCCCTGTGCTCAATATTTTTTATTGAGAGGGTTACAAGCAGGGGACAGGTAGCAGGAATGTACAGGTAATCTAATTACATCAGTAACTTAAGTTTACAGAGAGTAGGTGATGTTTAAAGAAGACAATGGCAGGAACACACCGAGTTGCTTGGGTCCGAGGTGAGTAAACGTTATGACACCAGACAGGATTTGGGTCAGGGTCCAGGAATTTTGTAAATTTCCTTCCCAGCCTTGAGCTGGTTATCTGGTATAACATTAACAGAGCTTGAGGGAGAAACAGAGCCTGCTTCAAGGGGTGTAATTTACTTCTAGGCCTGATTTCCCCCCGAGGTCCTCGCAGTTATTATCGGGTCCTGCCTATCAACCGCATTACCAGTGTTCCGGCCAAGTCGCCCAGGCCCCAGCTTGCATGGAACTATAGTCCCCGATACCACTAAAATCAGCCCCCTACACCTTTTGACCTAGTGATCCCACTTCTGAGAATACATTCTAAGAAGCCCAAAATACAATTCAATAAGGAACCTATCACCCCTATCTTCATGGCAGCATTATTTACAATAGCCAAGATCTGTAAACAGCCCAAGTGCCCTTCAATGGATGAGTGATAAAAAGTCTGTGGTACATTACATAATGGAATACTACACAGCCATAAAAAAATGAAGGAAATCTCCCCTTTTGCGACAACATGGATGGGTCAGAGATTATTATGTTAAGTGAAATAAGCCAATCAGAGGAAGACAAATGCCATATGATCTCACTTATCTAATGAACAAAATAAACTGATGAACAAAATAGAGACAGAGCATGGACACATGGAACAGACTGACAGCTGTCAGAGGGGTGAGCAGTAAGGGGGACTGGGTAAAAGACGGTGAACAGATTAGCCAGAAAACAAATATGTACAACTCATGGACACAGAAAATGATGTAGTGACAGCTAGAGGGAAGGGAGATTGGAGGCTTGTAGGAAGGGGGCAATAGGAGGGGAAATGAGGACATCTGCAGTAGTATCAACAATAAAGATAAAGAAAAAATAAATAATAAATTGGATAAATTTGATTGACATATCTGCGAGGTCAGTGGTCCCTTCTTTTCCCATCTAAATTTTGCTGTTGACTCTATTTAGTGCATTTTTTAAATTTCATTTAATACCTTTTAGGTCTAAAATTTTCACTTGCTTTTTTTTTGAAGTTTCAATTTTTATTGATCTTTTCTATTTGTTGAGAATTGCCTCATATTTTTAAATTCCTTAAACGTGACTTCTTTTATTTCTTTGAACATCTATATAATAGCTGCTTTAACATCTTGGTCTTCTAACTACAACATCTGGGTCTACTCAAAGATAATTTATGCAGCTTTCTTCCCTGAGTGTGGGTTACACTTTCCTGTTTCTCTGTGTGACTCTGCATAATATTTTCTGAAATACTGAACATTTTAGATAATATATTATAGTAGTTATGAATTCTGATTTGTGTGTGTGGGAGAGAGTTGTTGCTGGAATTTTGTTTTCTGGTTTGGTTGGTTTGGTTAGTTTTTAGTAATTTTCTCTGTACTAAACCTGCCAGATCTGTAATCCCATGATGTGCATTTGCTGATGTTCTCTGATTATTTTGTTTATACTCTTATTTTTACTTTCTAGCCTGACTTTCCAGAGTTTGCATGACTTAGTAGTCAGCCAATGATTAAAAGCTGTGCTCAAATGTCTTATGCCCATTAGGTTTCTACCCTGTGCCAATGGATCCACGTGTGGTTTGGAAATATTTGAAGTTTAGGCCTTTTCAAGTCTGTTGGCTTCTACTTTCTTCTGGCTTCTCACATCTTCCCAGAACATTCATGCAGCCTTCCAGTGAGCTAGGTATGTGTGGAGAGCTTGCACCGTCTGGAGTTACTCCTGCACTTGAGTGCAGCCTCCTAATCAGCCAGGTGCTAAAGAGAGCTTATCTACTACCTTTATGGCTCTTCGAGTTTTATGATCTTCCTCTTAAATTTCTGGAGAACTTACCAGTCTGCAGCTTCCGCAACTGGGACTGCAACCTCAAGTCTGCCCTGTTCGTTTCTTACCAAGTTTACTACTTTTACTGGCAATGCCACAGAGTGCGGATTTTTCTCCCTCCACGCAAGATCAAACCAGCCCCGGCCAGTGGAGCTGCTGGTGATCGTGGTCAGCCCCATCTCAGCAGAACCGCCACACCTACCGAGTTGGAAAGATGGGGGAAGAAGGCAGCCTCCCTAGACAAGAATGCTACAGACTCTTACTCTTCATGCATGATATTCACAAGTGGTTTATTTTTTAATCAATAAATGTATCTCAATGTATTGTTTGCTTTTGTCAGTTTTCTGAGCCAAAAATGGTTTTGACAATTTAGTTCAGTTTTATAACTGTTTTTGTGGAAAGGATTTGCCAACCATTTTGGTGGCACCACTCATGCCAATTTATTTTAATTCTCTATTGTCTCCTCTTTATACCTGCCCTTATCAACCTCCTACTTCTTAGCTTTTGTTTTTTTAATGTTTTCTAGCCTCTTAGTTTATATTTTCAGCTTTTTACTGTATCTCTTTGGAAAAGCTGAAATGAAAGGAAGTTCACCATCCATGGATGTTATATTATAATTATAATGACATAAAATGCATAGTAAGAGAATGCACACAGATTACAATTATATTATACATGGGATTATAGGTCATTTCTTCCTAATTTTATTAATATTATTATATTATTCTTGGTAAACCATGGCTATTGTGATCTTCCACCAGAACTTTGAAATATAAAGACTCAGGGCACCACTCAAAAATTTAATTTACAATCAATGTGTAGTGAGTCAAAACAAAGATATAAAGTTACAATAAATGAGAGGTTGGTTCCCAGGCCAGCTAGTTTGATGGTAACTGAATGGATGTGCCATTGTCTCCAAGGAGCAGTTCATGAGAGTTCAGAGCGAGGGAGGCATAGAAGAATGAGGATCACAGAGATAGTGTTAGGAGTGTCTGTCCAAGCAGAGTCCAGAAAGAGGGAGTCCTGGGGCAAGGACGTACGTCTAGTCTGAGCAGTACATTTATTTTCTTTGTAGAGGCCAATGTACCCAGCTAACTTCCCTTCATACCATTGGACAGCCCCAATTCTGTAATTCACATCTGTTCTCTAATGCCATACACACCAATCATCCTTCTGATTTCAATTTGACTCTTGTTGGAAAATTTCCTAAGTTAGACTGGAACTGACCTCCAAAAAAGGACGGGGCAGAGATACAAAAGAAAGAAGCTGATAACTCCAAAATTAAACAAAGAGTTTATTAAGGAAACTGACAGACAGAAGCAGAGTCTTCGGCAACAGCAAGACAGTGGAACTTTTAAATCTCCACACCTGAAAAGGGCTGGAGCTTTATATCTACTGCCCGTAGCAACACAGGTGGCTTGGAGCTGTGTGGCACATACTTGTTAAGAGCTGTATATCCCAACATAGTAAACACCTTAACAGGCCCACTTATCTATCTGTAAGAACATCCCTTCGGGGTGATATGGGCCCACCCCTCCCAAGGTGAACTGGTGGTTACTGAAAGCAACTTGCTTCTTAAGATGATATTGGTCACATCCAGCACTAGAAGATTTTTGCCTAACAGCTTGCCATGTAGCTTGCCTTGGAGAAGTATATTAGCTGGCCACAGTGTGTGAGTGTCCCCTTGATAGAGAGTTTTGTCCTTTCAAACTAGAATGTGGGCACCCTGGTAAAAATGAAGCAGTAGGATAGTGTGGGATAACTTTGCATGGAGAGTCTGAAATCAGGGAGAACAGAGAGACAGCTATGGCAGGCAGCAGTTATGATGAAGTAAAAAGGACCTTAATGGTTGCAATGGCAGTAAAATAGTAAGAAAAAAGAGATACAAGAGATGCTATGCAGAGAGAATTAGCAGGACAGTATCTTGTTCGACAGAAGACAGAAAATAGGTGGTAATCAGGAGTGAATGGTGAGATTTTAAGCCCAGGTGAATGAGAAAATTGTAGTCATGAAAAGAAGCCACAGAGCCAAGAAGGGAAGCCAATCTGGGGATGCAGTAACTGATGAGGTCATTTGAACGGGTTGAATTTGAGTCATGGAAAAACATACAGGAAAAAACAGATGTCTAGAAAATAAGATGAGAAAAAAGATCAGATTCTGGATATGGGCCAGTGATTGGGTCGTGAAGCAGGGGCCTTAATACTTGGGTGATTGTTGGGTGGGCTGCCTAGAAGAGAGCAGGCAAGAAGAGAAGAACAAGGGCTTGGAGAGTGTAGCACAAGGAGCGTCCACATTATGTAAGAGAGACGGATGCAAAAATAGAGCTGCAAGTTCTGTAGCCCAGTGTTAACCAACTTGCTTGACATTGTGTGGCATTGTGTGTGAATTGATTCATTGCTTGAATCATTAAAATGATTCTCTCGTTCCAGCCCAGACATATTGTACCAGAAACTTCCAAAGAGAGACTCAAGAATTGGCATTGTAACAGGTTCCATTTCTTTTTTCTTTCTTTTCTTTTCTTTTCTTTCTTTCTTTCTTTTCTTTTCTTTTTTTCCTCTCTTTTCTTTTCTTCCTTCCATCCCTCATTCCTTCCTTCCTTCCTTTCTTCTTTCCTTTCTCTTTTGATTCTTTTGAACAGGCAAGCTTCATCAAAAAATATCTAACACTGGGTTAAGTAAGTTTCTGAAAACCACTGAAGGAGAAATGAGTGAGCAGATAGGAAGAAAAATAAGAGAATTGGAATAGCTAAGTGGGGTATCAGGAATTTGCAAAAAATATTTTTTTAAATAGGGAAACTTTTAAGTCAGGGAGGGGAGAAGGGGTTAAAAAAAGCAGAAGAAATGGAAACACTGGTATGGGGGTGACAACTGGGAGAATAATGTGCCAAGCAAGGCCAGAAACTCCATGAGAGTGAGACCACCCCAACTCATGCACATTTGTCCTCTGCTTTCCAGAAAATGCCTAGCATATCCTAGGCTCCTTACAAATAACTGATAAGTAAATGATTCAAGTGTGGGACCCAGTTAAAGGTTAACCTTAGAAAGGAAGGTGGCGGTTTCTTACTCTTCTGCTACAGGAAAAGAAGACAGGATGCATATAAATAGTTTAAGGAACCAGAACAAAACGAAGCTGATGTTTAATGGACAAGAATTTTTTTTCAGTAATTAAAAAGGAGGGTCATGCACTGAGAGAGACATGTAGGGAAAGTATGATAGATGGTACAACCGTAGAGAAACGTATACACTTGTATTCCTTTTAAATGTGGCTGCTCTCTCTCATACACTGTTTATATATTTAAATGGTCTAAGTGGTCACTTCTTTTACAAACAAAAACTTTGTCCAATCAGTAAAGGATTTCAGAGTCACAAATCAAAGACTGGGACATTCTAAACCACGAGCTACCTTGAGTAATAGTACCTTGGCTGTAAACAAGCATCAGCTGGGTCCTGAGGAAAGAGAAGTAAATAAATTCTGGCAGGGATTAGGAGATATTATGGAGTTGGATCAGGCTCTTCACACTCCCTCTTCTGACAAAAAAAAAAAAAAAAAAAAAAAAAAAACCCTTAGGGATGTTCTCCTGGGTCTTTGCCAGTTGTAGGACAAACAGAAAGCACTATGGATTAAGGCTGCTACCTCAGCGTTGACTGAAGCTGGCACTTCATTCAGGATGCAACGCTCACAGAGAGCAGACAGGAGCACTTCGCCATGGACAAGCGGGAAGGACAGCGGTGCTAAGCAACTAGGGCTTCCAGGACACTGAGTTAAAACAGCTGGCGGATACCTGCTGTCAAAGCTGCAGAGGGAGCTGAGGCCCCTCAGCGCACACCCGGAAGAGGCCAGAGGCTCAGACTCTAGAGTCCTGCCCCAGATGGAGTACATCCTACCGGGGATTGGACCTGGGAGAAAACAGATGGGGAAAATCATAACACATTGGGAAGTACATCAGAACCTGGGCCTCAGGGGAGATAGGCAGCCATTGGAGGCAATGTTTTCTGCACCTATATTACATATTTGTTACCAGATTAAATGGGTTGTCCATACGTGAAGTATTTTTTGTTAGCTTGTATAGTTATATTTTCCCATTATTACACCACAACTTCAGTCCTGAAAGGAGAAGCAAGTCACCATTGAATTATCTTCTGAGGAAACAAGAATACCAGGGATTCCTGAAAGCTGGAACAACTCAAACGAAAAACAGTAGGTTATCTTCTAAATGTGACTCATAAGCACTTTCAGATAATGGCAGAAAATATTACATTTTACTTATATGGTAATTAAGATTATTGTGGTGGATTAGACACAAGCAAACAATCATCACCCATCTCACAAGAGTATAATGTACAGCACAGGAAATATAGTCAATTAATATTGTAATAACTTTGCATAGTGACAGATGGTTCCTAGACTTACCTTGATGATAACAACATAAGGTATATAAATGTCATCACTATGTTGTACACCTGAAGCTAACATAATATTGTATGCCAACTATAATTTTTAAAAATTTAAAGAGTATAATAAATGTAGGCACGTTAGGCAGAAAGAAGAAAGAAGAAAGCAAGAAACCCCCCCCACTACTGCTCTTTAAAACTCAAAAATATGCCATTTTGATTGTGGATCATCCTTTTACACAAAAAAGGAATTTACTCTAGTTAATTATCCCCAGACATACTAAACCACTAGATATAATCCTCCACTTCATCTCAGAATTTTCCATTTTAGATGAGGAGCAAATTAATTTATTCTACCTTAAAAAATAAACAAACATTGTGTTTAGTGTAATATAGATTTAACTGTTCTACATATACCAAAGCAGATGCTATTCATCAGTTAACCTAAATAATAATAATAATAATTTTTGAAGGATGTGATAATAGAAATATAATTTTACAGAGTTTATTTCTGAAAACTTTTATATAAATAAAATTTTTGTTAATCAAATTATTCTTAAAATGATGAGGAAAAGTGTATGATGATTTTTTTTAGAAGTGAAAAACTGCTTTTGAATAAGAATAATTGTTCCCTAATCAGTCTTTCATAAATACGGAAGTCATGTAGATAGTGTATTTAAATCAGAGAAACATAAGTTTTTACCTATGTTGCCAAATGTTATTTCCTGGAGCCTTATCCACAGGGGCACAGCCTCTGCGGGGGGAGGCTGGTTTTCCTTGGCAGCCAGAAAGCACTGAAATGTGAAAGTAGTTGTGAGAGACAGACGGGAGGGAGAGGCCTCAAGCATCATCAGGTCTGAGGAACAACCCCAGGCTACAACAAGGAGAAAAAGCAAACATTTGGGATGGAAAGAGCCCTGAGATATTTGGAAACCAAAACACAGGCAGGTCAAACAAACAATCCACATGTGGTATATAATTTCATGAAGGTCTGTGTGTGTGTGTGTGTGTGACACTTCATGTATGATGGCCATAGTGAAGAAGATTATATATATTTATGCACAAACTTTAGACCGCTGGAGCTCAGTGCCTTACAAAGTTCAGGGGTAGAACAGAGGTTGAACATTTTTACATATTCCTGAAGGGTGGAAACAATTGCTATAGACAAGTTTGATAGGTTCTCATATCAAACGCCATCAGAACCTGGCACGCTAAAACATGAAAGCCAGAAGTTTAGCGCAGCCCTAAAATATTTGATAGAAACACTATGATTATGTCCAGGCTATAATTAGATTGACTTTATCATTAACAAAAATTATGGCCATACAAAATTCTTGGAGCACTTGGGAAATAAAAGCTCACTTTCTAACTAGAGAGAGCATGTTCAAAATGAAAACGCGGGCTGGGAAATCACAAGGCATTCCTGAACAACCATCAGAAAAGAGGCTAAACAAGAAACAGACCATGGGGTGTAGTCATCGGGGCCCTGAAAGCTGAGAAACAGTGTGGGAGCAAGGCCGGGCAGCTGCCACAGAGTTCCTCCCAAGGTGAGGAGAGAGTCTGGAAGCATCCTCAGCCTCTCCCAGGAAGGCTGGTGCTGTGCTAGCATTACATTTCAGGACCCTCCCATGACCAATTCACCCACCAGAGCAAAAAAACAATAGCCTCTCCCTATTTAAGGAAAATCCATGACAAACATATTTGGGTTTTGAAGTCCATCTTGACCAACCAAACTCAAGTTGTCCCCACTCCATTCACAATCTTGTTCCTCTTAATTAACTTTACAGCCTATATTACAATCTGAAAATGGTTATTTCTTTTGTAGGTTTCTTACTCATGTCCTTGAGGTGACATTTATTTGCTTTGCACTGTCCTAACTATCTCCCTCATTTATCACTTTCACATAATCATCATTGCAGGCTGTTTCTGGGGAGCCCTACCCCAATATGGGAAGCCCTGTGGGAGTTCTGACTTAGAACATGTTTACCACTGGGACTCCCCAGCCTGGTGTTTACTTGGTACTCAACAAATGACTAACAAATGAATAAGTTCTATCAACATTTGAGTGGGTTGCTCATAAAAGGCTTTGTTTTCCATGCCTTCTTTCAAAAGTTCAAAAGACGTTTTGTTTGTTCTATTCTTTTTTTCAAATAAAAAAAAAAAAAAAGACCAAATAGAACAAGAATAAAGCACTCTATTCTAGCAGAGTTAGTGAATGGCATAATAGGAAATGATCAGCACTCATTTATTTTCGTAGGACATATTACACTGCTGACTTTAGACTGGAACAAAAGGTCTGGAAGTAGACAGGCAAGCCAAGGGCCAGAGGGAATGTTTGAGCTGATATGGGGGGCGGGGGAGACTTTCTTGAATGTTGATGGAAAGTAGGCTAAATTTTGAAGGTTTATACCACAAGGAAAATATCCAAACATATTAAACCATTAGAGGAATGCTGGACAGGGCTAGTGGAGGACACACAACTTGACCGTTTTACAGGGAGCACTGTTCCTCAAACAGGGCTCCTGAAACCCTTGGAATTTCCTAAGTGTTGAAAGGGGAAAAGGTACATTTTGTTGTGTTAACAAAGTGGCTTTTACAGTGGCCGTAGGTCACCTGAGGGTAGAGCTGGTCACCAGAAGAAGCGACTAGTGATTCCAGGGCTGGAACTTTGAGTCCCATCCCACCTGACCTCTGGGAAGTGGGAAGGTTGATATTAAGTTCAGTCGTTAATGGTCAGTGATATAATCAAAAGTTGCTTATAGAAGGAAACCTCCATAAAAACCTGGAAGGGTGGGGTTTGGAGAGTTCCAGGTCGGTGGAGGGGCAGGGAGAGTGCGGTGCTCTGAGAGAAGGCACGCAAGGGTCAAACCCTGTCTCCAGCCTTGCCCTATGTATCCCTTCATCTGGCTGTTGATTCGTGTACTTTAATATCTTTTGTTAAAAACCAATAATCTAATAAGGAAACACATTTCCTGGGTTCTGTGATTCACTCTAACAAGTTAATCAAACCCTAAGAGGGGACTGTGGGAACCTCTAACCCGTAGCCAGTGGGTCAGAAGCATAGGCAACAACCTGGACTTGTGATTGGCACCTGAAGCAGAGGACAGTCTTATGACACTGAGCCTTTCATTGGTGGGATCTGATGCTGTGTCTTGGTAGATAGTGTCAGAATTGAGCTGAGTTGTAGGACACTCAGCTGGTGACAGAGAATTGTTTAGAACACCCCTGCTTGCATTGGAATTGATTAAAAAAAAACCCATTTTAATTTGAATTTCCTTTCCTTTTAAGACTGAATAATAGTCCATTGTGTGTATATACAGCATTCTGTTTATCCTTTCATCCATGGGTGGAGAGTTGGAGTGTTTCCAGAAACTTTTATTATATCAGGCCATATTTATCTGTATTTATTTCACTTCTTAAAAGCAGGTCTACATCTTGAGCCTATAACCCCGACCGGTGCTGTGCCCTCAGCCCCTGTTCCCCCGAGGTGTGTCTTCAACCCTCTCAGTCACTGGGCTGCTCCTAGAGAACTTTGAAGACCTTCAGCACATCTTTGTTCCTTCTCAGCCCTGAATTTTGACTATGGCCTTGGTTAAGGCAGAGCATTTCTTATATTTAAAGACCCTATTCAAATATTAGCTTCTCTCTGAAACTCTCTCTCCCCAAGGCTCCGCCAGTCTTCACAATGCCAGTGTGTGCTCCAGTAGGTCCAGCCATGATCAACTGTGAGTATTGTAATTATGTGTATCTCCTTCTCTCTATCCTAGGCTGCTACTCAATATATCTTCAGATTCCCAGGGCTTAGTTCAGTAAACGGTACGTACTTGGCATTCAGTAAATGTTCTTTGAATAAAAGAATAAAAATATAAATTCTTACTGCTTTCCAAAATTGAAAATAGCATATTGTGTGAATAATTTTCATCATCTGTCCTCTAAAATGGCCTAGTATTATTTTGTTTTGTTTTGTTTTTTCCTGTATTGCAATATAAAGCTGTCAGTTAACATGATAACACTAATCTCAAATAAGGATTAGATTATTCAACAAAAGAAAGATTTGAAAGAGATGTAAAAAGAAAGAGCAGTGACAGACTGGCATAGCAACATTGTCTTTTCATAATACTGTCTGCTTTCTTCTGTCATCTGAAGGGGCACCTGGGTATGAGGTTTCAACCCAGAGAATTGTAGCGATTAGATATTTATGTACAGCTGGTCCACCTGGGGAGTGTGTGACTGACTTTGCTGACTTCCAATTCCCTCCCAGTGGCTTCAAATACCAACAGCGTCTATCTGGAAAGATGGAGTTGACATGTTAACACTTAGTAGCAGCATATCCAGAAACAGTTTCTGTCAAGCAGCAAGTGAATGCTATACTTTCAAGTTCATAAAAATGCTACAATTTTTTTGTGGAGAAGGCCCAGTAGCAACATATAAGGAAGATTAAACAGACCTTCCAGCCCACTGGTTACTGTAGATACTCCTTCAGAGTTTTAATTGCTTTGGAAAATATTGCCAGCACACACACAATTTGCCATAAGTAGTAAGAATCCAACATTAGAAGTGTTTAAAAAACAAATGAGATGTACCGGAATAAATCTATGGAGAAAACACATACCATACCATGTCAACAATTTTCTTGTTTTATTTTCCTAAGTGACCAAATTTACCTAGGTATTGAAAAAAATGTTTTATCATCAAACCAAATGTGTTTATAAGAATATGCATTTGCAACAACATGGATGGACCTTGAAGGCATTATGCTAAGTGAAATAAGTCAGACAAACATAAATACTGTATGACCTCACGTATATGTGTAGTCTAACACACAAACACACACACACACACACACACACACACATACACACACACACACACACACCCCCCAAACAAGACTATTTCCGCCTGTCTGAAGAGCCCTGGGTTATACAGAATGTCTTGGCTGTTGCTACTTCAGACAGAAAAGGTGATTAAGGGTCCAGCTCCTCAAACTTCTCCCAGGATGGCAAGTCTAGGTTTCACTGGTTTACACATTTGTAATCTGCATAAGAGATTCAATAACTTCAAAAAGGTTGAAAAAAAACTATACTTAAAAAAGTAGAAATCCAAGGGCAGCCTGGAAAGGGCCCAAGGCTCAGATTTAGAACAACTGGAATCCAGCCCAGGCTCAGCACCCCCTAGACCTGCAACACTGAGGAAGCCATAGAAACCTCCTGGGCCTCGACTTCCTCCCTGAAAATTGATGTGACGGGTAGGAATCTGTTGTCCGTTTCAGCTCAAAGATTCTGAAATGCAAATGAAATTTTTTGAATTATATTAATAATCACTTGTGGTTATGTAAACACAGTCTCTGCTTCAAATGTTGAAAAGGAATTTTATTTCTTAATGCGATGACATTTTATGTAATAAATGTAACATGTAGGAGTCATCTTTCTTTAAACCACATTTCCCATAATGAGTACCTAATCTCCATTCTTTCCTTGAAATTCTGTCCCTGTTGTTTTTGGTTGCCTGATTGGAAACACCAAAGTCTGAACCAGACCTCCTGTTCAATGTTCTCAACTTATTAATTATTCAAATTATGAGGCTCAATTAAACTGAAATGTAGATCCCTAGCACCCCAAGGTGATTAGAGAATATGAGCTCCATAATTCAAAAATTATAAAGATATGATTAGATGAAAGATGCCTGCCCAGGAGCTCAAGGCTGTTCCATATGTCACTGCCAATGGGTCTCTGTGTCACCTATAAAATCTTGAATATGTGCTGAGTATGGATATGCCATATATAAGTCAGATAAGCAAACATTAAAAACCAAATATATGCAAGATTTTTACATTTAGTATCATTTAATTTTCACAACCCACGAACCCTGTGTGTGTGTATGTGTGTGTGTGTGTTTGTGTGTGTTTGTGTGTGTGTATAATCAGGAAATTATCAGAGAAGTTAATTACACTGCCCAAGGTCACACCTAGTAAGGATCACAGACCTAGAATTAAACACCGATTTTGATGCCCTGGCTGGTGTGGCTCAGTGGATTAAGCACCTACCTGCAAACCAAAGGGTCGCCAGTTTGATTCCCAGTCAGGGCACAAGCCTGGGTGTGTTTCATGCTTGGTGGGAGGTGTGCAAGGGGCAACCACACATTGATGTTTCTCTTCCTCTCTTTCTCCTTCTCTTCCCCTCTCTCTAAAAATAAATAAATAAAATCTTTAGTAAAAAAAGAATTAAACACAGGTTTTGAAATCCCATGTGTGGTTCTATCCACTACACTGTTTATCTTGACAACAGAATGCTCTATCTAGGATAGTGGCAATGGTCCAGCACCTGTTAAGTGTAATGTAAGCACACCGTGGGAGAAGGAAAGCTCTTACCTGCAGAGCTCTCACTGTCTCGTTGGTGGGCAAAGCCCGGAAGCACCACACGACAAAGGCAGCATATACTGAAATGCCCAATGAGCAGGTCGACCCACAGCTGCTATGTAAGCCTCAGGGAAGGGGAAACTGTGGGATTCATGAAGAAAAGCTCCGTGCAGGAGATAGTACCTGACCAGAGCTTTGAAGGGTGACGTCTTGGGAAGAGAGGAGCAGAAGGAGGCATTCCAGGCAGGGAGGGAGAGAATGAACAGAAGCTGAGAAGTAAGAACGGAAAAGAAACACACAGGCGGGGGCAATGGCAATGTCCTGGGGAAGAGGAGGAGAATCCGTGTTCATTTCATTGCTGCAAAACACGCACACATATGTTATACATATATCTTAGGCATGTGGATTACACAATAAAACTTGAGAAGATTTAGCAAGGCATATATGCAGGGGAAAATCAGTAGAACCTTCTGGGGATACAGTGCCTTTAGTTTGGGAGAGAGGGAGAAAATTTGGCAGATGGGTTGAGGTCAAAATGAGAACTGACGAGTACAACATGGAAACAATGAACAGTTAAGGAAAATCTTTACCATTGGGAAAAACAAAAAGTTGCATGTAATAAAGTCATTTTTATATCTTTGCAAACATGAAAACACTCTTCCATTCACTGATTGCCACAAATATATTTAATGACTAATACTGAGTAATCTTGCATATCTCTCCAGTTCTTGCTCACACAGTTGTCACTGGCAGTGCCCGTGATAGGATGCCAGCATTGTGGAAGCTCAACGCGGGGGTCAGGATGTATTTATGTGCCTATGTGCCATCAACCTTCTTATCTCCAGATTGCCAGATACCTATATCTTGGAGACACATAATCATCTAAAACACAAAGTGATTTAAACTAGTTGATGTTCCAGAGACCAGAGATGATGTTTGTCTTATTTCACGGCCATCTCCCTAGAGTATAGGACACACACTGATGTGCAGTAGTCACTCACTTAATATTTATTGAATACAGAGATGAAGAAGAGAGCAAGGGAGGGAAAGAAGGAGAGGTCACTTATCTTCTGTCTTCTTTTTCCAAGCACATCTTTTCATTTTTTACTTAAGAAATAATTCAGCAAGTATTTATTGAGTATGTTTTATGGGCTAGTCACTACTCTACATGCTGGGGATAAAGCAGTGATCAAAATGTACCAAAAAAAATTCTGCTCTTATGGAATACTTTCTAATAATGTACACTCAGAAAAAAAGCTCTTGCCCTGGCTGGTGTGGCTCAGTGGGTTGAGCCGCAGCCTGAGAACCAAGGGCTTGCTGGTTCGATTCCCAGGCAGGGCACATGCCTGGGTTGCTGGCCAGGTCCCTGGTGAGGGGTGCGCAAGAGACAACCACACATTGATGTTTCTCTACCTCTCTTTCTCCCTCCCTTCCCCTCTGTCTAAAAATAATAAAATCTTTTTTAAAAAAAGAAAGAAAAGATAAAATCTCTTCTTCCTCCCAGGAGAATGTGGTTTCCTTGTAAGAGGCTTTTATTTTAACTATACAATGTGTGTGTGTATAAAAGAATGTTAGTAGTTTTCAGTTAACTTGATATAATTTTTAAAAATGTAACAAGTTAATGAGATCTTCCTAAACTTTTGATGTAAAAATCTACCACACATAGAGAGTATTGCTCTAGTATAGGAGCAGTACGTTTAGGGAAAGGAATAAAGAAATAAATTCAATTTGTAATAATGATATATTCCCATTTTGCAAGGCAACTCTTTAAAATAATTGAAAATGATGTAAAAAAGTTTCAGCGTAACAAGACTAGATAGAAACTAAGTTGCAGCCCTAATTTCACATGTCTGGCTGAAGTTTATTTGTAAACCTCTGGTTTCTTTCCAACAGAGATCAACTGAGAAGAGATAATTGGAGTTGTACTTAATAATCTGACTCAATCTTTCACACCGGTCAAAAAATTTTTATTGATTAAAAGGAAAAAAAGGATGCTTAGAGACAGTGATTCCAAGTTACATTAAGACAAACTCCAATGAATTTCCCATGAATATACTAAACACTATGCAGAACTCTAGTTACAGGTATGTTTTACTTAACGATAGTGCCAAGATAACATTTCATTAATCCTACTTTTTTCTCCAATATAAGGGATCATTGTGTTGTCATAGAAGGCAATCCCATTGCAAGATTAAGCCTGCAAAGCAAAGCAAATAATATTAGCATCCTATGATCCTCAGGCGGCTCTTTATCTCGCAACCACACACATGCACACGTACACTTCATCACAGAAGCCCCGTAGCTTAACTTGGGCTTTTTAATTAACTGCTCTGTTCAAAATCCTAGCTGGATTTTCATTCCTAGATCTGTTTTCTTTTTGCTAGAGTACAAAGAACAAAGTAATTTGTTGCTATATTTGTCTTAATTCCTAAAATAATTTTATTAGTAATCTAGTAGGTGAGTTGCAGTTCAAAAACTTACACCCAGCTAGGACCCCCATGTGATTGGAAGATACTGACTTGCATTCTGAATTCCCACTGTCTCATGTTAGAGAATTCTTTCTCAGGGCACAAAGGGTAAATGTTTAAAAACTCATTAAGTGCTAGTCAAAAATGTATATTAATCACACAAAAAGGTCCAAATTATTTTCTAACCAAAAATATCTTATACTTCCCCATTCTATTATTAATCACACATTGTAGTAAAGTTTGTAAATTGTCTGACCCACTTCTACGACACAGTTAAGTTCTATAATGACACAGAATATGCCTGTCCTACCTCCATAACCCAAAAACCTCACCAATGTAGGGCATATAGTAGATGCTGAGTAAATTTGTCCATGAAAATTAGCATTTTACTGATTTGTATTGAAAGCATAATTTCTAGTAAAGATATATGAATAACTAAATATAAGTATATATATACAACTTTATATATAAATGCAAACGGGTACATATATAATGGTAGAGAGAATGGGTGTTATTGTTCTGCTGAGAAAGCAAACAGGAACCTCACATATTTTTGAAACATTTCTCTGACATGGCTGGGCATGTTTCTCAGGCATTAAAAAAAAAGGCTGTTTATTTTGTTAAAGAGAGGAATTCCAATATATTAAGGCAGTGAAAGAGCACAGAGCGAGCAAAAGTAGCTGTTTTCTAGGACTTGGTTGGCATAAGAACTTTCTTCATCGAAGGACGAAGAGGGAGAGGCAGGGGATCATCCTACCATTTTGCCTCAGGGGAGGAAGGGGCTTCCTCTCACCAGCCTCTGTGCCAGCTGGGCCTGCAAGCCAGTGTTGTGGATTGGAAAGGGGAAGTAGGTTGCTAACATGGTGTTGCCAGATTTAGCAAATAACAGTACAAGATGTCTAGATAAACTTGAATTTTAGATTAAAAAAAACTAAATTTTTATGTTCCAACAGTTATATTTGGGAATCTTGAAGTTGCGGGGTAATTTCCTGAGAAGGAAATTTCAAATTGCTTGTAGACTTCCCGGAGTTCCATTTTTTTCTTTTTATGCTATACCTGTCCCATTGTGCCTCTGTCCATGCTGAGTCCATGGTAATATAGGGGATTTTTTTTTATTTCAGGATTTTGCTTTTGATACTGTCATTGTCAAAGTCTGCTCAGGGACCAGCACCATGAGCTCTTGATAGAAGATACAATTTCTCAGATATTGGCGTAACAGGACATCCTGATGATACCATGTCTCAGACTCCAATAAACAGACTTTCGACTCTAAAGGAAGTCTGTGTGACCTGTGTCTTTTCACATGATGATGTGGCAACAAGGAAGCTAGTTCTGGGGAAACCTGGACTTCATTTCTGGCTCTGGCAATGACTCTGTATAGACAACAAAACAAGTCGTTTCAAGATTTTTGTGGCTCCAGCATTTCACAATCTAGGAGCTGGTAATTCCATCAGCACCTAACTGAAAACAGTATGAGAAGACTAAGGTTAAAACTCTTTGAACAAACTGAAATCTTATGAAAAAACGTTACATCACTTGTTTAAAAAATGCTTACTTCTCAGAAGGACTCAGGATGGCATAGACTATGTATAAATATGAACTCTCTTTTTGAATAAAGTGATGTCTCATTTCCCTGGCATTTTCAGAGAGTGTTCCACAATAAGCTAAGACTTTAGAAAAATATTTCTAAGTCTTGCATGTCTAAGCATACTGAAGAAAAATTTGCATTTTCTTGATGAGCCTAAGGCAAGATTAAAAACCTTGGTTATTGTGCTGTCTGTGCTATGCCAAACAAGGAAACAGGAAACAAATGCATAAAAAGAGTTTATACTTCAAGAACTTCCAGAGTCTTTGCGACATGGAGTGCGGTTTGCATTCACACTAAATGGCCTGCCTGCTGGCTTTCACAGTCTCAGGCTGCTGTCATTCCTTCTCTTTGTCACAGGCCATCATTTCTCCTCAGGGCTGTTTCCCATCTTCTCCCTCACTTTCAATGCAATTTTATCTGGAAAGGCACATCTCCTATGACAAAGCCTGCGGAGTTTGCCACTCCGAAGCATTTTTGCTTACTTCTGCGTTGCTGCCTAGTTTCCAAGTGGCTGAGATGGGCATATTCTGGAAGGCTCTGATAGATAGCTTCCTGTCAAGCACAGGTCCTGCATACATACAATCATCGATATTATATTATATTATATTACATTACATTATATTATATTATATTCAAATGTTGAATGGTTAATATACCTCTAGATATATTAATAATCTTGTGTTATTTTTAAACCATATATCTATTATTGAAAAGGAATGAAATGCTGTGCCTGACAGCTGCCAAACCCTCTCAGCCAGCTGAATTACCATATTCCTTCATTTAGAGCACACTTGAATAAACATTTTAATGTTTTTGAAGGTAAGTCTTACAATTAATATTCATTTTTAAGGTGATAACATTCCTTCAGTTTCAGAAAAGTTGTTATTAAGACTGATGTATTGTCAACTGATAACTTCATAGATTAAAGAAATAAGCATCTTTTTTAGAGTTTTTCCATACATTGTTCAGAGGCTAATAGTGAGAAAAGAAGGAATATCACAGATATGACTAATACAGCCTGAGTCATTGTCACACCATCCCCCCATTTGATTATCTCCTCCCACACTCCGGAGACAAGTGTACCTCTGATATATATCCTTCTAGTTCGTTTTCCACTCTGATATACAGAAATAGTTCAAAATACCTGTTATTACTTTGTATGTTTTTGAATTAGAGAATGATATAATAATATTGTCATGTGATTTATTTGTATCACTCCACATTGTTTTGAGAACTATCCCAATATGGGTATACACAGCTCTATAGTAATATGTGTAAAAATATTGTAACTCATAGCTTTTAACTGAAGTATGATTTCATCACAAGCGATCATAATTTATTTATTTATTTGTCTATTGATGCATATTGAGTTTGCTTTAAATTTTTTTCTGCTACCAAAAAAATGATCTTCAATGAATATGCTTACTTATGCCTCTTGTGCTCTTATACCAGAATGTGTCACAGCGGTGCTCTGGACCCAGCTCCAGCGACTCCTGGGAGCCAATGGTGCACATCTTTCCTACTCTACCTTCCGTGATAACCATGGCAGAAGCATTTACACCATGGAAAATGGCAAACCTACAAATCAAACTTCCTGTCCCCCAACCAGAAAGCCACTCATTAAACCTTTACCAGCACAGCACTGCATATATGCTCCCTGAAATAAAATTATTAAACATTAGGGTATGCTTGTTTTCATTTTTTTCTGGATGCAACTAAAATCTACTCCCTCATGACAGTATATTAATATACAGCCTTAAAATATCTTTAGAAAGGCTTGATACTGTCATATATGCTCATGTATGCTTACATGACAGATAAGAACTGCCATCTTATTGTTTCATTTGCACTTTTCTCCTACTCAGGGAAGCTGAGCATATTTTCACATGCATAGTAGACATTGTATTTCCTTGCCTTTAAATTGCTTTGCCCATTTTCAAATTGGCCAGTATTTTTAATATTGAATTATAAGAGGTTTTTACATAGACTGGAAAATTAATTATTATCTGTTACACAATCTACAAATACCTTTTGTCAATCTGTTTCTTGTTTTTTAAACTTGCTTATGGTATTTGCCATGTACTAGCTATGTAACCTCAAGAAAGTTACTTAACATCTATGTATCTCATATTTCTCATCTGTGAGACTAGAACAGTATTTGAACCCACCTTATTGATTGGGTTGATACATGCTCGTCAGGGCCTAGCAATTATTGTTATTATTGTTGTTATGATTACATTGCCATATGAAAGTTCTTAGTTTTGATAGAGTTTTTTTTCTTTATGGTTATTTGTTAAAGAAGTTTTTTTCTAAATCCAAGCAGTGGGAAAACAGACTGCTCTGTTTTCTTGTAGTTTTAGAATTTTTTATATTTAGGTCATTTATACAGATGACTCTGCTTTTTCCTCCCTTTTATTCTGAGCACCTAGCCAGCATTTCTGGAGCCAGTAGGTACTCAATACATGTTTACAGAAAGAAGAAAGAGAGGGAGGGAAACAGAAATTCACATTAATTTTTTAAGTGATCCTGCTAAGAAATTCAAAGAGGAGAGAGACGAAAGAAGAGCGGGTAGGACAAATTACTATTAACTGTACTTACAACCTTTTAAAATGGAAATCCCTTAATCCCTTGTCATATTTATGTCAAATCTTATGGAAGCTTTAAAAATTGATAACTTCCAAGACAATCAAGGGCACTCAGAACTCAGGCCTTGAGATGTTTTATCTTATACGCAATAATGAACTCTTATTCCCTTTCCAGATAATATCTGGGTAATTCTTAGACCCTAAACTGTCTCTCCTTGAATCATGTATTTTCTCTACATATTTGGGGAAAATCCAATTTCAATTTGCAGCCAAAAAGTAAGATAGGAGGACACACTGACCCTCTTTGTTCTTCTCACTGTGCACAGGCCATGGAATTAGCACGCAAAGTGCTCAAATCCAGTGTATCTATACCAGGCGGCGTCTACAGACTGAAAAGGTGCCACCTCTTCAGGGTACCACCACTAGCAACTGAGAAATCCTCATACTCAGACATTTGTAAACCACCAAACTAAAGGATAGGCAATAAGAAAGATTGACTTCCAAATGCTTACCTAGAGCTAAAAATTTTAAATTCATGCCAAGCCGGAAAGGCTCCAACTTCACTATCATGTGATTTTATCTTATAAGCATGTTCTATTTGCATACCTGCTTCTATTACATCATCAACCAATTAAATTACTCAATTGTTAAATTCTTTGAGATTAATAATTTTATTATTTTTAATAAATTTCACAATTCCATAAGTTATACAATGCACATTTCTAATGTCCCCCTTACCACATCGTACCAAATGAAAATGATCTGGTTTATAGGCGGTCCTTGACTTCACATTATTAGCCTCTTTTACAACCAGAATTTTTGTGATCAATCATTGTTGTGCCTAAATCACTTTTTATTGCACCTGTTTGGGTTTAAATACATCAGCTCTCAAACACACCCTTCGTTTCACAGTGCCATGTATGGTCTCTTAGACAACAGTTGCACTTTTGTACAATAACCAGCTTCATGGCTCAGCAATCTGTGATTCAATTACTAGAATATAGCTATGGAGTTAGTAAAAATAGGTGGGAATGGAGAAAACAAGACTAATGGTAGTAAGAAAAAGGTAATTGTGACAAGAGTGAAGGTACTATCATGCTAAAATTATAATATTCAAAGGTGATATATAATTATGAATTTGAAGAAAGCATTTTATATGCAGTTGGAAGATGGTGTTCTGGCTGCATTTGCTCCATGTTCCCTATGAGAGGAGCTCTGTTCAACGGATCTTCATACCCAGCACCAAGCACAGTGCTATATCCTTTTCTAAAAAATTAAATTTATTGGGTAACATTGGCTAATGACATTATATAAATTTCAGGTGTGCAACTTGATAGTACAACATCTGTATACTCACTCCATTGGATGCTCGCCACCCACAGTCTCCTGTCCTTTCTTCACCGTGTATTTGACCCTCTTCACCCTCTCCATCCTTTTCCCACCTTCCTTTTTATTGCAATCTTATTCATAATGGCCAAGACATGGAAACAACTTAAGTGTCCTTGGATGGATGATTTCGTATATAATAGAATACAATTAAGCCATAAAAGAGATGAAATATTGCAATTTGTGACAACATGGATGCTAAGTAAGGATCAGGCTAAGTGAAATAAGTCAGATGAAAAAGGACAAGAACCGTATGATTTCATTCATATGTGGGATATAAAACATAAAGCAACAAACAAGCAAACAGAATGAACTTATAGATATGGACAAAAGAATGGTGGTTCTCTCTTAATGGCACTCAAGAGACATGTGTGTTGAACCCATTCGTTTAATTGTGTGCAAGCCTCTCTTTCCATTTACTCCAGATATCCAAGACCACTCTCATTCTATAAAAATTTAAAGTACTTAGTGGTTAGAGTTTTCCTTGGTTTCTGTTCACCCACAAGAAAGCATTCCCCTCTAAAATCCATGTATAACCGTCACTAAGATTAAGCCTCTCATATGGTCTAAACAGATGCTGACTCATATATAAGTACCAAAATTCAGCTTTACACCATCCCTACTTCTTATCTCTCCACTATTTCCTTCGCCAGCCATCCCATGACATACATGCAAAATGACTCCATTTAAATGAATTTCAGTCCTTCTGCCCCTTTTGTGAAGCTTTTTATGGGTGCCAGTGAGACTTGGCTAGAGAAAGCCTGAAGGGATTGGTTTGCTATTGGACAACGGAGAGAAAGGAGGATTTTATGAGAGTGGGATCATTACAATGTTTCCCATTAAAATATTTTTAGTGTTTACATTTCAAACTTAACACAGTCTACCCTGTACGTTGGCAATATCCCAGACCTAAGAATCAATAAGCTACTCAGTGCTTCCTGAGACTTCTCTAGCAATGAAGCAGGCAGCTCTCTTTTCTCGCCACCACCAAAAGAATAAATTACTAAACAATAGGCAATCTTGCTTCATTTAAAACATATGAAACACTTCACAATAGTATTGCCGTCTTTTTTGGTCAAATGGAACAGCTGTTTTAAAGGCATAGTATTAGACCTTAATGATTATTAATCTAACTTAGAGTGATTTAATTCATTAAAACGCTCACTTCACACTAAGTGCAGACTGTTGATTTCAATGAAGTTATAAAATTGCCTTACAAAATTGTCTTAGAAGGATCTGTTTTTTTGAAGCATTGTGATAAGATCATTCTTTCAGAATGTCAAGACCTTGCTTAACAGTTAGGTTTTTTTAAAGCTAACAGATTTTTTTAAATAGCAATGAATAGAGACTCCCTGTAAAAGTAACCCCACTGTGAATGCTCATGAGGCTGTGGTCTGACCCCGTGAAGTTCTTCTCCATTGTGAAATTATGCATTCAATCAGAACTTTGGTTTATCATCTTTACTACCGGTGTATTTTTGCTGATACCACTGGGTTGAACATTGTCAGTCAGTGTAATGTGAACCAAATTTATCTTTTGTTTCTGAAGTTTCATTTATTCTACACCCTCTAAAAAAGAATTTAGCTTTACCCTTGTTGCTAAGCTAGTGGTTAGCAATTTCTAGAAACTTAAAAAGAGGTCAGAACCATTGGTTTCAAATTCAGATTAATATATGGTTATTTAAGCCACAAAGGAAATAACGACATCTAATCAGGATATTCTTGAAGTCAGTAGAGCCGTCTGCTTCCAATCAGTAATCCTATATGCCAAAACATTTTCTGAGAAGTGCATTTACAGATGTATTTTTGAACTTCCTGTGTATCTTGCCATGAGGAGAAACATCCCTAAAAGTACACGCTTGCAAAACAAAAAGGCAGGAGAATTGTGAGGCTAATGTATGCCATTCAGACCCTATGACGTTTCCTTTTAGGTTGTAGTTAGTTATATTGTGTCACATATGAGCTGGCAAAATAAGGAGTCACAAAATCTAATGTGTCAGCAAAGATACCTAACAAGAAAACAAAAAAAGATGTGTGTATGTATGCGTGTGTGTATATGTCTGAGAACTCAGAAGCAAGTACAGTTTATTGTTAAAAATTTTACACTGGGGATCCTATGATCAAAAGTTATTGAGTAAGTTACAATCAATATTTTTGAGCTACTACTTTAGGTGAATAATTGATTTAGACACCATAAAGCATACAAGAGAAGGAACTTATTAAGGACCCAACTTCAAGGAGCTTACTGCTTAATTGGGCCAAAAAGATTAACACATAGAAAGATGACAACTTTCAGAGGCAGAATATAAATGACCATGAGGTGACAGAGACAATAAATTCTGTGCCTGAAAAACATTATTTTGAACCAGGGAAGTCAGTGAATATTTCCAAGAAGAGGGACATATAAGTGACCTTGAGACTTGTTAATCAAAAGCTAATTCTTTACATTCTAGTATTTACCCTTGGGTACATTCTTTGATCATAAATATGATTCTTTATTTTTTAACAGTTTAGTTTTATTGTATTTTTCCATCATCATTTATTCCACTTATACGCCCCTTGCCCCCCTCAGTTACTATCCTTTTGTCTGTGTCTATGAGTCCTTTTTCTTTTTTGCTCCATTCTTCCATCCCTTAGCACCCACCTTCCTGAACCGTCAGCCTGCTCTCCATCTATGACTTTCTATTTTGCTTGTTCACTTTGGTCATTAAATTCCACAAATGAGTGAAACTATATGGCATTTGTCTTTCTCTGACTGGTTTATGTCACTTAGCATAATGTTCTCCAGGTCCAACCATGTTGTCACAAAGGGTAAAATTTTGTTCTTTGGAAGGATAAACAAGATTGACAAAACTTTAACTAGACTCATCAAGAAAAAAAGACAGAGGACCCACATAAATAAAATCAAAAATGAAAGAAGAGAAATAACAACTAACACCAAAGAAATATAAAGGATTATAAGAAAATATTACAAACCACTATATGCCAAAAATTGGACAACCTGGGCAAAATGGATAAATTCCTAGAAATATAAAATCCTCCAAAAGGTAAATCAAGAAGAATCAGAGAATATGAAGAGACAGATTACACCTAGCCAATTGAAGCATTAATCAAAAAATTCCCAAAAAACAAAAGCCCTGGACTGGATGGCTTCACAGGTAAATTTTATGTAACACTCTGAGAATTAACATCTGTCCTTCTCAAACTATTCCAAAAGTTCAAGAGGAGGGAAGACTCCCAAGCTCATTATACCAGGCCAGCATTATACTAATCCCAAAACCAGATAAAGACACGATAAAGAAAGAAAATTATAGGCCAATATCCTTGATAAACATAGATGCTAAAATCCTCAACAGAATATTAGCAAACCAAGCACAACAATACATCAAAAAGATCATACACTATTATCAAGTGGGATTTATTCCAGGATGCAGAGTTGGTACAATACTCTCAAATCAAATCAATAAATGTGATATTCTACATAAACAAAATGAAGGATAAAAACTACATGATTATATCAATAGCTACAAAAAAAGCATTTGATTAAATCCAGCACCCATTGATGATAAAAACTCTCAGCAAAGTGGAAATAAAAGGAACATACCCAAGCACAATAAAGGCCATATATGACAAACTTACAGCCCACACTATACTCAATGGGCAAAAACTACAAACATTTCCCTTAAGATCAGGAACAAGACAGGGATATCTGCTTTCACCACTTTTATTCATAGTGCTGGAAGTTCTAGCAACAGCAATCCGAGAAGAAGAAGAAAGAAAAGACATCTAAATTTGAAAGGGGGAAGTAAAACTGTCCTTATTTTCAGATGACATGATACTGTATATTGAAAACTAAAGATTCCACCAAGAAATCAATAGAACTAATAAATGAATTCAGTAAAGTAGCAGGATACAAAATTAATATCCAGACATCAGTTGCATTTTATATGCCAATAACAAACTAACAGAAAGGGAAATTAAGAGAACAATCCCATTCACAATTGCCTCAGAAAGAATCAAATACCTAGGAATAAATTTAACCAAGGATGTAAAAGACCTTTGCTTAGAAAATTATAAGACATTGAAGAAAAAAATTGAAGAACATACAAATAAGTGGAAGTACATACCATGTTCATCGATAGGAAGAATAAGATCATTAAAATGCCCACGTTACCCAAAGCAATCTATACATCCAATGCAATTCCTATCAATATTCCAATGACTTATTTCACAGAACTATAACAAGTATTTCAAAAATTTATATGGAACCACCAGAGACCCCAGATAGCAACAGTGATCTTCAGAAAGAACAAAGTTGGAGGAATCATGATACATAATATCAAACTATACTATAAGGCCATAGAAATCAAAACAGTATACCACTGGCATAAAAGCAGACACATGGATCAATGGAACAGAATAAAGAGTCCAGAAATAAACCCACACCTTTATAGTCAATTAACATTTGACAGGGGAAACAAATACATACGATGGGCTAAAAATTATCTATTCAATAAATGGTGTTAAGAAAATTAGATACATGCAGAAAAATGAAACTAGACCATCTTTTTTTAGGGTGGGGAGATTATTTATTTATTTATTTTTAGAGAGAAGGGAAGGGAGGGAGAAGGAGAGAAACATCCATGTGTGGTTGCCTCTCACACACCCGCTACTGGGGTACCTGGCCCACTACCCAGGCATGTGTCCTGACTGGGAATCACACCTTTTTACACCACACCCAAGAATAAATTAAAAAGAGATTAAAGACTTAAATTTAAGACTTGAAATCATAAAAATCCTAGAAGAAAACATAGGGAGTAAAATCTTATACATTGCTCATAGCAATGTTTTTTCTGATATATCTCCTCAAGCAAAGGAAACAAAAGAAAAAAATAAACAAATTAGACTACATCAAACTAAAAAGTTTTTGTACAGCAAAGGAAACCATCTGCAAAATAAACAGACAACCCATTGCATTAGAGAATATATTCTCCAATACATCTGATAAGGAGTTAATATCCAAAATTTATAAGTATGATTCTTTAAAAATCAATTAATAAACTACTTTATTCACATGACTTCAGCATCTCCCATTTATTTTGCAGGATCCAAATGAAAATCTAATTCAATAAAACACAGTAGTCATACTTCTGAACAGATGTTGAATTAATAATCATAGTTTTTATTCTGAGCTAAATCCAACAACAAATATATTAAAAGCAACAAAATCTAAAGTTTTTTTAAAAAAATGGCTATTTAAAGAACAAACCAATCAAGATTACATTAAAATGTTTGCCTGCCTGAAGTATAAAGATCAAAAAGAGTAAAAGATCAGGAAATGAGTGAAGATACTCTCATTGGTAGTATGAAAATAGTGCCTATGGTATACTAGCACAACAAAGTCAACGTCCATAAATGACAAAAGCAGATGATGACTGTGTGTGAGTGTGTGTGTGTGTGTGTGTGTGTGTGTGAGAGAGAGAGAGAGAGAGAGAGAGAGAGAGAGAGAGAAACAGAGCAATCCAACCATCAAATAATAGAGATATTAAAGGAAATAGGGCCAGCAATACTAAAACAACACTCAAGGGAATAAAGTTAACAGGATACAAAGGGAATCCCAGTATAGACATTATAGAAGAAATACCAATTTCTATGAGAATAAAGCAGGCCTTGAGAGAATAGATGGCATGAACAATTAGCCGCACTAACAAATATAGCAAGGCCAATGAGGGAAAAAATTACTAGCAATGAAATGTCTGGAGTATTGGATATTGGTATGAAGAAGGAATAAATTAGATCCAAATGTCACATCATACACCATAATAAATGCAAGCGTAAAACACATACTAAAAACTATATGTCAGAAAAAATAGAAAACACATTTGTAAGATGACATGGATAAATGTTTTTAAAAGAAAGCAATGAAATTCCAAACTGACAACATAACTAATGAAAGTTTCAAATTCTGAATATATAAAGAACAGATATAAATTATGTCAATGCTCACATTTCACTGTAATTAGAAAAGAAATATAAATCAAAATTCAGTTACCACTATACAGCTGTGAAAGCAACCATAATAAATACCACTAATAAGAGTCAAATGTTAAAGACAAAAAATCTGCAGAGAAGGAAAGACATTCACAATAAACTACTTGACTTAATGTAAAACAATATTTACAAAGCCATACTAACATAGAGTGTCCACGAGGTAACATGCAGAGTGTGGGGGCAGGCATGAGAGCTGCAAAAGCTAAGTGGATGTATTAGTTAATTCCTAACATTGTAACATAGGAAATAACAAATTTAAACATTATATATATATATATACCTAATTATATATATATTACATATTTTGTCTGAAGAAACAGGCAAAAAGAGTTGAAAGTCATGAATGGGAGATGAATTTGTTGGAGGAGAAATGTGGCGCAGGAGACTGTTTTTTTTTAAGAAAAATTTTAATTCTAGTCAGCTTTGTGATAATGCTTCCTTTGAAAATAAAATTTTTCTTCTAGCGCAATTAATTAATTTGAGAACAACTTGAGCATACCGTAAATTCCCCACTTCCTTATGCTCAATTTTGTCTGCAAGAAGAACTAGGAACACTGCACCCAGCTGAGGTGGGAAGGAATACACAAAACACTCACTCCCTCAAATATCTACCAGCTCCATCCATGCACCATGGGTATGAACCACACACACCCACATGCCTTACTATGTAGCCATATTTTTCATAAAGATGAGCAGCAGTAATTAAGTACAACTGTTTCTTCTTTGTCACACCCACACTGACAATTTTAGTTTTTATAAATTTTGATCTTAACTAAAGTATTTTTAAAATAGAATTTTTTTCCAATCATGATATGTCAAATCATTGTATGTCATTGATGAAGTATTTGAGTGTCGTGTCCCTAACCTCATTTTTGCCTTTTGGTATTTGTTTATCATTTAGTTGGTTTGTTTCTTCAGTTAGTACTTTTTCTAGGACAGTTTTAGTCTTAGAGAAAAATGTAGGAGAAAGCACAGAGAGTTCTCAAACACAGTTTTCCTTATTATTAATATCTTGCAAAAGTGTTGTACATTTGTTACATTTGATTAGGCAATATTGATACATTATTATTAACTGAAGTCCATAGTTCACTTTTTGTGTTGTGCATTCTACAGATTCTGACTAAATGTGTTCTGTCTATTCATCCCTCCCCCTAAAACCTGGAAATCACTAATCTTTTTACTGTCTCCATAGTTTTTCCTTTTACAGGATGTCACATAGGTGGAATCATATAGTATGTAGCTTTTTCAAATTAACTTATTTAATTTAGTAATATGCATTTAAGAATCATGTGTTTTTGTGACTTGACAGCTCATTTCATTTTATTGCTGAATAAATTTTCCATTGCATGGATGTATAGTTTGTTTACCTATCACCTACTGAAAGACATCTTGGTGACTTTCAAGTTTTGGCAATTATGAATAAAACTGCTATAAACAATTGTGTGCAAATTTTTATGTAAACATAGGTTGTCAAATCATTGAGTCTGATTAACTTTGCAACTCAAGGAGCATGATTGCTGGATAATATGGTAATAGTATGTTTAGTTTTATAAGAAACTGCCCAAGTATCTTCCAAAGTGCTTTACCATTTTGCATTCCCATGAGCAATGAGTAGGATTCTTATTGCTCCACATCCTTGCCAGCTTTGGGTGTTGTCAGAGTTTTGGATTTTAGGCATTCTAATAGTTGTGTGGTACAGTAATTGTTCGATTGTAATTGTTTCTATTGCAATTCCTTAACGACATGATGTTGAGCACTTTTCGTACGCTTATTTGTTATATGCATATCTTCTTTGGTGAGCTGCCTGTTCAGATCTTTTGCACACTTTTTAATTGGGTTGTTTCTTATTGTTGTATTTTAAGAAATCTTTGTATATTTTAGAAACCATTTCTGTAAAATATATGTTTTACAAAAATGTTCTTAAATCCTAGCTTGTCTTTTCTTTCTCTAAATAGTGTATTTCATAGAGCAGAAGTTTTTGGTTTCAAATAAGTCCAACTTACCACTTTTTTCTTCTGTGGGTCATGTGCAATTTTGCAGAACTCAGTGATTTTTAGGAATTCATAGAGTGTGTAATAGCCACTGACCACATTTATCCTTTTCAACCATTCATTTACTTGACCATATAATTTCATTTTGAGTCAAGTCCCCAGAATAATTGGTAGAGGTACTCAGTAGCATAACTTATGGTGAAAAATTGGAAACCTAATTCCAAACAGTTGAGAATGGATTAGTAATACAAGAGAATATCAACAATGTGAAATATATGTGAATAATGTGTTAAAGATTGCTAGCATGTCAACATTCTTTACATATAAAAATAAGTTCACGGAAATGTTAAGCAAAGAAAGTAGCATATAAAATATCATTATTCATTAATTTCAACTAAGAAATATGTAATTTGACAAATAAAAATGAAAATTCAGTAACACGTACTAGTTAGAATAAATAGCACTAGTTGCTGTGAAACACATCCCACAATCTAACAGTAAAAGTTTATTTTTCATTCATGCAAAGTTGAATACAAATGTTTCAGTTAAGAATCAGCCAAGGGACAAGCTCTTCCCATCTGTGGCTCTACCATCCATTAAGCCATGTAGTCCTTGGCCAATTCCTTCCTCTGCACTTGGCTGGGAGATGGACAAGAGTCTGAGAAGGAAGCACACAAGAAGTTTTATGGGCCACAGGTGGGAAGAGGTTTGGAACTCATTTGCACCTAAGTGGCCACACCTATCTTCAAGACAGGCTGAGATAAACGGTCTAGTGGTGTGCCCAGGATACACAGGAATGCTTTGGTACCCACATAGCACCTTCTGCATTTGACAAAATGAGACTCTGGTTTTCCTAAGCTCCTGTCTCCTTTCAGTTTTGCTTAAGCCTTAATAATACATAAGTATCTCATATTCTCTTACTCTATTTTGTTCTTGAGTCCAGAATATGAGAGTTCAGCTATCACTTATCCTAGTCTATTAGGTTTCTGTGTTCAGATAGGAAGAGTTTTGATAGCTAGAATTTATTCTTACTTTAAAAAAAAAGGAAATTGAAATTTGCAGGTTTTCTGAGCTCATACCCTATCCTTCACTTCAGACACCTCCTAAATCAACTCAGAGTATTGCCTGTCCTATTTAAAAATTTTACAGCAAGTTACACATCTTGCCAAGGAAAAATGTGTAACAATGCTTTCTGTAACTGATGCCTCATCCCTAACCTAAATCTTTTTTTTTTAAGATAAAGCAAATGTCAAAGATTTTTTTTTAAATAGCACAAAATAGTCCTACCTAAATCTTTTAACCTGCATATTAATAACTACTGTTTGATTATGCACTGATAGCATTCATCAGTGTCAATTCTTATAGAAGTGTTTTTATATTAACATAGCTATTTCATATAAGAATCTGTAAACATGCTATATTTTGGCAGTGAAACATCTTTATCATAATAATCCATTCTAAAATGTTTTTCTATTTTAATGATCACCTTAACATTGTTCTCCAGTTACCATTTAATTTCCACAAAAGCTTTTTAAAGCACTTAGACATTTTAAAGAGTAAATTAATTATTATTTTTTTATAGATTTTTTTCCTGTTTTATTTCACCAAATTTGTTCACGGAGCTATACTCAAACAAAACCTATTCAGCATTTATTATCATGAAGATGTAGCCAAAGAAGAGTCTATCAAATTTAATCAAGATTAGATCAAAAAAGATTTTTTCATACAGTATACTCTCCTCAGAAATAAACCAATATTTTCCATAGTTTTTCTGAAATATGCAACGCTGCATTTTCTCACAGAAGATTGTAAATTTCAATGTGAAGACTGCTAACCCAGAGGCACCGTAGACCTAACTTGGGGTAAATGTACACCTTTAAAACTGCTTAAATTAAACATCAAAACAGAACAAAACAATACCTGATCTTGTTTTGGTTGAAAATAATAGGAGCCCAAAAAAGGTTTTCAATTCGTGGAGCTTCAGGAATGCTGAGATGCTTTCTTCACATACTTTTTCATCCAAGTTGCTTCTATTTGAAGAACTAAGAATACACCACCCCATTTTGTTTTCTTTTTGATGAATCTATAAAACTTACGTTGGACCTCAGAGCATGAGGGTGTACGCTAAGAGCGGCTAAAACCCATAAAAAGGAGACCACCGCTACACAAAACATCTGTCCAGGGCCCAAGGGGACGGCCTCAAACGGTATTTCTTTTCCTGCTGCCCGGTACACTCCAGCAATTGCTACACCATGCTTGTGATGTCTGAGGGTGAAGAGGGACAATAATTCAGCCGGGACACGAAGGAAGAGAGGGGACACCAGTACCCACAGGAACACACCCGACCACATCTCTGGGAAGGAGTAAAGTGCAGTTGGGGCACAGGGCGCCGTTGCCCACTCGCGGCTTGAGCTTCAGGTGGAGGCTATGACCCAGGAGCTCTGCCAACCCCCACTGCCCTCCCCTTGTGCTCCATCCGGAGGCTGTCACCGCAGCGAGATGTTTGGGGGACGACAGCCGACCCGCGTGTCGCCGTGGCAGGCTCTCACTCACAGCCTGCTCCTCTCCCGACCTCCACCGCCTAGCGCCACCTTCTGCCTGGGCCTTCTTCCAGTTTTTACTATCTTTAAAAATATTTTTTTAGGTACTTGCTTCGGGGTTTTTTAAAGATGTTTACTATTGTCAATTTGTATAAAATGTTTCATATAGGCTTTTAATGTGTATTCACATTTCATCTACACATAACATAAACACTATTTTATGTTTACTGTATTTAATCTCCATAATTATTAATGTCTTCCTTTATTTTTCCTACTAAGGCTTTTATTATATTTTGTTAATATATATTTTATGCTCCAAGATAAATTGCTACTTATTTGTGCAAGACTTTTGTTGTTATTACATTTATTTCTCCATTTTCTAATTCCATGTCATTAATATTAATGTACAGTGATTTTTGGAAGACTACATTAAAATCTTGCAACTTTGTGAGCTTCCAATTTTTTTGTTGATGTCCTTGCTTTTCTGTATAATTATACAAGTAGTAAGAGTTGACTTTCTAACAAGATATACGGAGACCTTATTTCAGGCTCCCCTTCAACTGCCTTATTACATAGTGTTTTTAATGTTTCAGTTAAACAAAGTTTAATCTATATCCACTCTTAGTCTTCTAATTAAACAGATTACTTAAAAACAAAACTGTTTATAAAATTAAGTAAATTAAAGAAACAATGAGAGATTGAAAATAGTGTCATCTGAAGTAATTGGATTTGAAATTTGATTTCTATACACTAAATAAATTAACATATTCTAAGAAAATATATTAAATGTAACATAATTTTTATAAATGCACTCTCCGTATGACATTAAAATTTTACTATAATGGCAAAGACTATTTCTAAAACAAACCCTAAAGGGAGAGTTGCTGTCAGTTACTACATCAGCAACTATTTTGAGTGTTTTAATATCACCACCTACTGGAGAATTAAAATCTGGAGATTTTACTGGAGAACACTTTACTTTGGGAATCATCATTAACAGCAATATTTATTGAATTTAGACATTCCTAAGTTCATAATATTTTTAAGGTGTTGAGGTCCTAACGTTTTCCTTTATAAACATGAGAAAATACTAAAGGTTCAATGATTTGCCCTAAATCACACTGTCAGGGGGGTCCCAACTTTTGGCGTCTCTGGGCCACACTGGAGGAAGGGTTGTCTTGGGCCACACATTAAATACACTGTGACACATAATCACAAAAAAAAAATCTCATAATGTTTTAAGTAAATTTACGATTTTGTATTGGGCCGCATTCATAGCCATCCTGACCTGCATGTGGCCCACAGGCTGTAGGTTGGACACCCTGTTCTTAAAGACTAATTATACACAAGCCTATACTCCAGGTCTACTAGTTCTCACTCCCAGGATCTGCGTTCCACGATTTGCCCTTTGAAGGTGACAGACACCTTTTTCATTGTCAATGTTCATTATAATAAGGATAAAACACTCTTAAAGTGAACGCAAAGTTGATTTTCCTACCAAAATTATTGATCATAATTTCCCATTTTTTATTGCCTCATAAAATAATTAAGAGCGAAATATCTATTTTTTGTTTATCCAACAGATGACCATTGATAAAATTATTTAGTATGAGCAATCTAGTTTCTCATGTCTCCCTTCTATTTTCTCGCCCAGAAAAAAAGAAGATAGCACTTTCCAACTCTCTGGTAGACAACTTAAAAGGCTATTGGAAATTGTGTGGGAAAACAGGCTACCTCTTAAACTGTAAGTTAGAGAATAAATTGGTGCTAAAGTATGCTAATAACCTCACAGTATCTATCAAAAATTTAAAGCAATAGCCTTTGACATCACAATTCCACTTTTAGAAATGTATTGTGCAAATATTAATTATAACATTATTGGTGATAGGAAAATTTTAAAAAATCTGACTATAAACTGTTATTAATAGGAAAATGATAAAATAAATTATAGGTCATCAATTTAGCCATATTATAAGGAATACTATACAGCTATATTTTTAAATGATGTAGTGCTATAAATACTTATAAGAGTAAACTTAATGTTTAAAGAAAAAAGCCAGTTTTTGCATTATATGTGTACTATTACTCCACTTATGTAAAACTACATAATTTTATAAATTTTACAATAGATATATATTAAAATATTGTTTTACATGTTTATCACACATTTATACAGTATGTAACTGTAAGTATATACTGTTTAAATACAGTTACATACTGTATAAATGTGTGATTACATATGCATATATACACAGACAAAATTGTATTTGTTTATGCATTGAAAGGTCTCTCAGGCAAGTTACATCTTTTCAAGTTGTGATTCACAGCAAAAAAAAAATTGTCCTACACTCTGGGGTGAACTGGGTGGGATTCAGAAGCATCTACATGGAGATTGGTACCAAAACAACCATGATTTTTTCTTATGTTTCAAAATTAATCAGAATCCATACAGTATTTTGAAAGATAATAAATATTAAGTTTAAGGTTCAAAACTTATTTTCAACTATTTAATGTATTTGTAAGTTTGCTGCAAATATAATTTTTAATACATATATGATTTTACACTTGAAATGGCCACATGTAATTCCTAATCAAGACATTTTAAAAATGATTTAGTCTACAATACAAAGATGCAAAGAAAATAAGACCAGCAACACTGAAAGGAAAAGAAACGAACAGAGACAAGAGGGAGGGAGGAAGGGGGGGATGGGGAAAAGGAAGGGAAGGGGAGGGTCAGGGAACATGTAGCAAGGTCTCATGGACAAAACCAAAGGGGAAGAATTGAGGGAGGGAGGAGTGGAGGAGGAAGGAGAAGGTGGTGGGAGGAAGGCAGAGACAAATGTATTTGAAAAAAATAATAATAATAAATAAAATAAAATAAAAATGATTTAGTCTAGTCCTTGATGGCCACCATTGATGAAAAACTTTATTGTACTAGAATACAATAAAAAATTTTACAACCATGTAAAAATTGTCACATAGTTGGAAGCTTATTTTTAATGGAATAGCTTTTCCTTTTCTTTCATTGATAACTATAATGTTAATTTTTTTTGATAATGTGAATAGATTGCCAACTTAACATTCCCATAGCATTTATTTCACAGTCTAAATAACTTCTAATTTGTAAAAAATGCAATGTGCCTTGTTAAAGCAGTCACCTTCAAAGTGGTCTGGATGCCCCAAAAAGGGAGTGTCAGCCCCAAGTAGGCAGAATTATGTAAAATATTTGGTGTGCTAGGTTGAATAGTGTTCCCCTAAAATTCATGTCCACCTGGAACATGAGAAGGTGACTTTACCTGAGGTAAGGCTCTATGAAGATGAAAAGTTCAAGATCAGATCATCCTGGATTAGAGTGGGACCAAAATCCAATTGAATTCCCTTCAAAGAAACAGAAAAGGAGAAGACATAGGGTCACATAGAAGAACATGATGTGAACATAGAGGCAGTGGTTGGAGTAAGGCATCTGTACACGAAGAGATGCCAAGGATTGAGGGCCACCACCTGTAGTTCAGAGAAAGACAGGGAATGTATTCTCCCTCATAGCTACCAGAAAAAACTACCCTGGCAACGCATTGATTTTAGACGTCTGGCTTCCAGAAATGTGAGTGAATAAATTGCTATTTTAAGCCACCTAGTTGGCAATGATTTGTCATGGTAGCCCTGGAACACTAAGGTACATGGATGCCACTTGCAGTGGCCCCTCCACCCAGAATACGCCTTATCAGGAACCAACTGCTGCCCTCACTTTCTGCAGTCTGGGGAGGTGGAGGGAAACGGACATCTGAGAACTGAACTTCCCAAGGGTCAGCTGTGGTTCTGAAGTACAGAGTTCCCTTTCCTTGAGGTAAACCAAGATTTTATTTAGAAGATGGAAAGTCCATTAGACTCAGCTGTGATTTTACCCAGCACTCCACTGGCCTGTTCCAGTCCATCATCTTCTGATACAAATAATCAAGAAAACAACCTATGAGTGCAACTCTTAGAGGACAAGTAAGGAAAACAAGACCTTTATTCAATCCCTGTTGCAGTGTGATAAAACATCTTAAAAGGGGAAATGAAGGAAACAATCAGAACCTTTCAGAGAAACCAGCATTGTCAACAAAGAAAACTGGAATTCCACAAAAGTTTAAACAAATAGATAGTGATCTTGATGAAAGGACATATTTGAAAAATACCTTCAAGAATATCATTGCAGCATGTATGGAACTGGAGAAAATTTTGCTAAGTGAAATAGGCCAGTTGGTAAAAGACAAATATCATATGATTTCACCTATAAGAGGAATCTAATGAACAAAATAAACTAATGAGCAAAACAGAACCAGAGGCATGGAAACATGGGGCAGACTGATGGAGACCAGAGGAGAGGGGGGAGGGAGGTAATGGTGGAAACAAGGGGAAGGGACTAGTCAAAGAACATGTATGAATGACCCATGGACATGGACAATGGCATAGGGATTGACTGCAGGAGCAGAGGATTGCCTGGGGGAAGGAGGGCACAGGGGGAAAAATTGGGACAATTGTCATATAATAACAATAAATTTTTTTTAATATCATTGCATGTGACTTTCAATCACTCGAGACTGGGTCCTGAAGGTGGTCTCCAAAATGATTTTGTGAATCAGAATCTTTCCAAGTAAAGATTAAATGAAGAAAAAGCAAAATGGTGAAGTAGGTACAGGAAATAAAAGACCTTCTTCAGTGGCTCGTCAAAATGTAGAGCTCAAAGAACGGCCTGTTCCAGTTACAGTTTTTGCAAAGAAGTGAAGAAGCCATAGCCAGCAGTCACTTTGAGGGCTGCAGTCAGTCGTGTCCAAAGAGAACAAGAAACTCTTTACTCAGCTGACAGACCACTGTGGGTTAGAAGATAAATTTGCTCCACAATAACAGGAATGAAGGAGAATTTATAAGCACTTCATTAATAATTTTTTTTCTCCAGAATATCTTTGAGAATGACAAGTAAATTTAAGGGCAGATATAAACCATTGGGTCTTAGAGAAAGATATCCTCCTGAACATCAAATTTAGAGCACTCTGTTATATAAATATAAACTAAGTTCTAAAATGAAAATTCGTTATTTTGGGTCAATTTGTTAAAGAAAATTTGACAGCAAAAGAAATGTGACAAAAATAACTCATGTTAAAAATATTTTGGATAATTCTGGAAATGAGTTTTAATATGTTCTTTTGTTCATTGTAGTAAAAAGTTATGTCAAATATTAAAAAATACTCCAGTCTGGTGAATGTCAAAACTTCAACTGGTCTGAAAATGCCTGCATCTCTCTTAAGTTGATGACCTTGTTTCCATCTATTTACCATATATTTCCATTTGGATGATCTAGAAGGTAATTAAACTCATACATCCCAATTTTTAAATAATAATACACATGGAGATAAAAACTGGGGGCCACTGCACAAGCCACAAGCCTTTGTTTCCTTCCAGCCACCAAGCTGCTCCCTGTGTCCTGCCTCAGGCCTCACACCAGTCACGTGTCCTGAAATCAGCAACAGTTTGGGAGCCCTGGCTGCCCCTTGAGCTGAGGGAGTGGTAACCTGAGGCACATCTGTGGACTCTTGTGGGAAGTTCAGCAGTTAAGCTCTGGAGTGTGCACTTGGCGTGTCCCACATGGGGAAGGAACGTTTTTATGTTTGCTTTATAACCTGGTAGAATGATTTTTATTCATCTCTGTGTATTTTATAATTTTTTAAAAAACTAATTTATACAGACTGTTAAAAAATAGATACACCAAACAGGAGAATGTTTTCACAAAGGAAAACACTCTCCCCTTCTTCTGTGTTGTCAGGTCCCCTTGACTTCCTGGATGTCCCAAGGAGCGTCTGCACCCTCACAGCCTCCTGCTCTCTGCCTCCTCTCAGATGAGCGCAGGACCTGGCTGTGCTGCAGGAGAGTGGAAGGACAGGCTGTGCTGGGTTAACACAGTATCTGAAAACAAGCACCCACCTCTGTAGCCAGTGATTTCTTTTCAAACTTGCCTCTTCAATGTAACCAGCAGGGATAACGTGACCACGTATTCACCTGCTCTGAGCATGTGTATAACCAGGGGACACCTAAAACCTTAGCCCTGTCACTTATTGACGTGCTGTTTGAGTTTTCTCACAACCTCTTTTCCCTCAACTATTAAATGAAAGAAATGAGCTACAATTACTAAAGTTCCTTTGAGTTCTAAAACTCAACGGTCCAGTGATTCATATGGAAAGAATTTTAAGAGGCATGGGTGATTTTAGAGGTTGGGAGTAGGGAGGTTTGAGAAGGTCAAGACCCAGCCTTCCTTGAATGATAATCTAGCCACCCTGTTCTGTCTGTGAATAAAGCCAATGCCCCTCTAAGATACACTGAAGCACATTTAGTTAAGAGTCCAAACTGTCTTGGGATGTTGACAGATACATATAGCAGGTGCTCAAATAACATCGTTTCGTTCAGTGTTGTGTTATAGTGTGGATGAGATATAATTCCTATTATACTTAACTTTTAAGTTATATTTAACTTTTGTTTATATCAATCAGCTTATGGTACAATTGGTTTTGCTATATATCACTTCACTCTAAGTCGCAGAACTTAGCCACAATGTTAAGGGAAGTCTTAGTGTAATTTTAAGGCCTTTGATGCTTTAGTGGCTGGGGTCCAGTGTCAATCAACCTGATATCCATAATGTACTTAGACCTGGGCTAGATATAAAGGTTTAAAAGAAATATAATGTTTAGAATATAAAAATACTATACAGTGTCAATTCTTTAACAATACTTATATCCCTAAAAATGTGTACAAAGTTTTATAGCTGTAATATATATAAACATTTTATAGAATAGTTTTATAAGACCTATAAAAAAAGCAGCCTTTTCGAAAGTAAAATAAACAAAACAAAGCTCCTGAAGTAAAAATAATTATTCCTTATTCGTTTCTTCTGTTTATATGGACTTTGGTACTTAAACATCCTTAAAGTGAAGGGACCCTTAGAATTTGTTCTCTGGCATATACATTTTTATCTGTTTGTTTTTAGAACTTTATTGAGGGGTAATTGACAAACACAACTGTAAGATATTTAAAGTGTATGTGATGATTGGATACATATATGTATATAGTCTGTCTGGAAAAAGTCCAGCCATTGTTAATATAACAAGAACATTTTGCACAACATGGATGTAATCTGGGAGCCAAGGAGAGTGGACTGGAATGCACATGCATGAACAATGATGACTTCAATCTACTAGTCAATAGGGGCAGTAGAACCGTTGAGTGAGCATGTGTACTGTGTGTCCATCTCATTCAAAATGACTGAGCAAGTAGAGCAATGAATCTACATCAAATTTTGCATTGAGCTTGAACACTCCTCTGTGGAAACTATTCAGATGATTCAGAAGGCCACAGCTATGGGCAACTGGTGACTGGCAACTTCATCACAACAATGCACCTGCTCACACATCACATCTCGTGCAGAGTTTTTTGGCAAAACATCGAATCACCCAGGTTGACTCAGCTCCCAGATTTGGTGCCTTGTGACTCCTGGGTTTTCCCAAAACTAAAATCATCTTTGAAAGGGAAGAGATTTCAGTCCGTCAATGAGATTCAGGAAAATAGGATGGGACAGCTGATGGAGCTTGGGAGAGCTGTGCGAGGTCCCAAAGTGCCTGCTTTGAAGGAGACTATGTGTCATTGTCCTATGTACAATGCTTCTTTTATTTTGTATTTTCTTTAATAAATGTCTCTATATTTCATATCACATGTCTGGATACCTCCTGGACCGACCAGGAGGAGATATATATCTATATATATAGAGAGAGAGATATGTATCTATATATATATATCTATCTCCAAATATACATATATATATATATCTCCATATATACATATGTATACACACACATTGTGAAAAATTCCCACAGTGAAGTTAACACATTCATGATCTCACATACTTTTTATTTTCTTGGGGATAACACTTAAGATTTACTCTCTTAGAAAATTTCGATTATACAATATGGTATTATCAGCTATATCCACCATGTTATTCATTAGATCCTCAGACTTATTCGTCTTACCACTGAAAGTTGGTACCCTATTGTTAACCTCTCCCCATTTCCCTTACCCCCAGCCTCTGGCAACTGCCATCAACTCACTTTCTATGAATTCAGCTTCTTCTTTTTATAAATTTCTATACATAAGTGATACTAAGCAGTATTTGTCTTTTAAATTTCTCTGGTTTATTTCACTTAGCTTAATGGCCTTAATTAATTATTAACCCCTGAGCTCCCTGGGTAATATCTCATTGTAGTCGGTGATGGTCTTTGAGTATCTCTGACTTGTTCCTGGGCAACAATGGAAACACCCTTTACTGCTGCTTTGCGCAGCCCTAAATGCATCCACTTACTCTGCCTATATTTACTTATTTAATAGACATGTGCCTTCAGTCCCTCTGTCTAAGCTGTTACCCCAGGAGCACACACTGTTTACATAGCTGTGCTTAGTCTGAAGAAACTGGCTGATGCTTTTGGTGATGGCTGGGGAACAATGGGGGCCTGAACCAACTCTTTTGATCAGCTTTATTCATGTTGCTTGGCAAGAGGTAGAAGACAAATAAAAAGTTAAAAGAAGGAACCAGCAAGAGCTTCCCCCTATCTTCTCTACTGTAAAAGGCAAAGAAACATAAACAGGAATAATATCAAGGCCGTTTAACTTTGACCTCATCTTTTCTTGGCTACAGTCAGAGTCACATAGCAGCAGGCCCAGATAAGTCTCACCCAGTTTCAAAATCCAGACAGTTCTTTTTATTCAAGAATACAGTTTTTGTTTTAGTCTTATATCTCACAGGTCTCAGAGTTTTCTTTTCAGATTTATGGTGCATTATGACAATGAGGAATAACCTATTGATTCTATAAAGTGTAAAGTCAGGCTCACTTCTGGGTGAGGTGAGGAGGTTCAACTGTCAGGCTCACTTCTCTGGGCAAGGAGGATCCCGGTGTCATAATAGAAATTTAGAGTGAAATTTTATATATTGCATTATGCTATTCATGTTGACTGCCCTAATTCTGGTCCTTACTCTCAGAGTGGGGAGTGGGAGTGTTTATCTTGAGGTTAAGAGACAGGGATGAAGGGTGGGAGTTGAGGGCCTGGGACAATGGAAATGCAAAACATGGGATGTTTGTTAAATCTTCAAAGAGAGTGCTTTTTTTCAAAAAGATGAAGGATTAAGGAATAACTTGGCTAAAATTTGTAATCAGATCAATTAATAAAATTCAGTTATACTAGATGCTTTAAATAATTTTTTTAAACTTTCTTTCTCGAGCTATTATGAAATGAATGTAAACCACCAGTGAGACTTCCGCATCAGTAATTCACTCTCTCTCTCCCTCTCATACCAAATTCAACTTTAAATTTCTATATAATAACACTTACGGTAATATATTGATCCTCTCATACATATATTTGATCTAACACTGTATTCTCTGTTCAGTAAAGATTGGAAAGAATCTGAAGCTGGAGAGGATTCTCAAATTACACCTGAAATCTGTAAGCTGGTGCTCCCTCTGGTGAACTTCTTTTGCATTGCACTTGCTTTTTCTTCTTTCATTTTTTTTTTCTTTTTCTTTTTTTAAAACAGGGACTCCTCATTCATTGGCCAGGAAACATCTCATAAAGCTAAGAACAATCGGGAAGTAAATTCAAAAGATCGTTTCATGATCAAAAATGTTTGAATCTGATAAAATTGAACTGATTGTATTCACCAGAATTCTTCTAAATGAACTTGTTAAAAGTAATGGCTTGAAAATAGCTCCGAGTGGCAGATAAAACCACAAGGGACTTCTCACTAGTAAATTATTTTGAAACAATTGTACTGATTAATAAAGCAGGGAGAATTTGGATTTGGGGATTGGAGAGAGAGAAATTCCACCTTTACCTGGGGACAGTGCAGCACAGTAGAGTGGAAGCAACAGGAAACACATTCTATCTAGCGTCTGAGAGAATTGCTATGAGTGACCTGAGATGCCAAACCCTTCCCCAGACCCTTAAAATCCTCAGCAGAGAATACAGAAAAATAAAGGTTTTGCAATAAACCTAAGAAAATATAACAGATATAAACCTCAAGCTTGGACAGGAACCTCTGGCATTTTTGAGTGGTGAGGAAGGTAAGGTGTAAGCCACAGAGGATGACATCTGCTTTGGCATAGTCAGTCATTGATCTGTGGAACTTAGAGAAAATCTTTGTGTTTATACAGAGTTGGGGCTTTCTGAATACACTTTGCTAAGAAAAGTTGGATCCTGAGCTAAGAGCAAGTCTTGGGAAGTTAACTTACAACTTTATAGATAGTAGGAGATCCAGAGAAAGAAGTCCAGAAATTCTCATGGTATGTGTTCACCAGGAAAGGGAAAATGAGGCCCGTGACTGTGGAGACATCTCTAGATTATAAAAGAGACACCAGACAACCTGCAGCCCTTGGAGAGATATATTTACATTCCAAAGGATTTGAGTGAGAACCTTTCCTATCCCATCTCCAGGAAGCAAAGTTTGCCTCCCTCCTTTCAGGCAGTTGCCTCTTTGTCCTGTGTGCAAGCAGAGAAAATGCATTTTTCTCTTTCCCTCACCTTTGAAGCCTCTGGCCACTTGTCATTCCAGGGAAACAGACTGGAAGGGGAAAAAAACTGCCTGGTTTGAGATATCCAAATAAAATAACAGTTAAAAGGACAATTTGAAATCTAATAGTAAAAAGTGAGTATTGGAAAATAGACTTGGAAATCCTAAAAGCAGTCCATCCTCTATTCAGAGATTCCATATTTGCAAGTTCACGTACTCAATAAAATGGAATTGTAATCCCAAATCAACATTCATGGGGATTGTGTGGTCATTCATAGACTTGCACACAGAAGCAAAAAAACTGAGCTGCCCAATGAGCATGTTCCCAGATGAGACCAAACAAGGAAATGTTGTAGCTTCTTGTTTCAGCCTTTATACTGTAAACAAATGCACGGTAACATGTCATAGTTTTTACATTTTGGGGCATTTTTTTGATGATTTTGCAGTTGAAAATGGCCCCAAGTGTTATGTGGAGCTGTTGTTCTCAAGTCTAAATTCCTATGAGCAAGAAGGCTATGATGGGCCTTGCAGAGAAAATACATGTATTAGATAAGCTCCCTTCAGGCACGTGTTACAATGCTGTTGCATATGAGGTCAGAGTTAATGAACGAATGATATATATTAAATAAAGTGTCTTTCAACAGAAACAGTCATAAAATAAGGTCATGAATCAATCAATTGAAGAAAATGTGACCCAAATCTTGCAGGAACCTAACTCTGTATTTCCTTTAGGAGCAATGGCTCAGTATCCACGAATTCAGTTTTCTCAGCAACTTTATAAAACATAAGTAGTGCAAATAGTAAGAATTTACTATGTTTGAATAGTAGGTGTGAGAGTGGATGATACTATGTAGTGAAAGCGCATACAGTGAGGAAATAGAGGGCTGAAGACAGAACTCTAGGGAACATAATTTAGAAGATGGACAGGAGATCCAATGATTGGGGAAGCTCAGAAGGAATGGTCAGGCAGGTAAGGGAGGAATGATGAGGATTACTCTGAGGAAATTTCAGGATGGGAACAGTCACCAGCGTAAAGAGATGCAAAAAAGTTCCCAGAAGACACAAAGATGGTATAAAGAAAAAGCATGTACTTTAAGTGTAATTGGGCCTGAATTTAAAACTTAGTTCTGCCACTCAATAGCTGGATGATATGAACAAATACATCTTATTTCTCTTGTCTCAGTTATTTCTGTAGAATGAAGATAAATCCTAACCCAGAATGTTGTTGCAGAGTTCATGAAATAACATCTACAACCCAGAAAAATAAGCGACTATAAACATTCTATATTCTGTAAACATTAAAAAAAACAAGATTGCCCCAGCCACTGTCGCTCAGTTGGTTGGGTGTTGCCCTGCAAACCCAAAGGTCCCTGGTTAGATTTCCAGTCAAGGTACATGTCTGGGTTGCAGGTTTAGCCTCCAGTCAAGGCGTTTATGGGAGACAGCCAATCAATGTTCCTCTCTCACATTGATGTTTCTCTCACTCTTTCTCATTCCCTCCCCTTTTCTCTAAAATCAAAACCAGAAATAAAAAGCCAATATTAAAATGTTTTAAAGGATGAAATAAGGCCATTGTGTACCACAGTGACCTCTGATCATGGCTTCCATTAAGTAACATTATAAGTGTGGTTTCATTAATGTGGGAAGTTGAAGTTGGATACAGTTTATGAGTCCAAGATGAATAAGCCTGCTTTGTTTTAGCTCTCTTATTCATATATAATGAAGATCTCTGTTGGTATATCTTGTTGTAGTTTGACTTTCTATGATTGGAAAATGGACTTTGAGAAAGTCAAACCTGGGTTTGAGTTATGAATCCCTACCTCCTTTGTTGAAGCTCCTGGAAGATAATCCATATAGAATAAATTCCATAGTTCTCGAACCCGTCATCCACTTTGAAAATGTAAAATAGTTAGAGAATAAGGAGGGAATGAGGTATTTGTGATCATACTTCTTTGTAGAAGAATAGGAAAAGATACCATGACTTTCCTCACAAGCTAAGAGAGGGGAGTTCAAAGGGACCATGCAAATATTATTTTTATTCGCATTAACAAGATGTGAGTGAAACAATACAAACATATGCAGTAACTGCATTGTAAACATTTTCCCCAGAACATTCTTAAATCTCAAGTAGACAATCAACAAAACAATAGATCAAATTGTTATTTGTGGTACCTACCAATTTTGGAGGTATAAATTTTCCCACCACAGTGAATTTCAAGCTACCAACAGGCTGTCACTGAATGTGGAGTAAGAAACAGGTGTGCGGTAGCATGCCATTATATGGTATCTCCACCAGCTAGATACAATACATGTAAATAGCCTCAAGAGCATAGATAATAATAAAAGGTATTTAAATAATCAGGAAATGATTTTTGACTATTTATTTGATTAGTTTGAATATGATTTCAATGTAAGTTTATATAATTCAATATTTAATAATTTCTGTGTTTAAAAACTACCTATAAAATTCCTGAAAATTTAACAAGAGGCTCTCTTACGAATCAGAATAAGCCACCTCCTGTATACCATTGACTTTAAGTACATTGAAAATATAGCCTTTACCACCCTAGCTGTACAATCACTCTCAAATCACTAAAATATAGATTTTCCTTTCTGTGAAGACAGTAGTGACCTTTGCAATAGGAATCTCCTCTTTCCTTCATCCAGTGGATACTTTTCAGTCCTAATCCTTCCTGATTATCTGTAAGAAATGACACTATCAGTCTCTTCCTTGAAACCTTCTTGTCACTAATTTTTTCAGTCTCTCTTCATCTTTCCTCTGACTATTCCTTAACACTACTTCACATGCCCTCCTTTCTCCATTGAGTCCTTCAATTGTTGATGTTTCTGCGCATTCTTAGCCCTCACACCTTCTCACACACCTCACATCTCCTCGAAGCCTCATCAGCTCTGCTGTCACTTACATGCAGTCAACTCCAAGTCTATAGCCCCAATCCAAAATTCTCTCCTAGTCTCCTCATATCTACACCCAAATTTACAAATGTTCCATGATGTATTTTTACTCTAGGTCCCACATAAATTTCAAACTCAAAACGTCCATAACGTACAGTTTTTTTCTTTTGAAGTTTACTTTCCCCTTTCAACTCAGTATTTTGCAGGTTGCACCATTAATGAAATTACCTAACCAAAACCCCCGATGTCATTCTTTATTCTTCTTTCTTTCATATATTCCTCACATGCCAGACCCTAGCTCCTTTAAGTCTGACCCTAATATCTCTACCAACTATTGCTTCTCTCTATATTCACTGCCACTGACAAAACTTAGGCCTCACTTTTCTAATAACCTTTGAATGTTCTAATTCTGATTCAATCAACACAGTGATGCCTCTACAGTCTTTTTAAATCAAGATCCATTAATAGCTCCTAATTGCCTGAGATCGATGGTTCTTAATTGTGGCTGGACAACAGAGTTATCTGCAGAGGTTTTTTCAACAAACTTTATAAATGTATAGTTTACATATAATAAAGTGCATTCCTTCTAAGTAAATCGCTCAGTGTGGCTTTAACAAATGTATATGCCTGTGTGATTGCCACCACAATCAAGAAACAAAAGATTTCCATCACCTCAAGAGGTTCCCATATGTCACTTTTTCAGTCAAACTTCCCAAGCTTATTCGGCCCCAAAGAAACAATCTCAAAACAACTGGTAAGAAAAAAATTCTGAGGTGTTCTTAGTTTAATGACAGCAGGCTTGAGAATGGGGGAGAGAGATAAGGAGGTTAACCAGTTAACCTCCCTGGGCAGAAACAAGATTGCGCATTCCTAAATGTAAGCTGAAACTTTTAAGCAACTTTCAGCTGACTATTTCAGGGATCATCTAGAGGAAAGAGCTAAACATCAGAGGCCACCACATCTTGCTTGTGCATGAACTTTCCAGACTGTGGCCCACAGGCAATCCAAAAGTAGCAAATATTTCTTCCTTAAGGACTATTTACCTGTCCCAGAACTGTCTCCACTTCACCTTTTCCCATCCCTATTATCAACAGCCCATGTAATTCTTTCAAAAGAACTTACATCTTTCTTCCCCAAATTCACTGTGTAAGAAAACACTGATTGCTGCAGTACAATCTGTCTGGCTTTCCCAGCTAGCCCTTGCTGGTGGTTAAGATGGCATTCCCCAGTACCTCGTCCTTTTTCTGGCTAGCACATGGATCAATAAACCCTTTTATTTTTTCTTTTTTTCTTTTTCTTCCAGAAAAGCTCTAGGCCACAAAAATTTTTGTTTAACACAACCACCAACTTTCCAACAGTAAAGTTTAGTCTTGCCTATTCTAGAATTTCCTATAAATTGAGTAAGACAGTATTTACCCTTTTGCATGTGGATTCTTTTACTCAAGACAATGTCTTTGAAGTTCATCCATGGTGTATGATTTCTTCCTTTTTACTCTTGAGTAGTGTTTCATTTTATGAATTTATCAAAATGTTATCTATTGTTTATTGATTTGTTATTTCCAGTTTGGGGCTATTCTGATTAAAGCTTCTATGAACATTTGGGTATAAATATTTTTGTAAGTATATGTATTTTCATTTTCCTTGGGTCTGCACTTAACAGTGGAAGTGTTAGATCTTATGACACCTGAATATTTCACATTAAAGGAAACTGTCTAACTATCTTCTAAAGTAGCTACACAATTCTTCATACCCACTGCATTGTAGGAGAGTTTCAGGCAGAAAGCCACAGCAAACACAGCTCATCTTGCTTCTTTCCCTTCTCTGGCAAATCATAGACCTCTACTGTCTGTTATTCAAATGTCTGAAAACAGTTGTTTCATATTTTTGTCTAGTTTTTTTATTTGTTGGGAGTGGGATGGCAAGTTCAGTTCCAGGCACACTCTCTTTGGCAGAGCCAGAGTCCATTTGGAGAGCACTTTAAAAAAGATAATGCCTGAGTTCTACCATATGCTAATTAAATCTGAGTACCTGTGGGAAAGGGGGAAGAGAAGTGAGTTCTGATGTGCAGTAACAATGTTTGAGAATCACTGGCCCAGAGATAATGTTTAATTTCTTCACTAAGTCAAGTTCCTTCAGAATCTGTCCCAAGCCTACTCTGCAGCCTAGATCCACACCCCTCCCACCCCCAAACCATCTTTTGTCAGTTTTCCTAAACCTTAAGCACGCAGTCGTTCATCAACACGCACATTATATTTCTATGCTTTTTTCTATGGTGCATTTTGGTCCACAGTCTACTGAAAATATTTATCCTTTAAGGTTCAGCCAAAATATCATTGGCTCTATGGGATATAAAAAAGATCCAGGAATTTCTAGGGCAGACTGTTGTACTAAAAAAAAATACTGGGACAAGAAATGCAAGTTTTACTATCTGGTACCGTCATTTACAGCAGGTAAAAATTTAGTCATCATCTAGTTTTCTCAGGCCTAACATGGTGATAACAATACTTATCTTGCAGAGAGATAAATGAGATTACACAGGGAATGCACCAAGCATGGTGCACACAGTAGGCACCGACAGAATACTTCCCTTTACACCCCACATTCCACTCATAACATTTCCTGCAAAGCTCCATTGCAAAATGCGTTTTATTTTCTGTTCACGTCACTCTTTTCCCCACCAGATGGTGAGTTTTTATATTGAGCGGGACTACTCTTTATTTTTGCATCCAGGGGATGTAAAGAGCCTGGAATAAGACAGGAGTTTAAATAAACTTCAGATTAGGAAGGATTTAGTAGTCTTTAGGTCTGATTGCATAAACCTCAGATCAATGAGGAGGATTTAGTAGTCTATAGCTCTGATGCAAAGAGCATTTACGAGGTTCTTTATTCTCAACACCAACTCACGCCTTAGGGCGACAGGCCACACAGTCCTTGGTAGGAAAGACTAAAAGATTTGAACTACAATCTTGCTTAGATAAACTTGCAAAGGCCATTCTCATTGTTAAAAGAACCTGCAAGTCCATGCTGCCCCTAGGGCGGCTTACAGCACTTTCACACTTGTCGCAGAGGAAACAAGGACTCACGCAGAGACTTCTCTGTGGAGAAATTGTCTTGAACCAATTTAATTCCCTTTCGAGGGAAAAAACGGTTTAGGAGAGGTGGGCTGGCGCCGGAAAAGAAGGGTGGGCACGAACTCGGGAGGAAGCAAGGGCGCGCGGGGACCGCCTCTTGCGGTTGCCAAGCAACCGGTCCCGGAAGTCGCGGGAGGCAAGTCAGCCGCAGGCGCTGGCGAGCGGGTCAAAGATGGCGGAAGGCGGAGACGCAGTGCCAGGCGAGCGCGACAGGTCTTCTGGGCCCCGGCCCCCGAGCGCGCGCGACTTGCAGGTGCGGCGAGCGCCCGAGGGCGGCAGAGCGGGGCGCGGGCGGGGGCGTGTGGGAGGCCGTCTCTGGCCTTCCCCAGATCCGACCTGGGGACGGAATTACGACCCAGGGAGGCACAGCGTACACTAGTGTGCCTGGAAACAAGTGCCCATTTCCCCTTTACCCCCCTTGCAATTGAGGAACCAACTGTTCATTTAGAATGTCATTTTGTGGGGTCGGTTGAGTGGCTCACAGGCTGATTCTTCGGGAGACTTGCGGAGGAAAGCTTTACTGTGGCCGTAGGGGAAATCAGTGATCACTTTTAAAAGTGGTAACAGGTGTGCCGTTTTGATCTTTGTTTTGGCTGGTGTTTCTGTCGTGATTTCTTGTATATAAAAATGTTTTGTTTTGTTTTGTTTTTTTAATCAGGTAGCTTTTCCCTTTTAAAGGGGTGAACCGAAGTATTTCATCCTACAGCAGCACAGCCTAGTTGTAAAAGCTACAGTCTGTAAAACATTGCAGCTAAAAAACCGGGAAATAAAACTACGATGTTGTAGGACACTGACATTAGGTAACTACTAAATAAGAATGATCAAATTTTGCTTTAGCAGATGCTTAACACTACTTTGCTCATTTTAGGCTTTCTCTCTGTTTCCTTATAAGGTCATTGATAAAATTCAAGTGACTATGTATAGGAGCTATAATTAAACATAAATGACTCTAAATGCACAACCTTGGTAGGAAAGTTCTATTACTTTATCGTTACACCTTCTTTCTCCTTTTCGGAACAAACATCTTGAGCACCTGACATGTAACATACAGCTAAGCTCTGGGGAATGTTGAGATACATAGGACATCAAATCCAAAGTTGGTTCTGTACACTGCTGAAAGAGATAGAATGTAAAAAGACATTTCTACTTCTTTTTTTTTTTGCAGAAATAAGATATGAACATATTTAACATAACATTTAAGATGACATATGATTGAGTACCAAAATAAGCAGTGCATAAAATGAGGAATTTGAAGAATGGGAAGATCCGTGTAGAATAGTTCCCAGTGCCCAAAAGTCAATTCAATAGCGGCGAAGAAAATCAAGGAATAGGAATCTATCATATACCTTTTGTATTGTAGCCCACCATCACTAAGAGGCAACATGGGATGCTGGGGAAAAAATGAAGTTTCTGGTCAACCATTAGCATCTTGGTCCTGCCACTTCGTAGTTGTGTGAACATAGGAGAAATGTCTTAACCTCTCTCATCCTCAGTGTCTTTATTTATAAACTAGAGGTGATGCTGGTGGTGTCATGGGTGAAATAGCGTCTGTAAAATGCCTGTGCACAACTCTCATATTATCCTGGCCTTGTACTTGCTTGGTAAATATTTGGTTCCTTTTTCCTTAAAGAAGAAAAATTACTACTTTTCACTGGTTAGTCCATTCTAATGTCATTAAAGTTAAAACTATGTAACTTAATATCCTTTCTCTAATTTAAATCCATTTCTTTTTATTGATCAGTGAGAACAGCTTGATTGTTGATCACCTGATTCTTGGCAAATTTACCAACAATCCAGTGGATTAATATATGATTAATGGTCAGAGATATTCTGGTGATGACACTAATTGTAAGAATGCCTTCGTTTCCACCATCAATTAGAAGATGAGGTTTGGGGGGGGGGTTTGGTTTTTTTTTTAATAAGTGCAAGCTGGTATATTAAATACACTAAGTATTGATAATCTTTCCTTTTAGAATTTAGTAAGAATGTGAAGAAATTGCAAAGAAACCTGAAAACAACAAGTGATGACATATGAAGAAATAGAGTATGTATCAAAGGTTTAAAACTATTGGATAATATTCTTTTCCCTGACTGGTTTCTTGGATATTAATCATGTTTGGATTATCTTATATTTTAATCTAGACATGCTTATTTTAAGAGTTACCCAGTTAGCGCAGTTTTCTGTAGACACTCCTTTGCTTTCCTGACAGCTTGCTTTAAGAGTCTCCTGGTATTATAGAGGAAAACGATGATGTATTACTAATGGAAAAAATAAATGTACCCCTAAGTACATGTGTCTTAGCTGTCATGTAGTGCAGGGTTGGTTGGCACCAAAATTGGGAGAAATTTCCTCATTTCCCACAAGGGGAAAGATGAATAGTTGTTTCCCAGAAAACCTTCCAGCACTATGAGTCTCTGACTTACAAACTAGAAATCTGTGGATATCAAACCAAGAGTGGTTATCTGCTCCTTTCGTCTCCCCATATTTGGAAACATTTTGGGGGAAAGTGTGGGCCAGGTTTTTTAGTGACAGTACTAACCCTAAAAACATCAGTATTCTTTACTTTTGAACGTTTTTGGAGACCTTCGTAACTAACTTCTGGTGCCCCTCTGTTAAGCCACACACATGGATTTAACTGTATCTTAAAGTAACGGATTACCTTATGCATGCTTCTGTCCCAGCTTTTTTCCAGAATAATATCAAAAGAAACAGTTTTCTGAACTTTTCTGCATTTCCATATAGGTTGGAGTTGGTGGGCATTTGAAATAACTTTAGGGTTAGGATTTGGCTTTGGGTGGGACAAAGAGGAAGTTCTACAAGTAAGAAAAGAATGAGATTGTATGGTACTATATTACAGTTGCCACAAGTATCCTAATCCTGTTGGATCTCAGTATTCTGTATGGTCAGTTCTTAATTTTAGTGGGCATTGGAATCACGTGGAAGGAAGGCTTGTTAAAACCCACATTGCTGGGCCCCACCTCAGAGTTTCTTTAGATCCAGGATGGGCTTGACCATCTGCATGTTTCAAGGTTCCTAGGTAATGCTGATGCTGTTATTCTATATAAAAAAATATCTGAATTATACCTTCTGGTCTTTGTTACTCTAAGACTGAGAATTCCAGTACTTTTAATCTTTTGTTATATACTTGATTTTTTCATTCTCAATAACTTCGCCTTCAGGTTTCTTTTCATGTTCTTCACATTGCAAATTCTAGAAAAAAAGATTATCAATGCTTACATACTTTATTCTCTCTTTGTATTTGAAATATCTTCATAATCAAATTGTTTCACTTGTGGAACACTCCATCCTGATAATTCACAGTACATCATTATTTCACAATATATATGTTTTATCTCTTTATCTGACTGAGATTTTATTGTTTTTGTTCTGTTGGTTTTGACCAATGCTTTACCTTGATCAGTTTAAATAATTATTTCCTCTGCTCATGTGATGTTATTTGTTATATCAAATACATATAAATTAAATTTATTTGAATATTTACTAATGAATTTATGCCATATTATGCTATAGGGACATCATGAATCCTGGCATTAATTCCCTCTGAATATCATTCATTTTCTTCTAAGTTAATGATGTACCATTAATAAGTAGGACCTTTTAGCAGGGTGGACTCCTGCTCTTATATAATTTTCTCCATATTCCTATTTTGTTAATATATATTCCACATTCCATGGAGTCAAAAAATCATTGCTTGTTTTATTTACTTCACAGAATAAAATTATTTGATTGACAGGATTTATTCAGATCCTCTTAAAGCAAAAACCTAAAAAGATACAAGACTGTATAGCAAATTTTCAATTTTAAAATCTATAACTTTATTTCTATCTCTTTATGATTTATGTTGAGTTCATAGTCTACATAATTCAACATGAATTTGTTGAGTGGCTACTAAGTACTCAATTAGAAACAATTTGGGAAGCCTAAAATATAGCTGGGAAAATAAAATAGAAAATTATACAAGTGATGACAATATAATGTTTGATATAAATGTCAGTAATAAGATAGCATATGCTATGAGGATTTAGAAAAGAAATATCATTTAGTTGAGAAAATTAGGAAAGGCTTTGTGAAGGATGGAAGAAATGAGCCTTTGAAATACAGATAGCATTTTCATTGATGGGAAAAGGGATATTATTCATAGAGCCAGAATAATATAATCAGCTCAGGGGGAAATTCATAAAGACATACTGTTTTTGAAGAGATTTCAGGGAGGTAAAATTTCCAGAAACACTGGGCCCAAGTTGCTCGTCAGAGTGTCTGTCTCTGGTTCTGTCTCTGCCTCTCTCACTCTCTCATGTTTTTGTTGTTTTTAAGGGATAAGGTAGGAAAAGGCCATAGCAGGTGTATAGATTACACAAAGAAAAGAAATCTTGGGGAAAATGAAACATTTTTATGAATGAAAATACTGATATAATCATTATTAAACATTTTTAAATAGTATCTTCTAGTAAAGGAGCACTTGTGTTTCACATACACTATGTACTTCATATAACAACCCTTGAAGGTAATTTTTTAATAGGCATTTAAAGTTGAAGGAACTGGCACTCAGAGAAGTTAAAAAAACATTGCCCAACATCAGAATAAAAGCCAAAGTTAGAACCTAATTAGTTCTTCTAGATTGCAAAGCATTTCTATAATTAGGATGTGTAGCAAATTGCTATGTTAAAAATATGAAAGTTGATGTGTATGGGGATAGGTGAGGGTAAAATTTACGGAGGAAAAATAAAGTCTTTTATTTTGGTTTTGTTGTGTTTATATTTTTTAAGTGGACTAATAGAATTTTTAAATAATTAACTTTGCCCCAATTCCCTGTTTCTCTTTTCCTACTGAGGCAATGAAGCTCTGGAGGTAATTTTCTTATCTCTTGTGTTTCTAGAAGGGTCACTTTATCTGGGTTTTTCGTTTTCATTTTTGTTTTCCCAAAGGCCATGCCAATTATAGTTGAACAGCCAGAGGCATTAGGAAAAGTTTTGTCCAAAGATATCAAGAGTGGGAACAAAGTAACTTAATACTGAAATAGTTGGATGACTTTTTAAAATTCCAATTTCAAGAACTACGTTTTGTTTATTTTGTTTTGAAGATAGCCAGCCATATGTCTATACTGCATAATTTGATAAGTATTACTTTCTAACAGTTGTACAAACTGTTTATGTAATTCACTGTCTTTCCTTTTTCAGTGGTTCATTTCCCTAACCTTTATGAAACTTACAATGGGAGAGCCCTCGCCAAAATGGAATTTATTTATAAAAAATTGTATATTTATTCTTATGTGTTTAAACTTCAGTCACCTTCCAAAGTACACTCCATTTGATATATACACCTATCCAGATGATGCCTTCTAAGTGCTTCTGCCATTTTTTGTTTCACCTCTACCAAATCAGCAAAACTCAAAACATTTTCCTTTGAGGACCTTTCTCATCTGGGGAAACAAAAAAAGAGTCCTTGGGGCAAGATCGGGTGAATGGGGAGGGTGGGGCAAGGGGCCATGCCATTTTTTGGTCAAAAACTGCTGAACACTCAACACGGTGTGGGCAGGTGTGTTGGTAGATCACCCATCATGAAATGGGCAAACGTGTCCAGTCTTCCAAAAAAATTCACTGAAGCTGATGCCATCGGGTGCACTGATACAGATGGGTTTCTCGAACACTCACCTAGTGGAGGAAGCTTGTACTACAAGGCCCACCCTCCAGAAAATAATTCCAGTTATTTTGGGGTTCTTCCTCACCTATGTCTGGTAGACTTTTAAATAGAATAATCTTAAAATTGACTTATGTGTTTGGATTTTGAAAACTTGAACAGCTAATGAAATAATTTTTGAGATCTGATTAGAACAAGTTGTGAAACATCTTCAAGTGTTTTGAAAGAATTGCAGAATTGTAGGTTCTACTTTGAAAATGATCTGTTACCAAATACAGTTTTTAAAACTGTTGAATAGTTATTTGAAAATAATTAAATAGTTACTGTAACTTTAATTTATTCTAATACACATGGGCTTTTGATTAATTTTATAAAATGAGAGATGCAGTGGCTTCATTTTGAAAGGGAGTCATTGTCTGAAGCAGCAGCCTTCATTTTTCAGTAGAAACCTTTACTATGCAATAGCAAGTTAAAGTTCTACTCATAATTTCTTTTTGTGTAGAAAAGTTTACTTCTAGCATTGCACTTAATAACAGATCTGTTACTTTATAGTTGGCCTTGGCAGAATTGTGTGAAGATGAAGTGAAATGCAAATCTTCCAAATCTGATAGACCTAAAGCTTCAATCTTTAGAAGCCCACGAACACCACCTCAAAGGTAAGTTTTTTCTGGATCAAACAAAAACGAAAAAGGACTCATGGGCATGGACAACAGTGTGGCGATTGCAGGGATGTGCGGGTGTATAAGGGGGTTAAATAGTAATGGAAAAAATACAATTAAAAAATTCTTAAAAAGAAAATGATTGTACCCCTTTTTAGTTTACTAATCCCAAATTATTTTAAATGGCCTTGGACTTTTTTTTAATCTATAATTTTTAAAAATGTTATTTAGGTACTCTTTCTAAAACTTTAATATTCAGAAAGTTGGAAGAAACTTAAGGAAACATAATCTTAAATGCCTAATATTTTGATATGCAACATAGAATTACTGTGGTTCTTTGTTGAGTCGCTGGACTCACTGAGGATCTGATGAAGCTACAGCTCCTCCCTTCTCAAAACATTTATGCACAATTCTGTCAATTGTTTTTAAGAGTTTCTGTGATCCTTAAAGCCCATCAAGCCCTGGCTGGGTAGCTAAGTTGGTTAGAGCGTCGTCCCAGTATACCATTGCAGGTGCAGTCCCCAATCGGGGCACATACAAGAATCAACCAAGGAATGCATAAATAAGTAAAACAACAAATCGATGTTTCTTTCTTTCTTTCTAGCTCTCCCCCCTTTTCTCTCCCTAAAATCAGTAAATAAAAAAAGTTTTTAAAAGGCCATCCACTGAGTACCCTATGTGTCTATTGTCCTCCATTTAAGAATCTATAACTTTAGGAATCTGTCTTTGTTCCCTTGGATGAATATCCATCTAATAAGAGATCATCTGGATAGTATTTGCTATTGTTAAAATCCACGAACTATAAAAACAGCCAACTGTGAAGGTTTAAGAGATGAGAGTCAGGAATATTTTATTGCCACAAGTTTTCTTGTTTCTAGGAATCTTTATTAACATATTTTTAGTACTGCAAATATCATTACTAGGAAGAAACTTGAATTTGCCCATTATATCTCAGTCTCAGAACGCCTTTTATTTTACCAAAAGCTAAAAAATTCACTGAAAATTATTTTATCTTTTCCTGTTGTTGTTGTTGTTGCTGCTGCTGCTGCTGCTGCTACTCTACATCATTTCTGTCTGTGGGGGAGCTAAAAATGACTAATCTTTCTGGACCCGAATGAGAAGAAAGAATAATATTTAATATTTTCCCCCAACTTTTTATTATACAAATTTTCAAACCCATAGATAATCAAAACATTGTACCATGAATATATGCTATATATGCTTCATTGATTGCTAACAAGTTGCACCATTACATTCATGCAAACTCTCTCTTACAACTATTTGAAAGTAAATTGCAGCCATCATTACACTTTTCCCCTGCAGACCTCAGCGTGCATCCCCTTATAAGAAGCACACACCCATTTATAACCTCGATCACATATCGCATCTTAGAAAATGAACAGTAATTTCATTAAATCACTTAATAGCCCATAGTAAGTTATCTCTTAGAGCCAAGGGCCATGTATTCCATTTGATTATGCCTGTTTTGAATCTGAATCCAGAGCATCCTCCCCACCTTTTTGATGTTTGCTTTTAGCTCATCTGTATAATTTAAAATTTATGGGATTGGTCAAAAAGTTTGTTTAGTTTTTTCTGTATGATGGCTGTAGTAGCAGTTAGTTGTCTTTAACTTCATTCAAAACAATTTTGTAAGAGTCTATTGTGACAGCTGTCATATCAGCATGCATTTTTTAAGAAAAAAACAATAAATTGGAGAGTTTTTGTGCAGCCATTTTAATACTGAAGATGGAAGAAAATATGCAACATTTTTGGAATATTATGTTTTATCGGTTCAAGAAAAGTTAAAATGCACCTGAAATGCAAAAAAAGATTTGTGCAGTATATGGAGTCGGTGCTGTGGCTGATCAAATGCGTCAAAAGTTGTTTACAAAGTTTCTTGGTACTATTGACATTTTGGCCAAATAATTCTTTGCCGTGGGCCTGTCTTACACATTGGAAGATGTTTAGGAGCACCTCTGGCCTCTACCGACTAGAAGCCAATAGCGAGGCATAGATGACATACTCAGAATATTCAAATCAATAAAATTCTTGGTGAAAATGAGAACTGTGTCTTTTATTTTACAGAAAAAACTAAATGGACCTTTTGGCCAACCCAATACATTAACTTTTTTGAGGAGTCTAGGCCACATGTATTATACCGTGTCCCACATTCAAAGTTATTGTTTCCTCGTGATTAGATTCTTATTAAACATGTTCGTCCAGAATACCAGTAAGTCATGTTGTCTGGTATTTATTATATCACATTAGGGAGCCATAGAATTTCAGGTTTTCCCACTGCTGGTGATTTGTTCACTTGGTTAAGGCACTGGCCACCACATCACCCCACTGTAAGGTACAGCTTTTCCTTTGTAATGTGTAGGTTGATGTCTTAACACTATTTGAATATCCTACCTTTCATTTAATTCTTATTTCGATGTGTATGTGTCTATATACATATATACATATATGTATAATATTGATATTATATATTTTAACTGCTTCCTTAGTTTATACATTCTCCAAAGTTTTAAAAATACTTTAAATGTTTATGTACAAAAGTTTTTAACTATTTTCCCATTGTTTCCCCAATCTGAGTATATTTTTGAATGACTTAATTTATTCATTATATAAGAAATCAAAATATTTGACTGCTTATAAGATTAGTATATTACTATTTTCTTTGCTATTCATATATAATCATTAAGATATTTTAATGAACTTTTTTGTGTGCTACATATATTTAGATATGCTATCTGAAACAAGTCATTAGTAGTTGTAATTTGATAGTGCAGTTTTTAAGGACAGTATGCCTCAGGTTTGATCTCTAGAATTATTTATATATCCAAAAGGAGGAGTTGCCTTAAATGATATTGGTTGAGGCTTAAGCTATGTTTAATTTGCTTAAAATACAATATTGAAACACATCATTAGTGATCTTTTCTTTTTTGCTAAGTATGAAATTTTTTAATACTAAGCATACAGTTCTTTTGAGTTCTTTTTCAGTATTGACATTTACTCAGTTTCATTACATGTCTGCTGCTTTGTTTGGTACAGAAAATAGTGCTTATTTCCATATTCTACATTTTTAGAGAGTATTAGATATCAAAACATGTATTTGCTCATTGTCATTTAAGCTAATATATTTTTAAGCTCATTTTCATTTAAGCTAATATATATATTAAGCTAATATATCTGAAACTCTAGACATAATGTGGTCTATGTTTATATTTACAAGAGGAAGAACAGAATCTACAGAAAAACTTTCAGAATATATCCTGGCACCTGTTGCAACACATTTATCCACAAAAGGTTATATATCACGAGAAGCACTTTAAAAATCATTTGAGTATCCTTCTTCAAAAATCTGAGAACTTAAAAAAAAAAGTCCTCTTCAAGTAATTAGATAGTAATATTGGTTTGAGAATTAATTGAGACAAAGTATATAAGGTGTTTAGCACAATGTTGGTACTTAGTTGGGTCTTAAAAAATTGTTAGCATGTAGATAAGCACAGAAGACAAGAGACAAAATTCCAGCAACAATAGGCACAAAGGATAAAATAATAAGAATGACAGGAGAGGCCTTGAAAAGGAACCTGCAGGACTTAAATAGTCCAGTGGCAAATAAGGTTGGACAGGTGGAGTGTTTCCAGGACATGCTTCATGGACATGTGATGTGTGAGCCACACAGCTCATGCTGAGAAGGGACTCATGCTTGGGTCAGTGCTTTGCCGCTGCTCTCACGTACAATTTTTTTCTGTGTTTTGCCAATGAAAAAGGGTTTTAAATTACATAAACTTTAGTTTTCTTATTTGTAAAATGAGGATAATACCATTACTGGGGAGTAAAAGAGCACAAGTTACCTTGAGAAATGTTAGCTCATTATTATATACTTTTAGGGAAATATAGTATAAAATTAATAGTAATAGGTGAACAGGATAAGGAGACAAATCAGGAAGAAAACAATTGCGGTAATGTAAGGAATATAAAATTTTGCATTTGCGTAGAGTCAATAGAATGGAGGAGAAAGGATGAAATTGATGTAGGATACCTTCAAAAAAATTATTATTGAAACTGGATGACATGGGATATAGGGAATAAGTGAATGGTAAAGATAGAAGTCTTGAAAGGTTCTTATTCTGAGATACAGGAAAAATGTTATAATGGGAAGATTTAGGTGAGGAACATAAGTTTTGTTTTGGAGAAATGAACTTGATTCAAGTAGGGGCTTTTACCTTCATCACTGGACCATAAGTAAGAGGGTGCTGAAAACATTTGAGAGTCATCTTTATTGAGGATGTTGTTATTAATGGAAGTGGACAAATATTTTGATTATCAGTTGAGTTTCAACAGAGAACAAGAGTCAAGGATATAGTCATACTTAATTTCTAAAGAGGATAGATGGATAGATTGTGGATCTAAATATAAAAGGAAAACAAAACTTCTAGAGGAAAACAGTATCTTCATGACTTCGATGTAGGCAAACATGTCTTTAACAGGTAATATAAAGCATTAACCATAAAGGCGCTAGTAAGTCCTTTCCAACTTCTGATTCTCCAGTAGGGTCTTTCTCACCAAGACCGTGATAAAAAGGAACAATATACAGTACTTGTATTTTCCCAGATAAGAGGTATGGAATAGGGAACGAAGGACCTGCAACAGGAGATAGCTGCATCTGGAAGCCTTGCTTTTCTTCTCTTTTCTTTCATCTTCTCTTTCTTTTCTCTCCTTCCTCTCTCTTTTTATCATTTTCTTTCCTTTCGTCTTCCTTTCTCACAGCTACCTAAAATCATCTGCTGTCCAGCTCCTAATACTAACACTTGTCTTAAGAGCTAGCTATGTATGGTGCCAGGTGGGTAATTGAAATATTGAGAGAACACTTTACAGGGTATGTGGACTGTCTAACCACTGTCCTGTATACCTGAAACTAATACAAAATAATACTGAATATAAACTGTAATTGAAAAAAAATTGAGAAGAGAAAAAAGAGCCAGCTATGGCAACATATGGACTCTCTGAATATAAGCTTGGCAGGAAGGCTTCCATTGGCTCTGGGTAACTTGGTACCCCGGTGCATTCTGCTGAGCTGTAGCAGGACAAATTCAACCCTACCTCCACTTCCAGCCCTGCCCTCAGCAGTTCTGAGCCTGCCTTGTTAGCAGATTCTGCTTGCTGGTGTCCACTTGTTCTCCAGGTGGGTTTTTTCTAATTTACAGTGAATCAAGCGCTGGTTTGCCCTTCCCTCTTTCTGTTCCGCTTTGCACATACTAATTTTGGAGAAAGTATTGAAGGTGACCTCTATTCTTAGTCTCCAGTGCTGATTTAACTTGCCCCCTTCCTTTCATTTTGTGAGTCAGTTCAGTGCAAATTTGAAACTGGTTTGGAGGGAATGGGTAGTTAAAAACATGAGCTCTGATTGTCGTCTTACACTAGAAGTCTCCATGTTAATATTTCATTGGTTGTATTTTCTATTCTCGATTTTAAAAAAGTCTTAAAATACAGGTCACTAACATAAAGGAAATTTTTATGTTTGGAAGTTGGATTGGGAGTAAAAATCAGTTTCAACGTATTAGTTAATACACTGAAAAAAACTTGTTTGTGGTCTAAATTATTTACAACACAGGGGGTTACATATTTTCAATACAAAAAACAGGAGTGAACGCGCTATGAGTGGCCCTGTAGTCTAGATGTAAGTGTTCACACTACCTGAATCTAGCAGTCTGTTCACTAACCAGGTCCACACTGAGTGTGGATTCCTCAGGGAAGAGACTTAGCTTCTGACTGTCAGCACTTCTTCCCCCATAAACCAGAAATGCATTTGATAAGCCACTGCAGAGGGCGAGGGAAGAAGAGCAAGCCAGTTCTCGCACCACATGCTGAGCTTGCTGCAAGAATGTCCACAACCTCCATGAGAAATTATATGAACTGTTCACTATTTAATTCTTTAATCCTACATTTAAAATTAAATATTTCCTCAGAAGACATAAATTATTCTTTTTAAATAAAAGTTATGTTCTAAGACTGTAGCTTTTTACTTTAAAGTAGTTTATATCTGTATTCTAAGTTGTTATTCATGAACTGTGATGTTTAAAGGTTCTATTCAAGTGAGCATGAATACAGTGGGTTACATATAATTCGACCTTCAACTGGGAAAATTGTGAATGAACTTTTCAAAGAGGCAAGGGAACATGGGGCTGTCCCTCTGAATGAAGCCACAAGAGCTTCAGATGATGACAAATCTAAGGTAATACTTAATTTTAAAACTAAGTATGCTATTTATATTTTTGATTTGCTCTGTAGTTTTTTTTTTATATTATGTAACATTGTTTTTCTAACTATTTCTCTTTTAAATATTTGATTCATCTTTATAAGATTATAATCTTTCTGTTAATGATTGAAAGTTGAAGCAGTTTCTTACATTTTTATGTAAATCCTCTACTTAGGTTTTTATTTGAAATAATTATAGACTCATGGGAATTTACAAACTGTATATAGAGAGGTTCTGTGTACCTTTTACCCATTTCCCACTTTACCATAATGGCTAATGATGTTATTTGCATTTTCCTAACAGCCTGTATGTTGAATATCTCTTCATGTGCTTATTTGCCACTATCTTTATTATCCTCGTTAGGAAAATGTCTCTTCATGACTTCAGCCCATTTTCAAACTGGATTGTTTTGTTACAAACAAAACTGAGAGTTATTTATTTTAATAGATATGGGTTCTTTGTAAGATATGTTTTTTTCATATATTACCTCCTAGACTGTAGCTTATCTTTTCCTTCTCTTACCAGGATTTTTAATAGAGCAAAAGTTTTGGTAAAGTCCAATTTATCTTTTTTTTTAATGGATTATGCTTTTAATGTCTTAAGATAATGTCTTAATATCTAAGAGCTCCTCACCTAACCTTAGGTCCCAAAATTTTCTCTGTGTTACCTAGAATGGTTTCATATTTTCCATTTAAACCTGTGACCCATTTTGAGTTAATTTTACATAAAGTTTAAGTTGAGATTCATATTTTGACTTAATGAAAGACCAGTTGCTCCACCATTATTGAAAAGACTCTCTTTCTTTCATTGGATTATTCTTATACCTTCTTCAATTGCTGCAAAACTATCGACGCAGTACTGGTATATTAAAGAAAACTAGTGCATTTTTCTGTGTAATTGTCATATGTCTGGTAATTAACATTTCTCCACCTGACTTTCCCTGTCACATCGTTTGGGGAGGTTTTCTAAACTACCACGTGGTCTCCGACGTCACAGATCAGTGGCTTTCCCAGGTGCTTGGTCATGTGTCATCGTGACAGACATTACTGTTGAGAAACACTGCTTTAAATGAAAAATAAATTTTAGTTTTTGCTATTTACCAATAGCTTGAAATTCTTTTTTAGTGAAATCTAAGGTAATTAGGGTTCTTGAAAGTTCTCTAATTCTGTAAGAAAAATGTGGAATTCATATAATTTAGTCTGTAGAAAAGAAAGCAATGTGACCATTAAAATCTTATTTATGAGATCTAAACGGTGGTTAAAAGGAGTATAATGTTTAGCCTCATATGCTCTCCGGCCTGAGAAACGGAAGAGCTTGTGGTCAGTGTAGCAAAATAAAAAGCAGTCATAGTTGACTTGTTAAAGTTGAATAAAAAGCAACTTATAAAATAAGTATAGAACTTATAAAATAAGTATAGAGTATAGGGTAATTTATAACCCCTTATAAAATTTTTTCTTTATAACTCTTATTTACTTTGTGAAATATGATTTAAACATAGTTTTTATTATAAAGCTTGTCATAAAATATTAGTGATGGCTTTTTAAAATCTGTTTATACTTGAAAATTTGTATTTCAAGGTATAAATGCATTTCTTTAGTTTAAGATTGGCTTAAGTTATTTCTGCTCCTGAATAACTAATGTTTTTATGGAAAGAAATATAATTTCTTACTTGAATACACTTCTCTGTAGCCTAAGACTTTAATTTTATTATGATATTTTCCTGGAAAATACAAACCAGTTTGACTAATTATAGTTTTATCTAGCTGTAAAATATGTACCACACATTAATGGAAGATTTTGCTTAATAAGCCTTAGTGAATTTTTAGCTCACTTGCTGTGTATTTTAGTCATTTACAGGTGGAGGATACAGGCTGGGTAATTCCTTTTGTAAGCAATCTGAATACATCTATGGAGAAAATCAGCTGCAAGATGTAGGTATAGTAATCAAAATGAAAAATTATAGATGTTGGCCTCTAGTTACTATTGTTTGTTTTAAAATTAAAAATTGGTTATATAAATATAATCTTTTTGTTTTCTTAATTTGTGAAATATCTATTAAAAGGTTAATGTGTATGTTTTCAGTCTCAAATTTTATATTTCATATCCCAAATGTGCCTTACAAAAGTAGAGATGTAATAACTATTTGTTGAAAGAATATATGATTCACTGTAAAATGAGCTTACGTATATATGATAATGATTACTATAAATGTTGTACTGCCATAATATAGAATGAGCTCAGTTGTAAACATAACAACACCTTAAGTCATTATTTCTATTAACATTTTGAAATTTTGCAGTTAAAACTTCATTTTAAACATACAGGTTAGCCTTGGAGAGTCACTAGAAATTCTCCGTTGACTCTTCGAATGAATATGTAAGCTCTGTAGCAGAAAATATGGTCACAGAAAAAGAAGGGTGGGTGTCGAGTGGCAACTTGATGCTCTTATTGCTTTAATTTTCTCAGTGAACTAGAAATAATTTTACTTTGAGGCCAGGGTCCAGGTGTGGAAACTGGGATCTTTGGTATTTCAGCCATTATCCATTCGTTAAGCTAAGTACAGATCTGCTTAGCAAACACACATCGTTTCATTTACCTCTGAATAAAGAATAGTACAAATAACTCCACATTTTCAATTAAGTAAATGGTTTAATATGTTGAGAAATACCACATTTGAAACTTAAAATTGTTTGATGCAGATGGATTTTTTTTTATTTTTATCTTTTTTTTTCTATGCTCAAAAGGTTCAGATTTTGCTTAAATTGTGGAGCAATGGGTTCAGTTTAGATGATGGAGAATTGAGACCTTACAATGACCCAGCAAATGCTCAATTTCTGGAGTCTGTTAAACGAGGGTAAGCTGTATTGTGTGTGTTCTATTTGTTACTTAGGGTGGAATTTTTTTCCCCCAGAATGCTGTTCAGTAGGGCACTACTGGTTAAGAGTTATATTATGTGAGTGGTTCTTGGGAGAAGGGTCTTTTTAAGTATATAAAGGACATATTGCTGGTTCTCAGCTCTGGGGGGTGGGGAGGCAGTAAGACTTTGGTCCCTTTAAAAATCTGATGAAGCTATGGTCCCAACTCTAAGAAGAAATATCTCAGTGTACTAAATCAATGAATTGATTAGCATGTAGCTACCCATCCACTAAGCCACTGTCCTGCTTACTGTTGACAGGGTGACTCATTGCATGTATGCCTGAAATTCAGCAACTTATATTAGAAATCTTTTAAAGTGGCATTACTGCTGGCAGAAGATTTCAAAAGGTTAGTTTGAAGTTATAATTTATGAAAGCTGGATATACAGTACTCTGACCCATCTGAAGAACATCGTAACTCACTAGCTCTTCTTGCTGAAGGATAAGATATTTCGCTGAGATATTGGTGATGAACTGGGAGATTTAAGTTGCAGTGAAGGGACTGGAGTAGGAGGTTATCTGCCACCCAGGAATTGACGGTGGGGCTTGTCCATCCTTCCAAGTGATGAAATGTGTCCAAGGAGAGAGGCCGCAGTGGAGTGAAGATGAAATTCATTGAAGTTGAGATAGTGAAGGAGCTTTTAAGGAAATGTATTTTAGAACACTAATTAGCATGAATTTTCCACTTGAATTCTACAAAGATCATGTCAGGATACCAAAAAGAAAACAGAAAAAAAGGCACGGGAGATGCTATAAGCATTATGCTGAAGTCATTGAGAAAGGTGGGAAGCTGTCCTAGGAGGCAGTAGTGTATGGCGTGTGGTAAATATAAGAATATCGTAAGTTAGGTCAATGCTATGGACTCGGAACCCTGCAGAACCACTGGAAAGAGCTGGGAGTAGGCAAAGTGTTCATCTGCCAGGTGAACATCCAACAATACTATTGAAATTGATGCTTAATTCAAGACAGTGGAAGAAATCATATTAATGATGAATGTACTATACTGTAGATCAAAACTAATTTATTAAATGAAAATAATCTCTAACCTTTCTAGGCTACTGTTCACACAATCATGGTATACTAATTTTTTAAAAATTTGAACCACATCATATCCTCAAGTACAAATTATGGTCAAGAACAGTTTTAGAAAAGACTCCTTGAAAACAGTGAATGATGTCAGATAGTGATTATCAACTGTATAATCAATGTCCCCTTTTTACAACAAACATTTTGTAACACCATCTTTACCATCATCAAGGGAGAACTGAAAAATAATACCTATCTATATATATCATTTCCAAAATATAATGTCAATTATATATTTAAAATATTCAGGGAATAAAAGAAAATAAGTTACCATAAAATTATACATATTTCCATTTCTAAATGCCCAGGGATGACCGCACCGAAGATATAGCAAAGCAATCGGGTGGTTTGCACCAATGTGCAGTCTAGCACTTCTCATATAGGTGTGACAGACATAAAAACAGAATAATAAGGTATGTGAAATTGGCAACTTCATTACTATAAGCAGCATTGCAGTCCTGGACTTGGTAAAGTTCTAATTAAAATAAGTTGTAATCTTCCCTGTCTGTATGGAAGACGGAAATTTCAAAGCATATTAATACAGCACCAAAAAAAGAGTTTTTGAGTTTTTGCTTATATGTAATACGGAGCCTAAGCCTTAGGTTTTAGGCTTATATATATAACAGTGTTGTTGTCATATGACTTTCTGGCAGGGCATTCAGTGGTTCAGTGGAACTGGAGACAAGTCTTCATTGTGCAGGAAGACTCCCCTGTGCCAGAGCATCTTTCATCCCCGCCCGGACTGAGCAGCAGCTCTCAGGAGTCATACAATAATTAAAAACACCCCTATCATTTTGAAAACTTCCTTTAGGGAGTTTAGAAAGAAATACCTGCATTGACTATATGTCCTCACAGGAATTTTCTAGTGTTAATATAGGTAAGAACTGCTGTCATACGGTTTGTCAGAACCACTCCAAGATGACTGTGATAACAAAAAAAAATCCTCTTGTTGAGAATCCCTAAGGAATAATGTGGTGGAGCTTTAAGAAGGAAATACCTACAGAAATATCTGCAGATAAAGAAATATGTAATCAGTCATCACAGAAATTTTTATATTACAATTTACACAAAAAGCGTGGTTTTCCAGGGTAGCTCACAACTTGGTTCATTTTTTCAAAAGTTAACTAAAACCTTTCCCCCCCTTTTTTTAAAGAGAAATTCCCCTGGAGCTTCAGCGACTGGTTCATGGTGGGCAAGTGAACTTGGATATGGAGGACCATCAGGATCAAGAGTACATAAAACCCCGATGGAGGTTCAAGGCTTTTAGTGGAGAAGGACAAAAGCTTGGAAGGTAGAATTCTAAAATGAGAAAAACACTTGTCTTTGTTCAACATGAATTTCTTTTAGGAATTAAAAAAAAATCGAAACAACCTGGAAAGTAAAAACTAACACTTTGTTGATGGAATTAGATATGCATATCTGGTGATAATATTAGTTGCGGACACTTAAGATAGCAGTTATCATATTCCTAGCCCTCTAAGCACTTTGCATACAGTAACTCACTTAATCTTTACAGCACCTCTTCCATGTTGATCCTGTTGCTCCATTTGCAGATGCCATATTTTGCCCACATTGATTGAGCTGTGAAGTGATTAGCATGTGGCATTCAAACCAGGCACTCTGGCTCCAGAGTCTGCTTTTACAATGATGCCATCCTGCCTCTTTCTGATTACATGGGTTCAAAGAGGGACATTGTAAAGGGTTGCTGATTAGATAAAAAACAATAGATAGATCATAGCTTTAAGCACATCTGTCTGCCTTTGAGCTCTTGCAGCAAGAGCGGTGTTTTTAAATTGGCTGTTTTCAATATTTTTTAAGTAGCCAAACTCTTATTCACGTTACGGAAGCCCAATATATAAAACTCATATAAAACCTGAGCACCTCTGGTTGCAGGAGAGAAAGGAATTATCTCTTGAGACATTTCCAAAGAACCCCTAGGACTTTGCCGAGCACAATTTAGAAACCAGTGTGCATGATATGATGTATGAGTGGACTCCTTTATAACAGCCTGGCTTAAAAGATACTTCATAAACCTTGTAAAATAAGTTGGTAAAAGTTACCTTCTATTTGTCCACATATCACTACAGGTGACCATGGAATTGTGTCATTGACCATGTGTCCAGTGTACCCTTTTGTACTTGTTTTTTTTTTTCATGTGATTCCTTCCCTTCCAAGTTCTTTTCAGTGGCTTCGTGCATACTGGTTCTCTATTCTCCACTCAATATTGGTTCTTTTTCCCTGTCTTTCGTATCTCAGGTCTCTATTTCTATATCCTTTTCTGCTTTTAGAGACTGATTTCTGAGACATGTAGGAAATACAGGAACATGTGTTGACCTGGCTTTTTTTAACACCCAAATCCTTCAGTGCCTGGTCACAGGCCTACTTGCAAAAGTTTTTCTCATCTCTCTTTACTACACAGCACAGGTCAGACTTCTCCTGAATTGTTCTCTCTTTTCCCTCCTTCTGTTTTAATAACTGTAAACCACAGATACATTTTTTTAAAGTATTTGCTAGCACTTCGCATTTTTACTTAATATTTTTTGAGATCATTATTTTAATTAGAATATATATAAAATTCCCAATCATCTCTTTGCTTTGTACATGTTCTTTTTCTATTAGATAAATATATGACCAAGAATTAATGTTAGATTGCATGTCTTTGTTAATAGAAGTACAATAAATCTAGAATTGAAGTTAGCATAAAGGAAAGGTAGCTGATTAAAATCAGTAATTTTCACTAATGAATATTACAATATTATCTGGTTATAATATCTTACAAAGGCCAGCCTTTTTCTTATTAAGCAGACAGCTAGAGAAATGACCAAAAAAGGAGAAAATGATGGAAGAGAATGACGAAGATTAGAGATGGTAATGCTGCATTAACCGTTAGCCATACTGGTCAGAGTTTTTGATTGCAGAAAACAAAATCTAGTTGTATTTTAATTGGTAAAGGGTTTCCTATAAAACCTTGGATAGTTTATAAAATTTCTGCAATAGAAAGCAAACCAAGCATTCCTTAGTCAGAAATAAGCCAACAGAGAACTTTGTAGAGAAAACACCCCCTGTGTCCCAATCAGTTAGCTCAGTGCTCGTGAATCTAGGCACCAGACACTAGAACACTCCATCATGACTGCTCCAGAAGAATGAAATGCCTCCAGCACCTTGGTAACAAGAAGCACTGCATAGCTTCGACTTCCAGTGCTTGCTTTCACCATTGGTTTGCTCAGCATAAGTGGCATTGTATTAAATCCTAGCTGCAGAGGAGTCTGAGAAGTGGAGACTTTAGAATTTTCAGCTTCTCCTGTGTAGGAAATTCAGCATGGTATTGTGAGCCTGTGTGATGGACATGAATCCAAATATTGACTAACCGAATATATATATTCTAAGAAAGTGAAGAATTGCATAGAAAATTTTGAAGACTTTGCATTAAGAAATTCAGTGGTACTTCAATATTTGTCATTAATTCATTCTGGAATTTGTAACAAGTGCCAAAACTGACGAGTACCAAACAAGTGACAAGTGATGAAACATTTTCCCTTTTGGGGCAGCGTCGTGACTCATACAAGTTCTAGCAAGTGCAGTGAGTCCCAAGCAAGCACCAAGTGCCAAAATATTTTTTTTTCCTCATCAAAATGTGACAGATACAGGGTTTGATGAGTGAATACCAAGGTATTGCTGTATATTGAAATTTAAAATTCTGACAGTTACGATAGCAATTTTTTAAAGTAGTTCATTTCCCCGTAGATCCAGACAGCTATTTATTGAACAGAGAAATAATTAAAAAGAAGCAAAAAATAATAATAAAACCCAGAAATGGAAATAATTCCATTGTCCTCCATAGTTGGCTGTCTAATTGCAAATAGAAGATTACATAGATAGAAACTAAGCTAATTTTTTATTGTAACATACAGATAATTATGGGGTTTTTATTGTAACATACAGATAATTATGTTCTAAACATAATGAAGAACATTAACTAGTACCTTCAGTTAATATAATAGGAGCATAAATCATAGGTCTAAAACTGCACAATTACAATGGTAGAACAGATGATATTATTTAATGAAAATAAGCTTAGTGAGGTAGAGCAGGACAGGCAGAAGACTGTGATGTGAAGCAAATCTCTCTTTCTACTTAAGAACAGTCACTGCCTGTTTGTCATATTGTTTAAGCCAAAAGATTCTCTTTGCTCCTTTCACTCATTCTAGCCACGAACTGAGGTTTGACTTTGTCTTGGTCCCTGGATCTCAAGGGCTGTTTTCTCTAACTTCTGACAGCCAGCCCCTTTTTTCCTCCCTTTTCTGCACTTTCTTATGCCTGCAGTTCTCCAGCCCCCTTGCCTTACTGTACAGCCGTGGGATTTGTGTGCCCCCGTGCTGTTCGTGCTGCTGGGGACGACGGCACACCCGTGCTGGGCGGGCAGGCCGCTCCTCTCCCTCGGCCAAAGAACATGCCCGCATAGTCCCTGCTTTCCCTAAGCCTCCTGTTCTCCCCCTTCCACCTCAGCACATGTCTTTGCTTCCAGCTTTACTGAGAAAATAGAGCCTGAGAAGAATAAACTTTCCTCACATATTCCCCTTAACCTCTAAGTGTATTAAATTTATCCTCTTTTCAGCCTGAAGATGATATTCCTCCTTCTGTCCAAGGGAATTGCTATGCTTACAACCTAATTCTTTCCTCCAGTTTGCCTAAAAACCTTGTTTTATCAGTTAACTTCCCTACTTCCCTTTTGTAAAATTTTCTTTTTAATGGAATACTTGAAACATACAAACAGCACATTAATGATGTCATTATCATTTGATTGATTGGATGATAAGAAGAAAGTTTTTTTTAAATATACTTTATTAATTATGCTATTACATTTGTCCCATTTTTTTCCTCCCCTCTAGCCCACTCCGCCCTGCCCCTTCCCTCCCTCCAACATCCCCCACTCCTGCCTTAGTTCATGTGCATGGGTCATACGTGTAAGTGCTTTGGCTTCTCCATTTCATATACTCTTTGATAAGGAGAGAGTTTTAAGTGGCAAATAGATGAGACTTCGAAGGCTAAACATGAGCTAACATAACTTTTTAAAATATTTTATTTCATATTAATTTATGATATGTGCAAAAGTAGTTGGCACCTGTTGATACACTGTTTTAGGATTACTGGTATAGGCCTCACTTGTTTTGTTGCACTTCATTTTATTGTGCTTCATAATGTTGCATTTTCTACAAATTGAAGATGAGACCCTTTACCAGCAAAAAGACTATCACTTGCTTTATTGTGATACTCACTTCATTGTGGTGGTCTGGAACCAAACCTGAATATTTTTGAGGTATGCCTGTATAACATACCTTCATAACATAATATGCCCCTATTTTATAAATGATAGAACTGTGATTCAAAGAGATTAAGTTTACTCAATGAGCATAGCTGAGATTTGAAACCAAGGTTGTGCTCTTAATCATTCTTTCATGTTAACTCAAAGTTGTTCAGATTTCTGACTAAAGGATGGTGCGTGCTAAACAGTTTCATGAAATTTCAAAGGGATAAAAGAAGAAAGAATACACAGACAGGCTTTTGAAAAATATTGGAAAAATTAAATCAAAATCATAGGATCCAAAATAAATGTAATATAATAAAAGAGATTGGAAGGAGTATAGGAGACCCAAAGGAAGCCATGTCTTGCTAATCCAGAAGCCATGGGGGAGGGGAGATAGCTTGAGAGTCAGGTATAAGACTAAGTGGTTATTCCAGTTCTTCAGTTTATCATATGCCTTATGTGTTTGAATTTGTGTTCTAGTTCTTTCATTCTTCTTTCATAGTCTTACACCTGAAATTGTCAGTACACCTTCCTCGCCAGAAGAGGAGGATAAGTCAATACTTAATGCAGTTGTTCTTATTGATGATTCAGTGCCAACAACAAAAATTCAAATCAGGCTGGCAGATGGGAGTCGTTTGATACAAAGATTCAATAGCACACACAGGTAAGCTTCTAATTTGCTGTCACACAGATGGTTATTTATATTTGTAAAATTGTATGTGACGAGTAATGCAGAATATTAAATTCTTTAGATTTGCAGTAAGTTTTTAACAAAAGAAAAACTGGAAAAGGGTAATAGTTATGTGTAAGAAGTGAAACATTTAGTAATTAAACATCTTTTGTAAACTGTCTAAATATTAATGCAAATCCAGATATCACTCAAAAAAAAATAAAGAAAAAAGTTAAAAGCTACAGTTTTGCACTGTTGCCAAAACAACATGAAGTGGAATCAGATTTAATTTAATGTAGTGAAAGCTTATTTGGACTTTACTCATAAAAATTTATGGTAATTCTGATCAGGATTAACTTTTACATAGAAAATTCTTCATAATGTAAATGTGTAGTGTAAAGTTTAATTGTGCTATTGTCAAGTACTTCATATAAACCGTTATAAATACCATTTTAACATTCATTTGTACATCAGTATTTGTGCTATTTATTGTATCCCTCTGAGGGATATATTTATGATCTTAGTTGAGATATTATGTATATGTGAAAGTAATTTTTTTAAATCATTTTTTAATTTTTCAATTGCAATTGACATACAATATTATATTAGCTTCAGGCATATAACCCAGTGATAAGACATTATATAACTGAATAAGTGATCATCTTAATAAATCTCATACCCAGCTGACACCATGCATAGTTATTAAAATATTATTGACTATATTCCCTATGCTGTAGTTTACATCCCCATGACTCTTCTATAACTATCAATTTGTACTTCTTAATTCCTCTACCTTTTTCTCTCCCTCCCCCCCGCCATATGGCAACTGTCAAAATGTTCTCTGTATGTATGAGTTTGTTTCTGTTCTGTTTGTTTGTTTTTAGATTCAATTGTTGATAGATATGTATTTATTGCCATTTTATTGTTCATATTTTATCTTTTTTTCTTCTTCTTAAAGTAGAGCCTTTAGCATTTCAGGTAATACTGGTTTGGTGGTGATGAACTCCTGTAGCTTTTTCTTGTCTGGGAAGCTTTTTATATGTCCTTCATTCCTAAATATACCTTTGCTGGGTAATCTTTGTTGTAGTCCTTGCTTTCATCACTTTGAATATTTCTTGCCAATCCCTTCAGAACTGCAAAGTTCCTGTTGAGAAGCTTATGGGAGCTCCCCTGTAGCTTACTGGCTTCTTTTCTCTTGCTGCTTTTAAGAGTCTGTCTTTGGCATTTTAAATTATGATGTGTTTTGTGTTGTGCCTCTTTGAGTTCATCTTGTCTGGGACTGTCTGTATTTCCTGGACTTCTATTATTTCCTTCACCAGATTACACTAGTTTTCTGTCATGATTTTTCAAATAGGTTTTCAAGTCCTTTCTCTTCTCCTTCTGGCACCCCTATAATGCAACTTGTTGGTATGGTTGAAGTTGTCCCAGAGGCTCCTTACACTATCCTCATTTTTTTTTATTCATTTTATCTTTTTGTTGTTCTGATTGGGTGTTTTTTCCTTCCATATATTCCAAATTCCTGATTTGATTTTCAGCTTCATTTATTCTACTCTTGATTCCCTATAAGTTATTAATTATTTCAGTTAGTGTATCCTTCATGTCTGACTGGTTCTTTTTTATGACTTCCATGTCCTTTTTTATGCTGTTGAAGTCCTCACTAAATTCATCTACTCTTCCCCTAAGTTCATTGAGCATCCTATAACCAGTGTTTTGAACTCTGTATCTAGTAGATTGGTTGTCTCCATTTTGTTTAATTCTTTTTCTGGAGTTTGGATCTATTCTTTCATTTGGGCCACGTTTGTTTGTCTCCTCATTTTGGCAGCCTCCCCATATTTGTTTCTATGTATTAGGTAGGACTGCTACATGTCCCAGTCTTGGCAGAGGGGCCTTATATGGTAGGTGTCCTGTAGAGTCCAGTGGCACAGTCTCCCCCACCCATCACCCAAGTTGGGTACTCGAGGTGACCCGCACGCTACCACATGTGGGCTGTGTGCACCATACTGCGGTAGTCACTGAGTTCTGATTGCTGTTATGTCAGTGGGAGGGATTTACCTCCCCCCCGAGGCCGATCAGCTGCAAGGACTGGCTGCAGCCACTACCAAGCACGATCAGCTGTGCAGGGGGCCATCCCACAGAGCAGCAGGGCTCTGGTGCCTGCTGAGTCTGTCTCTTGAGTATATCACTTGTAGAGGTGGTTGGGTAGTGCTTCGATGTGGTCTGAAGCTGTCCACTGGGTGCACTGGCTCTGGGGCCTCCAGGGCCATGAAGGCTGAGGTCAGCCACCACCTGTGTTCTGCCTGGGACACACAGTGTGAGCCACAAAGTGATCTGCTGTTGTCCGGTACTTGTACTGGGTTTGGTGATGCAAAGAAAAGACCATGCTGTGAACCAAGGCTGCCTGTTGCTAATGCTGGCCCTAGGGCCACCTAGCGAGAGATATGGTGCACACCAAGACCTGATGCTGCCTGTTTTAGAGATTTTAGGAACATCTGAATCATAAGCCAAGACAAGCCATTTGTATGGAAAAGGTACTGGAAACAGCTTGGTGGGCCCACAAGTAGGGTGGGGTAGGGTCTCAGGGAATCACCATGGCAAGTCGAACAGTGTTAGCCAGGTTGATGGAGACGCACGTGGTGCCCGCCTGCCCACTCTATGTAGGGGGCCTTGGAAAAGGAACAATGGCCTCTGCCAGCACTTCTCTCTGGGAGAAAGCTGCCCCTCCCGCCCCGTCCCCCAGAAGGTAGACTCCTTCCTGTTTGTCCCTGGTGCCTTTTTAGCTGCTATTCCAGTGCTGGAGCTCAAGCAAGTAAGTCCAAGTAAGTCCCTGTGTGCGCCCTCTAAGAGGAACTGCCTGGAACTACAGAAACCTCAGCCTCACTCAGCCACAATCCCTGTTGGTTTTTACAGCCAGAAGTTATGGGGGCTTCTCTTCCTGGCACTAGAACCCTGGGCTGTGGGGCCTGGTGTGGGGCTGGGACCCATTATTCTCAGGGGGGTAGTTCTGCAGCCTAGATGTTCCTCTCAATTTTTATCTGCCACACGTGGGTGTGGGACCAGCCCATTCTGCATCTTCGCCCCTCCTACCAGTCTCAGTGTGGCTTTATATCTTTAGTTGTAGGATTTCTGTTCAGCTACATTTCAGGGAGTTCTGAATGATGGTTGTCCTCTAGTTGAGTTGAAATTTGATGTGGTTGTGGAAGATGAGTACCGTGTTTACCTTCGCCACCATCTTGACTGGAAGCCGTATGTCAACATAATTTTTAAAAATTGTGACTTACACTTTTCATAGTTTCAGACTCACTCTGACATGGGCCAGTTTGAGGTAGGTTTTTCTGGGTCATGCGCTGCTAAAATATTTTATATTCTGTAAAAAGTAGGATTGGCGCTTCCATTGTAATAATACGGTTAACATTTTGTGCATAACTCATATGAAGATCGTCTCTGTTTTACAATAAAAGTAGATACTAGGTATACTCCAAAGTTAATCCTCACATTTTACCTTAAAGCTAAGACAAATCCATCCATTGAAATAGTGTAAATTAAAGTTACAACACATTTTTAAAAGGGTTAGAATTGTGTAATTTTTATCATCTAATTTTGGCTACAAGCTTTCATGGCGATAAAACTTCTGTATCATAATTCTTTTTATCTTATTTTTCAGGATCCTGGATGTTCGAGACTTCATTGTACAGTCCCGCCCTGAATTTGCAACTCTTGATTTTATTCTTGTGACTTCCTTCCCAAACAAAGAGCTAACAGATGAAAGCCTGACACTACAAGAAGCAGATATTCTTAACACCGTGATACTCCAGCAACTAAAGTAGTACTGCTCCTATCCATGCAGTAACAGAAGAGAGATAATGTGCCATATTTAATAAGGAAAACTTTCTTATAAAAATACCAAATTGTTTTTATTATTTATAGAGATACTTTTGAGTTTTATTCTTCTTCTACCCCCAGCCTTAGTATAGGTGAGTTTGGACTAGGAATAGATCTCGAGATAAATGTGTTTGAGTTTCTAGTTGTAGGGCTGGCTTATGTTCATAGCTTTTAAATATCCAGTCAAACCAATTTGTTACCTGCTCAATGTTAAAGTAACAACATTTGTTGGCAGAGAAAATGAACAAAACTCCATTTTGATAAATTCAGTAAAATTTGCACTAAGGTATCTTGATGCTGCATTGATCAAGAGCCACTAAGGAATCTTCTGATGAAATATTTTGAAATTTTTTCTGTAATACATACTAAAGAGTATCTGTATCCTGATTTTGAAATGCTTTGATCATACGATGATTATTTGTCCTATTAAGATATTATGCATCCTTTTTATTTACTGATTTAGTTATATTACTGTATCAAGAAAATAGTTTGGCCTTGTATTTTACAGAACTATGAACATCGTCACATAGAATCAGACATAAAGGTCAACAATCTTGAGATGTGGTAAATAGCACTTTAAAACAGAAATTATAACCCCTCTCAGAGCCTGCCAGATCATATTCACTGATCCGTGCCACACATTGTTCTAGGGCCGGGTCCCCACCCGCCAGGCCCCAGACCGGTACCGGACCATGGTCTGTTAGGAACCAGGCCACACAGCAGGGACAGACAGTGAAGCTTTCCCTCCAATACCCTGAGCTTCATCTGTCCTGGCCCGCCCCCGCCACCCCTCGCCTCCCACTTGTTCTTCCACAAAACCAGCCTCTGGTGCCAAAAAGATTGGGGACCGCTGTTCTACGGGACCCACTATAGATATTAAACACTACTCTAAGTGTCAAAACCAGAATGTATTCTACTCCAGAACAAAACAAGTGCAGAAATATAAGAATGTCAATTCTGTCAGGCTGACTGGATCTAAAGAACGACCAGTAGAAACGTTTGCATCTCTGCCGAAGCCAGGTATTTCCTGAATGAGGCAGGCTACATCAGGGATGGTAGAAACGCATTTTTTTCCTTCCCAGAGACCACTTCACCTTTGGTTACCCGTCCTGATTAATTTTCTATTGCTGCTGTTAACAAATTATTACACACTTGGTAGCTCCTAACAGCAAAGATTCATTACCTTCTAATTCTGTAGGTTACACTAGTCCCACTGGGCTAGTTATTTTTAAGGTGCTGACAGGACTGCATTTCTTTCTGGAGACTCTGGGAGAAGCATTTCCTGGCCATCTCAGCTTCTGGAGGCCACTTGGCATTCTTTGGCCTGTGGCCCTCTGTTCCCATCTCCAAAGCCAGCAACATTGTATCTTTCTGACTTTTCTCTGACATGACATTCCTGTGACAACAGCCAGGAAAGGTTCTCTGCTTTCAAGAACTCATAATTAGATCGGTCCACTAGGTAATCCAGGATAATTTTCCCATAATAAGGTCTATCATAACCTTAACCACAGCTTTAAAGTTCCTTTTACCAGTAAAGGGACATACTGCAGGTTCCTTCTGGAGGCTCCAGGTGTGAATCTGGTCCTTGCCTCTTCCAACTTGAAGAGGCTGCTGGCAGCCCCTCACTTAAGGGTTGTAGTCCTCTCTCTCCGGTCTGCTTCTGTTCTTCCCTCTTTTACTACCAACTTAAATTCTGCTTTTATAATGATCTTTGTGTTTGCATACATTTAGTTTACAGAGATAATCCATGATAATCTCATCTCAAAATGCTTAATATAATGACATCTGCAAAACTCACAGTTTTGGAGATTAGAACATAAACATTTAAGGGGCTAGGGGCTGGGGACTCTATTCACCACAGTTTACTCCTGTCTCAAAAATTCACATCCATCCCAAAAAAGTCATCCCATTCAGAGGTGCTCAAGTCCTAGACCATTACAGCGTCAACTTCAAATGCAATATCTTATCTGAATCTCACTCAAAAATGCCAAATCTCACTTAAATCATCTAATTTGGGTATGAGTGAGGATCTATGTGATTACTGAACCACAGTTCCTCTCCATCTGTGAGCCTAGAACCAATTATTTTCTCCCAAATATGAAGGTAGGACAGGCATAGAGTAAGTTACAGATATTCCTGTTCAAAAAATCAAAACGTAATGAGAGAAGGAGGCACCAGTGTCAAGCGACTTAGAAGTTTAGAGAGGTGCACTCTGTTGGGTCTCTGAGTCTAGAAATTGTCTTCTGTGGCTGACAGCACCATCCTCTAGGATTGTGGCTTCCTCTCAGAGTCCTTGACTCTTTTGTGAAACGTGGCACATGTTTGCAGCTGAGGAGTTTTGTCAAGTGTTTTGTCTGGAATTTTGGGAGGTCCGATCATCCATTTCATATATACTATACCTTTTAGAGGGCAATGTCTGTTGGAATAACATCACAAAATGGATCTTCTGTGTATGTTACAGGATTCACTAGACTAGGGGCTCCTCCATATGTTTTTCCCTAAAATAAATAACCCCATCTCTGATTTTTGTTCTGAGATGGCTGAGAGGATCTGTGAGTTACACTCTTAATCTCTTCAAAGAGCCTTTTGTGTGACTGAGTACTCAGGCCTTTTTTTTATCTTTCTTAAGAGGTATTAGCAAAAGTAGTACAGCTACCCTCTTGTCTCTTTCCTTGGATCAGGCTTTCCTGAATCTGTTAATTTTAATGTCTTTTGCCATTTGGGTAGGCTAAGAATTTTCAAGTTTTCAAGTCTTCAAATCCTATTTTCCTTATATCTAACAGTACTTGCTTCAGTTTATCTCCCCTCACGTTTTACTCTAATCTGCAAGAAGGAAGCAGGCTTCGCCTTCCACACTTTGCTTAGACATCTCTTTAGCTAAATATATTATTACTTCCAATTTCTGCTTTCCACATAACTAAGTGCAGGGCACAATTCAGCTAAGCTTTTTGCTACTGTCTATAATCTCTTTTCCTTTAGTTTCCTACAGCATGTTTCCCCACAGCCCTCCGAGCCCTCACTGCAGTACCTTTAATGTCCTTGTTTCTCCTAACAGTCCACTCACAACAACTGAGATATTTTCAGTGGCAATTCTCTACCATGTGACTTCCCTCCTTGGAGCCCTCACTAACAGTGTTAAGGCCGTCTTGGCTTTTTCTGTTATGCTACTAAAATGTCTTCCACCCTCTACTCACTGCCTGGTTTCAAAGCTGCTTCTGTAATTTTATTTATTTTATTTATTTATTGTGGCAGCACCTCACTCCCAGGAATCTAGAAAAGTCTTTTTTTTTGCCTACTTGCTGTCAGTTGGCTTGAATGTGCCAATAAGAGATTCGGAATTCACCTTTCTTGGGGGTGTGTGGTTATTTTAAGGTAGTGGATTTACCTGTACTTGGGGTTTTAATACTAGGAGGGCTCCCGGAAATTCTACAGAGAGAAGTGTAGGTCCCACCACCACAAAGAAATTTTTTTCTGAGTGTCATAAAGTAGAATATGAAGATGATTCCTAAGTCTTCTCCTCAGAATAGGACACCCCGTTTCTTTACACTCATTGAAAACAACTTGGAGGATATATAATCATTCAAAAAGTCAATCTCAGTTCAAAAAGATGACCAGGGATATACTACATTTTCTCAGGAGCAAAATCATCTTCCTAAGAAAATAATCTATTAAATGAGTGTTTTACGTAAAAGAGCTTAGCCCTGTTTTGGAGTAACAAAATGGAAAAAAAAACCCAAACCCTGTAAAATGACGTGAAGTCGTGTTCTTGTTTATTTTTATCAACTGTGTGCACATACAAAACAACTGCCATTTTTGTATATAGTAGTCTTCCAAAACACAGAGATTTACATTAGGAGAAAGAATTCAATATCCAGAAGGGATGAGCAAGATTTACATGAACTATGTAGTATTTTGCTTTACTTAAGAGTCATTTTCCTCATTTCTTTTTACTTCTACAGTCAAAGTAACTTTTAAAATCTATCATCATCTCAAAAGGATTTGTCACAATGACCAGTTAGACAACCATGTGTGAAATCAGTTGTTTTGCATGACATGTAATCAAAAACTTTTCAAGTGTCTGCTTACCAATAAAGAATGTTTTCACAGAAATTCATTGAAAATCCTTTTCAAAATTTCCTTCATTTGCAGTTATTTGAGTGACTTAATAGAATATTTTAAACCTGAGTAACATTTCCTGTGGTGCCTCTTTTTGACGGGCGGAGAAGAAACTGAGTTGTAGCAATGTAATCTCCATTTCCCATTACTGCTTGTGTTTTTATTCTACCAAAATAAAGGTGCAAATTTTTCTCAACATTTTGCCACAATAGATTTCTGAAAACCTTGTCACAGCCTATGTTGTTGATAAAGTGCATCATGTTTTCCCTTTGAATTTTTGTCCCTGATCAGTAATGCAAAAAAATTCAGTGATTTGAAGATCTGATTGGCTTTTTTGAGAAATTCATGGATCGGGCAGCATCTCATCTAAGAAATAGAGAGGAGCTCCAAAGGGTACAGAAAGGGGAAGGTATTTAAAGGCAAGACAAAGAAGTCAAAACAAGGTTATTTCAGGTCAAGGCAATGTACCTATGGGGGGCAGATGGAGTCTACGTGGTAGATTACTTCATCTGCCTGTGAACAAAAGGAAGGGCTGTGTAATAAACCTGGCAAGCTCAGGAGGTCACATGGCACACCTGACAAGCTCAGTGACCAAAAGTAACCACACAGGGTGCTCTGAGCACAAATTCTGGACTCAGCAGGTCATAGCCGGTAGTTAACCGCCCAGGCCTGTTTCTTAGCAAAGGTCAATCTTTACCTTTGCCATGTGAGCCCTTTCCATTGTTCTTATGAATCTAAAATAACATACCTTAGATATGTCAAAGTAGTTTCCTTTTACAGGCTTCTCGGGGCACAAACCCACCAGAGTGAGAACACAGAACCCCTTGTCTTGTTCCCCAAATGCCATCTGTGTGTGCTGTAAATGTTAGTTATTAACTATCTAGCATCCACCTATGTAGAAGAAAGAAATACATAGAAGAAAGAAATACGTGTTTCCCCATTTTGCTTTTTATCCAGTCCTAGAGATTTCCCTGCTTTGCTTTCTCCAGTGTCATTAATGTGTCACCAATGGACTCCATGTACCTTCCTTAATGTTTTTTTCTTTGATTTTAAATGCATAAAAGAAACTGCAGAACTATAGTTCTCTGAAGCATTTTCTCAATATGTTGAGATCTTGCTTGCAGGCATATCCTCAAAATTTGGCTCAAATAAACCTTTTGTAAAATTCTTCTATAGGTTTCAATGTTCTGTTATCTATATTCCTTTGAGGAATGGAAAGGCCTATGTGGCAGATTACTTTATAGATGGTGACCAAAAAATTCACCCTGACCAGTTCCTATTGCATTCCTGAGCAAAGTGTAACTGCAGTTAGCTTAGGTATTAAGTCTTGCTTTGCTTAGCACAAGTGATTCCATTTGGAGCTTGTCATTTCATTTTAACAGCGGTTTGGGCTTGTTCTAATGTTAACAGATTTTATCATTGTTATCCTAGAATCAGAAATGGTAAAACGTATAGTTTTTAGTTTTCTATGAGAATTTATGTTGATTAACAAGTAACAATAATACAAATATTCAGAATAATAATAGTACAAATATTCAAATATCAGTAGGCTTAAAAGTGAAAGCATGAACGGAGTTCAAAAGCATAGTTGAGTTCAAGTGGAGTCCTTTCAGGAGCATGGACTTCTAAGTTGGGCTTGGGCTTTTGAACATAGTAGGAGGTAGGATGAAGTAACATCTTATAGAAAGAAATGTTCATCCTTTCAACAAGTCAATGTTAGATTTAACATTTCCCAAGGTGAGGTGGTCATTTTTATTAATGTGGTACAACTATATGCAAATAACTTTTACATACGCATGATACAAAATAAGTGGTGATAACATCAAAGCTAGGAGGTCTTTTTCCCCTTGAAAAGCTATTTTAAGTATTTATAGTGTAAGTAAATATTACTATTTGAAATATTCTATACATAGGTGTTCTAGGGCGACAGGAACTTATTTTCCTGGCACTGGAACCCTGGGCTGGAGGGCCTGGTATGGGACTGGGACTCCTTGCTCCCAAGATATCCCTCCCAAATTTTTATCCACTATGCATGGGTGAGGGACTAGCCTATTCCATGTGTGTGCCCCTCCTACCAGACTGGGTGGATGTGGTTTCTTTAATTCTGCAGTTGTGAGACTTCCATTCGTCTTGCTTTCTGATAGCTCTGAGTGCTGGTTGTTCTATATTTTAGTTATAATTTTGATGTAGTTGTGCAAAGAGGCAAGCCACGTCTGCCTATGCTGCCATCTTGACCAGAAGTTCTGGTGTCTTATCCTCATCTCCTAATATGGAGACAGTCTTTCCTGTTCCTCCCTCCTATCATATTCCAAAACAATGTAGTAATGCAATTAATGTCCTTTATTTGAGGGGAAATAAAATCCATGGATTGGTGAGTAAGGGGGGAGATACAGTGCCTCACAAACAGTGGAGCAAGGGATTGGGTGCAAGAATGAGTTTTATAAAGGCAACCCCTAACAGGCTGTGACTGGCTAGAAGGGCAAGGATTTCCTTATAAAGATAGTAAGTCCTGTTTTCTAGGGCAAGGTGAGCTAATTAAAACTGAGTTGGAGGATTGTGATTGGTGTAGGTTAGGTTTCCTTGACAGGTGATTCCCATAAATGCAGCTGACTTAGGTTTAGATTTGTCACGTGGGGCAGCCTCCATTTTTTGAGTCCAAATATATGAATTAACTTTATCACCCCAAATTCTCAGAATGAGTTTATGAGAGCAGGGATTTTTCTTATCCACTACAGTTTCCTTAGAGCCTAGAATATTATCTTAAATGTAGGAACCACTCAGTAAATGGTTAACAAGTAATAAATCAGTGAATTAAGAATGGGGCCCTCTGAACATTGGAATATATGCATTGAAGGTTTAAAAATGAGAAATTCAGAATAGTGCCAACAGTTAATAATGGTGACAGGAAACACTTATACATTCTGACTGGGTTTCAAAGGAAGGGTAGAGACGTGTTGTGGACGTAGCAGCTTGGCTCATTCCCAGGCGTGGGAGCCCCTGTACTTGTAAGTGAATGGTCTGGGCAGCTCCCCAGGGTAGAACAGGGGTGAAGAGGGCTAAGGAATGTCCTCCTGGGAAGCTAACAGTATGTGAAACACCTAGGTATGTCTGAATCCAGCAGTAGGTAGGTGTTGTGATTCTAGAAATTTAGAGTTAAGGGAGAAGACTGTTCTATGGAGACAATGAAAACCACTCAACCTGGTAAGTTCTATTTGATTACTCCGAAAAGTATGCTGGTTACTTGTCATGTAATCTGATTGCTTATAATAAGAATTTTCTCACAGATTTTATCTTTATATGAGGGTTAAAATACTGTGAGCCTTATAATAGCTATTATTTGATGTATTTTATTAATTACACATAATTTAAAATTATTAGCCATTGATGTTTTATTTTAGAATGTAATACTGCAACGTCATTTATTTACTTTAATGCTGATAAGCCCCACAAAGTGAAAGTTGATTTAATGAAATTTAATCACAATAAATTGGAAGTGTGCTAAAACATGTGTAAACACTTTTATAAACTAAAAAGCTACAGAAAGATGATACTAGATGCTTTCATCATATATCACTTTAAAATCACACTAGTTTGAGGAGATGTTGACTTTGGCAAAATTCTCAAGTTGGCTGAACTTAGAAAGAAAATACTCATTAGTCATTAGACATTGTTCTTGTTCTCTAAATTAATTCCATTACCCAATCTTCCACGCAAGCAAAAAAGGCAGAAATGACCTGGAGTTACTGATTTCCAAATAACCTTTTAAACAGACAAGGGTATCTGCAAACATCTATGAGTTTCAATGTTCTTATTTTTCAGAAGGGTAATGATGTTTTACAATTCTCCTACTAGCAGCCTTTTATATATGTTAAAATACTCAACTAGTCTTACTTGATATGCATAGGTTTCTTTTTAAAAACATATTATAAGTACAAATCTTAAGTATATTTGTCATTAAAAATGGCACCAAAGCTTATCATTATAGGCAATCAGGCGTTCTCTATGTGCAGTCTTGAATAAGAAATTACTTTTAATGCAGCACTTTACTCACAGACATTGTAGTCCATTAGTTTTAGACATAATGAAAATAGCAAAGAGGCTAGATGTAATTCCATAAATGCCATGGCATATGTTCATTTGGTCTAGTCTCCTCAGGTGCACAGGACCACTGATGATTCACAAACTGTGTTTATTTTTTCTTTTTCTAAATTATTTTTAAATAAGATATTTAAAATTTAATAGTTAAAATAAAATCATAATAGGTGTTTGCATTCCTAGGTTATTTTTTAACTTTATTTTTATCGTGGGCACTATTACTATGTCCCCAACTCCCCTCTATCCCCCTGCTGCCCACCTCCACCCAGTCCCAACCCCCCTTCCCTCTGGCCATCACCACGCTGCTGTCTGTGTCTATGGGTCATGCATATATGTTCTTTGGCTAATCTCTTCACCTTCTTTCATCCAGTACCCCCTCTACTCTTCCCTCTGACAGCTGTCAGTCTGTTCCATGTATCCATGCCCCTATTTCTATTTTGTTCACTGGTTTATTTTGTTCATTAGATTCCAAATTAAGAAACAGAATATGGTACTTGTCTTTCTCTGACTGGTTTATTTCACTTAGCATAATAACCTCAGGGTCCATCCATGTGTCACAAAAGATAGGATTTCCTTCTTTTTTATGGCCATGTAGTATTCCATTGTGTAGATGCACCACAGCGGTTTTATCTACACATTTACTGATGGGCACTTGGGCTGTTTCCAGATCTAGGCTATTGTAAATAATGTTGCTATGAATATAGGGGTGCATAAGTCTTTCAAATTAGTGTTTCAGGTTTCTTAGGATATATTCCCAGAAGTGGAATTGCTGGTTCATGAGGCAGTTCCATTTCTAATTTTTTGAGAAAACTCGATACTGTTTTCCACAGTGGCTGCACTAGCCTGCATTCCCACCAACAGTGCACAAGAGTTCCCTTTTCTTTGCATCCTCCACAGCACTTGTTGTTTGTTGAGTTACTGATGACAGCCATTCTGACAGAATTGAGGTGACATCTCATTGTGGTTTTAATTTGCATCTCTCTGATGGCTAATGATGTTGAGCATTTTTTCGTATGTCTCTTGGCCCTCCGTATGTCCTCTTTGGAGAACTGTCTAATCAGGGCCTTTGCACACTTTTTAATTGGACTGTTTGTCTTCCTGGGGTTGAGATGTATAAGTTTTTATGTACTTTTAAAATTAACCACTGATTAGATGTATCATTGGCAAATATATTCTCCTATACTGTGGATTGCTGTTTTATTTTGTTGATTGTTTCTTTTGCTGTGCAAAAGCTTTTTAGTTTGATAGTTTTATGTATTTATTTATTTATTTTCCTTTGTTTCCCTCGCCCTAGGAAACATATCAGCAAAAACATTGCTATGAGAGAAGTCTGAGATTTTACTGCCTATGTTTTCTTCTAGGACTTTTATAGTTTCGCAACTTACATTTAAGTCTTTTATCCATTTTGAGTTTATTGTTGTGTACGGTGTAAGTTAGTGGTTTAGTTTCATTTTTTGCATGTATCTGCCCAGTTTTTCTAACACCATTTATTGAAGAGTCTGTCTTTACTCCATTGCATGCTCTTGCTTTCTTTGTCAAATATTAATTGCTCGTAAAGCATGGGTTCATTTCTAGGCTCTCTTAACTATTGCATTGATCTTTATACCTGATCTTGTGCCAGTACCAGGCTGTTTTGGTAACAATGGCCTTGTAGAATAGTTTGATATCAGGTATTGTGATCCCTCCAATCTTCTACAACAGTCCAGGATGCATGTAAGATGAGAAAAAGTGCATTTTCACCTGCCAATATGTATATATAGAGGGGACTGACATGAAGTAACTGTGAATGAAGTAATGTTTTTTCATGTCATCATCTGGCAATAAATGCTTCAGGTCACAAGCCCTGTTAATTTTTACAAAGATCAAGAACCTAGTGATAGTAAAACAAAATTTCTAGTTACCTTTGAGAAGTTAACATTAGGACATCAGTGTATGGGAATTTGGTTACCTATCATCTCCACCAGAGGGTGTGTGGGCCCAGGCAAAAAATTCACGTCATTATCTTTCCCTTAGCTGGTTTAGTAAAGTGAAGGAAGAGAATAAAAATTATTTGTTCAAATAAGAGCTAGGAATTACCCAGACATCAAGACCATTTAGCACTGCTTTTTCTCTCATCCTACAAAATGGATAAGGAACACTTGGCTAAAAAATTAGCACTTTCAAAAATATAACAATGTTAAATTCTAAAAATATTGGTAATGTCAACGTACTCTAGGTTTTAGGGTTTGTTCAGTGTGATGTTGCCCATTAAACATTGTTCAGTTGTTTATCACTTTGATGTATGGCCCAATGATGAACACTCTCCCTGGAATGAATTTAGAATGCCCCACTAGTGTCTCAACTCCCTCGATCATGCAGATTTCTCCATTTTGATGCATTGCCACAAAATTACTCCTTCCCTCTTTTTCCTTTTTTTTTTAAATGCTAAATTTTGATTACTTATACTTCAATTCTTGGATCTTTTATATCTTTGCAGTCACCACTTCTCACCATGATGAATTCTACCTTAATCTTTACCTTTCCCTCTTCCAAAACTGTGCATGCAACTTTACAATCACTAGGTCCACTAATAGAGGCATGAGTAGCAGGATTGTAAAGTGAAAATAAAGCAACTGGCATAAAAGTTGGATGCCCTAAATTCCTTATCACGCTTCTACCACCAACTCTGCAGATCCAAATTTTCTCATCTCCAGAACAAGGAGATTAGAACATGGTCCTTCAGTTCTTAATTCTGATTCTTTTTTCACCAAGTTAAGCACTAACCAACATAACATGCCTGAAGGTGTTATGGTGGAGTTAGAGATGGACAAAAGACACAATTCATTGGAAACCACTGAATAAATCCAGAGAATATATAATTTTTGTTGTTTATTCTCTTCCTTTTGGGTTGGTTTTCTGGGGATATTTACTGGTAAGAAAATTTGAGAATTCTTATTGAAAATATTTTCAATCTAGTACTATCTGTGGAATAGCTGGTAAAGGATAGCATTAACAAATAGGTTACTCAGAGAAACTTTTGCAGGCAATACAATTTTCTTAGGCACAAATCTATTTAACAAAGTAGGTGGGTACCTTCATATAATAGTGTTGTTATTTTTAAAGTATTTAGTAGAATATTTAATGATGTGAAAAAAAATTCATGATAAGGGCAAATTTGCCCTGGCCAGATAGCTCAGTTGGTTAGAGCCTCATCCCAATACACCAAGGTTGTGGGTTTGATCTCTAGTCAGGGCACATACACAAATCAACCAATGAATGCAAAAAAACATTGAACAACAAATTAATGGAGTCTAGTTGTTTTTTTTTAAACCCTGATTACTATTTCCAAACCAAATTTGGTCTTTTATAATTCCTCACTAAAAGTAACCAGGGAGCTGGCCTGTGACCCAAAGGTTGCTGGTTTGATTACCAGCCAGGGCACATGTCTGGGTTGCAGGCCAGGTCCCCAAGCTGGTGGCATGCAAGGGCCAACCAGTTGATACACATCAATGTTTCCATCTCTTACTCCCTTCCCCTCTCTCTGAAAATAAGTAAGTTAAATCTTAAAAAAAAAAAAAAAAAAAAAGTAACCAGGGGTCTTTGAGGAAATGGCTGATTCCAGATTTTGGAAAGGGAAATACAAGATAAGCATAGATTATCTTGTGACTGAAAGTAAAGGTGGTTTCAAAGACCAGTGGAATCAGGGCAAAGGGCACAAAAGCCAGGTTGAAGTAGCTCCCACTAGCCTAATTTGGCACCATTTCAGCATCAAGATGATAGTTAAAGGAAATCAAGTCTATGAAAATGTTTAAGTCCTTCATGACTCTCAAAGGAGTCATTAAAATCTCTTTGTCACCATTTGAGGAAGCCATTAACTGCTCCTTATTTTGAAAACTGGTAAGTAGAGGGAAGTATGTATTTATCCTGCCTTTTTATTAAGCCCTATACTTCTGAGTAACCAATAGCCCTGGTTGATAAATGAAAGCTATACTTTAGAGAAAAATGCCAGCTAATAAACATAGATGATGATAGAAATATAAAATCAACATTTTGCAGTCCCTCATAAAATTATTGACTCAGGCAAGGATTATCAATTGGTGTTAATATTATTAGTGGATTGCACTCTCATCACAGGAGGGGAATCATAACTGTATAGTGAAAGAGGAGAAATGAGGCAGTGCACAATGCCATCCTCCTAATTCACCGGCCAAACCTAGCGCCCCTAGTGGTAGAACAACCAAGTATGAGGCATCTCCTGCTGGGCTACCTGTGGTGCATACATATCACCTACAATGTACTCAACTAAAACATTTCACGTAAATCTATCAAGTCTTTAGGTGTAACTTTCAGGTCACAGGAAATACATAGAAGAATAAGTTAAGGTTGCCACAAAAAAAGCAATCTGACAAATCTGGAAGAAAAACATTTACACGACAGATCGGTGTCATGAAAAGAAGAGACTCTTCTAGATTATAAGAGAAGTAAGGAATGCAACTAGACTAGTGTGACTTGGACTAGATCCTGATTTGGAAAGACCAGCTGTAAATGACATTTTGAGGGCAACTGGTAAAATACAGACTGGATATATTGAGAATAATGATTAATTTTGTGAAGTGTGATAATGTTTTTAGGTATGTAGAAAAATATTCTTTTTTAATGTATATTAAAGTCAAATCCTCAAAAAATTTTAATGCTTATTAACACACAATTTTAAGGGTAGAAGAGTCTAAGCTTTGGAGACAGGCCTGGGTTTCACCATTCACCAGCTAGTCAAGGTATTAAAACTCTTAGTTACCCAATTACATTGACCAAAATTGGATACAAAGGTAATGGGAATTATATGAAATCATGTGTAATATAACAACTAACTACTTCACTTTTCCCATTAACCTCCAGATGGTTGACTTATTTTCTTCTATTCTAAATTTTTAAAATAACTTTTCTTTGTTCCTTGCTTTTTTAGGCTTTCTCTTGATTTCATTCTTATTTCCATTCCCGATTCTTCAATTTTCTCTGTGTATGATGAGAACTCAGTGGGAAATTTCCTTTGTTATCTCTGTGCCACTGAGTACTCTGATTACATAATTATTCACTTCTCTTAGGTCTTTTTGTCACTGAGAAGTCAACGATCCCTGCAACTCCATCACTCCATCACTCTGTGACTCTTCATTTAGAATATTATCTTTTCTTCTTTTTTTTAATTTTCAACTATAGTTGACATTCAATATCATAGTACTTTCAGGTGTACAGTGTAGTGGTTAGACACTTACATAACTTGTGAAGTAATTCCCCCAATAAGTCTAGTACCCACCTGGAATCGTACATAAATTACAATATTATTGGCTATATTCCTTATGCTGTAATTTACATCCTTGTGACCATTTTGTAATGTTAATCTGTACTTCTTAATCCCTTCTTTCTCACACAGTCCCTCAACTCCCAACAACCTTTTTTCTTACTGACTCTTCATAATTTCCTTCAGCTCTTTATTTCCTAAAATAATCTTGTCTGTTTTACTCTCATCAGTCCTGTCCCTCTCTTCCTTTCCTCCTCCCCTCATCAAAGAGATATAAGGGGGAACAGTTTCTCTCCTTGGATATTTCTCCACTTCTCATGTCTTCATATTCCCTTTTACCTCGCTTCCTTAGTGGGGTTTGAGTCAAAGTCTGCCTCTGAAGTGCTTTGTTTAAACATCTGAATTGCCTGTGCTGTCTACTCTCCAATTCTCTCCTCAATTTGGGCTCCGACTTCTGTCACTCCCCCTCCCCACTGTCAGAAACAGCCACGATGAGCTCTTCTTCAGCCTCTTCTTCCTTGATGACCTCCATGTGTCTCATTGTGATCTCTTATCTTCAAATTTTCCAGTTGCTCATGATTGTGATTAAGATCTGATCTCATCTATGTTAATGTACATTTAAGTGGCTTTCTTACTTTTCCAGTATTTGACTTAAGTCTCATTTGATTGCAGCCTACTTGTCATTCTCTCCCACTTGTCCCTCCAATTCTACATAATGAGCTATTTTCTGGAGAACATTCACCCAAGAGACCTGACTCTGATGAAGAACAAATGCTGAAAAAGAAAAAGAAAATTTTGATAAGGCAAAAGTCATTCATTTCTTTTAAATTGCCTACTTATTTCTTTAGGGATCAGAACATAGATCAATAAACAATTAGAGTCACTAATATTTGACAGACTGAGCTTTTCAGATGGTAAGTCACAGAAGTTATCCTGGCCCCCAGTGTAAGCAAGTGTGCTTTTCAGCAGGGGGTCCATGGCACCTCTGGGTAGCCTGGTAGAATAAACATCACCCTGGAGTCAAATCCCAGCTTAATCCCTAACTCTGCCACTAGTTCCTGAGTGACCTGAAAAAGTCACTCAGAGCTCTAACGTCTTCGCCTGTAATAGAAGGTAATACAGGCATACCTCTGAGATATGAAGGTTCGTGGCAGTCCATCACAATAAAGTGAGCCGTAATCTCTGTGGGTGGAGGGTTTTGCCTTTGATTTGTAAAAAGCACATCTGTGAAGTGCAATAAAGTGAAGTAACATCTCCCAAGGGTGAGAAAATGATGTAAAGATATTTAGCTATTTGTTAACTACCCACCTCCGAAAGAGATGGGGGTGAGAGATTTAGAGAGGAAGAGAGAGGGTGAGAAAGAGAAACTACTCCTACCAGCAGTGGCTATGGTTTTCCTTCCCTCTAATTTCTAGATGAGACTGGCTCTGACTCTTTTTCCATGTCCTATGGAAATCAAAAACCCTTCCCAACATTCCTCCACATTCCCTTCATCTTCACGAGCATACTTGTCCCAAGCTCCTTGCGATTATTTAATTAGTTTCATTTACAAACAATTACCCACTGCCTCTCCTCTGTGTTATCTCCTGTCCAATATATACTACTTTTACAGATGTCAAACTTAACACTCTTTGTGGTTTTCTCTCCTACCCTGCCCTCCTAGAGAAGCCAAGCCCAGCAAAAACAAAACTTCACACACAAGACCTTCTTTCTTTCAGCAGTCAACATTAATAAAAGGAGATTGCATGGGAAGAGAAAAAAATATTTCAGCAAAATAAACAACTTTAATAGAACACTCAGCACTTTTATTTTCAAAAGTCTTACTGTTCACTCCTGGAGCGTTTTCTTTGGCTTCCTGTTCTCCTACACCCACAGGCCATTGCACCAACTCCATGCTCCCTGTGTGAAGGTTAGTCTAGCTCCCTGGAATTCCAAACTCTTCCCATTAAGTAGAGCCTCTTTTCTGTCTCTAATCTTAAATTTAGGCTCTTAGTCAAACCAATGGAAGTCCTCAAGAGAAAAAGGTGGGGAGTTCATTCAATGGTATTTGCCTTCCTTTAAAGTCGTAAATAGCATTTTCCCCATTCAGTACATAATGACCTGGGTTTTTAGTGAAAGCATGGTGACAGTATTGCAGTTTGTTTGTGTGTTTTTTTATGCCATTTATCTTGGAGTTTGTAGACCTAAGGCAGAAGGGCCTCAGCCTAAAAAAACATAAGAAGTGAAACATACAAAGGATCAAGGCTACATGTGAGTGCAGTTTGGTTTCAATGTTCCAAACAGCTGTAGTGCTTTTAAAAAATAAAAAGACCTTGATAAATACTGTTCAAGGTCTGCTCTTCTCAGTAAATGGCCTTGATCTTGACTATTGGGTCCAGAGTTGAACAGATTCTGTATATAACCTATTGGCTTATGTTGATTTTGGAGGCCTTACAGCTCTTCAGTGACAAAAATGCTTGCCATTTCTAAGCTTTCTAATATGCACACAAATGCACACTTCACTTCTACTGATATTCCTTTGTCCTAGTTGATATACTTATGAGTTTGACTACCTTTCTGTGTGAACCTATTATTTATAAGTTTTGAAAAGTGTGCCATTTTAAGGTGAACAGAACACAGGGTGGGAAATCAAATCAAATCAAATCAATGAACTCATCTCAATGCAACCAACTTTGGGTCCTCCTGCTTTGGAATATATTTTTTTAAACATTCATTAAACCTAATGTGTGGCCAATGTAAGATGAACTCAAGGTGAACTGGAGCTGGGGTGTAGAGAAAGTGTTTGTTTTCTGTCTTTGATTTTTAGTTAAACAACTGAAAAAAACAGCATGACCCATGACTTTACATACTTGAACCAATTTTTCAATTGTTTTAATAGATTAAAATCATGGCGTTGAACTCATCAGATTGCATGTTTGAAGTGGTTTGTTTCTCAAATGTTCATGTCCCCTATGGGTTTCTCTTAGGAGCAGTGCAGTATAGAGGGTGGGGCGAAAGTAGGTTTACAGTTGTTCATATGAAAAATAATACAATAATTAATAAATAATAATGAATGAACATGTTTTGCATACTCACAGCTGTAAACCCACTTTTGCCCACCCTGTATAAATGCAGCCTGGCTTGGGGGAAAAAATAATTATCACCTGGATCCTAGTCTTTATGTCACCACCTGCCATCGATGAGCTCTTAGACAAATCCTTTCACTTACGTAAAATGTTCCACAACACAATAAATGATTATGCACGTATCATCTATTGATTTAAGGGCATCTTTGCATGACTCACTACTGTCTGTGAAGTAAGGATCATTCCTTTTAGTTGTTCTAAAATTTGTTTACATCTTAAGGGGTATAGTACTTTTTAAATAATTTGAAATGTGAGGAAAAGTGAAGTCACTTTATTGGTAACTATCATGATCTTAGAAACATCTCCCCAAACTCCTCTCAGCATTTAATCATTATGGTACTACTCTCACTTAGAAGCTTACTTTATAGCTCCCCAAACAGGAAATCGATGTAGATTTGTCTTTATGAAGATTCTTTCAATTTTAGAATGCTTTGAGGATTTCTGGAAGATTGTGACAAGAATGGCGAAAGTTAAAACAAATATAGATGCAGCATATTAATCATTTATGTTTCTTAGTTAAGTGTTACTTGAACTTTTCTTTGGATGAATTATCTGTCTTATATTTAGCTTAGGTTAACTCCATCTGTGCTTTTCTTCCCACTTTCCTAGCTGTGTGAGAAATGTCTGAAATGGGTTTTTTTTTTTCTGCTTCAGTTTTGAACTCTAGACAAAATTCCTGGTCTCCAGAAGTCAGTACTGTTTGGGCATATCCAAGCTCAAAGGTAGGCTTAAGCCACTGTACTCAGTAGAATTTCTATGAGGGCAAAGCTTTGTCAGCCTAGTCTTTCATAATGCAGCCTCACTCACAGTGAAGCAAGTCACAGAGCCCACCCAGACCCAAGGGGAAGGGAAACCACCCTCCCCCAAAGAGAAGGTATCTCACTTTTAGTCTGCCATAATTTCACTCTCCAGAAACATCATTCTCAAATATTTTTACCTGAAATGACATTCCAAAAAGCCAACATGTGGTCTAATAATGACATAGACACTGTTTGATAAAGTTTTTTTTAAGTTTAGAATTAATTATACCCAGGTATAACATAAAATGTAATAATCTAGCACAATGCTAATGCCCTATATGGAGGATCCATTTTCCTAATTATATGGCTTCAGAAAATACCCACTCCAGGTTAGGGTAGGTTATGTCATTAGAAATCACGGGTGGTTGAATAGGAAGAAAAATTAATCCTATCAAGAACAATTAATATTTATATTTGTATCCAAAAGTATTACTGAATGCCATAAATAATGTCTCAGTGTCTAGTAGTTGTGCTTTATCTACATTAATAAACAATTAATGCTTATTCTCATTTTCAACCTAGTCTCTTAACTGATATCTGAAGACCAGCTAATAGCAGTTAATCAGCTGCTATTAAGTTCATATTGTCTGTGATGTTTAGGCTTTGCAGATAAAATAGTCAATTTGCAAACAACAACCTGAGCAAAACTGCTCCGTCTTCTTAGAGCTGCAGGTTGCACACACTTGCTTTGTCAGCTTTGGATGACATTGCTATCAAATGAATAGGTGCCCTGCGGGGGGGCTTCCCAACAAGTGTGCCATGAATAGACTATGAAAGGGCAGAGATAGACAGCACCTAGCAATGGGGCAGGATGCGAGAACAGCCAGAGGCCATGGACCAATGTCCTCCAATCTCAAACAGGCTCTTCGAGTTACCCACATGTGCCTAAAATAGAATTATTTTCTATGTGTTCTTTGATGGGGAAAACTTAAGAAGCATTCCAGGTTGGATGGTCAACTAGTCTAATATCTAGACTATTTATCAACAAATATATGTGCTTTTTAGCAGCAGCAAGAGTCCAAGACATTGATCTAACCTCTTGATATTTTTTTAGTTGGAATAAAATATATATAACATAAAATTCACCATCTTAACCACTTTTAAGTGCATAATTCAGTTGTGCTAAGTACATTCACATTGTACAACCAATCTCCAGAACTCTTTTCATGGTACAAAACTGAAATTCTCTACCCGTTAAACAACAACTCCCTATAATCTTGGCAATCACCATTCTATTTTCTGTCTTCATGAATTTGACTAAGTACGTCATATAAGTGGAACCATACAGAATTTAGCATAATGTCCTTAAGGTTTATATGTGTTGCAATGTGCCAAAATTTCCTTTCTTTTAAAGGCTTAATAATATTTTATTGTATGTATCTACCACATTTTGCTTAACCCATTGATGTTTTGTAGATGTTTTTATTATTGATACAAACTTGACCTGTGGAGCAAGATCAGTGTATGTAAAAGCCACTGCATTATGATTCATTTTTATTTACTATCCCGCTTAAGTAAATGTATCAGCTCATAAGTTAGCCACAATAATTTTATTTATTTCCTTTTTTTTGCCTTGCTAATGTGTAATAGAGGTCATACAATAAAAATGGAGCAATAGTTATTAGAAGTCTAGTCCAGGCCTAAGCGCTAGAGTGCCTGTGACATTGGATGAAATACCTTTGGTGGTTCGACTCATTACAGGGTTTTGTTAGTGAGGACTCTAAGTTGCCAAGGACTCACTGGGTATCTCACAGACTCTAAAGGAAATCTAAGGAGTAGGAGGGAGGAGTTATTAGAGCTACATGAACAGTTAGACCCATGAACTTCCTGGCATCAGTAACTTTTCTTTTGTATCTTCTTGTCTCTTCTCTGTCAGCCTCAGCCTTCTCCTTCTATGCATATTGGTCTTCTCCACATAGAAGAAAATAGAACAACTTCAGGACATAACTTAACCTGAATGACATTTAGGGCCTGGCTGTCCTTAATAGCCTTCCAGGAACATAGAATCCCCAGAGCCCACTTCAGATGTGGCCATGAGGACAGTGAGCACCTTGTCAGAGGGTGGATCCAAGGGCCTCAAAGAATACAAAGAAGGAGTTTGCCACAGAGAGGCAGATCAAGGGCCACTTGAAGGACTGCACACACACACACACACACACACACACACACACACACACACACACTCACTCACTCACTCGCTCACTGCCAGGGCAGAGAAGCCTTCTAATACCGGCCCTGTGAGAGTCCATCTTTGCTCTGGAATGGTGACTGTTGTGTTGACTCTTTTTTTGAATGGGAGTTTTTATTGCACTCATACAAGTCTTGTTTCACCATGTCCTCAGTGGGAATATAAAAAAAGTAGAATTGCTTTGTCGTCTCATCTTCTTGTTTCTTTAATCATACAGCTCTGTAGACAGATGCTCCTTGACTTACAATGCAGTTACATCTCAATAAATACATTGTAAGTTGAAAATATCATAAGTTGAGAATACATTTAATTAACCTACCAAACACCATAGTTTAACCTAGCCTATCTTAAATGTGCTCAAAACACACATTGGCCTGCAGTTGGGTAAAATCATCCAATATGATGAATACACTGTAGAGTGTGGGTGTAGAATGTAGAGTGTGCAGGTGCATGACCATGTGGCTGACCAGGAGTTGCAGGTGTTGCCAATGTCCAACATAACCAAAGTGTATCTTACCAAATATCAAATATTGCTAGTTCAGGTACAGATCAAAATTTCATTTTATTTTCTCTGATCTTTTAGTGAACTTTTATTTTTTAGCATTAATTAGTTATATTTTATCTTTTTTATTAAATATTTTCTTTTTCTATTACAGTTGTCCTAATTTTTCCCCCTTTGCTCTCTTCCAACCAGCCCACCTTCCTCTTCCACTGTCAATCCCCACACCGTTGTCCATGTCCATAAGTCATTCATACCTGTTCTTTGTCTAGTCCCTTCCCCTTCTTTCTACCCTCATCCCCTTCACCCCTCCCCTCTGGTCTCTGTCAGTCTGTTCCTTGTTTCCATGCCTCTGGTTCTGTTTTACTTGCTTGTTTTGTTCATTAGGTTCCTCTTATATGATGAGCTCATATGGTATTTGTCTTATTTAACTTAGGATAATATTCTCCAGTTCCATCCGTGCTGTCACGAAGGGTAGGAGTTTCCTCTTTCTTTCTCCTGCATAGTATTCCATTGTAGATGTAGCACCATTTTTTTATCTGTTCATTTGACAAAAGGGGCAAAAGCATAGAACTCAATTAAAATAGCCTCTTCAGTAAATGGTATTGGGAGATCTGGACAGGTACATGCAATGCAAAAATATGAAATTAGACCACCAACTTATACCATACACCAATATAAACTCAAGATGGATAAAAGTCCTAAATTTAAATCATGATACCATGAAAGTCCTAGAGGAAAACATAGGCAGTAAAATTTCAGTTATCCCACATAGCAATAGTTTTGCTGATATATCTCCTCAGGCAAGAGAAATAAAGGAAAAAAATAAACAAATGGGGCTACATCAAATTAAAAAGCTTCAGCATGGCTAAAGAAACCATCATCAAAATGAAATGGGAACTGACCATATAGGAAAACATATTTGCCAATGATACATTGGGCAAGGGTTTTAACTCCAAAATATATAAAGAACTCATACGACTCAACACCAAGAAGACAATCCAATTAAAAAATGGGCAAAGGAAATGAATAGACACTTCTCCAGGGAGGCCATACAGAGGGCCCAGAGACATAGGGAAGGGTGCTCAATATCATTAGCCATCAGGGAGATGCAAATGAGGTATCACTTCACACTGGTCAGAATGGCTATCATTAATAAATCATCATACAACATGTGCTGGCAAGGATGCAGAGAAAAGGGAACCCTAGTGCACTGTTGGTAGGAATTCAGACTGGTGCAGCCACTGTGGAAAACAGTATGGAATTTCCACAAAAAACTAAAAATGGAACTGCCTTTTGACCCAGTGATTCTATATCTGGGATTATACCCTAAGAATCCTGAAACACCAACTCAGAAGAACCTATGCACTCCTCTGTTCATAGCAGTGTTATTTGTAATAGCCAAGTGCTGAAAATAGCAAGTGCCCATCAGTAAATGGGTATATCAAAATTTTTATTTTAAAGTAGAGTTTACACTGACTGTGTATCATTTTCACATAAAGTCAAAGTCATAAAGTGAACCCTTGTTAGTCCAGGACCCTCTGTATTTGACTATTTTGTCCCAGCTTCCATCCCCTGACCTTCTTCCCCAGTTCTGTTCATGAAGGGCTTGGGACAAGAACAGAAGACAGCACTCCTCCCTTTCTTCCCATAAGCATTATTGTCAAACCCAGTTGTGGTATATCAGATCTTTTCTCAGAAAGAATTCCTTTACCGGCTAATCAATGGCTAGTGACTTGAGATGTAGCTTTTCGTTTTTCAGTATCTTTGCATGTTATTGCTGGTCCTTAGGGACCTGGTCTTGCTGGCACTCCAGATATTCCAAAATCAATAGTACATCCTCAGTGCAGGCCCTGGCTCTGAGAGAAAAGTGCTCCGATCCCACAGCCAACTGCTACTAAACTGTTTCTACTTTTTCCTTCATACCAATAACAGAAGAATATTGGGGCTCAGTATTGGGACCTACAGGGTTCAGATCATTACTTAGCCATGAGCTGTTTAACTTCTCTAAGTCTCAGTTTCCTCATCTGTAAAAAGACATAGTACATCCATTTGAAGGCGATCGTGAGTGGTAAATGAGACAATCCATGAAAGCCCTCAGCACAGCATCTAACACATAAGAAGCATGCAACAAATGTACTATTTTTATTAGTCTCAGTTCAAAATATTGGATGAGATTAGACATCTGAGGCTTCCAGATGATTTAATAAATCAAGAGGTCTAATCTATGAAAATCTCAACAGAGTTCGTATGTTGAGATTTCCATCACTAAACTTCATTAATCACAGTAACTTCTAGGTGATTTGTATATACATTCTCCTGAACATGTGGATGGATAGATGGAGTGAAATGTCATAAAATCTTTAAGGTTCTCATACTGCTATGATTTGAAGACATATTTTAGAAGATGTAACTCTGTGTCTTCTGAGCTGATCCTCTTTAAGAAGTTGGAGGTGGGCCTCTGACTTCTCCTGTGCCTACACTTTCAAGCCTGACATACTGTTTCCGTGTTTTCTTTGTTGGCAATTGCATGGTTTTCTGGCCTGGTGAGGAGGCATAGCTGTACCCTAAAGTCAATAATGACTTGCACAGATAAGTTTACTTTGGCTTTTGTTCTAACAGAGTTCTGTAACCTTGGGTTAAAATGAACAGTTCTCAAATATATTTTTTCTGAAGGGCAAAGTCAAGAGGTTCCCCACCCTTTATTTTCCCTTTAGGAACAGAATGGGGAAACCATCAGAAGTAGGACAAAGCTCCTGCTTTTCAGATTCTGAGAATTTGGATTTGTGGGACTTTGCACAGTTAGATTTTTGGTTCATCTAGCCTAGTGTTTCCTTCCATTGGAGGCCTCTGCCATGAGGGGACTCTGGCTAGTCTTTGCTTGGGCAGTGATATAGAGTCAGTTGGCCATTCTTGATGTTGAACCATTTCTACTTCCTTCTGTTTCACCTCTCTATAGACAATGCACTTAGCAATCATATTTCCACTATGTAAACCAGTATAGAATATAGAAAGTTCTCATTTTTATCCCCATAACATTATGAAACCTAAAGCATAAATACTTGTTAAACTTCTGTAAGGCTTGCTTAATATTATTGAGTGTTTTAAGCACCCGTTTACTCCCAACAGCTCTAAGAGATAAGGAAATCAAAGCATGGAGGAATCAAGATCATGAGGCCACTAAATGGAAGAGCAGAAAAGTGAATGCAGGAATTCTGGTTCCAGAATCCAGGCTCCTAGCCCTGTGTTAGGCTGCTTCTAAGGTGACCCCCCAATGATCCCTGCCTTCTGGCACTCATGGCTTCATGCAGGGGCTGAAAATTTTGACTTGCTTCTAACAAGTAGAATACAGCAGAAGTAACGGAATAGTATTACTTCTGAGGTTAGGTTGTAAAAAGACTGCAGGGTCCATTTTGGCAACTCCCTCTTGCTGTCTCTTGGATGACGCACACCGGGAGACAGCCAGTTGCTATGGTGTGACGCAGCCCAGTGCAGACGCCCACACGAGTGAACTTGGGTACAGATTTCTAAGGTCTGCCAACAGCTACATGAGTGAGCCTGGAGGCAGTTTCCTCCGCCCCAGTCCAGCCTTACAGTGACTGCAGCCTCAGGGAAGACCTTGGGCCACAGACACCCAGAGAAGTAGGTCTGGATGCTTGGCCCACAGAAACCACAAATTAATGTTTGTTCTTTTAAGCCACTAAGTTTTGGGGTAATTTGCTATATAGCAACAATAGAACCACAAAACTGTATGGCTAGGTATTTTGTTTATTTATTTTAAACAATACAATATATTACAATGAGAAGTTGCATTTCTTAAAAAGGCCTATAGCCCATGGCGGCACTTCACTATTTGTGGTACCTGTGTTGCTTGTTTACTTCAAGCAAGTTCCTTCTTCATGTTCAAGCAGAATTATTTCTGTAACAATTTCATGGTGATTAATTTTTTAAAACTTATCAAAGACTTTCTGAAATTCTAAATATATTCCCTGCTTTTGTTATCTGTTTCCTCTCTGAAACAAATCCATTTCTTATGCATACCTTACTGGAATTATGTGGACAACTTTTATTTAGTGAGGAGTGATCATGCCCTATAGTATAGGCGTGTGAGCTTCAGCGGCATGGAAGTGTCATCCATAATTACCCCAGCCTACCTGCTCTAGCTGCTCCTTTCAGTGTCTTTCTTTTACTCTCTTTTAACTTTAATTTCTTTCTTCTTTAGGTGTGTGTGAGTGTGTAAGTGTGTGAGTACATCTTTGTGTGTCGGTGTGTAGGAAATCTTTTTGTCGTCTTCTCATCTGACACAAATGAACATATCCTGACCAGAAATGTTCATTTGACCTTAGAGTCCTACAAAAATATCAAATTAGTTTTATCTGTGTTCAGTCATTTTTTAAAATTCTAAGTTTCGCTTAGAAATACTGAAGAGCTATCATATGATCTTGTCCATCCAGCTTGTACATTTTATGAGTAAATTTGAGCATAAGAACCTTTTTAACATCTTCCTCAATAAAAATAGAGGTCAAGGATGTATTTATTCTATGAGTCATCATCACCTTTTCCTCCTTAAGTCATTGCTCCATAATCATGAGAGGGACACAGAGAATCCTTCTTTTGAAATCCTCTAATATAGGGTGGAGTCTCTTTATTCTGCAATTAGAGGTTACATTTTAAATACCACCTCCAAAAAGGTATCATGTTATTTTAAATCCATGCTTAGGTATACATGGTATTGGAATTAGATCTTGTGGGTTTCTAAAATTGTTGAACTAGAATCAAAACTCCAAACTGAATATCCAAAATTGTGTGTTCAGAAAGGCCTCCCACCATCCATAACACTTACTATTCTGTCGTTTTGCCAGCTGACATTTGTGTACAGGAGCATGGCATTTACCTAGGGAGTCAACACTTTGCCATCAGCCCAATGTCAACATCCTAATTTCTTTGTGGCAGGCATATTTTATGGAAGAATTATATGTTACAGTTGTATTTATGAGGTTAGGTGGTCTTTAAAAAAATCTCTAAGTGCCAAAGGGCTACTTAATCTTTTATTGTTATTGCCCTCCTGTTTCTCCTTCTCAAAGTCCTTTGGCTTGCATCCCTTTAATTTGCTGTCTAGTTTGAATATTTTTCATTATTAAAAAATACTTTTCCCCTGCTTTTATTTTACATAAATACAAAGTACTACTTAGATTGTGTGTGTGGGGTGGAGGGGGTGTTAAACATGCCATATTTGGGCAACATTTCAGTTTTGTACATTCTCACTGACGAGCTTCACCATTGCCCTCAAATGACTTCAGATGCAAAGGCTGCCTGACTTACCAGAGGTACATTGATGAGAACACCATTTCACCAGAGGTAATCAAAGGTGCCAAGGTGAATACTTTGCAAACAACTATTGACTCCAGATCTCCTGCCACAGTTTCAAACACCATGAATCAGCACTGGAAGACATCCAATGAGAGTTTATAGTTTGGAGCACTGAGCATCAGGGTTGTTTTGCAGGAATCATATGGCACATGAGGGTTGGTAAGGGCAAGGGTTTTGAAAATAAGGCAAACAGCTTCAAAAAAACAACCCTGGTGTTTTGTAAGTGAGCAATCATGTAAAAGAGGTAACTATTGTATCCCTGAATCAGGGCTTGTCTCTAAAGTACATTTGTCTCTGGACCTCACAGTGGGAACTTAAAAAGACATTCTCAGCCCTCTGTAAAAGTATCACAATCTGTCACTTGAAACCCTCTAATATAGGGCAGAGTCTCTTTATTCTGCAATTAGAGGTTATGTTTTAAATACCACCCCCTCCCCACAAAAAAGTATCATGTTATTTTAAATCCACACTTAGGTATACATGGTATTGGAATCAGATCTTCCTGGGTTTCTAAAATTGTTGAACTAGAATATGAACTCCCTGTGGGCAGGGACTGGGTTTTTTAACCTGTATAAGTCACCATATACCATAGCTGGAGCAATCTGAGCACTCAGCAAGTCCTTAACTCTTTTATAAACAAGAGGTAGGCACAGTGAAATAAGCAAGGGGCCATCGAAGACAAACTTCACTTCATAGTTTTGCCTTGCCTTGTTCTGGAGTGTCAGACTAAAATAATAACGTTGGGTTAGTCCAGCAGGTCAATGGGGGTCATTCTGGATGCATTAATGCTATAGGACCTGGGTAGTTACCATATTTACCTGTTAGCTCCTGAGGGACCCACTGCCTGGATGTAAATGCAAAGTACCAAATGAGGCTGAGATTTGCTCTGGGGTCCCTATAGTCTTGTAATAACCTGCTTACACAGTAGTGGGGGAGGGTCTAAATTTGTATAGATATTTACGCAGGAGTCAGAAGGGTCTAGATATGTATAGATACTTTTATTATTCTTGGGTTAGAGTGAACAAATGAATAAGTTGACCACAAAGCAACAAGGGTCAGAGTCAGATCAAATCAAGTTGTTGCCTATGTTCCCATAGGAGAGCTAAGCACTGAGTGGAAGAAGGAGCTTTTGCTGGAGGTTCTTAGCCTCTCTTTCCTAGTTCTGGGCAGATCAGCCAGGTCTTAGGGTTGCCCATTTATTTCCCTAGAAAGCAATTGAGCAGACAATAGCCATTTCTGGAATGTGCCCTTGAGGTTCTCATGCCTACCTCCACCACAAACAACTGATCAAGGAATTCCCAAGATGAATTTTGGTAAATTCACTTTTCCTCACTTTCTTCCATTTCAGTGTTTTTGGTGATCTTCAAGGAATGGGTACCAGTTTGACTTTGACTTTGATTCAGATATAGTGGAGTGCAACATGGAGAAGCAGGCTGAGATCTGGGAAGTAAAAACTCACATCAGCTGCTTGTGAATTGTTCCCGAGTTTTGGAGAGCAAGCAATGTAGTAGACTATTAGGAGTGAGTTAGCACATGGGACTGGCTGGAATGTAAAAGAAAAAATCTTTATGGAAGTAAATATCAAGGACAATCAGAAAGAAAATAAACAAGGGAAGAATCCTTTAAAAAGTGAGGCAATTTCAGTATTAGAAAAGCCTAGGTTATACCAACATTTCAGTGACTTAACATAATACAGATTTATTTCTCACTGATTGCAACATCCAATGAGAGTCAGGCAGCCCTCCTTTATAAGTTTATCTCCAACAGATGATATGAGATCATCATGGCAAGGAAAAAAAGAACTGGTGGGTCTTGGAGAAGGTTTTTAAAGGCCAGCTGGGAGTGGCTTCCAGCACTTGTGACCTCATCCTGTTAGCTCGAACCGAGTTATGTGACCCGAACCTAACTGCAAAAGGAGCTGGGATGTGTAGTATTCTTGAGTTTCTAGGAAGAGGATGAAGATATGGAATTCATTAAACCCATAGCATTGTCTCTACAACAATCCACCCTCTGCTCACCTTGTCAAAATTCCATTCATAATGACAGAATACACTCACCCTTTCCCAAGGGAGACCCCCTAGGGAGCCATGAGTCCTATATTTAGTTGAAAGTTTGGAGACTCCCTGGCATAGACTCCATCAAGTCAGAGGTGCCTGCTCTGATCTGGAGATCTAGGCACTAAAAATACACACACTTGCCCTGGCCAGGTAGCTCATTTGTCTGAAGTCTTCTTACTGTGTGCCAGGGTTGTGGGTTCAGTCCCCAGTCAGGGCACATACAAGAATCAACAAATGAATGCATAAATAAGTGGAATAAAAAAAAATCTATGTCTGTCTCTCTCTCTCAGGAAAAAAAAAGAATTTTAAAGTAATTTTAAAAATACACACATTCAACTGATGAACCAGGGTGGAGTAAGGGTAGGAGAAGGCAAGAAAATACTCCCATTTAGAACATGGAAGAGCAGGAGTCACGCAGCGGTCACTGCTCTGCAGCCATTCTGAAGTTCCCCTGTGAGGCATGGGGAAGACCCTCTGTAGGGTGGACGAGCTCCTTGACTGGCCCTGGATCACGCTGTCTGCAAAAGGACCCCTTGGCCATTGCTCTGCTCACCATGTCTGAAATGTGCACTGGGCAGTATGCCCTCATTGGGGGCTGCACAACCATTTCGGCCAGCAGCTTCCTGTTCAAGTAGAAGTGCCTTTCATGGAGCCTCTGTGATCGCATTGGATTTAGAGTCCCTCAGGAAAAAATAAAATTCATGGGGATGAGAACTGAACCTCTCCAGTTACCCATGCATACACGCACATGGAAAGCCAAGTTGGACTAATTCAGGAGCCCTGTACCCCATTCCACCTTCTACCCCATGCAAAAGCTCCCAGCTCTCTTCTTCCCAATCACCATTCTGTGTGCCCTGCCCTGTTCACTTGGCTCATCGGCAGCACTACAGCCATTTTTATGTTCTTATTTTCTTTCACTTTAATGGACCAAATTGTGCCCCACCCCCAACTCATATGTTAAAACCCTAGCCCCCAATACCTCAGAATGTGATGATATTTGGAGATAGGGACTTTAAGGAAGCAATTATGGTTAAATGAGGTCATATAACTGGGCCATACCCCCATTTGACTGATCCATTATAGGAAGAGGAAGACATACCAGTGATGTGCATACACAGAGGAAGGACTATGTGAGGACACAGTGTGAAAACGGCCATCTGCAAGCCAAGGAGAGAGCCCTGCGGAAAAACCAGGCCTGCCAGCACCTTGATCTTGGACAATAAATTTCTGTGGTTGAAGTCACCCAGACTGCGATATTTCCTTATGGCAACCTTAGCAAAATAATACATGGATCTGTCCTATTGTCTCAAATTCTTCTTTAGATGTCATTAGCCTTCTCCACTCTACAACCTCACCTTTAGTAAGAAAAATACATAAAATAAGTGAGTTCTGATGTAAAATTAGAAATAACCTTCTGCCTCTTGTTTTTCTCTGCTACAAAATAAGTAAGTATCCATAACTTGGATACCCTAAGATTCTAACTCACCTCCTTGGAAAGAATCTAGGTAACTCCTTCACAGTCTTTTTCAAAAATATAGTTTATTAATTATGCTATTACAGTTGTCCCAATTTTTCCCCCTTTGCCCCTCTTCACCAGTACCCCCCATTCCCTCCAGCAATCCCCTCCTTAATTCATGGCAATGGGTCATTCATATAAGTTCTTTGGCTACTCGATTTCCTATAATGTTCTTAACATCCCCCTGTCTATTCTGTACCTATCAATTTGTACTTCTTAATCCCTGCACCTTTTCCTCCAATCTCCTTCTTCCTCCTCCCAATTGATAACCCTCCAAATGATCTCCATATCTATGATTCTATTTCTGTTCTGCCTGTTTGCTTTGGTTTTTAAAAGTTAATTGTTGATAGTTGTGAATTTATTGTCATTTTAATGTTTATAATTTTGATTTTTTTTCTTAGATAAGTACCTTTAACATTTCATATAGTAATGGCTTGGTGATGAAGAACTCCTTTAACTTTACCATATCTGGAAAGTACTTTATCTGTCCTTCTAAAGGGTAGCTTTGATGGATAGAGTTATCAAGTTGTAAGTCCTTGCTTCTCATGACTTTGAACACTTCTTTCCAGCCCTTTGTTACCTGTAAGGTTTCTTTTGAGAAATCAGCTGATAGTCTTATGAGAACTCCTTTGTAGGTAACTCTCTGCTTTTCTCTTGCTGCTTTTAAGATTCTCTCTTTATCTTTAAACTTTGATATATTAATTATGATGTGTCTAGGTGTGGTCCTCTTTGTGTCCATCTTTTTTGGGACTCTGTGCTTCCTGGACTTGTATGTCTATTTCCTTTACCAAATTAGGGAAATTTTCTTTAATTATTTTTTCAAATAGATTTCCAATTTCTTGCTCTTTCTCTTCTCCTTCTGGCACCCCTAAGATTCAAATGTTGGTAATATGAAGTTGTCCGAGAGGTTCCTTAGCCTATCGATGTTTTTTAGGATTCTTTTTTCTCCTTGCTGTTCTGATTGAATGTTTTCTTTTTCTTCCTTATGTTGTAAATCATTGGTTTGATTCTCGGCTTCTTCCACTCCACTCCTGGTTTATTTCACTTAGTGTAACCTTCATTCCCCCCCAACCCAGGTCTTTTTTATGCTTTTGAAGTATCCAATGAGTTCCTTGAGCATCCTAATAACCAGTGTTTTGAACTCTGCATCTTATAGATTGTTTTTCTTCATTTTGTTTAGTTCTTTTTCTGGGATTTTGTTCTGTTCTTTCATTTGGGCCATGTTTCTTTGTCTCCTAATTTTGGCAGCCTCTCTGTGTGTGTTTCTGTGTATTAGGTAGAACTCCTTTGACTCCCTGTCTTAGTAGCTCAGCCTATTGTAGAAAAACACACTGGTAAGTTGGATGGGGTGGAACCTTGGGTAATAACCAGGGCATGGCAACCCGTGTGAACCAGGTTGATGGAGTCTCCGATACGGCATTGCTAATCTATGGCTCTGTGTGGGGGAGGGCTCAGAATGCCACTGCCTGGCCTCTGGAGTTTTGTCCAGGAAGAAGCTGTCTCCTGGTATTCACTCTGATGCTAGATGCTTCACTTTTTCCCTGTATGCCACTGGTGCCCTTCAAGCTGCTGCTCTGGTGCTGAAGCCCAGAGGGAATGAGTCTGCATAAGTCCTAGGTCCATTGTGGGCCCTTTAAGAAGAGACTCCTGAGAATCCCATGGTTTCTTCTGCTGCCCAACCCCCAATTGGTTTTTATAGCCAGAAGTTAGGAGGACCTATCTTCCTGGTACTGGAACTCTGGGCTGGGTGGTCTGGTGTTGGGCTGGAAGTCCTCCCTCCCAAAGTACACACCACAGTAGGCATGTGACTGCCCATTCTGCATACCTGCACTTCTCCACCTCTCTGTGTCTCTCTGTATATCTGCCCCACTTTCCCATCTTCATGAATGTGACTTCTTTAATTCTTTGGTTGTCAGACTTCCATACAGCTCAATTTTCTGATGATTCTGGGTGATATCTGTTTTGTAGTATAGTTGTAATTTTTGCTGTGGCTTTGTGAGGAGGAGAGCCATGTTTACCCATTCCTCCATCTTGACCAGAAGTCATTCCTTCACAATCTTAATGTTCAATCTTCCATCTTTTTTTTTTAAATCCTTACCTGAGGATATGTTTATTGATTTTAGAGAGAAATGGTGAGAGAAAGAGAGAGAGAGAGAGACATCAATGGGAGAAACAATCCATTGGTGCCTCCTGTATGCATGCTGACCGAAGATTGAGCCTGCCACCTTTCAGTGTATAAGAAGACACTCCAACTAAATGAGCCACCCAGCCAGCGCTCCCATCTCTTTTAAGAAATCTGTTTTCAAGATAAATTAAAATTGTTTCTTAGTTGATTTAAAATATTCATATTTTGATAGCATTTTCCCTCTTTTCTTTCACATTGCAAAATTATTCAAAACAGAATGACCCATGTGATGTGATAGATTAAATTAGCTTTTATTTGTTTCTCTGGGTATTTAAATCCCACTTAAAATGTAGTTTCTTCAGTAAAATATGTTCTGAGTCCTAAATACTTTATTTACAAGTGAATATTTGGAACATATTACTTATAAATTGGGACTGTCTAAACATGGTAGAATTGAAAGAAGTCATAAATCTTGGTGTTATTTCTTTGGCAATCATCTTTACTTATTATGAGACAAGTAGCTTGACCTAGTTTTACCACCAGAAATCTAAGAGATGGCTGACATCTCATTTTCATCCTCCAGCCCTAGAAAACTGTACAATGAATGGGTTATTTCATCATACCCTAACCAAAGGCCTGATTATAATAAAAAATAAGCCAAGACCCTCAGCAGGCTGAACATTTCTAAAACTTCACTTCATAACAACATAGAGTATAAATATAGGGTCTGCAGTACATTAACAACTGAACAGAAGGAGAAAGAGTTCTGTCTTATGCTTGTGTGGCCTCAGCTCTACTTCCTATGTCTGACACCGCCCACCTCTCTTGTTCTCTCCGAGCTCCGTCAGCAGCCTACTCAGCTGTGCATGAAGCTGACACCCTCCCTGCCTCCACTTTATTTTAGCAAATAGTAAAGGTGCCCTATCACACAATGTAGGCCTGAGTTCAGGCCAGCTGTGTTCTCAGTTCTGTGTGTAACTCTTTCCCAATATTTTAAATAGCATAGCAGATCAATAGAAACAAAAAAGTCTGCCAGCAAACGTCCAAATAAAGCACTGACAACCTGTTGGAGTCTGGACTGAGAAAAACAGAGACCACAGAGTGCAAAACACCTCCACACAACTCATTTATTTACTTCATTGCTGTATTCAGATGCTTGAGCTCCTAATGTGTGTAAGACCCAATTAGGAGCTCCACTAGGCTATAGCGTTGACTCAGCTACACTAACTCTCCTTGGGGAGCCGCTGTTCCCTGAAATCACTCTAAAAGAGTCACAAAGTAAAGGCACTTTCAACTACATTTCTGAGAAACTGCTGATTCTGCTTAATTGTCATGTTTTTGTGGCCAAAACACAGCCAGGGACACCTGCCTTCACACCTCAAGTGACTCGGGTAGCTCCCTCCTCAGGGACAACCAGGCTTTGGCAGACACTCTTGTTACTTGGAGCCCTGAGTACCTGTTTGTGTTTTTCACCATGCCCCTTAGAACTCCTCCCTAACCACATTCTCACCAACACACTCCAAAAAGTAAATAAATAAAACACCTCTGAAGAAAAAGGGTTTCCTGTGCATATCTCCCTACATGTAGATACTTTTATGTTGTAAGAGAACCATTTCTGTTTCCAGGGGAGTTGAAGTGAATTTCACTTTTTTCCCTGCCAAAAAAGTGAAAAAAATTATGCTTAGATGTAGCATCAGAGACAATGGAGAAGATTATACCCCATCAGCATCTCCTTGGCTGCCTCGTTCCTTCCTTTGCTGCAAAGATTTGGAGCAGCCAGATAAAACCCCAAGTTGGGAAACTTAAAAAAATACATTATAATGAAAAACCCTAAGTAAAATCACTTTCAAACCATCTTTGTAAAAGTGAATGTGGGAAGTTGTGAGCAATTGGTGGATTGAGATGAAAGTGAAGTCTTTGTTTTCTCTTTAACCTTCTCCCAGGGTTAGAAATTTTGCAAAACAGCAAGTGGGGATGTGGATCATCCTTTCTCCTGTAAGTCCTCCCCTCTTCTCTCATAAACTCTCTCTCACAAACTCATAATTCTTACAACTGCCCTCCTTTAACCCATGCTAAGTTTCTCTAGGATTTTTAAGTGTTGCATCTATATTCTAATTTACTTTGCACCAGGACACTGGGTAACTTTTGCTCAGAAATGATTCTTTAGCAAATGAAGTTGAGCATAGCAGACGTTGTTGGTGTACACTTTTTTCAATAAAGGTAGGGATTTCTAAATATATAGCAATGTTAAAGTTTATGAAAATGTTTTAATTTTCCTCAGCTTTTTTCACATATAACTTTATAGCTGAAGAAATGGACTTTGTAGAGTCTGTGAAATCTAATGCCTTTGGTTTGGAGGGTGAAGTTCCTAATGTTAAATGTATACCAGTTAATTCAGTGGTTACAGTATTTGCTGTGCAAACAGGAAGTTCCTAAAGCCAGGCCTGTTCTGTAACTTGCTGTACTAACTTTTTAACAAAATTATTTCTCTTTCACCAGATGTCAGTTTGTAACTCAAACAAGGGCTTAATCTAGGTGACTTTGAATGACCTATGGTACTGAATGAAGCATCAGTGCCGCAGGATGACTTGATGTCACTAGAGGTCCAAGTGTCTAAATTGGTATCAGCCAATGTGGTATGGAGAAGGGGCTGGTGAATGTGGTATTGGTATTCCATTATCTGTTAAGGAGACCAATCCCAGTGAGCCATAATCCTAACCAGCTCAAAAAGGTTGAACACTGATTTTAAAGGAACAACGCTTGTTAATTCCAGGATTAACAAATCCAAGCTATTGGTGAGTTGGGGGAATGCCTTCCTGCGTTGGCAGGGTTGGGAGATGGGGAGAACGCAGTTTAACACTGAAAATTTTATTTGATTATACGGTCGCTCCTCACAGGCTCACAGCCTCATTGCCAGGTGGGAGTGCTCAGCTTCCTGGCAACCCTGGACCAGCTGAGCATGGCAGCTGTGGTGTCCTCGTCCTCTGGCCAGATGCTGCTCCTGGCCAGAACAGTGGAAAGTATGGGACAGAAATGACAACATGGATTTTGTTTGCTGTAGGCAATCTTCAATGACCTGAGTCAAGACAGTCTGTCACTTGTACTTGCTACAGAGTGAAGAATGCTGGCTCTGGAGTCAGAACGACCTGGTTCCAACACTCCCAGCTCTGCCACTTGCCAACAATGTAACCTTAGGTCAGTGACTGACAACATTTCCAGTGTTCCCTGTCTCCCCCCTGTAGTATAGGGACAATAGTGACAGGCACCTCAAAGGACTCTTATGATCAAATGGGATGAAGCATGTGAAACGTCTAAGTCTGGACCTGGATCACAGTAACCCTGAATATATTTAGCCATATATGGATATAGATATAGATATAGATATAGATATAGATATAGATATAGATATAGATATAGATATAGATAGATATAGATAGATATCTTTGAGGGCTTTTTGATCTTACAGCAGGTCATTATTTTTTTTCTTAATTTTAGGCCCTTGTTTCAAATAAAGATCTCTTGCCTAAATAAAATGATTTAGCCTTCAATAAAGTTCTAAGTTAAGGTTGTTTACAAGAAAATCATATGTGTTGTATTTTTTAAATGTAGCCCTTTCACTCTAAGTGCAATCCCTGTCACCATTTTTTTAAAAGTGAAAAACAGATTTTCTGCACTAGTGCTTTTTTACTGTTGATAAAATTATAGCACAAAATAGGTTTTGAGATTACTGCACAACAGGAGTTGGCACACATTTTCTGTAAAGGACCATAGGGTATGTATTTTAGGTTTTTGTCACCCCATGGTCCCCACTGCAGCTGCATTGCAACAACAGCCCTAGCTAGGAGCACAAATACCAAGGTGTGCTTGTGCCCCCATAGAACTTTACTCTCAGAAGCAGAAATCTGAATTTCAGAGAATTTTCATATGTCAAGACATGTTCTTCTCGTGATATTTTCCCCCCCAACCATCCAAAAATATAAACACCAGGCCCTGGCCAGTTAGTTCACTTGGTTAGAGCATTGCCGAGATAGACTAAGGTTGCAGGTTCGATCCCCAGTCAGGGCATATGCAAGAATCACCCAATAAATGCATAAACAAGTGGAACAACAAATTGATGTTTCTCTCTCTCCCCTCTTGCTCCTTTCCTCTCTAAAATCAATGAATAAAAAAAATTTAAAAAGTAAATATAAAAATGTAAAAACGATTCTTAGCTTTCCATCTATATGAAAACAAGTGGACGTGCACCTTTGGCCTGCAGTTCTGTCAAAAGCCAACCCCTGCCCTACAAGAATAAAGACGTGCACAAATGTGCAGGTGCCTCCAGCACGTTATGAACTAGATTAGGGAACTACAACAGAAATTTAGTTTCACACCATTTGCTATAAACAGAACTTCGTTAATCTTAAATCACATCTAAATGAATTTAATTTTCTTGATGTGAAAACCTATGTAAGTGATAATTCCATGGCAATATGAAAGAGCAAGGTTAAAAAGCTTTAATGAATTTTATGAGATATTATGGGGATTTTTGAGTAAATGATTATCTTGCTTTTTCTGAGAAGTGAATAACGAACAAAATTGTAATTTATTGTAGGTGAATATTTTTAACATTCTGAATATTGAAACATCAAAGAGCAGGGCCAGTATTTTCCTTGGCAGCAATCAGCTGTTGCCGGGCTAAGCCCTTCACGCCTGCAGCACCTCCTCCACCACAGCCTGCACTGGCCCAAACCTCATGAGCTTTGGGTATAGGACTCACCCAGCTCTGCCCGCCTTCGCAAGATTTCTCCCAGCTAGTCCCCCATCCCCAGGCACAGAGGCCCTTTCTGGGGCTTAGTGCCGTGTGACCTCCCTCTATTGCTCTCCCCAGGGAAAGACAATCAGGGCAGAGTCTGGTGGGGGCAGTCCCAGGAGCTCCACTGCTTAGTGTTTTCCCATAGGCATTGAGAATCCTGCAGAGGGGAAAGGGGCGCTCCCAGTCGCCATGGTGACTGCCACCAGCAGAGGTAGAGAGACAGCACAGAACTGACAGCCCCAGGGGAAGGCGTGCCCTTCCACATCTGCACCCTGACCTGCCTAGAAGAGCTTGGTAGAGGCTGCCGGGGGAGGGTGTGCTTAGAGCTCCTGAGAAACCCAGGATCTCAGTCATCACCACAGTTCTGCCAAAGTCTGAGGGACCCCTTTGCATCCCACCCACCATCACCCCTAGGTTTGGAGAGGGGTCTCTGGGCTTAAGTTCCTCAGTTGACGCATCTCTTACCTTTGCTGAAGAAGGGGGTCTCAGTGCCCCCCTTGCCTCCTAAGACTTGGTCCATCCTTTCCCAGCCTCCATCACATTATGGGGTGGGGAAGGGAGAAAAGTCCTTCAGCTTCTCCCACCTTCAGAGGGAAACATTCTCAGCTTCTTGTCCTTGAATGATAGGATGTCAGAAGAGGGGCCTTGGCTGTCACTGACTCCTCGACTCCTCTTGCCTTCTCTGGCTGGCTCCCCGCTCTACATATACACAGAGAGAGGAGAAGTGATGGGAGAAGCCACAAGAGAGGGTCAGGAGGGGCCAAGGAGGGGGCTGGGGGCAAAGCCTAATCAGGAATGAAAGAACCCCTCCTCTTATAGTTCAGCTTGGCTCTAAAGGCGAGGCTGGGGACACACCTGGGCTGCCTACCTCTCCTCTGCCCCTCATTACATACATTCTGTGTCCCCAGCTATCATCCCCAGTGATGACTTCTGGAGGCAGGTTGATGGTGGTGTCAGAACTGAGAGCACTGCAGAAAGACACATGATGTGGGAGAGAAAAGAAGAGCTGCACTGGGCAGAAGCTAGGAGAGCTCTGCAGGGCGTGGCTGAGGGGACTGCACCAGCTGGGGGTCTGGAAACACGGCCTCCACTCACAGATTCACTGCCAAGGAGCTGGTGAGACTGGACGTTTCTTAGGAAATTTCTTAAACACTATGAAGTGGAGGTTGTAATAGCAATTTAGCCTTCCTCCCAGGACACGGGTGAGAAACTGCATGGAAAAGCCCTTAGGCGGAGCAGACTTCTATGAGGAAAGATGCCAATACCAGGGGAAGTGGAGGAGACGCAGCGGTGGATGAGAACAGGAGGGTGCCCCAGTGGTCGGTAAGGGTGCCAGGAACATTCAAGGGCCGTGAGAGGGAAGGAGTAGGGGCAAGTGTGCATAGGGGTGGGGATGGGGCAGAGAAAGTATCTTGGCGATTCCTGACTTTGAACCCCACAACGCTGGGGAGGGGAAGGAATGCCCCTGGCAGCCTTTCCCCCTTCTCCACGGTGGCTTTCTTCAGTGACTCCACAGCCTAAGCCACTGTGTTCAGGCTCTCCTCATGTGCCAGAAGCTTCGTGGGCTTCCTGTGGTGGGTGGGGTAGGGCTGGCTCTGAGTGGGGTGGGCGTTCATCCTGTCCGTGTTGTCTGGCCTGTTCAGTTGCACCCCTGGCTCTGCCCTCGTCTCTCCTTACCCCTCTTTCATCCCTTCCCTAGGAAGTGGAATGTGTGTGTGTGTATGGCTCAGAGAGACGGGCAGGTAGGTTGTGGTCCTGACTCATTGTGGCCTTGGGCAACTCACCATCCTTCTCAGGACACTTTTGTAAAAAGAAGATTCCCCACTGCTCTGTCAGCAGGGCAGCCCCTGTCTCATGGCTCGAAGCCCTCAGCCTGCCTCCTCACCCCATTCTGCAGCTCGGCATTTCTTAGGTTTTCCAGATTATTTGCAAGACTGATGTTTTGCATGTTCAGGGAGTTTTGACATTTGCTGCTCACTGTGACAGAGAGAGTCACGGGGAACCCTGTGCCGGCAGTCGTAGTGATCTCGGACTCTTCTTGGTTCTACAGGACAGACAAGACTCCGTGCTGTCCCCACACATCCCTCACAGGAAACTTTCCCGGCTTGGCTGCATGGTCAATTGCTCTGACCTCAAAAGTGAATGAGAATTGGGGCTGATTTTAGACATTCATTTTAATAAGAGGACTTGAGTTTTTTGGTCTTCTAAGAAGAGGAAGATAGTAATTGTCGTAAGGTCAGAGATGAGTACCCTGACTTGTAGAAGATAAACTGGATTCCAGGGACCTGCAGCAGGCACGTGGGGCGGGGGGACAACCATGGGGGACAAAGAGACAAGAATAAGAAGAACTTTGATGTGCTTGCTTCAAGGGCTGCAAACTCCGGAGCCATCTTCACCAGCATGAAAGGGCTGCCACGCCCAAGGTAGACTGGGCTTTCTCTGCTCAGCCCGGGGACAAATCTTGGCTCCGTGAGAGGAAGAAACAGGGAGGTAGGCTAGGTAGAATGAGCATCTTCTAAAAGCCATTCTGCATTATTTATTTCTTCCCTGAGAGGAGGGACACTTTCTCAAATGCATTTTTTGCTTTCTTTCACTCAGAGTGGACACTCCAAGTTTTGACCTTTCTTATAGGTAACAACATCAATGTTATTAATATTATGTATTTTGCCGATGCCCAAAGGCCACTTTGAGGCAGGGAGATTCATTTGTCCCACACTGAGCCATTAAGATACTAAAAGGTCCTATTGCAGCGCTCTTTGAGTTCCTATAAATACTCTTAATAACATCCCTCCCTGAGACCAAGCTGTCTTTCTCACTGCTGTAATTCTGACTGTAACAAACCTTTTTTGCTATACCAAAAAAATTTTTAACATGCACATTCATACTTTTATTTCTGAAAGATGGATCATTTCAAAATTATCAAATGTTACAATGTTTCCTTAATATTTGTATTGTAAGAAAAAAGGTAAATATAATTTATAAATACATACAGGAATATCAATAAAAATATTATACCTGAGGCAGGTCTCTGTGGAGCACACCTGCACCTTTCCCCACCCCTCCCTGCCGCCCCCCCCAACCCCGCGAGCTTTGCTTGCCTCCTCTCTCCGAAGGTCTGAGGGGCCTTCCTGTGCCTCTGTAACTTGTTTCTTGAACTCATTTCTTCTAGGGCTCACTTCTTCTAACTCTGCCTTTCTAAATAAATATCCTCTTATAATTTGAAAAAACTATTATAGCTGATAATTCCACTACTTAAAATATTTTACCAAAGCATTGTTGTACACAGTAAACATTATCATATAGTATTAAATTATTTTACTTTCAACAAGTCATATAAAGATAAAAAGCATTTTATTTAAATAGAATACAATGTCAAGTTACATTTAATGAACTCTTCATGCTTCATATCCAAAGGTTTTAAATGGTTATTTTCATCCAGTTTTAATTTGAAAACATATCACATGAAAGCGCCATTCTTTTCATTAGTGCACGTTTAGTAATACCAGAAAATCTGCCTTCTCTTAAGAAATACAATCTTCTCATTAACATAGAGTCAAATGAAAGTATAAATAAGATAGTTGAAACCTGACATAGATATAGATTTTTTTAGAAAGAATAAATTAAAACATAAAGGGAAAATATTAAAACCATTTTAATGTTTTCAGGATAACAGGTCATCATTTTAAAATTCCTGCATACTGGATCTAAGGAAAGCTGAACATTTTCTTTTCATTAAAAAGCATAGTACAATCCTTTAAAATATCCTTCATAATGGACATCTACACCTGAAGAGTTCCACATCTAGTCAAAAATTCATGCAGTTTCACTAAAACGTGAATTTGTAACTTTTTCACAATTGTTGAGCAGTTTTATAAAAATAAAGCAGTTTCCTTAGGAAAAACATTCTGCCAATTGGAATATCTTCATTCTGGAAAACGAAAGACTTTTTCCTCTGAAAATAATGAGGTGTAGTCCCTAGCTACATAAACATTCATTGACTTATTCAAATAAAAACACATTATAATGCTTCTAGAAAATAGTTTCCCTCATTAACACAGTCTGAGAGAGCTCCTGGAAACCATCACCAAAATGTTAAAATTCCCAAGCAAGGGTCTGTGGGCAGAACTGGACCTGCTGAATCAGCTGCACTCCCAATACATGCATCTGGCCAAAGGGATGAAGAAATGGTGACATTCCCCAACCTCTCACATCATCTAATTTCCTCTTTTTCCCAACCATGTATTCACATATATCTGAATTTATATTTAAACTCAATATCATTTGATGGCGGTAAAACACCCAAGCCTGCACGGGACTGATCCAAAGGGGGACATTTAACATGGCTCTCCACAAACTCTAGTTCAAAGTAGGAAAGCATCAGAATCAAAAATTGCTTGATTTCCTGGACAGCAAATAATCTTCCAGGACATATTGTTGCTCCTGACCCAAAAGGCATGTAGTAATACTTTAGCTTGAGTCCATTGCTATAGAAGCTGGTCTTTGTCTTCCCATTTTCATCAAGATAGCGATCATATTTAAAAGTCTGCAATGAAAAACAAAGAAAACAAACCTGTAAGCTAGTTTTAAGTAACTGTATCTCTTTTTTGACCCAGAAGCGCCAAAGAATGATTTTCTGTTTTAATCCAATTTATTAGTAACTGAACAAATACCCCACCATGAATCAGAAACTAATAAGGAACAGGAGCTTGACAAGAGCTGGTGGGAACAAGAAAGTTTTGACATGACTCCTTCTCTGCCTGGGTGGCAAGTCCCTCAGGTAGGCAGAACTAGAAAGAAGGGTTCAGGTCAGAAACTAGAAGCCTCTAATTTCCTGGATTTGGGAACAGTCACTTTCCAAGGAAAAAAAAAGGCAGAAGATTTATTATCACGACTGCAAATATAATCTAACAGAGATTATGTGGTGACAAATACCAGGAAAAAAAATGAAAAGTTCAGACCATCGCCCAGATTGTCCAAAATATAAGAATATTTGATATAATAAAGGAGACAACCCCTATGGCTTCCATAATCAAATCAATTCTGTACTCGTAAATTTCCTCTTTCTTTCACCTGGATACTGGCTTTGATGAAAAGGGACTTACCAACGGGTCTGGGTAGATTTCTGGGTCTAAATGCATTAACTGAGGATACAGAGCTATGATGTCATCTTTGCGGATATTATAGGAACCATCCTGGAGGTGCAAAGTGAAATCCTGTTTAGCAGTCCGGATGTTCAGGGAGGCACTAGAAAGCCTCAGAGACTCCTTGATGATACTATCTAAATATTTTACAGGGAGAAAGGAGGAGAGAAAGGGAGGATGGGCAGGGGAAGAGAGGTAGGAAGGGAGGAAAAAAGAAAGAACAAATTAAGTTTTTAAGGTCACATAATATAGAGTCTGAAATACTTCGAGGAGCCCAAAACACAGAGATAAGTAGACTGTGGGAAGCTAGCCAGACACAAATTTCCCAAACTTTTTTCTATTACTACCATGCTGTGATCAATGACTCAGTTGTGTCTGAATGTATTTTTTAATCTGATTATCTGAGTTAATAATAATCTTTTAATAAAGATATAATCTCCTTGGTCATCAGCAGGAACTAGACTTTCATAATCATATTTATACATTTCACTAGACATCTAATACAACTGGCAAAATCAATAAATCACTTTTATGTGAATTATTGAAAGCATACCACTTTTGAGATTTAACGTATTAATAATATTTGAATATAGAACTATTTTGCCAGATGTTTAATGCAGCTTCAATTCAGTGTTGATAAAACCCAGTTTTTATCATTATACCTTCTGGTACCATATGGCAAGGCCCTGCTGTCTCGTAAAGATATAAAGGGACAAAAAGAATTACCCTGTGAGTAGCTAAAACATGTCAAACTAATGAACATAGGTTCATATCATATCAATGAAGCATATCAGACTGTCCTTCCAGCCTCTACCTTTTTAATTATGTTTTGGGTGCTCCTCATGTGATTGTGTGTAAAATCATAGCATGCTAGCACTTTATTTTACAAATGAGAAAAGTAAGGCCCCCAGAAGTGGTGACATGGCCAAGGTCTCCCATGACAGATCACAATGTGGAACCTATACTTCTGGCCTCCTAGTCCCTTCCACTGACACACACTGCCCCTAAAAGCACACATTAGTTTCTTTCCCATAGTCAAAAATAACAAAAACAAAAAGAAAATTCTTTCTTATGATAAAACATAAATTTTAGGTGTTTCTATAAAATACAAAAAAGCAAAAATAAGAAAAACCTTCAGTCTCATTACCGAACCCATGCATCTAATTGTGATTTCTCTTTTTAAAATGCAAATTATTTCTTAATGTTATTTATTTATTTTTATAGAGAGGGGAAGGGGGTAGGGAAGGAGAAAGAAAGGAAGAGAAACATCTCTGTGTGAGAGAAACATCAACCAGTTTTCTCTCTCACACCCTCAACTGGGACGTGGCCTGCAACTCAGGCATATGCCCTGACAAGGAATTGAATCAGTGACCTTTTGGTTCACAGGCCAGTGCTCAACCCACTGAGCCACACCAGCCAGGGCTAATTATGATTTCTTGATGGTAATTTTTCCCCCTGTATTTCATGAAAATGAATAATATGCTCCCAATTAGCTGTAAAATTAGTGTAAGAATAATAGCAAAAGAGAGTATGAAGTGCAGAGAAGTGGTTGAGAGTGTAGGGTCAAGAGCCCCACATCAATGTTTAATTGGTTCTACCATTTCATGCTGGACAGCAACTTAGATTCTAAGTGTCAGCTTCCTTACTTGTTATATAGGAATAGAAATAGTTTCTAATCATAGGTTGCTGTGAATGTCAAAAGAGACAAGACATAGGATATACTTAGCATTATGCCTAAAACAAGCAAGTGTATGATATATACTGACAATAACTGTTAGTAGGAAGTGGTAAATGAAATGTAATATAGTAAGTTATGCATACCTAGTACTGGCATGTCATTCAGTTGCATTTGATTCAAACAAATATGTTTGTTGTCAAAACTGAGTTTTTGACCAGCATTCTCTAGTGTTTTATTCACTTCTTCAGTAGCTGCTTTCATTGCTTCAGGGCTTCTATGAAAAGTTAAGAGAAAAGAAAAGATGTACAGCAAATAAATTTTTTCTATACCAAAAAAATCTGCAAATACATAGGCTTTCCCCCTATCTTTTAAATAGGTCATCAGAATAACAGAGAAAAGGTAGAAAGGGGATATTTCCTTGTTTTTTAACTTTATTTTGTAATTGTGTGTAAGTCCTTGGATATTAGCAAGAATTGCTGCCTTAAAAGGGCCTTGCTATGGAGAAGTAAAACTGGCGATATTTTTACAAATGATTCTAGTAAAAATTAAATGGTCAAATTAGTCATTTACATAGTAACTGAGAAGAAAAATTGCATCTAAAAATAATGATTGTAAAGTACTGGCTAAATTACAGATGGAAATTTAAATTTACTCCTAAAATCTATACCATGATTTCAAATAGAACAACAGTTTTTCCATTTATAATCGTTCTAGCACTTTGACTTGTGAAATGAATGCCACTTCATTTTAATGCATTGAAGTTTACTGGAGCCTCAGTGCCATGGTAAAAAATCTACATGATGTGATTACAGTTCATTGATTCTCAGAAATGTTTGCTATCTGATAAGTATTTGTGTGATTACCATAAAATGACTATTACCTATATGACATTAATTAATTCTGTAAGTTTACTGTAAATATGTGCTTTTGTTCTTGACAGAGCTCTCTCAAGTAAAACTCTGAAAGATATTTAGCATTTAAGACAGATTGATAATGGTTTTTTTAATCTGAAATTGTTTTGAAAATTTTTTTTATATTACAGACATAAAATTATCAGCTATCAATGGAAATTTGGTATTTTCAATCCCAGGGAATAGTAATTTTGTGTCTACATGATAATAAACCTCCCATTTAACTGGAATAATTCAATAAACCATTTGAAGGTCAAATTTCCAAAAACTAACATTTTGGAAAGAAATCATGTTTATTAAAATAACACATATACAGATTTGTGTTGTTGGTTTTTTGTTTTGTTTTGTTTTGTTTTTAGCTACATACAGTTGTGAAAGGCAAAATCTAGCTAAATCCCATCTGGAATAATGGATCCATAGCTATTATAGTTGGTCAAATAAACAGTAAGACAGAGGCGCTGGCCAGGTAGCTCAGTTGGTTAGAGCTGTGTCCCAATATACCAAGGTTGTAGGTTTGATCCCTGATTAGGGCACATACAAAAAGCAACCAATGAATGGATAAATAAGTGGAAGAACAAATTGGTGTTTCTCTCTTTCCATTCCTCTCTCTCTCTCTCTCTAAAAATCAATACATAAAAATTTAAAAGTAAACAACAGTAGAACAGATTACTAATTGAGTGAAAAACATACTGGTAATATACAAATCAATAAAGCAGAGCTCTGCACCTACGTTGTCCATAAGTCAGTCATCACTTAAGTATATTTTTATGATTACAAAGACCAAATTCATGAACTTAAATAAGTGTCATGACAAAAAACCTGGGGTTAAGAGCAAGGGTTCCGGGCCCAGGTGGCTGAATGGACCCTGCACCAGCACATTCCTTTCCCTGCAAAGTTCTGCCTCTGTAAGACACGTTTACCAGTTACACTCCTTATGATTCTTTTTAAGAGTTGAATTTCTGCCTTCTTCTGAAAAAAAAAAAGAAAGAACTGAATAAATTTCTGTTTACCTCATCATTTGAAATAGGCTCCAGAAAGTGGCTGGAATGGTGTTTGCTTGCGATGCCCACAAAACAGCGAGTTGCGTCTTGGCCTTGTCCACGTCATCTAAGGTGAAGAGCATGTCATTCAGAAACCTGACCAGTTCTGACATGTGGTCTCTCTTTCCCAGGTTGTCGTGCCTCAAGCCCTCTGCCAGTTTTTCCCGGGCTTGGTGTGCTGTCTTGAACACATGAATGGGGAGGCCTGCTACCAGGGCCGGAAAGATTTTGTCAAATTCCTTGAAGTTGTCAAGTTTACTTAGAATGAGTGCTTTTTGTGCATCTTGCCCTGTATGATCTCTGCCAAAGAGAGTTAAATACCCAGCTTCAAACATCACTCGGTAGCAGAAGGCATACATCCCTTCTGTCACCCAGGCAGGCATCTTTGATTCAGGGTTGACTGGAGGTCTCAGGACAAGTTGGAGGTTTTTCATCATGGCGTCTGTAAGGGAATTCAAGGCATCACCCTGCAGATTCTTGACAAAAGCTTTGCTTATGTTCTCAGTGGTATTTCCATCACTTGGGTCAATGCTTCTGTGCCCAAATGCCTGACAGTAAACAAAACATGTGAAAAAAGAAATTAAACCTGACCCAGTGCTAGTAAACGGCTGAAAAACAGAATAGATATTTTGATAATTGGGAAAGTTTCATTTTTTAATAAGTCCAGTTGTTTAAAAAGGGGATAGAAACTGGCCTTTCCACAAACAATTTCATAGCATTTTACTAATAAATGGCCAACTTATACCCTTTCTTTAGGGCCAAGTTTAAACTCCGGCTCCTCAGTGAAATTTCATTCAATGACTCTATTTGTCTGTTTTCTTATTTTTATTATGCTAAGGCACTTATTTGCATGTTAATTTGGTACTAATCAATAGTGGTTTTTAAGCATTAGTTCTCTTTAATATTCTTTGTATATGTGTTTTAACCAGACTTTAATTTACTTAGAGGCAGACACCATGTCTAATATTTCCTTGCGGAGACTCAGTTAATGTTGGTTACCGTATTTTGCAGGGTATAATGTGCACCCATGTTTTTGGTCCAAACTTTTAGGAAAAAAATCTTTTGTTTTAATTTTTTAATTCATTTATTTATTTATATTTAGAGACTTGTTTTCTGTATTATAAAGGAATTTTAGCATTTGTTTTTCAACATATGGATATCATTATTGCTTTCTAGAGTTACACTTTTAACACATAAGCATACATAAAAGAATTAAAAACATTTACATAAGTACAGAATTAGTACTACCCATATATAATGTGCATCCTTATTTTTCCCTCAAAAATTTGGGCAAAAAATTGGGCATTATACATGGCAAAATATAATTATTTTCTCTATAAAAGAGCCTCTCAGATTACACCCAAGTGATGCCAAAATCTCTGGTTGATTCCTTAATAAAATTAAACAAAGTTGTGGCATGTGTGTGGTAAAACAATTGTTCAATATTAAGTTCTCACCGCATGCCCTCTGCGTGTTGTGTAGACATGGTTGGCGTGAGTGAATTTGTACCTATCTTACTCATACAATGTCATCTGACCCAGTAAAATATTTTTTATTTAACCTTCATTAGCTGGTTAAAAAATGACATTATACCTATTTTGACTTTTTAAATGATCAGTACCAACAGGTTATGTGTAATTTGATTATCTTTCTAAGAATGTTCATGTTAGCTTAACTCTCTTCAACGTCTCTAAGTAGATGTTGAACTTCAACAAAATAACTAAGTAGACTGACATATTTAAAAAGTAGAAAATAAACAGAAAACTGTATAAATGCAAAAGAGGTTACCTTTGCAGAAGTAGTGAAGTGAAATTTTTTCCAATCAAAGTATTTTCCATGGCACAACACTTTATGGTATGACAAGGGATTTGTGATGAAGTGGACATAGTTTCCCATTAGTTTGCAGGTAAAAACATGACCATATTTCCTTTGATTTGCTCTGAGGAACTCAAGAGGATTGGCACCAAACTGCAGAGCACATCCCAGGTATGGAATTAGCCCATTCTCCAGGGGTGGTTCACCCATTTTTCTTAAGACACAAACATATGATAGACATGGAAAATTACACAGCCTTATATTTACATGAGGTTTTTAAATTTTTACTATTGACTTCAAACTTCAAAACTCTACAGTTTATAGATACTTTTTAGTGTTGCTGGGTCCCTGATCTTTTACTAAAATAATGGACTATATTAACCTAGTAAAATGATATGTTGGTGAAAATGGTTATAAAACTCACCCACACATCCATGATACATTCTACAACACTTACTGAATGTCTACTATATATTAGTCACTTTTCCTAATGATAAGGATAATAGGATGAACAAGGCCAACAAGAATTGTGCTGCTGATACAGAGATCAAAATACTTTCTAATATTAATATTTTTCTAAGCATAATTTGCCTATTTTATTGTTTTATTTAGAGATATAGAATACTGAATAACAGAGAGGTTTGCAGAATTGAAGTTTTCACAATTTTCATAGTTTAAAGATATTATTCTATGTTGATAGTTAAGGAGAATCTTATTTGAGAAATTAGCTTATAAAATGAAATTAAGATAAGGATTGACAGAATCATTGACTGTAATTCAGTACTCTTTCATGCTGTTTTAAATGTATTTATTAAAGAATATAAACATTTATTTCCCAATACAAACTACTATCCCTCTTGATAGAATAACATAGCATAAAACAATTATATTTATTTTCTTAGTTCAAAGATAAGAAGTTTCATTAAAACTAGAAACTATCATGCCTGAATTAAAACATTTTAAGGGACAGGACATACTTGTAAAAGGTATACAACACATAACAATCTACACACTTGAAGATATACCATAGGTAATTCTATCTTTTGGAGACTGACATCACAGAGAATCTTTACATAGTCCCCCACCCCACCCCACAAATACTCTTCTAGCCAATTGAAAGTTAAACTTTGGCTATATATCTGATTCTATTTGTATTTCTTGCATTCTTGAATCAGTTATAAATAAATGACAAATACAAATAAAAGTGATGTCACATACACTGAGCAGTTTCCCAATTCATCATGGTTGAAGTCTTTAATAAGAAAAAAAAATGATAGAATGATCAATGCAGGCTCTACGCTCTTGTCTACACTTAGGCTAAATCTATACAATGCACAAAAACTAGCTGAAAAGAGAAAATTTATTTAGTTAGAACAACTATTTGATCCCCATGATAGAAAGACATTCTTTTCATTGCAGATCCTACTTATCACATGTATCTTTACTAATCCAAACTTCTTTATATGTCCACATAAACATACACAGAGATCTCATAAATTGCTGTCAGTTTTGTTTAACAAGTTTGTACATTTTTGCACTACCATTGGTATACTAATGCAAAAAAAAAATTTCCAGCATACCTTTTGTTAAATATAGCTTAAAAGATACCATTCTAAAAATTTAAATTTAAATTTTTTTAATTTGAGAAGAAAATTAAATTTTAGTGTAAGTACAGAAAGCCAAGTTTATTGTAAACAATGAATGTAAAAGAACATTTACTGAATGAATTAGATGCAATTTAAAGATAAAACTTTTTTTACCTTCTCCTTATTCCAAGAATAAGCCATAAACAACAGCACATAGATATCACAATCCCCCAGATCAAAGATACAGTCATCATTTAGCAAATCTAACGGCAAACCTCTGAGGAGGAGGACCTGAACAGAAAGGTAAGGATGTTGCTGACCAGAAACTGCAGCTAGACTTTTTATACATAGTAAATTCTGGCACTTGAGTGACCAAAGCAAACAATTAACCATTTGTTCATCCTATTAAAAAAAAAATAACTGGCCTTGAACTAAGTCCACAGGTATCAGAAGAAGTTCCAAAACAATCAGAGACTTGCAATACTTGATAAGTTGAAGGTCTTTCAAACACATGCTGACTTAACATTCAGACCTGGGAATGACAGCTAATATTACAAGGTTAGTATGTTTATAATGAAAACAAATAAACCTGTTCAGGATGAACATATTAAACTTAAATGTAAAATATAATAATTAAAAGAAAAATAAGCATAAGTTATTATCAAGCTAATTATTTGATCTGTTACCTTTTGAAGAAATAATCAATTTAAATGACTTATGAGAGATACAGTGGTCAAGTTCAAAAGAAAGAGAACTAGGTGAAATGTTTCTGGAGCTTCATGTTTTGTTGCCTTTACAAAATCATAGCTCTTTTACTATACATGGTAGCATGTTACTAAATTAACATCCTGAAGAAAGTATCTCATATAAATGCATCTTTCAATTAAGCTGCTTTATGTAGGCATCAAAACTTTATCAACCATTTTTTCTAATTGAAAATATGCATATTAATTGTTCTAATAGTTAAAAGAACATAATTTCATTTCAAATAACTTAAAACTAACTGAAATATATCTTGATAGAGAGTGAAAGTCAATTCATAGTTTACCTTCCCTAATTCTCCCCACTCAAAGGTAACTGTTATTAACTGTTTGGTATATATCCTAACTTTATTTATATGCAGACATATATATTAAGTAAACACCTATTCTGTGCCAAGAATTCTTCAAAGGTATTCTGGTCACAGGTGTTCATACAATACAAGTGTTATGAATAAAATAAAATTAGAGGTAGGGAGTTCTTCAGGGATGAGAGCAACTCTAGACATGGTGACCAAGAAAGAGCTCTCCAAGGAGATGATGGCTGAGATCTGAATGACAAGAAGCCAACTGAAAATGAGAAGGAAGAGAATTTCAGGAGGAGGGAGCACAAAATGCAAAGGTCCTGATAAGAGTAAATTTGGTATGTCTAAGAACCAGAAAAAAGGTAAGTTAGATGGAAGCAAAGTGAGTGAGCAGAACCATGGTTAAGATATAAAGACAAAAGGCAGTAAAGAGCTCATACATAGGGATGCATTAGAGTACAGAGAAAGGTTAAGAATACTATTTTGGCCCTGGCCAGTGTGGCTTGGTGGATTGAGCACTGGCTTGAGAACCAAAGGGTCGCTGGTTCAATTCCTGGTCAGGGCACAGGCCCTGGTTGTGGGCCAGCTAAGGTCCCCAGTAGGGGGCGCGCAAGACGCAACCACACATTGATGTTTCTCTCCCTCTCTTTATTCCCCCTTTCCCTCTGTATAAAATAAATAAAACCTTTTTTAAAATTTACAAAAAAGAATACTATTATGGATATTTTAAATTCAAGAGACATATTAGATATCCAAGGATCAATATCTGTCTGAGAGTTGAGTTTAACAGTCTGAAACTAGGGAGAAAAGGCAGAGTTGGAAATAAAAAATCTCAAATCATAAGCACTTGGGTGGTATTTAAAACCAAAAGACCTTATAAGATCACAGAGGGAGACAATAAATCCTGAGAAAAAACTAGAGACCAACACCACACCACAGAGCATTCCATTTATTGAGATCAGACAGAGGGCAGGAGAAAAGGAGATAGATGAGACAGAAGCAGAAGGAAAACTAAGAAAATGTAGTCTCTTAGAAAGAAGAGGAGAATGCGTTTGAAGAAAGACAAGTGCTTAAGTACATCATATGCTACTTTGAGGTCAAATATAATGACAAAGAAATGATCACTAGATTTGACAACATACAGACAGCTGGTAAGTCATACAGAAATACACACACAAAGATGGAGTTATATTAAAGAACTTTTTTATAGCATGTAAAACAATGAATATGTACTGTGGACATTTCCTGTGACAACATATATCTATATATTATAGATGAATATGTTTACATACTTTCATTTTTAATGCATGTATATTCTTCCATTGACTAAATGTACTATAGTTTACTGATTCCCCACAGGTAGATATTTGGTTTGTTTCCAATTTTTGGCTATAAAACCCACACATTTATTTCATGCTTTTTGGTTGACACTTAAACAGAGAATACTAATTTTTTGTGTGTAACTCACGATCACAGTTATTAATATCAATCATTGTATGGTAGTACACAGATTTCCTGGTCTATTTAGGTTTTTTTAAGGACTTAGTGCACATTAACCACATTTAGTCTGATGTGATTTTTAAAATTATCATATCTGCTTTCTATATTAAAAACTAAACCTTTGTATGGCCTGTCATAGTAAGATATCACAGTTGGAGAAAACACTAATCTAACACCAAACAACCCATTACAGTCACCTCTCAAAAAAAAATAATAACTAGGAAATCAAATAAATACATAAAGGAGTGGGCACATGGGACCACTAAGTACTGTCTCTGCAACTTCCTGTGAATCTCTAATTACGTTGAAATTAAAAGATTTTCTAAATAGTAATTAAAGGGGAAATACATTCACAACCCTGAGGAAAACTTCTTTAAGTCTTGCCTTCTTCACCCCCTCTCAGAACACCGTAAGTTCCCTTCAAATATCTCCTGGTTAATATTTCTCTTGATTTTCGTTACCCAGATCTATTCTTATTCCTCCACTTACTGTCTCTCTGCTACACAGTAAAAGCCCAGGAAACACACACACACTGTTCTTTGTGGGCTGAGGAAAAGCAGTGGCTTGAATATTGATATTCATTTTTTTGTTACATATAGTTTATGTCTTCCTTCTGAGGATGTCAGTTCTCGTTACTGTCACATATCCATAGTAGCTTCTATCACATCATTAATACTCTGCTTCTAATCCTGTGAGTAGGAAGTCAGATGTTTGTTACAGTAGTCAAAACTTAATAGGCTGCAAGGAAATACCTAAAAGGTTTCCGGATAAGTCAAGTGCATAAAGTTTCATACATGGATTTTATGAAATCTCAACATGTTTATCATAGTGCTCAGAGTATCAGGTATCAAATAAATGCTAGCTAGGTTGGAGTCCTTTGCCTGATATTTTTTTCTCTGCTCTTTCAAATCGTAAAGTTTTATTTTCTCCTTTCCCCTTTCTCTCTTCCTCTCTCCACACAGATACACACACACTGAGCACTTACTACATGTATCAGACACTGTGTCAACACTGGGGCACTTGATTTAACAAGGAAGCCCTAAACCCTGAGCTGTAAGGGGTTGCACTGCAGCAAGGAAAGTGTTAAGTGCCCTGGTGCAGAAAGGTTGCCAGAAGGCCTGCCTAAGGAACTGAGTTTATCTGAACTCTTTAATCCCTCCATAGCTTGTCAATTTCCTCTTTTTCTCTAGGGAATAGTGTACACGCTCACCGCTCACCGATGTGTTGAGAAAGAATTTATTCTGGGCCTCAGAGAATATAGAACCCAAGTGCAATACCAGATACCCATGAAGAGATATCTACAAAACATAGATACTCAAACTAGAGGAACAGAAAGCAAATTGAACAACAAATCTATTAGTTTATATACACCGATGGCCCATTTACGAGGTTTCTACTAAGAAATGCAGTAAACACAATTTACATAGAACTCACACATCGGTATGATTGCTTTAATAAAATGAACTATGAATACAGTCAAACAATTGAGTCAAACCAGTTGCTTTCCTGAATTTACAAGTCCAACCCACTCTCTATGGTGGAATGCAGATTGCCTCAATTGCTGCAATGCTTGGCATTTTCCAAGAGCATCCCAGAGTCCCCATGGATCAAGACTGCACGTCAGGTTCCTAATTCAGGGCAAGTTAGTGGGACAGCAGAATGGAATGAGCTGGTGAGGTCTTGTTATGATTAATTTTGGTTTTCATAATAATCTCTTAGGAAATACATCTTACATTTGAGCCACATCTCCAACTTTTTGTTGGAAAAAAAAGTTATGTTATAGCAGAATATCTGATTCTCAAATATAGTTTTAAACCTCAAACATGGTGTTTCGGCTGTAAATGCCTAGTATATCTAAATGTGTTCTTTGAATAAATACAATATCACAGGACTAGAGAATAGGAATGTGTTGATAAGTTGTATTTCAGAGAATTATAGTAATATTCACATTAATGTGGAACATTTTTAAAAGAACTCTTTTGAGCCCTGACTGGTGTGTGTGGCTCAGTGGGTTGGGCATTGTCCTGTAAACAGAAAGGTGGCTGGTTCAATTCTCAATGAGGGTGCAGGCCCGGCTTGTAGGCCGTGTCCGCAGGTTGGAGGTGTTGACAAATGATTGGTGTTTCTCTCCACATCGATGTTTCTCTCCCTCTCTCCTTCTATTTCCCTCTCTCTAAAAATGAATAAAATCTTTTTAAAAAATTATTTTGACATATATGTATTTTCCAACTTGAAATAATCGACTCAGGCAGAGCAAGTATTTTAGTTATTTTAAAGGTAAGGAAATAGGGGCATGAAGGTTAAGTGACTAATGTCACATAACATGAAATTGTTCAAATGTAATAGAAGCTAGAATTAAGTCTGGGTTTATAGGTTGGCTCTGCCACTAAGTATATTCCTTTGAACAAGATGCTATCCTTTCTCTTTGCTTTCTTACTTGTATAATGGGGATAATTATAATATAAGTGCATGACTTATAATAGAGGTTGAGATAAACTAAGACAATGTGTGTAAAAGATGTAGCCTAGGACTTGGCACAATCTATGTTCAAAAATGCCTGTTGCAGGCAATTCTTTCATGAGTTGGCTCACATCCACTCAGATGCATACTTTTTGCTTCTTTCATAGTGGTGCCTGCACCCTGGTATCTTTCTTTTTCTCTGCCTGAATAAAGCTTGCTTTGTTCTAAAAACCATATTTGTTGTAATTATTAAGAGGTAAGCCCAGGACCCAACCCCAGACTTTTCTGAGTTGAAGCCCAGCATTCCTCCTTTACAACTCAGAACTTCACAAGAAGTTCAGTGGAACCAAAGAGCAGGTAGCCGCAGGTTTAAGGAAGAGTAAACATACTACCTATACATTTAGATATAAAGTTGATTCATCAGACATGTTCTGAACACCAAGAACATGGAAGGTGCTGAAAGGTAATGACGGAGAGGTAAGTAGATCATTCAGCAAACATTTCTTCATGCTTTTCATTCACTCATTCATTCATATTAACTTAGTACCCACTTTGTGCAAGGTACCTTTTAGGTTCTTGAGATACAAAAGTGGGTAAGACAGGCAAAATTCTCTGGTCAAGGTGACATACCAGTCAATAGGAGAACAAATTCACTGTTTGATCTCTGATAAAATGTCACTTCTGTTAACAGAAAAGGTCAGGCTATGCATCAATTTTCTCTGCCAAAATCTTCACATGCTTCCCTTATTTAGACCATATGGAAGCATTATGCGATGGACACTGTTGCCTCTGTTATTAGATGACTTAATACGGGGAAGCTCTGGCCACAAGCCCCAGTTTAATCCCTGCTATGCTATGCTATGCTGTTTCTGGGAGACTGGAGGACCTAAAATCAAAAAAGGCTAAGTGGCTGCTTTGCCTTTTATGATCTCACCTTAATCTGAACCTTCTGGAACTTAAGCCAGAAAGCTCAACAGCAAAAAGAAGAAAGAACAATTGTTCATTGGACTCACTGGGCCAAATCAAGCTCGCCAAGAGATTAAAAGAGCTCGGGAAGATAGAAAAAAGAGAGAGCAGCTGGGGAGAGCAAGAGAGCTGAGACTTTTCCCACTTTTTACTTATTATAAATAGTGTTGCAATGAATATTCATGTTCAAGTTTTTATGTGAACATATGTTTTAAATTTCCTGAGTACAGAGCTAACAATGGATTTGTTAGGTCAAACTGTAGCTATATTTAACTTTTTGAAGAGCTGCCTAACTGGTTCCCAAAGCACCATTTTACACTCCCACCAGTAATGTATAAGGTTTCCAATTTCTCCATGTCCATATCAACGCTTATAATTGTCTTTTTTTATTATAGCCATTCTAGTGGGTGTGGCACATTATGGTTTTAATTTGCATTTCCCTAATGACTAATGATATTGAACATCTTTTTATGTGATTATTGGCCCTTTGTAAATCTCTTTTGGAGACTGTCTATGCAAATCCTTTGCTCATTTTTTAACTGGGTTATTTGTCTTTTTATTATTCAGTTGAAGAGTTATTTCCATATTATGGATACTATACCCTTATCGAATATAATTTTCAAATATTTCCTCCCATTTTGAGGTTGCCTTTTTACTTTCTGGATAATATCTTTGACTACACAAGTTTTTTTAATTTTGATAAAAGTCCAATTTTTCTAATTTTTTGTTGGTTATTTATACTTTTGGTGTTACATATCTAAGAATTGTTGCCTAATCCAACATCACAAAGACTTAGCACTTACGTTTTCTCCTAAAGGATTTATAGTTTTGCTCTTATATTTAGGCCTTTCATCCATTTTGTGTTACTTTTTGTATATGGTATGAAGTAGGGTGTTCAACTTTACTCTTTTGCAAGTGGATATCCAGCTGTCCAGCACCATTTGTCAAAAAGATTGTTCACTCCAGTTAAAAATTTTTTGGCACCCTTGTTGAAAATCAATTAACCATACATGCAAGGGGTTATTTTTGGACTCTCAATTCTATTTTCTATCGATCAACATATCTAGTCTCATGACAGCACCACAAAGTCTTTAGTACTGCAGGCTTGTAGAACTTTTGAAATCAAAGTGTAAGTCCTCCCACTTTGTCCTTTTTAAAGATTGTTTTGGATATTCTGGATCTCTTACATTCCCATATGTATTTTAGAATCAGGTTGTAAATTTCTACAAAAGAAAAGGAAGCAGGGATTTTTATAGGAATTACATTAACCTTGTTGATTTACTTGGAGAGTATTATCATTTTAATAATATTAATTTTCTGACTCATGAACATAGGATATCTTTCCATTTATTTAGATCTGATGTAATTTATTTCAATGATGTTTTGTAATTTTCAGTATATAAGCTTTGCACTTTTTTATTAAATTTATTTCTAATTTATTTTATTTTGACTGATGTTATTTACAGAGAATTGTTTTCTTAATTTCATTTACAGATTTCTCATGGCTAGTGTATAGAAATAAACTGATTTTTAGATGTCAATTTTGCGTTCTGTAACTTTGCTAAACATTTTGATTAGCTCTAAAAGGATTTTTTGTAGATTCTTTAGAAGTTTAAATATACAATATTGAATATATATTTTCCCTTTTTAATTTTTTAAAATCATGTTCATTCTATTACAGTTGTCTCAATTTTTCCCCATTTGCCCTCCTCAACCCATCCCAGACCCTTCCCTGATCCCCCAGTCAATTCCCACCCTGTTGTCCATGTCCATGGGTCATTCATGCATGTTCTTTGTCTAGTCCCTTCCCCTTCTTTCCACCATTGTCCTCTTTCCCTATCCCCTCTGGTCACTTTCAATCTCCTCCATGTTTCTATCCCTGTGGTTTATTTTGTTTATTAGTTTATTTTGTTGAGTAGATTCTACTTACAGCTGAGATCATATGGTATTTGACTTTCACTGACTGGCTTATTTCACTTAGCATAATATTCTCTAGTTTCATCCATGTTGTCGCAAAATGTAGAAGTTCCTTCTTTCTTTTTTTTAATACAGATTGATTTTATTTATTTTTTTAAATGTCAAAATCCATTATAAAATATTAAAAAATTTAAATCCATTCTAAAGTCTCAGCAATTAAAACAACATGACACCAGCACAGAAATAATCAAGTAGATCAATGAAATAACATGAGCATTCTAGAAACATATATATGTCTAACAATGTAATATATGGTTAAATTGATATTTCAAATCAATGGGGAAAATAAGGCTTATTTAACAAATAAAGTGCATGGACCATTATTACTTGAAATAAAAAAAAATAGAGAGCCCTCTTTCACCATTATATAAAAAATTTTCAAGTGAGTTAAAAACCAAAATGTAAAATCTAAGGAGTTTTAAGAGAAAATACAAAATATTTTTCTTGCCGTGAAGTAAATATTCAAACCCAGAAGGTATAAAGTAAAATATTGACAATATGATTATATTAAACATTTAAGACCACATAGTAACATACATATTAAAAAAGTTAAAGGAAAAGTAATAGAAAAGGAAAGTATTTGCTGCACATCTAATAAAGGGTTAATAGTTTGGTTTTTTAGGGAAAAAATTCTACAAACATTTAGTCAAAAAATGGATAAAGACTACCAAAAAGTCATTTAAAGTTTTTTTAAAAAATATTAGAAATAAGTAAGAAATATACAAAGACAGGCTTAGTTTTAACAAATAATAAAGTAACAACATATCTTTGCCACAATCAGATTAATGTGTATTAAAAATATTGGTAATATCAAGTATTGGTGGCTGTGAAAGGAACTGGGTATTCATAGACTCTTCTTCATCTTTTTAAAAGCAGTTCCTTTAGCATATTTTGCAATGCTGGTTGGTGGAGGTGTACACTTTTAGCCTTCTTTTGTCTTGGGAACTCTTTATTTCCCCTTCCATTTTAATTGAGAGCCTTGCTGGGTAGAGCAGTGTTGGTTGAAGACCTTTGCTTTTCATTACTTGGAATATTTCTTGCCATTCCCTTATGGCTTGTAGCGTTTCTGTTGAGAAGTCAGATGCTAGCCGTATTGGGGCTCCCTTATATGTTACTACCTCTTCCTCCCTTGCTGCCTTTAGGATTCTCTGTTTGTATTTGATATTTGCCATTTTAATGATGATGTGTCTTGGAGTGGGCCTCATTGGGTTTCTCTTAAATGGGACCCTCTGCACTTCCTGGACTTGTGTGACTTTTTCTCTCCTCAAATTAAGGAAGCTTTTTATCATTGCTTTTTCAAACAGATTCTGTATCCCTTGCCCCTCTTCTTCTCCTTCTGGTATCCCTATTATATGGATATTATTACATTTCAGGTTGTCCTGCATTTCCCTCAATGCCTCTTCATTCTTTTTGAGTCTTTGTTCATTTTCTTGCTCTTTCTGGGAGCTTTTTTCTATTTTATCCTCCAGCTTGCTAACTTGTTCCTCTGCTTCATCTAGCCTGCTTTTGATTCCTTCTACTGTGTTCTTCAATTCAGAAATTGTATTCTTCATTTCCTCCTGTCTCTTATTGATAGATTCTATGTTCTTTTTCATCCTGATAGAGTTTGCAGTAAGTTCCCCATAGTTTCCCTATAGTTTTCTTTTACTTATCTCTGAGCTCACTGAGCTCATTGAGCTTCCTTAGAACCATTGTTTTGAACTCAATATGTGATAGTTTACTTGCTTCTATTTCATTTAGTTCTCTTTCTGGGGAGTCCTCGTTTCCCTTCAACTGGGGGATTTTTTTTATCTTCCTATTTTTTTTTTTTTTGTGTGTGAGACTCTTCTTTTTTGCTTCTGCTTCTTAAATTGATCTGTTTTGACTCCCTGTCTTCGTGGTGTGAACATCTATGGTAAGAGACTGCTGTTTTTTCTTTCTGGACCTGCCTCCGATGATGTCAGATGTTGACCCTAAGCAATCTGTTTGAGACTTCCAGGAATGTACTGTCTGTGGCTGTCTCCTTCAGTTGTTAATCTAGTCATTCTGCTCTCAGCAGTCAGGCTTAGGCACTACAGGGTGAGGCAGAGTCTCTGTGGGGTGTCGGGGTTATTGGGTCTTCTCACGTTGCTGCTGTTTAGGGGAGTGGTCTGCCTGAGCCAGTTGGCTGCTGCCATATGGGGGAGGAGTCAGCATCAGGATCCCACCGGCTGGGATCTCCATTCTCGCCCCAAAGCCTCTGTCTCCAGTCTCTCCTCAAGTGTCTCTAGACCACTCTGCAACCCCTTTAGCCAGGGATCTACTATCTGTGGCTGCCAATCTGTGCTCAGCAGTCAGACTTTAGCTCCACTGTGCCAGGGCAGAGTTCCTCCAGGAGGGCTGTTGCTGCTCAGGGGAGTGGTCTGCCTGAGCAAGATGGATGCTGCCGTGTGGGAGATGAGTCATCACCGGCATCCCGCCAGCTACTCTCCCTAATCAATCTCCAAAGCCTCCTTCTGCAGTCTCTCCTCAGGTGTCTCCAGCCCACTCTCTCCCCACCTTTGCCAAAGCTCAGGGTAAGTGGCTGCAAATAAAAATTTATGCATTGGCTATTTAAAAGGCTCTTTGCATCTCCAGCTGCCTGTCTCTGGCAGAGACCAACCTTGCTGCTTTTCACAGCTGGTTGTTATCCGTGTATTTTTTGTGCTCTGCTTATGGTTTAGACCCTGCTCTCCTCAGGGGGATCCAACTAGCTGTTTCAATATCCCTCTGGCGCTGCCGCCCATGAATACCCAGCCTGCATTCTGGAGTCTCTACCACACTCCTTACCAGTTAAGTTGTGCTAATGAGGATTCTTCTGTCTGTCTGAGGATATAAGGCCCCTCTCTCGCTATTGTTCAGTTGTTTGTTCCAGGTGATTTCCCCTTAATTTAGTTATAACTCCAGATTGGTCCTGCAAGGAGGTCAGTGTGACTTCCATTCACTCCTCCACCATCTTGATTTCTCCCATGAATATATATTTTCAATGCAGAGATAGTTTTCCTTTCCAATATATGTCTTTTATTTCTTTTTCTTATACAACTGCCTAGGATATTACTTCCAGTACAATGTTGAAAAGAAGTGGCAAGAGCAAATGCCCTTGTCTTGTTCTTGATCTTGGGGGGATAGTTTTAGTCTTTCACTGTTAAGTCTGATGTTAGCTGTGGGTTTTTTTTTAATAGATACCCTTAATTGTGTTGTGGTAGTGCTCTTCTATATCTAGTTTTTTAAAAAGTGTGTGTGTGCATGTTATCATGAAAGGGTATTAGGCTTTGGCTAAATAGTTTTTCTGCATCTACTTATATAAATATGTTTTGTCCTAATTGTATTAATATGGTATATTTCATTGGTTGATTTTTGTATACTAAATCATCCTTGCATTCTTGTGATAAATCATGCTTGGTAATGGTGTATGGTGCCATTTATGTGTTGCTATATTCAGACTGCTAGTATTTGTTGAGAATTCTTACATCTTGGTCTGTAGTTTATTTTACTTATAATATCTTTATCTGATTTTGGTATCAGATAATACTGGGTCCAAACAATGAGTAGGGCAGGGATGCCTCTTTTTGTACTATTTGAAGAAATTGTGAAGAACTGGCATTATTTCCTATTTAAATATTTGGCTGTAGAATGTACCAGTGAAACTATATGATTCTGAGCTTTTCTTTGTATGATCTTTTTTAAATTTCAACTTCAATCTTTTTTCTTGTTATAGGACTACTCAGATATTTTATTTCTTCTTCAGTTTTGATAGTTTGTGTCTTTTTGAAATATGTCCATTTCACCTAGGTTATCTGATTTATTGGCATTAAATTGTTATAAACATCCTCTTATTTCTTTTCCCTTTTTATTTCTGTAATGTGGTAGTAATGTTCCCTCTTTTATTCTTCATTTTAGTAATTGAGTTTTCTCTCTCTGTATTTCTCTTCCTTCTTTTAGTCAGTCTAATAAAGTTTTGTCAATTTTGTTGATCTTTTCAGGGAACCAGCTTTTGGTTCATTGATTGTATCTATTTTTTCCATTCTCTATTTCAACTTCTTGCCATCTGTTTTTATTATTTTCTTCCTGCTGCTTGCTTTGAGCTTATCTTGCTGTTATATTTTTATAGGCTCTTAAGGTGAAAGGTTAGGTTATTAATTTGAGATTTTTCTTTTTTAATGTAAGTGAATTATAAGTTTCCTTCTAAGTAATATTTTTACTGCATTAATTTTTGGTATGTCATGCTTTCTATTCATTCATCTTAAGGTACTTTTTACTTTCCTTCACGTTTTATTCTTTGAACCATTGGTTATTTGTAAGTGTGTTATTTAACTTCCTCGTATCTGTGAATTTCCAAAATTTTTTGTTATTGAATTCATTCCCTATAGTCTAACATATATTTGTCTCAGAGAATACTTCACGTGTACTTGAGACTTTGTATTCCTGCTGTTGTTGTATGGAGTGTTCTGTATATGTCTATTAAGTTTAGGTTGTTTATAGTGTTGTTTAAGTCTTCTAGTTCCCTGTTGGCCTTATGTCTAGTTGTTCTGTACATTAATGAAAGTTAGATATTGAATCTCCTAATTATTGTTTCCTGTTTCTCCCTTAAATTCTGTCAGTTTTGCTTCATGTATTCTGGAACTTTTTTCAAAGTGCCTATATTTTTATAATAGTTATAACTTTTTGATGGACTTATCCTTTTATCATTCTAAAATATCTAATATAATTTTTGTCTTACATTTGCTTGATTTTTCCTATTAATGTACATTTTTAGAAAAACATTAAATATGTTCCAACCACAGTGCAAAGCAAAAGGTAATATTAAAATTAGTTAAATTTTGGTTTAGAGTTTATTCATTACTTTTTTCCCATATGTGCTAATACATTTGTGCAAGAATCTGGTTTGGCCTTGTTTTAAATTAGGACTCATTTCACCCTCTAGTGGACAACCATGTACATTGACACTTCCTCTAGTTAAATTGGAGGAAAAGACCAAGTGTCACTGAGGGGACTGTAAACCAAAATTAATTTTAAACTTAAAGAATAAAAAGTATTTATTTGAGCAAAAGAAGCTGCAACCTTGGAGACACACATATAGATAACAACTTAAATTGTGTTCAACGGAGACAAAAGGGAGGCTGTCTGTTAGAGAGAAAGTTCCCACCCAAGTTCCCAATTTTATGCAAATAAGGTTTCCAAATTGCGCAGTTCTGATGGCGCAGTATAGATGCAAACAAGGATACAATTTGTGTTGTTCTGTTTGGACAGGGCACGTCTCAGTCCATTGGTAGAAGGACAAAACCAGGGTTTTCCTGCAGTGTTTAACTCAGGCAGCTTAAACAAGCAGGTATGTATAGTGTGCAAAACTCCACCTGAAGTTCTTCCCCTGAATACAGAGTGTGTGAGGAGCCCCTGTCAGCAAATAGCTGCTGGACTCTTATTATCTATAAAATCTGAGGTTTTTGTTGATCACATGGGCAGTCCATCTCAGCAGATCAATTTCTTCTCAAGGTTCACAGAACCTGAAACTAGAATCCTAGAAAGCACTGCATAAACCCAACTCAAAAAAACAGAGCTCAGTCTCTCACCCCACGTTTTGGAGCCAGCAACACCTGGGCTTGGGGAAACCTTGATTTTGTTGTTGTAAGCCAAGGCTCTGGTATTTACAATATGAAACAGTAAGACCATTAAGGGGGCAAACCCTGGAGGAGCTCCAAACTTAAAGATACCAGAGTAAGTCCACATGAGTTCTTCTGCTTTTGTTGCATATGGACAAAGATAAGAAACCCAGCATTGATCAGACTGCCAGTCACAATGGATGCTTGACTCATACCAGATCGTGGTGCTGTTCTACATGTAATGTTCCTCATCTGACTGCCTTCAAGATTTTTCCTTTAACTTTGGTTTTTAGCAGTTTGACAATGATGTTTTTACAGTTTCTTTTTTTCTTGTATCTCTACCTTGTATTGTCATTAATTTTAGAAATTTTTTAGCCATTATCACTCCAAACATTTTTCTACTATTCTCTCAGTCTCTTTTGGGACTCCAATTACATTTATGTTAGTTTGTATGATTCCTACTGGCTTACTTTCAAGTCCACTGATTCTTTCCTCTGTTGTTTCCAGGATGCTATAAGCTCATTGAAGAAAATTTTCATCTCCAGTCTCAGGTTTATTATTTCTAGTATTTCCACTTGACTGTTTCATAGCTTTTGTCTTTCTAATGAAATTTCCCTTCTGTTAATGCTCAGTGTCCATTTATGCCACTAGATCTTTCAGCATTTTAATGATGGTTACTTAAAATTCTCTGTCAATACCCAGCATCTTGGTCATCTCCGAGTCTGGATTTGTTAAATGTTTTGTTTCTTGAAGGTTGATTGATTCTTCTTACTTTTTATAAAATCCTGTAAATCTATGATGAGATTTAAATTCATCTAAGTTAGCTTAGCGTTTTTATTTTAGTTAGAGTTTTTATTTTCTAGCAGGAAATAAAAACTCACCAAAATGGAAGACAAAATCCATAGTGGAGACTATGGTTCAATAGAAAAGCTTGGATGTTTGTGGTCAAGAGCTGTGTCTGGCCATTTTATACCTGAGACAGAAAAAGCCTCTGAATTCATCGTCCTTAGGTAAGACAGCTAGACGTAAGAAAAATAACTACATATGTGAATATAAAAATTTTAAAAGCCCAAAATAAAATATCAAGTCTAAGACACCCTGCAGCCTGCAAAAGAATTCATACAAATAGCAATATCACAAGGATACATCTGGTTGTATAAAACCAGTTTTTTTTATGTTTGTTTGTTAACTAATAGATTTCATTTTTAAGACAGGTTTACATTTACCAAAACAATTAAACAGAAAGTCCAGAGAGTTCAGATATATCCTCTCTGCCCACAGTTTCTCCTATTATTGTCTTGAATTGATGTGGTATGGTTGTTATAATTGATGAAGCCATATTGATACACTATTATTGTAAAAAATGATATTAGCCAATCCACTTTAAAATGGAGTCAGAACTGCCGTGCCAGGGGAACAGCCTTGCAGGTCTTACTCCTCACGTCTTTGGAATGTTAAAAATGGCCAAAATAACCTTTGAACTGCGCTTAAAGAAGCATAGTATTCCAAACAACTATTTGCAAAGCTAACAGAAAAGCAGATAAGACCATGGGACTGAAAATTTAAAACATTCTTTAGAATTGGCGTCGCTATGTTAGCTTATCTGAACCCATAGAAATTCCTTTCCTCTATTTACATAATTATTCCCCTTCCATTTCTCATAAATACCTCTCTGCCTTCACCACCTAGAAACTAGATGGTGAAACTAGAAAAACTAGAAAACTAGGTTTCTGCTTGAAGAGAGTTTCCCAAATTCTTTTGAATCTCCAATAAATGCTTGTAGCCTCTTCCTTTGGTCTTTTATTTTTAGGTTAACATTATTAACTAAAGTTCATAGTTTACATCAGGATTCACCTTTTGTGTTGTATAGTTCTATGCGTCTTGACGGATGCATACTGCCAAGTGTCCATCACTGTAGAGTTGGATGGAATAGTTTCATTGCCCTAAAAATCCCTCCTGCTCTGCCCCACCTGTTCATTACTGCCTCCCCCAACAACCCCTGGCAACCACTGATCATTTTTTTCTTCCTCTAGGTTTTCCTTTTCCCAGAATCTCATACAGTTGAAATCGTATAGTATGTAGCCTTTTCAGATTGACTTCCTTCTCTTACAATATGCATTTACCATATTTTGCCACATATAATATGCATTTTTCCCCAAATTTTTGAGGAAAAAATAAGGATGTGCATTATACATGGGTAGTACTAATTCTGTATCTATATAAATGTTTTTAATTCTTCTATTTATGCTTATATATTTAAAGTGTGACCCTAGAAAGCAATAATGATATCCATATGCAAAATACTTACTTGGAATACAATAATCAGTTTTGTTTCTAAATATAAATAAATAAAAATGTGAATTAAAAAATTATAATGACATTTTTCCCTGAAAGTTTGGGCTAAAATTGTGGGTGAGCATTATATATGGTAGCATCTTATACATGAAAAAATGTGGTAAGTTTTCTCTGTCTTTTTAAAAAATATATAACCTTTATTATGTCTTTTTCCATTACCATTTAGTCCCCTTTTCCCCATCTCCCCCCAGCAATCACCCCTCTGTTGTCCATGCCCATGAATCCTTTTTCTTTTTTGCTCAATCCCTCTACCCCCTAACCCCACCCTCAATAGTTGTCATCTGTTCTCCATTTATGAGTCTGTCTCTGTTTTGCTTATTAGTTCAGTTTGTTCATTAGCTTCCACCTAGTGAAATCGTACGGTACTTGTCTTTCTCTGACTGGCTTATTTCACTTAGCATAATGTTCTCCAGGTCCATCCATACTGTCCCAAAGGGTAAAATTTAGCTCTTTTTATTGCCGAATGATATTCCACTGTATGGATATTGTGAAGGTTCACCTTAGGTGTCAACTTGACTGGACTATGGGGTGTCAAGTACTTAGTTAGACATGATTCTTGGTATGTCTGTGAGGGTGTTCATGGATGAGATTAAAATTTGAATCAGTAGACTGGGTAAAGCAGGTAACCTTCCCTAATGTGGGCAAGCTTCATCTGATCCATAAATGCTAGAATAAAACAGAAGACTGAGCTATAGAGAATTCACTTTTTCTGCCTGAGGGTATCCAAGCTGGGACATCATTTTTTTTCTGGGCTCAGACTGGAACTTATACCATCAAACCTCCTGGTTCTCAATAGGATATATCTACATATATATACTTTTGGTTGTGTATCCCTGAAGAATCCTGTCGAATAGAGATGTGCTGCACTTTGTTTATTCATTCACTTATTGAGTGACATCTTGGTTGTTTCCAATTGCAGGCAATTATGAATAAAATTGCTATAAACCTTTGTGTACAGGTTTTTGTGTGAATGTAAGTTTTAAACTCATTTAGAAAAATTCATAGGAGTATGATTATTGGATAATATGGTAGACTATATTTAACTTTATAATAAATTGACAAATGGTCTTCCAGGGTGGCTGTACCATTCTGCATTCTTATCAACAATGAATAAGAGTTCCTATTTTTCCACATTTCTGTCAGCCTTCGGTGCGGTCAGTTGGAACCAGTTTTTAACAGTGCCATAATGTATAGCAACACTTTTTTTTGATACGAGAGTTTATATAGAAAGTCACAAGAGTAGAAAATGTGAGTGGTAGAAGAAATGGGCTCAGGAAACAAGATACAGAGGCAAAGTAGGTGTTTTTGGAGCTTAGGAGAGAGGCATGTAAAGGTAACACTCCGGGGGAGGTAAGAAGCGGGAGGAGGGGAATGGTGACCACGTGTGCCTGGGAGGGAGAGCACCTATAGCATGTATGACCCACGGACATGAACTAAGGGGTAGAGGGTATGCTGGAGGGTGGAGGGTGGAGGGAGATAAAGGGGCGGAAATGGGAAAACTGTAATAGCATAATCAATAAAATATATTTAAAAATTTTTTAATAAAAAAAGCAAAATTAAAAAAATAAAAAATAAATAAAACTAGAATCCAGCCCTGGCCTGGTGGCTCACTTGGTTAGAGTGTCCTTCCACTCTTCCAAGGCTGCAGGTTCGATCTCCAGACAGAGCACCTGCAGGAAGCAACCACTGGGTACATGGATTGGTGGAATAGCAAACTGATGTTTCTCCCTCCCTTCTTCTCTCTCTCTCTCAAATCAATCATTAAAACAAACAAACAAACAAAACACACACACACACACAACATTAGAATCCACTGGTGAGCAAATGGGATTTTGTACTTGTTTTTCTGAATGATGTTTGGGAACAATACAAACTTCTTTGGATTAAGTGGTTCCTTAGGGTCCATGTATGTTGTTGATGACAAGAACTAAAATTCTCTCCTTTAAGAACCTGGTGAAAACCCAAGAGTTTAAGCAGGTGACTGCCAAATGAGGCCAAGGTTATCTCTCATTTGTCTCTGGGCCCGCCACGTCCCCCCCTTCCTTTACCACTTGGCAACATCATAAATGCCTTATAATAACTCCAGTTCTTAGTTGTTTATGATTATTTGTAAATAATGACTCACCCTAAACTTCGGCTTTTTAAGAAAAATTGAGCAAATTAATGATGATGTTTAAATTTCACACTAAGAATAGTTAACTTTGGGTAATGGAATAATGAGTATGCAGTGTTTATTTTTTCAACATTTCTACACATAATCTGTATTTATCCAGGTTACACTTGCCTCGGAATTCAGTAGATAAACAGTAACAATAATAAAATAGTGTTTTCCTTATTCATATTCACCCTAGATATTGTGTGTTTTCCTGATCCATTCATTCTCCAACATCATCCCCCGAGACTCACATATACCTCAAGTATTTATTTCCCAACTCTACCAACTCTGTGTTTTAGGCACTAAGCTGGACTATTAAAAGTGAAAGGGGAAGAAATGCTCAGGGGCCAAACCAAGTGAAAACAGAGGGTCGGAATGGTGCGGGAGTGAGGATTTCTTGGTCTGCTCAACGCAGAACACTGCAGCCATGGCCTGTGAAGCCAGGCCCTCAGAAGGCTGCGTGCATCCTAAGGGAAAGTATTGCCAAGAAAAAATTGCTTTCCTGGACATTCGAAAGGAAAATTATTATATCTTATCTAGTATTTTAAGGCTTTTAGTGGAAGTAAGGAAATTTTTGAAGAGAGGTCAGGGATGAGGTTTCTACAGTGACAGTTGCCAATGTGCTATGTGTTCCCCAGGTGGAAAAAGGCTGAAAGTCTTTCTCCCGTTGTCTCAAACCAAGTGAGGAGTTTTCAAAGAACAACCCCAGAAGCTTGTCCTGTGCCTCGAGCATTTGGATGACACAGGTAAGGCCTGCTGAAACCACTGGGGTGACGGAGAAGAGAGAAGGCTTCATGAGAAGCAGCCTACACTTCTAGAATTGGGCAGGGCCCAGCCCTGGTGTGGAGTCGCTTTGATAAGGGCATGCCCCAAAAGGACAGCCTGGAGGAGGGAGATAGCTCCAACAGGAGAGGTCTCTGCAAGAGGAAACCAGAATGCAAGAGTGGATGGTGGGTTACAAGTAGGGGCTTGCTGAGAGGAGATCTCCCAAGGCCAGGGCTCTAACAATGTACTAAACATACCTTCAGAGAAAGCACCAAAATAGAAACAGGGATGACCTGAGTCGCCTGAGGCCAGATGACTGCTGCTTCTGTTTCTAAGACTCCACCCACCACTCTGCTGCCTGACTTGGAGTGGAGGGTGGGTAAGGAGGAAGTACAAACAGCAACCATCCAGTGAGATTGGAGTTGGAATGAGAAGATAAACTGCACCTTACCTCTTTTTCTTACTGCAGGTTTCCAAGCTTACGTCAGTCAGATGTTATCTGGTGGAAAAGAAGTTCTTAAATTGCACAAAAATGTCAAACTTCGAAAATAGATAGGACTACAACTAAAGCAAGAAGAACTATGGGATCTGCCAGCAAAACTTGGCTATACAGAAAATACTGAGCTGTTTTAGTCTGTCATGCCTAAAGAGCAGAGCTTATTCAATAAACTGGTTCAACACATTTTTCTGAGTAATCATTTTACCTAAATTTCCCAGTGTGTTGATAGAGGTGTAAAAAGTATTTTCTTATAACATTAAAAATCTCTGTGCCCAGACCTATATCCCTTTCTTGTTTTTGCTGTTGTCTGTATTATCTTCTCTTTCTTCTTGATCATATTTATCTATTTTAGTGAGCTTTTAATGAACAACCTTTCAATACATTAGTCAAGTCTATGTTTTTTGTTTCCTATTTCATTAAGTCTTGCTTTTATATTTATTGATTCCTTCCTTCTGTTTTCTTTGGGGATACTTCATATACTTTGCCTGTCTTCCTGTATTGTATGCCTAGTTCTTTTTTCAGTCTTTCTAGTTTTCTAGTATTTGTTTTTAAGGCTATATTTTCACTTGAATACTATTTAAGCCTTGCTTTAAAATTATTCTTGACCAAAAATTGAGAACACACTGTTTTTCTCTTCCAAGTTAATTTTTTTTCATAAAGCAGTGAGATTCAGAATGCCAAGAGAGACCTCAAGAGCAATAATTTTTCAAGATAGTTCCATCTATTTTTTTACTTAAGATACATTTAAGTACATGGATATTCTCTGCTCTGATTTCTCCACCACATTACATTTAGACTCCTTTACCACAATGTTTCAGAGGTCTCTGTATAGTGAAGAAGCTTCCTTTCTGTATCTCAGGAGGGACACAAACAAAAAAGGTAGCTTGATAATTAGCAGTGATTAGCAGAGAAAACTTCATTTTCTCACTAGAAGCACTGAAAAACATATTTCATTGATTTTCTATAAGATATGGTCCATAAGAGCAAGGCCGAGTTAATTTCCATGACTTGCTAAATCATTATAACAAGATATTATCATTTAGCAATGCATCGCATACACGTATTTCTTTTCCCCCTTACCTATAATTTACATACATTTCCTCTTGAGGAGAAGATGGCTGAAATTTGGTGGAACTATGCTCTCCTCAGTGAAAATGTATGTCATCTACATTTTTTTCACAAATGAAATACTGTGACATGGCAAATTGACAAGAAGCTGTGGCTTGCAAGACTCAATTTCCAAAGATTCCTTGGCATGTTATACCTTACAGCACTTTTTACTGATAGGAAAATGATGGGTGCATATTTAGAGCATGGTAAGTCCTTATGTTTGACTATTACCCAAGACAAAGTGACAGAAGATAACTATTGTCTAGCTCAGTTGCAACATAAAATTAATGAAATAATGACATACAAAGGTAGGATTATCACACAGGGTTAGCTTTACCCAGCTGCTTAGAGATCACCCTTTTTGAATTCTAAACAGATTCCTAATTTGGCAATGTGTCTACCCTGTTGTTAGCTTTAACAAATAGGTTTATATTATATAATGTTTTATTTTGGCTTTAAATTCATAAAAAATTATCTAAATTTCAAGATTAGCAGACCCATTGATGTAATTTCTGGCTTTCATAAGTTTTAATCTAAACATCAAATTCTTTTTTTGATGTGTTCTATTTTCCTTCAGTTGACAAAGAGACACTTTCCCTCGTCTCACAAACTGTGGCCTTCAAAGCAATATTGACAATGACATTAATTGCTTTCATATTAAATCAACATTCATTGTTCTTTGAGTCAATGTAAGAATTGTTCAGTACTTTCCCAAACAGTAGTGGTATGATACGGCCCCACCGTCCCTTAAGCTTAAAGCAAGGATGGATATGTTTCCAAAGCTGCGGTGATAGAATGCCGGGATTCCCAAACTGAGCCCGTCAAACCTCCCATAGGATTAGCAGTGTAGAAAAGGGAGGGCATGAATCACTGGGATCAGTTAAAAATTGAAGACATCTGGTTAGAAGACAAATAGAGAACTGATACTTTTATGGGCGTTGAAACTTCCTGGGAAGATGTCACATTTTTATACACTATGGGATCCTGATAGCTTACTCTAGAATTAATGCATATTTCTCACCTCTTTATTAATTATCTTCTTTTTGTTAATTCTGCTTCCCAAAGGACAAATGTATTTAGCATACCATGACTCATTAGAAAACATTAATTTCCAATTTATTTGAACGTGTGTCATCATTCCACTGGTTGTTTATACCTGGTTCCCATCCTTTGATTAGGCACAAGTGTTATGTTGGATAGCTTCACCCATAAGGATAGCTCAGTATTGATTGAGGAGGACTCTGGAGGTCTCTGTCTGGGCGCCAGCTGAGGTAGAGGGTGGACTCTGTCCCACAGAGTATGCTCCGGGGTGTCATGGATGACGAAATAAAATAAGTTTTCCAGGCACTTCCTCAGTCTGCCAGGGGGAGGGATGGCAGTTCCCTCTAATGGAGAATGCACCACCACCCCCAGCCCTTCTCTTGAAGTGGCTTTTATTGAGAACCATATGAGCAGGGGTATACAGCAAAGATCAATCAATGTCAAAAGGCTATGTTTACAGAAAAGAGAAATCATAGATAACAAGTGAAAGAACACAAGAGATTTGCTTCAGGTCAAAGTCTGTGTATAATGTAAATTTCCTTCCCAGCATGAGCTGGTTATCATAGCTTTTGAGGGAAGAACAAAGCATGCTTCAAGGAACTTACTTCTAGGCCTGATTTCCCCCCAGGAACTGCCTGATCCAGTTTACAGCTGTCCTTGCCTTTAGTATTGTTTCAAGCCTGAGCCAGGTGGATGGGGCAGAGTCGCCAAGCGATAACGAGACTTCTTTCAGATAGAATGAGGACCTGGCCATATCAAAGCCGAGGGGTGAGGGTCTTTTCCCCCTTCTCCAGGTCCCCCACATCCTTCCCTGATGGCCCCTTGCAGCTGTGCCTGTCTTAGGTTGCCCCTGCCATCAAGAGGTCTTACCCATCATTGACTAACTGGCCATCCTCCAGGGCCAAGCAGGGTGATGTGAGGGAGGCAGGGGCTGCACCCCTTTCAAGGGGGGCAGATTTTGTCTCCTCAGTGGCCTATTTTCCCAAGGCCTCCTTGCTCAGCTCCAGCCTTGGGGCCCTCTCACCTGTTGGGGAGGCTACAGTTTCTGAAACCAGGCAGGATGGTTCCCAACAATTGATACTCTAACACATTATACTGTGAGCTGGGCATAGCTGTAACAATGATATTAATGTATCAACTTAAAAATTGCTGGATCTCAAGTTATATTATACAGGGTCTGGCAAAAATAATGCCCCTTTTTATTATGAAATCTTTTATTACAAAATCATAAGCACGTAATTCTGTAACAAAACAATATCACATTCAAGTATACCATATGACATTTAGGTGAAATGTTCAAATTAAAACTAGAAATTATTACACTGATATTATTACCCTACCAACCACACTCAAGCAGGCATTCCTTTTGCTGAACCTTGTATTTACCACATATCCTTCCCTCTACATATTCAGTATTACTCAACCATTAAATCTCCAGTTTGTAGTTTAGTTCCTAGATAGTTCATGAGGTAGTCTTACTTCTGGATTTCTTTTTTGTGAGAAAAATTAATGTTTATTATGTTTAAGCCACTTTATTTTAGGTTTCTGTGTGCAACTGAACATAATTTTAATTAAATCAAGCATATTTTCCATGATTGTACAGAAAAAAAAAGAAAGGAGAAGAGAAGATTGAGGAAATTAAAAAAAAAACAAACCCAAAACAGTGGTAGGATTCTAGGGGTAATGTATTCCCTGAAGTCTTTCAAAGAACAAAACCCAAGGTTTCTTTTGCTATTACAAGTGTTTCAGCAATGTGATTTAGCTCAGATACAAGTAAATGGGGAATAATATCAGGGTAATAAAGCTGAGGTTTTATTGGTTCACATACAATTTTTCCCTGCATGCGATTTCCAAGAAATCAGGAGACAACTTTATCTACAATTAAAAAACAAGGCTTAGCAATATACAAATACCTTAAGAAAGAGATCCTACAGAACTTACTTCCTTTAGAGAAACCAAGGGCTGGGTTAGTGGTTTCAAGAAGTGTCATGCATTTATCTGGTGAAGCTGTGAAGACAGATAAGAAAGTTGCAAAAATATTTCCCTTTGTGTTTAAAAAAAAAATGACGAAGCTTCCTGAATCAGATTTTTAATTTTGATAAATCTGGTCTTTTGGAGGCAAATGCCCCTAAATCTGTAGCAGAAATTAACTGAGCCATTTTTTAAACAAATAAATTTTTTGTTGTTGGTACTCTTATTATAAAGCAGTATGGGCTGCCCCAACCCTATTTATCCCATATGCCTTGTTATTTTTAGTGTATGTTTTTGTAGAGTGCAAAGCTTTAAATATATACATGTATGATTTTATAAAGAACTGACTGTACTAAGAAAACAATACCTTCAGAGAAAACTGTAACTAATAAATTATTTCTCTTTACATCTTAACACAAATTCTTCAATCAATGTTGCCTTTCTAATTTCCTTTCTTCCGTAGTTTTATTTTCTTTTATGATCTAGAATAAAATCTCGAAAAATGCAAAGCCTTAAACATTTTACCCTTCATGATCCTTATTTTTCAGGAAGATACTAGAGGGTGTGCTTTTCCAAAATGAGAGAGTAAATGAGGTGATGCCGAAGTCAGGGATTCCTAGAACAGTGGGGTAAGGTCAAGGGTGAAGACGATGGAAGTCCTAGAAAACAGCTCTGTGGCTGCTGGAAGAGAAGTGGCTCAGATGAAGCTCTGAGAGGGAGGTTTCCCAGAGAAATGGAGCTGAGGGGTTATGCTTGAGTGTACAGCAAAGTTACATGTAAAGGTCTTTTGCACATCTCTTAGGGACACCAGGAAGAATTAGCTATTCAGCCATAGAGAGCCAGCTCTAACTTGATTTGAGAATCAATAGATATGACAGTGCTTGTACCTCCCACAATGAAGGGTGGATTACATATCCTACGTTGGCTCTTAGGATTTAAGAATTACAAAATGGATGTCATCCTGTTACTTTTCAAGAGTTCCAGTAATAACCCTCTACTTTTAGTAGGAAATTCACTTAATATTAAGCACATGAAGTTCTTCCCTCTTTTGTGCCAGTGGCATAGCTCAGAGGGCTGCTTTACCTCCTAAAATCCTGGTTAGGACGCCCTATCTCTGCATCTCTTACACAAGTGTAAGATTCTGGTTGTCCATCTGTTCTTCCTCAGTATCCTTATCTCCTAGATCTTTGGCTTCAAATAACAGCATGCCTATTTCTCCCAACTTCCTATGTCCAGCCCAGATCTCGTACCTGCAAGATTCCCCTGCTCATTTCATCCAGGTGTTTAACAGATGTTAGATTTACTGTGATGTAGGCCTTTCTTGCGGATGGTGAGCCTCCAGAGTTAGTCACTGGAGAAGAGGATAATCCTCAGAGAGGAAACTAGACCTCCTAAAATATGTGCACGGGAAGATTGGGAAATCCTGTTTCTTTCTAGCCTTGGTTTTTTTTTGTCTTTAATTGTACAGGTGGTCTGTTTCATACCTAGTAGTTTCGAGTTACATCATTGTGTAATCTTTTTGAAGGCATTTTCAGTGACAGCAGGAATCCTAACTTAAGTTAAAAATGTAACAGCCAGAAGTGCTATGAATGCAAACAATGCAACTAGGTGACTGTCTGTTCAGGGGTACCTTTTGAGCATGGCTAAATAGGATAGGTGAGCAGGTAAAGAAAACTGTCTTAACTTATTCTTTGGTTTGGCAGCTGAAATAATCCATTAACATTGATTATGACAGAAACCTTATGTTCTGAATAGCTGAAATGTCAAAAACAATGTGGATCTTAGAAACAGGAAAATATGATTATTCTAGAATTCTAGAAATCTTTTCTGTTCCTCAGGCATTGTGTCAGGCATTAAAGACCACCCTTTAAAGCATAGCCCCAGCCTTCCTGAAGTTTCTATAAGGTGAAGTAATGATTAGTACAAAAGAAGCAACAGGGACAAAAAGTAAAGACCGTTTCTGCTTACATGTAAAATTACATGGGAAGGGCAAAAACAAGAACTGAAGGAAGAGGGTGGGATCCAAAGGTTAGATTAATATAATCACTCATTATTGACACACAAGAAACAAAATGAGTGGAAGAAACTGTAGTAATTTTTCATGAGTGCCGTTTGGAAATTATGTATTTTCCTAGCTGTGTAAATACAACTAATATAGCTGATTCTGTACATCTGGAAGACTTTTGACTGTATGTAATTTGGAACAGAGCATTTGGCATTCTTTTTAAGGGTGTGTGTATTCACAACTTAGAGAGGAATCCCACATAGAATTCCAGAGTTAAAAGTAAATACAATTTTTAACATACTAAAAGAGCACTGTCCTGTGTGGTAGAGAAACATCAGCCAATAAAATCTGGAACCCAGGGTAACACAAATGTCAGTGTTGTGCATCTCCTGTGGAATGTGCATGTATTCAGAGGTTTCAATGATTTTTACTTTCTTAACCAAACCCAAATGCTCCTAAATAATTAGATAGTATTAAAAATTAAACTAAATATAAGTGGCCACAAATTATAGTTAGTGTTCCTATAACAATCATTTTGAACCCTGATGTAGAAAGAGCTATATCCTTTTACCAGCATGGTTATTTCAACCCTACTATAGTAAATTCTTGTATATTATCAATCACCTCTTTGTATTTTCTATTAGAGAAATCCTGCATCAAGTAGGCTAACATATGTTTAAGTATCTTTCCTTGTGTCAGCTGAAAGTGGGGCATCAATTTTATGCCAACAGGAATCCCCAATTTGGGGTACAGTGAGGAAGGAAACTTTATTCCGTGCAAATGGCTCAGTTGTGAAACAACACAGCTGTGAAAACAGCACAGCTTTGAGGAGGCCCTTGACCCTATGACCCTTTCTGGCTAGACAGTACTGCTCTGCTCCCTGCTGGTCTGCTCCGTGCTGCCCTGTCCTGGTCTGGTCCACTCTGCTCTGTTCTGCATTGGTCTGCTCTGCTCCTGCTGAACACCTTCTGTGTTTAGCTCCAGGAGGGGAAATGCAGTCTTCAGTCTTCCCTGGGGAGGGGAAGTGGACTCAAAGCCAGAGAGGAGCTGGCATACACAGACAAAAGCCCTGCCCCTGATCCCTCCTGATTGGTCCGTCCTCATGTAAATAAGCATTCCAAAATCATTGCAGTTTGATTGGTCCAGATGGCACTGTCCTGACTGGTCAGAATGGAGCTGCTCCGATTGGTTGGTTAAGAAGCTGATGAGGGATATAGCTGTGGCAGTTTCAGTTGGATAGGGAAAGCCTCAGTCCTACTGGTTGAGATAGGATTCTAGGAACTCAGTTATAAGGGCTGGTTTAGATAGCAGAAACACAGTGCAGGCAAGCAGTTCAGTACAAACACAGATACTTTAGCACAGACTTCTCCCTAAGTGCAATTTGCATGAGAGGCCCCTGTGTAGATTTGGCTGTTAGGGTCTGTTCTTTTTGTTTTTCCAGCCCTGATAGCCATCAGGAAAAGATCTGCTTTCTCAACGTCCACATAAGTAGTATCCCTTATGGCCAGTACAAAGAGGGAGGAAATAGAGCCTTGAAACAAAATAAATGACCCCAAACTCCTTTTTTTTTTTAAAGTCACAAGTCACTTTACCATTGTTTAAAAATTTTTTTTTTGATAAGCCCACAAAATAGAAATAAGGAGGGAAGAATTTTCTAACTATTGTAAAATTTATTTTAACTTTTTAGGAAAGCAGAATTCAACACATACCTTTGAAAGGGGAGCCATATATGAAAGGGGAGCACTATAAATTAATTTATGTTTACAAGCTATGTTTAACTTATTGGTATGTCAACCAACCATATTTTTACCCCCTTAAAGGTGTGGCTCATGATTGTGATGGAATTTTTAGTACAGATGATTGCTTGACTATGGATTAGTCATCTATGGTGGAAGAACTTTAAAAATAGCTTTGTAAACACTGTAAATACCTGGGTAAATGGTAATTGAGAAACAGAGACTATTATTATTTACACAGAAGTGTTCTATTATAAAATAAGTAGCTACACAGAAATGTTCTATTATAAAATAATCAGCTACACATATCCAAACTGAAAAAGTGATATTTACTAAGGGATAATGACTCACTTTCACAAGTGCATAGGCTTTACAAAATGATTTATTTCAATGTTCCTTTTAAATAGGGAGCACCACTTGTGCACTTAAAAAGTGATTGAATTGACAAAATGTAACTTGCAGCATGTACATTTTTTCAAGAACATGTTTTCTTTTAAGTGAGATTCTCTAAAGTGTGCATGAACAAATAGGTTCCAGGAAAAGTGAGCCACAGAGTGTTTTAAGTGGTGATTTCATTGTTTAACAAAACATTGTTCATAATCTTGTTGATACAAACCCCTGAGGAGAGAACTGTGTTCCAGAATAAAGGCTAACAATATAAGGAGTTTAGGGTAGTCCGGTTTGTCATGTAGCTGAGATTTTTAAAAGGAAGAGGAAGTTACATAATTCAATAGAGCAAGTGACCTGCACTTGATCAACTGTTTTTGGCCTTTTGATAAAATTAAATCTTTAGAAATAACAACAATGCTAATTACAATAATACAATTCGCTATTAATATTTGAGGAACTTTTAAGAGACAAAATTCTCAGTTCTGAAAATGGGATAAAATATAATTATTCTCATCTTTACTCCTACCCATAATCAACATTATAAACCAGGAGTAGATTCAAGGAGATATTCTTTTAAATAAGAGCACTGTACTTTAGCAATAGCATGGAATATTAAAGCTATTTTAATATTTAATTCTCTAATAAAAAGAGATTTAATATAATATTTGATTAGGTGTAACCTACTATAGTAATTGTTGGAGTGTATCCCTAAAGAAGTAACATGTTCTGGAAAATAATTACATTAGCATCTGTAACTAAACTATGATCATAGTTTGGGTCTAAACTATTAATCTGTTAGTCTTATTATGCCTGCATAAGTATTATTCAAAGAATAGTTATATGTCAAGTGCTATGATTTCTTTTTTTGGTCAATTTGCCTCATTGTTTTTACTGCTTTCTACTGCAATTTCTTATCATTCATTTATATCTCTACTCCCAGAAGCAAGAATTCTCCTCTATGTTCAAATATATTGCTTTTCTTGGAGACAGCCCTCCTAGAGCTCTCTGTCGTTGAATTCAAACTGGGCTGCTTCTTTCTGGACACCTCGTGCGGTTGTCATTCCAGGGTCTCCCTTCAACATTGTTCTTCCGCCCTTTTTGCCTTTTTATTGCGCCTCTGTGTTGTGGGAATATTCTCACTCCCATGTCCTTGTTCTTGTTGTATTCTTATTTTTGTGAAGAAAACTACACATTCGCTTGGTCATTTATTTCCTGACAAAGAGAGTAAGAGCAAGAGAGAGAAACTTTTTGATTCCTTGTATATATGAAAATGTCTACATTCTATCACAGTTGAATGATATAGTTTGGTTCAGTATAGACTTCTAGGTTAGAAATCACTTTTCCTTATAATTTTGAAGGCACTGCTCCATTGCTCTCCAGCTTTAAGCATTTCTTTTATTTTTATTTATTTTTCATATTTACGTATTTCTTTATTAGCTTCAAGCATTTCTGTTGAGAAGTTAAATACATTCTGATTCCTACTCATGGGTATATGACATATTTCTTCTGCATGGAAACTTCTAGGATCTTCTAAAACATTCTAAAATTTCACAAGGATGAGCTATGGTGTGTGCATTTCTTAAAGGAATTGTTCTGGGCACTTAGGGGGCTCCATTAACCTGGAGCCTTCTATTCTCCAGTTTTGTTGCTCTTCTTGCATCAGTTGTTTCATAATTTCCTTCTCTCATTTTCTTCTTCTGAAACTTTTAGTATTTGAATGCTGGACTTCCTGGAAAAAACTTGATCTTATTATTTCTCTTCCATTTACTATCTTTTGTAATTTTACTTCTTTTTTCTGGAAGATATTACTGACTTTATCTTCAGAACCTAGACATGTTTTATATTTTTATCATACTACTTTTTTAATTTCAAATATCTCATTTTTATAATGTAATGTTTTAAATATTTTTAAAAAATATCATCCTGTTCCTCTTTTATGAATGCAGTAATTTGTTTATTTCTCTACAAAGGATTAACAATAGATTTTTAATATTTTTGCCATGGTTTTCTCTCATCTCCTTTTTTTTCCCTCTTTGTATCTTCATACTAGTAGCATCTTCAAATTTTTGGGAATCCTCAGTATCTGCTCATTTTTAAGTGGTGCCTAAAAACAACGATGGAACATGTTAGGTGGAGGACTTTGTTATAGGGTGATTAGGTCAACTATCAGAATCTTCAGGTTTTTTTCATTTGTTTCTTTAGAGAGGTACCTTCCAATCTGCTGCCTGAGCAAGGGTAGGGGATGGTAAAACCCCTGACTGTAAGCTTCCTTGAAGCCAATGAACAGATGGAAAAAAGGGACCAGGAGCTTCATTACTCAACATATAAATTTTCACTCACACTCTCTTCATTGTTAGGGAATAAGTCCACAGTTTTCTGCAGACATAGGTGAACACATCAAGGTGATTGTACTGATCAAGATGCTGACAGGTCTGGTTCCTTTGGGAGTCTCCAGAAGGGAACGTGTTTCTTATCTTTTCCAACTTCTAGAGTCTGCCAGCATCCTTTGACTCATGGTTATGTCATTTCAATCCCTGCTCACTTCCTTACATCTTCTACTACCAACTTTGATTCTCTCTCTCTCTCTGTCTCTCTCCCTCTCTCTCTCTCTCTCTCTCATTTTCACTCAAGGCCCCTCATGATTATATCATGCCCAACTGGATAATACAGAACAATCTCCCCATTTAAAAATCCTTAACCTAGTCACATCTACTATGCCCTTTTTGCCATGGAAAGTAACATATTTATAGGTTTTGAAGATTAAGTCATGGGCATCTTGGGAGCCAATGTTCAGCCTACCACAACTGGTAACTCACATGCCACTTCAAACAATCCAAAAACAATCTTCTAATTTTCCTATCTCCTGTATCTGCTCATGTTACTGTACCCCACACCAGCATGTGTGCTAACATCTATCTATTTGTTCATGCTGGAAACTTGGTGCTTATCTTAGATACCTCTCATATTTAATTCATATCCCATCAACCACTAAGCCTTCCTGATTTTTATTCTAATATTTTGTGGATTTTTCTGATTTTCTGCATTTTCACATAGTAGTCTCCTAGTGTGTCTCTGTGCATCCCAGATTTATCCATACATTCAATCCATCCTCTAAACAGTAACTACAGTAATCATTTTAAATGTAAATCTAATTATGTTACTTTTTTCAGTATATTCTGTGGAGCCCTGCCTACTACTCTAGCTTTGTTTTAAGCTATTCCTTCTCTGACAATTCAGCTCCTGAATGCATCAAGCTTCCATTTAACATTTTTTGCATTTAACACCATTTTTGCATTTGTTATTCTCCTTGCCTGAAATGCTTTTCCTCCATTTGTTACTTGGCTAATTCTTACTCTTTAGTTTAAAAGCTGTATCTTCCTTAGGGATGCTTTCCTTAGCTTCTTTAAGCTTCCATAGCTTCCTTTAAGGATGCCTTCCTTAAACTCTTAGACTACTTTTGGTTCTCTTGTAATAACTCTCCATAGTTGTGAATTTTTTCTTCAAACACCCATCAGAACTCTACTTATGTAATTATTACATTTTTACTTAATAGATTTAATTTTTTAGAACAATTTAGGTTCATGGGAAAATTGAGCAAATAGTACAGAGTTCTCATGTATTCCCATCTCCCCAAACGTATTTATTTAACATATTTTTTTAAATCCTCACTTGAGGATATTTCTTCATTGTTTTTAGAGAGTCCAGGAGAGATAGAAACATCAGTGTGAGAGAGAAACATGGATAAGTTGCCTCCCGTACATGCCAGTACCAGAGATTGTGCATACCTGAACTGGGGATCATGCATGCCCGAACTGGGGATGAACCGGCCACCTAGGTATGTACCCTGACAAGGAATGGAACTCACAACTTTTTATTTATGGGAGGACACTCCAACCAAATAAAACACACAGTCCAGGGCTAACCTATTCTTAATATCTTGTATCAGTGTGGTACATATGTTGTAATTGATGATCCAATATTGATACACCATTATTAGCAGTAGCACAAAGTCTGTCTGGAAAAAGTCCAGCCATTGTTAATATACTGAGAATGGTTTTTGTAACAGCTATGTAATCTGGCAGTCAAGGAGAGTGGACTGGTATGTGCATGGATGACAATAAAGGATGTTTTCCTGAATCTCATCAATGGTCTGAAATCTCTCCCCTTTCAAAGGTGATTTTAGTTTTGAAAAAAGCCAGAAGTCTCAGGGTGCCAAATCTGGGCTGTAGGGGGACTGAATCACCTGTGTGAAAATAAAGGATGACTTCACTCTACTAGTCAGTGGAGGTGGTAGATGCTATGAGTGAGCATGTGTATTGTGTGGCTGGTGCATTCAATATGACTCAATAATGAGTAGAGCAACACATTAGCATCAAATTTTGCTAAGCTTAAACACTCCTCCATGGAAACTGTTCAGATGATTCAGAAGGTGGCACCTATGGGCAGTTGGTGACTGGCAGTTCCCTCCAAACAACGCATCTGCTCATGCATCACGTCTTGTGCAGTTTTTTGGTGAAACATCAAATCACACAGGTGATTCAGTCCCCCTACAGCCCAGATTTGGCACCCTGAGACTTCTGGCTTTTTTCAAAACTAAAATCACCTTTGAAAGGGGAGAGATTTCAGACCATTGATGAGATTCAGGAAAACACAGCAGGGCAGCTGATGACAATTGGGAGAGCCGTGTGAGGTCCCAAGATGCCTACTTTGAAGGTAACCGAGGCATCATTGTTTTATGTACAATGTTTCTTCTTTGTCAAATGTCTCTATTTTTCATATTACATGGGCAGATACCTTCAAATAGACCTCGCATTAGTATTTATTTATTGTTTATGCTCTAACAGTTGTCCCCCCTTTTTCTCCCTTTTCCCACTTCCACCCAGTGCCACTCCTTTCCCCTATCAGTCAATCCCTGTACCATTGTCCTTGTCAATGGGTCATGCAGAAATGTTCTTTGGTTAATCACTTCATCTTTCATCCAGTCCCCACCTCCCCTTCATTAATATTAACTGAAGTCCACAGTTTACATCAGGGTTCACTCTTGGTGTTGTATAATGTGTTCAGTTCTTTGACATAAGCTGGGTGTTCTACAATTCAATGCAATTCGGGCACTCATAACCCAGCATTAGCATCAGATTCCATAAGTTATTGACAAGATCTCTAATAAGACAGCTCACACTTTAGACAAATGTCAAATGGGGTCCTTGCAATGTTTGCATTTCCCTCCAACTGGGCTACAAATTTAGTTTCTCCCCAAATTCCCCTTCAAGTTTGACAATTATCTAGAATGACTCATAGCACTCACAGAAATCATACTTACAATTTTATTATAAAGGATACAAATGAACATCCAGTTAAAGTAGTACATAGAGTAAGGTCTGGAAGAGTCCCACGTGAAGGAGCACCTGTCCCCAAAGAAATGGGGGGTGTGTTCATCTTCTGGTACATTAATATATCCATTAACCAGGGAGCTCCATCAAGCCTTGCTGTTTAGTTTTTATTATATTTAATTACATAGGCATAATTGATTAAATTATTGACCCCATGCATAAACTCTGTCTCTAGCATCCTGAGGCTGAAAGTACCAACCCTCTAATCACATACTTGGTCTTTCTGGTTATGTCTCCCATCTTGAAGTTACTTAGGGCACCCATCCCAGCCAGGAACCCTCATTAGCATAACAAAGATACACTTAATATTTCTGAAATCCCAAGGGTTTTTGAAGATCTGATCCAGGAACCAGGAAAAAAGACTATTAAATATATATATATATATATTTATTTATTTATTTATTTATATCACATATTGCATTATGGGTTTTGACAAATACATAATGTCATGTTCTACCATTATAGCGTTATAAAGAATAGTTTCATCACCGTAAAAAAAATTCCTGTGCTCTCCTTACTTATTCTTCCTCATATTCCCCACACCCCTCTCAGACACTGGCCTTGTCACTGCCACTATAATTTTACTTTTTTCAAGACTTTTGTATCATTAAAATCATAGAGTATGTAGCCTTTTTAGAATGACTTATTTCATATGTACTTAATGGCTTATTTTAAGCACTTAGAGTTCCTCTGTGTACTTCGATGACTTGATAGCTCATTTCTTTTTATTGCTAAATAAAAGAGCTATCTATTGTATGGAAGTACCACAACTTATTTATCCATTTACCTATTGAAAGATATCAGGCTTGCTGCTAGTTTGGGGTAATTATGAATAAAGATGCTATGCATGTGCAAGATTTTGTGTGGACATAAAATTTAAATAATTCAAGCAAATATCCATGAGTAAGAATACTGGTTCACATGGTGAGACTATGTTGAGTTTTCTAACAACTTTCAAATTGCCTTTGAAAGTTGCTCTACCTTTTCGCATTCCCACCAGCAATGAATCAGAGTTCCTTTTGGCCCACATCTTTGCTGGCATTTGGTGTTGTCAGTGTTTTGGATTTTAGCTGTTCTGGTATGTGTGTAGTGGTATCTTATTATTGTTTTAACTTGCTTTTGAGACTTTTTAAATACACTTCTCTGCCATCTGTATATCTTCTTTGGTGAGGTGTCTTCAGATCTTTTACCCATTTTCTTATTGTTGAGGTTCAGTTGGTCTTTGAACATTTCAGATACAAGTCCTTTATCAGATTCAGATACATATTTTGCAAATACTTTCTCCTAGTTTGTGGCTTGTTTTTTCACTTTTTTTTAATCCTCCCTGGAGAACATACCTTATTAATTTTAGAGCAAGGGTAAGTGGGGAAGTGGGCGGGGGGAGAGAGAGAGAGAGAGAAAGAAACATCAATGCACATACCCCACTGGGGACAGAATCCACAACCCAGGCGTGTACCTTGACTGGGAATCAAACCCAAGATGAGATGATGCTCCAACCAACTGAGCCACACCAGCCAGGGCTGTGTTACCATTATGACTCTATCTTTTGCAGAGCAGAAATTTTAAATTTCAATTAAGTCTAATTTGTCATTTCTTTCTTTCACCATTTTTGGCGTTATATCCAAAACTTGGGACCAAATGAACGGTCACCTAAATTTTCTCCAGTGTTATTTTCGAGATGTTTTATAGCTTTGCATTTTGAATTTAGGTCTATGACCCATTTCAAGTTAATTTTTGTTAAAGGTGTAAGGTCTGTATCTAGATTCTTTTTACTATTTTCATTTAGCAGTCCACTTGTTCCAGCACCATTTGTTGGAAAGGCTATATCCTTTGTCCATTGAACGACTTTGCTTTTTTGTCGAAGGACCACTGAATGTATTTGTGTGAGTCTATTTCTGGTCTCTGTATTCAGTTTCAATCATCTATTTGTCTGTTTTTTTGTTTGTTTGTTTGTTTTCCAAATCCACATTGTCTTGATTACTGTCGTTTTATAGTAAGTTTTGATGTTAGGCACTGTCAGACGTGAGGCTTCGGTTCTTTTCTTTGATATCATTTTGGTTTTTCTGGGACTTTTGTCTTTTCATATAAACTTTAGATCAGTTTGTTGATATAAAAAATAGCTTGCTAGGATTTTTATTGAGATTGTGTCAAATCTATCAAGTTGGGAAGAACTGACATCTTAACAATATTGAGTCTTCCTATCTACGAACATGGAATATCTGTCCATTTGGATTTTCTTTGATTTTTTTCATCACAATTTTATAGTTTTTCCCATATAGATCTTGTATACATTTGGTTACATTTATACCTAAGTACTTCTTTCTTGTGTGCTAATATAAGTGATATTGTGTCTTTAATTTCAAATTCCAGTGGTTCATTGCTAGTATACAAACAATAGGATTTTATATATTAAATTTGTATCTGCAACCTTGCTATAATTGCTTATGTTTTAGGTTTCTTTTTTTGTCAATTCTTTGCGACTGTCTACATAATCACGTCATCTGTGAACAAAAACAGTTTATTTTCTCCTTCCCAAACTGTTGTAGCTTGCTAGGATTTATTTTTTCAATGTACGTTTTATCAGCTAGAGCTGCTAGACCATAAACTCTATGAGGGTGAAGTTTGCATCTTACAGTCATCTCTTTTCTGCTCAGGTTTTTATTAGTTTTACCACAGATTAAATTAGTATAGTGTTAAATAACAGCTAGAAATAAAATGTTTCTAAGTTAATGCTATTTTATATTCTGTGTTACTCTATGGTAAGTATGACAAACAGATAACTTGGGTACATTGTGCCTCAATTTGTATGCTAAGGCCAATGTTATCTATCTTATAGATTGATGTTAACGAACAAATTAGACTATATACATGAGATCTTAGGAGAGTGCCTAGGACATAGGCCTGAGGAAATACAAAATTTTAGTTTTTGTTTTAGAACACAGCCCTTTTGCGCAAACCTACACAAAACCTTCAACAGTCAACGAACTTTAGCTCAGACGGACAAAGAGCAATAAAAGCCAAAGTAAAAAAGCTGTAGCGCAGAGGGCATGAGTTGAGAAGGGTTACTGGGAGGAATGTTTCTGATCCTGGTTGGAGAGGGTCGTGACTACACCGGCGGCGGAAGGCCAAAGGAGGCGGGGCCGGGGGGGGGGGGGGCAGGAAATCTCCACAAGGTAGAGTCTCAGGACTCTGTATCTCATGTGTTGCAATCCACGTGACCCTAAGCGCAGACCAACACGCTATTGAGCAAGCGGCACTGGGCCCTTACCCACAAACTATTGGCAGGGCGGAAAAGGCAGTGAGCACAAGGGATGGCAGAGCGGGCGGCTCTACCTTCCCTAACCCAGGGAGCAGCAGCCAGCGCTGACTCCACACACTGCTCTGCTCACCTCCATCCCCCAGCTGCCTAGTTACCATGGGGACGGGTCACCTGACCGGGCTCCCGCGCTTGCGCAGGCGGAAGGCGGAGGCGGAGCCCTGGCCCGCTTCTGGCGTGCCTCAAGGGCGGTCTTCCAGTGCGTTCCGTTTTCCTCTCGCTACAGTCACAACTCAGAGCTAGTGCCTGGAGGGCAGCGGCGGCAGCAACGGCGAGTGGTTCCGTGTGGCCTAGGTGAGCGTCCCTTGTAGGGGGATAAGAGGGGTGTTCATGCTACTTCCCCGACGCGAGGACGAGGGCCGGAGGCATGGGGACCCCTGGTCACTTAGTGGGGAGCGTCTTGGTCACAATGGTTTTCGGGGGGTGGCGGCGGTGACGCCCTACCAGTGGGCTCTGCACCCCTGTGTGCGCCCGGGGTGGAAGTTTGCGTGAGCAGCGCACTCATCCTGCTTCCGACTCTGCGTGTTTCATAGTCTTTACCTGGACAGGGATGGGGGACTGGGTTGGGGACAGAGCCCGGAGGTCGGGCCCGGGGCGCCTCCTGTAGCTCCCGCCTTAGCTCTGAGACTCTTTCTCATTCCGGTTCTTCTCGACTCTTTTTGTTCTTTTCCGATGAGAATGAGCCGCTGGCTGTGGTTTGTAGAGGCGCTCAGCATTCCTTGGGGCTGTACTTAATCACTTTCCTCGGTAGCAGGTAGCAAATCGGAACGTCCTGGATTTGGAAGGAGGCGGTGTTTGTTGAGGGTGGGGGGAAAAGCCTTGACTTTCTGGAAGGGGGTTGGGGAGAGGTTGTTGGTTCTCTGTGCGCCTGATTGACGAGAAGTTGGAGGAAAGGGAGACTCGTTTCCAGTAGGGTGTGTTCAGAAGGAAATCTCCCTTGAGATCTCATGACTCAGAGCTTTCGTTTCAGGATTTCCCGGTAATAATGGGAATGTAAAGGCATTTGGACGTAAAAACTTTACTTTTTTGCTAAGTGGAGTTATTTAATCATGAAGCCTTCTAATGTGCCAATTTTTGAACGGAATTTATAGGTTTCTCTAGTCTGTATGTTATCTGCATACACATTTACTATTATTTTTCCATTATGTAAGTTCCTTACTTAGAAAGTACATTTAGTTTATCACTTAAATGCATTTGCCTCAAAGAGAAAACAATCGATTAAAAAGGAAAAATGACATTGAAATTGACATACAGAAAAGCAGCTGTAGTCTGTTAGCTTTATCTTAAATACATATAAGTGGTTAAACTCAAATTGGTCCCCTGTCTTTAGTTTTTCTGTTTGCGATCGTGGGTAAACAGTAAAAAATTTTTAAATTTTATTTTTTTCTGTTACTAACTTATTTGTGTAAACTTTTGTGCTTTAAATGGTACAGAAAAAGGGTAGGTCAAATGATTTGTGCCACAGAATAAAAATATGGAAGTGGAATGTCTTTTAGAGGGTTCAGGAAATATTGCCTTAATTTAAATACAACTTTGGCAACATTAATTTTTAGTCATGTTTTGTGCATTATAAAAAAGAATATAAAAATCGTGACCAAAAGAGAATTTCCTAGTAGCAGCATTGAGTATACTGTTCAATTAAAAAAACAAAAACCACTTCCTTAAACTGAGCATGACTCAACTGTTATTTTTCCTTTTTTTAAAAACAAGATTTAAGTACTCTTTTTTCAGGTAGGAAAGTAAATACCAAACGTTCCTAAAATGAAAGATTCCACCAATTCCTACATATGGTAATAGTTATTTCAGCACTTTTAAATTTCTAATTGCTGCAAACATTTTTTTTGTATGTTTATTTAGTTTTTGAGGAGGTAAATAGTAACATGACTCAAAATCTAAGTAATAAAAAATGTATATAACATAGTTTCCCTTTGAGGTTCTTCAGCCAACAAACCATATTCTCTTTCTGTCGGAGCCAGGTTTTACGTTTCTGGGGTATCCATCCAGGGGTATTTCATACCTATACAAACAAACGTATAAATACATTTCTACCACTTTTTTTTTTGTTATTGTGGTAAAATACATGTGATGTAAAGTTTACCACTGTAACCATTTTTAAATGTAAAGTTCGGTGGTATTAAACATATTGATGCTCTACAAACATCACCACCACCTTCATCCCCAGAACTCTTCAACTGGTAAAATTGAACACTATACCCATGAAACAGTAGCTTCCCATTCTCTCCTCCCCCAGCCCCTGGCAACCACCATTTTACTTAGTGTCTTCATGATTTTGACTAAGTACCTCATGTAAGTGGAATCATAGTATTTGTCTTTTCGTGATTGGCTTCTTTTACTTAGTGTAATATCCTCACTGTTCATTCATGTAGCATATTGCAGAATTTCCTAACATTTTAAGGCTGAATAATATTGTATGCAACAACAGTTTGCTTGTCCATTCATCCTTCCATGAGGTTGCTTGGATCCATCCAACATTTGGGGTTGCTTGTGTGTGTGAACATTTGTGAATAATGCTGCTATGAACATACATGTACAAATAATCTCTTCAGACCCAGATTTCAGTTCTTCTGGGTATATACCCAGAAGTGGAATTGCTGGATCGTATCTGGTAATTCTGATTTTTTGAGAAACTGTCATAGGGTTTTCTATAGGTGCTATAACAACTTGCAGTCCCACCAACAGTACAAAGTTCCAGTTCCTCCACATTCTCAGCAACACTTTTTAAAAAAAATTAATTGATTTGAGAGGGGTAGGCAGGGAGCGGGGGAGGGATAGGGATAGGGATGGGGGGGGGGGAGAGAGAGAGAGAGAGGGAGGGAGGGAGAGGGAGAGGGAGGGAGGGAGGGAGGGAGAGGGAGAGGAAGGGGGAGAGAGAGAGAGAGAAATATCCATTTGTTGTTTGATTTTTTTAAATGAATTCATTCGTTGATTCTTTTATGTGCCCAGACTGGGGATCTAACCTGTAACCTTTGTGTATCAGGGCTACACTCTGAGCTACCCTGCCAGGGCTACTTTTGTTTTTATAGTAGCCATGCTTGTGGGTGTGAGATGGCATCTCCTATTTCTGATTGTGCTTCCGTAATGATTGGTGATGTTGAGTATCTTCATTTCATGGGCTTGTCCATTTCTCTATCTTATTGGGACAAATGTCTGTTCAAGTTCTTTGCCAGTTTTTTACTGTTGTAGTTGTTGAGTTTCAGTTCTTTAAATGTTCAGGATATTAACCCCTCATATATATGATTTGAACATATATTCTCTCATTGTGTGGGTTGCCACTTTACTCTGTTGATAGTACCTTTTGACGCACAGAATTGAAGTATTTTCATTAAGTCCAATATGTCTACTTTTTCCTTCATTACTTATGCTTTTGGTGTCATATCCAATAAATTATTTGTTGGAAATCTTTGTTCTAACCTTTATTTCCTTATTTCTGCTAGTTTTAGGTTTAGTTTTTACTTTTTTCTAGTTTCTTAAGTTCCCCCCTTTTAACACAAATGTTAGCATATTTTATCATACACTGCTCTAAATCATGCTTGTTTTTGCATTTAATGGTAATATTTTGAAACTCTTTCAATATTAGTATAGAACTTCCTCCTCTATTTCTTGCGTTCTGCTATTACAGTCGGTGCTTCAGTGGATAAACTTTTATGTGTGTCACTTTTTATGAGCACATATATTTGTAGTCTAAAGACCTGAAGTAGTATTGCTGGGTTGTAGGATCTCTACATATATAATTTTGATAGATATAGTGCAATGTCACTCTCAAAGGAAATTATACTAGTTTATACCTTCACTAGTAATATATGAGTGTTTCTTAAAGTGTTATGATCTGAGAGTGTTGTCAAACTTTGGATTTTTGCCAGTCCAATAGGTGTGAAATAGACTCTTAGATAAGAAGAAATTACTCTACTTAGATTTTATATGACCATATTTCTCTGGCTTATCAGAATTTCCATGGATGTTTATTAAAAAGAAGAGTTCCTATGTTCTTCATGAAATAATCAGCCTGGGAACTATTTTTAACTAGTGCCCAGGTAATTCTGATCTGATGATTAGCCATGTTTGAGAAACATTGCTCTTCAAAGACTGTCTAGGGATTTATCAAAATACACACGTTCCTTGATACCATAGGCGAACCATCTGGAATGCTTTTAAATCCTCAATCTTCAAAACAGTTATCTCTGTTTACCATAAGGGTCCAGTGAACATTTTTATTGTTACTTTTTATATTTTAGGCCATTTTATGAATAACTTTGTGGAAATGAGAATATGGGGTAGTTAAAAAAATTAGTAACAACTTGAACATAAGAAGCCCACATTTTTATTATTTTCCTGTTTTGAAGGTATATATAGCTGAAATGGGCAGCATCTTTGAGTACAACTAATTGATCAGCTGTCATGCATAAATTTGGAACATATACATCATATAAATATTGTTCCAAATTTCAAATACATCTCTAATATGTTCTAGCTCATCATTAGTTTCGGTTCTTTATGCACTTGGTTGTCAAAATACAATACTGAGGTCTATTCAATTGTATACTTTAAGAGAATGAATTCTATGGTGTGTGAAATATATCAATTTAAAAATGTTACTGTTGAATGTCTAACCAAGAGACAGAAAACATGTAGTAATTGGAACATGCACAGATTTATTAACTATAACATGATTGAAGAAACAGATTGGCTAGTAAGAGTAAAGAGAACTTTAATGAATACAGGAAGAGCAGATTTAATAAGTATCTGCTAAACCCAGGGCTGAGATAGAGTATTCCAGCCCAGGAAGAGGCTGTCCACTTCCTATGTCTGAGATCCAGGACTTGGAGAGAGTAGTACAGCCATCACTCAGTGGATGGTGAAGTTGCTAAGTTACTCAATTTACTGGAAATTCTTCCTTTGAGGTACTGGGGAGGCTATTCATTCACAGGGAGGTGCTACAAGCCATTTGAGGGTATGCTAGGGAAAGCTACTCGGTGGAGGAAGTGCTTTGCTGGTGGCACCATTCTGGGAACCTACTCACCAGTGAGTGCGGTGGTCAGTGTGGGTTGCTGTGCATTGCGGGAGCTGGGTGCTTAAAAAGCCACTCTCTGCTGCAGGAAGATGCCAGAGAGGAAGGTACTGCAGGAGCCTGGCTGGAGGAAAGTCACTTTGCTCCAGTGTATCTCCAGCTCCCTTTCCTGACAACTCCTAACATCTGCCAGCTGGCAAAAGATCAATATGTAAATTTTCACAGAGCAGCCAATTATGGGTAGATTTGAAGATGAGAGGTAATAAACTGATAACTAGCTTAAGAATCATTGTTAAACCCTATATAGTTTAGGATATATTGTTATGCTGGGTTAAAAGAAAGTATCAGGTGTTCATCTTGAAATATCTAAACAAAGTTTTAAAATACATATCTTTGTAATACTTTTAGGAAATTGTTTTAAACTACAAAAAGCAATTCATGGTGACTAAAAGAATATTGAACAATATAGATATGTTTAAAATATAAAAATTTCCCTCATCCTACAGACCCTTTCTGTGTATTTCACTCATGTCTCCTGAAGATAAAATGATTATTAATGGTTGGAGTACAGTATATTGTTTTTTTCTGTATACAGTTGACCCTTGAACAACAAAAGGTTTAGGGACACCAACCACTCTTGTAGTCAAAATCTGAGTTTAACTTAAGTTGGACTGCTGCTGCATACTCAGTTTCCTAACGAGATGGAAATACAAGTTGATTCTTCAAAGATCAGCCGTACCTATATTTGTACATTGGGGTGGGCAAAAGTAGGTTTACCGTTGTATTTTATTAATAATACAATAAGTAATAATACAAGAATCAACTGTATTGTGTGCTCACAACAGTGAACCCACTTTTGCCCACTCCTTTGCACATATATTTTTCCCTAGTGACAGAGGTTTTACAGATGGGTAACCTGGGTAAATAACATAACCATTCTTTTTGATTTTCTAAAGTTTTGGAATGAAGGGACTTTGATTTGAAGAGAAGCTTAAAGTCTCTAGTGGATATAGTTTGATAGTAGTGGCAAAGGAGAGAGAGGTAGTTTGGTAGTCCCTAATCAATTAACAATTTTTATATAACCTAGCTATTCATATTTTCCCTTGTGTTTTGCAAGTTAAATGTTTTGTGTTAAATATTTACATGGGTTTATGTGTATGTTGTTGGTTATGGGTAGTATTTAAATTTCAGTGAAATATGAATCACAGAAATTCTTTTTTTAAGTGTATTTTGTTAATTATGCTGTTACAGTTGTCCCATTTTTTTTCTCCCCTTTAACCCCCTCTGCGTGGTACCCCCATTCACTCCAGCACTCCCCACCCTTAGTTCAGTGAAGTCCATGGGTCATACATGTAAGTTCTTTGGCTTCTCCATTTCCTAATTATTCTTAACCTCCTCCTGTCTGTTTTGTACGTACCAATTACGCTTCTTATTCCCTGTACCTTTTCCCTCATTCCCTTCCCGTCCCCTCCCCATTGATAACCTGCCATGTGATCCCTATTCCTGTGATTCTGTTCCTGTTCTAGTTGTTTGTTAAGTTTGATTTTTTTTGTTTTTTGTTTTTAGGTTCATTTGTTGATAGTTGTGAGTTTGTCGTCATTTTACTGTTCATAGTTTTGATATTTTTCTTAGATAAGTCCCTTTAACATTTCATATTATAATGATTTGGTGATGATGAACTTCTTTATGTACCATATCTGGGAAGCATTTTATCTTCCCTTTCATTCTAAATGATAGCTTTGCTGGATAGAGTAATGTTGGGCATAGGTCCTTGCCTTCCATGACTTTGAATACTTCTTTCTAGCCCCTTTTTGCCCGTAAGGTTTCTTTTGAGAATTCAGCTGATAGTCTTATGGGCACTCTTTCGTAGGTAACTGTCTCCTTTTTTCTTACTCCTTTTTTCTTGCTCCTTTTAAGACTCTCTTCTTTAACCTGTGGTAATTTAATTATGATACATCTTGATGTGTTCCTCTTTGGGTCCAACTTCTTTGGGACTCTGAGCTTCTTGGACTTGTATGTCTATTTCCTTCACCAGATTGAGGAGGTTTTCTTTCGTTATTTTTTCAAATAAGTTTTCAATTTCTTGCTCTTCCTCTTCTCCTTCTCGCACCCCTATGATACGGATGTTGGAGCGTTTAAAGTTGTCCTGGAGGTTCCTAAGCCTCTCCTCATTTTTTTGAATTCTTGTTTCTTCATTCTGTTCTGGTTGAACATTTCTTTCTTTCTTCTACAAATTTTTGATTTGAGTCCTGGTTTCCCTCCCTTCACTGTTAGCTCCCTGTATAGATAGCTTTACTTCACTTTGTATAGCCTTCATTTCTTCCTTATTTTGTGGCCATACTCAACCATTTCTGTGAGCATCCTGATTACCAGTGCTCTGAACTCTGCATCTGATAGGTTGGGTATCCCCTTGTTGCTTAATTCTATTCTTTTATTCAGGCCATATATCTTTGTCTCGGTGCACCTGTTACGTTGTAAGGGGCGGAGCCTTAGGTATTCACCAGGGTGGGACAACCCACTTCACTACATTGTGTCATTGTATAAGGGAGTCAGAGAGGGAACAATGGTGCTTGCTCAGGTCTCACCCCGCTGTCAGTCACTTCCCCTGCTACCCACAAGTGACTTGTGCCTTTCTAGGTGTTGCCCTGGTGCTAATTCCTGGGTAGGTGCGTGGGTGGGTTGGTTTACACGTTTTAGGGCCCTGTGGACCCCTCTAGCGGACTCTTCTGTGAGACTGGCAGTTTCTCCCACCGCTGCAACCCCCACAGGTTTTGACAGCCAGAGGTTTTGAAGCTTCATTTCATAGTGCTGGAACCCTGGGTTGTGTGGTCTGTTTCACTCCCCAGTAGTTCCTCTTGACTTATCCTCACTTGAATGTGGGGCTGCCTGGTCCACTGCTGCCCTGCTCTCCAGATCTGCCATCCTCCCAATTGCTGCTGTGTCCTCTCTGCCACAGCTGCCTGTCTCTGTCCCTCCTACCAGTCTTTAACTCCTTCGTTGCTGGACTTCCATATAGTTTGATTTTCTGGCAGTTCTGGTGGTTTTTTGTTTTTAAATTGGTTGTTATCCTTTTGGTTGTGTGAGGAAATGAAGCATATCCACCTGCACCTCCACCTTGGCCAGAAGTTCCTGAATCACAGAAATTCTTTTTTCTTTTTTCTTTAGAAAAATCCTGCAAAAATGTCTCTATACCCATCTCTCGAGGACCTGAAGGTAGACAAAGTAATTCAGGTACGTTTAAGTTGAATACTCCTACCTCTCCCTCCCATCCCCCTAATATAGTATGCCATACATTTTAGTTACAATAAAGTGGAGCAAGAAACTTGATAGATTGTTCACTTTTATACATCATACACTTTTTTCAGTTTATTTATTGCAGCATAAATACTTATAGGAAAACTAGTGTTTCCTTTTCAATTTATTATGAATTAATGGGTAAGGGTATTATTTTTTTAAAACTGGACTTAAACTATTCAGTGATAGCTAGATTTTATGACTAAAATTTAAGTACAGAATATATGTTGATAAAATGCACTCTTAACTTTGATTTTCTAGTTTTGTTTAAAATTACAGTTTTTTTTGATCTTCAGCTTTGATCAGTTTTTAAAATTTTTTCCTATTCTTTGAAGTTAAAAATTATGGAAGTAGTGAAATGTACATGCTGCTTGTAGAAAAGTAGTCATGTGAAAATACAAAGAAAATGTGATGATTTATTTCCTTTTAGATATAAGCAGCAGACATTGCACATGTTCATACTCTAAATGACTATTAGAGATTACAGTATTTCTCATCTCATTAAGTCAAATACTCTTTGTAGTCCTTCATGTAAGTATTAACCCTGGAGACGTGTTCTTGCCTAAGAAAGTTGGGGGTTAGGATTAGGTTTTGATATTTTGTAAATTTTTATTATGCTTTTTAACCATAATTGACTTTGAGCAGAAGTTTTAGATTTTGAAAACAGCAGAAAAAGATGGAAAGAGTTAATATTGACAAATGTTGGATTGCAGTATAGAGGGCTACAGTCTACATTAGGCTTTCCTCTTTAAGGAGAAGTAAATTATATGGGCATTTCCACTAAAAGAAGACCTTTTACGTTTTGAGCAAAAAGCTAGCTGCTTAGAGATACAACAATGAGCAGAGGGGGAGAATACTTATTTTTTTTGCTAGTTGTTTTTTTTTTTTTTAATTCTCACTAGATTTTTAAGTATTCCTACCTACTAAGGTCTTGGGCTATATATGTGTCTGTGTAGGTAGTTTCTTTTACACAGTAGTTAATACGTAGGTTTATTTTTGTTCTTGAGATGTTCCTGCAGAGGTGATATTTATCTTGTAATCCTCTGGCTTTTTACACACAGCAAAGCTAAATGCAGCAGTATGAACTGGCGGTTCATCTATTGTAAACCATTTTTACAATAGCCATTAGGCTGTGGCTTTTATATCATTACAGATCCTTAACCAGGAGCCTTTGGTTGCTGTACCTATACAAAATAAGCTTTTAAAAAACAATGACAGAGAGAGCCAGTGTTCATCAGTTTTCTAATGCAGTGCGCAGACGGTGGCAGCGTTGGCTCCAGGAGCATGGTCTCCATATGTTCTCTGTAGTGGCAGAAACACCGTGCCCCAGCATAGCTGTGTGCTCCTTTGGGACCTCCCCTTCTCCCTTTTTTCATAGTGTGAGATTTCAAATAAGTGTGAAACAGTTTGCTGCATTTAATGACGCATAGTCCTTAAACCCTTATTATACCACCTTCCTTTTTTAAATTACTCCAGATTACATAGTAAAGGTAGATATATGTAGTTGTGGAGAACTTTCTATATATATTTTTATGTCAGTGTTTCTTGGATAGGAATCATAACAATGAATAAAAGGATAAAAAATAACCAATCTAAAAAGGAATAATTTTTAAAATTAATAAATTCTGTCTTTTAGGGTAGTTTTAGGTTCACAGTAAAATTATATGGAAAGTACAAAGAGTTTCCATTTTATCCCCTATATACAATGCACCTATTTATGATTATATAAAAAGTGGTATTAGAGATGGGTCATACAGTTTGTTATTAACCTTGTCTCCAAATGACATGGCTATTTCAGAAAGTCAGATCTACCTGTAAAGGAGAAAGAATTTCCATGAGTGGAGTACTTACCACAACGTGGGCTGTGAGGGCAGCCCAGAGTATGTGAACATTAGTAACATCGATACCCTATAATGTCATTAGAGTTATTTTGGCAACTTTGTTTAACAGTTATAAATTAAACTGTCTTTTAATTTTTTTATGTCAGTGATAAAGTATGCCTTTTGCATACTTTGTAATGTTTCTGTATTTAGTCTAGTGTACTGCTTCCTATACTTGCTGAAATGAAGATAAAGTTTATTTCAGTAGCATATGCTAAAAGAGCAAAATATTAGCAACTTAAGTATTTAAATTTGTAGGTGTTTTTCTGATATGTGGCTTTTACATGAATATGGTTGAGATTTTTTTTTACGTAAATAAAATATTTTTAGGCTGATTACTAAAGAAGAATGAAAATGTAAAGTGTGTAGCCATGCATTTTATAATACATTTTGAAAATATTACTTATTCATTTGCAGCAGCACTATGAAATAATTGGTTATATGGTATGTAGAATGGTGCTTAGTCAAGTTTATGTGATAGTGCTAAATGTTTAGAACACAAAGAATATTTTTGATTTACAGGGTTTTTTTGAAAACTATATTGTTGAAATTTTTGCTATTAAACTTTCTTGACTACAACCTCAGTATTTCTGTTTCCTTTTGGAAGTACTGAATTTAAGTTATATAAGAATTTTAAGTGCATAAATAAAATCATTTTTAGAATTTTCTTTTCTTTTTCAGGCTCAGAGTGCCTTTTCTGCAAACCCTGCCAACCCAGCAATTTTGTCTGAAGCGTCTGCTCCCATCTCTCAAGATGGAAGTAGGTTTATACTTTGGGTTCATTATCCTTGAACAGAAATCTTTAAGTGTACTTTTGAGGAAATAAGGAATCCAAGAATTTAAAAATTTTATGCAGCATAAAATCGGTGGTTTAAATCTCTAGTAGTAAGAAGAAAAAAAATGTTTATTTCAAAACCTAAACCTTTAATTAAGAACGTGAACTAGGGATATGAAGATATGTTTTATGGCTTAATGAAAATTAACTACATTAAATTTTAGTCCTTGTAAGTTCTCAACTAAAGACTGTTTCTTTTATGTGAACTGTGCCCATACTGCTACTCTTGAACTTCTGAACTGTCCTGTATCTGGGGGCTGGGGGCGGGTGGCTGAAATTACCAACTGCCTCGCTTTGGGAACCATCCCAGATCCTGGAATCGCTACCCGGTCTCCATATCCTTTTCTTTGGTCCCCTTCCAAAGTCATGGGGATTGAGGAGAGAGCCCCTAAATATGACATGATACAACTGGAGTGTTAAATAGGTTTTTATGGCCTCTCATAACTATTCCTAACATTGTTTCTTCTAGAAAATCCACTTTAAGTCACAAACAAATCATGTAAGAGTTTTTGGAAATAGTGCCTAAGTCTACTACTAAGTTAAATACTGATAATACTTAAATATATTGTTTCCAAGATTTCATTGGAATGTGGTTAACATTCTTAAAATGATAGGACACTAAATAAATTTATAAGCTTTGATTTTTTTAAAAAATTGTAGTTAGTTCAGAGGAGTCATTTCATAGCCATGTTTACTAAATGAGTTATAAAGTTGCTGCCTTGACAGTAGACATTTTGATCAGTAGTTCTGTATTGGAAAATCAGTAGTTCACAAAATTGCTAATCAAATCAGTTTATTTTAAGAAAAAGTTAAGGTAAGATACTTTATTTGGAGAAATTATTTCTACTCTTGAATTTTTAGAGGTCTGAGATTATTAATGCAAGTAGAAGGCCAATATGACAACTGTTTTCATTTGGAATATTCTACCATTGTTTTTTTTTTTTTTCTTTCTTCATTTATTTATTTATATCAGATCTCTATCCTAAATTGTATCCGGAGCTTTTTCAGTACATGGGCCTGAGTTTGAATGAAGAAGAAATACATGCAAATATGGGCATGGTCCCTGGAGCACCAACTCAAGGGGTATGTACAGTGTGGTAGAAATGATAGAAAACCATACTTTATACATAAATACAAGTTCTCTTTGTGACTAACTCAAAACTGGTAACTTTAGCATTGATCTCTTAGAAATTTTAAACTCCTTTCTGAATATTACTTGCAAGTGTTCCACTTCCTTTAAGCTCTTACCACTTTCCTAATCTATTAGGAGTTAAAAATTCAGATGCTTTTGACTACTCCATTGTCTTCTGCTTTTTGTCAGTTACTAAGATCTAGTGATTCTTTCTCCACCATGTTTCTTAACATTTATCGATTCTAGTCCTACGATAATTCTATTGAGTTTCTGTACTTCTAACCTAGGTTATTACAGTAGCTTCTTACATTTCCTCTAGTAACTTCTTACAACAAACAGTACTAAGCTGCTACTTGAGTAATCATTATGAAATGTAGGTCTCTAATATCTTTTTTTGCTCATAATTTTTTAATGTTTTGAGGCCTAATATTCCTTGTCATTAGACCCCAAATTCTAATCTTAAATATATTGTGTCTCGTAGCCTTTTATTAAGGCCATTGCCATAAGACCCTAGCCCTTTATGGCACTTATTACAATTATAGTTAAATACTTATTTTATGAAGACAGGGTCCACGTCTAGCTTGTTGCCATACCCCAGTGCTTAATAAAGTAACTGATACTGTTATTTATTTACCAAATAGTTACTGAAAACTTGGCTTGTACCTGTTACAGTTCATTTGGAAAAACAGAAATCACAGTAGATATTTTAACAGATAATTTAAGAAATTAGACAAAGAGGTTGAATAATTGAAAGAAGCAAAAATGGAATGCAGTTGTAGCAATGGAAAAAAAGTCAGAATCAGCAGAATCTAGAAGCTTGGGGGACAACCCCAGGAAGCTGGGCCTCAGACCTTGGAGGAGCGCACACCATTGACAGTGCTGGCGCCTCTGAGGGGCTGCGGTGAGGCTGGTTCTGGGAGTGTCAGTAGGAGCTGGAGGATGGAGCTAAATGCTGCGACCAGGGTTAAGGGCTATGCCCCGGCAGTGCTGACAGGAACCAGAAGCAAACAAGAAGGAACAAGGCACTTGTCAATCCTCTAGGCTTCCTGCCCCGCTTTAGTGCCTCATGTGGTGCATACTAACCAGAAACCTGTTGGCAGAAGAAAATGCAATTTGCAGTTCAACCCCAGCATCACCAAGTAGAGTCTAGAAGGGTGGGTTTGGAGCTGTCAGTAATTTCCATGAATTCTGAATGAAAAATTTGCAACCTGCGGCGTATGTATAACTGAGGTTCCTTTTTCCCTGTGAGTGCTGCTCTGAGCAGTCCAATTCTTAGGTAGACGAGGGCTTTTTATGGCAGATTCCAATTAAGTCTTATTTAAACTCTCCCCTCACTGACTTTTTGGTTGAGGAAAGGGTATACTTAAAATAAGAAACTAGTTAGGTCAAGAAAACTTGAAATATGGTACCTGACGCAAGTTCTTGCTATTCTAGGGCAGTCTGGTTTGTGCCTATTGTTGACTAATCCATAGCTGTTTATTAAAAGAGATGAGAAATAATTTGTCTGATACGCCATTAACGTAACCTGCACTTTTAATCCTCACAGTGGCACTGTGAGGCAAGAAATTTGCACTTTTATAGAAACTCTGAAAGGGTAAGTAGATTGCTAAAGATGAGATCATATAAAAGAACCCTCTGGAAAATGTTGGATAAGTTTCAAAAGTATGATGTGGTTGTTAAGTTCAAGGATCATACTTTTGAGTTGAAGAAAAGCCAATGTACACATGAAACAAATGGCATTGAATTTAGGAGGCAGCTGGCAGAGAATCCTTGAATCTGTTGAAAATGATAAATGTGGGAATAAGTTATTTGAGGAATTAGTAAATAAAAACTAGGGTCATTTTTGCATAAGTCGAACTCTCTGAAGGAAATAATTTCCAGATTACATTTTTGGGAAACCACAACTGAATATATTCATTATTAATCATTTAAAAAATTTTTGTCACAGAGAATGTTTATAAATATTGACGTATTGTGTATCTTTTTGGCAGCAGTTGGTAGCAAGACCTTCTAGTATGAACTATATGGTGGCTCCTGTAACTGGTAATGATGTTGGAATTCGTAGAGCAGAAATTAAGCAAGGGATTCGCGAAGTCATTTTGTGTAAGGATCAAGATGGAAAAATTGGGCTGAGGCTTAAATCAGTAGATAATGTAAGTATTTTTAATGTCTATTTGAATTTGTCTGAATAGCTTTTTAGGATATTAAGTGATCAGTGTTAGAATGAAATAGTTAATATACTATACTGGTATATCTATAATTGGGAATACTTTATATCAGCTAACTTAAATTTTTTCCACTTGGAGATACCCTGTTCTGAAGAGGCAGAATTGGGACTTCAACAATACTTTGAATGAATTTTTCTTCTTTTTTGAGTCCTCTTCCTGGAATAAACTTCACTGGTCTGCATATATTAAAACAGTTAATACAGATAGAATTCTGGCTTGAACTAGGGCAATGGATGTGGAAGTTAAGAAAAAACTGACCAGTGAAAATCAGTGGTCTTATAAGGAGTGTTTTTAAACCAAAGTATGACCATTTAACTTGTTGTAAAGTAGTTTTGCAGTTTTATTATTTCCATCCTTCAATTTGAATATAATAGGTCATTTTCTGAGCAAAGGTGACTTTCTAACTAGGGTAGCCATTACTTTAGCTTTATAATTACTTCCTGTCTCCCCTTAACCATACTGAAGAAATTAAGTTACACTCAGAGGAACCATTCAGGATTGTTAAGGACTTTGACAGGTCTTCATCACGATTTATAGTTTTAGGCATTGCCTTATTGGAATCCTTTTTAGTCTCGAGGTCTCAGCTCATTGTGCCCAACTTTTTCACATAGTAAATAATGAGCGTAGCACAGTGTGGTAAATGGCCCATGCTGACCTTGGCAGGAAGCCTGCCAAGGCGTTGGTCTTTGCATGCTTGTAGCTTATTCAAGACGCATTGGCGTGCTCCTTTGGGAAGCTCTGACTTTACTGCTTTCCTTCCTCTTCAGTGAATAGAGTACTTGCTGCCCCTTCCTCTGTCCTCAAGAGACAGGATGCTCTTCGTAGGCTCCTAGTCCCCATTGCAGCTATCCTTCCGGTGGATTTGTCCACTTGGCCAAGGCTCAGTGGTCATGCCACTTCACAGAATGCTGCCTGTCTTTCCTGTACCACCCTGAACTGAAGTGGTAGACACGTGACAGAAGTCATGTCTAACCCAGCTGAAGATGGTAGAAAGGGTAGCCTTGTAGATGCTTACTTATTTTATCAGGTTTGTTCTTTTATACTTGTGTCTGTTTTGTTCAGCATCTGAGGTTGAGTTTATATAACTGAAAGTATCTTAGTTAAATGTACTTGAGTTTCCTGTATTTATTTCATAGTGGATTCTTTGAAAGAACTGTAGTATTAAATGTGCCCACCTTATTTTAGGTTGTTAAATAAACCCTGCTCTTGGTTATAAATAATGTAGCAATGGGCAAAGGAATCCTTCAGCTCAAAAGGTAGAGTTATGACCTTAAACGATTGTTTTTTAAACTGTAAAATAAATCACAAAGTTTCTAAGACTTGTTTTTCCTGTACATAATGGTCACGTGGCTAATACCTATTCCTTGTTGTCGGATCCATAGAAGCTGACAGTGATAGTAATCCTACTTTGTTTTCCGTAGTCTTTTCCGAGATGAAGGGGGTGATTGAGGTTGGGCAGATGGGCCATGAGTTGAGATATAAACTACTACTGAGATCTTACCCTTTTTTGCCTTATTTCTTGGGATTCTTGTCTTGGTAAAATTATCAGTTTCTTTTTTGGGGGCAATGACACATATATTCATGTAATTTAAAAAAATTACTAGGGTAGATTAGTAACCTAAACAGTTGGTTCCTAATTTTCCAATATTTTAAAACTATATCATAACAAAGTTACATGACCAAAGTTATTTTCTTATTCTCTAGGGTATATTTGTTCAGCTAGTTCAGGCAAATTCTCCAGCCTCATTGGTTGGTCTGAGATTTGGGGACCAAGTACTCCAGATCAACGGGGAAAACTGTGCAGGCTGGAGCTCTGATAAAGCGCACAAGGTGCTCAAACAGGCTTTTGGAGAGAAGATCACTATGACTATTCGTGACAGGTAAGCTGATTAAACAGTTCAGATGGAAATTCAGGACCAGTTTCCCATTTCTGGGGCTTTTCAGATTGTGTGAGTGTAGTATTTTGTTGCAGAAGATAATCATGTTATAGATGAGCCTTAGAGTCTTTAAAATGTGTGGTGCAGATTTTTCTTACATAGTTTGATTTTTAAAAAATAGCACTCTGGTTTTGCATAGAAATTCATCCTCTAAGAAGTTACTTTCTTTTTTAATCTGTTTCTCTAGGAAATTAAAAATGTACATTGGAAAAGTAACTAAGCAATATGGTGTCTGGCCTGGCTTGCCAATTTATTGCTTAGACATACAATCTAAGGTGTAAGCGCCAGGGACCCTGTAGAACTGCGAGTACGTCTGAGTTCTAAAAACAAATCTGGTTTTTGGGGTGGTTATGAAACGCTTGTCTAGGTGGGAGGAAGGGACATTTTATTTAGCATTTAGTTTGTTCCTAATTTAAACATTTAGTACCTGAAATAGGGGCCTCCATTTATTTTATTGTTCTGGCCTTCACAAGTGTTAAGGGTGGCCCTATATCATATTGTTACAGTTAGCTTTTGGGTTTTGATTCTTCTCAAACTTGTTACTTTTGTGTTTCTAGTTTCTCACACGTGGTAGGTATTTAGTAAATGTGTTTTATAGATGAATGCCATTTTTGCTTTATATGTGAGGAAAAGAGTAACATGGACCAATAGGACGCTAAGACTGTTCTGAATTTTATAAATACACAGGTTTTTCACAAAACCCATATAATGACATGACAGCAGAATTATAGAGAGGCGGGCTGGTATAACTGGCATAGTAGCTTTTCAGAGTAGATAGCTGGCTGTCTTGTTACATAATAGCTACATGTCTTCCTTTCTAAAAGGAATTTTGTAGAAGCCAATTCAATCTTTGGTACTTAAAAGAAGGAAGTGTTGATTAATATTTAGGCAAACCATAATGGAGAAATTAAAACAAAATACAGTTGACCCTTGAAAATGGGTTTGAACTGCACAGGTCCACTTACACATGGATTTATTTAATATGCGGACTCATGTAGTTCAAACCCATTGTGCATGGGTCAACTATTTTGAGCTGCTGTTGGGAATCTGTAAATGTGGAGGGCTAATTGTAGTTAAGGTTAAGGTTATGCAGAATCAAAAGTTACATGCAGATTTTTGGCTGCACGGTGGTCAAGTGCTCTTCATCCTTCACATTGTTGAAGGGTCAGCTGTAATCTTTTACACTGAAATACTCTGTCAACATGCAACATTACGGCCATTCTTAGTTACTCTTTCTAGAAGAACAGCAGCCAGTATGGCAGAAGTCCATTAAAATGTTTACTGTGGAATTTTTAATTGAACCCATTTTGTTAACAGGCCCTTTGAACGCACAATTACTATGCATAAGGATAGTACTGGACATGTTGGTTTTATATTTAAAAATGGAAAAATAACATCCATAGTAAAAGACAGTTCTGCAGCCAGAAATGGTCTTCTCACAGAACATAACATCTGTGAAATTAATGGACAGAATGTCATTGGATTGAAGGTAAGGAATAGAACTTGTGTCTTGTTCTGCCGGTTTTATTTTAGCAAATGTCTTTTTCATAAGTCTGTTTAGGTGGTGCTGTTTTCATACTGACCTCCAAAATGTAGCAGTATAGTGGGGAGATGAATGACTTGGGACCCGGGGCTCTGCTGTGCTCTCTGCTAGTTGTACTCTGAGGACAAAGGAATTACTAGGTTGGCCGAAAAGTGTGTTTGGTTTTTTTCTGTAAGTTGACTCTGGTAGTGCTTAGTTATCTTCAACTTCCCAAAACAATATCGTTAGATTGTTTTGTGACAGCTGTCATATCGGTGTGCATTTAAAAAAAAAAACTTGCCGAAATTGGTGAATTTTTGTGTAGCCATTTTAATATTGAAGATTGAAGAAAATAAGCAACATTTTTGGCATATTGCGCTTTATTATTTCAAGAAAGGTAAAAATGAAACACAAAAAAAGATTTGTGCAGTGTCTAGAAATAGGTGCTGTGACTGATCGAATGTATCAAAGCGGTTGGTGAAGTTTTGTGCTAGAGGCTTCTCACTGGACATTGCTCCACTGTCAGGAAGACCAGTTCAAGTTACTAGCGACCAAATTGAGAAATTGAGAACAGTCAGCTTTCTACCATGCAGGAGATAGCTGGCATACTCAGAGTATCCAAATCAATAAAATCATTGGTGAGCCCTAGCTGGTGTGGCTCAGTGGATTGAGCGCCAGCCTGCGAACCAAGAGGTCCCTGGTTCAATTTCCAGTGTAGGGCACACACCTGGGTTACAGGCCAGGTCCCCAGTAGGGGGTGCATGAAATGCAACCACACATACATGTTTTTCTCCCTTGCTTTCTCCTTCTCTTCCCCTCTAAAAAAAATAAAATCTTTTAAAAAAATAAAAATAAAAATTATTGGTGAAAATGGAAATGTCTTTTATTTTATGGAAAAAACTAAATGGACTTTTTGGCCAACCTAGTATCTGGGCTATTATCTGGAATTATTATTCCTGTAACAAGGTGGTTGGACTAGGTGATCTCTGTAGTCTCTTGAACTAGAATTCTGTGGAGACATAGGCATTGAAGATTTAATGGCATTTGTCAATGAATGAGTGCCAAACTTTTTTTCAGTGTAGATTGTAAGAAGAGTAATAGTTTCTACTCATATTAGTCCTTAAATTTTATAGTTTTCTTTCCTTCTACAAGTGCCCAAGTAGGGCTATTTTAAGGTTTACAGATTTTCATTATGATCTGCTTATTTCATAAACTTTGGTTAACTGAGGGGATGTGGTAATAGTGTACATGGGGAAAAGTATTTAATCTTAAACAATAAAAAGATGTGGTGTTTTTTTCCCCTAATATATTCAGATTAGTTTACCAAGCAATTTTGCTGCCACCCATAAAATTGTGATTCTACAGAATTAAACTTAGTAAGGAAAACTAGAAAAAAAGCCCTGACCGGTGTGGCTCAGTTGGTTGGGCATCATCCTATGAAGCAAAAGGTCGCCAGTTCGATTCCCAGTCAGGGCATGTGCCTGGGTTGTGGGTTCAGTCCCTGGTGGGGACACACGTATGAGAGGCATCTGATTGATGTTTCTCTCCCTCTCTTTCTCTCCCCCTTTCTCTCTCTGTAACTAAGTAAAATCTTAAAAAAGAGAAAACTGAAAAAAAAATTATAAATATGGTCAGGATTTCAGAGATACCAGCAAAACGTAAGAGGATATACATATTTATCAGTAAAAACATAATTTTATTTTTAAAATGAATAAAAAATTTGTAGAATTAATTCTTACCTGTGTGTTTAACAGGACTCTCAAATTGCAGACATATTGTCAACCTCTGGGACTGTAGTAACTATTACAATTATGCCTGCTTTTATCTTTGAACATATTATTAAACGGTAAGTAGACAATTCTTTACCTTGATGCATATAGTCATGTGACTTAATATAAACACTGTGCTTTCTTTTAATTCCCACATTCTTGGTTCTTAAGAGATGATATTGATATTATCTAGAAATTTGGATAAAATTGTTAAAATTAGAGGAAGTGGTTGGTAAAGATTGATCCCTTACAACTTCCCAAGTATGGAATAAAATTCACTATATACACTTCTGAAATTCTGATGCTTCCTAGTAGGAAAAGGGTAGATGAGCAAAGGTGGGCACGCTTCTAATTTTCATGGAAATTGGACGGCGGTTGCATGCTGCCTATAGCTCATCTGCTCAGTAGAAATTTATACATGGTGGTTCATGATGGCAAATTCTTGTCTTCTGGATGTTTAGGAGTCACAGTCTTTATTCTCAAGCCTGTAAGAGGAAGGTAGAGCGGCGTTTGGGGGTGTGGTTGTGTGGAGGGTGAGGTCGGGGAGGCTAAGAAGGGAGGCTAGAAAAGGGACAACAAGGGTTATTTCTGGAGCTTTTAAAATACTGGCTCTGACAGAGCTGTTTCTGCCAAGTGAACTTAGGGTCCCTTTTTCAGACTCAAGATATCTTGCATGTGAAAATAAGATTAAAGAACTACAAAAATATAAGACTTATAATGTAATTTTTGTTAGTTTCAGCTTCTGGGTAGAAAGTAACTAGTTACCCTTGGGGTATTAAAAAAGGAATTACCGTCAGGACTAGTCATTTTAAAGTTCTCTCTTCTTAAATGAGTGATAGGACCGCCCCCCCCCCCCCCCCCCAACTTCGTAACAGCATTCTCATTTTCTTTCTTTTTAATATCAGCCTTAATGTACAGAGACTTAATTGCATCTTACCTAACTTTTCTAGCCAAGATTCATAGCCTTTCACATTGGAAATTTACAAAACAAGTAGATTATATGAGACCCTTAGATCAGAACTCATTAAAAATAACTTAGCATTTTTGAAAAAAACAAAAACCCAAACTTCAATATTTAATAAAAGTGATATTTAATGAAGTTCTCTCTTGTAGGATGGCACCAAGCATCATGAAAAGTCTGATGGACCACACCATTCCTGAGGTTTAGAAGTCATGTCACAACAGAAACTTCGCCGAACTTTTCCAGTTTACTTCCTTGGCAACTTAACTTTGTATTCTGCACATGAAGCTTTCTAGGAGCCAGAGAGCATATGCTGCATGACGCCCTTTCTATCTGACGTGGCTGGGAACCTTAACTGTTTGATCTGATACCTTGTTCGGACTTCGGAATAGTTGTAGCCTTATCCTGGTTTTATGGATGTGTAACTTTGGAAAGATTTACTGATTTTCATAGATTAGTATCTCTGCTGGAAACCTGATGCTTTTATAAGCCATGATGATTAGAATGACTGATGCAGGCTTCAGCTTTGTGTTAGAACCAGTCAACTTTATTCTAGAGATCAAGTAGTGCTGTTCATACTACTCTAGTTCTTTGGTATCTTTGCATTTTTACTGTTACCGTAGTACATTTAGAATGATTACTTTTGATGGTTTTTTTATTTTTTGGTTTTGTGTATGTGTGGGTGTAGTGCGTGTCTGCAAAACACCAATTAAATAACACTGGTTTCATTCCATGTAAGCATTATACAGTGTATGTAGGTTGCAAAAGATAGTATTATCATTACATTTTTAACTACCTTCACTTAATATGCTTGAACTGTCGCCTTAACTATGTTAAGCATCTAGAATAAAAGCCAAAATAATAACTATTGCTGCCTTTCTAAAACCCAAAATGCAGTTCTATATTAAACTGAAATGTACACTAGCCCAGAACAAATTAGTGGCATATACTGAGCTATATATAGCATTACTGCTTAGTTGCATTTGAGATTTTCTAGTTATTGTGTAATGGAAACTTCTCAAAGTTACTGGTATCATTTTCTGAGAAATGAATCACTATATATTTAAAAACTCTTATACTAAGTAGAATAAACTTTTGACTTTTTTATTGTAGATTAAGTAGGATGGTGCCTAATTTTGACATTTTACTCTAAACATTATGTAACCTAGCTCTTTTGGGATGGTCTTACAATGTTGTCCTGGTAATTTGTTCTATCTCCTGACTTCTCCCTGCAAACAAAATTGCATTGACACTTTATTCTGACTTTTTTCTTCTTTTTGGCCTATTCCAATTAAATACGTATAAATAAACTTAAATTTTAATCAGACTATTTTTGCATCATTTGGAAACTGTGGCTTTCCCCAAACTAGTGTATGACCTAGGAAATAAGCACATGAAATTCACCTGGGGCCTGGGGGAGAGTCACGCCATAGCAGCTGACTTCAAGGGGTCCTGAGGAGAGCCCTCAGCGCTAGGAGAGGCGCAGTACCAGGAAAAGTGCTTCCGGCTGTGAACCTGATCCTGCCCCTCTGGCCAAGGACCAGAACTCAGGCTGTAGATCTGTTCCAGCAATACCTGAGAAAAGTTGACTGAAAAGTCTGTCACCCTGGTCTGATTCATGTTTTTCCCCTGTGTCATACTGCTTACAAGATAAAACAATGTTTTTAAAAAAGAGGACAGAAAAATTTTAAATCACATCATTACGATGGTTCGGAAAAGAGTGTCAAATTTACAAAAGCAAACTACTAAATAAGGTTTCCTGGTTTGATTATCTACTTTGCTGTCTGGACTTGGGTCCAAAGATGGTTCCAAGTGTAAGAACAGCCGCCTTATCACTATGGTTTTCTTGGAAGATTGATATTTAAAGTTCTTAGAAGGTACTAACTAGTTTTTGTAATATATCATTTAAATAAGAAAATGAAAACTGGTTTAATTACAGAAAAATATTTTTAATGTTTAGAAAAGATGAATGTTTAATAGCTACAATGAAATAAACCATTCCTATATACAGCAACTGTTACAAGAACTAATCCTTCCCCAGGTTCTTAGAATCTGAGGACAGTAGGTTATAGAAAGTAACCACTCCATGAAAACATAAATACCCAAAAACCCAACGGGCAGCAATTGTGTAGATCATGAAGACAAAATTGAGTGACTCAGAAATAGTATCATCTACTGCACATTTTCTTGGAAAATTCTGTATTGTTAAGTGCTTTCTGAAAATTTTCCCCAGCCCAGTTGAGCATCTCTTAGGTACTCCCTGCCACTCAAACCTGTCTTCTGATGATCAGCATACTGGGATGGATAATATTCTGCTTTAGAAATGTAACTGCCTTCGAAGATGGCAACTAATAGTTTCAATGAAGTTACCATCATGTAGAAAGTTTAAAACCACAAATTTCTTACGTGGTAAAACTTCCAATTATTATCATTGCACATTCACCAGTTCATTTAAAAGTTTGGTTTAAAAATACATTAGAGTTCAATTTAATATTCAGGGGAGAAAAAGGCACTTAATACTGTAATTTCCAGAACATAATTTGTCTGTCTTTCCCTCCTGTGATGATACTGCTACACTGTTCGTTCATCCATATACACGTCACAGCACCTAAGAGAAAGAGGCATTGTGGTTAGGGAGGGAGCTGACCAGGAGGTCCCCAAGACGCACTATTAAGTACTATTAAGTACTACACTGTCTTATCTATGATAAAATCTTTAGAAATTAAAAACTGCTTGGTACAAGGAACTTGGAAAGACGAAACCATTTAAATGTAAAGATAAAACGACTGGGAATTAGGGATGCAGAGCAGAATGCAAATATGTACCGCTAACAAAAGTCAGGAAGCAGATGATGGAGAAGGTAGGGAATTGGTGTAAATACGCTGAATTATAAGCATTTCTATTGGAAGGAGTACAAATGTTAAAGGTAGTAAGTTGGGTAGAAAAAGGCATGGACACATCGCTATAAAATTAAGAACCATACAAAACTGAGTGACAGGAGAGATGAAGGTGAGAAGTTACTGTTCACAGTGGGAAGGTAGCAGAGACTGGTAACTAAATACTAGAAGAATTAAAAGCCATAAATGCTCCATCAGGGGTGTTCAACCTGCAGGTCGCATGTGGCCTAGGATGGCTATGAATGTGGCCCAACACAAAATTGAAAATTTACTTAAAACCTTTTTTTTTCTTTTTGCTCATCCGCTTTCATTAGTACGTGTGTATTTAATGTGTGGCCCCAGACAGCTCTTTTTCTTCCAGTGTGGCCCAGAGATGCCAAAAGGTTGGACACCCCTGCTCCGAATGATCAGGAGGAAACTATGCAAATATAGTAAATCTCTAAGAGATACTATTAAGGGGGGGGAAATGACAGAACAATTATATACACGTGCAAATACACCCACTCAACAATAAGAGGACACACATCCAAGGACTCAAACTGGGAAAACCACCCTCTAAAGACTTAGAGGGAAACCCCCCCTCCAAGGAACAGAGGTGGGAGGTGCTGGGAAGTGGGACAATGCTGGGAAGGCGACTTAGCCTTGTTCACTGTAATTCGTTACTTCCATACTTTTTTAAAAACTGTATTGAACTATTAAAACTTTTGCTATTGTTTTTAATTCTCTACATGGAACTTAATGTAAAAACTTCCTTTTTGGTGTCTGTCAACATAAATCTAAATCCTGAAGGACCCAAGAAATGCAGGCCACTTAGCCAGTCAGGATGCTGGAGGGGAATGTTTACAGCGTGGAGGGCACATGGGGGTGTTTTCTGCTTGAGAAGAGTATGTTCCCTGAATTCATTTATAAGTTTCAATAGTTTTTTTGTGGACTCTTCAGGAGTCTTTACATATAGTATGTTATCTTCAAATAATAATAGTTTTACTTCCTTTCCAATAAAGATGTCTTTATTTCTCTTTCTTGTCTGATTGCTGTGGCAAAGACTTCTGAGAAAGCAGGTTTGAGTTCAGTATTTTAGGGAGAGAGGTCAGTCAACCAAATAACTCTTTACCATTATGGCCCTGTATTTTCTCACTGATTTTTCCTCCAAGAAGGTCCCAAACAAGCAGTTCACCAGACTGACTTCCAGATAAAACAGTATTTCCATCCCAGATAAAGCACCTGCAAGAGTGATTTAGAAATAATCATTTCATCATTCGTCATGAAGGAATGACTACATTACACTGGCCAAAGCAAGCCCAAAGGCATGATCATGAACTTGTGTGTAAATGTCTTTACCACTAGTAACCCCCCAAAATATACCTCTGAGGCTCGTCTGAAGTCATAGAGGAGATAAGTGTTCCTGTCTGCACATCTATTACATTTAAGCAGCCATCTTCTCCTGTGCTGAGGACGTGGCGACTGTCTGTAACGTGAGGTGAAACGGATATGGGTTACAGCTGCAGAGTGTTTTTGGTTATTCTGAGATTTTGTTTCTGAATCCAGTGGCCTAATATTCAGTTTTCCTTGAGTTGCTAGTTTTAGTTAACCAATGATTATCCTTCTCCTTGAAATGCTCCTGTTTTGGAACATTTGAGATTTTGCTCCCCAGCATCTGTCGTCAGTTTGGCTCAAATTAACTCAGCGGGGGAGGCGGGGAAGACATCCTTTTGTTTCTAAGACACCGGGCTGATGACCATTTGGTGTGAGTTCATTTACATCTTATAAATTACTTTCTTCAGTGAGTTGAGGAATAAAGAATAATATCCAATACACTTTTTCTACTAGGTACAAATGCCGCAAGTACACTGTGTTCTGCCATGAAGCAGGTTTAGCCACAGGCAAAGCCTCTTTCAACAGCCAAGTGTTTTTCTCTTTACATTATTATTTATTTCAAAGTAAAAATTCCAATCCCCCCAGTATCATCTGTATTAAAAAGGATAATACTACCTGGGCTAAAAGCAGTGTCACACACAATCCCTGAATGGCATGGAACCTGGTGCAGTACCGTGGCCGTTGTGAGGTCCCAAATGGTCACCGTGCCTTCTCTGGTGCCTGAAACCAACAGTGTGCTTGCAGCGTTCAAACTGATTGTGTCTACCTAAGGAAGAAAACATAAGTACCCCATTTAGAATTATGGTCATAAGCTCTGTTTCCCTAGGCTAGTTCAAATAAGTAGATGTAATGATACAGATTAAACTCTGTGGTACACTGTAGTGGTGCAGTTAATGCAGATGTATTTCAACATCACCTACTGGATGACAACTTATTTAAAAACAAAATTCTTTATATGCTAGTGAATAAGATGAGTATTGCTGTTGGAAATGTAATGCTGTTTTAAAATAGCCTAACCTTGCCTAACTGCATAGATAGTGAACTCACAACAGCAAACTGTTGATAGTGTTTCAACAACAGCAAATTGGCGACTGTTTTAGGGATTTGGGAGAAGGGGAAGGGGTCTCAAGGTTATACCTGTATATCCATCTTGAATTATATACTGAATAAATATCTCTCAACTTCAGTTCATCTGTTGACCATGCAAAACTAGGCATCACTTCCCAACCTCAGAGAACAGGCAGTACTGTGAGCTACAGCCTAAGATGCAGCAGTGGGACCCAGTGGAAACAACATGTGAAAGGTACCAGGTGCTGGCCCTGGGTTTGCCCCAGGCTGCACACACTTGGGCCATCCAAATATCAGGTCAGTGTCCTCAGCTGTGGCTGTGCATCATCCTAGACAGATGGTCCCTTCTACCTTCTGTGTCAGAAAACATGAAAGACAATGGGTCACATCTTGTTGCCCCCAGAAGTCTGAGGATACCCAAATAGTCAATGTCGTGCTCAGGGAAGTAGCAAACAGAAGAAAACAAGACGAAGTAGACTTGGGAACCCAAAGAGTCAACTCAAAGAAAAGAACTGAGAGCTAGCCTGTGACCTCCAATAAGCAAAATAACACAAAGCAAAAGGTCATAAACACTTAAAGTAAAACCAAGATTTCCCCCCAAACCCCTGGACTTTGAAGCTCAGGTTTTGTGTGCTTTTGTTGCTGGTACTCACACTGACATCATGTTCCAGCTCAGCCAGCATGTCAAACTGGTGTCTTTTGGTGCCTGTCATTTCTGCAGGAATACCAGACCACACCTAGAATGGGAACATAATGCAGAAGATATTTACAAAGGTGTAATATAAAAGCGTTTCTAATACATTAAAGAAGAACTCTCTTGACCAACTTCCATTGAACATACTTGTCAGCAAATGAGCTGCCTAAATGCTCTGGTTCCTCTTCTACAGTGCATGTGCCTTTATTCCTGTCATCCTGTGCTTATCGAGAGGCGACTGTTTGGACTTGTGTCTGTTTCTATCCCTTGCACTTGCTGTTGTAATTATGGGATTTAAGTATTGTGCAAACTAAGGAATATGAATGTTGCAGTGTTTATTAATGTTTTGAAAAGACTACCACAAAAATTACTAAAGGTGTAGGTAAGAAACTTACCTACAAGAATGGGGGAAAAATCTTGAAAACTTTTGAAGGAATTCTAATGGTTTTAGGATTTTGATTTCTTTTTACACAAATACAGAATGGAAATGAAGATGATGTATATATATGGTCCTACAGCAATAGAACAGTGAATGAATGTGCATTTGTATGTTTATCTTGCAATAAAATCCATCATCTTTTAATGATTCCCCACTTGAACTTGACATTTTCTGATTAACGGATAAATTGCTAGTTCCAATTGTGTTCGATAAAAAGGGTTGCTACTGTCCATTTCTCCTTAATTGCTGTCTAATGAACCCCAGATCATTTAACTGTCAGTTGAACACACAGTAGAAAAATCACGAAAACTTCCTGTTATACTGAGAAGTGTACACATTAAAAAAGCAATAATATTCAATATCCTTATATATCCCACACTTTGTGAAAAATAGTGATTGGACAGGTTAACAGGTAGTTTAATGGCTTACAATATTTTTACTAGACAAGCATTGTAAGTTAGAAATATTAAGTAAACCTTCACTGTAGAATCCCACGATGCAGAATACAGCCTGTTGTCATGCCAACAGATCTTACTAACAGCATCATCATGTCCCATTAATGTGTCTTGGCATCTTCCAAATGCTATGGAATAAAAATAGCTAACATAAAAGATAATGAGAACTATTAAAACAGCGTTCAGCTTAATTTTAAGACTCTTAAACACATATTCAAGAAACATTATGCTGTTTAATGTTATACTTACTAAGGCCCATTACAATTATAAATTACTTGTTCTCATGTTAGGAAACCAAAATACTGAAAATTTTAATTTAAAACTAGAAATTTCCATGTCTGGCTCATCTGTGTTTTCATTTAAATTTAAAATTTAGGGAAATATAGAGTTCAACTGGAAAAATTATTAGATTTAAATAATCATATTCAAATCCAACAGAAATACCCTCATCTAATATTTGTTCCTTTTTAAAAAACATTTAAAAGGCATAGGGTCCTGGTAATGGAAGATTCTGTCCTTTACTGCTCTGCATCCACAAAGGTAGTGATATGCATGTGGAATTACAAGGAAGCATGCACAGGTACTTACACATTATTATCCCATGAAGAACTTATGACAGTGGCATCTCCTGGTAAAAGTAAACATGATGATAAGGCCTGAAATAAAAATGATTCAACATTAATAATGTGTAATAGTAAGTCCCTAACGTGGTAAAACTATCTTATGAGATCCCCCCAAATTAATGCTCAAATTCTGTTTATGTAAACCTTCTGATATTTATAAAGTTTTTTTCAACTGGCTAATTCCAGATGCCTTGTTTCCTCCCACTTGTAGGAAGGTCAAAGTATGTCAAGTGTACAAGGGCCTCGCCTGATGCTGTTCGGGGGCTCTGGAAGGCCTCCCTCACTTCCCTGGCTGGAGGAACTGCCAGGAACACCGGAGGAAATCACTGGGGAGGGCGTGCTAGTGATTATCCTCAGGGATGCAAGCACAGTTTCAGGATTACAGACTTATGTGCGTAAGGAAAACTTCCAAAATTCTTTAGGGAGTTTCAGAATCTTTTGGGTGACTTACATTAAAAATAAAATGTGCTTTTTCAGAATCATTGGTTTTCTAGTATTAGGTATCCTACCAATTCAGAAATGCGTAAGTTATTTAAGTAGCATATACACATTAATCTGACAGTTTGAAAATGTAAAGATTTATTAAGGAGAATTCTACAGGGTAACAGCAGTTCAAATTTTTTAGGTTACAAATGAAATCACATATTAGAATGAGGCAACTTTAAAAAATTTTAACCTTAATTTATAAATAATCTAACTAAGGCATTCTGTCAATACCACACAGAAATAAACCCAATTGTTTTGAGAGAAACATCATTATATGCACGTGTATACATCATGCATATAATGCATATATATCATGCATATAATGATTTAAAATTAAAATGAACTCACCATATTTGAAAATGATATACTTCTTTGTAGCATTTTGGATTCTTTAGAAAACATCTTCAAGGTGGAATCTAATTTAATAATGAGAAGGCGACCATGTAAGAACAATTTCCTGACTGCTAGAAATGGCAAAGAAGGCTGCAGGCAGCACGTTCCTGAATGCACTGGGTGGTAAATGGGGCGAGGTGACCTAACTCCTCCATCTAACATCAAGACTCTAGGGTCTGTTAATTCCCTGACAAGGTAATCAGTTTAAAATCCAGTCCAGATACAGGTGACATTTCAGCATGAGCGAACAGAGTTTAGTGTATAACTGCTATAAGCTAAAGTTAAAGAGGAGTAAAATAGCCTGGCTGGTGGAGCTCAGTGGACTGAGTGCCGGCCTGTGAACCAACAGGTCACTGGTCTGATTCCCATCAGGGCACATGCCTGGGTTGTGGGCCAGGTCCCCAGGTGGGGGCCTGTGAGAGGCAACCAGCCCACGTATCTTTTACACACAGATGTTTCTCTCCCTCTCTTTCTCCCTCCTTTCCCCTCTCTCTAAAGATAAGTAAATAAAATCTAAAATAAATGAATGAAGAAGTAAATCTTTAAAAAAAAATGAGAAGAGTAAAATAGCGAGTTTAAATATTTAAAAACCCCCCAAATTGTGGCAATATAAAAGTTGTTTTTTTTAACCAATAGCCCAATTTTGGTGCGATACCTGTACTGAATTAGCGTTTATGGAAGTGAATTGCTAACTTTCTACAGAATAATAAAGTTGGGATTAAAATGTCCAACCTTTTAATTTCCCTGCCTAACAGAAGTTTTAGAAGTGTACCGAACCTTTTAAAAACCAAGACTTGCAAATTACAATGTGGTCCAAACATCCCATATTTGAAATATGTAACATTTCCAAACATACAACATGATAAATAAAGGTCAGGATGAGCTTTTAATAATTCTTTTGTATAGTAAAATTTAATATTTCAATTTAATTATTGCAACACCAACACACAGAAGTCTTGAGTCTTTACAAACATGAGTTTAAATAAAACATCTTCCCAAATTAGCTTGAAAACAGAAACAGAAGAATGAATACAGTATCACCTGAACATCTCCCTGAGGGGTACAATTCACTCTGATATTCTTCCCAACCTTGCTTTGGTTCCAAAGAATGACTTTTTAATTCTGAGTATTTACCACAAAGCCTACTTAAGCTTATTAATTTGGGGTATCCTATAGAAAACCATAAGCCCGCCTGCGATGTAAAGATGCTTTTCTTGAAAACAAACGTTCCCTCCCTGTACTAGAGGTGATCATGTCACAGATGGGGAAGAGCTAGTCTCCTACGTGATGGGTTCCTGTCATGCCCACATACCTAAACAGACACAGCCTATCTGAGGAAGAAATGTAACTTTAGGGTAGTTATCAGGATACGTATAAATCACTAATATGAATTACTATGTGTGATAAAAAACAAAAATATAAAAGCTTGTCACTTAAGAAAAACAAAATCTCCCCTTTATTTGGCAAATTCATAAAGAAGCAACATAATAATTAATAAGCCTCAGAGGTTTAAAGCTTTGATGCTCATGATTTACAAGGTCATACAAGTACAACAAGCTGAAGGATTTAATGAACCATGTCAGGCAAATCCAGCTAAGAACACAGGCTTTGCTTAAGGCAAAGCATTTTGTCTGTGTGACAATGTTGACAAACTTGGCAGGTGGAAATCCTGGTAAAACATGGACTGCTTCCTTCTCCCAGAGCCTCGTGTCGGTGACGCCAGCACGACCCAGTGTATGTCCTGCACAGTCACTTCCTTTGGTCTATAGTAGAATCATTTTCTATGCTTTGTGGGAAATTCTGTTTTATGAAATCTGAGACTGTATTTGAAAGAGAAAGGAATGACATGCTACAGATCATAAACCATGATTACATAATCTGACAGTAGTAACTGATTTACCCCTGGAAGTGTTTACTTGGATAGCATTATTTCCTAACTTAATGGATGAAAAATATAATTTCATATGAGAAAGACTGAAGAATAAATAGACTCAGAACAGTCAGCTACTGGCTTGGCCAGAATCAGCTGTCTTAAAGCCTAAGCAGGGGAGCTAACACATTACTCTTTTCATCTCCACACCTTCCAGAGTACCTGTCACCATGTTTTGAACATAACAGGACAACACATGCTTTAACTAATCACATACTGTATAGACTGCCAGGAAAAGCAATGTTGTGTATAGCAAGAGATGCTTTTTGCTTAATCCTTTTTAAAGATCAAAATGGTTAAATCATAATGTGTCATTCAAATATAATGATTACAAGTCATATCATCAAGCCATTGCAGGGTTTCTCGTAATTTTGATAATGCAAAAGCATATTAACAATGTAGGAATTAGATTTCAAGCTAAATGCTACATTAAACACCTTGAATACATCCTGAGTGACAAGAATGAAAACCATAACAGCAAATCTGCATTTCCATGTGCTAACAAGCACCAGGCCGTCGTGCCCTACGTCTGTCTGACACAGCGGCTCCAGCCCTCCTTCCCGTTCTCCACTTGCCCACGCACCGGAGGGTAGATGCGCCTCCAGCGGCTGTGAGAAAGGCTCCTCCCAAGCGAGAAGATGGGAAACAAGTTTTTTCAGTCCTTCCCTTTAAATTCTGGTAAACCTCAGCAGCAGAAAGGCATTTCTCATAATTGTTTTTGGCAAACAACAATAAAATTGTATGTGATATACCACAAAATTATTGCTCAAAGTTTATTTTATGTGGGGGCAGCACATGCAAGTACAGTCCTTGACTGAGAGTCAAGAAACGTGGATGAAGTGACTCTAGGGAACCCATTTTTCAGGTGGGAAAACATACCTTGTGAGGTTGTAAAAACTGACGATCCATTACAAGAGACTGCTATGCCCGTAACCGCCCTGTTTAAAAACAAAGTTTTGTGAATTACCATCAATCATGCACTAGGACACTGGTCTCTTTCAAGTTCTTGACTTAATTTTAACAATCTTTTGTAATTGTTTTCTTCACAGCTTGTCTGCTGGATCTGTCCCGCATAAAAGCTGCCATTACCAAATCACCACTTGGCAACTTCTAATTTTGTGCTTGGTAACACCTGTGGCCAGAAAACATTCCCACTCTCGCTCCCCTAGCTTTCTCGTTTGAAGTTGAATACATTTCTGACAATTGGAAAACTACTAATGCTTCTCCTTCGATTCCCCTTTATTTGACTATCACCCAAAATGACTGAAACGCTTTACAGTCACTTCACCTGCTTCATTAGTGAATCGAGTTTACCTAGCACCTGTGCAACGATGATACCACTGTCTGGTTCTAGCACGCCTTGTTAAAGGTTCAATCATGTCTTCACTGCCTTGGATGACAAGGTCCCTTGCTACATGCCACGTAGAGAATTTGAGAGAAGGCCACTGTTACAATGAATAGGGAGGAACTATGCATTCCTTTCCAGAGGCCGTGTTCTGATTTTAAACCACTGATCTAAAGGAGGCCAGCATGTTCTGTTTCACCCATGACCAAATGGTATACATGATATCAAAATGTCAGACAGGATGTCCACGGCTGTGGAGCAGGACATCGAGCCTTGTCTCTGGGCTGTGTTCCCCCACCTGTAACAGGATGATCAGGTGACCAGTGCTCCTCCAGTCTTTCTACCAAAGTATAAAAATGTCCTTAATAGCAGAAGGCAACAAACACTCATAACCCCTCTAGGTCCAACAGCAAGCTCAATGTCTTGGAAGTATAGGTATTATTTTTAAAATTCTAAAATGGCCTACTACAGAAATGACAACATGGTAGACCGACACAAATCTGTTTTGTACCAAAAGTTCCTTTGCCACATTGACCTCAGGTGGCCGATCACTATGGACATTCTGGGGAGATAAAAAACAATCAAGATGACACTGAAAGAGAACTTCCCCCTTGACTCAGCTTAAAACAGTTTCACGCCAGGCCAAGACCCCAACTTCTACAAGGACAGCACAGAGACAGTCTTACTCTTTGTGGATCTTATATTGCTCGTGTAACTGCAGTTTTGCGATGTTATTCCAGGCCAGTGTTTTGCTTTCCTCAGTCAGGTCTTCAAAGGACTCTTCACCTGGAGAGACTACATTAAATTACTGCTAAGTGAGTCAACTAACTTGCTAACAAGCATCAGACAACAACCATCAGAGTCACAATATTTTCTATTAAAATCAAACAACCAAGAAAACAAAGTATCCCACCAAAATATAATAGTTTTGAAATATACTTGTTAGTTGGCTCCATGTTAGTCAAGAAAAAATAATAAGGTGTATAATCTAAATAAAATAAAAATCATTTGGAGAATGATTCAAAAGTATATTTAAATACTGGAACATTTTTATACTTTTATCAATGTTTGCAAAGTTTTCACTTGTTCTCTAAATTAAGAACTTCAAGAATACAAGCCTGAAGAACCATTTCCTCGTCAGCAATCTATGCAAACATCTGATGTTTCCCTAAGAATGCTGCAGTTTTGTTTTGGTTTTGAGAGGGAGAAAGCAGAAATGAAAGCAATTACCCCAAGTGCTCCCGGACAGGACTAGCTAAGTAATCCCTTCACTTGTTTTAAAAAAAGCCTGGAACTCTTTAAAATAATCACAAGACAGTGGTACGGGCTTGGTGAGTAAGCAAAATACGGGTTTAAGAGGCATCACGAGATAACCCTATGGTCTTTATGACTTAGCCCTCTGGGGTTCTTTTAGAGAAGCACTCCCAGCCAGCCCTGGGTCATGTGACTTCGGTGAGCTATCCCTTCACACTTGAGAGCACGCTCAGCCATGTGTGCTTAAGAAGTCTGAATGTGCTTGGAACCGACAGCAGAAGTGGAGATAATAAGAAATCAAGTGATTTTGCCTCCAAAGTTCCATAGTGTCAAACTCCTACGAGCTGGTGGGTTGGAGGCTGTCTTACGTGAAACGTAAAACATAGATAACTGGAAGAAAGTATGGGTACATAGCACCCTTTCCAAATACTAGATGTGAGAACAGCGTCAAGTTCATTTTGACACCTAACATATGCCTGGCACAGAAGAGATAATTAGTAAATGTTTGTCAAATGATTAAGAAAATACAATCAAGTAAAGAAAACAGAGTACCTTGAATTCAAGGTCTATAGGGCAGGGAAGGAATTGGAGATGGAGGAAGTAATTTTGGGGAAAGAGTGGGGCGGAGGGTGACTTTTAAAGCAGCCATGGCCAGGGAATGTCAATAAAAAGGGAATAACTAAGAATCAAACACCAGCTTGGAAAAGCACAGAAAAGAAACAGAACCATAACAATAATAAAAATACTGCCAGGTTTCAGATTACCAGAAAATAAAAGTAACCTGGTTTCCTTTAAAGTCAATAATGAAAAATGAACAAAATAACAACAAAAACTTTTTTTCTTTCAGGAGAACCATGATAAGATGGTAAAACAGTCATCTCTAAGCAGCACAACAGTTTGTTTCATCTCTTCTTCAGAACTGTCAGGAACACCTTAAAGAAAAACAAGAGGTGCTCACATTTTTTATCTTTGCAAATTTACCTGGAGAATCTGGTATGGAAGCATTATGACTGGAGGTCTGGGACAAACTTTTAAACTTGGGAGCGATCCTTCGAGGATGTGGTGTCACAAAGAGCTGTTTTGGTGTCTGCCCAAATTCCAAGATTTGGGTTAGCATGGCCACTTTCTCGTCCGGATCTTCGATGCTTTAGGACAGAACGCAAACAATGCCATGAGCCACTAGGTTCAAGTTTCTTGAAAGCACACATTTCAAGTAATACAGATCAACAGGAGAAAGATTAACTTTCAAATACGAACAGCAGGATTGTCTAAATCTTATCACAGATTTTTGGAAAACTTTCTGAGGCTCAGTAACTCACATAGTAGTAAAAACAAGATATAATTAGTTGTAATTTTTCCATACCTTAACATTATTAAATAAGTGCATTAATCATTTAAAGAGGTACTTTGTAACTCAAGTGGAAGATCCTTAAAGACATAAGTACCTGTTCAAGTCTACACCTCCTTCATAGGTCAGAGGATGAAATACTGAAAAGAGAGAGGTAAAACACCATGAAAGATGTACTGTTGAGTTGCAATATACACTCTGCTCAGAATTTTAAAACCTAGTAACAACTTTAAACTTTTATTCAAAGAAATTGATTTTCACTTTGCAAAAAAGAATAATGATATCAAATTTCAGTCAGTATCAATTTGATTTATTATCTTTTGCTTAGCAGAAATCTAATTGGCGGGCAAGATGACCTACATCTCAGTGTCTTTCTCAAGTCAGCCTTATTTTTCTCCTGAGGGGAAGCATAGCCACCCTGCCTACTGCTCAGCTGTGTGGGAAATCAAGCCTGAACCTCCAGCTCCCTTCCTTGCCATCTGAGAAACCTGGAGGTAGGTAAAAACTGAAACTGAAGATGAGGTCCATTACTGCTCGTTTCTTTCAGCTCCACGAAAATGAAACTCTGGGGCCCTTCATTGCAATTGAAGTCACTGACCTATCATGTTCTGATTGAGCTTTTTTTTTTTTTTTAATCCTCACCTGAGGACATTCCTGTTGACTTTAGAGAGAAGGGAAGGGAGAGAGGAAGAGAAACATCTATGAAAGAGAAACACTGATCAGTTGCCTCTCATGTGCACTCTGGATGGGGACCAAACCTGCAACCTAGCTATGTGCCCTGATTGGGAATCGAACCCGCTATCTATCAGTTTATAGGATGATGTTCCAACAAACTGAACCACACTGGCCAGGGCTGCTCTGATTGAATTTTAATTGAAATTATTTAATGAGATAGAGAGAGTACAAGCTAAAATGAGAAGACTTTAGAAAAAAGACCTCTTGGGATCATGGTGAAATAGATGTTCTTTAGGGCTAAGTACTTCCTCCTCTGTTACTTAGTATCTAATTGAAGGTAACTGAGTCAGTAGGCACTCTTTGCTGATACAAGATGCTTCTGCTGAAGAAATAACCTTGACTGCTCTGCCCTCATTTCGGTTTTTTTGGGGGTTAGTTTTGTTTTTTTCAAATACTAAATGAACTTACAGTGACTATTACATACCGTTATATGCCCCAACAGCCTCACTTCCTTTTTGCTTGTAGCCAAATATTAGGTCAATCCACTCATGAAGGTGCTCTGACACATAATTGCTTTCCAGTGCATCTTTGCTTTTCTGGAGAAAGTCCTCAGGACCTATTAGATTAGACTCAATCAAAACATGACAGTGTCCATCTTATTTCCTCTCATTTCTTTCATCTATACACATGTAGATAAAGCTTCTAGGAGAAGCAAGAGACATATTTCTTAATGAAGTTTTTGCCCCCATCATATAAAACAAATTTTGTGGAGCAAGTATTTTCACAAATGATACTTGATACATTTTTTAAAAATTTACAGAACTAAATAGTTAATAGTGAAATTGCACAATTAGGAAAAGAATGCCTACAATGCAACACCTTCAAGGTGGTACTCACTCTGTGCCCAAGGTGGAAGTTCCACATCATCTACCATCTGCCCTCCTTGTCTCTTCCCCAAATCCAGTTTCAGACTATTGACTAAGAAGCTGATGTCATCACCATAGAATTCTGGAATCAACTGAAAGTTCCAGGGAGGGGAGAAAAAAAAAAAGAACAGCAACAAACCTTTGTTAAAGCAGTTAGAGACCACCAGCCCAGTGAATCATTAGCTTTTTAAACTGCTTACCTCTTTAAAATCTGTGGCTCCATCCAAACAGTTTTTCCAAGTTTCTGCAATACTAAATATATAAAAAAAGTTAAACTGATTTTAATTCTAGGGTATAGACACAGCAACCACAGAGCTTTCTCTGCACCTAGGGTACGGTTCTACATTTTATCTATATTAACTCATTTCTCTCATTAATTCAAATTCTCAAAACACCCAGATGCATGTCTGGGCTCATGTGGGAGTGAACGTGAAGTCAGAACATGGCCCAGACCGACAGCCTCCGAGTCCATGCCATGGACATCAGCACGTACGGCCTCATCGAAGGCTCAGTGGAAGCAAGTGCTTAAACACTAAACAATTAGCAAAACTATTTTAATAGCCCATCTCAAAAAGGACTTATGAATAAACATGTATAGAGCTTAAAAAAAGATTGGAAAGACACAGACCAAAGATTAACAATGAATAATATCTCGGCATGGTTAGGTGCCAAGTAAATTTTAATTTCTCCATTTTCTCATATTTTTCCGGTAAAGAAATATTACTTTTATAATTAAAAAGTTACATATTTACACACCCACAGGGAACTGTATTCAATTCATAGCAGAGTTATTTAGAAAAATGAAATGTTGGAAACAGTCTAAATGTCCAACAATACAGAAATAGTTAAAATATATTCTGTCACACATTAGGATTTGATACAGTAATTTTAAAAATGACACTGTTTTGAAAAACATCTAATAATACAGAAAAACATCAAGATCTAATATGAGGCTACAAAAGGCATGACAAAAAACTGAATTTAAAGTACGTTCTCACATTTACTCACACACATACACACATGACTAGAAAAGGACTGAAAGGAATAGATAGAATTAGTGATTTTTTGCATATCTTTACATTTGTGATCATATATAATTTTTCGAAACAAACACACTGTGCATATATGAATAGGAAGTTTTAAAAATGGTAGGTGAGGCATTTATGTCAAACCTGTTGAACATTCTATCTGCATTGTCAAATCTTCCATTCTGTAGGCACAGCATGTACTCTGGTGCTAGAGGGGAAAAATCAGCGTTAATGAGATATAGATTTACTGAAGAATCCACATGAAATAACATTGCCTTGGGTATCGATAAAGAACCTTACCAATCCTGACAAGATAAAACAGCACATAACCCGGGGAAGAGTAGTGACTGCCATACATGAATTTTGGGTCTGGCATCTCCTGGTAGCGTGTCTACAATATGCAGGAAAGAATACTACTAAGCATTGGCTATGAAAATAACAACTGACTTAAGTAGTAAAAGCCTAAAAGAAATCATGGCATGCATACATATATCCCTTAATTTATTTCTTAAATAAGAAAAGGAAAGATAAAAAGAGGGGGAAAAATCTGTGAATAAACACACCATTCCTGTGGTTAAGTATTTTGGTTTTCTTGGCACGGCGGTAACAACGTTGAGGCTGGATTGAATAGAAGGGATTTTAATCTCTTGTGCAATTTACAAGAGAGCACCTTCATGAAAATAAATTAGTAAATTTGTAATCAGGTCAGCTTCCTACTTCCTGAGTTGTAGGCAAAAAATGCAAATGGTGAGCAGCTAAACTCATGGGGTAAGGCAACAGGCAGAAGGGGAGGGGAGTAAGAAAAAAAGAAACAAAAACATCATCACTCTGGACGTATTTCCCATAAATCTTGATTAAATGAGTTTCAGTTACTCTAAAAACATAGGCATGGCTCGGGAATTTCCTTATAGATTAAGAACCCTTAAATCCACGTACCAGTAGTCTCTCCAGCCGCTCCTTATTTAGGGCTCCTACTGGCTTACTAAGATCCCGGAAGGTTCCGGGATTTGACAGATCTATATAAATAAATACATTTTAATAACTAGTTAATTAGAATAAATAAAGCAAGCAACACTTATACTTAATAACATTACATCCCTGAACTGATTCACATATTTACTTCCACAAAATAAAGTTTTTTAAAAACTGAGACAGATCCATTAAAATTATATAGTACTTATGACAGTTATTTATACAGCTGTCAAAAGGTGAGAACTTGAGCTTTAATTTAGCACAGCCATTCAAGAATGATTTGAAAACACCATGAATATAGATCTCTTTAAAAAAAGTCCTACTGACAAAAAACTATATTCCAAGTAAAATAACAAAAGACTCCACACATATCTTAAAAGCCATTTTTCTTCTATTAAGATTTACTTTTTAAGTTTGAATTGCAGGGAATACATTATTCTGTAATAATAGAATAATTTGAGAACTAAGACCTGAATATTACCAGAGAAATAAATGATTAGATTCCTAGAAAATCTGTTAATCTCTTTCAAGTATAAGGGTTCAATAAGTGATTTGTCAAAAGTAATTTATTCTTCACAATATATAATTTAAAAGTATTACAAAATAAAATCATAATACAACCACTATTTTTGTTAAAATAATTTGAGAGAAATACTTATACCACAAAATTAAAATGGCCACCCCCAGTAATGTAATTTTTGATGATTTTTATCTCATTTACTTTTTAAAATATTTTAGTACATTCGAAATGTCCTATAATTAATAGTTATTAGTTTGGTAATCACATTTTTAACATAGATTTAAAAATAGGATAATCTGAGATAATTTTCAAAGTGAAAAACTACAGTATTTTAAAACTTGGTACTTATAGATAGTAATGATAATATGATTTCAAATTATACACATATTATCTGGGCATGTCCTTTAAGAAGTATGTGAGCACTTTTTTTTGGATTAAAAAAATTAAGAGACAGTGGAGAAAACATATAAAACACATATAATTTATATAACACTCATCCAGTATCTTGAAATGAAAATTGGCAATCTTTAGTAATAAAGTCAAAATGGGTTCTAATCTGTTCACAGGTTGCATTGTAATTCTACAACAGTATTTTTTTCTGTCCTTTAAAAACTTAGCTTTGTGTCATTTACCCAATTGTGAACTGCAATAATCGTTGATTATCCATGGAAACACGGGGTACTGGGACAGGTCATTGCAGCTGCGGTCGGCTAGGTTGTTGAGGTGCAGCAGGTACTGGTAGTTGGAAAGGTGGCCGCGCTGCCACTGCAACATATAGCTCTCGGCCGTGCGCTCTGCGACGTGATGCTCTGAGGAGGACAGGGCCCACAAGGTCACCACTGAACCTGGCAAATGTTGGCTAAATCATCCTTGGCATGTAAACACTGGACACTTTATAGTCCCTTCCACACATTTTTGAAAAATATATTTTATGAAAAACAAAAGGGCACAGTTCGTTTTCACTAAACAGCTGTTCCCTTAAGTATGAAGTCTTAAAGATCCAGGAGGGAAAATTATTAAATATATACTATAAAATATATCATATATATGAAATATATGATATAAAACACATAAAAAAAGTATGGAGCAAATATATAAATATTCATAATGATATTTAATATTTACAATATTATATATAGTTGATAATAACTAACAAAGAATCTTTCCAAATGCACTTAAGTTTTAATGCCTTTAAGAAGCTATGACCATTTTTAAAAGCTTATTTTCTTCATTTTTTATGAAATCCAAACAGAATAATCTTTGAGTTTTCTTTCAGATCTGGAAGAGGTGTACTACTGTTAATTTGTCAATGACTATACTATTTATTCATGTGAGGAATAAGAAAATTGTTACTGAGAAGAAAGGTATTTGACAGGAAGACATGATTTTGCAAACTACTGTAGAACCACAAAGATCACCCCCAGAAATACCTCAGGAAACTGGAACCACAGATTACGTTACACCAATGATGCCTCTCTTTTCAGAGATATAAAATGATTCAACTCTTCTATTTTGTTCAAAAACTTCTGCTTTCAAACTTTTTATTGGCCGCATTGAACAACTTATCTAACTCATGTACTGATTCAACATTTATTCTTATTTACTTTTACCGAGTTTCTTCTCTAATCAGATACTAGGAAAGGGCTTTAAAAATCAAAAAAACCTACTCTCCTCATTTTCAACTCTCAGAACACCTCAGAGAAATTCTGAACAATCTTAGAAATAAACACAAAGAAAATGATCAGCTTTATAGAAGACAGACTTTTTAGGTCATGGCAAGTTTCTGGCTTGAAATTTTAGGACTCACCATGAAAGCTGAGTATTTTTGTTGAAATCTTATTATAGTCAGAAAATTGAATTGGAAAAAAAATTAAACTGGGGGCAGGAGATAACAGTAAACTTATACCAAATCTGTATTTACTTATGCATTAAGTTAAACTGAATAGCTTAATGTGAGAAGAAAAAACATAAACTCTAAACCTACTGTAAAATAAGATATATTCCTTACTGAAAATAAACTATTACTGGAGGAAAAATTTCATTCTGAAGGGAGTATTTCACTATATAGCTCATTAATGGCTTCACTGTACACCAGAACAGCAAACAAAATTAAGATGGTATTAATATAATCCTAAAATTTATTTTTAAAAATCATTCTATTCTAGTCATCTGGCAAATTTGTAACCATGAATTAAATCATTCAGCCATATAACTTAATATATTTATGTTTGAAAAGAAAAATGCAGGTGTTCTCCCTAATAAAGGTATTAAAATTTACATGGAAGACTGAGGAAATACTAATTAAAAGCAAATTTAGTCCCATAGGTACTACATTGAGCTGAGAGGTTCATGTGTTCCTTTTGTATTTTTTTTCTAGCTTCATGATTAAGGCCACAGTTAATGATCATAAACATATGACTGGCTAACTCACTGTCTTTCATTAAGAAATTGAATCTTGGTTTTTTCATGAACTAATGCAAGGCATGACTGGACATAAAAATAATTAGGTAGAGTCTTTATAATCCATTCAACTTATATGTTGTTAAAATACAAAAAAAAATTAAATATATTTATCAAGAGTTTTTAAAATGTACAACTGAAGTGAACTATTACCAAAATTCATTTATATTTCCCTTAGTTTTTAAAATGCTATCTTGCCAACCATAGTTACTAATAAGAAAATAAGAAGTAGAGCCACAGAGAGATGATTCTAGATATAACATTTTTCTTTTTTATTCTCTTATATTCTAGCCCAGTTACTTAGTAGTTAAACTACCTTCATATGAATAGTTAAATGAAAGGTGAGCACCACACCTAGATACGTGGCAATATAAAAATAGAGGTCATCTCTATCTTGAGGGTCATAGAACTTCAGGTAGATGTCAGAACACAGATCATCTTCTGTGCAAAACACTTCCAAGCCCTATAAACTCAGAAAGAAAAAAATAAAGCAAATAGCATTTTATTAATCTTGCAATTGCTATATAAGCTACACAATTACAAAAACCTCCAGTTGAACATCTATATTTTTACTTGTAGGCCTTGTATTCATATTTTTCAGGTATAAATTTGATTCAGTGATGCAAACACATATAAATATATATAAATTTCCCAAGAATAAGACTTGTATCTGTAAATTTTATAAAATCTCTTTTGGGTGAATATTTTTATTGATAAAAGCTTCTGTGAATTTAGTATTTTGGAATTCAAAACTGGCTGATCCATGTCTTCACATACCTTCTTCAAATACAAATGTTTATTCTATTTTAAAGATTTTATTATGTATTTTTAGAGAGAGCGGAAAGAGAGAGGGAGAGAAACATCAATGTGTGGTTGCCTCTCACACACCCCCTACTGGGGACCTCGCCTGCAACCCAGGCATGTGCCGTGAGTAAGAATTGAACCAAGCAACCCTTTGTTTCTCAGGCCGGGGCTCAATCCACTGAGCCACACCAGCAAGGGCTTATCTTTCTTTTATAATTAATTATGTCAATCTAACAAACTAATAATAAGAATTCAACTAATAACTTGCAGTTATTCTTAAGAAAACTGTGAACTTAGTGACTTGTGTTGGTAAGGCTGAGATAGGACAGGAACAGATGAAGAGATGACAAAAGCAGAGTTGTCCTTTGTTCAAATACAGGCTTTCACCATTTACCAGTTAAGGTAAAGAACAGAGGAAATTAACTCTTAGAATCTCAATTTCTTTATAAAATAGGACCTCATCTACCTCACAGGTATAGTCATGATAACAAAATATTGTACGTAAATTGCTCAAGACACAAGACAGTTAATGTCAATTTCTTTGCTTTTTCTGACTGTATTTTTACATCCAAAGGAGGAGATTTTTAATAATACATTTCCATAATCCTCTATTAGTACTAGAAATGAAGAGTAGCCTTTTAAGTTAAACAGGTAGAAGAACAGGTAAGTTTACAAACTAGAAACAAAAATGAGGGGCTTAAAATTCCACAGTGATTTTGTAATCCTACCAGGTTAATCTTCAAAGGAGAGCAAATGAGTTTGTACTGATGTTAAATTAAAGCACCTTGGAATCACACCTTATAGGGGTTGGTTTCCAAGGTCAGATGTGAGACTAACATGCTTACTAAGGGGAATGGTGGGAAGAATTGCCCATGTGATTTAATTGGTTATTTTATTCATTTCTCTCACTTACCAAGCTGAGGGCTAATTTAATGTAAACTAACTGTGAAGATACTACAGTTCCCAAGAAGAGTTAATTTTGTACTAGCTTCCCAATTTTACTCTGAGACCTAGCTGCTCTGAACAGATGGTGGCAAGTCACACTGGATTATTCTGCATACATTATCCCTGCATAAACCTAGAAACTCTGAGAACACAGGAATGAAAAACTCAAGGCAGAGCACCCTTATCCCTCTTGCTCTTGGAGCTAAAAACAATTTCACAACCGACCTCTTATGCAGAGAAAGGAGTTATTCCTTTATGAATTTCTAGCTCATCCAAAAGAAAGAGTAGCAGGACTTAGAGTCCACTTGCTTACAGTACAACATATATTTTTCAGACATGCCGTAAGTGTTTATAAGTTAATAAACTACTGGTTAAACTGAAAATAGGACAATCATTCACCTAGAACTGACATTCTACTTGAACTCACCAAAGGCATGAGGCCGTGTCTCCTTTTGTAAATGCGACGGACATCTTGCAGTGTTATTTGGACCACAGGTTTCTGGAAAAGTAAAAAGACAATCTCACACGTCAACATTCTGACACAACTAAAAGCTGATCTTTAGTATCAGAATGCAGAAAAAAATGACCAAATCTTGCATTCCTGGTATGTTACAAAGTGAACAATTGGAAAGGGAGACCTTAAACAAGGTATATCTGGGTTTTATATTCTAGTCTGCCCTTTTTTACTTTATGACCTTAGACAAGTCTCCCTACCTCTATTAGGTACCGAAAAAATATGGTAATGCATTCATCTTTCACATAATCGCAAGGCTGTTGAGTGATATGGAATATTAAAGGATTGGTATAGATAACTTCTCAGGAATTATGCTATTCTTTTATAGAGCAATGGTTTGCTCAGTACAGACTCTTTTGTCTCCTTAAAAACTATAGTGTATTAAGGCTCACAGACAATTATAGCATAAAGCAGGGCCTCTAATCTTTTTCTTTATGAGGAGGGCAATTTTCTTGCTTCTTTAGAACCTTAAAATGCTAGTAGGAGGAATGAGGTTAGAAAAGGCAATGAGATTGGCTAAACAGTGACAAGTTCATTTTCCTATTTCTGAGTGGGAGATATCAATGCTCATAGATATCAATCCTGAAGCTATGGCACATACTCAAATATTTTTCCAAACAGTTTTGGATCCCAAGCCAGAGTAACACTAGTGGTCAAGCCGATTTATTACATCACTACCGAATGCCCAGCAGCAATGTGTGCATTGCTTCTACTGGAGGGTTCGGCAAGTGTGCCCCACCACCTGGTGGTTGGAGTTATTATAGCATCATCTCTCACTCAACACAAGTATTAGAAGTTTGAGTGACATACAATGACTGACCAGCCTGGCAAATTTCCAGGGGGTAGCCTTCTCTGGCGGAAAATACTCCTGTTCTTTAAGCTCTCCTGACAAATGCTCCAATGGCACCATCAAAGTACATTAGGATTTCTGTAATTTTAATGAACCATGCCCCAAAGGGGCCAGATCTAGATAAATAACACATCTTCACGTGGTTCAGTGTAGATATCTGAGTTTATCTTTACTGGGACTGGCTCCACCATCACAGAAGGAGCCCCGCAGCTGCCCAGTTGCAACATCTCTGCATGCATCTCTGCACTAGCTGGGCGAGGACCACTTCAAACTGCTTTTTGGGGGAAAGATTCAGATCCTACTGATTTCGTTGGTAAAAAAGGAAAAACAAGTAGCAACATAGGTGATGTGTACACATAAACATGTTTCTTCTTAGTTATAGTATATTTCATTTGTCTCTTTCAGAAGTGCCTCTGAATAGAAAGGTATAAAACTCTCATGATCCTTAGCTAAAATTGGGAGGTGCAGGGTTTCTTTTCACAGCATTGAGAACGAGTGACCCCAAAATAAAAACTGAGAAGGAGAGCTCAAACTCAGATTCCTTAGGATTACACAGGGAGACACTGTTAAAGACACAGATGATATGGAGGGGGCGGGGAGGGAATTTTGATCCTCTCTAAAATGTGAGTCAAGTTCACAGGAAAAGGAGCACAGGTGCGTATCCCAGTGCTAAGGGAGCTCTCCACCCGACCCTGCGGTCTTCACTTACCGGGTACCCATTGAGGGGCTGAAAGTACAGGTTGGTGTCAGTAATGCACACGTGTCCAGGATTTGTCACCAGAGGGGTCACCATTTCTGCTTTGCATTCCATGTGCAGCTTCTCAGAAACACTTTGGAATCTGATAATTTTCAGGAAAAAAAATTCAAAAATTTATCTACTTTCTGGTTTAACTTTAAGAGTTACAATATGGCTTTGCATAAAATTTGTCTAAACACTGATTCAATACAAAATAAATGGCAATATCAATTGGTTGCTTAAAGAAAACTGACATTCTTTTAAATGGTATAAAGAAAATTCAGTTTTTAAAAAAAAGGTGAGGTTATGTATTGCAGAAGGGAAGATAGGTAAGTAGGTGATGCCAAGTAACCCTTCGGCTCAACTCTTATTCCTTCCAAAATAAATTGACATTGAAACTATTCTTAAATTAACAACATTTTCTATTTTTGTGTCATTAAGACCTTTTATAGTCATATAAGCCATTTTTTGCACAGGCAGCATTTATTTCACACCACAATTTATAAGGCTATAAATACACAACTACAACATTGGCTGGTGTGGCTCAGTAGATTAAGCACCGGCCTGTGAACCATAGGGTCACCAGTTCGATTCCCAGTCAGGGCACATGCCTGGGTTGCAGGCCGGGTCCCCGACAGCGGGCACGGGACAGGGAACCACACATTGATGTTTCTCTCCCTCTCTTTCTCCCCCTCTTCCTCTCTCTAAAATAAATTTAAAAAAACAAATACACAATTATAATTACTTGAATTCAGTTCCTAAGTACAGTTACCCATGAACAACACAGTTTGAATTGTGAGGGTCTGCTTACATGAGGATTTTTTTCAATAAATACTGTAAATGTATTTTCTCTTTCTTATGATTTTCTTAATAACATTTCCTTTTCTCTAGCTTACTTTGTTGTAAGGATATAGTATATAATACATATAACATACAAAGTAAATATTAATTGACTGTTATCAGTAAGGTCATCGGTAGCTATTAGCAGTTAAGGTTTGGGGGAATCAAAAATTATATGTGGATTTTTGACTACACAGGGGATTGTTACCCTTAACTCCCATGTTATTCAAGTGTCAACTGTACATTCTTTTGTGGCTTTACTGCAGTAAAACCAATCCAAGATGATTTCTCTACTACTCCCTTGTAAATTATTCTAACAGTCAAAAAAAAAATCCATTGTCTTATTGTTTTACTAATTAAAAGAATTTAGAGGGGGGAACAAGCAAATAATCAATATTTTAAGGAAATTACATAAATAACTGGGTTAAAAATAAATCTCCCTCATAAGTAACAAAACAAAAGGATACAGGGGCAGTCTTCCACTTCCAGTTAGGATGTAAAGGAAACCTCTCAACTCTCACACTAACAGCAAAAACCATCTAGATAAGCTACACAACCCTCATTATTTTTTAAAAAGACTATCAGAAAGGTGAAGATGTAAAGAAATCTAAACGAAAGGGCCAACAGCTGAGTGGCAGGAGGAGCAACCTATTGCAGAAGGGCTGACGGGTGAAGAGAGATCTTCAGAGGAGCAGAAAGCCAGGTCAGGACTGGAGAGCAGATATGCAAAAATGTTAAACCCAAAGTAAGCTGAAGGAAGGAAATCATAAGAGTGGAAGTCAATTTTATGTAAAGTGGAAAAGTAAAGAAAAATCATTAAGCCAAAAGTTGGTTCTTTGAACAGGTTAATAATATTGGCAATCCTCTGGCAATAGCAAGTGCTGACAAATACAGAAAGATTTACAGAGCAACATCTCCCATGAACAGAGATGCAAAAATCCTTTAGAAAATATTAGCAAAGCAATGCCAACCAAACATGAAAAGGATAAGTACATTATGATAAAGTTGGATTTATCCCACGAATACAAGTTTGGTTTAACATTGAAAAATCAATCAATATAATTCGCACTAACAGAATAAAGAAGAAAAAAAATGATCACCTCAATAAATGCAGGAAACTTAGTTAACAAAATTCTAAGCCTATTATCAAAAATATTTTCAGTAAACTAGGAATAAAAAGGAACTTCCTCATTCTGAAAAAAAGGCATCTATAAAAAAGCTACTGCTAGCATCATTCGTTAACGGTGAAACATTAACCTCCTTTTCTATTATAGCAAGAACAAGGCAAGAATGTCTACTCTCACCACATCTATTACTTAAACAGTGCAATGAGGCAGGAAGTAGGAATAAAAGCCATAAGGATTTCTGAGAAAGTGTGATTATTCACAGATTAAACAATTACGTACACAGAAAACTCTATGGAAATACAAAAAACTCACTAGGACTAATGAGTGAATTTGGAAATCATACAATACAAGGTCAATGTAAAAACAAACTCAACTGTATATTTATATACTAGCAACAAATAGTTGAAAAATAAAATTTCAACAGCATCAAAAAAAATCACAAATCTAGGAACACATCTAACAAAAGATAAGAGGCAATGGCACACCAAACACGTAACAATGGGGGAACTGGGTGAGGGGTAAAGGAACTCTGTACTACGTTTACATCTTTTCTTTAAATCTGAAATTAATCCAAACTAAACTACTCTAAAGAGGCATTTTGGGTACAGATGGGGAGACCTGGATATGTAACTATAAATTTTACATAACATTATATAAAATAATTATGACTTGGGTATTCTAATAGTATGAAGGAAAGTTAAAAATATCCTTTTAACAGATACCTGGTGAAGTAGTTCTGAGTGAAGTGTCATGACGCCTTGCAATATAATTTTAAATGATTCAGACAAAATTATACTCATATATGTTATTGTATAAATAATATACACATATACATATACACATATCATCTATACATATATACATACATATAACACACATACAGATATACAGACATACATACGTTATGTATATGTATACACACACAAAGACACTAAGAATACAAATGTAAAAATTAAGGCAACTTTGGCAAAATGCTAACAAATTAACACCTGGTGACTCAGAGTATCTGTGATCATTATTCTTTTAACTTACAAGGATTTAAAATTTCAGAATGGATAGCAGGAAAAAATAAATATAGTTATACTTTATGTCTTCAATAAAAAGTACTTCCTCAGAAATATGATAAAAGCTTTTTTTTTTTAGCAAAACTTTACCTTCTCTCTTTTAAAGGAAGTATACAATACTGGGATATCTCATTTTATACTGTAAAAATTTCTTCCACAAATTCTTCAGTCTGACATTTTAGAGTCTGGATAAATGAAAGCTTTCATAGTGAACAATTTTTTAAAGTAGTGTTATGCTGAAGCCCAGGATTGAAGTCTAAACTGCTACCTAGAAAAATTATGTAGGGGTGACTAGGGGATGGAGGGACAGAGGAAATAAGAAAAAGGACTCACGGACACGGACAACAGTATGGTGGTTGCTGGGGGTGGGGAGGGGAGTGGGTGGAGGTGGAAGAGGGTTTAATGGGGATAAATGGTAATGGAAAAAAATACAACAAAAAAATAAAGAGTGATAGGCACAGCAAAATAAAAAAGGAAAAAAGAAAAGAAAACATGTATTCTAAGTGGGTCAAAGAAGCTAATTCTTCTTATTCCTTTTCCTTTCTAAAATGGAAGGTATTCTCTAGGGCAATCCACTTACCTAATATAGCCTACAAGTATAAAAATGAAAATGAGTACCATACAAGGGAAACAGAAAAGGAAGCAAACATAAACACAGAAAACACCACTGGCCAGATGGCTTTATGGGCAAGTTTTAAGGGTCACAAATCTCACAAGAACAGCAATAAAACAGAATATTACAAATTAATCTCATTTATGAACATAAGCTTCTAGCAAAAGCCTAGCACACAATAATCTATAAATGAATCTATTCAACCAATACTTTCTACTTTGTCCTAAGCTGGAATAATTACAAATGCAAAAATTTAAAATAAAAATGTTATCTGGTGAAGATACTACAATAATTCATATAAGAGATTCTGTACATATTAAAGAACTGACATATAAAGTTAATGAAATTGATCACAAAGTTTAGCAGGGCTGCTGAAAACGAAATGAATACAAAAACATCTACTGCACTCTATGTATCAACAATAGATGATAAAAATTTTTAGGATACAATTTACACCATCAACAATATGAAGTACTTGGAATTAATCTAGCACAAAACAGACCTTTATGACAAAAATCATAAGGAAGACATTAGAGAAGACAAAAATAAATGGAGAGATTCACTGTAATTACAATCATATCTTTGCAGGCCTTCTTTTATGGAACTTAACAAGCTGATTCTAAATTTATATCGAAGTGTGTGAGGCCAACAATAATGAAGACATAATTGAAAAGGAAATAAAGTGTGGGGCCCTCCACTATCAGATACCAAGTATAGTAATTAAAAAGCTACAGTATTTAATACTGTAGTACTGCAGATGAAGATGTAGACAAATAATCAAAGTCTATTTAATATAAGGAAATTTAGTTAACATAAGAAACAAATAAGAGAACAGTTTAATATTAAAGTATAAATGTTTTCAAATTTTGGCTATTGTAAATAGCATTGCTATGAATATAGGGGTATATAAATTCTTTTAAATTGGTGTTTTGGGATTCTTGGGATATATTCCCAGCAGTGGAATCACTGGGTCAAAAGGCAGTTCCAGTTTTAATTTTTTGAGGAAATGCTACACTGTTTTCCACAGTGGCTGCACCATCTGCACTGAACAGTGAACTAGGGTCCCCTTTTCTTCACATCCTTGCCAGCACTTGTTGTTTGTTGATTTACTAATGATAGCTGTTTGCACAGGTGTGAGAAAATATCTCAATGTGGTTTTAATTTGCATATCTCTGATGGCTAGTGGTGTTGAGCATCTTTTCATATGTCTATGGGCCCTCTGGTCTATGGCCATACCACCCCGAACGCGCCTAATCTCATCTGATCTATGGTTCCTCTGTATGTCCTCCTTGGAGAAGTGCCTATTCAGGTCCTTTGCCCAGGAGATGAGTGGATAAAAAAACTGTGGCACATTTACACAATGGAATACTACACAGCAGAGAAAAAAGAAGGAATTTCTGCCTTTTGTGACAGCACGGATGGAACTGGAGACTATTATGCTAAGTGAAATAAGTCAGTTGGTAAAAGGTAAATATTGTATGACCTCATTAATAAGGGGAAACTAATGAACAAAACAAACTAATGAGCAAAATAGAACCAGAGACAGGGGATCATGGAACAGACTGACAGCTATTAAGAGGGGAGGGGGAAGGTGGGGACTGACTGAAAGAAGGTAAAGGGGTTCATCAAGGAACATACATGAAGGACCCAGGGACATAGGCAATGGTGTGGGCACTGACTATGGATGTGGAGGCGGGCTGGGTGGAAGCGGGGAAAATGGGACAACTATAATAGTATAAACAATAAAACATTTTAAAAAAGTATAATTGTTGTCAGAAAATATACTGTATATTTAGAAAAGCTAAGAAAATTTTAAAAAATATTAGACCAGTAAATATGTAGTCTCTTGGTCCCTACCAAGGGATACCCCAGGAAGGTAGCCATCACAATTTGAAGGATTGGAAAGACTTTCCAGAAAAACTGACAGCTAAGCTGAAATCCGAAGAATATGGAAGAGTGAGTGAGGTGCAAAAGAGGAAGGAGGCTGAGTACTCTCAGCAGAAGGAACATGCAGTAAGGCTCAGAGGTGAAACACCATGTGGCACACTCAGGAACTGCACGTAATGCAAAGTGCTGAAGCACAGAATTCAAGAGAAGTGAGTGACTCAAAGTAATGAACAAAGGCTAGAACTTAAAGAGCTGTGTGCCAAGTAACGTGAAGATTTTACACTGAAGGCAATGGGAAGTCTTGAAGAGTTTAAACAGTGATACAATTAAATAAGTTCTTTATAAAGAATATATTTTAAAAGTACAATATATACAGTGGAGAAAAAAAGGATTAGGGGAGGGAAAACTGGAGTTAGGTACGCAAGCTGAAAGCTGTCACCGTGTTCTGAGTGGCAGGTAATGGTGGCCTGGACTGAGGCAATAACAATGTGAAAAGACAGAAGCCAACAGTCTGGAAAGATCTTAGAGAGCATTAATTAGTCTACAGGCCTGACTGACAGATGCCAGGATGAAGAAGAGCTGAGGAAGCCCCTGAGGCCGACCATGCACTGAGGCGGGGCCATGCTCTGAGATAAGCAGGCGTGTGGGGAGGCAGATGATAACATCAGTTTGGACACGCTGAGCGAGGCAAACAGAAGATGTCTGCTGCTTCCATAGCCAGTACACAAAACCATAAAGAACTTACCTGTTTTTGTCAAATGATGTTCTAGCCAAACGTGATTGCAAAATAGCTGTTATCTATTAAAACAGAATCATTTAAAAAGTATGGATTTAAGTATTTATAAGTAAAATCAATACAAATTAATTTATAATAAAGATACAGATCTTTGGAAACTCTTACCATAGCAGTTTGGTCCCCTAGTTTGTCAAGGCAGGATGCTCTGTGAAGCTACAATATTATAAATATACATGAATTTATTTTTTCTTTCAGATGATATGAAGATATTTCCTTAGAAGCAATGAAAAACAGCAATCATTCTGTTACTTAGTAACAGTTAAGATTTCTTCTGATATATGTATGGCTCCTTCCTAATATACAGTTTTCAAATTCAACATAATCAAGTAAATCTGATTCATATTTATAAGAGATTAGGATTTCATTAAGATGTATAAATATACTTAAAAAAGAAGTTTCTGCCTTAGTTTGTTTTAAATTCTCTGCCCAGTAAATGCCCGAGTGAGGCACTGGCTTACCTGAAGCAACGTCTCCACAACATCTTCCACTTTCCCTGAAACATCCAATTCAAAGACATATTCCATTTTTCCCTAAAAAGAAAGGAAAAATTAGAAACAAAAGAAGAAAAGCATATCAAAAGACATTACTTGAAGAGCAGTAGCAAATCCCTGGCTGAATGAATGTTCTATGTATCCGCCCGGTTTGTTCTCCCTCAAGCCACCCAGGAATGAGTTTCAGGGAGCAGACCCTGTGGGATTTACTGCTATATGTATTATGCTCTTGTTTCTGCTGACTTTGGGCTTAGTTTGCTCTTCTTTCTTTAGTTCCTTAAGGTGTATAGTTGGGTATTAATATTTGAGATCCTCTTTTTTATCACAAGTGCATATTACTATACATTCCCTCTTAGTACTGCTTTCGCTGCATCCTACAAGTTTTGGTATGTTGTGGTGGTTGTGTTTGTCTTGTGATATTTTAAAATTTCCCTTTATATTTCTTTGACTCACTGGTTGTTTAAGAGTGTTAATTTCCACATACTTGTGCACTTGCCTTCTGCTATGGATTTCTAGTTTTATTTCACTGTGATTGAAAAAGATACTTGGTATGATTTCAATCTTCTTAAATTCATTAAGATTTGTTTTGTGACCTAACGTGATCAGCTCTGAAGAATATTCCATGTGTACTTAAGAAGAGTGTGTATTCTGCTGCTGTTGGGAAGAATGCTCTTTTGTGTCTGTTAGGTTCATTTGGTCTATAGTGTTAAGTCCTTTTTTTCCTAATTAATCTTCTGTCTGGATGTTCTATCCATTACTGAAAGAGGGGCATGAAGTCTCCTACCATGACTGTGTTGCTGCCAATTTCTCCCTCCAGTTCTGTCAATGTTTGCTTCATCTGTTCAGGTGCATATATTGAGGTTGGGTCCATATATGCTGTGATGGTTAATTTTGTTTGTCCCATGCTCTTCTCTTCTCTTTCCCCTGAGGGAGAGTCTGCTTAGCTGCACTGGCTTCTGTCTGGTGTACCACAGGTCCTCTGGAGCAGCAGCATGAGGCCCTGCTCCTTCTTGCTTTGGGTGGTCCCTGGCCATCTAGTGTAGGCTGGGTCCTGTCAATGCTCCAAGATAGGCGAGACAGAGCCAGTCCCTCGGGAATCTGCCTCCAAGAGGCAAATGCACCCAAAAGTGCGAATATTGGACATATGGTCCAAGGTTTTCTCTCCCTCCCCAGGGGGGTGTTGGGAGCTGGGAATTTCCTCCCAATCATATGACACTGTGCTAGAGGGAGGCTACAAATTTTCCTACTAGCTTCAACGAGGCTGATTTTATGCTAACCTGGAGTGCAGCAGGCTCTTAACTGGTTTTTGAATTTCTCATGAAGGAAATTGGTCCATGTATGGTTATTGCAGTGTCTCCATGAGAAAAAACGAAGGTCTGCGGGTTCCTAACCTGAGCTCTCTCATCGTCATCACTGATGTCACTATCTGCCCCCCAACCCTTTTGAAAACTGAGAATCCTTTAGTTTCTAATTTACATCGGAAGAAAGAGACTTTTTCTTTGCTTCAGGCAACCTCACTCATTTCCTTTTACATAATTTTTCAAGGAACCAAGCGCAGCTTTGCACTTCAGGTGGCTATGGGAGAGCCTTTAGAGGGAGAGCACCCAAGGCAGTGGTTCTCAACTTGGAGGTGCTGTGGAGGTGCTCTACACAATGCGGGGGACAGTGCATTAGGGCATTTAGTGGGTGCGAAAAGGCTGTGATACGAGGGACAGCCCCTGCCCAAAATGCCAACACTACCACCTGAGAGCAATTAAATTTCAGTATTTATAGTTTCTGACTAACCAGGGCATGCAGCAGTTTCTTGTATATAAAACCCAAAGGCCGCTGTACGCAGTTCATGTATTCCACAACGTATTCTCCGGCTGAGAGACTGCACGCACCTGAACTGGGGCTGAGATTTGGCCTATGAGACTGTGTTCTCCCAGAGAGGGCGATTTTTCCTAATTCACAGAGGTGTCATTATAAGGATCACTAGCCCTGTCTCTAGGTCCTGTACACATTCTCCTTTGGTTGAATTATCCCTTTACTATTCATTAAGCTGAAGCATAAAGAATTAAATGAAACACAGAATGATTAAATGTAATGTCTATGCTTACATGTCAAGTCCTGGAAAACCAGATATTATACTCAAGTCTACTCCTACCCAATTAAGAGAATTTATAAGTTATTATTGAGTTCTCAAGTAAGGGCATTTTATAACCCATATTTCTCAAAAAAATTCTCAATAATATCCAGTAAATAATCTTATAAATGATGTATGTTCTGATTTCAATTTTTATTCTAATAATTTAAGCTTTCCTTGGCCTATTAAATATATTTTTTAAGTCAAAAGGTAATTGAAATATTTTGGACTAAAATATGTGGTTCCCTTGGGTAATTCTGCTATAACTGCTAGGTAACAAGCTTTTAAATACCCATTATTATTATATTTGACTAAAGATTAAAGATGTTAATAGAGTCACAAAATCTTATTGTAGAAAAAGCACTATATTAATGTATGGGAATAAACAGAAAGATTTACTTACTCTTTCTATTTTATATGGTGCAACAATGTTGTGTTCTTTAATGAAATATACCTGGGAAAGACAAATTTATATTTGTAAAATAAAAATTGTCATAGTATAATATATACTTATACTATGATATATATAATACTGATGATATATATTATGAGACATATAATATGTAATATTATATATTGCATTTTCATACAATGTTCAGATATTATAAATTGAATTTAAATCATTGTTACATAATCTCCAATTTCCAAAAGCACTTATGTTAATATTATTAGCAGAGCTTTAAGTTTCTGATGTTGAAATAACAAGTATTAAATTAAAAAAGAGATTCATCAAGGCAACACAGCATCAACCATCACTAGATAAAAGTATCTTAGATGTTTCATGAATGTCATTATTTGTACCAAGTAACCAAGTGGACAGGTGAAGGAAGCTAATCTAAGTGCCAGTTTTCTAAAAAAATGGATAAAAAACATCACTGTGGCATGAAATACATTCGTTAACACAAAGAAACTTCCCTAGAGGTGATCTGGACACAGTGTCCTTAGATGCACAGGGTTAGTAACCATGTCAAACAAGCACACCATCTGCCAGAGCCAATCATCTCCTCACACTTGTACTTCTCTCCCCGTCTGCTCTACTGTTGTGATGGAGGGTCTTCCGGGCTCTCAGAAATCAGTTTCTCTACAAGGGCACAAAATGTGGACCTCCGCTACCAAAACCTTTGCTCCCATGATTATATACTGCACTCTCTCCCATTTGATACAAACCATAGTGAAAAACTCCACAGTCTCCATCCTCCTTTGGCCATCTCTCTATTTCTTTTTGTAGCAAAACTCTTTGCAAGAGCCAGCTTCACCCTCTTGGGCTCAGGACAGGTTTTTACCCACATTGCGTTACTGAGACAACTCCTGAGAAGGTCATAAAAGATGCGCAAGGTCTCCATGTTACCAAATCCAAGAGTCCCTTCTCAGGACTTCCTTGGCTCTGTTTCTAAGAGCATGTGACAGAGCTGATGGCTCCGCCTGACGCAGTTTTCCACTTGGCTCCCCAGCCACCTGCTGGTTCTCCCTGACCTCACCAGCTGCTCCTTCTGTCTTCCTTCCAACCGTGCCATTTTCCCAACCTATTATGTTACAGAGCGCTCTCTGGAGGGCCTCCTCAGGCCTCTCTGTCCACACTCTGTCTCAGGGAAACCTCATCCAGTCCCAGGGCTTAAAAAAGTGTCTGGGAACTGCTGACTTCAATTTATCTTTCTGGCCTCAGCTTCTCTGAGGCCCAGGAAAGTGCTTCTAAAGGCTGCCCGACTTCTCTGAGAGGTCACATTCTAAATAAAGCCTGCTCCTTTATCACAATAAAGGGCACTCCCAAGTTGGAGTCGTTCCTATTTTCCTTCACACTTGGAACTAGTCCAGCAGCACATCTGTCAGGTTTTTATTCAGAATATATCCAAACACGGACCACCCCTCGCCCTTCTACTGCTGTCATCCTGGTCTAAGACACCTGGTTTCTGAATACCCGTGATTCTACACTTGCCCCCTCCAGCATATCCCCTACCCAGCCTCCAGAGAGATCTACACACACACAGATCACAACCCTTCTGTGTTAGCTCTCAATGGCTTTTCTTTTCTGCATTTTACTCTAACTCCTGCCTATGGCCCACAGAGCCCCCTAGGACATGGTCTCTGCCACTGCTTTAACCTGCCTTCCTAGCACGCTCGTATGGCCCAGGCACACTCACCCTCACGGAGCCTTTCACCTGCCGTGGACATCTGTACCTCAGGATCATTTCGCATGACAACCGCGTGGCTCACTCCTTCACGCCGTCCGAGTGGTGTGCCTCCAAGTGGGACCTTCTCGGCGGGGCATCCCTGACCATTCTATCTAGAGTGGCGCATGTATCCCTTATCATATTCTATCCTTTTGTCCTGTTTTCATTTTCTTCATGACAGTTATCACTATCTGACATTAGAGGAGATATTTTCTTCTTGTCTGTTTCCTCTAATGAAAAGTAAAATTCATGGGGAGATTTCAGATAATTTTGTTCTTCCCTATATCTCTAAAACCTTCAGTATAATACTTATTGGGTGCATGAATTTACACACACACACCCCTCTTTAATCTACCAGTAAGAGAAAATTTGGAAGCAAAACTCTCTAAATCCTAAAGAACCTAATAAACAATAGTCCTCCTTTATCCATGGTTTCAATTTCTGGGGTTTCAGTTACCTGCAGTCAACCTTGCTGTGGAAATATTAACTGGAAAATAAACAACTCCAGTTTAAATTGCGTGCTATTCTAAGAGGCACTATGAAATCTCATGTCCTCCTTCTCCAAACCACCCAGATGTGAGCAATCCCTTTGCCCAGTGTATCCACACTGTGTACACTACCCACCCATGAGTCACTTAGTAGCTGCTTCGGTGATGAGAAGACTGCCATAGTATCCCAGTGCTTGCGCTCAAGTCACCCTTATTTCACTAACTAATGGCCCCAAAGCCCAAGAGCAGTGACGCTGGCAATTAGGATATGCCAAAGAAAAGCTGTAAAGTCTTCCTTTAAGTGAAAGGTATGATGTATAGGAAAAAACACAGTCTATACAGGGTTCAGTACTATCTGTAGTTTCAGACATCCACTGGGGGTCTTGGAATGTATCCCACAGATAAGAGAAGGCTACTGTGTTTCTGAAACATTGAGACATACTAAGTAATCAAAAAACATAGAAGCTGTATTTCTTGGTTGTGTACTTAATACCCAGGAAGCTTAAAATAAAACCTGAAAAGAGTAGCTTGCGCCTAGTTACCCCTGGGTGTTAAGCTGATCTTGAATTTGTTTGATACAGACCTCTTCTGCACACTACTAAAAGTAGGTGGAAGGATTTTGGGAACTTATTTCTAAGCCCAAAGTTATTAAAATTTTACCAAAATGTGTATTTTTCTAATGGAAACCACACTTCCAACTGAAAAAAGAAACATATACAAATTAAGTATATGTTCCTTTCAAGATGCAGCCTTTCCAGAGTAAGACAACGATGTAGAATAATGCTATAGAAGTAAGGAGAGCACAGCAGCAGACCAGAATTATTAATAATGGTGTTCCCTCCCCAAAGTAATAGATGGCTATAACTTTTATATATGCCCATTAAAACAGTATAAAGTCAAAGATAGCCTGTGAAATGTTTTCTTCCTTAAAATTAATGGAATCATGGATGCAGACCTGGAAAATCACCTCATCTGATATCTCCCTGCTTTCATAAAAATTTTCATTTTTTTAAAAGTTAGAGGCCTTTTCTTTTCTTTTTTTTGTTCTGCATTTATTTTTTTATGTGTGTGTGTGTGTGTGTGTGTATCTTTTTATTATTGTTCAAGTACAGTTGTCTCCATTTTCCTGCCACCACTTTCCCCCGCCCCACCCACCCTTACCTCCCACCCTCAATCCTTCCCCCTATAACTGGAGCCTAATCAACAAAACAAACAAACAAGCAAAATATAACCAGCAACATTGAAATAAATAGCAAACTGACAGTAAGTAGAGGGGAGGAGAGAGGGAGATAACGGGGAAAAGAAGGGGAAGGGCTGTCGACTAACATGTATAAAGGACCCATGGACAAAGCCAAAGTGGGGGAGGATTCATAACAATTTTCAGTATACATTAAAAAGTGTTCTACGATCAAGGGTTTCAGTGATCTGAAAACTGCTCGGAGTACTCTCTGCTCCTCACCATTTGCCTCCTTGAGACTCTCAATGCACTTCTGTATGTGAAGAATTTGAGTCAAGTCCTGAAATAAAGGAATCTGTGTATCTTTGTTTCCCACAGCTTTTCCTACACTTGCTTGATCACAGAAAGATTCTTCTCTGAACACTTCAAGGAACTAGGGCTCTAGTCAGTAGCTGCGGCAACACTGATCTCCTCTGACCCTTTCATTTTAAAGATGAAGAAGGTGAAGTCCAGAGCCAAAAAAGAAAGTGGTAGATAATCTCCACTCCTTTCCTATTTAGAATTTTTCAAAAATCTACAGACAAATTAAGTTAAGTATATGACAGGAGAAAATCCATTTTTTAATTTGTCTCTGTATTGCCAGTACTAAGCAAAGTCCTGGGTGCGTACATGTATACCAAGTAAACACAGAATGACTGAAAAGTCATGACCCCAAGCGTCATAATTATACAAAGCTACACATCCTGAGTCGCTGCCTTGGTTGTCATCATGAGTCAAGCTCAGAGCCATTTAAGAGGCGTGCTGCTAGCTTCCCGTCTACTGAATGACTAGGAGGCCACAGGAGGCGCTGCGGTCCTTTCATCTCAACCCTCGGACATGGCCAGGACTCCTGAAATCACAGCCTGCAGGTATCACACGCTTTATAAACATTAAGGATCTCGGTCGGGATCACATCTTTTTAAAGAATATATTTCTCAGTGATTCAATTGATTAAAAGCATTTAAACATCTATTGCAATGGCCTTCATTTAAGATTCCTGGAAACAATTTAACCATGCTGAAACACACACACACATGCACACACACACATGCACGTGTGCAAAACGTTCATTCAGATTAGGACAAGATATTTACTATGTGATTCTTACCTGACTGAAAATGAGTGAAATCCCCCCAGGTTTTGCCCTAAAATGCAGATGAAAGTTATTAAACATATATACACTTTTGGTAGAAGTAAAATTAAAGGGTTAGTGATGATGACATACTTTGTAAAGTGTCTATTGGCTCCATTTTCTCCATGTTTTCCTATTTTTACACAATCTCTCAAAGGAATCTATAAAAAAAATAAGAGAGAAATATAAAAATAAACAAAAGCAAAATATACATAAACAATAGGAATGTCTCTATTTTTACATTTCATTTACCTTAATGATGGGCTGGGATATTGCATCTGGTTCAAAAATAACTGATTTTGAACATATTTTAAAGGAGCCTCTGATTCTCCTAGAGATCAAAGTACAAAGATTATTAATGCATATTAACAAAAGTCACAAAAGAATCATAATATATTTTAACTAGAAAGCATCAACTAATAAAAGATCAACAAAAGAATTAAAGAGAAGGGTACAAAAAGTTAGAAAATATAGCAAAATAATTTTCCTCATCTCCTAGAGATTAACAAAATCTGCATACACTACAGTATGGATTCATTTGGTGAGCACTGTCCCTTGCATTCTACTTGTATCGCTTGTATTCACAACTGCACTGAAAGGGAAACTAAGGATTAGAAAATTGATCATTAAGAAACACTGTCCTCCTGTCTCTAGTAAATCCTTTTAATTCCCTGTTTTTAAAAAAAACTATTCAGAAGTCAATACTAAATATCTAAAGTTGACTCTGTAAGAGTTTTTTTTCTTACTTATCGTAATGGAAAAATAAACTGAATTTGAATTTAGCACGTAAAACTCTTTTAATGTTGATTTTGGGGTATGATTCAGGAAAAAATGTGTTTCATAATAATAAACAATTTTAAAGACTATCAATTCAAATGTTAGATTTAAGATTTTTAATTCCACATCTTGGATTTATATCTGCCATCTCTATATAGTTTAAATAATCTATTGGTTGGAAAGTTATAGCATCTTAAAAAAAATCACACTGAGAAATACAGTCTTAGAGTCTGAGTACTGGCCCCCCTTCCTTCTACCATCACCAGAGTAATACTCCCTGTTCTTCTGTGGGCAGGAAGTACTTCTAAAAAAAGAAAGTACTTCTCTAGCTTTCTATCTTCAGTGCTCAGCATATATGCATTGAATGAATGAGAAGATCCATCATGCTAAAGGTTCCTGATTTAGTTTACAATTCTTCATTCTCAAAGGATTTTTTACATTGTTGATTTTACACCACTTTTTCCCCATGCTGTTAACTGCACTTACTTTTTTAACACCCTAAATTCCCTAATAATAACTTAAGAAAAGTATTTTATGAAAATTTCTTACACATAAAAATAGAATAGAAAACTCCAGGTATCAATCACCTAGCTTCTGCAACTGTTAACACGAGGTCATTCTTGTTTTGTGTTTAACTGCTGGGTTAGAGAGAAAATTCTGGAAACTATACACTTCATAAATACATCTCTGAAGATGGACTCATTAAATAAATGACCTATCATTATCACATCTAAAAAATTAATAATTCCTTAATGTCATCAAGTGTACATTTTCTATTTCCTAAATATATTTTAATAGCTTGTTCAAGTCAAAACCCAAAGTCTATATTACATTTAGTTGATAATGCCTCTTATTATCTCTTCATCTAAAACAACTTCATTTGCTACATTATTAATTTTACTGAGTGCATCTTTGTGGTTTTCGTCTATCCCATTTCCTTCAAATAACTGACAAAATTAAGACTTAACCAGATTCCAGTCTGATTTGACAAGAATGCTTCAGAGGCGGTGCACATGTACTTCATATCAGGAGGCTCCAGTGGGGTCCACCTTGATATGCTCATTATACTATTTCTCAGCAGCTTTTCACCTGCTGCTTTTTTTAGGATGCATCTTACTGGAGACACAGTCAAATTACTATGCTGTATTCTTCTCTGTGGTCAACCCTCTGACTTTATTTAGTTAAGTTCATTTGTTTCTTTTTTCTTAATTTTATTTTTAGACTTTACTATTGAAATTTAATTCTGTATTAAATATGTAAAGAATATTTCTATGGTTCCAAAACCAAAGTTATAAAATAAGGTACAACTAGAGAAGTTGAGTTGTCATCTCCATATTACTACCTAGATCCCCCCTGCACTTCTGTACTGATAACCATTTCCATTAGCTTTTACTTTGTGCTTTTTAAAATATATAATTTAAATTTTTTTACTTTTAAAAATATAATAAAAAATTATTCCCCCCTTTCTCATGTGAAAGATAGCATACAATACACAGTATTCTGCCCTTTGCTTTTTGCATTTAACATATGCTCATCACTCCACTGCAGTACAGGACTTCCTCATTCCTTTGTTACAGCTGCATGGTACTCTCCTATGTGTACTTTGCAAGGTTTGTTCAATCAGTTCACTGTTGGATTGTTTCCAGTCAAGTAATGCTACAATAAATAACATGTACATATGTCCATGTGTAAATTTTTCAGTGCATATTTGAGATTGTTCCCTAGAAGTAGCATTGCTAGATGAATAGGTTAATGCACACGCAATTGTGCTAGATATTACCAAATTCACTTCCATGGGGTTGTACCATGTTACCCTAATGATAACTTTAGAATTACAAAACTAGGCTTCAATTTGCTAGCTTATATTTGTGTTTTAATAATAAACAAATGTATTTAATTTTAAGCAAGCCATTAAATGATATAGGACACAAGGGTGTTGAGAGAAATAAAAAGGTATGAAATTAGAGAAATGAATAGGAGCAAAATTTCAGACATAAGAAAGCAAGGTGCCATTACGGAGGAATGATAATAATTGCTAAGGAAAGTTATGTCCTAAGATAATAAACAAAAAGCTAAGTCATTTTTACTTCGGTTTATATTTAAACAAATACTACATAGCTTTGATCCTTTCAGAACAAATCCTGAAGAACACTAAAAGTTCAACCATGTAATAGGAAAGCATGTTGTAAGTGTGGCCTATAGTTGTTAAGTGATATCCCAACAGGAAATCATTAGCAGAAACATTTTTGCTGGAACAACTTTCATCTTAGTTAACTCTAAGCTGGCATTTTAAATAAAAATTTCATTGTATACTTTCGTACATAACTTTTAAAAGGCATGATCAAAGAAACAGAATCTGGTTTTTTATAGTAATAAGTAGTTATTAAATATAGAGAAAATGCTGCTTCCAGTTCAAATTGACAGTACTGATTTTTATACCACTCTATGTTTTATGATCATTACTTTATAATACCATAACATAAATAATTGGAAGTATAAATACAAAAGGGATGCAAGAAAAATATGACAGAATGAATCAGAGTCCTAGCCACCTGATCTGAGACACTTACAACTTTGAAGGAATTAGTACGTACTGATTCTTAGCTTTGGAAAATATCTGAAGTATGACAGCAACTTAAAAATTCCTCTCTTCTCATTACTTTCCCAATATGAAAGAAGGAGGAAAAAATCTATATGATCAGAGGTTTAATTTTAAAAATATCAGACTATAGAAAGTCCACAGAAATCCAAACATCTTCCTTACCTTTCATTCTGACTCCCCTTATGCTGAATATGATGAGCTGTATGCTGTTCAAAGTAGTATTCCTCCAAGTTAAGCAGGAGCAAGGAAAATCTAAAATGACGGGTGGGAGAGCAGGAATGTATCATGTTTATTTTTTTAAAAGTGTAAGAAAGCAGAATATATAAAGCATCCATTCCCCTAGTGCTTTTCCATACAGTAAATCAACAAATGCTTATTAAGTGTATATGCTTATTAAGTGTTTATTATATGCCAGGCACTGCTCTCTGTCCAGCAGGGAAGAGACAACAGACAGACTGGCTGGCCTTGCCAAAAATAAATAAATGAATAAAATTGTTTAGCAGGCAGATTTATTATTTCTTTACAAAACCCCTGCATTTCATGAAATAAAACTTATTCTTGCCTGAACGAGCTTAGCGCTTTCCCACCTGTGGAGTTTTGACCATGTTTCCCCTGATTGATATACTAGGCTTCCCCGTGTCCCCTTCCCCACCACACACATCCCCTCCAATGTCAATGGTTAGTTAGAGTTTATCTTGCTACTCCCCCAATATGCCCTGTAATAACTAAAGTAATGTTTTGTACACAATGGGTGTTTAGTAAATAAGTAAACTGAACTAAATAGGGTTGAAATATAGTTCTTTTAAAAACAAAATAAGGTAGTAAGAAAAAGTATAAATTTAGTTGTATGGCCACAGAAACAAATATATGACAAAGAACTGCAAACAAGCATTTTTGTCTGTTTTAGGGTAAGAAGCAGGAAGTGTCAATAGCATCTAGAGTCATGGGGAAAAGCTTTCTTGAAAAGTGTGGGACTTGAGATGTGTCCTGAAGTTCTGGTGTGTGATGGAGGAAGATATTTAGATTAAATATGGCAGATTGAACATATGTTTATTGCTGCTTCCCCTGGGAACGCCACTAGAAAGGGAACAAAAATATTTTTTAAATGTTAAAACCCACAGATCAAAGAAAATTGCAGGGACATAAAAGCAGATGAGAGATATCAATAAATCTGTAACTAATGTAAAGCAGATGGGCGGAGTTAGCAGTGATCTGAAACCAGAATAGCAGATGCCTCCAGAGAAGGTATCAATGAGGAGAAAAGCAACACAAGTAAGTCACAGCACTTCCAGAAAATCCACGATTGCAGGTATCAGGTCCTACGAAGGCGGGGATGGAGCAGGGGTGGATGACTGAAGCCTGAATGAGGTCAGTGGCCTAGATTCCTCCCCAGATGGTTATCCCTATTTTATTCTGGTCCATGGTTTTTCTATATAAAATCTGAAGTAGAGGCTCCAAACTAGACATCAAGCACAGGGGAGAGCAGGGCTTTGAAGCAAAAAGAGGGTGATTAGCAAAAAGCAAGAAGACATGTACCGCTCCCAGCAGCAGTCCGCTGGGATTATTTTTGGAAAAAAATAAATAGCCAGGGAGAAAAGACCTATGGATTTTTGAAAGAGCCGGGTCTCTACAACATCATCCCACAGAGAAGCCCAACAGATTTGGCCTGCCCACAGTGACAGGGTACACATTTCACACTTAAGTAAGAAGGGCCAACTCAAGATCACTGGGCTCTAACATGAAAGAACTAGACCAAAACAAGCAGAGCACAACTTGACTACAAACAATGAAGAGAAAGTTAAAAGACTATAATGAATAGCCTTACAAACAAGAAATCTCATCCATGAAACAAGATATTACTCATTTAAAAAAACCTGAACCAAAATAAAAATAACTTGTAAGTTAAAAATAATGAGAGCAGGAACCAGTTTACCACCCTAGCAATTTTTATTGGCCTGTTCTACATTTTAAAATACATGAACAAGAATTAATCATAGGTTAACCTGCTAGCACTCAATAGAAAATGCTCACTATTAATAATCGTTCTGAATTTCAATATAATCACAAGAGTTAGGATTGCTAGGAACAGTCCTTTCATGTATCAGATAATTTCCCAGAAGGTATAATTCAGAGAAATACTTGCTAATTACCCTTCCCCTTATTTTTAGTTTGTCCCTTAATAACTCAAAACCCTTTGCTTGGGCTGGAGCTCTGTAACCCTACCTTCTCCTTCTTGATCTCCCCACTCTTTCTCTTAGAGAGAGGGTAAAATAAAGTAAGTACTCTTCAATAGGACAATGGCATAATTTTATTGTTTTGAAATTCGAATAGCCTTCACAGATAACCAGCTCTTCTATATAGTTATTAAAATATAATCCTACCCTTAATATTGTTAAAATATCCAGACTACCCAAAGCAATCTATATATTCAATGCACCCTCTTATCAAAATCTCAATGGCATTTATTGCAGAAATTAAAAAACCTAAAATTCATACAGAATCAAACAGTCAAAACAATTGAGAAAGAGAAACAAAGTCACACAGTTCCTGATTTTAAAACATACTACAAAGCTACTGTTTCAAAACAAGCATGGTACTGGAATAAAGACAGACATACAAACCAATGGAATGGAATAGCTCAGAAATAAACCCTCACATATATGGTCAAATGATCTTCAAGAAGGGTTCCAAGGCCACAGAATGGGGAAAGAATAGTCACTTTAACAAATGGTGTTGGGAAAAGTGGATATCCACATGCAAAAGAATGAACTTGGAGCATTACTTTTTACCATATACAAAAATAAACTCAAATGGATTAGAGGTCTAAATGTAAGACCTGAAACCATAAAACTCCTAGAAGACAACATAAGGAAAAAACTTCCTGACATTGCATTTGGCAATGATTTCTTGAATATTAACTAATAGCTCAGGCAACAAAAGCAAAAATAGACAAATGTGACTACATCAAACTTAAAAACTTCTGTGCAGCAAACAAAAACAAAAACAAAAACTCCACAGAATGAGAAGACAACCTACAGAAATGGAAAAAAATATCTGCAAACTATATATCTGTAAGGATTTAATACCCACATTATATACAGAACTTAACAATACAAAAATTAACCCAATTAAAAAATAGGCAAAAGACTTAAGTAGACATTTCTCCAAAGAAGATACCCAAATGGCCAAAAAGTATATGAAAAGATGCTCAACATTACTTGTCATCATGAAAATACAAATCAAAACTACAATGAGATATTACTTCACACACTATTAAAAGAAAAAAAAAAAACCCAGGAAATTTTTGGGAAATGCCCTATCTGGTTTCAGGAACTGTAACCCTGCCGAAAGACTGGAGGGCCCCAAGGCTGGAATTAATCAGGAGGCCTTGGAGAATCAAGCTCCTGAGGAGACATAACCTGTCCCCGCTGGCAGGGGCGTAGCTCCTGCCTCTCTGCTTTGCCATGGATGATTGGTTAATCAAGGACGGGTAAGTTTCCTTGAGCTGAGGTACAACCTAAGACAGATTGGCAGCTGACAAGAAATTGGGGGACATGGAGAACGTACAAAAGGCCCACACCTCTCGGCTCGGCTTGGACATGGCAAGAGTCCTCATTCTATCCAAAAGTAGTCTCCTTGTCTCTTGGCAGTTCCTTCCTCCAACCTGGCTCAGGCTTGAAACAATACAGGAATCAGCCCTAGATCAGATCTGGCAGTTCCTGGGGAAATCAGGCCTAAAAGCAAATTCTTTAGAGTGTGCTTTGTTCTTCCCTCAAAAGCTCTAGCCAGCTCACACTGGGAAGGAAATTTACATTATTCACAGACCCTAACCCTATACCCTGGGCACTCTTGTGTTTACTACACTCTCATGCTTAGTCTTCTCTCTTGTTTACTAGTCTCTCAGACCCAGGTAAATCGGTGTGTTCCTGCCATTTGTTTTCTTCAAAACATCACCCATTCTCTGTGAACACTAACATTCTGATATAATGAGATAACCTGTGCATTCCTGTTACCCTAGCCCCACTGATAACCTTTTCAATAAAAGCCTTTGAACAAAGGGACTTGGGGCCTTCTCTACTAGAGGGATGTGTCACATCCCTTCTCCCGGCAAACAGAGAAGTGTTTGCGATGACTTGTATTTATTCCCCTCATCCGTGACAACCCCAGGACGGGCTCTGCGGAATTCAGAGCCCTGCTCCCATCTCAGCTGGCCCTGGACGGTTCCCCTCAGATTGAGAGCGCTGCGCTCTCTGCGGCGCGCTCCGCACCCTGCCCCCCACGCGGCAGGTGCTGCCCGGACCCGGGACGAGCGGCTAACCCACCGGCGTTCCCCCGCGGCGGCATGTCTCGACTGGCCGCCACCCAGCGCCCCAGAAAATAACAAATCTTGAAAAGGATGCAGAGAAATTGAAACCCTTGCACACTATTGCTGAATTGTGAAATGGTACAGTTGCTTTGTAAAACATATACAAAGTATAGAGGTTCCTCAAAAAATGAAAATCAGGACTACCATATGATTCATCAGTCCCAATTCTGGGTAAATACCCAAAGGAAACAAAAATAGGATCTCAAATAGATATTTGCATATCCATGTTCACTGTAGTATTACTAACAGTAGCCAAGATGTGGAAGCAACCTAAATATCTATACCCAGATGAATAAATAAAGAAAATGTGATATATACATAAAATGGACTATTATTCAGCCTTTAAAAAGAAGAAAATCCTGTCCTATGCTACAACATAGATGAACCTTAAGGGCATCACGCTAGGTGAAATAAGACAGTCACAAAAACACAAACACTACACGATTTCACTTATATGAAATATCTACAGTAGTCAAATTCCAAGAGGAAATAGAATGGTGGTTGCCAGGGGCTGGGACTAGGGGAAAAGAAGAGTTGTTGTTTAATAGGTACAGAGTTTCAGTTTTGCAAGATGAGAAAGTCCTAGAGATCTGTCATGCAACAATGTGAACATATTTAACACTATTGTGCTATACACTAAAAATGGTTAAAATGGTAAATCTTTGTTTTATTTTTTTTACCATAATCATTTAATTATAGCAACTATTGTAGAACAAGAATCATTATTTTGGCAAATGAATTATATCCTCATTAATTTATCAATATACATCTTTTGTAAAAAATGTAAAACACATAGTGAAGGGATAAAACAAAATCATATTCAAAATTAAAGGATTATGCAAATTTTCTGAGGTTATTTTTTCTTTTTACTGAAGGGTTCAATTATATCTGTTTTAAAATTTTTTATGTAAAAATTATGATAAAGATTTATGCATTTTTGAATAATGATTTTTCAAACTATACTATATGCATAAAAGATTCCATGCTTTAAATTTTTAAAAAATATTTTGGATTGGCCATAAAGTCCGTATGGATTTTTCTGTAAAATAAAAGACACATTTTTCATTTTCACCAGTAACTTTATTGATCTGGATATTTTGAGTATGTCAGTTATCTCCTGTGTGGCATAAACTTTGATTGTTCTCAGTTAATGTCTCAATTTGATCGCTATCAACTTCAACTTGTCTGCCTGACAGTGGAGCACCGTCCAACACAAAACTTCACAAACCACTTTTGACACATTCAGTCAGTCACAGCACCTTCTCCATACACTGCACAAATCTTTTCTTTGCATTTCAGTTGCATTTTATCTTTCTTGAAATAATAAAGTTTACCATACCAAAAATGTTGCTTATTTTCTTCAATCTTCAATGTTAAAATGACTACACAAAAATCTTCAATTTTGATAAGTATTTAAAAAAAATTAACACTGATATGACAGCTGTCACAGTACAATCTAACAAAATTATTTCAAATGAAGTTAAAGACAACTAAGTGCTACTAGAGGCTATCTTTCTGGAAAAAAAAAAAACTTTTTGGCCAACCCAATAATTTTATCCCCCGAAAAGAAAATGAATGCATACTATCATATTAATGTAACATCAATTTATAAACACAAATCATAAGATCTTTCATTATATGATCATATGAAATTGGACCAATGACAGATTAAGCAGTAAATAATATTCAGGAAAATGTTTATCTATAATCTCTTCATTTTACATATATAACATTCTGTGTGACTGCACACTCTATTATATGATCACATTCTTACCAGGAAGTGGCCAAACCAACAAAGCAGTTACATATATCAATCATCAAAAATTGAAAAGACTGTACACATCTTTAGGAATTTTCTCCTCAAGCAATTTGCTTATTACAAAAAAGCTGTATTTTTATTGCCCATCAAGACAATCAGTGGCTGAGGTTCTGGCTCCTCGATCACTTTATTCCCACAGTATACCAGTCTTCTAAATTCTCAAAGCTTTGGTAATTTGTAATATCATATACCAAGAGGATTCCCAGTGCTCCATAGATAAATTTATTCAACATCTTGCCTCCTATTGCCGGCCTTCCTATATTTCAAACTTGAAGAGTAACATCCAAATTTCCTGGCAATATTATCCTTCTCAAAAAGAGATCCAGTCCTACAGATTGTGCTGTTTCCCAAAAGTTTCTTAAGCAAAACACATAGTTAAGGAGGAAGATTCCCAGAGGTGCCATTCTGCGCAGGGCCTGGCTCTCCTCAGAGTCCGACATGGTGTCCCTGGAACCGGGTCTGCCTCCCTTCCACTCCCTCAGTAGTGGGAAGGAAGGAGTGGGACTCCAGGGATGTGGGTGAGGGCAAAAAGGAAGGGCAGCAATGGGGGGCAGAAACCAACCTCCCCTCCCAAGTGCCTCCACGCCTGGAGAAATCCTGGGCAAATCACTTGCCCACCCTTCCCCCTCTCCACGTGGCCCCACCCCCTATGTATTACCTATGCTTTACAACTTTTTAATCCCTTTCATAATTTTATGATCTCATTCATTAGTATTATATCAGACTATAAATTATTTCTTTAAGGAGACTCTTGGTCCTGCCCCTGAGTATTCCTTCATTTATTCCATGTTTTATGGAGCCATGGTGGCATTTTCTTTAGATAAATTTACTTATTCAGCAGCTTAATTTTCCTAAAAGATGCTGCCCCATCCTTATGTCACCTCAATTTTAAAGCATAGTATTCAACACTTAACCAACAATATAGAGTAAGCTCATTTCAGGTAGCCCTTGCATTTATGGCCACTCAGCAATTATTCAACACTCTGTTAATGAACAGTATTTATTATGGATCCAGAAGATTTTGCTGGTCAATCATTTCTCAAGACTGGAGATGTAAAATATGCTCCACTGTGTGGAGGAAATTAAGAAAAACGTTGAACAGATAAGGTAATAACATGGTCTTATCATCCACCATTAGAAATGTTCCCCCCAGTCATCCATGTGACAGCAACCTCTAAATAGAATCATTCAAACAAATATTATTCCACTGAACTACACTAACATTAACTTCTCCTTTCTCAAATCTGCTATTAAGACATCACAAAAATAATCTTATTTTCTGCTAAAGTTTAGATTAACTAAATCTACTGCATTTCCCTGATATACCAGAACTCTGTAAAAGAGATTAGGTTAGCATGGCAAGGCTTCATAGTGAAAATTCATGCTGGAGACTGGTGACAATGACTTCTTCTTCCAGTGGTTTAGAAACAATCCGTATAATCTAGAACTAGCATTAAATCTACTTGTGTTCTTCCTGTACCTTTCGAAGTTCCTAGATCATTAAAACAATTCTGGCATTCTAAACTCAAACTCTCCCAGGTGTTTACGCCAGGAGACACAAGTGCATGGGTGCCCTTTGCATCTTCACCCATCTTACGAAAGTTCATCTGTCACTTTCAGTTTAGTGGTCAGTAGCATTAGCAGATACAAAATAAAAGCCACTTTCTCTGTCATCAATCAACTTTACTAGGCTAGGCAGCAGCTGAATTTTAAACACAAATTTAGGAGACTTAAAAATTGTTTTAATCTATAAAATTTCTTAAAACCACCACTCATTTGGGGCTTCAAGTTTCATTTTATTTTTCCTCAGTAGGTTTCTTGATGCTGATTATGCAAATCTGCAACATCTCTTAATCTATACTTGTTTGTTGTCCTCTTTGTACTGCCCATAGGAACAGTACTTACACAACCATTCTATGTTTTTTTGCTTGTCTGATTCTTTTCTATCTTCCCCAAACACTATTTTAATTGGATGTTCTAAAATATATTTTTGATAGTTTCATAAACCTCTCAGTTCAATATCCTTTTCAGACCTGTCCCATAGTAATACTTATCCTTTTCTTCCCCTTGAAACTTTCAATAACTGTCTTTGAAAAATCTAGGTTCTATGTATGACAGAATCTTTCTTTATCCCTCTGGACTTCAACAACAAATAATTGGCTATGACTGCTTTTTCTGAAGGTTTCTGTCATTGCTACTTGGTTGATTAATTCCTCTTTAATATTTAGAATTTTGTAAAGTTCTCAAATTCTCTACTTTAAGATAAATAAACTTCAACAAGGGAAGTCAAAGTACTGTAATTATAGCTCAGTAAGCTTTGACCAAGTAAGGTCTCCTGTCTTTTTTTTTTTTGTATTGCCACTTCCTATTTTCAATCTATATCAGGTACACATCTACCATTTTTTTCTACCCGCTTAGGTGGCCTGTAACAAATGAACACTATTATGTTATCTCTGTTCCTCTTTCCAATAAGTTTCTGCTTCCCCCCTACCTTTGGTTCATGCATTCCCCAGCAGACATATATCTTCTTGACATTCAGACTCCACTGCTTCACCTCCTAGCAGGTCTTTCCTTTTGAAAAGGTCTGTTGCTTTTTAGCACTAGATTCCAATCGTGAGACCCATCCTAACAAGCTTCATTGACACTTAAAACATACACTACCCTCTTTTGTAATAAAATTCCACTTATTTTATTATCCATGTTCTACACACTTGCATAGCACCATCTGAGTGACTACATGTTATTTCTAGTCCGTGAACCAATTGTTTTCTCAAGTAAATTACTGGACCATCTTGCCCTGGACTAGCATTTCATCACATGCCTACTGTCTTCCATTGTAATCAATTTCACTAGTTCATCTAACCTTTTTATTTTTCTAATATTTCCTTTTAGAGAAAGAAGAAGGGAGGAAGAGAAAGACAAACATTGAAGTGAGAAGCACTGATCAGTTGCCAATTGCATGCACCCCAACTAGGGACTGAACCTGCAAACCCAGGCACGTGCCCTGACCAAGAATCCAACTGGCAGCCTTCCCCTTTGAGTAATGATGCCCTACCAACTAAACCATGCTTGCTAGGGCTCATCTGGCCTTTTGATCCCTTTTCTCAGGAGTAAATTTAAAGTTCTATCACTGGACCAGAACCTAGGAAATTATATTTTTCTCTGACTATTTGAGAGGCAGTTATTTTCCATGGTGCAAACATCAAAATCATTTTCACTGAAACAATCCATAAAGTCTTGCTTCTATTTTCTAGTTTCACTACCTATAAGAACACACAGCAAAAATATCACCTGTGCTCTCAAAGAGAAAAGTCCCGGGGAGAACCTTTTCATGAGCTCTCTCTATACTCTCAAAATGAAGATGGAAGTATAGTTTCAAGGAACCAAAACATCAAACAAAAGAAATCAAGATAAACGCTTAATTGCTGTTATCTAGAACATTGTTTCTCAAACATTAGAGTATGTTTAACTATCTGGGGATGGTGCAGATTCTGATGCAATAGATCTGGAGTGGAGCCTGAGATTCTGCATTTTCTAACAAGTTCAGAGGCCATGCTGATGCTGCTGGTCCACTGATCATGCCTGGAGTAACGAGATTCTAATATCTATATTAAACCAGGCTTCTGATCATTCCTGTATCATTCTGAATTTCAGAGGTACTATAAAAATAAGCAGTGGCCAGGTATTTGAAAAAGAAGTATCATGTTATGGTGGAAGAAGGGCTGGACTTGGATCAGAAAATATTTGTTTTAGCCTTAGTTCAGCCATGACTTGGCTGTTGAGACTTTTAATCAAATCATTTTAATTACTTAGACCTCAAGTATAAAGTTGACAGGAAGGAGAGATAGACTAGATTACCTCAGAAGTTACTTCTTAAACCAGTGCATTTATGGACTTATTAAATAAACCTGCACTTAAAGAATCAGCAGGAATTTCTTTTCAGGCATTTGGCAGATAATATGTCCAGAAAAACAGTCTCAGTACAGACCCTCTAAAACTGCTGGATAAAATTTTCAAATGCTTGGCTGAGGTGATGAAAAAGTAAGGGAAAAATCTTAGAAGAAAGAAACAAAGAAGTCATTAGGCATTGGAGCAGTCTCTTCCCCTGGGGCCTTGCTCTTTGAGTAGACTATACTCAAAGTAGTCTTTGAGTAGACTCTTTGAGTAGTCTATAGCCTTAATTGATTAGGACCATGTGCCTTGAGAGGGTTACATGGAGGGCGGTTAGGGCTAAGGGGTGGTATTTAGAAAAAGCTAGGATCCCTAAAAGTAACAGCTTTAAGGATGGAAATAAAAACCAGCCACCTCACCTTCCCCAGAGGCAGAGGGTAGGACCTTGGCTTTGGGCTAGGGGCAAAATAATTCTCCCTTGAGAATATGAAACCACAAGCCTGCCTTGACACACAATTGGGGCTAGATTTCACGCTACCTGCTTAGCTCAATAAAACTCAAGAAAAACCAGTGTGACCTCTCCCCCCACCTAGCAGAAGTAAATGCAAACACTTTCTGGAAAAATACACTTTCAATGCAGGCCTCTAAGAACTCCCAAGGATACACTCTAAAGAACAAGAGGCTGCAATCAAGAATCATAAAACAAGTGAGGAAGTGAAATTACTGAATGAGGGTCAGTACAAGCAACAAAATGATCAAACCTATAAAAGCTATGGATAATTTATTTTCTGTACATGATCATTCCAATAAATAAATTTAAAGAATATAAGGGCATCAATATAAAACAAAAACATACTTTTATAAAAATGACTTTTATAAATGACCCAAATAAAACTAGAGATTTTAAATATAATAACTGAAGTTAAAACTTAACCTAATGGAACAGAAAGAAAATTAGGCAACCAGAGAGAAAACTGGTAAATTGTAAAATGGATTTAAATAACATATAACACAGCACAGAAAAAAAAATATTAAAGAGTGGTTATAAGACATGAAAGAAGAGGGAAACGCAGTATCCCAAGAGCTAAAGGCTTGGCTCCAAATTCTTCCAAAACTGTTTAAGAATCAGGTAGAAGAAGAGAAAGAAATCTCTATTTCAAAACACTACAGAGAGATCGTAAGAGCAGCCAGAGGAAAGACATAACTTACAGGGAACAATTAGTCTTAAATGATATGGGTTTATTGCAGGCTGGTCTCCCAGAATAGAAGGTGGCCTTCTTCAAAGCCACATGGAAGCCTGCTATGGTCTTGTGTTAAAGGAAACAGTTCTGCTCAACCACAAGGCTAGAATCCCAGTGTCTTAATCATACCAGAAAAAGGGCTGGTGGTCTCCTAATCATGAACACAGATACAACAAATTCTGCCCCATCCTGCCACACCATACAGACCTGAGGGAAAGGCTTAGATATTCCCCAATCAGGTCAGGAAAGGGGCAAGGCCAACCCACAGCCACAAAAGCAGAGCTGGATACTATGAGCCAAGGTTCCATCACAGTGTAGCTCCACTGTATCCTAGCCCCAGCCACTCCAAGGGATGCAAGTTTCTCCTGGAGTCTGAAGCCTGACCCTGCCAAGGCAGCTAAAATGCTGCAACAGGGGGGCAAGGCACACCTGTTACTCAACCTTTTCCCTGTTGAGTTTCCTCCTTTGAATATTGCTCCAGCAAGCATATTCCCTGGACATTTGCCTTCGTTTGCACAATTGTCAAAAAGCTGAGAGAATTATACTTCTAGCAAAACTGACTTTCAAAGCAAGGATAACATGAGGGCCTGTTCAGACAAGCAAAGACAAACATAATTTACTATCATCTGACCCTCATCAGGGGAACTTCTAGCACGGGTGTCTAACCTTTTGGCGTCTCTGTGCCACACTGGAAGAAGAGTTGTTTTGGGCCACACATCAAATACATTGTGACACATAATCGTAAAAAAATTTCATAATATTTTAAGTAAATTTACAATTTTGTGTTCGGCTGCATTCACAGCCATTCTGGACTACATATGGACCGCAGGATGCAGGTTGGTACTATCCTGCACCAGGATAGTCTATCCTGCTATCCTGTACCTGTATACAGGACTATCCTGAAAAGGATAGTCTTCAGGAAAGAGAAAGTAATTCCAAAGGGAAGATATGATATGCTAGAATGAATACTGAACTAAATATGCATGTAAAGCTACATAAGCATTAACTGGATTTATACAGTGGATCCCCCCTTGTTGGCAATTTCACTTTCTGTGGTTTCAGTTACCAGCAGTCAACCGAAGTCCAAAAAAATTAAATAGAAAATTCCAGAAATAAACAATTCATAAGTTTTAAATGGTAGTATTGTTCTGAGTAGCATGATAAAATCTTGCGCCGTCCTACTGGATCCCACTCAGGATGTGAATTATCCCTTGGTCCAATTTCTCCCACCCACTGGGCACTTAGTAGCTGTCTCGATTATCACACTAACTGTTGTGGTATTGCAGTGCTTGTGTTCAAATAACCCTTATTTTGCTTAATAATGGTCCCAAAGTGTTAGATTAATGATGCTGGCAATTCGAATATGCTAAAGAGAAGCTGTAAAGTATATATATATATATATATATATATATATATGTACTCCATATATATATGAAAAAACATAGTATTTTCAGGATTCAGTGCTATCTGCAGTTTCAGGCATTCACTGGAGTTCTTGCAAGATATCCCCCATGGATAAAGGGGGGACTAAGGTAATGTCGAATTTCTAGGTTTAAATATAGATTTAAAATTCTGGAAAACAGCAAGTTATAATTTAGGATGGGGCAACAGGAGTTAACTATTCTAAGGTCCTTATATTATTATGGAGGAGGATAAAATTAATGATGAGCCTCAGACCTTAAGCTAAATATAAATGTTAAAATTTCAAGGGTAAGCACTAGAAAAACAGAAGCAGAATACACACACACACACACACACACACACACACATATCTTCTACATACTTCAGGAAAAATGAAAGGGAACAACGGGGGTTCTTAATTCAAACTAAGGAAAAATAAAGACAAAATTAAAGAACAAAATAAAAAAGTAAAAATTAATCCAAGTATTTATCTGTAATAATAAATGTAAATGGACTAATCTGTCAAGACAAAAATTATCAGAATGAATTATTTAAAAGACCAACTATAAGCTCTAGAAGAAATATGCCTAAAACCTATGGACACATAAAAGTTGAAAGTAAAAGCATGAAAAATTCTATATAATGCAAATAATCAAAAGAAAACTGATATAGTTATATAAATATCAGACAAAATAGAAAAAAATCAATCTAGAAGAGGTCATTATATATTGATGAAAAATTCAATTGACTAAGAAGGTATCAATTCTACACTTACAGATAACATACACTGAAAATATATACAGTAAGCTTTGATAGAAATACAATGCAAAGTTTGCATCATGAAACATCTCTCAGTAATTGATTAGTCAATCAGGAAAAAAATTCATTAAGGGAATAGAAGATCTAAACACAATCAATAAGCTTAATATAATGTAATTTCTTTCCACCCGTCAACAGTCCTACCTAAGTAAGTATTGATTCTGCTATATATCTCCATTTTTAATATTTGGTATAGTCCACAGAGATATTAAAAAACAAACAAACAATAGGACGTTCAGTTCTAGAACTGAAAAATTAAACAGGAATATAACAAATCACGTTGCTTTCTAAAAAGTATTTTTAGTATAATGAATACAGAATCAACTGATAAAATAAACATATGAAGTAGAAGTTATTTAATATCAGCCAAGAAATTTAATATCAGCATAACCATGAGAATTACACACAAGGCATGTTTGAAGCAAAGCTGAAGTATTAAATATGCCTGTAAAACTATTCATGCAATTTGTGTGCCCAATACAGAATTCATGATCCCTAATGTTTTATCCTGGAATGGCAGTTTACAAGCCATAGCTAGGTAATCTGTTCTATGACTTTATTAGAGAGAAAACTGACTTTCCCCCAATTGGAACATGCCTCAACCATCTAAATTTCCACAAAACCCAAGAAGAAAATAGCTTTAGTCCCCACAACACCACTTTTAGATGTGAAGACAAAAATCATTTAACAATTTCCTGTTCTTAAATCTTAAAATAAAAATATCTTAAAATAAAAATAAATAGCAGCAGTTTGTAGAATATCCTCATCTGCTAACCCATTGTATATATCTGCCATGTCCAACAATTCCAAAGGAAGATATGTGAACTGTCTTTTTTAAAACGTTCCCCTTTATCTTCATTAACACCTGCATGGGACATTAAAAAAACAAAACAGCAACAACAATAACAAAACGAATAAAATCAATATGGTTCCTGCCATCTAAATCTTAACCAGGATACTAGTATACTTAATTTGAATTGCCAAGTATCTCTTCATTTTCTAATACTGAAAATTACCAAAGCAATTATTCATAAATACCACCAATAAATGGCATCACAGTTGTTCAAACCAGAAACCTGAGAGTATGACTGCCATGTTTAGCAAATGAAAATGGAAGACATCTAGTTAAATTTGACTTTCAGATAAATTACAAAAAATTTATATCAAATATTGATATACTAATCCTAAAAGTTTGTTCCTCATCTGACACGTCTAGCTGGGTTTCTTCCTCTATTACTTCTTACATGCAATCCGTCACACCAGGATCTATCAATGCTACCTCCTAAAAACCTCTATAATCCATCCACTTTTCTCCATTTCTTCTGCCATCACCTTAATGTGAGCCACCAATGCAAGAATCTCCCAGCCTCTCTGCTTCTACTTTGTAGAAATACCACTTACTTGAAATGCACTAGCATCAACCTAACAGTAAAAGAAATAAATGCTAACTTCAAGTTTCTCCTTTTTGGGGGTCATTATTTGGTAGCAGTAGAAATCTAAAATCTCTAAAGCAACATGAGAGGGACCAATGAACTCACAAATCTGAAGAGGTGAGGTCTTTTCATGACAACAGTCCCAAGGGAAAAAACAATTCCCTTGGATACATGCCTGAGCCAATGAGCCATATCATTCATTTTGCTAATTGGTGATAATTGCACCAAAGGATTTAGCCAGGAAATTTCTGTGCAAAAATGGTAAACTTGGGACTGAATAAAGTTGGCTGAAATATTCTCGTCTTTCAGAATGAATTCTAAGATCTATAGATAGACTGCTTGATTCTAGCCCACACCTGATCATGAGACAGATTCCAGTCATTCACACTGATATTCTATGGACACCATCCATTCTGCCTGGCCATCAAGCCCATCCATTCAAGTCTGCCCATCTCGAAGGTGCAGAGCCAAAGGGAGAGAATGTTAAAGAATTTGGGCAGTCAGCAAGTAGGTTCCAAATAAATATAAAATATGTGGCATAAGCTTTTTCAGGAAGAGTTGCTGCCTCCTGCCTAATGAATAAATGTTTTGGTTGTGAGAGCTAGCTCATATATTTGGTGCTGCTAGCCTATCATGTTGTCTTATCAATGAATACCAACAAAGCAGACTATACACAGAAATGTAAGTGCAGACTCTTGTGACATTGAACAGCTGTACAAGCTAAACAAATTCAACACAAATTATTGCCATTGAAATAACTGGCAGATCTAAAGAAAACAGGTTTTCCTGTATATCAATGAGGCAATGGAATTGTTACAAATGAGTCTTAGATCATAGAATATGATGGCAATTCAAGTGTTTCAAAGTTCTTACAATGTAAAATTTGAACATTCATCTTTTTAACACAGAATACCATCATGTCCTAATGTTGCTGGTACAGAACAAAGAAACTCTACTCAAGATTTTTCTGCATGAAGCATCCATTACAAATGAAGTCAGAAGAGCCCTACAAGTGTGAGCACTTTTTTAGTCCAGTTATTATTGAATAAGCAAGACTTTTTGCAGCTAAAACCTAATCACACTGCTAAAAACGTTCTTGGAAGCCATATCCAAGATGTTTTTTTGTAGTATCTTATCTTCTTCTCTACACTAGTGAAAAAAAATTTCAGTCTATGAATATGATGGCCAGGCCAACAACAGAGATTAGAAAGGGGTATTAATGTTCGGACAAAACAGGTCCAATCAACACCTATAAAACAAGTGTGGGTGCTGCATGACCACACAAACCTTAAAGTGTACCCTTGTATTTGCATATATGAGCTGCTTTGTTGGTGTCCACTGATCACGCAACGTGACAGGTTAGCAGTACTCCGACATAACTAGCTTCCACAACTAAAATAATATGTGTAAAATAATCCTGCCCCAGTTCCTTCTGCCTCCTGGGACCCCAGGCCCAAGGATCTGCAGGTTGTTTCGGTCACCATAAGTACACTGGGAGGTATAGCAGGGGCAGAAGTGAGCTTTCTTACAAGACACTTCCCCTGAAGACTGAGGATCAGAAACTCGGAGAGGGCGGTGCCCTGAGACTATTTTAGCTTCTCCTGGGACCCCAAGTTTCTCCCGGGATACAGGTGGTGACTGCAGCGCCCCGCCAAGCTTTCTAACGCAAAGCCTTCAATGACACATATAATAATGTTCACTGCCTAGTTGGCAGATTGGACCCTGGCGGTCTCAGAATACGGCCTTGTTTGTGGCCTTCCTCCAGGCCGGGGAGAGCATCTGCTTTAGGTCTGAAGAAGGTGGAGTTGTCAGAAGAGGCTCAGTAGTGTGAAGCCTAGAGTCTACAACCGCCGCTCCATACCCCTCCCTGACCCCGGTGGAGGCTCTGGGGTCCCAGACCCGCGAGCGGCCTGGCTGGAGCCCCTCCAAGCCCTCGGCACCCAGCCAAGTGCTGCGATCTCACGTCGGTTACTTGGGCGTAGGAAGAACGCGGGCGCGGAGGGGACAAGGCTCAGGGGAGAATAAGGGGGCGTCCGCCGAGCTCCCTTACACAGCCCTGCTTTCCGCCCCTAGAGAACGCCTGGGCTGGCGCGCAGGGGGGCGTCCCCGCGCTCCGGGGCTGGACGCCCGCGAGAAGGGTCCGCCCCGAACCCGCGCGGCCTCTTCCGGGTGAGCCCGGCCGCGGCCGCCAAGACCACAGTGGCCCCCCGGACCGGTCTGCCTCGGTCCCAGATCCTGCCCCGGCCCCGGCCCCCAATGTCTCAGGCCCCGACCAGGCCCCTGGGCTCTGACCCTGACTCCGGGCTCTAGCCGCGGCCCCCGGCCCGGGCGCCGAACGTGCTGTCGGCCGTGGCCTCCGAGCCGGCGCCACACCGGGTCCGTCCCTCAGCTCGCCCGGCGGCAACCAGGCTCCTACCCCAGTCTCTGACCGCGGCTCCGGCCCTCCTCGCTGTCCCGGGGCCGGGCGCTCACCTCTCTTTGGAGTAGAGCTGCAGCTGCTGCTCCTGCTGCTTCTTCCTGATAAACGCCATGGAGGGCGGGCGGGTGCGGGCGGCTGAGGGGCGCGCGGCTCAGACCCGGTGCCGCGGTGCCGCCCGCCGAGGAGGAGTTGGCGTGAGAGGTCCGGGCTGGGAGGCGAGTGAGGCTGCCGGCCCAGCTTTCCGTGTGGCGCCACTCGGCGGCCGAGAGCCCGACGCTGCGCCCCAGGGCCCGCGGCGTCCCGGCCGCAGTCACCGCATCTTCGCGTGGGGACTCCGGCGCTGTGACTCAGGCCCGGAGGAGGGGCGCCCGGTGACCGGAGGCGGCCCAGGTGCTCGCCAAGGACCGGGAGGTCAGCCTATGATCTGTGCTTAAACACTAAGTGTTCGTGCTTCACCAACCAATGCACTGCTCCGTGTTTAACATTTTACATATGAAAACGGATGCTTGCCCACAAACGATACCACTTTGTTGGTCGCTGGAAGAAACACCTGGGGCCCTCAATCTCTCGGTAGTTGAAATAATTGGTTGTGTGACTTTTTTTCTCTTTTTCTAACTTTATTGAGATATACCTCACACACCAAGCAATTACTCATTTGAAGCGTACCATTCAATGTTTTTTAGTATATTCACAGATACATACAACTATCACTCTAATTTTGGAACATTTTTATTGCCTCAAAAAAAAAAACCCCATACTACATAGTTATCACACCCCCGCCCCCAACGAATATCTTTCAGTCATCACATACACAGACTCCAAGCCCCACACCCCAGCCCTAGCAAACACTCATCAGCTTTCTCTCTATGAATTTGCTTACTCTGGACATTGCATATAAATGTAATCATTGAATATGTAGCGTTTTACGTCTGGCTTCTATCATGGAGCATTTTTTCTAGGTTTAGCCATGTGTCAGTACCCCATTTTTTTTTTTATTGCTGATGAGTTATTCCACTGTATGGAAATATCTATACAGCGCAATACTGTTTATTCATTCACCAGTTGATAGAAATTTTGATTTCTTCTACTTTTTGGCTATTATAAATAAGGCTGCTATGTCCTAGTTTTCATGTGGACGTATGTTTTCATTTCTATTGATTACATACCTAGGAGTGGAATTTCTGGATCATATAGCAATTCTATGTTTAAACATTTGAGAAACTGTCCAACTATTTTCCAAAGTAGCTGCACCATTTTACATTTCCACCAGCCGGGTACAAGGGTTCAAAGTTATTCACATCTTCACCAACATTTACTATTGTCTGTGTTTTTGATTATAGCTATTCTCATGGGTGTGAGTGGTGTTTCACTGTAGTTGTGACCACTTACTATATCCTGAGTGTGAGCCTATGATTGTTTGCCTTTGAGGGATTCTTTAATAATGAGCATCTAAATTGTGTTATAGCTGAAACATATCTATTACTGTCTTACAGACTGGGTTCTACAGGGTTAAAATTTTGAAAGTTTCAAGGCAAACATGTAATTGAGCTCTCTACTATGTTTCAGGACTAGATGGGAAAATGCAGGAGCCAAGAATAAAAGTTGGGGCTGGGTCTTATTGAACTTGGAAAATGATATGCATATAGCAAGTACTCATTAAAATTTTTTAGAATGAGGGAAATCAAGATGGCAGAGGACTGAATGGAAGTCATGCCGATCTTCTCCCAATGCAGGACCAATCTGGAATTACAACTAAATTGTGGAGAAATCCCCTGGAAAAAACAACTGAACAATAGTGAGAGAAGAGCCTTATAACCTTGGACAGACAGAAGAATCGGCTTTAGCACAACTTAACTGGTAAGGAATGTGGTAGAGACTCGAGAAGTTGGCAGGGCGCCCAACAACAGCAGCACCAGAAGGATATTGAAACGGTCAATTGGATCCCCCTGAGAAGAATGGTGTCCAAACCATAAGCAGGGATCTCCTGCCTACAGCACTAGAGCCCAAAAAGTGCACTGGTAACAACCAGCTGCTAAAAGCAGCAGGGTTGCTCTCTGCCAGAGAGGGGCAGCTGGAGACACAAAGAGCCTTTTAAAGGGCCAATGCATAAATTTTTATTTGTACCCACTTACCCTGGTCTCTGGCAAAGGCGGGAGCAGAGTGGGCTAGAGATGCCAGAGGAGAGGCTGGGGAAGGAGGCTTTGTGGAGAGAACTGAGAGAGCAGCTGCTGGGATCCTGGTGCTGACTCATCCCTCATGTGGCAGCAGCCATTTTGCTCAGGCAGACCACTCCCCTGAGCAGCAGCAGCAGTGTGAGAGGACCCAATATCCCCGCCCCCAGGAGGGACTCAGCCCTGCCCTGTGGTGTCTCTAAACCAGCCTGCTGATTGCAGAGGGACTAGATTAAGAGTTGAAAGACACAGCCACAGACATCCTGGATTAGATTCCTGGAAGTCTCTAACAGACTGCCTAAGGTCAGACAGGGTCAACATTGCACATCATCAGAGGCAGATCCAGAAAGACAAAACAGTGGTCTCCTACCATAGAAGTTCACACCACAAAGTCAGGTAATCAAGACAGATCAACTTAAGAAGCAGAAGCAAAAAAGAAGAGTCTCACAAATAATAGGAACACAAGAAACATCCCCTAGTCGAAGGGAAAGAAGGAATCTCCAGAAAGAGAGCTAAGTGAAAGAGAGGCAAGTAAACTATCAGATATTGAGTTCAAAACAATGGTTCTAAGGAAGCTCAATGAGCTCAGTGAGCTCAGAGAATTACAAAAAACTACAGGGAAACTACGAGGAAATTACTGCAAACTATATCAGCATGGAAAAGGACATAGAGTCTATCAATAAGAGACAAAGGAAATGAAGAATACAATTTCTGAATTGAAGAACACAGTAGAAGGAATCAAAAGCAGGCTAGATGAAGCAGAGGAACAAGTTAGCAAGCTGGAGGATAAAATAGAAAAAAGCTCCCAGAAAGAGCAAGAAAATGAACAAAGACTCAAAAAGAATGAAGAGGCATTGAGGGAAATGCAGGACAACCTGAAATGTAATAATATCCATGTAATAGGGGTACCAGAAGGAGAAGAAGAGGGGCAAGGGATACAGAACCTGTTTGAAAAAGCAATGATAAAAAGCTTCCTTAATTTGAGGAGAGAAAAAGTCACACAAGTCCAGGAAGTGCAGAGGGTCCCATTTAAGAGAAACCCAATGAGGCCCACTCCAAGACACATCATTATTAAAATGGCAAATATCAAATACAAACAGAGAATCCTAAAGGCAGCAAGGGAGGAAGAGGTAGTGACATATAAGGGAGCCCCAATACGGCTAGCATCTGACTTCTCAACAGAAACACTGCAAGCCAGAAAGGAATGGCAAGAAATATTCCAAGTCATGAAAAGCAGAGGCCTGCAACCAAGACTGCTCTACCCAGCAAGGCTCCCAATTAAAATGGAAGGGCAAATAAAGAGTTTCCCAGACAAAAGAAGGCTAAAAGTGTACACCTCCACCAAACCAGCATTGCAAAATATGCTAAAGGAATTGCCTTAAAAAAGATGAAGAAGAGTCTATGAATACCCAGTTCCTTTCACAGCCACCAATACTTGATATTACCAATATTTTTAATACATATTAATCCAGTTGTGGCAAAGATGTGTTATTTTAATTGTTACTTCATTATTTGTTGAAACTAAACCTCTTTGTATATTTCTTGCTTATTTCTAATATTTTAAAAAAGCTTTAAATGACTTTTTGGTATTCTTTATCCACTTTTTGACTAAATGTTTGCAGAATTTTTTCCCTAGATAAACCTATTAACCCTTTTTTAGATGTATTGCAAATGCTTTCCTATTCTATTACTTGTCCTTTAACTTTTTTTATATGTGTATTGCTGTATAGTCTTAGAATGTTTAATATAGTCATATTGTCATTATTTTACTTTATAGCTTCTGTGTTGGAATATTTTACTTAAGGGCAAGAAAAATACTATTTTGTATTTTCTCCTAAAACTCCTTAGATTTTACATATTGATTTTTAACTCACCTGAATATTTTTTTGTATAATATGTGAAATAGGGTTATATATTTGTTTTATGTCAAGTAATAGTGATCCATGCACCTTATTTGTTGAGTAAGCCTTATTTTCCCCATTGATTTGAAATATCAATTTAATCATATATTACATTGCTAGATATATACATTTGTTTCTAGAATAGTCATTTTATTTCATTGATCTACTTGATTATTTCTGTGCTGGTGTCATGTTGTTTTAATTGCTGAGACTTTATAATGGATTTTTAAAAATATTTTATAATGGATTTTGACATTTAAAAAATAAATAAATAAAATCCATCTACATTTTTGAAGAAAGAAAGAAGGAACTCACCTTTTGTGACAACATGGATGGAACTGCAGAATATTATGCTAAGTGAAATGAGCCAGTTGGTGAAAGACAAATACTATATGATCTCACCTATAAGTGGAATCTATTTAACAAAATAAACTAACAAACAAAATAAAGCACAGCCATGGAAACATGGAGCAGACTGAAAGTGACCAGAGGGGATGGGGAAGGAGGACAATGGTGGAAAGAAGGGGAAGGGACTAGACAAAGAACATGTATGAATGACCCATGGACATGGACAACAGAGTGGGAATTGACTGTGGGAACAGGGGGCGGGGTGGGATTGGTGGAGGAGGGCAAAGGGGAAAAAACTGAGACAAGTGTAATAGAATAAACATGATTTTTAAAAATAGAAGGGGTATTTTAATACTAAAATGTAAGATTACCCAAGATAAGAAAGAGCCTTTAAATTGAATAAAGAATAAAAGTACTTCAAAAAACAGTTCTTTTTAGAATGAATGAAGGTACATGGGTACACTGTGACTTGCATTGAGTCCCTTCCATGTGATCAAGCACTACACAGAAACTTTAACTGTAAAAAGATGTTAGAAAAATTAGCCCATGTTCCTATAGGAAATTGTGACCTCATCAGGTAGCCAAGACAAATGCATAAGAAGTACATGTTGAAATAAGATAATAAAATTTGCTAAGACATACAATAACTTTCTATATGGGAAGTACTATAATAGATGCTATAAGCTCAGAAGAGAGAAATCACTTTGTCTGGATAAAGTGGAAAAACATTCAAGTTTTTCTTTTAGTTAAACATTGAAGGATGTGATCCTGGTAGGTAGAGAGTGACAAAAATTCTCTCCTCGACCAGCTTCTAGCCAGGACCCTTTGAGCCCTTTTGTCAACTAGGCCTCAACCTTGGGTCATAAAACCTACAGATTCTCAGCACAAAGAATTTTGTCCATTACCTCTTCACCACATTAAAAACCTTAGCTAAAATAGGTTCTAACAGCTCTAGGCCTCATCCCTAGGATGACCCTAAGCACCTCTTAAAATCCCCTTCCTGAGAAAGCTCAAGTCTGCCCCCAAAATACAGTTTGCTTTAACCAACACCAGACATATGTCCCTGACTTCTGTTTTAGAGCATTTACTAAAAAGTGCTTACAAATGTGAATTCTTTCTCTGTATTGTTGAGATGTATATGTATCTCTTACAACTCAGGAGTGCTTTCCATAGGGACTTGAAAGCCATTCATTTGAAATGCAGTCACTATCAGTGAGGATATGGCTTTGGTCTTCCAGACACTGTGGGAAGATAATTACCAACTAGCAGATACGGATACTGGCATTTGCCATTATCAATCTTTTATAATTTTTCACTCCCCAGCTTTATCTTTAACAGGAGGAGGGGAACAAACAGGCCCAAAAGGATTTTCTTGAATAGTTCAACAGATAGATACTTCTGCTGTTACAGAGTTTGTTTGTGGAGAATTAAGAGAAAACTGATGTGGTAATTTCCTCATCCTCCCACCAACAAATCATCCAGCCTAGTAGCATCCATTCCCTTGTCTTCATTCCTGCTATTCTGAGATATATTTACTCCTATCAAAGGCCAACTTCTTTCTCAACTATATAGCCTTTGTAATTATCCTTTCTCTCTTTCTGTTGCTTTGTGTATTTCTCCCTTACTATCAAATTATTTCCATTGTAATATATAGTTTTCAAAAAATGTTCCCTTTATTCCCACATCTTCTTCCAGCTCTCCATTCTTAGCAAAACTTCTTGAAACATCTAACTATGAATGCTGTCTTCATTTTCTCACCTTGCAGTCTCTTTATTCCAATTGGACTTCTGTTTTCACCAGCCACTCTAACGGTTCTTGTCAAATCACAACATTCATTGGTCACTTTTCTGGCATCAATTTTTCTGAACTCTCAGCAGAATTCAGAATAGTTGACAATAGCATTCACCATACTTCCTTGTTGGCACACTTTCCCTCTCTCCCACTTATTTCCAAGGTCCCTCTGTTTCTTTGCTTTTCAATTACCTTGTTTCTTACTCTTTCTCAGTCTCCTTGGTTGGTTTCTCTTCTACTTAATGCTGATTTGCTGTATAGGTCATTCTATCCAATGCCATAATTAGATGGGGCAGGGAGAAAAGGGGGTAAAGTCTTCTGTTTAGGTGACTGCGGATTAAATTGAGGAGCAGATTTCAAAGGTTTTACTATGTAGATACCTACTACAGAAGACAGGAGGGGAAAATCTCAAGATATAGAGCAAAGGAAAAGATTCCAGAAAAGGCTGAGTGAGAGATTACTTTGAATTGTACATCCCACAGTAAATGGAAGGTTTTGACAGAACATCGAACTACCAATAAGACTTTACTCTGCCTTAAGCCAATCTTACCTTGATTTTTAGTCAGCCTTAAGCTGGCCTTACCTTGATCTTTAGTGGCTGAAAACTGTAGTTTGAGATAATATTACCTACTTCAGATGAAAATGATTGTACATCCCAGGAGATGTGGTAAGCAGGGGAGAGACCTGATCTCCTCATACCTCCCTCCACCAATTCTTGTCCTCATAAAAGGCAGAGCTTTGTTCTCTTGAAACAGTTTTCATTCAGAGCTATTTCGTAATAATAAAACGTATCTTTGAGTTCTCAGTGATGTTTTTATTTTCACCTTACAGACTAAGCCCTAAAAACTTCAAAGAACCTTATACTCAGTTTTTAAAAATTGCATTTGATTGCAGATGAGGATGTTTATGTACCTCCCATTTGTAGGTGTCAGTCACTAGGTATCAATGTTCTTTATTCTGTTTGTAAAATAAATATTTTTAACTGTTGCATATTTCTGAAGAGTACTTAAACTAATTTTTAAAATCTTATATAGGTAGAAACATTTAATTATTGCCCTTTTTGTTTAAAGTGGTAACATACTTTTTTGTTTAACCTAGAAAAAAGGGACAATTACCATTCTTTTATATGTTATGACTTCCTTTCATTATGCTTTTAAACCTTCCTATTCTCTCTGCCTAAAATGCTTTTTTACCTTTCTCCAACCATTTCTCTCTGTTGAAGTCGTACACATATTTTAAAGTTGCCACTCAAGACTTTGAAGTCTTCCCTGATGTACCCAGGTGGAATTCATCTCACATTCATTTGCTTAGTACATGTTTATTTTACACCAATATGTCAGACATCATGGTGGGTAGAGACTGAACAAAGCTCATAGTCAGATGAGGATTTTAGCAGCGATCCCATTCTACCTTACATTATTAGGGCTTGTCTTCCCATTTAGGCTGGGAACAGGAACTTGTTGGTGTTAATATCAGCACTACCTCTCACCACACTGTCTTGCACTTAGTGGTTGCTTAATAAATATTTGTTTGATTTTGCACTTTTTTTTTGTCACCACTGTGTCTGTTAGGATTTGTTACATTGTAAGTAACAGAAAACTCAGTCAACAGTTGAGTTCGCTTTCTCATTGGCAGTGTTTGAACAGCTCAGTAGTATGCTATGACATTTCTTTTAGCCTTGTAGCCAATGGTCACAGGGGTACTTTTTCATCACTGTGATCGTGCCTGACTTCTGTGCAGAAGTAAGGAGAAAAGAATCAGCTTTGTTTGTACCTTTTATCAGGCAACCAAAAGCACTCCCAGAAACACACTCCTGACTCCCACTTACATCTCACTGGCTAGAACTGTTTATTAATGTAGGCAAGCCTGTAGCAGCAGTGGAGGCTAAGAAAACAAGTATTGAAATCTGGAGGGAAGGGTAGTGGAAGGCAGCCAGGCAGAAGGAGGCAAGGAATGGTGTGTACCCATTACTAAAATAAAAAATACCCAAGAGTTCTATATTGATAGTTCCTCTTAAGAAAGATCACTTTTTGACATTATTACTTTCTTCTTTATTTTTCTTCAATAAATAATTATTAAGTGTTTATTCTATGCCAGGAAATGTTCCAGATGCTGGAGACAAAGTAGTGAATAAAATAAAGACTTGCCCTTACGGAGCTTACATTCCGGTGAGCTTGACGGGTTTAAAAAGCAAATGACATAAATCCAAGCAGAGATAAGTACCATGAAGAAAAATTAAGCAGAGTAAGGGATAGAGTGTGAAAGAAGTAGGTCCTGCTATCAGAAATCAGTATAGATTACATTAGAAGATAATCAATATTTGAGCTGGTAAATGAATGAATTCGGAGATTGAAGGTGAAGGTCTTGGGAAAAGGCATTCGGACAGAAGGAACAACAGTAAGTGAACTGCACTGAGACAGGAGCTGTAGTAACGAGAGCACCCTCAGAGAGGTGGCACGAAGACAGCAGGAGCCAGAGCACCAGGAACCATGGAGGGCACTGGGCTACTCATTATTATTATTATTATTGTTATTATTATTATTATTACTACTACTACTAACAACATTATCATTTTTACCGATGTGTGACAGAAGCCATGGAGGTCTAAGAACAAGGAAATGACATCACCTGATTTAAAGTTTTAAATTTGACTACTGTGTAACTAACCTGAGAGATGCTCTGGACCCATACAGACAACTTTGAAAGTTAGAGCAGAACTGTTACCAGCTCTTTGCCCTTTCATTTATTGCTTAATGACAAAGAGAATTTTCAGCTTAGGTACCTGGAAATCAGAGGTATAATGCACTTCAGGGTTCCTTGAGCCAGTGGCGCAACAATTTCATCAGAGAGACAGTTTCCATTAGTCTCTATTAGGTCTTCGGCATCATTAATTAGCTGCATGGTAAGTCTGGTCCCCACCACACAGGGCTGACTGGTAGTTGTGGTAGCAAACTAGCTGCATGTTTTCTCCTTCAGGGTGACAGAGCACATCTAGCTGAATCTGTCCAGCAAGAACACAGAGATTTACCTTTAGGATAGCTCTTAGACTATACAACTATCTTGAATCAAAGACTTTAGTGAGGGAATTGGAATGTTCTGAGATTAAGACCAGGGCCATCTCTACAACTGAAGGCAAGAGTGAGCATTCCCCAAAGCACATGGGCCAAGTAAAGAGAGGGAGGAAAAACAAGTGAAAATATGTGTGCGAGAACAACAAGGTCGTGGGATAGTAATGAGATGCTAGGTAGGCCACTCACAGTAGACACCACATGTAACCACTTGAGTTTTCTCTTGTTGGCAATCTGGACATGTACCTGTTTTTCTCCCTTAAATACCCATCCATGCTTTTGAGTAAATGTTAAGGTTAGAGGAAAAAAATAATGTCTAATATTTTTTTCCTGGCAATTCATATAAACTAGATTTTTAAAAATTTTAAATGATTTTTCCCACAAAATTAATATTGTTTCTGAAATACTGATTTTTATGTCTAGTTGCAAAATCATAGTGTGCCTCAGGAACTATATACCACGTATGCATCAATTTTCTCCTTCTCAGGCAATATACAATTGTTAGACGATACCTGTTATTTGTCATCTGCACAGTTTAGCTTCTCTGTAGGAGTAAAAATGACTGTAATTGCTAGAGTCATCCCTCATTTAGGATCTTCTCCCTTGAAATAAACCCAGGAAATTTTTACCAGGCACAATGCTTATCAGAAATTAGTATAGAGTAGATAGTAAACAGGAAATGATAAATAAAACAATGATTTTAAGATATATATCATAGCCTTTAGAACAAAAAATGTCAACTTCATTAGTAAATAAATAAAATTTAAAAAAATGAGATGCATTTCAGATATGAAATTACCAAATAAAAGTGCTATTAACAGTAGCATCCAGTACTCATGTGAGAAGGCATTCTTAAACACTACTGATAGAAGTAAAATTTGGTACATTTTCCCAAAGGTTTAGCAACTAGCAAGCTGGGAGAAAACAGGCTGCTTTGGAGTGTTTACTGATTTCTATGGAATAACTACCCTTATCATGGCCAACTTCAAGGTGCCAAAGGGATGTCACTGAACGCAGAGTTGGAAAGACACATGCACAAGTGAGCCAGCTCTTCTCAAGGGCAATTTAAATAGATGGCAAGGCCCACTAAATTTATGTCTAGGAATTTATTCCTGAAGAAATATTCAGCTGCACAAAGATTTTTATATGTATAAACATTCATTACAGTTTTATTTTTAATTGGTGAAAAGCTATCAACAGTCTAGTCGTCTACTAAGAGGTCAGTGGTTAAGTAAATTTTTGGGTGTCTGCTCAACAGAATATTATGTGGCCATCTAAAATCCTGTTTCTAAGGAAGATTTAATTACCTAGAGAAATAACTATAATGTGTTAGTGAAAAATCAGGAAATAATATATATTCTATAATACCAATATATATTAAGTGTACTAGAAAGAAATACAGCAAGTTTTCATAGTAGTTTGAGGGGTGAGACTATGGATGGTTTTTGTTTTCTTTATACTTCCATATATTTTCCAAAGAATATATATATATTATTATTGTAAATGGAAAGTAAATAGCATTTATTACTCATTTTTTTAAGCAGTACATAAGGAGTACATAAACAGCATTTGGGGGGTACATCCTAATAAATTCTCTTTCTCGATTTTTCTCTAGTCAGTCTATGGACTAGGAAAATACTCAATATGTTTCTTTAAGTTTTTTATTTCTGTTTAACATTCCAGGTGAACTACTGTCAAAGGGGTACTACTGACCCAGGGTCATTTCCCTAGCCTCGCATCCTGGTCTCCACTGTCTCTTGTGCTGTGGCATCAGGAATTCAGATCGTTTCCTTTGTTTTATAACTCCCAGCAACACATTTAATCCTTTGATGCTTGTTTTTCTTTAAGTTTGGCCACAATAAAAAACAATGCTTTTGGCTCTCTTTACTTATTTTCCCCAAACGCATTGATTTGTGTCCTTATCTTTTTTCTTTCCAGGGCTGTCTTCTTACAGTCCTGGTCCTGGGACACTACAGCTAATGCTACCACGACAGCTATCATTTATTAAGTGTTATTTTAAATTTCTTTGTGTGTATTAACTCATTTAGTCTTCATAACAATTATATGAGGCAGTACTATTATCTTCATTTTTTAGATGAAAGAATTGGAACACAAGATCACATCTACTAAATGAAGGAGCTGGGACTGAATCTTGTTTGGATGCATAGCCCAGTCTCTGAATCAATAGATTATATTGCCTCCTAAAAACTATAAATGAAGATGTGGGCTTTCAATTCTCAACTGCATGGGAGTCAGAATTATAAAAGCTTAACCATTCCTCTTCTGATTCCACCTTTAATAAAGGCTCTGTATATGCTTTCATATCTTAAGAGACCCTCCTCAAAAAGAAAACAAAATAAACAAGTGGAAAATTTGCATCAGAACTTTCAGAGTGACAGATAACACACTCATCAGGCTTCAGTCTTGTAGAAGAATGATCTTCTTCCTTTACTGATGTTTTCTTACAACCACTTAAGACCTCCATTGGAGTCATCTTATTATTGTAATATTATTATTATGGCCCATGTGTAAGCTGCGTCTCTCTGCTCTAGCCTGCTGACTTGTAGATAAAATTGGCCATTAGTTCATGGAATTCAAAGACCTTTCCAAAATGTTTCTTATTGCTCTGAGGGCTTCTATTCCCAAGACTTCTTCTGCCTCCTGGCATCCAGCTTCTTTACATGTCTTTGTTTTCATCACATGAGGGTCCTTTATCTGTCCACCTCCCCACTGCTGCCCTGAACCCGTGTTACAGTCTTTACAGGAGAGATAGGGCTCCTGGGAAGAGTACCATCAGTGTAAACTGCTTTAAAATTTTTAAATATTTTCACAGTCCTTTCAAGTCCACCGTGAGGATTCCTCACATTTTTCTTCCATAAGAGAGTCTAGTCTTGCATCTCCCTATTTTCTCCCTCTCCCTTTTCCTCTTTTATTCCCCACCCCTTCCACTTTGCTTCTCTAGCGCAGTAGCTCTCAAACTTGAGTGGGTATCTGAGTTACCTGGAAGTCTTGTTACACACACAGATTGGTGGGCCCCACCCAGACTTTCCGATTCGTAGGTCTGAGGTAGTACCTGAGAATTTGCATTTCCATTACGCTGGTCTCAAGAAATACTACTTTAGAACAACAAATTCCTTTCCAAGTTTCAAAGGGAGCAGTTCCATCACCTTCAGCCTGGGTATTGGCAAATACACAAACCCTTGCGAGCTCCTACTTTATTGCAAGCACTTACCAGTATATTTCCCCAACAAGTACAGTGCCTCTTCTAAAAGGGATGATGGTGCCAGGTTTAAAGAAAATATGCCATTTTTTTCACTATGTTATCTTCATAATTGTCACTATTATTGCTATCTGAATTTATTATGTGATTACTCTGTAGCAAACACTAAGTTTAATACTTTGCATTGATTTTATTCTGCAGTCTGGTTGGTAGAAAATTCTCCATGAATCTCTCACATTTCTCCATGTCTAGGCATCTTTAGTCAATTTGTTCAGATTTATTTTCTAGGATAGTAAAGATAGAGACCTTACCCACTCCTCCCAGGGAAGATTTGCTAACTTCTCAAAATAGTTAATATAATATTTCTCTCCAAAGAACAGAGTGGGCAGGTTTGCCAGCAGCCCCTATGCAAGGTTGGAGGTTTCCTAAACTTGGTGTTCTCCTCTATGACAAAGAGCCACAGTGCATGCAACATTAACCTGGGCACCCCTTCACTGGTCCCATGGGACTTGAGGGTTCACTGTTTCCATACCAACCAAATCTGGGGACATCTTGCAGCTGTGATCTGCCACTCCTTATGAACTACTTGCCTTGTTGGCCAATCTCTAAGACTGTTTCATTATTACAGTTCTTTGGAATGGAACAACTGAGTCTTAGTGCAGTATAATAACATGTCCAATACCACCAATTAGTAAGTGGTAGTGACAGAATTTAATTTCATGGCTGCTTGATTGAGCCCACATTCTTTGCAGTTTTCCATTTCTAGTGGCAATTCTGAAGCCTTTAAAAAAAACTGATAAGAATCAGAAGTTCTCACTACCTGTAGTAAAGCTCTAAGGGACCTCAAGGGAAGAAAGCAAAAATTTCCACTCCTGTCCATATAACTGAGGGGAGTCCCAATATACCCATGTGCAAGAGCTCTCTGAACAATCTCTCAAAATCTTTCTTGAAAGCAGTGGCCTCAAAAGAAGGAGTGTGGGAGCAGAAAAGGCAAGCTCAGTGTTTCCAACATCAATCTTAGAGTTTTTTTTCCCTTAGTTTCTCTTAGTAACGATTTATAATATTTGCAAATTTGTAAATCCATTTTCAATCAAGTTTATTGAGGTGTAATTTACATACAAGGAAATTGATCAATTTTAAGTGTGCCACTGGACAAGTTTTGACAGATATATAGTCCTGTGACTACTGCCAAAATTATGGTACAGATATTTCCAGCATCCTAAATGGTATAAATTGCTTTTGAAAATAATGAATTCTCCTTAGAATGCTACTAATAATCATAGAGGGCAAAATAAAGCTCTCCAAAGATGTCCACACCTTAATTCTCAAAATCTGTGAATATGTACCTTACATGAAAAAAGAGATTTGGAAGATAGGATTAAATTAAGGAACTTGAAATGGCAAAATTATCCTGGATTTCTGGCTGTGCCCAGTCTAATCACATCGGTCTTTTCCTAGTTATGGTCAGAGGGAGGAGTGTCTGTGGAAGAGAGATGCAGAGAGATGGCAGTGTGAGGACTCAAACCATCCTTACTGGCATTGAACCTGGAGGAATGAGGCCAGGGGCCAAGGAATGGAGGTGGCCTCTATAAACTGGAAAAGGCAAAAAAACAGATTCTCTCCTAGAACCTCCAGAAAGGAACACAGCTCTGCTGACATCTTGATTTTAGCTCAATGAGACCCTATGCAATGGTGAGATAATAAATTGTGTTGTTTTAAGTCACCTAGTTTATGGTACTTTGATATAGCCGCCATAGGAAACGAATACATGATGGTATTGAAAAGCCAATGGAACTGATTTCCAGAAAGAAAAAAAGAAACATGGCTCAAGATAGTGTCTAATTTAAATGAAAATGGGGAAAATAACCTTAGAGCATGAATTATTTCTGATTTTTTTCTAGATAAATCTAATGACTACTTAAAACAAAATAGAGAAAAAGAAGTCATGATATACACCCAAATGCTAACAGTGTTATCTTTTTTAGTGGGATTATGGATTCTTTCTTTCCTATCTATTTGCTTAATTTTTGATTTTCCTACAATGACTATGTATCATTTTGTTTATTAACAAAACATTTGGCAAAAAATAGAAGTGGCCAAAAGGAGAAATGATTTGCCTGCAAAAATATTTTTTTCAAAGGTCATTCATACCAGGAATCCAATCAGTAAGTTCTCCAATCAGTAAGAAATTCTCTAAGTACTCTGAGGTAGCAACACACACACACACACACACACACACACACTTCTATGAAGCAAACATTTTTTAAATTAAATTTATTGAGGTGACATTGGTTAATAACATCATTTAGTTTCAAGTGTACAATTCTATAACACATAATTCATACACTGTATTGTGTGTTTGCCACCCAAAGACTAGTCTCCTTTCATCACTATATATTTGACCCTCTTTACCTTCTTCTTCCTCTTTTACCCCAATTCTTCTCTGGCTATCACTATTCTGTTGTCTATATCCAGGACTTTGTTTATTCTTTTTGTTTGTTCATTTGTTGTGAAGCAAAAATTAAACTTTAAAAAAACTTTCTTATACTACCAGGAGCCTGATTATTTTCTAATATTCAAAAGAATGTGTTTGATGAAATCAGTGAGGATAATTTTGACATTATGATAATGAAATTTGTCAACATTTGGAAATTACGAAATCACACAAGGGTTAAAGGTATATGCATACTGACTGATGAGTTTTCATGAAACAGAGGGAGAATAGTTCACTGGTATGGTTTGGGTTTCCCATTCAACTATCTTTTAATAAATTACCACTTTATTCATTTGTTGAATTCCAATGTAGTACCGAAGAATAACTTCAAATTAAATAAGAAAGCTATTAGATGCTCTTCTCTTCTCTGACTACATATTCCTGTGAGATCATATTTTCTTTATATACCGTATTTTGCAGTGGATAATGTACACCCATGGTTTTAGCACTACTCATGTATAATGGGCACCCTTAGTACTACCCATGTATAATGTGCATTCTTATTTTTCCCTCAAAAGTTTGGGCAAAAGTGCACATTATACATGGAAAATTATGGTACTTCAGCCAAATGACATGTCACAATGGATTAAGTGCACAAGCAGATTATGAGAATCTAATTTTCGTCTTTTAAACAAAACATTAAAAAAAGAAATAGCCACAAAATCAAAGAATAACATTTTTATAATTTATTTTATTTTATTTTTTAATAATTAAAACAATTTTCATTTACAGTTGATGTACAATGCTATATTGGTTTCGGGTGTACAACATAGTGATTAGACATTTATATAACTTACAAAGTAATTGCCCATGTAAATCTAGCACCCATCAACACTATATATAGTTATTACAGTATTATTTAATTTTATTTTAAAAACATGTTCTGTATATGAATAATTTACTTAACATATAATGGGTTTTTGCTGTCATTTAAAAATGTCTTATAATTGATTTTTAATATTATGAATATCAATAGATATTATTAAACATCATAAATGAAAGTTCTCAATAATTTTTAAGAGGGTGATAAGTTTGTGAGATCAAAAATTTTGAGAACTGCTAAAAATCTCAAACCATCAGGAAGTTGTAGAATCTAGCAGCTTCTGACAGATTGCAAAAATTGTTAGCCAGAGATGAGTTGTTTGACATGCCTGTCATTTCATGAAGGATTAAAAATATCCCAGTTCTAAGAACAGTTCCAGTTATCCATATGACTGCTAAAATTTTTGGTTGTTGCAATAAAGAGAATTATAAATGAATTACTTTAATATAAATGAGATTTTCTTACCGTATAAATAATAAAAAACAGAAGTATGAAAGACATTTTGGTCTTTTGCTACCAGAGAAAAATGGTACTTTATTAAAAGAAAGGAGAAGAAAAATGAATGGAAATTGATACAAGAAGATAAGAGTTTTGGAACCATTCTAGAGAAACTAGCCGCTAAGAAACTTGGTGATAAACAGACCAATAGACCGTGGAAAGACTAGAATTTCCAACTTGGCCAAAAGGATATTTGAAACAAGAAGAGTAATATGTCAACTAAACTAAAACCTCAAGCTTAAGAAACATTCTTTAATCATTTAGTTTTCATAAAGTATATAGTCAATGTAAATAACCAGAGGGGGAAAATATATATATATATATATTTTTTTTTTATTCATGTAATTTCTCAGCCTCATGTCACAGAGCAGCTGGGTCATGGCTATGGCCGTAGTGACAAATAACAGCTCTTGAATGGAAAATTTGTAATGTGGACAGTTTACATATGGAGAATAGAAAATTTAGTTTATGTAATTTAATTTTGCCTCGCTACCCAGCAGGGAAATTGTCTTAGATATTTTCCAGAGTAAATGATCATGTTTCCCCACTTATGATTCTAGAGGTACAGTATGTTAATGCTAGTTAATTGAGCCAATGATTCCCTCAACACTCAGGCTCCACTAGCTGCACACAGGAGCTAAATGGGCTGTAACATAGCACTGGCCCGAAAGGGCTGTTCAAGTACTCCATTGCTACACACGTTCTGCCACAACGTTAATGATTCGATGGTGATCCAGATGGATGATGATGGCTAGAACTTACTGATGTCGCTGTACCACTGGCCATTTGTTTTACTACTCAATCACTTAACTCCTGTCACAGCCCATCTAGTGTCTCATAAATTACTAGTTTAAAAAAATATATAAAAGTTTTTTTAAAAAAGAATTGGGTTAAGGGGTCCATTCTCTCTGAGTGAAAGGCCATAGATTAAAAAAAATTGCTTTATAATGATTGCATTGTAACAACTGTTACAGTGTTGAGTTAAAGTTAATTTTAGGACACAAGTGTAGATGATGTTTGTGGGTTTTTGGTAACCTGTAGCCCTTGCCTTTTTCTTATACTAATTTTCTTTTGAGAACTATCTTATTGCTCATTGACTTTAATCTGGTAGAACATTTCTTTAGTTGACTGTTCTTGCCTGACGAAGCTGATGGCTTGGCATATAACCCAGGCTTGATGGATTTTCCATGAAATTTAAATCTTGAGTGGAGTGTCAGGGACTGAGTATGGCTGGATTGATTTATTCTTGTGTCACTAACTAGGGAAAGCTGTTCTTGCTGCCGCTTCATTCCTGCTGCTCTTGTTTGCCTGTCCCTGGAGTTACCTGAATTACAGCCCATAAAAAACCCAGCTTTTCCAGGTTGCCCAGTGATTCTCTGTACTCCTGATATCTTTGCAGAAAATTTTCTTTTTGCTTAAAGTAAGGAGAGCCTAAACATCCAGGTTTTGGCTTGCAACCAAAGAACCCCCAATATAAACAAGTATCCATACATGTATTACTACTATTTAACCAGCTAAAAGGATTTGTAATTTCTTGTTAACTAGAGAAAATTAACCTTGGTCATCCTCAAGGGAACTGGCATAAATACCCCAACCCTCCATCAATTTAAGCAACTTAAGTATCTACGCAAACAAAGCATTTCAAGAATCATTAGAGAATACTTACTCTGTGCTATGCACGGTGCTAAACACTAAGCCAGGCATTGGAAATGTGGAGATAAGAATAAAATGGCTGTTTGTCTTCAAAAAACTTATCATCTAACAAAGTAGATGGTGTCCACAGTTTAATGAACCAACAAGATAGGTGCTGCAACAGAGGTATGAAAAAGGGCTGCGGGGGCCCGGAAGAAGCAGCAATTTCCTTCTGCCAAGTAGTTCAAGGAGAAATTAGGCCTTAAAACAAATTGGATTTCTCCAACTAAAGAGGGAAGGAAAAGTATCTCAGATAGTGGGAGCATAGAGGAAGATTAAAAGAACAGACCATGGCCGGTTTGGAGAAGTTCACAGTGGTTAGAATGCTGAACAAAGCAGGTGTCAAGGTGAGAGCAGGGTTTGTGAGTGTTGATGCAGGCATGAGGATGAGTTTAGGTCGGATGCAATCAGCTGTGGAGACCCTGGCCACCATTTTGGATTGGAAAACAAAATCAAGTGAATGATCAATCCTATATTTTAAAAAGATAACTCATGAAAAACGGCAGCTGGAAAGAAAGTAGTCAAAATCACTACAGGATGTACTGGAGTAGATGATGATATCACTAAATAAGATAAAAAAAACACAGGATGATTTTGCAAGAAAGATATAATAATAACTCTGTTTAGGACAATGTTAGGAAAATATTGCTAGCCACAGCACACTTCTGAGCTACCTAGAAGGCACGCAGAGGAAAGGAGCGAGTTAGGGTGATATAACTCTTTTGGGTGGCAGATAGGAGACAGAGAGCCCTGAGCTTGCTCCGGAGATGCTCTCCCCCATCTCCAGTGTGGTGTGTGGTCTGTGGCAGTAGGGCCATATTTTAACTCTCGTGCTGAGGACAGTGCCCCGTCATGGAATGAACATTTGTTTAACAGGTTGCTGAGGTCCTGAATCCTTTCTGCTTCCCCTCTTTCCTTAGGCTAGTTGCAGATGCCAGACTCTCTATTTCTTTATTTTAATGTTGGTTATATCTCTGTTTCTTGATTTTAAATTTTAGTAGAGTTAAATCTGAGCAGTTGAGAATTATGTAGTTACTTGCATTTTGCTTCCATTGTTATTATTAAGTGATACTCATTAGCACAACAACTGGTGCAGAACAGGAGTGGGTGGTTATTGGGCTCCATTGGGCTCTGTTCATCTGTGTGAGTTACCTGGGTGAAAAAATAAATGGGAAAGACACGTTCCACCTACAGACTGAATGGTAGGTTCTGGGAACCAGAGAAAAACACTGTTTTGTGCAGTTGTATCTCCAGCAGCTTGGTCTCTGTTTCTTTATTCATAAGTAGATTTTTTCCATGAAAAATGGACAAATAGTTATATATCTTCCTGCTACTCACGCTTACCACTGTGAAAATTAAACCACCAAAAGAGTATAGTATCAGGAAATTTTTTTTATCAATACATTTTATCACCCAACAGATGGTAGGAGATGACATCCTTTGAACAATATCATTTTCAAAAGGTTTTATCATTAATGACTAAAAAGCCACACCATCTGTATCATTGATGATAACCTTCACTCCATTTATCATAACTACCTGCTGTTACAGTAAATGATGTAAATATATATAAGAAGGATATTTTAAACTTCGGAGATTTGCAGGGATTATTTTTAAGTACCTATATCTTGACATTAAATGAGAGCATCAAAAGTCTATATACAGAGGACCAAGTCCTCTACAGCCACATTCACCTCAAATTCACTTATCAATTGACTCAAACATAAGTCATTAACCTCACGCATGGGCAAGGCCCTCTGCTGGGCTCTGGGGAGAGAGGGTTGAGTAAGACGGATGAGGCTTCTATTTGTCTACTGTCTAGCAGGAGAGGCAGAGAGTAAACAACCAATTATGCAGTGAATTATTTCATTACACTTGTGATCACTACTAAAAAGATTAAGTACAGAGTCCTCCAAGATCACGTGGCCTGACTGAAGTCACCGTTTGCCCATGTGACACACTTGCATCATCACAGATCAGGGAGGAGGTATCTTTTCCTAAGGAAAGTGGTGATGGGAAGGTGGAGACAAATGTATTTGAACAATAAATAAAATGAAATAAAAAAATAAAATAAAGTGATTAAAGCTTCAAAAAAAACAGAAATTCTGTTGGAGTCTTGACCTGAAAACTTAATTGTCTAGTGAGGTGAGGGAAGAGTCTGGGGCAGGAAGGAGCAAGATCAAGTGAGAGAGTAGCAGGAGGGCAGACTCAGGGGCGGACTTAGGAGTGTGGCAAAAAGCTCTGGCCTCAAGTTCATGAGAACCTTAAATTTACATCTTGATCTTATCTCTAATTGAGGCTGTATTTACAGTCATAGTATATATGAAGGTTTAAAGCATTGGCTTATTAAATAAACATTTAAAAATATTCCATATTTTTGATTCCTTGTTTTATTATTTTTGCGGTTTTCTTTTCTGTCAGAGGCATCAAAAATTCTACTTGGCTCAGGCCCCTTTAATCTCAGCAAGGCTCTGCAGGTGAGAGATGGGAGACAGGTCACACAGAGGCTTGTTGGCTGTGCAAAGGGTCTGGATTCATCTCACCAGGGCAATGGAGGCCTCAGTTCATGCTTGAGAAACACTGTGGCGATATTTCTCATTTATTATCTCTTTTCCTCTTCCACCACTGCCTGGTAAGGAAGGTATTTCTAGTGTTATTTTATAAATGTGGAAACCAAGGCAAAGAGGTTAAATAATTTCCCTGGGTCACACTGCTAGGAAATGGTTAAGCTGGCATTTTAATACAGGCCTAACTCTGGAACTCAGGCTCTCTCCGTTGTCTAATAGGCACCCCATTGCACTGCAGATTTTTTTTTTAAAAAGATATTATTTATTTTGAGAATGAGGAGAAGGGAGGGAGAAAGAGAGGGAGACAATCATCCATCCTCCATTGGTTGCCTCTTGCACACCCCCAACTGGGGACCTGGCCTACATCCCAGACATATGCCCTGACTGGGCATAGAACAGCTGACTGTTTGGTTTGCAGGACAGTGCCCAGCCCACTGAGCCACACCAGTCAGGGATGCACTGCAGAATTTTAAGAAGTATGGGCAACCCTGGGGAGAAAGGAAGTTAGGGGCTGAAAGGTGTTCCCCTCAAATTCATACGTTGAGATTCTAACTCTCAACACTTTAGAATGTGACCATATTTGGAGATGCGGTCTTTACAAGGGTAATTAAGTTAAAATGAGGTCATTAGGGTGGGCCTTATGAGAAGAGGTGTTCTTATAAGAAGATACAATTAGGACCCAGAAATGTAAATGTGAAAATAGGGAGAAGACAGCCATCTACAAGCATAAGAGAGAAGCCTCAGAAGAAACCACCCCTGCTGATACCTTGATATTGAACTTTTAGCCTCCTGAATTGTGAGAAAATACATTTCTGTTGGTTAAGCCACCCAGTTTGTGGTGCTTTGTTATAGCAGCCCTAGTAAATGAACACAGGGAGTTTGTTAGTCTGTTTGTGCTTCTTTGTTGTTACTTTGTAGTTGACATTGTTCTATTTTCATAGATGCCCATTGTCCTGGCATATTTCCCAATAAAATATTCCACTGGCTACAGACAATGCTTTGTACACCTGGCCTTCTCCCCATAATTAAAAACCATCAATTTAATCCTCAAAGCCTTGCCTTCCTATCATATGATGATGTATAGTAAATGATTATGCCTTTAAGATAAATTCTGCCAATAATCGATATTAGCCAACCAAACTGAGGTAAAGCCTTAACTCAGTTAAAGATATTAAGTATGTTAAGACATAATTAAAGTTCTTAAGATGGGATATTTATCTTAAGAATTTCAAGTAAAGAGTTAGTCAGAAGAGAGATTTCTGATTAAGGGAAACTTTCAGCATCTTTCCAATTATCCACTGAAGCTCACACATAAGGCTGACTCTACTGAAAAGAATATTTTGGCAGATGGAGAGGCTGAATTTACTCTCAGTGAATTTACTCTCATTTACGATCTCCTGGATTGTTTGGCCTCACTAATTGAATCAATATTTCTTGTGTATTTTTTCCTCTTAAAAGAAAAAAAGCACACAAAAATACAGTACTAACCTAATGCCTTTAGGCACTTGTATTTTGTCTTCTGAAGTCTTTTTAGTGTTATAATTCCCTCAGCCACTTTGTAATTCTTTATTAAGTTTTAATGTGGTTTAAACTCTCCATCTGTAGACAATATTGTATTTCCCCCTCTTTGCCAGCAGGCCCTCTATTTCCCAGTGATCTGTTTTAGAGCTCCTTCTGGTGGTTTAAAGCTATTATGACACATCCATCTGTAGCATCTGCATCCATTTCCTCTCATGGTGATTGCTGAGACCTGACCATCAAAACAAAATAATAGAAGCCATGTTTACAACAGAATGCAACAGAATGATGTCCAGCTTTACAAATTAAGAAAAATTATTCAGCTTGTGACTGTCAGGAAAAGGACAGAAGAGTTTTGGGATGCAGGTCAGAAACATTCTAGCAAATGGTCATTCCTCCTGTGACTATAAAACATGTCCTAAAGGATGCATTTTATATTCCTATTGCTTGCTAAATTTGGCTAAATTCTTGAAATAGTGAGAAGGTAGAGAAAGGGCTTTGGTTCTATGTTATATTTTAGCTCATATTAATGTCATCTTTGAGAGGTGGAATGTGAGAATGGGGCAGTATAACTAATTATTAGCCCCTTTCAAGACTTTTTATAATTTGGTGATGAAACATTAGTAGAAAGAGCTCAGTGACTTGTGTTAACAATTGACCATTCACCTTATACTTAAGATTTCCATGCCTTTCTTATTTATTTATTTGTCTGTTATTGGGGTGAAAACATGTAACAGGAAATTTACCACCTTAACCATTTTTAAGTGTGCAGTTCCTGTGCCTTTTTGACTTTGCAGCATCTTGTCTTCTCATGCCTTTTTCTTTGTTGTTTCATACAACTTTTAAAGTAAAAGTATTGATATTAAAATGAAATAAACCATATAAGGATTATAATGATAAATTGGCCTATATCATGATGTGACCAGGAAACCATGTGAAAACTTAAAAAAGCAAAAACAAGTCTAGATGTATATCAAAATGAGTGTTTTCCTTTTTAAAGTTACAACATTGGAAAGTTAAACACTTGCAAAGTTATCTAAAATTGTGGATTTTGAAAAATACTTAAAAAATAAAAAATAAATAAAATTGTTTTTTACTTCAGAGAATATAAAATATTAATTATATTTTTATTATTGCAAAATAATCCATCTTCAGAAGTCAATTTGATTTTTGGAGACTGGCAGAGGAGATATGCTTAATAAAACAGGCAATTAAGCTGAGTCATACTTAAGTCAAAGGTAAAACTGAACTATTAACTAATGAGTTGTCTCTTTCTATATAACTTGTAAATAAATTTTTCTGGGTAATTCCAAAAGAGGAAATTAAAAAAGTATCTTTGGAAATAAACATTTTTGGAATGAAAGATAAATGTGCATAAGCTATTTAGAGGTTACAAAGCATTTCAAGTTATATTTTCTCATCTGATCATAACAAACTAGAAAAGTAGGTGAAAGATATTAATACTAATTATTATTATTATTAACATACAGATAAGAACATGAAGACTTGGGGAAGTGAAGTTTCTTCTTCAAGTTTCTAAAGCTGTTTAATGTGGGAGTGATAAATGTGGGTGTAGAGCAGCAAATGTTATGGCCTTTCAATACCAGAACCTTTTACTGCCCAGCTGTTCTGGAAGACATTCTCTGAGCTACAGTTTATGGTATTTTTGTTTTATAAAGAAAATCAGATACTTTCTTATCATAAACCTATAAACTTTGGAAAATTCAAAAACTAAGTGCAGGATGAGAAAAAAGACTGGAAGAATATTTCTCCAAGATTGTTAACAGTTAATTGGTAAAATGATTTTATTTTCATCATGAAAGAATGAACATGTATAATCAGAAAAAGGTGTTATTTGTAAAATCAGTTTTAAAAAATTAATTGCTGAGTTCACAATTTGTAGTTTATTTCTTTTTTATATGAAATTTTATTTTTTTTATAGCAGTTTAAGGTTCAGAGCAAAATTGAGAGGAGGGTACAGAGATTTCTCATATGCCCCTTGACCCTACACATACATATATAACCTCCCTCATTATCAACATCTTGCACCACAGTGGTATATTTGCTATAATTGATGATCTTACATTAATGCATAATAATCACCCAAAATCCATAGTTTGCATTATGATTCATTTTTGGTGTTGTACCTTCCATGGATTTGGAAGAATGTTATGAGGACATATATCCATCATTATGGCATCATGCAGAATATTTTTGCTGCCCCTCAAGTCCTCTGTGCTTTGCCTATTCATTTCCCTCACTCCTCCCAATCCTAGAAACCACTGATCTTTCTAATGTCTCCATAATTTTGCCTTTTCCAGAATGTCATGTAATTGGAATCATATGTGGTCTTTTCAGATTGGCTTCTTTCACTTAATAATATGCATTCAAGTTTCTTCCATCCCTTTCATGGCTTGATAGCTCCTTTCTTTTTAGTGCTGAATCATATTTCATTGTGTAGACATTCACGTTTTATTTATTAATTCAATAATGAAGAACATCTTCGTTACTTCTAAGTTTTGGCAACTATGAAGTTGCTATAAACATCTGTGTACAGGTCTTTTTTTTGTGGGGATATGCTTTTTCATCTCTTTTGGGTAAATATCAAGAAGAGTGATTACTGGACCATATGTTAAGAGTATGTTTAGTTTTGCAAGAAACAGCCTAACTATCTTCCAAGGTGTCTGTATCGTTTTTGCATTCCCAAAAGTAATGAGAGTTCTTGTTGTTCCAAACTCTCATTAGTGTTTGGTATCGTCAGTGTTCAGGATTTGGCTATTTTCATAGGTGCAGAGTGGTCTTTCATTGTTGTTTCAATTTGCATTTCCCTGAACTTGTAGTTTCTTTAAAGAAAGTTCTACAATATTAGAATCGAGCTTTTGATTGAAGAGCTAGAGGGGAGATTTTTAGTTTTGAATATGTTATTGAAAATGTATATAGGAAGAAATTATTTTAAACTCCTTATTAAATAAGAGTTTATGCAGTGGGGTTCGACTTTTTAAGTAATCTTTAATCCAATTTTTAAAACCCTTTTGAAATTCTAATGAAAATTGTGAACTCTTTCACGAGGAAAATGTATGTGATCTCAAAATTTTGTCTGTAGTTTCAGAGAATTTGTGGGGCATCTAAAAACCATCCATGGGGCATACATTACCTATTCCTATATTTTTTTTCCCTGAGTTTTTTTTTCCCAACTATAAAAGTTTATTTTTTCATGTATTAGGATCGTGGCACCATCTTAATTGGTGGACTTAAGTTAATAAGGTTTCTTTATGAATCAAAAAAATATTTCTGAGTTAGCATAAAGAGTAGATTATTTTTTATCATCTCTTTGTAAATAATTTCCTGAAAGTGTTAAGGACTTTTTAAGAACCCAAGTCAATTTGTGTACTAAATTCTCTTCCTTTTCCTCTCTCTTCCCTCTATCTCTTTCCAAAAAGGATTTAAAGGCATTTTACAGACCTACCTAGATAAAACAAGTAAACATAATTAACTAAATACCAGTAAATTTGAACAAAGAGAGACCCATGTTAGGGAAAATGAGTTTAAATAATGTCTGTTTTAAGGATCTAGAAGTGGATCATTTATTGGATTTTGCGATGACACAGAGAAAGAAATGCAGTGTTTTAGCCAAATCAGTAATCATAAGAGCTAATGAGTGCTTAGGAGAGGCACATTTATTTTTGGAATGAAGTCTAAAGAAAATTTTTTTGGGGGGTTTCTCATCAGGAGGGTAGGAGGGTAGGTGCAATGAACTGAACAGGGTATTTAAAAATATCTATACAGGAAAAAAAATATATCCATACAGTAAATACAATGAGTTACTTGGGGCAGCTTCTCATAGAGAAGAGGATCTCTATAGAGATTCATCCTATAATGTTTAATGAGTTCAATAAAAGCAACTTTCCAGGTAGAGAATCTAAGTAATGTGGCCCAAGTATCCAATACTAGGACACTCTGGCTTGAGTCCAAGAATATGTAGAGAGGAAGAATCGGATTGCCTGTCCTTTGGCAATCTTACACAAAACAGCTTTTTTTCAATGACTTTTGATAAATATTTTTAAAAGGTCTGTCAAAATAATACGTGCATATGATAAAGTATCACATATTAGGAAACAGCATTACACAAGCAATCTTCCTCTAGATTTCCCCACCTTTTAGCCTCATTCCTCAGAGACAATAATCACACAGTGCTTCATTCTTCCAATGGTTACTTTTATAACACTAAATAAAATGCTACTGCTTGATTGATAAGTTTTAGACAATCTCTAAATTTTAATTTTAAATTTAGCTGAGCTATACTACTCATCTCTGATTGACATCTATTTTCAGTTTCTCTAGAAACTTACACTAATAAAAAACTCATATTCCATCAGAATGTAAATCCCTCTATATAAGATGACTATTGGCATCTTTAAATTTTCTTCCCCTTCTCTTCTTTTGTAAATTATACTTTTTTGTTCACATTGTAAATATTGGTAAAGATTGCTACCTTTATATTATATTCAGCAACCTGACTTTCTTGAAAATCAATGGCCTTCTGGTTATAAATTATTATTCACTTTTAGACCAAGTGTTATGCTAGGATTGTATTTCCTTCTTAATGGGTCATGATCCTTGTGTCACTTGAGGAAAGATGTTTTTAACATTATAGTCAACTGAATTTAATTTTTCCAAGCATGTAAAATCATATTATACTTGCATTTACTAAAATAGACCATGGTTTTCTTTTATAGCTTTCAATTTTGCCTGGAGTTTCTAATAAACTTTTATCTCTTGTTCACAAAATAGTAGTATTGAATATCCTTACATTTTTATGTCCTTGCAGTTGTGTTACCTACCATTTGGGGTCCTTTGGCTTAGGGTCTCCTTTCTCAGGGGGAGTCCTCCCCATGCCTTTTTTCTCCTACTCCCATCTGGCCCCTGTGTTCTCTGGAGCTGCTGAACTCTGTCACCTTCGACTTGTCTTCATTGACCAACTTCACAATGGTTAAAGCCTCTGTCTTTCTCTTTCCTGTATTTTCTTTGGTCTCCAAGTAACTTCCTAAGAAAGGGTATGAAGGAGTTACATTCTCTAAGTTCTTACATGTCTCAGTATGTCTTTAGTTTGTTCCCACACGTGATTGGTAGAGTTTGGCTGGGTACAGAGTTTCAGGTTAAATCTCAATATACATCAAAATGTTGAAGGTCTTGCTGTGTCCTCCTCTCACATTCAGTGTTCTAGACGATGTTCTGGCATCAGTCTGATTCTTGTTTTTGTAGTTACGTGTTTATTCTCTTGGAAGCTTTTAGGAATTTCTTTTTATACTTGATGATTTAAATTTTATTGCAAGGTGTGTAGATGTTTTCCCCATTCACTCCATGGTTGCTTTCAACTGGTAAGATCCTGTCCTTTGGAATTTATTATTCAGTTGTTGAGCCTGAGGAAATAAATTTCTTATATCTTCTCTCCTATTTTCTAGTCTTCTTTGTTTTACTTCCTGGGATATTTACTCAAATTTGTCTCCCAACCTTCTATATTGGATTGACATTTCATGCCTCTTTTTTTTTTTTTAGTCTATGTTTTTGAAAGAATTTTTTATGCATCTATTATGTTTCACAAACTCTGCTTTTACTATTAACATTCAAGATTTTCTTTCCTAAGAGTTCTTTCTTTGCTTTCTGATTGTTCTCTTTCATGGCACACTATTTTTTTGGTGGGGGGAGGGGAGAGTAGTTGTCATGAGTATACTAAAAATACATTGAAAATATTTATGTTTTTTGAATTTTCTGTTTTCTCTTCAAATTCAGCTTCTCTGCTGCTAGGTTTTCTCCTATTCCTAATAATCCATGATTGACATTCTTATTTAAGAGAAGGCTTAGGGATCCTCACATGCCAAAATGAGATCAGGTATTTACTCTAGGCAGCCAAAATCCTCACTAAAAACTTTAAAACACTCCAGAGACCATTAATGTTTCTAGCAAATAGTCCTCTGGATTTTTTTCCAGAGTTAAAAATGTTAGATTTCCTGAACTTTGAGTGGTTAGGCAAGCTGGGGTACTGAAGGAAATACTTTAAACCATTTGTGTGCCCGGACTTTGAATAAATTCTGTTTCCAGCTCCACTTCTTTCTCCTGTGCTCTGTCAGGTCTTCTCACTCTGAGCCCAGAGAATCATCCATGTTCCTGAAGGCAGATTTGTCTCGGTCTCCCTTGCAGCACCTTGAAGCATATCCCCATTGGTTGCTCCCTCTGCTATGTTTCATGTGACAATACATTCCATCCACTTTACATGGTTCACCAATTTGTTGAAACTTCTCATATGCTGTTGAGCCTTCTCATGGTCATTGATATTATAGAATATTCTTTTTTTCTCTTTTTACATTTCTCTAATTTTATTTCATTGGATTCCTGGAGGGATAGAAGGATATGTGCTCATTTACTTTTTGTAAGTGCTCAAAGGCAGTCGGTTTCAGAATATGATCTGTTGCGGTCTCAGTGGCATTCCTCCCAAATTCATATTGTGGTATACATAGGTTGAAACCTTTGTTCTGAATGTGAATGTGTAGGGAGGAGGCTGCTGTGGGTGGTATCTAGGACTGTAGTCCCCTGCAAGTGGGGGCCTGGGAGAGGACCTGTAAGGCTTGGCCAGAACATTGGTAATGCAGTTGATAGGCAGGGCCCGATAATAACTCTGAGGACCCCTGGAGGAAATCAGGCCTAGAAGTTATTTATACTCTTTGAAGCATGCTTTGTTTCTCCCTCAAGCTCTCTTAATCTTATACTGGATAACCAGCTCAAGGCTGGGAAAGAAATTTACAGAATTCCTGGACCCTGACCCAAATCTCACCTGGCGCCATAATGTTTGCTCAACTCAGACCCAAGCAGTTCAGTGTGTTCCTGCTATTGTCTTCTTTAAACATAACCTATTTTCTGTAAGCTTAAGTTACTGATGTAATTAGATTACCTATACATTCCTGCTACCTGTCCCCTGCCTGTAACCCTCTCAATAAAAGCCATTGAGCACAGGGACTCATAGCATTCTCCTTTAGAGAGAATCATCTTCCCTTTTCCTTGACAGGCAAACGGTGTCTGGAACAAGTCTTTCTTTCATTTGTGGTGAATCGAGGGACTTCGCAGTCCAGAGTCCCCCCATATGAATGTATTTGGAAATAGAGCCTTTTAGGAAGTAATTAAAGTTAAATAAAGTCATAAGGGTGGAGCACTAAACCAACAGGATTGGTGTTTTTATAAGAAGAGGAAGAGATACCAGAATGCACATGCACAGAGAGAAGACCACATGGGGACACGATGAGATCGATTCTCTGTAAGCCAAGGGGAGAGACCTCAAGAAGAACTAAACCTGACAATACCCTCAGAAATGTGAGTGATAGATTTCTGTTTAAATACCAGTCTATGGTATTTTGTTATGGCAATCTGAGATGACTAAAACATGTTTTAAGAAAAGTTTTGGAGAAAAGGGAACCCTAGTACACTGTTGGTGGGAATGCAGACTGGTGCAGCCACTGTGGAAAACAGTTTGGAATTTCCTCAAAAAGTTAAAAATGGACTGCCTTTTGACTCTGTGATTCCACTGCTGGGATTATACCCTAAGAATCCCAAAACATCCATTCAAAAGAACCTATGCACCCCAATGTTCATAGCAGCACAATTTATAATAGCCAAGTGCTGGAAGCAACCTAAGTGCCCATCAATAAATGAGTGGATCAAAAAACTATGGCACATTTACACAATGGAATACTACACAGCAGAAAGAAAGAAAGAGCTACTACCCTTTGCGACATTATAGATAGAACTAGAGAACATTATGCTAAGTGAAATAGGCTGGGGGGTGAAAGACAAATACCATATGATCTCACCTATAAGTGGAACCTAATTAACAAAATAAACAAGCAAGGAAAATAACACCAGCAACATTGAAAGAAAAAAGAAACTGACAGTAACGAGAGGGAAGGAGAGGGGGTAATGGAGGAAAGAAGGAGAGGGGTCAAATCAAGGAGCATGTATAAAGGACTCATGGACAAAGCCAAAGTGGGGAAGGATTGAGGGTGGGAGGTGGGGGTAGGTAGGGCAGGGGAGACTGGTGATGGGAAAATGGAGACAAATCTTTTTGAACAATTAAAAAAAAGAAAAAGAAAAACACCTAAAATATAGTCTACATTACCAGGTAAGTCCTGGGCTTCCCATTTCAGCTGACACATTCCATGAAAGTGAGGAGTCTAAGAAAGATGCTTATGAAAGAGAAGTCCATTAAATTTCTTTTGAAATAGTTTGGGCTATAGCTGAATATGTATATACTCACCTACCTATATATCATACATATGTGTGTGAGTGTGTGTGTATATGTATGCATATACGTATTAGTAATGGGAATGCTTTTTTCTAAAGATTATACTAAAGGCAAAATCCATGGTGGAGAAAAATTATCAGCAGAATCACATAAAAAAGTAAGAGTTCTATATAGAAAAAATACTGCCATAAGCAAGCTTAAGATGTGAAAATCTGGGGAAGATATCTGGGCAATGCATTTAGGACATATGGCCTCAATGTTTATTAGATTAAAAAAAAATGAAAAACGGTAAACAGCATAACAGAAAATTAACCAGAAAATAAGAATAAATGACTTACTAAAGAAGAAATACAAAGTCCAAAAACAGATTTTAAAATTAGATCTGGTGTGGTGTGCTTGTATCCCAAATAATACCACCTGGAACATAAGTGATTGTAATGATACTTGTCTTGGAATTATTCCCTGCTAGCTTTTTGTATGTATAAAACAGCTGTTGTTTGTGGTACACTTGAGCTAATAAAGGCTAGAAGCAGAAAAGATTATGTACTTTGAGCCATGAGCATTCGTATACTCTTAATTAGTGAGTGGGGACTTTACAACTCACCTCCTAGAAATAAAAAGAATTAAAAAGGAATACTTTGAACATTTGTATGACAACAAATAGGATAACCTAGATAACACGGTCAAATTTCCAGGACACAAACTACCAAAATGGATTCAAGAAGAAATAGACAATCTTAACAGATCTACAACAGTGCAGAGATTAAATTAGTAATAATTCAAAAACCACCCCCACAAAAGACCTAGAAGGCTTTAACGCTGAATTCTATCAAAAGTTTAAACAATTTTAATGCTAATTCTTTAAAACTCATCAAAAATATAAAAGAGGATAAACACTTCCTAATTAATTTTATGAGACCAAAGACATCAAAAGAAAACTACAGACTATTATCTCATATTAATATTGATGCAAAAATCCTCAATAAAACACTAGCAAACCTAATCCAGCAATGTATAAAATGAATTATATAACATGAACATATGAGATTTATCCCAGGAATGCAAGGTTAGATTAACACCTGAAATTAATTGATATAATTCATCATATAAACAGAATGAAAAACAAAAATTACATTATCATCTCAATAGATGCAGAAAAAATGTTTAACAGAATTTAACATGAAAGCATGATAGAAAACTCAACAAACTAGAAATGGGAGGATTCTTCCTCAACCCAACAAAGGATATCTAAAAATAATCCATAGCTAACATATTTAATGAATACTTTCCCTCTAAAATCCAGACTAAGGCAAGACTGCCTGCTCTCACCACTTCTGTGCAACATTTTCCTGAAGATTCTAGCCAATACAATTAGGTAAGACAAAATAAAAAATATCCAAATTACAAAGGAAGAAACAAAACTATCATTATTCACAAATGACATAATCTTATATGTAGAAAATTCTAAGGAATTTTTAGAGGTGAAAAACTATTAGAACTAATAAATTCAGCAAGGTTCAAGGTTATGAGATAAACATGTGAAAATCAGTTGTATTTCTATATACATGCAATGGACAATAGCATGAAGTTAAGAAAACAATTCCAATTAAAATAGCATAAAAGTTAACATACTTAGGAATAAATTTAACAAAAGAAGTGTGAAACTTATATTATGGAAACACAAAACATTGTTGAAAGAAAGGAAAGAAGATCTAAATAACTGGGAAAATATACTATGTTTATGCACTGAAAAACTGAATATTTTAAATATAATACCCTTTAAACTGATCTACAGATTCAATGCAATTCCGATCATAATCCCAGTTGACATCTTTGTGGAAATTGACAAACTGATTCTAAAATTCATATGGAAGAAGAGTCGGGAGAAGATGGCAGAGGTGTGAAAGGGAGTCACGCTGACCTCCTCCCAAGACCAAACTGAAATTGCAACTAAATAGTGGAGTAATCACCTGGAAAGCAGTGGAGCGATAGTGGGAGAGGAGCCTTGGTGCCGCGGACAGTGGATTCGACTCTCACACATCCCAACGGGTGAGAAGTGCGGTGGAGGCTCGAGAGGGTGGGCTGGGTGCCCACGGGCACTGGCACCAGAGGGACATTGAAATGGCCAGTTAGCTTCCCCGAGAAGAACAGGGTCTGAATCATAAACAGGGACCCCTAAACTACAGCAGCTAAAACCAAGAAAATACAGACAAAATGCAACCCCGAAAAGCTTAGGGGCGCTCTCTGCCAGGGACAGGTGGCTGAGGATGCAAAGAGACATTTAAAGGGCCAACGCAAAGGTTGCAGTGGCAGCCACCCTCCTTGATCTCTGGGTAGAGGCGGCAGCGGGGTGGGCTGGTGCCTGGGAAAAGACTAGTGAGGAAAACTTTGTGAAGAGAACTGACACGGCGGCCGGTGGAGCCCGGGTGATGGCGCGCCTCCCACTCTGCAGCTACTATCTTGCTCAGGCATAAGGGAATCAATAAACCTGCCTTTTGTGCGCTCAGCACACAGCTTGTGCGCGTGTGAGCTACGGGGCTGAGTGCAGACTGGCTGGGAGAACCTTGAGGAGAGACTGGAGACTGAGGCATTGGGGAAAGAACGGGAGGAGGAACTGGGTAGTCCCGACTCCCTCCCCGTTCGGTAGTCTCCATTCTGGGCTGGAAAGGCGTGCCCCCAAAGGGGCAGAAGCGGGGTGCACATGAACCAGACTGCCTGTGATTGAAATGCAGTCTGCACAGGGGGTGGATCCTTGGCCGAAGGGGTCACAGAACGGCCCAGAGACCCCTGAGGAGAGACTAGAAACAGAGGCATTGGGGAAAGAACGGGAGGAGGAACCAGGGAGTCCCGACTCCTTCTCCTTGCCGTAGACTCCATTGCGTGGGAAGAGGCTCCACCCGCAAAGAGCCAAAAGCTGAAAAGCACATGTAGACACCCCCAAAAACACCCAGTGCAGGCGCGTACACTTGCGCTGAGTAACTGGCCAGGGTTGGCGATCGTGTGTGTGACCCGCGCGGGCTGGCGAACGCTTGCACCGGCCGTCAAGGCCTCACACAGACTGGCACTGATACGGCCTGCCAGGGAGTGCACAGAGAGGCAAGGGCAGGCATAAATTGACCTGCCCACCCGCGATTGCGGAGGGGCCCACAAAATTAGTAGAGCTGCCCAGAGTCCCTGGAGGAGAGACCAGAGACACGATTAACTGGAGAGTCCTGGAGCTGATTTCCTCCCATTTCCGTAGTCCCCATTTGGCGAGGGCAAGCAACGCACCTGAAGAGCCAAAAGCGGGGAAAATACACAATAGAAGACCCTAAACTGACCAGTGCCACGGAGCTCGCCAGCCAAGGGGGCCAGATGAGTACGCGAGGTCGCGAATAAGCCCCCTGGTCTGGGGCAAGCACATGCGAGCCCAGGCAGGGGGGGATCCTGCTGCGCTGGGAGCGCGTTCAAGAAGCCTGCATGAGAGTGCAAATAGATCCCAAAAAATAGCCCAGCCCTGACCAAAGGGGTCACAGAGCTGCTCCAAGCAGGAGTCAGACACAGACATTAGACTCCTGAAAGGCTCAAACAGACAACCCAAGGTCATATAGGGTCAACAACTGACATCATCAGAGGCAGGCCCAGAAAGAAAAGGACAAAAATACTTAACAGACTCTCACAAAAATGGGAAGAAAAAGAAGTTCCCCCCAAATGAGTGGAAAAGGGGACTCCCCACAGAGAGAGCTCAACGAAATAGAGGCAAGGGAACTATCAGATACTGAATTCAAAACAATGGTTCTAAGGAAGCTCAATGAGCTCAGCCAGCTCAAAGATAATTATGAGAAACTGCAGAGAAACTATCAGGATCTTACAGCAAACTATATCAGCCTGGAAAAGGACATAGAAACTATCAAGAAGACACAAGAGGATATGAAGAATACCATTTCTGAATTGAAGAACACAGTAGAAGGAATCCAAAGCAGGCTGGATGAAGCCGAGGATCGAATCAGTGAGATGGAGGACAAGGTAGAAAGAAGCTCCCAGAAAGAACAAGAAATGGAAAAACGGCTCAAAAAGAATGAAGAGGCATTTAGGGAAATGCAGGACAACCTGAAACGCAATAATATCCGTATAATAGGGATACCAGAAGGAGAAGAAGAGGAGCAAGGGAAAGAGAACCTCCTCAAAAAAGTAATGATGGAAAATTTCCCGAATTTGATGAGAGAAAGGCGCTCGTGGATCCAAGAAGCACAGAGGACCCCACTCAAGACGGACTCAAAGAGATCCACTACAAGACACATCATCATTAAAATGGCAAATGTCAAAGACAAAGAGAGAATCCTCAAGGCAGCAAGGGAGAAGGAGAAAGTAACATACAAGGGGGCCCCCATATGCCTAGGAACTGACTTCTCAACAGAAACACTACAAGCCAGAAGGGAATGGCAACAAATATTCCAAGCCATGAAAAGCAAGGGCCTACAGCCAAGGCTGCTCTACCCAGCTAGGCTCTCCATTAAAATAGAAAGGTAAATACGGAGTTTCCCAGACAAGAGAAGACTAAAAGAATACATCTCTAACCAAACCAGCACTCCAAGATATGCTAAGGGGACTGGTTTAAGCAGATGAAGGAAAAGAATGAGAGAGAGAGGAACACAGGTACAAAGAGAAAAGATGAGTAAGTTTCTATCAGTAATATCTCTCAATGTGAATGGACTAAATGCCCCAATCAAAAGACACAGGGTAGCTGAATGGATAAGAAAACATGACCCACACATATGCTGCCTACAAGAGACCCACCTCAGAGCAAGAGACCTACACAGATTGAAAGTAAAGGGATGGAAAAAATATTCCAAGCAAATGGACATGAGAAAAAGGCCGGGGTTGCCATACTTCTATCAGACAAAGTAGATTTCAAAACAAAGGCCAAAAAGAGAGACCCAGAGCAGCACTTTATAATACTTAAAGGAAGAATCTATCAAGAAGACATCAACAGTGTAAACTTATATGCTCCCAATATAGGAGCCCCCAAGTTTATAAGGAAATTGTTGGATGACTTCAAAAAAGATATAGACAGCAACACACTGATAGTAGGGGATTTCAACACCCCACTGTCAAAAATGGACAGATCTTCCAAACAAAACTTTAATAAACATATCATGGTGCTGAATGAAACACTGAATCAAAGAGACTTAACTGACCTATACAGAACCTTACATCCCAAAGAAGAAAAATACACATTCTTTGCAAATGCTCATGGCAGTTTTTCAAAGATAGACCACATGATAGGACACAAAGCAAACCTCAGCAAATTCAGGAAAATTGAAATAATACCAAACTTTTTCTCAGACCACAAGGGATTGAAACTGGAAATTAACCTCAAAGAGAAACTTCAAAAACTTGCAAACTCATGGACACTCAACAGTAGACTATTAAACAATGAATGGGTCAGTAATGAGATAAGAGGAGAAATCAAAAAATTTCTGGAAACAAATGAAAATGAACAGACAACAGTCCACAACCTATGGGACACAACAAAGGTGGTCCTGAGAGGGAAGTTCATAGCAATACAGGCTTACCTAAAAAATATAGAAACATTTCAAATAAAACACCTAACACTACAACTTCAAGAACTGGAGAAACAACAACCAATAAATCCCAGAGCTAGTAGAAGGAAGGAAATAGTCAAGATTAGAGCAGAACTGAATGACATAGAGACAAAAAGAACAATTCAGAGGATCAACCAATCCAGAAGCTGGTTCTTTGAAAAGATTCATAAAGTGGACAAACCTTTAAGCAGACTCATCAAGAATAAAAGGGAGAGGACCCAAATTAATAATATCAGAAATGAAAGAGGAGAAATAACAACTGATACCATAGAAATACAAATGATCATCAGAAACTACTATGAAAAATTATATGCCAAGAAATTTGAAAATCTTGATGAAATGGACAAATTTTTAGAAAAGTATAATCTTCCAACACTGAAGGAGGAAGAAACAGAAAGCTTGAACAGACTGATAACAGCTGGGGAAATTGAAGCAGTAATCAAGAAACTCCCAGCACACAAAAGCCCAGGGCCAGACGGTTTCCCAGGAGAATTTTACAAAACATTTAAGGAAGAGCTAACCCCTGTTGTTCTCAGACTATTCCAAAAAGTCCAAGAGGAGGGAAGACTCCCAGATTCTTTTTATGAGGCCAGCATCACCCTGATCCCAAAACCAGATAAAGACCCTACAAAGAAAGAAAACTACAGGCCAATTTTGCTGATGAACATAGATGCTAAAATCCTCAACAAAATATTGGCAAACCGCATCCAGCAATACATTCAAAAGATTATCCACCACGATCAAGTGGGATTCATCCCAGGGATGCAGGGATGGTTCAATATACGCAAATCAGTAAACATGATACATCACATAAATAAAAGAAAAGACAAAAACCACATGATCATCTCGATAGACGCAGAAAAAGCATTCAATAAGGTACAGCACCCAGTTATGATCAAAACACTCAGCAAAATGGGAATAAATGGGGCATTCCTCAACATAATAGAGGCCATATATGAAAAACCTACAGCCAACATCATACTCAACGGGCAAAAACTGAAAGCTTTCCCACTAAGATCGGGAACACGACAAGGATGTCCGCTCTCACCGCTTCTTTTCAACATCGTATTGGAAGTCCTAGCCACAGCAGTCAGACAAGAAAAAAGAGATAAAAGGCATCTAAATAGGAAAGGAGGAAGTAAAGCTATCATTGTTTGCAGATGACATGATAGTGTACATAGAAAACCCTGTAGACTCTACCAAAAAACTCCTCAACCTAATAAGTGAATTTGGCAAAACAGCAGGATACAAAGTCAATATTCAGAAATCAAAGGCGTTTTTGTACACCAGCAATGCAATAGAAGAAGAAGAAATCAGAAAAAAAAATACCATTTGATATAGCAAGAAGAAAAATAAAGTACCTAGGCATAAGTTTAACCAAAGATGTAAAAGACCTGTATGCAGAAAACTATACAACATCGGAAAAAGAAATTAAGGAAGACACAAATAAATGGAAGCATATACCGTGCTCATGGATTGGAAGAATTAATGTCATCAAAATGTCCATACTACCCAAAGCAATTTATAGATTCAATGCAATCCCTATTAAGATACCAATGACGTATTTCACAGAAATAGAACAGACATTTCAAGAATTTATATGGAACCATAAATGACCCCGAAAAGCCTCAGCAATTTTGAGAAAGAAACACAAAGTAGGAGGGATCACAATACCGGACATCAAACTACTACAAAGCCACTATACTCAAAACAATCTGGTACTGGCACAAGAACAGACCCATAGACCAGTGGAACAGAATAGAAAGCCCAGAAATAAGCCCAGGTCTCTATGGGCATCTAATATTTGACAAAGGGGGCAGAAGCATAAAATGGAGCAATAATAGCCTCTTCAACAAATGGTGTTGGGAGAGTTGGATGGCTACATGCAAACAACTGAAATTGGATCATCAGCTGACTCCATACACGAAAATAAACTCAAGATGGATAAAAGACTTAAATATAAGTCACAACACCATAAAAGTCCTAGAGGAGAACATTGGCAGGAGACTCTCAGATATCCCACATAGCAATTTTTTCACTGATATGTCTCCTAAAGCAAGGGACATAAAGGAAAGAATAAACAAGTGGGACCTCATCCAAATAAGAAGCTTCTGCACAGCAAAAGAAAACATCAGCAAAATGAAAAGGGAGCCAACCCTATGGGAAAATATATTCCCTAATGATACATCAGATAGAGGTTTGATCTCCAAGATATATAAAGAACTCACTTGACTCCACTCCAAGAAGACAAATGATCCAATCAAAAAATGGGCAAAGGACCTGGGCAGATGCTTTTCCAAGGAAGAGATACAGAGGGCCCAGAGGCACTTGAAAGGATGCTCAGCATCACTAGCCATCAGAGAAATGCAGACCAAACCACCATGAGGTACCACCTCACACTGGTCAGAATGGCCATCATAAACAGATCAACAAACAACAGGTGTTGGCGAGGCTGTGGAGAAAAGGGAACCCTAGTCCAGTGTTGGTGGGAATGCAGACTGGTGCAGCCACTATGGAAAGCAGTGTGGAATTTCCTCAAAAAGCTGAAAATGGAACTGCCTTTTGATCCAGTGATTCCCTTGCTGGGACTATACCCTAAGAACACCAAAATGCCAATTCAGAAGAACCTATGCACCCCAGTGTTCATAGCAGCACAATTTACAATAGCCAAGTGTTGGAAGCAACCTAAATGCCCATGAGTAGATGATTGGATAAAAAAACTATGGTACATATACACAATGGAATACTATGCAACAGAAAGTAAAAAAGAGCTACTAAACTTCGCAACAGCATGAATGGAACTGGAGAGCATCATGCTAAGCGAAATAAGCCAGGGGGTGAAAGACAAATACCATATGATCTCACCTATAAGCGGAACCTAACCAACAATACAAAGATGCAAGGAAAATAAGACCAGCAACACTGAAAGGAAAGGAAATCAACAGAGACAAGAGAGAAGGAGGGAGGGGGGCGGGGAAAAGGAAAGGAAGGGGAAAGTCAAGAAACATATAGCAAGGACTCATGGACAAAACCAAAGGGGAAGAGCTGAGGGAGGGAAGGAGAGAGGGGGCAAGGAAAGTGGGGGGGGGGGAAGCAGAGACAAATGTATTTGAAAAAATAAATTAAAATAAAATTTTAAAAAATAAAATAAAATAAAATTCATATGGAATTGAAAAGGATTCAGGACAGAAGAAACAATCCCAAAAAAGAAAAATGAAATGGCAAGCCTCCCAATTTCAAAATTAGCTACAAAGCAATGGTGATAAAGATAGTGTGGTACTGATATAAAATAGAATGGAGGATCCCAAAATAAACCCGTACATCTGTGGTCAACTGATTTTCTACAAAGGCTCCTAGACCATTCAATAGGAAAAGAATAGTCTTTAAACAAAAGATTCAGGGGCAACACAACATGCAAAAAAAAAAAAATTATCAACCAGAAGGGAGTAGAGAAGAGATATGAGGGGAAGGAGATAAGGGTCTAGTCAAGAAACAAGTATAAATGACCCATCAACATAGACAACAAGGTGGGGATTGACAGTGGGAGCTGGGGGTGGGTAGGGGAGAGAAATGGGGGAAAATTGGGACAACAGTAATAGAACAACAATACAAAAAAAGATAAAATTAGACCTCTACTTCACACTATATACAAAATTAACTTAAAATGGAGAAAACTCCCAAATGTAGAATCTAAAACTATAAAACTCTTAGAAGAAAACATAAGGGTAAGCTTGTATGATTTTGGATTTGACAAAGGATTCTTAGATGTGACACTAAAAGGACAAACAACAGAAGAAAAACTAGATAAATTGGATTTCATCAAAATTGAAAATATTTATGCTTCAAAGGACAGCATTAAGTAAATCCAAAAGCAACCTACAGAATGGAAAAACATATTTATAAATTACATATTTAGTTAGGGTCTAGTACCCAGAATATATAAAGAACTCATAACTCAATAATAAATAGATAAATAATCCAAATTATAAGGAGAATATTAACAGATATTTATCTAAGGAATACATATACAAATTGCTAATAAGCAGATGAAAAGATGCTTGACATCATTAGTCATAAGGGAATTGTAAGTGAAACTGAGAAAATCACTTCATGCTAGGTATTTAGAATAGAAAAGTCAGACAATAATAAGTGTTAGCAAGGATGTGAAAAACCCAGAACCCTCATACACTGCTGGTAGGAATGTAAAATGGTCCAACCAGTTTGGAAAACAATGTACAGTTCCTTAAATGATTAGACATAAAGTTACCACATGGCTCGGCAGAAATGACATATCCACACAGAAATTTGTACATGAATGTGTATAGCAACATTATTTATAACAGTCTGGAGGGAAACAATTCAAATACCTATCAAGTGATGAATGAGTAAACAAGTGGTATATCTATTAAATAAAATATTATTTGGCCATAAAAAGGAATGAAGTACTGACACATGCTACAACATGAATAAGTGTTGAAAACTCAAAGAAGTTTCTAACAAAAGATCACATAAGATTCCATTCTGAAGTGTCCAGAACAGGGAAATTTGTAGAGATAAAAAGTAGGTTAATGGTTGCCTAGGGTTGCTGTGGTTGTGGTGGTGGGGTAGGGATAGGGGAGTTTAGGGAGCTGAGGGTATGGTAACTAAAGCTTACAGGGTTTCTTTTTTGAGTGATAAAATATTCTAAAATTGACTGTGGTGATGGTTGCATGTATCTGTGAATATACTAAAAATCATTGATTTATACATTTTAAGTAGATTATGTGATACATGAACTATATCTTTTTTAAATTATAAACTATTGATTATGCTATTACAGTTATCCTGATTTTTCCCCTTTTGCCCCCCTCTACTCAGCACCCCCTACTCCTTCAGGCAATTCCCACACCATTGTTTATGTCCATGCATCATGAGTGTAAGTTCTTTGGCTACCCCATTTCCTGTACTGTACTTTATATCCCTATGGCTATTTTGTAACTACCAATTTGTACTTTTTAACCCCCTCACCTCTTCAATCATTTCCCCATTCTCCCTCTCCCATCTGGCAACCATCAAAACATTTTCCATATCTGTGATTCTGTCTCTGTTCTTGTTTGCTTCATTTGTTTTTTAGATTCAATTATTGATAGATACATTTTTTATTTTGCCATTTTATTTTTCATAGTTTTGATCTTTTTCTTAAATAACTCCCTTTAGCATTTCATATAATCATGGTTTGGTGATGATGAGCTCCTTTAGTTTTTTATTGTCTGGGAAACTCTTTATCTGCCCTTAGATTATAAATGATAGCTTTGCTGGGTAGAGCAATCTTGGCTGTAGATGCTTGCTTTCAATGACTTTGACTATTTCTTGCCAGTCCCTTCTAGCGAGCAAAGTTTCTTTTGAGAAACCTGCTGACAGTCTTATTCGAACTCTCAGGTAGGTAACTAACTTATTTCTCTTGTTGCTTTTAAGATTCTTTCTTTACCTTTAACCCTTGGCATTTTAAATATGATGTGCCTTGGAGTGGGCCTCTTTGCATCCATCTTTTTTGGGACTGTCTGTATTTCCTAGACTTGCACGTCTATTTCCTTCACCAACTTAGGAAAGTTTCTTTCATTATTTTTTCAAATAGATTTCTAATGTCTTGACCCATTGCTCTGAGTCCCCACTTTACCTGCTTAACAGGGATCACTGAGCCACCAACATCCTCGGGGCTGGTGTGCAGACTAACGGCAGGTAGTGGGACACGGCCAGCAACAGGTCTCTCAGTGGGCACCTGACCAGCCATCTGCACAGTGTAGGCCTAAGCCAAGGAGGGTCTCCCTCCCCAAGAACGAAAGAGACCATCTCAAAATAAAATAACTTAGTTGCAGCATAGGATGTTACGTGTCATTTAAAAAAAATCATTCTATTTTGTCTTGCTCTTTCTCTTCTTCTGGCATTGCTATGATGCAAATGTTGGGCCTCTTGAAGTTGTCCCAGAGGCTGTTTATATTATCTTCATTTTTTTTTTTTAGTTTTCTTTCCTTTTTTTTGTTTTGGTTGGTTGTTTTTTGCTTCCTTATGTTCCAAATCATTGATTTGATTCTTGGCCTCATCCACTCTACTGCTGTTTCCCTGTAAGTTGTTCTTTATTTCAATTAGTGTATCCTTTGTTTCTGATTGGATCTTTTTTTATGTTGTTGAGGTCCTTACTAAGTTCCTTGAGCATCCTTAAAAACAGTGTTTTGAGCTCTGCATCTGACAGATTGTTTATCTCCATTTCATTTAACTCTTTTTTTCTGGAGTTTTGATCTATTCTTTCATTTGGGCCATGTAAGTTTCTCCTCATTTTGGCAGCCTCCTTGTGTTTGTTTCTGTGTATTAGGTAGAGCTGCTTTGACTCCGTGTCTTGGTAGTGTGGCCTAACATAGTAGGTGTCCTTCAGGATGCGGTGACACAACAATCTCCATCACCTAAGCTGAATACTCAAGGTGTGCCTTTCATGTGGGCTGAGTACACCTTCCTTTTGTAGTAGGGATTTGATTGCTGTTGGCAGATCAATGGGATGGACTTACCCAGGCCAGTCAGCTGCAAGGACTGGCTGTGACCACTGTATAATCTCTGCCCTCCGTGGAGGATCAGCTGTGCAAGGGCAGGGTGGTGGTTTTCCAATATGGTGCTGTCCCCTAGGTGGGTTGGTCCTCTGGTTTCCCAGGTGGTGAAGGCCAAGTCCAGTCCCCATCTGTGTTTTTACCCAGGGCCACCCTAATGAGATTAAATCAAATTGAGGTGGCTGCTAATTGTGTTGGGCGTGGAGATTCTCAGGCAAGGTGACGCTGTGAATCTAGGTTGGCTGCTGCTAGTGCAGGGCTTATGGTTTACTGAGGCCAGCTGTTGCTTGTTTGAGAGGATTTAGGAAGCTGTGAAGTATGAGCCAAGACCAGTCATTCATATGGAAAAAGCATCCTGGGTGGGCCAGTAAGTTGGGTGGGGTGGAATCTTGGGGGAATCACCATGGCGGGCCAAATGGTGGTAGCCAGGTTGATGGAGTCTCAGTTATGGCACCAGCTTGTCAGCTCAGTTTGGATGGATGTGGTTTCTTTAGTTCTGTAGTTGTCAGTCTTCCATTCAACTTGATTTCTGATGGTTCTGAGTGATGGTTACTTTAGTTGTAATTTTAATGTGGTTATGTAAAGAGGTGAACCATGTCTGCCTACACTGCCATCTTGACTGGAAGTCCATGAACTATGTCTCAATAATGATGTTTTAGAAAGAATGGGAGTGATGACTTTCAAACAGAAATCAAAAGTGTTCCATCATGACAGTAGTTTTTGTGGATGAATACTTGTTGACGTTGGATGATGTTTGTGATATCTTGTTGAATGAAGAAGGCAGTCTATAAAACAATGTGCATGATCCTTCTTAAAGATATTTTTATATACATAGAAAAATATATATAAAATGTTGAAAGTGGTTATTCTTTTTGGATGGTTATGGGTATTTTAATTTAATTTTTTTCTCTTTCTGTATAGTAGTCCTGCCTACATAAAGAGAATATGTACTTATCTATCTATCTATCTCTCTATTATCAATCAACTTTGTATTGGGAAACATTTAAAAATGATTTTGTGTCTGCTATAACATTATCAAAATCTCAGAGAATATGGCTGCTGAGCTTTATCTTGAACAATTCTCAAAGAATTTTAAGAAAGAATCTACCCTTTCCTAAAGAAATAATCTCAGTAAAAAACTCATAGAATATGTATGTTTGAATGATGTAACCTAGTGTATGATTCTAGATTAATTAGCTGAAAAGTGTATATCCTGGAAAAGGGTAGTTTATTAAATAAGGCAGTCAGTTTTAAGTCTATTAAATATTAAACAATATTTATGAAAAATGCAACATTGACTTTAAAATAGCTTATGTGAAGCCTTTCTTTTAATAGCAATTAGATATTTTCAAAGGCCTTACATTGGGACAATAAGACCTTACTATCAATGTTGGGAAAACTGAATTTTTTTTTAAAGTGAGAGTGTTAGGTGCACGAGTGGAGGAGGAATGCGTCTAGTTCATCCAAAAATGTCATTAAAATTTTAATGGATATTCAAACAAGCAATGGAAATACTGCGCATTTATACTACAAATATACATATATATGTGGAGAGTATATGGTAAAAATATAGATATTTATATAATAAACTTATTCACAAATCTCTCAAACAAACATTATTTCATCCATACACAGGTATATTAACCTAAAGGATGTGGTTACCTAAAATTACCATCCACACATCATTTTTTTTTCTTTCTGTTGCCTATTCCAAGCACAAGAAAATATTTAGTCTGTAATGGGGAGTGTTTATTTATTTATTTGTTTTTAAGAAATCATATCAGCATGATAGTGCTTCTTTTTACTCTCAGGTGCTTCATTTCACAAGATAATTTATATGGTCAACCTACCTATAAGAATATTATTTAGTGTCACGGTTTCCTACATTTTTATGGATTTCAACTTACTTTACACACTTCTCTGTAAGTGTATTAAATATGAACTTTTCAGATAGATATAAATGCAAATGGGTCTGGTGAGAACAAGAATTAAGAAGTATTTCAGATATAACATTATAGCTAGCATCTATTTAATAATATCTACTATGTACCATGCACTACTAGGTACTTTGCATGCACTATCTATTTTAATCCACACAGTAAATTAATAAAGTAGGAAACTAAGGCTTAGAGAGTTTACACATTTTGTTTAACATAACCACACTTTAAGCAAGTGACAGTTACACTTGAACCAGGTGTCTGTCAAAAAATCTAGTTTTTCTACAATACCCCAGGAGAATGAAATGATAGTTTTCTGAGAACCTCATAGCCTTGACTAATTTATGGGTATAGTCCTTGCACTAATGTTGGACATTTAGTTAAGAACTTGGGCTCTAGACTCAGATCTGGGATTATGCTACTAACGCTGTATAATCTCAGGCAAGTAGACACTTGCCAGAGAGTGGGGCAGAACACTATTGACCTCATGGAGTTTATGTGAAGATTAAATGTAATTACTATATATAAAGTCTTGGCACTGCTAAGTAATTATTAGCTCTTATGATGATGATGAGCAAATTGTCCTGTAAAATCCATAAAATAAAGTCCTGCCTTTGTGGTTACACTATGGTGTCCCTAGAAGGGAAAAAAATTCCTATCATGAAACTTTTTTTGGAATTAGAATATCTTGGCCAGGAAACAAGGCCTTGTAGTTTGACTCTAAACTGAGTCTAAAGTCATGTTCACTTCTTTTTGACTCTCTTTCAGGCTTGGATTCTGGGGTATCTCTATGTCATTGAGGGCATTTTTGTATGGTGTAGGAACAATGGCTTCTTCCTTATGGGGGCAAGCTGTGTTCTAAGCTAGGAGGCACATCAATGACAGCAAGAAGGCAGTCATGTTGGAGACTCCAAGTACCCAAGGTCCTCTATCTGCAGGTTCACATAGCAGCCACATCCAGTACATTGCCATTAGTTACACTTTGACTTGCCATTTCCCCCTGTTATCCTTAGGACTTCAATAAAAACTGATCATGTGTCAGCCTAGTGTCAGCTCTGCTGTAGGAAATTAAGGGAAGGGTCTGTGTTCATGCTTTGACTAGAGTGGGAAAAGGTGAAGATAAGTGATGTGGTTTAATAGTTTCAATTATATGTACATACAAAATTTCTTCCTACATTTATTTGTACTTTATTAAAACTGGGAGTCAGTTGTGTTAGGTTGGTTTTAATTTCAAAATTTGCTCATTCCACTGACATAAATAACACTGAAGTGAATCTATGAGTTCTGTTTCATTCTGTCCACTTATTCATTCCCTTATAAATAGACATAGAGAGACCACTGATTATTAACCAGGGATTGTTCTAAGTGTTGGGGACCCGAAGTGGATCCTTGCCCCATGGAACCCAGACATGTAATGAAGACTGATATCTAAAATGACACCACAGTGTTTAACTGTTAAAATAGGGCAAGAAAAAAAATAACTTTTGAGATTTTAGTAGGAATAATTCTCTAGGATAAATATAGGACTACAAACAATAGGGTTTCCATAAAAAGAAAGCGATTAAATATTTGGCCTACCCAAAAGACAAATATTCTATGTAACAACCCTTAAGGAAGATACTAATATTATTCCCATTTAACTTATTAAAAAACTGAGGTGTAGAAAAATTACCCAATTTGCATTTGACCACACAACTAGTGAGTGGCAGAACATGGATTTTAATCTATTTACTTGTGACTTCAGACTTCAGACAGAGCTCAGACTCCCCCCCATCCAGATTTATTGAGAAATAATTAACATACATCATTGAATAAGTTTAAGGCATATAATATATGGTTTGACTTAGATATAGTGTGAAAAGTTTACAATAGTTTCAGCTAACATCCATCTTCTCATACAGATACAATAAAAAGAAAAGAACTTAAAAAAATTTTCTCTTTGTGATGACAACTTTTAGGGTTTACTCTCTTAACAATTTTCCTACATATTATGCAGCAGTCTTAGCTATAGTCATCTTGTTGTACACTATGTCCTTAGTACTTATGTATCTTATAACTGAAAGTTTGTACCTTTGGAAAAATCTGCCTCCACTTTCCCCTATCCCCACCCTGCCCTCCGCCTTTGGTAAACAAAAGTTTTATCTTCTTTTCTATGAGTCTTATTTTTGTTTTGTTTTTAGATTCCACATATAAGTGAGATCATACAGTATTCCCCTTTCTCAGTTTGACTTATTTCACTCAGCATAATACCTTCGAAGTCCATTCGTGTTGTTACAAATGGTGGAATTTCCTCATTTTTATGGCTGAATAATATTCCATTATATATACAGGGGTAGGCAAAAGTAGGTTTATAGCTGTGAGTACACAGAACAGAGTTTATTCTTGTATTATTATTTATTTGTTAATTATTGTATCATTTTGTTTGCACTTTTACCCACCCCTGAATGTCTCTCACAATTTCTTTATCCATTCATCCATTGATGGACACTTAGGTTATTTTTATGTCCATGTCTTGGCTCTTGTAAATAGTGATGTTATAAAAACGGAGGTGAAGATATATTCTGTTTCCTTTAGATACATTACCAGAAGTGGAATTGCTGAGTGCTGAGTCATAAAGATAGTCTCATTTTTATCTATCATCTATCTATCTATCTATCTATCTATCTATCTATCTATCTATCTATCTATAGTTTTTCTTTTATTAATTCTCACCTGAAGACAGCCTATTGATTTTAGAGAGAATGGATGAGAGAGAGAGAGAGAGAGAGAGAGAGAGAGACAGAGACAGAGAGAGAGAAACATTGATGTGAGAGAGAAACATCAATCAGTTGCCTACCGTACGTGTCCTGACTGGGGATCAAACGCACAACCTAGATATATGTCCTGACCAAGGACTGAACCCTCAACCTTTTAGTGCATGCGGCAACATTCCAACCAACTGAGCCATCTAGCTAGGGCTGGTAGTTCCATTTTTAATTTTTTGAGTATCTTTCATATCACTTTCTATAGTGGCAGAACCAACTTACAATCCCAACAGTGCACACTGGTTCTCTTTTCTTCATATCCATACCAGCATTTGTTACCTCATCTTTTTAAAAAATTAAAATTTTTTAAATTTTTTAAATTACAGCTGATGTACAATATTATAGTAGTTTCAGGTGTACAAAATAGTGATTAGATGTTTATATAACTTAAGAAGTGATCACCTTGGTAAGTCTAGTACCCATCTGACACCATACATAGTTTTTGCAATATTATTCACTATATTCCCTATGCCGTACTTTACATCTTCATAGCTATTCTGTAACTACCAATCTGTACTTCTTAATCCCTTCATCTTTTATACCCATTCCCCAACTCTCCCTTCATCTGGCAACTGTCAAAATGTCAACATGTTCTCTGTATCTATGAATCTTTTTCTGTTCTGCTTGTTCATTTATTTTGCTTTTTATATTCCACATATAAGTGGCATTTGTCTTGCTCTGTCTGACTTATTTACTCAGCACAATATCTGCTGGATCCATTTACATTGATGAAGATGGCAACATTTTATTCTTTTTTTAATAGCTATCATATTCCATTGTATATATGTACCACTTTATCCATTCATCTCTCAATGGATGCTTAGGTTGCTTCCATATCTTGAATATAGTAAACAATGCTGCAATGAATACATGGGTGCATATGTCTTTTCAATTTAGTGTTTTGGGTTTCTTCAGAAAAATATCCATAAGTGAAATTGCTAGATCCTTCTTTGTTTCTTGGTGTAGTCTTTGTTTTAAAGTCTGTTTTGTCCAGTATAAGTATTGCTACCACTGCTTTTTGTTTGTTTCCATTTTCATAAAATATTTTTTTCATCCCTTTCCTTATAGTCTGTGTGTCTTTTTGATCTGAAGTGAGTCTCTTGTAGACAGTGTATATAAAGGTCTTATTTGTTATTCATTCTGCCACCATATGTCTTTTAATTGGAGCATTTAATCCATTTACATTTAAAGTAATTGTTGATAGATAGACATTTATTGCCATTTTATTATTTATATTTTTGATCTTTTTCCTCTTCTTCTTCTTCAGGAAGACCCTTTAAAATTTCTTGTAACACTGGTTTGTTGGTGATGAACTCTAGCTTATTCTTGTCTGGGAAGCTCTTTATCTGACCTTCAATCCTAAATGATAGCTTTGTTGGGTAGCGTAATCTTCGTTGTAGGTTTTTGTGTTTCATCACTTTTAATATTTCTTGCTTATCTCTTCTGGCCTGTAAAGTTTCTGTTGAGAAATTAGCTGACAGTCTATGGGAGCTCTTTTGCAGATAACTAACTGCTTTTCTCTTGCTGCTTTAAGGTTCTTTCTTTGTCTTTAATATTTGGCATTTTAATTATGATGTGCTTTTGACATGGGCCTTCTTGGGTTTATCTTGTTTGGGACTCTGAATTTCCTAGACTTGTATGTTTATTTCCTTCACCAGGTTAGGGAAGTATTTTTGTTATTTAAAAAAAAATAGATTTTCAATTCCTTGCTCTTTCTTCTTTTACTGGCACTGCCATGATGCAAGTGTTGGTACACTTGAAGTTGTCCTAGAGGCTTCTTATACTATCATTATTTTTCTGATTCTTTTTTTTGTGCTGTTTTGACTTTTTTCTGCTTCCTTTTCTCCCAGATCACTACATCATTTATTTTACTGTTGATCCCTTGTAATGTATTCTTCATTTCAGTTCATATATTCTATATTTCTGACTGGTTCTTTTTTATGTTTTTTATCTCCATTTTTATATTTCCTGTCTCTTTATTAAAGTTCTCACTGAGATCATTGAGCATCCTTATAACCAGTGTTATGAAACCTGGTAGATTGCTTGTCTTCACTTTGTCGAGTTCTTTTTCTGGAGTTTTGTTTTGTTCTTTCATTTATGACATATTTTTTTGTGTCCTCATTTCAGTTGACTCCCTGTGTTTGTTTCTATGAATTATAGAGCTTCTGTGTTTCCTGGTCTTGGTAGAGTGGCCTATGGAGTAGGTGTCCAGAAGGGCCCAGTGGCAGCGCTACCCTGGTTACTTGACTTGGGCACTTCTACTCTTATAGTTGAGCCTTAATTGCTGTTGGCACATCAATGGGTATGAATTATCCCCTGGCCCATTGACTTTGAGGAGTGGCTGGGACCACAGCAGAGAAGCTGCTATGCAGAGGTCCACCCTACAGAGTACTTTAGCAGGACTCTGGTGCCCAATTAGTCTACCCCTTGAGTGTGTTGCTGGTAAAAGTTGTTGGGTGGTTTGATCTGAAGCTGGGGGCCCTGGTGTGGGGCTGGGACTCTTTGATCCTCAGGGGTATCCTCACTCCTTAAGGGTATCCTCTTAAATGGAGGTACCCCTCCTGATTTTTAACTGCCACACGTGGGTGTGGGACCAGCCTATTTCACATTTGTGCCCCTCCTACCTATTTTGATATGGCGTCTTCTCAGGTACAGGTTTTCTGTTTACCTAGATTTCAGTTGGTTCTCAATGATGGGTGTTCTGAAGTTTAGCTGTTATTTTGATGTGGTTGTGGCAGGATGAGAGTACCATGTTTTCCTATCTACTCTCTGGACCAGAAGCTTGTCTCATCTTTTTGATGATGGCCATTCGAACAGGTATGAGGTGAGATCTCATTGTGGTTTTAATTTGCATTTCCTTAATGACTACTGATGTTGAGCATCTTTTCATGTATCTGACGGATTTTAACATATCTTCTTTGGAGAAGTGATTATTAAGGACTTTTGCACATTTTTTCATTGGGTTATTTGCTTTTGGCTATTGAATTATATGAGTTCTTTATATATTTTGTATATTAATCCCTTATCAGATATATGGTTTGCAGATATTTTTTCCCATTTTGTGGGTTGTCTTTTCAGAGCACACACTCTTAATCCATGTGCTAGACTAAAAATGGCTATTATAAACTTACTTGGGTATAGTTTGGTTGTGTTCTTTAGAAAAAAGTTATTTATTTGGTTTATTTATTTATGTATTTATGTATTTATTTATTTATAAGAGAAATCCATTATTTTAGGACTGTCCTGAGAATTAACAAATGTAGATATTTTTAAAATTATTATTTCATATGGCATTAAATATAACATTGAATGTAAAATAGGATGGGTACTTAATTTATGAATTTCAGAAATGGCAGGCAGCTTTAACATGGTCCCATAGCCTTATCTTTTGGTTTTCATGATTTGTGTAATCTCCTATTTTTGAAGGCCAGTTCTAGTAACTCATTTCTAACAAATAGAATACAGTGAAATTATTTTTGATATAAATGAATAATTGAATAGATTAATTATGGAGAAGAGACAGCTCCTTCTCACAATAGAATTTCACCTGATAAGTATAAAAGAAAAGTGGAAAACAGAGAATCACATTAGACAAGTACCATAGTAATTAATAAATGTTACAGGTAAGATCCACTCCTGGATGCTAACTTAGGTGAGCAAAAATTTGAGAGGAAGCAGAATTTGCCAAATCTCAAGTTATCCCCCACAAATATACTTACCATTTCAGGAGGAAAGAAATCAACTACAGTGGAAAAACACAGCAGACACAGACCTAACCAAGTGTTTAAGGCAACATAAACAGTAATAAGACATTACTTTGGAATTTAAAAACAAAGTATGAAATACAAGTAATTAAAAAAGCCTACAATAATATTAAAAATATTTATTCATTAAGAAACTTTAAAAGAGGGTGAAGAACAAGACACAAAGTAGGAGAAAATATTTGTATCATATATAACAAAGATCAAATTCAGACAATATAAAGCACTCCAATATGAAAAAGACAACCCATTAAAAATAGGTGAAAGACTTGAACAGGCTCCCCCAAAAGATAAATCACAATATCCATGAAGCATATGAAATTATTCTTAACCACATTGATAATCGGGTAAATTCCAACTAAAACCAAAATAAAATACCTCTATTACACAGTAGACTTTAAAATAAATGAAAAAAGAGATCTAATAATAACAACTTTGGTCACAATATGCACCACCAGAAGCTCTCATGTTTCTGGTGGAAATGTAAATTTATACACCTGCTTTAGAAAACCTGTTGGCATTAGCTAGAGATATGAAGATATGTATCCCCCAAGACAGGAATTCTAATCTTACATTTATAACCTTCAGAATTGTATGATAAGAGACACCAAAACACATGTATATGAGCACATTCATAGCAGCATTATTTATAATATTCTCAAATTGGAAGCACTGGATGTCCACCTACAGCAGAGTGGACCAATAATTCTTTCAAAGGAATATTACCTAGCAACAAAAATGAGTTCATTATATATCCTTCAATGAGTTCATTATACAACCTTCAATGTGCTTGTAAATGAATTTTAAAAATCTATAGTTAGGTGGAAAAAAACCTCTCACCTACACACAGAAGCATACACACACACACACACACACACACACACCATACTCTGTGATTTCATTTAGGCACAATTAAAAAAAATTAGGGTTACTTAGGTTGCAGCTAAATTATAAAAAAAAGAAGAGGTAACCAAGGGTCTTTCTGGAGTCCTAAGAATGTTCTATTTCATAATTTAGGTAGTTATTGCGTAACTCTCTTATAATTATATATTATATTATACATATATCTCTGTGAAAAAAGAATATAATTTCTGTTTAGCCTTTTTGGGGCAACTTATAATTTTCTAATATTGTAAAAATATTTAATAAATCATGTAGTGGGCTTAAGATCTTAATTTTTACAATCCTGAATACTTAGACTTTTCGATGATAGAGTCATATCTTTTTTTAAACAAATATTTTATTTATTTATTTTTAGAGAAAGGGGAAGGGAGGGAGGAAAAAGAGGGAGAGAAACATCAGTGTGTGGTTGCCTTTTGTGCATCTCCCCCTACTCCCCTGGGGACCTGGCCCACAACCCAGGAATGTGCCCTGACTGCGAATCGAACCAGCAGCCCTTTGGTTCGCAGACTGGCAGTCAATCCACTGAGTCACACCAACCAGGGCAGTCATCTCTCTTTTTTTAATAAGTATTGTAGACAGAAATATTCTTAACAAAATTTGTTGACAATGACAATCTGTTTTATCAAATTTTGCAGAAAATGTGGGCCAATTTCATTTATTATAACCATATGTAATGTGAAACTAAAAGTCAAGATTTTCCTTAATTTACTCCCTTTTCAGTAAATGCCTCCAGGCACAAGAAGGGGCTGAATAAAATGTCTACAAGTCAGATTGCAATAAAAACATTCAGAATTTACTTCTTCGACTAGTCCACTTGATGGCACTAAACTAACATAGAATACGGGCTAATCCTTCATAGATGTTCGATGCATTAATGTGTTTTTATAATCTTAGACCTCGTAAATTCTAAAGGTCTTTTTTGGCTTAGAGCTTTGGATATATTCAGTAGAAAAAAGGATTAAAAATTCTTAAAGAGTCTTAAAGCTGGTTTTGAGAATTAAAGAAATATGTGGTATATTTAAATTGTCTAGGCCACGCAGAGCTTTTCATGTCTTTTTGCCCCTAGCTTCTTCCACATTTCCAAATTATAAACCCTAGAAAAATAAGCAATTTTTGCTCTAGGGTTTTAGATGATCAGGCTTGATCAATATATATGCATTGCAAAATTTTAAACTGAATTTTTTTGGTGAGAGAATGAAATGGTGAAGGTTTCGTGCATGAATCTTAGTCAGCTTGGCCTAATTACTATAAGCTGGGTGTCTTAAAAACCAAACATTTATTTCACACAGTTCTGTTAGCTGAGAAGTTCAAGATCAATATGATGGCAGACCTAGTGTCTGGTGAGAGCCCACTTTGTGGTTTGCAAATAAATGTCATATTCTTGTATCCCTACATGGAAGAGAGCAGAGATTGAAAACGAGCTCTCTTGTCTCTTCTTACGAGGGCACTAACCCCATTCTTGAGGGCTTCACCCTCATTACCTAATTACTTCCCAAAGGCCTCACTTCCTGCTACCATCACACAGAAGGTAAGGTTTTCAACCTATGAATTTTGGGAGGACACAGACATTCTGTCCATAACACCATGATTTATACACCGCATGCATAGCAGAGCTAGGAAGGGTCAGAGCCTGCGCACTGTCAGTGAGGATGCAGTGAACCAGGACTGGGTTCTGCAGTTTAAGGAAGATGCTGCTTTCCTTCTTGAAAGAACATGTTTTCTTGGATCTTAAAACAGATGCAGGCTTCTTTGTTATGATTCCTCATTGGTAAGTATTGGGAATTGATTCTTGGCTGGTGAAGGGAATTGGTGGACAGAAGAAATGAGAGTAGCTATTGTTCCTTTTGGGTGCATTTCCTGAAAACTGGGTAAATTACAGTCTTGACTTTTAGTTTCACATTAGATATGGTTATAAAAATGTATGTTTCCAGAATGAAAAAATATTGCTTTATGTGTATAAAAAATTGGTATTGCAAAAGCATAGACACCATTTAGTATTATGTGGAGCACCAATAATGATCATAAAGAAAGGTACAAGGATCTTTCTTCTTGGATTGACCTTAACAGGCCCTTTTCCTGATTTGTAATAAAGTAAGGTGTTTCATCTAAATTCTTTTAAAAAATCCTGTAAGGGCTTTGTTGTCCACTCACCTTTTGTCAATAGCCACTGCCAGCGATAAGCTCTGTTTCCCTGGTGAGATAGGGAGCTTCTTGAGAGCAGGCACTGCAGGTTTTTTTTGTTTTGTTTTGTTTTCATCTCTATTCCATAAAGCAGGGAACCCAATGACTCAGAGCATGACTGAACTGTCATTCTCTTCAGTCTAAGACCTGATCTGGTATTTCCTTCCTTTCTGTGAAGATTTGGTTGTCTAATATTTCCATGTATGAATTAAGGTCATCACATCTCAAAGGTAGAAAAGTTGATATAAAATGAAATACATTATGTGCATGGTATTAAATCTAAATGTTACACTTTTTGAAATAAAGCACCACTTTGTGATTTCCTTACCATTTCCCTCCTCTTTTGCTGCAAAGTGCCAGTCTTTTTGTCCATAATACTTCAGATAACTTTTATGTCCCTCAAGAATCTAAGAAATTTGTGATAACTCCTTCAGCATTATTGACAATATTAAGCAATTTTAATTGTCTATTAAGTTTTAAATATTACCCATCAGAAAGAAAACATAAATGTATTACAATAATAAGAATTAAAAAAATAAGCAGAAAGACATTCTGGACTTTAAAACAAAACAAAACAAAAATCTGTGTTAAAAAAACTCACCAAAAATCTGATCCTTTCTTATAATGTAGGAATCATCTCATCTTTATGTTTCTTGAATCATCAGCCATTTGTCAAAATGCCAAAAGCAATATTATACATAAATGATATTAATTTTATCCTTAATTCAGCCAGAAATAGCTCTGTAAGCCAAATTTATATTTCATGCAACTCATACAAATTTTCTAAAATATTTGAATGACAAGAAAGCATCAGGTTTCATTTTTAAAATATATTTTCTAAAATATTTGAATGATAAGAAAGCATTTAGGTTTTATCTAAAACCTAAAATAACTTTATTGTATAAAAACTGAATTGCTAAGGCAATGGTTTTTATGGGTCTTCCTGACTGGGTCTAAAAATGATTTCATATTTTGACTCTGAAGTTTCTTTCCCTCTCTCCCTGTGTCTCTCTTTTATGTTTTTATACACAGAGGGGAAATGTTACTCATTAGAAGAGTCTGTAAACTAACAATTATTTGAATTTGTGGGTGAAAATTGAAACATAAAGTAATTTCTAAGCACTGGATCTAGTGCAGACAAATGTCTCCTGACTTGGATGCACCTTCTGTACCCTGGAACATAGCAGGTGCTCAATGAACATGTTGGAGGAAAGGGCCCCTGAATCCTGTGGATTCTTCTTTCTCTTGAGTTTTTAAATTTATTTTCATACTAATGTCATATTCTTAGTTCTTGTCCTCATCATCTCTGGTATATTTATTGCACTAGCCTATTAATTGTCTCTCTGGTTACTGTCATGTTTTCTCTTCTTCGTTCTCTACAATGTAACTGATTTTTTTCCAAAGGGAAATTAGACCATAATAACATCTAACATTTATTTATGCCTAGTATATACCAAACACTTTACATATACCATATAACTAAATTCTTGCAGTGACAGTAATAAGTGGGCATTATTGTTACTGATTTTAGACTTGAGTAAACCAAGGCACAGAGAGGTTAAGCAGCTAGGCCAAAGTCAGTTTGGCTACTGCAATCTACCTTTAACTGATACTATACCATCTGATGTGTTTGGGTGACTAAGGATCCCAGTTTTCCTGGAACTGTTCTAGCTCAGCACTGAAAGTCAGGTGTCATAAAAAACTCCTCTGTCCTTTGTAAAGTGAGATAGTTGGTCACCTTACATATAGTATAAGAACTTTACAATAGTATATTTTCATTTTTTCCTCTCCCAACTTTTGTGCTATTTTATCAAACATTTTACTTTTCCATATGTGAGGAACCCTATATTACATTGCTAATATTTTCCTTTAAACAGTCAATTATTCTTAAAAAACACTCATCTGTTAATAGACAGGTTGCTTTCATATCTTGATTCTTGTCAACAATGCTGCAATCAACATGGGGGTTCAGATACCTTTTTCAAATAGTGTTTTTGTTTTCTCCAGATAGTCAGAAGTGGAATTACTGGATCATTTTTAATTTTTTGAGAAACCTCTGTATTGTTTGCATATTCGTTGTACCATTTTGTATTCTTACCAACAGTGCACAAGAGCTCTCTTTTCTTCACATCCCCCACCCAATACTTGTTATTTCTTGTCTTTTTGATAATAGCCGTCCTAACAAGAGTAACAGCTGTGAGGTAATGTATCATTTTTGGTTTGGATTTGCATTTCTCTAATGATTAGTGATGTTGAGCACATTTTCAGATACCTGTAGGCATTTGTATGTCTTATTTGGAAAAATGTCTACTCAGCTTCTCTGCCCATTTTTTTAATTGGGCTGTTCCTTGTTTTTCTATTGAGTTGTATGAGTTCTTTATATATTTTGGAATTTAACCCCTTATTAGATATATGATTTGTAAGCATTTCCTCTCATTTCATAGATTGTTTTTTAATTTTGTTGATGGTTTCCTTTTCTGTTCACAAACTTTTTAGTTTGATGTAGTCCCACTTGTTTATTTTTACTTTTGTTGCCTTTGATTTTGATGTTATATAAAAACAATATTGCCTTACCAATGTCTAGGAACTTACCCCTGTGTTTTCTTTTAGGAGTTTTATGGTTTTAGGTACTATATTCAAATTTTAATCAGTTTTGAGTTAATTTTTGTGTATGGTGAAAGAAGGGGGACCAATTTTATTCTCTTGCATGTGACTATCCAGTTTTCCTAACTCATTTATAGAAAAGACTGTCTTTTCCCCATTATATAGTCTTAGCTCTTTTATTGTAAATTAATTAACCATATATGTTGGGTGTATTTCTGTGCTCTCTATTCTGTTTCATTGATCTATGTGTCTGTTTTCATGCAAATACCATATTGTTTTGATTATTATAACTTTGTAATATAGTTTGAAATTGAAGCAAGTGATGCCTCCAGTTTTGTCTTCTTCTTGAGATTGCTTTGTCTGTTCAGGATCTTTTGTGGTTCCATACAAGTTTCAGGATTGTTTTTTGTGTTTTTGTGAACAAAATGCCATTTGAATTTTGATAATTATGGCACTTCTACCTCAGAAGGCAAGGAGACAAGGAGAATGCAAGGTATCCATATTGTGTGTGAATGTTGCAGAGATGATGTATGCACAGATTTTGCTGTTCTAGCGTCTCCTCCCATATTGTAGGACAGGAATCAATCACCTTGGTGGTGATTTCAGCAGTGTTGTATTGAGAGCTATTCACCGAAGCTGTGCCTGGAGTGTGTTTCTTCAGATTTCCCAACAATTTTGTGAATTATGTATATTCCTCATTCAGTTCTCTTTGAATAAGTGTAGGCAGATATGGCTTGCCTCCTCACACAGCCACATCAAAATTATAACTAAACATTAGAACAACCCACACTCAAAACTATCATAAATTGAGTTGAATGGAAGTCTGGCAACTACCAAATTATAAAAACCACATCTATCCAGACTGGTAGGAGGGGCAGAGACATGGAATTGGCTGGTCCCCCACCCAAGTGTGGTGGATAAAAATTCAGGAGGGAGAGCTCAGGAGTAAGGATCCCCAGCCCCACACTAGGCTCCCCAACCCAGGGTTCCAGCACCAGGGAGATAAGCCTCTACAACCTCTGGCTACAAAATCCAGTGGGGATTGAGTGAGTGGGAGAAATTTCTGGAGTCCCAAGCAGTTTCTCTTAAAGAGCCCACAAACTTACTAAGACTCACTCCTGATGAGCTCCAGCACTAGGATAGCAGCTTAAAAGGAACCAGTGGCATAAAAGGAGGAACTGAAATGTGTATCATCAAGGCAAGCAGAGGCCATCGTCCCTTTTCTGAACACTTCCCAACAGAGCCAGAAAACTGGCAGGCTGGCATATCTGGAACTCTATCAACCTGGCTAACATTGTTTGCTGTCCCCTCTCCCCTGCCTAGAGACTCCATCACACCCAACTTACAGGTCCACACAAGCTACTTTTCCATATGAATGGCTGGCCTTGGCTCATGCTTCAAACTTCCTAAATCCTCTCAAACAAATAACAGCCAGCTTCAGTGAGCTCTGAACCCTCATACCTCTTGCTAAGTAGCTCCAAGCCTGACACTAGCAGCAGCTGGTCTAGATTCACAGGTTAACATCACCTGGGAATCTCCAAGCCCAGCACAAGTGGCAGCCATCTCAGACTGCTTTATAGCTAAGACAGGGTAGCCCCAGACAAAACACAGGTGGGGGCTGACATTGGCCTGCACCACCTGGGAAACCTCAGAGCCTGTACATGCAGTAGATGGCTATAGACCACACTGAAACACCACCACCCTGTCCCTGAACAGCTTATCCTCCATGGTAGGCAGAGGTTGGTGGACAGTGGTCACAACCAGTCCTTGCAGCTGACTGGCCTGGGTAAATCCCTACCATTGATATGCCAATAGCAATCAAGGCTCAACTACAAGAGAAGGGTGTACTCAGTCCACATGATGGGCACACCTTGAGTACTCAGCTTGGATGATAGTGGAAGCTGTGCCACTGGATCCTACAGGACACCTCCTATATTAGACACATCACCAAGACATGGAGTCAAAGTAGCTCTACCTACTCCATTGAAAAAAACACAGGGAGGGTGCCAAAATGAGGAGACAAAGAAATATGGCCCAAATGAAAATACAGATCAAAACTCCAGGAAAAAAAAATGAACAAAATGGAGATAAGCAATCTATCAGATGCAGAGTTCAAAACACTGTTTTTAAGGATGCTTGGGGAACTTAGTAAGGACCTCAACAGCATAAAAAAGATCCAATCATAAATGAAGGATACACTAATTGAAATAAAGAACAATTTATAGGGAAACAACAGTAGAGTGGATGAAGCTGAGAATCAAATCAATTATTTGGAATATAAGGAAGCAAAAAGCAACCAATCAGAACAAGAAGAAAAAATAATTAAAGAAAAAAACAAGGATAACATAAATAGCTCTTGGGACAATTCAAGGTGTCCAACATTTGCATCATAGAGGTGCCAGAATAAGAAAAAGAGCAAGACATTGGAAATCTACTTGAAAATATAATGAAAGAAAATGTTCCTAATGTGTCAAAGGAAATAGACATACAAGTCCATGGAGAACTGAGAATCCCAAACAAGATGGATGCAAATAGGGCCTCTTCAAAACACATCATAATTAAAATGCCAAAACCTAAGAGAAAGAAAACACCTTAAAAGCAGTAAAAGAAAAGAAGTTGGTTACCTACAGGGGAGTTCCCATAAGACTGTCAGCTGATTTCTCAAAAGAAACTTTGCAGACTAAAAGGGATTGGCAAGGAATATTCAAAGTCATGAAAAGTAGTGACCTACAGCTAAGATTGCTCTATCCAGCAAAACTATCATTTAGAATTGAAGAGAAGATAAAGAGCTTCCCAGGCAAGAGAAAACTAAAGGAGTTTTTCATCACCAAACCATGATTATATGAAATGTTAAAGGGACTTATTTAAGAAAAAGATCAAAACTATGAACAATGAAATGACAGAAAAATATGTATCTATCAACAATTGAATCTAAAAAACAAACTAAGTAAACAAGAGAACACGGCTATCATGAATAGAGAGAGAGTTTTGATGGTTGCCAGATTGGAGAGGGGGTGTGGGGAAATGGTTGAAGAGGTGAGGGAGTTAAAAAGTACAAATAGGTATTTACAGAATAGCCACAGGGGTGTAAAGTACAGTATAAGAAATGGGGGAACCAAAGAACTTATACGTATGACCCATGGACATGAACAACGGTGTGGGGATTGCCTAAGGGAGAGGGGGATGGAGGCGGAGAGGTCAAAGGGAGGAAAATTGGGACAACTGTAATAAGATAATCAATAAAATATAATTTAAAGAAAGACAGAAACAAAGTAGTGATCATTGAGATTAGAATCCAGATCTAACTCCTAATCGAGTGCTGTTTCTCTATATGGTCATTGGAGAATAGGCTATTTTACAGAGAAACCTACTGAAATTACACCTTTGTATTACTGAAAAATTGTTATATTGTCAGAACGTCTAACAAAGATGCTGGACCCACCAACAAATAGGTAAAAAGCACTGTGGCTCATTACTTGTCCTTTGAACCATCCTGCCTCACTTTAATAGCTTGTTTAATGGAAACCCATAAGCTAAATGAGAAGTATGTCAAGCATTACTATTACTTCCGTCACTACCTTCATAGAGATCGTTTCATGGTTCCATAAGTGTAATGGAAATATTTATATTGACAAAGAAAAATGAAAAGTTGTTCTAAGAGTTCTAATTTTTAATGTAGTTAAATGAGGATATACAAAAGATGTGGTTTTCCAATTGCACACTATCCTAATGCAAATTTTGAAGAAAAAAATGGTCCAATTTTTCATATTGTGTTTTGCTTCTTCAACAAATAAACATTAAATGCTTTTCCTACAATTTCTAGAGGTGCTATAATAAATGTTGTCAATAAGAAAAAGATGTGAGCTACATAAAAAGAGAATATTCAAGCCTGCACAATCCAGATTTAGCAGGCCAATCTGGTGCTCTGCCAGCTAACCACATTTACCCATTCTGACAGTAAGAATTGTGAAGAACTGGCAACTGGCTTTTCCTTTTTCTTCTATGCTATCTGCTTTTCCACTTTCTACCATATCTTCCCTCCTCCTCCTTCCGTGTATGAGGTTCATGCCCAACAAATAAAGTAAGGCTCTTGCTCAGGACAGGTAAGGGTGCTGACACTCTAATAGTCATATATATATATAATAGTCATATATACACACACATATATATGTGTGTATATATATGAAAATATGGGAAGACAAGTATATCTTTATGGGTACACAAATTACATATATATCTCTGCATCTTCTGGTCTTTGCTACAGGAAATATTTTGAGTAGTGGCAGAATTGTGAAGGAAGGGGTAGAAATAGATAACATATATGGAGACTTACCATTGTTCAGGCACTGTGCTAAGTATGTACTTTATCATTAAAATTTCACAATAGTTTCTGAGATAGTTACTCTCATTATCACTATTATTTACAGGTAAAGAATCTGTAGATTCAAAGATTTAGTAACTTGACTGAGATCGTAAAATTAGAGTTGTGGAGTCTCTGCCTCTGCTCTTTGCTGCAAAACTATACTTTCTGTGCTGAGTCTTACTAACAAATTGGCTCCAAATGAAGTCAGTAAAGTTGCAGGATACAAAATCAACCTACAAATATCAGTTGCATTTCTATACACTAATAAGAAACTATCTGAGAGCGAAATAGAGAAAGCAGTCTCACTTATAATAGCATCAAAAACAATAAAATACTTAGGAAAAAATTTAACCAAGGAAGTAAAAGACCTGTACACTGAAATCTATGACATTGATGAAAGAAATTGAAAAAGGCTCAAATAATGAAAAGATTTTCCATGATCTTGAGTTGGAAGAATTAATATTGAGAGAATACCTATACTACCTAAAGAAATCTACAGATTCAATACAATCTCTATCAAAATCCAATGACATTTTCTAAAGAAATAGAAAAAAAATCCTGAAGTTTTGTGGAACCACCAAAGATCCCAAAGAGCTGAAGCATTCTTCAGAAGAACAAAGCTTGAGGCACCACATTTTCTGATGTCAAACTGTATTACAAAGCTATAATAATTGCGACAGAATGATACTGGTATAAAAACAGGCACATAGGGCAGAAGAAAAGAATAGAGAGCCAAGGGATAAACTCATGCATATGTGGTCAGCTAATACTTGAGAAGGGCACCAAGAACACACAATGAGGAAAGACTATTATCTTCAGTACATGGTGTTGGGGAAACTGGATAGCCACATGCAAAAGAATACAATCGAACCTCCACCTTATTTTATAAAAATTAACTTGGGTATACACTTCCATTAAGGAGCTTTCTCCTCTGATCACTGGAAACACTCCTCACTGGAGCACACTTGTAGAGCTGTCTCTTTCATATCCTCATTATCTTTGACAAATCAGATGTGAGCCAAGCTAGGGACATCTCCTTAGATGTTTGACCCCTTGGAATATAAGTACCATGTTCCTCCTTCCAGATGAATTTTTTTTTTTAGAATCAACTCTCCCTCCTGGAGGTAAATTTTGATTTTAAACACTCTTTTTCTCCCTGATAAATATATATCTTGGGCCAAACAGCCAGAAATAACCCTAGCAAATGGCTAGACCAAGTTTTGTTCATTAAAGTCTATCCACTTGAGAATGGGTAAGAACTGCTTTTCAGCACTTTTTCTGTCTCCTCATTCTTCCCAACCTTTTTTCTCTATGGTTGGTAAGTAACAAGAATTTGAAGTCAGTACATCAGAGCATATTCAATTTTTGGCTGATTATTGAGTTGATCTCAGTACTCAAGTTGGCTTACCATATCTTAGGGAAAATAAACATTAGTCACCGTCTTCCACTTACACAGCAACTGGACAATCTCAGCAGAAAGCCTTCCCTTATTATTGTGCTTCTTTACCCTCTCACTGCTTCAGACTTTCCCTTGAGAACAATAACAAAGCCTGTCTGTAATAATGCAGTCTTAGGAGGGCTGTAAGGCCAGATTAGACAGCTATCTCTTACTCTGTTTAATTTTGTAGTTGTTCAACACTGAAGAGAAATTTCCTGATCCTCTTTCATATTGATCACACATAGCATAATTAAGGAAGAATAAAAGATAGCTGACTTATTCAATATATGTTTAATTTTATCTAAACTACATATTCAAAATGTTAAGATATAACATAATATATATATACACAGGTATACACATATATACATACATACAGGGTGGGGAAACATAAGTTTACAGTTGTTCATATGAAAAATGATACAAGAATTAATAATACAAGAGTAAACTGTTTCACATACTCACAATTGTAAACCTAGTTTTGCTTCAACCTAAGTATATATATATATATATTTTTTTTCATCTTGTACTATATATAGTGCAAAAAAAAGGAATAATTATTTGGAGCACCTGTCTAGAGGCTTAACTCATCCTTTCCTCAAGTGCCTATCTAAGAAAACAGGATAGGCCATGGAATTCAATCACACTGAGTGAGTTTAGAGGGCGCCTCTGTATTCTCTCTCTATACTGGGTTTAGATTCTGTGTGATTGACTGCCTGTCCTGTGGAGGGAAGATGCTATTAGATTTTCCTCCTTTAAAGATATGAACCTTTATCACAAATTCCAAGGTTCACTTTTTACTATGACTTCTGGAGCAACAGTAGAATGTCACTTTCAACTCTGATGGCTTCTCTGTGTGAGTGTAATGTAACAAAGAGGATAAACCAGATCTCACCCTGTGTCCACAATTGGCTTAGTTTATCATGGACAACAACATTAAATAGCAGTGACAGAAAAATTCATTGAGTTGCCTAAAAATCCTTCTGGGTCTAGGAAGGAAGAGTTGCGGTCCTGTTACCGTTTATTTCTTGTTTATACTTGGCCTTCTTCAGATGACGATGACTTTGCTCTGTGGGCCCAGCTTGCCTCAGGGACATGGTGAAAAGCAGTAAAAATTTGTTTCAGGTTGAGTGCTTTCCTTTCTCTGCCACTTGCACATTGGTGGTAAATATGTGTGGGGCATTTTGATATGACCTTAAAACAATCCAATTTTTCAGTGTTGGGGAATGATAAAAAAACATGGAGCAGTGTTCCTTTCTGCCTTAAGGCATTTTTCTAAGCCAGTTCTAAAAGCAGGGAACCAGTTCCATTTAGAAGAACTATCTTGAATCAGAAACATTTTTCCAAGAAATATGTATAATTTCTGAAAGTTGAGAATCTAGAGCAAAAGACAACTATCATTCAGAACCTTGGAGTTGACAAGCTACAACTCAATGATGCTCCTGATTCCTTTGTGTACTTTGCAGGATGAGAATGTACATGTCTCTACAGCTCCTAAGAACAACCATTTTCAGGGTAATTGGAGTGCAGTTGTTTGTATCAACACATAATTCATACAATTCCAATTATCACACTAATTGGGCCACAATATGGTTACCCCAGATAAATTCTGCATTCATATCAAATTGACCTTTAACTAGTGATTTGAAGACTCTGTGATCAGCTTCTATGGCAACCAAGAAAAATATAACCAACCTGTGATAGATTTAGCTGATCCTTATAAGCATTGTGGTGAAGTGCTGCTAAAAATGTCCATTTGCAGAAAGGCACAAATGTTGGCAGTTGTCCATATTAGCCTTGCTCAAGTGCAGAGAATTTTACAGATTCCTTCAAAATCATTAGGACCACTATCTCTTCCTTAATTAAAATAAATACTTACTCATGTCATGTTCACTTCGGCAGTCTTTGTGTTTTCAGTCAATTCAGTCAGATTTTTAACATCTAAATTTACCACAGATACTGTTTAATGAGTTTTGTTTTTATTCCACTTTTTAAAATTCATGTATAAAAGGCATTTGCATTATTAATATTCTTTTCAAAAGATCTATTCAAGTTTGTTTTGAACAGCCATACATTTTTCCGCAAGTTTAGGTGGAATATTTCTGCATCTGGATTTTAACATAGACCAAATAAAATTCGGTTATGAATATACTGCCACAGTTGTTCAAAACATCATTACCACCATCAAGATAATCAAACTATTTATCATACATTACATATGAGTAAAAAATACCTGAGTAAAATGAATTTATTTTAGACATATGAGCATACTCAAAACCTAAATTTTATATGCTATTTAAAAACCTAATATACTATCAGAATGACTCTATGTTAAAATTTTTTTCTGCAAAACTTTCTATAGCTAATCTTATTGATGAGGCATATATAAGAATATTGTAATCCTTCTTATGTACATTACTTTTTGGTTATGTTTTAATTTTGGTTTTAAAAATATTTTATTGAATTTATTAGGGTAACATAGGTTTTGAGTGTACAGTTCTATAATACATCATCTGTATATCGTATCCTGGGTTCAGCACCCAAAGTCAGATATTCTTCTGTCACCATGTATCCCCCCTTCACCTTCTGCTACCTCCCCCCAACCTCTTTCTCTCTGGTAATCATCATACTGTTCGTCTACGAGTTGTTGTTGTTTCTTAGTCTCTTCACTTTTTTTACTCATCCCCCCAACCTCCCTCCCCCTCTGGCAGCTGTCAGTCTGTTGTTTTATGGCCAAGTAGTATTCCATTTTGTAAATGTACCACAACTTTTTTATCCACTCATCCATTGATGGGCACTTGTGCTGCATTCAAAACTTGGCCATTGTAGATAATGCTGCAATGAACATAGGGGTGAATATATTCTTTTGATTCAGTGTATCAGGTTTATTTATATATATTCCAAGAAATGGAACCTCTTGATCATAAGGCAGTTCCATTTTTAATTGTTTGAGGACACTCCATATTGTTTCCATAGTAGCTGCACCAATCTGTATTCCCACTAACAGGGCACAAGTGTTTCCTTTTCTCCACATCCTAGCCAATACTTGTTGTTTGTTGTGCTATTTTTTTTTGATGGAGGAGGGAGTTATAAAATTATATTTTTAGATTATATCATTTGTTCAGGGTTTTCTTTTTCCACTGCTATACTTTTCATATGAACTATACCATTGTGAGAAACAAATTCCTTGATTCTGTTTCAGCACTGATAATATTTCACCTAAGATTTATGACAGCTTCTTCTGTCTCTTGGGTTTGATTTGGACCATGCATAATAAAGTTCTTAGTGGTTCTGGAAAAATAAGTGCTTCTTCCTAGTTCTGCTGTACAACATATGTTCTCTCCTTTGTGGGGAGGTGAAATAGGGTAAAGAATGAATAATTTTAAAGTAGTGACATGGAAAATTCTTAACATTCTTTTCTTTATTATCCCAAAAGCTCAACATCTCTCAGAAATTTAGCATCTGTCAGTATTTTGACAACTGGGAACACATTTGTCTTCAAAACCTTTGCTATTTTAATATGCTTCTTATCAGATTCTCAACTCATCCCCACCTGAGATAAGCACACCACCTTCTCTCATGCTTATCTGAATGGATCTTGTATTTCCTATTATCATAATATAAATGTGTTTTAATAAATTCATAAACCTGTAGCACAAAGCCCCACAAATTTAGAAGATGCTTAGGTTCTATTTCTTGAGAGGTCAAATCATGGAATTTCCTGTTCACAATCAGAGATTGTCAGAGTGACATCTATATGTGCTATCTCTTATCTGGGCCCCCACAGGTAAGATGGACTTTAGAACTCTTTAACTGGAGTCCTTACCTGTAAACTAGCACAGCCTTAGGGATAAAGGTAACTTTGTTGAGAATAACCTGGAAGCCCAATAGTATAGCTATTCAGACTGAGTGAATTTTTAAAATTCACAAATTGTCTTTTGCTTGTAATTATGAAATCCTCAAGACAAGGAAACTATTGATGACTTCATTGGAGTTGACTGGTCTCATTGCATATGGGGTGATGGTCATTTCCATGGAGAAGTACAGAAATTAGAGGTCTGCTGTGTTTGGAAGTCTTGGCTCACAGCAGTCTCCTTGAGTCTCTGGTGGAGCAGCAAAGCCAAAGGGCAGTGACGAGGAGAGGGGCAATCCCATGCTTGGTTAAATCACTGATTTTTTACGTGAGAAACCAGGCCAACTTAGTACAGCTATTTGAGTATATCAGCAGTGGTTTCCAGAAAGTATTGTTACCACAGATGTTACTGCAAGATAATCAAAAGAACACATCTAATTTGGGGATGTAGAGTACTTATTTCTGTTGCTGATTCTATCATTTGAAGCTTTCAAAGCTGAAGTCTTTCATGATTAAGCACATATTATTCTCTTGGAAGATATTTCTTTTTTGGCAGATAAGATAATGGAACAGATCCACTGTTTGTCAAAAGGAGTTACTATGTCATTAAAAAGCCTTTAACATAATGTTTTCTCTTTTCCATGCTGGTTGAAAAGATTTGAATGCAAAAGCACAGTATAACAATAACAGTACAAAACCGAAATTGTCCATGGAAAAGCTTAAACCAACTTAAAATTTTCCATTTGCCAAATGCTCTTCAGGCAATTTAAATGTAATTCAAAACAGGCACTCAGTAGCCACAGATGTGTGTTTCCTCCAAATGGTCTTTGTCTAGATTGCACACATCCAATTTCTTTCTAAAAATTGCCTCTCTTACTGCAGGAGAAAAAATCTACCCCAAATCAATTACAAAATTTATATGATTAAAATCTTTTTTTTCTTATTAATCCTGGAAAAGTATTTTCATTTACCTCAGAGAATCCTTTGAGTTTTAGCCTCATAAGTCTTGATGCTGTTCTTTAAAACTTGACAACAATGCCAATAAGGGCCTTTTGCAGTGTAAGATGAGGTTATTCAATATCTAGAGTTCTGAATTCAAGGAAACGATCTTAAATACTACTAATTTTGGGAACAGATAAGAGGAGCTTCTGTTTTTTCTCATTTGTACAATACAGACATCACAACGCTTTGTGTTGACTAGAGCACAAAAATTTGCCCCAAGTATCTTTCAGAAGATGCTTGATACTGCTAGGTGCCACCCCGGGAAATCTGTTCTCTCAGACATTAAAGTCCCTTGATGAATTCACAGTTCAGAGTACACCTGAGCAGAGGGAGTTAAGAGCAATTCTGGGGATTGTGGGGGGTTAGTAAAGGTTCCTGTTGCTTTAAGACTTTATTTGCCATCTCCAGTCTGGGCTCTACAACTCTTAGCCTGAGTTCTCTGTAGAAAGATAGACTAACATATAGGATGCTGCTCCACCCAGAGAATAGTTTAAAAAGGGAAGTTGCTCCTTGGGGAGGATTCTCTCCCTCAGTTCTTGGGTTCTCAGGAGATGAGAGGGCTCCTGGAGCTTTTGAGCCACCTCATTCAGTGGTCCTCTACCATGACTGGGACAGGGTAGTGACTCAGATCTCAGATTTTGATTCAGTCTGTATGGGATGCTGGCTTTCTCATGGAGCTGGTATATATAACTCTTCTGAGCCTCATAACTGGATAAAATCAATAGTACCCATCTCACAGGGCTATCAGAAGTAAATAGATTTCACACGTTGATGTTCATCACAATGCCTGCCACATAGTAAGTGCTCAGCAAACACTGGCAAGTAACACAGCTGCATTCATAGTAGCAGTGTCCACTCTGAGATATAGAAGGAAATGCCTGACATTTTGAGATTGATTATGGAAAATGTTTAGCAAATTATCCATGAAATGTAGCAGTTCACTGTTTCTTCTCTGTCAACTTCCATGCAAGTATACTATGGATTCTACCCAATTTGTCAAAGCCAATGCTGGGCAAAAATCATCAAGTCCACCCTAATGGCTCTATGGTGGCTTCCTGTCTCTCCTTGAGTAATGATACTCTCTCACTTTGGGTAATAGGAAGTTAATTGATAAAACAGCAAGTTTACAATCTATTCTCTTTCTATGTTATCTTCATGTAAACATGTTAATGGCAGACCTGAAAAACAAGCTAAATGTTTTTTAGGATGCATCATTTGTATAGGATTGCTGTGGTAAACAAATCTGGAATCTATAAGTACATGGAGTTTGGCCATAGAATACCTCATAGAAGCTGTGTAACTCCTTGAGCATAAGATGAAAAAAACTTCATGCTTGAGATATCTCTCTTTTTGTTAGTGATGCAAGCCACATATGTGGTGTAGAGATCTCACATGTTAATGTGGCCAGAGCATGCCCACTATGGTGGGAATTTCCTCAGAGAACCACATGAGAGTGACATGCCTCTCCCTACTTTTTCTGTACTTCATGTTGACCTATATCTTGAAATTATTAGTTAAACTTGATGAGGCCGAGGTCTCTGCTTCGAAAGGCATTGTCTCTGATAGTCTGTGATGTCCTGGAGCAAGGGGAGCTTTGTGGACACTTTGATTCTTAAATCACTCTGAAAGCTACAAAGGAAATATAGGGTAGAATATATAAAGATGTTCCTCCCCAAGTGAATTATTGCTGAATAAATGGATAAACCAATGAGAGTAAGTGGGCAAATGAATTAACAGGGACTTACTCTTCCTATTGTCATTTGAAACTCACAAGAAGAAATTAAAAGAAATAAACCATTGAAGAGTGATTTGAATAGTGGATTTCCAGGCATCATGACTGACTGTAAGGGATATAAGAGGAGATCCCCAGAAACCATCAGACCTAGAACCCTGTCTGCTTGTGAGTTTGTCTTGTATGGGTTTTGTGTGTGTGTGTGTGTGTGTGAGAGTGTGTGTGTGTGTGTGTGTGTGTGTGTGTGTGTGTGGAGGGGATGAGTTGGAGGGAAGGGAGTTGTTAGGATTTTGTTTCTTTGTTTGTTTTAAGGATATAACAAAATGGTATTTTTTGAATTTAAGTCAAGTTATAATTTGAATTGATTATGCTTTAGCTTTATCCTATAGGTCATTTGCTGATTGTCCTGACTGCAAATGACTCTTAAAGGACATTATGTAGAACAAAACAGCTTATTATGGTGATGCACAGAGAGCTCTTATAAGAGATTCAGGACTTAAAAAGGCAAGAATCAACCGAGACCTACTGAATATATTTTGGAATTACAGATTTCTAACAGTGTGTAATAAGCCAATCTTTATACCAAAATTCCACCTTAGCATAAAATGGATTGTCCATTTTGTGCAAATTAATGCCGGCATCAATGACTGTGATCTGGCTGGTCTTATTGGAACAGACTTGGAGGGAAAATAGACCTGACATATCTGTCCTGGAAGAGACTTCTAAAACCTCATGTGCTTTCTATGTGTTAGAGTAGAACATGCTTGATACTTTCAAGCTTTTATGCTGCAAGAAAGACTTCTACCGCAGACCACACTGAGGTTATATTAAGGGTTTATGATATTATATTTGGCATTACAAGGAAAAAACAGCTAAGTTGATAAAGTTCTTTATAAATCAGACATAAGCAATTAAAAACCCTGAAAGAAGATAACTCCACCGCTGTTAGTTCTGTTACTGTCCATTTTGCTGACCTTTGTACTGTAGCCATATTGTCTTGTACAGTATTTGATATATAGCTGGGACTCAGTAAATGTTTGTTGAATTAATGTGTGGAATAATCAGTCTGCTCATCTTTCCTCTACTGCCTTACATAGCAAACTGTTTATGTGTTCATCAGAATTTTGCTACATACAGTTGTACCTTTTATGCTCGAGTCCTATTATATGAGAGCAAAAATGAGAGCACATTAGTTTGCGATTAGGGTATTATTTGTGAAAATTTCAAGAAGAGCACACAGAGTTCTAGGCTCTGTTGTGGAAGCTACAGGCTAGCTAACTTCAGAGTAAGATATTTAAGGAAAGCAATCTTGTAATTATGTTAGCAGAGATTTGTAAATAGAAAAGAACTACAGCTTGCCAAAGTATTTTTTAAGAAGAGACATATTGTTGATTTGTTCTACATTTAACAACTAATATAAACAAGAAAATTCCTGCCTTTTGTCATGTGTCAGACATTCTGTCCTCTAGAATAACAGCAACTTCTTTAGAAAACACATCTGGTTTCTGAGCCCAGGCTTGTCCATCAATAAAACAGATGGTTTTGAAAGAGAGACCATGGATTAAGCTACAGGCATTTTTCCAAGTAGAATTTCCTTCTTGGCAATTTGAAGCTTGAAATATTCTCTGAATACCAAAACTTCACTTCATGTGTTTACAGTGTGATATGAAAAATTAAAATATAGAAATAGAAAAGATGGAAATGCAACATTGGCTGTCCATATTAAAATTCTTAAATTCATAATTGAGGTTGCTTAATCTGTAATAATAGCAGTATGTTAGAAGATAAGGAAAGGTGTCATAAAAATGCATAGGTCAAATTACACTTTGACTTCCATCTTTAGGTAAATAACTTAATAGCTCTGATCTTGGTATCTTCACTTTCAAAGTAAAAGTTTAGGCAGGTGAGTCCCAAGTTTCCTACTGTCCTTAAAATTCTATAATTTGATGAAATTTGATCTGCTACAATCTTTCTGAAGGACTTTGTAAAGAAAATACATCAAAAACCCCCAAAATTATATTTTGACTCTTAAATTCCACTTTCATAAATATGTCCTAAGAAAAATAAAGGGGCAATATATAAATATGTACAAAGCTGTTTATTGCAGATAAGTCTAATAAGAAAATTTTGGAAGCAACAAAAATATTCATCTATAGATGATTAGAATGTAAATGCATTATGGTATACCTATAAGCTTGAAAAAACAAAGGATGCTCAATATCACTCTCAGTAACATTTCTTACTTACTAGATGGAATGGCCAAAGAACAAAAAATAGTGAAACTATCTTGGACATAAACCTGGTACTTTAACAAAGGAGTTATCAAAGTGGGCCCTGTTCTAGTTGTTAAACAACTTGAGATTCCATGTTGAGGCAGGAATGTAGGAAATGAACTATGGCCTGTCATGAGATTCACTCATTGGGCTACTATTGGGAATGGCCTAGGTAAAAGTGTAGATTCAGGTAGGCATAACATGGTGTCTAAAAAGTTCAGCATTAAGTCACAGTTTCTGTCACTAGCAAGTACCAATGATCCAGATGTGTCCTCTCAGGTGGGTGGAGTATAGGCAAATGATAGGCAATCCAGTCAACTGTTCAGGAAAGAGGTACAACTGTCAATCTATGACAGGAGTCAAGTTATGGGCAGGATTCAGAAACAAAGAAGTTGCCAAGGCTGAGGGCAGGGAAAGATTATAGAAAATGGGCCATAGTATTACTATATGAGAATGGAGAACATGGAGAGGGAAACACTGTCTAGGTGTGGGGAATTGACTTTGGAAAACAAGCATAAATTTTATCTTCTCAGAACAGGCAATGGGAGAAGCAAGCAGCAACTCAGACTCAACTCAGACAACTCATTAGTTGGATCCATAGCTAGCTGTAGGTGGTTTAACTGGGAGGACATCTGCAAGCTGTGTCCCTAATAGAAAGTCTCACAAGTGGGGATGCCTGGTAGGGTAACACTGTGATCCTGCTGTGTGATCTCTGATCTTTGCTGCTGTCTTCACAGGGAGCAAGCACCCTGATAGTGTAGCCTTGGCTAAATTCATCCCAGCCAATTGTACAGAAATCAATCCAAGAACACAAATGGAGCCAAGAAAAAGCTAGTGAGATGATGTATTTCATGGTTCATTTTTAAATACTAACATGTTTTTCAGTTCAATGGGGTTATTGATTTTGTACTTGTTTTTGGACCATCATATAGCAGCAATATGTCTTTATGGGTGCTTACTAAATAGACTTACTTCTGCAGTCTAATGATTTGTGTAATACCACAGACATCTGTTGAATGCCCACCATGTGCCATGGACTGCACCATGCCCCAGAGTAATAAAGATGAGTCTTATATAGATCTCGCCTGTGAGGTGCCCTCTGTTTACTCCATCAATGGCAGGGTGATTGTAAGTTTCTAGACAGCAAAGAACATCTTTCCGTCTGAATTCCCACATGGTGTTCACTGAACAATCGATTGATTCGAACATTGCCTCATCTATTTCCATGTTCATTGACACAGAGACTTAAAAGACAAATTCATGGCCCCCTGCTATAATAAATTCTAACAATTACATAGCACTTATGAAATCCTGGATCTCCTCCTAAGATTTCATGTTATTAAATCACAACAACAAAATGAGACAAGTACTTTTATTATTCTTGAGTTAACAGGGATTAAATGATTTGCTTAAACTCATAGTTACTAAGTTGAAAGCTAGGGTTTGAACCCAAGCAGTCCCATTTCAAAGTATAAGTGCTTAACAGTTATGCTATGTCTTATCAGTAGCAGAGAATAGAAAAGTATAGTCTCTACCACTGAGGAATTTATAATCTGCTTGGGACAATAAAGCTAAATTGTTGAGAATAACAGTAGATGATAGAGCATTTAATGTATGCTGAAGACTGTAACAGCTGCAGAGGTTTAAGAGGGATGAGGTCAATAGTAGGGAAAGACTTATTGTTTTGGAAAGTTAATAGGATTTGGGAAGATAGAAATGCAAAGAGAGGGTGGGATGGTGGTAAGTCAAGTGTATGTGGGGAACACTTCCCAGAGCCCTCGGCAGGCCAGTACTCAGTGCTAGGCATTGGGTCATGGGGGAGGGTACAGGAAAAGCCAGGATGTGGTTTCTCATTTTTGCCCTCGAGGACAAGAAGTTTTCAGACTAACATCTTTTATTCATGCTGTACTATTTCTGTAAAGCTAAAAGTAACCTACAGGGCCTTTCAGTTTTAGAAAAGAAAATCTTTTCTGCAGAATTTTCAAAAACTGGTAAGACTATTAAAATTTTTAAACATTTGGGTTTTAAAAAATATAATTGCTGTCCATTATATGCTCAATATATTTTTAATCTTCCTTAATGTGTGTACCATTATTCAACAGTCAGAACAAAATTAATGACTACCACTGGGACTATACCTATTAAAAACTCATTCAAACCTGATTTTTTCTTTATTTTAAACTTAAGTAAGAGACAGTTAACAGTTATGTAAAAAGAAGATAAAATTCTGTGTTGTGATGATGCCAAAGCATTTGTTCATTTGATTCAGAGGAGAAAATAGGCCAAAGCTAGTGTTACAGCATTTAACATAAAAAAGGAAAAGTAACATTTATAAGTACTTCCCATATGCCAAGAGTTCTATTAATTTTTATGCACTGTCGTCTTTAATATTTACAAATATTCTGTGAGAAAGATATTTATATCTCTATTGTATGGATGAGAAAAGCGAGGTTTGGAAAGACCATCGTTCCCAAATGCCATGTGTGGTAATGAGAGACCGTGGATTCGAATTCAGGGTTTCTGCTTCGTTGCCTCCATGTTCTTAATCCCATTTGGCTTAGTCCCCAGATGCAGTCTGTTGTGACTCACGATGACATGATGACTGCCCTCAAGGCCAGCACTGAGACCCTTGGGTTTAGATTCCCTCTAGTATCTTCTGCTGCTGTGCAAATATGAGTGTTTTGGGGATAGGTGAATCCTGTGATGTGTGGATGAAATAACTGAGAGATTGTTTATAATTTTCAATATTGCCTTGTATTTGTGCTAGCATACCAGAATATTTAACAGCTTACTCAAGAATTCAGAGAGAAAACACAGGACTTTTTCTCCCGCCAGAGCTCTGCCTTCTCATCTGTTGGACTTTTCCACTGCATCTCAGTGGAGTGCATTTCAAGATGTGGCCTGCAGATACACAGAACAAATGAAAAGAAAACCCCCAAGTCCTCTGATTTCTCTAATAAGATAGATAGGGCCTGTATGTATTAAGAACTGAGTATGAGTGAAAGATGCAGCCCTGTTGATTGGCTGTGTCTTATGTCCATGCCCCTTTGCAAGGACTCTGTGAATTCAGAGCTCCTGGAAATTTGTTGTGTTTCTTGGAGTCAAATGCATTTTGGTACCTTGGAGAAAGGGTTTAGGACATCATAGACATAAGAAATTGGGGAGATTGATGGCTAAGGAAATGGTAAGTTGGGGTCGTTATTAAGAATTCAAAAATGAAAGAATCACCCAAATTAAATTGAGATATTCTAGAGGTTCTTTCTAAAGGAACTTCCACCTATCATAAGATGTTTCATTATATATATGTCACGTCTGTCTGGAAGGTATCCAGCCACATAACATGAAAAATAGAGACATTGAAGAAGATACAAGATACAAGAAACATTGTACATAGGACAATAACACCTTAGTCCCCTTCAAAATAGGCATGTTGGGACCTCACATAGTTCTTCCAGTGTCTCTTCCACTGTTTGAAACACTGCAAAATCCTTTGTTGAAGTCACATCAGTTGCCCCATCATATTTTCTTGAATCTCATTGATGGCCCAGGCACGTTGTCGTGGTGAAGCTGCTGATCACCAGTTGCCCATAGCTGCGGCTGTTTTTGTCATACTGCATCTCTTAGCTTACAAAGAACATTGAGGTAGTACTTCTTATTAGCTGGCTTGGATAGGGACAACACCTTCCAATCAGAAAACACAGTTAACGTGGTCTTGATCTTGCTGTGACTTTCCTGTGCCTTCTTTGGGTGTGGATGACCAGTAGATTTCCATTGGGATGACTGGGCCTTTGTTTCTAGATCATAGTTGTGGGTGTAAACCCATGATTCATTTCATGTTATGACCTTCTCGAGGAATCTAGTTCATTGGTAGCAGTTTGAATCAAGTCATTAGCAACTGCAGCATGATGTTCCTTCTGCTCTGGTAGCAGAAGCCGTGGAATGAATTTTGTCATGACATGTTTCATGCCAAGATTTTGCATCAACATCTCAGAGACAGTAATTTCTGGAATTCCCAAATCAGCTTTTGGTTCTTGCACTGTCAGTCGCTGACCTTTGTTGATTGCAGCCTGTACACATTCAGCACTCTCAGGTGTTCTGCTTGTTGCAGGCCTTCCAGAATGTGGATCACTTTCAACAGATTCTTGACCATCTTTGAAGTATTTTTGCCACACTTTTATTTGCACTGCACTCATTGTATTGTCCCTGAAAGCCTTTTGAATCATCCAAATAATTTCTTCAGAGGAATGTTCAAGCTAAACACAAAATTTGATACAGATTTGTTGCTCTGCTTGTTCAGTCATTTTGAATGCAACAGCCACACAGTACATATGCTCACTCAGCAGCATCTACTGCCCCACTGACTAGTACAGTGAAATTGTTCTTGTTCATGCATGCGCATTTCAGCCCACTCTCCTTGGCTGCCAGATTACATCAATGTTGCAGAAACTCTTCCTATTATATTAACAATGGCTGGACTTTTTCTGGACAGACATTATATTTTATTGTACACACTCCTTCCCTAGAGGGCATTTGTTTTGAAATCAGAATTTAGATCCTGGTGTCTCTTTTGTAGTTATAAAATATACATTTAAAGAGATTAAACAAATAATAAATATTATCTCCTAATTACCCACCCTTTTTAAGTGTCAGTTTCACCTGTAAAGTAGAAACAATAATAGTACCTACCTTGTATTTTTTAAATTAAAATAAAAACATCAGATGTAAAGATGCTTAGCACATATTGCTTAGCACATAGGAAAAAATCCATAATAGATAAAGTCACCATTAACATATTATATTGTGACCATTAAAAAATAGATATATCTTGACCCCTTTAATAAATGAGATCCACTCTGTAAATCTATAGTGACTGTACCCTGGTATCTCCCTTGCCTTTGAGATATGAGCATGGGGACTCTTGTGGGGCAATACTATGTCCATTGTGATTTTTCTGGTAGTTAATATCCCTTGGGTGGGGCCCAAACCAGACAAATTTGCTGAATTTTATGATAAGTCTAGGGTGTCCATTTTAGTATTTACATATGAATGTTCTCAGGCTAGTTTTAAAATCTTTTGTTTTGACTTTATTTTTCTCTTTTAAGTAGCTTTATCTACTATTACAGAACAGATTGGAATAATTTGGTTACCATAAATCATCAGTGCTGAATAGACTTTTTTTAATGCCTGATACGATCAACCTTTGGGAACGGAACTGACCTCAAATTTGGGGCTTACATTTACTTTTCCTACACTGTGCCAACTTCATGAAAAAACAAAACAAAACACAAAACCTCCCTTATCTCAGGGAAGTGGCAGATGCTAATTGTAAATATTTATCTTCTTTTAACTGTGGTCTAGGAGATAATTTTGCTACTTTATCACAGCTCTAATATTACAAGAAATGGGAAATTCATGCATGCAAATGTTGTTTATGAATATGGGGCAGCTCTAGATGCATTTGTAAAGAACATGGGGGCATTTGGCTTTGTATCTGGTAGCATGGAGAATAACACCTCCAGCTCTGTACCCTAGGAGACATCCAGATGACTTTATTAATACAATGGCTTCGATGGCTCTAGGTAATTTTCAGGCACGTGGATTTTCATAAAAGGTTCAAACCTCACTGATAGTACTTTCTTCGTATGACTTTCAGAAGTTAGAGATCATTCTGAGCTAGTTGGTTTCTAAAAGCATATGGGAAATAAATGCAATCAAAGTCTTAAAAACCAAATTTGTTAATGCTTTATTTCACTGTTGCTATTCTTTTAAGAGGTGCATCAAACCTTGGGAGCTCGTGATGGCTGCCATGAACTCCCAGGCTTCCCTTAGGAACGCATCACTGGCTCACTTTCTGTTGCTCTCCAGTCACTTTCCTGACTTCTGGTGAGATAAATCTAATCCTTCTGCAAAACTTAATGAATAAATTGATTAATCCAAATCAGTCTTTTATATTTTTATAAGTAGCTTATAGTTATATCTAACATTTATGTTTTCAAAGTATCTCCTAGAAAACTCCTATCTGTTTTCAATCTTGCCAAGGCACTCTATTGTTTGGAAAGAATTGGATGGAAAAAGATGACTTGGCTTTTAGTACAAAAGCCACTAGAGAGCTTATGGAAAGTTCATTTGTGCACTTGTATCTTTTGACACTCACTCAGTAGGTGAACTTACATGGAAGAGAGCCGTGTCTAATAGGACTGTCTGATTCTATTTATTTTTGTTATCATTTTGCAGGGGGGAGTTTTTTTGGCATGCAGTTGTTTAAATTGCCAATCTCCAAAACTGGGTAATCTTGTGCAGACCATTTCAAGTTTCCCCTAAACATCTAAACACTGACATTTTCTATGCACTGAATTGGTTTTTTACATTGGAGAACAATTAGAAAATTAAAGAGCATGTCTCTCTTCTAGTCAGTAGTTTAAATGTCTTTAGGTCCCATTTAGTTTTATTCTTAACTGTTAATTTAAATGTTTTTTTGCTTTTATTTATTTTTATTACTATTTATGCATTTTTTTACTTCTCAAAAAATGAGTTTTGCACATTTTAACTTAGGTCTTAATGTGTGTGTGTGTTTTGTATAAAGCCAAATGATAGTTTTATGTATGTTTTTGTCTGAGAACTAGAAGACAGACACTATCTAAGGATCCTGGACTATTATATGGAACCCCAAAACACTCCCCTAAAGCAGTTGTCTGAAAGATTTTTGATCTTATAAATTTATTGATAGAATATTTAATTGCACCTCCAATATATGTTTACATACTTATCTTCCAACAGGTTCCAAGTTGGCTTAGAAAGGCCAGAATGCCCTTCTCAAGTCTTACTTCTGCTCTGACATCCTTGTCAAGTGAGTGAATTCATATGCCTGCCACTGTAGCATTAAAACTTTTGTATTACAAATCAAAGGCAAAAGTTAAGAAAATGAAGTATACACAATTAGACTCTATCTTATACCTATCAGGACAGATACTTGCCAAAAAAAAAATGGCAACAGAAAATAAGCTTTGGTGAGGATGTGGGGAAATTAGAACTTTTATGCACTTTTCATGTAAATATAAAATGGTACAGCCTCTTTGGAAAACTGTATGGAGCATCCTCAAAGAGTTAAAAATAACATTACCATATGACCCAGCAATTTCAGTTCTGGGCATACATTCAAAAGAATGGAAAGCAGGACCTCAGATATTTGTACATCCCTGTTCATAACAGAATTATTCACAATAGCAAAGTGGTGAAACCAAACCAAATGTCTCTTAGTGGATGAACAGATGAGTAAAATGTGGTATACATGTACAATGTAATATTATCTAGCCTTTAAAGAAAGGAAATTTGAACACATGCTACAACATGGATTAACCCAGAGGACAGTGTAAGTGAAATAATCCAGCCACAAAAAGACAAAAACCATATGATTCCACTTACATGAGGTACCTAGAGTAATGGCATTTGTAGAGACAGAAAGTTCATGGGTGGTTGCCAGGAGCTGGGAAGAAGGGGAGAATGGGGAGTTGTTTAATAGATATAGCGTTTCAGTTTTCTAAGATGAAAAAGTTATGGAGGTTGGTTGCATAACAGTTTGAATTTATGTAACACTTCTGAACACTTAAATGTGGTTAAGATGGTAAATTTTATGTTACATGCATTTTACCATAACTTTTAAAAAAATGAAATAAAAGGTAAATGTGAGTGAGTGAGTGAGTGAGAGAGTGAGTTATTTATTTATTGCCTCCAGTGGGTTAGTTTTATTCACCCCATTCAGGGGACCATTATTTTTAAAGTTTATCAGCAGGCAGATGGTGATGGACACAGGTCCACACCCCCAGCTGTCCCTTCTAGGATGTACTCCCCAGCAGCAGGGATTGTGCTCAGTAGACAGCACAGCTGTCAGCCACTTGGGAACCCATCTGACTGCAGAGAGCCATCCTGATGAGATGTGATGCTTCTTGGGGCAACCTGTGCCAGTGCTGAACGTGACGAGGGATGAATGTGGGACGTCCTGATGGTCAGCCCTTGTTCGAGATATTGCCACAGGGGTGGCTGAGGCTTTGTTTGTCTAGCCTGCATTGGAGTTCTAGCTTTTTCTCTGCCCAAACCTACTGCCACTTTCTTCCTTTTACAGGTGTGGATTCCTAAGATAAACTGTGTACCCAAACTCCATCTCAGCATTTGATTCTGGAAAACTGAATTTGCAACACAGATTAAGATACTACCAAGATTATATAACCAGATTCTTTAATTTTTAAACCAATAAACTAATTTTTTCGTTGTTTAGTGAAATGATGAAAGCCATTACATTTAAAAGATAAAACAAGAAATGCACGTGTGCACACACACACAAACCAAACTAACATTAGAAATCATGCCATAGAATGAATAACAACTTTGTTTCTGTGAAACTGTGATGGTTATAATTCAGGTAAGTCTATTTTATACAAAGCAGGCATGATCAGACATTAATATTTGTATACTTTCCCCCAGAGCACCTTCCCACATTGTAAATGTAGACAGTGATCAATGGGCCTGAAAAAAGAAGAGTTATGCATAAATATCCTAAGACAATAGTTAGATTAATCCATCATCAGACCAGTTCATAGTTATGGGGAGAGTAAGATAAAATGTGCTGAAAGGCTAAAATAAGAGCAATCAGGTAGTTGAGAACATTTAAAACATAGTTACTCCCTTTTAAGTAATGATAGTTCTATTTGTAACTCTTTGGCCTGCTTCTACGGAAGTCCCTGGAATCTTAGAATTCCTATGAGAAATTTCACACATCTGAAGGAACTTTCCAAACATAGTCTCTGGTAATGTGTTTTGTGCTCATGTATTTTGAAGCCTTGTTTACACTCAAAAGAGAATTAAAGAAATTATCATATAATTTAATTCCTACCTCACTTTGGCTTTAATTATTTGGATATTATAGAACCTTCTACATGTAAGACGGGCTTAAAAATAAATATATTAAAAAACTTCAAAACTTCAGTTGAGTCAGAAATCAATTGTTTGTAATCACGGAAGGAAGAAGAGATATAGAAATGTGAAATCATTTGTAACACTGAATTAATTAAATTTCCATTTGGTTATTGAATGAGATAAAAACAAATCTCCCAGGTATTTCTAAACTGTAATAATGGTAGCTAATATTTATTGAACACATACAATGTGGGCTTTATTAAGATTATTTCAGTATTTCTCCAAAACAACCTGCAAAGAAGGAACTATTATAATACTGTTTCACAAGAAGGAAATATGTGGTTTAGAGAATTTAAACAAATTGCTTGAAGTTATAAAGGAAGGAAGTGAAAGAAACAGGAAGGAGCCCACATGGCTGGCCCAGGTTGGAGCTCAAACATGTGAACCGGCCAGTTCATCAACCAACTGCTTAATTGATGGTTTACATTGTACGACCTGGTGGTTTAATGAAATGTTCTGAATCATGGAACTGTATTACTTAGCACTGACACACTTTAGTGAAAAAATGACAAGATACTTCAATTAACTTTTATAAATTTTTCCATTAAAATAGATATTTTTCAGGCCAGTTATAGTGAATGAGTAGTTTGTTGGAAGAGTCACCTAAGGAGAGAGCAGTGGGGTACCAAATGACTGATAATCTAATCTCATTTACTAGGGAGATAATTGTTCTAATTTTTTTTTTTTTTTTTAGGGGAGAGCGCGAACGCAGTCCCCCACTACCACAAATTATGCAGTCGAGTTTCCCACATTTGGGGAAATCGCAGGGGTCAGCACATCCGGAGTGCAATGGATAAGCCTCGCCCTGGGAAAACCACCTTCGTGATCATGGTATCTCCCCTGCCAGGTAAGTATGTTCTGATTTCTTGAACTTTGAAATTTACCCAACTCAAAGTCTTATTGACTGAAACGTCACTTCAGAGGACAGAAATAGCAAACACAAACCATCTCTCTTGCCTGTCCTCCGAGCTCTGCCTGTCGCAGACAGTACTGAGAGATCACAGCGCCCGCAGAGCCCACATGTGCCCAGAAATCCACATCAGCAGGGTCCACACGCACCCATTTCCAAACAACTGGAGTAAAACTTAGGAAAAAAAACTTCTTTTTCTACTCCTCTAGCACTTGAGGGCTGAAGGAAGGGAATTTGAGGTATAATCAGTGTAATCAGAGATTTCTTTTTTCAAAGCCTTTAAACAGTCCCCATTTCCTCTTAAATTTTCTAATCAGAGTTGCGACATTAAGAAAGAGGTTTTAGGACAAAAGTTGTTCTCTCCCTTCCTCTTGAGCTTTTATTAGGTAATTGGACAACTAAAACTATAATACAATTTCACTTACATTGATAAGAGTTTAATATATTGGTCTTCTGGCTAATAAATTCGCAATATTAAAGGATCTTTTCCCCCCTCTAAGATTTTATAAATGAGTATGGGCTAGACATGTGTCAGGTGACTTCAGAATCAGTGGCTCTTGAAAACTAATTGCAATGTTGGTTACTTCACAGAGCTTGCTCAACAAGCTAAAGGGGACAGTTATTTTGAGACAAACCTTTTGGCAAACCTCATATAATAACTCAGGCGTGGTCCCTTTGCTTATGAGTAGGAATGAACTGTGGCTTACAACTAAATAGAAATAAATGTTCTCAGCAGGGAAGAGTCATTACTAATTTAATGAACCAGAGTTCTGGTTATAGCTCTGTGAAGGATCATAATGTGTAAATTTAAATAAAACACCATGACTTTGATTTTAAATGCTGATATGTAAAATATTAGTCTTCCTAATTTTAAAAGCAAAACGTGTAAAATTGGAATGTGTCTATCAAGCTCACTGACAGGCGCTATACAATGAGAGGCCCCAATAAAAATGCAAACAGGACCCTAAACAGTAACATTACAAGATATGGGGTCCACATTGGTCATTTGATGGCTTTAAATGGCACATTTCAACATACACTTATATAAACTGGAATATGACAAGTCCTTTCTTTAAGTTGTAAACCAAACCAATAAGAGCAAACTTTCTTTGAAATTTACTGAAAGGCCTCTTCCTAGAGTTCCTTCTGTAGATCTCTTTGACTGGCCCCATAAATTCGCATTACTTATGTCTCTAGTATTTTCCATTGTCTGTAAACTCCTAGCATGTGGGGACATGTGGCCATGCTTATTATAGTCTTCCCAATGACTCATTCTATGCGTGGTCTATACTTGGTGCCTAAGAAATATTTGTTGAAAAATAAATGAATGACTTTTTGAAAAGTATAATAAATGAACAAAGGTCTTGTCCAATATTAAGGCCGCTTCTCTCATAATGAATGAATTTAAATTCCTGAACAACCAGTTAGCTTAATTTTTTCCTTTAATAAAATCAATCGTGTTATCTCCAGGGGAATTCTACTTTAGATGAACTGAGCCAGTTGTCTTTGGACTGGGATTCAAGTCCTTCTGGGGATGGAAAGGATTTCCCAGGTGGTCCATAGACAAAAATACTTAAGGAAATCATTTTCAGATATTCAATTATCCTTTTGACATTTATTCTTTCCTAAAATTAATTTTTCTGAGAACACACATGCAAACCACTTCCATTGTCATTATCATGTTTCTTCTACCTTACAAAAGAAAGGAATGTTTCTCACTCAGTTTAGATCTTACTATGGTGTGTGGTATAAAGTGGAGAAAGTCAGGTGACCATAAAAGCTACCATTCACACAGAAGCATTCCTAAGAGTGAAAATAGGCTCAGTAAATAATTAACTTGGGATAATATAATATTGACAAAGGTGTTTTGAAGATAACATTATTATAATTCTCCTCCCCATTTTATGTATACTGGTTTCAGAAAGTGCCACTTAGTGATAGAGTAGCAGGTAAAATACATGTTAAATGTTGGTAAAGTTTTGTGTGTGTGTGTGTGTGTGTGTGTGTGTGTGAATATGTCTATTTATTGCAGCATTGTTTACAATAGCCAACACATGGAAGCAACCTATGAAGAAGTGCTGCATATATACAATGGAATGTTTCAGCCATAAAAAAATAATGAAATTCCGCCATCTACATCAACAAAGATGGACCCAGATGGTATTATGCTAAATGAAACAGGTCAGACAGAGGACAAATGCCAGATGATTTCACTCATGTGTAGAATCTAAAAATAAAATAAGCAAACAAGCACAACAGAAACAGACTCATAGATAGGGAGAACACCTTGAACAACCTAGGCCTGTGCTCTGATCAGGAATTGAACCTGTGACCTTTCAGTTTACTGGAAGACATTCCAACCAACTGAGCCATGCTAGCCAGGGCTAATCTGCTCACCTTTTCAACCATTGCCTCAACTCCCTTCCCTTTGGCAACTGTCAAATTTTCTCTGTGTTTATGAGTCTGTTTCTGTTTTTTTTTTTTAAATTTATTTATTTAGATTCCACAAGTAACTGAAATCATGGCACATGCCTTTCTCTGTCTTATTTCACTTAGAAATAACGCTTTCACTTATTTCACTTAGCATAACACTCTCTAGGTCCATCCATGATGTAGGAAATGGCAAGATTAATTCCTTTAATGGCTAAGTAGTAGTCAATTGTATACATGTACCACTTCTTTTTTAAAAATTTTAAAATCATGTTTCTTCTATTACACTTATCTCAATTTTTCCTCCTTTGCCCTCCTCCACCAATCCCACCCTGCCTCCCACTCCCATAGTCAGTTCCCACTCTGTTGTCCATGTCCATGGGTCTATTCATACATGTTCTTTGTTTAGTCCCTTTTCCTTCTTTCCACCATTATCTTCCTTCCCCATCCCCTCTGGTTACTTTCAGTCTGCTCCATGTTTCCATGCCTATGGTTAATTTTGTTTGTTAGTTTATTTTGTTGAATAGATTCCACTAGGTGAGATCATATGGTATTTGTCTTTCACTGACTGGCTTTTTTCACTTAGTATAATATTCTCCAGTTCCATCCATGTTGTCGCAAAAGGTAGGAGTTCCTTCTTTCTTTCTTTTTTATAATGCAGATTGATTTTATTTATTTATTTTTTAAATGTTAAAATCCATGATAAAATATTAAAAATTTAAATCCATTATAATGTCTCAGCAATTAAACCAACATGACACCAGCACAGAAATAATCAAGTAGATCAATGAAATAAAATGAGCATTCTAGAAACAACCGTATATATGTCTAACATTGTAGTATATGATTAAACTGATATTTCAAATCAATGGGGAAAATAAGGCTTATTCAACAAATAAGGTGCATGGACCACTATTACTTGAAATAAAACAATTATAGAGCCCTATTTCGCACATGATATAAAAAATATTCAGGTGAGTTAAAACAATATATAAAATCTAAGGAGTTGTAGGAGAAAAACAAAATAATATTTTTCTTACCCTGAAGTAAAATATGCAAACCCAGAAGCTATAAAGTAAAATATTGACAATGTGACTACATTGAACATTTAAGACTATATTGTAATACACATATACAAAAGGTTAAAGGACAAGTAATAGAATAGGAAAGTATTTGCAACACATCTATAAAAGAGTTAATAGTTTGTTTTTTTTGGGGGGGCAAAAATTCTACAAACATTTAATCAAAAAGTGGATAAAGAATACCAAAAAGTCATTTAAAGCTTTTTTAAAAATAGTAGAAATAGGCAAGAAATAGACACAAACAGGTTTAATTTCAATGAATAATAAAGTAATGATTAAAATAATACATCATTGTCACAATCCAATTAATAAATATTAAAAATATTGGTAATATCAAGTATTGATGACTGTGTAAGGAACTGGGTATTCATAAACTCGTTTTCTTCATCTTCTTAAAGCAGTTCCTTTAGCATATTCTGCAATGCTGGTTTGGTGGAGGTGTATTCTTTTAGCCATCTTTTGTCTGGCAAAGTCCTTATTTCGCCTTCCATTTTAATTGAGAGCCTTGCTGGGTAGGGCAGTCTTGGTTGCAGGCCTTTGCTTTTCATGACTTGGAATATTTCTTGCCATTCCCTTCTGACTTGTAGTGTTTCTGTTGAGAACTAAGCTGCTAGCCATACCAGGGTTCCCTTGTATGTTACTACCTATTTCTCCCTTGCTGCCTTTAGGATTCTCTGTTTGTCTTCGATATTTGCCATTTTAATGATGATGTGTCTTGGAGTGGGCCTCACTGGGTTCCTCTTGAGTAGGATCCCCCGCACTTCCTGGACTTGTGTCATTCTTTCTCTCCTCCAATTGAGGAAGTTTTCCATCATTACTTTTTCAAACAGGTTCTCTATCCTTTCCTCCTCTTCTTCTGGTATCCCTATTATACGGATATTATTACGTGTCAGGTTGTCCTGCATTTCCCTCAATGCCTCTTCATTCTTTTTGAGTCTTTTTTCATTTTCTTACTCTTTCAAGATTTTTTCTACCTTGTCCTTCAGCTTGCTGATTTGTTCTTCTGCTTTTCTGGCCTGCTTTTGGTTCCTTCTACTGTGTTCTTCAATTCAGAAATTGTATTCTTCATTTCCTCTTGTCTCTTATTGATAGTTTCTATGTCTTTTTTCATGCTGATATAGTTTGCAGTAAGTTCCTTGTGGTTTCCATGTAGTTTTTTGTAATTCTCTCTGAGCTCACTGAGCTCACTGAAGTTCCTTAGAACCATTGTTTTGAACTCAAAATCTGATAGCTTACTTGCCTCTATTTCATTTAGTTCTCTTTGTTTCTCTTTGTTGGGATTCCTCCTTTCCCTGCAACTGGAGGGGGGTGTTTCTTTGTCTTCCCATTATTTTTGAGACTTCTTTTTTTGCTTCTGCTTCTTAAATTGATCTCTCTTGTTTTTCTAACTTTGTGGTGTGAACTTCTATTGTAGGAGACCACTGTTTTTTCTTTCTGGATCTGCCTCTGATGATGTCAGATGTTGCCCCTGTCTGACCTTAGGCAGTCTGTTTGAGACTTCCCAGAATCTATTGTCTGTGGGTGTCTCCTTCAGCCATTAATTTAGTCACTCTGCACTCAGCAGGCCAGCTTAGACCCCACAGGGCAGGGCAGAATCCCTCCTGCGGGGGTAGGGGGGTAGCTAATGTGTCCCCTCATCCTGTTGCTTCTCAGGGGAGTTGTCTGTCTGAGCCAGATGGCTGTTGCTGTCTGGGGGATGAGTCAGCACCAGGATCCTGCCAGCCACGGCCTCAGTTTTCTCCCCAAGCCTCCTTCCCCAGTGTTTCCTCAGGTGCCTCTAGACCACTCTGCCCCCGCCTTTGCTGGGGACCAGGGTAAGTGGCTGCAAATAAAAATTTATGCATTGGCCCTTTAAATAGCTCTTTGCACTCTGGCTGCCTGTCTATGGCAGAAAGCAACCCTGCCACTTTTCTCAGCTGGCTGTTATCTGTGTACTTTTTGGGCTCTGGTGCTGTAGGCTGGAGATCCCAGCTTATGGTTCAGACTCCACTCTTCTCAGGGGGATCCAACTCTCTGTTTCAATATCCTTCTGGTGCTGCTGCCCATGAAAGCCCCACCTACCTTCTTGAGTCTCTACCACACTCCTTAACAGTTAGGTTGTGCTAAAGCTGCTTCGTCATCTATCCGAGGTTATAAGGCTCATCTCTCACTATTGTTCAGTTGTTTGTTCCATGTGATTTCTCCACAATTTAGTTGTAATTCCAGATTTGTCCTGGGAAGAGGTCAGTGTAACTTCCAAGCATTCATCTCCCATCTTGATTCCTGTTGGTAAAGTTTTTATGATATTCTTCTCAGATATTGATAAAGTGAATGAATTAAGATGGTGACTTCCAAAGCTTTGTTTAAAATGGATGATCTTATAGAGTTGTCAGCTAATAGATCAAAAGAGATATACAAAAATGTTTATATCAGCATTATTCATAATTGTCCAAAGAGTAATTAACTTAAATCTCTATCAGCAGAATAGAATAATAAATTGTGATATAGTCCTACAATGAAATCCTACATAACAGTGAAAAAGAACAAACTATCACTACAGGCAGCAACATGGATGACTTTCACAGACACAATTTTAGCCAGTACACACTCTATGATTCCATTTTAATTCAGTTCATCGACAGACAAAATGGATTTATCATGTTAGAGATTAAAATCATGCTACCTTTCGGTAGGTTATAGGCTAAGTGAGTCATAAGTGAGACCTCAGGAGAGAAGGAAATGTTCTAGATCTTGACCTGGGTAGTGGTTATGTAGTTCTATCTATAATATTTTTAGATATTGTACAGCCCAATAAAATTAAAAATTTAAATGAGCTGTACATTTAAAATTTATAAACTTAATAAAGTTGTACATTAATTAGAAAGAAAAAGAAACTGCTTTATTTAATCAATAAAGATTTGCTGATGCATACACAGCTAAATGCTAGTGATATAAAAATGAACATGGTCTTAAGAAGTTTATAGTCAGGATAAGTATATATTAGTTAAGCACTATTTTGCCACAATTATTAACATGTATTTGCATTCCCCAAAGTGTCCTGGTTTTGGTGATAAATTATATTGCTCTATCTTCCAGTTATCTATCACTATGCAACAAATCACCCTTAAAACTTAGTGGCTTGAAAGAACAATAATTATAACATGGCTCATGATATTTTGTGTCAGGAATTCACACAGGGCTGAGAAGGGTGATTCTTCTACCTCTAATGGCCTTGAATATAGACACTTGGTGGTATTCAAGAAGCATATGGGCTGTTCTGGAAGGTTCAAGACAGCTCCATTCACAGTCTCTGGTGCTTTGGCGGGGATAGCTGGAGACTGGGGTCAGCTGGAGTTGTTGACTGGAGCACCTCCATGTGGCCTCTCTAGATGGTGGCCTGAAGGTAGTCAGACCTCTCATGTGATGGATGGCCAGGTGGAAGCCATGTGGACTTTTATGAACTTGCCTTGAAAGGCACATAGTGTCTCTTCTGTCTCACTCTGCTCATATTCAAGAGGTGGGAATGTGGGCTCCATCTCCAGTGGAAGAATTTCAAAAAACTTGCAGCCATTTTTTGAAAAAATCTCAATGTTCTATTTACAGACCAGATCTGAAGGGACTTTGCCTAACTCTAGTCTCAATATCTTTTGCATCCTTCTCCTCCTCTCTGTCTTCAGTGTATCTTCATTAACTTGGCTTCTCACAATTTCCCATTCATATTTTTAGATAATACTCTCAGTTGATCTGTTCCTAGTTTTCCTCTCCTTCAGTTTATTTTATGGTTTGCTAACTAATGCTCCATTCTGTGTCTGCCAAGTTTCCTTTTAAAAATATCATTAAAAAATCCCTTTTTCTTTACTAGCTAAAACCCAAACTTTTTTTCCTGCCATTCAAAGCCCTTTATCACATGAGGCTAACCTAACTTTCCAGACTTATCTTCAATGGCCCCTTTCATGTACTTTAATGTTCAACCAAATACCTGGCTTTTTTAATGTTCCTTCTCTAGCATTCACCTTCACAGCTTCAGTGCATGAACTCTGAGTTTCTTCTCTCTGAAATGTATCTCCTCACTGGCCCTCCCCATCCCTCATTTTCCCTACTCTGCCCAAATTTGGCAGTTCTGTAAGATCCTGATGAAAAGCTTCCTCATTTGTCCACTCAGCAAAAAATTAAGGTAGAGCTCATTTTTCAGGCCCTGTTCCACACTGCGGGAGCACAGGGGTGACAGACAGACAAGAGATTCCCAGAGAGCTTACAAATCCCTATTTGGAAGTAATCTTGACCCTTGATGTCACATGAAAGTTCATTGGTTTTTTTCTTACGCTACTTTTAGAGATTTTAGTAAGTGGAACAGGTAAACATTAAGGTCCTGAAAGTATGTGACCTTGAGAAAGTTTCTTCCCTTCTTAGTGCCTCAGTTTTCTTTTATGTAATATGGGAATAATACAGTGTCCATCATATAATTGTTGTAAGTTCTAATATGTTGTTAAATATAAAACACTTGAATAGAGTTTGGTTAACAGTGAACACTAAATAAACTTTAGTAATTATTACCATTGTTATCATCTTCATCATTCTTTTTTTTCAAGTATATTTTATTGATTATACTATTATAGTTGTCCCATTGGACAACTATATACCAAACAATGGTATATAGTTATACCATTGTTTTCTTCCTTTTATTCTCCTCTGCCCTGCACCCTCCCCTCCCACTAACATTCCCTTCCCCTTAGTTCATGTCTATGGGTCATACATGTAAGTTCTTTGGCTTCTCCATTTCTTATACTATTCTTGACATTCCCCTGACTATTTTGTACCTGCCATTTATGCTTCTTATGCTCTGTACCTTTTCCCCCTTCTCTGCCCTCCCCCTCCCTGCTGATAACCCTCCATGTGCTTTTCTGTGATTCTGTTCCTGTTCTAGTTGTTTGCTTAGTTTGTTTTTGTTTTTTGCTTTTAGGTTCAGTTGTTGGTAGTTGTGAGCTTGTTGTCATTATACTGTTTATAGTTTTGATCTTCCTCTTTTTTCTTAGATAAGTCCTTTCAACATTTCATATAATAAGGGCTTGATGATGATGAACTCTTCAACTTTAACTTATCTGGGAAGCACTTTATCTGCCCTTCCATTCTAAATTATAGCTTTTCTAGATAGAGTAATCTTGGATGTAGGCCATTGCCTTTCATGACTTAGAATACTTCTTTTCAGCCCCTTCTTGCCTCTAAGTTTTCTCTTGAGAAATCAGCTAATAGTCTCATGGGAACTCCTTTGTAGGTAACTATCTCCTTTTCTCTTGCTGCTTTTAAGATTCTCTCCTTATCTTTAATCTTGGGTAACATAATTATGATGTACCTTGGTGTGTGCTTCCTTGGGTCCAACTTCTTTGGTACTCTGAGCTTCCTGGACTTCCCGGAAGTCTGTTTGCTTGGCCAGATTGGGGAAGTTTTCCTTCATTATTTTTTCAAATAACTTTCAATTTCTTGCTCTTCCTCTTCTCCTTCTGGCACCGCTATGAGTCAGAGGTTGGAACGTTTAGCATTGTCCTGGAGGTTCCTAAGCCTCTCCTCATTTTTGTGAATTCTTGTTTCTTCATTCTGTTCTGGTTGAATGTTTATTTCTTCTTTCTTCTCCACATCATTGATCTGAGTCCCAGTTTCCTTCCCTTTACTGTTGGTTCCCTGTATATTTTTCTTTATTTCACTTTGCATGGCCTTCACTTTTGCCTTTATTTTGCAACCATATTCAACCATTTCTGTGAGCATCCTGATTACCAGTGTTTTGAACTCTGCATCTGATACGTTGGCTGTTTCTTCATTGCTTTGCTGTATTTTATTCTGGAGTTTGGATCTGTTCTTTCATTTGGGCCATATTTCTTTGTCTGGGTGCTCCTGTTATGTAGTAAACGACAGAGCCTTAGGTATTTACTAGGGCAGGGGAACCTATATTGCTGTTTTGTGGCACTGTATGTGGGGGAGGGGTCATAGAGGAAACTATGTCACTTGCTCAGCTCTTATTGAGCTTTCAGTCACTTCCCCTGCTACCCACAAGTAAATTGGGCCCTTTTGGTACTGATTCCTGAGTGGGTGGGTTCGGGTACAATCTGGGACCCTGTGGGTCTCTCCAATGAGCTCTCTTGTGAGGCTGGAAGTTTCTCCTGCCGCTGCAACCCCACAGTGCTTTTTACAGCCAGAGGTTTTGAGGCTTTCTTTTCCTGTGATGGAACTCTTGGATGCTTGATCTGTCTCCCCAGCTGTTCCTCACGGTTAATATGCAAGCAAATGTGGGACTGCCCAATCTGCCAGCTGCCACCTCACCTGCTGGGTCCTCAAGCTGCTGCCTTGCCATGCATCCTCTCTGCCCCGGCTGCCGGTCTTCACCCCTCCTACCAGTCTGGATGAATGCTTCTTCTTTAACTCCTTGGTTGTTGGACTTTCACACAATTCTATTTTCTGGCAGTTCTGGTTGTGTTTTGTTTTTAAAGTTGTTGTTGTCCTTCTTTTGGTTGTGAGGAAGCAAAGTGTATCTACCTATGCCTCTATCTTGGCTGGAAGTCCATCTTCATCGTTTTTAGTTGTATATGTTTTTCTTCCTTTCTTGTTCCCTCATTAGATTACAAACTTACATATTTGGAACTGTGTAATATATAATATATATTTATGGTGTTTTGGAAAGAATGTGAACTTTTAAGGCAGGAATAGATGTTTGTGTCCAGCTCTACATCTCATTAACTATGAAACTTTGAGCAAGCTACCTTTTTGTATCTTAGTTTTCTCATATTTAAATTTTGAATACTAACATTTAACACACAGAATTGTCATAGGGGTTTAATGAGGTCATGTTTGTAAACTATCTGGCTTAGTGTCTGATACACAGAATGTGCCTTCCAAATGATGATGATGATAATGATGATGATACAATTATAACTCTGACAATTCCTAAGACATTTTCTACTTACTATGGTGCATAACTTAGTAAGCATCTTTATGGACATTCTAATGCCTTTTAACATTATTTTCTCTAATTAGGATTATACCATATTTAATTAATCTTCCACCATTTACCATTAAGAGTAGTTGTCTTTAAATTTCAATCCATATAGATTTGCTTTATCTTTTAAAATTATTATATAGTGTTTGTTTTTTATATATGTGTAACATAATTTATTTAATCAGTCTTATAAATGAATATTCAAGTGTTTTCCATTTTTCTTATTATATACCACACTATAATCAAATGAATTACATACACACATTTCCACCATACCTTATTATTTCTTTAAGATAAGTGATTAGAATTAAAATTGCTTGGATAAAAAAATATACTTATAGATTTTATGCATACAAACAGATTACTCTCCTGGCTGGTTGTACCCATCACTTCCACCAATGAGGACCACCCTTTATTTAGACATCTTTGCCAACACTAGACCTGATCAAGCTTTTATATCTTTGTCAAGATTAATTTCTTATCTACCCCCTTTTAACCCATAAATATATTTCTTGTAATATAAGCTTAAAAAAAATGTGCTTTTATTTCCCCAGACTATGGGCTTCTTGGGGGCAACCATTTTCACTCATTTTGGTCATGTCTACTAGACAGTGTTCCATTTGATTGTAATCTAGAGCAAATGCTTTTCTTTCCTTGGCAATTATTTACCCTTTACAGCAGACCTGGGGCTTAAATTAGATTGTCTATTTATTTACAAATGGTTTGGGAGGCAAAGGCTTGTGTGGCTCAGTTGGTTGAGCATCGTACTGAAGGATGAAGGATCCCTGGTTCAATTCCAGGTCAGGGTACATGCCTGGGTTGTAGGTCTGGTCCCTGCTTGGTGTGTGTGTAAAAGACAAGTGATTGATGTTTCTCTGACTCTCTTTCTCCCTCCTTTCCCTTCTTTCTAAAGAAAAAAATGGTGGTTGGGGAGGGAGATTGTTTCAAATGATTAAAAATTAAAATTTACATTTAGAATTTCCATTCCTTTCAACTATAACTCCCTTTCTTTCTATTGGTATTTCCGTAGTATGATAGATTTAGAGTAGATGGGCATTGCACCCACAGCTCAAGAGATGGATGGAGATGGGATGATGAGGAGAGTCTAAGAGGCTGCCAGGAAAGCACAGAGGTGACTTCCAGTGTGCTCTCCCACTGTCCCTCTTCCCATCCCAACTCACTGTCTCCCACCAGCCAGACACAGAAAGCCTCTATCCAGTCAGTGTGTTAGAAAATACTAGCAAGGGTGAAAAGGAGAAAATCTTTTGGGGCAAAAGTGATAGAAAGTGGCTGGTGTTGACTATTGGAAGGTTTGGAGGGTTACATGAGAGAGATGAAGTGCAGGCATAAATATTTTCTTACATGCTGCCCAACAAATGACAGTGGTCCAGAAAATGATGTAGAACCTTAGAGAGGTTTCCATATGAGAAGAATGAAAAGTTAAAAAAAATGACAACACTGCTTTATAAAGTAATCATGCTACTTTAAATGATTTCAGGTCTCAATATTCCAAGAAGTCCATCCTAACTAATAATAATGGTACTTAACATTTATACACTGCAGAGTTGCAAACTGAAGTCCTCTGGGCTACAATCAGCCTTCAAATATGTTTTGTTTGGCTCAGACAGCCAGATAATGTTTGTAAAAATTTTTAGTGGTTACCCAGATATAAAAATCACAGAAAAGTTGGCTCTTTACCAAACTACTTCAGCCTCTTCCTGGGCACATACTTTTGTTCACTTTCCAGCTGCCACTGAAGTAGTGTATGTCCATGTGTCCAAGTTTTAGCCAATGAAATGTGAATAAAAGTTATGGGTGCCTCCTCCACCTCTGCCCTGTAAACACCAACTATGAGTGACTCTCCTGTCTCTTTTTCTTTCCTTGGCTGCATGTAAATATCCAGGAAAACCTGTTAAATATGATAGATATTTAGTAGTTGGTTTCCCTGAAAGAAAGTGTAACGCAGAGTTTCATTACCCACCCTTCACCCTCTGCATGACCCTGCATCAAACTGGAACAAGATTATGTAAGCAAGAAATCAGCTTCGGCTATGTTTGAGCCATTAAGTATGCTGAGGTCCATATGGTACAACAGTCAGCTGACCCTAGCTAATATACAATAACAATCACAAAATTGCTAGGATGGCACAACCTGTTACCTCTTATACCTCTAATGTGTTACTCATTTATGTTTCCTGTTAGGCTCCCTTAGGCATTATAATTTTAGACTTTTATGTATTGCTCTATGGCTTACTATCCCTTGGTATGAGCACATTTATTATCCCTTGAAACTTTTGATAACACTGTGAGTCACTGGCAAACTAGATAGCATCATTTGTTCTTCAGTAAGATCAGTTTCATTTGAATAAACAGTTGTTGAGTGTCTACTACGAATCAGGCACTGTGTTGGGCCCAGGAGGTACAAAGAAGAGACATGAAGAATCTAAAACTTAAAAGCTTTTGCTTACATAATCATACATGTACCAAGTTACAGGCTACTAAAAGAAATGAGAGGTGGGAGTATGGAATGCCCAAAAATAATCTTTGAGAAATTGTGGTGATCTAAAATAATGCCAAAAAAAAAAACAAACAGAAAAATGTTTGGATTTTCAAAAGGAAAATAAAATGGCTTCTTAAAATTGTAAACCTTTATGTTTAATGTTGATACCATGAAAAAAGTCTAAAAATCATTATTTAACAAAAATTTTGGGATGACATAAAACGAGGAGATTGTACCTTGAAGTCACAATCAGTTCTCCGAGACAAAATTTTGCTGAATGTAATTTATCCCCCTTTTGGATAGGATTGACCACTCTGTGAACTATGGAGAATATTACCAAAGTGGTTGTCCTGCTCTGCCCAGGGTGCCATAACAAAATACCACAGATGGAATGGCTCAAATAACAGAAATTTATTTTCTTATAATTCTGAATACTAAAAGTACAAAATCCAGGTGCCAGGCAATTCAGTTCCTGGTCAAGACTCTCTTCCTGGCTTGCAGAATGCTGCCTTCTGTGTCCTCACATGGCCTTCCTTTGGTGCATTCACACAGAAAGAGGTATATTTCTCTTCCTCTTGGTATAAGGCAACACATTCTATTGGATTAGGACCCCATTCTGATGACTTCATTTACCTTTAATTACTTCCTGAAATCTCTAGATCCAAATATAGTCATAGTTGGAGTTAGGGCTCCAACATGTGAATTTGGGGGTGGAGACACAATTCAGTCCATAGCAATGGTAAATATTGATTTAAAAAAGTATCTGACAAAATATTTTTATGATATCACTATAGACTAATAGATAATGGTAAATTTAGGTGGATGCACATAATTTGAAATAAAAAATTAGATTAATGAATAATAGTCAGACTTAAGAGAGGCAGGCCTTGGGTTCTGGAGCTTCCCATGTTCATTAAGAACATAGGTATAAACATAAAAAAAATATGCTGGTTGAGTGTGTAGCTCATATACTGAAAGAAAAAAATCATGATTTACAATGAAATGTCATTTAACAGGCTAAACGCATAGCACTTTTCCAAGGATAAAGAAATTATGAGGTAAGAAAGAAGGAGGGTGGAGAAAGAATCCTGGAAAAATAAGTCATTGAGACCTAGGTTGTGTTCCTTGAAGTCTAGTGTTCAGGTCAGGGTGATAGTCCCAGCATACTTTGTGCTAATCAGACCATGTTGTGTCCAGTTTTGAGAGACATATTTAAGGACTGCCATTAATAAACTAGAAAGGATCCAGGAGGATGACCAGAATGGCTCAGTTCATATTTTAACTCAATTGTTAATGTTCTGTGTGATGTTGGCTCAGGGATCTGGGGGGAGTTAACTTAGAGATAAGAAGACTTGAGGGAGAATAAGAAATTATCTTCAGCTATAATAAAAGTTGTCATGAAACATTATAAAATGGTTGTATCTGGGTGGTAGGATTATATAATAACTTTTTTTTCTTTCTTCTCTTTATTTAATTTATACATATGTACCTTATTTAAAGTGTTTACAATCCTACCAGGCATGTGTCAAGCACCTCAAAAATGTCCCTTTTTTAATAGAAAAATCTGGTGAAGAATAGTTTTGTCCCCATGTTATTGATGGAGAGACTGAGAGCTGGGAAGGGTAAGTAGCTTCTCCAATGTCACATAGCTAGTAGGTGAAGGAACTAATGTTTGAACCCAGCTGTGTGAGATTAAAATTTTTTTCTTTTATTGATTCTAGAGAAAAGGGAAGGGAGGGAGAAAGAGAGGGAGAGAAACATGGACCTAACCCACAACTCAGGCATGTGCCCTGACCAGGAATCAAACCAATGACCTTTTGGTTTGCAGGATGATGCCCAAGCAGCTGGGCCACACTGGCCAGAATGAGCTCTGTGAGATTTTAGAGCCTACACTCTTGGCTATAACACCTTATTGCCTACCTAGTCTCTCCAAATGTTCTCCAGTAAACACAACATTACATGAATATTTAAGGAAAATATCTTTTAAAAAGGAAACCGATAAACAGAAGGGCAGAGAAAGAGTGAGGACAATGGATGAAATATAAGGCAGTTAGATTTAGGTCAGTGTCTGGAAGAACCATCAAACAATGACACATTTCCATGAGGGTATGGATTGGGTTGCCTTGACAATGTACAGAGGCAATCATCTGGGTGACAATCTATAGATGCAGTTGAAAAGGAGGGCATTATAATGTCTAGACTCTCAAGATGCTCTGTAATCTGGCTTAAAAGATCCATTCATTCCTTTACCCAGCATGTATTCACTGAGAAACCACTATGCACCCGACAGTGATGTAGGCTCCAGAGACACAGTGACCAAGTCCCTTTTCTCGTGGAGTTTATATTCTAGTCTGAGAAGAAAAATAAATAAAAATGTATGTCTAATATAATAGGTGCTATCAAGAAGGAGAGGGTAGGAGTAAAGAGATGGAGAAGAGTTTTGGAAAGGAGAGAGGGAGAGAGAGATTTTATATAAATGGCCAATGAGAATTTGCAGATAAAATTATCCTAAAGCATAAATCATACCATGTCTTTTCATGGTATGACCCTCAGTGGCTTAAAATATTAAAATACCCCCAGTGGCTTCCCATTTCATTCAATAAAATCCAGAGTTCTTGCAAGAGTCTACCATGTTCTACATAATTGGATTCCAGCTTACTACTGCTATGACCTCATTTCCATTCACATTCCCTTTGCTTGTCACAGTGGTCTTCCAGCAGCTCCTGACAAATGCCTAGCATACATCTCCCACAGGGCCTTTGCACTGCTTTTCTTACTTCCTGGAATACTCTTACCTCAGGTACACACTTGGCTCACTGTCACCTTCTTTTCATCTCTGCTCAAATATCATCTTATTAAAGAAGCCCTTACAGTTTACACTAAGTGAACCAGAGCTCCTTTATCCATCACTTCCTCTCCTCTGACCCAAGATCAAGCTACATACTTTGCAGGCCCCAGAGCAAAATGAAAATATGGGATTCCTGGCTCAAAAAGCAAGGAAAAAAGAGTGATATTAAAGGTGCTACAATGGAAATCTTTTTCCTTTTGTCCATGACCTCTTAATCTGTCATGTTGTTTATTTGCCATTTAATATTATGTTTCCTAAAACACAGGAATACTTGTATACTGAGAACAGGCCTCAGAAGCTCCTGGGGTTGCCCAGCCACGGCTGGGCTAGTGGGCTTGTAGGAAGGGGGAACATCTGGCTTGACATCCCCACCCCTATCTGGGCACAGCACATTAGCCTGGCAGCTAGCAGGAGGGGGAATCTGCCAGCCAGTGAGCTGCACGCAGATGCCAAGTCATGCGGTGGGTATTGCAAGCTTAGCTCCATGACATACTAGGTATCTGGATCAGGGGTGGGTGAGAGGTTAACCCCCGCTGGATCAGCGACCCAGAGCACCATGTGCTGCAAGCCCTGAGATGGGAACAACCACTGCCCTGCCCCACCTTGAGAAGCCACAGGGCCCACCCTGACCATTCCCATGTTGAAGGCCCTACTGGGCTCCAGGGTGGCAGTTGTTATGAGGTGGGGGTACAGATGAGAAGGCCAGGTGGGGCCTGGCAAACCAGCAGGTGGGAGGAGGCTACTGAGAACTTGTCCTGGGGAGAAGTCAGGAGACAGGAGCAGGCTGAGGCTCCGGCCTCTTCTCCATGCTCCATTGTCCCACCTGACTTCACTTATAAAACCCAAAATCAAAGATAAAATTTGTAAGACTTTCAAGACAGTGGCCGCGAGGCATTAAACCCCAAGTGTGGGCTCCTGCACAACTGCCCGGGTTGCACGCCGGTATGCTGGCCCTGACTGGGATTCTGCCCAGCCCTGTCACACCGTGTTATGTATTTATATGATTGTTTGTCTATTATCTGTCTCCTTTCACCTGATGTAAGCTGCATTGGAGCAGGGGTTTTGTCCCCATTCTATGTGTCTTCCAGTGCCTTTGGGTGAAGATTGCAGTCTTCATTATCTTGAGGGGGCAGATCTGACAAATAGTGACTGTTTAATTAAATCCTAGATTGCTAGTACATGAAACTTCAGATCCAATGAAAGGATACCTACCTTTACAAAATGAGTTGTAAGATGTGGCTGGAATACCCCCAATAAAGTCAGGACAAAATGTATAAGTAGGTTCAAGTAAGATTTGAATAATTTTAGGAAGAATGGGCATATGTCCATGCTACTCAGAAATTCCTAAGCAATGTAAGGGTGTTTAAGGGTCTTAACCATGAGATGTTCAAAACAGACTGCTGGCAGTGTCGAAAGCTCCAGGGCCACCACCAGAGGCTTAATCCTGGGCTGGTGGCCTTGGCTGATCAAGTGTGGCCTTCTTTTGTCCTGTTTTCCTGTGCTTTCCTTCGGAGTATGGCTCAATGCCCTGAACCTGGCCCTCTGAGAAGGTACAACAGAAATATAAAATATGAATTCCATCCACGTGTTAACTTTCAACCAACCTTTGAGGAGACGTACTCATGCAGAGGTATTTTCTTACTGAGGTAACCGACCGTAGCTTTGTAGAGAAGCTGAAGCAGGGCCAGAGCAGCAGCATCAAACCTGTGCTCCAGAAGGAAGTGAGCAAAGCCTTTCATGACAGGGAGTAGGCTGGGCTCAATGCAGACAGACAGGAGAAACCTACCTGAGTCTCCCTTGGGGATGGGCAGGCGTCTTTGCCACATTATCTAGCTGGTGATCTGGTAAGTCTGAGTTTGCAGCAATAAAAATATTCTAAAACCTATTAAGCATGAAGCATTAAATAAATCAGTTCCTAATATTGACTTTCAGTTGCTGTTTCAGTTCCTAAAAGTCCCCAGACAGCATAGGAGAATTAAAACAATACACCAAGATGGAGCAAATACAGATGACTTTTCCCCTTTTCCAATAACTGGCTTGAATGTTAGAATAAATTTTTAAATGTAAGGAAAAAGTTCCAGGCATCTTTCTCTTATAAAATTCTAGGGCTTTCATCTGTAAAAAGATGTGTATATCTATGTTAAAAGTTCTCAAGTCTCTCTCTCTCTCTCTCTCTCTCTATATATATATATGTTGAGAACCTATTATGTGTCAGACATTATCCCAAGTTTAAAAATAAAAAGGAGTGTCAGACACTAGGCAAACACTAAGACCAACAAGAAAGATTTTTCAGAAAATAAAGAAGAATGGATCTTTACAACAGAACAGAGAAACAGACTGTAAGTTTTATACAAAACCACCCAAGAAACAAACCTGAAAGGGAAAGCAGTTATAGTAAACCAACATATCTTAAAAATTAATTTAGACATAAAATCAAATTTCCTACTTCAATCTCATTGTAATCATGTAGTGGCTCCAGGGAGATCTTCAATCCTTCTGGATAATCACTCACAAAGTGCTCAGTGTAACGGGTGAAGCATACAAACCAGGTGAGAGTCTAATGAGCCAGAAAATCTGTTGGTTCTACAGATTCTCCTCTTTGGTTTCAGGGGAACTTGGATTTGTGCTTTCAGGGCTATGTTAGTTAGGGTCCTCCCAAGAAACAAAACGAATAGGGGCTGTGTGTATGTGAAGATATACATGGAGGGAGGTAGACCTAGAAAAAAAGATGGGGGGAAGGAGGGGAGAGAGAGAGAGAAAGAGAGAGAGGTTTATTTTAAAGGATTGGCTCACACAGTTGTAGAGGCGGGCAAGTCCAAAATTTGCAGGGCAGCCAAGCAGGCTGGAAACTCAGGGGAGAGATGATGCTGCAGCTTGAGCCTGAAATTTGTCTGGAGTCACAATTTTCTCTTCCTAAGGGGATCAGTTTTTTTCCTCTTAAGGCTTTTATCTGATTAGATGAGGCCCACCCATGCTATAAGTGTAGTCTGTTTTACTCAACGTCTACTGATTTAAATGTGAGTCACATTTCACAAATACATTCACAGCAACATCCAGATTGGTGTTTGACCAAAACCTGAGTATCGTGACCTAGCTAAGTCGACAAATGAAATGAAGCATCACAAGGGATGTAATTTTTTTTGAAGCAAGACTGTCACTGAGCAAGATGAAGGAAAGGTGCTCTTTTCAGGCCTTCGGGGGACTACAGCACCCAGCTCTCTGTTGTGTGGGGGAATCAGTGGCTTTGAGGATTTGGGCAAAGGAAACACCCAGGCATCCTGGTCCTGAGCCTGGGTGCAGATCTGGCCTCTCTCCCCTTGGTTGGGTGCTCTTTGGGGAGCAAAGAGAATAAAGCTGGCCAAGAAGCAGCAGGGCATGGAAAGAGGACAGAAATGGAGGAAAGAGCAGGACATGAGAAGTAATACATTTCCTTAAGAATTGTAAACATTCAGAAGTAGAAGAATGAGATGCCCTAGAATTGTTCCAACAATCGAGAAGTCCCTATCTCATACTTTCTGTATGTCTGAAAGTCCTGGATGGGAGATACCTTTCTGGGATGTGGGGCCACAAGTCAATACCATAGAGTTGAAGGATCTATAACTGAAAGGATTTCTGTATCAATGAGTTTAACTGTGTAACAGGGAAGGAAACTCCACAGTCACTGCAGGTCCACCACAGGGATAGCTTGGAGTCTTGGTCTCTTGGTTATATGCCAGTGTTTCTGTCCTGTTGGGTGATTTTCACCCATATGGCAGAGCCAGAGAAGTGGGTCTGTTCTGAGACTGGGACACTGGACCTTGTTCCTCTCCACACCCTTCACTGTAAATTAGGATAATAAAATTAGAGGATCTTTTAATGCTTCTTTTTAGGGCTGTCCTCTTTCATCTTCTGAGGTTACAATTAGACTCATTATTATTTTGTAAATTTAAATTAAATCTTCCATTTGCATTGATTTCTAAACTTAATAATAGCTAGTACTGATTAAAGACACTAATAGTGACTATCAAATAGATATGTACAGGCTGGGGCAAAAATACATGAAACATAAAGTTTATTCTTATATTTTATTTATTAATTATTGTGTTATTTTCCATTCAAACAACTGTAAAACTATTTTCCCCACCCTGTATATTTCACACAAAGTTTTGTCTCTTCAAATTATTATTGCCAAAGGGTTATAACATTCATGTATGTTGATATCTGTTTTCTTATTAATACATTGTAAAATAAATGTCATATCATATGAAGCATCCACAGAAATAAGACGGTATCTACCTACAGGTCTTTCTATCAGTAAAGAAACCTCTCCGAGAAGCCACTGATGCCCCCCTTGGATTGTCCTTGCTTGGGATTGTATCACATGTTTCAAGTCCAATCACTTGTAGGGGGAGGGGAGGTACATGGTCATACGGAGGAAGGGCAGGATTTCTCCTAAAGTGGGGTTCTCATGGAAAGGAGGAAGTCGGGGGATGAATGTGCTGTAGGTGGCCAATCTTTGGTTGGACAGCTTAAGAGAAACAGAGTTAGAATATGAGGGCTAGGAAGTTATTATAGGGAATTATTGTTTGTTTGTTTTTTTGTTTTTGTTTTTTTCAGCTATGTAGAGCATGAGTTATAAAATCAGAATTTAAGTAAAATACTTTGCAACAAAGTTGAGGACACTGGATATTCAATAAGAAAGGATGGGTCATCTGAAGTGAACATTCAGGGACTTCATCATTGCACTAAATTAGCCCTGCTGAGAGCTATATGGCCAGGACCAGGTACCATTTATGGCGAGTTAAAGAGAGGATCAGTGATTTTCTTTAATTTTCAAGTGATTTTCTTTAATTCTCAAGTTCCTGTGTAGTTACAGGAAGCAGTTGCTTTAAAACGTGCATGTGTGCACATGCACACACTGAAATATGAAAACTTTTAGTAATTTGTGTTCTCTGCATCAGTGGAAAAGAGCTGAAATGTGAGATAACCCTAGCCTTTCAGATCCTTAACTTTCTCCTGTTAAGGCCAAGGCCTGAACACAGCCTCAAAGCTAAATAAACTGCCAATGATAAGGCTGTGGCTTGAGTGACTGGTGAACATGATTCTTGCCTTCCCTTATCCCATGAAGACAAATAGGGAAGCTAGTGAAAGATCAGCTGTAAAAAAAATGTAACCTCTGAAACAGTCAAGCTTGTCCTTCCAGGAGCAGGAGAAGAAGAATGCCTACTTGCTTCCTCCTTCCCAGTAGAGTGTCTGCAATGAGCAGCCTTTATCATCACTGGAATAATCAGCTCTGTCACACTTGAACTCTGGACTCCCGTAAAATCCCTCCCACCTTATCCACTACAGGAGGCCAAGATAGTGGGATTTATGTTTTCGAATAGAGTTATCATTTTAACAGTTGTGCAATCACAGTGAATTGCCACGAATGGCCTACTGAATAGAAATAAAAAGTAAAGGTGAGCTGTATTTAATTTCTCCTGGAATTCTTTTAGTTTCACACTGACGTGTCTGGTTCTGATATACCTAGGCTTTATTTATTTCGATGGTTATTATAGCCTTGAAAACTTTTTAGACCTCTAATTTATAGATTCCCCATAAATGACAAACTTAATCATTTGATTCCACTTGAGTATGTATATTATTGTGCCATGTAAGACTAAAAACATACTGCATTCCTAGAGAAATATCTCTGAGAACAGGAGAAAACATCAGAAAAGGGGCATTTCAGGGATGGTAGCCTTTGGCTGATGCTGGTTAGGTGTCACACTGTAATTATAGGTGAAGTTCTCAATATACCATCCAGGGAAATGATGCAGGGGGAGAAAAGGAAAGAGTGGGCAAGAAGTCACTACAATATCAAATATGACCAGATAAGAGAAAGAATAGGAATCACCAGAGGATCTGGATAAAAGATGGTCTGGAGAGCTAAAGGAAATCAGAAAAGAATAGTGCTTTGGAGAGCAAATGATTAGTAAATTGTAGAAGGTCTGTCAGTCAATTGTGCTAAATGCTGCAGAACTCAGATGAAGAAGGTAGAGATCAGCGTCAACTTAGTCATTTTTTTATGAGAGCATATTATTTATGGAACATGGAGCCAGATGCTAGAAGTACAAACAAAAAAATAATTTACCTTCACATAAATTACAATATGGTGTGGGAGACAGATGTGAAAAAGTTCAAATACAATAAGGAAAATAGCCCATTAAAATTATGTGGTAGGAAGGAAACAGGGAGAGCAGGAATCAAGAACATTTTCTTGGAGAAGGTAATATTAAACTCAGTCTTTAAAAAAATATTTTATTTATATATTTTTAGAAAGGGAAAATAAGGAGAAAGAGAGAGAGGGAAACATCAATGTGTGGTTGCTTCTCATGTGCCCCCTACTGGGGACCTGGCCCACAATCCAGGCATGTGCCCTGACTGGGTATTGAACTGGTGAGCCATTGGTTTGCAGGCTGGCACTTAGTCCACTGAGCCACACCAGCCAGAGTGAGCTCAGTCTTGATGAGGAACTTCCATGTGGAAAAGAAAGGTATGCATGTTACATGTGTAAAAGAGAGGAGGCACAAGATCATGGTGTGTGGGAAAGAACAGCTCAGTATGGCTCAAGAATGAGTGGTTGCAGATGAAAAAGCCAGCAGAACACAGATCACAAAGGGTCATGCGTTAATGCTACATGGAAGGGTTTGAATTTCATCTGCAGGGAATAGGGTGCCAATGAAAGATTTAAAAAAATGTTTCTATTGTAAATGATTTAATCAAAAGTCAAGAAAGTTAAATTCAATTTTTCTGTTAAAATTATATATGCAAATTTTACTCTAATTTTTTATTTTAATCTAAAATTCTTATGCACATTAAATAAAAATAGTGAGATTTTTCAGTTCAAGGAGTTATTATTTATATGGTTTTTATTGCCCTTCAAAGATTTTTTTAAGCAGGGATTTGAATTTTCTATTTTAGAAAGATATCTTAAGTGACACAAAAAGATGGATCAGAATGAAGAAAGAGCTTGCATGAAGCTCATTTGCCTACTGCAAAGTCTAAGTGGGAAGAATGGAACTAGAACTAAGGCAATGGCAGTAGAATGTAGAGAAAAGATAGAGCAATAAAGTCTTTAGAAAGTTACAACTGATTTTAATGATTATAAGAGATGAAAGACATAAAGGGAATTGAGGGCGACTTCCATGTTTTGGTTTGCGATCAATGAGAAGACAGTGAAGGATGGCGGTAGTGTCATTAACTGAGCTGAGGGCTATAAGAAAACAAGGAAGGGTGGACTTAATGAGTTCAGTGTTGTATATGTAACAAAAATATCACCACTGGATTTGTTGATTGGGAAATCCATTGGTGATGAGAGAGAGTGAGACAAAGATGGAGAGATAACAAGTGTCTGAGACAAGCAGAGAAAAACTGAAGGGACAGAAAAAGAGAAAAATAGAAAATTCTGTGAGGGAAAGAACTGTCTTTCTACAGTTCAAAATATTTCTGGCACTTAAGATAGTTTCCTTCTCATTCTATGTATCCAATAAATCTTGAATTGAAGAAGAAAATGAGTTAAAAACCTAATTAGGATGTGGGCTCAACCTTACCAGAAATGATGGCCAAAAATTTTATACACCTTAAAAAAAATCCATAGTATCAGTATGGTATAATCTTTTAAGAGTTACCCTAATGCAATAAGATCACATAAATGGAATTTGGAGATTTAGAAGAATGAACATCTGGTCATTATTTTAGCCTAGTGCTAATATTAAGAAAACACAGTGAGTAATTTTGTTGCTGTTGTTTAATAAGTGAAAGGTTGATGGAATCATTGCCTGACAGCCCACAACAGGCCACTCGTGAATGATTTTGATTTGAGCTGATATATACTCAGAAATTGGCCTTCATTTTATTGTAGAAATAACTCAATTCTCCAGACTCAGTAATACTTGTTCCTGGAATAATTTCTAGGATTGAAGAAAACCCTCTATGAGGAACAGATGTTCTAATGAAAGATTTTTGTATCCCTACAAAATAACTCTTATCGTCCACAGCAGGGCTTTTATCTAAGGGAGTGTGTGAATGCAGAACGATTTAAAAATCAGACCATGAAACCCAGAAGCACCCATATCAACTGAGTTATATTTACATTAATAGAAACCCTAGAGAAGGTAAGCATATAAAACCTCATCTGCCCTAGTGGAATTAACAGACTTTTTTTTTTTTTCTTTTGATGGAAATTTCTTTAGGGTTTTCTGGGATTGTTTTTCCTCCATTAAGTTCACCAGATATTATCTGGACCGACATGGCTACTTACTCCTTTCATGAGAAAATAAATAAATTTAGCAACTATTTTTATTATGTTCGGTTAACCAAAGAATTTCCAGATAGAAATTGGAGATGTGGTGTGCACTTTGTAGGTGGTAGGGACAGCACAAAGGTTATCCGAGTTCAAATAGCAAGAGACAGTAAGAAGCGGGAATTACGAATCTTTCTCTCTCCTCTGTTCCTAGTGATTTTACGCATGTCTCTTGGGCAGGGGATTCCTACTGAATTGACAGGATAACAGAAAAACTACAGAGAGGCCTGTTATCTTTGTGTGTGTCTAGTTAGAACATAAACCCAGCGAGGGCCAGAATTATGCCTTCGATTTGAATTCCCAGTGGCCAGTATAGCAAGGAAGTGGGAGCAGAATAGCAAGGGAAAGGGTAATCTCTGGAAGGGGTAAGTGAATGACAGCTTTATCCTGCCTCAGCTTGGTTTTGGTAAAACACTTTGATATTACTGGGAGGACTGAGTAGATGTACGTGCCACGCACTCATTGTACAATGGGGACTTGAAGATTCATTAAGGGGAAACTCCCAGTGGGGAACAGAAATAAGAAAATAGGCTTAGTTTTTCTTTTTTTCTTTTCCTGTCTTTTTTGTTTTTTTTGGCTTAATTTTCTTTTCTCAATCTCTTGCTGGATTCAAATTGCATTTAGAAAAATTCAAAGCAATTCTTTCAAATATCAAAGTCCATCTTTCTCTGTTTGGCTTCCTTATCAAGTAAGATAATTAAGCTGGTTGAAAGTACCAGCTCAGGAGTCAAATAACTAATCAGCACTTCTGGGTGGCTTCTCTACTGGTTCGGGTAGTTCTTTGAAGTTGGACATAAGGAAGGGCATGTGGTGTATAGACAAACACTTCTGGGTGATGAGAACCTCACAATTAAGCCCATGAGTGATGGTGAACAGATGTTTCTCTTAGGCAGCTGCCCTTTCCAGAATGACACTTGGATTTGACTATGTCCAGGCATAGTTTGCTGTCACCTTGGCAGCACCTTGTAGTAAATGGCCACATGTGACTTAACTACAATGACAGAAATCCCATCTGGCACCTTCTAGTCTTTCTTTTGGTGGCTCAGCCTGCTGTGGTAGCAGTCCTTGTTTTTGTCACTGAGTATTTCGAAATAAACCACCTCATAAACAAGCCTTCAGAAAAGATGCCATCACACTTCTCTTCTTTCTGACACTCTTTCCAGTCCTTTATTTCACTTTTATCACTGTTCAAATCACTCACCTTCTTTATGCACAATGGTTGGAAAATGGTTGAAGCAACAGATTCCTTGCTATTTGCAGTCTTTCTACATTACTATCTTTCTTCTGTGAATGCTGGGGTGACTCCTTGGCCAGTCAAGGAATATGTTGGCCTTTTGCTGCCCTAGAACATTTTAGGAGATGTGAATTTTGTGTGAGCCAATACAACTGAATGGCATTTGCACTTTCATCGTTAGAACCCCAAATTACTTCCTGCTGGAATATTTCTTTTTCCACCTCTAATTTCCCATAAAATATTTCAGACAGCTCTGTGTCAGTGGTGTTCCCCAGAGCAACCAGAATCTTGTTGCACTCAACCTCGATCAGTACAGAGTGATCCCCATCAGTTTCAGAAACTTATCATGTTCCTTGGTTTGTTAAGGAAAAAGTAAGACAGAGGGTTTTCCTTGTTCTTGAAATGAAACGCTCAGGTTCCCCAAGGAGGATAAACTCTCATGCTCCCCTTGCTGACTCCTTTGTGATGACAGGATTGTGACTTAGTATGAAGCTTCTTCCCACACGCTGTCATTAACCAACATGATGCCTGTAATGTGAATCCAGGTCCTAAGGTGCAGAGCTCCCATCTGGTATAGTAAATTTACTACTCGTAAATAAACCATCTCCCCTTGTTCTCATTTCTTTTTTCTCTTCTCTCTTTTAATTTGCAAAGTGAAAATTGTGAGTGTATTGGGATCAAAATATCACCTCAACTCTAAGTCATAGGATAAAATAAAAGATAAATTAGAAATTACTTGTAAGACACACTGTGTTGATCAGAGATTGCAAAAAAGAAAATCCTTTTTAGACATATGGGATAGAGTATTTCTAATGTGATAAGTCAGTGTGGTTCAAAATCCTGTAGATGAAGGTAATAGTGTTGTGTAAAGACAAGTCTTCCATATAGAGCCTCCATGACTTTCAGATTGCTCCTCCATCAGCTTTGTTTTCCTTGATGGCATCTAATATTTTTACTTTACTTTTTCAGTGAGATAAGCACCGGTTATATTACAAAGCCGTAGTCCATCTTTCATTGAGCTACCATCATAGCTACATACACAATGGATTGAGAGACTTGGACTGAATGCAAAGTCAGTGCGAACAAATCTTTAGGCATTTCCTTTCTGCAATTTGTAAAATAGTGTCTACTTGTCAAATGACTGAAAAGTATCAATTCTGTTTGCAGTGAAATGTATCTAGAATTCACAGAATGCCAGGAGAGAAACTAGGAGAAATCCATGTGATACTTTAAAAACTTTTGTTTCATAACTCCCTCTACCCTCCCTATTTTTTGGTTTGTCTTTGAGACTATGGTTCAAGTAAAAATCAAACAGTAAAATAAAAGAGATGCCCAATAAAACTCTAGAGACTTTAAACCAGAACCTGACAATCCTTCAAGAGTAAGAGAAAAATATGACCTGCACCACTAAAAAGACATCTGAAAATGAGCTGCTTGTATTTAGCCATTACTGAGGGATGGTGTAGTCTTGATCTGTTAGATGGCATCATGGCCAGGCATTGATATCTGGCCGTTAGTGTCTATCAGCCTCCTCTGCTCACCAGAGGTTCTTTCTCAGAGTATTCATATATGGATATTTTAATATATGTCCATTGTCAAGTTGTACCATTGGTGCTGTTTGTCACACAGTGAATTGAAATTATAGATGGGAATATTCTTTAAAGTTCAACTTGTTATAGAAATAGAAAGTTTTAACATAACCAAAGGCAGATAAAAAGGAAACTCTCAATTTCTGTTGGTTGCATTGACTCTTCTATAGAGAATATTCTCCCTGTTTCTATTGGTTTGCCAGGCCAGGTAGAACCTGATCATAGCTTTTTATTCTTGAGGACCTCTCCAACAATTCACCTTACTTTTGGTGATAGAACCCTGTTCCAGGATGTGTCCCACTGAGGCAGGTTGGTAAGTAGGAAAGCTGTAGCAGTTCTAGCATTGACTGAGACTATTCAGAATCTTCTGGGCCATTTTGTTGAATCTGTTCTCAGAAAACATCTGCAACTTAAATAGTATTTCTGATAGTTTGGGACTCAAGATGTCCATTTGCAGTGTGGGCCACTTAGGAAGCAATATTTGTATATGGAAGGAGAAGGCCAGACATAAAGTAAAGGCTTGCTGCTAGTAGCCAGCTTGATGTTTCCACTTCTAGAACTTCAGATTGCTCTAGTACTTTATTTCTGAGAGCTGTTCTTGAATACATCACTAGATTATAAATTACATAAGGTATATAAAAGTTATGCATTTGGGGATTTGTTATGCCATGCAGGTGAGAGGCTTCCACGCTGTTCCTCTTAGAAATTAGTTTGTATTTATGTCATTAATCAAATAGAAAATTACCTATTAGTGGAACCTAACCAACAATACAAAGATGCAAGGAAAATAAGACCAGCAACACTGAAAGGAAAAGAAACCAACAGAGACAAGAGGGAAGGAGGGAGAGGGGGCAGGGGAAAAGGAAGAGAAGGGGAAAGTCAAGGAACGTATAGCAAGGACTCAAGGACAAAACCAAAGGGGAAGAGTTGAGGGAGGGAAGGGGCAAGGGAAAGTGGTGAGGGGTAGGCAGAGACAAATGTATTTGAAAAAATAAATAAATTTATTAAAAAAAAAAAGAAAATTAAATTCCACAGGAACAAATGATTTCAATTCCTAAACTACTCTTGGAGAATAGCTAGACATCTTGCGCCACTCCAAACAGCTAGGGTATAATGGTTACCTTTTGAATGCATGTGGTTTTGCAGCCTGTTGTTCATTTCCATGGTGCAGGCCTGTGAACATGAGGGAATGTTTTACATCTGCTGGTGACAAGACCCATGGTTCAGTGCTAACACCTTACCTGTTTAGATCTTATTGATAGTCCTTTTAGGTATCTAAGATAGAGTAGGAGTATCCTATGTCACAAATCCTATGTAATAATTTCCAATTTCTTGAATTTCATTCATCTAGTTTCAATTTCACTACTAATGTATTATGGTACATAATTTAAAAGAGAGGATTTAAGTATGTGCATACAGCAATTTCAAAGGTGGATGCAGGATCTATTATTCCAGTGTGTCTTTCTTCCCTTTAGCTCACAGGGCTTTCTGGATGACCAAACAAACAACCAAACAAAACTATATCATGAAGGGTTCTTTCTGACTTCAAGGCACAGAGGGCTACCATTCTGAATAACCAACTTTAGAGAATTCCTATTGTAAAAGTTTTGTCCAGACAGAAAGAAGCCTGAGGGAAAACCGTCCAGCAAGAATCTTTATACAGATCTATATAGAATGGCGAAAGTCCAAATATGACAGTTATTTTCCTACCCCGAAGTACCCAGACAAAGAAATGACCTAGGGGAAAACTCTTCAATGAAGAGAAGTGTTAGGAATCAGGTTCCAGGAATGCAAAACTATTCCTCTGATGTTGCATTATCAAAATACAATGGAATCTTCCTATTTGTCTGCCAGACCTCCACAGAGAGCCCTTTCCTCCTTGAAACTGTCTGCAGGTCAGATAGGCTTCCCCAAACGAGCAGATGGATGATAATAATTGGACAAGGTTTTCCCAGATATAATTAATGCAATGTTAAATAATTGGAATAATAGACAATTTTAAAATACGGCTTTATACATATAAAAGATGTTTTACAAATGTCTTTATTAAAAAGGCATTTGTCTTTATTAATAAAAGATGTTTATTAAAATGACTCAGTGCTTATTTTCAGAATAAAGACCTTCACACACAAACTCTTATCCTGTGGGTTGGTTGTACCTGTGTTTTCTTTGAGTCTCGCACAGCTGAATGTTGGCTGCAGCACATTTCTCTCACCACTCACTTCTGAGAGAGACCTGCCTTGCTCATCTCAGGGTACATCTTCAACACAATTTCATTTTATTTATCAATACTTCCTCTTTATTCCAAGAAAGCAAAAAAGAAATGGTGCATTGTCTTAAACTGGGTTTCCTAGGAAATAGACCCTGGAATAGAGCTTTGTGTGCAAGAATATGGTTGGGGAGCGCTCTGTGGAGGATGAAGGAAAGATGGATGGACAGAAGGATGACTGAGACACAGTCACCAAAAAGTTCGCAGCTGGTCCTGATTCCTATGGAGCTCTAGGGCTGGGATGGTCTTTCAGAGCTGTCCCAGCTTGAGGCACCTACTGCAGACCAGCCATTGCTTGTTTTTGCCCCAGAGGAGACGCTGTAAACTTGGGCACTGCAACTTTCTTGGGCTGAGAGCAACTCCCAGAGAGGGACTCAGTTGCCAGTTCAGTAGCCAACACTCTTAACAGCTGAAGAATGAATGCCCTCCATCATGAAGGAAGAGATCTAGGTGGCCAACCATTACATTCCTATATTCCTTACATGCTCCTCATATGGCTTAGCTCTTAATTTTTTGCAAAGCATGGTGCATCTCTTTCCTATGGACCTGTTTCTTACCAACATATTTGCTTTAGTTTGGGGGTTAGAGTTCCTCTGTGTATTGTGTGTGTTTATGGGTCTATATATACACACACACACACATATGCAGCTTCCATACTTATGTCTGTCATGACATCTATATGATCTATATCTACCCAGGTGTGCTATGCCGGTATGCTCAGGACTCTATGGTTCTTTCTGGGTATACATAGGCAGACAAAAGCCTGGAGAGAAGAGATACTTTTGAAATGAGTTTTTAAAAAAATATGTCTGATTTAAAATTTTCTGTCTGGTCTGGGTGCGGCCTTAATGACCACAGAGTTCTCAGCCTCTGGCTGCCTGAGAGTTTGTAGCCATATGATGACAAAAAAAGCATTTTCCCTCTAAGAGTAGTTTGTGATCACTCTGTGGAACTTGGACAGTGAAATGCATTCTTAAACAAGAGAAACACACACTTCACTGAGGAGTCTTGGCTCTGAGGCCTTGGCTGCTGAGAACTGCCAAATTCGAGAAGGCTGTGATGTTGTTCTGTGAGGTAAAAACTAGAGGCCTGCAATCTGTTCCAGGGTTGGATAGGTCCTGTTATTGAGTGACACATTTCCAAATATAATTCACATATGTAGTGCCTTGAGTCTGTACAGTGCTTGCTATTAACCCCTGAGATGTTGGCATTCTTTCACTCTGATTTTACAGATGAGGAAATAGAGAGGCCCTATGAAGTAAACCAATGTGCCCATGGTCTGCGTGGCTTGGATGTAAGGTGTGCATGCATGTTGTATTGTTTAACATTGTTCCTGTCTACTCTGTTATTCTGGTATAATTGCTAGGAGTACCCCTTTCTCATTCACACACACATTTCTTGATTCAGATGATATGTAATCTCACTTTTGGGTCTAGGCCACATGACGCCAAGCCTCACAAGCTTCCTCTAATGCCTTACAAATGGTCTTTAAAAGTTAAAGCTTGACAAATGCACGTGGCCTGTATAACCTGGAATGGTCCCTTACACACTGAGCAGTGTCCTTGACTTAGCCCATGGTCTTCTATTTTCCTCCACTACCCAGACCTGGAGTAACCAGCATCTACCATGTTTTTCACTAAGGACTTTTTTCCCCTGTTTCAAACAGATAGGATCACAGAACTCTGAATGAAAAGAAACATTGATGTAAGGCAGAGAGATGTAAGTTTTTATTATGTTCATGAGTCTGTCTTGCATTCTTTTTTTAGACTCAGGGTGCTTGGACCTGTGCTGATTTTTATAACTGGGCTCTACTGTCTGGTGAGTGGATTAGTAGTTTAAATTCTGAACGTAAGATTCAACCCAGTGAGACAAATGGTATTTTCCCAGGAAATGACACTGTGAATAAGCTCCTAGTGAGGACGATCCATATCGCTCTTCCGGTACGAGGCTGCTGGCACTCTCTTGATGGCAGCTTTAGGTGTGAAGCTGGCATTTAGAGAGTGTCTGAATAGTGAAAAATGCTTTATCATCAGATGTACCCTGCACTGGGCTGCCCCTTGGCAAGACAGATCATCACACTTGAAGCCATAGATAAACATCTCAAAAATTCCCCCACCCTCAAGTTACCCCATGTGTTATTAAACCTCTTCGGTTTGATAGTTGTAAGGACAATGATGTGGTATGACTTCGGAAAAAATATTTTATAATATTACTTTACTATGACTCATACTTCAAAGCAACTAACTGACTGGGTTAACATTCAGAAGTCTCTTCATAGTAAGAATTATGACAACTTCCCTTACATGTCAACTAGAAGAGATCAGGCTTGTCTCTGCAGTGAGCATCAATTTCTGTTTTTATTAAAAATGGCATCCCTCCCACCTCTAATTAATGGTATAAACAAGAAAACTTTGTGGTTAGAATTTAGTTTGGAATAACTTGAGTAGTCTGAAATTGACATTAATTTCTAAAAAATTCTTAAAATTATGTTTTTCAATAGTTTCACATGTTTGAAGGAGAAAAGAAAGATTATATATTTTTCTAAGCGACTTTTTAACCTACTGGTGTGTGTGTGAGAGAGAGAGAGAAAGAGAGAGAGCATGGGGGAAGAGAGTTCTTTTTTTATGTGTGTAAAAACAAGTCTCTTTTGAACTTTCATTTTTTATTAAAATACACAGCGAAATAAAAGAATTAGAAAGCTTCCTATTTAAAAACTAACAAATAGACCAAGAGTAAAAGCCAAAGGCAGGAGGATCCTTCCAAAATGCCACTTAGTAACTTCATTCCTGAGGTTTAGAAATGAACAGAAAATGTCACTCTTCAATGTTATTATTTTGGTTTCCAAGTAACATTTTCCTGTACAGATGCAGAAGATAGAATCTTCAATTAAATAAATGACTCAAGAAATAAAAGCATTGGAAAAGGCAAAAGAGAAAGAAAAAATCAATTAACTGTTGCTCTCTTTCCCTTGGATGACTTACCTGGCAGCTTTAGAAGAGACTGGAGAAGTAGCAGGTTAAACTTGGCATAGATACAGAAAAATGTCTCTGGAAGATTTCTAATTACAATTATTCAGGCCAGAGACGATCTAAAATATTTCAGGTCCCCCCCCAAGTTTTTACCAATTCTCTGTTTCCCCCCTTTTCATTATACCGTCACGTCTTCCCAGGCACCAAGAAAATATGAGGCATTCACTATTCTAAGGTAGCCTTTTGGATATGTTTAGTTTAATAAAGCCATTTTTGAAGAGAGACATTTTGATAGGGCTTAATAACAAACCATAAAACCTTCAGCTCTTAATAAATTGCTAGACAGTGTGTGAACTAGATAGACATTATCACCTAATTCACTTATGTCACTTTATTCTGTGCCCACCTGTTCTCTGGTCCCAACCTTGGGCTTTGGGGAAGACTCAGTAAAGTTCAGTGTGTCCATAGCACACAATAGTTGGTATCAAAGGTTTGTCTTTACATTTTCTTTATTATTATTATTATTTTTATTTAATTTATTTTCTTTATGTCTTTACATTTTCAATGATCTGTTTTGATATTACTCTTCAAATTATTTTTCTCAAGTGTCTGCCATTGGAACAAGTCATCTTAGAGGAAGAAAAAATATGTCCAAGAAATAGTGATGTAAAGAGTTCTGACCCAACTATTAGAGGCTGCCTCATCTTTTGATAATGGGTTTCTTTTATGTCATTATTCTTATATATTATTTTGAAGATAAGCCTTTATGCTATTCAGGATGCTATGAAGTGCATAGCAGAAACTGCTGGCGTCAGAACACAAATTTTCTTGGGACAGAAAAAATACTAATCTGAAAGTTTTCCTATCTTCTTTTTCAGCTCTGCCACAATATAAGAGGAGGAAAAATATAATATTTTTAATGAAATAACCAAATGGAAAACAAGGAAGCTCTGATTATTAAAAGCATCTTTAGATGTTTTCCCAAAGATTTTGGGAATTTCTCTTGATTACTAATTACTAATATCAGTAATATTGATAGCATATGTATATATCATCTGAAACTTGATTGTTCTAGCGACCCAGTAAGATGTGCTCAAAGCCCCTTTCCCATGTCCTGTGGAAATCCTCTTTCCAGAAATCCATGCTCTTTCCATTCTCCTGTATATTCTGGGGAGGTGAGTGGGAGGATGGTTCTCACACCTCATGGACGTCTCAGACTGCAGGCTCCTACATCTGCTGAATTTGGGAAGGTTTTCGATTATCTGTTGCTTTATGCCAGATGTTTCTCTTTCCCATTGCACTGTCCCAGATGTGACTTGGATGTTTTCCATGATATTCATAAAAACTATGTATATATGTTCTTGTGTGTATAGGTTTTTGTGAAATTGTGGGGCAACATTAGTAAGGGTTAAGCACTGTGGGAGAGCAAAGTGTTTAATCTCAAAATTCAAACTATTTAAGACATTTAAATATCTTTAAACTATCTAGTATTTAGGATTAAATTTGAGAAAATTCCAATTTTGAAATGTATTTAAGATATTCTAGCACACAGATGGGAGGGGGTTGTGGGAGAATGGGTGAAGAAGTGAGGGGATTAAGAAGTACCAGTTGGTAGTTGCAGAAAAGCCATGGGATGTAAAGTACAGTATAAGAGATAGAATAGCCAGAGAAATTATATGTATTACCCATGGACATCAACAATGGTATGGGGATTGCCTGAGGGAGTGGGGTGGAGGGGGGAAAAGGGGGAAAAATTGGGACAATTCTAATAACATAATCAATAAAATATACTTAAAGGTATACTGGCACAAACAGCTAATAATATAATGAAGGTCAATGTACCCACCACCCTGACTGAGTAAATCATAGCATTATTCCATACTTATATTTTTGGATACATCTTTTTAAAGATATACAATATTATAGATATAGTGAAGTTTCTGTGCAGCCCTCCCTGATCTTGTTTCTTTCCTTCCTCTAGTAGATAGCTGCTATCATAAACTGTTTAATAGTCTCATGCCTGTTTTTATATTTCTTTTATTTATAAAGGTGTACCTCAGAAATATTGGCGGTTCAGCTCCAGACCACCACAATGAAGAGAATATCATAATAAAGTGAGTTACACAAGTTGTTTGCTTTCCCCATGCCTATAAAAGTTATGCTTATACTATTCTTTAGTCTATTGTGTAAAATAGAATGTCAAAAAATGTACGTACCTTAATTACTTTATTGATAAAAATGTTAGCCATCATCTGAAGCTTCAGCAAGTCATTACCTTTTTGCTGGTGGAGGCTCTCACCTCAATGTTGATGGCTTCTGAGTGATCAGGGTGGTGGTTACTGAAGGCTGGGGTAGCTGTGGCAATTTCTTATTTTAAGACTATAATGCAGTTTGTCATATCAGTTGATTCTCCCTTTCATGATCAATTTCTCTATAGTATGTGATACTATTTGATTGCATTTTACCCACGGAACTTCTTTCAAAGTTGTAGTCAGTTTTCCTCTCAAACTCCGCTGCTGCTTTATCAACTAAGTTTACATAATATTCTAAATTATTTCTCATCATTTTCATAGCATCTTCACTAGGAGTAGATTCTATCTAAAGAAACCACTTTCTTGGCTCATTCCTAAGAAGTTCCTCCTCATTTGTTGTTTTCTCATTAGTTTGCAACAATTTAATTGCATCTTTAGGCTCCACTGTTAATTCTAGTTCTCTTGATGTGTCTACCACACCTGTAGTCACCTCCTCCACTCAAGTCTTGAACTCCTCAAAGTTGAATCAATTTCTTTCAAAAGGTTAATGTTTATATTTGACCTCTTCTCATGAGTCAGAAATGTTCAAATGTTTTTAATGGCATCTAGAATGCTGAATCCTGTCCAGAAAGTTTTTGACTTAGTATTCTCAGACCCATCAGAGGAATCACTATGCATGGCAGCTGTAGCTTTGCACCATGTATTTCTTAATTAATAAAACTTGAAAGTTAAAATTACTCCTTGATCCATGTACTACAAATTGGATGTTGTGCTAACGGTCATGAAAACAACATTAATCTCATTGTACATCCCCATTAGACCTCTTGGGTGACCAGGTTCACCCAAGATTATCAATAAATAGTAGTAGTATTTAGAAAGAAAACAAATTTCCAAGCAGTGGGTCTCAACAGTTGGCTTAAAATATTCAGTGAACTATGTCATAAACAGATGTGCTGTCATTCAGGTTTTGTTGCTCTATTTGTAGTACACAGGTAGGGTAGATCTAGCATAATTCTTAAGACTTTTTGGAATTGTAAATTAGCATTAGTTTCAACTTAAAGTCACCAGTTGCATTAGCCCCTAATAAGAGAGTCATCCTGTCCTTTGAAGCATTGAAGCCAGGCATTGGTTTCTCTCTACCTAAGAAAGTCTTAGATGGCATCTTCTTCTGACAGAAGACTATTTTGTTTACATTAACAATCTGTTGTTTAGTGTAGCTACCTTCATTAATTGTTTTAGTTAGACCTTCTGAATAACTTGCTGCAGTTGCTACATCAGCACTTACTGCAGCTACTACATCAGCACTTGCTGTTTCACCTTGCACTTTTATGTTTTGGAGGTGGCTTCTTTTCTTAAACCTCATGAAGCAAGCTTGGCAAGCTTCATACTTTTCTTCTACGACTTCCTTACCTCTCTCAGCATTCAGAGAATTGAAGAGGGTTAGGGCCTTCCTCTGGATTAGGTTTTGGCTTAAGAAAATGTTGTGGCTGGTTTGATCTTCTATCCAGACCACTAAAACTTTCTCCATATCAGCAATAAGGCTGTTTCACTTTCTTATCATTCATATGTTCACTGAAGTAACACTTTTAATTTCCTTTAAGAACTTTTCTTTTGCATTCACAACTTGGCTAACTATTTGTCACAAGAGGATTAGCTTTCAGCCTATCTAGGCTTTCAGTGCCTTCCTTACTAAGCTTAATTGTTTTTAGCTTTTGATCTAAAATGAAAGATATGCAACTCTGCCTTTCACTTGAACACTAAGAGGCCATTGTAAGGTTGTTAGTTGGCCTAATTTCAATATTTCTATATCTCAGGGAACATGGAGACCTGAGGAGAGGGGAAAAGATGGGGGAACACTGGCCAGTGGAACAGTTAGAACACACACATTTATGAGTTAACTTTATTGTCTTATATGGATATGAATCAAAATGCCCCTCTCCCCAAATTACAATAGTAATATCAAAGATCAATGATCACAGAACACCATAAATATATAATAATAATGAATAATAAAGAGTTATAAATATTGTGAATATTACCAAAATGTGACACAGAGACATGAAATGAGCAATTGCTGTTGGAAAAATTGTACCAATAAGCTTCCTCAATTCAGGGTTGTCACAAAACTTCAATTTGAAAAAAAATTACAATATCTGCAAAGTGCAATAAAGAGACTGTGCCTATGCATGCAGCCAGAGGCAGTATACATTATTATATTTTATGTTTTTTAACTTCACATAATTGATATTAAACTGTATATAAGACTCTTTAGCTTTTTTTTTTTTCATTCAACATTGATGCAGATATTCTGGCTCAATCCTTAGCAGCTGTATTCCACTGTGTGAACATTCCACAATTTATCCATTTTTCTTCAAATGAATATTTAGGCTATTTTCAGTATTAGCTATCACACACAATGCTGTAGTGAACATTATTTTTATTTTTCCTTGAACACACATGTGAAAATTTCCGTAGTGGATATACCTAAAAGCCATCAGCTTTTTTATCTCTCCCAGCCCTGAGGCTCATGTTGCTGGTTGATCCCCATATTTCTTCCTTTGTAATTTCTCCTTATCACTCTTTCGTGTGTGTGTGTGTGTGTGTGTGTGTGTGTGAGTGTGTGTGTGTAAAATATCCTAAGTCACTTAAAATCACCTGCAGCCTGTTTTTGGTTGAGCAGTTCCGCTCTCTCTAGCCCTTGCACCTAAATTCAGTTTCAGGTTCAGTTTTGCCTAGGCAATTCTATTATGGCATGTTGCAGGACAAAACCAACCACACATAGCCTTGTTTTCATAGGATCCAGACTCCTTAGGTGGTAATTGTAATTACAAAAAGATTTTGATTTATTTATTGTTTTGGGGAAAGGACTTCCATAAGCAATGATTTACTTCATCTCTTTGTCTAGAGAGTCATTATGCTCCTGTGAGAATTTGTCTAGAACAATGAAATACACTATTCATTCTTTCAACAATCATTTATTGCATATGTTTGCCTGGCACAGTAGTAGATACTGGCTGAATAGGATTTAACAAACTCTCAATCTATGCAGGGAAATAAACACTTAAACAAATACTTATTTTCAAAAAAACTTTCTTCCAAAAGTAGAACAGAATGCTGTGGAAATATTGAGAAAGTAATGTTCATTTTATAGAGAAATTTTTAGAAAAGAGACAGCAGCAGAAAGAATAATTACATGGAACAGAGCCTGGTAGTCTAGTGTGGTAGAGATTGGCAAGGAATTTGGTGGCCAGATTTTAGAATCTTGGAAGGAGTTGAGAAGCAGTAGCAAGTACGGTAGATCGGTGCCAGATTTTGTGTGGTTGTATTCACCAAGCTCAGCTGTTTAAATTTTAATCTATACTCAATAGAAGGAGCAATGGGAATTTTAAAATGAAGACTTTATCATATTATATTTGGGTTATATAAAAGAAACTAACAGGTGCCTGTAAACCTGGAGACAACTTAGGTCACTGTGGTTGTATTATAGGGAGTGGGGAGAAAAATGTAGAGGCATTGAAATAAATTGTGGACAAATGAACAGAAAATAATCTATGAAATTTGAGAACCAATCATCATTTACCATTGTCAAATACCATTGAGAACCAATCAAGATTTACCTTTGTGAAGGATGAAAGGAAGGAAGAGTTAAAGATAACAAGAATCCTAGTTTGGGAGGCTAATTAGGTCACATGTCATTTTTCAGGAGTTTGAGAAAGACCTTTATGGGAAGGTCATAAATTTGGTGTAGATAAATTTTAATATCAAGTGGTTATAAGTAACCAGATAAGAGCTGTCTGTCTGTGGTCAGTGGAACTATGGTCTAGTATTTAGAAGAGGTAAGACTAAAGAGAGAGATTTAGAGGAGGGTTTTGTTAATATTGCAAAAGCAACAGAGAAATCAAAGAAGATGAATGCAGAATATGAAGCATATGGAACTGGTGATCAGGATATCACTATGGATATTTTTAAAAAGCTAAGTCAGTAGTGGTGCAGCAAAAAAAGCATTGGTTGAATAAATGGAAGTTGTGTGGTAGACACCACTAATTTTATTGCAATTATCTATTCTCTCTGTCTTCCTTAGCAATAGAACACTGATTTTATTTAAGGGTCTGTGGGGTCCTTGTTTGGGTGCCAGATGAGGGGGTACCCCATCCTTCAAAGTCCCCCACAGGTTGCCACAGATGAAGGAAATAAGTCATTCCAGACACCCTTGGTCTGCCAGGAAAAGGGGGTGGCGATTCCCTCCAGGGGAGAATGCCCCAGCCCTTCTCTTGAAGTGGCTTTTATTGAGAACGCTTTGCACAGGAATATACAGCACACATGAAAAGCTCATCAATCAATGTCAAAAGGCTATGTTTACAGAAAACAGATAGAGATCATAGATAACAATTGAAGGAACAGAGAGATTTGCCTCAGGTCAGGGTCTGGTAGACAGGGTGGTGCCCATTTGGCCCTGAAACCTGGGAAATTGATTTCATCCTATGCTTGAACCCAAACATCAGTACTCATTAACTCAAGGGAATTTTTAGCAAACTAAGTTTCATAGGATTTAATGTATTCCTTTTCCATGCCTAATTGTCCCTGGGAACCTCCTGATCCAGTTTAGGGCTGTACCTGCCTTTAGTACTGTTTCACTGACCCAATCAGGCAGCCCTGCAGAGCAGCCAAGCGATAAGGAGACTTCTTTCTGATAGAATGAGGACTCTGGCCATGATAAAGCCAAGGGGTGAGGGTCTTTTGCCCCTTCTCTGTGTCCCCCAAGTCCTTCCTTGATGGCCCCTATGTGACTGTCCTTGTCTTAGGTTTCCCCTGCCATGGAGGGGTCTTACCCATCATTGACTAACCAACCACCCTCTGGGGCCAAGCAGGGTGATGTGAGGGAGGCAGGGGCTGCGCTCCTGCCAGGGGGACAGGTTTTGTCTCCTCAGTGGCTTATTTTCCCAAGGCCTCCTTGCTCAGCTCCAGCCTTGGGGCCCTCTCGCTTGTCGGCAAGGCTGCAGTCCCTGAAACCAGGCGAGATGGCTCCCAACAAGAGACAGTGAACATCTAGGGATGAGCATGTGAGATAGTTCTGGTCAGTAAGATTTAAGTGGAAATCTATTGGGGATTTCTGGAGAATCTTTTGGTTTCCTGACAGGCATTGCTCCTTTCATCTTTCTTCTTATTTTTTTAAAACTATTTTTTAAAAAAGATTTTATTTATTTTTAGAAAAAGGGAAAGGGAGGGAGAAAGGGAGGGAGAAAGAGAGGGAGAGAAATGCCAGTGTGTGATTGACTCTTACACACCTGCAAATGGGGACTTGGCCTGCAATCCAGGCATGTGCTCTGACTGCGAATCAAACTGATGATGCTTTCATTCATAGGCCAGCACTCAATCCACTGAGCCACACCAGCCAGGGCATTTCCTCTTATTTATTTCTCCTTCTTCCTTTCTAGAATACTAAATGAGGCAACAAGGATGAGGATGAATACCTATACAAACAGTATGATGGGAAAGACAACATACTGAACACTGGACAGCCTACCTGCCCTTAAAGTCCTTGTTGTGTAAGGCTGTTAAGAGCTTTAATTAGATAATTTAGAGATATATTAACTGGTTGTGTTTTCGTTTTCAGAAGCTGATTCCTCAAGTTGGTATTAAACTAAGGCATTAGCAGCACAGAATATCAGAATCTTCAAAATTGGTGGCAATATTGACTTGATCTCCCCTTGCATGATTAGTCTGTGGGCACCTGCATCAAAATCTCTTGGGGTAGCAACCAAACTGCAGATACTAGGATGTCACTTTAGACCAACTAAATTAGATTATTTGGAAATAGAGCTTGGGAATATATTTTTAATATAGTAATGTCTGAGACATACAGCTTTAATTTATGATTCCTCTATACCGCTTTAAGATTCATGCACGTAGGTATGCAGTCTACAGTTATGGGCAGCCAGTGAAAGCGACTTTGTGTCCATTACTTTGGGGCTAGGTGGTTATGTCTATACCTGGATGAGTCAAGGAAATAATTATAGGGCTAGCTGAAAGCCTAGTGGTCAAGAAAGTCAGGCTTGGATGCTTACGTGCTCTAGCTTGGTCCTATGAAACATCGCTATTTGGTGACTTTAATATCTCTGAAGAGTGGGAGGTCTTGAGAAGTACTGAATAATTGAAGGGGAAATAATGAGAGGAGAGAATCTTCTCATCTCCCTGCCCATGGAGCCCACAGACACACATAATACTTCTGAGGAATACAAAATAAAATTTTTTTCCATAGAGATAAAGGGGACGGCAGAAAGGGAAATTGGAATTGGAAGCCAAGTTCATCAGTTACCCTAGCTATGTTTTGAGAAATCAGTTGTTTTCACACTACTGTATAGATCTTGTTGTGACTCACTCAGTATATTATTATATATTTCCATCTGCCATTTTAATCCTTAAATAACAGCAGACATTTTTAAAAAATTCTTGTCTTAACCCAGGAATGGAACATGAGCTAATATCCAGCAAACAATGTTATACATTGACTCTGCACAAAAACCACAGTGGGTAAAGTTTTGAACTTTATTTGCAGTTTCTCTCTTTGAATATGTATTTTGAAGAGTTCTTTCTTCAGTATGGTGTGTTGTCCAAATGAAAATATTCTCCAAAGAATATTTTGACCTCAAGATAAAACCAAGGTAAAGAGCTGGCACCATTATGTTTGGCAGGCATAGACAGTATTTATGCTGAAATGGAAAAGACTGAAACTAGCCTCACAGAAAAAATGCAAACACCCAAAGGTTGCAAGAAAATGTACATAAATTACATTTGAAGAGCCACTCTAATGTCTCTTTTTAAAAAACTGAGTTCCCTCTTCAGGTGATTCATCAACTTCACTTGAGTCCAAAAAATTTTTGGGTAACAGGAATAATGACGATTAAAGCCCAAAGCATCAGCAAAACTCCTTTATAGTTACAAAAATGGGAAAACAAACCTTAAGGCAAAATGCTAAAAATAGACTCATTTGGGTGAAATAAAGCTGTTTGAATAAATGAAACTAATAGTTTTCATCTAAACAATCTGTGATATGAAATGGGAAGTCATATATAAAAGTCCTTAGAGGCTTCTGATGGCTCTACATTAGAGAGATGACAGGGGTGAGAGAAAATGCAGTTTCTCTCCATTTATTTGAGAATTAACAGTGATCAGCAAAGAGACAATGGAGGCTGACCTGTGCTGGCTGCGAGCAATGTGGCTCCTCCAGCTGTCTATGTATTGAAGGTGGATGTTCTGGGAATGCAAGACTAGGATCATTTCAAGAAATTGATAGGTTAAAGTAACAGGTGCTTTCCTCCATGAGAAAAGAAAGGGGTGGGAGGAGAAAACCCAACCTAAAACAATCCCCAGGAACTTAGTGTTTTAAGGGACAGTCACTTCTGTTATATTGGTCTGCTGAAACCACATCTTGAAACCAGGTGTTAAAAATGACCCAACCCAACAGCTAGTATGGCTTTGTAGATGTGTATATTTTGTAATATTCCCCGGAAATTGCAGTTTCAGTAGATATACAATCTTTTTTCTTCTTGTATGAACCTCTCAACAAACCCAATTTAGGTTTCTGTGGGTCTACTCTGGTTAAAAAAAATCAAAAACAAAACACAGTAAGAAAATACTCCACAGAATAGGTTATAATTTGTGGAGAGATGAATTTTAAGGGGTTTCCTCAGGCCTGGGAAACTGGATAAACCTAGATCAAAGATAAATCTAACAATGATTATTGGTGCAAGCTACTTTCATATGGTACATTTCTGTGTTTGAACATCATGCCAATATGCTGCATTTATGGAAGGACTTTATCCACAAACTGCACATCATGGGGATAACTCCCTTTCATTCATTGTTCTTTTTGGTTCTTATGTGACCACAGTGGAGTCCTCACTGAATCATTGGGATCCTTCATTTAGTTTATTTGGCTTTATCAGAATTAATCTTTGAATTAGTTTATTCCTTCACCTGCCACATTCAGTTTACTCATCTAAATAATTGAATGATTATAGGCCAGTGAGATGCAACCAAACCTATAAAGCTGTGAAGAAAAAGCTTTTTTCCAAATGTTCTGCAAAACATGATAAGAACAGAACAAAGTGATACCCTTGCTCCCATTCTGGCCTTTATTGGATTCTATTAAATACAACATTAATTTTTTAATAAATAAAATGTTGATGCTGTAGTCTCTGAATTTAATTGGCAACAGGTGTGCTTTGACTCCAGCGATGGAGTTGCTGCTTTTGAGTGAAGTCTATGGTGCCATCACCTTAGAGAGGATGCATTTCTGCACAATCCAGAACCTGGTCTAATTTTTTAGGGTGGGCAGGCCCCTGCAATGAGCTCTTGCCCCAGAACACAGCTGCAGATTTAGAACACTATGATTTACGGTCAGAGATGAATTTTTAAATGAATTCTGCACTCAAGATCTTCCTTCGTCTGCAGCCTTAGCATCAGCAGGACCAGGAATTAAAGCTCTGAGCAGAGAGCTCAGCTCAGGAGGCTCAGTGAAACACCTGTCTTGCTTTCTGTTCTCAATAGCAAGTCACTTCATTTCTCTAATTGGAAGTGCTGAATTAGTTTTATTTCTCATCTACCTTTCACCCACATCATGGTATGTGGAAAGGATTAGGGATAGAGTTCTTGGATGTCTGAGGAGGAATGGCATACTTTCAGGGCTGAAGAGTATGGTTTTTTGGTCTATGTCTCAGAATTCGACAGGATTAGATCTCAATTCAAGTGTCAAGCATCAGACTGCATCAATATGAAGGACTTAAAAACCCTGCCGTAAATGTCCCTCCAGAAAGCTTAGCTCCTAGGCCACTTTACTCCACTCCCCCACCCCTATCCCAGGGTAATGGAAAAGGTAGTGATAGGGTTAAGAGATGACAATGTCCTTTTATGTCTTCTCTGACAACTTATTCCAGTCCAAAGCAACTGGAAAAGGTTGAGATTAATCCTCAAAAAAGCAGTCATATTGGAAAGATTCCTGTGACTTTCACCATAACACGGGGCCCTTTATGGCTTAATGTTTAACTGCACTGGAATGTTATTCTTTCCATTGCCTTTATGACTGTACTTAGGTTTGAAACTACTGGCTCTTATTCCAGTACAAAACTCAATCTGCCCTTTCTCTCAGACTTCAAAACATCCAAATCCACCTTATTCTACAGGTTTTTCCTGCATCAAAATGTGAGGTGCACATTTGACCAAAAGTTGCTTGTCCTCTTTCAGCATCTAGGGAGAAACCTCAGTTCACACAATCTAGATTAATGGCCCTGACTGGACTTTCCCTCAGTATCCCACTGTGGGGTCTTTTCCCAGCACTGTGGGGTCTTTTCCCAGCACTATGGCTAGTAAGGCATGTGCCAGGCTGAGGGAACAAAACATTCATTTTGGATATCTGCTGCCTTGAAACCTTTGATCACCGCTTTCTAACTGTCTTTAAAACCTTCTGCCTTACAACAGTTGCAAGCTGTGGTTTAGTCTCTGTGTGAAGTGACTAACAGCGCTACCACTCTCTATGTGGGGAATGTATTCATCTAGCACCCAAACCACCCACTGACTTCCGGCACCTCTTATCAGCTAAGCCATCGGCCACGAGCTGACATTTCAACATTCAGAAGCTCCCCACCCCAATCTCAAAAAAAAAAAAGTGACAGGAGGAGAAGAAGGCTCATTTGGCAATAGTTTGCTCTTGCTGTTTGGCCTGGAGAAAGACATTCAAAGTGGTAGAAGATTGTTCAGTAACAGCTGGCGAGCACCAGGGTGTAAGGCTGATTTTCAGATATGACAGGCACTTACAGGAATGCTGCCAGATACAGCTGTTTAAAAGCCTTAATAAACAGCAAGTCAATACTAATCTTTGCCAAATTAATCTTTTCCCTGACAGCCCATCAGAGCAATTATGTTTAGGCTTATTGTAAACACACAATTGTCAAACAGGGACACTGTGGCCTTTAAAACACTATCGTTTGGTTCATAGTCTTTCTTTAGAATGTTTGTTTTTTTTTTTTGTAGGATTGTATGTCTTTCCATTTTATCTTCCAGTCGTTATTTTTTTTTTTTTCTGGTCTCATGTCCATGTGGATGAAATTTCACTTTCAAACGCCTTTGCTAACAAGCTGCTAATAAAATGTGAAATGATAACAGTGCTGGTGGGTTCCTTCCATAAGGAACTACTCAGACCAGCACTGCAATACGATATATCACTGTTCTCAGTTGCCTGCTGGTCTGGAACCAGAACTTCACTTTCACTTCTTCTTGCCTACTACAGTGCAGTCTGGTTCTGGATACAAATAACAAGATGTTGACCAAGTGAAAAATGGGAAGGCAAAGTCTAATGTCTGTATACACACGGATTGTGAAGTGTGTGTACGTTGGTTCAGAAGTTACCACTACCTCCCACCAACCCCGCCTCGTTGCAGTCTTGTCTAAGGATTTGGAAACTTTTCCCTTTCATGTATGGACCTGGTTTGAAATAAATCTAGGGAAATCTTTGTGAATCTTAAAAAATAAGACCATTTCTTTTTATCCTGATGTAATTTACATATAACCCAGGAAATGTGATGTTTTGTTTGCTTCATTAATTTACCAAGTGTTTATAACACTTGGTAATTAGAAAAAAAAATCAGCATCCTGCCCATCAATGTTTTAATTTAGCATTCCAAAAACGTGTCTCCTGAAATTTCTCTCCTGAGCTCAGTACTCCTACTTGTCTAGCACCTTTTTTTCTTCTTTGCTTCTTACTTTCTTGATGTGACTAGTGCGTACTATATCTTCTACTTTTGTAACTCGAAACTCTTGTTCAATTATGTAGGCCAAAAAAATAGGGCACGACTCATTTTAAAACTTGTTTCAATTGTTTTGTAATCTTATATTCCTTAATGAAAAATTTCCATTCTTCTGTACTTCCTAATACTTGTCTGCAATAATTAAGTCCCTCCTCTGTTAAATCAAAGAAACAGCACACGATTCCTGTTGAGGATAATTAATGATGTCCCATGATCTTTCTATATATCATTGCATTTATTGTGTACCTACTATGTGCTCTGGCATTTGAAGTTGCTTTGAGGTAAATAAATTATTCTATTTTAGGGAAAAAAAGAGTTTGTACTGTAGAGTGACTTAATTTAATTCACTTCTTAGGTGACTCAGTATTTTAAGTACTTGAAGTTAAAACTTTTGATGTGAATTTTGCACTTTGCTTCGCCACTATATCAGTGTTCAATCATCAACAAAAGAGAGGAATTCCTTTGTTTCTATCATTACCTTAAAGTGAGAATTATGAATGGAATAAGAAAATGCAGATCAAATTCCTTTTCAACAATGAGCATTAAAAGAACATCTGTGTGTAACAAATTCTATCATGTTCTAGCAGATAACCTATTTATTATAAATTTCAACGTAAAAATTTTTGCCTTAATAAAGAAGTAAGGATTTTATTGGGATTTACTAAAATCTGGTAATTTAAAATATTCTTTGATTTGATGTAGATATCTGGGACTGATTTGAATTGGGGCATCTTTTCAGCACACATAACTTATTACTTCTTTCAGTATTTTTCTTCTACGATTTAGTCATTTTTATATATACAAAAATCAAATATTGGCAATTCCATATGGCTTAATCTAATTACCTTTAAAAATGAATGGGACAATTTTTTTTTTTTTTTACAAAACACAAGAAGTACATGGAAAAAGAAAATTGACATGGATATGCTTATTTTAAATTTTAAATTCATAAATTAAAAATATTTTTTAGTAATGAATCCTAGTTGGGACATACTTTCTTTGTAGTTATGGCTTCGATGGGTCACTTGTGTCTGATTCAGATGGGGCTCTTTCCCTTTAAGGCAACAAGGTGAAAATAGTTGCAGAGACTGACTTTTGTCCATAGCAATGTTCGCTCACTTGATTAACTGGAAATCATTATTTGACTAGTTTTCTATTGTCAATTCATTCACATGTGAATAGGCATTGGGACTTTGGATTCCTCTTTTTGTGTGTGGTAGAGACACAACTCAACCTCTCCTGCCCACCATCATACATGCTGTTCTTTCTTCTTTTCAAATTAGTTAGGGTTTTGATTTTGGTGAGTTGGTAAAGATATTTATATTCAATATTATTGCGGAATTTTCCAGAATGACCTTATTTGAAGTGAAGAGAGCCTGCAGAGTACTATCATGGGACACCACATCACTGTTCCTTCAAGTTTCAAGCTACCAACTACTGTGCACAGGCTGGAAGCTGGCTTCCTACTCACAGATGGAGGGTCTCTCAGGAAAGACCTCACCATACTCAAGGTCAGGTTGATGCGGAGGCACTCTCAGTGTTTCAGGAAAGAACATCTAAGGTGTGGGGCCCATTAATTCCAACTGTGCCTGATCGCTTCTGCCACCAAATTTAGTTGAGATTTCTTATTTGACTGGGTCTGTCCTTTAGAGACTGATGGATGTCCAAATAGAATACGGTCACACATGGCAAGAATTTTTATTTATGATGCTTTTTCTTTTATTTACATTTGTTTTGTACTGTTTTTGGTATCGAGTTTGAACACTCTCTCTACCCTGGTTGCACACCTGTTCTAGAAAAGCTGTAAACATTGTACTTTTCTGTACAAACCGCCTGTCAAAGTCAGAGCTTGCTGTTTTCATCCCAGTAATTACCTTTTCAGTTTAGATTTAATGCAAGTGAAAATTCTACTTTATCATCATATAATAAATAAAAGACATTAGGTAATTAGTAGTGCTGGTATATTTCTGAAATACTAAACAGACAAACAATAAACTGTGAACTTAATCACATGAGTTCTTATACAGTTTCAAGACAGGAAAATTAGAGCTCTCAGCTACAGTCATTTTAATAATCACATTGGATCTGCATTATTTATTAGTTATTACATGCTCAAGTGATTCAAGGTTGTACAATGCCTAAAATCATTCCAAAGCAAGCATACCTTTTGTCTTTTTAATCTGACTGGATTACACAATGCATATATTTGTATTTAGTTAAATTGCTAAGTTTATTTCACACATTTCATGAAAGAGACATCAGCCATTCTCTTGATTTCCAACCAGACTAACTTTAAAATACAATCCTCTGTAAGGGAGTAATTCATCAGCTCTTTTCGATATAAATGCTATGCAAACCTTTAGTCAAATTCTCAATGCTTTTGGTTCCCTAGCAAATCTTTAGTACCCTCAGAATTCCCTCAGAAGACCCAGGAATTCTGTAAAGAGAAGTAGCTTGTAGAGGCACAAAAGACAGCAAAAATTTCAATTTCTATCAACAGCTTTCAAATTTGGATGCTTTCCCTTTCCTTTTTGCTGTCTGGTTACTCACCTTTTATCTTTAGATGTATTCTTGGCAGTATGCTTCCCTTTCCCTTCCTCCAACCTTGGTTCAATTCCTAAGTGTTTTCTGCATTTTGTGAAAAGCCTGCAGCTTGAGGAATTTTAGCTGATTCAACTTTAATTATTATTTTTTGGAGGAGAGGAGTTTACAGAATTGACTAACACCAGCTGAAAACCAAGAAGCCACCCTTTTAGATCAAGAACCTGTCTGTTTAGTCTTGGAGCTTGTGTGACTTTCAGGGTAATTTCTCTGTTACATTGTATGAAGAAAGTTCTTAAATATCATAGTTTTTCATTTGCATCAACCAACAAAATGTAAAAATAAGGATTAGTTACTTTAATTTGCTGCTAAATGAAAAGTATGTTTGGCTTTATTCATGTCACTGTAAAAACTAAATAATAAAGTATTCACACCAAGCGTGAATTTTTTTTTTTGCCAGCAAAAGTTAAAACATCAAAGAAACCTCTTTCAAATACTAACAAATTTACTTACAAACACCTATATTTATTATTTCATAAATAGGCGCAACAGTTTCCATAAAAAAGATTAAATACAGACACAGTATGAAGAAACAATAATACAGAGCCATATGTAAAGGTTATAATTTAGCTTTTTCCAATCTGTTCCTGCATCTAATAAAATACCAGGTAAGCATTTGGCAGTTTTATACATAAAAGGACTTAAATGACATTACTAACCATTACACAAAAAGTGATACAAAAAAGCAATTTTTCTGCAGTACAAAATAAATGTGTTTGCGCTTCCCTTAACACTAGTTTCTTTTTTTGTCTGATCAATGAGACAAAGCCAATTTGTTTTTAAATTAAAATCATTTGGGAATACGTTTTTTTTCAAACATTTTGAAAATATAGAACTATTAGTTAGTTGTTTTAAAAATGAAGTAAAAATATGAATGTTTGCCAATTTAACCCCTATTGTGAAATCAATAAACTGGAATGAGCCAGTTTCAAATTACAATTTAGCTACAAAAACATTCACATTTTATACTCTAAGAGAGTGTGACATAGATGCTATTTACAAACTTGCTATGACTGCTACATCAAGCCATTTAAAAAGTCTTTAGTAGTTTCATATAAACACCCATTATGAAAACCAATGGAAAATCCAGGACTTTTATCCGAGACATCTACAGTTGCTAAGGCAGTTACTATAGCGCAGCACTTCACAGCAAAAACTCAACATAAAATCTGAATGGTCCAAATTTCCTTCAGGAAAGAAGAAAAACAATGTCCATAAAGGATTAAAAAATAATAAAGAAGCATGACTATTTCTTCCAGAGTGGGTGACCCACAAGCTCAAATGGTCCTAAGTGCTTAGCAACTCGTATTTTCTATTAAAATGGAGAACTGCCTTGACTGTACAAAGCAATCCATAGTGAAAAGACTTCCCTGAATTCCTCAGTGGAAAGAAGAGGTGTTCAGATTTTCAGGTAAGGTAGAGTGCTTTGTCCCTCTGCATGCCCCTGCACGAAAAGAAAACAAAGAATGTCTCGTTAAACACAAGACGTGCGCTACAGGTGACCACGGGGAGCTGTTAAGTCTATTTGTTATAGTTTGAAGGATGATGAAGTTGTACCCTGGGAAAGTATGCCATTAGTTAACCTCCATCTAAAGCGAAGAGGGATCAAAAGGCATTTTTTCTTGGAATGGCTAGAAGACTACTTAAAAATTTCTGGAGGGGTGTCCTCTGCTTTTACGGACGTGGAACCATTCCAGAATATCCTTTAGAAAGCAGGAAGACAAGACGGGTATTTTCATGGATTAGGGATCAGGGCATGATAGGCATGCTATGAGTAGTGTCTACCACCAGGTGGCGACGACCGGCCGCTTACCCACTACTGCAGTAGTCGTTATTCCAGTCCACGGGCTGGGCGGGAGGATTTCTGCACCCAGAACGCACATACTCCATTGCCTGGGTGACCACTTGTGCAGCTGTAGATGTAGGATTGATTATAGTCTGATAGTCGGGTGGGAGAGTAAATCCCTGAAAGGAAAAGCAGTCCACAAATAAGGATCAAAGTGCCTTTTAAAGAAGAAATACACCTAAATATTTATCCATTGTTTGCAAACATTGCCTTCTTGTTTGTGGCTCTGCAAGGGCAAGCTTATAGGAAGGTCAGAAAACTTAAAACAAAGGTAGAGGAGAAAACTTAAAACAAAAGTAGAAAAGAAGTGCCTACAACCCCATTCTTCTTACTTTTCCTTCATTTAACCATTTGTTAGAAAACCCTTAATTACACTCTTGAGCAGATAAATTGAATTAAAAAAAACCAGTTTAAAATATAGAGGAGCTGATTCAATCCAAACAAAGGGAAAGGATCTAAACCCTTCAAAGTTTATGTTTTCTATCAAACCTAAGGATACATTAATGGTTAATTCCCCAGAATATGCAACAGAATCTTTTTTTTGAAGGATTCGGGCAGCAGGTGGCTGAGTGTTTTATTAGACTACACCTATTCACATATTGTTCTCAAAACCCTTTTTCTTCATTCAGTCACAAAGGGACCATCTGCTTCTTCTTTTATTCGTACTTTTTTCGCAGTTAAAAATTTCAACCAAAGCTTTTTCACAGTTGATGGACTAATACAGGGAAGAAGATTCAAAACAACTTGCCATTGGAAAACACTGAGAAGGAAAAATGTAAGACAGGGCAACTAAGTTTTAATTGAAAAGTCTATTAATTGGCAAATAATAATCAGACTTCAGGAAGATTCTTTTAGTACATTGATATGGTGAAATATTGACTTTTAATCCTCACAAAGCATTTAAAAATTCAAGGACAGAATCTCTGAAGTATATATTTATATCTGGTAAACAAAAAGCATTATACATTATGATTTATTTTTAGCTTATCTAGTGAATTCAAAAGCAGCATAAGCAAGCTTTGCTGGAAATGACCAAAAAAGCAACTTAATTAATCTTGTGGTTGTCTCTTTCTGCAGCCAATTTCATACATGGTTTTTAACCACTGAAAAATCAACTTATTTAAAAATGAACCATTTTCCATTTACTTTCAGGGAGCTTTTGAAAGCATAATACATTGAGTTTCAACCTTTTTTCTTTTTTTAAAACTCAGCAGAATGATCAGAGGATTGATTTTTTAACTAAGGATATTCCTTAGATTTTTAGTCTTGTATGAATTTAACTCTTAAATTAACTCTTGGGTTATTCAATGTCCTCTTTTACTCAAAGATAACTATTATCAAATTTCCTCAATTCTCAATATTGGCTTTAAGATACTAATTTAGTTTCCATTCAAATGATAAAGACTTCAAGCCAATGTCCACACTAACTCCTATCAAAGCTGTGGATGAATGACAAAACTCTGAATAATTGGAAACAGATCATTGAAAAGTAGGGAATTCAGCCAGCCTCGCTATTATTGCTCTCACACAGACTAAAAGGAATAGAATGTGTCCTAAATTAACAACTAGTTTATGGGAAATAAGTTCGTTTCTGTAGACACCACTTGCAACTCAAGCTATAAATGTTTTCCAAAATAGCAAGGTGAATAGTAAGAGGTTTAACTGGATATTCGGTTCTCTAGTCCTTTCCAGGTTGATTTCCTCTCTTCCTCCAGACCATCCATCCTCTCTACCTGTTGTGCAGAGTCCCACTGGCTTCCACAAAGTGCATTCATTTCATTATGGCCTTAGAGTATTGCCTTTATGGAGCTTATTGTGCAGTTTTCCCGAGTTTCCCCCTCTAGTATCTAGTGTGATGCTGGGCAAGCAGCAGGTAAAGACTCCTACAGCAAGGTGCTTTGTTCCCTGGCCACAGGGACTTGTTTACTGGATAGTCTCAGGGAGTCCCTTAGTAGTGGCTCAATAAATCATGTTTTCTAATATGTACAGCCTAACACAGGCTACTTATAGTTACTGTTGGAAAAGCACAGCAAGTATAAATGTATACATTCCAAGGCTTTCCTATCTTTTTAATGTAAAATTCGCCATATTGGATTTTTGCACAATTGACAAAATGTAACCTAAAAGTAAACAAGTCTCAAAAATAAAGTAGTTGAAAAATATCTCGAGTTAGTTAAAAGTATGGAAACATATGTAAAAGCAAAAAATAAATAAAAACAAACCAAACCACTTCCACCCCACCCGCACAACCAGCAACAGAAACGACCATTGCTTTCCCCCGCCCCCATTCGATGAAAACAGTTTCTCAAGGTTGGGCAGAGAACATCAGGAGAACATGAATTTTTAAGTTATTAGTCAAAGATTAAATGGGTAACTTCACTTCATAAAACAAAAATTCTGTGCTATCTACACTGATCAAAGATTTAAAATTCATCTAACTTCAATGCCTAAATTTAAGATCACTAAAATTAAAGCAACAAAGGACCAAGAAAAATACAAGCAAAACCTGAAGTAACATCATTTTACAAGCTTTCAATTTAGAAAATAAAACAGTCTCCTGAATGTTATATACAGAGATGCTGAGGTCAAACCTAGAGCTAAGTACATTTTTATTATTGATGTAAATATGAAACAATGATGATATAAATTTTTGAAAAATGTTGGCTTAGCAGTCTAATTAAACAAGACTGAATATTTTGCATTTTAATGCTCAAGAGAAAAATCACCAACTGTTTTGTAGCATGCCTGGAATTTTAAATTTCATTTTCTGGTGCCAGATTGAAATAAAAATAGGAAACATGATAAAGATTAATTTGATGTCAGAAGGGACATTGCTCTTTAATTAGATTTCTGTAGCCCTTGCAGTTTTGTTGTGCCACCATAGCAAGTCCTATAAAGCCTGCAGCACAACCAAACAGTGATCCTCATATCCACACTTTACTGGGAACTAATTTCATTTCCTGCCTGTCTGGAGAGGTATTTTCAACAGGCATCAATGTTTTTGTCTTCACAACTGATTTATTCATCAATCTCAATGTGATTTTTTTAAACCTTTAAATTACACCCAAATCCTAAAGAAGCTGTTTATTACACAAGGAAATTGAAAATCTGTCTGTGTGATATCATACAAAGATTATTTTCTTAAGGTTATAAAGGAAGTTGACAGATATTAATGATTTTTTTTCTTGACCTCATTCGACAATATGGTGAACAGAAAAAAAGGAAGAAAACTGGACCAATATAGGCTGGTCTATCAGTTTAGTGTATAAAATATTATTCTAGAAAAAAATGAAACTATTATTCCTGCTGGACTATATAATCATTTTTGTAGGATACATTCCTTTTCAAAAGAATAGTACAATAGCTAAAGTAATACTGAAATTTGAGACATTATTTAAAAAATACAGTAGCCATTAATTTTCTTTTTTTTTCTTTTGCTGTTTGAATATGTAAACATGGCCCTCATACCCAGGAAGCAAACATTTTCAGGATAAAGGTGGTCTGGATGCTACATCAGACAGGTGTAATTTCATCCACAACCTGGTTCTGCTCCCACAGGCTGACGATCAACTTCGATGACTTGGGCATTGACCCCTACACACTGCTCTGATTGTAGTAAGCTGAGTGATATCAAGAGGTGATGGACACTTGGACCCTAATATTAGGGTTACCAGCTTGGGTAGCCTAAAGGGCTGCCAGGCCTTTAACCCCGGGGATCATACTCCAGTTACGTGCCCATGAATCTGACCTGATCCACCACCACCCTCCTTTCATTCACTGGCCTCCCCACTGGTTGCCTTCCACGTCCTAGACCAGCCCTGCTCCTCTCCAGCATGGTCCTTCCAGTTGGGAGCCTCTTTCCTTTGCTGCTGCGCTCCTGGCATTCCCTCCATACCCTTTGCACCTTCCAATTAAAGGAACTACCTCTTCTTCCTCTTCGCACCTCCTCTTCTTCCTCTTCGCACTTCCCCTTCTCATTCTTCAGGTGTCTGGGCCAGCCCTGAAGCCTTGACTGGGCCTGACTTACTGGTTCCAGCTAAAGGCTCCTGCATGTACCCCGCAGTTTGTCCTCCTGTTTAATTTTTTTTTCCATGGGACCTTAATAATTTATCTGTTTATCTTATTACCACCTGCTACCCATCCAACTCTGATGTGAGCTCCATGGGGGCAGAGGCCTCATTACTTGTTCTCATGGACGATTCAATTTCCAGAGCCTAGACAGTGTCTGGCACATGTTAGAGGTTCTATTAATATTTTTGGAACAAACAAAAAAGTTTTCAAAACTTCCAAGGAAATAATAAAATAAAATAAGGGAATTGAAATTCTGCAAACTATCCTATAATTTCTTCTAATATTTAAACATTTTTACTACTCTTGAAAAAGATTTCTCTTATTTGTCCATTCAGCATTATTTTATTGACTACCTACCATGATCAAGGCATTGTTAAGAGTGATTTTAGTCACTGGAGTCTTTCAGTCTCCACTTTGGTTCCATGCCCTTTTGCCTTCTATTATTAATGTAAATTGAAATCAGGTCCTACCATCTTGGTCAGGACACGTTTTGAGATACACTAATAGAACTGACTTAGAGATTGATGAATAACCTATCCAGTGCAGTCTGTTCTATTTTTTTCCTATTCAGTCTAGATTCTATATGGAAAGACAGATCACCTGAGTTTCCACAAGTGGCATTATGTAATTCTGAAATGTTGAAACTATTCAGGGTCATGACCAGCTCATTTAAGGTGTTTGTATATATAAAACAAGGAACCATCTCTGATTGAATAAATTAGAAAGAAGGTGTCCTCTCTGGCAGAGCACTAGTCCTCAGCTTGTCGAGGGGACTGACTTAAATATTCTTTCCCCCAAGAAGAAACAACCCCATGTGACAGCTCTGTGAGCAATACATGGGCCCTCAGCCAGCAGCAAGCCCCCTTAGGCAGGAGTTAACAGACACATCCCTCAAACTATGAATTCTTCATGCAAACACTATTGGTTCATTAAAATGCAGGGACACTGAAAAGTGTCCCTTTTATTGTGAATGATGTCTGATGGAAAGAGTAGAAATTTGACCCTGTGAGTGCCACTTGCTGATCACAAACACCGTAGCAGGCAAGGCAAGACAGCAGAAGTCATCCCTCTCCTGACTCAGTCTTCCTCCCTAGGGAGTCAACAACTGGTCTGCCGAACACAGCTAAATACATTGTCAGAGCTTCCTCAATATCCTTGCCTTAGGGACCAAGGAAGACTGCAGGTAGGCTCTCCATAACCATGTTAATCTTAGAATTAACTAGAATTTAAAGACTCTCCAAATTCTTACGAGAAACAGATTTTCTAATATAATATTGGTAATAGTCTACAAGGATGATTAAGAGTGAGAGGCAGCAGGTCTAGCATTTAAGAATTCAGGCTCTGATTGCTGAGTAGACTGAGGCGTAAATTCCACCTCTGACCTCATGAGCACATTACTCAACTCTGCCAAACTGAATTTCCTTCCCAGCATAATGAAGATAATGCTAGTAGTACTTACATTATAAATTTTTTGAAAGTAAGGATAAGGTAAGGTAATATATTAGTATTTGCTATTGTCAGCTCTGAGAAATGCTCTCTATAACTATAAAAATAAAAATGATTTTGAGGTTACTTACATTTAATTCCTCTTTTTGATTCTTCTGCACCCCACCCTAGTCCAACTATGGACTCAAGTTACACAGAGGCCTAGACATCAATTCTATTTGAAGGCTATTTTTACATATTTAATTATAGATCTGGAAAGACTAGAGTAATTAGATTATATAAATGAGATAAATTTGGTATTTGTGGGTTTTACCTCATCTTTTTTTTTAAACTATGTTTTTAGGGTTTTTTAATGTTTCATGTTTAGTTTAGTTTACACTATTTGCTCCTCATTTTCAAATTTTAAGATAAAACCAGAATCCAAAAGGAAAACTTAATTTTGAAGAAAAGTTAAGCTCAGATTGGACATAAATGGTTCCAATAAATGGAGAGTAGGCAGGGAGGTTCCCAAACCTGTCATATTTTCTAATGTAGGCATAAGCCAGGTGTCTGTTTTAAAATTAAACTCTGGTTAAAATTTTCATTTCTGAGGACTTTTAAGGTCATACCCATTGACACTTCTGACCAGAATCAGTGGCCTGATTTCATGTTGCAGCTTTTGTTGGATTCAACAGCCTCACCAGTCAGGACTTCCTTATATCTGAACAATATTTTTTTTAAAAAAATTATAGTGTTCTAAATCCCAAAGAGATCTTTAGTGGCAGTTAGCATCTCAAAATAACAAATGTACTCTACTCAAGCAGAAAACTAGGGTGATTAGAAAGGTGAAGCAAAATGGATACCATGAGAAGAAAACCAGTGATTATGCAAAGAAGTGACTACCAACTGTTGTGATTGTACAATGCTGTCCCAACTCTCCACTTGTAAATTATATTTTTCAGAAAGCAGATATTTATGGAATGTCTTCAGTTCTCTCTCCATTTTAGTAGAAGAAAAGTCCTATCCCCCTCCTCATGGAATGAACAGATTCCCCAGCTCTTCTGCAGAGGAGCCCAGCACGTACCTGCTGCATGGTAGGTGAATGTAAGGCAGACTGGACCTGCATGGGGAGCTGGTTCCCAAGGGGCTGCTGCATGGCGAGTGGCTGGTGCTGCTGCATGTTGAGATGCTGGTGAAGAGGTGGACTGATCTGGAGGGGAGGAGGGGGGGACACGGCCATGTTTGCTATAGACACAGTCACTGGCATTTGGTTATTCGGCTTGGGGGCTATGCTCCTGGGGAGACTTGGGTGCATGGCAGTTAGGTGGGGATTCATTCCTGGTTGTTGGTGATAGTGGGAACTTAGGTACAGAGCTGAGTGGGCCTGGCTGGGCCCATGGAACACTGACGGCTTTGAATTGATCAGCTGAGGAGGTTGAGATGCCTTAACATCAACAGGTTCACTGTAGCTCTGTTGAGGAAACAAACAAGAGCAAAGTTAAGACAGACACACACAGTGTTGATTTCTATTAACAAGACACTCTGAATTTTCACATGAACTTCCATGGGAATCAACACCCATTACTGTTCTTGACTCTTTTGACTAAGAACTCTGCCACCACTATTTGTAAGGTGACTTAGGCAAGACTGAGCTGCGTCTGTCTCTGTTTAGAAATCAAAAACAATCTATGCTGACATTTTTTTTTTCTTTTTCTAAATGCTAAGCCCTATCTTGGTGGCTTTTCTCACCATCCAATTAAAGAAGAAGCAATGAGGGTGGATGGATGCCATCATTGTCCTAACAGGAAATACATGTGTAGCTCACTTTGAAAGTAATTCCATGTTGGAGTCCTTCTATTGATTATATGTTTAGTTTTTTCTTTTTTCTTTTTGTATTCTCAAAGAACCTTGGCCTAGATATTTGTACAAAGAAATCAAAGCTGGTTGATAGAAATGGACATGGAAGCTTAGAGTTCTAAAATACCTTTCTGAAGTCATATAAAACCACATTAATATATCTTCAAAGGAATCATAGAAGTCATCTTGATTTTTAAAGAAGTTGGTGATGGATTGTCCCCCGTAATGAACTGGATAAAAATAATCTCTCTTAGAAATTTTAGACTCCATCATAAATGAATATAATTTTGCCCTAATGTTTTTTATACCTTCATATGGCTCTTTCTTAATAATCTTTTAATTGGCTTAAAAACGAGGCATTTCAGTAGAAGCCAGAAAGAATCAAGAATTAAACCTGAGGCATTTTTGGCGGGGGGCGGGGCATGAACTGACCTCCTACTTTGCTGAGAGGATGAGACTGACAGAACAAACGGTGAAAGGTGAAACCAGCTGGAGAAAGAAAATGCTAAAATGTCCTTCCAGAGAAAAAAGTCACTTTGTCAAAACAAGGTCTTGAGGATGCACATACGTCCTTATTCTCTGATATCTGTGTCATGCCTGCTCAGTTTATAAGTCAGAATAAGTTTCTTGTTCTTCCCAGCAATGCAGGGTCTTTCTGAGTTCCTCCTGCTTGGTGCAGCTCCATCAATTTACAGACACATTAGGCAGACTGGCTCGTCACACATGAAGACAAGAAACTCAACATGGGAGCATCACATCAGCCTACAAACTTGCGAGCAGCACAACTCATTTTTTCCCCAATAAGATAGGAAAATTAAATGAAAACCACAGTAAGAATGACATTGCATGTGTGTGCTGACTCGAGGAGGGACGGCTAGTTAAATGGACTAGTGCCCCACGTGTTGTCTCTATGGAAAGGACACAGACATCTGTGAAAATATGCCAAACCATGGGAATCTGGGGTACCATGCCACTGAATACTCCATGCAGAGTGTATATTAAGGTGTACCCAAAGTATTCAAGTCCTTCTGAGGAATCCTCTCATTATTTTTCTCTGTGTCAACATTAGTGCAGCCTTCCAAAATAGGAATGCACATTGAGACTCCCTGTCTTCTGTAGTAACAAAAATTGTTCATAGAAATTTTCAAGGGGAAGCTTTAGATCAAAAAAAGAAGTGTATTAAATATAGTACTTAAAAGGTGCTTTCAATGAAAAAAAATAAATCAATTGTTTTTTGGCTTCCATTTAAAAATTCTTATTGTTGATGCATGGGGTAGTGAACAATTCAAGGAAAAAGTCAATCAGGCTAATTCAGACCATGTGAACAGTGACTGGTTCTATATCATAGTAAGATGTACTGCAGTGATATGCCGCAAAAACAATTCCATACGTGCCAAGATGATTATGTGTTTATTTTGTGTCTGTGTGTTTAAGTCATCGGGAAAGTGTTTTCATTGTGTTTGCATTCCCTCTTCATAGCCTACTGCGGAAGGACTAATTTCATATTTGGTCACATACTGTGTCACCGTCATTCAGGGAAGAAAGGATTACAATGAGCAGATAGCTACAGCACCTAATATTTGTTAGTACAGTTTTAGTTTTTGCTTTTTAGATGTTTTTAATTCACACAGAAGCAACACCCTCACATTTGCCATACTCTCAAAACTATGAAATATAGGTAACTCTAAAATGTTTTTGTTTTTATTTTTGTTGCCAATAATTGCCTCATTAACTACTGATATTATGTATATGAGTATATACGGGGTCTAGCACAAATAATGCCCTTTTTAATTACAAAGTCTTTTATTGCAAAATCATAAGCATATAACTCTGTAACATAACACTATCATACTCAAGCACACCATATGACATTTTAGGTGAAATGTTCAAATTAAAACTATAAATTATGACACCCATATTATTACCCCACCAACTGCACTCAAGCAGGCCTTAACCTCTGCTGGACCCTGTACATATATATTAGATATGTAGCCTGAACTTGCATGCACACCTGCATATATGTAAACCAAATGTACAGGAGTACATATGACATGTTGTTCAGACATAATCATATAATCATCCCGTCACACATGGTGGGATGATTATTACATTATTGTATAATGTAAACAATGATGTAATAAATACATTTGTTTACATTAAACAGACTTAAGGGAATATATTGACACTACACTCACCCTAAAAATGACTAATCCTAATGAGTGTGGACACTTAGCAAGCAGCAGGCCTGGCTTCAGGAGTGGAGAGCCACCCTGGGAAGCAGTGCGAGGTGCAACAGCCACTTTGCTCCCTGACACAAGAGTTCAAATTGTATTGAAGGGGTTTGTGGAAAAATAAATATCTTTTAAAAAAATAAGGTTCATAATAAAATACATATGGAGGCAACACTGGGTTATAGAAGATTGAGTGGGTGCCTTTACAGCAGGGCCTCTCGGAAGCCACAGCGTGTGGATGCATGCCGTAACGCTATAGGTGAGAGCCACGGAAATCTTTTCTCAGTGGGCCATTTCATGGCAACAGTCTTCCATGAGAAATACTGGCACAGAAGAATTAATAAATTACACACATATTTAAAATGGCAAATAGAACATACAGTTCAATTTAAATAGTCATATTTCTTGCCTCAGATAGGCTGATTTTTATTGCTTCAAAATGCATAGTTATATTATATACATTCAGGTACAATGTTAAAATAATCATTGTTTCATCTTTCCTGGAATATTATCTGCATAGTAAACTTTGTATTCTAGGCTAAGGACAGTGGCGGGTTCTTGAAGCGTTTAGGAAGTAGGAAGCTTCCCAATTAGAGCTAAGGAGTGGACATGTTAACGGTTTTCCTCAACATTGAATTCAAAATAAACAATGAACCAATTTTACTTTTTAAACAGTAGCACGTGGTCCACAATATAGATAGATGATAGATAGATGTAGAGACAGAAATATAGACTTACAGATACATAGAAATAAATTGCAACCTAATTTGAGATACTTTATTGCCAACCTTGTGAAGACCCTCATTTTTCATGGTAAACACAAAACATTTTGTCTATTCAGCCGTTTCTTTGTCATTTATCTTCTCTAGACTAAACTGTGTAAAGATCAGTAAAACTAAACCTATTGGCTGTGGGAGCAGGCAGTGGGCTGGGCAGAGGACGGCAAAGGGGGAAAAATTGGGACAGCTGTAATTTAATAACAATAATAAAAAAAAGAAGTTCACATAAAAAGAGAGGGGAGGTATTCCAGGCTATGGGGGTGGGGGGCGGGGGAATAGCAGTAACTTCTAATCACTAGAAGGAATATGGGCAAACAAACTCAATAGATTTCTAGAAGTAAGGATCCAGACAACACTTGAGACATAATTTATGACATAGAGGGGGAAAGGATTTGGGGAAGTTACATAATTTCTCTTTACTTTCCAAATATTTAATGTGCCAGAATAAATAACGTGTCTAGCTATGTGACTGCACACGGCAGGCACCCCACAAGGCATTCTCTCCCTGAATTCTCTCCCTAAACTGAAGTCCTCCCTCATCAAGAAAAGGATCTTTTTTATGACAGTGACTTGACTCTCTGTGGCCCATGCATCTGGCACAATGCCAAGTACACAGAGACAACACACATGTTTGTCGAATGGCTGGATGACTCTCTCCAAACAATACTCAGCCCAGTCGCTGTCGCCCGTGCTGAGACCCTGACAAAACATGCCGTTCCTCCTCCCGAGAGGGGAGGGAAGATCTGAAATCTTTGAAAACCCGCAGAATATCAGATTGATACCCCACTTCCTTCTCTGCTCTCAGCATGAACCATGCCCTTGCAGGAGTGACTAGAAATTACCACCCTTAGCTTAGTCCTTTGGTTGATTAACCCGCCCGTTAGTCCCCACGGGATCTTGGGTGGATGCAGACAGCAGGGAAGCTGACTGTGCCCCACTCGTATTTGGAGAATCGGCATCTTTACTCATTTAGACAGGGGAAAAACCTACCTCTAGCTTCATTTCTGATTAATTCTTAATCAGACTAATACAACAGGCCACCTATTAATTACAGAACTATTTTATTATTTTGGAAGATAGGAAGAAGAAGTTCATTTTCCACAGCAGAGTGCCATGAATTCATAATCTGATTAAATGGGAATATTAAAAAATCATAAATTTAATATATGCCTTCATTTTTTTTCAAATTAAACTATGAAAGTAAGGCTATGATTTTGTAAATAAATTATATTGTATATGAAGGTCTCTATACCTACCTTTTATGAGGTAGAACTATTTTGTCATAGTGACTTAATAATTTGAATTTGTTTCTATTTTTGGACACATGAACCAGTGTTATTTTAGTGGTATGTGTTTTGTAACCTGATAAATGTAATTTTTCTACTGTACACACAACTGAGAATCAACCCTTAAATCAGACATTTAAATGCAAAAACTGTGTTCTTGCTATTGGCTTCTGAATTAATTCTATCTCCTGTTTGCTTTTTGACCCCTGATTCTGAAAGATGTTCTCTATAAGCAAAATGAACGTGCATGTGTAGCAAGAGAGATTTTTGGGTCTCCTCAGGAGAATCTTCCACAAGGCCTACAACTCTATAAACCTTAAGATACTTCTTAACAATGAAAGTGTTGATTATCCAAGATAGTTTCGATCCCATTTACTTTGTATAATGAAGATAATACTGCAGAGTGTATAAATGCCCCCATTCTGGTATGGTAAGTGCTATAAAAATGAAAAGTTGACAAAACAATTGTCATTAAAAAATGAAATATAAACACAAGACATAAAATTCAGTGGAAACAACAATATAGGAGTTGCTGAAGCAAATAAAATTAATCGTCCATCTAATTTGATTCTTGTTTTCAGCACTGACCAATACTTGATGCACTGGAAATTAGACAACATTTAAGAACTGACTCAGCTGTGCATTGTTACTTCTGGATGAAAAATTCTTCCTGGTCCTTGCAGGTGATTAACTTACACCCTGAAACATGAGATTTTATTATCTTTAAATCACGATCTGGGCTTACAAAGCTGCAAATTTTATGTTAACAGTCATTAAAATGGTCCATCCCATTTCCAAATTTAGACTCAGTATTTGTCTCCATGGCATGAATTCTGTAAGTTATTTCATCCTGTAAAAATAAATCATTGCGTTTGTTTTGAATTTACTAACCCTCAATTGAACTGAGCACTGTGATTCTTTACCACTGGTCGTGGCAACAGAGAACTTTCATAACTTAATTCAACACTGCCCTATGCTGTACATTAAAGAATTTGCTTCCATTGTCCCTATAAATTTTAGTACAAGGTAGAAATGAAACCTCCTATCTGCTGTGTGACCTTAAAGTCATGAGTCTGATGACCCTTGTTTGACAAACCAGAACATGTTCCTGCAAGTGTTGTCCCCTCCAGGTAGGCACTGCTAAGGAGGTGGAAGGTTCTTTCAACAGCACTGCTTTTACTTGGAATATTTGAGAACTTCCGTACTGGATTTCTCTTCAGAGCCTGCAGAACAGTTTTACATTCTCTCAGACAACACTTTGTCTTTTGATGGTGAATTTGATTTTTGGAAACAGTTAATTTTTGGAAACTTGAAGCCAAGTCTGTGGGTTATATCTGAGTGATGTTTGGGGAAAAGAATGAGGTGTGAAAACAATGTAACAAGATTGACTTTCTAAAGTGGCTCATAAACTTTTCCTGACTGCAGTTCTAAAAGAGGAGTTGCAAGAATCTTTTGAACTCGGGGAGCAATAATGAAATAAGTTTGTAGCCTCCCAAGGTGACTACTTTGAATGCAACACTCATTTTGGGAATATAAATTCTGGTCTACGTGGTAAAATGAAACTAGTTCCAATTGCTTTAAAGTTATACATTGTTTTCAACATAATAATTTATACCCATGTCTATGGAAAAACTATATATTCTTAAGCTTTACTTAATAGCGCAACCCAAAATGACATTAAATAGCATGTAAAACTGCTCCAGCCAAGAAGCCTGAGCCTTTATAATAGCATATATTCTTGGCTGTCAGACTATTCTTAGTCTCTCGCAACTAAAGACTCATAAAGACTATTTCAATTAAGAAACCTGTGTAGATGAGTTTTTAAAATATCTAGATCATTTCTTACCCTTATAAAATAATTTATCTCGAAACAAATTTTTTATTTTAATGTCACTTTAAAAATTTCTTTATATCAAAGCAGCTTTGCAGACAATTGAAGATATGAGCCAGCAGAATTTTCCTAGTTTTTTGCACACTTACCAACATTAAAATACATTAAGAATAATAATAATAAAATAGCTGGTATTTATTAAGTATTTCCTGTACTCAGGATCCCCAATCATGCAGCTTATGTTGAGTTTCTTATTTTATCCTCATGGATAATAGGTCCTATTATCTTCTCTATTTAACACATGAGTTAGAGGCTTAAAACAGCTGAATAACTTACATGCTGTTAGGCAGTGGAAACCTGGACTCTGAATCCAGATCCACCTGCCCCGAGTGCCTGTGGACCTCTGTACCCTCTGATGACTCTCTCAGTGTGACATTAGTGGCAGTTTAGAGGTCCTCTGAAGTGTCCCTTGATGCTTTATGGAAGCACAGATGTTGAAGATACCTTAGAGATCCCCTACAATCCTTATTTATAAATCTCTGTTTCCTGTTTTTAACTCTATGAAAAAAAATGTTTACTCAAATAATTCTAGAGTTTAGTAATGCCCTCTGTTCAGAGTAAATGCCTCTAGTTTGAAATGACGTCTCTTTTCTTACTCTAGCGTCAGAGAAAGTGGAGCACCAGTCATCACTGTCCGATGTCTAATGCCTGTCATGGGCTTGAACGTGCCTAAATCTTTGCATTACAGGCTTAGAAATTTCAAATTCTCTCTTCTCAGCTACTGCTTTCTGCCCTTCACCTTTCAGTCACTTATTTTTTTTTTAATTTTTATTTTGCAATTACAGTTACCATTCAATATTAGTTTCCTGTGTAAAACAAAATGATTAGGCATTTACATACCTTACGAAGTGATCATTCTGATAAGTCTAGTACACACCTGGCACCATACACAGTTATTACAATGTTATTGACTATATTCCCTATGCTGTACTTTACATCCTAGTGACTAATTTTAGAACTGGCAATTTGTACCTCACGATCCCTTCACCTTTTCACCCATCCCCTATCCTTCCTCCCATCTGGCAACCATCCATTTGTTCTCTGTCTTTGTGAGTTTGTTTCTGTTTCGTTTCTTTGTTTATTTTGTTTTTTAGATTCCACATATAAGTGAAATTGCATGGTATTTGTCTTTCACTGTCTGACTTATTTTATTTAGCATATTTTCAGTTGCTTTTATGACTTTTTCTTCTGAAATCTCTCCAACTTCCCTATTAAAATTACAGAACCCCAAACTGAATAAATTATTCCAGGGTCTGACCAGTGTTGTGTTTCAACACTCCATACTCCTAGTCATGTGTCCAATTCCGATGTGTTTGCACAGCAGGGCATGGCTGGCAGCTTGGTGGTGACCAGGTGAGGCACCTGCACAGCGGGAAGAGCATGGTGCAGAGCGATGCTCTTTCAACACTCCGCAGGCCCCAGATTTCCCTCAGGGTCTCTGGCCAGCCTCTCTGGTGGAAGTGGGGGAGGGGGAGAAAGTGGGCAACTTTCTACTCTCCAGCCCCATTTAAGCCAGGGAAGCTTGACTCTTAGCTATCTAATATGTAAGAGGTGGCACAGAATTTTATTGGAGATAACAAGAGGTCATGGTTCTAAAGATATAAATATTTGATAACCGCTCAGGATAGAGAAAATCTATAAGCTTTGGAACAAGACAGTGAGGAGGTTGGACCCTCAGTCAGCTACTATCAGCCTTTCCTTACTGTGGGCAAGTCATGTAATCTCCCTGCCTAGGGACTGTTTAGAAAATGGGTCTAAATCTTATTTTGTAGGGTTATTGTGATGAGTAGTAGAAATACATATATATTTCTAGCACCGTGTATGACTCATAGGAACTACCTGATAATAAGACATTATTTGTATTTGTGTTATTATTGCAAAAAATTCAGCGTCCTTCTGAGATTATGTCAGCATTATCACTTTAAAGTATGACATAATATTAATTTATTATGACAGAGTTTATTTTTTCTTGATAGATTTCTATTTTATTCAGGCCAGGAGTCATTTAATTAATTTGTTGGATTAGATGGTACAGTAGATATAAACTAAAATATAATGTGAGCTATTGAAAGGAGAAGGGCATTGTTAATCATATGACTCAATTTCATAGGTGGAACCAGTATTCACTGGTTGTTTCTATTTTTGATTATGTTCCGTAAGAAGCAGCTAATTTTAGATTGTAGTTTCAAACCTTTCAAGTATCAGAAACATTTTCCTTTGATGTACTGTATTCCTCTTTGTGCTCTCAGCACCTAGCCCTGTGCCTGACATGAACCAGGTGTCACACAGCCCTTGGCGGATGCAGAGTGCAGCCTGGACTGGAAGCTGCAAGAAGTAGCAGACTTGACATGGCTGCAGATTAGTGTGGGGAAGAGCTATTGGCCTAGGAATGCAAAGTCTTGTTTGGTGACACAAATACATGACATGGAAAGTAGGTACCAAAATATGCAGCTCTGGAGGAGTAAAGTAAGAACTTAGGAAAATGAACGCAATGTTCTCTGGCTAATAGAGTATTTCACTGTTCATTTTCATTGTCCGATAGAGTATTTCATTGACAAGAGAGAGTCAATGCTCCACCATAACTTGTAGGACAGAGAGTGTTTAAGGGAGCAGGTCAAGCATGCTGTCCAGACTCATAAGCAGCAAGGCCCAACACAAGGACTGAGAGTGCGGTAGGTCAACTCTGGCCTTGGGTACTGGTACCCTCTGTGATAAATTTCCTCTTTAGTGAAATGTTGATAATAAAGCCAACTTAGAGGGATAAGGTGTGGGGAATGATGGAACAGTCACATAAACCAATCTTTTAAAAATATAAATTTGATCATGTGTTCCCTACTGAAACCCAGTCAATGGCTTCCCTTTGTATTTAATTAATCCAGTTCTTTTCAGTGTCTTGCAAGGCCTTTCCATTTGGGTCCCTGCCCACCTTCCCAGCTTCATTTCAAACCATGCTTCTTCCTCTCTCACTCAGGTGCTGCCACACCACCTCTCAATTCCAGGAGACACTTTTGTCCCCCAAGTCTTTGCTCTTGCTGCAGGGCTCCCCCTCAGCAACCCTTGGGTCTGCAAGTCCCAGTCTTCCTTTGCCTCTCAACTCCAGTGTCACCTCTTCAAAGAGGACTTTGCAGTTCATCCTATTAGATCCATTGCCTATTTCCTCCAGAATGTTTAGATTCTCAAAGTTCTTGGTCATTCATTAGTTTATGTTTTCACTATTGTTCTCCCAGATGAAAGAGAAAACTCCTTAAATACAGGGGATGTGTCTGCCTGTTTTCCACTGTGTCCTGAGCCTGGCACAATGCTTGGCACAGACCACATGCCCAGGGGAATCTGCGAACTAAATGCATGACTGAATGAATGGGAAAAAAGTGGAACTTGGCTGGTGCACTCTGCTAACTTGAAATTGTAATTATCAGTATCATGTAGCATTTTATGATTGCACCTTTAGATCTTTTGGAATAGGGAAATAATTTATCACATACTTAAAAATTATAACAGAAAAATATATGCATAAATATATAGGATTATTATTTTTTAGTCCTTTATTACAATTTGAAAGAAGAAAAAAATGGTTTCTATTAGTTGCCAAAGGGGAGGGGTGTAGGGCCTGGGTGAAAATAAGTAAATAAATAAATAAATAAAGGAACTAAGTACTTGGTGAAAATAAATAAGTAAAGGAACTAAGTACTGTACCTGTCAGGATAGCTGCACAAGAAGAAAACATAAAATGGAAAAGAAATGGATTTTTACATTTTTCCATCTGCAATGGAGGGTAGGCTGGAAATTTTTCTGCACGTGCCTGCAAGGTTATACTGTAAATATCTGTTCGCACACAACTTCAGAGGGCCATTTTTTTCTAACCTGGACAGAGTGTTTGTAACTTTCCTTCAATTTGTATATACACAATACATAGCTGTACATAAATAGACATTCAACAGTTCCAGCAAAATTCCTACTGCCAAAGAGAAGAAAAACATCAGAGTAAGCTGTAAAAAAAAAAGTGCTTGGTTTTTAAAATGCAGAAATGGCAATTCACAGCATTTATACAAATTGCCGTATACTGAGGGTTGCAACTCTGAGAGCTGTAACTCTGAGAGTGAATAGTAAGAAAAGTTGGAGCTAAGAACATATCTGAAGACACTTGTTTTGAAGGCAAAGGCTTAGTCAGTATTATAGCATTCCAGCAATTGCATAGCATTAACCAGTGTGCTTTGTATTGGAATTGAGACTTTTTTTTTATTGATTTTCTTAGATAAAATGCTTTGACTAACATTATTTAAACTGCTCAAAAAGAAATTTAATTTTTTTAAAGTCCCCCTTACATTTTTGACATTAGTCTGAGTAATATCAGTGTGACTATTTAAGTCAATGGCTTGATGGATCTAATATCTTTTTGCCATAATTTTATACACATTCTGTGAATTCTATATATACACAGAAATGTGAGATGGTATCAGTAGAAAGTATATGTAGCTTCAAAAAAGTTAGATAAATTAGAAAGTGTGAGATCCATAGTGAGAGAGTAGAGGGTGGCTAGAAATTTTAAGGTTAAGTAATAAATATTAAGTTTTTCAACAAATGTTATGCCTTAGAAGAGGAATATAAAGATGTATTAATTAAACCACTGGCCACTGAAATTTCTCATGCATGTATACTTGTGTTCTTTTCTGTTCTACATCAGAATATTCAGCATATATTTTCCCCCTTTAAAAAACTACTTCATAGAATTACTTTGAAGCTGTTAGAAGGGGCATGGGTATTTGTGGATAACAGAGAAAGTATTCTTCATGGGTGAATGGAATGAAGTCCAGAGCCCCAAGACACACTGAGCCAAAAGCCCAATTTGGACTTGAGATGACATAGCATCAAGCACCTCTAAATACAGCCCTGTCTCTCTGAGGTTACCTCCCTGAAAAATCTATAAAAGGAAATACATCTTTAATAGCCTGAGACCAAACAGACAACTCTTGAGTATTTATAACAGAAAGAACTAGTGTTTAAGATATTTTATTTTATATTTTACTTTATTTTTTTAAATATATTTATGGATTTTTAGAGAGAGAGAGAGGAAGGGAGACAGTGAAAGAGAAAAACATCAATGTGAGAAAGAAACTTCAATTGGTTGCCTCCCACACGTGTCCTAACCAGGATCAAACCTGCAACCTAGATATGTGCCCTGACTAGAATCAAACCTGCAACCTTTCGGTGTATGGAACGTTGTTCCTAACAACTGCACCACACCAGCCAGGGAAGTTTAGGACATTTTAACACATAAAATATTTTTAAGTGGCATTTTCAGTTTCAAATGAAATAATGCAATTTTTTAGGGGATGGGGAGTCATGCTTGCATCGTAACGATGCTGTAATGAGGAAGGGATTTGACGGGTGGCATCTCCTCAACAAAGGTCAATTGCAAGGGGCATGAAGGAGGAGGCAATTTAAGAGTGGGACACAGAGAAATAGAAAGTTTGCTGAGGATTAAGAATGTGCTGTCACTAAACCACAGGTGGACACTATTTCATAGAAGGCCCAGAGGATGCTGCTCTGGTCTTTTATGTATGAACAAATATTTTCATAACGTGTAACTATATAGTTTTGCTTAGGATTTAGTTGTTTTCAACAAAGAAGATTGTGTAGAAATGCTAAAGTGATCTTTTATGCTTTTAAATGACCACCACAGTCTGCAAGAAGATGCCCACAATCTGACGATACCACACAGTTGCATGTTACCTTGGATACAAGGCTGGCTCTGTATGCTGCTAGTTGCTTCAGGTACTCTTTCTTTGCAGCCTCGGTTTTCTTTTTATAGACCTGTAACAACAACAAAGAGTCTTAAATTAGAAAGTGCATATGCTTTTGTTTCCAGGGAAGTACAGTGCAGAATGACAATTGCACACACACGTGCACACACACAGAAACACACAATTATATTATGCAATAATATATCTCCCCAAAGATTGCATTCTCTTACTGAAACAGATTTTTAAGAAGTATGGCAATAGGCTAGATAAGAAGATTAACAGTAATAAAATTTTCCAGTTTATGTAAAGCATATAAAAGGATTCGTCTGGTTTACTCTGAGAATGGTAGTAGTTGGCTTAAAAAGATACCATTGATGAAGGCTCCCAGGGAAACACATGAGTGAAGAAGCCATTCACATTTATATAATGAGCAGATAATTCTGCAGTACATTTGAATCCTGATATATATGTTCCATGTAAATATAAACACAAAAACAGAGTTCAGAGATGACCAATGAAGTTCAGTAAGTAAATCAAAGGAATGGTATTGGAGTTGGCAGGTTCGTCACTATTTTAAAATTTTGAGCCTTGAAGTTCTATGTCAAAGACTCAGGGATTGGCGATGGCAGTCAGACACGTTTGGGAGCAGAATGGGGCCCCTGGTGGCTGAGGACTGCGAACATGCCACGCTGCACAGCCCGTCCTGGTATTGCCCTTCCCACAAAAGGAGAGGATGGCAGGATCTCTGGGTTCCTCACCGCGAAAAGGTAAAAATGTTCAGAAGTGAACTTCAGTAACCAGAAGTTTTCATTTTTCAGTGGGAATTATCTTGAAAATATCAGTAAAATCATCCTAAATTGAGCAAAAGTACTGAAAAATGACTTGCCGCTATGCTAAAGGTCACATCACTAAGTTAAACAGAAAGGAGTCATTAGAGTCAAAAACGAAAGATTAGCAAAGTGAACACACATGGTTGTCTGCTACCATTACGTTAATTCTTTCAAGCCTTCAGTGTCTTTTTTTTGCAATCTTTTAAAATCAGCCTTAAAAAACAAAATATTTTTCATCATTTACTGTGTAAATAGAAGTGTATTTTTTATCAACATCTATTTTACATTTCCCACATCTTGAATTTTACAGCAGGGAATGAGGCTTGGCTAGTATCTTGTGATACTGAGCTAAAAAACACACAGGTTAAGTACTGAAAGGTGGCTTTGGAATTAATCAGAGTAGTTAAGCATAAATTATGTCTAAAGACCAAATATCTGCCAAAGTTGGCCACAGAGGTCAATTTATGGCTTTTAATGCTGAAGGGGTTATGCTGAGCCTGGTCCCCAACTGTGAAATTCAAGATGAGAGAAATATTATTTACTCATGAATATTTTAATTAAAGCAGATCATTTTACTTAAGGTAAACAAATGACTGACCTTGTCAACAGAATTACAAAGGACCCTATAAAATAAATGTGCTAATCATTCTGTTCTTTTAGCGAGGTCTTCAGCCTAGACCTTTATACTTGGCATTTTGGTATAATGAAAGGTGATAATAATAAGGAAATTAAGAATTCATAAAATATCATATAGTTATTGCTCCATCTTTACTAAATATCAAACTCAGGACACTTAAAAAGTTTTATCTTTTAAATAAAAGCCAATAAACCCTTTGGTTTAAATACAAGAGTATTCTACATTTACTGAGCTAATTATTGGAAGTCAAATTCAGCTACTTTCTTGGAAATCTGGATGTAAAAACAAATGCTAGGGTACAGCAAATGCCTTTGAATAATATGCCCCATGTATATTGCATGCCTTGGTTCAGCCACAATCAGAAAAACAAAGCTCTCCTGCTTTTTATTGATTTTTTTTTTACCTTGAGAGACTGACTGTTGTTTCTAGTTTTTTCTTCAACCATCTCCTCCAAGACATAATTTATAATTAATGAGTTTAAACTGACAATGTTTACATTTACTTTTAATACCTTAAAAACATTTCTAAAGAATTTTTCTCCCACACAGATAGAAATCCTATTAATGACATTAAAACAAATATTTAGTAAATACTGTATATTTTTGATGGTAGTATGCATATGCATTTGTATGGTCAAAGCACTAATATCATGTTTTTATTAGTATGCTACTCCAGTCAACCCCCAGGCAGCTAACTGGGGTTCACTGAACTTCCAAAGGCAAATCTAATGCACTTTGGTCCATAGCATTGCCCAAAGCACCATTTCCTTAGGAGCAGCATATACAACAGTATTGCCAGATGGCCTGACTGTAGCATCTATCATCTTTCTTGCATTTAATATCTACTGAAACAGCAACAGTGCGACTGGTGCTATCCCTTTTTTGGGCTTCCAGTAGTCAACATCGCACAAAGTGTTAACTTTCCTAAAATTTGTTGATTAACAACCACAGGAGAAAGGTGACTAACAATGTATTTCAGGCTGAATGTGTGCCCCCTGGTTTCACTTGGGGAATCAATGTTGTTATGGGATGCCTGACTAGCATTCAGAGTGCTCTGTTTTCTACAAATGGCTCCCTATTGGCTATTGACAATTAGCTATGTGGGATCATTGCACAAATGCCTAAATACCACTTTAGAAAAGAGTAAACTCATCATGTCACATTATATGGATTGATGGATTCGCTCTTTCCTGAATAGCTGCAGATGTTCACAGGGAGAATTCAAAGGGCAGTAATTTCAGGAGGTATATTTCTGTCATTGTGTTTAAAGGGGAGTAGCCCAGATCAAGATTAAAATCTGAGTCATGTTTTCTCAACAGTAGTTTGGAACCTCCATCTTTAAGAACTAATGGTTCCAATATTATACACTGGTATGCCTTTCTTATGAGCTCTTCTAAAATGTTACAAAGATGCTTTTTCAATCCTTTATTTGCTGGAAATGCCTGAAGAAAGATCTCAAATATATGAGGAAACGATAAAAATATGTACATATTCAACATATAGGTGAAGTGGGGGAAATTCTTATTGTAGAACAGATATTTAAAAGTCATCAGTAAAACGTTCCTCAAAACTGTTTCAAAGCCTCTGTTCATGGCGAAGAAAGTCTGCTTGCAGAAACCAACGATGATGCTGACTGCCTTTGGCAATGAACAGCCCACTGCAATGATCAAACCTTCTAACCTAGGAGGATGGGTCTGATTTATGTCAAAGTTAAGTTTGGGAAAAAACGGTCTCTCTCTCTCAGGGAAAGACAAATATTTTAAAATTATGTGATTCATACAGTAAATATTAGTACTCAGTTGAGCTACAAAATGGCTTCCAAATGCTCTACAGCTGTTTGAAATAAAGTGCAAAGTTAGCCAGATGGGGATTTAAAAATCATAATACATCATTTATCATTTTTCCCCAGCTCATCCAAACACTTTTGAATTCATCCTGTCCTAACTTAGTTATATGCTGTGGTTTGTTATTCTAAGAAAGCTACTATATCCTATCTAAGGATTGTATCTCAGTAGTTAAACTGAAACATATATAATGGCTAAACTAAAACATACGTAGATAGACATCAAATAGAAATTCTACAGAATACATATCCTGTTCATGTAATCTAGTGATTCACTGAATCATTTTTGAAATGCTCTAAATACCAGCAGTACACATGTTTTTAAAGGCTAATTATCCCTAATTGAAACCAGCAGTTCAATATCAGTGACTATAATAAACTCAAATAGAAAAAATTCTAATACAATCTGTCATTTTACTCTTTTACTTTCTGCTCTTTACCCAAACAATCCATCCAACTCATAGGGGAAAAAAAAGCCAACTCTTATAAATACCATTTAATTCCTTCTTCCTTCCTTCTTTTCTGCTCAGGCTCCTTGTTAATCTCTAGTCATAGTTTATTTCAACCAAGCCTTTACAGTAACAATAAGAAAAAATATATAATTCTTCCAATGTTGTATTCTATTACACACTAACAAAAAATTAAAAGGCATTTGTTTGGAGGTGGACTTCAAATGCAGTTTTCTCCCCCTACATAAACAAGTTCAGTTTTACAGAAAATGTTTAGAAATAGTTATTTATAAGAAATAATAATTTAACCACAATTTTCTGCCATATCCTTTAGAAATTAATGTTTGCAGCTTCTTTCAATGCTATTATTATTTAGGACAGTTAGAAAAAGTGCATCTGTATTTATATAGAACTCATTCCTCAAATACAGTTAAATTTCCATCTTGTGTAACTTGGTCAGCATTTTCTTAAGCATTCCAGAACTCAAAGAACTTTAAAAAGTAGTATTCAGAGGACTGAAAGTATTATACAATGAGAGAAAAATCTTGCTATGGATGCTTTTAGGGAACATCTGAATGTATCTAAAAGGCCTACATAATAATGGTGTGACCTGCCTCTGGAATGGTAGATATTGGAAGCAAGCCCTTTTTCTGAAAAAAAAGAAAGGCTATAAAATATATCTGTTCATTTATTAGGTGAGGATAACTGTGGCAAGTATGATGTTGTTTAATTACATATAATAATATATTGAGTGTCTAATAGGTGCCTGGTGTGGTGTGAGGCACTGAAGCTGTAGATTGAAAAAAGGCATTAAAAATATGCCTGCATTGTGTGCATTTTTTGTGTTAAGCACTTCATATACTTTTATATTGTCTTTAATTCTTTCAACAAGAATGTTGAGATGTTTTTTTCATTTCCATTCTTTACAGATAAGAAAATAGAATAGAATGGGCAGTCATTTTTACCCACTCCCTTACAGCAAGTATGGCAGACCCATAGTGTGAATCAAATTGAGCTGGCACAAATTTCCACCTTTGCTTACTCAACGGCTCCTCCTAGTGGCAGGAAAACTCCCTTGCTGAGTCTCTCAGACAGACTACCTCAGGGGACAGACCACCTCAGGGGCCTGATCTCTTTTTTTTTCTGCAGCAAAAGCCCCAGGCAGGACACAGGGCAGTGCTTGGTACATAGTAGGTGCTCAGGAAATATTTGTGATTGAGGGTAGAGTCCCTAGTCTCAGCTTTTTTCTTCTGTGAGTCATTATAAGCATGAGTGCTTGTAAGAAAGTACTAAATTACATCTTCCACATCAATGGAAATAGATAATTTGATACACAGATATACAACCCACCCACCCCAAACATTTTTACCAATAATACATAAAGTACCACCAACTTGAATGATTATTTCGTTCAAATTCTCTCCCTACCCATGCCATGGAAACTTTCAAGTGAAATGTTTGTTCCCTGTATATGAGTATAAGATATTTCTATATGTGTGCACGTATACTTATGCTGCATGCAATAATGCCATTTATCTACCAACATGTGCAGGTATATACCTGCATTTTAGCAGTAAAATATGCTCTCCATTTCGTGTAATTTTAATTTCTCAGTTTCAAATTTTCATGAATATAGACTTTTCTTCTACAGTTTATGAAATGAACAATTATGTCACATATCTCTTATTCCTAGTTTAAACATTTCTTGGGGGGGGGGGAAATGCATAAGGAAATGGCCAAGATAAACATGTGTGAATGTTATGTAGTGCAACAGGATTTAAGCTAACCTTAGGTATTCTTGACTGAAAATCCAAATTTTATTCTAAGATTCGGGGAGAAAAAGAAAACCCCGGCAGCACTTATGGAGTGGGTGTTTGAGCACCAATGAGGAGTAAATGATTTGATTCCATGGGCTCGGAGGATTTGTCAGCTGCCTCATAAGTATAATTCTGGCTCTTCATATCCCTGCTGCTTCTAATTTAGCAGGACAGGCTCATAATTGAAGCAAATTAACTATTTACACTTGCCACTTGTACCAGGGGAAGAGGACACAGCAGCAGGAAAGAATGAGTAGGAAATTACATTCTTCCCACTTGTGTCAGATCTCCCCTTATATAAACACATTAACAGTAATTTCATGAGGCGTCAAACATAGGAATAAATAGTGAGGGATAAAATAATGAGGTGTTGCTATTGAGCTGAACTGCTATGGCGAATATCCCTGGGTATGAATTATGCATCCTGAAAGAAGGCATATGTTACAGTATTCAAACAGTTCTCTGCAAGTGCTCTCTGCTCATTAGGCTCTGGATCTCGAGGTAAATCTACTCTCCTCTTCCATCCACGACACCACGAGCATTTACAGAAATATACTCTCTGGGCCCGGTGGGCTGTGGTTTCTCCTGACTACATCAAACTCTGAACAGGCCTTCCACTCCATTTTTAGCTTAACAGCATGTTTATTTAGCTCTTTGGCTGGAGCTTTAAAGCCATTTAATGTAATGTAAACAAGAACATTTTGTTTGTAATTTGCTAAACGTATTACAGCCTGACTGTGTCTCCAATTAGGAACTTAAGGTTCATTTAGTCATTTACATCTGGTTCTGATTTAAGGTGACTTTCCTTTCCCACTTAAGAGTTGACTTTCTGTGGCAAAAAAGGACCCAAGAACCCTTTATAGCTCTTTGGACCAATCCCTTCTGCTTCGAAACCAGACAGACTCTTTAATTTAGAAGGGCTTGATTTGCTCTCTATTGTCACTGTGGACCCAAATCCTAGACTTCAGTGACCAGAATCAGAGAATCCAGAAATAATGGAGATAAACAGGAAATTGAGCTGGAACCTCATAAAAAAGATGCTGAGGACTGCTGAAACTCCAAGGAATGCTAATATAAAGGGCATGATATTATTACATTATTATTTTTCTCCCTCTGTAGGTTCCAGTCAGTGAAAGATAAGTGGCAAAGGCCAACATCACAGCAGTACTTAGGTTTTATTTCCCTTTCTCCATCTGCTGCCTTAAAACAACTTAGCATGCTTCTGAAATGGGCTCTCCATTGTCTTACTTTTCATTAGCATTTAAAACCTCCAGCTGGAATCCCAGACACAATTCTCTCCCATTCCACATTCACACCATCTTCCAAAGTATTAAAATGGAGAGAGCTCCGATACATGAAGTTTGTTCAGTGGCTTTGGTAGGAAGGAGTCTGAAGGGAGGTTTTGTGTTGCTGGAGGATTTTTATCACTTCTTTCAGCTTTCTTTTGATTTTTCTTCTTTGAGAGATTCTTCACAGAAACCAAAGTACATACAGTTTCTCACTCACCATCGAGTCTGAAAATAAAGATCTGCCCTCTGCAGTGGCTCCTTATTCCCGCCTATACTCCACAATGAGGAAGCATGTGATATAAACACACAGCAGCTCTATTAGTCATGTTCCCTCCGGCTGGTAAGAAAACAGTCAATTGTAATCTCACTAATAGCTGTTTTTCCTTAAATATTGTAATTTCCTGAGCCCCTAATAAGTCATCAATAATTTTGACCATTTTCCCCATTTTGTGTTTATCTTTGTAGCTGTTCCTAATTGTGGGCTATTATGACAACAGGATTTTTGAACAATTGTGGCTCATGAAATCCTAGCCTCCTACTTGAACCAGCTGCCTCCACAATGGGGCTGTTCTTCACATGCACATTTGTCCTAAATTTTCAGGTTTAATGGTCTGCCTCTCATCTGCAACATTCCTTTAAAAATACATAGCAGTATGTGTGCCGCCCAATTTGAATATTAAATGAGAGTAAAATACAATTAATTTAAGTTTGAAACAGGGATATTACATTATGTTGGCACAATGAGTCAACATAAAGGGAAAGAACAGGTGGTAATACACCATAATAACACTTTTGGATATTTTGCTAAAATTCTCTTTATGCCCAAATGTGCATTCTAGGCAGGCATGTACGCTTTGCTGGCAATTTTTGCAAACCGTTAGAGAAGGGCTGCCATGTAGCAGCAGAGCAGTGGCCCATCGATGCAATATGCTCCCTTTTGTAAGCACAACATCTGATTTCACTTATAGGACTCTCTTTCTGCTTGTCCCTAGGACGGGCCTGCATCCTAAATGTGTCATAAACCATACTTTATAATACCCAATGAGTAATGTAGGGTCAGTTGTCATTTAATTTCATCCTTTACTTATAAAACAAATTCTCCAGAAAACCGTCAACTATTTCCACTAAGGGTATTACTTATTAAATTTGAAATAAAATTCAGAGGAGAAAGAGGAAAATATTTTGTCACCACATGTATACAATGAAAACACCTTACATGTTACACTATAATTGTGATAATATCTCTATTGGAAAGTCTCAGCCCCAATTCTGAAAGGCAGAATTGAGAATGGGAGTAATTTCCCTTCTTAACAAGACAGTAAAGAATAGTGACTCTCATATTTTTTGGGTCTGTAAATACCTTATTTGCCTAGATAAAAAGAAAGTAAAATATTGTCTAATGTTCCCCTCTTGCTATAATAAAAATAAAAGGCCTTATTGTAATAGAATTAGTGGTTAAACTCTACATATTTATATTTGCTGCCTTGAGGAACTACCTAAGTCTCATCATAAGAACGTAATTCCTTAAATATCTAACCAGTATGCAGTACACCTAAAACTAATATTGAATGTCAACTGTAATTGAAAAAATAAAAAAAAAGGACATTTTTTTTTCATCAGAAACACGGGTACATATAACTGTACTAACTTTTTATATTGCTAATGTAAAGGACCAATCATGGGTTAGGGAAAGCCTTTACAGGCCTTTGCCTTTTAAAACCACTAGTCTTAAAACCACATGAGGTCTTCCAGTGAAGGTGGGAAATAATTAGGAAAAGTTACCTGCTGTCAGAAAGATAGACAAGGAGTCAGATGGCTGGCAGTACAGGCAACTGATGTTCCTTGGGATAAAGCACTGACAAAGTAGAACGTAAGAGAGCACAGATGAGCCTTGGAGTAATACTCCTCACTCAGTTGCTGAGTCAGGGGGAAGGGAAGAGAGGCTGAGTCTCAGAGGAGAATCATGTACGTCCTCTGATGACTAGGAGATGCTGCACACACCCTTTAGCGAGGGCAATCGTTTTCTGGATGTCTCCTCTGCAAAATTTTATCTTACAAAGCAAAAGAGTTGACATCACTGAAGCCTGGTGCCCATCCAAGAATACACACAAGGTTATCAAAGCAGAGAGGGGTGTGTCCTGGAGTGTGGCATCGTGGGTGGAGCATGAAGGCATTACGATCACAAAATCTAGAAGACGGGTGGGGTTGGGATTCCTGGTTGATGTGCACCGAGTTTCTCATTTAGCGATGTTCTACCGAGTTGGAGGGATGAAGTCACTGCACAATTGTACCATGAATTATCAACATCAGTTGGGAGCCACACCTCAGCTTTGGGACTGTGAGAGCAAATTGATTTGAGTTAGGATAGAAACTAGTTCTAATATCCTGAAGCAAGTGCAATATATTAGGTTTTCAACAGAACAACAAAACACAGTGTCCTATTCTCTTAATAGCAAAATGGGTATTTTAATTGAGCACACAGAGAAGGCTTCGGGGGTGCGTTTTCCATCCTGGCAACACAGTGCCCCACACGGTGGGCCTTGTGCTTTCCTATGAAGGCATCCTTGGGCTGGCAATTTTGAAAAGGGCATAAGAGAATGTATAGAGATTTCTGATTGTAAAAGACAGTTTTGGCTTATAGGAAAGGGAGGTTAATTCTATGTACCAGCTACATAATCTTAGGCAAATCATTTAACAGAATAGGGACTCTGTCTTGTTCTTTGCTCTATCCTCAGTCTCCAGAACAGTGCCTGGGGCACATAGTAAATGCTCAGCAAATATTTATTGAATGAATAAGTGAATGAATTTAACTACCTGGCCCCATTTTGTAATCAGCAAAATTTGGATTAAAGTATTGAGCAGAACAAATGAAATAAATCATGTGATAGTGTTCTTGAAAGTATAAAACATTATATACTTTATAGATGTAGGTATATATTCACAATATATAGGTACTTCTGGATGTATCTAGGTTTGAGATTTTCTATTTCTAACATATTTCCCTGGACATGATAAAGAAAGATAAATGTTTCTATCAAGAACCAAATATGGAACTAATACATCATTAATGCAATTCAGTATTCTGTAACAGCTGTAGCTACATTCACATAATCATTCAATAACTAAAAGGAAAATGCTTATCTAATTTTTCCTTTGTCACAATAAAATTCCAGGTGGTGACAATGGCAATCTAATACCTGGTTTAGAAATATGTCATCGTTGTGGCTTGTTGGGGTGGGCTACATCTACATACTGGACACTTGCTCTCTCTCCATGATTCCTATCCTTCTTGAGACTTTCTGCGCTGAGATGCAGTGTCTCATGTGGCTCTCCCTAAGCACGGTCCTCAGTCACGTCACGGCGATCCACAAGAGAAGAAAATAAACCGGCATCTGGTCCCATTTAACACAGCATAGAAATAGGGTGTATGTGGGATTAAATAACATTCCCCTGTGGTCTTTAGGGAATGGCTAAGTGTAGAAACCCTTAAACTCGAGGTTCATTTAGCAAAGAGCAAAGAGGGTTTTGATGACAAAAGGGTAAATAGTAAGTACTAAAGAGAGGTGTGGACAGTTTTCAAAATACTTTTAGTATTTTTTTAGGTTTTTATGATCACATTGGCAACATTAAGGAATGATGTAATCCTGGCTGGGATATGTAAAAGTCCTTCCAAAAGTAACTACACTATATAAACTTTGAAACAAAGGACTAACATGCTATTTATAGAAGAGCAATAAAGGGGTATAAAATTCTGTGAAAGACAAAGTCTCCTGTGGTCTGGTTCGGATGGGGTACATTCCCAACCTTAGTTCTAGAAGCTGAAGAACTCACCCAACATCCTCAGAAACCATTTCTTTGCAGTGCAACACTTTCTCAAATCATGGAGATTCCCACTCCATTTTGCCTCTTTTCTTACCTGTTTTTGCTCTTCACCTAAACCATCCCACATTGAAGCCACAATTTTAGAGACTTCACCGAAGGTAGCATTTGGATTTTGGCCCTTGATGGCAGCCTGAGTATCACGGAAGAACAGCGCATAGGCAGACACAGGCTTCTGGGGCTCATTAGGGTCCTTCTTCTTCTTCTTTTTGGGGGTTTTTGGTTTCTTCCCCATGTCAGAGGCAGGTCGCTTCTCTCCACCATTGATCTGAAATAAAAATAAAATTAGAATTAAAAAGGAACTAAGAAAATTTGGGGACAAATCATATTGTTGTTCTCCTCTGAGACTTACGCAGACATTCTCATTTGTACACGTCACGCAAACACAGACATTCCAAAGGGACACTTTGTTTTGTTGCTGTTGCTTTCCAGATTTGTCTGTTTTATTTTCCAGATAAAACTTTGTATTTCCCATAGTTTTCATGTTCATCCCTCTTCTGCTTAACGTACATAGCTTTAAAATAATATTATTGATTCTTTTTATAATATTATTATCTATTAAATATTATCCCTAAACCCTCTTAACTTTTTCTTATTCGGGAAGCTTGATGGTAAGTAGCACTGTAACTATAATAGCTGCCATTTTTTTTTGTAGAGACCTTATTGTATGAACAATTTAACTTGTTTTCTTCTGAGTTTATCCTTTCATTCCTAATTATGACTTTTCAACCATAATGGGCAACATGCCCAATAAATAAAATTGAATGGCTTTTGATGTTGCAGTTAGGTCTGTAGAATGCAATGCTCATGGCTTAGAGAATGGCATAATCTGGACATAGGTCAGTGATGTCCAATGGAACTTCTTGCAGTGAAGTTAAAGTTGTATAATCTGCACAATTCAATGTGGTAGCCACTAGTCATATGTCACTAATGAGCATATGAAATGGTAGCTAACATGAATAAGAAACAAAATTTTTAATTTCATCTACTTTTAATTGCCTTAAATTTAAATAGGTACATGTGGCTAGTGGCTACCATATTGGCCAGTAAAACTTTGGAAACTAGATTCTAAAATCCTGAATCTAATATTTCTAGAATAGCATTATACCCAATTTAAAAGTAGGTTCTATTTTTAGAAACAGAGGCATGGATACATGGAACAGACTGTCAGAGGGAATGGGGGGAACTGGATGAAAGAAGGTGAAGGGATGAGCCAAAGAACACGTATGAATAACTCATAGATACAGACCATAATGTGGTGATGACCAGAGGGGCAGTAGAGGACAGGGGGCTGGGTGAAGGCGGGCAAAGGGGGAAAAAAGGGAATATCTGGAATAGTGTGAACAAGACAAAGTTAAAAAAATATAGATTCTATTTTCTCCCATTGTCCTCAAGAACGAATATTTGCCTAATTTTAATTGTTATGATGCAAGTGGAGAAAAACACACAATGTATTTAAGACTTAGATATCTGAACATTAAATATAATCTTAACCAATTATATGTGATGCTGCTTTATTCATATCTATAGAATGAAAGACTCTATCTAGGATTTATTTCTAGCTCTAAAGTTATATGAAGCTCCATGAATATCAAGCAGTGATGTTTCTGCAGGATTCCTCTTTCCAAGTGCCTCCCCCACCAACGTAAATGCCCATGTGCACTGTCTCCTGATGGAGGCACCCGTATCATGGGAGATTCTGCACCCTCTCCTTCTATTGTTGTTACTGCTATTCTTTTTTCTTCTCTGCAAACATAATGTAATATATAGTTTCCTCAGATAAATAGCTAGTTAGGATAATTTGTGTAAAATAACTGCCACTGTTGAAGAGGAAGCATGGCATCCTGACAGGCCAGTGGATATGACATCAGAGGCACTACACTCATGCCCTTCTTTACTATTTTTAGAGTGCAATCTTAGGCAAATTGCACAATTTCTCTGCGCCTCTATTTCTTTTACTGAAAACCAGCTGCAGTACCATTTTTTGAGATAATATATATTACATAATATGATATTTAAAACTTTAAAATGATATTCAAATGTTAATTGTGGCATGGTAGAAGTGTCAAAAAATTTCACTGAATGAATGGAAAGAAATGACCTTAATACTAATTTGTGAGGTCATATGTTCACAATTTAAAAGATATGTCCAAGAACCAAAAAGAGACAAGAAAAAAAAAACCCTAAGTGAATTCTTTGTCTTTAGTGAGAGAGATATTTAAAAGATGATCATTTTTAGTTTGTCTACTGAAGTAGATCAATATCTCTATGCTCTGAACTGAGCTGACAAGCTAAAGCAGAATAACACTGGAAGATAACTTCGCTAGGAGGGATCTGCGAGGTGAGCCTGTGAAATGGTTGGTCCCACATAAATCTGTCAGAGGACTAGCATATTGACAGTGTTGATATAGGGCAAACTGACGTAATAGCTCTAAAGTGAACATGCAGGCAAATATGACCTATAACAGTGATTCTCAAATATGGCTGCACATTAGAACCATCTGGGAAACTTTCTAATAATATCTTGATGCCCAGGCTGTCTTTACATGGATTAAATCAAAATGCCTAGGAGTAGATGCTCACCTCTGTTACACCCTTCATTCTACTTCTCCAACTGGAATTTAAGTACTTAAGAGTCAGACTAAACAAGTGAACTTTCCCTTTGTCTCAAGGCTCAAGAGAACTTTCTTCCCTTCACATCCACACTCCTAAGAGCTGTTGTCTGTGTTGGCTGCATGCATGCAGCCTCTACAACTCACTTCAACCAGGCTCTGCAACTCACTTCAACGTGCCCTCCCATCACTAAACTCTCAGTGAAGTCACCAAGTCACACTGCTAGATCCAATGGACTTTTTAGTATTCCCCTAACTTGATTTCTCACTGTGGGCACCTACTCTTCCAATGGTTCCATTTCCCTTCATAGCACATATCAAACTTGTAATTATACACTAATTTATGTACTTAGATCTCTCATTCCCCAGTATAAGCACCATGAGGGCAGGCTCACATCTGGCTTTGCACACTAGCACTTACCATGTTTCCTGACATACAGTATGTGCTTAACATTTGTTATAATAGTAATAAAAATAATAAAAGAATAATACATTTTGAAGAATGAATGAAACAAATGGTTTCTGATACAGGAACTCAAGCCTCACTAATTTACTTGAGTACTTTACAATAGTATGTGGGAAGATGGAAAATATGGATAGATTTTAAAAAACATTTGACATATGTTAATAGTCATTTCTTGGAGTTACAAGGCTGAGTCTTCATGATTTTCTTCTTTACATTTTTATAATTTCCAAATTTTGTAAATACGACCAGCCCTACATTCATAATAATGAAATATTTATTAAAAAGAAAAATAAAAAGGAATCAAGAAAGCCCACAATAAAGAAAATTAAAAATGGAGTGATCATGATATTGGAGGTCATATTTCATGAAGGAATGGGAATATTTAGAAATAGGAAACAGAGTATAGAGAAATGAATGTTAAAATTACCTGGACTCATTTTAAATTTAATTAAAAACTTAATGATTGGACACATGGAAATCTCCATGATTGTAGATTATGTCAATCTTTTTGGAAAATAATCAAATGTCAATCATAGAGATGAATTTCCTATGACTCGATGTAGATTTTCTTATTAAAAGACTTCCCCAAGTTATTTAAATAGTTTATCTCTGTATTGTCCAAAATTGTGTTTGAACTGCAGGTCTCCATCCTTATTTCCTTTTTAAATTTGTATTTAGACAGCATGGTGCAAGTTATAGGTCTCCTGGAAGTGAGACCAACTTTAACAGACTGGACAATTACACTTTTGCATTTGACAACACGGCCCTACTTTCTGGGGATGATCTGAGGAAGCAGGAGAACCTGTTACTGCCAGTAAGAAGAAGCTTTACATATCAAGTATATGAAAACACAAATTGTCACTTAGAGACAATGCATATCAACCCTGTTAGAAACTGTAAATAATTCCAAGCAACCAATTGATTTAGTTCATTGTCTGGAGGCTTTTCCTATGTTCCTGATTTGTCTTGTAGGGTTAGCAAGACGCAGTCTTGTTAAATCTGAGAGGTTCATGTAGTAAAAGCAAGCATTTCATGACTCTGCCTCTCCATTTTCAAGGTTTGGGAGATACCATTTATGCAGATGGAGCATCACCCTGGAGCTTCTGTTTTATCTCTGATTGAGTACCTGAGAGGCACTAAGCTGTGGGTGTTATCCCATTATGACCAGACTACCAGCCAGTCTCATAACATTACATCACTTTTTCCTTTGTCATGCCTGAAAGCAAGAGCATATTGATATACCATCATTTTAAATATGCCTGTGAACCTCACTTTGAATTATTTGCCATCCAAGAAAACTGACATCTGAGAGGATCAACCTAAAGGATACACATAAAATATTCATTCTCAAGATTCACTGCCTTTCCTTCCTAATTAACTAGATCACTAAAACTATATTCTTAGACCATAATATTCTGACCAATTGCAGAATTTCCCTCATAGAAACGAACTATGATTTAAGATAATCCCCCAACTTTCATCAAAGGCTAATATAAGAAGAAAAACTACACATGAAAGATGTCTGTTTTTTAAAAAAATAAAATGTGTTTTGAAGGTACTCATTTATTATATTGTTCAATGTTCCTCATATAAAAACTTACTGGGCTTGCACACTATCTTTGTTTTCACTTTGGGATGCACTGTAATGGAATGAAAACTCCCTGCTGTGGTTTGGTGTCTAATGTATCCAAGTGCATGGGCAGTGCTATGAAGGGTCAGGCTGTCTGTCTCTTGACCACTGGGCATTGCCTCCTGATCTGGGGGGTCTTGTTTTGACTTTGCATTTTTCTTTTGTTTGGGAGGAGACAGGAGTGAGCTGCTGTTTTAGATTCTGTGTAATGAACTTGGAACGTGTAAGGCCTACTTTCTGGAGGTAGTTCCATCACATATTTGCAAAACACATGGTCATTGTTCATATGCAAAGCCTCCCTGAAGAAAGAAATGTAGCTGTAATTTGGATCCACTTACATGCTAGTAACAGATTGCATAATGAAAGATACCTGGCTTTTCTGACCACTAACTATTTGGAATGAGCACAATGATGATGAATATGATTGTGGTGGAAAAATTAGCTAAATGGATTTGTAATATGTCCCTGGACCTTAATTTTGAGTGTTGTCTGGATCCTGAATTCTTACTTAGATGGATGAAAGCATATAATTTTATGTCCTAATTTTTCTAAGAGGCCCTGACTTCTAAAGTCCAGAGTAGCACTGTCTCATAGAATTTTCTGGAAAGATGGAAATGTTCTCTGTGCTGTCTGAAAGGGTAGCCATTAGCCACTTGTGCTGTCGAGCACATTTGGCTAGTGTAGCTAAGGAACTGATTTTTTAAATTTACTTAATTTTAATTAGTTAGATTTAAATGTAAACAGTCACACATGATTAGTGACTACTGTATTGGACAGTACGACACTGTATATTGGGCATTGTTTTAGAGTATGATGTTTATAAAGTTACTAAATTTCCAAGACTAGAGAGTTAAATTTAATTCCAACATCATAACCGTTAGAATAGAGAAGAAACCATGAAATGCAAACATATAAACTACCCACAGTGACAAACACATTGAACGTAAGGACCAGGTCTCGTGAATCTCTGCATCCTCAGAGCATCACTATGGTGTCTTACATGCAATGGATTATCACACATTTCTACTCCTTTATTCTACAGCCCTGGACAAAGGCTCCGGATTACGAAGCCAAGGACACTTGAAAACACTTATAAAAGTTGTACGAAAATCATAGCAACTAAGGACACGGCTAGGTTGAGGCTCTAACTGTAATCCTGATCATCCACAGACTTATTTCACAATTAAAGCATAAATAAATAAGTACATATACAAATACATAGAAATATTACCTTCACATAAGCTTTACACAGATGCATGTGCTTTGGGTAACTTACTTGTAGACATAGATTTACTTCTAAAACCCCCAGAGTTATCCTTAGGCTTTGGGTAATCCACCTCTTGTGTCTTATTGCTTAATTATAGTGATGTATTTAACTTATTTATCACAAGAAAACAATAATTTTTCACTTTAAAAAAGCATATGTTAGCAGTGCTGTTTAGATAATATTTCTTAAGAATACAGAGTAGGAGTTAAGACTCTCAAGGAAAAAGAATCGTGTATATTGAAATGTCCCTGGAGAAGTGAGAAATGTCTATCGGCATATTTAAAATAAACTGCGGCAGTCCCAGTGCCTGTAATGGAGGCTGGGAGAGCTGTTTAATGCACACTATCTTGCAGTAATCGCTGTAGTTTAAAATAGATTTTAATCAAGCACCATCTGCATAATAGGCTGAACAAACAACATAGAACTCCACTTATAATTCTTATCATTGAAAGTAAATATTATAAAATCTTCACCATAGAAACAGGGCACATCACAGCACTTTTTGTGATGATACTGTTTCTGTAAGTAAAAAATTTTGCTACTTAAATCTGTTCTTTTTTTTCCTAAACTATACCATCTAAAATCCCCTTATGACAATAATTTCAAATAAGCATGGAAAGTAAGTCATCTAGTTACTGTGAAATCAGCAAGGCTGTAATACTTCTTTCATTTAACAATTAGGTTTATTATTACTATTAATAAAAACAGTACATTCAATGACTCAAAACATCAATTATAGAAAAGCGTACATGAAACCTATACTTTTGAAATGATTCACAAGAGTGGGACATTGTATTTGTATCACAGTTTGTAAAGCAAATTCATTTTTTTTTCAAAAAAGATCCTTGATTCCGCCAAACATAGCTGAGTACTGTGTTAAGATGAGTTTAGCAAAGACGCTCAATAGCCTTATATAAGATAAGAAATTTGGGTTACTGTAAGACAAATCACTTTAAAGTGAAGAAAAGAGTTGATTGCAATTATATACACCTATTAGTTACATTTACAAATTTTGTTGGATTCACTTATCTCACCTTGCCTATCTGGGACATTATGTTTACTTCTTGGTGTTTTGGATGGAGTTTTTCTCCTGCCTTACAAAGAATGCATAACTATTGAGAAAAAGTCCCACTGAATAAAACGTCAGGTGCCTGTGTTTAGCCTCACTTTATTTTTATTTCATGAATTAATCAAATATTCTCAGTCAACTAGGGTATGAATCATCTATGAACAAACACGCTTTGAAAATTCTATCCTAATATACACTTGAATGAATTTTAGGAACTACTATTTGAAATCGAGTACTAACTGGCTATTTGACTGAATGTCATTATTTTTCCCAGAACTAGTTTGTTAAGGTCAGCCTTAACCAATGAGACACGTTTTTTGTTTTTTTTTTAATAAACAAGGGATATATATTTTTTCAATTGCTGAGAGATATAAGGAATTCTTTAAAAGTGTCATGCATATTACAGCATGCGAAGTGTTGAACAATTGCATAATAGAGAAATTAATGTGGAAAATATGAGACTTTGAAGGCCCAATTTTAAATATTCTGTCCTATTATAGATATGTGACTTGATTTTTGGTTCTAACACTTTGATTTTATTTAATGTTTACAGAGACTATCATTTTTATGTTATTTCAGGAATCTTCTTGTTTATAGAACAGTGATAAATAAAAAATACTTTTCTAAGGGCTTATTTAATTGTTGATCTAATGACTTATTCTATTGTCTGAGAAAAAAAAAAAGCCAACTCTTTTTCTGTCCAGTATGGCAAAGCACACGCATTGAGGAACTTAGTGCATTAGTAAGAAACTTTCAAAAGCAAACAGTAAGCAAAAGCAGGAACCCAGAAATATAAGCAAAGTACTGAAACAAGCTTTCACCTTAAAGATAGTTGCTAAGCCTGGTGAAATTGAGTCAAAGGTGCAGTAGAGAGAAGACAAAGCCCATTGTTTTTCAAAAGTGGGATATTTAGAAGGAGGGTTCCTATTAAAGTTAGGGTGGAAAAGAATTAGAGTCTTAGGTTAAAGGGGAAATAAAATGATTTCTCTTGCATGTGCCTTCACAGGATCTGCAAGGATGATACTGAGTGAAGAACGGAAACATCTTTTGCGGCAGTCCACAAATAGAAGCCAGCATTTGCATTGATCTACCCTGAATGCATACTATTTGGGTGATTTGAAAAATTTTTAAGCCAAGTGTGGTTCTAGACGGTAATAGTCCATAATGCTTGGCAGAAGCAAACACAAATCATCGTTAGAGGACTTCACTTTCAAATCATGTCTAATAGAAGTCTCATAAGGTTGTAATTCATGTCAGCTGTCATTCCAAAAACAAAAAAGTAATATCAAACAAGGCATTAAAAACAAGAGCCAGAAGCAATAATGGAGAGTAGATTCAGACTCCAAAAGACTTCATGTGCTGGAATTAGCAAATGCTTAAAGAAACAAAAGAGACTAAGGGTATGGAAAAAAAGAGCAAGCAACTAAAAAAAAGTCTAAACATATCAGAGAAAGAATCAAATAAAACCACAATTATAAAATAATTTAAATTAAAACCTCAACAGATCAGTTTCAAATTAGATATTGCTGAAAAAAAGATTTACTATGAACTGGGAAATTGATTTCAATAAATTAAGCAGAATGTAATACAGAGGGGCAAAGAAATGGAAAATATAAAAGCAGCAAGTTATAGAGAATAAGACAAGAAAGTCTAGCATATATCTTATCAGAATTGCAGGATGGAGGGGAGCAAGAATGGTAAGAGGAAACATCTGAAAAACAAGAATGGCTGAAAATGTCCTAGAATTGATAAAAAAAGAGAAACATTTAAATTCAGGATAAATTTAAAGAAACACACATCACAGTGAAGCTGAAGGACAATAAGGGCAAGAGAAAATTTTAAAACTAGTCAGAGAGGAAATACAGATTACTTTCAAAGGAAAACAATGATGCAGTAGAGTTCTCAAAAGCAATAATGAAAATCAGAATTCAATGGAGTAATATAATATCTTCATAATAATAGGAGAGAGTCACTATCAATCTAAAGTTCTATATCTAATGTAAATATTTATTAAGGTAACTATGGTCCCAACAGATCCTCATGAAAGAAAATTTTAAAGGCATACGAAAAATGAGGTCAGATGAAAAAAGATTGAATATGTGAATATATCTAAAGAAAAAGACTAAAAATAATAAACAGGGTTTTGCAAAGTGTATTAAATTATAGAAGTTAATTAAATTATAATTAAGCTGAACAACAGCAATAACTGCTCCAGTATAAATTGGAAGGAGAGTGTTTAGAATTCAAGTAACATAAGAAGGGTAAAGACATTGATCAATGTTATACTCTTATGCATTTGTGTGTCAGGGTTAGCTACTAAATGAACAGAAAAAGTAAAATTTCCAATCTTAAAATAAGAAATTATAGAATGAGCAAAATTAAGACAATCTTAAAGAAGGTAAGAAAGAAAAAAGAATCATAGGATATATATGGGACAGATAGAAAGCAACATACTTAATGGAGAAATAAACCCAAATATTTTAGTACCTATGTTAATGTAAATGAAGTCCATTTCCTATGATATTTATGAGAAACATATAAAACTTAAGAATATTTTAAGCAGAAAAGGTGAAATTAAAAGAATAAAAAAATATAAATTGTGATTCTTAGCTCATAATTTCCTTAAAGGGAAAATTGTGCTAAAAATATACTTGTAATGCCAGATAATTTAAGTGTCTTAAAGTTGTCTGTTGTATTGCAAGTACTGGATTGCAGGCTTAGAACCACAAGCTACCCAAGTTTATGTATCTTTGAAGTTTTACTGTATGTCTAATTTATGACTTTAGGCTGTCAACACAGCTCCATAGCAATCGGAACCATGGGTAGTGTTTATAAGGTGATAATTTATTTTATTGATGTATTTACAGTGTTTTTATGTCAAAACAAACTTATTTCATTTAATTGTTCAATTAGATAAACTGGAATTAATATGTAATTGCTTAAGAGAGCGCGAAGTGTTAAGAGGGAAGCTTTAAAGACTTCTTTTACTGGTGTGAGAATAAATATTCTTTTTTAAATTCTCTTGTTAGAAATGATTCTAAACAATCCTTTTGACTTAATGTTATTTCACATTTAAATGGAACTGTTTCAACACAATAGTCCACATAAATCCTGCTCACATATAAAGGAAAAAAAATCCCATTTTAATCTTTAACTATGATGATGAATGCTTGAGCATATTTGTCAGAGGAGTATTTTTAGTCATTTAATAAATGTAAATTGAATAAATTGGTGAGGAGAATTTTACATGAGAATTAAGGTGGAGAACAGTATGTAGAGTTGCAATGGGAGGATGGATATTCTTGAGATGGAAAATGTACTTAAACTAAACATGAACTTGAGAATACCTGTAGAGACAAAAAGCCATTTTGATCAGGGCATTTTTGAGAAATCCATCCCTAAGCCTTCACACATCACTAATTCAAGAGCATACCACTATAGAATATAGATTCTACTATATAATGCTACATAATCATAGCATTAGTGAGTTCTAAGTTATTTTGAGATGTGGACATTGAAAATGCTTGGATAGGTTACTCACTGGCAAACTTTCACACCAGCTTGGAAGCTCACAACATACAAATTCATGCCTCAACAAATTCTAAGATATGGACCTTACAGGCCAACAGAATATGGCAGAATCTGTGAATGTCAATTCCAGGAATTATTTATTTCTTCTCAGAATTCTACCAACTTTGGTTGAAGAGTGTGGAAAATATTATGTAAGTAAGAATAATCCTGCATAAACAATACTGTCAGAGAAGTTATAATTTTACATTAATTTTTTGGAATTCTAGTAATGAACACTTAAAAAGATATAGTTCAAGTGTGTCAATAATCTTCACTATGAGGAGAATATATTTTTCCCCTTGCAGTATAGTACTTATCACCTATGTCTAAGAAACTTGAATCATCCATGCAAAATCCAATATCTAAATCACTAGCCACAAACAAATTCTTGATGTGCACATTTAAGTCCCAGTACTCATTGGCTGTTGAATACCATTAGAATAATATACATTTTCTTAAGAAAATTATGTGGGCATTTTATAAAGGAGATGGTTGGGAATGTGAGTTCTGGATTGCTGGGTTTGGTTAGCAAAGGTGTGCTCACAGGTGGCATTCACTATCTAGGAATTAGCCAGCTCTGGGAGGGGCAGTCCTTTCAACATTAAGGCCCCCCAAAATGCCAGAGCATTAAGAATACTAAAAATGATAAAATGTAGTCAATATAGCAGCCCCGAATTTGTTATTGGGCTAAATAAATCTACATCACTGTATTTCCAGATGTTTAAAAAATTTGTGTAGCTATTGGAAAATTAACCATATATAGTAGCTTAGTATCCCATAGTGCTATCTTTAGTAACATGTCAACAAGTTTAATTTCCCAAAAACAAAATTCTCACAAAAGTGAAAAGAAATCAAAGGGCTGACACAAGTGAAAATTCATTAGTAATATTTTTTTAAAAAAGAAGGAACTAGGAGTACACATGTAAATAGTTACTAGGCACAAGGATCCTTCTCACTGAGACAATTCTGAAAGGTGCTTTATTGATAGGCAAGGCAATAAAGACATAACTTTGGGTTTTTTGGGTGAGAATGTACTTGACTTTGGTGAGGTCATTTAAAAAAAACTGCCCCATATACTTTAAAGAATTCTGCAGCTAACTTTTCAATTTAAGGACATGTATAAGATGCATATTCCTATACAAATAACTTTATGTGACAAAGATAGACAGACAGTCAAACAGACAAACATATTGACACGGGGCTGACAACAGGTAAGCAATGAAACTCCCAGGCTTCTCCTTTGGAAGGGAGTCAGCTAATGTCCTGGCCCCTTACTTTCCTCATCCTTGATATGAAATGGTTGGGTCAGATGATCTCACAGGTTTTATCTAACCATTAATCTCTCTCTCTCTCTCTCTCTCTCTCTCTCTCTCTCACACACACACACACACATACACAGAGCCATCACTGTATCCCAGGGATGTTGCCATTTGAAAACAAAATGATTAAATTGAAATTGATATTTTTTTGAATGGGTGGTGATTCAGTTTGATTTTGGTTGTTGAGTCCTACAAGACTTATTCTCACTTGCTCACTATGAAGACCCTATATTTTGTGGGTACAACTTACTTTTGTACTTAATACATGTATATTTAAAGGATTTATTAGGGACTTAAGAATGTAATTGAACAAGGTGTTTCAATTCATTCAGTTTATAATCTCATGCTTCATCAAAAAAAGTACATCCCCCCCCCCCAATCTTTCTTATTTTGGCTGACATAAACTTGCACCCACCACAGGTCAAGAAAAATGCCAAAGAATACTTTTTTAGTGAAGAAGAATTTCACCTAGGTCCTAAAAATAACCCCGTCCTACCTTAGAAGACTCATCGCCTTCATCTTCATGCACTGAACTGGATGGGGAAGGAGTTGCAGACTTGCTTCCAGGTGGAGATGGTGAGTTGTGGGGGACGCTGCTTCCTCCCATATTCAGCCCGAGCTGAGCACTTAGCTGGGACTGGTTGATGGTGGTCAGCTGGCCATGCTGCATCATTCCTGGCTGCTGCCTAATATCTGCAGGCTGACCCCTTGGTCTCATGGCTGCCATCTGAGGATGGGAGCTGTACTGAGTTCCTTCCGGGTTCCGTATATCTTGCATCTATGAAAAGAAAAAAAAAAGGATAAGAATAATTTCTCACAAACGGGTAACATGTTCTGGAAACATTTTTAAAATTCTGTAGGATTTTACTTAGACTAAAATTTCTGTAGGATGTCCTGCAGAACTGTACATTTTTCCATCCTCTTCCCCCTCCAGAGTAGAATAATTCTAACAGTATGTATTATCCTAAAAGGTGCTGTTACCTGTTACCAAAAGAATAGAATTTGAGAATTCAATCAACATCATTCAAGAGCCAACTAATCATATTTATTGTCCTTATTTACTAAAGAAACATAAACATACCATTAATAGATATTTATGGTATTAGTTTCAAAAATATATAATTATTAGTGATTACAACATTCACAGGAGTTTATGACACCCTTTCTTTTATTGTGATTATTTAAGAAAGGTTCTGGGAGTTAAGTGCACTGTGGTAGTATTAGCTACCACAGTATAGCTAGTATTGGCCAGAATGATCTACTAACTTCCCAGACTTAGAACTCTCACAGTTGGTATTAACCAATAGATTAATTGACTATTGAAATGATCCGACTGCACAGTCAGATTTGAAAGTGAATTTCTAAAGTTGCAAGGTCACCATTTTAATCCATTATGCTATCTGGGTCACTGCTTTTTAGCCTTAATGAGACTCACTCTTGTAATTCAAGCAATGAATTTCATCTCTGCAAGGATTAGAATTAAAAGCACTGGAGGATGAAGCTCTTAACATACCTAGAGGTCAAATGTGTTGTGTAAGAGGAGTATGGTGAATTTCATTTAACATTTCTCTGGCATTATCAAACTTAAAATAATGGGGAATATCTTGTGGTACTTATAGAAGCAGCTCAGTTTGTTCACTCTGAGGGGGCTTGGAGATTTTATGCAGTTCTTGGTTCATAAAATGAGAGAGCAAAAAGAAAAAAAATGGAAAAAAGAAAAGCAGTGAAAGGATATGCAGTTAAAGTTACAGTTTGGAACTAAAGAAATAAAATTAATAATGTTATCTTTCTCAGTTTCATTTTTAAAAAAGCTCCCACATGGTGTCAGAATGCCTAGTAATTACCTGTCTATAAATATCATGACACAGACACACTGTAAAGGTCAATGAAACAACTTAGTCACAGGCTTTTTTTCTCTTTTGGTAATAAAATCATTTCCTACCAATGCTCTCTAGTCATTTTACCAACCTAGTTAGTTCCATCTGAAACTGAAGTGTGACCAAAGAGGTGTCTGCTTGTGTTAGGTTTACTGTCTCCACCATGAGGCCTCTTATGAGTCAACATCACCCTTCAGACCTTTCCATCTCCCGCTCTGCTTCATCTTCAGACTCAGTTCTAGGTATCCTAGAATCTGGCTCCTCTTGGTGAGGGTTTTGTATCTCTTGCTTTTCTGGTCCAAATAAACATTTTATTCCCATAACTTAAACTATATGAAGGAGGAATCCAATCCTTCCAAAGTGGCTCATGGTTCTCCTTTTTTTATGAAGTTCTTCATTAAGTTGCTGTTACGTGTTCGAGCTTCAGAGGTCCTTAGTGACATGTTTTCAGTCTATAGAAGAGGAATCTTAGGGGAAGGCCATAGTACTAGCTTTTTGAATGTTTGTAGGATAAGTAAGTAAGAATGAATAGAGCTGAGATAAGTTAAGACTTTCCCAAGTCACATAATTGGAGTTAAAATCTGCATCTCTCAATTCCAGTCTTTGATACTTCCTATTGTATTAAGCAGCTGATTCAACATTGAATGTGTCCCACAGAAAAAGCTATAGTTCATGAAAAATAATCAAAAACACCTTGTCTAATGTTGTCTATCCAAATTGATTGTTTTTACCTAGTCTATTCATGTTACTTCCACTCACATTTACTAAAATAGTTTTTTCTCCTTAGCTGTTCCCGTAACCTCTATAAGCTGACCTGCCATATGAAATAGTACTAGCTTTCAGATATCCTGCAAGTTGTGCCACTTGCAGAGGGGACCATGAAAGTCAGGGCACAGAAGAGGCAGTATACACCAAATCTCTGTTCAGACTTACTCTCTAATGGCCTGGAGTCCTATTCCTTTTTTTCTTAGACCCTTCGGAATAGCCCTCTTACGGTGAGCGCAGAGCAGGGAAGCCCACGTGGGTGCTGTCCTAGAGGCGGTAGCCCCTCTCTCAACGCTGCACTAAACAAAGCACTGACGTGCATGTTCAAACACATGTGTTTGTAAGAGAATATGAAAAATATTTACTAGCAAAAACATATTTTAACTGAATTATCTTTCCAAAAATATTTAGCTAATTGACATCATTATTTCTCCTTCACATGAATCTCAAGGTACAAAGCATGAACAGTTTACAACTTGTCAGTTTGAAGCTCAGTCCTTAATCTTACTCTTTCAGAAATATCATGGTTTTTAATATGATATTGGAGAACACAATTTTTAAATAAACTTACATGTAGTTTCCAGATTTTGGACAACCAAGGGTCTTCAAGAGTCTAAAGCAATTTCACTTTATAGCACCTATCTCTTCAATCATTTTGTAATCTTTCTGATTGCTTTCTCATGTTAATTAGTGTTGTGGGTAGCCCTAACTGGCATGGCTCAGTTCGTTGGGCATAGTCCTGCAAAGCAAAGGGCTACCAGTTACCCTCGGTCTGGGCACACGCCTGGGTTGCGGGTTCAGTCCCTGGCTGGGGCATGTACAAGAAGCAACCAATCGATGTTTCTCTCACATCGATGTTTTTCTTCCTCTAGTTCTCCCTCCCTTCCCTTCTCTCTAAAAATAAATAAAATACAGTCATTGGTGTTGTTGGTAGATCTTGAGTCACTAAACTTTGTATTCCCACTTTTGTACTATTAGTAGAGGGAGGCAGGCATGGCAGAAGGGCAAAGAATCAATTCGGGCCCTGGCCGGGTAGCTAAGTTGGTTGGAGTGTTGTCTGTACAGCAAAGGGTTGTGGGTTCAATTCCCAGTCAAGGCACATACCTAGGTTGTGGGTTTGATCCCTGGTCAGGGTATGCATGGGAAAGACATCTCTCACATAGATGTGTCTCCTTTTCTCTCCCTTCTCCTCTCTCTAAAAAAGTCAATGGACATATATCCTCAGATGAGGATTGAAAAAAAGAATCAATTCAGGTAGGGACACTGAGGTACTCAACAACATACCTCTTTTTCAACAGCCTCATTATTAGTTGAAAATATCTTGTCACCAATGGTGTTAGTCCATTCAGACAGCAGTTTTAACACCAAATCTAAAAACAATTTTCCTGTTAAGATGGTGGCAATCAAAAATTAGAGAGCATACTTTTCTCTTAGCTCTCAGATGCACTTAGACATAGTCAGATCTTAACACCCATGGTGATATTTGTGAATTAGGAGAAGTATTTTCATTTTACCTTGCTTTCATAGGAGTCAGTTCAATATTCATCATTGCCTAATGGATAATACAGGGAAAATCAAACTGGATAGAATCTGATTACTGACAAAAAAGAATAGTTATCTCATGGGGGGTAAGCAAATGTTTTGATTACTGGCTTCCTTCTATTGATTGATTGATTACAGGTCGTGAGGTCAAATATACAGCCTCAACTTGCAAAATATTATTTCCTATTAACTTCTAATATTTTTAACTTAGTGTAAATAATTCACTTAAGTCATGTTAATAACAACTGCGGTTTTCTTTGATTCCTCACGACTCCTCTATCAGCTTCTCTTCTTCCTACAACTTCCCACCCTAAATGATTTTCTAACATTCTGTTTCTGATTCACATTTCTTTTACCTAGCTAAGATTCATCATGGTTCTGTTAGTGGGGAATGTTTTACATTAAAATGTACAGTTCTGACCAAAACCCCAGGTCTAGGTCTGCAACTGCCTGCTGGACAACTACTGGGACATCACCTCTGCTAGAAACATGAACAATGTTTTCTTTCTCAAACCTATTTTGCACAATGTGTCCAATTTTGGTGATGACACCTAAATTCTTCATGTCCCCTTTACTCAAAATGTTCTAGTCATTTTTTATTCTTTCCTTTTCTTTCAAACTCTTCTGAGTTCCATTGAGTCTGCTCTAAAATATTCCTCCCATCTACCCTTCCTTTCATTTCCACACCCATTCATGTATTTCAGGCTTTCATTATCTCTTCACTTACAATAGCTACTTAACTAAAAAGATTCTCTTCACTTCCACTTTGAAGAGTACAGCAAAATTAATCTTCATGAGCTTTAGACTCAAAAACTTCCCAATGATCCCCGCCTACCAAAATAAATCTAATCTCTCCAGCATGCCATTGAAAATTCCAAATAAACCTGATTCCTGTAACTGTCCTTCACATACTTTATTGTTCAGCTAAACTCGATTAATTGCTTTTCTTTGCCTATGCCTCCTTAAATGTGTGGCTTTGTCTATTACATTCTTTTAGCATTCACTTTCTGATCATCTGCTGTTTGGAATTCTAAAAATCAGTTTAAAAAACCTTATTTTGCTTAGTGATTTATGGTTTGCACAGTAGTTTTACCTATTGAGCCTTATTATTCCCCTGTGAGGCAGCCCTATAAGAATGATGGTTTTGCACATGTTTTTTTTTGAGGATGGGAAAGCTTAAATGATCTCAGATCTTTCTACTGACAGAGATTAAAGCAGAAATGAATTATGATTATTTTTATGTATTTGCGTTCTTTTGACAATACTTACATATCCAAACCCTAAATGTATTTTAAAGTCAAATTAAAAAAAATCAACTCATCTACAAAGCTTTAAGAACTTTTCTACACTGAACTACCAAAGCATTTTGTTTGTACTTTCTTTATGGGAGACACTACTTTAAAATTCTTTAGTCTAATGTGCATGCACTTTCTGACAGTAATCTTGGTTACAGCTACTTAAATTATATATTTCAAGTATTCAAAAAATATTTGCTGAATCATTATATAAATGAAGAAATAACTGTTATTAAGTATGAACTAACTATAGTGAATTTGATGGTTTTTCTATTTTTGTGTGAACTTAATCTAGCATTCATCACAAGATGAAGAGAAAATGTGAATAATGCCTATTTCCCTTTATGGCAGAAACCTCAAGTTGTACCCTCTGACATTCATTATACTTTTGTCCTGAGAGACAGTCCCCCAGTATTTAGTTGCCTAGCCAAGAAGCTAGCTAACAGAAGGCACTTCCTTTGTAGCTTTGTGTGGCCATACCAAGTTTTGGATAATGAAATGTAAATGAAAGTGTTATGTGGTACTCCTAAGAAATCTTCCTAAAGGGAAAGGTTCAATTTCCTTTGTTCCTTTCTGCTGGCAAATATGTGACTGTGATTAGAGCTTGAAAAAATTAGGACAATGCAGACAGAAGGTGCTTGAGCGTCTGACTATCATGGAACCAACAGAGCCCGGACAGTCTGCCTACCATGGGAGTCTTTAATGTGAAAGGGAAGTAGATGCTTACATTTTTTAGAATCACTGTCATTTCAAGTTTTCTATTATATACAGCTGAACCTAATCTTAACTGACATACCCTAACAGAATATAAATTCAAAAAAACAGGAATAGAATCTATTTTATTGACCATTGCAAGCACAGTTTCTAGCACAGATCTTAGCACATGGTTGGTACTTAAGACACATTCCTTTTTTACACTGGATAGATGTTGAAGCCAGGTCCAATTAGGATTGATGATGCTGGCTTCACATGCACAGTATTACAAACCCTTGATCTTTTGGGAACAACATCTGTTACATTCTCAGGACCCAAATGTCTCAGAGGTGCTTTCCAATGTGTGTACTTTTCATTTTGTTGATTTCAAGCCCAGTGAACTTCATGTTTTCTTAGTAAAAAGTCCTGCATGTCATTGGCATTTTAGTTTTGAATGGCTCTTAATATGTATCTCTTTATCAGGGAAACTGGATCTGTTGAACACAGGTGTTAGATTTTACTTTTTTTGAAAGTCAGAACTGTTTTCTTTGATTTTAAAGATTTCTATTGAGTATTAATATTGTTCCATAATTATGGGAACTAAAAAAAGTCAATTAAAAGAATGGAGGTAGATTATGATAATAAAGAGAAAATTTTGTTTGAGTTTCTTCAAAACTATTCCAATTAATGAACAGCAAATGCTCAGTTAAATCAATTAGTAAACCAAAGCAGATATATATTCTCCTTCATGACCTGCCTTGTCATCCATGGTTTAATGCCAATATTACGTTCTTTCTTCTCTCACCCAACTACCTAGAGCGATAACTCCAGGTTGAGGACAGCCCTCATGCAGGAAACTTTAGGCACTCTGATAAATGTTTCAGCATGTGATCGCCCTTTATTTTCCTTTGACTTCTTTGAAAAGGAAAAAAAAATACTCAGGTTGCTCATCTTGAGTTATTATTATTTTTTTAGCCTCACCCAAGGACATTTTTTTTCATTGCCTTTAGAGAGAGAGGAAGAGAGACAGAAAGAAACATCAATGTGAGAGAGAAGCATCAATCAGTTGCCTCCTGTATGCACCCCAACCAGGGATTGAACATACAACCTTTCAGTTACAAGATTACAATCCAACCAAGCCATACTGGCCAGGGTTCTTGGGTTATTTTTTAAAATAAGTAACACTTTGGTGTAGCTATAATATTCTCCCCCTCCAAAAAAAAAAAAAATCCTTGGAACAACATTAGTTGTATTAGAGACTAAAGACTGTTAAAACTGCATACTTGAATGGCACCAGAACAAGTAAAGGCCTGCATTTCAGTGTTTAAAGCTGTGTGTTTCACAATCTTTCCAGAGTCTGTTTTCTTTTTTTCAAATATCAGCATCCTTCCCAGTCCAATGCGCAAGCCTTGAAAGCTATCATTATCTCTGCCTCTAGCAGACAATCCATATCAAAACAGTTGTACACATAAAACCCTAACGACATCTTGGCTCGCTCTGATCCAGCTGTTTGAGTGAATAGCAGTTGGTGAACAGAGCCTGGAACATGGGGAGGCCTGAGGCCTTATTTGCTAATGTGCCTCGCCAGCTGCTGCTTTCAGTGGGCTTTGCAGGCAAGGCCTGGAAGTTTGCCAGTAGCAGTAGGAACAAGAGAACGTGAGGAATCTCTGAAGCCCTTCCATTTACTCCTGTCTGTCAGCATTTGACACCCTTTGCTGTTGAGTGCTTTCCCCAGGGCCAGGAGGAGACCCTGCTGGCTTAGGCTGTGACAAGTGCTTACTCTCGGTTCCTTTTATACACAGTATTTGACACACACAGTCTTTAGCATCTAAATAAAGACTTCTGAGCCTCGCTTTTGGTAGTCCATCCAGCCTTGCATGGTTAATCAGTCCAGGAAGGCTAAACAGTTCCATTTTTCTTAGGACTAATGCACTCGAGGAGGCTATGAGAAAAATGTAAATGTTGATATTATTTAATTCCCCAATTTGATTGCATATTTTTGTCAGGAATTCAATTAATATGGAAATGTATATATCAGAACAAACACATGGGTAATTTAATAATCAATTTTTATTTATTGTTTACCTAAATGTACTTCCAAGAGCAAGCTAAATTATTTGTTGTCCAAACAAATCAAATAGTTTCTATGTGATCTTTGTGATCTATTTATTATTTAAAAAATGCGTACTTTAAACAAACTTTAACTTTTTTGGCTATTGGACTTCCAATATTGAAGGTCGATAATGTCAAAAGAGAGAAAACCTGGAAAATACATATGCAAAGCACATGCAATATTTTTAAATATTAGGAAAAATTAGGTTCAAAAGAAAGATTAGACATTTTTATGAAAATGTCTTTTTATCTTCAATATTGAGTCAGGATAACTTGATTTTAATTATAAAGTTCCCAAAACAAAATTGTTATTGATTTTAACATTTGGAATCTACTTTTCTTCCAAAAGACAATATGAACACATAGGGCTCAGATTTCTTTATAATATACTAAAATGGAATATTCGTAGTTAGGGTAGTCATTGTAAAACTAATTATCACAGAAAAGCAAGAACTCAGGAGCGCAATTAATTAGATATTTGCCAAATGGGAGGACATAGCACTCTCTAGAACCACCATTTTTGGAGAAGATTAAAACCACCTCAAAAAACAAACTCTTAGGCTCACAGAAACTTCAATAATGCCTGATTACCCTCCTCCTTCAAACTGTGGCCTTTTCCATGAATGGGATGCTTGCTATTCAACAGATTTGATGTGTTAGAAGAAAATGTCATTGAGAGCTTTAAAACTCATGGCTAAAAATTACACTGGCTAAAGATCATTTAACCAGTTTTTAATTTAATTAATTAAAATTTTATATACTCTCCCAGGAATGAACCAAAGATCAGCCATTGACTATCATCAAAGAGCCACAGAGTGACAGGGGAAATTCCATCTCTCGCTGTCCTCGTTGTCCTTGACAGGCGCTGGCCGTCCTTGACCAAACTCAACTTCTATTTCTGCACATCCTCTGGAAGAGGCATCTTAGTGGCCCTAGTGTATGCATCTAGATTCATTTTTATAAACATAACTGAAAAAGCAATTTTATACATTACATTTGATTCCTTCCTTTTTCTAGACGGGAGGTAGTGTCCTGCAGTGGAGGGAACCCTGCTCATGACATGATCAGGTTGGCTCTGTTTCTAATGAGTTATCTAGCTTTTTCAACCTCTGTAAATAGTGGTAACAAGTTTTCAACAACAAATATTTATTGAGGGCCTGCTATGTGCCAGACACCGCTCCAGGTATCAGGTAAACCACATGATCATGCACGCTGAAATCCATGCCCTTAATGCAACTCACAATCTAATGGGGGAAATAGGTAATAGGATAAATGCAGTTTGTTTGATAGTGATCAAGTTTAAGGAGATAAATATGAGAGAGATATACTGACTTTAAATGCTTGCTTTAAAGTGTGATTGGGAGGATTAACTGGGGTAATGACGAAGAAGATGTTTTACCAGACACAAACTTATTTTTGTTGTTGCTCCTTATATGCATTACCTTTTGTGGGAGATGCTGATATTTATCACTTGTTGTAATCCTTGAATCTCTTTCCATGACTAGTTCTAGTTTACAATGAAGCATGGGATAGTTGTGACCAAGCACTCTGCTAGCCAAAAGCATGTGTTAGTGGAGTCCTTCCCTGGGATGAGCTGGGCAGCTTATGGCACAGAGCACAGGGTTTCACTGTGCAAAAACAATAGATACAAAGTTCAGAAAATTTAATGTATCAAAGGTATTCCACTTCATAGTACACCATTCTCTTCCATCAACTCAGTACACATAATTTCTCCTTTGGATCACAGTGAGGGCCAGGAGGTTATGGGGTATAGTTACGCCTTTTGATCCCACAGTTGGAAAGATGTTTTTTACTCACATTGAGGCATCCCATTCCTGATGGTTTCATGCCTACACTGTTTGTCTCCTATTGTTATTGTTAAACTATCAACATCCATGTTACCAAGAGTGGCACTGTGCTTCTGTGAGCCCTTGAAAGGGCTCCTCTGCCCAGCTCACATAAAGGAAATACAAAATGTGCAACAGGCAAGCTCAACTGTTAATTGACAGGGAGCATCTCTCATAATTTTGGTTAACGGAAGGACATGAATTCACACGGACTGAAAGCTCTGTATTATTTAAAAGGGTTTGAGCCCTGGCTAAGTGATTCAGTTGGCTAGAGCACCATTCCATACACCAAAATGTTGCAGGTTTGATCCCCAGTTAGGCTCTTGTGATTAGAATCACCCCCTCCTTTCTTCTGTATAAATTATGTCTTTTACTTTTGCACTACAAAGTGTAGGCAGTACTTTGCTCGTGGGGCAATAATCTTATATTAAAGTGTATTCAAACATGCTAATGTTTGTTCACATCACCTCTGCTTTGATGTGCCCAGGGAAGGGACTGAATAATGTATCTTATTTTTGGAACACTTTCAAAAGATTGTGTGCATTGAAAAGAAAAGAATGAATTGGAAGGGCAGGTGACAAGAAAATTGGGAAATGCTATGAGACATGGCCCATGGGGGTTCATGGTTTACCTATGAGAACTAGCTCTGTATATTTATAAAATCACAAGTCAGCTGAAATGATTCTTTATACTATATTTAAACCTGAAAATTTAACTGAATTTTATACTCTCCACTGGAATGCTAATGTGATGTTAGTAAAAGGGAGATGTCAAGTGGAATATTGACTTCTTAACATCAGTTCAGAAAAGTGATATTTGAGTTCATTTAGAGGCTCTTAAATCATTAGATACACATGACATTCACTTAAAAGTACATCTCAAGAAGCAAAATTAAAACCTTATATTCTGCTCAGGCCAGATAGCTTCCTTGTGCAGAATGTGTTGCTCCCAACTTATTGGGGACTTGAAAAAAGTACAGTTTTAAATTAGTATTTTATTATGGAAATCTTTCAATAATCCTTTTATTAATATATTATAAAACATTAAAGTAGCATGAAACCAAGATAGGAAAAGGCTGGAAATCCTCTTCCACTGAGTATAGTATTAATAAATTGGTAAAATCAGTCTAGGAAAATTACAATGTCTTTTAGTTCCTTTAAAGTATCTGACTCTGTAAGAGACCTTAAGCTCCTTTAAAACAATTAGAAATCTAAATATTTGTCTGACAAAATTTTATACCATGTTAGATAATGAGATGAAAGTGGTTCTATATGGTCTCTATATTTCTGGGTATACGTAATTTACCTACTGTTAACATTATTCACTCATTTATGCTTTTATTCACTTTGAGTCATAGAAGGTCAAGGTCTCAAAACTAATCATAAAAACTACTGACTGCTATTCATGCAAATACAATAACCCTTTCTTTAAAACAACTGCCAATAAATTTCATTATAAAAAAGTTATTAAAAGGGTTAAAAACCTATTAAATGTCAAAGAATTTGCCTGACTGAAACTTCTAATAAAGAAAGAGAATAGGCTTTCTTTCTGAATTATTTAAATCTTTACTGACTGTGCACTGAACCATGAAATTAGAAAAGTGTTATTAGAAGTGTTCTCTGGTTTTTAGAAAAGTTGGAGCCCAGAATGTATCACGCCATAGTCTTTAACTAGACTAGTTAAAGCAGTAAGCTTTTAATCCCAAATACATGGTTTATACTGATATAAAGGTCATAATTAAAAATCTATCCTGTAACTTAGTGATAATAAAATTATTATTACAGAAGCACACATGTTCTTTTAGAATATGTGAGGTACATGTTTAAATTTTAATTTGGACAATATCTTCAGTTTTTTTGATCTTTCAATGTCCACTAACATTAGACACACTTAACCAATAATTAAGTTTAAATAGAGGCTGATTTTAAAGCACTGAAATTAAGAATTTGAATAATACATCATTTATAGGTTACATATCTACTCAATATATGTTAAAATAGATAATTATTGTCTAAAAAGTTTTAAAATATCTTAATTCTGCATAATTATAACCCTATATGATGATGAAATAATATATTTGGGTATTGATTATAAAAAATAGCAAATAAATTTTTCCATATTAAATCCATTTCTCCAGGAAACTACACTTGGCACAACTGATTTGATCTGGGCTATGCCTAACAACCAGTTAATTATCCACAGATTAGTCAGTGTCCTCAACTGCTCAGTGCTAGTAGCTAGCATTGGTAACTGTGATCTTAAATTCTATTATAACTATCTAATACTTGTTTGCCCCAACTTATTTATCAAACACAGTACTACAAAGTTTATATGCAGTGCCTTATTTAACTCTCACAATACCAGGTGAGACCAACACACTTGTGAGTAACCAAGATTTCAGAGAGGGGGGTTCTTCTGTTACTTCGTGGATCAGCAGGAAGTTGTCACAGGCTGCTGGACCTCAAAGCCCACAGCATAACAATGGCACCCTTGCTGCTGACCTTGTATGGAAGTATGATCTGATGTTTTTAGCTGTTCTTTTAACAAAGGATGGTTTGAAAAGCTTGCTTGGGAAGATGCAGCTAGAACCTAGAATGATTGGAAGGAAATTCAATTAGAAATATTTTACTGAACACTTATTCTGTGCCTGGTATTATGAAAGATCCTAAGGGAAATAAAGATAGATAAGACTGTCCCTGTGCTTGAAGAGCTCACAGTGTTGGGAGACTCATTATAATACAAACAAAGATACAATGCTATAGAATTGCAGAGGAAGGAGCATGGCTTCCAAGCAAGGAGCAAATGGCTGACAAATGTGACTGAAATGTGCAAATAATGCTGCAACAAGGAGTCTGTCTGCATTGCATTAAAATTGCAGTGAGCATCACTGAGAATTAAGAATGCTTTAACATAGCAAGACATTTGAAAACTGGAAATAAGTAGAATTTTACTCTGAAGGCAATATGATTGACACTAGATACACCATCTGATTATTGAACGCTCATTATTTCTACTATGTTTTCATAAAAGTAATGATTTGTCTAAGAAAATGTGATATGAAATTGAACAAAAATAAAATAATTATGTGGCTTTTTCACAAAAGTAAAGAATGATTTTAGACCTTAAAAATTCAATATACAATCAAATCATACTTTTTAAAAATGTGACTAAGAACAATCTGATAGTTTGACTTCTATTTGGCAATTAGCATTTTTTATTTTCAAATATTTTATTTTCTGAATCTTAACATGGTTAAAGACATAGTCTTTAGCTTTAAGACTATATATCAGAATATAATCTAAAGTATCAAGCTGTTCTAACTGATAGAAGCCAATAAGACACACTAACATTTGATGCTACATTAGCAAAAAGACTACTTTATCACATCCCGAATATAGGCCTAATGTTTCAAAAATAACTTGGGTTTTTTCATTGGGTTGTAAAAAATATTTATAGTCATACCAACAGTAGTCATTTTTATTTGGATCTTTACAACATTCATTTGATTAGCTAAAAATGTTGTTACATAAATGATGCTTTCATGAAACCACTGACTCAACATTTTGATCAAAACTTTTCTTTATATTGCCCCACTTGTCAATTGGTGCAACTCACTTGTTAGTGAAATGTTATCCAGGGGGAAAAAGAAAATAAAACATTCTGTGAGAGAAGATGTGGATGTGTAAGTCTTACTGTGGGTCTAGGTTGAAGACTGTTCTAGAAAACCTTGCCAACTTTTCTGGTCCAGTTAAACACCTGATTCTAAAGGAAATGTAATATACATTCCTTTTACAGTAAATCTTGAAGTATTTTAAGAGCATGAATTTTCCTCTCAGTGTTGTGCCTATGCAATATGGACTAATTGTTTGCTGACCTGTGGGTGTGCCCTCCCTTAGGGAATGTATTTTTGATCTTTAAAGTGTTATGTAGCAAAAAAAAAAAAAAAAAAAAAGAAAAAAAAGAAAAAAAAGAAAAATAAAATAAAGTACTAGTAAGTTGAGAAATTTGCTTGGTTGGACTTGTTAATAGAGATTTTAATATGCCAGCAGGATTTATTTTTAAATTAGAAGTAATACTAAATTTATTATTTTATTACTTTAATCCATAAATTTTAGTAAAAGCATTGACATTGTTTAACAAAAAGAACCGCTACCACCTTAGATAAAGCCTCAAAGCCTATTGTAAGACTAAATCCATATACAAGCAGAATTATTTAAACAATAAAATCCTGTATTTTAACTAAATAGTTTACTAAACTAAAAGAGTTTACTTGCATTTCTTATACGAAGACTGGTGTATGAGAAGTTATGCTGACTGACATATGTGTATTTATCAAATGTTGGTTCAAAAGGAAAGCCCAACAACAGCAGAGTTCTGGAAATTGAAAATGATGAATTATTTTAGAATTTGCATGATTACTAAGCTGATGATCCCTGAACATTTCAATGTCACCACAATAAAAATGGGAGCATCATTTATTACTAAAACAATTTCAACAATGCGCCTGATAGGAATAGTTGTATTATAATTTATTTTTGAATACACAAATGGTTATGCTTTCTATACTTTTCTCAAGCAATGTCATGAGACAATATCAACTTAGGTATGTTTTCTCTAAATGATAGCTTGCATACTGAAAAAAAGTTAATTGTCAGAAAGGCCATTCAGAATAGAATTAGAATCTTACTAAGAGGTCAGTTACATGCATTGATACTTGCAACTCTGTTGACCCCGTATTTCCTAATAATAAAATAATCCAAATAACAATGTGAAATCAAGTGACTTTTAAAAAAATGTTAAATATCTGTACTACTGCAAGGCAAGATATTTCTTGCAAGTTATGAAAAATGTACTTTGCTCATGGGTAAAATGTAGTTTAATGATATGGAAATAAGTTCACAGTTCCTCGTATTGTATTTACAATTTTGTGTCTAAAATATATTTAATATCTCTAGCATAATTATATGACCACAAGAAGACAACTCCAATAAATGGGAAAAATCTCAATTACATCCATCAACTGAAGGAAAAAAACAACCTCATACCATTAAAGTTTAGAGTCTATTATAAGGGAACAAGAAAAAGATATCTATCCTGCAGTTTTTAAATTTAAAACCATATGATCATTTTTCAGCATCTACATTTATAAAAGCTAATTGAATTTTCCAGTTACAATTTATTTTACGAAGAAGAAAATGCTTTTGGAAAAGAACGAAGTCAGAATCTTTTGAAAAAGTGCATTACGTTTTATTTCCCCTCTCACAGGCTAGGGTATTTTAGCTGAAGACTATAAATATTTATATGTTATTTTTTTTCCTTTTTTAATGAAACAGGGAGAAAGTTTTTTTAGGGCTTATGTCCCTTTCCACTCTCACCCCCAAATCTCTTACAGGATGCTCACTAGGTGCAACACACACAGGTGCTTCCGGGGTTTGGTAGGGGTGGGTGGTAGAAGAGTAGGATGGTAGGGGCTGGGAATTCAAAGAACTCAAAGGGAGGGGTCAAGATGTACAAGGTTCTACCTTTGCTCTCTGAACGGCAGCCTTCTCAGAGACGCTTACCCTGATAATCCTATAAGAGGAGATCCATCCTACTCATCCCAGTCATCTTCTTTACAGCACAGTCTAGAATTATCTAGGACAGGACTCTGTAAACTTTAACATGCACGTGAGTCCCTGTGGCTCCTCCTAAAGTGGAGTCTCTGGAGGAGCCTCAGATTCAGCATTTCTAATGGCTGGTACCAATATGGCTGGTACATGAACCCAAATTTGAATGGTCAGGTACCAGTCATTGTATTTCTAGATTGTCTGGTTCTGAAGAACTGGGCTCAGAGACAATTATGCAGTAGTAATTCAGTTGCAGAGGCATCTGACAAAGCTCCAAACTTTCCCAAGAGAGTTTTGTTTTTTGTGGTGGATTCATTTGCTAACAGTCATGCCAGGAGATTATGGTATGGAATTACCAACTGACAATAGGGCACTTTGATCTGGCATTTCTGTGGGCTGGACTGATGAGAAAGATCTTTCTGGTATGTCCCCGGTTATTATTAATTAACAGAGGATAAAGAATGGAGGGGTCTCCATCCATCAAACATGTCAGAGTTCATTGGTTAATGTGGGAATAAACTCTGATTCTTTGCTTTCAACAATTTTCAAAATCTAGGGAAAAATCTCTCCACAATATTCAAAATTAGTTATTTAGAATTTCCTAACATGTTAATAAATTAGAGAAGAATTAAATGAACATAAAATTACAACCAAATAAAATTTACAGGATGCAGTAAGAGTAATATCTAGAGGGAAATTCATATTAAATGCATATATTAGGAAAAGAAGTCTAAAATCAATAACTTAAGCTTTTGTCTCAGGAAACTAGAGAAGAAAGAGCAATGTAATTCTGAATCTAGCAAAAGGAAAGAAATAAAAATTGAAGGGAAAATCAATGAACATGACAACAAAAAATATAAAAAAAGTCACCAAAGACTTAAGATGTTTCTTTGAGGAATTAATAAAATTAATAAACTGCTAGACAGGCTAACCAACAAAAAAAAGAGCACACAAATTACCAATATCAGAAATAAAAGAAAGATCATCAATACTAAATTTGACCATTTAGATAAAGTGCAAAAATTCCTTAAAATTAAAAAAACTACCAAAACTCATACAAAAAGAAAAAGATAACATTAATAATTGTATATATTGAATATTAAACAAATTAATCAATAATTAACAATCTTTCAAAAGAAGTCACTAGGCCCAGATAGTTACTACCAAATGTTTAAAGAAGAAATCATAACAGGGATATCCAAGATGGCAGCAGGGTAGGTAGATGTTACACTTATCTTCCAGGACCAAACTGGAGTTACAACTAAAATATAGAGGAATCAACTTGAATAATCAACTGAAGACTAGCTGAAAAGAAGTCGTATAACAAAGGATTTATAGAAGAAGCCACAGTGAGACTGGTAGGAAGAACAGGGATGCAAAATAGGCTGGCTCTGCTCTCACAGGTGGTGGCTGAGATTCTGAAGGGATATCTCAGCTGCAAAGGTTCCCTTTGAGAAGTGTGGGGTCTCAAACCCATGTTGGGCTACACAGGCCAGTGCATCAAAGCTGGGAAGAGGCACCCATATAACATTTGGCTTTGAAAATCAGAGGGGATTCTGCCTGCCAGGGAGAGAGAAAGGCCAGGTAGATACACAGGCACCGTCTTACAGGACCAGTGCACAAAATCTTGTCCTCAGCCACTCATCCTAGCCTCCAGTGGAAGGAGGGTGGAGCAAACTAGAGCTGTATGAGGAGAGACTGAGTTTCATGGCTCTGGGGAGAGAGATGAAGGGATAGCCATTGGGATACCAGTGCTGAGTCACTCTCCCATACCACAGCTGCCATCTTTCTTGGGTGGAGCACTCCCCTCCATATGACATCAGCCAGGGAGAATACAATAGCCCTTACCACCCCAACTTTGTGCAGCCCTACTCTGCATAGCTTATACCCTGCTGAGGAGTCAGTTGCCTGGATCTAAATATAGAGGTATGGGCATATTCAGGCAGTGTCAGTGACTAAGTTGTGAGGCTTTGGGGTGAATGCCATTCCCCCAATTTCTTGTGAACCTGACAGGCCCCTCCCCTCATGGGGGATCTGCTAGCTTCGCTCTCTGGGCTGTTGGCTGCCCCACCTTCCCTACTCCTGCTGGCTCCACTCTGCCAAGCAAGGTCTAGGCACAATCCTGCACAGACTGAGTTGTGCAGCTTAGGGGAGGGGGCTACTCCCCCCACCTTTCTCCAAGCCTGACTGATACCTCCTCATCCTTCTGATTCCTGGTGGCCTGCCCTGCTGAGATGGGGCGCCTGTTAGAATCTGGGGCAGACTGAGTTGTGTGGCTATAGGACAGAGGTCATTTTTCCCACCACACCCAACTGGTACAGAGCCCTCCCTTCACAGGGCCAAATCTTGATCTGTTTGGGCCTGATAAACTCTGCAGACCTCACTGTGATGAGTCCCTGGGACCCTTCCTTTCTAAAAGGGTGTGTGAGCACCCAGCAGCTGGCAACTAGATTTGGTATACCTTGGAACAAATATTCCAAAAAATTATGTGGAACCAAAAAAAGACCCCAAATAGCCAGAGCAATTCTGAGAAAGAATTAAGTTGGATGAATCACACTAGCTAATGTCAAACTATACTATAAGGCCATAATAATCAAAAGAGCCTGGTACTGACAAAAGCAGACATATAGAGCAATGGAACAGAACTGAGAGTCCAGAAATAAATCTACACCTTTATGGTCAATTGATATTTGGCCAAGCAGGCAAGAATATACAAAGAAATCAACAGAGACAAGAGGGAAGGGGGGGCAGGGAAAGGGAAGGGAAGGGGAAAGTCAAGGAACATATAGCAAGGACTCATGGACAAAACCAAAGGGGAAGAGCTGAGGGAGGGAAGGTGGGAGGGGGCAAGGGAAAGAGGTGGGGGGAAGGCAGAGACAAATGTATTTAAAAAGTAAATAAATTAATTTAATTAAAAAATTAAAAAAAAAAAGAATATACAAAGATAGCCTATTCAATAAATGGTGTTTGGAAAATTGAACAGATACATGTAAAAAAATGAAACTACATTACTTTCTTATACCATACACAAGAATAAACTCGAAATAGATTAAAGACCTAGATGTTAGATTCAAAACTGTAAAAATCTTAGAAGAAAACATAGGCAGTAAAATTTCAAACATTTCTTATAGCAATATTTTTATCTGATAGATCTCCTCATACAAGAGAAACAAGAAAAAAAATAAACAAAATGGACTACACCAAACTAAAAAGCTTTTGCACACCAAAGGAAACCATCCACAAAATGAAAAGACAACCCCTGAATAGGAGAACATTAGGCCAATAATCAATCTGATAAAGGGTTAATACCCAAAATTTATAAAGAACTTATAAAAACCAACACAAAAATGTCCAATTAAAAAATAGGCAAAGGACCTGAATAGATACTTCTAAAGTGTCTGAATAGACACTCCAAAGAGGACACATAGATGGTCAACAGACATATGAAAAAATGCTCATTGTCACTAATCATCAGAAAAATGAAAATTAAAACCACAGTGAGATATCATCTCACACCTGTCAGAATGGCTATCATTAATAAATCAACAAATACGTGTTGGTGAGGATGTGGAGAAAAGGGAACCCTTGTACATTGTTGACAGGAATGCAGGCTGGTGCAACCAATGTGGAAAGCAGTATGGAGTTACCTCAGAAAATTAAAAATGGAACTGCCTTATGACCAGTGATTTCACTTGTGGGAATATATCCCCAGAAACCTAAAGCACTGATTCAAAAAAGATATATGCACCTTTATGTTCATTGCAGCATTATTTACAATAGCCAAGATTTGGAAGTAGCCCAAGTGTCCATCAGTAGATGAATGGATAAAAATGCTGTCATACATTCACACAATGGAATACAACCTGAACATAAAGAAGATGAAAACCTTATCTTTTGAGACAAATGGACCTGGCGAGCATTAGGTTAAGTGAAATAAGCCAGTTAGAGAAAAACAAGTACCATATGATTGCACTTATTTGTGGATCTAATGATCAAAATAAACTAGCAAACAATAGAAATAGATTCATAGATACAGAGAACGGACTGACAACTGCCAGAGGGGAGGGGTGTTGAGGGGCTGAGTGAAAACGATGAAGGGATTAAGCAAAGGAAAAAGACTCATAGAGACAATAGCATGGTGATTACCAGAGGAAAAGGATGGTAGAAAAGGGTAAAGGGGAGATAAATGGTGATGGAAGGAGGCCTGAATTGAGGTGGTGAACACACAATACAATACACAAATTATGTGTTATAGAATTGTACACCTGAAACCCACATAATTTTATTAACTACTGTCACCCCAAGGAACTCAATAAAATTAAAAAAAATTAAAAAATTAAAAACAAGGAATTCATAACAATTCTCCACAATGTCTGTAGAAATGAGGCAGAAGAAACACTTCCTAACTGATGCCGCAGGACCAGAATTATCTTAATATCAAAACTATATAAAAACACTGCAAGAAGACTTTAGACCAATAGCTCTCATAAGCATAAATGCAAAAATCCTCACTGAAGTACTTACAAATTGAATCTAACAATGTATAAAAATAATTGTACACCACAAATTAAATTTATTCTAGGTTGTGCAAAGCTAGTTCAATATGAGAAAACCCGTCAGTGTAATCAAATGCATTTGCAGGCTAAAGAAGAAAGAAAAACATGATCACATCAACAGATGCAGAAAAAGCACATGACAAAATACAATCCTATTCATGCTAAAAATCATTAGCAAACTAGGAAGAGGAAAAAAAATCCTCAACATTTAAAAATATCTACAAAACCTTATAGCTAACATACTTAATAGTGATAAACTGGATGTTTTCCCTCTGAGATCCAAAGCCAGGTTACTAATTAATCCTCTCTTGCCACTCTTATTCAACATTGCACAGGAGGCCCCAGTTAGTACAATAATAAATTGAAATAAATGGATGCCCAGCTTCAAAAGAAAGAAGTAAAACTGTCTCAACTTGCAGGTGACATGATTGTCAACAACAACAACAACAACAAACTCTTGAAAATAATAAGCAAGTATAATAAGAATGCAAGATATAATGCTTACTTATACACAAATAGTCAAAAATCAGAATTTGAAATTAAAAAAAAGTCATTTACAGTAGCATTCACAAAGTTAAATATTTAGGCATGAATGCAATAAAACATGTACAGGCCTTATATACAGAAAACTACAAAACACTGATGATCTAAATAAATGGGAAGACATTTGGAAGATTCAATATTGTTAAGATGTCAGTTCTTCTCAGCTTGATCTATAGATTTAATACAATCACAATCAAATCTCAACAGGCTATTTCATAGATATTGACAATATGGTTCTGAAGTTTTATGTAAAGGCAAAGAAACTAGAATAGCTAACACAGTACTGAAGGAGAACAAAGCTTGAGAACTCACACTGCCTAATTTTAAGACTTACTACAAAGTGATAGTAATAAAGAGAGCATATTATTGGCAAAAGAATAGACACATGGATCAATGAAACAGAATAAAGGGCCCAGAAATACATGCACACAAATATAGACACTGATCATTGGCAGAAGAACAAAGGCAATTCAATGGAAGAATATAGTCTTTTTAATACATAATGTTGGAACAATTTGGCAGCCTATGCAAAAGAAAAATATACAAGATCTTTTATTGAGTAGTGGCGGGAATGTAAAATGATAGTTACTTTGGAAGACAATTTTCCAGTTTTTTATAAAACATTTTAGTAATCACACTCCTAGGTATTTACCCAACTGATTTGGAAGCATATGTCCAATCAAAACCTGCACACAAATGTTAATAGCAGATTTATACATAATTGCTAAAAAGTCCTTTAGTAGGTGAAGGTATAAACAAACTCTAGCACATCCGCACAGTGGAATATTATTTAGTGACAAAATTAAATGAGTTATTAAACTATGAGAAGGCATGAATGACTCTTCAATGCATATTGCTAAGTAAAAGAAGTCAGGAAAAGCTACAAGTATATTTAATTCCAATTACATGACATTCTGGTAAAGGCAAAACTAGATAATGTAAACATTGATTGTCAAACATTCAGGAGGGAAAGATGGTTAAACAGGAAAAACAAAAGGAACATTTGAGGGTATTGAAACTATTCTGTATGATAGTATAATGGTGAATACAAGAAATTAAGCGTTTGTTAACATCCAGAGAACTTTACTGCACAAAAAGCAAACTTTAATGTATAAAAATTAAAAAAAAATTAGGAATTTGGGAATCCCAAGATGGAATACAGAATGTGACAAAAGATTCTTAATATATTGCAAATATATGGAACAATTTCATTAAAAGACCTGGGTAATAAGTTGCTGACATATGTGACTTTGGAAATGAGTAGAGTCTGTAAGACTAAAGGTGAAAGGAACTTATTATAGGTGAAAGGAAGCACTGTACCCTACTAATTAAGTTGATTCCCACAGGAGTATGGGTTAACAATTCTGATGCCACTATGTATGTTTCCTGGATTGGAACAATGAAGTAAATGGTTAATGAATGGTAAGGGCCAGGTTTCCTACTGTTGTGGAAGGTTACAGATAAGCAAGGGCAGAAGGCTATGTAGCATTGGATTAGGGCTGAAGACAGTATGAACTACTGTTTAGTTTAATAAAGATACAGGTAGTTACATATAGAAATCTTCACAGATAAGTGCACATATACTGGTATTTATACATATATCCATCTGCTCTGTCAGCTAAGAGGTCCTAGAAACAATGAAACTCCAGTAACGATGTGCACACCTACCACTCAGATCTTAGTTTCTAATACTATTCTCCAATAAGAGGAACCAGGGCTCCTTGGAGAAATGGCAAATTCTTGGTCAGGAGCAGAAAATACACAAGATGAACCTGGAGTATCTTGTAGTGGCAGAAAGTAAGAAAGTGTTCAAAATACGGAAACAAACAGCAACACATACACATGATGAGTGTTTGCCAGAGGCTAAGGATGGAGGAGCCAACTAAAAGAGCTCCCAATGGCCAAAGCTGGAATAATTTGAGACAGATGATAGATAGATAGAAGGATAGATACATGATATATAGGTAGGTAAATTGATAGATAAATAAAGTAGTATTGGATTATAATTAAAAGTAAAAAAAAATCCCATGAGTCCATACTAAAAAAAATAAATAACTGAGTAAACAAATGATTAAATAAAGGAGAGAGAATAGACAATTCTCCGATTCAGAAAAATTTCAAATAATTTATGTACATATTTCAAGGATTGGAAACATAACTCCCCACTCCTTAAATGTGGGCTGCTCATAATGACCGTCTCCCAAAGAGTCCAGTATGGAAAAGGAGAATAAAAATAAAAAGACTAATTTTATAGTGGAGAAACTTGATGAACACTACTTCAAACAGGTGATCAAGGTGATCACCAGTGCTAAGTAATATTGATAATATAAACCCTTGATATGATATCATGAGGGTAGAACTTTACCTCTTTGATTTTTCTCCCAAACTACATCACTCTAAATCTAATCATGGTAAAAACATCAGACAAATCTTGATCAGTGGACAGTACTGCTTAAAATTGTCAAGGTTATCAAAAACAAAAAAAAAGTTTGAGAGACCGCAATAGCACAAGAGTAGCCTAAGGAGATGTGTTAACTAAATGTAAGGTGGTGTCCTAGATGGTATCCTGGAACAGAAAATGGACATTAGGGGAAAGCTGAAGATATCTAAGTAAAGTATGGACTTTAGATAAGAATAATGTATTCTTTAAAGTACTAAACTTTGCGACAGCATGGATGGAACTGGAGAGCATCATGCTAAGTGAAATAAGCCAGGAGGTGAAAGACAAATACCATATGATCTCACCTATAAGCGGAACCTAACCAACAATGCAAAGAAGCAAGGAAAATATGACCAGCAACACTGAAAGGAAAAGAAATCAACAGAGACAAGAGGGAAGGGGGGGGGCAGGGAAAGGGAAGGGAAGGGGAAAGTCAAGGAACATATAGCAAGGACTCATGGACAAAACCAAAGGGGAAGAGCTGAGGGAGGGAAGGTGGGAGGGGGCAAGGGAAAGAGGTGGGGGGAAGGCAGAGACAAATGTATTTAAAAAGTAAATAAATTAATTAAAAAAAAAGAATAATGTATTCTTTAGATAAGAATAATATATCAATATTTGTTCATTAATTGTGACAAATGTTCCATACTAATTGTCAGCAAAAGAGGAAATTAGGTCTGAGGTAATGTAGGAACTCTCTTTACTATCTTCATGATAATTTTATAACTTTAAAACTCTACGAAATAAAAGACTTATGTAAAAAAGAAAAACTGTCTCAGTTTTATTCTCAGAAATTGAGCTATAAGGTAACTAAGAATCAGGTACATCAATTCCCCATTGTGTTTATGCCCATTAGTGCTTTATTAATGAAATTTCAACATTTACTCAAATAGCTTATAAATTGATTAAGTCTGTTTACATGAAAACAGAGTAGTTTCTATACAAATTAAATTTAATGCTCTGGAAAGACTGAATAAAGATACACTAGTTAACACTTGCTGCATAATTATGACATAATGATGCTCCGATTATGAAAAATATTGTAAAAAATCCATATAGAATATTCCTTTGTGTAGCTTCATAAGACTTTTTTTTAACTTCTTGCACCATTTTAAAGAAGTTTAAAGAGAAAATATTCATAGACAAAGTTTTGTGGCTGTTGTTTGTGCTACAAAGACCACAGGGCTGCAACTATAGACCCAAACACTGAGACAGGGTGTTGGTTCTATCCTCAAATGACTAGACATTTAGATTCTTAACTGCTTTTTAACCAAGTGACTATTCTGTCCTGATCTTCCTCACTACATTCTAAAAATGTAATTATGTGTAAAAAGAGGTTTTTGTACATACTTCACTGTCACAAGCATGAATCAGAGTGAGTCTGAGAACATGAGCACTGAATTTTCATCACTCCCAAGTGCTCGCATCTGAGGTATCATTCAAATAGAAGTGCTACTCTTCCACTAAACAACTCTGGGGGATACTAGTAGTGTACTGTAAATTAGTTTACCAGTGGGATATCTGACTTCCTTTGGTCTTTGCTCATAGGGGAAACTCTATTTAACTGTTTAGCTGCCAGAGGTTCCATGCATATTGGATATTTCTCTCCTATAATCTGTTTAAAGGCAGAGACCAGAGATTTCCTGAGTGAATTGTCCCTTCTGAAAGCAACACAGAACCTGAGTGCCAGGAAGTTTTTCTCACCAGGATAGATGAAGGCCCATTGTTGGCCAAGTGTGACAGGAGCTGGGCCCTATCATTAATCATCCTGAAGGCAAACAAACATCAGGGTGTTCCTTTTTCCTGGCTGGTGAGTCTGCTGTGAGGGGCCTCGCCCATCTGTGCCTGGCATCCATTCTACCAGATTTCTAAGTGCAGGGTGTGTGTTAACAAGTCCATCATGTTTTGTTTCCCCTAGTGGATTTTTAAAACTTTGGTATTAAAGTTTTTTTCAGGGAGATTTTTTAGTTTCCATAGAAGTACGAAAGTACCTTTTCAGAATGCTGGACTTTTTATTTTGTTTTGAAAAAGGAAAAGTGTGGGATGTTTTGCGTGTGTGTGTGTGTGTGTTGAAAGTGGTAGGAATATATGTGTTCCTGAGAACATTTTGGCTTCCTAAGACTTTGTGAGCACTAAGGTATTCTGGTTTCTGGATTCGCCTACTTGATGCATTTCTTAGCCAAGACTAGAAAATGAGAGCCAAGGATGAGAATCATGTGCCATTTATTGAGAGAAGAAAGTCTACTTGTATTAGACTCAATTCCCAAAGGGTGTCTAAAAATTGCAATAGCTACTGCAAACATGTTAAAGGCAAAATTAATTTTAATCCACTTAAATTTAAAACATAGATATTATGCCATGAAAAACATTTAGGAGTAGAAGAGAATGTTGCAAAGTGTGCCGAAAGCTTGTAGGGTGTCCAACTCTAGAAGGCTGGAATTCCTGTTTATCACTGAGACCTTTGTAGATTGTGTCTATCTTTTCCATCCTCAAGGCTCTATCTCAACACTCAACAGGGGAATTTCTAGATTTGTTTCAGGAGTCAGTGAGCACACAGAAGGCCTCTGAGAACTATAAAAGGAGAGTGGCGATACGTATGGAAGCAACTTAAAAGTTCATCAGTGGATGAATGGATGAAGAAAATGTGGTCCATACACAATGGGATATTAATTAAAGAAGGAAATCCTATTATTTCTGACAACATGGATAGACCTTGAGGTAATTATGGTAAGTGAAATAAGTCAGACACAGAAAGAAAAATACCATATGATCTCACTTATATGTGGAATCTGAATGAACAAAAAACCCTAACTCATAGATTCAGAGAACAGATTGGGTGTTGGAGAGGGGACACTGGAGGAGGTATCAGTGAAAGTTGTTCCCTGGTCACTAGGTACAAACCTCCTGTTATTAAAAAAAAACAAAAAACTAAGTCGGGAATGTAATGCACATGTGCAGGATGGTGATTATAGTTAATAAAATTGCATTGCATATTCAAAAGTTGTTAAGAGAGTAGATCTGAAAGTTCTCATCACAAGAAAAAAACATTTGTAGCTACGTGTAGCAATGGATGTTTACTAGACTTACTGTGATCATTTCACAATATATACACACTATGAATCATTATGTTGTACATCTCGAACTAATATAATTTTTACATGTCAATTATACCTCATTTTTAAAAAAAAGACATAAATAAAAGAAAAAAGAGGACTAAAGGGGAAGGAATGCAAGGAATGGGGAAACAGGGCCAATTGCTTTCTTCTTTCTCAACACTGGCAGTAACAAAGAGGCAAGGAGAAAAATAAAAACAGTATTCCTTAAAAAAAAAAAAAGAAAGACTTTGAGAACAAATCACAGTTCACAGTGCCCTTCAATAGTTCTTTTTAGTTTTTGGGACTAAGTACAAGACCTTTCTGGCAGAGACTTCTGTCGCTACTACTGTATTAGATGTGGGAAGCCCACGAAGATTTTTTACTGTTTTTAGATATTTTTTTTTGTAAAAATGAAGATAGTATTTCCTAATATAGTGAGAAACCATGCATTTTATAGATTCTGCTGACTCAAGAATTTATCTTCCTTAAAAACTCTTCTTATGGCACTTAAAGACCTCAAGCTTGAAGGCATTACATGGTGGCCCACCAAGAGAGGAATACAGTAGCATAGAGTAACTCATTTATATTTTGTGTTTTCTTTTTGCTATTATGTTTCTCAAAGATGATGGCCTGAGTTCAGAGGTATTTTTTTCTGCTGGGCAGGCTTTGTGAAAATTTAGACTCAAAAAGTGATTTCTTTTTACAATAGTAAAACAACCTAAATAGAGGATTAACAAATCTCATGGCTAGGCATTAGAATAACTAAAAGCCAAATCCACCTACTTAATATTTTTGATGACATTCTTTGGCAATTGGTTTTGTATATAATGAAAAAAAAAAAAAAAAGAATGAGCAGGGGGTGTGGCTCCTAACATTGTCTTGTTAGACTTTCTCGAAGGATCAGAAACCTGGGCTCAACTCTAGGTGAGCCACAGTTGGCCATCATAAAGTGTCTCTAAGTTTCATTTTTTGTTCTCTAAAATACATGGCCATATGATTCCTGAGGTTTTCTGTTTTGGGACTGTAGCTCAGCATATGTATACTGTATGAATTACAAAGAATGAATGAATAGTTTTAAGTCAGTGTCATCAAGCTTACAATCGGTGCTTGAGACAGAAAGACCTGGCTCTCAAATTTTTCTAGAATATTTTTTCTTTGTGCAGTTAACCCAAAATATTTAATACAGCTTTCAAGATGTTACATTTTTCAGATAATAATATTTGATCAATAAACTAAGTAAATAAAGAGAGGTATTTCATAAACATAAATGTTTCCACAAATTACACACATTAATGTATAGCTTTTAAAATTATTTTGGAGTCAATTCTGCTAGATAATGTATTAAGGGAAAGCTAAGTCCCTCCAAATAAAAATACAGATATGTACTTAACAATGTATGATAGAAATTGCATACATATATATATTTTTATCAGCCTGAATTTCATTGTGAGGATAAAGTTGTTCAGTCAGGTCAGTCTTAGTGATTGGTGGGCATAACAAAATGTGTTGTGATTTGAGGTGGTCTATATAAGCTCCTGAGACTCAAAGTACCTTGGGTAAAATACATCTTCAGGCAATCACTAATGTGGATTAACATATTTCTCTTTTAAAATCAGAGAACACAAGAACAACAGTAAATATGTATATGAAGCCAACCCTAATCATTCACATTTCTATTTAAATTACTTTGATCTGATTGATTTTGATAGTTCTATTTTTCTCCTAGAAATGGAAACAAACATGAACAATATACTTTCAGACATTCAGAGAATATTTTGAATTCCAATTACTAAAGTCTCTTCAGTATATTATATTTTGAATTTTTAGGAAGAGACACATTAATAATTTAACTTTGAAGTGAACTACAGTGAAATGATGTAGAATTAAAAGCATACAAGTGCTGCTAAAATATTTATGGAGACTGTATTTTGACTACGGATCGCATTTATAGAATGATTTATGTCCTAGTTTCTGAGATCTCAGTTTATAAAAGGAGCTAAAGCTGGAACCAAATTTGACAATTGTGTTGTTCGTGACCAAATGGTTTTCTATACCTCTTCTTTTCCCTTAATTATTACAATGGTGTGTCTAGGTGGTCTGTCACAGCATTACATACTGTTTTCAAACAATACTTCTATAAACATGTAGATGATTATGTGGTTTTTACAAATTAAAAACAGCAATGGAACAGTGATGTGCAGTTTAACATCATAAATGCATCAGTCAAGAAGAAGAAAAAAGAAAATGTTGCTAGCTACAGTAGTGTAGAGAAAAGGTGTGGTCTAGAATAAGCTGCTCTAAACTTTATTAATTCTGTATTTGTACACCCTGATGACAGTAAATGTATTCACTTTCTGAGTCTTCTGAAAAAGAGACTCAACCAGCCTTTTTAATAACACTCCAACCTTGCCTGCTGTTTACACACACGGTTAGTGGAATCACAGCACTGCACATAATCCAATAAAGCTCACACCACTAAAGATGTATGTAATCAAGGATCTGAAAGAACATCCTCTAGGTTAGATTCAGTCTCTTTTAACTTGTACTTCACAAAACAAACAGTCTCTTCAGGCAGAAAGAACATATATGTCTGTCATCCAAAGCAAATATGAAGTCGTGCAGTGTACTAAAACGTGCAGGCCTCTCAAACACTTTTTAATCCCAGCAACAGCCTCTGATTCATTGCAAAAGTAAACGAATATTTGGAGAAAGCCTGTGAGTTAAAAAAAAAAAAAGTTGCAGGAACTCTCCAACTGGTTTTGCCTGCTCCAGCTATTTTGTTTTGATTGCTAAGGGTAATGAGGACGACAAAGGCACTGCTTTAGGTTATCCAGACTCTGTTTCCAAACAGGAAGCAGGAGCAAGTCAAATGCTGACTTGCCTGGTAACCAAAGGCTTTCCGCAACCATGGTGCCGACAGAGTAAGTCCCAGATTTCAGAATTCAGATCTGAAAGTCACCACTAGCAGTGAAATCCACTTTCAGTTTATCCCGTCTTCACTAAGAGTTCTCTCCTCTTTTTTTAGGAAGGTGGAAGGAGGCAATGACTCAGGTGGTTCATGGAGGAAAAAGAGCATATCTAGAACCCCTTTTGGCCTCCCTTAGCTTCACATTTTCATCAAAAGAACAGGGAGTAGGGTGAAGGGCCCAGGACAAACAATGTTTTGTAGAGAAATCCCCAGAGAAATCTTTTGTGAGTCAGAGAAATTTTGTAATTTTAGGTCTATCACCTTTTTTCTGAATCATCTTTAAAATCAGTAGGCTTTACCCATTATTCTTTTCCAAATTTGCTCTGAAATGATTAACTTCCTAATCCTTAGATGAATATTGGGATAAGGCATGCCATTTGAAAATTTAAAAAAAGCATCAATCAAATTCCATTCACAGCAATGACACCACAGGAATGTGTTCTTGATCAAATAGAGTCAGATTGGTTTGTCTTTGACAAGAATTCTGTTTTTCTGCCCGTCTTTGGGGTCCTGTAACATACCCAGTGACTTTCAGTAGCTTTTAGCATTCTGTGGCCGAAAAGTAAATAAGCTTTTGTGAAGGTATTTGATGAGGATGTTATATTCTTTGCCAGTAGACATATATCCACATAAGAATTGTGTTTGGGTAAATGCCACATAAGGAAAATTAAAATCTCATTTCCATTGAGGGGTATAGTCATGTGCAAAGCCCTCCAATTAGAATTCTATAAAATCAATGACACGTAGATATTTGGCATAGAAATCATACTAGACTATTGGCATGATAACTAAGAATTCCTGTTTTTCTATGGTAATTTATTTTAGTTTTGCCATTATGGTTAAAATAAAATGTCAATTAGTATATGTAATTTAGGAATTACACTCATCTTCAAGATTTTAAGTAAAAATCAGATGTTCTCTCAACAGAACAAAAATTAATTTTCTCCAAATAAGCATTACCACATTTTAAGAATCTTCTAATTCTTACTAAAGACCAAAAGGAACTATCTAATTTTGGGAATTGAAAAGCATATAAAGCCATATATTTTTAATCAGTTATTACATCAAACAAATACACATTATTCTAAATGAGAAAAAATGCCCCAAGAGTAATCAACCATGTAATCTAGCTGTCTAATAAATTCTTCATTATGGTTGACCAGTCCTTTGGGAAATGCCACATTTTACCTTCCCTGCAAAAATCAAGGGGCTGGCTTTAACCAAGGGATGCATTTCTTAAAAACAAAATGAATGAAACAAAACAAAATCTTAGGTTTATAGTTGACCAAACTGCAAAACAATGTTCTGTTGGGTCAACTTTCTATGACAAAGCTCAGGATACATATTTTAGTTATTTGATCCCTAAGAATTAAAAAAAATATTTCCTGTAGTACCGCCCACACATTGTACGTCGTCTAGGCACTGGGGCAACCTATTTCTGACATTTCTTTTACTTTCGTGTAAGAAACAGTACTGACTATATTGTTATGTTTTATTGCCTTCCCTGTTTTTAAAAACTGTTTAGATCTATCTTGGAACATTCAAAAAGAAAGACTAGCTCTTCAGGAAATTCATTTTTGAAAAGAGCTAGAGAAGCCTACATAGCTACTGTTTAGAATGAGTATTATTCCTGGGGCCTGGGATGTGTGGACAGGAAATTGCAGGCAGCCCTGAAAACAGAGGGAGAGACAATGGTGTGCAGGTTTCTTCTGCCTGCCTGGAAGGCGACATGCCAGGGGGACGGAGGCTAATCGATGGCCTTGCAAGGGGAAGGGGGAAGGGTAGGTTATTTCACATCTCTGAGTTCAAAGTTCCTAAAATGTAAGAGGAAGGTTAGTAAAACCCAACCTCTCAGATGTGAGAATTAAGCAATATGTGTAAATACTCTGGCGCACATTAAGATCTTAACAAAGGGTTTCTATTATTATTATAGCCATTAGTTTGAGAAAGTTTAAATACATTTAAGACTTCATTTTTATATCTGGGCAAATAAGCATGAGGACAGACCAGAATGGCGGCACCTAACTATCCTTAGTGGTTACTTGGATAGGTTATTTAGGAGACACAGACATTCTCTTTCTGCTAGAGCAAGGCTCACAAAACTAAATACGCCAAAGCAAAATGAGAGAGGGCTGTGAATGGGCCTGGGATGGTGAAGGGACTTACAGCAACACAGTGAGCTGAAAAGGTACTTACGTGTACCTGAGAGTATCTTTGGATCTTATTACAAGTAAAATGTCTATGCTATCCATCTAAATTATTTATGATTCAATGCAGCATTACTGGAGAAGTAGCAACTGAATTTACTGGTCATACCAAGAGTATCACTTCAGTTTTTTATCACTTTTTATCACTTCAGTTTTACGTATTGAAGGTATCCATGAACAGCTACCTCAAAATGTGACTAATGAACCAGGTAGCCTCTAAAAGAAATGCACCAGTTGATTAATTTAACAAGTAGTAGTATGTAATATGTAGTAATACAGGAATGAATACAAGTATATACAAGTGAATACAAGTGGTCACTTGCGCTGGAGCTTGGGGACAGGCATACGATAGGGCAGGGGGAGTTCAGCCATAAAGATGTAGAACACAGATACCCAAATTTTAGGATTTCCCCACCAACAAAGTTTTTTTATAGTGATATAAAGGACAGATTTATCAACTTTTAATGTTAAATGAGTACATAAGCCAAAAGCAAATTGTACCTTATCAGCATTTCATAAAAGAAAGGGCATTTACACACTAATGAAATTAGAAGGACTTCTATGAATAAAAAATTGTCCTTTAAAGGGAATACATTTTGATTTATGAGAACAATTTTATACATTTTCTTATTTTTGTGAGGAGCAGTAAGAAGTACAGGACTAATTAACACCCATCCTCGCATGGGCACATGAGAACCACTGACTTGGAGGCTAACAGCTTACACTCTAGTTAGGAAAAATAACATGTATACGAAGCCACAACATCAGGGCAACCTAAGGGCCCCATGGTTATTATCATCTAATTTGATTATGCATCATCTCCATCTTTATCCTGAAAGGCCAATAAAGTGTGATAATTCACTTTTTTTAGAGGAAGAAATTAATACTCACAAGTCCAGTAACTTGCCTGAGGTTCATGTAACTGAGATACTGTAACTAGAACCCAACTTTCGAGTTCAGTAGCTATTTCATGATGTCACAGTGCATGCATGTCCAGGGCACCATGATTAGCAGAGAAAATAACTACTCTCATTTTCGAGCCATGCAGTGCCATCACACAATGCCATTAAGATGGCATAAATGTGGAATTAGAAGACTGTCCTGACTCACACTCCTTCTTGGAAATCTCTGTTTCCTGACTTGCTGACACAGTCTATGTCTTGCTTTGCATTGTCTTTTCCTTTCATTGCACGCGCTTCTGTCATATTGGACAATAGAAAGCTGAATAATTGCAAATGGTGTTTGAGAATCATTTTTTTTAGCAGTCAAAACTTCCATAACTGTGACTCTGATGTCATAGTAGCTCTAGCTTTCTTAAGAGGACTTGACAAAATGAGTTTCATTGAGGCTGGCCCCTGCTTTGCTCTGCCTTCCTCAAGACCTTTGAGGGTACCTGTGTTTGTACAGTCAGACTTTTCACTACCAACTCACTTATTTCCTCTAAGAATACTCAGCCAATGTCACTACATTTTTGAAAAAGAATTATAAAGGCCTGGTTAAAGTTCAACATTAAAAATAACTTTAACAAATGACTGTGGAAATGGAACGGGTTGCCATGCAAAGAAGTCAGCTCCTATCACTGAAAGAGTAAATGCATAAGCTTAACAAATACAGGAGGGCGATGTGAAATACATTACTTCAAGGTGATGCTGTAACCATCAACTATAAGATCCTTCAAAGCATACTATGCAAGCATTATTTACTGACAAGATCTAGAATCAGTGAGAGAAATAGTCACTCAAATTCAAGATTCCATATCTTAAGGTGCAAAAAAAAAATGTCTCACTTGCTAATTCCATTTCTGAATAAAATCATTATTAGGGTACACCATTCGATAAAAGTAAGAGTGTTTCAGTGAGGGACCAAGAAGCAGAAATGGCACTAAGGTGACACGTCTGAACCACCTGCTATGTGTTTTTCTTTCTTTTATTTGGCCCTCTCAGCAATCTGGGTCCTAATGGTGTTTGTTCTTAGGCACAGGACGTGGGCCAGGCACAGTTTTAGGCTGTGGGGTTAAAACTGCAGAATTTAAGGTTCCCATCTGATGTCCTCACAGGCTGGTCAGCGCATGAACACACAGCTCTAGGCTCCGTGTCACCGGTGGGCTCTGAGAGCCCACCTGAGAAGGCTCTGAGGTTCAGCTTCAGTTTTCTCACCAGGAAAATAAAGAACTTTGATTACAGGACCTATTTGTTTTCTTTCAGAGCAAATATATATATTTTTAATTCTCTTTTATTTCATTCTATTTTCCCTGTGTGAGCCATTAAAACCTTTAAAAGTTTTACATTAAAAATAACTTATTGCACCATTTTATTTTCTTTGTGGCCAATGACTACAATGTTTAGTTTAGAAAGTTTTACTATAATGAAACTTTATATTGCTTCTCTTCTTAAAATGTGCTTTCTAAATTTACAAATATAATCACTCTGCTTTCAAAATTATTCTGCAAAGTTTTGATCCCATACAGAAATTAATCATTGTGACAACCTTGTAGAATGAAAACTACCATTTAAATCCAATTTTAATTACTCATTTAAAAACATCATATTTTAGAACTTCTTTTTCTGGTTAAGTAGGAAAAAGTATGGAATGTGGGATTTCCATAAAAATTGTTCATTTGGATGTTAATTTTTGAAAAAGTGTGACTAACTATACAGAAATTATAATAATAAGCAGGCTATAAATTGAAACCTCAAAGAAGACATCTGATTGACTTGAAAAATAATTGGTATCTTTCCACTTAATCTACATTAATGTAAACAATAAATCTTCTCTTAAACAAAGATTGGTGAATCTTCATTTATCTTTCATGACAAGAGAGCAAAGGTTCTAGTTTAATGAATGGAAAGAAGCAACAAGGTCAGTTTCAAAAGCCTCACAGGTCAAATGTCTGACATCACTGAACATTAAAAAAGAAAAAACAACCCTAACATGGTAATTTCCATTTTAGTCAAACCACCAGGGTCCAGCTGAGGCTTCAAGTGGAAAGAAAGAGAACACCATAATCTAGTAACATAGAGACAAGCAATTGGAATGACATTATCCTTTTAGGATGTATTTGCCCACTTTTCAATAAGGTTGAATTGGGTAGATTTTAAAATAATTTTGAAGCTTTAAATTTAGACAGCTGACAACCAGTCCTGGCATTGATAAAGGGATTGGAAAATGAACAGCATATACTTTTATTTTACATATGCATTGATTTTCCCCCAAATGGAAGACCTCTGTCATCTAAAAAGATTATTCATAGATCCAAAGAGCTGATCAGGGTCATTAATAACAATAGTAAACTGATCATCGTTCCAATGGGACCTGACAAGTTTCTTTTCAAAGTGGATACTAATGTATTGATACCCGTGAAGTTCATTACAGCAGTAATAAATCATTAGTCTCTGCAAAATGATTTATAAGTTGGTTGAAATGCATTACAATAGACTGTCAAAGAGCTTCGCAGGCACAAGAAGGCTCTCTGCTGCTTCTACTGAAATTGTGATGCCTTAGAGGAATTAGACACTAAACACCAATGTCAACACTACAAAACTCACTATAACTAAGGTTGTTTCTTGGATGTTTAAAAACCACGTTTTAATTCAGTATAGTCTTATTCCTGCCTTGAATTATTACTGTCTTACAGAGGCTTCACAAATTCTTTATTCCTCTGTTTATTCTATAAAGTTTCATTGTGACCCTTGCTAATTAAATTTCTTTTAGCTTTAGCAAATAATGCTTAGAGCATTTCTAGTTGCAATTACTCCCTTAAGATTATTTGCATGCATAATAATATGCACAGTAAATACATTCTCAGGCATTTAACATTATGAACTAACTGTAATGAAGTGATTCAAAGCTGAGCATGAGCTGAAATGTTTATTTCCAAACCTGTGTAGCAGTGTCTTTAAGATTCTTATAATGTTATCAGAAGAATAGGAACCATTTGTCCTCCAGAGAAAAAGAAGGAATAAGCTAAAGTTAGAACCATATTAATCTTTTTCAGAAAATAGGAAGGGCTTTCTGATAATAAAGGTAGTTCAGCATTATAACAGAGAAATGGGTTCTTGATGGTAACTACTTGTTTAGTTTGGGTGCAGACTTAATGAAAAACAATTATTCCATCTTCTATCATACCTATGTTTATTGGGAAACATGGCAAAAGGAGTAATTTCATAGCTACTGATATCCATTTTAAATAAAGCACTTACATTAATTTTTGTTGAGTACAGTAGTCATATTGAAAACTACCTGTTGCTACTTCTCACTGAAAAACTGATAGAAGTGTGTCTATATCCAAACCATCCCTTCTCAGGGTAGCTTTAAACTGTGTGTGAAATCTCACCTCTTGCAGAATTACCTTTTTCTAGTCACATTGGCTTTTGTAGTTGTTTTCACAAAATGAGGCTGTTCAGATGGGCATAATAATTTATTTGGCTCTCTAAAGAGTTTTACTATATTAGTGAAAAGCTGAAATGGGTTTTTTTCACTAATATAGTAAAACTCTTTAGAGAGCCAAATAAATTATTATGCCCATCTGAACAGCCTCAGCTTGCCAGCAAATGCCAAGTAGTACCCCCAAATGATTTCAATTCAGATTCACTTATCACCTGCTCTTAGCTGCTAACATGGCTTATTGTTGTCACTTCATAACAAAGACTTCTCAAGCAAACAGTTAACAAGCGCAATCGTGCCCTGGAACACTACAGGATAGTCTGGTGTGTTTGCTGTGGGGATTTTCAAAAATTAATTGTTATATTCAATCCCCAAAGCCTATGCTTCAGTGAGTCCTTATAGTATCAACCCTGTACAATTTGGCTTTTAAGCCTTAATGCACATATAATAATATCCTGAAACTTCAATCAAAATGATTACCTCGAGTAGGACATTAGCAACAACATGGGTTTAGTTAGGATATGAAATCATGATGCAATCTACAACATACTGGAGATGGATACCTTGAATGTAATTTCCTGATGAGGTTTTAGTGTTTTCACACACCAGTACACGAGTCACAATTTATTCCTAATGATTGTCTCAAAGTGCATTCTACCGGTGGACTGCTACTGCCCAGTCTAAAAGAGGTAGAGACCCTAAGAAGCTTTAGGAGAGAGTGACCTTCTTTCTTGCATATGCTTCTATCTAGGGATAGTTAAATGGACTCAACAAGCCTTCATTGAGCATGATGCTGGAATCCCTAGCCCATCATCCCATATACTTTACTTCCTTAAAACTCTCACTCATGAAAGCATTAGATATTAAGGAAAGCTATGGTAGACATGTGTCATAAAGTTTCATTTACAAGTACAACTAATTCTAATTATCTCATCAAATGCTTTCGCAAATCTATTATTTTCTGCTGTAATGAAAGCAGTTGAAAGTGTTGACACCACAGCTACATCAGGAGAAACTGGGTGCCTTACAATCAGGGTTACATGTTGACTGTGCATATCAGTGTCTGAAGGGGATTTCTCCCCAAATGAAAAATAGGAAGTCAAGATTATTGACAGAAAGAGCCCAGATTCTACCTGTGGTCAAATAAAAATACACAAATTTGGCAGTTAAACATAAATACTTTTGATGCTGAACTGAAAAGACAATGAAACATTCTTTAGACAAACATTAAGAGTGCCAACAATGTATGAATATTATTAACTTCTTTACATTAAATTTGTCTTTGAATTCCCCAATTGTTTTTAGTAGGTTTACATTAGATTTTCTTGGCTTTTCCAAGTATACCATAAAATCATCTGCAAATAAGCACAGTTTGATCTTGTTTTTTCTAGTGCTTATAATCTGTATTTCTTTGGTTTAATTTTATTGGCTAGTACTTTCAATATTTTAAAGGTAGTTGTAATAGGGGGCATCCTTGTATTATTTTTTATTGTAATAAAATTTATTAAATGAATTAGAACTGATTCTAGTGTCCCCCTTGTGCACATGAATCTTACTTTTATGCAGAGGTAAATGTATTCTGTCACATTAAGAAAGTATCACTGACTCATTTAATTAAGTTTTAAAAATCAAGAATGGGTGTTGAATTTCATCAAATACTGCTCTGGATTTATCATGTGATTTATGTGAAATGAATGCATTTCTTAAAATGAAGCCACTCTTGCAAGCTTGAAAGAAATATTACTTGGTCAAGATGTATTCTTACTCCTGGTTTCTGTTTGTTAATATTCTAATTAGGCTTTTGTGTTGATATTCATTCACAAGGTTAGTATATAGCTTTATTTTTTTTTGTGCAATGTCAAGTTTTGGTACCAATATTGTACACATTTCATGCAAAAAAGTTGCAATATTTCCCCCCTAATGTTTTGGAACAGTTTTTACCAGCTTTAAACTTTTGTTGTAGAATTTCTCTCCAAAATCATTTAGACACATTTATATTTTTATTGAGAAGGGGGACAATGTTCTCATAATCTTCTTTTGATATCAGTGTATTTTGATTTTCTATATTTTCTGTGATAAGCTTTTTATAAATTTTATTTTTCCAGATTTTTTCAAATTAATTTATGAAGAATTAAATGAGGTCATCCCTTATGACTCTCTTACTCTTCTGTATGAGTCTGTGTTTATTTTCTATAGTTTGTGATTTACTCTTTTTTCAACCAATTTATCTTACTATCTTTTAAAAAAACTGGATTTTAATTTTATTTTTTAAATTTTACTCTCTTTCTGCTTCCTAACTTGCTATTTTCTTCTCTTTATTGAAACATTTTTTTTGTTTTCCTTAAATTTACTTTGTTTTTTTCTAACGTACCTATCTTTTAAATATAACTTATTTATTCCATTTTAGTATGCTTTATATACCAAGTGACATACACATTTAAGGCTAAGAATTTTCCAATGAGCACAGTGTTAACTATATTTTATAGGTTCTGATATGCTGTGTTTCATTTTTATTTGTTTTTAAAATTGTCCAACCAGGTAGAAAACACAATAGATAAAATATTCCATTTATTGTAGCAATGTGAATTATTAGTTTAACAAGAAATGAACAAGATATATGGAAAGGCAACTTCAAAATACCAGTGATGGTCACAAGAGAAGACTTTAAAAAATGGTAATACATATTATGTCCTTGAAATAGAAGACTCAATATCATTTACATATTGATTTTCTATAAATTAGTTTTTAAATATATTGTTATACTAATAAAAGACTATTAGAATTTTTTTGTTTTATGGGCTTGGACCAATTATCCTAAAGTACAAATAGAAAAATGAACAGAAATAGCCAAGAAGAGCAATGAAGAAGATTAGAAGTAATAGATACTAAAATATATTAACACACTGGAAAAATCATGATAGAATATTAGCATTGGTATAGAAAGACTACATAACAGAAAATCTGGAAGTAGACTCAACTACATCCACAAATTTACTACATAATAGAAGGGGCATCTCAAACCAGTGAATTAAAGATGGATTATTTACTTTAATATATAAGATAACTGGTGCCAACTAAAAAAATTAAATTGTATCCACACCTCTTACCTTACATCAGGATAAGTTCTAACAGAAATTAACAGAAAAAAAAGAAAATATGAATGGCGTTTAATTACATAAAAAATATACTTAGATTTTTTTTTTCACTTAACAGATTGACCAAAATCCAAAAATTTGACAGAGCTAAGGGAAGCTGACACTACCATATCTAGATAATGGCATTCTAAAATAGTACAACAGATACAGAGTGCAATTTGGCATAGTTATTAAAATTACAAATGCATATATGTTTTTATCCAGAAATTTCACTGCACTTGCTCTCATATAAAATATCTGTACAAGACTCTACATTGCAGCATTGTTTGCAACACAAAAAAACTGAAAACAAAATAACTTGCAATAGAAGATTAGTTAATTGAATTTTGAAGCATCTACAAAATGGAACACTATGAAAAGATAAAAAGGAATAAAGCAGCCATTTCCTCATGTGGAAGATCTCCAAGTGAAAAAGAAAGATGTGGAAGAGTATCTTTCATAAAAAGAAAAAGTGGGGAAGGCAATAAGAATCTGTAAACTCTGAAAGGAAAAGCAATCAGAATTTCCCTGTTTTGGTGGTAGGGACAGAAATGGGAAGATGGAAGATAAAAAGTGGGTGCTTCCTCGTGTTAAATCATCAGAACCTATTATTTCTAATTCAAACAAATTTAAAAAGAAAGGTTAACAACAATAAAAATGACCATAGTGCTATGAAAAAATTCATCAGCAATAGATGGATCTCTTGTAGATATTTTGAAATAAGATTTCACCTCTTAAAAGGGAGCTTATTTGATTGAAGCCATGGTTTAAGAAGTGAATTGCTCAGTATTCAGAATTCAGAATTGGCACAGTAAAATTTCAGTGCTCAGGTGTCTTGCATTATCTCTAATTAATATTGCTAAAGGTGCATTTCAAAATCAACGAGAGGTACCTTATTAGCTGTCAAAGGTTAAAAATTCATATTATGACTAAAGTGATCTGTTAACAACATTATAAAAACAAAGCTTCCAATTTAAAAATGTTGGAGGCTATATATGTTACGACATATGACTCACACTTTCACAGATGGATATGTATTATTCACCACCAAAGCCTGGGTGTAAAAATAGCAAAATATTTTTTAAAATTATGTTAGCAGAAAATCAGAGAAGTATAATAACCTTGTACATTTTATAAAACATTTTATGTCCACAATTTCGGTATTTGTCTTTTTGAGGGTTCAATTAAAAATAAGATATATCTGATAATACATCAATTCATTCAATAAATGAGTCATTATGTACCAAATATGGTTGGCATTCTACACTGAGGAATCTCGTGTAGCTATCATATTCAGAGAGCTTATAATATAGTTGACACCCTAAGACACCCATCAACCATTATGAGCAGAATGAGGCAGAAAGTTACTGAAGGCGTCCGCAACATTGTAAGGGGACAGTGGTAGGAGATAGGCTATGTTCACTTAAAAACATATTGAACTGAATTTTGAAAGGTGCGTAGAATTTTAGTAAGCAGAGACGAGAAAAATGGAACATTCCAAGTAGAATTAATTTCAGGTGGGCGGAAAAGTTTAGAAGGCATTCATAAAATGGCAGTGTTGAATTTTTTTGGCTATATAGGGAACACGTTGAGAATAAAGAGAAATAAGGCTGTAACAAGAGATGGGCAATCCTTGATATAAGACCACAGGGAAGAGAGGGCCATTATGTCCATAGCTCCAGGGAGGACTAGGCCGGCCACCAGACAGCTGACTCCAAGGGATACATACCGTATGACAGCAGCCCTGCCCAACGAGTATGTCTTTTATTTAATGAGCAATGAGGAATCTATCAAAGATTTTGAAACACTGAAACATTACAATAAAACTATGTTTTAAGAGAAATATTCTGGTAATTTGGGCATAAAGGAGTAGAAGAAAAAGAAACGCTTTAGGACCTTAACAACATTAGTCCAAATGAGAGATAACCTATCACTTCCTCTTGCTTGAAATTGTTAATTTTCTACATTAGGGTGCTGGTCCTTGGAATGTACAAGAAGTAATAATGTGAGAGATACTGCAGAGACAGAAATAGGCTCTTTGGAGACCACTGAATGGAAAATGATGACAGGAAGGTTTAGATCTTGGTAACTGGGAGAACAGTAGTGGCATGGGTGGAGTGAAGAGGAGGAGCCAGGTGTAGTGAGGAAATTGTTAAATTTGAGGTGTTAGCAGAAAACCCTGGAGGGGTGTTCATGAGATATTTGAAGTCATGGAATTAGAGGTTGAAAATGAGAGTAGTGTGGGAGACACAGATGTGTCAATCCCCTAAATGGGGGGGTGGTGGAAACTGTGGGGCTGGTTGAGATCACAGGAATGCAGAGAGACATGCAGAACCGTGGCGGGTGTTCATTTTAGACTGGCAGGAGAGATGGGCTGGTGTCAAGGCAGGGAGTCACACAATTACACCCCGGCAGGAAAGAACCTGAGAGATCAATGTATTTGTTCCCTTAAACACGCTGACTTCTGAAACCTTTCCTTCCTCTTTTCCCTATGTTGCATTTTACAGGTGAGCAAGCCGATGGCATGATGGGAGAAAAGTGAGACCAATGGTCTCCAGCAATTCATAGAAGTAGAGGTCACTTTTGAGCTTTAAGGTCATGAAGAGGGGGGGAGAAAGGTGGCCAATACTTTAGTAAAAAGCAATCTTTAGGAAGAGTTGTTAATTGTTCTATAAGAAAATAAGGGACCTAAACATATTTGTAGGGAAAAGGAGGTCAGTCCAACAAGAGACTCAATATTCAAAAATAAAGAGGAGTCTTGGAGGGCCAAGCATAAATTTAGACATGTTATTTTACCTCCAGATTTCCTGAGTATAATTGACATATAACCATTTAGACATGTTAATCTAAAAAAAGAAAAACAAAGAGGGAGAGACTGCTTCCTCAGGAGCCAAAGGGAAGGCATAATAAGAGAAATAAGACATCATGCTGTGTGCTTTATGTAACATACAATTTTGGGACAACCAAGGCAAGGAGAGCTGTGGAAACTTCCCCACCTGGCAGACTTGTGAATGGAGAGGGGAGTTCCTACCCACAGAGTCCTTACCTTGAGACCTGATACTCTACCCATGCCTGTACAGGGAAATAGGTGACAACATAGAGTACACTTAGCATGGGAAAGGGAGAAGCTGGAAAATGTTTTGTTAGTTAAATACAATTTCTTCATGACGTGGAAGTTAAGCTGTGTTGATGAACTGAGCACCTGGGTATTTAGAGAAATGGGGAGGCTTGCACTTGAACATAATTTCAAATACAGGAACAACTCCACATTGTCTGCTCCTCTTCTGTCCTGGGAAGGGTCTAGGTTCTGTGTTTTGGACAAGTAGTGGTTCCACAAAGAGCCGTGGCTAGCTATCATTTTTAATTGTGTGTGTTGGTCCTCTCATGATATCACCCAGCTTCTGTCACTCAGTAAGCACACTTTCTAAAGCATCTATATTCTTAGCACACCATGGATGGAATTAGACAATGAGACTGATAATGTGTGATGGGTAAAAAGCTTCATTCCTGGGTGGGAGTCACTTCTAAAGAGCTTACTCATCAAGCTTTTCATCAATTTCTAGCTCTTGGTATAATTGCATTACTCTACTTTCTGTATATCAGAGACACACAATGCTGAAAGTCATTATGTAGCCTAGCATTTTGGATCTCATTGCTTCTTCATATTACGGCATGCCTTAGTGCAAAGTGAGGCAGCCACACAATGACAGACTCAATTCCAGGAGGCTGAAAGTCCTGAAGGAGGCAGATGTGAGGACATTGAGAGAGAGAGAGAGAGAAAAACAGAGAGGGATATTAATGAGACATTTGCTTCTTCACTTACAATAGAACTGTGTTTCCTGGTGAGTTTAACTGTTGTACTTTTCTAGTGGGCACTGTAATGGTTAAAATAAACAAAAATAAACTTGAATTGCCCTGATAATAAATTGAAATTCATTTGGATTATAGATGCATGAAGGATGTTACTTATGCTATATCTAAAACAGATGAAAAAGGGATGCATGTGGCTTTGGGCTCCCTTAAAAGTGTCATGGCCGCTGGAACTTTGCCAGTGCAGGATTTAAAGTATTAAGTTAATGGAGAGATATGCAAAATCTCCAAAACTATTAAATTTTATTCAGATGTATGGATTGTATTGCTCCCATATGGTGGTCTTTGGAGAAGTACTATATTGAGAATCAGCTTCTTATTGTTTTTAGCCTCATTCCTGCACTAATTCTGCATGATTTTGGGCTATCATGTGGGACTCCCTATTGCTCAGGAGAATTGGAGCAATTGTGGGGACAAAACATTAGAATAGCAAAGATGTAAGCAACTATAATATAGAACATTACAGACCTATATAACTACCTAGTCTTAGAAATCAGGAGAAACAGATGAATTTGTTGATCCAACAGTATATACTTCAGGTCAAATAAAAGTATAAGTGCTCCAATTGCCATTTCACCCAGACATCTAACTGCTTTGTGTCTATAGTAATTTTGTAAAGTTATAATTTTGCATGGGTATCATGACTTACCTTTCAAATTGCTCCAAATTACACACATACACAGTGCTATAAATATTGGGAAAAACTGGGTTCTAAACAATTTCATTTTTGACCTTTGGCTGGCTAAGAGAAAATGTTTTTCCCCCAAAGATCTCATCTCTTTTTTTATCTTCTGAAATTAATGCCCATTCTTGATATTGTCCATTTCCAGATGACATTCACTATTGCACAGGTCCTAAGTATCACATATCATACTTCCTAAAAATAGTGTTTTCAATGTCTTTTCCAAACAAAATGTAATTATAACATCTATAGCACGTAACTCTGTTCAGTACATGTTTATATAAATTCTTTCTTTAATTTGCTACACTTTAGTGCAATTATTATAAGACTAAGTCTGTTTTACTTGGCAGAAAGTAACAAAAGCTTTCAAACACTTTACTTCACAAGGCAACTGAACATTAGGCTCTCCTTAAAATTGTTTAAGGTGTAAATTTAAAAACTATCGGAATGGAAAATTAATTCTAAATACATGAAGCAGAGAATTCAAAATAGGCCTTGCTTCGTAGTTAACGGTAAAAATGAAAATCTATCCTGTGTCCTGACCGGTGTGGCTCAGTTGGTTGGTCATCATCCTGAAAAGTGAAAGGTGGCTGGTTCGATTCCCATCCAGGGCACATATCAGGGTTGTGGGTTTGTCCTTGGTTGGGGTATGTAAAGAGGCAACTAATCGATGTTTTTCTCTCACATCAATGTTTCTTTCCCTCTCTTTCTCCCTCCCTTCCTGTGTCTCTAAAAATAAAGCTATCCTAGTTAGCAGATGGAAGACATTCACTTTCCCTTTATGAAGTAATGCATTATTCTTATGTAAGAAAGAAGATATGGTCCATATATACAATGGAATACTATTCAGGTATAAGAAAATATGAAATACTGCCTTTTGTGACAACATGGATAGATCTTGAGAATATCATGCTAAGTGAAATATGTCAGAGAGAAAAAAATTAAGAACCATATGACTTCACTTATATGAGGGATATAACACTACAAGCAATAAATGAGCAAGCGAGACAAACAGAAACTCATAGACACGAAGGTATGGTGGTTATCAGAGGGAAGGGGGTACAGGGTAGTAAAGGATAAAGGGGTCAAATACATACTGATGGTAGAAGGTTTGACTTGGGATGGTGGTCATATAATGCAATATACAGATTATGCACCATATAATTGTACACTTGAAACCTAAATAATCTTATTAACCAACGTCACCCCAATCAATGTAATAAAAAAGAATAAGGATCACTTTTTAAACTGAATATACACAATATTCACTAGAGAAAAATGGGTTTCTCTTTAGCTTATTGAAAATTTGATTTGCAAGAATGCCCCCTTTGTTTTTCATTGTGTTCAAACCTTACTAAATGGCACTTGTGAGCTTTGAAATAGGGTGACAACAACAAAGTTTCCTTGAAAGCTGAAAAGCTTGCCCTGCCACCAGCCCATGGGTCAGATTTGGACTCAGAATCTTTATTGATTGCCAGCCTTACTACAGTGATCTGTGCATCTACTTAAGAAACATTATGACATTTAATTCTATCATTCCCACTTTGCCAATTAATTAATAAAGGCACTTTGTAGTTCAGTTAAGCTTTACACATGGGATGCTAGCCTTACATTTCGGCTTGTCACATTTTATTGATATTGATTTTTAAAAGGTAGAATAAGCTAAATTAATGTCATTGTTGATATAATAATGCATTCTTAAAAGAATAACATTATTTAGTAATGTTATCTTTTCTAATACATGCAATTTTAACAATTATGACTATTTTAGGGTTCTGTTTACTTGCACTTATATTAGATTCTAGTTGAACAATCTTCCTTCTATTTTAAAAATAAGTCTGGCATTTGGAAAACAAACAAACAAACAAATATGGAGTCTCTTTCCATAAACAAAAAGATTATAGTTTTTATACATAAGATTATTTATATACAAATAAATACATAAAAATAAAACACACAAAACATTGTACAAATAAGTAGGAAAGAACTCGGAAGAGACATTAAGTCCTATAGGACACTAGTGATTCGTTGTGTCAGTTCTTACTACTCAATTCCTAATAATCCTGGGTATGAAGTTTAGCACTTAGTGTTCTGTTCGTTGTGTGTTTAAACCAAAATCTGATTTGACTGAATTCTGCCTGACTTGAAAAGTATAAGAATCTGCTTTACTCTGTGGGTCACAGTCTTAGGCTTCTAATCAGCAATTATTCTCTGCAGGACAATGTCACAATTCGATTTGTTTTTCATAACATAGCAAATGGTTATGATTGAGACAGCTCTAGAAAGATTGATGGAGAGGCAGACAAGGTTTTAATTTTTGCTTTATTTCATTCCTCTGAGCCTTAGTTTCTGTCTCCAGACATAGGGACTCAGTACCTACCTCAGAGAGATGCAATGAATATTAAATACCATAATGCATCTGTAAAGCTTCTAGAATCTGACCCACAGTAGGTGACTCACAAGTTATTCAAGAGCCTTTTGTTATACATCCAGATAATCCTCAAAAATATTTGATGGAACACTCAATGAGTGTTAGACTTTTTATCCCTTTTTTAAAACTTTTTTGTGGGGACAATATTGGTAAGATTTGTAATGTTTATGAAACATTGATTCACTAAATGTCACTGCTTCCTGTGTTTGGCTATGTCAAGACAAGGGGTGGATCCTTTTGGGCATGAAGCAGATGGACAACTCAGGCCTGAGCCTCCTTACCGGGAGGCTCAAGTGACAGAGCAGTGGGGCACAGGCAAAATGGCAAGAGGAGCTGTCACATCCAACTTGGGGAAGGTGGCTCTGCTGGTGAGCCTCCAGGAATGATGTCACTTTCCTTGGGCTGGCCTTCTGAATACCATTATATCCTGATGTTTTGAAAATCTTTTTTTACCTTAAGTACTGCCATTTCAGCACTTTTGTCTCTGTAACAGGCTGAGCTTAGTACTGTTACCCAGCATGAACCACATGACAACTTGCATAAGAACAAGCAAGAAACCCATTATTTACTTACTCTTGTGCATCATACAGGAAGAAATGCTGAGATTTATTACTGCAACACATTCCTGAATTAGGGATCAGACATGTGTTCTGCCTCAAGTAGCAAAAAGACAAATAAGACAACTTGGTCTTTACTTGTCAGATGGTTATTTCTTTTCCTAGGCTATAGCTCTGAAATTCTGCAATTCTTAGACACTGCAGGTATTTGTAATATATATTCTTAATAACTGTTATCAGCCTTCTAATATCACCACTGATGGTTAGAAATATCAAAGCATTTATATCCAAGTTTAGAAAATATATTTTTAGGATAGAAAGTCCTAGGAGCAAAATTCACCTCCGTGAAATTATTCTGCTTTTCCAAGGTCATGATCACCAATTTCACTAATTATCACTTACATCATACTCTGTAAACATGTTCATTTTATTTTAATTTTAGTATTTAACTTACTCTTGCTATGCCTTTCCTATCTGGATGGTGGAATTTAGGAATTTGGATGTAGAATTTCTGGATGCTGTAGAATAAATTAACATGCCAGAAAAACAATACCCTGTGTAGACAGTGGCTTTAGAACACATTCAGGAGGGTATACGCTATATATCATAAATGCATGTCAACCATAGGCATGATGGGAACCCATTGTATGGAAAAATTTATTGCTCAAAATCAAACTGTAACATCAACTAAAACTCAGTAATGTGTTCTCTGCTTTTTTTAACCTTCTGTTGTTGCTTATTTGAAAATCCTGGCAACTGTCAGTGATGGAATATTCATGAGGCTACAGTCATTCCAAGACTAAAATGTTAGATTCTGCCACTTTTTCATAGATGGCGGTAGAAGTGCAATTTCATTTAAATAGAAGTGTTTTTTTTTTTTTTTTAACACATCCTATATACGTGAGTCAGTAACAATTGTGGTTGAACCATAAATGTAATTTTCATGAATGATAAACCCTGTTTGCCCTCTTACCCTGGATATTTCTACATTTTTTTTTATTATTCTCCTAGTGACCTGGCAATCTGTCAAAAGATTGGCTAGCTCCTGATAGGTTCAATGAAGAAAACATTTTTTAAATTAAATAACTTTGCGGTAAATATTTATTTTAAATTTAATATTGATTTCCCATAATCACAAGATAAACTAATAATAAGGTCCCAAACTACAGCAATATCATAACATTTTGATAATATATTTGATACAAACACCCAAATATTTTCAGGCTCCGTTCTCCATTAAGAATCTTTTAGCCAGTAAGCACATGGTAAACACACACAGAATGTATTTCATAATTCTATGCAAATATCAGAAAGTGTTTCAATTTGGCTCTCTCAATAACTTCATAGGATTATTATGAGTGTAATAGTTTTATGTTCAAGTGAGATTCTGCTGTCTGCTGTACTAAATTCATTGTTAATCAAATCAGTCAAGCTCTCTCTGGAATTTCAATTTACACCTTTGCAAAATATTAGCAGTGGTTAATGTTTGATTTATTCATATATTTGATTACTCATACACACCTTTAAAAAGAAGGCTCTCACCTCTCAAAGCAGTATTCTTTTATCTTTTGTGAGGGTGAACAAAATATATTTTAGTTCCAATAGGATATAACTAACTCTGGTAATGTAACTGTTAATGCATTAAAAATCAAGGCAATATTTATTCTACAAAACTTCTGACTTTGGAAAGCAAGTCATGTTGTTCCTAAGTGTAAAGTATTTGGGGTTTAGAAACAAAGCATCGTGCCAAAAAAGTTTCAGGAGATGCAAGCAGTGAGCCCAAGAGAAAGGTTTTTAGTTCAGGGGGATAAAGGCAGCTTTTGGGATCATCCTAGTGAGTAACAGAATCATTTGTGTTCATACTTTTGTTTGAGTCCCTTCACCACCTAGTTCAGTTTCTTCACATGATTCCTTTGCAATAGAAACTCGTGGGGTGAAATCTGCTGGCACTTAGAGCAGGTATTAGAGGTGTTCAACCCCATCTATACCTTTATAGCTGCTTGACCTTGGGAAATTGATTGCATACTTTGAGGTTCATTATTGAAAACCAATGATTTAGATTTAGATTTTGTTCTCATTTATTTAATACTTATCCCATGTTAGTGCTTTCACACAATTAATTTTGGCATTAATTCTCTGGGGAAGGCAATATCATTCCCTTTAGAACAATTCAAGGCACTGAGGGGTCCAGGGACTGGGCCAAGGAGAAATGGTTAAGGGGCCGCCCTCACCTAAACACCGCTCTTGTCACTCCAAGTCTCATGCTCTTGGCAGTAAGCTCTGCCTTTTCTAAAGACAGCTCCTGTCCTATTTCTATCACAAGGTCGTTGTAAAAATCTAATGAGATCATGTAAAGGAAAGTTCTTTGGAAGCTCTAAAGAGCTGTAAGGTACAGGCTACCACAACTATTACCTCCTACTAACTGGTTAACAAGAGTAGTATAAGCTTCTTATTCTCTACCAGGGAAAACCAGCTCTCACAATCATTTTAGGAAAAAACATTAATAACCCATATAGGTAGGCACTCTCGTTTTTCAATTTTTGGTGTGAATCTGAGATTCAGACACCATCTTTTAAAAATATATTAATTATATCTCTTTTGATAAGTGCTTTGAGACTGGCTCAAGCAAAACCATATCTGAGTCTCCCACACAGTTGTGATAGAGTTCTCAAATGAGAACTTCATGACCTTGAAAATTCGAAAGCTGGGTCAATTATGGAATTCACAAAAAGGGAAATACCACTATCTTAATTTTGGTTAAAGGAATAATAGAAGCTAAACACATAGGCTATCAGTTGGAAATTCAGGCTCCAGGGAAAATATTATCAATGAGTATAATTGGCAGAAAACACAAACTTGTTTGCCTGCACTGATCTGTTTCGACAAATATAATTGCAATGATCTTTTTAGTTGGATTATAAAGATTGTACCAAGATGGTCATTTTAAGAGATAGTCCTTACGTTGCTATCTGTATGGGTAACTATTCTGTATAAAATTTTTTCCATTTACAGTGATCAATAACATTTCCATCTGACCCTCCCTCCTCTAACTATCTTGCTCTGGGCCAGGCTTGAACTGAATAGCTACTTAAGGACAAAGAAGTCTCTACTATTCAGCCAGTGGAATAAACATTGGCCCAACATAACTCTTTTTTCAGCCAGAGATTATGTTATCATAAAAATGAACCAGGTACTGAACAGTCAGAGCAATATATTATATAAAATGGAGATTAAAAATGTAATGCTTGGCATTTAAGTAATATAATTTCTGTCCATACACAAGTAGATGAATACATATAATACTATACTTTGCACAGCAAGATAAATATAGTATATGAAATATTCTAGATATATATGTAATGATAATATAGAAATGTAGAAAATGGGTAGACAAAAGAAAATCATAAACCAAGTATATGAGCTCCTGTTTTAACAGTTTATGCTCTAATCAGTTTTTAACCTTTTCAACTTTTGGATTTTTACAGACAGTTTTTCTAAACCTAAGCAGAAGATCTGATTAACTTTAAATTGGAAAAATGCTCATACAATATAACAATTTCAAATATGTACTTTTAGTAGCTACTGACACTGTTTATTCATGTCATCTGAGTGTATTTTTTGGGTCAAGAGACCTGCAAGGCAATGCTATACAGACCATAATTTGATCACTGCAAATAAAGAAAGCCTAGGAATGGAAGTGTTTAAAACAATACAATTAAATAAATTAAACGGAAGATAATGTATAATTGGTAGAGTTCTTGGTAAATATTTACACCTTTGTTGAAATAAATTTTTAGAAAGTAATAGCAAAGACGAAAATTAAAAAAAAAATTCTTCTCCTGTATTCATTGTCAACAGAATGTTTCCATGCTTCATATAACCAAGAAGAATCCACTATTTTAACATACTTCTTAGAAGATCAATAGAATTTTGAGTTCCATCTAAGACCATTTTTAATTAGAAACCAGTAATGGAACAGCTTATCAAATATTTTATTCCTTCCTTCAAAAATTCACATAGGATTGTTTGGTGACTTTGCTTTGAAGAAAGTGTCTTTTATTACTTATTTTAGTACAACACATTAAAATCAAATATCTCCTGTAGCAAAACGATTCAAGTCCCTGGAACTCAAATAATTTTCTAATAAAAAATGCATGAGACAAATAAATGCACTTTATGTTCCACAAGAAAAGGCAGTTTCAACAGGCTAATGCTCAGAGAAAATTCATTTTATCAACCAGCCATTTCATTCTTTGGTGCTGTTACAAGCTCCTTCCAGTTGCTAGGCAACCATAATTCATAGTACCTTTTAATGGATACTATGCTACTGCTGAGAACATTAAGGTGAAGAGAATAAATGCCTTGGGTGAATCTTGAAATCTTTCATTATGCATGTCATTCTATTTCTGTAATGCTATAATGCTGAAATGTTTCTGTGGCAGGAAACTGAGTTGTAGTAATTGCATATTCCACTCATATATGTTTTGTAAGCAGAGCAGCACGTACTTGCCTAAAATGAGTTATTTCAAACATGATTGAAATTGGACTTTTCTACTTCTAAAGGTAGTAAATAAATCTAAAGAAAGAAAGAATAGGTTTAGAGTAAAATGTCTTGAAACTTCCAGTAAGAATGAAGAAATCTTACAGCACAAATCAAAAGTAATCAAGCTAGTTCAAGCTTGATCAGGATGGTTTACAAATATGTGGTATGTACAAGTTTCAATATGAAAATACAACAGACAGAATGTACTGCAAGCTTTAAGACAATCCAGACTACCTTCATAATCAGGTATACATATGCCAGTGATATTCATGTGTCCAAATTGTATTAAATAGGGTTGGGAGAGCACCATGTATACTTTCCATGCTGTTGTGAAATGGAAAATGTATTATATATTACTGTACGTACATTTATTGTACAACATACTATTTTGGTTTAATTCTAAGTATTATTTTAATTTTTCTAATACTAGTAATGTATCTCTATATTTTATATATAGATTCATCTTATTGTGTTCAAAATAAATCTAGGGTTTCAACCCAGGGCAATCATCCTTAGAATGAGTATAGTTTTTTTTCTCTTTTCAATATGGGGAATATAATTTTTTCAATGCAAAAATAACAGCCCTTTTCTGATAGATGCCACTTTAAAATTTTCCTTGTTGCATTTCCTTACTGGTCACCATCAGCTCATGGACTGGAAAAAACAAAACAAAACCAACCACCATCCCTTTCTCTTCATGCATGAATAAAAATGAACACTTCAACTCATCATCTATATGTTGAACTAAACCAGTGGTTCTTTATTGGGGCATTTGTAAGGGGTTCCTATAACGGAATTTGTTGGCTCTCCCAGACCTCTGAACTAGAATCTCTGGAAAATGGATGCTGGTGATAGAAGCACTGAGTTTGGGACGCAAGCCCAGGCTGAGAAAACAATGTTAAATCTTGAGGCTTCCCCAACTCCAGAATGTGGGTATTGTGTTAGGTTTCATTTTGCATCAGGGAACTTTTATTACAAAGATACATCTTACATGTTGTCTGGAAAGATGAGCTAGTTGATCATATTATTTTGTCAAAAATGGGATATAAATCTTTCTGTCCTCTGGTCATTCGGATTATTTAAATTCATTTTTCTTTCGATAGCTGCATGAATTACATCTACTGCTTCACAGTAAAATGTGGCTCTTTCCACCTTTCTGCCTAAAGTAATGGTGAGTATTTTTTGTAAGTGTTTGAAAATCCAGCAATCTTTTCATGAATGCCTACGAATTCTACTCAGTATCCTCTTGCTTAGAATAATGCCTGCTCTACTAGTCCTTGGTCAAGTGTTACCTCTGTTACAAAGCTTTAAAATGACTTTGTATTATCCTTCGTTCTTGCTAACTGCTGGCTGGAGGCCCAGTCTGAAGCTTGAAAATGAAAGTAGCTGTCCTAAAAAAAATACTGTTTATTTTTTTTTAAATCATGTCTTTGAATGAACCATAACCTTTTATGAAAAGCCCTAACTGAGCACATAGGATTCACGTGGTCCATCCAGGTACTGATCAGAGAAATTAAGAATTGCAGAATGAAGACAGAGTGAGACTAGAGACCATGGAGAGAAGAGGGAAGACACGCTTTGTAAGAATTGGTGCTGATGAAACACAGTATCAAACAAATGTTCCAAGATGGGTATAAAGGGAGTTTACTATATTACAAATGTGTAGTGGACTTTTGTTTTAGATGGGGTGTTTAAATTGAGGGTCTTGATCGTATGCCATCATTAAAAGATCCCATGGTAAATGTACTTCTTGTAGAAGGAGGCGGGTTAGTCTAAAGCTTCTGGACAGATTCCAACTGCGTAATTACATCCTATCTAAATTCCCTATGTAGTTTCAAGTGGATAAGGTATTTTTCACTTCTAATCCAAAATTCAGATATAGCTTTTCTCTGCACTGCTAAACAGCTGCTGCATTTCCCCCCAATGCTATTTAGAATTGGACTCAGGTGGGGTTTTCCATCAATTCCGGGAATATTCCTCTTTGCTTTCCAAGTTTAATAAGGGATCTTTTTGAATATTGGCTAATATTTACATTACTAAAAGTCTCATTAAATTGGGGTACATGGTAAATATAGAGTTTGTGGACAGGAAGTGACCTCAGGGATCATCTAGTCTTGCATCCTTCCTTCATGGGGAAAAACTGAATTGCTAATGAGTTAACATATATGCAGGGCCTATTATGTGGATGTAGAGCTATTTAATTAATGGGTGGCTCAGAGTTACATAAATATAAGATATCAGATCCGGAATTCTAACCCTGAGCCCTGGCCTCATCACCCAGGGCTCATTTTATTGTGCTACTGTGTTCTATATATATTTCTAATAAAATATATCCTCATATTCCTGATTATAGAGGTTAGATGAGCAAGCAGTATCAAAATGAAACATACTAGTAATACCAAACTTTTAGCAATTAAATAAGAATGTATGTTTAGGAAAGAGGGCTCAGATCATGCTTTATCGAGAGATGTACGGTGTGTTACACTGAGAAAAATGCTCATGTACCCTGATTTGAATGGTTTTGCTAAGAAAGATACTCTAATTCTGGATTCAGAAATGCTACATTATAACAATTTACAGAACAATAAAAAATAAAAAAACAATTTACAAAATGCTTTTACCTTGTTCAATGTGTGATTTTATTTCTATGTGTGTTTAATGTTTGTCTCTTGTCCTAGACTATAAACACCCAGATTGCAGGGACAATATATTTATTTATTTATATTTGTATAATCATATTTATTTTGTTTCCTGCTATCTGTGCTACTATAGCACAGAGCCTAGTCTAAGTGGAGAGCACAGTAAATATTTGCTGTTAGATTATTTAGAGGTTTTCTAGGTTACAAAGAAGCACTTTTACAGTTATTATTTCTCTCAACTTGAACAGCCTACTGGAAATAGAAGAACCACTCCCACCTATTGTTGAGCTCTGGCCGTCCTTGGAAAATGACATGTACTGGCATTCTACCGACACAAAATGACGAGTTCTGCCGCCCGATTCCTGGCAGGTTCACATATAACAATGGAGCAGCTATACGTCCATATTCACTTCCATTATTTTTTAAACTGTTAAGCAATGGTAGCAGAGGTCTAGCCATGGTAATGACCCTATTGTCTACCTTTTATTTTCCCACCTTTCATTGGATGATAATAATGAAATTTTCCACAAACTCACTATGACTTCACCATGCCTGCCACATAGTAGGAGCTCAATAAATATTTACTGCCAAATAAATAAAAATAAAATAACCAAATCTGAATAAATGTAGAGAGCGTGTGACGAAAGGGATGAAACAAGGCTCAGAGTCAGCATCTGGTCCTCATTCTTGTTTTTCCATAAATTAGCTGTATAACCATCTAACTTCCCAGAAATGAGGCTTTTCCATCTGTAAAATGGGGAAGGAGTTGACTAAACATCAAGTTGCTTCACAGCTCTAGAAGAGTTGACAGATTTGACTTTCAAATCCTTTTTACCCTGTTAAAGTTGTATCTAGTGATAAGCAGTATGACAATCAAGTGGCTAGAAGGCAGGCAGCAGGTGATTGAGAAATAAAATGTCTCTATTATACAAAATTAGAGAATTGGTCATTGAATAACTTCAAATTATTTCATTTCACTACCACAAGGGAACAATTATATTTATTAGCCAAATGACCACTTTGATAAAAAGTTTTCTTTCTTCCACACACGGGCGAAGCTTCCCATTTGAAGCTTTTCTAATTTGAAAGGTATTCTTTGGAAAAAAACTTTTATTTTATTTTATTTTTGATTCTTTTATTTTAAATTTATTTACTTTTTAACAAATGTATTTAAAAAGGAAAAAAAAACTTTTAATTATTATTTACTAGAGATGTTTTGCTTTGTTTTGAAAATAAAAAAAGTACCTCCAATACCTATACTGTCAGAGGGTGACCAAGGTCATTGTCAGTAAACTCTGTCTTCTTGGCTTGATAAGATGTACAGGTGGGGACTTTTCAGTCAACATAGGCTTTGCTGGATTTGTTTTTTTTTCTTTCTATAAGTGAATCCAAGTTTTATGCTTTGTGTGGAGATAGATTTTCAGTGATTGCACTGTTCAAGTTCACAATGTGTACAACGACTTGCATTATTCCTTTGTACTGTCAAAAGTGTAGAGTTATAATTTGGATTCCCTTTTCTATTATGTTCCATTATCCTATCATCTGATTTTGAGCCTATGGCAATGTTTAGTCATATTTCTGAATGTTCTTTATGAAGATCAGGAGATGTTTTGTCACAATCATGCCAAAGACTGAGCAAGAAGAGTAGAGCATCGCATAATTTCGCCCTGCCAGCATTTTAAGGCCGTTTTCCTTTTAATTACTGTCAAATTCAATTTCACACCTTTTCATTCTTTGTTTAAGGATGTACTTTTCTAGGGAATATAAAATATTAACTGATATTTACACTTTGCAAAAGCTTCCTATTAATCTTCCCCTGAAACAAATTTAACCGTAAGTTCAATATTAATTTGAAGTTGATGGGGATGACTATTATATAAACAGAGAAAATGAATTTCCTGTCAAGTAAACATGCTTTTTTAGACCTTCTGTTTGGTCCAATACTTGTATGGTAAGGGTCACAATAATTCAAGAAGAACATGTGAAACTAATATCTTAGTTGTGCAAGGAGAAAAAAAAAAGTGGCTGCTCAATATCATTTATCAGGGTAAGAGGAAAAAATAAAAAATAAAAACAGAAACCCATCCAGTGGAAGGTCACAGCCAATAACATTTCTGCAAATAGAAAAGGACGCTGAAACATCAGATGTAAATTGCTGTTTGCTGAGAATTTTAATGGAGTTCTACGTCACATTATAAAATGTTTAATTGTAACCCCATTTTAATAACACCATCTGATTAAATGAAAAGACGCCTTGCTGATCGCAATTACAATCTGTCAAACTGCATATTTATTTACAGTTTGGTTTTCTAAAACCATAAGATAAAAAAAGAAAACTCTATTCAGCTTGTCAGGAAACTATAATTATTGTGTATCCTTCTGTCAGTTTCTGCATAAAACTTTTGGTCCTAAAATGGATCTAATTATATCTACATCAACATTTTTATAAACGCTCCATTTTTTTTTTCTTCATCTCAGTGAAATCTTTGTCGTTAACTAGGAAAAACATATTCTCTCTTTTTAAAAGGCATTAGCCAGGCTTGTTTGCTTTCTTTCCTTCAAGATGTTATAAAATCAAACATCCTTTTCAAAATATAAAAATATTTGCTTATGTCCCTCTCTCCCCTGGCACGAGATTATGAAAAAAAAAAAAAACCCAGCGATTTTTGGCTGTTCTGGCAACACTGTTTGTGATTGTCTTGGATATCATGAAATTCCCTCAGTCTGCAGCAATGAAAATCTAAGTCTCTTTTCATAATTATATTCTAATGTTCAAGGCCTAAGGCTCTTCTACAGAAACAAGGAGGACCAAGCTGCTGGAACCCATGAGAGAAGGACTGGTCAACTTGGACGTCTCTGATGTCCACTCCCCTCCCCCCACCCCTTCTCAACCCTTTGTGTTTCCCCTGCTCACTCAGTGGCTTCATTCTTCTTGGGTTCACCTACTTCATCAAGCACCTTGTAGAAATACCCCAAGCGCTGAGTGTATATCCAATCAGGCATAGTTTACCTCCTGTCTTTTTCAAGCCAACTTAGGTGAAAGACTTGCTAATTTTGTTGATATATTTGTGCTGAGAGGTTCATGGGTAATAATGTTTAATATTCTGCCAATTCTGGTAATCTAACTACAGATGGCAACTAAATTCTAACAAAAGAGTCAGTAAATTCATTTAAAGGAATGCCAGGGCTGTGGTTTTCTGCACAAAGGCAGCACATACGATAGTTTAGTACAAGGGGCTGAATTGGACCCACCTCATGCCCCACCACCTGGTCCAGCCTTGATAAGGTTCTCTAACACACTGCTGGACCACTTCAGGTTAGTATGATCAGCAATTAATTAGAATGAAACCAGGGCAATTTCTGGAGGGCAAAAACTTGATGCCCAGTTTCTTGTGTAGAATCCTTATACAAATTCAATTCATAGGCTCTCAAATATGCTCAGTGTCTTCAAATACAGGATATAGAAAGATCCAAACTCAGAGACTGGGAAGAGGAACTGTAACTTGTTTAGCATGAGACAATGACATAATCTAAAAAAAAAAATTCTCATGTTACAAACTGTACAGAAATTTTATTAATGGGGAATCTAGAGGTTATCATCTCCAACTTTTAACATGTAACCTACACATATGCTTAAACACGGCACGTAGGCCTTTATGATGGGATTGCTGCCCACCTGGCTGGCCTCCTCTCCCATCATGCACCTTACACTTTTATATTATGTCCCATTTCCCAAACATGCCACTCTGACCTTGTGCCTTTCTTTGATCATGTTGTCTCCACTGCCTTGAAAGCCTGCCTTCCGTGTTCATCTGGGTTTCACTCCTCCAAATACTTCACACCTCAGCTTTGAATGTCTTTTGACAGCCATTCCAAAATACTACCAGCAGATCCATGAGCACTTTCTCCTATGTTCTTTATGCAATTTGTTTATACCTCCTCCAAAGCAATGATTATAACATGCTATATATTTGCATGATTCTTGATCAGGTATGATAGGCAATGGCTGTGGTATCATGGCAAGGCTTATGCTTAGCACTGTGCCTGGTACACAGAAGACACTAACATATGCCTGCTGAACGTATTAATCCAAGAGTCTTCTCATCTCTTCTGATGGAGAATTCTCTTGCCTGAAACTGTCTCTGAGGAATAAAAATTACTTCAGCCTAAAGCAGTCTACTCAAGGCATCAGCAATTCTATTTTATACAGTGTTTATTTTTTTCCACACAAAGTTGAAAATTGCCTGCAGCTTTCTCTCCTTCATCATTTTGTCCTCTAGAGGTTCTCATTAACAGGATGACCTTGCTATCTTCCTTTCGTGAGAAGTAGCAGGTTTGGAGATCAGTGAGTTGCAGTGAACACAAAAAAACTGTAGCTTTGTGGTTTTCAACTCTGGTTGCACAGTAAAGTCACCTGGGTAGTTTTGAAAAAAAAAATACTAATCTTTGGATCCCACCCCAGAAGAATTAGATTAAATAGCTGTGGGGAGGGGCCCAAACATTTGTCTGCCGATGAGCACTTCTGCTTGACAACATAATTCTTCCTGCTGCTCAAACTGCGTACCTTGGACTAGCAGGCCTCATCTCTGAGGCCCCACCCTAGACTTGCTGGAGCAGAATCTACATTTTAACAGACTCAATGATATCCATGTACATTAAAGTTTGAGGAGCACTGAATATGTCTCTCAATCTCCTTTGGATCTCAAGGTTCCACAGTGTTCATCAGAAAGATCTCATCTCTGGCAGGTAGAATGGTAAAGGAGGTGGCAGGACTTGACTGCAGCCTCAGAGACTGATTCAACATCACATTAAATTGCCTTCATTATCCCACACTTTGATACAGTTATACCCAAATTTAAATTAGGACTTTCTGGAGTTATTGCCATGGTCTAGGCAACCGCATGCAAGCCATATAAATGTACAGATGTAGCCAACAAAGTTTTTCCAAGTCTTTACAGGTGCTGTTGATAGGCATAAAATACAAATTAATTTAGTGGCACTACTGAATCCTTTGGATGTTACGTATTTTTTCTAAATTAATGAATCTTGAAAGTTCAACTATTAAAAAGTTGATAGAATTTAATAACCGTTTGAAATTAGAACATAAAATGTTTGGGAACTGCTAGAGTTGAAATTTTAAGGGCAACCTGTCAAAGCGGGGTAGATGTTTATTGGCTCTTGTGTGAACAGAACAACACAAGGTTTCAATGTCCAACTGGCTCTTTATGCAATGGATGCTCTTTTATATCTACTAGGTGGCCCACATTCTGTCAGAAGATGTTGTAACAATATGAATTAGATTACTAGAGAACTTACTTCTTTCTCTTGGGAAACAATTTGATATTATAAAGTGAGTTAATTAAACAGCATGATTTGATTGGTTAACATGTATTTTACAAACACCTTTTAAAGGGCCTCTTTCCTTAGCATCAGAGCCCTATAAATTCTTTCCAAGGCACAAAGAAATAGGCCTGTAGAAAACTTATTTGTATTCCTCCAGTTTAGCTGTATGTGTCCCTTACCCTGGGTCCTAGCTCTAGTCTGAAGCTATTCTTGCTGTTTACCAAGGATATCCAAAGAACAGTTACAAATAAATACAATCATGGTCAAATGAGTTTGGAGATCTGGGGATCAGTAGAACATGCATCCTGGACAACTAAAGGCATGTCTTTTCCTGAAAATATTTCTATATTGAATTTCTTGGTAAAATACTTCACATTTCTTCTTATTTTTTTCTTCAAAAATGCATTATTTCCTATACTGTATTTTTTAGTTTTTTCCTTTCACTGTCAAATTATACAACCTCTTGGATATCTTCCAAAATCCCTTGGAGTTTATTTCATGGTTTAATACAGGACAGCCCATTTTAAGCAGTATCCTTTGAAAGTGTTGAACAGGGACTGTTTTAAATGGGTCACTCTCAGTTTGGGACAAGGGTAGTTATACAGTTTAATAGGCTAGACATGTAGCTGGAGAGATCATTAGAAATTTCGAGATACTTCAATGGCGAGACCTCAAGCAGAATTGGGATATATAAATAAAATTAGAATTTAGCTCTACACTAAATTTTAATTGTATACTATTTCTCTTATTTATTGTATATACATATGCATATATTGAGGATATGAGTACTTTTTCTTACTAAATTTACCCTATTTTAATAATTTAAGGGTTAAATTCATAATATGCACAATTACATAAAATATTTTACTATAGATAGGTCTTTATGGAAAGTTATGGATTGTTGAGTATTGATTAAATGTTAAAATGGCTGAACTGAACCTGATCATTTTGAATTGCAGTGGAAGATGATCAAGTCACCTCTGAGCAAAAAAAAAGAAAAAAGAAAGAAAGAAAGAAAAAAGAATGTATAATACTCAAGTTCAATTACTTTTCAATTTAAATCCCCTGCTACCACTCCAGCTAAAGTCATAGGCTTGAGCTAAAATTATAATGGAATTTTGGTGTTCCAGAAAGTATCTTTGAAATGGACTTTGGTTTTGTTATAATTTCTTCTGGTTACAGGAATTTATCCTGACTGTTTGACTCCAAAGATTCTATCATACTTTTCTTTAAATGTAATGAATTTATCAAAATATTTAAAAAAATCAAACAGATGTGATTCACTTTAATTTACTTAGATTTAAATGAGGTTTTCAAATAGACAAATTTGCCCTCTCTCAGACATAAGGAAACTGAAAGACTGTATTTAATTCATGTTGTTAGTTATGATTAGCTTATATCTTAAGCTAAGACTGGTTCAAACTCTGCCTGTGAATCTTTGTATGTTTTTAAGGCAATGATTACCTTTTCTCCTAAGGGCAGGGTACCTAGGGTTTGTTTGTTTGTTTTTCTATCTAAAGAGAAAGAACAGCATTTCTTTGTTTTAAATTGTTACTCCAGAAAAGTGGTTCTCAAACTTAGCATGCAACAGAAGACCCCAAACTCTTACTAAAAGACAGATACCTGAATCCAAGTGCTGGAGTTTCAGAAGGCATGGGGTACGGCTCAACAGTTTACCTTTTTAACAAGATTCTAGGTGATGTCGATGTTGCCTATCTGTGAGCTGTTCTTTGAGACAGCCCAGGCTCAAGAACCAACATACCCTTCTAGACCCAATGGGGCACATGACACAGGAACACATAGGTTCTCCTTTTCTTTTTCATGGTGATCCTATTTGTATCAAATAAACATATCTTCTCCTTTCTGTACATGAAGATTATACTAAACTTGGCCCTTCCCAATGTATTTCAGCCATGGTTTAATGTACAACAGAACCCTCTACCCATATGTGAACCCCGCGGAGTGACCCAGGAAAAGAATGGCCAACCGTGTAACTCCAATCACATCTCTCTTGATTAAAAATCCTCCATCTGTTCTCATTGACTAACGAATGAAATTCAAGTGCCTTGCTTCACATTCAGGTCACTAAGAGCTGGCTTCGACCTAATATCCATTCTTTCATCCATATCCATTTAATTGATGCATCACTTCCAAGTATGTCTTGTTAATTTCCATATTATTTTTACAAAGATACCTTTCTGCCTTGAAGCTAGTACGTACTTAAGAAAAATGTTGACTATTATTGTTTTTATTACCAATATTTAAAAATACAAGGATGTTTTACCAAGATCTATTCAAAAGTGTGAAAGTATTTATTGCCAGATTTTTAGATGTTTTCCCAAAAAGAACAATTTAAATTATTTGTTAGAATTTAAGTATCACTGAATTTTGTTTAAAGTTAGCTTTTATTTAGCCATTTTTTGAGAACGATATAAATCATGTCCTAGTTATTGGAATGACAGGAGATGGGGAGAGAGAGCTGAAAGTGTGCTCAGTGGAGTGGAGAGAATTATACGTGACAGGCAGTCCACCTGGCCTCATTCTGCAATTGACTAAGTCATGGAAACTGGAGTAAGTGGTGTTTGTCAAAATGGTTACCCAAGGAAAACGGTGAAGGTCATAGATCCAAGCACTGTGCTGTCAGTATCAATGCCTCCTTTATCCAGAAGCAATGAAGTATGATGGGAAGAACCCTGAGAGAGAGTCAGGAGAGGTGGCCTATTCCTGCCTCTGGTAGCTATATAAATTTAGCCAATACTGAACACCTCTAGCAATTGGCTTGATTGAGTTGAAATGGGAAAGATTTTGCCTAGTGACTCATGTAATTTCCAGCTCATCTCCAATTCTGTGATTGTTTATGTAACTAATGCCACAGATAGGTAAAATCTCCATTTCCTTTAAGTGAAGGCCTGTGCAAATCTCTAATCGCTGCCCATTTCACATTTACAGAAATTATCTAGTTAGAGCGTGGTTCTCGCTCAAAAGCTTTTTCCTGTTGGAAGACATTTGGCAATGTCTGGAGGTTTCTTAGTTGTTACAACTAGAGGGTTTGGCATCTAGTGGGTTGAAGTCAGGGCTGCTGCTAACATTTAATGCAAAGGAGGAGTATTCCCTCCCCGACAAAGAATTATTCAGCCCCAAATGTCAATATAGTCAAGGTTAAGAATCCCTGATCTAGATAGTAAGCTAGATAATAACTTCTCTGTGAGAAGTTATTTCCTTGGCATTTATAATAGTTCTGGGCACAGAGCAAGAGCTCAATATATGCTTATTAGGACTAAAAAGAAAGTTATATATTTTTAAAATATCTGATATTTTGAGCTCGTTAATCATTCCTTTGAGATAAAATTGTGAAGAGTCCTCTAAAAATGCATCTATGACTCATGATGGGTGACACATAGATTGATTTATTATATTATGTGTCCAGTCATTTATTAGGACATATTCCGTCTCGTGTGGAGACAAAGGAGTCAAGAAAGGAAATAGGAACCATGAAGTGCCATTCATTAGGGTCATACCATGCAGAATGTCAAAAGGAAATTCAGCCTGGTAGCTGAAGATTTGTCACCATCTCTTAAAGATATGCAGCTATATTTAAATTTTTAAAAATTAGTAGTCTATTAAGTGATACAAAATGGCTATTTTTCCAATTTAATTACTAATCTGTTGATACTAAGAATGAAATAAGAATTAAGTCACCTAAATGTCCATAAACAACTTCAAACAATACCAAGTCATATTCCAATCTAGATAGAAATGGATAGGGTCCAAATTTCATGAACAATTCTTTAGGACATAAATCTATATGACAATTTTCCAAGCTTAAATTGTTACCGATAGTTAAAGAATGTTTTCAAAAAGAACATTAGAATACATTTGGTGTTAAGATCTAGATAAATTGACTTCTCAGAGTCTTTCAGTTATACTACCAATATCTCTAATTACCATAAAATTAGTGCTAATTTCACTACACAAGAATAATTTTCCTAACTTGATTGCTGGAAGCAGATATTGGAAAGAAAAATCAAAGTTTCCAAACTCTTTTCTGACCCTCTCTAAACATTTTGTAAATATTACTGAAAATTACTTGCCAATTTATCTTATCAAAAAGTTTTAACCTGAAATTTTTATAATTGTTTTTCAAAATTAGGTCATTAACATATTTCCTAAATACCTCTTTAAACCTCTGAAAGATATTGTTTTCAGATTTCAAAGCCATTTTACTAGATGCATTTTCATCTTACTGTTTATACTTCAAATGTATGTTTTAACTCCAATCAACCATGTAGCTTTCATTATTATGATGTTATATTATCATTTTGGGGGACTACAATTAGACACATTGGGGTGAGAATAAGAATTCTGTGTCACTATCTTGGTCCCTCATTTCCCCTCTGTTGCATTAGAGAATGCTGTGGCCTGACATCGTCTGAAGCCTGTGAGTTAGGAGCAACGGTAGTCCTTAGTTTAGGATCTTCCTAAGTAAAGGTGCTATACTAATGTGAATTACCAATGAGATCAAACAGATAGTTTATATATCAACCTCCCTGGTGGCCCAAGCATTTCTGTATGCTCCCTAGGGGTTGTCCTGACTCAGTGCTTTACTAATTTGAGGTTCCCAGGAGTAATGTTTAGGACCAAGGGGCAAGGGATGAAGGCAAAGATAAAATATATCTTAATCATAAATTAGCATACTTACACCAGTAAAAGTGTATGGTATGTGTGTATGCATGTGTGTATACAAACGCACACATACCAAACCCTTCCACTGGCTTTCCTGGTGTCCTTATTTTATTAAGATATGAAGTGGGAACTTTCCTAGAGTCTTCAATTTCTTAAGGACTTTAATCTGTCAGACACCATAGTGAACATATTTGTATTCATTCAATAACTGCCAAATGAGTGCCTGCTATGACATCTCTTCTACATGTGTAGGATAGAGCAGGGATTAGACAGCTAAGGTTTCTAGCTCTCATGGAGTGAGAGGCCGCGGGAGGCAAATAACCAACTAGTTAAATAAACTAGACAATTCAGAGAATAACAACACTAAGACTTCTCACGTCTTTCCACATGCACTTTACAGTGTTAACTCAGTCGGTGGAACATGGCAATATGATGGGGGTGAGTGGTCGGGGCAGGGCCAGCTTAGACCAGTGTTTCAGAGAAGTGACATTTGAGCTGAGAACTGGCTGCAGATCTGAGGCAAGAGTATCAAGTGCGAAGGTCATTGGGTGGGAGGAGGGTGACAAAAAACTAGTGAGACTGCAGCTCAGTTAGGGGCAGAATAGTATGGCTATTCTATTCATTCACTCTTGCGTGAGTGAGTAATGCGTTATGGAGGGACCAGAGTTAGGACAGCAGGCCAGTTAGGATACCATCACTATAATCCAAGAGAAGATGGCACTTTGGACTATGGTGGGAGCAGTGAAGGAGAAAACTATGTGGGTAGATGCCAAATATATTTTGGAGGCAATTCAATCAAGACTTGCTCATGAACAGGATGTTTGGAGCAAGGGGAAACGGTGAATGAAGAACACATCCCAGGTTTTTGGGGTGAGCATCTGGAGTGGGCAGGGATTCAGTTCACGCAACACACAGTGAAACTCCTCTCTTCAGAAACATCTCCTCTGCTTCTCCCTGTCAATAATCAATCAGTTTTTGAGACCTATTCAAATGCTACCTATATTAATTAGCTGGCCCTGATTCTTCATGTACAGTAAGTACCATGCTTTGAAATATTGCTTGGCTTTTTAAATACATAACTCATTTGTTTTACTCGACACTTGAGGGCAAGAACTAGTCCCATGGAGTTTTTGCATCTTCACCATTAATGTGCACAGTGTCTCACATATAGTTACTGGAACCTCAGTTCCAGTTCCTCAGGACAGTCCCAGCTTTAGGCCTAATCATTTTTAGTTAACCGCTTCACTCTCAAAACTGTGTTAGTTTGAATGATAAATTACGTAGTAATCCTACATATAGTGGAGTCTGATAGTCCCTAATTATTCTAAGACTCAAGGCCTGTGCATACAAACAAAAAAAGAAAAACTAGGGTTCCATTTTGAAATCTGCAAGATTCCATGAATCTCTAAGGAAAGAATCTTCTAACAGAATCCAACCAAAAGTGAAGGTGCTTAGTACTTCAGAAATCTGGGCTCTCTCTATGAATAGGAAATGAAATGCAGAACAATGATTTGCAGATATTTGAGGACCTTAGTGCCTCAAACTTACTCTTTTAGGTAAATATGCATTTTTAGAATTATAATTCTGTTATTTTCCACTGACATATGAAATTGCAAAAGAGGTAAGAAGGAGGGATTTCCAAATTTTACAGGATGTGTTACAGTTGTTCTCACCTCTATATTTTTATAGTAAGCAGAGGTAGAGAGGGTTTGAAATGAAACTCCCTGGTAACTGTCAACAGGATTACTGTCTTGAACTCTCATTTGAACATTTTCAAGGCAAAAAAAGCCATTACCAGGTTTATTCCTTGTCAAAACATTTGTTTGCTCTCTTGTGGACATAACCCTAATCACTTTCTCAGCTCATACATTTTATGCCTGAGTGGTGTTTTCACAACTTGGACGAAGAGCCCTTTGGGCAAGATTCTTCCTTGCCAGGCAGAGTGCAGCCCTGTATTCATGCAGGTGCTTATCCAATAAACTGTAATAAGGAGAACTCGCTATTTTATGCATCATACAGTTGTCATTGAGGTGCCCGAGGAAACCCTTCCGTGATCCACGATTCAGAGTTATATGCATTTGTCTCCCAATAGATATTTGATATTTTCTCATTAGGAATTTATTTTTCTCAACATTTTGATAGCTTGCCCAGGGAGATTTAATTCCTGATTTCTTCTTTTTCTGGCCTCTGCAGGAGGCTGTGTACTGTAGTCATTTCTTTTTTTGTTTACTTTGCCTGTGTTTTTTTGGAATAACTTCACATTTCTTAATTTCATATATGATCTTTGTAGATGATGTGAGAAGCGAAGCAGTGCTGACCTCCCCTCTTCTTTGCTGCTGGGCTCTTCGCTGGCGAAAAGCAGCCTCTGCATTTTACACATGGAGGTGCCTTATCCACAGCCATGGCCCATGCCTCTTGGCCCAGCTGTGCCCCCTTCACCCTTAACATCAAGCTTTCAATGGCAAGTTCGATGGGAACTTAAGTTAATCCAAACTCTTCATTGAGTCACCATGCCTTTAAGCCTCAGTGTATAGGAATCTGTTATCTTTTTTAATTTTAAAAGGCCACAATTTTAAGTGAAATAAGAAAGCTTTTTTTCTTTTTTTGCAAATTATATCAGTAACATACAGTAAAACAATTAGATTCTTTTTATAAGACCTCACATAAGAATAAGAAAAGTGCAATATTAGGGTACATTCAAGAGAAATTGGCCTTTACCACCTGTTTAGAATTTATCGTGTATGAGAACCTATAATGATTGGGTTACTTGTGCTGTCTCAATACAAGAACAGAAAATAAAACGCACTAACGATTTATTTCCATTTCACAAATGGGGAAGTGGCCGAGCACCCTGTGCTAGGCTCTGCCGCTGGGAAGGGCCCACCTTTCCAATCATTGTATAATAATGGGAACTTCAGACTTAGTGAGGTCACATTTGGGATTCTCCGCCCCCACACAATCCTGATTTCAGTATTTTTTCCATTGTTCCAATGAAATGCACCAACATTGTCACAGTATCATTTAAATTACCTTGTGTTCCATGAAGTAGCTCTTTGCTATACCATGTTTAATGGACTGTTTTCCGTAGCTTATGCCACCCAACACTGAGGTGCCATTTTACTGTGCATTGACTCTTCCAAATAGGCAAAGACGATTTGTCCTTTCCTTACTGCTGTGGAGACTATGCACAAAAGCACCCTGGTTCATTTAACTACCTTAGTAGATCCATCCTAGACCAGATCCTGTTTGGGAGACCCTACTCAGGCAGTTGAGTGCGTGGGTTTACTCAGACTACGATGAATCACTGAAAATCTCACTAAGAGCCAACAGATTAAACCCTATAGCCCCTCCTCTGAGATAATTAAGCACAGCCTTTGTGCGTAAAGTAACTTCCCTGCCAGTTTCCGGCCTCATGAGGGGATCTCCTTAGTTCTGCTCTCAGGCACGGGACATTCCATAGTCTGGGTGAGAAGAACAAGGCCATTGACACAGAGAGCTTTGAAATTCACACTCTGGCCCCACCATCCTCCATGGACTAGCCTTCTTATTCATACTCTGGAGTGTATCAGGGAGGGCTCTGAGCCCAGGGCGGGATCTGAGCATGCTGCTTACTTGGGAGTAGGCCTGTCAAGATGCTTTTGTGACCTTGGACACATTAATTTATCATTTTTGAACAACAATGAAGAAAACTTGAAAATTGTTCACAATTCACTCTCTATTTTTTGGCTTTTATCAATTCTCTGTCATACAAAATATTTAAATTTGTATGAAGACACAAATTAATATGAACACATCAAAAAAGTTAACAGGAATTTAATAAAGAGAAGGAAATATTGCTAGGTAATTTCAGATCTGCTATGCTTGGCAAGCTGCCCAGAATTCTTCCTCCCTTTATTTATAAAATAATTTAAATGCCTTTGGACTTATAAAAGTAAATTTTGTATACTTTTGACAAAGGGAAAAATACTTTGAGGTTGGCTGATTCACAGTGAATGGCAGATAACCCACCTCTTGGTCATAAGGCAGACTGGCACAAATCCTAGTCTGTTAGTACAGGCTTTTGCTACCTGAGGAGGTAATACCATCTTCCTGGCAGAAGAGTTAATAATTTAAATTATTGGATCTTTGGCAAAGAGCAAACATTTTTTACTAGCTGGAATGCTAATTTATTCAACATGATAACTAGAGAAGGTACTTAAACTGTCAAGTACTAGAAATCTTAATCTTGTGTCTTACTTAATCCCCACAATCACATGGTGATATAAATATTATTGTTGTCATATTTTTTTTTTTACAGTGAAGGAAACTCAGAGCCAGAGGTCATTTGTCAAAGTCACCCAGCCCAAGGTCCATCTCTCCCTTTTCACTCAACAATATTATTTCTCTTCTCTTCTACTCACTCTCTCTGATTATTATTACTTCAGCAATGCAGAAATAAAATGAGTTTATTTTGTTTTTAAAAAAAAGGCAGAATTGCGAATGTTGCCTGGGCCGACCTGGCCGACATGAGCAGTGATGGCTCCAAACCCATCTGAACACACTCCGCAGGGAAGAGGGAGAGGACAAAGCTCGATTAAGGCTTTCAGTGCAAAGTTATGGAGCCCTTCCCGGTGTGAAGCACAGCCCCTGACTCACCAGAAATGCAGAGGGGACAAGTCCCTCAGTCTGCCTGCTTCTCCACCTACCAGCTGTCCACCTGTGTAACCTGTCTCTGAGTCCTCAGTGTTTCCTGGGTAGGGTTAGGGTAACACCATGCTCTCCTGACATGATCATGGCAAGTAAGGAGAAAACTGAGTGTGCCTGGGACAAAGGCAAGAGTAGATGTTCAGTAGATGCCAGCATAGTTGGTCTTAGATCATCCCATAAAACATAAACACTAGTAACTAGAAGAGCAATGACAGGCAATGTAAGGAAAACTCAGACAAACAGCTGTAGGGCCTCACTGGATAATAAGACAGGTGACATGAAGCACATTGCCTGGTTTTGCTTGAGAGGTTCAGATGTATAGACTCATTCAGTCCTTATCACCAACAAGAGAGGTATCAGGTAAGAGAGTGAGGTACAGAGAGGTGAACTTGCCTACAGTGATATGTAGCCAGGGCGGTTTAGGCAGGGTCCAAGTCCAGGCTGCCTTACCCTTCAACGAGACGGGAACCGACCACTCACATTGCTTCTCAAGACCCGGATGGCATTGGCTGGTTTCTGCAGGTGACTCCCACACACACTGAGTACCAAATTTGAGAACTTGATCTTATATGGTCTCACATTTTCCACATGTCTCATATGCGTAAGACTCATCTTCCCAAGTGAACTGTCAGCTCCTGGATTCTAACATTCAGTACACGTAACACCCAGCAGATCTGAGGCACATGAACATGCTCCAAAAATGCGTGATGACTGGGGTGAAATGCACAGCGAAGTGCAGCTTCAGAGAAGCAGTGTCTGCTGTTTGCCGGGAAACAAGGCCCTGCCCCATGTGCTGTTTTAATTAGAAATGAGGCTGCTTTGGGGAAAGCAAGAACAACCACAGAAACAAAAAGTACCCCAGGTAACACAGAAGCTGTTAACCAAAGGTCCCGATTTGCATCTGCCTGGTGGAGGAGTGGCCTTTGCTGACCACTGACACTCTCATAATGTGACAAGAGCCTCAGCCACGCAAACACAATCAAGATATGAATGTGTAATTGCATATGTTTATGTGGAAAAAGAGACAAAGGGATAAATAAATACAGATGAAAATAGCATGCTTTTATTCAATGTAAATAATAGTAACATGGTCAAGCCTATTCTCCTTTTCTTGTTATTTCTCCGAGTATTGTTAAGATATGTATAATGCATAATAGAAAAAAATATTTTAAGTGCTAATAATTTTGTTTGCCTTTTGATAGTCATAATAATATAGCCTTTATATGTCTACCATTTTAAGAATTGAAGAGGAACTTTTTTTATTTTGAGCATTTTCAAGTTTCATAATATATAGAATATGGTTTTATCACAATTTGGTCAACCATTGTTTTTGTCTGCTGGTTAGCAGAGAATGTGATTAAATATGCAACACATATAAAAATATAAAAAATTTTCATAGTGTAAAATGTTTTGGGGGTTGGATAATTTTTATTAAAAGCAATCAAAATTTTGATTGGAGAAAACCTCCTTCAGTCTTAGAGAATATGATACTTTAAAAACTGCTTTTAAAATGTAACAAATATTGAGACAGTTTCTTGCCTATCAAAAATGGAATTGCTGTCTTGAATTACAAAAAGGTAAATCCTCCCTTCGTCAAATAGTACTTGATTTCCCTGGGGAATTTGTACATGCCATTAAATTCTGAAAAGTTCAACTATCAATTTTGTTATTATATATTTATCAAAATTCTAAATAGATTTATTAGGTGAAGGAAAATAAGACCTGTTCTTTGGATTATTATGGCATTTGTGATATTTTAAAAGATCCAAGAAAGGAAAGGCGAATCTACTGTTTTTAACAACTGTACCACATGGTCAAAGACGCTGCAGCACCTCGTGCTTTTTCTTCAATGGAGTGTGTGTTACTTTTGGCAGAGAAAAGTATATAAATGGCTAATATAAAAAGACAAACATTGTGTTCTTGCAGGTAATGCTTGTTCACATAAGGGAACTCAAACTCAAACTGGAAAAAACTGAAATGGAAAAAAAAAAAAAAAGACTGCTCTTTAAATGTTCCCGTATGCACTAGATAAGAATAGTTAATGAATAACGAAGGAAATGGTGTCTTGAAATGAGACTGGTTCATTGTTCTCCTGAAAAGCATTTTAAACTAATTCTCCTATGACTCCATGAGTAAATGGATTTATAATGCAACATTTTAATGTTAATAATCTATTTGCACAAAGCAAGGAAACAGAAAGTCAAAGACTGAATCATTTTGTAATAAAACAACAAAAAAAAAACACTGGTCATATTGGCCCTTGTTTAATACACATTTTTATCCACATTGCTCCTCCTACCTCCAAGATGTTTCTTTAGAAGTCTTGTAATTTTACTAACAATTTTTCTCCATAAAAAATAGCTCTGTTCCAAAAATAAAAGTATTCATCTAAATAAGATCAACTATAAATTATAATTAATTGTCATATATATCAGTTTATTAATGGTACGGATTAGGAAATTAGTAGTTAGTTGATTATATTTTAAGGATACAAGATTAGATGTAAGTTTAGGGCTCAAGTTCATTTAGCTACACTGAAAGTAGTGTAGCAGGCTAAATGACACAAGACATTGTATATTTTTTAAAAACTAGAATGTTTGTATGAATTTAGAAGACTACACAACTGCTTAGAACTGTCATCATAAAAAGCAATAATGACCCTGTATTGTCTGGAGAAAATATAAAGGTTTCAGGGGGCACAAATGAGTTCATCCATTCAATCAGAAATAGCTATTGAGCTCCCACTATATGCAATGCATATATACTATTATCGTCAATAATTTTCACATGAAAGTCTCAACAATGAAACCAAGTAAGCTCTTAGAGTTTCTAAGCCCACTTTTCTGTAGAAAGCGTACTAGGCAGGTGAGAGGGAACCAGAAACTTTCCTTCCCCAGGAAGGGCCTATCCTGAGTGTACAAGCCAAAAGGCAGAGAAGGAAAGAGAGAGCAAGAAAAATGAGCCACATGAAGTACTCAACTCAAGGCCTGATTTGTCCCCAAGACTTGATACAGGAAGTGTTATCATTGTTATTTAGGGTAGAGGGGTGAGGATGGCACCTGAGTTGAACCGGAAATGAGGAGGAAAAACAAGCAAGGGGTGTGGAGTTGGAGAAGGGGGTGGGGAGGCCCCAGACAGGAAGCCCACAGCAGAGGGAGACCTCAGGTACACGGTTTTCCTTCGGAACAGGCTTCTGTTTTTACTTGCTGTTTATTCTTCCTGCTCCCAACTCTTTTTCATCCGCACTCTGTGCTTCTTTTCCCAAACTCCCCCCTCAACACTTCAGGAAAGATTTTATTAACAATTTGGAGGTTACAGCAAGTGATTGAAACCTCATAGCCAAGGCCCAGGGAGTCTGACTTATGAGCCCACTTAGAATGTGTTTGTCCAAGGACAATTATGAGTACATAACTATATTTTTCTTCCCTCTTTTTATTTGCTAAGGACTATTTAAATAATGGATACTCAAGCAGAAAAAAAGATGACTTGAAGAATAACACCATGATGGCCTTTCCAGATGTTTGCCTTTAGGATGTGAAATGAGTTACACAGAAACAAGACGGGGGGATTGTTGGCTAGAACTAATACAGCAAGAACACACCATGGGAGTGATCGACAGGTCTAAAATTAAATATGTCAGCAATCAACAATGCTATTAAAGAGCCTATCATAAAATGTCCATGTGGAGGGGGGGAGAATTATTTGAAAAATTTAGAAATTAATCTGCAACCTCAAGCTCTGTCTGGGGCTCTGCTTCTCACTGTGGTTGGCATTCCTTAAGATCAAAAAATTAAAAAAAAAAACAAAGTTAATTTGATTGAAACGTTGAAAAGTACGACCTTTGAGGAAAGGTTAAAAGAATTGGGGTTATTTGGGCCAGGTAAAACACAACTGCAGGATTGACTTAATAAATGTCAAATACTTGAATCAACTGTTCCCCAAGCATTCAGACGTCTGAAGCAGACAAAGTAGACTGAAATTGCAGTAAGAGATTTTAGTTTAACTTTAATAAGGAACTTCCTGGAAGAAATCTAAATCTCTTAGTGTAATTTAACTTAATGTTACAAGGTTAATTAAACACAAACAGGCTACCAAGGAAAGTTGTGGAATCTTGGCTCTTAGATAGAAAACCACATATCTTAAATGGTTTAAGTTTACTCCTGCCTAGAATTAAGAGGCTGGATTGAATAACTCCCAGAGTTTGCTTACAGTATATTATATAACTAGTTTTATAGCTTTTTAACTTCTTTCATGCATGGGCGAGGCACAAATCCATATGAACTCCAGAATTGAAGAGAAAGTACAACAAGCCCCTATATACAAAGTGAATCTTGAGTTTTCTTACTTGGCATAAGAAAGGAAAAGTGTTATTTTTAAATTGGCTCCTTTCCTGAACACTATTAAGGAGAGCTGTAGTTTGGAAAAATATTTTATTACAGCACTATAAGATAGTCCCAAATCATTAATATAATGAGGACATTGAACTACTTATCAATACCACATTCAAAGTTGTCTGTTTTGAGCAAAGAAAGGGCTTAAGTAGAGCTTAACAACTAACCACAAACAACGCTTATTTTTGGCCTTATTAGGAATTTGACATTAAAAAACCCAACCCAAACCACATACTTTTATTATATATGGTCAAAAATAAGAACAAAAAACCAGCCCATTTATTCACAGTACTAAAGTGGTTTAATACATTGCTCTCATGTGCTGCAATGTTAAAAAAAAAAAAAGATAATTTGTGAAAAAACAGGCCGTAATTGCTAAACATGTGATGAATTGTGGCATAATGCTAAATAATTATTCTTCATTTTTTTTCTGTCAAAGTGGGCAAAATCATTTCTTTTTATTGCTTTTCTCCCTATTTTTTAAAGAAAGAAACACAGCACTGTGACATCCATTCCATTTTAAACTAATGCCTCTATTATTTCATATCTAAATGGGGCTGACATCATCAGCTCTTTCGTGTCCTGAAAGATATTTAGGCCTAGTCCACTGTTACATACTTTATGCATTACATGAAATAAAGTATCTCAAGATTTTGAAAATATTTATTTTAAAAATAGCAATCAAATTGTCTGTAATCACATTTTCTGCTTGGCTTTGAAAGCTACATTATTCAATATGCCAGTGGTCTTTTCCATAATGGCAACAGATTAGAAATTCATGTTGCTCTAATACGTTTGAGTTCCTCGATGTAACAGCACTCCCTATAGACCCAGAAGAACACTCCTGCTTCAGTTTTGTCTACCCTGCACTGTACCTACTAAAGTGATGGTTGTCAAAACAGTTGTACAGTGGCCTTTGAATGCAAAGTGTGCCATGACTGAATGCTAAAAATGACAATAAATCTGAGTACATATATTATGCTTGCTTTTGTTGCCTGGAAAAATAAGGCAACTGGGAAATAAACCCCCCAATTTTATTGCTTTTAACATCTTTTTTCCATTTCAAACTCCAGAACTAGAAATTTGAAGCATTCAACAAAATTGAAATCCCCTTTGTTGCTTTTTTCATTGTAAATTTTCTATAATGTGTTATTAGGACCACACTCTACAAAAAAGCCCAGGTTCTAAATGAATCCTTTCTGTGAGGCCATTCTAAAACTTTGCACGGTTTTTCTTTGTATGAAAGAGCTTCTGTTGACTGCACAAAGAACAAGCAATCGCCACATATATGCCAGGCAGCGAGGCTTGGATGACTTTATACAAGGTTGTATTTTGCCTTCTACCAATCCGTGATTAACCCAGCAGTGAATGTACCAGAACGGAGAGTAAAAGGAAAGACTCTCGATTTCGGTTGGTGGGAATCAAAGGATTTTCACTGAATCCGTGAATACTTAATACGGACATTTTCTTATTCTATCTTTCTCCCCAAATATAATAGTTCTGTAGTTTCTTTCTAACGACATGAAAACACTGTCTGTTCCCATAAAGCAATGTGACTTTTTTCTTAAGAGCAGAACAACATTTTCCACCAAAAAGAAATGCTCTGTTCAATAGATTCAAGTATCTTAATAACTGATTAGGCTTTCGGGGACAGGTAAAACACTGAGAAGCCGAAGTGATGGTTGGAAAAATTACTAAGCGACTAAAGTAACAAGTTCAGCGAGCTGTACCTCTGGATCACAGTTGTGTGGTTCATAGAGAATGAATCATAGGAAAATGCTAACCTTGGGAAGGATCTCAGTGACCAACTACTTGTGATTTTCCATCTTCTTGGGGGGCAGTATTCTTTGTTCAAGGGAACTTTTACAAGAAGTGTGAACAAGCTTGATGAATAAGAGCTATACCCTCTGGCTGATTCCTGGCTTTCCCTGGTTCCAAGGAGCTCAGTTTGGAGCCCCTCGTCCAGCCCAACCCTGCTGCTTACAGTCAGGGTGCAGTGAATTGCCCATGGCTAACAAGCTTGTCCAAGGCAGGGCCTGGCTTTCTAGACTCTCATTTCAGTGCTCTTACAACTGTACTCCATTCCCTGATCAATTACCCACTATCAAAATAACTCAGGGGAATTTTGAGAAAATGGAACTTTTACATATTGGATCATGAATAGCTGTTTAACTTGGACCCAGAGAATCAGAACTAATTGGCACTTATTCGACAGTATACACTAATAGAAATTCTACCTTGTTTTATAGTCTGGTCTTGAAAAATAGCAGCTTTAAGAAAATGGAATCTTTTTAAAGTGCCAGAAATCTAATTTCTTGCAGAGTCCTGACTCACTACTAACACATAAGATGGCACAGGCAAGAATATACAAAAAGGAAGCAGGGAGGGGAAATTTAGGAAGGAAGAAATATCACCCTATGTATGTTTCACAGCTACCTATGTTTATGGCAAATTTTAGAAGGCAATCTAGGTATTCTACCCTGGTTACCTTTTCATTAGAAAAAAGTTTTCACTGAATATATCTGGCACCGACTACATGACAGGCACTATTTTACAGATATTAACTAATTTAATGCTCACAACATTATGGGATTAAATATCTTATTATACAACTTTATAGATAAGAAAACTGAGACACAGGAAGGTTATAGAAGTTGCTGAATGTCACATAGCTGGTAAGTGGCAGTGCCAGAACTGGAATTGAGGTAATCGGGCCCAAAGATGTCAGTTGTAATTATAATAGTATGCAAGAGCACTCAGTAAAAGGTAGAGGCTTCTTTGGTTAATAGCAGGCTCATTGCTGTCTTTTTTTTTTTTTTTTGGACAGGTCTGAAGGAGATTGAGGATTAAAGCATAAATAACTCTTTTGGAAAATCTTCTCTCTCATGTATTTTAACTTCTTCAAAAAAGTCATACAGGCTTGCTTTTCATATTTTATTTAACAAACTTATATAATATGTGTCAACCACTAATATAAGTAATTCTTATTCATTTAATCCCATGAGGTAAGGACTACTATTATCTATGTTTTTCAAACAGGGAAGCTGGGGTATTTACTGGCTAAGCCACTGAGCAAGTCACTTAACTACTCTGATCCTTCATTTTCCATTTGTGAAACTGGGGTAACAATATTCATTCTGATACTGATTTCTCATATGGAATAAATTTTTATATTTAATATATTAGAAAATTGTAGGAAATGCTTGAAATCAGTGACATTGTATCACTTATATTGTCACTGGGGATAGGAGACAAGAACTATATTTTTAAAATAAAGTCTCAGAAAAGATTGTATTATATATAATTTATATTCTATAAATAATAACATATAGAACATACAATATATGTTATATATGGTATGATATATATATATATTAAACATTACAATGACCTCTAAAGTACATATAATATCTAAATGAGACTAAAATATTTTCACCACTTTGATCCACTAGAATTCTAAAATTCCATCATGTGAAAATACTAACGCAAAGATGTAAGCACCATTCTAACAGCAAAAAGCTCAGCTTTAATAACACTGAAGAGCTTTCGGATAAAAGAGTTAATCCTCTATATAAAACTAGCTAGAGTGGCATGTACTCACAGGATTTTAAAAATTATAGCAAGTTCATTATGTAAAATCTACAGGTGTTAGCTCTTCTTGGTTTTTCCTATATCATAGGTGACCTTGGAAAAACGCAGAAAGAGCACTGTAATTTCTAGGTGGGTAGCATTTACCTCCTGATTTTAGGAGCCATTATTTCGTTTTCTATATGAGCACTGATTACCTAAATTGTGCACTATTCATATATTTCAGCAAGTGGCACACCAGTCAATAGTCGGCTGTTAAATTTTGTGATCACTTGTGATCACATTAGGAACAAGCAAGTTGCTAAGGAAAGAGTTTTAGCCAGTTTTTACAAAGAAGTGTGAAGAGAATATTTTATAGTCTTAGACTTCCTTACAAATAATCCCTTAGTGCTTTTTAAATGTAAAATATGATGATATGAAGGGTTGTTCATCTTTAGATCCGAATATAGTTGGGAATGAAGTGAAAACGGCTTAGCACCCCATCTTTCTGTTCTCACTGTCACCACTCTCTGTGCCTCCTCAACACCCCGCGCCTGGTTATGACACAGGCTCCTCAGACTTTCCGCACCTCTGTAGTTTCCTACTTACCCCTATCCGTCCAGGGAGGTGCCAAAAATATTTTCCTGCAACACTGCTTTCCTAATGTTTTTGCCTTGAGTGAAAACAGCCAATCATTTTTTATAATCCATCATATCAAACCCACGGAACTTTGACTGGTTTTTGAAGTCTTTGGTCAAATCTCTCAACTCGAAATAGCTAACCTGCTTTTGAAATGCTCTCCAATATGACTCTTCTTTTCTATTTGCCCAAGTCAAAACCATCTTTCAAACCTTGACTACAGTCCTGCCTTTTCTACTAAGTTTATAAACTACCTGAACCAGATTACTGTAATCTCTTGCAACTAGCACGTCCTACTGGGTTAGTGACCAGTGAAACTAAATTGAGCACTTTGCTTGGTTTCTCTTTTATTGCTTAATGTCTCATTCTAACTGTTTTCAAAGTATTCATGTTTTCTTTTTTCTGTAGTTTATAAGCTCCTAAGGACGGTGACCATGTCTTATTAATGATTCGAGCCCTTTCAAACATTTAGACCATGGTTAACATTTAAAATGTACACACTGATGAATGACATTCTAGATACATGACAGCTCAAAATAAGAAGAGAAGAGGCTCTCTGTTTCTCAAAGAAATCAGTAGACTCCAATAAAGTTGACCCTTCCAACTTTATTAGATTTCTATTGTAACTTTATAATATGTCAAACTCTGGCTCCTGGAACCCAGCCAGAGATCAAACCATTAAAACAGGATTTTTACAATAAATTTAATCTCCAAATTTGTCTCTAAGATTACTCTAGCTTTAAAAATGGGTTTAATAAGGATTTAATGTTAGAATCAACACTATTAACAAGATGTAATGGTGTTCCATACAGTAGCTACTTGGTGCCGATGGCTACTTTAAAAATAATTAAAATATAACAAAATAAAAATTAGCCTTTCACTCATACTAACCACATTTAAAATACTCACGAGCCAGTGACCACTGTTATTGGACGGTATGGACAATAGAAAAGCCATCATCACAGAGAGTTCCACTGGACAGGGCTGGAACCTTTCCAAAGTCTCACCAAGACTTGTATTATCAGTTGAGGTAGCTTTTCACTTACAGCATGAAGGGCTAGGGTCAGTACTATGAATAGGCAAAGTAGGTGCCCACTTCAGAATGTGGTTTGAGAGGTCCTGGGAAGGTTCACCATCCAGTGAAAAACCCTGCTAGATTTTCCTCGCCAAGAGCTGAATGGCAAGTTGGAGCTTCATCCCCTTAGCATAGGCCAGTCAAGCCCTCTGCCTTGTAAAGTGTCAAAAGTTCTAAGGGAAATGCTATGATAAGGGGAAAATACATAAGTTTGTTTTGGACATTCAGTTGCATGGACAAAGCATAAAGAAATGTGGATGAATGGAAGCTCCTGAGAGGGTAAGAGGAAAGCACAGCGAGGAAGGGCCTGGAAGACAGTTTGTTACACAGGTGTGACCAGGTCCAGTCCTGAGCTTCACTGGAGAATGGACTGATTGCCATGGATGGTACATCTGGGAAAGGCCCAGATGCATCTTTATTAAAGTTGCATACGTATGTCTTAAAGAGTAAATGGTGTATTGAGAGGGTCCTAGGAATGCTGAGAGGGCAAATTATATAAAAGAAAAGGTTTAGGGGCTTAAACTATGTAATTGAATATCTCTTCATCTCTCCTACAGCCCAACTCCATTCAGGCTATGACGAAGGAACAAAGGGGGCAAAACTGGTATTTTCATACACTGCATACTCTCTCCTTAGTGAATGGGGGTGTCTATAAAGCCATAACCTGGGTGCCTATTGACTCATGAACTGGGTCTCAAGGCTTAACCCTAAAGAATAGCCTGTGGTTTTTCAAGGTGACTACTTTGAAGTACATTATTCAGATTTACACATTTAATATGTCTGTGAAAAATCCAGTATTGACTTAATGAAGTCATAGTTAGTAGTCTTAAGATAAATCTAGACAGGCGAATATAATATAAAATACTGTGGCAATAGTGCTGAGTTTTTTTTACCGCTGCTACTACTGCGAACAGGTTCTCCCCTCTTGGCCAACCAGCCGGCTGCCAGTTCTTAGGACACTCTTACACTATCATGGCATTAGGCTCTGGGCTTCATTCCCTAAAAATACTACCGTGAGGTTTCTTTCAACTCTCCTTCACATGCCCCTTTTCTGCGGGCGATTAACAGAAACACCTTCCTGTGAAGTCATTTAAGTTAGAGATGTATCCCCAAATGACTGAGATAAGTGATAATATAAAATACTTTCCTATCAGAAACAATATAACATAAACAAGTTAATAAATTTGTCAGTTGTCAATATGACAGTACTGTTCAGTGATTTACGAAAATGACAGTATAGTTGGACTGTTAAGTGATTGAAGAATGGAAACCAAAGGGTGCGAACTCAAAGTCATTGTCTGTCTTGGGGAGGGTTTTATGATATGGTAAAAAGCTCTGTCCTTAGTCATATCCTACTGAAAATATGTGTCACCACTTGTGATATAGACAGCAAAATTAAGTTTTTAGATGACATAAAATCAGAAGAAAAGTTTTATAAGTCAGGGGTACTCATCTGGGTAGGGGCTGGGAATTTAATTTTTGCTAGTTTTCTTGATGATATCCATCCCCACTAAATTTGAAAAGTATAGGACATTAGAAGACTCTGATACCAAAATGTCCAATACAATGGAACATGCTAATGAGGATGAATTTTGATCATAAGAATTATATACCTCCAAATTCAAAATGAAAATTGTTTTATTGCTTTCCTATTATGTAATTTTGTGGAATCTGAGAGTGGAAAATAGGGTAGAAACCAAGTTGAATAGTGATTCTTGTTCAGAAGACGTGAAAGTCTAGCTCGTGGTGGGGAATCTTTCACTACATGAGAGCTTTAAAGATAACTTTTTATCTGAAGACTAGTCGGACAGTTGGACTTTATAAGACAACAGTCAGTGTCAAACAGTATTTAGTACTTTGATTTATAAATATGTGTAATTAAACATGTCATTAATTGATTTTGCTTAGACTTAAATATAAAATAGAAAAGTGCCTCAGGACTTTACAGGACTTATGGAGAACATTTTCCACAGCTTTAAAGTTATTTCTAGTTTCAGAATGCTGCATTATTACGACTGAAAGCTTCTTGCATTAAGTTCAACCTTGCCCCCTCTCTGTCTCTTGATCCCCGCCACATATTGGTACACAGATTCTTACCACAGAAATGGAGTTGGTAAGCAGTGCTCCATCCTGCCCCAGCATGTTGGACACGGTGATTTCAGGTAGGTCCATGTTCTGAGGATGAAATGGTAGCAGGCCATTGTGGTTCATTGGGTGACATAGAGAGTGGTAACCAGTTTCAACTTCATTCAGGTGCACCAGCGAGTGGTCAGGGAGGGAAGGGGGAGTGATTGGTGGTATGTTAAAGTCTTCACTTTCCAGGCTGGGACCAGGGTAGGACTGCAAAGACACAAAGTGAGATTACTGCACATTATCATCCGTTGCTTCTTTCCCATCTTGAACAAACACACACGCCCCCTTCAGATATTATTACAAGCAGCATTATGGATTTGGCAAAGACATTTCAAACACTCAGATTATCCTGCTGCAATTTTCACTATTATGCACGGAAGAAAATTGCCTCAAAGGCATATCCACTTCTCATACAAAGAGTGCTTCCATTAGGCAGTTTTATTTTTTTTCCAAGAAGCTGAACTCAAACAGATTTCAAAAGTCCCATTAAAATTTTCCAGAGTTTTAATCTAGCTGAATACCTTTTTCATAAGAATTGTGGAGAAGGAAGGCAATTTATAAAGTTAATGTTTGATCAAACATGTTTCATAGGACTCCCTACTGCTCAGATCATGAGATGTAATAAAATGAATTCCAGAAGTTCTGGGGCAATTTGCTTTGGGTTTTGAAAAGCTACATGTTCACACTGACAAAAGGAAAGTAATTAGTAAAGAAATAACTTTAAGCATGTTGCATAAGTATGGTTGCATAGAAAGTTGGATATGTGAAAAAATGCCGCTAAAAGCTATTTTTATCACAATGATTATATTATCAAAATAAAAATGAAGATTGTTTTCCTGATATCTGACTAATCACATTTATTTAATTTATAAAAATTAAGTTATAAAATTAATGTTTAGTTTTAAAAATAATGTTGTTGGTATTTAAATTCAGCCAATTTTGAAAAGCAAGATTAACACTGATTATTGTAATACAAATTTAGAAATAAAAGTCAATCAGTAAAATAAATAACAACATACGTGGGACTTTTTCTCTTAGAAAGTAGGTTTGGATGAAAGAGGAGGGGAGAGAGCAAAGAAAGAAGGATAGATTATATGAGGGAACTTCTGTATAAAAATGGAACATGGCAAATACTGAAAATGTTTGCTGCAGGATAATTTGAGGAACTGAATAATAAAATATTGCTATCAATTAATGTCAAAACACAGTCATATTTAGCAGCCTTTTATAGAGCAAGTATCCTAGTATGAAAGGAAACAATTTTGATCCAGATAATTTTTGCAAAGCCTGTCTTTCAAATTAAGCGAGTCTTCACAGTATTGGAGTGCGTGGGTAACAAGGACTCGTTTGTCTCAGCACAGCGCCTGCTGAAGTGTGCAAGATTTGAAATGAGCAGGCAGAGGGTAGGAGCCAAAGAAAGTAGTGTAAGGTATTCATTGGGTGTTCAGCCAATAAGCTTCATGCTCCTGTGTCCAAGCGCCTGGGGTTATTTTTTCCAGATGGCGTCTATTTGTCTAACAGAAAGAAAATCTTCAAGTTGCACTTGCTAAATGTTGTACAACTTTTGATATATTTGTTTAGGTGCTATCCGAAGACATGATGAAATGAAGAGCTACTTGGAACATCTGGAATTGAGACCTGGTCACACAGAGGCACGTGTAGGTTAGAGACTGGAGGTATACAAAGGAAATATTTGATTCTCTTAAATATCTAAAGTTCTGCTGAAAGAAGAAATAATCAGCTCTAAAAGTTCAATCATCACTTGCTAAATTATCCTGTTTACAGTATATATCTCTTATTCAAAAAACATATTAATGCTCTGTGTCAAAATTACAAGTTTGAGTACATTTTCACTTGCGTCATATGTTTTAGACCTCGTGTCTTACAGATCTAAACTAAACCTTCAGTTCTGGTACAAGTATTCACATAGGAAGAAGCACAAAAGATGTGAAGTGGGGAGGTGGAAGAGAGAGGAAGCGTGTTTATTAATGTTGATTTCATATAAAGCACTGTGTTGAGTCCTTGGTTATATCTTCATTTAATCCTTACAATAGTCCTTTGTGTAACTATTATTACCCTGATTTCCTGAAGAGAAAATTAAGACTCAGAAGTTAAATAACCTACACTCAGCTGGTAAATAATCAGCTCACTACATATGAGGGATGAATATGTGAAGGAGGAAGGCATTTTCATTCCTGTGATACTTAGTATTTTAATTGCTACTATTTTCTTAGGGAGAATACAAAGTTCCAGTTAACTGTTTCTGATGAACAAAATTTCATAATTTAAAAATTAGTATTAACATTAATATCAGGTCTGTCCCAAATTCCATCCCAATGCCCACCCCACTAAAATAAAATATTTATATGAGCACAGTAAATTATAATTTGTCTTTTAGTCAACATTTCATAGGTTGAACTCATTGATGAATTTATTTTAAGAAGCTAATTGGTATATTTGCAACTTTCTTGGATAAGTCACAGTTAATGCCAGCAATAAAGGAGAACGATATGTTTAATTTTATAAATGTCATTAAACTTCTGAAAATATCCAGAGATATTCTACCTATGGTATACAATAATTTTACATTCCAGAATTTCTCCAGTAGTTAAATCTTAATTTGTGGTGTTCTGAAGGAAGGTTTAATTGGTATCACTTTACATTCAGTGGTAACAATTGTACTGCAATTTAACTAAGCTATATGGTTTATTTTCATGTAATTATACATTAATGTTATGTAATCCATGCACTTATACACCAAAACCACAGATTCCACAACTTAACCAGTAATGGGTAGTTATATGGATCAAGAATTTTTAAAAAAATATTTTATTGTTGTTCTATTATAGCTATCCCAATTTTTCCCCTTTGCCCTCCTCCATGATTTTTAACATAAGGTTACTTAGTAGTTTCTGTTCTTTACATTTGAAGTCATGATATAGTTATAGGCCAATATTTGAGTCTATTACAGGGCGACTGATGCCATATAAAAGTATCATGGCAATTGTATAAATGCCAAAATGTTACAGAATTTACAAGAACTTCAATGCCAGACTAACTGCTAATTCCTAAACACTGATTTCTATGGCATGACATCTTTATTTTAATATTTAAAAACTTAATAGAAGTAAGTTTGACTTAACAATAGTAAGTTATATATTAGAAACAATTTGCAATTTTGAAGGGATGTATTAAGTAAGATATGACACAGTATTTTCTCTTATTCCCCATGAAGCTGTCTGGTTCAATGTTTGTTGAATGAATTAACATACAAATCACAGAATGAATGCATGCATGAAAGAATGAATGCTAAAATGACTCTTTAAAGGCATGAAGTGTTGTTTCATGGGGTTGAATAAATATCTTATATTCCCAAGACTTCGCACTGGCCAGTTGACAACATGGGATGTTACATTAATCCCTCAGCATGTGAGGAAGCAAAAAATATCCTGTTAGAGATGTCAAGGCTTAAGTGGCCTTAAGAAGGCTGGGGCAGGGTAGTTCAGTGTCCCTCTCTGGCAATTGATATATCTCCCCCAAATGGCTTGCACCTACCACTCTGTAGTGACGTGGAGGTCCCAGAGGATTCCTGAAGGTGGGTTTAACTCCTTTTGGCTCTCAGAAGTTGTTGGAACCTAATCCCCACGGCTGATACAATGCCAGCGAAGGACTTGGTGGAAACCCTGGTTCTACATCAGGATCTCTTGGGGACAGCAGGTCTGGTGGCTCATGGCTAACCATGAGCAAGGGCCTAATTAGACAAGTGGGCAGAGAGGGCATGGGAGAGTACTCTGATCACAGAAACAGGAACATTGGCGATGTGATGAGACCCGAGGCTGAGTAGTCAGAGAAGGCTTCTTCTGTTAAAACCACCCTCAGGTGACACAGTGAGCCTTCTGCACTTGCCTACTGACTCAGGGTTCTGTTCTGACTTGGGCTTATTTTCCTTCTTCAAATCTCAGTGAGGCCAGGAGTTTAAAGGTTCTTTCATATTTCTACTCTCTTGGGACCAAAGTATACTCCATGAGACACAGAACTATGTTTGTTGTTGTTGTTGTTGTTATATTTGTTTTTGTAACCTGAGTTAGTGACCACCAAGGAGTCAATCCATGCCCTCTGAAGATCTGTGGGGCTGGGTTCCAGTGTTGAATGCTGGAGGAGAATAGGTATGGATCCTGAAGGTGGTATCATCTTCTTTACCCCCTTTTATAGTGCCTTTACCCCCTCCCAGTCTAGAGATCAGACTTTTATCAGCAGTCTGAGCCATACACCCTCCCTTCTCCCCAAAGAATGATAGAAGTCAACGGTCACCATCTACACAAGTGGAGAGAAAGTATGTAGGGATAGTGGTACGAAATTCAAGCCAATACTTTTAATTTTTTCTTGTATCTTCATCAGGTTAAAGAAAGGTAAATTGCAAATAAGCATGCAAAGTGATTTGCTCTTAAACATAGCCAGCCTGCAGGATCCGAATGATTAAAAAACTTAAAATTATATTATTTCTATATAATCAGATTCTCCCTGATCTTAAGCTACTCAGTGGTCCTTCACACAGGAGAGTCTCACCATATTGCTGGTGCTGGAATACACCACGCACTGTGTACCCCTGTGCGTCCAGGGAGCAGGAGCCAAAGCTCATAGGACATGTGGGCTGTACTATCACAATACTTGGCTAATTCTGGAGTAGATAATACATGAACTTCTCAAGGGGACTGCTGGAAGCATTAAAATAGTAATTTCAACATACAGCATCATCTTCCTCAAGAGAGTATTTTTATAATTCTAAATAATAGATTCCGTGATTATTTCAAGTAATTTTTTAAAATCCTTATCATTTGAATTTGCATATTTAGCTTATAAAGTGCTACATCTTTCTCCATGAAAAGGAGACAGATCTTGGTCTGGTTGAGAGGCCTCATAATGGTTCTTTCTGTGGCTGATAAGGATGCGCACAGAGTATGACAGAAAGAATTGAGGCTCTGGAGTCCAGTAGAAATCCAGCTTCTTTGCAGCATTTATTTGTGTGAATTCTTGGGCAAGTCTTATGTCTTGTGAGCCTAAGTTTCAAAACCTACTTTGTGGGGTTCTTATGAGCATTGAAAACAAAAACATAAGAAAGGTCAGAAGCCCAGTAATATACATCTGACACAAAGAAAGTTCTTATAAATGGCAGCCTTAGCATAGCTGGTTATTGTTAAATGGGTTTATATAAGCCACTGATGGGGTCATAGTCAAGAAAACAAACGGCTGTGGACAGTACAAGAAAGAATTTAGGCATCATTATAAAGGAATTTCAATGTATTTGGCACTCATCAGACCTCATATGGAAGCAAAGTGTAGCCCCATTCATACATAACATTCATTTAACTGCTCCCCATAACTAGCTAGGATAAAATTTCTCCTTTATTTTAAAAAGATTAAATTGTATTTTTGAAATTAAAGAATAAAAAGATAGTGGAAAATGGGGAACAGGTGAAGGGTGACAATGACCTCATGTCCAAAGTGCCATCCCTACCTTTTCAGAGAATTTTGCTGGCAGACCTTCGACCCATGCTGACCAGTTCCTGCTGGCCCCACTCCTACTGAGCCAGGCAAAAGACGAAGGAATTTGCAACCAGAATTTCAGTGTCTGAGTTCGCAAGAAATGCTATACAACTACTAACATACTGTCTTGTTGTGCCTGTGGAAAGGCTACCTTCCCTGGGAGATTCTTGGCAAGGTCAAAATGCTAATAAAATGTGTCATTTCTCAGACTAGAATTAAGAAACAGGGTTTCTTCTGATGTGTTTTGGTTTGGGAGCTTTTCCAGCCATTTGACTAAAGCCATTGTCCTTCCCCATGTCCAACCTTTCCCAGTCTACCCTTCAGTGAAAAAGGAAAGCAAATTTCTCACCTGATCTCTGGAAGACCTCATTCTCCCTGTCTGTGTAATTACTCACATTCCTATTTAATCATATTGCTTTACATATTCTATGACCTGTGTATCCTGTTTACATTATTGTTTCCTTCTGCAATCCACATTGCCCTTGGCTATAGCCTGTCCTTATTTTTTATTCTTATGCTACATTATTACATCTGGAAGTGGGATGTTAATTAGGCTGATTTTTCTTTTGACTACAGAGAATTCTTGTTTTCATACTGTCCACAGAGAGTGTTAATATAGGCTGACCAGGAACAACAAAAAAAAAAATGGGAAATCTCTTCTGGCCTTTGCCTTTTCTTCTCTTTTTAAAATCTAGTTTCTCTACCAGATGAACCTTGCATTTGTGGGTCGCTGTCCACATATTGCAGTCATTATATGGAGCACTCAATCTTTGGTGACAAGAAGTCCCATAACTCAGAAGAATTTTAAAAATATCATCTTGTACATATCTTTAAATTATGTGATGGTTTCACGCAATCATGCATACACCAAAAATATGGCTATGGTTATAACACTGTAAAATATGTTTCTCATATACCTCTTTATTTGAAAGATAAATAATTAGCACTGCCATCAAATGTATATAGAATGCCTTAATTTTTAATCTGTAATATAATTCCTGAAAGTTCATGATAGAAAAATGCCAATGTTTAAACATGTTTCATCTTCTATTACTGAAAATTCTTATAGTATGACTCAAATAACTGAATAGAAAGCAAACTGAGGAGTGCATTAGAAAAATAATAAACTTACTCTGCATGTTTTCAGAAGTTAAGATATTGCATGTAATGGTGATTTCTCTCAAAAGAGTTTAAATAGCATCAACATTATCTCCTATTTCTTTGAGGAGACATTCAAAGTAGGTAGTTTTCAGATTCTTTTGTCTCTGCATGAACAAGGGTTGATAGCTTGAGACTATAATGTATTACTGTGGAAAGCTTCAGTCTGTTACATAAATCATCTTAACACTCAGCAAGAATTGTCCAACGGTGCCATTGATGTGCTCAAGCCAATGATCCTGCAAACAGTTTTTTGTCTTTCTTCACATGTTAGACAATAGCAATAAATCATCTTCATTTAAAAACACACAATGTACTAATTTTTCAAGCAACAGTTATCAAAATACAATATTTGGTAGAAAGTACATTTATTTTATTTGTGCTCATTAATTTTTGTAGCAGGTATTGAGTAAAAGGGAAGGACTGCCTCACTCCCCATAGAAGCATTCGGTGTGCACCTACTGTGTGCAAGGCATCCTGCAAAGCGTGATTTGTGATACAAAAAATGATAAGATGAGTTTGTTACAAAGGAAATGAGTTATAAGAGATACAAGTATTTAGGCTCCCAATGTGTATGTTCAGTGTGAAGCTTAGTAATATCAGAGTGTAAATAAAAGAGGAAATATTTGAAAGAAGCTGGGATGCCAAAGAGATTGCTATAAGCAGATTTACCCTGATAACAGGGCCTGAAGATCAGACACTTCTGCCAAGATGCAATTAGTGGTCAGGGGAGGACCACAAAACCGACAAATGGAGGACTCCAGCCAACGAAGCAAGGGGATTCAACAGCAAGGTCAAGTGCTTAATATTCAAGAAAACTTCAAGAACAAGACTGTCTCCACCAGTCAAAAAAAACCCTTTGGGGTACTAGGCCCAAAGCAAGCCTCTATTGGGTCTGATTTTTATTGGATTATGGTTTTTCATAATTGAAAAGCCAATAAGCAAAGTCTCAACGAGACCAGAAAACAGGGTCAACTTGATGCCACTGTCAGAGAATGTCTGACAGTGGCTCTTCCTGGGGCTGTAACTGGGCAAACTTGGACCCTTTGGTGGGATTAACAAGCTGAAGCTTTGAGGATTCGGAAGGTAACCTGGCAGTAGGCCAAGCACTCTCAGATCAGGGGTGAGGGGGTGGGACTGCCCAACACTCCGCTCTGAATCATGATGGCTGCCAGGGCCACCTCTCTAGGGACTTCCAGAAAACTCCTTAACATTTACATATGCGCATTTCTCCTGTCATAATTCATTAAGGATACTGAAATGGGGAACAGACTTTTTTTTCCTCTCAATATTGTTCCAGGGTCTACATGAGCCTACGAGTTGCATTTTTTTAGAGAATGTTTTAAAGCCAAGTGTGTGCAGTTGTTCTAAGGGCCTCCTCCTATTTGGCTAAAAAAGAAAGGGGGACAGATGATGTGTGCCCCGACCCATAACCCACACATGGATGATTAGGGAGAGCAGATTGAAGTGCAGGAGTTACGTCTGAAACCCTAGTGGAACCCAAGTATGTTCTTCTGGTAACAGGTCACCATTGCATATTCAGTGTTTAAAGGGGACAATTAAAATATTCAGATTTAATTGTTTGATGTACAATTTTATGAACAAATGCAGTGTACATGTTTTTTAGTTTTTCAGATGCTTTCTCACATTCAGTTCATATATTCTGAGATTTAGTTTTATAAGTTTTTGTTTCATTTTATAAATAATCTACATTAACCAGAAAAAAATAAAGAAAATGTGCATGAAAATAATCATTCTTAATTCAACTATTCTGGGGGAAAAAAGCACACACCATTAAAACATGTATCTTTTAAGATATATTTAGTTTGTATTTTCTATTTTGTTTTGGGCTTTTGTTTTTTTCACTTTATTATTATTATTTTTATTTTATTTTTTAAAAGTCAGAAATGCAACAGTGATCTAAAAATGCTACATTCAAACCTCAGCTCATCCATAAGTACTTAATTCCTCTAAGCCTTAGTACCCAAATCTGTAAAATAATAAGGAGGATAAATAGTATTCAATTAATTAAGGGTATATCAGGATTAAATGAGATAATATAAATAATTTGGGTAATATACTGGTTCATAAGAGAATCGGTAAATGTTAACTACATTATTATTATACCATCATAAAATTTAATCTGATCACTTAAAATGGATTATGAATAATTTTTCATGTCAATTAATATCACTACATTATTGTCTAAATGGCTGTATATTATGTCATTGTGTGCACGGTCTATAGTTTATCTATTTATACTCAAATGGAATCACAGAATACTCATTCAAGAGAAGATCTCAGAGACTATGCCCCCACTTTGCAGATGAGAAAACTGAGACCCAAAGAGTTTACATGGCTTGCTTGCATTTTAAGGACTAGATGGGCAGAGGGGAAACCCATAGCATCATTACAAAGTTGTTTTTTATATTTAATAACTAAGTAAAATGCATTGGGTTTTAATATACTATTTTAAAATACTTATGGCCTTTGAACTATAATTAAGTTTCTTTTTCAAAAAAAACCTGAGCAAAATTGATTGCTAATGGTCAGGTTCTATTTGCAGAATCACATGCAGGTAGACGACACAGAGCTGACCATTCAGTGCTGGCCTATCTTTTATGGACATAATTTATATGTGAAGTAAAAAATACATGCTATCTGTGTTTATGGCCATTCTTTTCATTTTTGACTATTGTGTAGAAATCCACAAATGTTGACTATGTAAACTCAGATTTGTCACAAAGCAGACAGATCAGCTGAGGGCAAGTCCTAAGCAGATGGCCTGAGCTCTTGGTTTGGCTCCTTCCTCAAACAAAGAACAGAAAAAGGAAGGAGAGGCTCCCGTTTATACTCTGACATGCAATTCCTACTCTGGAACATTTAGCAAGGACACACTGCAAGGGGATGCCTACATATTTGAGGATCATCTCACTTCCTAAAGTCTTTGCTACAAAGAAAGCTTATAGTGAAGTAAAGCTGAAGATGGGAACATGGAAGAAAAAAAAAGTGTTGAACAATTGGAGAGAATTTCCTGTTTGAAGATGATGAAACCCATTATCCATGAGTTATTTAGAAGTTGGATCCCTGGGGAAGAATGGCAGGAAGGGTGAGTATCTTCTATGGAAATACCACCTGCACTTCATTTTCCTTCTGGAGGAGAAGAGGAGAAGTGCCACAGGTAGGAAAAATCCTGAACCTTGACAAGAGAATAAGAGGAAATGGGCCGGCAGTTGTAGCAAAGGTGTGGAGAGGCTGGGAAAGAGGAGAAGCAAGGAATCACCAGTCTGGATAAAAGAAAGCAGGCACAGCAAATGAACTCCTCACCTTGTACAGCTTTTTATGTGTGTTCGGACTGATATAAGATTGCTGCTTCTGCAGGTAAAAGATGGTCATATATCTGCAATTTCATTTGGTTCAAACTAATGTCTTCAGAGTATTCGCACCCATGTTCACATGTTGCAGTTATCTCAACATTAACCATGGTTGGTTGAGGTTAGGATGTCAGCCTTACAGAACAAAAGGAAGCCTAGCTGACCACGAATAGGTTCTGACGTGGGTGTTAGGCCTTCCCAGGCCTAACTCTGATATTTACTATTTTTTGGATTTTTTTGCCCATCATTCTACCTCTCTCATCCTTGCTGAATTATTCTAAGGATTGAGATAATGTATGCAAAGCCTTTGCTTAGTTCCTTGCCAGATAGAGATAGCTGTCAACTGATAGCTATTATTATCATTATGGATCTAATTCATGTATTACACTGTGGGTAGGGGAAGGCTAACCTAAACTTCCAGCCAAGCAGAAACTTTCTACTAAAACTTACCATTAGGTTGACAAGAAAGAAGTTTAACTGGAGTCAGAGCATAAGAAATAAACAACTGGATACTCACAATACAGATGAGTCCAGACTGGTCCCCGCCAAGGCATCTTCTGTACAGGGCTACTAGCCTTGCCCCACATTTGTGATCCTACTGACTGTCCCCTGTCCCCTGTCCCCAGCCACCATTCCTCCAAGGCCACGGGCTCCGTGAGTTCAGAAAATAACTCCCAGTGGGTTTTAGCTCTCCTTGAGGGAGGGCTTTCTCCCGAAACGCCGGAAAGCCGAACTGCATACAAGGAAGCCTTCATTACTGGCCTCAAATCGTGACCATGAGAACCCTTCTGAGTTTCAGATCAGGCTATTCCATTTGAATAGTTTGATGCTAGGGCTCCGAAGTTACTTGTTTGACTGCTAGCAAAAGAATCGATCATCATAACTTATAAACAGCAAGGAATGTATAGAGAACATTTTTCAAGACAGCAATTAATTACTTTCAAACCATTAGGGTTATAGGTATACATTTTAACATCCAAACTGAAATAACATAGATCAGAAAAAACACAGGAGAAAGGGGGGAAAAAAAGACATAAATGAAGATTCAACAGAAACTTTCTTTGTGTTTCTGGGAAGTCTACCTCAATCTGCTCCCAAACCGAGGAACTGAAACTGCAAAGGGAAACTTGACACTTTTTTAAAGGTTGTTTGGGTGGCAGATGAACATTTGAGAAGGAGGTCTCAAAAGAGATGCAGGTGGGTGGAAAAAACCTCAGCTTTTCCAAGCCTCAGTGTTCATACAGTAAAAATGGGCAAAGTCACTTCTACCTGATGTACTGGCATATTAAAATTTGAGAGTTTCTTTAGAACAATTTTATGTGCCTTGGAAATGGAGACAGATGGCATCATCCAATATATTACTATCTTAAAGTTAAATATTATATTTATTTTTTGGACATTCTTTAGTGACAGATTTATTACAATTAGTGCCAGGAAAAAAAATCTAGTGTGTTATACCTTGCAAAATTTAACAGGGGGATTACTTAATTTTTCACAATTGTTTATGTGCTAAGGTAAAAAAAAAAATCTTCAAAATGCAATTCTGAACAAGCCAAAGGACTGTTTTCAAAATGTATCAGCTGCAGCTGTGTAAGTGGTCAGGCTGTGCGCTAAGGCCACAACACCTCTTCCCAGCACCTAAACGTCTTGGTGTCACTTGACAGTTGCCCATTGAGCAAATGATCCTCCGAATGGAGCTTGATGCTTTGAGAATCTCTTTTGATTCTGTTTTTACCACCAATGCTATTCCATTCAGGTATTTTCATAATTTTTATCACTGAAATTTATGTTCCTAATGCTTGAAAAACATACTATTAGACAATTATAATAAAATTCTGGAGCATACTCAGCAACAAACATTCATTTTCTGAAGTAAAAAATGAGTCTTATATTCACAAATCCCACAGCTTGGAAATATATATGATACACAACATTTAACCTGTCAGCAGCCTCATTAGTGTCAATGACTAGGAACTGGCAATCAGTAGATGGTGTGCTCTACATGTGTTTATGTTTTAAAATGTTCCTGAAATAGCTCCATTAGAGAGGTTGATATAAAACACTTCTACTGGACAAATGAATTTCAGTTTAAATTTTATGGTCTACTTAAATGTTTTTTGAAGAATTCATATTTCTCATGTTAAATGATCATTTATAGCTAACAGAGTCAAAACCCAACTAAAAAATAATAAATAATAAAGACTCGGTAAAGAATCATCTGAAGTTCAACCACACCAGTATGTAAATAATCAAGAAAATATGCAGAAAGACTGATGTATGTTTGACTATCAAGAGCCCTAAGATATATGTTTGTATGGTTCCCCGTATGCAGTATCCATACCACTATTAAGACATTTTTATAAACTGTAAGAAATATGTGAGCTATTTCAAGATATAATTCTGAAAAACAGACTTCCATATAAGAAGCCAATTTAGGAAGAAAACAACATAAACAATAGTAACTTGTGTGCTCAAGTGAAGCATCTTTTTAATTTTGAGTAATGAAGATGTCAAGCCAAATGCTAGAGTAGTTTAACTTAATTAGGTGGCCTATTTTTCCAGGCATCCTTTCATTTCCCATTGAAAACTCAGCTTGTATGCAAGGCAACAAGAGCAATTTTGTCTGTAATGAATGCCTCCGGGACTGCGCAGAGTAATCATTTGAATGTTACACTGAAGACTGGTTTGAGTAACTAGTTTGGGCTTGTTAAGGTGCCAGACTTTGTTGGACTAACTAGATTACTCAAAGCATGGCAGCTTTGTCATTTTATTGGGTCAATGGTCAAAAAGTCAAGTTGACTTTACGCCTGAAATTTCTGCCAAAAGGAACCAATCTAAAAGTAATTGGTCTAATTTATAGTTCAAATTTATGTCATGATCATGGAGATTTTATAGCCCATAGTCAAGTTTTTTTAAAAAAATTCTCTTAGAAATATACTATCTAGGCCCTTCTGTTATACCTCATTTACATTTTAACCTAGGAAATTTCCTCATCAGACAAACATGTAATTAAAATTATAGATATAGTTATTAATATGTTTCCAAACTCAACTCATTATAATTCTTATAGATTTACTAGAATATTGTACAAAAAGGGACTTGGAGAGCCCTCTTGGTTCCACAGCCATTGTAGTGCTGATGACAAACAGTAACGTGGTATCATTGTAAGAATAACTCCTATTGTTATTTAGTTAATTATCACACTAATTCTTTGAGTCCTGTACTTGACATGATTTTCTGAGGAAGTGGGAGAGCTGGCATCCTTTGTTAATGTGTGGAGGTACTCACACCAGACAGAGGAGTGCTAGTAGAATACAATAAAGAGGGCCAGATTTGTTAAGTGTCTGCAGTGCAGAGCTAAAAATCATTGCAAATGGAAAACTCAAAGAATTAATGTGATTTGCTGTGGCTGGTGTGGCTCAGTGGATTGAGTGTTGGCCTGCAAACTAAAGGTTCACTGGTTTGATTCCCACCAAACCATGATTCGCACATGCCTGGGTGGTGGGCCGGGTCCCTAGAAGGAGGCCTGTGAGAATCAGACACCCATTTATGTTTTCCCTCCCCCTCTTTCTCTCTCCCTTCTCCTCTCTAAAAATAAGTAAATAAAATCTTTAAAAAATTAATATGATTTAAAAATGTAGAAAATATATGAATTCATTTACTCATCTCTCAACAAAAAAATGTTGCTTACCTCTGATATGTCAAATATTCTAGGTATAGGAGATCCACAGAGAAACACTAGAGTGAGTCCTACCTTCAAAAGCTTATAATCAGGTGGGCAAAAAGAAAAAAGAAAAATTGGTACCAATTTCCGTACGCTACATTCCACAGACGGGCAAATATTTGCCTTGATAACTGATTTACATACCCTAGAGGGACAAAGGTGTGTAAGTGGGGAAGAAACATGGATTATTCAGCAACAGTGAGAGGAGAAATGAAAAGGTGAAAGTGAGATGAGATGAGACAAGTTAATGAGAAACTGTGGAACCCAGAATGCAGGCAATAATTATATACAGGGAAAAGAAGAGACAGATTCAAAAGTTATGCAAACAAGTAGAACCAACACTATTTGCCATTCACTCAGGGCTGAGTGATGGGAGAGACTGTCCAAGTTCCTATCTTAGAAGACTGGGTAGATGGTGTTAACTGTTATGACTACACGCAAAAGAGGGAAACAAAAAAGTTTAGGAGGTGAGGGAGTAGGTTGGAGGTGATGAATTTCAATTTGATACATTGATCTGTTGAGTCTGAGCTGTAGTCAGGGACAAGTGTCTAGTGCAGTTAAAAATCAAACCCAAACTCATATGAGAAAGCTGCCCTAGATACCTGGGTGCTCTTAAGCTTTTCTATTCAAAATGCGTGGTATAAAATGTATGTCTAATGCTTAGCTGTAAGATTCTAAGAAGATGTAATATTACTCTATTTTACCATTGTTATTTTTTAACTTTAAGATTTAAGGGCCTAGGTAAGAGACAATTTCAGTGGGGGAAGAGGAAAGAAGCAGGGAGAGAAACCTAATCACAACCTGAAAATAATATAAAACGAGGTCTCATTTAATGTTATGAGTTTACTATGATGCTTAGAATTAACAGCAAAAATTGGCTGATCCTTAAAGGATAGCTGTTCATGGACAGATAGAGGAAGAAAGAAAAGTAAGGATGAAGGGAAGGAGGGAAGAAATGAAGGAAACAAGAGGGTAGGGATGGAAACCAAACAAAAAGAAATGGTTTAGTGGAAGCCAATGTCAAGCAGGAAGTGACTTACTGAAAATGTGTTTCAATGAAGTAACCAAAGCTTCTTCATGGCTTGACACCAGAAAAGTCCTCTGATTCCCCCTATTAAGCAGTTATTTCTTATATAAAAAGACTAGTACTTTTCAACCATTTTCCCACAGTATCCCAAGGGAGGCATGCATGAGAAGAGTTCTTATGTCAGAGAACTGATGAAAGATGTGCCAATGTGTGGAAAGCTTGGAATGGACACTTAGCCGTGGAAAATGATATTCTGGGAACTTCCAGAGAAGAAGAAACGATGAGAAAAAGTAATGGCACATATTCAGAACTAAACATAAATAAATTACTAACCTTTGTGCCATAGAAAGTTCTGATCAAGAGAACCAGACTCCTTTTCTGTTCCCTTTGATGTATGCAATTCAAATGAATATTTATATCTCGAGCACAATCACAGATGAGGAACTACTGAAGGTACTGTAATTCTAGGGGCTGGAGAAAGGGGATAGAATATTTTAGGGGAAGAGAAAGACCACATAGCATGTGAATTGGAGTGGGTCTGGGAAATTCTGGAGAAGAGCTTGAGCTTGGGTGAGAAGCCCAGCCCTCTCGGTCTTATTGTTGTGTATTCTGGCACATGGGTCAATCAAACATGACAGGGCAAGAATGAGAAAGGAGTGAGTTTATGAAGGACTGTTAGCTAATCTTCAGTTGGTTTTCCTTTCATTTGCCCACTCACACTTCCCCACAAACTCTACAGGAGGGAACCTGCAGTTTCATAAGGTATCAGGCAAGGTGAGTCCTCTTAGCCAGGGTCTGGAAACACAAAGAATTCTTGCACTGCATGGTTCAAATTCTATCCAGAGTAAGAAAATTTTAAATGGTGTTTAGATTAAAGCACGGAGTGGCCAGTGTGCTTTATTATAGGAGAAAATAGCCAATATTCCAAGAATGGAGCCAGAGAGAAGTGGAAATGTCACAAGTTTTTATTACATACTTGTCAGGCTTATTATGTGGTGGTATATTCAATTTAAAAGCTGCCTATCAATTACAAAATTATATGCAAAAAATTTTAAGGATTTGTATACACCCACTTAAGAGGTATAGAATGCATGCAGTAGATAGTGCCAAAGAGTCCTTTGGGACTGCCTAAAAGAATATCACTAATTTTTACAGTGTACTTCCATTGCTGGAGCTATTCCAGCACTAGCTTTCTATAAAAATCATTTCAAGTTTAGAATTATGCTATTTGCTTGCAGCAACATCACAGGAGCAGTAGTACACCATATGTTCCTACTTAGCAACTTAGTCTATAAGTCTCAAAGCATGTACTGATTTGAAAATTGAACAGGAATTATAATTGTTGAGTGATGCTATGAGGCAAGTTGTCTTGGATTACTAGGCTATGCAGATGTTTGATGTTATGTAGGAAAAGAACAAAACTTTTTTTTTTTCCTGCAGGATGACTAAAATCTTATTTATGTTTGCCGAAAGGGGTAAATTGATTAAGATTCCCCCAAAGAATATCAGGTAATGAATTCTTGAACACACTGTATTACAGTAAACAAAAGGAATGTTAAGTGCAAAATTTAGCTAAGGACATTCAACTTATGTAATTTGTGAAGTTTATTTCCCTCCAGAGTATACATTATCTTACATTAGTCTAATTTTTAAAAGTAACACATTCTAAAAACATTTTCATGTATGCTACATTATTAAAAAAACAGTTTGATTCCGGCACACACACCTGCCATAGCTTTACAAAGACCAAGTATTTGAAGCTCTTACTCTTTCATAAATTTTCAATGATATTTAAAGTATTTTTAGTAACTCCTGACTGCTATATGAGAAAAATAGAGTTAGTTGTTTGATTTTAGTTAGGGCTTAATATGTCTGTCCATTGTACTTGAATTTAAAAATCTAAGGGCCCAAGTTCTTATGATGTATATGCTTAGAATTTATAATCCTTTTTCCAAAAGTCTTTAAGAAGGACATAATGATTCTCTGAGAGGGAGCAGCTGCTTTATAACAGCAATCATTTATTGAGTTTGTGTTTCTACTGTTTCAAACAAATTCAATTAGCCCTTACACTTCAAAACCCTAAAGGCACCAAAGAGATGATACTGGGTTGCTCTAATCTAATAGTAATACTAAACTTGTCAGTACAGTTTTGGGATTGATGGTTAGAAGAAAATTAATAGTAACATTTTTCATTTTTTAATCAAACAGTCCTATTCAGAACCACCTATGGATCTTGGAGGCTACGTAGCTGAATGAATTCAGTTCAGTAAGAATTTCAAATGCAAAGCTCGGCCTTCCAAAGATATTCTGAGTGTGATCCACTCAGTTGGATGGGAGGAAATGTAGTCCGGATCTTTGACCTTCACGATGACCTTCTCATCTGAACAATAAAGTGTGGTTTCTCGAATGTCTGCCAGAGAGGCAGTGATCATAATGACTTCTAAATGCAAAGTTCATGGAGAGGCGGGCCTGCCTCTGTTTCGAGTTAAGCACAAGACATGTTGTTCTTAGGGAAATTCCAAAGCCCCACAAACTGCACCCCTACCTTATATATTAGATTTAATTCACGGACAACTACCGCGAAGAACAACAGAAATTTTATAATCCCCCTGCCCTCATTCTTCCTAGGTAACAAATCTATTTGGGCATATATGTAGGCATTGAAAACTACACGACTATAGTAGAGTTTCTGCCATAGTCACTTTTACAAGAAACTTCAAGCTACCATGGTTTTATAGTCTTCTAGGAAAAAACACATTCAAGCCCACAAAATGCTCCTATGGACTCACCCTCACTTTCATTCATTCACGTGTTTATTTTTGCTTACAATGTTCTTACATATTATGTTATACTGGCACCCTAGGGCAATTATAATTTTGCCTTAAATGTCCTTGCTGGATTAAAGGGCCTGGTCTTAAGTATCTAAAAATAAATAGCTAAGCATTTACTTTTATAAATGTAACCATTGGACTTTTGTTGTCACTTCTCATGATTAAATACCTTGTCAACCATTCCCAGCGAAATGGATACAAACGTGCCCTCAAAAGGTTTCAATCATATCACATATTTTGGCTTGAAAACTACCCACCCAATAGATTCTGAAAGCCGCCATATAGCACCATTTGGCCATGTGATTTTGGTTATAAATATAACAGTTTACTGAAAACTGCCCCAACAGTGGATAATTAAAACTATTTGTGACATGTGTAGCTTATAATGATTAACTTGTCTCTAGTCAGAAGCACAAATAACCTGCACCTGTAAAGACTTTATTTCCTAAAGGTAAAACAACTGTTTAGCAAAGATCATGCTGGCAAAACAGCTGCTTGCCGTTCTGGAGGGGAAACAAGGTAGTATCTTTCAACAAATGCCAACTCCGGTGTTTTATCAGCTCTATCTCATTAACTGGAAACAAGGCTTAAATGCTTTGTTTATAAATTATGATTATTCCTGATTGCGGCAGTTACTGATAGTGCTACTCATTTGCAATGCAACTCTTTGAATTTGTTTAATTACAATTTGAAACAAGGCAGAGAAGATTAATTAACCCACCTGGCTGGCTGGCACATAGTCCTGGCTCGGCTCTGTCATGCTCATGTACATGTTCTCACCGTCAAACTGCGAATGAAATAATAGTAAACATTGAGCAATCTTGACTGTGTGCAGCGCTTTTGTTTGTGTGTGTGTGTGTGTGTGTGTGTGTGTGTTTTGTTTTGTGTTTCACCATCAAGCTAAAAAACAGTAGCCACAAAAAAATACTGTGTTTGGGAATAGGAGAAATCTGTCCTAGCGAGTGAGCCACATCTTTTCTTTGATGTTTCTGTTGTCATCCTTCCTGACCTTGGATGTCAGTGATTTGGAGTAATTAGTGCTCTAGTAATTACAGCAAGCAAGCAAGAAATGAATGGCTTCCTTTCATCTGCAATCTGTTTTAAAACAAAATGGCTCATTTTGTGTACCATGTATACATATTGCAGTTTAGTTGTAATGAAGTATTAAATGAATGGCACAATTTCTGAGGGAAAAAGATAATGGAAAATAAACTAAGGCACAGCTCAATGCATTCTGAGTTTAGCTCTCAGAAATGAAAAAGTACAGAGTTTTCATAATAGACTAAAACTGGCTTCATCACAATAGCTTTATGATTAAAAATTTTAACTTTATGATAATAGTTGAAAAAGCATGTGCCACTACATCCATGGCTAAGAATGATAACAATAATGGATAACAATAAAAATATTACAGGCTTGATGATTAAATTTCCCTCTTTGAAGTTTTCAAAGACATAGAATTAATGTAAGTGTTACAAATGCATAGAAATTCATACAGAAATTTACAAGTTAGGAACAAGATAGGAGGAGCAAATTCACCAGGCAGGGAGATTTCAGAACGATGCAATAGTTCATGCACAGCAATAACAACAACATACTTTCCATTATTTGGGCTTTTGAAAGCAGTAATCACTCCATTCATATTTAATCCTCAGCTATCTTTAGTAACTTGATAAATGGACAAGCATTCCTTTTTGCATTAGAGGAAAAATTTTTCCAAGGAAATAATCAAATGGACTAATACAGCCAGTTTTAAAGAGCTGAGTCTGAATATACTTTCACTGGCAGACTAATTTCAGACATGGGAACTTGAAAATCTGAAAAATTACAATACTTTTCAAGGCAGAATGGTGTTATTGATGGAGGTACAAACACAAAGTAACATGGACATACTTTATATGCCATCAAAAAAAAAATTGTGTTATAGGCATCACACTCCACCGCCTATGAGGTGCTAGCACAAGAGAGTTGTACACAATATAGGGACACACCAAAGCTTCTGAACTATAGTCAACAAAAGTGGGTGCCCTGAATATTCACATAAACATCTGCTGTATGAGTAAAGACCTCCCTAAGGACACTGAGGTACTCGTGAGGTTAAGTTCAAAGAACCAAAGGATTTCCTCACTCATCACCCTGCAGATATATTTCATGTTGTAAGAACAACGTTATTCAAACATACGAAATCACTTATTGAATGATGTGGTTGTTAAGACAAATCAGATATAGCACACTTAGAAAAGACTAGCTGGACACTTTGGTTGCTTTGTCATCTGGCTCAAGAACCCAGAGTTCAAATTACTTACCCAAGGTTGCTTTTCCATCAGTCAGGTGATCGATCACCCTCAACCCAAAGACAGTCCTAGCCCCAGTCAATCTGTCTGTTCCTCCTGACAACTCAAAATCTGACAAAGCATCATTTGGCATTTCTCCACCCACATCCACTGTTGGTTTGTTTGCAAATGTTTTTAATGTCAAGATGCCAAAGAAACACTTAAAATATGGACAGTTTCTCTGACTATAACAAACTAAATTGAACAGAAGTAGTGAAGTGAATCAAACACTCCACTTCCTATGCATATTCTATAAATGTGTTACTTTCTATTCCATCTTCTCTAACTCACTTGCTAAATCTGGTGTCATTTTCAAGCCAGCTAAGGCTTTGGAGTTTTGGTTTTAGTCTATCCAAAGTGTATGTTAATTAAGCATATTCAATGTTACTTCTCTTGATAAGGACTCTTTACTCAAAAAGTACCAATGTTTAAATAACATTGAGCCAAGGCTAAAACAGCATTTTATAATAAAAGGTATGTTGCTATAGGCATAATTATTTTATTGAATACATTCTATGTCCCCATGACCTACCTATATCTTTACATTAACTGGTGTGTATTATCTGATTTCATCTTCACAAAAACTAAGATTTAGGTATTTTTATTACCTACATTTTATAAATTATGATTAAAAAAAGGTACAGATTATCTAAACCAGATCCTCAAGGTTGCATTACTCTTAACAGGCAGAGCTAAGATTTAAAGCCAAGCAGCTCGGCTTTCTAGCATATGCACTTAACCACCAGATCATATAAATATAGTATAAATCATAATGATATATTAGCTATCAATTCTGAAAATGTCAATAAATTACCAAGGCATATCATTGGCAACATCTCAATAATGTTGAAATAGTGTCCAAGCATGTCCACAGTATTGTGAGACTTTCGAAAAAGATGAGTTTCAAAGAATAAAGCCAAAAGCATCATACTTCCTGACTTGAACTTATACTAAAAAGTGACAGTAATCAAAACAGCATGGTATTAGCAGAGAAAATAGACACTCGGACCAATGGAACAGAATGAAAAGTGCAGAAATAAACTCACATGTATATGAGCAAATAATTTCCTTTAAAAATTTTTTTATTGATGGACTTTAGAGAGGGGGTAAGGGAGAAACATCAATTTGTTGTTCCACTTATCCATGCATTCATTAGTTGACCCCTGTATATGTCCTGACCAGGGTTGGAACCCGCAACCTTGGTATATCAGGACGATTCTCCAACTGAGTGAGTTATCTGGCCAGGCTATGAGCAAATAATTTTTGACAAAAGAGTCAAAAACATAAAATGGGAAAAGAAATCCTCTTCAATAAATGGTGCTGGGAAAATTGAGAAGCCACATGCAAAAGAATGAAACCAGATTGCTTTGTTACCATACACAAAAATTAACTCAAAATAGATCAAATACATAAATATAAAACCTGAAACAATAAATTACCTAGAGAAAAACATAGGTACTAAAGTTATAGACCTTGGTTTTAGAGAAGACTTTATGAATTTGACCTCAAAGGCAAGAAAGTATTGTAAAAGCAAAAATAGATGAATGGGGCCTCCCAAACTAAAAAGCTTCTGCACAGCAAAAGAAACCATCAAGAAAATGAAAAGGCAACCAACCAAATGGGAGAAGATATTTGCAAACAATACCTTTGATAAGGGGTTAATATCCGAAATATATAAAGAACTATACAACTTTACAACAAGAAAGCTAACAATCCAATTAGAAAATGGGCAGAGGGCCTGAACAGACACTTCCCCAAGAAGATACACAAATGGCCAACAGATATGAAAAGATGCTCACCTTCAATAGCTATGAGGGAAACGCAAATCAAAACTATCATGAGATACCACCTCGCATCTGCTAGAATGACTATTATCAACAAGACAGATAATAACAAGTGTTGGGGAGGCTGTGGAGAAAAAGGAACCCTCATTCACTGCTGGTGGGAATGAACACTGGTGCAGCCACTATGAAAACATTATGGAGGTTCCCGAGAAATTAAGAATAGATGTAGCATATGACCCAGCAATCCCTTTTATGGGCATATAACTGAAGAATTTGAAAACACTTATTTGTAAAGGTATATGTAGCATTATTCATTGCAGCATTATGCACGATGGCCAAGACATGAAAACAATTGAACTGTCCTTCCACAGATGATCAAATAAATAAAGAAAATGTGATATATATATATATATACACATATATACACACATATCATATACATATATCACATTTGTGACAACATGGGTAGATCTTGAGAATATCGTGCGAAACAAAATAAGTCAGAAGGAAAAAGTCAGGACCATATGATTTCACTCATATGTGGGGCATAAAACTAAAAGCAATGAATAAACAAACAAGAAAAACAAACAACTCACAGATACAGACAACAGTGTGGTGGTTACCAGAGGGAAAGGAGGGGGTGGGAGGAGGTAGTAAAGGTAAAGGGGGTCAAACATAGGATGACAGAAGATTTGACTATGGGTGGTAAACACACAATACAATACATAGGTAATGTATTTTATTATAGAATCATGCCCTTAAAACATAACTAATGTCACTCTAATAAATTTAATTAAAATTTTAAGAAATACATAAAAAAATCCCATGAGTCTTGGTGAGTTAGTGATCAGGCTCAAGAATGTCCATGGATGCTTTCTAATTAAACCTTAAGTGACTGAGACACGGTATAATTAGTTTTATTCATCAACTTGGCTAGGCCACAGGGAGCCCAGATATTTGGTCAAATACTGTTCTGGATGTGCTTGTGAGGGTATTTTTGGATGAAATTAACATTTGAATTGGTAGACTGAGTAAAGCAGATTGACCTCTTTAATATTGGTGGGCCTCATCCAATCAGTTAAAGGCCTAAATAGAACAAAAAGGCTCATCTTCATGAGAAAAAGAGGGAACACCTACATCTTGACTGTTGATCTGGGACATTGGTCTTTTCCTGCCTTCAGACTTGAACTGGAACATCATCTGTTCTTGAGTCTCAAGCCTGACAGGTTTTGTACTGGAACTATATCATTCACTTTCCTGGGTCTCCATCTTCCCAACTATAGATCTTGGTACTTGTCTCCATAACTGCATGAGACAATTCCTTATAATAAATCTTTTTCTTTGCATACATACATCCTGTTGGATCCATTTCTCTGGTAAACTTTAACTAATACAGGTGGCTTCTTTTATTACTATCAAGATATTCACAACTCTTTCAAAAGTTTATTTCTGGAGGACACACAATGCAGAAGCACATTAAGAGCCACCATCTATTTTATTGTATTGCTTGCTTTCTAGGGGAGCAGAAGCTATGCTGATATTTTTTGCTATGAGAGGCTGTGGCCTCACACCACATACATTCACACCTCTTTGTTCAGGATGCCTTGTTTCCCTTTTACTTGTTGTAATTCTCCTTATACCCTTCAGTTCCCCTAAGTCAGGGCTGCGCTGTCTCTAGCCTCTGGGCTCCTTCCTGTAGGCAGGCAGGCCTCTGGCTCCAGCCAGGTCTTGTTGTTAGGGAACTAACTCCACTGGCTGTGAGATACTAGAGGACACAGAGCACATTTTAGTTATCTTCAGTGCCTCTATATCTCAGGGCCAGCACATAAAAAGTCCTTAAAAATGCTTAGTTAACAAAAATTAAATAATATTTGCTTGATTAAATACATTACTTTCCTAGAGAATTCAGTGACTTAGAAGAGGAAGGTTAAGCTTTTAGAGAACGGCTTAAAGGCTTTTGAAAGGCATCAACTCAAAGTCTTACAGTGAATTAAAACTGGCTGCTATAGGAGTAGAAGCTCTTGTAAAGAAAAATATAATGTAAAGGAATAGCCAGGACACCATTACTGTGGTGCTAAATCCACCTTTTCCACAAGATTTTTATTTAAGTAGAAAACATATAGATTGGCCAAGAATCAAGAAATCTGGATCTAAATGAGTGCATGCCCTCTTTCTGAAGAATTTTGAGTTGTGAAACTAAAATATGTATGTGTGTCCAGCCTAAACATTCCCCTTGTGGTTGGACAAACTCTTGGACTAAGGAAGACAATTAATCCAAGATTCCAGTGGGCCCCCACTCACTCCCCAAATAGACCCTGTCAGATTAATATCACCATTGTACTTTTCACACCCCCCCTGATCCCACTCTGTCTAGGAACTGGTTCCAGAGATCTCAGCAGGCCTCATGCTGATGCAACATCCTTAGAATGCATCCTGTGTCATGGGCGTGTATCATGTTGTCATTGAAGTCAGATCATATAGTACAATAGCGTCCTAGAATTTTGGTCTTGGGAAGATCTCTGAAGGCATCGTATTGGAACACCTCATGTTATGATTGAAAGAAACAGATCTTTGTTGGCCATGTGGTCCATCTGTAAATAGAATCAAGGTCTGGAATTTCAGTAGAAGAGTTGTCCACTAGGACATACTGTTTTATACTCCATCACTCATCAAAAGTGGGGTATCAGACTATAGACTATTTTGTGTATGGCTTCTTTGCACACCCACAGTCTCAAAAGCACAACAATTGCATTACTATACCAATGACCCCACTTTACTTCACCTGGACCACATATTAGATCAACCTTATTAATAATTGTTGTAATACATTGTTTTATTAAAAATTACTAACTACAACTTCTTACTCTTTATGTTTATCAGAGTTATTATTCTTAGAGTCCACTGAATTTAGGCACTGTAAGTTTTTAAAATGTATCTAAGCATACTAGGACTTTTAATTTCCATGTATTCTCAATTTAAAACCTGAAGCAAAGTTTGAAAGAATAAATAGACTGACTTATTTAAATCTAAATGTAAATGGCATCAACTCAGGATTAGCCTTTCTGATCAAGTGCTTTTATAGTCTTTATTGTGTTTTTATTTCAAAGCACCAGGGGATGCAATCACATAAAAAGTCATTTATAATCTTCTAGTACAGTTTTTTGAAATTGTTTTTAGAGGATATTAACCAAACCCATAATCCCAAAGAGCTTTTCAAGCTAGGTAGTTATTATTTCTTCTATTTAAAAACTGAAAGCAGACATCCAACACTGTCTGAGCACAGTGAATGATGAGCAAAAATGGGCAATATTAGGCTACTGAAACCACTAAAACAAGAAAAATCAAAGATAGAATGTGAAGTGTAAATCAATCATTAGTGCTGGTACAGGAAATGGGATCTTTTTAAGGAAACCATTAGAAGAAAACCAGAAAACTGCTACTGGGGAGGATCCGGGTGGGGGAAGCCTCATGGAATTCCTGAAACAGTACCACATTGTATAGCCTATCAAAGGGAAACCTTACATTTCTGGGTGTTTCCTGAAGGATTACTTGATCCTTTGATTTTTTTTTAAAGAGCTAAAAATGGAAATGGTTGTAATAGGGAGTTAATGTGACATTTCTTAGAAGATGCATTATAATAAATCATTATAAGAGAGGGTAATATCCTCAAAATAAAATATCCATTTTTGTATTGCTTGGCTTAATGTAAGACTGAACATCATCTAATTTTTTTTTTTTTTTGTAATGGAATAAATAACTTTGGTTTGGGCCATGAAGTCAGACTTATGCAGTTTCATGTAGAGAAAGGCATTTTGAGAGTTTTAAGCATCATATGAAGGGTAATAATGTGCCCTGAGCTCAGCTATCATGGCAGTTCATACATATGTATAGTAACCAACGTCACTATATCCAAAGTTAATGTGTCCAATAAAAGTAGAGCAAGGCGCACTCCTACACTACTATGCATCCTCCCATTCTCAAGGAAAAAGGTAACGAGACAGTAGAGAGAGAATACATGTTTATCTTCCAGCTTCAAGGCCGAACTTGTTGATGCAGTAGTCTAAGGCAGTCTGCCTCCACGCCAGCTGGGCTGAATGGAACCAGTGCTGAGCACACTGGGCCAGAAAAGTGGCTCGCAGGGGACCTGTCTGCGCAGGCTATCAATACCCAAGGATGAGAAAACAGACTTACTCTAGCAGTGGTTTGAATGGATGTGTGTTACAACCTGGGAGCACACAAGAGCTGAACTAGGAAAGAGAAACCACTTTTGGTCGGGCTCCTGTCACTTGAACTTGAGTGGTAAACACTCTGCTGCAGATCTGAATGCATGGAGAGGAAATGTGATCCGTGTATAGCACGGCTGCTTAGAACGCGCAGCGACCGGAGAGGGAATATACTGCACCACCCACGACTAGAGTATAGTAACCACAACTTAGCATCTGGACTCCATTTGGAACTGAATTTATATTCTCATTTTTGTTTTAGTGACATACTTATTTGGGGAAGAATTGCATATCATATCTCCTTTGTTAAGTTTGAAAACTGAAATTTTCAATAATAATGCTATGCATATATCTTGAATCTGTCCTCCACCCAGGCTCAGGGGCATGCCTCAGTCATAGCAGCATGTTCCCTCTGCTGCTAAGGGTATGGCTGCAGTGCAGTATTTGTTTGTTTTTTAAACAAACATGCTAACTTTATTAACTCAAAATGAACAGAATTCTTTTTAGTCATCTTATGTTGCAGATACCACATTAGGATAATGATGCTATCATCGTTCAAACCAGTTTTAACCTTTGCAGGCACTTTCTAATTGCATTAAATATACAAAAACATTTAATTTTCTTAACAATCTTATGGTGACTGTTATTAATCCCATTTCACAGTTGACAAAACTGAGACACAAAGTAGTCAAGCAACTTGTCTGAGATGGATCCGATCCCATGTTCCCCAGGTCTGCTCAGCCCACCTGACCCTCAGGCCTTGGCCACTGCCCTTGGCTTCTAGGAATGGTTGACACCATTCCTGCAGTCATTCAGCCCCAGATACAGTCCTTGTGCTGCCACCGCAGCTAAGTCCTGGGTGCCCCAAGCCTGGCACCAACCTACAGCAAGAAGCTCTGCACCTGGACCGGAGCTGAAGAGGTTCTGCCTTCCCCAGAGTCGGCGCTGATGGGCTAGCATAACATATCCTGAGAGAGCTGAGGAAATATGGACCAATGGAGAGCACTGGCCCAAGCATTCCCTGGGGACTCTAGCGAAGACCCTCAGACCCAGTAACCAATGATGATTGGTTGCGAAGCTGTAGCATTGTCAAAACATGTGCGTTCTGGTTTGCTCTCCCTGCCTCCTTGCTGAATTCTCACTCCCTTACTCTTGTTTTCTTGGGCTTGCATGCCCAGTGTTAACATGCAAGCTTTCACTACAAGCTCTGCTTTCTGGGGAACCTGGACTGAGACAGTGTGCAATTGTGCACAATTAGAGAGTGTCAACACTCTCAACTCCAGTGCTACACTAATCTCATTCTGTCTTGGTTCTGCCTTCATTATATTATTTTTAAGAATCTTAATTCTGTTTTGAAGTCCTGTGCAAAGACAGAAGCAAACTTATAAAACAGTAATAAATAGAAGAAGTAGGATTTTCCTATGCCATGAAAACATCACTTCAGTTTCAAGAAACGAAAAGCAAGTTTCTAGAAACCATTAACTCCAAGATTCCAACACAAAGTAATTCATTTTCATTATGCATTATTTAAGAAAGAAAAGAATATGTGGATAAAAGCTTAACTATAACTTCAAATTCACTCAGGTGAATTTAATGAAAATAAGTTTAACCAAAACAAAACACACATGATACACACTTTTGGTTTTTAATAAAAGGCCTCCACAAGGTGTCTGGTTCTAGAATATCAGGAGCAATGACTTCAGATTCTCCATAGGAGCCTTGTTTTGGAAATGGATTCCCCAGTAATTTTCAAGTTTCTACCAATCATAAAGCTGTAAAACTATACCATGTAGTTGAAACTCAGTGTAGTTTCAAATAATTGCTTCAGAACATTCCTCTGACTTGTCATGTTTTAGACAAACTTTTTCTGAATCCATCTAGTAAGGGAAGAATTTGAGAAGTACATCCAAACTTGCTGGCAATCCTTCCCTAAGCTCACTTATTTCCACATCATATCAGCTCTCACCTCATTTACCACGGTCCCTAAATCCTACATAGATGTGGAATGAAAATCATGAAAGTCATTACTTTTTGGGGGTTGGCTATTTTATTGCTAGCATTCCCTTTTAAGCGCAGTGAACATTTTTTAGTTTCTGACATGTAGAGAAAAAGGTGAGAATATTTCCTACACATGTCTGGTCCAGAAGAACATGTTCTATTCTGGGAGCCTCCAAACAAGAAAAATGGAAGAGACTAGCATAAGTTCAGAGCTTTGAAAAGGTTATGAGACTTGACTGGCAGATGTATAAAAGAGATGAATAGAGAAGTTAGAGTGGTTAGGCAACAATGCAGTGAGAAAAAAAATATTTTAAAATATTTGAGGACAAACAATTTTTAAATAGTTTCGAGATTAAAAGTGGTAGTGCCAAATAAAATACAAAAAGGAAGGTACAGAGTTATTAAGATGGAGATTCTCACTTCCTTATTATTGTTACTCAGAAAATAAGATTGTGACTACAAATAACAATAATGTTACAGGAATAGACTTTTGGTAGCTAAAATCTCCCAATGTCAGGACAGGTGTTAAAATATATTTTGGTATGTTCAGGATGAACCCTACCATTTAGAAATATAAGCAGTTGAGTCTACATCCACTCCATTTCCTTTTTGAGATCATATTTAACATTTATGTTTTTCATCTTCCAGTTTGTTTTCAAAATAAAAACATAATGATATTTCAAAGAAGTGGATTAAATAGGAGAAGAAAAAAATCCTTCCAGTCATTCAGTGTAGGTTTGTCCATTGTGAAAGGAAGCAAAGTTCTGTAAGCATGGATCTTTAATTTCCAGAAACCTGAAGTCATTCCATTTATTTATTATATAAAAGGGAGTAAAATTTTTGACTTTTCTTTAACATCTTGAAATACTATATAGTTATATCTATTTTTGCTTCTTTTTTAGTATCATTTTTTAAACTGGGATTTCATGTGACTTTCCCTTCTGACTTATCCACATTTGTATGACAATTATGGTGTTGCTTTTCTTGTTTTAGCTTAAGGCTTCCTGCAAAGGATGTCCCATCCCAAGGCACATTCATTCCACATATTGATAGACTTCAATTCCACAGTTTATTTTTATTGTCGTCTCATTTATAGTAGTTCTACATAGCCTCCCAGATCATTCTCCCACTTCGGTTTGACTTTTTGGGGGAGAGATATTCTTTCAAATACTTCACCCTCCCAAATACTTACCCTCCCTTTTGACAATGTCCTTTTTATAGCAGCATATGTTGCTAGAAACACGTTGGAGCTGTAACTCTTATAAGTTACAAGGACTGTAAGTCTTGTTTCTGAAAAGGCTTGCCTGCTTCTACTGAAAGGCTTATTTAGACTGCATGATGAGGGGTGATTGGTTTCCTGTTTTACTTTCTAGAATGGTACCATATGATGTTCTTTTGCTAAAAATTGAGACAATGGTACTATCAAGGGTGAACCATCTAGCATGGTCTGCTGATATATCAAAATTCAATGGTAAGCAACACATTTCCAGATGTAATGAGTCCTTCCTCCCTTCCTTCCTTCCTTCTTTCCTTCCTTCCTTCCTTCCTTCCTTCCTTCCTTCCTTCCTTCCTTCCTTCCTTCCTTCCTTCCTTCTTTCCTTCCTTCAATAAATGCTCACTTTCACCTGCTGTGTGCCAGGCCACATTTTCAGTGATAGCCACTAATATTTATTGAATATTTACTTTGAGCCAGCTGTAGACATGCATTGACTCAAATTAACCTTATAACAACCTTGTGAGGCAGGCAGTTTTTGTGTCCTTTTTACCGATCAGCAGACCGAGGCTTAAAGAATTAAGTCACTAGAAGAGGGTAGAGCAAAGCCTCAATTCCAGGTCTGTCTGATGACAGAAAAATACCTAATAAGAGATCTGCTAAGAAAACAAAATCCTTGCAAAAGAAGAGGATCAATCCACATGCAAGACTTAGAAATCCTAAACTGTGGAATTAATGACCATCATAACCAATTCAATGATTACCAGGACAGCTGACTTCATTATTATTTTAGTGGCAATACCCACTTAAGAATAAGGGGTATTTCCTGTAAGTTCATACTCTATGCCATAGTCCACTCTGAGTGGACGAGAATAGTCTTCAGCAGATGTAAAAGAAGGGAAACCACATAATCCAATCATTCAGAGTAGGTTTGAGACCTATCTCTGCCTCTCAGCTGTGGAACTTGAAGATCTGGCCTCTGTGAACCTCAATGGCTCTGTTACAGGATTGCCATGAGGGCCAGGCCTGCATGGGGAAGTGCCTAGCATAAGGCCCATGTCTAGCAGATACTCAAAGCAAGTCCCTTACTTTTTCTTTACTGCTTAATGACCTAGACTAAGCCAGTGTGAGTACAATATACTAGCCGTCTTCTCCTCCACTGCTTAAAATTCTTCAATGATCCCTATGGTTTTTCAAGCTAAAGTCAGACTTTCTTAGTTTAGAACACAAGGCCTTTCCTGATGTGAACAGCTGTACTACTTGTTTATGGCTGGTGTCCACACCAACTGGCCAGGGTCAGTGCCATGTCACATGCTAAATATTTTTAACATCACTCCAGTGTGCATCTCTTGTCACTCCACATTTCATCCTTGCTTAATGATTTTCGTATGGCCAAAAGAATTTGGGTCTTTATTCCTTCCCATCATCTCCTCTAACTGGAGCACATTTTCACCTCCTACTCAGTTATTTTCCTCCCTGGTGCCTAGTAGTAAGATGATCATAGTCTGTATCAACCAATCTGGTACACATCTGAGAGAGTAAAGAACTAGTATTACAGATTATGGTTGAACAACAGGCTTAAACTTGGACTCACCCAGCCCAGGAGAATCTTCCCATCAGAAGGTAAGCCTTGTCTGACATCACTGATGATTTAGAATACCTTCTCTGTGTTTCTGAAAGTTCTGTACGGCATCTGATGCTTATTGCAGCTGGTAGCTCATTGTATTGTCATTGTTTCACTATGTTTATTCTATGTTGGACTATGAGCTCTTTGAGGGCAGGGAACTTCCTATTTATTTTTCTATCTCCAGCACTGAGCATATGCCTAGCACATAGTACTTACTAAATAACATAAAATGATTAAATAAATCCAGGGCAATTCTGTGTGAACTAAAAGCATATCAGATATCTCACCATTTCATTATTCTGAAGTAACATTTATCCCACATGATTTCATCCCCAAATCAATTTCGGTCCTTGAAAATAATTGATCCTCCAGGGGCTTTGGATAAAGCTTCCATAAACTAGATCACATTCTAGTTTTCCATTTTTTCCTGTCTACAGGGACTGAATTTTCTCCAGTCACTCTAGTTTGAATAATTGTAAAGAAGTTCATTTTATAAGAGCCTAGATCATAGCTAAAAGCTTCATGGCACCGAGTAGGCAAGTCCAGTCTCAGTAAGCAGATTGTGCCCATGTCGCTCTCCATCAAGCTGGTTTATTTTTTCACGCTGACGTCAGCCTGCTGGTGAACATATTGCTCTCTGAACCATCTCCAAATCTGTACTAGCAGGCTAATGAAAAGCCGACTGGATTGGCAGGCACAGTATAATTCATTCTTCCCTTTTTCCCATGTGGTTTATGAGTAATTCAGGGCCTCTTGTTCCCTTGCAGGTATGGCAGAACTGCACAGAATTTAGGAGAGATTCCATCGTGGAGTAGGTTTGAAATGAGAAGACCCAGATAACACTTCCTAGCAGATTGATCTTGGAAAGGAGAGTAAGAAGTATACTTTCTACATGCAATTATTTTAAATTCAAATGAGAAAGCAAAAGCATTTGTAAATTGTAAAGTGTTGAACATATAACCCCTGTGCTACATTCTGGAAACTATGGTACTTCCCCTCATGGCAAGTTTATTTGACTGTTTCCATCATTAATTGGAAAGAATGATAGGCAGAAAGTAATGGAAAGAATCAGTCTCGAAGTGTCCTAAATTAGCCTGTGAAAAAGTCTTTAATATGGAAAATGATACATAGACTTTATTTTTTATCGCTATATATGTAAATGCAGAGTCTTACCTTAAATATTAGAAGAGCAAAAAGCGATGGAGCAGGCAAAAGAAAACAGTAGTGTAATCACTAAATAAATGAAAAGTTTGCAGAGCATCATGTGTGTATGTATCGGTATGTAAATATGTGCATATTTATTTACTTTGCGTGCATATAAATTATTTTTCTCCTTAAATGGTTTTTATTTGGCTAATAGTTAAGATATTTCAGGTCACAGAGGGGAGCAGCTATTATGGTACAAGATTAAAAACTGCCACACAAAACTGCAGGAGAAGTTGTCTGAAAATGCAAAACCACTATTGAACTCTTCTCTTCAATCATAGAGAAAATATCACCCAGCCATGTAAACTGCACCATATCACATTCACTAAAAGTGCTTCAGGTGAATTTATTATCATAAAATGAAAATTTCAGACAGTTTGGGCATAACAAAAATCACAATGTTATACTTAAATATATAGTAGTATAGTATAGGATGGTATAGATCTCCTGTAGCATTTTATTTGCCATTCCTTTAAACTTTATGTATTAAATTACCCATAAGATAACAATTGTTCTTTATATTTTATGATACTACATAACAATTATTATTCTAGTTCAACAATTGTGTAACCTTACATGACAATAGATACTTAAACTGTTTGAGTAATCAGTTAATGTTCCTTATAATGCTCACATCAAAGAAATGATGTATTCTCTACTACTCTGTAACCTATTATTTCACCTTCTGTAAGAAACATTACATTATTAATATCTTTTGCACATTGCATATTTGCTATAAAAATTTTGGCATAATATATTTTTATAACCATTAAGTAAATTAATATTAATGTTAGATTAAGTGGTTTCAGGTTTTTTGGGCTGAAATGCCTTCTGAATAGTTCTGAGCAGAATGTATATATTTTAAATATATCTAATTAATCTTGTTTCCAAGAAATCCTTCAATATTACTTGAGACATTAAACTCAAAACAAATAATTTAAACAAGTGCTGAAGTTAGAATAGGATAGACACTATACATTAGAACAAGATTAAATTATCTAAGACAGATTTTTATTTTAAAAGCAGAACAATATTGCCTTTTCTTGAGAGCTAACCTACTTTCCTCAGAAAGTTATATTAATAGTGCCTACTCCCAATCCTACATAATTTAGGCAACAAAGCTCTTTAGTCATGTGACAGGAAATAACCAGCCTCTAATGTTTAAAAGCCATATTTTATGATGCCCCTATTACATCCGAATTTCAGGCAATGAAACTGCATTTGTAATAATCTATTTGCATTAATGCTTATAAAAGTTAATGTATTTTTGTCAAAACCAAATATAGGTTCTGTATACTATAACCTATATGGAGATTGTAAACTGTACTTTTTAAAACAGTGAATTTTCACACTGTCAGATTGCTGAAAAGGAAAGAGCTTGTGAATATGCATTTGTAGGAAAGCCTCTGAGTCTTCAAGCATCTGCTGTTTTCTCCATAACTCCTCCCCGTATTTTATCCATTAGCAGTCACTGAAGACTGTTTTTTCAGTCCTACATTCTTTAAGGTATAAGGCTGACTAAATGAAGAGTTTGAAGTATTTCTGTAATGCCAACTATATCAACCACACAGTTTAAGCAATTTCACTGCTTAGATAGTTATAAACATTCTGTTGGATTTTTAAAAAAATATGTAGTAAGAGTTTATTTTGTACATAAGATCAGTTCACAAACAGGGAGCTTCTTTATTATTTTATTTTTTATCAAATTTATTGGGATGGCATCGGTTAATAAACCATAGAGGTTTCAAATGGACAACTCAATAAAGCATCATCTGCATACTGCATCACGTGCTTACCACTCAAAGTCAATCTATCCTCACTTACCCTTCCTATTTTCCCTCACCCCTGACTGTTTTCGGTTTCAAAATTTCATTTTATTTTGTTTTTCCAATTTATTTGCCTTAGTTTTGCTCCCTCTATTTAACGATATCATGATGGTTATACAAAACAATCTACATCTTCTATGGAAGTGGTTTTCAACTCTGAGAAAGTCTGACCCCTCTCTCTTCTTATTGTCATGACTGAGCAGTGCTACTGGCATCTAGTGGGTAGAGGCCAGGGATGCTCTTGTACATCCTATAGAGTACAGGGCAGCCCTATAGAAAAGAATTATCCAGCCCCAATGTCAACAATACTACTATTGAGATACCCTGGTCTATAGTGCTGAGTGAGGTTTTGGTGTTTTTTATGACAAACTGTGGGATGAAAGATGAGATAGACTATGAAATGATTCTCTTAACTAATAAAGGTAGTTCAAATACAAAACCAATTAATAAGGTTATTTTAAAAATCATTTAGATATGGCCTAAGTATTTGCAAATGCAATGTAATTACCCAACCCTTATAGGCCAATCATACTATTCCAGGTGCTTCAGGTATGGTGTTCGAAACAAGGATTAAAGAGCCCTCATCCATGCTTAAACTTCCTTAATTCAAAATAAACACATACCGTATTACATAAACTTTGGTGTTACAATTACTCTGGGTAACTAGAGAATAACAAAGTAAATTCTTCAAACTACACATAAAAACTGCCACTTGTCACGGTTAACACCTAAATATTATAAGAAAAATTAGCAATTTGTTAATTAGGATTCTATTTATCATTTCATGCACAAAACTAATTATTTGTTTGCATGATGCTGCATCATCATTAGAACCATTAGTATTCTGAGTAGACGGCAGTATTAATTTTATAAATCTCACCACTGTTTTCATCCAGTTCTTAGGACAGTGACTATTTAAACATGATGTTATCTATCTAAAAAGGACAACTCTTTACAGCAACAAAAGACAGCTATATCTAATCCATAGTATTCATTATTTTTTGAGCAGTCTTCCTGGATATCAAGCAGGTGTGTATATTGTTCTTTGAGAGAGCTATATGTAATATGTATATATTTGAAGTTGGGGAGAAAGATAGACACTACTTACCAAATCTATCTCACCCAAATATCGTTGTATTTTAAGATAAAGTAAAGTTACCTACTCAATTTTTCTAAGAAAGGGGAGTCTATAACTAGGTTATCTTCTAAAAGAGTAAGAGCAACTAATTTAAAATTAATTAATACGTAATCTGAATATGCAATATATTCCATACTTTTAGGCAGCATGTTTATCTCTCCAGTTGTAACTTAATTGATTAACAATGTTATGAGTTTCATTCACTTAGACTGTGATGGTTGGGCAGGCAACTCACAATGTTGACGATATCCCCAATGGGTAACTGGAAATGAGAAAGAGGAGTCTTCAGACTGAGAGGCCTGTGAATACATAGCAAATGAGACGCGTTTGGAGAAAATGATCTAAATAAGGCAGAACTCTGGGAGAAGTTGGCCTGGGCTCCCCTCCACACCTTGAAATGGTAAGCACTTTCTGGGCTGCTGGGGCCCAGCTTTCAAACTGGCTAAGTAATGTTAATGCATAAGGCAAGGAATATGCACACAGAGTGCTCTGACAGCCTTGGAGGAAATGAACTATCTGTTTTTATAAGTATTTAAACACTATTCATATTACTTAGATTTTAAAAAAAATTAATAAACTTTATTTTAGAGCAATTTTAAGTTCACAGGATAATTAAGTGCAAAATATAGAGAGCTCTCATATACCCCTGTCCCCACATGTGCTCAACCACCTTATTATTGACATGCCATATCACAGTGGGGCATTTGTTACAACCCATGAATCTACATTGACAGGTCATTATCACCCAAAGCCCATATTTTACATTTGCATTCATTCTTGGTACTGTATACTCTACAGGTTTTATCTATCACAATAGTATAGTATAGAAAAAGAGCTACATTGATAGTTTTTTTAAACATAGTTTGTCTATACCATTAAAGTTAAGAGGATTCTTTTCAGCCAGTACTTCCTCTATCTACCTCCCAAAAGTGCTGTTGCTAAAAATAAAACCTCTAGTCTAAGCTCCTACTTGTAGTCCTCACCACACTGAGTATTAATTGAATTTTTCTTAAATTAACATTAGGAAAGGATTATGGAATATGATGTGTCTATTTAATGCTCTGCTCATTTGACATGATATCTTTCCAGAAATATCTGTAAGTAGATACAGAATTTTACATGGATTAAATGTCAGTGGTTGATTTCATAAAGAGGCAATACTGCAGTTATAGTACTTGTGCTGTTTCATACTGAAACTGAAGTTCTGGGAACACTTCCAATGATCCACAACAGTCTTTCTAGGTTAGTGACCAGGATGTGTGCAAGTGACAAAATTTATATCATTTGGGCAAAAAACTTCCATTTGTGTTTCAGGCTATGTTGATACAAAGAAAAGAATTGGCAATTATCCTTTTAATTTGATGAATGTAGACAGCCCTACCAGATATTTCAAACCACCAGATAGAATTTCTTTGTCCCAATGATCCAATTTGTTAACGAGATAACTGCCAAGACTCCAACTTCATTCTCTTCCATATAAATTTATTCATAATTTTTCAGTATTTCCAGTATCAGCTACTTAAGGGAAATGAATGTAAATGTATGGATATTTTTGCACTAAAGCTGTACTTCTCACTCCATGTTGATGATATAAAGTGAAACAGAGAAATAACATAGATAGTTATTGCTATTTTTGTCCTGCTTCTCAAATGACCAGTATATATTAAAAAACAATATGTCATGATGGCTAAGATCTACAGCTTTGGAGCCAGCATGCTTGAATTCAAATGCTGGCTTTGCCTCTTCCTGTAAGTGACAAATGTCTCAGTTTTTGCATCTGTAAAATGGGAAACAATAGTGCCTATATCATGGGTCATTCTAAACGTTAATGAGTCAGTACCTATAAACTGCTTACAACATAGCTGAGATCATAGTAACCACTTAATATGTGTAGCTATTACCCTTATATTAAAGTCATCATCAAGTGTCAAACGCATGACAGATCTTTTAGGAATGATGAAGAAGTGTCCTAAAACTAGATTTTGTGGATGGTTGTACAACTCTGTAAATTTAGTAAAAATCATTTCATTGTCCAATTAGCAGAAGGGGATTTCATGGTAAGTAAATGACACCTCACTAAGCTGTATTAAAAAAAAAAAAAGACTGCCTAGTCTTATTGACTCCGTAACATTAGGCTCCAGAGCTGTTAAAGCCTGAGAATAAGAAATGGGAGGCATGGGGGAAGGAAGAGAGAAAATGTGAAGGAACAAGGGCTAGTTCCCTCTCTTCTCGAACTTATTGTATGAACTTAAGACAGGAGTAGAGCATCTCATCAGTGTCTCTTTCAGCTGCTTCTCTGACCTGTCCACACTGAGCCCACAAGTTGCTGTCAATAATCTGTCCAGTACTGGGAGGTAAATTTGGAAAAAGCCTAACAATTACTCTGCTCTTTAAAGAGTGTCATGAGCCTTCTCCTAAATGCCTGTTTCTTGCAACCCTATTCTTTAAATTGAGTACAAATTAACAATAGTCACTTTCTCACTCCTGTTTCCTCACTGACTGATTATTTTAAACATTTAAAACATTCAAATACATGGAGGTTGAATAACATGTTATTAAATAATGAATGGGTTAACAATGAGATAAGGAAAGAATGAAAAAGTACCTGGAAACAAATGAAAATGAACATACAACAACCCAAACCCTATGGAACACAGAGAAGGCAGTACTGAGAGAGAAGTTCATAGCGATACAGGGCTATCTAAAGAAGACAGAAAAATCTCAAATAATCAACCTAACCTTACAACTAAAAAAACTAGAGAAACAAAAACAAACAAAGCCCAAGGGGAACAGAAGGAAGGAAATAATCAAGATCAGAGCAGAATTAAATTACATAAAAACTAAGGAAGCAATACAAAAAAAAATTCAATGAATCCAGGAGCCAGGTCTTTGAAAAGATAAATAATATAGACAAACCTTTAACCAGACTCATCAAGAAAAAAAAAGAGAGGACCCAAATAAGCATAATCAGAAATGAAAGAAGTAACAACTGATACCGCAGAAATACAAAGGATTGTAAGAAATTACTATGAACTACTATATGCCAATAAATTGGACAACCTGGGTGAAATGTATAAATTTCTAGCAACACACATTCTTCTAAAACTGAATCAAGAAGAAGCAGAAAGCCTGAATAGACTCATAACAACCAGTGAAATTGAAGCAGTAGTAAAAAAATTCCTGACACAAAAGCCCTGGACCAAACAGCTTCACAGGCAAATTTTACCAAACATCCATAGAAGAAATAACACCTATCCTTTTCAAACTATTCCAAAAAATTCAAGAATAGGGAAGATTCTCAAACTCATTTTATAAGGCCAGTATTATCCTAATTCTAAAACAAGGTAAAGGCACAACAAAGAAAGAAAACTACAGGCCAGTATCTCTGACTAAAATCCTTAACAAAATATTGGCAAACTGGATCAAGCAATATGTTAAAGAGATCATATACCATGATTAGGTGGGATTTATTCCAGGGATACAAGGATGGTACAATACTCGCAAATCAATAAACATAATATATCACATAAACAAAATGAAAGACAAAAATCACATGATCATATTAATAGATGCTGGAAAACATTTGGTAAAAGTCCAGCACCCATTTATAATAAAACACTCAGCAAAGGAGGATTAAAGGGAGCATATCACAGCAAAATAAAGACCATATACAATAAACCTACTGCCGACATCATACTCAAATGGGCAAAAACTAAAAGTGTTTCCATTAAGCTCTGGAATAAGACAAGGGTGTCCACTTTCACCACTCTTAAAACATGGTACTGGAAGTTACAGCTACAATGATCAGACAAGAAAAATAAATAAAAGGCATCCAAGCTGGAAAGGAAGGAATAAAACTGTCATTATTTGCAGATGACATGATAATGTACATAGAAAACCCTACAGACTCACTACTAAGCTACTTGATCTAATAAGTGAATCTGGCAAAGTAGCAGGATACGAAGTCAATATTCAGAAATTGAGAGCATTTTTTGTACACCAATGAAATATCAGAAGCAAGAACTATGAGAAAAATCCTATTTAGTATAGCAAGAAAAAAATTAAAGTACCTAGGAATAAGCTTAACCAAGGAGGCAAAAGACCTGTACTCGGAAAACTATATACAGAACACTGAAGAAGTTGAGGAAGATACAAATAAATGGACGCATATACCCTGTTCATGGGTTGGAAGAATTAACATCATTAAAACACCCACACTACTCAAGCAATTTATAGTTTCAACGCAATTCCTCTTAAAATACCATGGCATATCTCACAAATCTAGAACAAATACAACAAAAATGTATGCGGAACCAAAAATGACCCTGAATAGCCTCAACAATCTTGAGAAAAAAAGAATGAAGTAGGAGAGATTACAATATCTGATATTAAACTATACTACAAAGTCACTCTAACCAAAATAGTCTGGTACTGGCATAAGAAGAGACGCATAGATCAATGGAACAGAAGAGAGAGCCCAGAAATGAACACATGTCTCCATGGTCAATTAATATTTGACAAAAGGGGCATAAGCACACAATGGAGTAAAAATAGTCTCTTCAATAAATGGTGTTGGGAGAGCTGGACTGGTATGTGCAAAAAAAAAAAAAAACAAACCAAAGAAAGAAAAAAATACTAAACTAGATCACCAACTCACACCAAACACCAGAATAAACTCAAAATGGATAAAGACTTAAAGTTGTGACACCATACAAATCTTAGCAGAAAACATAGGCAGTAAAATTTCAGATATCTCATATAGCAGTATTTTCGCTAATATATCTCCTAGGGCAAGGGAAATAAAGGAAAAATAAACAAATGGGACTACATCAAGTTAAAAAAAATCCCAAAAACTTCTGCACAGCTAAAGAAACTATGATCAAAATGAAAAAGGAACCAACTGTGTGGGAGAACATATTCACCAGCAATACATGGGACAATGGTTTCATCTCCAAAATAGGTAAAGAACTCTTATGATTCAACACCAGGAAGACAAGCAATCCAATTAAAAAATGGGCAAAGGATCTGAACAGGTACTTCTCCAAGGAGGACATACACAGGGCCCAGAGACATATGAAAAAATGCTCAACATCAGTAGCCATCGGAGAGATGCAAATTAAAACCACAATGAGATACCACTTCACACCTGCTAAAATGGCTGTCGATAAATCAACAAACAAGTGCTGACCAGTTGTTGGGAATGCAGACAGGTGTAGCCACTGTGGAAAATAGCATGGATTATCCTCAAAAAAGTAAAAAATGGAATTACCTTTTGACCCAGGAATCCCACTTCTGGGAATATCTCCTAAGAATCCTGAAACACCAATTCAAAAAACTTATGCACCCCTATGTTCATAGCAACGCTATTTACAATAGCCAAGAATTGAAAACAACCTAAGTGCCCGTCAGCAGATGAGTGGATTAAAAAAACTGTGGTACACTTATATGATGGAATACTATGCAACAGAAGGAAAGAAGGAAAGAAGGAATTCCTATCTTTTGCGACAGCATGGATGGAACTGGAGGCCATCATGCTAAGCGACATAAGCCAGCTGGTGAAAGACAAATACCACATGATCTCACTTACAAAAGGAATCTAATGAACAAAATAAACTATAGCAAAATAGAACCAGAGGCAGAGAATCACGGAATATATTGACAGTGGTAAGGGGAGGAGAGGGAGAGAGAGGCTGTTTGAACGAAGGTGAAGGGATTAGTCAAAGAACACATACAAAGGACCCATGGACATGAACAATGAGATGGAGATTGAATATGGAAGTAGGGGTTGGGCTTGGTGGAGGGGAGCAAAGAGGGAAATATTTGGAGTAACTATAAAACATAAAAAAATTATTGATTGATTGATTCATTCTTTCAGCATATATTATCCTACGCTTCAGACATATTCCTAGAAAGTAGAGGGGAAAAAAAGACAAAGATAATGTGGTCCCTGCCCTCAGGAGTCCCACACATGATAATGTGGCTCAATCTGGATGTGCTCCTCTTCAAGTCTACTCATCATTTATTTACTAAAAAAAGACAACACATAGACACACACAACAGTACAGTGATTGCCAGAAGGAAAGGGGCAGGGAAGAAGGTGAAAGAGGGCAAAACAGGGAATAAATGGTGGTGGAAAGAGACTTGACTTTAGGTGATGAGCACATGATGCAGTATGTGGATATTTTATAGAATTGTACACTTGAAAACTGTATCATTTTATTAACCAATGTCACTCCAATAAATTCAATAGAAAATCACTTGAATATACTTTGCAGCTCCTTCTACCTTTCTGATACAGATAATCCTTCCCACTCCCTCATCTCACAGGTCAAAAGATAGAAATTAGAAACGGTTCCTTCCATTTTCAACCACTCCTCTTGGAATCTATATCATCTGCTTATCCCACATTTTCTTTGTCCTAATTGTCACCTACTATTTTCTAGGACACCTTCCTCCCTCCGTCCCTTCCTATTCATTACCTTTCCTGATTTCTATATCCCTGTGACTGACCTTCCAACATTATCTTCACTTTTTTTGTTGTTGTTGCTGTTATAGTTTTAATTAATGACTGTACTTCAGTTCCTGAAGCACTGGTAGTAATGTGAACTTGTCATCATACAGGACTGACCTCGCTGGATATTAACTTATAAAATTCTTTGCTTTGACTAGAACTTCCACCCTGGCCACTTCCATTTTTTAACTTCTGAGCCTTCTATCTGCTCTGCTAAGTACCTTTAAAAACTCCACCTCTTTTTAGTCTTTGTTCCATTGATTTTAAAAGGATGTACATTAGATTTCAGAGCTGCTCATTTCAAAGAGGATCTTTCTATTACCCTATCTCTTTTAACATTTTTATCCTTTTTCTCCCTTGGAACCTGTCTTATGTTTCCCAATCCTGGGGAAACAAATCTCACTATCTTGCTTTCTTAGCCCCTGCTTAAAAGTCACATCATGTTGTTAGAGATAATCATGAATTTGAATTGGTTAATTGCACTGTGAAATCCTGTTTCCCAATTTTACCTAGGCACCAGTTAGTTCAGCCCTTCTTGATCAGGGGTAAACCATATTCAAAACTTCAATTAAGAGATTATTTTCATAATTATATTGAACGGATTGCAATTTGAGAAGCCTGGGGATAGAAGACCAGTTAGAAGTATGTGGCAACAGTCTGGGGAAGAAGTGACGAGGACACAGATTAGACTTGAAGTGGTAGGAATTCATATTTCAGATCTATAATCTGCAGGGCTTGGCATGCCAGGGAGAGAGAACTATCCAAATGATATTTAAATTATGAGACTCAGTGACTCAGGAACCTGAGATGTGTCATTAATAAACACAGAGGAACAGCTTTAAAAGAAAGAAGAGTTGAGCCTTGAACACAGTCTATTTGGGCTTCTGGCAGGTTTCTTTGACAAAGACAGCCACCAGGAAGTAAAAATGAAAAGATGGTTGTAGGCGAGAACTCTCTTTGGGTATCTACCATATTCTCCACATTGTCTATTCCAAGCTTTTTCCTGATCCTTGAAACTTCAATCCCTGATGGCCTCTCTCCAATGACCATCTTACTGTACAGAAAAATCTACCTAAACAAGCTACCTTAATTCTCCTCTGTCGCCAAACTTGTGCTTGAAACCAAATTTTTCCTTTTAGTTTCAGAGTTAGATTTCCCTCCCTCCTCAAGAAGAACCCTCTCACTCTCAACTATATCCTTCTCTGGTAACTTGTCCAATCAATTATTTCTCACCTTTTTATCACTGCTCTATCTACAAAAAAGGCTCAGATTCTGCTTCATTTCTATAAAACAAAACAAAACACAACCAATCAACCAATGATTTTTTTCCTATACTCAACTATTTTCCCAAGTAACTAATTTATCTCTCTCCTTTCCATGATTAATTACAGAACTTCTCAGAGGAACTTGGTCGGATTGCTGCATGCTTTTCCAACCACCTACGCACTTGTCTCCTGACCCCTGAAATCTTGCGCTGCCACCTTCGCTCTTCACACTCTGGTTCACATTCTCTTTCCCTCATTCGGCACTGACAATCAGTCCTTGTTTCTTGGATCTTTCGTTCTTCGATTTTCACACCGATTCTCCAAAAAGCTTCTTCTCTGACCCCACACCCCCTTCCTGATCCTGAGTACCACCAAAGGGAATGGCTCCTTGAGTCCTCTTCTCAGGAATGAGCTTACTTCTACAGAAAATCAGCTCATTCTCAAATATCTTTTCAAAAGTGATCCCTCTGCCTACATCCATCTTTTCATTTTTACCCTGCTGGCCATCTTCATCGAAGAAACCTGTCATAACCCCAAAATGACTGTGATCAAGGCTCGACTGTTCTTCCTCCTGAAACTGTTTCTCTACTTTTATTCATGACATATTTTAGGGTCCTTAGTCACGAAATTATACAACAATTAGTTCTGCACACTTCTCTCTCCTTAACATACCAAATCCTGCAGGTTATAGATTTGAAATATCCATTCCCACCACCTCATTTCTAGTGTGTGTGTTCATTGCCTGTCATCCAGACTTGTTGCCATACTTTTCTAACTGCTCTGCCATCACCCAGCCTTCTCTTAATGAAATCCAACCAATATAATCCTGAGAAAAAAATTCATAAATTACAGCTCTAAACATGGTTCTCCCTTGCTCAAAACATTCTTGGTGTCTCACTGTCAATTGAATAAAATAAAGTCTTTTTATTCTGTTATCCAAAGGTCTCTACCATCTGCTCTCAGCTCCGTGAAGCTAGAACCACTGCCAAATTGAGTTGCTCCATGTACCCTCTGAGCTCACCATTCCCTCTGCTGCCTTTATTCGTGTGGTTCCTGTTTGGAATGTTATACTTTGTCTCTGAATATCCAGATTCAACCGCCATCCTTCTATAGTCTTTCCTGCTCTTCAAACCAAAGTGATATTTATCCCTCTGCTGAATTTGAAAGGTCTCCATTAGTTTTCTCTTACACTGATATCACAGTGTACCTGAAAAATGAGCTGTGTCTTACTTTATCTGCTAGATTCATTGAAAATGAAGCTTGTGGACTTGTGCCTAGTTCAGTACCAGTACACACACCACGGCACAGAGCAGTGGTTCCCATACATATCATGAGTAGAATTCCCTAAAGGATTTGTTAAATCAAAGGTGTGCCCCCACAGCAAGGCATGGTGCCCTATGGCCTGCACCAGGGGGTCATGTCCCCTCCACAAGGCCTCATAACCCAGCAGAATTTCATGCTGATGAAGCAGCGGGGCATGGGCGGTGAGGTCTACAGCCAGCCCCTCCACCTGCTCTCCCCACAGGGCTCCCCCATGGGCCCCGCGCCCCAGCAGAACCTCATGGCTGTCCCATCCCTTGCCGCAGCGCAGTGTGTCCATGGACAGCCAGATGGGCTACCTCCCTGCATGAGGCGGCCTGGCCAACCTGCCCTTCTAGCAATCCCTTTTCAGGGCTGGAGCTGGGGCAATATTGCAAATATGATAACCTGAAAAAAAAATCAAATTCCCTAGTGGACGACCCTTTAAAATTTTTGAGTCAGTAGGTCAGAAAAAGAGCCTGAGAATTTCCATGTCCTAGGTGATGCTGATACTGCTTGTCCAGGAACCACAATTTGAGATTCATTGGCACAGAGAGAATGCAAGGTTTTAGGCTCATATCTATTTTCTACCTCTGAAATGCCACGGAATGTTGAACAAGTAGACAAAGTTTCTAAGCCCCAAGATCTTCACATACAAAAATGAAATCATTTTATCACAGTTTTACATACATAAAGGATGGTTGTTAAAATCAATCACTAAAAAGATGTAGAATGCCATAAAAATAAATATCAAATTAATAAAAAGAGTTAACCGTCTACCTCAAAACACCAAATTCATTTTGATGATATTTTCCTCAGTGCTCCTTCTTTCTTCAGTATGCTTTTGAGTTTATTCTCCAGTGAAATAATCACCTCCCTTTTCTCTTGTAATAGTACATCTATAAAAAGTGCTGAATAAAACTAATGCTACATTAAAGATTAGATGCAGTAACTATATTTCAGAAATTCTCCATTTGGATCTGTTGGTAAGGTGCACATGGAAGCAATTTGGCCCATCACTTGAAAAATTCCCTGCACTAGAGATGAATGACTTGGTTGTTGCACAGTGCTCCTAAAATTTAGGGCCAGTGCTAGGGTAAGGCCAGTTTGCCTCATGAGAAAAACTTAATGGAGTGCTAAATAACTGCGTAGTCAAGGTGAATGATATTTTAATGCAATATTTTTTAAAAGAATGCAAAAAGCCCCACAATCATGGGGATAAGCTTCAAGATATTGGACTTGGCAAAGATTTCTTGGATATAATACCAAAACCACAGGCAACAACAACAATATATGTAAATAAATTGGACTACATAAAAATGGAAAACTTCTGTGCATTATACTATACAATCAAGGTGAAAAGGCAACCCATAGAAAGAAAAAAAATATTTTTAACATATATGTGGTAAGGAGTTAATATCCAGAATATACGAGGTCTGTCCAGAAGGTATCCAGCCATGTACTATGAAAAATAGACATTTATTGAAGAAGATACAAGATACAAGAAACACTGAACACAGGAACATGACACCTCAGTCCCCTTCAAAGTAGGCACCTTGGGACCTCACACAGTTCTTCCAGCATCTCTTCCACTGTTCAAAACACCCTGCAAAATTTTTTCTTGGAGTTGCCATCACCTGACCTGTCATATTTTCTTGAATCTCTTTGATGGTCTGAAATCTCTCCCTTTCCAAGGTGATTTTAAGTTTGGGAAAAACCAGAAGTCACACGGTACTAAATCTAGGCTGTTAGGGGGGCTGTGTCACCTGTGCGACTTGATGCTTTGCCAAAAAAAACTCTGTAGGAGACATGATGCATGAGTGGGAACATTGCTGTGAAGAAGCTGCAAACTACCAGTTGCCTATAGCTGTGGCTGTTTTTGTTGTATTGTATCTTTGCACTCAATGCATTGCCCCAAAAGCCTCCTGAATCATCTGAATAGTTTCCGTGGAAGAATGTTCAAGCTTAATGCAAAATTTGATTCAGATTTGTTGCTCTACTAGCTCAGTTATTTTGAATGTCATGGCCACACAGTACACATGCTCAGTGAAATGGCCATTTTGCATGGGTGGCCATTCCAGTCCATCTCCTTGGCTGCCAGATTACATCAATGTCGTACAAACTGTCCTCTTTATATTAACAATTGCTGGACTTTTTCTGGACTGATCTCATATAAAGAGCTCTTACAACTCAATGACAAAAAACAAATGCCACTGTTAAAAGAATGAGCAAAGGACTTGAGTAGATACTTCTCAAAAAAAGATATACCAATGAGGAGTAAGCACATGAAAAGATGCTCAACATCACTATCAGAGAAATGAAAATCAAAACGACAATGAGACCACTTCACAACCATTAGGATGGCTATTATGTTAAAAATGCAAAACAAAACAAAATAAAAAACAAGTGTTAGCAAGGAGGTGGAGAAATCAGAACCCTTGTGCACTCCTGGTAGAAATGTAAAACAGAGAAGCTGCCATGAAAAACACTACAGCAATTCCTCAAAAACTTAAACTGAGAATTACCATCTGATCTAGCAACTCCGCTTCTGGGTATATACTCAAAGGATTGAAAGAAGGGACTAGAAAAAAAATTTTGTACATACTTGTTCACAGAAGCATTACTCACAGTAGCCAAGAAGTAGAAGCAACCCATGCATAGATGAATGGATAAGCAATGCGGTATACGCATACAATGGAATATTTTTCAGCCTAAAAGATGGAGGAGATTCTGACACATGGATTAACCTTGGGGACATTATGATAAATAAAATATACCAGTCACAAAAAAGACAAATACTGTGTGATTTCACTTTTATAAGGTATCTAAAGTAATCACACTCATAGCAACGGAAAGTAGAACTGTGGTTGACAGGACCTGGGGAGAGGGACGTGGAAAGCAGGTGTTTAATGGGTACAGAGTTTCAGTTTAGGAAGATGACAAAGCTCTGGAGATTAGTTGGATAAAAACATGAATCTACATTTAAAAGTGATTAAGATGGAAAATTTCATGTTATACCACAAATTTTAAGACAAGTAAAAAAATCTCTGATAACAGAATATCAAAATGTTTAATAAAAGCAGGATGGATTTAATTTTTAAGGAATTCATTGGGTTCTGTAGTTGAGATCAAATGAACATACACTCTTTTATTGTTGTTGTTTTTTTTTTTTTTGCAAATTGGTGAACATGTCCTAGTGCCTTATGGAATGATTCCTCATCTTTCATGCTTACCAAGAATGAGCATGATTGAAGTTTCAAGCAGTTCTTGCCTTTTTAAAACCTTTTTTTCCCTCTGCTTGTGAGTGCAGAGCGATCTGAAAGCACAAAGGGCCACCTAGTGACTCATCGATAGTTATAAATCTTGTTAAGAACAGAAACTTTCATATATGTTGCTCTATAATTTATTTTATTATTATTATTTTTTAATTCTCACCTGAGGATATGTTTTATTAATTTTAGAGAGAGGAAGGGAGTGAGTGAAAGAGAGGGAGAGAGAGACAGACAGAGAAACTGATCAGTTGCCTGCTGCACATGCCCTGACTGGGGACTGAACACACAGCCTAGGTATGTGCCCTGACTGGAGATCGAATGGGCAACCTTTTGGTGTATGGAATGATGCTCCAATCTACCGAGCTGCCTGGCCAGGGCTGATCTATAATTTAAGTGCTCTGATTATTGTTCAAATACCAATCCTTATAATATTACAGGGCATGGTTGAATCTCAGTGCACTTCAATAAGCTCATTTAAAAACCTTACTATGCTGCTTAAACATAGTACTTAAGTGTCATCACTTAAATTTACTGATGGAGAAACAGGACAGAGAGGACACTTAGGGAAAGAGGCTTTGCTAATCAGAGGACAGAAAGAGTGGGGGAATTTTTATGTTTTTTAGAGCTGGGCTCTAGTGTCTCAACCATGGTGTCTACCAAGGGATTTAGAAATAGAATATAGTTCCCAATCTTCAATCTCATGTACTTGCCACTGGTTGCAACCGAAACCACACTAATGCAAGTGAGTTACATTTAGTTCACACAGTTCAAAATAACTTTAAGCATTGAAGGTTGTATAAGCCTCAAGAGTCAGAAAATGTTTAGATGAATGTGTTTTATATCTTCTTTTTTTTAAAGCTCAAAGAGCAATTTGAATTATGTTATCTTACTTTATTTCTTACTGTTAAACACAGATACTGAAAGTTATATCCAGGGCCTGTAGGAATACAAAGTAAAAGCATTGTCATGTATTCTGCTCCAGCAGATAATTCAGTGTTTTAGGATTAGCCAAGAGATTTATCAAAAAGCCTCCAAGGGAAGCAGAGTTCAAGTCTGGGCTCATCAATAATACATAAATAAACTGAACAATTAGGTACAAAGTGGCTATCTTGTCAGACGACTTATTAGCCGATAAATGATACGCTCACTCGCTGCCTTGAGTGCAGAAAGAAAAGATGTATGAAGACAGAAAAGGAGCTTAATAAAAAGAGAGACGCAGGGAGCAGTGTCTGACCTGCCCACAGCCTTCAGGCTTCACGCGTGTGCCATCCTGCTGCTAAGTAAGCCTGGCTGTTAACATGTAAAGGTGAATGAAGCTGAAAATAAGAGCCCCAACTCTGAATGTCTCTTCCTCTCTAAGAAGCCTAGAACTTGACACCACTGTATTTGCACATGTTTTGGAGAAATGGTGGATGGGCTAGGAGCCTGAGTCCTTGCGGGGATTAGGTTCTGAAGTTGAACTGGCCAAATGACCCCAGAAAATCCCTGATGTTGCCCTCAAGTTTGTGTCACAGTGTTTAAGCAGTGAGACAACGCAGCCCTTCTCCCAGTGTCCCGGATGCCCACTTGTCAACTGAGGACCAGGCCTAGTGGGGCATGTGCATCTAAGGGCCAGGGAGTAGCTGAATGCTGAGGGTCACAAACCGACCTTCATCTCACCATTGTGAAGGGGGCCAAAGGACAGGAGGCAAATAAATGCAAGGTGACAGATGCTCCCTTCTAAGAGGGAATGGTGGGCTAGGACATGACCCTCTTCACCTTTTTGGGTTTTAGTCAAAACTCAGAGTTGAATTTGTTTTTGTTAAATACTCATATTATGTCTTCTCTATATACTACAGATAGCAGAAGTACCAATTTTGAAGTTGCACTGTAAACTACTGAATTGTGAAACAATGAAAAAATAGTGGGGAAAAAATAGCAAAATTAAGGGGCATACTAATCCTGGAAGGGTCTTTCAACATTTGAGGTGGGGTAGGGCATTGGTATTTTGTTCTAAATCAGTTTTAAGGTAAATGACAGGTAGAGTCAATTATCCCTGACAGCTAAGCCTCCAAGGTGGTGCCTAATGAAGTATTTGGCTTGTGTTTAGCAACTACGGGGTACTTTGGCAAGTATTTTAACCAGCAAGATCTTGGTCAGTTCAAGGCGAGCATTATCAGAGAAAACTGGAAGTGAGGTTGCTGGAAATGAGGTTGACAGAAGGCATGACAAATGCACATTCTTCAAATCATGCACAGTGTGGGTGTTCCTCCACCCTGCAAGGCGAGTGGAGACTTCTGCTCTATACTGAAGCTCTTGCTTTGAAAGGTATGGGGATTAAGGCTCAAAGAAAAGAACTTGGCTCAAATCACACAACTAGTTAGAAGTAATGCAGGAGTCCCAACCCATGGCTTCTGAACCCCCAGGGCTTAAGTGGGCTCATTACTACTATGCAGTTTGATTAATAACAGAGAGCAAGTGCAAAGCCTAGATGAAGAGAGACTATGTAAAGGAACACGTTGAATGAATAGTGATCTGGAACTTTAAATGATGATCTAAAGTGTCAGTTTCATCATTGCAAAGCCTAAAATGAGGCAACTATGAAGAAATGAGACAACGATAAAAACTGAAAAGAATGAGTCCGAAGGCCACCAAGGAAATACCAGTTTTTGTGAACAAAAGTAGGTTTGGAATAATAAACTCATTCATCTAAGTCAGGAGTCCATAAGCCATAAGCTATGTCCATGGGCCAAAATTGACTTGCCACCTGTTTTTATAAATAAAGTTTAATGAACACACAGCCATGCCCATTTATTTATGTATTCCCACAGCTGCTTTTGTAGTGCTATCTATTAGTTGATTGTGGCATAGGCTGTCTAACTTGCAAAACCGAAAACACTATCTGACCCTTTACAGGAAAGGTATGTTAACGTGCTAACCCCTGAGCTAAGTCATGGTGAAACTAGGATAGGTTTAAAAGAGTAATTAACTAGTCATATTTGTTTATTTATATGGGCAATCCTCAAACTGTGTCTCACAAAACTAAGTCTTTTTGATGTTAAGAATTATTCTGTAAAAATGGGTTCAGTGGACCTACACATTTAGAAAAGGCTGGGAAAATGATTAAAAAACAAGAAAAAGAAAGCAAGAACTTCTTAGTCTTCAATATGCCAATATGCACTGGGTACGTCTAAGTTGAGATAAAGTTGTTATTATATGCTGCACTCCCCAAATTCATTTGGCCAGTGGTGTACACACCTTGCCCTGAGCTCATGGTCTCACCACAGTAGTCTGGTTGGGCCTCTGCTGCAACTGTGATACCTAAAGGAAGAGGCAAAGGAGGGCAAAACTGCTAGGACTGGGAGGAGGTCATTTGTTTCGTCATTAGCTCAGCAGACTTTTTTTATACATAAGCTAGAAATAATCAAATTGTTCCTCTCTGAGAGCCTGGCAGAGATCAACACACTATTACAAAGCCTTAGACAATAAAATCTTTTAGCTAAGCTTAGTGCATGGTATAATAAAGAGCCCTTCTCAGCATAAACCCCTATCACCAGAGAGACCAAATGGGTGTTGAGATGCAAGGTATCCATGAGATAAGGGAGCATCCTTTGTGCAATGATGTGCCCATTATTTGGCATATAATTGTTCCTTGAAAAATGCACAGGTTGGGGCACCAACCTCCTATGCTGTCAAAAATTTCATGTTAACTTTTGACTCCCCCAAACCTTATCTACAGTCATCCGTTAGTGTCCATGGGGATTGGTTCTAAGATCTACAAAGATAACAATATCCATGGATGCTCAAGTTCCTTATATAAAATGTCATAGATTAATACACACAGTTAGCCTTCTGTATCTACAGATTCCTAACCATGGATCGAAAACACTGCTTTCAATCTATGGTTCCTGAACCTGAGGATGCAAACCTCAGGGATGCAGAGAACTGGCTAAATAGTTAGTGAAAAAAAACTGCATATAAGTGGACCCACACAGTTCAACCCAGGTTGTTCAAGGGTCAACTGGGTATATTTCTATATTTTATTTTATTTTCAATTTAATTGTTTTTATTTTATTTTTTTAAATTGTTCAAATACAGAGTTGTCTCCATTTTCCTGCCACCACTTTCCCCTGCCCCACCCACCCCCACCTCCCACCCTCAATCCTTTCCCACTTTGACTTTGTCCATGAGTCCTTTATACATATTCCTTGACTTGACCCTTCCCATTCTTTTATATTTGTATATTTTAGCAGCTTTACACATTTTGCCTCTAGTGCTTTCTTCCCATTAACTGAACTAAATGTCTGCTTGAATAATTGTTTCTCCTTTGGTGTTAACCAAAGAACATGTGCTATTTCACTTGCATCTCATTAAGCTCTTCAAATATTAGAGTTGTAGGAGTCTTGGTATTTCTACAGGAAAAAAAAGCAAGTGTATTCCCATTAGCCATATTTGACAATGTGTTAGTTATTAATATAAACTATTTTCAAAGGAAATACTTTAGGACCATTCTTTTTTGGGGGAGGGGCAGGAGTCAGAACAGTGCAAGCTGTCACGGCTGGTGACTCATAACCAAAGCCCCCACTCAGGACACCATCCCCTTGGACTCCAGCCAAGAAGATGGTGGGCCCACAGGAGCCCTATCCACACCTCATGATCCAGACCTGAAGCCAGACACAGGCTCAGCCGATCAGATTTACTCCAGACGCAGTCTTCAAAGCTGGGTCTTAGCAATGGCAGTGTTCCATGGCAGGGCGGCGGCAGGGCGCGGCGTGGGGGCACCCGTGTCCATGGTTGTAACTTAATCAGCCCTCATGCAGTGCTTGCTCTGTACCACTGTCCCAAGCCCTTTCAGTCACTACCTCTTTTAATAATCATCTTCATTTTTCAGACAGGGAAACTGAGGCAAGGAGTAGGTAAAGAATGGCCCATGAGCACATAGTTAGCAAGCTGAAGACCTGGGAGATAAACTGAGACACAGGTTGGCTCTAGAGACTATGCTTTTAACCATGCTGCGGTGGGCTCGAGTTTCTACTGCCCTTCCCATACTTGGCTTTTCAATTCCTGAGTTCCATGAAATACTCCAGTATCCTAATAACTTTTTTTTGTTTTTGATTAAACCAGCCAGAGGTGGTTTCTATTAATTGTAATGAAAAGAAACTTAACAGAGGAGAAAGCACTCTTTTCCTTTCTCATTGATATTTCCTCTACAAACCCTGGTTGAATGACATCACCATCAGTTTTCACAGTCAAGGCCACAGTTCTACAGTGCGGAAGTAATGTGGACCAGCAGTGATGGGGTAAGGGGGAGACAGAGAAGCCCTCCAGAACATCCTGGCATGGTCATGGCCAGGTAGCTCAGTTGGTTAGGGCATCGTCCCCATATGCCAATGTTGCAGGTTTGATCCTCAGTAAGGGGACAAGGGCCTATAAAAGAATCAACCAATGAATGCATAAATAAATGGAATAGTGAATCAATCTCTCTCTCTGCCCCCCCCCACTTTCCTCTCTCTAAAATCAATCAATAAATAAAAAGTTTGACTTTGAAAAAAAAAGACTATCCTAGCACAACACAGGCTTGCATGCACTTGCTGTCAACTGCTAAAACTATGTATGACCTTTTAGAGCTTCCTTGTCAAAGCCTGTGACAGAGCAGAGGAAGGCCATCCCCCCATCTATCACCCATCCCCTCTGAAACGTGAGCTGCAGTTAAGCTAAACGTATCCCTTGGCACTATCCTTTAGAGCAAAAGGTACTTTTTTCCCTTAGGTCCTCTAAGACAATTCCTTTGTCCAAGGCTTTCATTTTGTGTTTAATCTAACATTTATTGAGCACTTACAAAATGGAACATTTTTCTGAGTGCTTTACCTGTATTACTCCTGGTAATCCCCACAAAAATCAAGTGAGATTTGACAGATAAGGAAAACTGAGGCAGAAAGGAAGTGTGCAGTTAGGCTCAAGCTCAGGCACCTGTCCGTAGAGCTGCCATGTCACGCTATGGGTTGTGTGAGAAGATGCAACCCGGCATACCACAGTGGGGAACGACAACCACGAAAACAAGCTGACAGACATAAATTGGAATTCTGATAAAAATGGTCGATAATTGTGCAATCCAAATTATCCTATTTAATGAAGCTGAAGAGAATTGCTCATTTAGGATACAATTAACAAGAAAATTAAGCACTGGCCTGCAAGCTAGAAAAGAGAGTGAATCACATGCTTCTTCAAGCATTAGCGGGAGCCTGATTTTCCAGAGTGACAGTGCTCTTTAGGGAAGCCCAACAGTATCTATACAAACTCAAAATGTACAATAGATTAATTAAAAGGAAAAACTACAATAAGTTTTGGGGGGAGGGGTGACTGTTACTGAGGATATCGTGCCCTGATTGCTTCTCAGGATCTAATTAATTCTGTCCTCAGCATTTTTGGGGGACCATCAATATCTAGTTAAAAAGTGTATTTTCTCCAATGGGCTTTCACTCTCTGTACTAGTAATATGAAACATAAGTGTAATCTGTGATTTTAAAAATTGTTCCAAAGAAACATGCTTGACAATACTCATACTTGCTCCAAATTCCCTTGTTTTGTGAGCGAGTTTTATCTCTAGCAAGGAATTAATCTTTAAAAAGCTCTGGTAACACACTGATGTTACACACACACACTTGTAGAGAGAGTGTATCTTGGGGTCGTAAGGAGGGTTAATGCTCTTTCAGACTGTAATCAATGGGAGCAGCGTGATGTACAGAATCTCTCCACACTGCCAAGCAGCCCTAGCCTATCAGTGTGTGCATCTCAGAGCTGGCTGGGCTGCTGGCAGGACAGAGATGCGGCGGTCCTCCTTACACTTGTTGTACCTGGCATGCCATGCTGCCTCTGTGCAAAGATAAAATGAGAAGTCCCTCGGCAACCGCAGGCTGTCTGTCTCTGCTACACATGCTGCTGGCTGTAACTGTGTAGTTTATGTAGAAATAGATGTTTTTCTGAAATTGAATGAAAGCAAGGCAGAGTGGCAGGCAGAGGCTGCAACCGAGAAAGAACCTCAGACACAAGGGTCCAAGTCTAAAAGATATTCTGACGGGTGAGTTGCTGAGTGGTTGACAGACAGCCAGGAGGCAGCCACATCATGTCTCTATGTTTTGGTCAATGTAGGTGAATGTTTGCTACAGGTAAAAATACACCAGTGTTTTCCAAAATGGAAATACCATAATGTTTTACAGATTTTTCTCTTTCTTATACTGGCACAGGATGTCTGTCTGTTTCGGCAGCATACAAACTATTCATATCCAGATATTTCAGAATGAATTTTTGCTTTTAAAAACACATGCACATTATTTTTTGTTTTGGGAGGCGAGTTTCTTGTTTCTCCTGCAAAGATTCATGGTCAATTATACTCTGTCATCTTCTGAATTTACTGTAAGAATGTTTAACATCAGCCTTCTATAGAGAATAGTGGTTACTCTTTCTCATGAAAAAAATTCACATCCTAATCAATCTTACTGAAACTCCAAAGGACTCTGTACTAAGCAAAAGCTGAATTTTAAGCCTTAAGATTATACAATCTTTTTTCTCTTTTTTTAAAGTATAATTTTCATACAACATCATATTAGTTTCAGGTATATAACACAGTAAATCGACACACATATCTTATGATGTGATCACCGTGATAAGTCTAGTAACCATCTGTCCTATACAAAGTTATTATGATATTATTGACGTTTTCCCTATGCCGTATACTACATCCTGTGACTTATTTATTTTATTACTCAACTTTTTTGAAGCCAACTAAATAGCACTCTCATCACTGCTAAATTGGCTCAACATTTTTTACCTCAATTCTTTTCTTTACCAACATATTTAAATTTAAAGATGAAGATGATAAAAATGTAAGAAAATTACCTTTCTTTATCTGTGACTGACTTTATTTTTTAACTTTGTTGTTGCATATAGAATATATGTTCATTATATAAGATCCCATTAATGGCGGTTAGAAGGGACTCTCGCCACACACCTAAGTTAAAAAGAGTGAGAGAACAGGGAGCATGGGAGAATGTGGGATCACTGCCAAGAAAGGCTTGGTGGCCACTGGGCTCAGGGAGGTGGTAGAGACCTGGAGGTGCAACCAAGACAGACAGCAGGAACTCACTGATGGTTTGGAACCTAAACCGGGAAGAGTCACCAATTTTGTTCTAGGGGTTGACAGAACAGGACTTTCTAGCAAGGAGCACTCCAGAAATTCTATATCTGAGAGGTCTGGAAAATATACTCTTTTAACTGAGAATAGATTTTATTTAGGGAGCTGGAAGTGTGTGGCCCAGAGATTCTTACAGTTACAACCTCTTCAAGAGGCTCACTGACTTTGATGAATATTAATGAAGTCTACTAGGAATGGTGGAAAGAGGAACCTGTCATGTAAGCACAGGATGTTCTAAAGCCCAGGCTAGGATTTTTGGACCAGATAGGAAATGTCTTTCTCACCCACAGGTGCAAGAACAGCAAAGCTTTCCATGGAAAGATAATGAATGCATTTAAGGTATGTCGAGGCACGTGTTTCTTCTGAGACAAAGCGATAAGACCCAGCGGAAAGACCAAGATGGAGTTCTAGAGCTGATTGAACATTTCATTTTAGTCATTCTCTTCAGTGTTCAAGCTGCTGGATCAGGTTAAAGGCAGGAGGGCGGGCTAATCTGAGTATATGCCTCTAAATCTAAGATCACAGACTTTTACTCTTCAGTCAATGATTTTTGTCTTTTCATATAATTTGCATTCTCAATTTACATGTAATAGTTCTTCTGGGAAATTCTATTGTAGAATCTTCTATGATGACCTAAGGGGAAAAGTATCTAACCACATTTCAGAATACCAAGATCAGCATTCCCCATTTGGCTGGGTGACCAGTTGCCATGGTAGCATAATATATGGTCTAAATATAGACTTTGTGAAATGTTCTACTATGGAAAGTTTTCAAAAATGGAACACAGCCTATTGTAACCTACATCCAAAAAATTTTCTTTTTGGTATTTATCAGGAGTTTCTAGAACCCTTAGCCAAATCTAGACTAGCCAGAAAGCAAGAGAGTGGATAACTGGAATTGGCCTTCTTTCTTTGTTAGTCCTTCCATGAAGACCCACATGAGCTTTTAAATTTTCAGTAATGTATAGACTTTAGTATAGAAAAGTTTGCATTTCCAAAGGAAGTTCAGTCTAGGGGTATGGCAACTCCTGAGGGAAGAAGAGCCCAGAGAAATAATCAGTTGTTGTGATGGGGTAATACAGATAAATCCATTCAAATTTGCATAATGAGGGAATGAATATAACAGATACACACACAAACATACCCGTTTCCATTAAAGAAAATGATTGGCAAAGTTATATATCTATAATTAGACTGTAGCTTCATAAACTTTTTGTTGTTGTTGCTGTTGTTTGTTTTAATTTTAGAAAAGACTAAATCGCCTAGGGTTCATATGAATTCTAAGTCCCTCTATAGAAAAGTCCTATTGTCTGGATGCTGAAATTTTTTCCTGGCTTGACTGCTAATTCCTTACTGCTAACCCCCAGTTACAGCCAGTGGCAGAAGCTCTATGGTACAATTGTGTTACAGAAATAAGAGGGTGTATATATAGGAAGGTTATGCAATGTAAAACACGTATTAAATCATCTCTGGCCAGTATGGCTCAATTGGCTGGAGCATAGACCGAAAGGCTGTGGATTCCATCCTCAGTTGAGGCACATGACCAGGTTGCAAGTTCAATCTCCTACTGGGGCATCTACAGGAGGCAACCAATCAGTGTTTCTTTCTCACACTGATTCTCTCTCCTCTCTCTCTCTCTCTTCCTTTCTCTCTCTTTAAAAACAATATAAAAAATGTCCTCTGAAAGATTACTTCCTAATCTTTCTGAGATGACCTGAAAGTCAGTTGTTTTAGAGAAAGCTGTTGGTTGTCTCCCTTTTTACTCTGATTTTCATTTCCATAGAGGTGATGAAACACTTTGGAAGAGCAGCAGACCTCGCCTGGGGTGAGATGCAGCCCCCTGCCTTGAAAGCTGCAGGAGCTGAAAGCTCTTTATTACTTTCTGGTCACTTCCGTACACTTTATTCACAGAGTTCTCCCCTCTTCAGTACCACTGGGCTCTCCGTGTATTGTATAACCTTACGTCTTGTGTAACTCACAGTAACGTTTGATACATTATTTACACAACTGTCCTACGAGATAGTGGCAGAGCAAAGCTTACTTAAATTTTAAAATCTTTTATAACCAATATCATCATCATCAATATCATCTGCCACTAACTTTTTAAAACTTCACTTGAGGAAAAACTGTTATGATAATGGAGATACAGATCTAAAAGTATAGCATTTATTATTAATACCAATTTATTCCCTAATATGAGTTTTTAAAATTTTATAAGCTAAATACCAGAAAATAATTCCATCATAATACAGAGGCTAGGGATTTATTTCCCAAAGGAAGAAATTTTCTATTTAAATTTCCTAAAACAAAATGAGTATTCTGAGTTTCTGTTAATAGATCTCAAATTTCTCCTGATTTTATACTTGAGAGTGAACTGCGAACACTCAATGGACTACATTGCCCTAAAAAGCAAAATAAAGATTACAAAAAAAAACCCTTTCGTTTTAATGTCACAATGAATATTACTTATAATTAAAATGAATCCATATGTTATAATTTATATAATTGAAGTCAAAATACATAGTGTATATAGGTTCTGTTTATTAAGATCTCTTCCTCTGGATCACACATGACTGAAAATGCATGATTTGAACGATTGAGTTAGAAATACACTTAAAAGTGATTACCTCCAAAATAGAAAAATAAGTGTGTTCATTATATGTTGTAAAACAATTGTAAATTGGAGGAGAGAAATTAGACCCATCTCTTCCTAAGCTGGTCATCTTTTCCATCATGAAAAATATACTTTAGCATCTTGTACCTTAGTGACTGATGTACTTGCTTGAATGAATCCTTACCAATAGGTAAAATATCATTTCGATTACTTTGTGCCATTTCAAAACTGAGGTGACTTATCCAGTAATGAGATAGAGTAAAAAGCAGTTGTTTTTAGTGGGTTTTTCCTGGGGCAGGGAATCATTTTAATTTACTTGTCCCAGATGCCACATTTCATCTAGTTGGTATTCCCTCCGTTCCTGGGCCTGTTCTCCCCTTACTCAATAAATATGGAAATCTATTCCTCGTCCAGTTTGAACATTGTAATTTTTATAGCAGTTTTACTCTTTCTGACAAGCATATTTCCACTCTTCTTTCAGTCCTGGGGAATGTGAAAAAATGCACTCTTCCCTGAAAATGCTTTGCATGTGTAAAATATATTTCAGGGCTCAAATTTTCTACATGTATTGTTTAATTAGCCTTTACAAGAAGGCCTCATAGTATTCTCCCACACTGTGAAGCGAGGCAGAGATTGAGAGTGTGCAGGGACTGAGGAAGGCCTGGCTTGGGCCAAGTCCAGTTTTCAAGTCCAATTTCAAGGGTCTTCCCTCCCAGAGCCTCATTTCTGAGGAGCATCCAGCCTCCATCTCAGAATCATTAAGGTTCTAGTTCTGCACAAATGTTAGATTATAATCTTTTTTTTTTTCAACTTGCCTTTCTGGAAAAAGGTGGGGTATAACAACAACAACAACAACAACAACAAAAGCAAATAAGTATAAGTAATTTAATAATGAAAGAAAAAGTTAATTATGATAATGCCCCTTTCCTATAACTTTAAGAGACTTCTTAGTGTCCTTTGATACTAAACAGTTTCATTTTCCTGTACCTACGTGGGAAAAAGATGAATGAAAAATATTTAATTTATAGTAAAATTACAGCTATATTTACTCCCATTAGAAAAACAATTCTTTGTTTAATAAAAACAATGATAGTGAAATAGTCATACCCATTTCTTTTGAAAAGACTGTGGTAGTTGAGTTTGAGTTGATGAGGTGTTTGGGTGGAATTAACTGAAGGCTTAGTCAGTTCGGACATGACAGCCCCTTTTTCAGCCTCTGCAATGGAGACCTGCCTCCAGAACTCTCTTTCAAACTCACGTAGCTATGGTGGTTGATTTCCTACCTAAGTATTTTGAGAAATGCAGCACGATATGAAACACACATCTTCAGACTAGTAGCCAGAACCAGACTGACTGATCCCTCCATCAGCACATGCTTGAAAGAGGCCTTAGAGAAATACAAAGGTAAGACTATCTCCAATGCAAAATACACCGACAGGAGACACAGCCTCTCCCCTCCCCCTGCCCCAAACACTCACAGGTAGAACCCTGAAAGCTGCGGGAGTCCATGAAAAAGTCAGTATCCACAAGCAGATTTGATCAGAATTATAAGGAGTGGAGGCTGCTTTGAAAGTTATCATTGAGAGGGGAGCAGCTTACAGAGAAAAAACAAGCAAAACTGAAGCCAGGCCAGAGACCAGTGGATTAAGACATGAACCAACAGTTCAGGTTGAACAATCTGTGGGCCCAATTTAAGCGCATGTGTGTCTGGGGACTGTGACTTTGATGAGTCTTTCACTTCTGAAGGTTTTCGCTGGGCCTCAAGGCTTCAGAATCACAGACTCCTGTCCTATCCAACTGGAACAACTACATTCATCAGCCTGCCAAGTGCAGAAGGACATCAGAGTCAATGACTTAGTTATTCCCCTGCTCCACTTAAGTTTGTGTTTGCAGGTCATTATTTGACAAGGTCATGCAAAGCATAGAGGGTATCTAAAAGTAAAGGTTCAGTTACACCCAACAGATAAGCAAACTAATATTTTACTGGTTCTTAGTTTTGACCCAGTATAAAGTATACACTTAAAAATACATATAATTTATAATAGTGTTATAAACTTGGAAATTGTTTATTCTTAGCCTATTAATTTATAAATGCTGATACTACAATATTAGATATAATATCTTGGTGATATTAATATTAGATAATCAATAGTGAATACATAAAAATAATTTACTGTGAGGAAGAGAATCAGCTTTGACTCAATAAAAATATACAACAAGGTTTTAAAAATGTTTTAGTTATTAATCAATAGCACACTAAAAGAGGTATCTGGTCCCCCAGCAACAAGGATCATTTAATCAAAGTTCACTGCCCGCGAGATTCTGTTAACTGAATAATCGATTCAGAAGGTTTTCTTATGTTGAATAAGAAATTCCAAAGGTTGACCTTGATATCAAACAGTACGATAGTCTGAGTGCAAAAAAATTAAGTGAATCGTCTAAATCCCTAAATCCTCTGAATTCTTCCAACAGAGCACATTCCAATATCACCAGTTACTAATTCATTTTATTAATTTAGTTCAATCTGTTGCTTCCTGTTGCTACCAAATGTTTTCTTTGGCATCAAGTTTATAATCAAAATGTTTGCTTTAAAATTAAAACATTTGTTTTGGTGACATAAGTCTCTAAGAGCAGCTGAGCCTTCCCAATAACTGCAAAGAAACTAAATTCAAATTGCTATAGAGAATTTCTGCAACACTCATTGGTAACCAGGCCAGCATAAAGGGAGAACAAAATATTTTTGCTTTTGAGGTCAGAGACATGATTGAATATAACCAATTTAAAGAAAATAACTAATTTAAATGGCCACAGTCCCAGTGACCATTTCATTAAAAATGAACCTGATGAAGAAGTCCAAAAACAAAGACTGAATTCTTTAATCTTAGAAACATTAGCCAATAATTTCAGGAAGAGACAAGAAATTAAAGCACAAGAAAAAGGAAGTTAAATGCCTGCATGGAATAGCAAGTCAAAAGAGAAAAGAAACTAAGAGGTAAGGTAGACCAAGTTTCTGAAGGTTGAAAAAGAAGAATTGAAAGTGTTGTCAAGACTATTGTGGAAATACGGTAGACCCTGAAGGGGAAAGTAAAACAAGGTGTGGAGCTACGGAGTCGGTGACTACCTAGGACATATTTTGGTATAAAATATAAAATACACTCATTGAGGTTTGATCACTTTGAAGTAAGAATGCTGGTATAGAGGACACATGTGAAAGAGATAGATTCATGAGTTTCTGCAGCAGAACTATTCTTGTCCACGTGTGACAAAGACAGGCAGAGCAATTCCCTGGAGGCAAAAGCACCACAGATCTAACACTGTGGTGATATATATATTAGAAAGAGGTATGGAGAGCTATTGAGACAGAAAGGCCAAGGGAAATTATGAATCTGGATATTTAGTTAAAATATATACCATGTATACACGTACAGTTGGGTATCGTTTGAAAATATGTCATGTCTTTACAGGAAGAAGAATTTGATCTAAAAAGATACACAGGGTAAAAGTGTAGGAAATCTTTTGGTGGAAACGAAAAGAATGGATGTGTATATTCGGTTCTTACAGATAATAGCTGAGGGGATTATAAAATAAAGCTAAATCAAACTGATTGGCAGCGAGGGAAAAGTGATATTAAAGAGAAAGTGATAAGAAAGGAAAATCATGCCTATGGTGATACACTATAGAAATAATAAAGTAATTATAGTGAAGACACTATGGGAATACCCAACATGTATAAAGGAGGTGCTAGAGGCTACGTGAATATTATTTAAAGTTCACTGGGAAAATGAGCTGGGTGCTATAGAAAAATGAAATTAGATACTATCTTATCTGCTGGATTTATAACTGAGCCAAAGTTTTGCATTATAAATATCTTTCAGATTAACCTATAGTAAAAGAATTTCTTGTTTAGACATACAGTCCTCATTTAACGTCATCAAAGGGTTCTTGGTAACTGCAATTTTTAAGCAAAATAAGGCATAAAGAGGAGCCAGATTGATGTAGGCTAATTGATGTAAACACGAGTTAAGCTCTTAAGACATATTTCTCATCACAAAAACATCAGCAAACTTCTAAGACCCAAAGTGCTTCCAATATTAAACACTGAAATAAATGTACATACACTTAAGAAAGATAAATAAAAACAAGATCATTATTTTCCAAGCCAATCATTCCCGTTCAGTGTCCTGGGTGGTGGGAGCCTCTCTGGCAGCTCAGGGCACAAGGCGGGAGCCACCCCAGACCGGGTGCCCCTCCATTGCTGGGCCACTCACACCCACATTCACTCAGACGGGGACCATGGAGACGCACCGATGAACCTCACTGCACATCTTTGGGAAGTGGGAGGAAACCAGCGTACTGGGAGAAAACCCACACAGATGTGGGGACAAAGTGCAAACCCCACACAGGCAGTGGCCCTGCCAGAAATATATTTTCCTTCACCCTCATCAACATTAGTTATAATGAAACAACATTGAATTAAGCAATGTTATTTGAGGACCTACTGTATTCAGTTCAGCTGGAGAATCTTTTAATTACACTACAGGTCTGTATAATTAACTTAATTCAAATCAGTCAGCATTGTTACTTAGTAGGTAACTTGCTCAGGATCGGTGTTCCTTGACTATTTTAGTATATCTGTCTATAGAAAGTGAGACAAAAAATTTCTGTAATGTTTGACATTTGCATACTGATGTATCAGTAACCGGGAATACACACACATACACTAAAGAGAGCACAACTCTACTGCAAAGGAAATTTTCTTTTTGTCACATATCATTTACTCTCATAATAAAAATTCAGGACACAGAGGAAAATACTGAAATAACTCAAGAAATTAAATTCAAATCAGGCAATTCAATTATGAAATGTAAAAGTACTTTCTTATCTTATTTGGGTGTGTCTTTCTGTCTCTCCTTGTACTAATCTGTCTAGATTCTGTAAACTAGAAAGAGAATATGGACTCATAATAGAATTATTATAGCAAGCTTAATACAATTGGTAATTATTGTAGTCTCTGACATAATAACAATCTCTGTAACAGTCTCTAAGCAGAAATGGGTCGGCTAAACATCTGCAAGACCTAAGATGGTTCTTTATCTGCCTCAATTTATCAGCTCCCATGTGACATAAAGGACTTTCCCAGGTCTCTTGTGTTAGACTAGGTTTCAATGTTACAACCTTTCAAGTGTAGACTATGATGTGTCAAAGAAACAGCAAGAATCATCTGACAGTTGTTTCTGTCTTTCCTCTTCTAGTTCAATGTTAGTTGTTTTCTTGACATAAATACTGCTAAATATTTGTGGTTCGATTTCCCTCGCTTCTACCAAACCCAACCACCCCACCCAACTTAAATAATTGCACTCAGAAATAGGCAAACATCTAACAATAGGACAACTGACTCTAGCAACTCACTGCAATCAATCACTAGTTAGGATGGCACTAGAACTGATAGGGCTGAGCAACATTGAGAACAGGGTTTTTGCGCCTTACTCAGTTATGGGGTCATACAAGGATGTAAATAAGTTTCAGATGTGAGTTTTAATGGACAGTCTGAGTTTGACGATAAAAATATGGACTTCTAGAGATAGGGACCTGTTCATAGAACAAAAAAAAAGGGATTAAAGAGTACTATGCTTTTGAGTAACTTTGGTCTGTTTTTTTTGGAAATAGCTATAAGGTAAGTCAGACGACAAAATAATATGTGTTGCAGAGACACACACGTAAACACACACCCCTAATCAAAAGAGACTGTGAAAAAGAAATAATAAAAGACTCATAGCAGAATTATTACATCTTATGAATAAGTGGGTTTTGACAACTTTCCTTTTATCAATGAAAATATCCCTCCATTGTCAAGGAGCACCTTGACAATTGTACAATTTAAAATACTAAAATATTTTATTTAAAAATTCAGGCACATAATAAAATAAAACTCCAATATTATAAAATGTCTTCTAAACACGTAATATGTATATAATATTATCAGGTGAATAAAAAAATAGTGCTTTTTTAAAGATTTTATTTTTATTTATTTTTAGAGAGAGGGGAAAGGAGGGAGAAAGAAAGAGAAACATCAGTTGCTTTACCTAGGTACCCTGACTGGGGACAAAACTGTAACCAGGCAAGTGCTCTGACAGGGAATCAAACCGGTGACCATTTACTTCGTGGGACAACGCACGACCAACAGAGCCATTCTGGTCATGGCAGTGCTTTTCTTTTGTTTTATAAATATGAAGACAGTAAATGGGATAAAATGTTATGAAATAGTCTCTCTTACCTGGAATAAGTCAGTCATGAACATTAAGCTGTTTTGAGGTAGAGTGAATGCATTACAGGTTCAAGTCAACTAAAGCCATTCCTTGATGTTCTTAAAATGGTGTTTCGAATGAAAATAAATACATAGATGTTTACAAATGCTGACAAGGAAAATTTCATTTCCTTATATTTAAGTCTATGCTTTATTGCTTTTGAATTAACTCGAGGCTTCTGAGCTAATTACATTTTGATAAAACTGAACTTTGCTCTCATCTTCTTTAACAAATAAATGGCTTTATTCATTTTAAATAAACAAAGAGCAAACCAAATTTCAAAATATTTTTACAGATTTACACTCTTTCATGCAAATAGTTACACTGTTAGTTACTAGATTACAAAAATTATTTTATCTCAATTAAAAAAAACCTTACATAGTTATTATTGTCAATGCCCGCTTTTCTATTTGGTTACTACATTGAGCTAAGTTATATTCACTAAAATTTTTTTCATATCTAATTGAATAAAATCTTGCGCTACCATGATTTGTCAGCTATGGAGTTTTTCACACCCTGCTTTTACTTTCTTCACACCTGAGTCTGGCCTGTGCACAAGGATCTATTAGCAATGGGATTTTAATGAGTGACATAAGGAAGAGGGAGTTTACAGTCTTTATTCCAGTTCAGAATTCATGACGATTATGGAAAAGTACAACACAAGATTTTTTCCAACAGTGAAAGGCATAAAAGAGATGAAAAAAAAAAGAATGAATGAAATGTTCAGGTTTTTGGATGTTAAATGATTGAAACAGTTTCTATTTAAATGCAAATTTGACTTTTTAAAAGATGGGTCTACCAGTAACTGCACCCTAAATGGTAAAATGAAAATCAATTTGAAATATGGAATGAATAAAGTATATGTGGACTTTCTGGGAATAATTTTTTATTATGAAAACCCTGATGCATTTTCCTTTGCTCAATCCATCTTAGACTTTGGACAGCTATGTCTAGGATGAAATGCAAACATTTTTTTAATTTGTTTAAGCACAAACATGGTCGGCTCACTAGGAGCTTCCTTGTTCATTCAAATCAGATTTCACAAAATAATCATCAATAGTATGATGTATGTAAAGTACAAGGCCTAATATAAGAGTTTAAGTTCAGCATTCTAATGACCAGTAGTCACTATGTGTTTTTTACGATGTTGGGAAAATCACTTTTAAGAAATGGAAATCACTACATTCTATTGATTCCAGAAGAGAATCTTCAGACATAAGTCAGCAGAGTTGACACTTTCAAATACATAAAATGTGACATCTGCTCTTACAAATGCACTATACAGGCTGTAAATCATCAAGGAGAAAAACAGTTCAATGTCATTTCAGCCACTGTAAGCTATGGTTTACAACGGAGAGATAAAAATAGTCATACTGTCTCTGTGACATCTAAACCACTTTTCTATTGCAGTAGTCCATGTTCTAATTTATCTTTGTGGTTGAATAACACACAATCAATTGTAAGCAACTAGTGTAGTTTGATTCCAGTCAACTGCAATTTTCTGTAGCTTTATCTTTTCCCTACTGAGGTGACTTTTAGTAATACCCGCAACACACTATCTCAATTTTTGTGGTTGCATATGTATGTCAAGCTTTTAGGCATCATCAGAAGGGCTAACTTATGGTACTAATCCACACATGAAACATTTTAAATATAATAGAGACATTAATACTGGTTGCATTATAATAATTAAAGACCTATAATCCATTGGAAAAGCAAGTTTTTAGTAGGCTTAAAGTGAGATCAGAAAGAGCATGATCTTTGTATAGGATTCCTGGTTCCACCACTATTTAACAATGACAATTTAAGCAAATTACTTAACTTCTAGGGCAGAATCGGCTAATCCAGCTGAAAAATGAGATACAAATTCCTATTTTGCAGAGGCAATTTTAAAGATTAAGTGAGATAATCTAAATACCTAATACAGTGCTTGACATATACACTAGACAACATAGAAAATAGTGATTATTGTTATTAATGTCACATTATTTTTATCATTATCATTGTTGACATAATAAAATAGAACACTTTTTTTGTGGTTATAGTAAATAGCAATATTTGTGCACTTATTCCAGTATTGAAAGAAATCCAGCATGTTAGCCTATACCTGGAATATGTGATTATATTTTTATTTTAGATTGAAAATAATATTAATATTTAAATATTTTCAGAAATTTATGTTGTGTAATCTTAATATAAAAATGTAATTTTCATAATGGGTTTTTAAAATTCTATAATGAAAATGATTACAGCCGTTGCTGGGTTGCTCAGTTGGTTCAAGCATCACCCCCGTATGCCAAGGTTGGGGTTTTGATCCCCGGGCAGGGCACATACAAGAATCAGTCAGTGAATGCATAAATAAGTGGAACAACAAATCGATGTGTCTCTTTCTTTCTCCTTTCCTCTCTCTCTCTCTCTAAAATCAATAAGTAAACATTTAAAAACAGAAAATGATTACAGTGGGTATTGCAACCTAGCGATTATGTGTGTAGACATATTAAAGAGATCTTAAAGCAACGTAATACTTCCTATAAATTAATAATTGCTGGCAAATGAGATCCTATACATATTAATTAAAATTGTGTCACAGTTTTGCACTTGTTAAATATAACAGTAACATCTTGGAAAAATAAAAATTATTACAACAAAATATAGCTAAATAATTTTCCAGTAAAGTTCACTACATAAACAGCAACATAATTACCAAATTTCTATGACTTTTTTTTTTTAATGAGCACAAAATAATGAGAAAAGACCTGTTAATCAAGCTGGGTTTGGGAATGACACACTCATTCACTGACAGCCTTCTTGGAATTGAAACACAGTGTCTTTTCTTTTTCTTCACAGTACTGCAGTGAAGCTCAAAGCCCAACCTCCTGGTACCCACCAGCCCCTTGGCTACTGTTGAAAGGGAACTGCTGTCCTGGGTGGATTTAAAGCTATTAGTTTAGCAGTTCCGATGCATTTTTTTCCCCTCAAATCTTTTTACTAGGAAAGCAGCACACCCCAGGGTGTGTGCTTGTCAGACCTTTATAGGTACAGCCTTTGGCTGCCCTCCCTGCCTCAGTTTGCCAAATGTGCACAGTTATTGTCTAAAGCTCCTCTAGTCATATGCTCTGGCTTATGGAGACATTTTGCATGGATTCCAGGCCTTCTAATGTTTGAATAAGCAGGCAATGCATTTCACTTTCGTTTGTCAGAAAACAAATGTTCTCTGAACATTCACATTTCAATTCATTGCATCTGGGCTGCTTTTACTTAGTGAAAAAAAAAAACATTTTACATATAACTCCTAAGCCTCTGTGCTTTTCACATATAAGATGGAACATACACTGTGAGATTCCTGAGAAAGAATAAAAGAAATAGTTTCAGAAAAACCAGATGGTGTTTCACTAACTCACTGGGTCCTATCACTGACTTTTAAAATAATCCTGTGCCATGATGTATTTACTTCCTCTTTTGGCAAAGTAACTGCTGTGCTATTGTGATGGACATATTTATGGGAAGAAGGAAAGGGATGCAGGGAAGAAAACAAAGTGGCCTTTAGGCATATGTTTATATCTTTTTGATCTGAGTCCTGTAATTCTATCCCCATTATCTAAGACCCAAGACTGCAAGTTTATCAAGGGCAGGTGGGTCGTCTTTTTCTACACTTTATATTTCTCCCAAAGGACCTAGTGTGTACCTCACCCTCTAGTAACATTCAGGAAATATTGACTTAATATCAGCTCCCTTCCTTTAAACATAGTATCTAACTTTGGCCTTAGGTATGCCACTGGCTTTTAATTCTCGAGAAACTAACTTTACATAGCTAATTGCAATAAGTTAACCAAACCTTAGAATGAATGGGATATTTTTGTGCATAGACCTCCAGATCAAAAAAATAACTTGGTGAGGAAAAAAACTCCATTTAAAGACAGGTATTTCAGCTGTGTCTCCTCGTGCTTAAGCTCCAGCTCCTCCATGAACCCTCCTTCCTAACTCTAGAATGTACAGCTGATTGCAGGCATGAGCTTAGTACACACTTGCTGATGGATTGAATCATGTTGGAGTTGGGCAGCAAAATCCTGGAATATGAAGACTCAGAAAAGCTAGACGTACCCTGAGCAATCCCCCCGGGCCTGACGACAGGGCGCTCGCCAGCCCCGTGCCTTCTCCCAGAGCTCACAAAACCAACCACTTCCCAAGTGTTCTCGAGCTGTCAGTAATCTCCACTGCTCTGCTGGAAAGCATGGAGTTGTCATCATTTTTTTTCAATTATGCAACTTTTAAAAAATCATATTCTGTCATTTGACACAGTTCAATGAAATTCTTCCTTGAAAAATTAATTTAACCTACTGGAAATTTCTACAGTTGGTAGGAAAAAAGAGAAATGGTGCATATAAACAGCAGTGTATGAGCTTTTCAGTAGAAGGTAATATGTGCAGTTTTTTATGTAGTACATGGGGCTGGTTCTTCACTAGATACCAGATTCTGAGAACGAACGTGTATCGAAAGGTATGGAGGGGACTGAAATATTCAGTTGGGGATAGAAATCAATGAACACAATTGAATAACAATATCTGATTAATGTAATTTGTTTACTACCAAATCACAATTTCAGAAGGAAGGAAGTCTATTGTTGAAAACACAATGGAATCTCCTCCAATTCTTTTGGAATATTGGGAGGGGGCAGGGATAATATTAATCTATCAATCAATAAATGAATCAATAAAAAAAGTAGTGCTGACATTTTTTGGAAAACTTGATTAATCATTCTGTCCATGAAACTGTATCACATGCTGATGCTATTTAAATATTGTTTAAAGATATTTAACTACATGGCTAATAACAATGCTAAGTACGCGATAATAGCCTTTTTGAAGTTTATGTAAGAGGTTCAAAGGTTCTCATATATACTACTGATATCCTAATTGAGGCAAAGATATCTTTCTTAGGAAGACCCTAGTTACTTTAAATTTAGCATATTTCTCATGTACTTATCTTTTAACTGCTTCACTTCCAGGGAATTTGAATTTGAACCCATAATTGTTTGGACGTTCAAAATAATGTATACTACACATTCTTTTTACTTTTATAGATTCAATTATTTCTCTTTACTCTCAGTCTTTTTCCTCAAATGAGAACAGGTTTAATTGGAGTGATTTCCATTTCCTCAGGTCAACTGGTAAAAGACTGGTTAAATTATCTGTGCATTTGTTTGAATAAGAGGACTATGCTATACCCAGAATTACAAGTTATTTAATTATCCACACTTTGAGGCTAATTTAGTGGTAGAATGAAATATCTCAAAGAAAATGTACAGGTTTAAATTGCTGCCTGTGTGACAAGATTGTTAATTGATAAATGGATAAATAGGAAACAGTGGGAGTTCCACTGAATGAACCTACGTTTTAGTAAAGGAAAAAAATCTGTGTTCACTCACACCATGTCCTGGCAGGGGACTGTGGAGCCGCGGGTTTGTTTTTATCTGCTAGGCCTGCCCTAAGCCTTGAAAGGGCCGGTGGCCCTGTGACAGGCCCCGGTCAAGGTTGGTGCTTCTTCACCTGAAGGTGGAGCCTTCTAAACAGAAAAACACTTCCCCCGACCAAGTGCCATTGCTCTAAAAAACGACATGAGATTTAGTGACCAGTCATAAGTCCTGCACAGTTCAATGGAAATGACACTTTCCAAGAGAAGTGTCTCAATGTGGTGGCCTCCTCAAGGTGGAAATATTTCTCACGGTGTCTCTTATAACATTTTCCCCTGGAAACTTCATTGGCAAATCACCCTGGCAGGGTGTAAAGATGGCCTCAAACACGGCCACCAATAAGTTAATTTCTTAATAGAATTTGGTACATTACATATATTCAGTTAGCCTGATTTAAAGCTATAAACAATGCTTTTTCTTGGGAGGGATAGGGCCCAAAAGATTTCAGAAGACATTGCTTTCTTTTGGCTTAAATTTCATTTAATTTTTCTTCCCTCTCGTCCTCCCTGCCATCCCTCCCTCCCCGCCTTTTTTCTTTCCTTTCTTCCCTCCCTCCCTCCTTTCTTCATTCATTCTTGTCTTCTTTCTTTTTTCTTTTATTTCATAGTGAGCACCCATTCTCACCTCCCATCTTGTACTCTTCTGGTTTTTCTATCTCCTCTTTCCATTTCCACTCCTTTCTCCCTTCCACACTCAGCCTGTTCTTTTTTCTTTACTTCTACATGAGACGGAGGATGTTCTTTTAGATCCCTCCTTTTCCACCACAAGCACAGGTCACTATTTCAGAGTAATCAGCTAAAAACTGACCACCTCCAGTTTTGTAGCTTTTGTTGCTATTTAAGCTCATGTGACCACCACACTGTAACAGCAAAAGATAAGAAGTAAACAAGAAAGATGCAAATAAAAAATGTATTAAAAAATCTGACCATCTGAATTTGTAATCCAGATTTGGAATAAAGATGGAGATTGGGGAGATACAGAGGTTCTATCAAAACTACCCTTGATTTTAAAATGATCTTCAAAGTTTATGTCTAACATACAAAATTGTGCAGAATTTATGAGCATTGGCCCTAGCGCTAGGTACAGAGTTGCTTTGTCGTTCTTCTACTTAAGTAGTTAAAAAAAGAATCACTCGCAATCATTACTTAAAACCTGGGAGTCTGAGTTTTCTCATGAATAAAATGAGCACACAGAGAGTTCTTAATCGAAAGATTATGGCAAATATTAAATGTCATAGGATGAATAAAATGCTTAGTAAGTTGCCTCACACTTAAAAAGCTGGTCACAAATGTTAGCAATTCTTATGACCATTATTGTTACTATATTTTAAAAGACTGCTGTGGAGGAATTTAAAAATTGGAACAAAGAAAGTATTTTGGATGGGGAGCCGTTAACATTAAAATACTGCGTGTAATTTAAAGAATGAAGAGGCCAACCAAAATTAAAATGGAAAATGTGTGAAGGTTTTATTTACAGTTACCTGTTGTAATCATAGTGCAAAAGGTTATGATGCGATTGTGATCCCAGGTGTCTCACCTGATAATTGCGTGAGATTAGGGAAGCCATCTAACTTTCTGAATCTCAGTCCTCAAAGCCCTCTTCAACACAACTGGGATAATAATGCTGACCACATGGAGTTATTGTGAAGATCAAATATAATAATGTATTTGACAATGCTTTGTAATGAGCCTATTCTATCATTCGCATTAGATGCACTAAGGGAATGCAAGTGTATTTCTCCTACAGTCACACCCCTATTAAAAAACAAATGAAAGTTAAATGAGAGGACCGTTAGGGTTTTTGACAAAGGATTGTTGTTCACGTCACCTCCGTTGGCCTCCCTGATAAAGTCCAGGTGGCCAGTATGTTTGCCCATTTGCATAGCTGAATCACGGCCTTAACAATCATGATAGTAAGAAAGGGTGTTTCTCATCACTGCTTTTTGAAATGAAATAAAGCCAGCACCTCTGGGAAAAGAAGTTTGCCTGGATAAAGGAAGAACTCATGGAAAAACCATGAAGCTAATTTCAAATACATTGTGTTTTAGATCCCCTTTCACTTGACTCCTGGACAAGTCAGTATTGACAATTACACATAATTTATCTAAAGAACATAAAGATACAGGTAGTAGCTGGACATTGCTTAACAAAAGCCAAGGTAACAAAGAGACCAAGGATTAGCCTGCCACCAATGTGATTTCAATCCGTCAAAAACTCTTTCTCTTGGAGGAAATCCTATTTATTTCTATTCTATCTCCTAAGCACAATGAGCAGCTTTTCCTTGTGGGATCCCTGCCCCACAACGAAGCAGCATGAACCAAGAAAGTGGGCTGAAAACAGCCTTGAGTCGCCACACAGACACCCCTGCCCCGGGTGCACCTTCTCTGACTGAAAAGCTCTGGGAAGGGAGAGGGAAGGATTTTTACTTGTGCTTGTTTTTTAAGAGAGCCTAAACTTTCTATGCATAGCAGTCTGGGGTGAGAAACCTCTGTAAATCCTTTTGCAAGTGTCCTGAAATATCTGTATTTGTTCATCATGTATTTCTTTCAAACTTCTTTCTTTGGGCTGTAGGATAAAAATGGCCATCACTTATTTTCTGGAACTTTGATCACGGTTTTTAACCTCTCCCCTCTCCTATCAGCTTGCTAATGGATAAGATGATGATGATGATGATGATGATGATCATGATGATCATGATACCACCTGCTTTTTGGGTTTCACGTGAAGATTAAGTGAGATCATTTGTGAAAGCTCCGATCCTGTTGCCTGGTACACAACAATAACCCAAATATCTTAGCTTCTCTCCTGCCACCTCTCCTCTGGGGCCTACTTCCCTGCTTTCTCTTGTAAACAGTGATTCAACATATGACCCGATACCACTCCTTAAAGGAACCAGTGCTTTGCACACGATGGGGACAAAAATGCTCCATAGAGGAATCCATTACATGTCAAGCTGAGGTCTGACACACAAATTGAAGAGTGCATGATGTTAATTCCAATGTGGCCCAAGTATCAAAGTTTGACTCACTCCTGGGTCAGCTAAAGCCACCTTGGTGCTATGGACCCTCTTCCTCAGCATCACCCTGTTCTCCTCTCAGCAAAATGCAATCCGTCTTTTGTTTCTTTCATGTGGGTGTAGTAAAATGCATACATGACCTAGAATCCTCTCTAAAGATTAGAAATTTAATGGTGAATTAAACCAACAAACAATCTGATATTTGGGTGAATGACAACTGGAATATCTGTGATTATTAATTATTTAGAACCAGAGTGTGACCCCATGTTTGGAGGAGAGTTGGAGGTAACTCAAAAAACAGGCATTTCAGCAATAAGTTTGGGGCACCCTGGGGATATTGGGAGGGGGTGTAAGGGAGAGGCAACTGGGCAAGAGAGGCCCCAGTAGTGGGGTATTTAAGGAAGGTGATTTAAGAGACATTGGCACCCCCCACAAGAAGGAACACCTGCCTACGGAGAACTTAATCTGGACTGCCAAGAGGATTCAAGCTCGACCACAGATCTCCCATAAAATAACATTTTTTAGTGAAAAAAAAATCAATATTCAATTTAAAGTCAGAATCGGATATTGTTTTCACTCTAGAAAAGACTTCTGGAGTTATAACTAATGGAATAAAATTAGAAGATCAATTCACGTTCATTTTATCCTTCATTAATAAAATGGTGATCATGATCACAGCACACTTTTTTTAAAGAATCATCTTTTTGCAAATACCCCACTTTTGAACTCAAAGATATTGAATCATAAGGAGATAAGGGCTTACTGTCTCTCAACTCTACCCAGAAGGCTACTGAAGCACAAGAGTGAAATGACTAGTCCAAGTGTGCTCAGCTGGCTCGCAGAGACCAGCAGAAACCTCTGGTTCCCAGGCAGTGTGCTCTTGCTGCACCCACATCTGCTCCCACAGGCTAAAAAATACCTTAAAATAAACTGAGTCAGGAAACACTGGTGACAAAGAAATTAAACTTGTGGTTAATACTGTGATAGAGTCCTTTGTAATATGCTAGCAATTCTATTCCTGTTGTGTTTGAAGCTTACAACTAACAGCTCATGTTTACATATTGCTTCATGCAACTGTGGGCACCACAATATTTTCTCAATTCTAGGATATCCGGCAGGCCGTGGGTGAGATTATACCATGCCATCGACTTGCTATTGTTTATTTCATAGTACACCCTCTGCTCCCAGAACATTTTCCCTCTCCTGGATTTTAGAGTCTAATAGAACTTAATGTTAAGCAACATCCTACCTTGGGTGGGTTTTGCTACACAGGGCTACCATCAAAAATATAATGTCCTGCAGCCATAAAATTGTTAAGTAGGAGGTTTCAGATTCTGTTAAATAAATCATTCCATAATTTAAAATTCTGCAGGTCTGAAGTTCCTAACTCTTAGATAGGCTTGCATGAGGCATAACTGTTTGTGTGCTAAGTACACTCTGCCCCCCAGTTTTTCCCATTTGAACTTCAATGTGCCTAGAAACCTTTTTATTTAATTCAATTTAGTTAAGTAAACTGAGCAAGAAAAATGAAGTCATGTTGTTTTCTTCCACTTATTTTGATTAGAAAATTAAGAAGCATTCTATAAAATAACTGTGCCTCTCTTTTGAGGGTAAGTATAACATTTAAAACACCTTGCCAAATCCTGTAGGAATCTCTTTCTAAAACCCATTATCCCAAAGTGACTAGTACCATCGATTACATGGTTTTATTACAGGGGGTTGTAGGGAGAGAAAGGAAACTGTCATTGTTTTAGAAAAGAAACTGTAATTATACAGCATATTTATAGAGTGCTATTTATTAAGTATTAACGTATGAAACTATTATTGGTATATTGAAAACAAGACTTTTGTACAATGGTGAAGTTGACAATATGTTATTATTCTGCGAGGTACATAAGAAATTAAGGAATTCAAGAAAAAAAGAAAAAAACAATGATGAGAGTAGCTAAAGCTTTGCTTCTCAACAGTTTCTTTAAATCCAGATGCTATCAAAAGGTTAATAGTGGACATCTCCTTGTAACACCACCAAATTCACTTTATCCCTCATCTCTGATCATTTGCAATTTTCCTGTCATCTATTTTCATACTGAGAGTTGCGATTTTTTTTTTTATTCTCTAAGTCTCTGGAAAAGAGGAGGAATCAAAGCTTATGTTGCTATGTAGAATCTACACTGTAGCCAGAACTGGAGACGCTTTCTATCACTCGACAAAGCAATCCAAATTTAAGCTACTGTTACGTCAAAACTTGTGAGGAGATAGAAAAATATACTGATGGAAATGCGGATGACCTGCTCGAAGCTTAAATATCTTTGTCGCAAGGACAGTGACAAACAGAGAACAGTTAAGAGTCATCTGGAGTACCAAAATTTCATTGCACTACTGTATTTATTTTTAGCATTTATTATTATTCATTGGTACTCCTAGAATAATGCTGGTGTGAATTATGCATAGCAGAGTGGAATGGGGGAATGGTGTTTATAATTCTAAATTTACAAACATGAGAGAAATTAGTAATACTATAGTTATCAAAGGAAACAGGTCTAATTAAAGAAATAACTGTTACAAAACCGTATGCAACTCCAACCAGAAAAAGACAATTCAAATTTAATGAATGCCTTTAATATTAATTACAGAATTCTTAACAATACATTGAGAAAGCTCTCCTGGAGAATTCAGCTCACTGTTTAACAGTTTCTGACTAATTTTATTAACCTGTACATCTGAGAGGATCAACCCCCTCTGGGTTTAATTAGAAGAAAATTCAATTTAAATCTAAATGTCAACAGTGGTTACTAATTATGGCAGGGGCCTGGACGGGACAGCAAGTCTGTAATCAGGCAGTTCCCTGGCAACAATTAACACTTTCTTTCTGAGTTAGGAGTGCATTAGGATATTTTAAAATAAATACGATTCAGCATGGGACACTGCTAATATCATGAGCCCCTACTGCTAGGCGCAGACATGCAGAAGAGGATGCCAAATTAAATTACAGAGATTTCTCAAACATATAGCTGAATAATAAGCAGCTACAAAACTAGGTCAGGGTCGAGGAGCTAGAGCTGAACACCCCTCCCCCAACATGCAAAATAAATATACCCACTATCTCTGAATAGAACTCATTCTTTTGTTATGCCCTTTGTCAAGAATACATTATTGCAAAATGATATTTATTTCCACAATCTTCACAGCTGTGAGCATGACTGAATTAATCTTTCTTGAACTGATTTCATTTGCAGTTTCATGATTATGATTATAAAATGTAAATTTATTACTTAAAAAAGAAATGATTATAAAAGACAGATAAAAAAAAGACAGTTCTTTATCTATTGGTTTGCTTTGCTCAATACTAATGAAATAAATAGCTGACTAACCCTGAAATAAAAACAAACAGTATAAAAATGATTGCAAAAATGTAAAATGAAAGCTATAAAGACAATAAAAAAAATCAACTCTTTTAATGTAACACATACAGTGATTATGTGGCTCAGAGAAGTACCAGGACATGCAAATTTTTTCACAGTTTAGTCATCTGAAATTTTTCTATAGTTGTCATTCTTTAAATGTTAGCATTAAAGATAATACAGAAAATACTTCGGTACTACTAATCCTTTTGCTGTTCTTGTTCCCCAGCTTTTAGTTTATTCTCTTTAAAGATAACCTCTAACAGGCCCATTTTCAGACTGTTTAATATTGATGACCTAAATAACAAATTAGTTTTAAAAAATCCATATTTATAAGACATCAGTTTTTAGTGGAATTCAGTCACTAAATTGGTCTCCTCTTCTTGAAATATATTACTTCCCATGATCAATATTTAAGTCCCTACTGTGTGCAAAGGATATACACAAGAACCCAAAGACAGGCATTGTTGGGTTCAATTATTGCAGGTTAAAATAATAAAGTCAGGGTGTTAGTTTTTTTTTTTGGAATAACCAGGGCAAAATAAACCATTTATTTTATGCAGTAACTTTGTTTACACAACTCACTTTTCCTTGTTTTTTAAACCTATCAGTTTAATTTCCCTCGTTTAAAATTGCAACTCATAAATATAGACAAACACAATTAGGATACATTGTGTTAAATACAGTCAAGTGTCAAATGTCTATGTCCGGAAAGACCACTGATGATAACTATGGCTCAACTAAAAAATAAATGTCAATAAATGGTTCTATAAGCACTTATGCTCATAATAGAAGCAATCACACCTTTAAATAAATATTAACATGTAAAACTGCTATTTATCACGTCAACTCAATCAGTAGAGATCATGTTTCTACACTAGGATTGCATCAGTTAGCCTTCTGCATTTGCTCACAATCACAAAGCGAAGCACTGTCGTAAGACATTTATTGTATTCAATTGGATCCAAACTAGTTGCAGAGGAAAAGGCCATTTAAAGCTTATGTGACAAAATAAGCTATGTATATATGAATAAATTATTTTTTTACTGTATGATTCCTATCCATTTGCTTTACCAGTCTAAGATTCTGAGTTTTCAATAACATATTTCTACTTATGACTTTTATAGCTTTGTAGAGTGTGAGTCTGGAAGAGCTTTCAGTTCATTCTCCCAATCCAAATATTATCTATCACCTCCTCTAGCGTGAAGGTTAATAACTCTTGGCTGAAGATGTCTATATTGCTTCTTTACTGTTCACAGCCATAGACACTTACACCAGGAGGGAATGCATCCTCCCTTCTTGAAGGATCCGCATCTCACCTCTGGGAGGCATGCTGCCTCTACCAGGCTGCTACCATAGGAGTGTGCCTAGATTCACCAGGCAATTATGAGGCTGGTGTTATTACATTCTGCAAGGAAACCCTTACTCGGCTGTAATAAACATATGCTGCTTGGCATTGTCATGTGGCTTATGAATTCCGTGTTTAAATGAAATTTGGAGAGGCCATGCCTATGGAAATTGTGCTTTGGTTTTACTTTTCCTCTCTTTCTCTCTCTCTTTCTCCTTCCCTCTTCCCTTCCCTTCCGTTTCCTTTCTCCCTTTTTAAAACAGCATCATGCATCAGAGAGACTTTCTCTAACTCCTTCCCCTTTCTCCGATATCTTTCAAAATGCTACCTGAGGCACTGTGTCATCCCCCAAAGGGAGAGAGCATAACAAGTGTCTTGCTGGTTAATTGTAAAGCTTGGAGGTTATAGTTAATGACTTTGCTGAGGATACCTTTGAGATAATTTTCATATCAATTTAATTATTAAACACCTGTTAGGTAATGGGTATCTCAGGAAAAAAAATATGTTCTTTAGAAATGAAGTAAAATGAATAAATAACAATGAGATTATATACATGATAGACATCTTTTTACACAAGATTTAAACTGTAATTTACCAGGTAATATTATTTTGAGTATTATATTACATACTCAGAACAGGTGTCTACAGCTATTTTCCTACACTTTTAAATGTTAACTCTCCCTTCTCAACTGAAGCTTTAGTTTAGATCTTTTGATAACAAAACGGAAGTTCTTCAACCACAGCTCAATAATAAGGTGAATGGAAAAACAGTTGGTTTCCGTCTCTCTCAACTGCTTACCTTTATGTGTTCAAGTCAAAAAGAGAAAGAGAGAGTGTAAGTTCTCCATTGTGCCAACAACCACAATGGCAAACGATAAATACAAAGCACTGTTTTGTACTCCTTGCTGTCATAAAGTCTTTATTTTTAACTCTGAAGAAAAATCTAATTTTTATTTTAATTTAGGGCCGTAAGTTTCAAGCAAAGACTGAATGGATTCATGTCACGCTGTTCAACAAAATATTTTCAACCATTAAAATGGTAAAGTTTTAAGAAAATCAAGCTTTATTTTATATCTCACAGTATATTATGGTAGTTTCACAGCAACTTTCGAGAGAAGCAGACTTGAACTTTCTGCAGACAAAGACCCAGGTAAGGAAAAAAGGTGTCCTGAGGCTGAAGAAGACATGCCACTGGCCACAGGGAATTGGGAAGGTTCTTGGGAATTGTTTCTCCTGTCCTTCCCTCCCCGTCCCTCTTCGCTCAACCCTTTGCACTGGCAGTTGGGTTTAGTGATCCAGAAGGGACTTCACGTTTAATTTTAGGTTAAGGAAAATTCTAGAATGGCATTTCCCAAAGTGGGTTCCGTGGCATAATAATGTGTTATACTTAATTAAGTTAAATAAGTTAGGACATGCCAGGTTAAACAAGGTCAATAGCTTCTTTATAGCAAGATTTCCTAAGGGTTCTGTGTCATGCAAAAGAATTCTAAATCCCTATATTCCCAGTGCTTTCTCTAGCTCTGGCTTCCTAAGGTGGCCCTGCTTCACCTCAGTGTTGCCGAGAGAGTCCAGGGCTGCCGTGCAGAGCGGCCGCCTGTGGTTGCCCCGGGGGAGTTCAGCAACCGTGGACCAGAAAGTGCTGGCGTTCCCCTCTCATTTCACTAACACATTCATGTGAATGCCTTTCTTCATTTCTTCAAAATTAAAAATTCATTTGCATTCTTTAATATTCAACATTTAAACATTATAGAATGTGTCCTAAAGTCAAGAGATAGCTACATTATCTAGAAAAAGGATATACAATATGCTCACAACCACAGTATTCTGGGTATCATGTTTTAAACATATATTGTTAAATAAGATATTTGTTAGCCTTAAGCATAAATACAGATTATTAGCAAACAACTAAGTGGAACCATAACAACTACAACTCAGATCTCAGGGAAACAATTATAGAAGCTTCAGTGTCACACTAGGCACAGAGGGGAGGAGAACGCAGCGGAGAACGAGCCGCGTTATGGAAACAGACAGAAGGGGGACAGGCGTTTTCCTTTTGACACAACAGACGCAAGCCACTGTCAAAAGTGGAAGAGCACAAAAATGACGGCTGAACCAAAAACAAAATTTTAATTTGTGTCTCAATCGAAAGTGTTTCTATGTAAAATAAAAAATAAATTGTAATTTAATTAGGTTGCTCTTGTCTTTTCATATAGGCACACAACTGTTTAGATAAACTAATACATACTCTTATATGTATATGTCTGTATATGTGTGCGTATATTTAACTACAGAAAATGGAATGAGAGTTTGCATAACATGTGTGTTTTCCTGCTTTGGAATTATTATGCACTATTATTTTACTAAATAATGTATTTAAGGTCTTACAGTTTAATTATATAATACTTATAAGTTAACTTGCTATGCAACATATTCTCCTAATGAACCTTGGCTGTAGATCTGCAATGAATCATATTTCTCTCTGCAAGTTTCAACATTAAACAAATACATGTAAAACAACTGCATGGCACATAATAGTTACTCAGTTTGTAAAATGACTGAGTAAATGAATGAATGCATATTTTGTGTGTGAGTCATTTCTAATGGTAGTTTTAACCCTTAGGAGATAGTGCTAAGAGTTTTACAAATGTGTTTCGAGGACTAACCTTCAAGAACAACGATTTATTTGTTTCATAAACTATGGACTTCCACTCAAATTTTTATTTATATGAAAGGACACACTGTTTTTGTTTTTAATGTAAAAGCCACTGGCTCATGGAGTCTTTCAAGGATCTTCACAATTTGGTACCACCTCATTTTCCAGTCCTTTTACCTTATATTCCACTTGGGACAAGATGAACTCTTTGTCATCCCGGGATCTCCCATCTCACTGATAAGCCTTGTGTTGGTCCTTCCTGCAGAGAATGCTTTCCTATCTTCTCTGACTTTCTCAAACCTACTCTATGTTCTAGGCCCAGCTTGGAGTCAATGTTTTTCTACAGCTTCCACGTCATAACTATAGTTACTAGGCATGTTACTAGGTGTTAAATTAAGGCTATTTGAGATATAATTCCTGTCGAAGCTCTAAAATACCAAGCACCTACATGAAAAGGCATTAACTAATTACATCAACAGATATCTTAGGATTTCTCTTCAAGTTTCACTTGAAAGTATTACCATGCACTTCATGATACCAGAATAGTAAAGTTAACAGTAAACTACATACTATAAACTTTTGATAATTATCAACTTTACTTATATAGCAAGGACTCATGGACAAAACCAAAGGGGAAGAGCTGAGGGAGGGAAGGAGGGAGGGGGCAAGGGAAGGTGATGGGGGGAAGGCAGAGACAAATGTATTTGAAAAAATAAATTAAATTAAAATTAAAAAAAAAGAAAAAAGAAAAATAACTTTTTTAGAAAAAATAAAGTATTATATTTTACTTAACAGACAAAAAAATATAGGAATGAATTGTTTCTGTTAGAAAGTTTTAGATACATTTTCTGTTGTTTGTTCAGAGAAATTGAAATTTATAAATTTACTCTTTTAATAAAAAGAAACACTATCTTTGTGCATAAGAATAATTAATATTACCTACACTATATCCTACAGACACATCTTTAAAACAATATCATATGAAGTCCAGGTGCTCCCTTGTGTACCAGCTCCTGACAGAGGGTGAGCAGTCTGAAAGACAAAAGTCATGTAAGATTCCTTGGTAGCTAATGAACACACGGCTATTGTCCCTGAAAATACTGCCATCTGTTGTCAGTAAAGAGGGGTCACTTCTGAACTTTTACTGGGCAACAGGTTTTCTACAAGTGAAGAAAAACATATCTGAGACAGTTTCTTAACTGAGCTGGTCATCCGGCAGGAGAGAGAGGTCTCTACAGGAACTATAGTTTGGAAGACATCCAAAGTACAAAAACAAATTGGTTTTCTCCAATAGTGAAATAATTCTCTAAAACCAATTATTCTGACATAGGCAGCTCTTAATAATCACCATATACCGGTCTATATTATTTTCACTTTTTAAAAAAAATATATACAGAGAGCCAAAATCATGATTAAAATCCTAAACATCACACCTGGGTTAATACCATCTTTTTCTTAACTTTTTACTCAAACTTTCCATTAAACTTTATTAGTTGATAAATGCTACAATATTCTCTGTAAATCTATTAGAGAAGAGAAAGGAGATAAATCACCCAAATCATCATCTCGTCAGTCTGTAAGTAAGGGATTTTAAAAGTCTGTATGTAACATGATATTTTCTGTTGCAGAGTAATTTATATCTTCTAAGAAAGAATCATTACAGAAGCTGTGTGTCACATATCCACACTGTGAAGTTTCATCATTTTTAAGTAGGAAATTTAAGTTGCATCCCGGATTAAATGGAGAAGGTGTTTATGAGCCATCATTATATCAATTTAGATTTTCTAAATTAAAATGAATATTTTAACTATGATTCAGAAACTCTAATGATACAGTGAAACAGAGTTAAACTTAAGTTTAGTAAATTTTATGAATTTCTCTAGTATGTTCTCCACCTTAAACTTAGTCATTTTTATTTCCATCACCAACAATTATCTCACTAATGAAGGGAGAGGAGTCACGGAGGAAATCCAGCAAAAGTCTCTATGCCACGTCTTATGCTATAGCTTTACATGCAGTCCTTTAATCCACACAATGGCATGGAGCTGGCTTCCTAGACCCCATTTACAAATGAATAAATGAGAAAAGTTTTGTGTCTTCCATAATTTCACATGGCCAGTCCCAGCAAAATCAGGATTCAAACTCTTGTGCATCCCACCTCCCTCGCCATCGTTTTTCCTATGCATTGTGCTGCTTCAATATATGCACAACTATACCTGTTTCCTAATAGTACAATACTGTTCTCTAGTGTGCACAGTGATTGAATTGCTTTTTCTCAAACTACTTCTGCTTCTTGAAATACAGCAACTGGTAAACTCATGGTGAGTGAAGGCATCACCTAAGATATCTAGCAGGGAGCAGATCACCAGCATGGGATTTAAAATGGTGATAAATGATTAGCAAAGTAAAAATAAACAGGTAAGCAATCAGAATTAACTGTGAAATGCTAGCAGGCCTGAATATTGCATACTTGACGGTTGGTTCACTTCGCCTAGAGGGACACTGCTGTGCACCCTGACAGCTAAGCCCCGCCTGCTACGGACTGGGAATTGAGACCTTGAGTACTCTAGTAGGAGGGGAAAGGTGCAAAGCGTCTATGAAAAGCATGCACACCATTCCCAAATGTCTGGAAACTAGTTACTATTACGAGCTCAAACTCCTTTCACTGACAGTTACGTTTAAATTATGAAAATCTCGGTGGTGTAGGACTTCTGCCATGCAATTTTTGAAGTTCATACTAATGATGTCGAACAAACCTGCTCTGAGATCCCGTCTTGCTGAGAAATGGAAGGCTGTTGTGAAAAGCTTTGGGACCACAGGTTAGCTGCTGTGTGTTCAATGCATTTTGTACGATTTTGAGAATAATTTATGAATCTGGTTTAGCACACAGTTAATGTCCTACCTATATATACTTGTAACTGTGATAATCCATAATCTTAGAGACAATGTGGTATGAATCCTTGAGATTCTCATGCACTGAGAAACTACCTGAAGAGACTGCTTTGACTAAAAAAACATTTTAAATGTACTCTATGACTCTGGTTTTCAATATTTGAGAATCATGTAATAGATTTAAAAAAGCGTTGTGTGTTTCATCTAGTCAATCCTTTACAGCTGGCAAAACCGAGCCAAAGAGGTTCAGGGACCTCTCATAGCTCCACCACCGTTCAGTCACAGAGCGCATCTAGGCCGTGCTCTTTAGAATATGTTCCAAATAAGGGATCCTATTATTTTTTCATAGGTGAGAAGTTCTGACTGTCTTAATGCCAGTTAATTAGGTCACTAAGATTTCTTTTCTTAGAGACTATTGCTGAACACTAACACACTTAGCTTCTTTGAAGTTTACTTTCCTCAACCATAAAATGGGAATACTGCCAGCTAAGTTACTGGGCAAATCAGAGACAATTCCAAGTGGTACATATGAAAGACAAGAGTTGATAGTTGTTGCTCTAATCAAGATTATATTTAAGATCATTACAGGTGATGAAAAGAATAAACGATAACAATGGAAAAAAGAAAAAAAAGAACCAGCCGTCCGGAACCTGTTTGGGATTGGTCTTTCTCCCTGCACTTGCTCCTCTCCTGCTGCTTAGGTCTCTTCCACAGAATTGCAAGCCTGTTGAGGCAAGGCTGAGACCTCTCTGTCTTTGTAGTTTTGCAGTAGTTAACGCAGTGTCTGACGTGTGAGAGGCATTGTGCAAGTGTTCCTTGATATTAAAAGATGAATTGGAGAGTTGTCTTTCACTTTTAGCTCAGAAAGAGCCTATGTTTTAAGGCATCTTGACCCTTTTGGATGTAAATACTTCTAAAACAAACTGTGCAATTACCAGTTTATGGAAAAGCTTACTTAACATAGTGTTTTTTCCTTGATAAATCAGAATGTTTATTGGAACATAAATTACTATAATCTGCCATAAAAGGATGATACTTTCAAGGGTTACTAAATTTGTGCTTGGTTTGTATAAATGACCACAAAGCTTAATGTTTCTTAAATTCTTATGAGTGGGTATTTCTGAAAGTTTTTCAGGCTCTCACATACCTATCAGGTTGTCACATTTTTGTGGTCAGCTATATGCCTGGCACTAGTAACCAAGAGCCTGTTTCATAATTTGCTGCTTCTAAATGCAGTGGTCTAGAAAATCTTGTCACTAGCCCAGCTAGTCTGTGCATAGAACATGAGTTTCAGATAATCTGGATTATCTCTTCTCACTGCCACTTTTGAAAACTAACATTTCAGTGTTTAGCTTTATTCTTTGCCCCCCAAAACATGTCTAAGTTCTAATAAAGTGAAGGTGTCACCATCCTGCACAATCTAGAGAAACAGCATGTCCAAAGATCCACCTTGTTTTCGAAGTAAAAAATATCAAAGTGGATACAAATTCCAAAACAAGTTAAATTTGACAAAATTTTCATAGGGCTATTAAAGGTAATAAAGATTTTTAAGTATCAACTATTAGCAGAAAGTGATAGTAGCCATTGAAATTCCTTGATATATATATATGTGTGTGTGTATACACATTTATCCTCACCCGAGGACGTGCTTATTGATTTTAGAGACAGAAGTAGGGAAGGAGACAGAGAGAGAGAGAGAGAGAAACATCAATTGGTTACCTCTCATACATGCCCAAACCGAGGACTGAACCTGCAACCTAGTCATGTGCCCTGTCAGAGAATAGAACCCATGACCCTTCCTTTTATGGGACAGATGCTCCAACCAACTGATCCATGCCTGTCAGGGTGAAATTCCTTGATATTTCAAGGAAGTTCTTCAGCAGACTTCTACCATTCTGAAGCTGCACAGACACAAGGATTGTATTTTACCTTCATATGCTTTGATATAAAAAGATCCTCAGTGGAAAAAAGTTTAAACTATATGATTTTTAGTTATATTTCAAAAATATTAATGATTACATGGTAGAGTAGAAAACATACTTGACCTGGACTCCAAGGACCAGGAAGGTCTCAGTCCTGATAGCACTTAGTATTGCAGCTTTGGGCAAGTCACTCAGTATTATGTGTTCTGGCCAGAGCTGCATTCTGGCTGGATGATTGTGAAGCCTCCTAGGATGAATCTACCTAATTCTATTGATTCTATGCTATCTCTTAAGTGAGACTTCCTTACAATATATTTCTACGTGTGTGAAGGAGGTTATTTAAAAAAAAAAAAAAAAGAAATTTTGAGCTTATCCAATCAATGAATTCACCAGCTACGTATTTAATTTAATTCACTAGATATTTATTAATGACGTACTGTATACCCTGTATGAGATTGAGGCTCAATCCTTGCTCCCCAGAGACTCACCATGTTCCAGTCAGAGAGGTAACATTCATATACGTACAAGACAGCAAAGTTTACATTTCTCAGCCAGGCACAAGATCCTTGTGACTTCATGCTAGTTCCCTTTTTGCACCTCTGTACCTCTTTGCGATCTCACAGTGAAAGCTGCAGGCTACAAAGGAAATGCTCCTGATTCTGGTTCAGTGTTAAAGTTTTATCCAATCCATCTTTCTAGCCTCCCTTACAGCTATAAATGCTGCTACATTTTAAAAACACCAGTTTGATAGCTTTTGTCAGTGACTATCCAACACAGTTGCCCACACTTTGCTCATGCTACCCTCCTGCGCTCTCCCCCATGTCTCTCAACCTGCCTGCTGATCTCCTTCTTCAAGGCCCAGGTCGGATGTCACGTTCCCAGCAGCAGTCCAGCTCTCTCTCCCTCAGGTAGACCTGAGCCTTTCTCTCACGCATCAACCTTATCATTACTGTACTATAGCATCTCATATTCATATGACTACCTGTCTCAGTAGGAGGAGCCTTCAAGGGAACTTGCCTTTCTCCAACTTTGCCTCTAGGACTAGCGGAGTTCCAGGCACAGAGTAGGTACTCAAAAATGTTGACTGAATAAAATTGAATTGGTTGTGATAAATGCGGTACATGAGTGGTGTAAACACTCAGGATCGCAACTCTACCAAGGTGTTAAGTTTCAAGAGTGAAGAAAATGAAACATATGGTTATACATACAATCTTCACTCATTCAAGGCCATGAATGAGTTTTAGATTTGTTTCAATTAATTTTACTTATCCAGTCAGTCATTCATTCAACACACTAAATCATGAATCACTATTGAATCTGTACAATATCTGCATTTACTTTTGATCTGTCCTTTTCCTAGCATAGTCCACAGTTCTATGTCATTGTGCTGTGCTTACTTCAGAGTGCTGCTGCATCTTAGGGGCCATAGTTTTAGTGACCAGTAAAGTCATGGACCAAGAGCAAAGCCTGAGAGGTATGTATGAGAAAAGCAATAGGAGCATTTAATTTAGCAAGCTGTAAATGCAAGTATCTCACTTTTTTTTTCAATAGCAACAATCAAAGGAGAGGGGTAGAAATTTAACTGGTCTTATTTTCAGCCTCCAGTGTATGTCCTGCACGACTCAGGCTATAGATTCTGCAAGGTCTTCTTTTAATCTGATAAATGAGCTAGTTTCTTTTAGCAATCTGGGTTTGGATAAGAAAGCTTACAAGATCTAGAATCCACTATTATTGTCAGTTCTATAAGCCTGTAACCCTTGGACACTGAGAAAAGTGATTAACAGTGCTTGCCATTTGAGTGACATTCAGATATCATGTACTGGATAGAGTGATTCTATCATTTCACTTCTCAAAGTTTCAAGTTGCCAGAAAGAAATACGTTTCACTTAAGTTCCAATCTTGAACAAGTGTTAGTTTTGTGGCTCCCTTGCTCCAAGAGCACCAAATATCTGGATGCAAAATTTCCATGAGAATATGGGGCAATTTAATACAGCTACAGAACTGCTGTAAAATCAAATCAAAGCAAAATAAACAAAAGCCAATACCCCTGCGATCAGGCCAGAAGGCATGAGAAGGGGGTTGGAAAGTGGGCATGATAACCGCTGAAGGCTTCATGATTGCCCCCACGCCACTGCTAGTTCCCTGTGTGCACCCCTGCACCTCTTTATTTGTGGTCTCACAGTGAAAACTACTCGTGTTCAAAAACAGACTGGGTGCAGGCTACAAAGGAAATGCTTCTGATTTTGGTTCAATGTTAAAGTTTTGTCTAGATTGTTTAGCCCTAGGCCCTGAAACATAACTGGTTAATAAATACTGGATAACTAAGAAGGCTCCGGAATTTTAATATATTATATACACACATATATGTACATATCTTACATATGTGTATACATATAATTATATAACATAAAATTATATACACATATGTATACATATACATATAAATATATAAACGTAATCTCTAGTATGCAGATACATCTATATAGCCAAGAGGTGTAAGAATTGCAGACTATAGAATCATCCTTTAATTGCACTTTAGGGAAAAAAATGGGACCTGTAAAATTTGCAGGCATTTTTGCAGCTTATTGTCTTTGTTTCAGTTAGTCATATACAACGTGTCTTTTTGTAATATGAACAAGTTTGTTTTAATTTTCAGTGACTTAAAGATGATGTAAAGTATGAAAAGGGCTTCTTTTTAAAATCACCTTTCTGTTTGACAGCAGCAACTGGTCTGCGTCTAAGTACCTTTCTAAAACATTCTTGATTTGTTGCACAGATTTATATCTTTTCATGTTCCTTCTCATCATTAAGCCAATTATGAAGGAATTATTACCTTTGCTCAATCTGATTTTTTATGGACTTCATTGAAATGTCTCATCACTCACAGTACACTCAGGAGATTGGTCCATTGCCCAGAAGTGCACAAAGGATGTTTCTGGTGAACTCCCCTTAGCCTTATGAGGAGTTACCCATATACATATGATCCTCATCAAGAGATGGATAGAGACTTCTATATATTTGAACTTGGTAATAGATCCCTTCTTGCATAACTATGACTTACTGCTCTTTGTTCACATGCTTGTTAGCCAGTTAAATTTAGGAGGGCTTCATATTTCACTGCTATCCCACGTGAATTATTAGGCATCAACTCCCCAACGTCAGGTCTTACAACTCTGTTCAAAGCAGAAACATCTTTGAAATCTCTCGAAGCATGACTTCATTAACAGATGATATACTAAGCACTAAAATTAGCTGTATGGATTTGTATCTGTTACCATGTATTTGGATGAAGTAGCAAATCCTTTTAATATTGCTAATCAAAATATTTTTTATTTGTTATTAAAACAACAGCTCAGGTTTGACTCAGCCATGCCTAACTTATCATTTCTTGGTAAGAAAATGAATTTTTTTTCTTTTTAAAAGGAAGTTTATAAATATGCTAGGCACATATTTCTAACTCTTAATTTAAAACCGATGGCTATAATAAGGACTACGAAAATGAAACGTTCTTTGCTCTCACAGCCATAATTCAGAAAGAAGGGTTATTTTACAATGGCTTACAAAGTATATATTTTTGTATCTTCTTAGACACAGAAAATGGATTGTTTGCAAAAAAAATTCATGATGTATGCTTCTGGCTATTTCAGCAAATGAATAATATCAGGGGCATCTAATATATATATTACCTATGAACACTTTTCTAAATAACACCAGAGGCCTTCTTTATTTAGCCACAATGGCAGGGAAAGGGAAAAGAGAGCTTTTCTTTTTTACACTTAGGTTTTCAAACAATAGCAGATATCATAACTGCTATTAATGTAAACAAAGGCTTGATCCTTCAAAGTTACATTAAAAAGTTACTATCTGATATATCCAAGGTTCTTACAAGAAAACTTTAGAAACATTATGCTAACAATAACACTTTTTAAAATTGTGACTATCACTGCTATAGTTTTGTGCTTGATTAGCAAATAATTATCTCCGCAAACCTCGAGGTTCACCAAGTTGTAAAATTTTGAATTAAAGATTTGGAAAATTTATTTGGTTGTTAACAGCATACTGATAGATAATTGCTCGTTTGGGGCAGGAATGCTTTATAACTAAAGTACTTTCCCCTGAGGGAATCATGCTGTCATTTGTTTTCATTTTGAAAATGAAAACAAATGGCACTATAATTCCTAAGGGCAGAAATGACTTCAGTCTATTTCTTTTCCTATACAGTCTCATCTATTCATTTTTAGGTAGATGGAATATAGATATCGTCCCCCACCCCCATGACTTCCATTGCTGCAAAATGTATTCACTCGCTGTACAGTAATTAACAGCTCTTGACTGGAAAACTGCCAGCATGTACAACGTGACACTCTTCCTTTGAACACTAACAAAGTGCATAAGTAATTTATGTTGGATTAAATATCCCTAACAGGGACCCTTAAGTAACCCAATCACTTTAAACAGGCTCCACATGCATGCTCCAGTGCAGTGAAAATGTCAGACAGTGATAACCCACTAATAGCACAATTCTAACTATATTCCAGCCATTAGCATTTTATGACATCAATCCTCATTAAACCTGGCAAGGCAAAAGATACTAATGTTTCCCAATTTTACAGCCAAGGTGGAAGAGAAATGGAGAAAATGTAGACAGGTGCTGTCTCCCAAAAAGGATTAACATTTTTAAAAATGTGGTAGCAATTTTCTGTTAGTACCTTTGTTTGCATTGAAAGAGAGACAACAAAGAGGTAATGGCTACAAGGACCTCGATGGAATTCAGCCAAGAGTGAAAGAAAAGACTGGTATTTCAGCCATTGTGCTCACTGCTAAAGCACTGTGCCAACTCATCTTCCAACCCATTATATGAAATTTAATTTAACCTGCTATGCAATTAATTCAGATGTTCAGCCTATTTTTCTCATGGCAGAATCCCTCACACAATGCCTTATTTAAATATTAATCAGTCCTCTTTCAATTAGGACTAATTTGCTTCACAGGGTTTCTCTCATCTTCTGATTGCAGAAAAATGGAGGTAACTTGCAACGTTTGAGGATAATTAACATGGTATTTTTATAATACTGATACATCAAATGGGACCTTAATGAACCCCGCTGATTCCATTTAGTAAAGCATGCCTCAAAGTTATAATCAAGACGAAAGCCATTGCCATCTGTTTAAAATACTAAGGAGCACAATTTAAACACAAAATGCTTATTTCTCTAAACTGTCTATTGTAGGGGTCTGCAAAAGTCATTTTTCTATGCAAACTAATTGTACAGTATTTTAATTTGAACCTTTTATCACACATATACAAAACAGTGACATCTTAAGATGTAGGGGCCCTGTTTAATTAAATGTTGACAACCACAGAAATAAGTAATGATTGTCAATGTTACTTTTTTTTAAGCACGCTGAGCAGTTGCCGCTAGAGCAACGGTAGTAAGTTTTACATTTCTAATGAATCCAATATTTCACAGCCTTTTGTTTAATATTTGAAGAACTTTTCTTAACAAAAGCTACCGAAGCTCTGTGAAATGGAAAAACATAAGCATCCGCTGTTGGTTCGCTGCTACTAACGTCACAGAGTAAACAGGTTAACATTTACACACGGCCAGGTGTGCGCAGTGTTCCATCTGCTTCCAGGCAGGTTGAAGGTCAATGTTTTAGGCTTTGAGCTGTTCTAGTGTTCCTTGGTTACATCTAGGTTTCAGAGGCTATTGGCTCTCAAGGTCATTATCAAAGCACTCAACATGTTCCAATGGTAATAAAACATGATTGATAACAGATTGCTTATTTACAATGTTTACACTATAGCCACAAGGATTTCCTCTGTTAACTTTTGAAAAAAGTAGGCATTATCTGTGTATGTTTTAAATAAGAATCAGAATCTCTCCCTCATTTTCTTTATAAAGCAACTCCATATGCTGGATCATTATGTCAGAAACAATGTAGTTAGAATTTCATTGTAGAGACAGAACAAAATATTTGATGTAAAATATCACATTCATATTAATTATCAGTCAATGAATCTGAATATCAATTGAGTGATTACAATGTGTTTACTATACGCAAAAAATAAATTACTGGGAGTACAAAGAAGTACAGGCAATCCTCCACTTACAGACCCCCCAAGGATGGAATCCCATTCCAATTCGGCCAGACAGAAAGAGCGAGGGAGGCCACGGAGGGGGAAAAAACACAATGAGGAGATTAACTAGATTGGAAAAAAGCAGTCAAGTTGAAGCATTCTAGAAAATCAAAAAAACATAGTTAAAGTTCTGACATTTCATTAATCTACATTAATAGCACATTGAAATTGTTTCTGTGCTTGTAACTTGGTTGAGCTTGAAAACTTCTGGGATGAGATCTGCACATTTCCAACTGCAGTGCCCATGGCAGTGCTGTTTTACACAGAATGGGCGCAAGTCAACCACTCACTGAATTCAACACATTCATGTGCTCATGTGGCAAACACCTACTGAGCAACGCCATGTGTCAGGCACTAGTATAATAACTGTGTATAAATTGTTCAACAAAAAGATGACATACGTCCCTGCTCTCAAGGAGTTTAAATTCTAGAGGGGAGAGAGAGACAATTCAAGAGGTAAACATATAAATGGGATAATGTCCAGTCATAAATGGGATAATGTCCAGTCATAGATTTTCATATAAATCTATGAAAAATGCAAATTTATATGTTAAGGATAGAAGTTGAAGGGCAGGACATTTTGGATTGAGTGGTCAAAGAAGGCCTCGCTGAGCGATGACATTTAGGCTAAGAATTTAATGACAACAAGCCAGCTTCCAGGTAGATTGTGCTAGCCTGAGAGCGCAGGTCAGCGGCAACCATGAATCAGGAATAAGTTGGCTAGTGTGAGAAACATTAAAAAATAAATAAGTAAATTAGAAAAAAAATCCAAAATGAGGTTGGTGAGATAGACCAGGGCTGGAAAATACATCGCCTTGAGTTTATGGAAAGAAATGGGAATTTCCCCCTCTAAGTGCAATGGGAGGAAGCTTAAGGGTTTTATGCAAAATATGACATAATCTATTTTGTGTTTTCTCTCTTAGCCTCTATGTGGAAAAGGGATGGTAGAGTAGTAATCAGAAAATCATGGAGACCTGTTACAAAGCTCCTACAGCAATCAAGGCAAACTATACCCACGGTCTGTTTAGAGGGGGGATATCAGCAATAGAGGGGAATAGATGCAAATATGGGAGTGAAAGAAAGTGTGGGATCAAAGACGACTCTATAGATGTTGCCTTACATAATCGGGTAGCTCTGAGATGGGAACACTAGGGAAGGAACAGATGAAGGAAAAACCTAGAATTCTCTTATGGTCACTTGAAGTTTATAAGTTGAGGGACAATGTAGTAAAATCAACACATTGGAATAATATTTAAAGAATTTACTATTATCAGTGACTCCGTGAATATTCTTTTTGGCTTTGGCAATGGTTATTTCCTTTTGCTTTCCTCAGCAGAGTATGCAGTCTGATGCCTCTGAACCTTTGCTTATGCCATCACCTCTGATCACATCGCTCTTCCCGTGTCTATCCCTTTAGCGAATACCTATGTTTTCTTTTATAATAATGAAGGCTGCTACTTAAAATTGTTTATTGAGTGCCAGGCACTATGCTAGGTGCTTAGAGGACATTATTTCACTTGTGGCTAGGACCTTTTGCTCTACGTTTTCTGGGCATGTCCTACTGTGAGTCTACAGAGAATTGAAGACATGATTCCCGAATTGTAGGACTCTCCTCTTATGAGAACCTTGTGCACAGAGGTCACATCTCACTCATTTTTCTGTTACCAGCACATAGTAGGCACTCAGTAAAAAAAAAAAACAGTTGCTAAAAATGAACTATTTATCGCAGTTACAAGGGTCTGGTAGAGAGGAGAATGGGGCATTATTTAATGGGTACAGAGTTTCAGGTTGGGAAGGTGAAAATGTTCTGGAGACAGATGGTGGTGATGGTTGCACAACAATGTGAATGGACTTAATGCCACTAAATCGTACACTTAAAAATGGTCAAAATGGTAAATTTTATGTTATGTGTGTTTTACCACAATTAAAGACATGAACTATCTATGCTCAGTAATCATGATTGCAGAAAAGGAGGTATCGACTGGAATTCATCCCAGACCTGAATGTCAAAATGTGCTGAGCTATGAGTAGAAGGAGAATCTACTATAGAGAAAAATGATATTACAGAATTGGGGAAAGTCATAACTATATGTCTAACTTCTTCACTACATGAGTGGAAGAAAACTATTTAAAGCATGGATAGCATTTGGAGCATGTAAAGATTGTGTTCAAAACAGACTGGCCAGCCTCTTGAAACACCTGTTCCATAGGATGCATTTTCTTGTACCAAAAGAACAGGGTGAGGTTGCTCCTGTGATCTCAGATTAGGCTACCTCAATATATATCTCCACAATAATTTCTCAGCTACTCTGCCCTTTCAGACCAAAAGTCCTTGGAATCCCCAGGGAAGCACCCTGAAAGAAAGTGTACCCAAATAAAATGCTCAAGGTAGCCAAGATTTTGATTTGCACTTATACCATCTACAAAAGGACCTTCCAGCCGTCTGCCAGAACCACGATTCCCATCTGACAGACAGAGGCCGAATTCTTAAAAACATTTTCCGTAATGCCCAGGAGTTCTCCATGGTCTCCCATCCAATTACCTATCCATCGCAGCATGAGAGATTGTATCAGTCTCACAGTTTAAAGACAGAACGGCTGCCAACAGGCCAAAACGATCATTAATAAGTTAACTGGTACCAGATAAGATTGAAATCTATGCCAGTCCTATTTTAAAGTAATCTCTACTATAATTACTACACAAACTGCTGCCAAGACACCAACTCTGACGTGGGAGCATGGCGATGTGGTTATGTGTCCAGCCACAGTTCAACAGGTGCATATAGACTTAAGTATGTGCCCTTCCCCAGCTGCTCCTTCTCAACCTCCACAAGTAGCATATAATTCTTAAAATGTATGAGAAATGAAACAGATGCTTTGTATCCCTTGCCATCCTCTAAAAAGCTAAAATCTATATAATTTCATTAACCAATATCACCCCAATACATTTACTAAAATTAAAAAAAGTCCTAAAACAGAATGGTTTGTTTCTGTTTGTCAGTTGACAGAGATTAGGCCCATTGTTTAGTGCAGCAGGGGGAAGGACCAACCAAAGAGTCCCCTGCACTCTCAGCCTAAGCTGATCCAAACATGAACTTCCAATCAGCATCCCACCTTCACTCTACCGGCTCCCCATCAGCCCATTTTGCAATGGTGCTTCTTGAGCAGGAGAAGGAAATAATAAATTAGAGAAAAAAAAAGGTGATAGTTATATCAACAAATCCATAATGTTTGTGCCAAACATTGTTCCAAAAGGCTTCCAAACACGAATTCATTTTATCTGCACAACTTTGCAAGGTAGGAACAATTATTATCCCCATTTTATAGATGAACAACTTTAGACATAGAGAAATTAAGAATCAACTCAAACTCTCTCAATTAGTAAGTGAAGGGGAAGAGGGAAGGGAGGAACATGGGCCGGGACTCAGGAGAAGACCCAGCAGGGAAGAAAAAATGCAGACAGAAGGAAAATCGCCCTGGCCCTCATGGCCAAATGTGCCCCCCAAACATCCAACTTGTCATAAATATTTTCAAAGAATGTTGTGGTGTTCTTTATTAGCCTGCTCTAGTGCTAAATAATTAAATATTTGTCTAACTAGATTTTAATTGAAAAAATGAATAGATGAATATGTCAAACACATCGAATAGTACTGAAAGATATACAGTAAAAAACACATTCCTCCTACACCAGACCTCCCAGGCAATGACCACTGGGGCCATTTCCGTCTGTCCTCTAGCACACATTCTCACCATTCATTAAACATTCTCTCTAAGCCCATTTCTTCTTGGTCTGTCCCTCATGGAAACTAACAAGTTAGTACTGTCCATAAATATGAGCCCATATACTTAATTTAATAAAAAATAGATTTCCATTGCTAAGCAATATAAGTGAATGCGTAGTTGAAAATTAGAACCAATAACTTAATAACAGTAATGGTGACTACAAGAAAGCAGTAATTACCTGATTATGCCTAATTTGCATTCCTATCGTTTATTTGCTTAAGCAACAAACAAAAGTCATGCGTTCCATTGCTGACATTATCTCCAAGAGCTGATAAATAGACACTCTCTTTTTCTATCATTTATTCACTTACTTGGCAATACATTTAATGAAAAATATTATGTGCTAAGGATGCTCACCCTGAGGATACAAAGCCTAAAATGACACGACAAGAGATCTCTTTGCTGAGATCAGCAATATAGCGCTGTGTGAGTGACATGTAATCATAACAATAATGATCAGGAAATGGTGATGGTGCGTATCAGGATGCTGATGACAGCTCACACTTTCAGGGTTTACTGGGTGCCAGCCAGCAAAAGCTGTGCAAACTGCTTTACATACAGGGCTGGGCAACACTAAGGTTACAGTTGTGAGTAGACCAGACACAGTTTTTTCTTGTATTATTAATTATTGATTATTGGATTAATTTGTTTTACAACTGTAAACATACTTTTGTCCAACTCTGTATGTGAACTCATTTCAGCATCAATACCACCTCAGGAGGCTATTACTATTATCCTCATTTTACAGAGGAAGGAGTGGCCCAGAGAGGCAGAAACCCAATCACACAACTCCTCTTGGTCACACAGCTAGCGGAAGGTCAGACTGGTCCTCTGGTCCAGGCGCTAGCTCTGTCTTTGCGCCTACCTGCCACATAGTAGTGTGCCCACAGCAGTCCTGTTCACACTGTTCTAGAAATTCAGGAAAAGAAATGCATAGAAGAAATACCATGTAGGTGATAAGAAAAGGCATTAGGAAAGCTTCCAGGAAGAGGTGCTGTTTGCACTGAAGTTTCAAGTATGAATAAGACATTCAGATACAGGGATGTGGCATAGGAAAGGGAATGCGTTATCTAAAGGCAGTGAGTCCAGAAACAGCCAGTCCCTCTTGGAAATTACATCATTTGCCCAAAGTGGACGGAGGCTGCACTTCAAGGAGCAGAGAGCAGTCTGGAGTGTGAGGCTCTTCCAGGACGCAAGGCATTATCCCGCTCAGGGCTGTAATATTTATCTCCATTGTACCTCATCCTGTACCTCATGGAAAACTGTCATGTGGTTTTTTAATAATTTCAGGGATATGTTGCTCTTGCTGGAAAGTACAACTTCTGGAAATTCTAAAAACACTTTACGTCCAAACTCTCTCCCTAACAATTCATCTCTGTGTAAGTAGTGAGGCTATTTCCTAAATTATTAATGAAAATGTTATTAATCCATGAATAAAACTAAGTTACATTCAGATGTATTAGATAATTTACCCTTCTTTTTCTATATTGGTTGTGAGTATTTATAAGATGAAATTGCTATATTTGCTTTATTCATTACTGGTATTAAAATCAGTATAATTTATTCTTCACAAATCCGGGGAGTGTGTGTATGTGCGTGCAAAGATGTTTCATGCTATTTGTCCTGATAAGGTCCAATTTAAATTGATTGCTTGATTTTAGCCTGGGTCATCTTTCTGTCCTTTAAAAACAGAGGCCCTTTGTGTGTCTTTTCTGAGACTTCATGTGTCTCTCCTACTTATGATGAGGCCTCACAAACAAGAATCCTTCTAGAATAATATCCAGTAATCCCTATGTAACCCATGATTCATATCAAGATTCATGATTCATGCCCATTGATAGGCAGCTCAGTTCTCATCCAGTCATTTCCTATCTGCCACTATCGTGTCGTGTGGTTTTGTGATCACAGATAACCTTTGTGTTGAATAGTGAAGAGACTACTACCAGGAGCTTCAACATTTTCATACTTTGTTTACTTTTCCTCTTCTATCTTGGCCCTTACTGTTTGATTAGATAAGTGCATGCTTTTTCACATGTTATTGAATGTTTATATATTCATTTTTTCCATTTTTCATGAACGTAGAGTATTTCTTTCTTTGTCTAATTACAATTTTGTTTTCAAAACACTTCCCCTCTCTAGTTTTTGCCCCTTGTAAGGTCTGTTAAAGTTCAATGTAGACTCAAATTGTCAATCTACTTACTAACACTTGCTTCCTATGAATTATTATAGCTTAGGTTATTGTACTCATAATTATACATTTAAAACAGTAAATATAAAATAAAGTTATCTTTCTCCTAGTTTGGCTCTAAAAATTTATATGTGCTTTCTTTTAAAAATTTTTTCTGTAATTTTTTTTCTTCAAGCAATATTCTAACATGCCACTTTTCTTTCTTAAGATTTTGAAGATACATCAAATTTGCATGCTCATCTATTCTGTCTTAAAGTTGAAAAAGTATCATAATATAGTAACATATAGGACAAACATAAAATATGAGGGCTCCAGGACAGTTTTCGAGAGGGCCTCGTGGTTCACAACTTTTGAGATACAAGACTTTACTTTGGGAGAATTTCCTTATAGTGACACCAATTAAATCCCTTGCCTGATATTTTTTATGTGCATCTGCTTTAAGTATATACTATAGTTATAATGGTAAACTCAGGCAATTTATTTTAACAAAAGACTTTAAAATATTAAATTCTGTTCTGGTATAATGGTTAACATGTTTTACTCTGAAGAAAGAACTATTTAAGTTGCTCACAATGAAAGGCTGTCTGAACACAAAGTTGAGATGGGGATTTTAAACTCTCACGTCAGTCAGATAAATGTCTATGTAAAACCAAGAAGGTGGATTATAAATAGCAACAACAAGATTAGTTTTTTGACAATTATTTTTTATAAAAATTTGTTCTCTGCTTGTGCTATGTCTTCCTTTTTAAAGAGCTGAATTATCAACATTTTCCTCACATTTCATAGGAGATTTTCAGCTCATAGAATCATTTTTAACAACAGTAGCTGTTTCAGAGAGATTGCACTGTTATTTTTCCTCATTGTAATAAGGCATAAACCACAAGTGTCCTGAAAAGTTAAGACTATCATTGGCACCCATGATATTAGATTAAAATTTTAAAGCTGGAAAGAACTTTGGATTTCATTGAGTTCAGTCTCGCCCTTTCTTATCACCTGGAGAAGTAGAGCTACTCACCCTCTGCTCAAGCTCACTAACAGCAGGGACTCTGGAGAAGGGACCCCTGACTCCTGGGCTGGAGCTGCTTCTCCCACATCACACGCCTCTCCCTCCACGGGCAGTTCTGATTTGTTCTTTTAAAAAATTTTTGCTTCTTTTCTCTTGGGTTTGCTGGTAATTTTCCCTTTAGGCTAAAAATTAAATTATTTAAAACATGTCTGTAAATTGCTGAAAAGGGTTTGTTTTTCTTTTTTTCCTTCAGAAAAAAATATTCAGCAATAACTTTTAATACTTTTATATATTTACCTTCTGGTTTTGGACAGAGGAGAACGGATTCAAATACATTTAAAAAATTATATTCTTAAAGCCAGTTACAAGTTGACTGGCAAAACGGCAGCCTAAAGGGAAGGAGTGTTTTCTGAATCTTCACGTATTTCTCCACTATTGCCCTGAGATCCTGGGGCAGGGTGGTGTGATGAAATCTCATGGACTGGGGGAATGTGAATAATTCCTAGGCTGATCCTAACCAGCTTTGGGCCTTAGGCAAAGGCACTTAGCCTGCCTAGGATTTTATTTCCTTCATCTCTGAAATGACAGTTGGGCTAACTGACCTCTGACCTCCCTTTCCTCCTCTCGAATTAAAACAATATTCCCAAAATACACTGAAGTCACTCAAGAACTGCACTATGGTAATCCTACATTATGTCAATTCACATCAATCATTTGTTAGTGGGACACATCTGAGAAATTCTGAGCAAGCTTGATTAAGCAAAGAATGTCAAACTCAACCGACCTTAATCAAACAGATCTGATATGAATGAAAAGTGTATTTTTCATATACCTGCTATGACTGAAAGCAACAATTTTATCAAATATTTTCCAAATTGTCTTCTAATAAATCAAAAAGATTGTTTTTATAGTTGAAAGAGTTACCGTTACACTTTTTCTTTCTTATCCCAATTGCTTGGGGTTGTTAGTGTTCTATACTTCCCATATGGTAAAGAGTAAACATACAGCTGTAAGAGAAAAACTGTTAGGATTTTTGTTTATATCCTCATTATTTCCCTACACACAACTCATTTCTCTGTTCATTTTCGTTAATGTTCCCCTCCTTCATTTCTTGTTCCCTCTCATTATCCTTCTAATAGGATTGTGGTCTTCCATTGTCCACTTTTTCTCATTTGTCTCTTATCATTACCCTAACTACCTCATTCTGGCATCCCACTAATTTCTGCTGTAGGCTAAATATTAAAGAATCTAAAACATTTCTGTAAATTGCTGAAAAAAGATTTGTTTTTCCCTTCAGAAAAAAATTTGGTAGTAATTTAGAAAGCCTTTGTATATTACCTTGTGGTTTTGGACAGAGAAGAGTTTATTAAAATACATTTTTAAAAAAATTATATTCTCAAAGAAGAAATAATACATTACTTATTTAATTAACACTTTATACTTAATACTTTTTTTTAACTCAGTTTTACGCCCACTAAAGGGAAATGAAAAAGCCTCATAAAACTATAATAATTCTAATGTTCCTTAACTTAAGAGAAATTCACAAGTAAAAAATAATTTTGTCCTGACTAGATTCTGAGAAGCATCAGTTTCTTTCCAGCTCAAAAAATTTGGAGGTCTCCTGCCATCTTAGACCATTAGCGGCCACTGAAGTTTGAAGCCTCACATTTTAGGTACAGCGGTAATCTCCCACCCACCAGTGATAGGCACTTTGTCGAGCTCAACAAACACTAATTTGAGTGTTACTATTCTGTGTAAAAGGCACTAATCATTAGTTAAATAAACAAACCATTTGAGTGTACAACTGTCAACATGACAAAAATCTGCTCACCTAGGGATCAACCTCATGCCCTGGCCAGCCATTGAGTCTCTAGACCTAATTACCCACACCACTGCTGAGTCACAAGGGCCACATTAGCTCAGCAAGGACAGAGCATCTTTGACTGTAAAGTATAAAGGTAGTTTGGAAAAAATCTCAAATCAGAACTGCCTTTGGAGTCTCTCGGCCACAGCCTTAGGAAATACTTTTGCTTCCTCTGGCCTGGGATACCTTTGCTGGTCTCCCTGGCTCCTTCCTCTCCGCTCACTGGCCCACCCTCTCTGGCTCCTCTGTTTATTGCTGAAAAGCAAAATATGTGATCAGGCCACACCACTGCTTCAAAGCTAACACTGGCTATTTGCAACCAGGTGAGGTCCAAACAAGCTTTAGCATCAGATGGAACTTGTCACAGTCCCATGCTTCAGGCACTTGTTGCCAGTGAGATGTTTGGCCATGAGCAGGAGGCTGGGAAGTTCCTCAAAAGAAGGACAAAGTGAGTGAGTGAGAGAGATAGAGAGGGGCATCACGCATGTGTGCGAGCGTGTAAAGCATTAAAGCACCTACCATTTACTAAGTATTAAATGTATATTACTTTCCTCCCTTTCTTCTCAATTGCTGGATTGATTTCCAATTTTACGATATGGTGTAGTCAGCCCTCACTATCTGAAGCAAATTGTGCTGCTTCAGTACCTTTCTCACTTCCCCCAGCCCACCCCTGCTGTAGAGACGTCAGTGCCCCCAGACTCATCAGGCGCTCCCTGGAGTCTGTGTGTTTTACCTAGGTTGCCCTTTACCCTTTCTCCCTTTGAAAACGTGTTCTAATAATTTAACATCAACTTCTTAGGTCTTTCCCCAACCAGTGAGATCCAGCTCCTTTCTGCGTCCAAGCATATTCTTTCATTCACTCACCCACTCATTCAGAGCAATTCAAGTCTGTGATCAGGAGTGTGGAGCCTAGAACCAGCCAGCCTGAGTGGAATCTCTGCTTGGCCACTCACTTACTGTGTAAGCTGGAGCAAGTTCCTTAATCTCTGTGGCCCAGTATCTTTAGCTCTAAATAACAGTTAAAAACCCTATGTCAAGAATGTTTGATATATCGTAAAAAAACCAAGTGTAGAAGAAAAGAGTCTTGTGTTTTTGTCTAAATTCTGCTCCTTATTACATGAGTGAATTTTGGCAAGTTGATGGAATCGACCCTGTCAACCTTACTGAGTGATCCACCATCACCTTATATGTAAATGAGGGGATTGAACTCAACAGTCTCTCTGAGGTCTTGTCTGTGTTTACAATTCTAAAATTTTCTCTTAATCTGTATATTTATAATCCTTCAGAGATATTTATGTAAGTTTGTCTTGCATTAATGTGGCTGTAGAATTCCTTAACACATTGCCAGATCAAATGCCACTGTAGGAAAATTCTTTCAAGTTTTCATTTCTCCATAGCATGTTTCCTTCAAACAGGAACACTAGTACTACAGCCAAAGGGATTTCCAATGAAATTCAAATCTTGTGCAGTATTAAAGGATTCTGATCACTAAAAGTAAAGGGTTAGGAGCCCAACAAATCCAAGATTACAGAAATTTGATATTCATAGGTGTTTGTATTACATGTCAAGGAGCCCAAAGTAGTTCCTGTCAAGGATAAGAAATTGGTCAAACAAACATCATTTCCTGTCATTCACATCTACATTATCCTTCAAATATGAATACTTGATACTAAAATCATGAAGATATTTCAGAGTTTATTGAATCAAAGAATTTTAAAGCCAGAGGAAACTAGCATTTTTAAGATAAATATTCTCTGTTAATGTCAGATATCACTTTTATATATTAATCCATAATGTTAACAAGGGAAGAATGACTAAGAACATTTTAGCTCCCTATAAGAACTAGTTGCATTTTTATTATTATGGAAAGTATGGGGACTCAAAATTATCACATAACAGGAATGAATAAATTTATCTTTATTGATTGTCAACAGTCCATATATTAATAATTAGTTTTTACTATGTAGCTTTAAGTTTACTTTCATGTGCTTGTAGATGTCTGGATCTAGCCTAGATCTAATCTTACAAAGTGGTCATACTGCTGAAGCCATAAATGAGCTGTGACTCTAAAGTACTGAGTAATTTTTAAGCAAATAGACCAGTACCAAATTATAGATATTAACTAGTACTTTAAAAAATACTGAAGTCACTTAATAATATTCTATTGGGTCTATCACGTTACAGAATTACCTACCTTACCTTATATCCTTATGTGGTGTGTGTGTGTGTGTGTGTGTGTGTGTGTGTGTGTGTGTGTGTGTGAATAGCTAATTTTTAGGGTGAATTAAATTAGGAGAAACTACCAAAAAGTCAATCAGCTATGTATTAGAGCAAATACAGCAAAATGTTATGGTGGAATCTAGCTTTGTTTTAAAAATCTTTCAACTTTGCTATTTTTGAATATTTTCATAATGAACCATAGGAAAAAAAATCAGACCTAAACTTAACTAATAAAATAGATAATCTGTTGGGTAACAGAGTGCCACTATAAAATAATGTAAACTAAATAAATAAGCTATATATATATTCACAGTTCATAATTTTTTTTCTATAGAAAATTATAGAAGAGGTTTCCCTCCTTGTTTCAAACAATAGCAGTCCATTTGGATTAGCCATGCAGTGTTAAAGGGGACATAACTTATTTGGGTCTATAAATTTCTGCAAATATATTTATTCTAGAACATGGGAATCAATTTTATGACTTCTCTCCACTAGCCAGGAATGCCAGATGGAGGTGTATCTTGAAGTAGTTCTGTCATCCCTCTACTAAAGTATGCTTCTTTTTTGAAAGGACTATGTAGGCAAGAATAGAGATTTGATCAAACATGTGGAACTGATTGATGCTGGCATTCAGCCCTGAATTCATTTAAATTATGATACCAAATACAGTAGAAAGGGCCCAAGACTTATGAATGGATACTTCCTGTCTTTGAGCAGCCCTCAATCCCAAGGGGTACCTAAACCATAAGTCTTGCAACCACATAATCTACTCTTCCTTTTTTCTGTTCCCTTTTCTCTTTTGGAACCCATCAAATCCTTCTGACATAGCTATTTCCCTGAGCCAGATTTGGTGTAACATTTTTTTATAAACCACAGAATTATGCTGGGAAGTTAGCACCCATTCCATGATAAAACTGTGAAACTGTTTCAAATTCAGAAAAACTGTGGTGGTATCTATCATCCAAAGCTTTAGAAGGAAAAAAAATAATTCCAATTTCCCTTTCATGGAACTCATAAAAAAAAAAAAAAAAAAAAGGTGGACGACAGCCACCAACGCTGTGTGAAGCAACAGCTCTGCCAAAACTGTGAATAATTAACAGATTTGAAAATATAAGTAGCTTAAGCCAATCACACATTTGGCAGAGGTGAAAGTTGACTGTGGCAACTTACTATTACAAGTGCACTCTTCTTCAAAAACATGATTTCCCACCTGTCCCTCACTGACTGCAGAGAGTCAATTCCCAGTCCCTGTTTCCACAGGCCACAATGAGGTATCTGAAACCCCAGTGGAGATAATAGGATACTTAGAGCATTTCAGATTGTATCCTGAAAAATAATTTCTTGTGACTTAAAATAAATTAGCTTATTTTTCCAGGAATATATTATTTTTTCACTTAGATAATTAAAAGTATCTGAAGTTCACTTTTTATTGAACTATGATAGTTTTAAAGTCTACATGGGAGCTCTTTCAAAACATGATGCATTTCTCCCTCCTAAATGTGTAATGACTACACAAAAATTGGAGTGTGCACTTTAAAAATGAGTGCAGTCACTCACTTAAATGTCCTCTTAAAAGATATTATACATCGACTCTTAATTAAACACAAGAAAGCACAAAATGAAAAACTAATAGATTATTAGTATATATCGATAGTTGGCTAGCCACATTAGCTGCTTTCAAAAAATTCATTTTAAATTATTAGTTGTCTAGAATACTTAGGTCATCAGTCTAATTAACCCTATCCACATTATTCTTCTAAGTAAAAATGGTACACACACCTTTTCTATAGAATTATCTTGAAATAATAGAATGATAGGGCTTTTAAAATTATTTTCCAAGTTTTTTTGTGCATAAAAATCAGGCTCATTTCTTTCCTATACAGTATCATTCTCTTTTCAACTATTTATATTTTCTTTGCTGCTTTCACATGATTCCTTTCTTAATTTTTACTTCTTTAATTACCTGCAGACATAGTTTTTTCTTAGTTACTGCTTAAACAAGCTATATTTAGAAACCAACACACTGTTCTTTTTTTCTCTTTAAATATGAAAAAAAGCTTCACTTTTGATAGTACATATCTGTTCTCTCCTATATTTATGTGATGGTAGTAACAAACGATTTTTCAAAAATATCTTAGGCCACAAGAATTTATTTTTTAACTAATTCATAAACAGGGCTTGTAACTAGTACAAAAATAATTCTGCTGGTCAGATACAAAGAAATCATTTTTGATGTGTAATAGCAAGGATTCTAGCCCCTACTCATGGTTGCTTTTGAATAATGACACAGTCTAGATGTATGATAGTTAAGCCTCTAGAATATGGCAGGGTCACTATGAATTCTAGAGCGTTGTAGGTCCCTCCGCGGTCACTCAAGTTAAAAAAAAAGTCCCAATTAGTTGTCCCATTTGAGGATACAAGACACAATGACTATTCAAAAAACATACAAATCAGATAAGTAATATCCTGGGGTCTTGTGGTCCATTCTTCCTCTGTTTTGCCTGGAAAAGACCACTATTTTCATCTGACTTAGGAAAGAATTAAATAGTGATTTAGTAGAAGCTGACTTTTATAGAACTCAAAAAAAAATTTGTTGGCAGAGTACCTGTGGCTATGATGGGATGAGGCCAAAATATTTGAAGGGCTTCTTTTGCCCTTGGCTTCAGAGAGATTTTACCAGAAAGTTAGAGTTAGATTTTACTTCAGAGTAAAATCTCTCTGAAGGACTAATACAGGACTAATCTCTCTGAAGGACTAGTACAGGACTCCAGCTGCATTACCAACGAAGTCCCTCAGTGCTCCCTGGGTTAAGGTGGTGCATCTTGCCTGTCCTTGGTAACCACAGCTCTGGCCTGTGTTTGCACCCAATGACAATTTCCATTACCTAGGCGTAGGGCCTCTGTACAAAGTCTGCATGTACTGACTTTTAAGAAACCATCAGTTACAGACATACGTTGCTATGTGATAATTTTTACCCTTCATGTTGCATGATTTCATTCAATTATTCATTTGACAACAATGCAGATTATAACAACATAAATCCCATGTTTATGGAGAGCCTACCATGTGCCAGGCCATTTTACATTCAAGAGGTATACAATGTGATTAATAATGGCATTGTAGAAGCTTCTATAAATTAAATATTTAATGGGGATTTAAAGGAAAAAAACCCTCTGCGGTTCATTATTTATTTTGAGACAGCCAAATTCTCCCTATGCTCAAGCTGCATCAACATTTTCAGTCCTGAGGGTCTTATGGGTGAGCTGCAATTTCAGAGAACTAAATAACAACCTATGTGTTAATGAAACTCAGGATTGCCAAAGGTTCATAATTTACAAACAGGGAGAAATTAAGTAACTGAAGGATCAAACATGACCTTCCTGTTGGAAAGTAATACTATGAGCCCGAGTTGAAGTCAACTGGTTCGTCATCCATACCTCAGTACCATGCTTTTTAAATTGCACATAGCACAGTCCATATTTCGTGGCTACACAATGGTAACAATCCTGTACCCCCTGGGGACAGGCCAGGCTAGAAGAGAAACATGTCCATAGAGAAAGAAAGTAAAGAAGAATAGAGGTTCCGGCTCTCGTGTATTTCTCCTCACTACTGGCCACAGTACATTCATATATTCATTGTGCAAATTAATTAAATGCAGTCTTTTAACAACATGTTAGTTTATTTTGAATAATTCCACAATTACTCTTGGATAAAACTGAAAATTGTGCTGTAAAGAAGTCCCCTAGACACAGTTCAGAGAATTTTAAAAAGAAGAAACAAATAAAAAAGGGAAAGGAAAAAAAAGAAAAGAAAAATAACCATCTATACAAACTAATTTCAAAACATCACAGAATAATAATCTTAATTAACTGTTCAAAAAATGATTATGGTAATTTAATGACAAACTTTTATTCAGAATCTCAATCTTTGTACCATGCGCAAAAAGAGAGTACTATGTGTAACCAAGTTTTTGTAATGCAGTGACACATACATTTTAAAAATCCAGCCACAGTCCGGTCTAATACTCAGATTAGTAATGAATTCAATAGTACATAATTGTTAACAGCCATTGTTATGAAAGTAATGCAAATTCAGGATAAAAGCTGAAGTAAATTTTTATAGAAAATCGCTATTTTCCTAAGAGTAAATGAGTTTTATTCCCTTCTGTCAACAAGGTCAAATGAACATTGTCCCAAAGGCTGCAGTCACAGCTACTCGATACCTCAGAATTAGAAAGCATTTTTGGAGTCAGCCTGAATTATCAAGTCTTCTCTTTCAGTCTAATGAAAGAGTCTTTATACAATGGTGTTTACAGTTCTAATAGTAACATGCAAATTCTGTTCTTTCCATTATTAGTAGTAATAACTAGGAAGCAGTTGAACTAATCTAACTGTTCAACTGCCTCTGGCTATCATTCCTTGTCTGTATATATACGTATCCTCCTGAGTCTACAGCCCACAGACAGTTTAATGCAAGCTCACCCTGTATGAACACTAGATATTTTCTCCTTTTACTGATTAAAATGCTAAAACACCAGGAAGTTAGGGAACTCACCCAAAAAACACAGAATGTATAAATACTACAGCAAAATTTCTGGTGTTTTGACTTCAAGTTAATATATTCTCTTGCAAAGTGCCAGTAAAAAAAAGGAGCTTTCTTAGAAGTATCCTCATTTTTTATACTATTATGAATGGAGAAAAAAATGGAACCCATTGCTGACCTTCCCCCCAGAGACATTAAAACACTTAAGCAACACCCTCTATTAAAAATAATTTGTATTTATATCATGTAACATACTACTATTTATGTTTATGTAAGTATGCACACATATAACAGATAATGTATGGAAGATAGTTATTTCAAAGAAATAAAACCATTTTCAAAATATTTTAATTTATTTGAGGACTTAAACAAAATTAGTCATAAGCTCTTTTTAGCTAATCTGTAATCTATTCCACTGATGCATTTTCAATGATATTATAAGCAAAATAATTTATCTGTCAATTATTACATGATCAGGTAATAACAATTAAAAAAACAGCAGGTGATATAAGAGAACAGACATCCTTTACGCATCTTAATTGTATTTAAATCATAATATAAGTCAGTTTCCTCTTTCAATTTATGGACAGGACAGTTAATTAATCACTCAGCTGCTAACAAATGTTACTCAGGCTTCACTTGGCAATTATGTGGTCACTCAGAGAATCAAAGGCAATTAAGTGGCTGATCAATGAGCTCTCCTCTTCAATGGATGGTAAAGACTCCAAGGTTTTTATCTCTTGGTCTTCTAAATAAACTAGAGAAAATGCACTTTCTTTTTTATCAGCGTATAAGGCTGAGAAGATTTGAAACCCGAATATCATTTTCAGCTTTTTAATATATACTAAATCCAATGTGCTAATGTTTATATCTGCAATATAACAAAGCATCAAGTATCAGAAACTAGATTCTTTAGAAGAGAAAAATCCCTTTACTGAATAAGATAACTAAAGAGGACCAACAGTTAAGCAATTATTCAGCTGACTGAAAACAGCAATGTAGTGAAGTTGTCCATCTCTGTTTTTCTAATCTACAAATTATTTTAAATCCTTTGTAAAAAGATTTCAATGGGATTTCAAACAATGATTTTCAAACACTCAGGTAGAAGGACATTTCTGCTGGCTACTGATAGCTTTATGAACTCCTGAGTTAAACCACTTCTGTGGATCACAGAGTGCTTTATAGTTTCCCAAAAGAAAGTGAATCTGTTTGAAATATGAGTATTTAGAAAGTTCGCCTCTCTTGTGGAATGTAGTCATAGAAGAGAGTAGACTGGAGTGGCAGGGGTTTTTATACTAGGCAGACATTGAAAAGTAAAAGAAAGAAGTATATGTTCTTATATTATACAGTCACACTAATAAAAGCAATAAAACACATCCAGGGGATGCCTGACATGAACAATTTCATAAGCCTGGTATCGATCCCCAGATTCTTTTCAAGTGAGGTCGCTTTGCAGTAACCCGTTCCCTTGTGCATTTACTATCCATGCACTCTTCTAAGCCTTGTGCTAAATATAGGACAGCTTAGAAGTTCATGGTATGCGACAGTGTGACAATATATTGTAACGTATGCCCCACTGTAAAGTTTGTATACAGTCGGAGTTAATGCAAGTGCATGAGGAAAGCAGACACTATGAAGCTCCGTCTCTGAGCTGACGGGAGAATTGGACTCGGACTCAGACTCGGGCTCGGAATGCCGGGGCAGCCTTTGGTCACCCTTCTAGGGCTGCTCTTAAGAGGAACATAGAGAGTGTTTAACTGTGAAATTGTCGCATAATGACACAAGAATACACAAATATAAGAATTCATAAACCAAAGAGTGAAACACCCACCTATAAATGCCATCCTCTCAATACTCAACACTTGGTTTTCTTGATCCAATACTTAAAAAGCCATCAGATTCATGAATTAAGTAAAATCAGAATTATATCATCTTTAGTTGAGATTTTTCTCCCATACCATAATGTTAATACCATTTTCATTTAATTCTTCTGTACACTGCAAAGCATTAATGTAAAGAGGAAAAGCCCATGCGCTCATGTCATCCTAATTCCTTGTGTTAATATATATTTAAAGAAACTGAATATATTCTAAAACCTTTGTGAATCATGCAAGAAACTCAAGTTGACCTTCTGGATTTTCCATTGGTTGCATGGGAGTATTTTTTATCCTTTATACCTTCATTCTGACAGTTTGAATTGTTTTTGTTTTTGCTGTGAAATAGCTCTAAGAACAAACCTAAAAATGCTTAGTTGCATTATGTGTGTTGCATTCTGCAGTATTTCACCAATATGGAAACTTTACATTATTCCTGATAAAGGTACTAAATCATTCTTTGCTTGAAAGTTCAATCATTCATCATCAAATATTTATGGAGGCTATTATATGAGAGATGCCATATGAGAAACTGTTCATTCAGAGATTAAGGTAAATATATATTCTTATTGGTTTCTGGTATAAAATTATCACTAGGCTCAGGATGATTTTAGATGACTTTAAGAACAAAAGAAGAAAGGTTGTTGGTGATATATCCTTAACATTTGACATCGACATACAGAGGCACTTGTAATCTACAAAATAACCATTCATACTATTGCTGGGGTGGGGGCCATTATACTGAAGAGAATGAGACTGATTTAGTTCCTTTTGCAAAAGAACAGATTCTCCACTGTCTGAAGAAGAGGCAGCTTCCTTTACTCAATGTATAAGAAGCAGTAATTTAAGAAACATTGAGGGCAATGAATAACTCCAAAACAATCCTTAAAATTTTGGAATTATGTCAGATATCTCAAATAGTTATAGAGGTTTCAGTATCTTCAGGATACCGATACAACAGGTAACTTTAAAACAAACACAATTTGCATATTTGTTAAGTATTGTACCACTTTCCCTGGTATATCATGTCTATATTTGAGCCAAGTTTCTTCAAAAACAAATAAAGAAAATTTATTATGAATTTTGTAAACTTTTGTAAAGAACCTGGGACTCCAGTAGGTGCTTTAAAAATACCTTTTGGATGAAACTGCATGCTTATTTTTTCTTTCTTTGTTATTGAATTTATTGGGTGACATTGGTTAATTAAATATGTTTCAAATATACAGTTCTATAATACATATGTTTATACAGTATTGTGTGTTCATCACCCCAAGTCAAGTCTCCGTCCATTACCATATATCCCCCCTATGTTTTCTTCCGTTTCCCCTCACCCCCATTTCCCTCTGGTAATCATGATACTGTTATCTGTGTCTAAGTGAAACTGCATGTTTAGGTCTTTCACTGAAGCCATAAAATTATACAGATGATAAAAAAAAAAGGTGAACTAGTATTTCAGCTCCCATGCTTACATTGACTTTAGGTTTTTCTCCATTGAAAAATTAAATGGAGAAGTTGGTTAGCTCTACTTAGGGATTCAATACAATAAGCATATCTCGACAATCCTATTTCTATTTTCTTACTAGGAGGTGTGCTTGCCAAAAATTGTGTTTTGCTATTTTGTCTTCAGAATCATAACCCTGATAAGAATTTACACATGAAGAAGAATAAAAATAAGGGATAATAATCCCACATAGTATTAAATCTACAAAGAAAACTGGTAAAATTTGAATATCTGGTAAATGATCTTATAACAATTTTATGTTATATACTTTTATATAGATGAAAGGGTGCTATATATGTAGTAAAAACACATGAATATATCATTGCGACATTATTTTATATGTATGTGTTTTCTTACAATTAAACTTCAGTCATGCTAAGAGTATATCCCCACATACTAACTCAATTTGCTAGTCATTCTTTCAATAAATATTTTAGTGCATTTGCAGAGCATACAGTGAATTTTAGACTATGAAAAAAATCATTTTAAGTAAAATGAAATGTCACATGTAATGTGACAAATCACATTATTCATGCTTATTTATTTTAAGAATAAATAAGCACTTGCCTTCTCTACTGAAATTTACAATAACCTGCACCTGAAATGGTACAGCATCAATAATTCAGAGATTTAATTTTCAGAATTAATTCAAGCATGGATTTTAGTTGGTTATTCTGAGCAACAGGAATCTCAGTTTCCCATTTACCAGGAGGTTGTAAGGGGCGCCACTAGCAGTGGTATTACTTGGAATAAATATTCACATTTGCTGGCAGGTTTCTACTAAAGGCAACATACCGCATCCACATTCAAACCCAGCTCTGCCACTCTCCAGCTGGGTGACACTGAGCAAATCACAACATCTCTGTTCCTCAGTTTCTTCTGATGACATTAGTAGGCACCTCACAGGGTTGATGTGACATATTAGTACATTCCTCAAAATATTAGTAATATACACCACAAAGGTGCTATGAGGTTTAAATAAGTTAACCTTTGAAAAGTCCTTAGAAAAAAGCCTGACATACAGAAGCTCTAAAATAAAAATTTTAAAATGTGCCCCACTGTAATATCACTTACATATCAAAATCTGAGTCTGAATAATGAAGAATATAGACGTAAAGGGTTCAAGACTTATACACATCTAACTACTTCTTTGAAATCCACATGACAGTAAAACTAACGATGATTATGACTTTCAGAGGACACCCTTGACATTTCTTGGATAAAGAGAAATTATATATACTATCAAATAGACCATGGTCAGTGATAAAAATTTTGTTCAAAAATGTTTCACTTAACACACAACCATGTACTCTTATTGACTAAGCCATTCAGTAATAAAATAAAAATATCCTAACACTTGCTACCTTGACCAAAAAAGAAATTACAGAAATTTTCTCTCCTTTTCTATCTTTTAATATATTATGATAAAAAAAAATGTTATTTCCCAAAGAACAATAGCGACTAAAAATCCCTCGTGGAAAGATCAACAGAACACATGGTTTGAGTTTGCCCTCAGTCTGAGCAAAGCAACCCTTTCTCCACCGCACTGCCTCTAGTCTCTCCTCAGGTTCGTCTGCAAAATATATTGGTCTGCCTCAACTAGAAAAAGCATAAAACATAATGTTGACTGTTGTTTCATTCTCTTTATAAGGCTAATAATTCAGTTCTCTTATACCCAGAAACGTAGTCTTTATGACATGTTCTGTTTCGTACTGACATTTTGATACCATTTTTCTTTAAGTGTCACATATTTTGAAAGGCTTTACAGTAAAGAATTATTGCTCAGGAGGCGCCACTTCCCTCATGGAACCCAGGGAACTTGGATGAGTGTGCAAGTGGTACTGCGAACACATGATATTAGGCAAGCGGTGGGGCTTTACCACTGGTCTGGAGAGATTCTGACACCTAATCTATTTCCATTGAAAAGTAAAATAAAAAGTTTTTCATCATGTTTCAGTGTCACTTTTCTTAGAATTGTAGTCATTCAACACCAAGCCTGCTTTATGTAAAGTAAACATATTTTTCTCAAGTTTAAAGAAGCATATACTATATGATTTTTTCCTGATTTATTAAACATGGTTTCCCAACTTTGCACTTGGAGTATAGAATGATTTTTTATCATATGAGAAAAAAAAATTAGAGAACTGAAAATGTGGTTTATTCCAAGCACTCGAAATAACTTGAAAGTTACTCTCCTGTCCAGTGTTTATAGCTCAATGAGTGAAAGTGAATGACGAAAATGATCTAACGAAACTCTCCAGCCTTTTAAAGTTACATATACATATTATCAATTCATTGAACTATTAATCAAATCCTTACATTATAGTACCCATGAATAACTTAAGCTATAACTAATTCTACTATAAACAGTTCACAAATAGGCATGAGTGCAGATGGATCACCCCAATCTTTGTGTTCTCTCTGCTTCCTGTCAGGAAGAAAACAAAAAAACAATTGTTTAACTACGTGACAATTTTAAAGCCTTGTCCTGTGTTCACAGATCAGACACTTTTTCTTTTATTCTGTCAATCTCTCCTTACAGTAGTGCCAATAAGTTCACTGGAAATGGCTTCCACGGTTTGTATCACATAATTTACAATTGTCAGGAATCAGCAATTAAAAGGGAAGCAAGGTTTGGGGTCTGGTATTAAAACTTTGACAGAGACAAATATAATGTTTCAGAAAGAGTCATATGTTTAGCAACTTTTCCAGGAACAACAACACTAAACAAACCAAAAAACAAAAATAAAACCAACATAGTTCTGAGAATTATATTAAAGACTAGACCAATCTAACTCTGAAAAAGGAAGTTTCTTACCACAAACCAAATACATTCCTCTAAGTGTGCACTGTATCATAAATTATAGAAATATTCTCTACTATGGACCACGAGCCACTACAAGCTCATAGAATGAGAGGGGGAAAAAAAGGAAGATGAAGAAAAGAAAAATCTAACTGGCTTCACCATAAGAACTTCAGTTTTCCAGGGATGTTGCTCAGAGTGCATCATGCCCACTGAGCTGATGTGAGGACCAGTTTGCTGCCTTACTTTGTATACTCCTAGAGCTGGATACAAGGGGTAGACTTGCTGTGATCCCATGCTCAGAAAGAAGCCCCAGGGGACGAGCACAGTTGTTAACCAACAGGAGCCTTATCCTTGGATCAATAGTAGCATGCTGGCACCAGATGAGCTTATTAGTCTGCTTGTGGCAAACCAGAGGAGGGCTGTAAGCCCTACTCCCATCAACTATGCCACTTTCTTCTGTTTGAGCTTGCGGACCACAAACAAGGGCTCTAAGATGTCCTGCACCTCTGTTTAACCTGTTAGCATTAGTCTGTTACAGAGTTCCAGGAGCAAGGAAGGGTGAAGCTGGGAGGCCAGGGACAAATGAGGATACAAGTGCATCTACCACAAATGAGCACAAATTTGGGCCTGAATGGACTGAACCAAAGAAAAAGTCCAGAAACCCATCAAATTCTATATGGGGAATTAAATACATGATTAAGGTGCCTTTATGGAAAAAATGTTGCATTCCTGCCTTACAACTGAGTCAAAAACAAATCATTACAGGGTTAAATACATTAAAGTGAAAATAAAGTGGAAAGTACTTTATTCTGAAGTGGGGAGGGCCTTTTTAAGAATAATACAAAGTTCTCTCTAAAGGTCTGAATTTCTTCCCCAAACTAGCAACTGAGTCTGCCTTCCTAGCACTTGCTGACTTTATCAGGACTATCTAATCTCCAAATACTGTCTGTCCCATCTTGCAATTCTAACCAGACCACATGGAAAGACATATTAGGATACAAGAGCAGTACTCTCCGAAAACCCTTCTAGAAAGAACTTGGCAGCACAATACAAAAGTTTGTTACCTCTTAGAAGTCCTAAAACAATTTTACTTAAAGTAACTGCCAAGTAACACCATGATATTGGATACTATTCATAAACATTTCTTTTGCCAAAGAGATCAAAACATTTTGCTAAACATTCTATAAAAATTATAAAAACAAATAATTTTTAAAGTTTTCACTGGAAGTTTTTCCAAACCCTGAGCCCCAAGAATTATACAGATGTCACTACAATGAAAGTAAGAAGGCTCCTCAGTGTAAAATGCTTGAGACTAAAATTGTTAGGTGCTTTTCTAGGACTGCAGCTAGAGTTACTATCAACCGCAACCTCTGATGTGAAAAATAGAATCTGTGAACACTGGTAATCTTTCCTGTTCAAGGACTGAATTTTATCCTGTGGAAATCCAAGAGAAAAGGTTTGCTGTAGACATGTGTCATTCGTTATATGAAAGACAGCCATTAAAGGAGAAATCCCCACTACATGTAGATTAGCTGGGAAGCCACATTCCTCTGTGTAGGAAATATGTCGTACAAAAACCAACTGTACATACTGTAGAATTCTGCCCAAGCAGTAACTAGGAAAAGGCAAAAGCAACAAGTCTTTATTTACAAGTTAAATGATCTCCATTTTAAATAACCGCTTGGGAAGAGCTGATAAGGTCATAACAATGAGCTGATTTGAACAACAAATAATATATGAAAAGCTATTCCTAGCCTTTATTAATGTAAAAATCTGAATTTCATCCTTGGAATAAAGAATATGAAAGATATCCTTTAATTTTTCTTTGAAGACATTAACTAGTAAATTTAAAGAAATACCATTCCAGGAAAATGGTTAAACATAAAATGAAAAATATGTTATAAAATCTCCTATTAAATCTACATTTTGCAAAAAAAAAAAAACATGCATAAGTAACTAGTATTTACCATATCTCTGACACTATACTAAGCTCATAATTATGTCAAACACACGATGAAAGGCAAAGTTTTATAACACACACCTAATGCATTTGTTGTGAGGATTTAAAAGAGTTATTGTGTAAAAAATATCTGACATTGGAGACATTCAATAAATATCAGTTCCTAGTATTTCATTTAATTCTCATAACAAACACCTGGGGCTTAGAGATGTGAAATAACTTGTCTAAAGTAACATGTCTTACTCTGGGGCCTATGCTTGTAACTGCACTCTTCCTGAATATAAATAACAGTATATTCTCTCCTTCTTCTTGTTCTCCTTCTCTCTCTCTCTCACCAGAGAGTCTACATAAACAGAACAGTTTGTATATGAATGACTTAAATGTATATATTACATATATAAATAAGGGAATAAAACGCATGCTGAGTGGTAGAATTACATATTTTTATAGCTTTATTGTCCATATTTTCTACAAGTAACAGATATTCCCTTAATAGTCATCTTTATGATAAAGATCCTCAAAACCATAAATCATGAAAAGTTTAAGACATTTTAAGTGCCTAATTATTCACCATCAATATCAGCAAAGGTTCTTTTTTAGTAGCAGTGATTATTACAACAAATTATTTCTTTCAGTGCTAAGAGGTGCTTTAGTAAATACAAACTGTTGGATTGAACCTTTACTGAAGCTCCTAATTCATGAAGGGTCAGTAGCAGAACAACTCTTCGAAACTTGGAAACACCCAGAGGGAGCCACAGAACGTGGAGGACAGACAGGCTGGCCCCCGCTCTCGAGGAGGAGTGATCATCTTCCGTAGATGTGAGATAAATTTCACTGTGCTGTTTTAAAAGTTCTTCCTTCAGATACTGGCTTACTTATTATTTGGAGGCTTGAGGTAAAAACTAATTAAGCAACTAAGCATTATCATATGTCAACTGTGCTTTACCCTGTAAATTTGCTAAGGAGCAGAGTTTTCAGGTGCTGCTGAAAGTGACACCTGGGTGTGGAAGCTGGCACAGCTCGAAGGTGGCTTTCTGGGAGAGCTGAGTTTTGGGAAAGAACTTGGCTTTAGCGGGGAAGAATGAAGTATATTTTTCAGGAACACATACTCAAAAACGACAAGGAGGTGGGAGGGGAAATGGGGAAATGGCGGGAGCAGATTCCCTGAAGTGGCCCAGAACCAGCAAGTGGGGCTGTCAAGGGAGCTGGAGGGGGCTGAGGTCAGACCTTGCACTGAGGGGGAGGGTTGCACCCACCAGCCTCACTTCTTGAAGGAGAGACGTTGATAATTTCCTTTCTCCCTTTTTCTTTTTAGAGATACTAAATTTAGAAAGAAAGGTGGCCTCACTCTTATAATCGGAGCACCGGGATTGAGTGTGAAAACACAGTTGTTAATCCTTAAATTTCATTCTGGCAACGTGCTTGTGGGTGGTGATGGGCTGTCTGCTCCAAGTCAGAAAACCTGAGCTCCCAGACTGCAGAAGGCAAGCTCCTCGCTGTCATTCGCCACCTGCACTCTTCCTCAGAGCCACTGTCTGTCGAGCACCTCCCTCCTACACCCAGGGCCTTTGGTTTGTTGGAAATTAACAAACCAAAGAACCTGGGTCTGTAGTCCAGTTCAGCAAGCACACCCTGACGGCCACCTTCGGAGCCAGGTGAGGGAGGACAAGACTGGCTTTTTCTAGAACATAGGCAACAACAAGATAAAGAACTTTTAAAAGTAAGAGGATTCAGCCCCAAGAAGATTTGAACTCGTCCAGCTCTGGCGCACTGGCAGTTTTTCTGTTCAGTTGTAGAGGGGAGGAGGTAGAGACAGGTATTTTAAACAGATAATGAGTATGGGTAACGAGGAGAGTAAGAACCAGCTGGCTATAAGTAATTATTTTCTAGAGTGTAAAAAGAGAACTTAAAAAAAGCATGGCATCTTTTTAATCCCCTTTCACTGTGTCACCAACATTAAAAGATAATTAAATAAGTATACGTTCAGGTTGCCTTTCTAAAAGACTGAGAAGGTGGGGCTATCTCTGGATGTTCAACCAAAGATCAGGTGAGCCCCCAGAGACTTCTCATTCCAGCTATGGGCAGAAAACAATTTAATGGGAAGGTGCAAAGAAAAAGAAAGCATTTTACTGTTTTAAAATATTTTATGAAGGAATATTACCTAGTTGGTAAGATAAAGAGTGGAAATTAAAAAGAAGTAGCAATAAATGTATCTCCTTTGAACAAAGTAATACCAATGTTGTTTCTTAAGTCTCTATACAGTAGTCTACTGTCAAATTAGATAACACGGATTTATATTATTATTCGAGAAAGAATTCCATATCAGGAGGCCCATATTTCAACGCAGAAAGGATTACATTATTCTTCAAGGAAAGCACATTACTCTTTGAAAAACAGAAAGTTGACCTTGGCAAACAGTTAGTGAAATTGTTCTCGACTTGATTTCCCTTATAGGCAGTGTGTGGGAGAGTGCATATTTAGTGCTGCTTTGTGGCATTGTTTCAAAAGAACTCTCATTATCGTAGCCAGAAATGAGTAAAGAACATCTAGAAAATAGTTCACATTACAGAGTTGGGAAGTGATTGAATTCTGGTTTCCACCTTTTATGTTAGGCAGTAAAAAATCTTTTAGAAGGAAAATCATCTAGATTTGGTAATAAATAGGTACTGACTTAATGTATATTTTTCCCTTGATTGATCATAGTCATTTTTTCCCATAATTAGAAGCAAGTAAAAATAAGCATTCATTCTTTGATAAAATTCTAAAATTGTGTAACTATTTTCCATTATATTAGTTTGTTATATTACCTTATAATTCAGCTTTTTTTTCAAGTGGTGTTATGACTCCTTTTATAACAAGTTATAATAGATTGTTTAATTTTGTCAAGGCAAAGCTGTATATCCTCACGTCGCTCTGTTTTTGCCCAAGGATTACTCAAATCTGTCTCATCAGATTTACCTATCCCAACTCTTCCCTTTGTTCTCATCCTTCTGACTCCAAACCTCACTACTGTTCGTGGTATTGTAACAGAAAATATGTGTTGGGTGCCAGTAATGGCTTTGAAGCGATCTTTGCATGGTATGTCATTGAATTCTCTCGGCATCATCATCAATTAGATATACCATCGTTTAGGCCACAAATGAGGAAATCAGGACTCAGAGACGTTGATTATAATTTGCTAGTACCACAAAGCTCTTAATGGGTGGGTAAAAAGGACATTTATTTCTGATGCAGAAAGCTGACCAATTCTTTATGAAGGCACTCTGCAGTTCGTTGTTTAGTGACCTTCACATTTTTTGACTAAGGATGAGAAATTAAGCCAATGCTGGAGAACAACTCTGCTGTTGGGGGGAAAACTAATTGAAAAAAACACAATGAAGTTTTTCATGTTGAATGTCCTTCTCGTTTGTCACTTCCCACTCAAAATCTACCATAAAGCTCCAGCTTTTTCAGTTTACTGAGACAAAAATGAATCAGCAAGGATTACGGGAGATTACCAAGAGATTGTACAGTAAAAATGACAATAAAAAGTAGGGGATGAAAACAATATTTTTTCAAAACTGCAAATAAAATCTGCATTTGACTGTGTGTATGTGCATGCACACACCCAACTGTGTTACTAAATGACTGAGTCAAGGTATTATGAATGATAATGCTTCAGCTTCTAAATGATCAATATGGAAAATCAATAACAAATGCAACCAAAGCAATTGATGCTGATTGTTTTGAGAAATGGCATTTGATTTAAAAAAAAAAAAAAAGATGAACAGCAATGGCATGAGCAAGTTCACCCCTGTGCACAGAGATCCAGGCTTGTATCTCTAAAGATGATGTGCAGTAAAGGTTTAGTAATTACCTGGCATTTCCTCTCTTTGATAGTCCCCATCTTCTGTAATTTCCTCTACCACAACTTTTAAATAAAATTTTAAAAATATTTACTTGGCAAAAAAAAAAAATCCCCTATTTTCCCCTACCCCATAGTCCCTCGCTACTAGCAAAATTCCCACCTGGCCTTTAAGATTCTTAACAAGTTTTGTAGTTAGTGGCCACGTGATCTGATAAGAGGACAACAAGCCCTTGAATAAGTCCAGTTCATTTACTTTTGCTCATTGCACCGTTTAACACATTCCGACATAAAGCAACCTAGATAACAAGAAACCCAGAAGGTTTGGAATTACGCCCTCTTGGCCATCACCATAGAGGAGGAAGTCAGAGCTAGAGAAAAGCACTCCAGTTCTTGGCTCAAGCTGGAGAAACCCAAAGAGGCCGAGCAAATTAGAATCACTTTTCTATCATCCTTCTCAGCTCTTCTCTTGTTCTCACTCATATGTTTAAAATTTTATTAATTTATTTATTCACATTTTACAAATTAAAAACCTTGTTTTGAAGAATATTTACTCTTCCTGACTGAGGCCCTGCTGGAAGAAGCCCCCACTGCAGCACGTTTGGAATCTCCATTACGTCACCAACCCCACATGATCCCTACTGAGCAGACCCAAAGGGTTTTATTTATCTATTAAAGCCCAAACCTAAAAGTAAAGTAGCAAGAAGCTAAAAATATAGAAATAATATCCATTACCCACTTCCTCCTCCTGGTCCATTTGTTCCCCTCTCCCTATCTCCCTTTCTCCTCTTCGTCTGTCTCAAGTCACGCCGCTACGAACCCATTCTCTGAGCATCCTCAAACATTTATTTTGTACTACCACTCATCAAGCACCTTGCTAGCAGTGAGGAACTTGGGATGGGTACAACATATATGTCCAGACATAGGGAATTAACTCAAGAGGGTAAGGCAAACAGCTACGAAGCAGTACTGGAATGGGGAGGGGGCAAGTTGAAAAAAAGGAGGTCCTCACTTTCCAGAGGTTGGGGAAGTCTTCTTCTGGGTAACTACTTAAAGGAGGCGGAAAGAGTGATAGGGGGAGAAGGTGTCCAAAGAAATGAGCTTTTAGGGCAACTACCAACATGAAGGGGAGCAGGGTGATTACTCAAGAAAGCACAATAATTTTATAAGTACAGAAAATTTAATGGCTAATTAAATATAAGGTGAATTTGGAGGCAGCATGGGAATGAGAGAGGGAGGAGGCAGTTTCTACTTAAAGCCTTTCTATCAGCGTGCGTCACCAGCAGAGCTCTTTTGGATGATGAATATTACCTGTTCTAAGCAGACAGCTTTGAAAGGATATGGCAGATGGGTCATATTCTCCATTTTAAAAAAAAATTCAAGAACAGGTGTTGCTGTTTTATACTTGCTCCCCAGTGGCAGAGGTTGAAACAACCATAAAATTCTAAACCTTTACTCCTTACAATTGACACCAGGCCACCTGTGTACCTTTTTGTTACCTCAACAATTACACAATCTATGCGGATTATTTGCAAAAGTCAAAAAGTGTGTGTATATGCATATGACAGAGAGAGAGAGAGGGAAAGGGAGAGAGACCAAGCATTTATAGCTCTGTAGTCAAGCTTTAAGTCTATTGAAAGTTTTTTTCTTCATAATATAGATTAACTTTTCTAAATTATTTGATTTAATATCTTTAACAAGAAAATAAAACCATATGAATCCTTCAGAGAAAAGGAAAAAGAAGCTTGTGAATTTATTCTATATTTTTTAATTTTTGCCTGAGTAAAAATAAGTTTGCAAAAACTATCCAGAAAAGGTATTTTTGGCCTCAAAATGCACATTTTTAGGGGTATTAATTACAGGGCACTAGCTACTGAAATCCTATAGATTCCTTACTGGAACTGTCTACAAATTAAGGACTAAGAATGTGAGAATCTCAAGCCAACATTACAACTACCAATCCTGTGTATGTGATGGGAGCCTGGCTAGGGCAGGGGATCTGCTTGCTAACTGAACCTATAAGGTAAATATTATACAAACACTATAGATTAAGTGCTAATAATTGCTTGTTTTCGTTTCTCATCTAGCAATACAATTTGCAAGTTTATTTTGTTCAAGAGATTGAACGTTGGCCAGACTGTTTTAGCTAATGGTGGGGTTAACCTAACTAAGGATACAGATTTTTACGGAGAGCATAGCTTTAGACTTAATCTCAACTCTAAGAGAGTATTCCAGTTTTTATGTTTCTGCAAATCATCGCTGTAAATCACATAAATGGAAATGTCTATAGACATATTTAAGTAAAGAAAAATATTCTTAATTCCTTTTGCTCTGATGATATACATACATGAGCTTGCCATACATTCCTTGAGAATCAATGTTGTGCTAAATGTACTATTAAGAGAATAAAAGACGTTGGAAATGACCTAGGTTTAAATTCCTTTGACTAATGCAACTGGGATTGCTTGGAAGGGGAGGAGGTTGAAAGCAAGACTAGAAAGGAGACAGATATTAGTGCTTGTTGTAATTACTATGTCCCCCATGGCCTAAAATGCTAAAAATGAATGTTTCCTCTATTACAAGAATATAAACTTTTCTCACTGCAAAGCTATTAGCATATATAATGCACATGTCTGGAATCATGCTGTCTTTGTCATTCTTTTGAGAACTTTACAGACCTGGGTTATTGTATAGTCCTGAATTATAACCAAAGCATAATTTGTAGTCCTGTAGTTTCCCAGCATATTTTAAAAAATCAGTGTAAGAAATTTTACTCATTTAATGGCTCAGCTTTTTCCAACAAATTAAAATGTTTGTACTGTCTTAACTCTGGGGAAAAAAATGCTATACAATTTACAAAAGAGAAGACACATTAATATACTTCATCAATTGTAAGCAGTTCTACCAACAAGATAATTTAAAAAGTAATTCTAGAAATTTATTAATGTAATATTTCTTTAAAAGTGAATAAACAAGCTTCTCAGAAGTCAAAACACATATAAAGCCTTGGTCTGCTTACACCATTCTAGGGCATGTAAAGTCACAGGAAAATGAATAACGTTAATTTGTACCTTTTGTACAAATACATTTTCTCCTGTATTTGGAGGGCAGAAATTGTACCTTAACATATTCTACATTTTTTTCTCTGATTTCGTTTCTTTCAACACAAAGGTAGAATAAAATAAGAAATGTTATTTTCCCATTCAGTTTTAGTTTAATTTATGCCAATTTAGCATATTTTAAATAGTTTGTATAATTTTTAAAAATAAAAGGACCATTCTAATGTTAATTTGGATCAATCTTACAAACATATGATTCTAGGTTTCCAAAAGGAGCCCTCTTGAGGGGGTTTTGTAAAAGTGAACAAAAAGGCACCCTGGGGCTGCCCAGTTCACATTTAACCTACTTACGTGAAAAAGAACTGCTTTGGTTAAGACCAAACTTCCACAAGCTCAGGTTCAAGCTAAGCAGGCCAGGGTCTTAGTGAGGAAATGAGACAGCAAATAGTAACTCCTTTCATACTAGTAAAAGAATACTGTATTTATTTAAAAGAGTTGGCAGAAATTCCCATTTTAATTAAATTACATTTACTGAAATAACATTTTCATAATTAAAAAAAGTAACCCATTTCTCCCAAAGAGCTAGCAAAAAATAATCGCAGTAACTAAAAATGGGCAAAGGAGTAATGTGATTGTTGGAATAAATGTAGCTAATTTGGATTGTAATTGTGTATTAGTTTGGTATTCTTCAGTGACTCAGAAGCCACTGTTACCCCCTGTTGCCATGTAAAGTTAATACAAAGTAGACAGAGAGTTTTGTTATTACTGATTCTTTTAGAGGAAGTAACTTAGTACAACTTTCATATCATATTTTTATTACTTGTGAAGGGGTTAAGAACAGGCCTGCCCAAGATGTGTGATTTTAGTATGTGAATTATTTTGGGCTGAAGACAATTGAGACCATGAAGGCTTAAGAGAAACTTCTGCCTCTTCCTTAAATACCTAGAACAATCTAAATTTGGGACATTTACCATAAAAAGAGTTACCTCCAGAAACAACCTATTATGGCCTATCTACAGGGCAGGGCCAACTTCCAATTACTGAACATCTGCTCTTCTTATCTTGCTGTGAATGACCTTCCTCCCTCTGTAACCCCAGGCTTCTTACCTCACTCTTAGCTCAGAATGTCATATATACCAATTTTCCTTTTCTGTCCTGAAACCTCTCATGTATGTGGGGTTACCATACATACATATGTAATGAAATGTGGTTATTTTTTCTTATTAATCAGTCCCATGTTGATTTAATTATTAGACCAGCCAAGAGAACTTAGAAAGGTAGAGGAAAATTTGTCTCTTTCTCACGCTTGTATAATAATCCTAGAATATAGTTAAGATTTAAGATATTATAATCAGACCTCTTCTTTTTATAAATGAAGAAACTGAGTCCAGAAAAGTTAAATGATTTGTTCTTAACCATTTAGCTAGTTGGAAGGACTAGTTCTGGAACTCAGTGGCTTTCCACTGCACACCTCTGTCACAGAGCCAAACATTTATATTTTCATAGGTAACAGAAGAAAAAGAGAGAAAAATGCCACATCATCTATGTGTTTATGGCAGAAACAAAAATTTTATTCCAGGCTAAGTTTCAGTTTCTTTAACTCCTGTTTTCCGCCTTCCAAAAATTCCCATGAGAACCGAAGTTTAAATTCTGGAGGGAACAAAAACTGTCAAATAATCAAGTTAAGTCTCATGTATTGGAACAACCAGTAAGTGAATAATATGTTTTTATGACTTACCAATGACAGTGTGAGTGAAAAAAAAAATTTTCCATAAAAAAACTGTTCATTCATTTGGTTTTTTTGAATGCCAAATTCCTCCAAATAGACAAAAAGATGGTCAACTTGATTAAATGATAAAATTCAGTCATGGAAGTGATACAAATTAAAATGGAGGAACATTTAAATGAGGAGGGAAAGTGTATCAGACCATAGGGAACATGGGACCACCCTCATCCCTCTTGGATATTGCTGTATGCCGGTCTTGTGAAGAGTGAGCATTATGTGGCATAGCTGTGCCAAATAAAGGTTCTACCATTCAGAAAAGGACTTGCAGTGGTTTCATACATGTGCTGTTGGATAATTTATGAGCAAATATATCATGATTAAAGCCTAGGCAAGAGAAGTTTGCTGCAGTCATACAAAAGGAACACCAACAAGGTTTCATTAGCATCTTTCTTCAATATCAGATTAAATCAAAGTACAAATGAAGGAAACAACCACAGCTGCTTTTTGAGAACAGATTAATGCTGTATTAAATGCTTAACTAGTTGCAGTACAAATCAAGTAACAAATACGAGTTAAAACTAATAATATTGAATATCTGCCATAATGACAAAATAGAGCTCCTGTATTTTTACTAATTATGTGTTGCCTGTCATTCCCCCTCAAATTATATGTCTCACAGCTCAATTAAATAGACCCCACAAATTCTTTGCATTGCAAACTTCCCCCAAATTCTTTCAATAACAATCTGTTACTTTTCCTGCTCTGTGTAATGTTGACTTGAACCATAGTATGAAGGCCATTTGAACACAGAGGCCCCAGCTACTGTGAGGGAAAAAAAAACACACACACACAAACAAAAATTCTCCCTAACAGTCTAATTTGCAAATTAATTTCCTTGTTCACTACCAGCTATTCTCAACTTACAAGCTTGTAGGTCAAACTCATTATGACCTAAAACTCATTATACTAAAATACAGCAAAACTTAATTTTAATTAAAAAATTCCTTTTATTTCATAGGATTGAACCCAAACTGGTAAACACACAACTATTACACAAACTGTACTCCACAGATCGCTAATGTGCCTGGAGATATGAATAGGTATTGGGGTGGAGGAAGAGAGGGATTTTTAGAAATAGTGAGTTAACCCAAGTTGCACTTGTGCCTTTTCTGGAGACCCTCTTAGTTCCTCTTAATCTCATTGCACGAGGTGCTTGGTATGCTATCATTTTCCAAACTTAACTTAAGCATAGAAAACCAAATGTTCTAGAATCCCTCTTCATTTGTGAAAAAGACAAAAAAGCAATCTTAAAGATATAGCTTAGCTAACGTTCCAACTTAAAACTACAATAATAACAAACACAACAAACACATTATTAATTCTAAGCACATTCCCTACTTCTAAATGCATTGTGGAAACTAAAGTTTCCACAGCTTGGCTGGCCCAAAGCTATTCTTTGTAAATGGTGGAAACAAGAATCAATTCCAAGTATCAAGCTCCTTTCATTACAAAAAAACAGAGAAGTTTATCTCCTATTAAAAACTCCATCCCAGATTAGAATTGTGGGTACAAGTTTAAAAAAAATAAAGACTTGATTTTACCTATTTTATTTGCATATCCAACACACTAAAATTTTTCCCTATATTTTTTCTCTGATGAAATTACATTTCTTTTCTTGCCTTTCAAAGACATAAAATCATACCTGTCATTTCTTTTCTAGTATAAAAAGGTACAAATATATAATAATTATAAATAAAATAATTATGTGAACAGAAAAAAATAACTTTGATTAATAGACCTATAAGTGGGAACAATATTGGTGTGAGTTAATATATGCTTACCATGTATTTATGTAGGACCTCCTTCTGGCATATTTAGCATTGACATAGGTTTCCTGAAGACCTCCATATTTTATCAATAACACTGAAAAAAATTCACTAACTCTCAATGGTAAAAATAATAATTTTTTAAAGGTAGGAAAAATATTTTTCTCAATGCCCAAATAAATAATAAAATTCTCTATTACAAAATATAGGACAGGGAATTGAATATAATATAGTTTCAGTACTCACAGAGCCTCACGGAGATAGAGTGGAAGAAGATGATTATAAAGGAAGAGGAAGCAGAGAATGAAGATGAAGGAAATAAGAGGGGAAAGAGGAAGAAAAAAGGAAGAAAGATTAAGATAAAAAAAGGGGGGGAGGAGGGAAAAGAGGAAGAAGGAAAAGGAAAAGAAGAGGAACAAAGAAAAATAATAAAAACTAAAACAACTTTTATTAAGATTTACTCTTGTGTACCAGGCATTCTAAGTGTATTATGCATTTTTGTTCAGTTAATCTTTACAACCACCCAAAATGTTTTTTTTTTATTTTATCTCCATTTTTAGGATTAGGAAAAGAGGCACAGACAGGTGAGGTTAACTTGCTATCATCATGATGTGAGCTTTGGTACTTAGCCCTGTTCCCAGCCAGACTGGTGTGGAGCCTGGGTTTGTAACCACTTCACCAACAATTAAACATTACCTACTGTCCTAAGGTTAAGGTAAGGTATACAGCCACAACTATGGGCCCAGAGGAAGCATATCAAACCGAAGCTTGGTTCTGTGGGAACGAAAAGGCATCCTAGAAAGAATGATGTGGGAAGAGTTCATAGGAATCAGTCAGATGAAGCAGAAAGGGGGCATCTGAGGCAGGGAGAGTAGCCTGTGTGAATTTAGGTGCATTGAAACTGCAAGGTGCATTCAGGTCCAAGAGCACAGTGCATGTGAGGAAGTATTGAGAGAAAACACCTGGAAGGAAGCTGGGAGTCCAACCAGGAGGACCTGTGTGCCATGCTAAGGGGTTGACAGTAAGAGGAATGGCTATTCAGGTGATCAATACAGTGAGAATTAATGGAGTCTATCCTCCAGGAGGGAATATAGGAAAGGAAACAGGGGAGGTAAATAGGACAGAGAATAAGGCCAAGAACAGAGAGGTATTAGCATCCTGCTGGGTATAGGAGATTATAAAGAGGGAATAATCTAGAATCCTTCCCAGGGTGTTGGTTTGGGTGAACAGGCAATTGGTACAATTCTCTGCATTATAGATAACAGCAAAAAACAAGCACACATGGGAGGATAAGTGTTACATTTGAATCTCTTGATTTTGAGAGGCAGGATATTTAATTACAGATGACTGTCAATTCAAGATAGAGATTCAGAAATGAGAAGAGAAATCCATTGAAGGTATAAGACATCAGTTTATGAAGAGTGGTTGAAGCCATTTTTTCAGGCTCACCCCGAACATGTTTATAGAAAAGGGGTCCTAATATGAGCCCCAGAGATTGCCAGGAGTTAAGGAACACGCTCTTAATCACACTGTTATAAAGTTCAGCACACTCGATCCTGAGACATCTCCTAAACAGACTACAAATTTCCAATGAATTAGAAAGCATTGGCTCATTAATCCAAGAGATCCACAGAAGAAGTGGAACATGGGAAGAAACAGCCAGAAAAGGTACAAGAAAAAAAAGAATTTATTGTACAGGAAGTCAGATACTGAGAAGAAAAATTTGACAAAGGGTGTCTAGTGGATTTGGCAACATGGGGACCATTATTGACCTTTAAGAGTGATAAGGCCTAAAAAAGGTAGGGCAATAAAAATCAAAACAGGTGAAGACTAGTGTGTGACACAACCTTTCAAAAAGCTTGGTTGGATATGGAAGAAGGCAGGATCGAAAGCATTAAGAGCAACTTGGGTTCAAACCATTTCTATTTTCAAGATGGAAGAGGCATGAGCATGTTCAGAACACAGGGAGACTCAAGGTTGAAAACATGGGAGAGAAGGAGCAAGAAAGAGCATCAGCAGTGGGTGCAGACAGGCTGTTCAATGTTATGGCCAGAAGGAAATACTGTTCACTTAATGGCCTGTTTTTCTTCTGAAGTATATTTCAAGGTCACCTTCTGAAAATGCCAAAGTTAAGTGTGATAAAAAGTTTGAAAAAGAGGTAAAATTGTACAATTACTTCTGAGGTGAATGAGAGAGGTGACTTTTACTACCACATGATTGTATCCTAAACAAAACTAATTTAAAAAATCCTTGTAGGGTAGAGAATATTAATCACAAATAAAACTAGGTATATCTTTAAACATGAGAAAATAGTGTTTTTGATTTTTCAGATAGGGACTCCATCTACAGAAGAGAATGATTACCAGCTACTTTATAAATGGTAGTGTGGTGAAAATATTATGGGGTTTTTTTTTGTTTTTGTTCTTCTATCTACAATAATCATGAAAAATTCACAAACTGGGAAGGGTGTCAAGAGTAAGGCAATTTCAGAGTCTGACTCACTGAGATTCCATTTAAAAGAAGGGAGGGAAAGAAGAAGAATGGAGATTGGAGGGAAGGGGGTTGGAGCAGAAGGAAAGTCACAGAATGCCAAAATTCAATTCACACTTGTGTTGACACACTTGCCATCTTTTTTACATGCCAGAAAGCATGAGCTAACTACTTAGGCCTTAGGAACTGGACAAGTTTACAAAACTTCATATGAAATGCTCTCCACTCAGGGTATTTTTTCCCCTTAGATATTGATCCCCAGAAAAGAAAATGCTGAATTATCAAATTATAATGACAATTATCACATGACAGCTGGCCAGGGTTATGTAGTAACTTCAAGGATATTACATTTAAAATAGATAATTTCTGGAGAAAGAATTGCATAAAGATTAAAACGTAATTTTAGAACTATTAAACAGCCAAACCTCTGTACTTTTTTTTTTTTGTTACAATGCCCTGAAATGCTGAATTATGTTTGTGTCTAGGAAGGTAAAATTGAAAGAAAACTTGAACAATTGCCAGTGAACTTCATCCAGGTAAGTAGGTGGCTCTGAGGATGTATGACATAAACATCCACTCCTTGGGTGGTCCAGATCACTGCCTCTGTCATGCTGTGGTCCAGCTACTTAGAGCAATGGCCAAAGAAGTTAAACCTAGATAAATTATGAATTTAAAAGAAACTACAAATTGTTCTAAATAAATCATATATTCTAGTTTCTTAAGTCTTTATATTTTCCCTTTGGACAGAGTATTATAGAATTCTTTATACTTTAAGCAATTAACAAAAAAATGAAATAAAAAAGTAAATATAAAATTAAAATTATACTAAGGAGATAGCCTTTTAAATTCTTGAAAGGCCTGAACTTTCCTCTGGTTTTCTTACATTCTCCTTCTCGGTTTTTCAATCTCCTCAGGGACTAGTAGATTGCACATTATAGGTATTTGGGTAAGTGTTAAAAAGCATAAATTCATTGTTGTTCAAACATATGTTTTTTTTTAATTTCAGACTATATAAACAAGTAGATCAACATGTTAATGAAAAAAGAAAAAAGACTTTTGCATTTCTAATCAATGCAAGAATGCCAGTTTCCATGGTATCCTTCTCTAATCATTAAAGCATTCTGACATAGACATAAAACAATCTTTTTGCAAAATGCCTATACCTATATTGCTCTGTAGATAGAAAGTGCTGAATTTCTTTTTCTTTTCTTATCACTGGTGTTTGGCCAGAACGTGGAAGATCAAGGCCATCATCATACCCAGTGATGCAGGAAGGGTGTCTATTCAAAAGTAACAGCAGAAGAAACTGCTTTATGTAGAAGACATTTTTTAAAAAATTAATATTTTTAAGGAAAGAAACAAATTATGCTAATAATCAGCAGATAACACAGTAATGAATTAAAGAATTTATTGTTTGGTATCTTGCTCTGAACAAAGCCACATAGCTGTGTACCATAAGATACTTGAAACTACAGAAATCTTTGTAGACCATGAGACTGTCCTTACTGAAAAGTATCCAATACTTTTAATAGAGCAAAACCTATTATTCACAGCATTATAAGAAACAGTAATGATTTATTTTCTTATTCATGTTTTCACTACAATTTTAAAAATATTTTTATATTGTTTGGCATTATTTGAAATTGTTGGCAAGTTTGAATACTTGTGTTTGCAATCCTGACTAAATTTACAGCAAATATATGACAGGGCAGCTATGTACAAATAATTTTAAAAATAAATGATTCTCCCACATTTTGTCTCTCTTCTGAATAGTTAAGAAGTTTAATTTTAAAAGAAAAGTTAAGATATATGTACTTGATGTGGGTTTCTTGCATGTACACAATGATAAAATGGATTTGAATCCTAAACTAAGGATTCAAAAACTAACAAAAGCCCGTTTAACTGATCCTCTTTGGTAACATGCAAACCTCTGTCTATGATTTTGTTCATCATCTCAGAAGGGCTTAGAAACATCTCAAGGGTCAGCATTATTTAAACTCTATTAGATGCCATAACATTATAACTTCTTCACTTTATTAAATATCCCTTTCTTATGCCCTAGAAACAATCAGGAAAGCCTCAAAAAATAAATAAAAACAACAACAGCAATAGCAATTATCCAAAACTTTATTGAGCAAAACCCTGCTAAATGCATTGTTTGAAACCAAATAGCTATTGGGATTGGCAGGGCTGTGGAGATGATAGCTATTGTATTCAGAATGCAATTTATTTTGAAGCCAGCACAGATAGTAGAATATTTTTAAACTTAGTTTTTCTATCACAGATTTTGAGTCCTGAAAGACATTATTGTTGGAAAGTATCCCAGAAAACTAAACACAAATCTCTGAGCTAGAGAAGAATGTCTATGGTCTCCATAAATCTACTTAATGGAAATCAAGAGTCTTCCTGTGGACAGATTTGGAAGACCTGACTTAAACAATATTAAGTGTTCCATCTAGAAATGACATGATATAATATGCAATTTGCCCTTCTGCCCTCCAGAGGACCCCAAAATAAACTCTTGAGTTGTTACCAGGCACTCTCTTCAAAACCCTTCACCTAAATAGCATGGGTACAAAGCAGCTTATAGATATTATTATGCAAAAATAAAGCATTAATTTTCAAATTTCATAAGTCATTCCCCTATTTTCCTTGGTCCTTGATATTTATATAGTTTGATTTTTTAAAAAAGCTTTTCATTGTCTGAATAATAATTTTAATTCTCCACTTCAATGCATGGCAATAAGCACTGCCCATAGAAATAAGTAATCTTGGGCAAATTATGTTGCCTCTCAATTCCTAATTTCTCCAATAAGTCTGTCTGCAAGCATGCCATATATCGGTTCTCTGAACAAATATCTATCAAATTTCAATTGAAGAGAAGCAAAAAAACCCCCTGTGTTTTCTGCTAATATTGCTATCCAATGCTCATAGGATGAGTGCATAATATATTGATATCTATCTACTAAATGTACTTTCTACAATTTGCATTTCTTAACAAAATATTGAATATTTGTAGAACAGAGAAAAAGCAGCAGGTGAAGAGTGAAACACCTTCATTGTAAGAAAACTAATCATCACTCAAGCAATAAGCATTGAATGAACATTTATCTACTGTAATGTGTCCTGTAAAATATCCACATGGATCCAGATGAAAAATGTCTGGCCCCTAATAGCTGAGTATTATTATTGAGACATAATTTATTCAGAAAAAATGATAAAGTGATAATGAGATATACTAAAAAAGTAGTGTAATATTAAGTGCTGAAATATAGTTGACTGCTTCTGAAAGTTATAAAGATTGAAATCAGAAAAAATCAAGGTGAACTGGGATCAGGAAAAGTTTACAAAGAGGATGTGGCCCTTGACTGTGCAACATAGGAAACGAAGAACTTGGGTCAAGCATGGGCATTCAAGGTGGCAGAGTGGCACGGAAAAGACAGAGACACAACAATGGCCAACAGACAGAGGGCATGAGACTCCTGACCCCTGGGACCAGCGGGCAGCATCATGAAGAGGCTCACAAGGTTTGAGGTTTCATGGGAGAGAAAGTAAGCAGCCACTAGAGGAATAAGAAAATTAAATTGTGACTAAAGAAGGTCAGACTTCCCCTTGGTCTGTTACAGGCAAGCAGAACACGGGGCAGGGACAGCAAAGAAAGGCTCTCATGGAGATACAGCCAGGAGACGGCACTGATGAAAACAGGAATTCCAGCATAATCTACGAGGACATGTTAACAAAACTTACTGATATGATAAAGAAAAGGATACAGTCAAATAAGAGTTCCAGATTTTTAACTTGAAGTACAAGAAGAGCAAGAACAATAATTGCAAAAATGGTGAAAGAGAGTCAGTTGATAAGTTTGATTTAAGATATGCTGACCTGAGAAAATCTGTAAATGTAAAAATGAAGTAATAGAATTTGAAGACTAGGGATGTTAATTTTTATTCATCAGAGTCAGAACAAAAACCATGACAACAGATGTGCCCACTAGAGTCATAAGAGCAAAGAGAGAAGGCAGCATTTGACAAAGACTTTCCCCTCAACCAAACTTGAGTCACGGTCCTCCATGCCTTCTTTTCAACTATGTCTCAATCTTGGACTTCAGTGTCCATCTTTGCAGTGTTCAGGTTTAGCAAAAATCCTGCTAAGCCAGTTTAGAAAGAATCCCCCTACCCTCAATATCTGATCAAATTCCTCATTCCCCACCATTGCACCCTTAATATCTGATCACCCTGGTGTGCCTTTAGCAAGAATCCTGTTAGGTCAGTTTAGCAAGAATTTTCCCTATTTTTAGTACTTACCCTTAATAATCCCTGTTCCAAACTAGCTCCTTGACTATAAATCTCCACTTATTCTTGTTTTGTTCAGAGTTGAGTCTGATGTCTCTCCCCTACTGGAACAGTCTTGATACCACATATTGCAATACTCTTAAAAAAAATCCTCACCTGAAGATATGTTTATTGATTTTAGAGAGAAGAAGGGAGAAAGAGAAAGAGAGAGAAAGAGAGAGAGAGAAACTTGATAGGTTGCCTCCAGTATGTTCCTTGTCCTGGGGAACCAACATGCAACCTAGGTATGTGCCCTGACCAGGAATCAAACCCATGACCCTTTGGTGTATGGGACCATGCTCCAATCAACTGAACCACCTGGACTGGTGTCATATTCTTGAATAAAATCTTCCTTATCATTTTGACAAGTTTCATAATAATTTTTTTTATTTAACAAGAGTCATGTTAGATGGCTTACCCATCATAAAGGGTCCATGTGAAGGGGAGAAAGAAGTTTGAAGAGTTCAGGAGGGCAGAGAAAGTAAGGTATATCAACCAAGGGAGAAGAATTTCTCAAGGAGCAGGCTCTCCAATGTGCAACACACATCCAAGAGAAGCCAGCAAGGATAAAAGTGACTTAGCTGGAAGAACTCAGTGTTTGTGTTGGAGAAAGCACACTAGCCTGAAGTGAAGAGGGTGGCTGAATAGGAGGAAGCTGAGTCCACTTGCTCTTGCCCCCAATTCAGATTCTTGGCTGATTTTCCAACAAATAACCTGAACAATCAATGGAATCTTAGCTGATATGAAGTTTTGAGGCCAAGGAGTACAAAAGATGCTTCACAATGGGTGGTAAGGAAATTTTATAAGTCAAAGGGGAAATACCCCATGCACTGCGCCTGCAGCAGCAGCGACACTAGTCAGAAATCATGGCTTTGTGGTCTCTTCCCTCCCAGGGCAGAGGGCCCCAGTTCCATGCCGGGAACCCCAGACTCTGGTCGGGAGAGACTTGGGAGGATATACAGAGTCAGGGAGATCCAAGCTACACACACACACACACACACACACACACACACACACACACACACACACACACAGCAGCAGCAGCAGCAGCAGCATGTCCATGGCTGCAGCACAAAATGCCAGCCAGAGAGGAACAGGGACTTTTTCTCCCAAAACACTCAGAGGCTGCTCCTGGCTTGGGTTGAGGTAGGCTGTGGCCAGCCATGACAGTGAAAGACTTTTGGCTTTTCGGAGAGGTGGTGTGCATGGAAAACCCGACCGTGACTCAGCGCTGCAGTGGGTGTGCTACAGAGAGGCTTTTTAAAAGGGGAGCTGAAGCGTGGTGGGCAGGGACCCCTTACACAGCTGTCCTTCCAGCAAATGGACCAGATAGAAAGCACAGCTTGCTCCCACTGAATACAGCTGGGCAGGGAGATCAGAAAGTTGCACAGCAAGGGGATTTCTGGGCCCCAGCTCCATGCAGTTAGCAAGCTGAGGGCGGGGGGCTATGAAACACAGAGTTTGGGACTGTGTCTACTGTGAGGGCAGTGGACTGGAATTAGGCAAGAGTTGAGCACCTGAGATTATTTACAGCCAGGCAGGACACCCTTCCCCAGCAGAGTTCAAACCTCTGGGATGGGGATTAAGTTCCCAGCCTCCACCTCCTGCAGGACTGCAAGAACCACATCCACAAGGGAAGCTCTGCAGAACAGTCAGACCAGGCTCAAGAACCCCCTGCAAGATGCATATCTACAGTAGAAAGATGGGGAGAGAAACTCTAACATGGTCCATTTTGAACATCTCTTAGGGAGACAAAATACACTGGTTTCTCGGGCCCTATTCCACTAAGGCCAGCAAATCAGGGAGATAAGAAATCAGTGCAGCAAGGGCTCATCAGGGCCCTGCTCAGCCTCCGCTCTCACACAGAGTTGCTATCAACACCAAGTAGGAAGGAGCTGACCCTCTTACACTGATTGGCTCCTCCCTTGAAAATGGACAGCTAATTCACCGGAAACTATGCATTACTGGAAATAAGGGAATAAGCTGGGACAGACCAAGACGGGTGGTGCAGGGGCAGAGAAATACAACCACAATTTTTCCAGGATGCTGAACAGCACCTCCCAGGGGAGACGCAGGGGTTCCACACTCCCCATTGCCAAAGAAGCCCCCTCTAGAAGTGGATGAAGGTAGTACATGTAGTGCTGCCAGAAGCTGGATGACACATACCCTGACCTTGAGCTGATAAAAAGCCAGAGGTAGATCCAGAAGGAGAAGACAGAAAGCGAACACCAAAGTCTACGGAGATGAATTCTACCTCAGTCTTCTTCAGTATTTGGATTATTCTTTTCTCTCACATAGCCTTTTAACATTTTTTTTCTTTTTCTTCCATTGTACCCCAACTAATTCACTATTTTGCCTTATTTTTATTCTTTTTATTTATATTTTTAATTTTATTTCAAATCTCACATTGTATCTTTTTCTTGTCTTACTTCATTTTGCCTCTTTCTTTCCTTTTCTTATTTTAATTTAAAATTTTATTTTCCACCTTTCTACTCCTTGTTCCTACTCCTTATTCTTATTATTCCTCCTCCCTCTATCCTCTCAAAATCATTTTTCTTTCCTTTTGTTAACCCACATGTTTTTTCCCTTTCTTATAATATTCTTATTTTCTTTCCACCATTATTAATCATTGCTTGTTTGGTGTGGGTATTGCAGTTATTGTTGGTTTTCTTCAATTTTATTCCTATTTGTTCACTATTTTTTTTTATTTCAGATATCATAGGTTGCTCTCCCTCTGTCTCACTCCAGTTTGCCTTCCTCCTGTCCTTGCTTATTTGAGTTAGAAATTTTATTTATTCCCTTTTTTGGCCTGGATTCTATTCTTTACTCTTATTATTTCTCCTCCCTCTATCCTCTCAAAATCATTTTCATTTACTGTAGACATCTCATATTTTTTTCTCTTTCTTATAGTGGTCTTATTCTCTTTCTATCTTTATTAACCACTGCTCATCTGTCATCATTATTGATCCTACAGTGGTCTTTCTTCAATTTTGTTCCTATTTGTTCACCATTTTTTAATTTTACTTTAAACCTCATATATACTCTTTCCTTCTCTTACTTCATTTTGCCATGTCCTTTCCCTTTCTTACTTATGTTTTAAATTTTATTTTCTCACTTTCTTTTCTTGTTTCTATCCCCTACCCTTATTATTTCTTCTTCCTCTTCCCTCTCAAAGACATTTTTCTTTCCTTTAGTCATCTCATATTCTTTTTTCCTATCTTATAATATTCTTAGTCTCTTTATCCCTTTATTAATCTTTGCTCATTTGCTGTTGATATTGCTGATATAGTAGGAGGTAGTTTTGCTGATGTGGCTTTTGTTTCCTGGGTAGTTTTGATTTGTTCTGGTAGCACCTGTAACTGCATACAAGATGTGGTAGGGGTTCTCACTCTCAATCAGCCAATCAAAGGGGAAGGGGAGAACTCACCAATGAATAAGCCATCAATAAAGCCCAAATACAGCAAGAGAGCCCACATAAACTGAATGAAGAGTATTCCTAGAGCATCCATATCAAGAGATCAAAGAGACTGTACCACTGAGTCCCACAGAACTCCTACCACAGGACACCCCTTGAAGACAGGGAGTCAATGCAGAGCAATCTGATATGGAGGAACAAATGAAAAGTGTCTTCTAAAATAGGGAGACAAAGAAACAACCCCCAAAAGAAAGGAAAGGAGGCAGCCCCAGAAAAAGAGCTAACTGATATTGAGGCAAGCAATCTATCAGATACGGTGTTCAAAAATGGTTATAAGGATGCTCAAGGAACTCAGTAAGAACTGCAAGGAAATTTATGGGAGCTACAAGGAACTTAGTGGGAACCATTGACGTGAAAAAGGACATAGAAACTATGAATAAAAACCAGGAGAAAATGAATAATACAATATCAGAAATGAAGTATATGAAGAAGGGACTAAAAGCAGGCTAGATGAAGGAGAGAACCAAATCAGCAAGCTGGAAGACTAAGTAGGGGGGGAAAAAAACACCTAGCCAGAAAAACAAAATGAAAAAAGACTAAAAAACAATGAGGATAGTTTAAAGGAGCTTCAGGACACCAAGAAACCTAACAACTTCAGATCACAGGAATATCAGAAGTAGAAGAAAAAGAGCAATGGATAGAAGGTATGTTTGAAAAATAATGACAGAAGATTTCCCTAACTTGGTGAGGGAAAAAGTCATGCAAGTTCAGGAAGTACAGAGGATCCCAATCAAGATGAACACAAAGAGGCCCACTCCAAGACACATGATAATTAAAATGGCAAAATTCAAAGACAAAGGGAGAATCTTAAAAGCATCAAGGGAAAAACAGCTAGGAACATACAAGGGAGCTCTGATAAAGCTATCAGTTGATTCCTCAACAGAAACACTACAAGCCAAAAGGATATGGCATGAAATATTCCCAATAAGGAAAAACAAAGACCTTCAAACAAGACTACTCTATCCAGCAAGGCTCTCCTTTAAAATGAGAGAGAGAGAGAGAGAGAGAGAGAGAGAGAGAGAGAGAGAACACAGACACAATGGGAAAAAATGGCAATGAATAAATAATAACCTTAAATGTAAATGGGCTAAATGCTCCAATCAAAAGACATAGGAGAGCTGAATGGATAAGAAAACACAACACACATATATGCTGTCTAAAAGAGACCCACCTCTGAACAAAAGATCTACACAGGATGAAAGTGAAGGGATGCAAAAAAATATTCCAAGCAAATGGACATGAAAAAAAAGCTAGGGTAGACACCACAAAGTCAGGAAATCACAGCAGATCAACTGAAGAAGCAGAAGCAAAAGAGAAGAGTCTCACAAATATTGGGAAGACAGAGAAATATTCCCCACTCAAAGGGAAAGGAAGAATACCCAGAAAGAGAACTACATGAAATAGAGGAAAGTAAACTATCAGGTATTGAGTTCCAAACAACGGTTCTAAGGAAGCTCACTGAGCTTGGTGAGCTCAGAGAGAATTACAAAAAACCTGCAGGGAAACTACAAGGAACTTACTGAAAACTATATCAGCATGAAAAAGGACATAGAAACCATCAATCAGGGACAAGAGGAGTTGAAGAATACAATTTCTGAATTGAAGAACACAGTAGAAGGAATCAAAAGCAGGCTAGATGAAGCTGAGGACCAAATCGGCGAGCTGAAGGACACGGTAGAGAAAAGGTCCCAGAAAGAGCAAGAAAGTGAAAAAAGACTCAAAAAGAATCTCAAAAATTTTGAGGTTGTCCTCAAAAAGGACAACCTGAAATGTAATAATATCCATATAATAGGGTTACCAGAAGGAGGAGAGGAGGAGGAAGGGATAGAGAACCTGTTGGAAAAAGTAATGATGGAAAACTTCCCGAATTGGAGGAGAGAAAAATTCACACAATTCCAGGAAGCACAGAGGGTCCCATTCAAGAGGAACCCAATGAGGCCCACTCCAAGACACATCATCATTAAAATGGCAAATATCAAAGACAAACAGAGAATCCTAAAGGCAGCAAGGGAGGAAGAGGTAGTAACATATAAGGGAGCCCCCATACAGCTAGCATCTGACTTCTCAACAGAAACACTGCAAGCCAGAAGGGAATGGCAAGAAATATTCCAAGTCATGAAAAGCAGAGGCCTGCAACCAAGACTGCTGTACCCAGCAAGGCTCTCAATTAAAATGGAAGGTGAAATAAGGAGTTTCCCAGACAAAAGAAGGCTAAAAGAATACACCTCCACCAAACCAGCACTGCAAAATATGCTAAAGGGACTGCTTTAAGATACAGAAAATGTTTCTATGAATACTTGATATCACCAATATTTTTAATACTCATTAATCTGATTGTGACAATGATGTTATTTTAATTGTTCCTTTACTATTTGTTAAAGCTAAACCTGTTTTAGTACATTTCTTGCTTATTTCTATTATTTTTTTCAAAAGCTTTAAATGACTTTTTGGTATTCTTTATCCATTTATTGATTAAAGGTTTGTAGAACTTTTTTCCCTAAAAAAACCCAAACAAACAAAAACAACCTATTAACCATGTTTTAGATGCGTTGCAAATACTTTCCTATTCTATTCCTTATCTTTTAACTTTTTAAAATATGTATATTACTGTATAGTTAAGTGTTTCATATAGTCATATTGTAGCTTCTGGGTTTGAATATTTTACTTCAGGTCATGAAAAATATTAGTTCTATTTTCTTCTAAAACTCCTTAGATTCTACATATTGATTTTTAACTCATGTGAATTTTTCTTGTATAATGTGTGAAATAGGGTTCTATATTTGTTTTATTTCAAGTAATAGTGGTCCATGCTCCTTATTTGTTGAATAAGCCTTATTTTACCCATTGATTTGAAATATCAATTTAATCACACATTACATTGTTAGACAGATATATGTTTGTCTCTAGAATGCTCATTATATTTCATTGATCCAACTGATTATTTCTGTGCAAGTGTCATGTTGGTTTAATTGCTGAGACTTTATAATGGTTTTACTTTTTTAAAATATTTTATAATTCACTTTGACATCTAAAAAAATAAATAAAATCAATCTGCATTTAAGAAAGAAAGAAAGAGAGAGATGAAACTCCTACTTTTTGTGACAACATGGATGGAACTGGAGAATATTAAGCTAAGTGAAATAAACCAATTGGTGAAACACAAATACCATATGATCTCACCTGTAAGTGGACTCTATTCAACAAAATAAACTAACAAACAAAATAAACCACAGGCACAGAGACATGGAGCAGACTGAAAGTGACCAGAGGGGGTGGGGAAAGAGGACAATGGTGGAGAAAAAAAAAAGCTAGGGTAGCAATACTTATATCAGACAAAACAGACTTAAAAATAAAGGCTATAACAAGAGACAAAGAAGGTCACTACATAATACTTAAAGGAGTTGTCCAACAAGAGGATATAACCTTTGTAAGCATATACATATCCAACATAGGAGAACCTAAATACATAAGGAACATCTTGGAGGACTTGAAGAAGGAAATCATTCAACAAAGAATCAACAAGGATATTGTGGCAGTGAATGACACTCTTATTAAATAGACTTAATTGGCATTTATAGAATATTTCGCCCCAAAGAAGCAAAGTATACATTCTTTCAAAGGCACATGGATCAGTTTCAAAGGTAGATCACATAGTAGGACACAACATAAACCTTAACGAATTCAAGAAAATTGAAATCATATCAAGCATCTTCTTGGATTATAATGGCTTGAAACTAGAAACTAACCTCGAGGAAAAAACTCAAAAACATTCAAATACATAGAGACTGAATTACACGTTATTAAATAATGAATGGGTTAACCATGAGATCAAGAAAGATATCAAAAAGTACCTGGAATCAAATGAAAATAAACATACAACAACCCAAAACTTACTGGACATAGCAAATGCCAGTCCTGAGAGGGAAGTTCATAGCAATACCAGCCTATCTAAAGAAGAGAAAAATTTCAAACATCCTAATTCTACATCTAAAAGAACTAGAGGAACAACAACAACAAAAGCCTAAAGAGAGTAAAAGAAAGGAAATAATAAAGATAACAGAAGAATTAAATGACATAGAGACTAAGAAGAAAAAAAAAAGAAACAATCCAAATAATGAATCCAGGAGCCGATTCTTTGAGAAAATAAACAAAATAGACAATTCTTTCACCAGATTAATTAAGAAAAAAAGAGAGAGGACCTTAATAAATAAAATAAAAAACAAAAGAGAAGTAACAACTGATACCACAGAAATACAAAGAAATTTAAGAATTTACTATAACAACTATAGCCAAGAAGTTAGAAAACCTGGGTGAAATAGATAAATTTCTGGAAACTTACAATCTTCCAAAACTGAATCAAAAACTGAAGAAGGAGAAAGCCTGAACAGACTAGTGAAACTGAAGCAGTAATCAAAAACTACCAGCACACAAAAGCCCTAGACCAGATGGCTTCACAGCCAAACTTTACCAAACATTCAAAGAATTAACTCCTATCCTTAAACTTTTCCAAAAAATTCAAGAAGAGGGAAGACTCCCAAGCTCTTTTTATGAGGCCAGTATTATCCTAATTCCAAAACCAAGTAAAGACACAACAAGAAAGAAAAATCACATGCCAATACCTCTCTGATGAATATAGATGCTAAAATACTCAAAAAAATATTGGCAAGTCATATCCAGCAATACATTAAACAGACCATACACCACAATCAAGTGTGATTTATCTCAGGGATGCAAAGATAGTATAACATTCACAAATCAATAAACATAATAAGGGACATAAACAAAATGAAAAACCAAAATCACATGATCATATCAATAGATGCTGAACAAGCATTTGACAAAATCCTGCACCCAATTATGTTAAAAACACTCAGCAAAGTGGGAACAGAGTTAGACTACTTCAACAAAACCAAGGCCATATACGAGAAACCTACTGCCAACATCATACTCAATTGGTAGAAACTAAAAGCATGTACTTCAAGAACAGGAACAAGACAAGTATTCCCACTTTCACCACTCTTATTTAACATAATACTGAAAGTTTTAGCCACAGTTATTAGACAAGAAAAAATCAATAAAAGGCATCCAAATTGGAAAGGAGAAAGTAAAACGGTCATTCACAGACAACAGCATAGCATACATAGAAACGCTTATAGTCTCCACCAAAAAACTTCTTGATCAAAACAAAGTGAATTTGGCATAGTTGCAGGACACAAAGTCAATATTCAGAAATCAATGGCAGGCGTGTCCAGCAACAATTAATTATCAGAAAGTGAAACTAAGAAAAAAATCCCATTTATTATATAACAACGAGAAAAATAAAGTAACCTAGGAATAAATTTAACTAAGGATGCAAAAGACCTATACTTGGAAAACTATAGAACACTGGGGAAAGAAATTAAGGAAGATAGAAATAAATGGAAACATATACTGTGGTCATGGATTGGAAGAATTAACATCATTAAGATGTCCTTACTACACAAAGCAATCTATAGATTCAAAACAATTCCTCTTAAAATACCATGGCATATTTCACAGGTCTAGAACAAATCGTCTAAAAATTTATATGGAACCAAAAAAAAAATCTCGAGTAGCCTCAGCAATTCTGAGAAAGAAGAACAAAGTTGGAGGGATCACAATACCTGATACCAAATTATACCACAAGGTCACTGTAATTAAGAGAGTCTGGTACTGGCATAAGAACAGATACATAGATCAATGGAATAGAAAAGAGAGCCCCGAAGTATACCTATTTCTCTATAGTCAATTAATGTTTGACAAGGAAGCACAAGAATACAATGGAGTAAAAAGAGTCTCTTCAATAAATGGACATTTGGACTGGTATGTGCAAAAAAATGAAACTTGACTAGAATAAACTCAAAATGGATAAAATACTTAAATATAAGTCATGATACCATAAAAGCCCTAGCAGAAAACATAGACAGTAAAATTTCAGATATCCGATATAGCAATATTTTTGCCAATATATCTCCTAGGGCAAGTAAAATAAAGAAGAAAAATAAACAAGTAAGACTACATTAAGTTAGAAAATTTTTTGCATAGCTAAACAAACTATCATCAAAGTGAAAAGGAAACTGACAGTATGGGAGAGCATACTTGCCAATGATATATAGGACAAGGGTTTAATCTCTAAAATACATAAAGAACTCATATGACTCAACAGCAAGAAGACAAACAACCCAATTAAAAAATGGGCAAAGGAGCTGAATAGACACTTAGCCAAGAAGCATATACAGATGGCCCATAGACATATGAAAAAATGTTCAACATCACTAACCATCAGAGAGAGGCCAATTAAAACCATTGTGAGATATCAGTTCACACCTGTCAAAGTGGTTATTATTAATAAATCAACAAACAACAAGTGCTGGTGAAGATGTGGAAAAAAGGGAACCCTAGTGCACTGTTTGTAGGAATGCAGACTGGTCCAGCCACCGTGGAAAATACTGTGGATTTTCTTCAAACAAATAAAAATGGAACTGTCTTATGACCTAGCAATGCCAATGCTGGGAATAGACCCTAAGAATTCTGAGATACCAATTCAAAATAACTTATGCACACATAAATTATTCTGTTCACAGTAGTGCTATTTACAATAGCCAAGTGTTGGAAATATCTCAATACCCATCAGGAGATGAGTGGATTAAAAAACTGTGGTACATGTACACAATGGAATACTATACATGAGAAAGAAAGGAGGAATTCTACCTTTTGGAACAGCATGGATGGAACTGAAGACTGTTATGCAGCTGAGATAAGCTAATCAGTGAAAGACAAATACCATATGACCTCACTTATAACTGGAATCTAATCTAATCTAACAAAATAAATTAATGAGGAAGCAGAACCAGATACATGGAAACATGGAAAAGACCTATAGTTGTAGGAAAGGAGGGAAGAGGGGTGGAATGAAGGAAGGTAGGCCAAGGGATTAGTCAAAGGACATGTGTGAATGACTCACAGACATGGTCAATGGAGAGGGGATTGACTGTGGGAGAGAGGGGTTGGTTGGGTGGAGGGGTGCAAAGGGGAAAATATTGGGACAACTGTAATAGAATAAACAATAAAAAAATGTAGTAGTAGGAAAATTGAAGTAAAAGTCACACTGCAAGAGGTTGATTAGGAAAAGCTATTGAAGATGTAAAAATTACAGTCATTTATCAAAGAAAACTAAGATAAGTCACTCAGTGATATAGCATATTCTCACTATAGGGAAGTACCAGAGAGACAGGAAAAATAATGTGGGAGGGTCTTTGTCTGAATGATGCTTCTTAACTCTGGCTTTGCCTGTAATGTTGAATGTGAATTTTCACACTGGAGAAACTGGAGTCAACTCAAACAGAACTACTTAGGGTTTTAAAAAGAATTTTTAATGTTAAATAGATAACCTTAATATCATGTTAAACTAAATATATATGTTTTTGGCCTCTTGCTACTTGGGAATCTTTATTTCTGAGAGGGGTAAAAATATACAATGTGATTATATAATGGTTGTTTTTTATGCTGGTAACTTTTTGTTATCAGGGTAGTTAGTTATAAATAAATTGTCTCTCATGAATGTTTTAAGTGAAAACAGTGTTTCTCTTTTAAAAAATACTGTTTCCATTAGGTATCATAGGTCAAATCTTTTTAGCACCCAGTATGCCGGCCCCAGATGTAATTATATTCTGCCTTATACTCTTTTATATTTCAATCTATATATGGTCTCTCTAAAAATTTAAATTTAGGGAAAACATGACAACTATGCCTAATAACAAAAACAACTATGACACTATAAGTAGCAATAGTAGATATTATTTGTACTGCACTTTACAAAGCAATTCCACATACCTTATCTTGTAGTTTAATCTTGGCAACACTCCCAAAAGCCTACTAGTAGTATTTTGTCATGTTATCAAGCTAATAGAAGGTAAAGAGAGTCAGATTGGGCTGGGGTCACAGAGCTGCTATAGGACCCATGTTCCCAGCAGAGGTCTGGCCATGGTATAAGAAACCCACTCTCTGTGCAAGGCCCCTCTGGCCTGGGATGACTTCTCTGAGGAAGCACATTGTGCTCATTGACCACCACTTTCCCTGAAATTATACATGTTCACCTTGTGTTTTTAAGTCCGTAACCATGGGAGTAAGAGACCTGAATCTTTGTTCTGAATATGTTGGTTCTACCAATGAGTGCACTATTTCCTAACGTGCTTTTGTATGCCTGATGTCTATGCTGTGACTCCAGCTCCTTCTCTCCCTTGTAAGTTTGGACAGAAATATGTTCCCTATTCTTTTTTTGAAAAAGATTTTATTTATTTTTAGAGTGACGGCAAGGGAGGAAGAAAAAGAGGGGAAACATCAACATGTGGTTGCCTCTCACACGCCCCCTACTGGGAACCAACCCATTAACCCAGGCACGTGCCCTGACTAGGAATCAAACTGGCAACCCTTTGGTTCACAGGCCGGCACTCAATCCACTGAGCCATGGCTGTTCCCTGTTCTTTAGAACTCCTTCAGTTCTACATCAGAATGTCTGCTGGTGCAAGGCCATTCACTTCTAAAATGGAACATGACCAGGAGAAGCATGATGCATGTACAAAGATAGATGGAATTATTATTCTGGTACAGAAAACAGCATCTGCACTGATTCCCTCCTGGTGGGAGTTAAAGGTTCCAGATAGCCTTGGTGAAAGACTAAGGCTTTTGCAGGCTAAGATCCTAAACAACTGAGATTTTATTTACGTGGATGGTACTGAATGAAGTTCAATACTTATCGATTCTTTCTTGTTTGCTAAGGACTATGATGTAGAAAATACGTTATTAGAAAAGGAAATTTATTTATTTATTTTTCATAAAAAATAGAGGCCATTGAAAAGCTGGCAACTCTGTATTTAGAATGATCATTGTGGCCCCCTAATTCACAATAAGACAAATGTTAAACGTAGGAAGTGGCAATTTGCTGTTCCAGCGTAGCCTTAGTTTCACTTGCAGATGCATTCACTGTTGCAAGGGGAAAATAAGTCAACTAAGGAGAAAACAAATAAAGAAATAAAGGAAATGGAGCCAAAAGTATTATCCACACAAACAGCTCAATTATGAAAAATATTAGTACCATGACCAAGAATCATAAGGCCTAATCCTACATATAGGGGTGGGCGAAAGTAGGTTTATAGCTGTTTGTGTAAAAATAATATAGTAATGAAGAAATAATAATACAAGAATAAACTCTGTTTCACATACTCACAACTGTAAACCTACTTCAGGGGCCTCTTTATGGACTTCGTGAGAGAACAGGGATGGCAAGCAGGTGGCTTGAAGAGCCACCCCTCCTCGCAGAGCCTGGGGCAGCAGCCCTACCTGCTGGTGGAGCTCACCTGTGGGTTGGTGCAGACTATAAATATTTACACACTGTATCTGACAGTGCTCGTGGAAGGTTTCTAAATGGGAGAAATTTGATTCTTATACAGAAAGGGGGTTTTCAAAATAATTCAGGATCACAGCACAAATGAGTAGAGAAACAGAAAAAACTTAGGTATGGCTCCTACACAAGATTCCTACAATTCCCAAAGCAATACACACTCATTTGCTTAAAGTTTTCTATATTTCTGGTACATGAAACAGAAGAGGAACTTTACGTGTTTCTGGTGGCTTAACTTTTGCATTTTGATAGCATGTTCAGAACATCATTCAGTACCAATGAAAAGTAGCATTTGAAAAAGTGTCTTTACATGACATCTAAGAAAAGTAGAATAAAACACCTCTGAAGGTATTGATCATGTTGCTTGGGAAAGCTCTAATAACTGTGACTTGTCAGCAGGATAAAAAACTAGCTTCCTTTGGCATCATGTTCAAAGCAACAGTGAAGCAGTGGATAAAATTAAGGTAGAGGAATAACAGGTAACTCCATCCTGTTTTAAAAAGCCATAGATAACTGACAATTGGGAGTTATTTGAAAAAAACAAGTACTGAGTGGCAGGCTTTCCATGGCTATTGTGATATTGTACCTTCACCAAAAATGTGTGTGTTTCTTTCCATTTTCCCATAATCCATATTGGATCATTAAATATTTATAAAGGGAAGAAAAGGTAAAATTATTTTACCTTGAGCCATAATAATCAACGAAATCTGTTTTAATTTGGTTCTCTGATCTGAATGTTTACAGACAACTAAAGCAGTGATTTAATTCCTTCTGAGTTATCTGAGGAGAGCTTTTTAAAACTGCAACATCGTTTTAGTGGAGTTCTAATTTTTCCCTACTCTTAATATCATTTGAGAGGCCCATAACAAGGACTTTTGGATATCAGCTTAATTTTATTTTGTAACGCTTTTTCTTTGTTTACTTTGGTTCTAATTTGGAAAAAGGCTTATATTCATTTCTTTGTTGAAATTAGAGAACCATTAATGCCTTAAAAGTCTGCTTTTGAAGAGCATCTTCCACGGTGAATCTGTGAATTGACAGCATCACTTCGCGGTGGGTCGGTGTGGCCAAACCCTGTGCCTGAGACCAGGAGATGGGAGGTTTCCTGGAGTCTAAGGGCACTGTGAGCTCTACCTGGGACCAACACCGGGGGTTTGCTTGCAAACAGCATGACTACACCGCTGTCACTCTCTTAAAATATATTCCCACACATGGATTTTAATTAAAATCAATTAATTAATGCCTGTGTCTTATACATCTCTACTCTTCATACATACTTGAAGCACATATATATTTAGCGCCTTCTGTGTGTGGGCACAATGCTCATTGTAAAGGGGATAGGAAAATGATCAAGATACAGATTTTGCCCTAAAGAAAAACACAACCTAAAATTTATAGTATACCTACAGTACTGTGCGCCACATCCTAGACTGCACCCTCCTTAAAACTACAATTTTTCTTAATAATTTTGAGACTTCTGTCAGCTGATAAAAATGGCCTTTAAGTGTTCTCTCAATGTATCTTTATTTGTGTATCTCCACACTTGTGGATTTGTTATTTCTCTATGAATCAATGGGAGAAGGAAGCTGCGTTTCCTCATCCTTTTCCTTCCTTTATTCTGAAATTGGGGAGGAAAAGAACCTCACATTCATCTAATTTCATTTCTCCCTACCCCACCCCCTTCATCTAATTTTTAAAAGAATTCACAGTCAGTCAGAGATTTGCACTGAAGAGGCTATTTCTGGACTTCTGCTGCTGTAGATGGGGGTGGGGGAGTGTGGGGAGGCAGAGAAAACCTGACTCCAAGGACAGGCCTTCCTTTGTACCTCAATGGACAATCAACAGACTAACTCAGGAAAGGAATTCCAAGTATAGTTGTCTTAATAGGCTAAAATTTGAAAGGGGCGGGGGTGAGGGATAGAACAGAGCAAAGAAGGAATGAAAAGGGAGGGAGAGAAGCAAGGGGAGCTATACAAATGTACTTTGTAACCTCTTCCTCTTGGAACCTACATCTTATTATAATATCTATTTAAGCATATTTCAAATCAGTATTTAAATGCTAGCAGTTTCTATTTTAAATCCTCTTCAGTTCTGTATATTGTGGAGGGGCGGGGGGTAGGGGACCTTAATGAACCAGTCCTCCTATTAATACTTTAAATAATTTTAAATTTTAAATTTTTCCAATACATTTTGTTATTAGGTTTACTGGAAAAATAAAATTAAGATGAGGTTGATCATTTCTGGTTTTAAGTTAACACTACAAATATCATTTACAGAGATGAAATATATTTGTAATAAGAGTGCTTTGAAATCAATGCTATTAAGAAAGCTTAGAGAATGATGATATTTTATTTCGATAGAAAAAAAAAACCAGTTGAACTATGCTCTTGTCTTCTTTTTCAACATCATGTCTCTTTGTCCCTCCTCCTCTTGTAATAAATATTCTCTTGCCAGCCCCGTTACTGACAATAATGTAGGTGAACTCTGCACCATGTACATCTGTCATTATTAATGACCATAGGAGAGAGAAATGATAAGTCACTCTTGTAGGAACCAAGAGGGCAAAATGCTGAAGAAATTTCCTTTTGCGTTTTCTGCTGCAAGAATCTATTTGCATTTATTCCTTCTAAATTCAGAAACAAGGCTCAGTAGCAGAATAGAAAAAAAAAACTCATATATCTAACTTCAATTGAAAATTGAAATTTGTTAATACAGAAGATACTTGTTGCTACATGAAGGTTTTATGAAAACAACACTATACTCAATGTTTTAGGTCTATAATACATATAATCTTTTTAAAGCTCATGCTATAAAGAAATTTTATGGTAGGAAACATTTCTTTTACTCACAGGCTTAAATAACTTTCAACATGACTAGCCCATAGAATGCTCTTACTAAAATATTTATTTCATTCACTAGGTTTATAAAAGTATATATTTACTTTAAAATGCACCTTGTATTCTGAAAGAAGCCTTAAAATATTATATTTGTATTATTAGAACATAAACCAAATACTATAAAGACAAAGAAAAGATAGAGATATGTGTTTTTCTAAAGAACAAAGAGCCCTTATTCACTTCTTAGAAAAATGAGAGCACGATTGTGCTAATGCTGGGCTCAAAAGCAGTCATAAAAGTCTGTATCAGCCACTTTTTAATGGAAGGACAGGTAATATTCTCCAATGAAATAAAAATATACCAATACATACAGACATTTGATTTCAAATTAATTCTTAGGTAACAACTTTCTATCTGTTCTCAACTTTAAATTACCTACTAGTAAAATCTTTTACTTCTCCTTACCATTGATGCCAATAAAATGTTGTCATAAGGGCTATTTTGATTCGTCAGAAATGGACTTTTCCAGAACATAAAGTTTAAGATTTTGGTAGATTGGCAGGGCTCCATTAAAGCCACTAATATGCTCTACAAAGCCTTCCTTTTCTTCTCTCTGGCTTCTTACACTGTTTCATTGACACATGAAGTCTAGAAATATCAGCTTTTGTCAATGTTACAGTCTACGCTGTCATTAGAAGCTTTTAAAGAAAGTACAATAGAATATTAGAAAAAATAATTTTGTCTTTTAACAGATTTTTACATCATAAAATATCCACAAATTTTAAATATTCTCTCTCCAAGTCTCAAACTGAAACATACTTTGCCAAATGTAATGACAAGTATAAATGTAACCAGATATGCCAATGAATACTCTACTAGTAACTCCAAATTTTACATCTGTTTAAGTGATAAATCATGCCAAATTGTAAAGAAAAAAACCAAGCAAAGAAACCTAAAAAAATGGATAGTCAAAAGTCGGCCCTCCACATCTGCCTAAAAAATTTCAGACTCCTCCAAATACTACACTATAGAATTGACCAAGACCTCCTATGATCTAAGAGATATTCTTCTCTCAAACCTGACAGGAGGCAACCTCCTCGATTCTTATGTACACAGTTCAATGAGTGAATGACTCAATCAAAACAGTCATATTCCAATACCATACTTTTTAGCTACCATAAACCAGAGTATGCATTCAACGTCTAAAAGCATTTGTTTACTTTGTAAAAAATTTGAGTCCACTTAAAAGTGTTAAGATTTTTAAAAATCCTGTGGTACCAAATTTGAAATTATTTTCAATTTAATTTTTGGTTCACATGTAAACATGCTGAAGGGGGCACCAGGTTTTGTGTTGAGAGAGAGCCTCTGGTATTTAGGTACACGATCTAAGCATTTCTTGTATTATAAAAAGAGAAAGGAGTGTGTGAGGTTTGGGAGAAAGTGAATGAGATAGCCTTTTCTTTACAAACCTTAATTCCTCTGAGTCTCTCATTACAATTTTCAGGGTGAACCAAACCATCCCACCAAAGCTCACAGAGCTTAAAACCCTGCTTGACTCTTAGATGGCGGCGAGTTGTGGGGAGCACATTACTCCATGTCCCAACTCCGCCCCTGTTTGTATCTCTCCCAACCTGCTCATGCCCAGGTGACAGAATCAGGCCAAAAAGGTATGTTCTCATCTCTCTGTTATTGTTTTCACTAAATAGAACCCCTTCATCAGTATTATTAAGGGACCTAGGCCTTAAATTTTAAGTCACTAAAACTGAAAAAGATGTATCCGTAACATTTCAGGGACATAAAATCATTCAATTCAACAGAGTGTTTGGAATCAAATTAGTCTGAAACACTATTCTTAAAACTGCAAAAACATTGTGATACTAAATATTCAATATTATCAGTCAGGCAAATTGGCCCAGGTCAAATGAGCAAATCTAAAAAATGAGATTGCTAAATTTCTCAGCTTGATAGCTTTGTAATAAATAATGTGTTTCTATTCAATCTGTACATTAAGTCTTTTATGTGGCCTTAAGGCACTCTCTGATGGCTATGCCCATTACAATGTAGTCATAGAAACTGACACATTTATTTCTTGGATTAGTGTGCCACTGAAAATATTAATATGATGCAGTAAATGGGGACTTAATCTAATCTACTGATGGTAGGATGAAGTTAGTAAAAGGTTGAGTGCCCTTACGGAGAAAGATTGTATCTGCAGAGAGAAGCTTGTTAGTGGTCACAAAGATCAACTAAACAGCCTATGACATATTATGCACTTTCTACATTTAAACAGACTTTGTCAAACTCAGCAGGGAAGCTTTTGGCAAGCTGAAGAATGCTTTTTCATATGCATGTATATATATATATATATATATATAGTCAAAGATTTTCATATTGAAGCTGAAATACCTTTAATCTATAGGCATAAACATAGGACGGCAGCTCTCACAATAAACTTTGTGAAGCACGGTTCCCTGGGCAAAGCTGGTATGCCCCAGACCATTTTCATGAAATTTGTTTTGTTTTGATATGAAGGCATGTGCTTAGCCTTTCATATTTTCTAAGAGTTAGAAATAAAAAATCTGAAGAACTTCATCAAAGAAAGCTAAGCTTATTTAACATAGCTTAACTTGATGAGGAAAACTCAGCTCATCAGTTTCACTATTAATTTTGTTAATTTCTAATTGGAAATCAGATATTGATAAATATTCTTTTTGTTGTGAAATAGATCATATTTGACTCTGGTGTCGCCTAATAATTCACAGGACTCCAGGTCTGTCCCCCCTTTACTCTGCAGCAAACTACATAAATTTGGAAAATATATTCTGACAGACGAGGCATTGTTGAAAAGCAAAGTACAGCACTTTGTCCTTGAAATGTTAACATGTAATGCCATAAAGTATTCAAATAATAATTTACTCAATCTTTCAGGGTAATTAATTAAAATGCTTGAGATGTTGGAGAAAATCACCTTGAGCATATAAACCTGGAAAGCCCCCCTTTCCTCTCTGCATGCAAGCTGCCCCAGCAGACCTACCACATGCTTCCCCAGTTATGGGGTTTGATTTCAGAAGATAATAAATAGCCAGGATCTAATTTTGCCATGTCACAACCGATTATGTTTCACAAGAAAAGGTGGAGTGCTCACCTACCAGATGAAGGTGAAACATAAAACCACTTTTATTTATGTCATGTGTCCAAATTCGACTCAACCTGGCCCTGGGTACTGAGAGTGTGTGGACTTTCACTGTCATGCGAATTTATGTACCTCAAGAAAGTGTCAAATATAAGCATAAATTTAATCAAAGGGATGGAAACCTATATTATAAAAAAAGTAAAACACATTTTTGACATCTAATATAAATTATTTTAATGTGTTTTTTTACTACTTCTCAGAAGGTCACAAGGAAAGAGTAAGACACTAAACAGACATAGCCTATACCTGCATCTTAATCCAGATAATGATTAGCAGTATAACTTAGATCCAGACTTATTTCTAAAGGTGTGTTTTTTGGTGTTTTTTTTTTTATTTTCAGAAGTTAATTTCACCTCACTCTCTTAATCAATTGTACTACATAGTTGCTCAACTGTATACTTATCCAGGTATAAGTAACTATGCAAAGAAAAATCTATCATAAAAGTTAATATTTCCAATGGGAATATAATCACTCTTTATACCTTCAAGTGAAATGAAAGACTCTAGACATTTTCTGGGTAAGTTAGTTCAAAAACACATTTGTAGACTATGAATGCAATTGCTCTAGTATTACATTTTGAGTGCAGAATCAAAGACAAAGTTTGAACATCAGAGTTTCTGTTTCTGTTCATGTCAGGAGGATAAAACAAAAGGCTAATAACAATAGATTAACAGGCCACAGGTATTATTCAGCTGTTCCTCTCAGTTGGATAGGCTTTGGACAGAATTTTAATGACTAAAAAAATTGCATATAATGCATAAGGATGTCATTTTCAATTAAGATGAACAAAGGATCATTCCATATTTGGTGTACCTCCAAATGAGGTAGCTGTGGTGTAAGAAAACCTGGAGCACTCACAGACAATGCATCACCACTTGCAAATCAAAACAAACTGATGACACTTGGGCACCCTGGTACAGTGACATGACTACAGTTTTTAGGAGGTACTTACTAGCCACAAGTTAATAGATTGCACTAGTAACCTCCTATTAACTAAAAAGAATACTGATTTTAGTTTTAACAGTTAGTGAAATGAAATATTTAATCCTAAATGCACTGCAAAATGAGTCAGCACCCAAGTTCTTTAAGAGCAAATAAGTATAGACCTAAACAGAACTTATAGTAGTGTTCCATGACAAATTGGAAATTGAGATCTTGGTAAAGCTTAATGTCTTTGAACTCACTTTGCACAAAGCCTGCTAGGAGAACCGAATGCCGTCAATACACATGGCATACACCCTCAGGACACAGCACCCAGGGTTAAGGTTGTACACTTCTTGCTGTGTGTTTTTTCACTTCAGGGTTATGTCTTGAGCTCAGTTGGTTGTGGGAATCCTGTAGTGACCTCTTTTAGGTCTTGAGCAACCTGGGGGTACAGTCAGAGTTCCTGAAAGCCCCTCAAGTAGACCTGTTTAACTGTGACGCCTATTGGAAGAGATTTCTCAGATTTAGTGACTACCATGGGATTCCATTCACTCTTTGGTGGAATGTAACAGCTTCAGGGAAAGAATACTAGTCAAAGCATTGATTGTAAGTTCTGTGGATAAATAATGCCATCCACTCTGGGAATGTAAGACTTTATGTCCAGCACTCTCCAGTGATGGCCTCTCAGACCAAAGTCCCCACCAGACGCAATCTGCTGGTTATTAACATGGAGCTTTCAGGGCACTCTTGCCAAATACAAAATCATTGTTTCCCACTCATGTTCCCTTTTACACACACAACAATCCAGCAGGACTTCTTAGGTCCTTCTATTAGCTAAAATAGAAGGAGTCTCTAAAAGGAGAATGTATGCAATGATGTTTTAATTTGTTTGACCTAGGAAAACTTCACTCTCAGGAGCACCTATTGACAATGTCATGAGACAGTCATATTCCCAGTAAATAGTCTGGAAAATCCTGTTGTAGGTAACTGAAGTCAAATTATTATCAGCATACTAACTGCTCTGTAATTTTTAAAATTTTGCCTAGACCTAAGAGCTTTTTGATAGTACCATCATCCCACAACAACAAAAAATGCCTAACGACATATTTATCAGAATGTATCCTTGTCATTAAGCAGTGCATGACTGTATGCTCAAGTGTCTCCTATCCAAAAATAACCACTCTGGCTCACTGTTTCCCCCAACTACTGCTCTATGTCTTTCCTTACCTTCTCAGGTTAATGTATTGAAGAGTCATCCATACTCCCAGCCTGAAGAGTCCCAACTATTCTCATTCCTCAGCCCATCATTCTCAAGGCTCAGCATTCCATTAAAACTATTTCCATCAAATTGCTGACGATGTCCATATTGGCAATTAGTCACTACTGACAACATGTTCCCTAGAACTCTCTATTCTCTTGGCTTTTATGACACTACTCCATCCTGGTTCTCTCTGAAATTTCCTTCTTTCTTTTTTGGAGATCTCTTCTTCTGTACACCACAAAAGTTGGGCTGCCCTATGTTTCCATTATTAGTCTGTTATTCTTCACTCCCAACAAGTTCTTCTTGGATAATACAGACAGGTCTGGGTTTTAGTTTCCTCATCTGTAAATTGGGGTCAATCATAGCATCTCCCTTGTAGGGATGTTAAAAGAATGATATAATTCATGTAGAGTAGTCAGCATAGGGCTTCCTATATACCAGGTTTGTGGTATTGATTAATGTTGTTATTATGTAGAAAATGATTTTCTTTCTCAGTGACTAGCATCCAACCAGTCACCCGCATTTGATCTTTGTTTCCTGTTGTATACATCACAAACCTTTCCACTGATCTCTGCCATGATAGATCAATGCTGCCACTTCATTCTCTCTTCATTTTTATCTAAATCAATGGTTTTAAAAATATGTTTCAGCAAGTCCTAGGATTCCTCTTTTTATATCTCCAGTGTTTATTAAATTTCAGTGTAAGATTTGAGCTTTTTAATGCTTTTACTGCTATAAAAATTGGGACACTATTAGTCTGATGGCTTTCTAATTGGTATTTCTGCTTTCTATCCTGTCCTCAGAAATCTACTCACTACACTGAAGCCTGAGTAATCTCTCTAAAATCTAGATCTGAGAGGTCACTTCTTAAAAAAGAAAAACCTTTAACTTGCTTCTTTTAAACATGAACAAATAAATGCCAAGCTCTTGAACATAACCCATGAGCCACCGTCTAAACCCAGACCCCACAGCTCTTGTTCTAACGAAAGCAATCTGCAGGCAGCTCCCCAAAGGCTCAGGATGATTCACACCCACACCTTGGCTTGGCTTATGCTGGTTGGTGTCTTTCCATTTTTTCACCTGGCTAATTCTTGTTGATTTTTTAATTCCTAGCGTCTCTTCCAGGAAGTCTTCCTTGAAGTTCAGGCTGGATTAGGGCCTCCCTTTGTCCTCCTTGTGTATTCTTCTACTTTAGCCCTGTCCACAAGATATTGTAATTACCTATTTATTTATGTGTCCCTCGCCCTACTTGACTGTGAGGTTTTCTAGACAAGTGACCATATCCTATTTACCTTTAACTCTCCATGCCTAGAACAGAAGAAGTGCAATGGAAGTGACTGTTATTCTAAAATAAACTGTGTGTTTTTGAGAAGCAGTAAGGCGTAGTGGAAAGAGCATGAGACAGGATTGGCAAGCAGGTAACTGGTTGGATACAAAATCCAATGAGTGAGGATCTAGAAATGGAATCTGAGGCTGTATCTGAGTTAGCAAGAAAAGTCGGAAGATCTATTAGCACTTTTGCCAAGTGCATGGGATGGGGTCATGATAGAACTTGTGCAATTGAAACTTCTGTCCTTCCTTTGTAGTTCTGAGGTGACAGCCCCCTTCTGATTTTGGCTTCATCACTCACTGCCTGAGCTTTGTCTCTCTATAACAGTGTCCACTCTCCCTTATAGCTGCTGAGCAATAATGTAGGTGAAAGTATTTATAAACCTTGGAAGTCCTTGAGCACACTGTGTCTTACTCTTATTATAACTCCTGGTAGAATCAAGCAAAGGTGGTAAGTGCTCAATTAACACTCACTGAATGATTATTGTGTACTTTGTTATATCTAGACATAGATTAAGTGCTGAGCGTGTTACTTTTATTTGAAATATTTCAGTTCCTATAAATGCTTTTGAGCCAACTTTTGTACATGTTGTTACTTCAGTAAATATATCCTTTAAGCCTCATAAAATAATTAACTATTTATAGCTATGTCAACGACTTTGTAATGGGGAATCCCTATATACAAAATGCACATAAAGTCTCTTCTTTCTCTTGTCAAGCATAAACTCTGCTCAGTTTCACTTGCACCTAAGACTTGTTTGCTTGAAAATACAGTCTTGCCTCTGTCTATCTGGTTTTAATTAAATAGCAGAGTTACTTGGTAACTTGAGTGTCTTAGCTACAAATCCTAACTTTTTCCCTTATTAATTCAACCATTTTAAAGCAACTCAAGAGGAATCAATTATAGACTTGATCAACTTTTATTGGTCTGTTGGTAAGTGCCAATAACAAAGCTTCTTGAAGAGAATGTCACATCATTTGCATTTACTCATTGGCCTGTCACACTAAAGAAGAAAAATGATCACTTGTGACATAAAAATTTCAAAAGGGTGATAATAAATTATTTACTAAAAAGTTATGATAAGCAAAACAAAATACAATAGAGCATGATTCTAATTTGGTTATGTTTTATAGATTCTGTAATGCTCAATATTTTAAATATATCCCTAATAATGTAAATATTTATACTTAAAGAAGAATAGTAAAAACAATGGAAAGATATACACTAAAATATTTGCTAAGGTTATTTCTGGAGTTGGAATTTGATAGGAAAGTGGGTTTTTATTTTGTTTACTTCTGAACAACTTATAATAAATGCAATTAAGTATTGTAATTATTGTGTTTGAAAGATAACAATAACAGGCTTTTAAATTATTATAAAAAGTGATAATATTTGGGTTTAAAAGACTTTGTATTAAAAAAATTAAAATATAAACCAATAATTGGCATGCATAGCAGTGCAGAAGGATTTCTGAAGCAGTTTAAAATTGGGAAGAAATACACACACTTTTTTTTAACAGGTCTGACACTTCTGAAAATTGAGTGGTAGCCTTCAAAGTTATCTAAGTCCCCAGAGAGGTACACATTTTTGCAGACAACTCTATGAGGGAGGCACATATTTTAGTCACCTTTCCTTCTTGTTTCTGGAGAAAGTACACTCAACAGGCCTTTTTGTCTTACTCATATCACTGTATTTGGTAGTAGCACAAAAAAGCCTACTCCTACACTGTGTCCCAATATAATAGTACAAGGGAAGACTAGATAAGAGATGTCCTTTCTTAACATTTAGATACTTTTATTGAAATTTTACTAACATTTGCATTCTTTAACAATATCATCACTAACATATCTTCATGATGCAAATGTCTTATAGAGCCCATAATGTTCTCAGCACCTGAGGGCAGAAATTATAGCTGATCATTATTGTCTTTTCTGTGGTTTTGCTAATTTTTGTTGAATTAAGTAATTGAGGTCACTTGTTTGAAGACAGAATTTGACCTTGCAATTGGATAGATAGAGGAAACATTTGCTTTAAAAGTCACTGTTTTGGCTTTCCACAGGAATTTCAGAGATATATTTTGCCCACATTCTAACACATTAAAAAAATTTACACATAAGATTTCTAATATTCACTTCAAGGAGCTTTCTTGCATTGTCAACCCTGACATTATGTGCATTTAATTCTCTCAAGAATATTCTGCAAGGAAAGTCATATTAAAAATAAAAAAAGAGCAGACTCTTGCATATTCTTTGAAAACAAGGCTACTATAAGGGGTAATAGATTAACATTTCCTTGGGTGTTCTCACTGAGCCAATGATTTGAAAGTTTAGGCAGACACTCCTGTCATCTCTGTTTCAAGAATTCAGCAGAACTGATTAATAGTAGAATGGATATGTGGAGATGTATGCCTATCAGCTCACTCATTTAATACATCCCTATTTGGTCATTTAATAGCCACATGATTTTAAATAATTCACTTAAGTGCTTTGAATCTCAGTTTCTTTTACTGTAAAATGGAGATCCAAATATTCCACTCCCCTACCTCAAAGTGTTGTTATATGTACATTACAAATATATGTACCAATTAAAGGATAATCTCATTATCCATTACTATAAAAATATAAATTAAATAGTAACAGCTCTTTCACACTCTTATTATCATGTGGTGAAATGGACTAACATGGTTTTAAAAATGACTTTAATTAGTTTAATTTTTAACATACATTAGCACTCTTAGTATTAGTGTTTTGAAGAGGTTTTGTTCAATCATTAATATGAGGGTCATTACTAACCCATCTTAACTTCTTTGCACTTTGTAGATTCACTTTTTTACTAGCAGAAAACTAAAGCTAAATGCCATAACAAATGCAGTGAGTGCATACCTTCAACTTAGAAATGAGTTCCTCTCACCTTTCATGGAGTGTATAATAGTGATACTGTATTCAATGAAATCCAGACTGCCTTGCATGTAATACCTTAGAGTTCTTCAAACTTTGTCTCACACACACACACACACACACACACACAAATTATGAGTCTGTATTTTAATTAAATGAATAAAATTCCACCTAAAAGTCTACAAAGACAATTTGGCTCCTGCATCATAGACAATAGTCATAATATAACTTCTGGTAATTGGAGAGAAAATGAAAATATCATAGAGGCACAGAGTTTCAAAGGAGGAGAGGCTTCCTGCAGATTCTTGTGGATTTGTGACTACCTCCCGGAGCAACTGCATATTAGGCCCAGTTAAGAACCAGGTGGAGTGCATGGCTGGTGGCCTGCCACCATTTCTTTCGGTGAAAGGCCTCCTGTCCTCTCTGTTCTGTGTACCTGCGGTGTGTGTTGTGAGTAAGTCTAGAGGCACCTTGGGTTGAAACTTTTTCATCTCTTGGAGACTAAGGTATCAGTTTACTAATGTGAAAAATTAATGCAAGCAAATGTATTAAGGGAACAAGGCTGGAGGGCTAGCCCAGGTGAGATGCACATTTTGCTGTGGCCAACTGTAGCTGATGCATCAGCTTTTGTTTTGGGATTTGACCATGACCGAAGGTGCCCAGAGCCATATGTGCGGGAGCACCTGAGGCTCAGGAGGCCTGCTGGCATCTTCAGGTCAGGTGTCCCTAATGCTGTGCCATATCTGGGATGATTCTGAGTATTGGACCAAAATGATGACCTGACAGGTTTGTGACTGCATTGGTGTGACCTTCCGACAATATCACCGGCTTCAATACCAGTCTGAAGACCTCCAAAGAAGCCTCCTTAATGAGTTCCACAAGTGTTAGAGTTTACAAACAGCATGAGGTCTTCTGGCCATATGTATGTAGCCAGAATGAGTATGTCAGCAGCAGCAACAGCAGCTAAAGTTTACTAAATACTCTGTTCTGGGCAGTCTGGGTGGTGTTTTACACAAATTTCATCATTTAATCCTCACCATAACCCCATAAAGGAAAGAGAAGTATTGTTCCCACTTTGCAGGTGAGAAAACTGAGGCACAGAGAAAAAAAGAAACTTGCCAAAAGCATTCTCTGATGCCTCTGTGAAGCCCCATGCCCGCAAGTCTCTCTTGTTTGGGCCTATCCTACTCCAGAGCTGCTGGAAAAATCCACCTAGATAACTCAACTAGCGTGACAGTTAGCACTCTGTTTCTGCTGTGGCCTTGACCAAATGGTTGGACCAGTTGGTATAGAGAGGATCCAGTGTTTTCTTGAGGAATTGAAAATAAACTAATTAAAACTTTAGAAATATGTAAACACTTTCATGAACATGATTTTAATTGTTTTTTGATACCACTTTAGCTAGTGGTTGTCAAGTCAGTTGGTCATTTCTTCATGGTGGGCATCTAAACTTTCAACAACATGTAAAATTTATCTTTGCTTTAATTGAGAAGAATTCCTACTTCTGGCTCTTCCTGGTCTGGGGGAATGTTGATGGGGACATGTTATGTGAGGCAGCCAGCAAAATGCTGCTGAGCAACTGATTCTATTGCAGCTAGTTAGAAGGTGTAGCAGCAAGAAGGAGTCAGTCAGAGAAAAAGGGCAGCTACTGGACCATCCCAACGTGTGAGTTTATGGGAACCTGACAGAATGCCCACAGCCAGGCTTTTTGCAGGCTTTATTTTTAAGGCTTTGACCTATTAATTCCTTTAAGCGTCGTGTCAGAAATTCTAGAATATTTGCTTGTACATGTGAACCAGAAAGGCTAAGAGTGACTGATTGAAAATCCACTAAGAATATATTTTCTCTTTCATGCTATTCTCTCTAAATGTTTTCTCCTTCAAGTACAAATTCTTTGTTTTTTCCAACCCCAAACCTCTTGAAGTCAGGACCTCTGCCTCCTTGTACCCTGCTGACAGTATTTTTGAGAAAGAGAGAGCAGGGTGATAGAAGGCAGGCCTATTTTGAAATCCTGCACACTCTCCACTTAAAATAAATCTTTTCACATTGCCAGAAACAGCAATGCTAGTATCTGTTGCAGCAATGTAAGAATCCTAATGATGATGATAATAAACCTATAAGTGGGACAGGAAGCTGTTTTAAGTTCATCAAGATGTCTAGATGTGGCTATCTGGCTCACTCCTTCAGGCTGAGCTCTTTCCTTGAATTCTGCCCGACTCCCTGGAACCTCAGCTACCCACCCTCAGTGACTTCTGATTTGCCAACTCCTCTCCTAACTTGTGATCCATGACGTGCCCTGCCCGTACAGTTGACCCTTGAACAACATTGATTTGAACTGTGCAGGTTCACTTATATACAGATTTTTTCAATAAATACATACAGCACTGTAAATGTATTTTCCTTTATGATTTTCTTAAGAATATTTTCTTTTCTCTAGCTTAGTTTATTGAAAGAACACAGTAATCTATAACAAACAAATATGTGTTAATCAACTTTATATTATCAGTAAGGTTTCCAGTCAACAGGAGACTATATTAATAGTTAAGTTTTGGGGAGAATCAAAAGTTACACATGGATTTTTGACTGCATGGGGGTCAGTACCCCTAACCTCAATGGTCAACCATACACTGAATATTGGAAAAACATTTTATCATTTGACACCTTAATAAATTTGAGTTGCCATTTAGCTAAAATGGTTCAGGTATAATTCAATTTTAAAAAGTGATGTTTCTGGTTAAGATGAAACTGGTTAAAGGAAAAGGAATCAACAGAGACAAGAGGGAAGGAGGGAGGCGGGGTGGGGAAAAGAAAGGGAAGGGGAAAGTCAAGGAACATATAGCAAGGACTCATGGACAAAACCAAAGGGGAAGGATTGAGGGGAGGAGCAGGGGGAGGGGGCAAGGGAAAGTGGTGGGGAGGAGGCAGGACAAATGTATTTGAAAAAATAAATTAAAATAAAATTAAAAAAAAAATCATGCTGAATTTTTGCTCTAGGTTTTGCTCCCTGAAAATCTACTTCGCTTTGCTTTTGTTATCATTAAACTCACTGAGTTATGATGGATCCTAAAGAGGTATGCAAGATATGACAAAACCATTAGGTTTTTAAATTTGGTGTCTGTAATAATTTTGGTTGCTTTTATCCTTAGGACCTCTATTGTGGAATCTCCTGATTCTTTGGGTGGGGAAGAATTTTAAATCAATCTCCAAGTTCTAGAGAAAAGATGAGAAGTATGTAACTTGTACCACATTGTGTGGTCAGTTCAGTAATTAGCATCTAAGTCCTGGGAATCCTCCTTTCTACCACAGTAAGCTACAAATAGAACCATTTAATGAGTTAATTTCATTGTCATTACCAATAATCAAAAAAACGTAAGAAGTTACCTGGAAGACATAAATCACATTGCTTAGTGCCAAATAGTTGTTTTGTTTCAAAAGGTATATTGATAAATTTAAGCACTGAATAAAATCAGAGTATGCAATCAATTATCTGAATATTCCTGAACATTTGACATTACAGACTTATATGAATACATATACCTATAGGTATTAGCATTTGACTCAGATCTGTCTAATTTCTCAAAAGGGGAAGAAATCAGTCTACATTGGCATTTAACAGCAGGAAACACATAAGGTGATTATATTTTAACTAGTTTCTATTATATATATTTTAAATGTCAAAACTTTATAAGATGGCCTAATATGTAGTTGTTCCAAACTAAGTAAGCTTTTGAGTGAAGTAAAATGGTAAAGAAAAAATTCATTAAATAGGGTAACAGACTGTACCATATGGCTCTCAAAGTCAACCAAATTCTTTTTGGAAGACTCTCAAAGACCATAAGAACTGGCTTTTTCTCTCTCTTTTTTTAAAGGAGACTATTTCTCTTTGTAATGTAAAAGAAAGGTGCCTTGATTTTGTTGTTAAATGTAAATGTATTCCATATTTGAATATCTAGCATTCCAGTTTCTACTTAAAGACATGGAATGGAGTTGTGCCTTTTTTCCCCATAAAATGCAATTATGGAGAAAAGCTCTTGTGAGTGAATTATTTGAAGTAGAAAATCTTCAACAACCTCTTTCGGGGAAAAGGAGCTCCAACATTGGGTGACATAATGCTCAGGCTGCTACAGACACAACCACACTGTTAATACTGTGTTGTTTTCATTTTCGTTCTCTTTTACAAAGATCACAAACACATATCTGATATCTTAAAACACACATGCCTAATTCCACAAGCTGTTATAATGAAGTCCTTTGAATTTTATTATAAATGCTTGAACATTAAAAATTCATCAGCGAGGAGAGAGAGGCACTTTCTATTTGTGGTGCTCTGGATTTAAACACAACCCGTTAAGAATGGCTGATTGTCCCGAGGAAGCACCGCTGACAGCCATCAGCAGGTCTGTGCAAATGGTGTATGGAAAAGGTAATAAGAGCTTCAGGAGTATATTTCAACCCATATAATAAAGTAATTGTGAAAGTGTAATTGCAGTCTGGTTCCATACCATATTAGGGTAAGGAATGAGAAGGTAAGAAAATAGGAGATTCACAGAATTATTTTGAAGCAATTTCAGCAATGACTGTATCCCAGAATATGCAGCATTTGTCAGAAAAAAATAGTTTTAAAATGCACAGGGGTGTTTACCTTTGAAAACCATTATGATGAACCTGAACAAAATGAACATTGATAATTTCACCATTTAAAAAATATCCTGAACTTATGAACAGCTTCAAATATAAAAATGATATTGAATGATAAGCAACTGATTTCAGTCCATTAAACCAGTTAAAAAAATTAAGCATAAACTTCATTCTTTATTTTAAATAATGCTTAGTTCAAATTTCCAAAGATTTAAATACTTGCGCAAATAGACTTTCAATTTTAAAAAATTCATTCCTTTGGCTACTTCATAAACAATCACTATTGGCTTAAGTTACCAAGTTACCGTATCCCATGGGCTATCAGTTGCTCTCATAGCAAGACCTGAGAAAGGGCAAGGAATGCTGCTTCTATTCTCACTATACCATCTAGACTGAAAAAAGGAAAAGGAGCAGAGAAGGTAAATGCATGAATGAACACAAGGATATTCAGAGCTTAATATAAATAGAATTTAGGTCAAATATTAAAGTTGTCCGTTTGAGTCTAAGATCACTTATCTTCTATTAGCAGGATTATTCATACCACATCTAAGATTATTACCTCTGTAAATGCACACATTTATTTTTCTTTTTCTATCCCTATCACTTAGCACAGTTTCTGGTGCATAGTAATCATTCAAAAATATTTAATGAATAAATTAACCAAGATTTGCAAATGTCATATGGCTGGAAGCAGAGTCTCTAAAACTCCGTGGCATGGGCCTTCGAACACATGGAGAAATGGGCTACAGAATCAAATATAAAAAAATCTGCTTTTCTTTTTCATTATTTTTTATTCCACTTTATGGGACCTTGTGAGTAAATGTATGTAAACTGCAGACATATACAGTATTTATTCTCCTGGTCTGCTATTTCAGAGGAAATTTCAAAACGTATTATATATAGGGAAAGCTCTTTGATTTGGGTAAAGGAAAAACCTGAAATGTTTATCTGCCTAAGTGCAGTTTCTAGAAGAAAACATGTAATTTTGTCATTAAAGGAAATATCCATTATTTACACATGCTTGCTAACAAATAATTTATTTCAAAAACAGCTAAAAGCTTAAATGAAATAAAGGAAAAACAAACCGACCTGATTTAATGGTGTGTTATGGATATCAGGTAGATTGGTGTTTGTTAGAAAATCCTGTATATACACACCCAAAATCTATCCATCTCATCTTGCATAACTGAACAACTGTCTTCTAAGAAAAGTTCAGTCCACTGAGTTGTGTGCTAATGGTGATGGAGAAATAGGAGAAAATGGCGACCCAGAAGCAGAGGCCCATTGCAGGCAGGTGAGGCTGCAGGTAGGAGAGCACTGGTAAAGGTCATCTAAGACAATAAGTTTAAAGAAATCTTGAAAATAATGTCAGTCATCTTGCAAATTATGTCTGCTATGATGGAAGGAAGGGAGGAAGAGAGGGGTAAGAAAAGTGGGAGGAAGGAACCCACACTTGAGCCAACTGCTATGTTACAGGTCTTGCCCTGTCCTATACCTGTCCTCACTGGAACTCCAACCATCACTCTAAACATTTAGTTTCTTCATGATCCTTTCCTTTTCTTGAATTTTCTAAATTCTTTTCAGAGTAGTTTATATACTAATGTTTATCAGTATGACACCACTCTTGACTACCTTCTTCCATTGCAGAACATCATCAGGTTTTGCCAGCACTATGAGATTCTTCTCTTTCATCTATACGTTGGATATTTGACTTCCTCCCTCTTCAGCATTTTCAAGTATAATGTCATTAGGCCTGTGGCACCAGCAATGACTGAGCTGTAGCTGTGCAGTCTTCCATTTGAGTACTACTACTCAAGTACTTTGCTAAGCTTTCTTATCAAAAATAGAGAATTAGTGAAAAGGAAAGAATAAGAATGAACAAAATGTTCCATTCTCTGTGGGAGAGATGTCCTAACAAAACAAACTTATGTGAGGTATCCAGTCTATTTCTTAATAACAAAGACTAAAGACGTTCGTGGTATTTCATGCTTCCCAAACTCATGCCAGGGCAGGAGAACTCTAGAATACCAGGGACTCTCTTCCTGGAACATAGAGAGGCCTCTATCGTAGGTGATTTAAAGTATCATATTTACATTAAAATAGACATGAATATATTATAGAGCATAATATAAAATCCACATATTTCTTAAAGTTGAAACATCAGCTCCCTAAGATCATTTTTAGATTCCAGAAGCATCTTTGGGTTCCTTGTGGTGGAAATTCATTAGCACACTTCCATATAAAAAATTGAGGACTTTGCTATGAGGATATTTGAAGATTGTGAGATACCTTTAAAACTGCTGACAGACATTTCTGAATGTGTTTGGGCACTTGAATATACTTCCCAAATTTACTACTAATAGTATATGTATTTATCAATGAACAAGAAATTTCAGAAAAGTGATTACTAATAATTTTGAAAGTTAACTCAGCATGTGTACTTCTAAGACTGTACACAGAGCATTAATATTTATTGTTAATTACTGGGCTTAGTTAAAAAAAAAGAATTTTCAGATAGACAGTAACACTCTAGTGTGCTTTAAGAGTTAAATTTTTATATAACTCAACCTTTTGGCTGAAGCATACCACCTAGATCCTTATCATTCATCTATAATTCGAAAACTCATCAAAAAACAAATAGCCAATCATTCACTTTATCATCGTGTAATTCCCCCAAGGAGTCTTTGCTGGTACATTTTTATTAGGGCTGAACATTAGCCCACTTACTGTAAACAATTTGAATTCCACCCAGCTTCTCCCAACTCATTGTCTGTAATGACAACAGCTACCTTCCCAAAACACAGGCCTGATGCTTTCATCCTACTTGTTCCTAAACTGTTCCTGATTCTCTCCCGTTCTTATCCCCATGAGCCTCTCTTCCTTCATTATGTCCTACTTTTCAACACAGATAGCTCAGCTTCAACCCAGATACATCAGATTACTGCTCAGATAGCTCCCAATGTCTCACCTCCACATATTTCCTCATTTTACGTCTTTTGCAGTCTTTTACAAGAGAAAAACTTTTTACTCATGAATAATTAGTGTTCGTATGTCTCTCAGATATCAAAATTTTGTCACTCAGTGTGTTTCTACTTTGCCTTGACTCTGAGAAAGAGCCAAATCTAATGTTAAATTATAGTGATAATATCTAAGCTAAGAAGTATGCATCACCATTTTCTGGCTATAATGTTCTGCACTAATACTAATAATATTAGTCTTATTGTATGCCTTGCTTCTTATTTTAAGCTGCCTCAAGTGATTTTGAAAAAAGTAGAAAGTCTAAAAAATAATTAAGAAACTAGAACTAACTTTCCCTGTAACCGTTGCCCAAGTCTTAAGGCTAATTGAAATGCCATTTCTTCCAGGAAGCAGATCTGGAGTTACTCACTTCGATTCATTACTTCTTTTGTTCCCCAAAGCACTTGGACCATAGACTTCATATCCCATCAGTTACACTGCAGCTGTGTTATGGTTATTTGTATTCCTGTCTTGGTTGGCCAAGTGGAGGCATGGTCCACAGCTGACTCACCTCTGTGCCTCTTCCAGCACCACCCCCCCTTACCACTTAGTACAGGGCTTTGCACACAGTTGGTATTCAGTAAATGCTTTTCAATTTCTAAAAATGAATTAAATGTGCCTTATTAACAAAGCCCAAAGCTTCTTTAGAAGTGCATTCCAAATAAAAAACCTTATTTCTAAGCTAAAATATTCTCATTTCATCCCTGTGCAAATATTTGTATGAGGACTTGCATTAAGGCTACCAGAAAGTAAGAAGTTATAATGGAAACAGTGACACAGCCTTAAGTGAGGCAACTGAAATAGGAACTACTTTAATACTTTTACTGAAATGTTCTCTGCTTGATAAAGTTCATTACCAGAATATCATCTTCAAAAGTGAAATGCATTCAGCTGAGCAGGTTTTTTCATTTTGTAAATAGATTTTTCCTTGCCTGAGCTCTCAGTATAAAGTACAAAATAGTCTTCCATAGCGTTAGAAAAATGTCACCTCATACATAAAGTTAAATTTTTTAAATAAAATAGATTTTTCTTCTTTAGCATTTTAAAGGTACAGCAGCACCTTCATATAGCAATCACCCTGAACTGCATACTATATTAAGGGCTGAATAATCAGCCTGCAATTTGGTACGTTCTAAAATGTGTTGAGATAACACATTAGAGCCTAGAACAAAGTCAAGTCCCGTGGGATATCCTCAGGCTACAAAGTCACCATCTTTTCAACATCATCCTGCTTATTACTATGGTTATATTTAAAATGACCCTGGCACTAATCTTTTTCTCACCTATTCAAAATGACATAGAAAAGTAGCTATATGTTAAATTTACGACCCAAGTTCCAAATTTTTACATCACATCAAATGAAAAATTACACATAGCATATTCATCACAACTTTTTTCTTTCCCATCAATAAGTTCCTGACCAGTCTGAGGGTCTATATTGTAGCGAAAGTTACCTTACAAAGTATGTGTTGCCCCACTCTGAAAATCTGACATGTATTGTGTTTAGATATCTCAATAAGATAAATGGTATATCATCATCATTGCTTCCTGGCAAAGAAGTGATAGCAGAAATTGATCTTTGACCTTTAAGTTTTCAGCAGAGAAGTCACTTTTCTAAGAAATGAACATTCATATATTTAGTAATGTCATTTCACAATAAGCACTGTATTTTAACCAAACTCCAGGCACAATTTTTAACCAAAATTTAAAGACAACTGTATGAACCTTCTGCCTCTCAGAAATATATCCTGTCTTCTCCACCCTCCCACCCCTCCAGACCTTTTCTAAAGATTTCAAGTTATAGAAAGGCAATTGACCTCAGTAAATTTTTCTGCTAGCTTACATTTTTTTCTTTCTTTTCAGAGGACTCTTTAGGGGAAAAAAAAGAAAGAAAGAAAGACAAACACTCTTCATATAAGAAGTGCCATAAGAAAAATATGTTCTGGCAGACTTTCCCCAACTTGTAACTGAAAAGAATTTACATCATCCAAATATAAGTGCAAAGAGTTAAAGAAAGAAATCTCAAACTGGATTTTTGTACCACTTTCAAACTCCAAGACTAAGGGAACACAAGTGTTTCACTTCAGAAATGAGTAACAAATGACTTCAGTACACATACACCTTTCTCTTTTTGGAAAAATTGCACATAAAAGAACATTTTTTGGCACGGCTGACCAGCAGAGATATGGAGCTAAGCAGAGTCATGAATTCACTCACTCTGATATGCACACATGATACGCAATTAAAATCTCCATTCACATTCCTGCCGGGTTGTCAATCATGAGGAAAGCCTTTTTGACAACATTCAGCGAAGCGTACCAACTAACCGCTCAACAGGAACTTAAACAGTAACAGCTTTTGTTTCTAGCAAGAATAAATTTTTTTTTTACCAAGATTAGGTTCAGTTTCTAAGAAATCATTATGCTCTGAATTTTAGGGCCTTTCATTAAAAATGAAAATGTGTCAGAAAGATTTTGTATGGCAATCCATGTGATGTAATATCTAGAAAATATGAGATATATAAAAAATTCTAGCCTTTCAACTGGGGGAATCTTTTTAACTTTTCCCGTTGAGAACAATGAACAATGATCTTATAAAGCAGTTCACTGGGCAGAAATGTGACGTTTCTAATTCATTCTGAAGTTTTTCACTAGGATTTGGAAACTTTTAAAATGGATCAGACTCTACTCTCACTCAAAAAGTGACTGACCAGTTTATAAAGCAATGGGAAAGTGACTTTTTTTAATCATAAGAAGAAGATTTACAATATACAGTGATGTATTATAGAATTGTACACCTGAAAGCTATATAATTTTATTAACCAATGTCACCTCAATAAAGTCAATAAAAAAGTATAAAGGAGAAAGGAAAAAAAGAATATTTAGCATGTCAGAAATACTGCGTGTATCAAACCTTTCAATTTATGGAGCTCTATAGAAAATATTATGCACATAAATTCTTTCCAGATGAACCCAGAAGGTACTCTGCTCATAACTTAGTTTCTGTTGAACATCTAATCAAAGACTGTGACCTTCATAATAGCACATTAGTGTGCTTTAAAGTCATAAATCCATAAAAACAGGGCACAGTAAAATTGAATATAGGATGCTTGTTAATCTGCTGCTGTGTCTGTTTTGAGCAACTAACTTTGGATTACAAATTTGAAACAAGTTAATACTATCAGATATTGAAATATTTGTCTTCTTCCTTATCATGCTCTGTAACTGAGAGAGCAGATGCATTCTGACCATTAGCAGTCATGACAAATTGCCTTGCTAATGAACGTTACACACTGAAAGTGCCATAACTGATTAAACTACAATTTCCCACTACCAGAGAGAGAGAGAGCTGGGGACTCCAGCAGTGGGCAACTCTGATATTCTGCCAACAGGCCTTCAGGGCACAGTGTGATATTTAGAAAAACACTCTAAATTCCATATGAACATCTTCTAAAAGCCTATTGTATACAACAGGTTTTTAAAGGACATTAGATAAAACAGCTTAGGTTGTAGCTGATGAGCCATGAAAAATGGATGTATTTTAACTATTTGGTATCCTTGCAAGTATGTGTTGAAGAATATTCTGTGTGGGTTTCTCTCTCTCTCTCTCTTCCTCCCTTTCCCCACCCCCAAGACATTGTGTGTGCTTTGCATTTCACATAAAATCTTTCTTTTGTCAGTTCCTTTGTTGGTGCAAAATTGGCAGCAGTTCAAATTCAAAGTACTCCTATTCATTTACTGACCAATGTCATGCTAGTTCACATCAGCCAGGAGCTAAGCTCTAAAAAACATAAAAGACTTGCTTCACCACTGACGAATAATGTGTACATTTTTACAGAGCTTAAACCTTAATGCTTTCCCTGAAACTAACAATACAGTATATCTTATCATTCCTTTTTCACAAGCAGGCAGCTGCTGAAACGCTTGCCACTTCAAAATATCAATTGCTTGCCAGAGTTTTCCTCAACACACCCTGTCAAACTCATGTATATTGTGCAATGAAAATGGTGCAGGGCTGAAAGCTAGAAATTGTGTCAAATTCTGCTGTAAGGGTATGATGTGCAAAGAACAATGTATGACAACCGTAGAGACTACAAACAATGGCACTGGAGCCAGGGACTTCATAGATCACAACTGCGCCTGTACATATTTTATTGTAGGCATTATATATTTAAAGCATGACAAATGTACCATTGTATGTTATGTGCAGCACAAATAGAAGCTCCGCCCACTAGTTTGCCTTTTGCATTTCTACTGATGATGGAAACAGTTGAGTTTCCTTTCTTTCCCTTCTCTTAAGACATTTAATGGTCTCAATTCATAAGGAAGAAAATACACACACAGGGTTATCAAAATGAGTAACAGAAAGCAGGAGACAATAGTGCAAGATGAGAAAATAAGGCCTTGTTCACTTAACATTTTGGTTTCTCTCTCAGCATGCAAACGCAAGAATTACCTTAAACATTAAGCAAGGGTGTTCGGAGAACTACACTACCACTATGCCTATAAATTGTTGCCTACCTAATTTTAATGCAGATAAGTGTTGCTGTATTGATTTGTACCATTTTGTGGCAAAATGGAAATCCCACATGAATATGTTCTTTGTTTGCAGAAAATATGGTTTAAAGGAGCTTTTACTATTATTGCTTTCCTATGCCTAGAGAAAAATTAAGTAAATAATATTTCACTACTGTTTCAGGTTTATAAACCAACACCAAGTCCTGCCCGTTTAGATTTTGAATATCCCTTCTCATTTCCTGATTCGCTCTGTTTACTTTGAATTATTCTGGTTATCGAAAAAGTTGTGTTTCTTCTAAACATCTCCTGAAATCACATGTAAAATCTGAAAACATTCTCGGTTTGGAACACATCTACTTAATTATAAAGGGGTTTCTGGCTATCACAACCCTACACTGATTTAGTCAATGAGTGTGGAAATGGAAACATGTGTATGGGAGGAAATTAGTTTGAATACATATTCATTTCCTCTGTGACTTAGCTTAGGTAACAAAATCTTTATCACACAGGCAGCTTGGAGTGGCATTAACTGACTCTGGGGCTAAGGGAAAGGAACAGATATGCTTTGAAAGTGTCAATAAATATTTTGGAAAGAGCATAGGTGGTTTAGGTTCTGAGGGGTGCTGACCTTCAGCGCGTTTATTAGTGGGACAATGATGCCTTATTAACACACAGCAGCTGCACCTGAACTGCTGCCATGAATACAGGGTTGGGCAAAAGTAGGTTTACAGTTGTGAGTAGGCAAAACACAGTTTATTCATATATTATTATTTATTAATTATTGTATTATTTTCCATGCGAAAAACCAGAAGAAATGTAAACCTACTTTTGCCCAACCCTGTATAATGGCCTTTTATAGCCATCAAGGGAGTGAGGTAGGAGGTCTTTATTAACCATTAGATGAGATTAGCACATTATGTGAACTTTAGTAGGCAAATTATCTCTTATTGAAATATAATGTTGGTTATAACTAATTGTAAGCATGATTTTTAAAACTTCCCGGTGAACAACTCAGTGTTTTACTACCATTCAGCTCATTATCGTCTGGTATTGGATGAAAATATATTCTATTGTGGTACATACTTCGAGGGGCTAAATTTTAAAGGCATACTGTATGACTGAAGGCTGACTTTAAAATTATTTGACCTCACAAGTTCAGGGATATTAGCATACATGCAAACTTTTTCTAATTAAATAAAACTGTTCGTGAACTAGAAAAGCTGCTTTGGAATTTTTCTTCCTCTCTTATTTCCTAAGCAGTTCTTAAAAGATTAGTTTTGCAGTAAATTTTTGAGAGTTACCTTGAAAAATAACAGCATAATTTATTTCAAAAAAAGCTTAATTTGGGGAGAGAAAAGATTATCCCATTAGCCTTAGTAACTGAACATAGCACAGAGAGTCCATTATGAAGAGTCTTTTATGCCCTGGCAGAAAGTCATTAACATAAAATAAATCATTAGCTTTGATATTAAGCTTCTACTATCTGCAGGTTTCTATGATTAATGTTCATGACTGCATCTGTCAAATAATAAAATATACTTTTTTTGTTGAAAGGTTATCCTGCCTCTTTATTATTAACATTTCTCTTTATACAATTGTTACTGGCATTTTTTAGGTTCAGGAATATTGGTATAGAAAAGAACTGGGTTTTACAGCGGTGTAAAGATGCCAATGCACGTTACACTTTACCCATCATTTTTTAAAATTAGCCATTTAATTGAGTTAAAAGACTTAAGGAAATCAGGTGGTACACAGATATGCTTTCAATGTAATTGGACTATCTTTCAGACCCCGTTGGTTCATTTGTTAATTAATCTTGCATGTTGTATTTCACAACTCTGACCCCTATGTCAGAGGAAGGTACAGAGGGGCAAGTTTGCTTCCCTGAGGTCAGAAACTACAACAGGGCATTTCCCTCTGCAGCAGTTATTTCCAACTTTTATTTTATCATCTTCCACTGTACAACAGGCAACAGCTCCCATCTGTAGCATCTCTCATTAGGTGCATTGGCTCTCACCATAGAGAGAGAAAAAGAGGCCCCCTGAAGGGGGAGCATTTATTGATATCTGAAGGAGGGCGATTATACACTGTACCCACACACACCCCTTTTTCCCAAGCTTACCTTTGACCTTCTAGAAAGGTTATCCCTTGCTGAAAGAATCACTAGTCTACAACTTTGGAAAACACGTTTATTCTACTAGGATAGCAGAAATAGAAGAAATGAGCTGAAAATACAGTATTTTTCTAAGATCTGCCATTATTTGAATTTGTGAACGTCCTTCACCACAGAGTTTCAGAATAACCTACCTCTGTTGACTCCTTAATTCTCATAAGCCTTCTTGATACACATATAAATAATTTTCTTTAGTGGGCAGGATTGGGACACAGATGGATTAAGGTTTTAGTGTCAGAACTTTTACCAGACATAGAGCAGTCAGGCTTCTAAAGAGAAAGGGGAGGGAATCATATCCTTTCACAGGTCTATTTATGTTGCCTTGGGAGTAAGTCAACACAGCTCTTAAAGCCCTCAGTTTTTACCTTCAATCTTCAACAAAAAGGAGCCCTTTCTTGAGAAAGGCCTATGGTTTTCCTCAGAAAGATCTAGTTCTTTTAGTCTTCTTTACTAGGTAATAAAGTGCCCGATTAAAGCCTCACTGTGGTGAAAAGCATCTTCTCTGGTGAAACACGGCTAAATTTCTCGAAACAAGTGGTAATGAGGCATTTTCTACTAGTCAATTCCTACTACAATTTCCTTTATTATTGTTGTACACATTGGTAGATTCTGCCATTTATGATCAATTCTCATGTATTTATGGTTAGAAATATATCCAGGACCATGAGAAACACATTAAAACACACACACACACACACACCCGTATTTCTCTGGCTAGGCCACCCCTAGGTAGGATCTTAAAGACTTAAATCTAAAGGCACATTATGCAGAAGCTGACATTGCCACTACTGTGGATCAGATACATATAAATTGTAAGTCCACATAGTATCTCAAAATACTTTATACTTTTTTGGCCACTAGTAAAGCTTCTTATCAAGCAGCCATGGCCTTCATTTAATTAGGAGTCCTTTCAAGACAGTTTCAGAAAAGCACGTAATTCAGGAATGAAAAACAATAAATACTTGGCTAAAGCAGAACCGTTTAAAAATCCAAAGAGAAAAGTGGACAAACAGAAAAGCATTATTAGTGATATTGTTTTCATGACCTTTAGTATTATAAATATATGTCAGTGATCATTTTTCATGAGTAAAGTGGAAATCTAAAGATAGTTTTCAAAAGTTAACTTTAAAATGTGTAACCAAGTAAGGGAAACTTGCTTGAAGAGGTCTGGGAAAGCACTGGTATGCCCTGGCAGGAAAGAGCAGGGGGCTCTTTCTGGCATTATCCTTCCTCTGATCTTTTCCGCTGCACCATTGACATCCAAGTACAGAGCAATATAATATAATGTTCCCATTTTCAAAATAATGCCATAGGGACAAACATTACCAGGAAAAGCTCACTCAGGTTAATGTGAATGCCAGGTCTCAAAGTATTATGGAAGAGCTGCTATAATTAACAGACTGTTGGCACTTCCATTATAAACCACATTTCTAAGCAGTTTATAACTCAACTGTTTTTAATGAGAAATTGCTCTTCAGGATGAAACTTGGCATGTATGTTTAAAAAAAAAAACAAAAAAAAAAGAAGCTAAATTCATTAGGGCAGATGCTAGCTGAAGCATCTCGGCATTCCAGTTTTCCTAGCAAGCAGTGCATTTAATGAAATCCACTATCTACTGCTGGCCCTGTCAACCAATAGAGACCCCAGATATCTGACTGAAAAGTATACCTTCAAAGAAAAAGATCCAGTGAAAATAGATCAATACCACCAAAGTGGAAGTAAATGAAAGAGATTATCTTTAGATTCAGTAAAAGTAAATATTCCCACATTGATGTTTTTTTTTAATTCAATTGAAATAAACAAGGTGGCCTTCAAGCGTTTAGATGGAATGCTTCTTGCAGGCAAGAACTGTAGTTCTTCTGTACAAAAGAACATGGAAACTTCTTGCAAGCAAGAGATAGAGTTATGATTCTTGGGGCCACAGTATTTATTAAGTATTGTTATTATAATCTTGTGTTCTCCTCGAGGTCCACATTTTGGATCCTTGGGTTTGATTGTAGACAATATAAGTTTTATCTTAAACAATAACACTTTAACATGTAATTGATAGCATTTAATCAAGTCATGATGATTACATTTCATTTTTCTTGAGCTATAAGAAAAATATCCTACTTTATGACTTCCTAAAACCCTTGAGATTCACATTCAGAGAGCTAAAATATAGGATAATAAGTATCTAAATTTCATCAGTTAAATAAGTTCTGCATGTCCACTATTCCAATTTTAGTTATCTCTGCATATTCTGATGAGAACACAGAAGTAGGCTAACACTTACTTATGGTGACTGTAATTATAACTCGCCTAACTTACTGCATGCCAGCCAAAGATCAGGTGATCACAATCTCACTTTCATACTATTTTAGTGTCTCAATAAAGATTTTTCACTGAAAAGGGATGTTCAAGGAACTGTTTCCAAACTCTATATACATTGTATACAAAATGTGGGCAAATTATAAGAGATTAAAACGTAGTTCTTTTGCCTCTCAGCATCACATATGCTTTCTTGGACTGCTCTTGTATGGCCCTACATCATTCATTCAGATGGGGGAATTGGGGAAAAGGAGAAGAGCTTAATTCAGGACTTTGAAAGTGGATATGAGCCTGAGAACTGGCAGATCCCAATTTCCTCAACCAGAAATAACGTCAGGTACAGGAGGAAAAATGGATTTGTCCATGCGATTATGATAACAACTGATGATGAGCAGAAAAGACAGCACGGCAGCCAGGATAAACACAATGGTGAGTCAAGGACCTGGAGAAAGGGAGGAACGCTCAGAGAGGAGCATACAGACCTCCCAGGTGCAGATTAAGATTGTGGTGGAGAAAAGCAAGGCCGTGGGCTGTTCTGAAGTTGGGGGTGTTTGGGAAGGAGGGGAGTGGGTAGAGGCACTATGGACAGACCTGCTGCTGAGGGCAGGCATCAGTCAAGATGGGAAGGCTCATCAGTCAAGATGGGAAAGGCCCTGGGGATAATTGAAAAATATCCCCAGAGCCTTTCAACTTTCTAGTATCCTAACCAAATATTAGAAAGCACTAGAAAAAATAATTTTTCACAGCTAACTAAAATGCCCCCACTCCAGTTCTCTAAGTTATTCTTTTCTTGAATTGAACCCATTTCATAAACAAAAATGTATGATGACAAGAAATAGTCCCACATCCCAAAATCAAAATTTGATACCCAGTTTTGGTACCCAAAAAGCCATAGTTAAACTTGGAACTTTCCCTTCTTTTTCTAGTTTCAAGTACCTTACTTTTTTCCTCTGTCCTTAAGCCTTTTGTAATCACAACATTTTAAAAATTCTATAATAAGCAGTCAATTAACAATATTTAAATATCAGTTTAGTTTTCTAGCTAAGCAAAATATCAATATGCTCCTTAATATCATCATTCAGTAACGTTTAAAACATATAATAAGTTGGAAGAATATTAGACCATGTTAAAATAGTATTAGATCTCCTTAAAGCTCATAATTATCATTTTTGCATAATTATTTATAATTGAAACTTGCAACACTGAAATATACCACAAGGTCAAGATAGCTACCTTGAGGTTTTTGTATGATATCTGATTCAGTGGCCAAAACCATATGATTGCTTGGTTTACACTCTGTCTTGCTATAAATTCATTTAAAACATATTTAAAGACCTAAAAAGTCACAAGAGGTGCCAGCTAATAAAACTAATTATATTAATGATGTCCAAAATATCAACTATGAATTTCCTAAAGTCCTAGAAGTTATAGAGGTGGATAGGAAACTAATCAAGCATGATGCACTAAATTGCTTATAGCCCTCCCCTTCTTCCTTCTCCTCCCATTCTCATCCATTTTCTTACATTTATTAATTAAAATAGAAATAATAACTCTATCCTAATGTGCTTATAAATCCTGTATTTTATATATGATGAGTTTTGCCATTTGAAAGCACATTACATAATACTCTAAATAGAAAAATAAGCTCAAAGGAGATTTTGCAGAGATGGCAATGAAGCTTGTTTTTCTCAAAAGTTATCAGATATCTAATGTTAGCCCTGACATTTTAATGCAGAGTTCATCACAAATAAGTCCTTTCTCCGATGTTTATATGAAAAGATTATGCACAGTCCTTCTGCCTGTCAATGACGGAAGCCCAATATACCAAATGCCCATTATTCTTTACTCTCTATATAGCTACTCCGAAGCGTGGGTTTGTGTTTTGGACCTCCTTGTGTCTAAATCAGCCAAAGAAAGATTCAGGACCTGATTCTACAAAAGCAACCCTGAGAACAGTGAAGACCATGATTTCCTCTCCCACCGCTGGGAGAGGTCAGCATGCCTGTCATTAGCCATGTCATAACATAATTGTGTTACTACTCCTTATGTGGGCAGAGACTGAGCAATAACTGAACACATTGCATCATTGTAAAAATAAAAAAGTGCCATTTCTTTGTCCCAATATAGCATAAAATCAGTGAAAACAATCTTCAGAAATGACACTGCACTAAGAAACTGAAAGGAACTGTTATTACTCGGTAGGTACGTATTTAAACTAATGTTCTGACATCCTCAACTAGACAAAAAATGGCACTGTATTTTACTACTGAACTCCCATTGTGACCTCCTGTATTACAGTTTCTTTTTGTAACATTCAGTTCAATTAAGGGATACAATGTTACTTAAAATGGTCTTCATCAGATGAAACACCACTGTGGTACCCACTTCTCAATGTGTGGCATATTTACATGCTTTAAGTTGCAAGAGGTGTGACTTTCAGCCTACATGCTTCTGTCTGGTCTAGGAGCTACACTGCATTTCAAAGGCTGACCTATATACAGCAACATGCCATCCATTCTGGCTGTTTGTATAAGAGATTCCTCACACAGTTGCCATAACCAACATCATTCGCATTGTTCTCACTCTTCTCCCGCAATGGGCAATGTGAAAATGGAAGTCAGTTTTGCATAGTAATGAGCAATACTAGTTAAACTATTTCCACAAAATTCCTCCTACAGAGTTTATTAACTGAAAAATACAAGTGGTATTTTGGCAATCTATAGAGCAGCAGTGCCAGAATGTGTTAGCAGAATAAAACGACCACATCTGAGTTTAGAAAAGCTTCAGGAAGAAGATAGTCATTTTCTCTATTAGGGTCTCTTCAGACATTGAAAACATGGGGTTGAGGAAACTCTAGTTACAACTGCATGATATTGAAGCACAGAGAGATACTAGTTCTGCTGGGATTTAGCACACCAACTTTAAGTGTTGACAGATTTAAAATAAAGATAATTAGTAATTTATGATCTTATCACCCTATTAAAAACAAATAACCTGACAAAGTGACCGTTTCTTGTAATGAGCTACGTATTCATTGCACATCTGAAAGAGACAAGGTTTACATTGTAGTCTTGTCTCTTTTAAGGAAGTCTGTTTCAACTTGTTTTTACTAAACATAGACACAGATTTCTTATTTCATCTCCTCCAAACTTCTGCCCATCCCTCAGATCCCTGCAAAGCCACTGAGTCATTGCGCAAATGATGCTAGCTGACTACATTTGAAACAATTAAAAATGCGGAGCTGGATAGAAATTTTGTACCAATGGTAACCATGACGGAGTAGGAAATACTAGCACCTGGGCTTTCTGGGGCCTAGAAACACTATTCTGGACATTTAATATATCTGGCTCAGTACTGCTACACAGAGAAGGGCAGGGAAAAACGTCCTGCCAGAAACATTTCCATGAAGTCTCTTCCTACTATGACAAGTACATCTTATGACTTTGCATCTTTAAAAATCCATTATTCCCTGGATAAGTTAAATAGAAGACTTGCAAACTAGTCTATAGAGAGGGTGGCTAATTTGCATTTAAAAAGAACAGTTTGCTCCTCATACACCGGGTGACTTAAAAGGAACTTCAGCGAGCTGGTAAAGAAATGCTGGAGACTTTCTAAATTAATTTATTCAATTCATAGCACAACTCACTAAAATTATTTAAAGCACTTAATTAGGAAATGATTTAATATATTGAAGCAATTCTTGATTTTCCAAAGCATTTAGCTTTTAAATTAAATTTGACCCTGGTATCTCAAGAATTACAACTGAAACTTGTATCCAAGTCATTACTCTCTTTTTGGAGCCTAAAATCACTGATAAACTTAATAAGATGTGTCCAGTTTCATTGCCAAAATGGTTCTGACCTTTTGGTTTGGTTACTACTGTGGAATATGTCTTTATTATCCAAGATAGGACAGCTACTTTATTATTTCTATTAGTAATAGTGCCGTAAGCAAAATAAAATGTTACAAACACGAAATGTTTTATTATAAAGGCAAAACTGATTTTAGAATAAAAGAACTATGTTACCAACTAATTATGAAACTTCAGCACACAAACTTCTCTTGCCAAAGTTACCCGTGCCTTCCAACTTGCCTCGAGCTAAAGAGCTCCCTATGTGATGAAAAGCCTTTCTGCCTTGCCCAAGACTAGATTTCCCTTGTTTCAAACTTGCTGAAACATCATCGGCACACAGCTCATCCCTGTTACTGGGTCTCTCAGTGTACACTGCATTTAGGAGCTTCTCCACGGGGTGATATCTGTGGTTCACATAACTCACAGCTCTGCGTGTGTGTGAGTGAGTGAGCGTGAGTGAGTGAGTGAGTGTGTGTGTGTGTGTGTGTGTGTGTGTGTGTGTGTCCCAACTGACCAAGACTCGGGGCTACAAGTCGGTTGCGTAGTGGGGAGCCCGGGGGCTTAGAATGCAGAGCGCTAAATACCTCAGTTCTGTATCACGTTAAAAAAAAAAAAAAAAAAAAAAAAAAAAAAAAAAAAGCTGTTTGATGATGACTCGCCACTGGGCAAATGTTAGGGAGTCCCAACGATTTATCCAGTGGAATTCACTTAGGGGCCAACAGGGAATTGTTTGCAGGGGCTGAGAGTATCGGGCAGGTTTACCACCAAGCGGGAGATGGGTATCTAAACCGATTGCCTGGCCTTTCAGAGAACTCAGTTCTCCTCGCCGACATCCACCCGGTGGGACAGCTTAGACACGTCCAACAAGCCCAAGACAGGGATGGCCTTGGCCCGACGCTGCGCTAAAGAGGCCGGTCCCCACGCATCCTACCTCTCAGGGCTGAGAGTTCGAGAAGCCCCGAGATAACCCCCTCCGCAAGCATCCCCTGACTGCTCCATCCTTGGGACGAGTGGAGCTCCGCACAGCTCCGGCGGGTGCCCCTACTCCGGGCCACCAACTGGGTCAACCTTGTCCCGCTGCCTCGCGGCCTTGGCGCCTGGGGTCAAGGGGCTGTGGGTCAGCCCAGCCTGGGACCCTGCTTCAGCCCCTGGTCGAGTGCTGGAGCTTTGGACGTGAACATGAAGCGCTCGCCTGGCTCCTAACAAACTTGCAATTTTCGCGCGCAGCCCCCCAACCAAACGGGAGCTGTCCCCCTCCCCAACACGAGACCCGACTCCCCTGCTGCGCCCCGGCCCGCAGACTGGAGTCCGAACACCGGGCTCGACCGCCAGAACGGGTTTTTGAAAACAAAAGAGTTGTGGAGCAATTTTCCCCGCGGGGGGCGGAGGCGTCCCCCGGGTCCCCGTACCCCGACTCCCGGCTGCTCCCCTGGCAACTAATCCCGAGCAGGGAAGCGGTGCCACGAGCCCCCGCTGCCCGTGAGAGGGAGGGAGGTAAGGAGAAGGGAAACTGGAAAATAAACTGAATTCTCTCAGTCTCTGCCTTGGTTCCCGGACACCAGACACACCCCCAAAGTATACCGTGGTTTTCTTCTAATTTTTTTTTAAACGCCCCCCGGCAAACCTAGGCAGGGATCCTTAGTCGCGAACAGCAGGAAGGAAAGAATCCGAGCAAATCGTGTCACTTTCCGCACAATCGCCGTGTTTGACAAACCCCCGGAGCCGCTCCACAATATTTACTACCCAAGCGCACGCAGGGCTGCAACGGGTTGGGAGCCGAGCGCGCCCGGGACTGGCCTCCGCCGACCGGCCCGGCCGCCGAGCTGGCCCGGCCGCCGCCGCCCCCCTCCCGGGATCAAGCAGCGAGAACACGGTGGAAACAAAAGCAGAGCGTTCACCTTGTTGCAATAGTAGGGGTCCAGGCAGGGAGAAGGTCCCAGACAGGGAGCGTCGGGCGCAGCTGCGGGCTGGGCTGGAGGTGGATAAAATCTTACGTCCATTTCACTCTCACATCAAGCAACTCCTTTTCTTTTCCTCTTTTAAAAAAAGTGTGCAGCAAAACAAGCTTAGACGGAACAGAGAGAGGTGTCTGGACTCAGGAGTAAAAGAAACACCTTCCTTCCCTCACATCCGTTTGCGGTTTGTTTAAGAAGAAGAGGAAAAAAAAAAAAAAAAGAAAGAAAAAAGAGGGGGGAAAAGCGCTCAACTCTCCCCCAAGCCGCGGCGCGCACCCGTCAGCGCCGAGAGCGCAGCCAGCTCCGCCACCGCCTCCCGGCCCTGCCGCCACCACCGCCGCTGCCGCCGGGCAGGTAACTTCATGCGCTCATTGTCCCCCCGCCCGCCCCCCCATCCCCGCCTCCCGCGCCCCTAGCCGCCGGGCACACGCGCTCGCGCTCGGGCTCTAGGTACTGGGCGTTTTATTGGAGTCTCTGAATTGCTCTGCTTTTAGTTTATTTTTTCCACCTTGGAGGCCTGGGATGGCGGGGAGAAATAAGAGGGACACGGGGCGTGAGGGGTGGTGAGCGCCCCGGGCCGGGCTGGTTAGGGCGCACTGCAGGACGCGGGCTGCTCGAGGCCCAATGGCTGCTGGTCAGGACGGGGGCTGGAGGAGGGAGGAGCAGTGAAGCAGGAGGAAAGCGCGGCTGGGCCCGGGACGAGCCAGCGGGACCCTAGGGAACGTCCGCTGTGCCCGAGCCGCGCTACTGCCGGCAGTGCGTGTTACACAAAGGGGTTGGCGAGCCCGAGCCACCGGCGGCCGCGGGGCACCACGGGGAGCGCGCGGCAAGGGGGCGCTGTGGCGCACCCCGCCCCGCAGCCCCGCCTCCGGGCCCGCCCCGGCCCCACCCCGCTCCTACCGCCCCCTGCACAGCCGTCCCACTTCCTTTTCTGCGTTCGCTACCTCCCGGTCCGTAGCTTTCCCTACCCAGTTTCAGCGTCCCCATCCTTACTCCCAGTTCCTGGGAAGATGACTGTCCCTCGCAACGCTGTGTTTGGGGACCAGGAGCCCAAAGAGCGCGAACCCTCTGTGCGCTGTGAGTGGGCTGCTGTCCCAGGGACCCGATTGGACTTCAGGGTGTTGATGGGCTGTAAAAGTCGCCCTCCTCCCCACAACTTCTGTTGCTCACTCCTGTCTCCAGCCCTCACCTCCTGGTGATATGTGCCCCCACTGGAAGGTTGCGAGGGCTAAGGCTGCCTTAAGGACTCGCGAAAGACCACAGGGGTTACTCAAAGGGTAAATACGGGAACAGTTACCAGCACACACAGCAAGTCTAGAAGGGAAACACGTGGGCTTGCTAGTTGCCCATTATGGGGATCTTGTCTTTTAATAGTGAGAAGCCCAGTAATGTTCTTTGAGGTGCATGGGTGACCTCGAATCAGCCTCCCCATTTCTCAGGTTGGTAAGTGGGATGAGGAAATCACCAATCATGTTTTCCCACCTTACCTCTTAAACCCGGAAACTTGCAACTTCGTGCTTCCAGGTGGTTGGAAAAGTTTGGCGTACTTTGGCCGCTGTCCAACAGATTTATTGCCGGGGATCTGTCCTTGGTGGAAAGTCCAAGCAGGAGTGTGTAATATTTATCTTCTCAGGAGGGGAGCAGCCACGCATACGCGGGCCCAAGGCCCTGCAAAAGAGCTTGGAAATACTTCATCTGTTCCAGCTGTTTCTGGCACCAGGAGGACACGAATAACATTTTGCCACCCCGCACAACCTTCTAGTGCATGTTGCTTACCAACTGCGCTGCGACTTTCCCACAGCTACATTGCTGCCTCTGCATTTGAGAGCATCAGTCACAAACAGAGAGATCTGGAAGAAAATCTATAAAGACAGTGTAAGAAATGATCAAATTAACATGGTTGGGCATCTATGGACGGCTCCTTTAGGTACATTTTCGTAAGCATTGCTTTATATTTCTTACATCATATGCCTCTTAAGCCAGTGTTTTCTTTCTTCCCTTCATCATTTTTATAAATAGTAAAAATCCAGCTTTCTCTTGATCTCAAGATTAACAAAGTGAAAATTGGTGTAGGAGGAGAAAGCAATGAGGAAAAAGAATTGCTCTTTCATGGATTCAGAAGAACCTCCATATTTACAGGTCCTTCAAGAAACAAAAGTAAGAAATAGACATGATGGTTTTCCCCTTAATAAAATTCTTTATAATAAAGTTTAAATGAAGTTTTCTGGTTTGTAATTTCAGTGTTCAAAATTTTAATTGTAGATGCTAAAAGGTGCCTATATGTATTTCCTTCCATAATTAAAAACAAAACTCTTTTAGGTTAAAATGAAATATCTTTAAGATTAAATTTCTGTCATCAATCCAGCATTTATTACCTACATATTACATCATTTCAAAATTCAATTTGAAAAAACTCCCTTAGAATCCATAATTGCTTTTTAAAAAATTTATTATCATTGTTCAGTCACAGTTTTCCCCATTTTTTCCCCCATTGCTCTCCCCTGCCCTGGCCACCCCCTGGTCCTGTGAACATAAGGAAGATGAAGAGGTCTGGCGGTGGGGAGGCAGTATCATTATCAACATATTGACACCCGGGAGAAGATAACAGCATCTATACTTGGCTCGACAAAACTTCCGTTTTTCTCCGTCCTAAGGAAAACCCAAATGCATGGGGCCTGTGTGTTCCCCCAGTTAATCTAGGGCCTGGTTTCTTTCATGTGCGGTACATAGAGCCATAGTGATATGTTTGTGCATGGAATGTTGTGATGGGTGGAAATGTAGCTGTTGATTTAAAAAGCTCTTAACTTCAAGCACTCATACATGGAGAGTAGACCATGAAGGTTAATTTGGGGTGTGGATGAAAATGGAGTTAATCATCGATCATGCTTGTGTAATGGAGTGTCCATAAAAATTCCGAAAGTACCGGGGTCCGAGAGCTTCCAGATTGGTGAACACATGGAGGTGCTAGAATAATTGTGGGCCTGGAGAGGGTCTGGGAAGCGCAGTGCCCCTTTCTGTACATCTTGCCCTAAGCATCTCTTTTATATGGATGCTCACCTGTATCCTTTATCCTATCCTTTTATAATAAATTAATAAACATCATGTAAACTCTTTTCCTGAGTTCTGTGAACCTCTCTAGCAAATTAATCAAACCCAAGGAGCGGGTATTGGGAAACTCTGATTTATAGCCAATTGGTCAAGAGCATAGGTAGCAACCTTGACTTGTGATTGGTGTCTGAAGCAGGGCAGTGGCGGGGACAGTCTCATGTAGCTGACACTCTTTCCGTGGAAATTGAGTTAAATTGTAGGACATGCAGCTGGTATCATAGAATTGCCTGATGTGGAAAAATACTCTGTATATGTGGTGTTTGAAGCTGTGTGACTGTGCTAGCAGCGTGAGAACAAAGGAGACACACAGAAGGACTCAGATGGAGTTTTCCCAACTCCGATGGAAATGCGAGTGTTAATTCAAAACAAAAACAAAAACAACAGAAAAGCCAACATTCACTGCAATCACTCTTTCACAGAGAGCAGAGCACAAAGGCCATCTCTGTGTACCTGAGAAAACACTTTCATTATAGTGCTCCACCCAAGGCCTATCATATATTGAATGGCTGTACTACCAAGAAAAACTTGGGGAAAGTTACTTAGCTAAACCTCTGAGCAAATATTATTAATTTGGAAGATAAAATAGTAGTTACTTGTCAATTTCCAGGGCATTCAACTCTATATCATGGCTAAGTTTACTCACTTATTTGTCCGCTCCTTCATTCATTTGTACCTTATTCAACAAAGACAGATGAGCAGAGCAAAGCTCTATGCTATGTTATGGATATGTTGACATATAAAAACAAATTAAAGTAGTTTCTGCTTTAGATGTATTTATAGTCTTCCAGAACAGTATTTCCAACCTTGTCTTGTCAATAGAGTCACCCTAGAAGCTTTGGAAAATACTCATTCCTGTGCTCTACCCCCCAAGATTCTGATTTTATTCATTTAGAGTTAGGGTCTGGACACAGGAAACCTTTCAAAGCTCCCCAGTGGTTTTAACTTTCAGGAAAGATTGTGAAACGCTGGTCTAAAAGGGAAGATAAGATGGGTACAAATGGAGTACTAAAAGCGGGAAATTTTAATAAGTAAAATTTACTGGTTGGATTGATATTTTGTGTTGGCTTTTCTAAGGAGGCATTGAAGGTCACCACTCCCAGAACCCTGTCATCTGCCCTGTTTGAGATATAATGTGGCAATCTACCCAGTTACTCTAAACATAATGAATTGTTCTATAGGTCCAGATTACAATTTGATCATCTGAACTAGGAACTTTATAAACTCTAATTAGCAGAAAATGTGTGTCCACAAACAAAACATCTCCTTGCTAGTATTGATGTAATAATTTATGAAATGTCTATGTCCTAGACCTACTCCTAATTTTTTTACATTTAATTTTACTGTCTCATTTAGTTTTACAAATTACATTGGAAACCCTAACCAGTAATTACAAACCACACTTAGCATTTGATTTTGTTCCTTCAACGTTACTTGTCTTCATTTTAATTATAGTTTCATAATTGTTGTTTTTAAATTTGCAATTGTTTTCATTGACCACATTTTATGTTTATTGACTCTTTGTACTATGTAGTAAGTCCTAAATCTTGCAGTAATGCCTCCAAGTTATATACAGAATGTGTTACTTTAGGGAAAATATCCTCTAGACATTTAACCCTACTCATGATTTATGAGAATCTTATACAAATTATTTAACAAAAAAGTGACACTTCTTTAAAGACAGTTTTGGTTAGATTTTCTAGCGAGTTTTTCTTGAAGGTAGAAGTCCTCTATGTATTAACTATGGAAATGGAACAACTTATAGAGGGATTTATTTTGAAATGCCAAAATTAAAACTAAAGTCAAAACATGCCATATTTTATAACTAAATTAATATTCAGTCATTTGCTGGCCTTCTCTTGAATGTGAGCTTTCCAGTAACAGCTGATGCCTCAGTCTCTCCTGTAGGTTAAAGCCTCATTAAAAAAAATTCCATTCATTTGACACTTCACATGGGCTACCTGTATATTAATTACAAAGCACCTAACAATTACAGAGTGTCTTGTAATTCATGTGTTTACAGATTTACCTTCCCAACAAGATCATAGGGTAAAATAGCTATGTTTGTTTTCTTAGACCTGAACCAATACTGAGTCCTCCTCATTCTAAAGGTTTGAAAAATAGCATTAATGGTTTTGATGAGAAATGTTTACTTTTTTTTTTTCAATTTACCAGTTAGAATTTACTGTTGTCCTGAGTTATTCAATATTTTTCTAAAGTTATTTAAATGGAAAATAGAATGATATGCAATATGTAATATGATGCAATGGGAGAACACAGAGCACTGAGGTTTATTTCCTGGGGAGACTAGTGAGAAATGACTAGATTGTAAGTCTTTCAACCAGAAAATAAAGGATTTCAGAATGATGAGGAAAGTTTGAAGGAAATGATATAGGGTCCACAGATACCTCACATGGAACTAAATGACTCATAAAATGCAGTACTTTTTACATAATACGGGAAGTGTGCCATGCTTGTACATCTCACCATTGAGTGTGGTACAGTACTTTGATCTTCAACAATAACCAACATTTGTGGCATAATAGCTATAATAGGACTATACAGTTATTTTACATGGCAATAATCCAGTCCTCTCTCATCAGGATAAACTGTGAGGACAAATCCTTTCAAAATCAGAATTAGTTCCTTGTAGAAGAGTGAGGCACAATTATCCCTTAAATAGGAGCAGCTGCAACATGGTATCGGCCTGGAGTGTAGCAGTGAAGTGTTTTTCCAATGCAATTAAATGGATTTTTTAATGCAAACTAATATGCTATAAAAAGTCAATTGGAAAAAAAAAAGTCAATTGGAAGGTGAGTAGGTGTGGAATTGCTGAGATGAAAGGAACAGTCATTTTGCTTAGAGAGTTAATATTCCTGCCTTCGTAAATGCTATTTTTTAGTGAAAATGGGTAATCAAAGCTCATACTTTCCCAAGGAATGGGGCCCAAAAGAGAACTAGAGTAATAACAAAGAAAAGATAATTCTGGTTTACTTGTACACTCCGTGTCTTATTTGGAACTGTGTTCATAGCTATGTTTTGTTATTGTTTTTCAAAAAAGATATGGTGAGTCAACAGCAACACTTCAATTTAGACAGGAAAGATAGCACTTGAGTGGAAAAAATAGAAATATAACTCATAGGACTTATACTAGTCATCACCTATGTCCAGAGAGAGACAAAGAGGGATGGGAACTTTGTTTTTTTACCGCAGAGATGATTAAAGGATTGGAAAATAAGACCTTTAAAAAAGATTAAAGGACTTGTCTAGAGAGGGCAATACAGAGAAGCAATGTAATATCCTCAAATCGTGTATCTCAAGAGTTCTTTCATAAACAAGGAGAGAGCACCTCCAGTGAAGATAGGACCTGAGGAAATGGATGTAACACTAGAGCATTGAGATTTAGTCGCACTTAGAAAGCATTTTCCCCAGTGATCTTTAATGCAGTGCCAAAGGAAAAGGAGAGCATGGGCTCTCCACAGGACTAACTTCAAGATCTCTGCAACCAATGAAAGTTTGTCAAGCTACCTGTGCAGCCACTGACACCCCTCCTCTTCTTGAAATATGCCTTCTTTATATATAGAAGACCAAGTGGGCAGAGGGTTTGAACTTAGATCTAATTATCTAAAGGCTTTCTGTGCTCCTAAATTTCAGATAGCAGAAAGAGAAGTTCATCTAGACAATGAACTAAGCTGTCTTTTGTGGTTCTTTGAAATCTAAGAGTTTTTTATTTTAACATTTGATTTTGTTCGTGAGCATTTTCAAGGAATTTGGTTACAAAGAAAAATAGCTAACATCTGATTTTGCAGGGAAAATATTAAGAAATTATATAAGCTAGGAATTGAAATATTTAATAATCTAATGTTACTTTAAATTTTTTTTTTAAATGATACTCTTGCATGATGGGGATGGTCTTTTAGGATGATCTCAGAGTCAGAGATGAAAGGCCGTCCTTCTATGGGATATTTTAATGGGTAGCCTTTATGTTACTAATTCAAAAAGCACACATTTTTAAGACAGAGAGACTCTTCAGCTCTCATTCAGGCTGATAGTTGCAGTGAATTCCCACTTCTCCCATGGCATCTTCCAGCATTGATTAGGTGACTGACTCTTCGCCCTCAGCCAGCCCAGTTTCCGCATGTAGTTCCTGCTCTCCACCCTGATTAGGTACTCACTGCTTCCTTCCACTATAAATCCACTTATGCTTGACCTTTACATAATGCAATTACCTATCTATCTATGTATTGCTTTTATGTTTCCATTTTGTTCCTAAGGGCGGTCCAATAAGTCTGCCTATATTCATATATTTGATGATGATTATAAGCTCCTAGTGGGAGGGGACAGAATCTCCTCAAATTGCACTGATGGCCCCTATATCTCAATTTCTTTAAAAGTGCTCTTTGCAAGAAGACATCCTAATTTGGCATACTTTTCCTTGGTATCAGAAAGAGTTAAGTTAGGAAGCTACTGGTAATGATTCAAAATGTCATAGTAGGTATACACTTCCACTTCATTAAGACAGGTTGGAAAGAGTTACAATAGCATTGTGTTCTCTGTGTTGCCTCATCTGTATTATATAATGGTCAAATATCACTTTTAATTAAGGAAGCCATTGCTGAGGGCCCTCTATCTGTTAGGTGCCCTAAGTAACAATATATATTCGTTCTTTTTGCTCCTACCCCCTTGCTCCCTTGGATACTGGAGGCTGATAAATTTATATTTTCTGCGTGGCCTCTGTGAGCATCTGTAACCTCTAAAATAGACATTAGCCAGAGAATAAATAGAGAAAACAGCATTTTAAACAGAGAGAAGATCATGAACAAAGTCAAAGAGACTTTCAAGACAAAGAAAAGTTTCAGAACAACCAGGATACGCAAGTGAGTATTTTCTGTAGTTATTAGGGTGCCTAGGCAGGGCAAGGGCAAGGGGATAGGAGCAGTGACGGGAGACACAGACAGGGAGTTCAGGTCATGGAAACGGTGTCTAACTAGGGGCAGGAACTTTATCTGGAAGAGGTTGGGGAATCTCAAAGGACTTTAGTATAGGGCCTGATTTTGATGTATTTGTATTATAATACTATAAGGACAATGGAGTTTTTATGTACTTTCTTAATTTTAATCCTCACTCCATCTCAGTGAGGATTCCATAAAGTATTGCAATAGTTCAGTACTAAAAGAGAGCAGATATTCCTTTTTCTGCAATTTTGTTAATCTCCCACTTCAGTACCTGTGGTGTACACATAAATTCAGAAAAGTAATAAACTGCATGTGTGATCCTCTGTGATCTATCTATCTCTCTGGCCTCAGGTTTTGACATTCTTACAGTCTTTCTCCCTCAGCCCCAGTTTCCACATTTTAAATTATAGAAAATACCAAACTGCTTGAATAGGACCACTGCCCCTTAATCTCAATTCTGAGATTCCTTAGCTCTGAAACTGTAGTTTTTTCACGACACATTGGATAGCAATATCTAGAGGCAACATCTAATCTAAACTGACAAGGAGCTCTTCATAGAATTTATTGATCCTCCTCAGTGAATATTCATACATTTTGCTGCATGTACTGGTTTTGATTATGGGGTGCTTTTTCAAATCATGCATCAGGGAATGTTCAGGGGTGAGCAAAGTAGGTACAGTTGTTTGCACGGAAAAAGAAATACAGCTTATGATTATTACAATAGATTTATTAACTCAAAAGAATGTCACAATGGTACAGTGTACTTACTTCTGCCCACCCATGTATGTAATATATGGTATAAGCTTTCAAAAATTCAGAAATTGTTCATTTCAAACACATTTACCCTGTAGGGTCTCACGTAAGGGATTACAGACCTGTACTTGTAGTAACTTTAAATACCCTATGACTTCTTTTGAAGCAAATGCATCAAGGAATAATTTATCTACAAAAAAGTCTACTAATTTCCAATGGACAATTTAATGAGTTTTGAGAAATGTACACCATTGTGAACCACTGCCACAATCATGCACGCGACAGCTCCATCAGTTCAAAGAGTGCCCTTGGGCCCCTTTGCAGTCATTCTTCTCTCTCAGTCCTCAGCCTCCAGAAACCCTGGACGTGATTTTTGTCATCCTAGTTTTGTTTCTTTCCAAAATGTCATATGTAATATTTCAATATGTGGCCTTTTATGTCTGATTTTTTCCCTTAGCATAATGTGTTTGAAATTCATCCACATTGTTATGTTTATTAGTATGTTGCTCTTTTTTAGTGCCGAGTAATATTCTATTATGAATATAACACAATATTGTGTATCCATTTACTAATTGATGAGCACATGAGTTTTTTCCAGTTTTAACTACTATGAATAAAGCTTCTGTGAAAACCCAAATACAAGTACTTGTACGAGCATATGTTTTCATTTCCTTTGCGTAAATATCTAGGAATATGAATGCTAGATTTCATGGCAAAATATGTTTAAATTCACAAGAAACTGTCAAACTGATTTCATCAGTGACTGCCCTTTTTCATTTTTACCAGGAAAGCATGAGAGTTTTGATTGCTTAAAATCCTTGCCAACACTTGGCATTATCAGACCTTCTAAATTTAGCCTTTCCATTGGGTTTGTAGTCATATTTCAGAAATTTACATTTTCCTAATGACTAATGATGGTGAGCATTTTTTTTCATATGTTTCTTACTAGTATATCTCTTTTGCTGAAGTTTATTAAGAGTTTTTGCCTTTATAAAATTGAATTGTTTGTCTACTCATTACTGACTTGTATTAGTTCTTTTTATATTCTGGGTGTAAGTCCTGTATTAGACTCTACCAAAAAAAAAAAAAGCTACTAAAACTAGTAAGTTAGTTTAGCAAGATTGTAGGATACAAACTCAATATATAAAAATAATTCTATTTCATTTTTCTATTTTATTAAAAATAATAACAATTAGAAATTGAAAAATGCCTATTTATAATGACATCAAAAATAGTAAATATTTAAGCATAAACTCCACACTAAAAATTGCAAAACAATCCTGAGAAAAATTGAAGTAGATCTAAATAAATAGAAAGTTCTATCATGCTCATAGTACAAGGACCTTAATGCAATTAATATATCATTCTGCCTAAAACAATTTTCAGGAAATTTTCAATAAAAATCCTAGGTTTTTTTAATTGAAAATAATGTTTCTTTTATTTTTTATGGAAATGCAAAGGACCAAAACAATTTTGAAAAAGAATAAATTTGGAAGAATTATACTACTTGATTTTAAGACTTACTGGAAAGTTAAAAAAAAATGAAGACCACATGATATTAGTCTTACAGACATGTAGATCAACTGAACAAAATGGAAGTCTGGAAATAGACCTATTAATATGTGATTAATTGATTTTCCACGAAAGTATTGAGGCAATTCAATGGGAAATGATAATTTTTAAAAACAAATTATGCTGGAATAGTCAAGTATTCAAAATAAACTTTTTGCATAAACAAGTATACAAAAATAAATGTTTACTTCACAGCATGTGCAAAAGTTAACTCTAAACAGAGCATAGACCTAAATATAAGAGCTAAAACTTAAAAAAAAATAGAAGAAGATATATAGGATAAAATCATGACTGGGGTTATGCAAAGCTTCCATAGGACAGAAACTGCAATTTGATACATCAAATTTTGGAAAAATTAAAAATTTGCTCTTCCAAAGACAATGTAAAAAAATGAAAGTGCATTCCATAGGCTGGGAGAAAAGACAAATAACTTGTAACCCTCACATTTTTAATACTTCTTTGCTTTTGTTCCCATTGTTTCCTCTGCCCAGCATCTCCTTTTCCTTGGTCTTTCCATGAAAAGCTCTTATTTATATTTTAAACACAGGTCAGGCATCAGGTCATCATTATCTTCAGGAAGGCTTCACAGATTCTCCAACTCTCACATTCCAGGCTGGCCCTAATATCGATCACACGCTACCTTCCAGGTCAATTTATATAATCTGTTTTCCTTAAAAAAAAATGGCTTGTTGTGGTCAGAGACAATGTTTTCTATGCTTTGTTGGGTCCTTGGTCTAAAGAACACTCACCTTTTCCATACCCCCCATCCCCTCTCCCTCAATCAAAACAACTTTTGGCTTTGCTTCCCCTTCCAGATATAGCTCTATCTCCTTCTACCCAGTTGCTACTATGCTTCTTGAGATAATTCCCTATTTTTTATCTTTTTAATGCCACCCATTCTTTCTTCAGCCCACAGCAATCTGGATTTCTGCTCCCGAAATATTTTCTATTGAGACCATTCTGTCTAAGATTTCCATTAAATTTATACCTGTCTGCTTTACTGGGCACTTTTTATTCCTCATCTTACTTAAAAAAATGGTATCCCATCAGACCTTGAAGCATCTAAACCAAGGGATCCTGCCACATTTATCTTTGTGGTTAGACAGATGGGGGCCATTATGTGAAGAGAACAAGTAGGTAAAGAAAGTAACATGACAAGAAACAGATGAATAAGAAAAATGAAGGGAATGTGGAGTCATAGATTCCAAGGAGAAGAACATTGCAGGAGAGAATAGTACACATTCATCCATTCCCTCATCCATTCAACAAATATTACTTGAGTGCTCGAGATATGCTCCAAGTTTAAGGAAGCTTTTCTACATTATGCTCTGGAGGATCATCTGCTTTCTTAGCTTCATCTACAACTTATTTTCCAGTTCTTCTCAAATCTATGTTTCTTGTCTATTTTCTGAGTCCCAGGTGCCCATTTCCAACTGTTTACCAGTTGTACTTTCTTGTATTTTTTCAGTCATTCAGACTCAGCACATACATAGAAGTCTTGATAAATACCTTTATAAATCATTTCATCCTGGAATACATATTTTGTGTAATAATTATAGTCAATACTCATGGTTAACCATGGCCCTCATCGTTTCTTATTTCTCACTTGGACTTTTGCAGTAGCCTTCCACTAGGTCTCCTTACCTACAATTTAGCATCTATATACCCACCATGACTATTAATCTAAAAGAAACTTACAGCACTCCATTCCTCTGCTTAAATACTTTGAACACCTTTCTGATACTCAAACATGCCAAACCATTTGCTCTCCTGCAAATAAATAGCCATCTGCTTGCTTTATTTTCAAGCATTTGTATCTACTGTTTCCCCCATCTAGGAAGAACACCTCACTGCCACATAGTTACATGGCAGACCCTATTACCTTCAAGACCCAAATCAAATCTTACTTCAGCAAAGCCATGTTAAGCCCTCCTTCCCCCAACACACACATTGTGTATTTTTTCATTACTGTGTTGTAAGGATTTATTTATAAACTCTTCTTCCATTCTAGATTATATCTCAATCAGCTTTGTACTTCAAATATCTGATATAGAAACAAGTACAAAAATAGCTTTAAAAATATATATATATTTTGCTTAATCACTTCACCTTTTCCTCTCATCTCCCCAATCCTCCTTCCCTCTGAAAACTAGTTTTGAAAGGGCAAGTTTTTTTTTCTTCTGATTTTGAGGTGACCAGCTTCTATTAGGTATTATTTGGGGCTATGTCATTTTTATGGTGAATACAGTAGTTTAAAAAAAGATTTAGCCACTTCCTTAGCGGTGGTTTATCTCTTCCTCAGAGAAAACCAGAATGAGTTTTTTTAATACAATGATTTAAAAGGTACACTGAATCTTCAATTTAATTATTTCAATTCCTGCAAGAGTCTTTTCAGAAAGACTGCCACTTGGTAAAATGTGATAAAGTTCCAACACATTTTTAAAAAATTGTAAATAATTTATAAATTTACATTCAAAGTTTAATCTGTTATTTTCATGTAAGAAAACTTATAAGATTGCTTTCTATTGATTTAGTATCTTTTGATCTAAAGTTTAACCCAGTATTTACTCTGTTTCTAGAATCTTCCAGAGATGCTTGGTACACATAAGTGAATGTTGCCCCTTTTTATTGATTTTCAGGTTACCTAGGGACTCCACGGCCAGTACTCTAGACCCTGGCTTAGATTCCTGGTCTTATTTATCTTAATTTTTGTGTTTCTACCAGATAAGGTCACTTCATATTCTTCTAACATGCCCTGACTTTTTCTAGCTCTTCTGTGTTTGTTCCTGGGCAATGCCCTGCCTTGCCTCCCACTTCCTCATGTTATCATCATTACCCTTTTGCTTCTGTTTTTATCTTAACTGACACTGCCTTCCTGAAACTCACCCTGGTCCTTCCAGTTGGATCTGGGCTGTCCTTGCTCTCTTTCTTTAAGCCTTTATTGGTGATTCTTTTATGAGACTTCTTATAGTTCACCTTGTGCTACAGTTTTATGTATTTTATTCTATCTCTTTTCTCAATAAGTTGTTGGGTCAGGATAACCATGTTCTATTTATCTCTGAGTTCCCTGCAATGCCAAACACAATTTCTTATATATAACAAGTACTCAATAATTAATTTTTTAATTGACTTGAGTTCAGACAAGTTCTTTCTCTTCAATATGAGTGAAAAAAATAATTATAACAAGTTCATAAGCATAGTAAGCTGTAGAACTAGGATTTAAACATGGGCTGTTTATGGCATTTTACCCCTGGACTTTGTTGTCTTTATAATAGAAAGAGTAACTATTGATCCAGCTATATAAAAATAGGTTTAATGACTAAAACATAAAAGTTGTCTTAATAAGACTTAACATTTTCTCCTTGATAGTATGTGAGGGGGGAGAGAGGAAGATTTTATTCTGTCTATGATATGAGTTTCAAACAGTGGGAATATATACCTATTTAAGAACATCCCTTTAATAAATTTATTTTGATCTTATCAGCTATTGGCTATCTGAATTCTTTCAGAATCTGTACATACAGATATAAAGACATGTAGATATAATCACATTTACTATACTATTGGACTAAGTTGCCCAATGTGAAGACCTGGAGTGTTAAGTCCTGCTCAGTGACTCAAAGGTGACAAAGGTGGATTTAGACCCAAGGATGTGGGATTTGGAATAAAGCTGGTCTAGAGCTCAGGGCTTTATTCTAGGTCTTCAATAAGCTGGATGAAGTAAGGGAGCTGAAAAATCTTCTTTTTTAATTTCAGCATTGGGACTTGAAAATTAAAGAAGGGAGTCTACAATATAAGGGAAACATAAAGTAACCACTTTCTCTAATTGAAAGGACTATTGTAGTTATTTGTAGAATATTGGAAAGAACTGACTATGCAATGAGGCAGCCCTGAATACCCCTATTGCAGTTGGGGATACATGCCAATCAATTTTTCCTTAGTGACTGGGCTTTTTCTGGGGTACAGATAGAGCAGGAAGTCTCTTTTACAATACCTTTTAATAACTGTGTCAAAATTCCCCTGAATTATATCAATTGTCCCCTGTTTGCAGTTGAGTTGAGTTTATTTTTACAATTTGATGTTTCAAGTCAATGTGCACTTCTCCACGATCTTGTTGAAGAGCAGCCTTTCAGCTCAGCAGTGCTCTGTTAAAAATATCTTAAGTAGGTTTTCTACTTTACAAACCAGGGTACAGTTTCCTGTCTTTAAAATATTTTGAGACTGTGAGGTTCTGGCAGGATGTAGAGACGACAAATCAGATTAAATAATACCCATTGCCAAGTGATCAGACAGAAAAGGAATCGTACAGAAATGAGAACTCTAGACCACATAGGCCTCTCTCTGTGGCACTCGTCCACTTCCTGCTGAGTGGTCCAGTTCCAATGGCAGTAAGTGCTAGCTGCTTAGAAGAATGTTATCCTCCTGTTCCAGGGTAAGAGAGGTCATACCAAAACAACTTCAGCATGCAAGTTTGCCCTTATAGTTGGTCGATGGGCACTTGCAAATACAGGCAGCTCTACGGTTTCATGGATCTGGCAAATTAAGTAAGCTTAGAAGAAAACTATTGAAGTAAGTTTTCTTCCCCCCAACCCCATTTTTTAGATGACACTATTTGGCTTTGCTTTACTATTAAAACTACTCCAATGTAAGCAACAATGTATTCCATGGGAATAGAAAATCTGCTTCTAATCTCTTGGCTAGTGTGTACTTTCTGATGGTGAAGACGATGGTGTGAGGATTAAGAGCCCAGGCTCTGATGCCCACCAGCCTGGGTCTAAATACAAGTTCTGCTATTTGCCAGAGTTTGGAGAATGAATTCATTTTTAATCCTCAATATGACTAGGATGCTAAAGAACATCCCTTTAATAAATTTATTATTATACTTTAATAATAAATTATTAAGTACACACTAAAATACACTTAAAGTGTATACTTTACGGTAGGTAGGTAGAATCACAAAGGCTGTAAGATTTCTATTCACTAGGAATAGGCACTGGTTTAAACTCCTTATATGTGTTATCCCATTTAACTTCTTACCCCATGAGATAGATTCTATTATTACATCCTAATTTATTAGACAAGAATTTGGGGCACAAATAGGTAAAGAGGCCCTGTAGGGAAATTCCACAGAAGGTAAGTACCAGCCAGAAGTACAGCCCAGGCTGGTGCCTATGCAAGTCTATTCTTCACTATCCAAAACTGTGTTTTCACAGGCATGGCCACAGTGAATCCTGCTGCATTTTGAGCACACGTACATGTGTACATTTAATATGTTGAGTGCTCTGGAGCTTATGCCACAAGGCCAAGGGAGTCATCCAGGGTTGGCAAGGGCCTGCAGTTTATACTTGCCTGTGCAGGTCCTGGGTTGGCCTTTTGGGAGAAAGCAGAACCCAGAGGCTAGAGTTGGACCTTTGCCACCTTGCTGAGCTCGTTCTTCTCTCAGATTTTTCTAGAAGCCTGAAGGGGAGATCAACTGTCTTTTGCTCTTTTTCTGGCCTAATATCTCTGCATTTCACTACCCACAATGCTATCCTTAAGTGTAATGAACCAAAGAAATAAAGGAATACTCCTGAGGCTGCTTTTTAAGATGTTGTGGGTAGGGAAGCTCTAATAAATGTGTCTTATGTATTAGTTCGACATGTTTTATTGGTTCATCTGATGTTAACAGATTCTCCACAAACAATACTATCATTGTGAAGTCAAGTCTTTCCTCTCCTCCTTGCCCCAGCCTGAGTGTTTGTTCCTCTTTTATGATGCCTTCCACATGCTGCTATGTATCAGATATACTTGTGTACCTGTTTCAACCAACCACAAGAATATAACCTTGAGGACAGGAATTTGGACATGCTTATCATGCTATCTCCTGCAGCATTTAGTGTCTAACAAATAGGAGCTCATCTATAAATAAAAAATGTGAAGCACCTGGAGGTCAGGCCATCTCAAAAACCAAGTCAAAATACAAATGACAGGAAGAAAATCTTTTCGACTTATACAACAAAGTGTTGTTATTCATAACATAGAATTAATTTCTTCAAATTAAAAATAGGAAGAACAAAAATGATTAATGAATAGATGAGTGGCACAATTTACAGAAGGGGAAATGAAAATAATAATGGCCAATAACATGCAAAAAAATCTAATTATCACTAGAAATCAAGAAAATGTAAATGATAATCATCCTGCCTCATTTTTTAAAGGTATAGACAAAAGTTTTAAAAGATTTGCTTCCACCAAAAAAAAAGTGTGGGGAGATTTAGTACAATGTATAGCCTGAAAGAGAAGAAAGGTGTTTGAAAGCACATATTTTATGTGAAATTATGTAGACTGTATTTCTCTGCTAAGGCTTCTATAACAAAGTACCATAGACTGGGTGGCTTAAGCAACAAAATTTTATTTCCTTACAATTCTGGAGACTAGAAGTCTGAAATCAAGGTGTTGACAAGATTGGTTTCTTTGTCAGTCTTTTTCTTTGGCTTATAGATGACCATCTTCTCCTTTTATCTGCATATGGCCTGTCCTGTGTCTAGGTCTGTGTCCCAACTTCTTCTTATTAGAACATCAGTCATATTGCATTAGATACCACTTGGATGACCTCACTTTAACTTAGTTACCCTTTTAAAGACTCTCCTTCCAAATATAGTCACATTTTGAGACTGGGGGTTAGGACTTCAACATAAGCATTATGGAGGATACAACTCAGCCCATAATAAAGCTATATAGATAGATAGATAGATAAACAGGTAGATACCTGAGAAAGATATGCTTCAGAAACAAACTAAGAAGAATAAATTCCACATTGTTAGCAATGTTTACATTTAGGATAGGCTTGGGATAGATAGTATTTGCTTTTTACAGTTTTAAAAGATCTGAAATTACTCATGACTTTTTCCATTTTGAGTTTCCCAGGATTTCCAAATAATGATAAAGTATACTAGAAATATCACATAAAGAAATCATCATTATCAAGGTACAAAGTAGTTAGCTATTCATCAGTGCTGTTCCTAGTTCTTGAGACACAAGAAAACTACATTTCCCAGCTCCCTTTGCAGTTAGATTGAGCCTATATGACTGAGTTTTGAGTGAAGGAATGTGTAGAAGAAAACAGGTCACTTGGGGCTTGGTCTTATGATATCTCCCATTATTTCCTTACCCTAACTGTTTCTCTTCTTGGGAGCTTGTTAAATGCAGAAGATTCAGTGAAGGATTTCTGAGGCCACTTTCTGAGGTTACAAGAGCACATGGTAGAAGATGTTTGGGTTCGTGACATGGAGCAGCTGTTCAAAATGGTTGTCAGACATGTATGTGACTTGCTTTGCGTTGAGTCACTATGTTTTAGGGTTATTTGTTCTAGCAACTGGCATTAATTTCTCTGGCAAATATTTCACCAATAACAGTTCCTTTCTATAAAGTAAATTTAGTTCGTGAGAATGAAAATTGTATATACCTTTTGTACCATAAATTACCCTTCTAAGAAACAAAGTTTTACAACTAAAGTAATGAGTATACAAATATATGCTTGCACTAGGAAAAAAAAGTCAACTGTGTTTTCACTTATAAGGAAATAGTTAAATAAATTATGACACATTGATTTATTAAATACAATGCAGACATTAAAAGAAATGATCTAACTACATATACTGACCTAGAAAAATGAGATGACATTGCTAACTTGGAGATAAATATAGCATGATTTATTTTTATTAAAGTTACATTTAAGGATGTTATAAACTTAAGGAAAAATTAGGAAGAATAAAATATACAATTCTACTGTGAACAATTGTTATCTGTTAGGTAGATATATTTCAAAAATAATTCCAATTATTTACCCCTTACTTATCCATACCCTTTGCAATAGAACTTTGTAGTTCTCCCCATCAGGAGGTAGTCTATTTCCATAATTCTTTAACACTGGATTAATAATAGACTTTGCTTTGAACAATTGAAAAGGTGGAAACTATAGTGCATTAATTTCAAGCCTAGAATTCCAGAGACCTTGCATATATTCCCCTCCCTCCCTCCCTCCCTCCGTTCCTTCCTTCCTTCCTTCCTTCTCCTTCCCCTCCTCCTCCTCCTCCTCCTCCTCCTCCTCCTCCTCCTCCTCCTCCTTCTAGATGTGCTGGCACTGTTAGAGAAAGCTCAGGTTAGCATCCTGGAAGAAATCAATCAAGATCAGCAAGTTGACTGGAGACATACAAGCAAACCCAGCTGAGATCAGAGGGCTGCCTAGGCCCACTCTAGACTCTTTCCTCTTTTTCTCTTTTCCCTTCCTTCCTTTCTACCCTTCTTTTCTTCTTTCTTACTCTCTTTTTCACTAAATATAAGATTTCTTTCAAATTGTCAGAAATAGCGTAGGGTACATTGATAGCCCTGCATATATCCCAGGATTAGGCCTGTAGTGATTGAGATCACACAGAACACTTCTCAGTTCTGGCAACCTACAAAGCAAATAGATCCTTCGTGAAGCCAGTACATTGTGGAAAATAGTTTTAAAATTATCATAACAAACCAAAAAAATTCCTAAATAAAACAATTTTCTGGTATGTAGTCTACTTTTTTTTTTACATTAAATTTTACGTGGTCCTATTGTTTGAAGTGGAAATATATATGTAACTTCCCTTTTGTTTTCCAGGGCTGGTTACATAGGCAAATGAGATGTGCACACATGTTACTCTTCTTGCCTGCAGCATACATGTTCAACTGACCCCTTGGCTCTGGATGTAAAGGCAATGAAAGGTGTAAAGCTTTTTATCTGAGAATTGAAGAAATTTCCTATTGGGGATATCACATAATTTCACTGAGATGGCCACATTCTCATGTGAGTGGCCTTCTCATGAATGAGAAATTATTATGAATAATAATTCAATGAAAATTCAAACGAATGACTGTTTCAAGGAATGCATCACGTGGAAAGTATTCTTTTAGAAGGCAAATGTTAATTTCATAAGAAAGTGATGAATAAAACTAAAAGAAAAGCTGATGGTTTTGCCAGTTATGTTAAACTATAATAGCTTGTTAAATAATATCTCAGAATTCCTTTAGGTGACAATTAGAAGATCTTTTTCCAGAGCTAAAGGAAACAAGCAATGGAGTTGAGCAAGATGTTAGTACACCCCCAGAGAGCCCTGGGTGCAAAAGCAGTATTAACTGTAAAATTGCTAAATTAAAAATCATTTAAAGTCAGATTTCAATATGGTATTTACTTTTTTAATGGAAAGCATGAAATTATACTAAGATTCATCCCGATTATTCAAAGTCATGAATAAGAATATTTATTTATTTATTTTGTGTAGCAGCAGGTTTGCTGAGCAAAAGCCTGCATTTGCCGCTACATTTCCTTACATCATTACACAATTGCTCCCTTGTATGTCAGATTTTCCATGGATATTGAAAGGTGCTGGGGTGCTGAGCTAATCCTCAGTTTTAACACAAATGCTATGCTTGGAGTAAGAATCACAAATATTTTGAATGGAGAAATGAACAAAGCTCCAAATTTGATAATTAAAATCACTTGATATTCTTACAAGGAAATTGGTAAAACATATAGTACATTTTGTTAATGTTTAACCTCATGAGTAATCAGCAAATGCACATTAAATCGTCAGTGATACATCACTTTTCACCCATCATACACTGCAGTAAATTGTAAATTGCTACAACCTTTCCAGAAAGCAATTTGGCAAAATCCATCAAGAGCCCTAAAAGAGTTCATACTCTTAGACAGGATAGTAACACATTCAAGAATCTATTCTAAGAAAATAATATAGGTTTTTATACAAGGATATTAGTTTTAACACTATAACTGTAAAAATCTTAATATTTTTGATTTTTTTAAATCAAATATATTAAGATTTTTGAAATCTTAATATTTCATATAAGAAATATAAGAAAACAGAATTCTTAGCTAAATTATGCTACAGTTGTATGATTAAATGCTGTGGAACGAATAATAATCACGTGCTGGAAGAACACAATGACAGAAAGTTTCAATTTAGCTTTTGTATTCTAGTTTTGTACGCATGTATGAGTGTGTGTGTGTGTGTGTGTGTGTGTGTGTGTGTGAGAGAGAGAGAGAGAGAGAGAGCAAGAGAATACGTGAGAGCGAAAGAGAGGTTGAGAGAGGGGCAGAGGGAGGGGGAAGTTTAGAAAATACCTTCCTGGTATAGCAAAAAATAAAAGTACAGCTGTATAATATATATATATATAATCAGATATTTTTAATGCATAATGGAGCTTCTGTAAAAGATAACCCTTTGTTTAATAGAATTCAAGGATTGAATTCCACTGAAAATCAAGAAAGGGAGAAACGATGTAATAAGTAAGCATATGCTAGGGAATAGCCTTGTATGAGGGATAAAAAATAAAACATGGGACTGAGGAGGGCTAAAATCAAACTGGAAAAGCTCACATAAAGAGAGGAATCACTAAGGGCATCCCCCTGCCAGCCCCAGGATGTTTGTCTGTCTTATCTTTGACTAAACAAGAAAAAAATTTTCCTCAAGTCAAGGTATAAACTTGGCTTACATCTACCTGGGTTGAGGCCTGAATTTACATAGCAAGATGACTCTCCAAATTGCTAAGATAGAGACTTATTTAAAGTGTTATATGTCAATAATAACCTCAGAACCAAATGTTCTTTTTGCCTCTTCTTCATCCTATTGGTGAAGGAGGGTTTTCCATCCCAGGGAAATGAGGATGACTGAACATAGGACACTCAACATTGGGCAGAAAGATAGCAATTTATTAGTCACATATACTCACAGTCTGGGGGAAGAGGACCCCGTGCCATTTAGGGTCGCATAGGCATTGCACGTGAAAACTGAGTGAACAAACGGAGCTGTGAGAGGCAGTCTTAAGAGGCTGGGATGACCTTGTTTCTTGTGAGAGGATGTAACTGGCTTGTGTGAATAGCTCTGCAGGCTGGCAGGGAACTGATGCCCACTATGCAGGGATAAGGGAGTATTTTGCTTGGTCTCCATGATAAGGAAGGTTGTTTGGCTAGGGGACATTATCCAAAGGGTTAGAGTGGGGAAGGAGAGTTTCAGTTAGGCCATCTGAAGCTCCCCAGGTTTCAGATGTCAAGAGTGCACATAATATTCAATCTTAATTTCAGGCCTTAACCGCATTCAGAAAAAGCCAAAACAAGGACTCCCTTGGAGAAAAGTATTTAAAAACCAGGCTCAGGTAATTCCCCAGCTGACATTACAGAAAGTATTTCTAGACACAAGAGAAACCAAGCTATTTCAGTGACATTCTTATTAGACTCCCTCCCTGCAAAAAACCCATATAGAATCAGATCTTTAATTACTAAATGTTAGAATAACTGATAAAAATACAAAACAATATATTTAACGTGTCTTTAAAAAGAAAGCATGACAAAATAAAAAGAGCTATCCAAATTGACCAGTGAGATTTGATAAATAAAATAGAGATCCTAGAGATGAAATTAGAAACTAAACAAACTAATTAAACGACTTTGTAAATTAGAAAGAGTTGTACAAAGATTTAGCAGACTGGAAGAGTTGTCTAAAAAAAATGAGAGTTAGAGTTGTATAGTAGATTGAGACACTCCAGTAAGTGTCTACTCAGGATTTCAGGATACAACAGAAAAAATAAGAGAGAAGAAATAATTAAACCTATAAACATTAAAAGAAAATAAATTTTAAATTTAGAAAGTCCAATGAATCATAAGATAGAACAACCACCAAAAAAAGGAGGGGTTAAAAAAACAGTGAGAAAGTGTTTAATGCATGCTAGGCCAAATTCTGAGCAGTTTACCGAGATTAACTCCTTTATTATTACAACATGTGAAGTAATTGAGGCACAGGAAACTTAAATAGTATGCCCAAAGTTTTATGGCTAGCAAATTATAGTTACAATTTGGCTCCTAAATTCATGCTCTTAACCACTATATGATTATTCCTCTTGAAGATAAGCTCAAGTAGGCACATCTTAATGAAATGGCAAAACACCAAAAGCAGATAACATAGAAAGGAAAAATAATTAAACAGATAGTTGGCTTTGAGATCATAATAGAAGCCAAAAGAAAAACAAAACCCTCAATTTTGAATTATATTTAAAGTGTGAAGGTAAAATAAAAACAATTTAGACCAATAAAACTGTAGAAAATTTATTACTATCAAGCACATACCCAAACAAAACAAAACAAGACAAAACAAGACAAAAAACATCGATTTCAAGTAGAAGGATCAATGACCATGAGATGAAAGAAAGCATGTTCCTAAATGCAGAGGGAAAATGTGGGATGAGGGCAAAAGCCACAAAGTTCAATAAACCTAAAATAACCACATAAAAAGTTTAAAGGATACAAATATTCATCTGTCAACAAAATCAAAATGATAGGCAATAAAGTAAACTGCAATATATGTCAACAACATCCAAAACAGAAGGATGCAGAAAGGCTAACTGATGGAAAAATATACACGAGGCAAAGCAAAGAGTGCCAGGAAATCGTTTGTCTCTTCTCAGGTCTGCTCCTCATGCTTCCTTCTGTTCTAATGTTTATCACATGGATCACTATCCCCAGGTTACTTTGCCCTCTGACTTGTGTGATTTGGGCCAATGGGAAGCTCTTGAAGAAGACAAGGACAGAAGGAAAGGGGAAGACAGTTTTTTTTCTAATAGGGGTTCTAGCAGCTTCTTTCCTTGCAGCTCTACTTCCTTAGGAAAGCCCCTCCGCCTGTGTTTTTAGCTCCTGATGGGCATCTCCTGCCTGACTGAATCTTCTGGACTCTGGAACACGGCCTCCCCACACTATTTTTCCAGTTATAGGGATGGTAGCATCTTCTTGCAGCTGGTCACCTCTGGGTTGCCTCACTGGCTCGTGTTTGCCTCCCAGTTCTTCAATCACACGTGCAAACAATTCTTAGTATTAAGTCTCCTTTAGTTGAAATAGCAAGAGTGTTTTTTGTTTGCTTGGAAACAAACAAGTAGCCACATTAATAGCAGGGAAAAACTTGAAGTCCAGAAATAGCTACTAGTGATAGTAATTATATTTGATAAAAATAAATTGACCAGAAATACAATAAAATTATATTTGTATGCATCAAATAAAATGGCATAATAAAATAAGATTAAAATCTATAAAACTTCAACGGAAGGTTTGCAAATCAGCTATATAGTGGGAAATGTTAACATTCTCCTTTCATAATTGGCCAAAACAAGCATTTGGGATATTGAGGATTTAAGCAATATAATTAGCAAGCCTGAATGAACATTTAGAAATTGAACCATAGGAACAGTTATAAAATTCGAGCATATATTATGCTATAAGTCATGTTTTGATCAATTTCATTAATTTTTCTAAATTTTTTACTCACTATTGCATACTTTGGAAAAGTAAGATAATATACTTTCAGCTATGGGTCAAAGAAAAATGACAATGGAAATTAGAAAATAAATAGAAACTCGTCATAATATACTATATTTTAAAACTTGTGGGATGTAATTAAATCAGTGCTTAAATGTGAATTTGCAGTCTCATTGCTTATATTAGTTAAGTAGAAGAGTTAAAATTTAGTGAGTCAAGCAGTTAGAAGAAGTTAAAAATAGAAAAATCTCCCAAAAAGAGAAAGAATGAAAATATTGATAAAAACAGAAAAATAATGAACGGGACAACAACAGTAAAAAATGGAGCATAACGAAAAGATCAAAGTTATTTTAGAAGACATTAGTCTCCAGAAAGACTAATAGAGGAGAAAAGTAAAAAAATGTTGGGAATGAAAATGGGAACTTACTATAGATATATTAATTAATAAGATGTTATGACACTATTAAAAACAGTATTAATTTGGAAAAAAATAAGGTAAAATTAATACATTTAAAAATATAAATTTATAAAACTGACTTAAAAATAAATTAGAAACCTAACTGGTGGGGGGAAAATGGAGACAACTGTACTTGAACAACAATAAAAAAAAATCCTAACTAGTCTTATAATAATTAAAAAAAATTGAACCAGTATTTTAAAATATTTCTTCCAATATAAACTCCAATTTTTAGAAAGAGATAAATAAGATCAACCAAATATTCACAAATCAGAAAACTAAAGGTTATGCAAATTTTTTTCAAAGAATAAAATAAGGAACATCTCTTAAATCATTTACTGAGATTGTGTGGGTTAATATCTGCATGGTGCTACAGCCTATATGTGTTATGTATTAAACATCATGCAACATTTGCTAAATAAATAAAATTGTATAACTTGGATTTCCAATTTAAAAAGTACAATATAAGGTGGAGCAAAAGTAGATTTACAGTTGTGAATACACAAAACAGTTTATTCTTGCATTACTATTTATTATTATGTTATTTTCTGAATGAACTGTAAACCTACTTTTGCCCCACCCTGTACAAAAAGGCTTCCTTTTCGAGTATGGAAAAAAAAATCCAACAAAACCAAGTTGAATTTAGAAATGTGAAAAATGATCATATATAATGATCAAGGAGGGTTTATACTGAGTATATTTCTGATATATGGAGTTTGTTTAACAAAGAAAATTCAGTTATGTAAACATCATAGTTAATGATTAAAACTGGGATTGATAAACTTTGTAAAGGGCCAGGTAGTAAATAATATGATTTATGGGCAGTATGGTTTCTGCCCCGGTTTCTCAATTGTGTTTTGCAGTACCAAACCCCCCACAGACAATATGTAAATGAAAGGACATGGCTGTGTTCCAATAATATCTTATTCATAAACATAGGTCAGATTTGTCCTAATGGCTGTAGTTTCCCAGTCCCCAGATTAAATGATAATCAACATATCATTAGATACCTGCATAGATGTAATAAATGCAAAAAAGCATGTGATAAAATTCCACACCCATTCATAATAAATATCTTTAATAAATTTGGATCAAAAGAAATGTCCTTAACCTGATAAGAAAACCAACAGTAAACAACATATTCAATGAGGAAATCATAATTTTTTTTACAATGAGAACAGAACATAGATTCTATTATCATTTATATTCAACACTTTATAAGAGATCTTAAAAAGGGCCATAAAACATGAAAAATAAATAAAATATATACAGATTGCTAAAAAAAGAACTAAAATTGTCATTCACTCATGGTATAATTGTCTACATAGAAGCTTCAAAGTAACAGAAAATAGAAATAAAACATTTTCTACTTTTAAGCACTTTTTTCCCCTCTCAATTTACAGTTCTCATTTTACAATTTTAATGCCGATTCCAATAATTTTGGAATTAATTGAAATTTTGTCTGTGGTCTAAATATTTATAAGTAGTTTGTGGACTTTTGAAAACAAAAAATAATATTTTCAGAGTACAAAATTTAGTACAGACATTAATCACAAGGTCAAATTCTGTATCTTCACTGTTTTTATTTTGATATGACCAAGACCAAGAGAAGCATATTAAACTCTCCCACAAAATTTGTTTTTCGGGTTTTTCTTTTAAGATACAAGTCTTACATACTGTGATACTATTTTATGCAGTATATAGTATGTCTTGTGTATAATCATTCTTTGATGTTTAATACTCTTCTTTGTTTTTAAACTTTTTGCCATGAATTATAATCTACCTGGAATTAACCATGCAATTGGCCCCCTTTTTTGTCTACATATGCCTTTCATTTTTTGTGAACTTACACTAATTTTTGTCTTTCAATAAAGATAAGACAACTCATGTTGGGTATTATCTCCTGTTGCCTTATATTTTCTAATTTTGTACTTAAAAATTACTTTGTCATCTGTTTTATTTATAGAGTATACTTTGCCTAATTTTTATCATCTTTATGATGTAGAAGGTCCATGCCCTACTTTTAATTCTACTTGTGGTTACTTTTATATTTATAAAAATGTAGTTTGTAAATTTGATTTTATTTTGTTAAAAAAGTCTACTTAATTGTGAAAAGAACCTTTTGGTCTCTCTTTAGAACTCGATGAAGTTTGTGTCCCTTTCTTCCCCACTTTGTTACTTTTTAACATTATATCGGATCATATAATTGTATTCCACTAGGTTGTTTTATAACATATGTAGTTTCTTTGGAAAATCGTTTTGATATTTACTTTCTATTTTATAACCATTTTTATAAAAATTATCTGGATACTCAATGCTAGTCCTGTTATACCAAAGACCTCTGTCTTGAGATTTTCTTTCTTATTATTCTATGGAGTATACATTCAATTGTTCTTTTCAGGGATATCCTGTAGATCGCACAGACTTGGAACATTTGCTTATCTTAGACATTTTTTCACTTCAATTCATAAAATTTAATTTGTTGTCCAAAGTTCTTAGTTCTCAACTCATTTTCTGAAAATGCTAGCAAAATTGTTCTATGATTTTCCTCTTTGAGCTAAGCAATCTGTACTTTGTGTAAGAGGTAATGGAATCTGTGAATCCCATTTTTTTCAATTACAGTTGACATTTAATATTATATTAGTTTCAGATGTTCAGTGCAGTGGTTAGATAATGATAGAATTTACATAGTGATTTGCCCTCCTCAATAATTCAACTACTCACCTGGAATCATATATAGTTATTAAAATAGTATTGACTATATTCCTTATGCTGTACTTGACATCATAATGACTATTTTGTAACTTCCCACCCATCCCCTCCAACCACTTCCCACCTGGCAACCGTCAGTTTGTTCTCTTTATCTATGAATCTGTTTATGTTTTGTTCACTCATTTATTTCATTCTTTCTATTCCACATATCAGTGAAAATATATGGTATTTGTCTTTGTCTGATTTATTTCACTTAGCATAATACCCTCTAGGTCTATCTATGTTGCAAATGGTAAGATTTTGTTTTTTTTTATGGTCAAGTATATTTCATGGCATATATGTACCACAACTTTATCCACTCCTCTATGGATGGCCACTTGGGGTCCTTCCATATATTGGCTATGGTAAATAATGTTGCAGTGAACATAGCATGATACATTTTTTTGAATTAGTATTTTGGGTTTCTTCAGATAATTAGCAATAAATGGAATTGCTGGGTCATAAAGTAGTTCTATTTTTAATTTTTTGAGGATGCTCCATACTCTCTGCTATAGTGGCTGAACCAATCTGCATTCCCACTCACTGTGTGCAAGGGTTCCCTTTTCTCCGGATCCTCACCAATACTTGTTTGTTGACTTCTTGGTGATAGCCATTCTGACAGGTATGGTTTTAATTTGCATTTCTCTGATGATTAGAAAATATTGGCATCTTTTCATATATCTATAGGTCATCTGTATGTCCTCTTTGGAGAAGTGTTTATTCAGGTCCTCTGCCCATTTTTAAATTGGATTGCTTGTGATTTTGGCACTGAGTTGTACAGGTTCTTTATAAATTTTAGATATTAACACATTATCAGGGATATCACAGGCAAATATCTTCTTGTATTCCATAGGTTGTCTTTTTATTTGGTTGATGGTTTCCTTTGCTGTGCAAAACTTTTTAGATTGATATATTGCTATTTGTTTATTTTTTTCTTTTGTTTCCCTTGAAAGAAGAGATATATCAGAAAAAATATTACTAAAAGAAGTAAGAGAGTTTACTGCCTATGTTTTCTTCTAAGATTGTTATGGTATTTAGTCTTACATTTAAGTCTTTAATTCATTTTGAGTTTATTCTTCTATATGGTGTAAAAAGGTGGTCTAGTTTATTTTTTGCATATATCTGTCCAATTGTACCAACTCTGTTTATTGAGCAAATTGTCTTTACCCCTATTGTATATTTTTACCTCTTTTGTCATATGTTAATTGATATATAAGCATGTGTTTATTTTTGGACTCTCTATTCTGTTCCATTGATCTATCAGTCTATTTTTATGCCAATACCATGCTGTTTTGAATACTGTGACCCTGTAGTACAGTTTGATTACAGGAGGGCGATACCTCCAACTTCGTTCTTTCTCATAAATTTTATGGCACTTCAGGGTCTTTTTTTATTCCACATACGGTTTTGGATTATTTTTTCTAGTTCTGTTGAAAACACAGTTAGCATTTTGATAGAGATAGTATTGAATCTATAGATTGTTTGAAGTAATGTGTTCATTTTTTTCTCCACTTTAAAAAATATTTTATTGACTTTATTGGGGTGACATTGCTTAATAAATTTACATAGGTTTCAAGTGTACCAATGTATAACACTTCATCTCTGTATTATATTGTGTGTTCACCACCCAAAGTCAAGTCTCCTGTCACCATTTTATTTCCCGATTACCGTCTTCTACCTCTTCTCACCCCCTTTCCCTCTGGTAATCACCATTTTGTGGTGTGTGTCTATGAGTTTTTATTTGTTTGCTTAATCGCTTCACCTTTTTCACCCAAATCCCCAACCCACCTCCCCTCTAACAACATTTTAATGATGTTAATTCTTCTTAACCATGAGCATGATATATGCTTCTATTTAATGTATTGTCTTCATTTCTTTTTTAAATGTCTTATAATTTCTGAGTATAAGTCTTTTACCTCCTTGGTTAAATTTGTTCTTAGGGTTTTTTTTTATGCAATTGTAAATGGGATAGTTTTCCATTCTGACACTTCATTACTGATATATAAAAATTCAACTGATCTCTAAATATTTATTTTGTATTCCACTAATTTACTGGATTTATTTATCAGTTCTAGTAATTCTTTTGTGGAATATTTAGAGTTCTTTATATCTAGTTTAATGTAATGTGCAAATAACAGGTGTCTTACTTCTTCCTTTACCACTTGGATGTCTTTTATTCTTTCTTGTGTGATTGCTGTTGCTAAGACTCTCAGCATTATATTGTATAAGAGTGATCAAAATAAACATTCCTCTTTTTTTCCTGACCTTAAGGGAAATACTTTTAGTTTTTCTCCATTGAGTCAGATGTTAGTTATGGATGTCATATACAGTCTTTATTATATTGAGGTGTGGTCCCTTTATATCCTGTTTGCTGAGAGTTTTTATCATAAATGGATGCTGGATTTTGTCAAATGCTTTTTATGTATCTATGGATATGATCATATGATTTTTATCCTTCATTTTGTTTATGTGATATATCATGCAAATTGATTTGCAGATGTAGAACCAAACTTCATCCCAAGAACAAATCCCACTTGATATGGTGTATGAAATTTTTAATGTATTGCTGAGTTCGATGTTCTAATATTTTATTGAACATATTTGCATCTATGTTCACCAGGGATATTGGCCTATAATTTTTTTCTTTTTAATGTCTTTGTCTGATTTTGGAATCAATTTAATGTTGGCCTCATTAAATGAGCTGTAGAGCCTTCTCTGCTCTTGAATTGTTTGTAATAATTTGAGGAGAATAGGTGTTAATTTTTCTGTAAATATTTGATAAAATTCACTTGTGAATCCATCTGTTCCTGGACTTTTGTTTATTGGGAGTTAATTACTCATTTGATTTTATTGATAATAATCCATCTATTTAGATATTTTTATTCTTTTTGATTTAGTCTTAGAAGATTGTATATTTCTTTTTTTAATTTTTTTAATTTTTTTATTTATTTACTTTTTAAATACATTTGTCTCTGCTTCCCCCCCACAACTTTCCCTAGCCCCCTCCCACCTTCCCTCCCTCAGCTCTTCCCCTTTGGTTTTGTCCCTGATTCCTTGCTATATGTTCCTTGACTTTCCCCTTCCCTTCCCTTTCCCTGCCTCCCCCCCTTCTCTCTTGTCTCTGTTGATTTCTTTTCCTTTCAGTGTTGCTGGTCATATTTTCCTTGCATCTTTGTATTGTTGGTTAGGTTCCGCTTATAGGTGAGATCATATGGTATTTGTCTTTCGCCCCCTGGCTTATTTCGCTTAGCATGATGCTCTCCAGTTCCATCCATGCTGTTGCGAAGTTTAGTACTTCTTTTTTTCTTTCTGCTGCGTAGTACTCCATTGTATATATGTACCATAATTTTTGGATCCAATCATCTACTAATGGGCATTTAGGTTGCTTCCAAGACTTGGCTATTGTAAATTGTGTTGCTATGAACATTGGGGTGCATAGGTTCTTTTGTATTGGCGTTTTGGTGTTCTCAGGGTATAGTCCCAGCAGGGGAATCACTGGATCAAAAGGCAGTTCCATTTTCAGCTTTCTGAGGAAATTCCACACTGCTTTCCATAGTGGCTGCACCAGTCTGCATTCCCACCAACAGTGTAGTAGGGTTCCCTTTTCTCCACAGCCTCGCCAGCACCTGATGTTTGTGTATCTGTTTATGATGGCCATTCTGACCAGTGTGAGGTGGTACCTCATGGTGGTTTTGATCTGCATTTCTCTGATGGCTAGTGATGCTGAGCATCCTTTCAAATGCCTCTGGGCCCTCTGTATCTCCTCCTTGGAAAAGCATCTGCCCAGGTCCTTTGCCCATTTTTTGATTGGATCGTTTGTCTTCTTGGAGTAGAGTCGAGTGAGTTCTTTATATATCTTGGAGCTCAAACCTCTATCTGATGTATCATTAGCAAATATATTTTCCCAAACGGTTGGCTCCCTTTTCATTTTGCTGATGTTTTCTTTAGCCGTGCAGAAGCTTCTTATTTTGATGAGGTCCCACTTGTTTATTCTTTCCTTTATGTCCCTTGCTTTAGGAGACATATCAGTGAAAAAATTGCTGCGTGGGATATCTGAGAGTTTCCTGCCAATGTTCTCCTCTAGGACTTTGATGGTGTTGCAGCAAAATGGGAATAAATGGGGCATTCCTCAACGTAATAAAGGCCATATATGAAAAACCTACAGCCAACATCGTAGTCAACGGGCAAAAACTGAAAGCTTTCCCGCTAAGATCGGGAACACGACAAGGATGTCCGCTCTCACCGCTTCTTTTCAACATCGTATTGGAAGTCCTAGCCACAGCGGTCAGACAAGAGAAAGAGATAAAAGGCATCCAAATAGGAAAGGAGGAAGTAAAACTATCATTGTTTGCAGATGACATGATAGTGTACATAGAGAACCCTGTAGACTCTAGCAAAGAACTCCTCAACCTAATAAGTGAATTTGGCAAAACAGCAGGATACAAAGTCAACATTCACAAATCAAAGCGTTTTTGTACACCAGCAATGCAATAGAAGAAGAAGAAATCAGAAAAAATATACCATTCGATATAGCAATGAAAAAAGATAAAGTACCTAGAGATAAATTTAACCAAAGACACAAAAGACCTGTATGCAGAAAACTATACAACATTGAAAAAAGAAATTAAGGAAGACCAAATAAATGGAAGCATATACCGTGCTCATGGATTGGAAGAATTAATATCCTCAAAATGTCCATACTACCCAAAGCAATTTATAGATTCAACGCAATCCCTATTAAGATACCAATGACGTATTTCACAGAAATAGAACAAACATTTCAAAAATTTATATGGAACAATAAACGACCCTGAATAGCCGCAGCAATTTTGAGAAAGAAACACAAAGTAAGAGGGATCACAATACCGGACATCAAACTCTACTACAAAGCCACCATACTGAAAACAGAAGATTGTATATTTCTAAAAATGTATCACATTGTCCAATTTGCTGGCATATAATTATTCATAGTACTTGCTTATAATCTTTGTATTTCTGTGGTGTTAGATGCCACTATTCTTTTATTTCTGATTTTATATATGTGAGCCCTCTCTCTTTTCTCTTTAATGAGCCTGGTTAAAGGTTTATCAATCTTGTTTATCTTCTCAAAGAACCAGCTCCTGGTGTCATTGATCTACTTTTATTGATTTTTAGACTTTATTTTTTAAAATTTTCATTCTGATCTTTATTATTTTCTCCTTTCTACTCACTTCAGGCTTTGTTTGTTTGTTTGTTCATTTTTAGTTTATTTAGGTGTAAGATAATTACTTATTTGAGATCTTCCTTGTTTTTTAGATAAGCCTATATGGCTAAGAGTTCCCATCTTAGGATTGCTTTCATTGAGTCTCATAGATTTAGGGTTGTTATGTTTTTATATTCATTTTTCTCAAGGTCTCTTGATTTCTTCCTTAATCCCATTGTTAATTTATTTGTTGTTTAATAACATGTTATTTAGTTTCCATGTGTTTATGTGTTTTTCAGGATTTTTTAAATAATTGATTTATAGTTTCACACCATTGTGGTCAGAGAAGGTGCTTGATATGATTTCAGTCTTCCTAAGTTGAGACTTGTGTTGTGGCTTAACAGGTGGTCTATCCTGGAATATGTTCTATGTGCACTTGAAAATAATGTATATTCTATTGTTTTAGGGTAAAATGCTCTAAAAATATTAATTAAATTCATCTGGTCTCATGTATCGTTTAAGGCTGCTGTTTTCTTGTTTATTTTCTGTTGGGAACATCTATCTATTGATGTTAATGGGTGTTAAAGTCCCTTATTGTGACTATATTATTGTCAATCTCCCCCTTTATGTATATCAATATTTGCTTTATATATTAAGGTGCTGTTGTGTTGGGTTTATAAATCTTTACAAGGGTTTTGTCCTCTTGTGAAATTGATCCTCTTATCATTTTATAATGTTCTTCTTTTTTCTTAATATAGTTTTTGTTTAAAAATTTATTTTGTCTAATATAAATATTGTTACCCCAGCTTTTTTTTTCATTTCATTTTCATGAAATATGTTTTTTACATCCCTTTACTTTCATTCTGTTTGTGTCTTTCTTTCTGAAGTTGGTCTCTTGTAGACAACATATATGTGGGTCTTGTTTTCATATTCATTTATCTACTCTGTCTTTTGATTGGAGCACTTAGGTACGTTTTTCTTTCTTTTTATTAATGAAATCCCTTTAACCTTTCTACTAATGTTGGTTAGGTGGTAATGAACTTCTTTAGCTTTTGCTTGTCTGAGATGCTCTTTTTTGTCTTCTTCAATTTTAAATGATAAACTTGCTGGGTAAAGTAGTTTTGGTTGTAGATCCTTGCATTTTATTACTTTGAATATTTTGTGCCAGTCTTTCCTGGCCTGCAAAGTTTCTTTGGAGAAATCAGCTGACAGTCTTATGGGAGCTCCCTTATAGAGAACTGTCTGTCTTTTGCTGCTTATAAGATTTTTTTTCTTTGTCTTTAACCTTTGCCATTTTAATTATGATGTGTATGGACTTCTGCAGGGTTATCTTGTTTGGGACTCTTCTGCACTTCCTGGACCTGTGTTTCTTTTTCCTTCACCAGGTTAAGGAAGTTTAAAGTCATTATTTCTTCAAATAGTTTTCAATCGCTTGCTCTTTCTCTTCTCCTTCTAGTACCTCTAAGATATAGATGTTGTTATGTGTGATGTTGTGCAAGAAGTCCCTTAAACCATCCTCATTTTAAAAAAATTCTTTGTTCTTTTGCTACTCCGATTGGGTGTTTTCTTCTACTTTTTCTTCCAAATTACTGATGAGATCTTCTGCTTCAGCTAACCACTGTTGATTCCTTCTAGTATATTCTTAATTTTAGTTATTATAGTCTCCATTTCTGTTTTTTTTTTAATAGTTTCAATGTCCATTTTATGTTTGCAATCCCTTTGTTGAAGTTCTCACAAGGTTCCTTGGACATACTTTTAACCATTATTTTGAACACTGTGTCTGGTAGAATGCTTGCCTCCATTGTCTTTAGTTCTTTTCCTGTAAATTTTTCCTGTTCTTTCTTTTGGAGCATGTTTCTTTGTGTCACCATATTTGCTGTCTTTGTATTTGTGTCTTTGTATTAGGTGGAATTGCTATGTCTGTGAGTCTTGGTAAAGTGGCCTTATGTAGTAGGTGTCCTATGGGACCCAGTTGTGCAGTCTCCCTGATTACCTGAGCTAACTGCTCCAATGGTGCCCCTCATAGGTGGTAAGTGTACACTCCTGTCATAGTTGAGTCTTGATTGCTGTTAGCACATGCATAGGTAGAGTTAACTCTCAGGCATGCTGACTGTGAGGACTGGCCACAACCAGTGTATGAGCTGCTGTGTGAGGGCTGACCCCATGAAGCAGAATTTGTCCCAGCAGGCTCTGATGCCTGTGGACACCTCCCTTTGGTTATGCCACTTGTACAGAAAAGTAGGTAGTGCTCTGTTGTAGTCTGATGCCATTCACCTGGTATGTTGGTTCTAGGTCCTCTTGGGAGAGAGTCTGGTGGGAGTCATTGACAGGCACTTTCTGGGGCTACCTGTTAGGAGTTAGGAAGTGATTCATGGTTGGTTGCCATCTGTGCAGAGACTATGTGCATGTGAATGTAAATGGGGCCAAAGTGTGAACTGAGGCTGGATTTTACCAGTACAAAGCCTAGGGCAGATCAGAAAAAGACCCTAGGCACCCCAAGACCCACCACCATCTGCTGGCTGCATAATGCTCAGCTGTTGAAAGAATCTCAGGCAGTATGAGTTGCTTGATGCAGGGGTTCAGGGAGTTACCAAGAAGAGGTGAGTGGTGTTCATCAAGTTAATACACATTTAAACTCAGTGTCAGTGCTGGGTCTGAGACCATTCAGCAAAAGTCTCAAGATACACCAATGCCAGCCATCATGCACCTGGGGCCTGCAGACCTTTGCAGTGGGGCGAGGTCTCAAAGAATCATTAGGTAGAGCTAGCAGTGTTCACCTGGCTAATACAGATTAAGGTTTGGCAGCAAGAAGAAAGGGCCCAACACAGGAAAGATGCCGCCATGTCAGAAGAGGGTCCTTATTCAAAGATACCCAATTCAGTTTCTACTTGTGTGTCTCTGACACTTCTCTAACCTGACTGAAATTCCTCAAGAAGTTTTTTGTTTGCTTATTTTGTTTTTAAATGAAAAACTGCAGTGGGATCCCTGCATGGTTGCCCCTGACAGTTCCTTGGACCGTGCATTAACTGGGTGATGCTGTGTGGGAGTGGACTTAGCACAAGGACACTGGCAGCTGCCCCTCCAGCCCCCTCCCTAAAGACACACAATGCAGTCTCTCCCTGTATGTCTCTGGCACTCCTTGAGCAACTGTCCTTTTTCTAGGTGGAGTGCTTGTGAGTAAGAATTTGTGTGTTTTCCCTTAAGAGGCACGTGGGTTTCCAGCAGCTTTTCATCTCACACAGATAGACAGAATCTTCACTGATTTTCACCTCCAGATTTATGTGGGCTCCTCTTCCTGGCATTGATGTTCCATGCTGGGAAGCCCAGTGTGCGGCTGGGCACCCTTGCTCCTTCGGTTGGACATCTGCAACTATGATATCCCTCTGGATATTCAGCTGCTGCACATGGGTTCAGGGCCAGTCAGTTTTGCCTCTCCTCCCCTCCTACCGGTGTCAGAGTAGCTTCTTCTGTATATTTTTCATTATAGAACTTCTTCCCAGCTAGTATTCAGATGGTTATCAAGGTTGATTGTTCCGTAATTTAGTTATAATTTTGATGTGATCATGGGATGTGGTAAGTACAGCTTCTACCTATTCTACCATCATGATCAGTTTCTAATAATATAATTTTCTAAACACATTTAATCATTCCCAGAAATCAAGTTTATGTAAAATTTATATCTTACATCTGTCAAGCTTTTTTACATGATCATTTTGTTTAATCTTCACAGAAGTAAAGATCATTACTGTTCACCTTGTTCTCTGTGCAGTCTTGTGCCAGTTATTAAAGCTTTTTGCTCCTTGGTTTCTTCATTTTAAAATATGCCTAAAAGTACTTACTACTGTTAAAATAATCAAACAAGGAAGCCATTAGACTGAGGTGGCTCTGATTTTTATGGTGGCCTATGTAAGTTGTGATTCCCTTTGATGAAAACCATCACTTACTTTTGGTGACAAACCTGAAAACAGGTGTGCCACTGTATACTTTAACGATCCCTTCTAGTCAACACACTATGCATGCGACTTGAAGCAGTAAGTTAGATATTACCATTGTCTCATTTCATTGTCACTATCACATTGGTTTTGCTCTGCAGATAAATACAATATGCTAAAAAAATCAAACATAAAATGCATTATTCTGCTTAGGAGAATGAAGGCTTCCATGCATCATAACAGGTGAATTACATGTTTAAGGACAAAATAAATGGTAATGTGGACAAAATTTGGGGAAAAATGTGGAGATCTTCATCTTATTTGAGTGCAGACTTGATCCAAGAAGTGAATCTCTTTTCTTCTATATATAATCATATGTGTGTATGTGTGTGTGTGTGTGTGTGTGTATGATTCTTTGCAAATATTTTTTTCTGGAATAATACAATATTCACACTCATTATGAATGAGAATGAGCAATTCAAGGAGCCAACTTAAGAAAAGGAAATGCGCAGTAACAGTGATATTTATCTCATTTGCTTAACAACTATATACTAAGTGTCTACAATGTCCCAGAAACTGCTCCAAGTGCCAGCGATGCTGTGAGGAAAATGACAGGTGGACAAGGTCCCTTCTGTAAGGGAGCCTGTGTCTAGTCTAGGAAACATACAGACATCCAATAACAAGGACATACAATAATTTCTGATAGTGATAAGTAAAGAAAATAGAACATGAAAGGGGACTCACAGTTTAATAATGTTGTTGAGAAAGGCCTTTGTGAAGAGATGATATTTGAGCTGAGATTTGGGTCACCAAGGAGCTAAGAATGTGAGCATCTGAGAGAAAAAGTCAAAGCAGGGACCATGATTTTGGAGGAAGCTAGAGTTTTAAAGAAACCCAAAGAATCTGTGCTCTGGAGCAGGCTGTGTGGGCAAGAGAATATTGGGTAGTGAAGTTCATTAGATGAGCAGGGCTAGACTTCCCAGAATATGCATTCCCTGGTGTGGAGCAAGTGTGGCTGCAGTGGAGAGCCTACTCCAATACCAGCTGCCAAGGTGGAAGAAGAAGCCCGCAGTGGCTCTTGCAGACAAGTGTTAGGGCAGCTGAGACAAAGGACAGACAGCAGTCAGTCATTAGGTTCTCTTGAGGAAGAAAGACACCAGCAACTTCCATCCTCCTGATCTTGCATGTCTACCAGGAGAGAAGAGTTCTTCTTGGTGAGGGTGGGGGCAGGGTCAGATTAAAGCCAAGGATCTTTGTGAGCTTCATCACCTATTAGAGAATGTGAGCTTTCCCTGACTATATTGGTGGACTCCAGAATATAAATTGTAGGAGCATAAGACTTTGTTTCATTTATAGTGCTATGCCCAGGACCCACAACAGTGCCTGACATCTATTATTTCAACAAATGTATATCAACAAATATATATCAGATTAGCAAACAAAAGAATGACAGTTGTAGCTAAGATCCCTTAGTTTTCCTATTACTACTTTGGAATGGGAATGTAAGAGTTAATATCATTTTTGAAATAGAGCTCTTCTTTAATTTAGCTACATGATTCCAGATTGTCAATATGTATATAAAACACAGCCAAATGTTCCTTTCTATCTAGTCATATCTTATCAGTGTCAGCTGAACACAAAGCCTCATTGTTGAGATATTTTTCTAGAGAATTTTCTTTTAGTGATAATTAAATCTGAAAATGGGATTTCTATCAAATTCAAGACTTTTCTTTGTTAAATGTATCAAAGTCTAAGTTTTCTTTCAGTACAATTATTAATTAAAACTTCCAACCAAGGAAGTAATTTTTCCCCTGTTAAGAATGATTGAATTAGGAAACGTAAGGAATGCATTTAAAACATAATAAGAATGTCACTTGGTAGTTTATTAAGATTTTGGCTCTGATATGCAGCATAGAGAAGTCATTCTCTGTTTTCATGGATGAAAGGACTAAAACTGACAGAATTCATGAACATAAAAATGTCTGTGTCATACTTTGCAGAAGGCTAGCTACTTCATCCGATTTCTGGTACTATTAGGAGATAGGGGATGATCATTTTCAGAGTAGTTGTAAATACTCGGCTCTGTTGTCTTAATGTATGACTGCCACTGACATAGAAGGAAGTAAAGGCCATTTCCACTCTTGATCTAAGAAGAGTTACATGTCTAAGCCATTTCAGAAACACCTATATTATTGTTCAGTAAGATTACACTTGCAGATTTTTAGCAGCTAGGCTACTTACAAAATCATATGCTACCAATACCAAAATTATTCTATTAATGGCTATCATTTGAAGAGTTTATAACATTATTTTCAGCACAATTAATATTAACTGTGAGTCTGCTTAAAACAATATGGTTTTGATATTTTTAAAGTAATTTCTATTTATTCTTTTTACTTATACAAATAATCATGCCATATATGTGAATATGATATAAATCTTAGGTGATAAGAATAATGGTAAAACCAAAAAATGTTTAGATACGAGTAACATTTTAATGTTTGTAATGCCAGTCTCACTATATAACGTGCTATTATAGAATTAGGATATAAACCAAATAATCTAATTGTGCAAAAACAGATGTTTCAAAAACTTACACATTTCATACAATAAAAACCAAAATTCTATACCAAGTGCTGAAATTGGTATAGAAGTGAAGTGTTCTTTTGAGCATTTAGAACCCTTTCTTTTGTGGTGATAAATGTAATTCTTATTACACCGCTTTCTTTTTTTGGCATTGCATCAATATGAAACATGAAGTCAAGAAAATACATAGTAACTGCAGATGGGAAAACATGAGACCACTCACTACATTGTTAACACATCTATTCTGAGAAATAAAACTCAGTAGTGGAATTTCTTAATCTAAATTTGATGTTGGAGAAAAAGTTATCACCTGTCAAAATGTATTTGAATCTGTCTAGTTCTCTCTCCTTCCCCATAAAAAGCCTGGTCCAAGCCACCACCACCTCTACAGCAATAGCCTCCTAACTTGCCTCTGCCTCTACTCTTGTCTCTCTACCATCTGTTCTCCAATAGCAGCCACAGTCATCTTTTTAAGAGGTGGTTTAGAACATGTCACTTTCCTTCTTAAGACTACCCCAAAGTCCCCTTCACATGAGATCCCAGCTCAAATCACTTGTCTTGGTCTAGAAGGTCTCATCTGAACTGGCCCCTGGTAACATTTCCTACCCACTACCAGGGTCTGTCCTGCTCATTAGACTCTAGTCACACTTGCCTTTGTCTAACCCTCAAACACACCAGGCTCTTCCATGCCTCAGGGCCTTTGCACTAGCTGTCACCTCTGTCTGGCAGGCTCTCCTTTTCCCTAGAGCGTCTCAAGCCTCCCCTTAGCCCTCAGCTTAAATATCAACCTTGGCCACACCATCTGAAATCACTACCTGGACATATTACACTAAGGTATTTTTTTTATCATAGCTATATTGCTAGTTGAATTATTTCCTGAGTTTTAAACTGCTTATTTACTGTGTATCACACATATTAGATATTTATTAGAACTCCAGAAATATAGGGGACATAGTATTCATTTTTTTAAACCTTTTAAAACCTGCAAGATCTGTAGCGATATCCCCTATTTAATTTTTGACACTGGGGATTTATGCCTTCTCTACTTTTAGTTTTGTCAGTCTTACTAAATAAAGATTTTGATTTATACTGAGTTTTTTCTAAAGAATCAGCTTTTTGTTTCATTGATTTTGTCTATTGTATTCCTATTTCCAATTTCATTCATTTCTTTTCTTATCTGTTTTCTTTCTGCCTACTTTCTTTGGGCTCACTTTGTTCTTCTTTTTCTAGTTTCTCAGTAGGAACTTAGGTTATTGCTATGAGACCTTTCCTCTTTTAAATGTAAACATTCAGTGCTATAAATTTGCTTCTCAGCACTGCTTAAAATGCAACCCATATATCTTGATACATTTTGTTTTCATTTTCACTCTATTCTATGTATTTTTAAATTTCTTTTGAGACCTCCCTTTGACCATAAAATAATTAAAAGTATGTCTCTTTCCATGTGTTCAGATATTTTCTTGTTTTCCTTCTACTTACTTATTTCTATTTTTATCATACTATGATAGAGAACATACTCTGTATGATTTCAATTTATTTAAATTTGAAGTTCATTTTATGGCCAGGATATGTTCTATCTTGGTAAATGATTCATGGACTCTTCAAAAAAATGTATTTTGCTGCTGTTTGGTGAAGTGCTCTATATATTTCAGTTAGGTGCTCCTGGTTGGTTGTACTGTTCAGATCTTCCACTTTGCTGCTGGTTTTCTGTCTAGTTCTATCAGTAACTAAGAGTAGGATGGGAAGTTCCAAGTATAACTGTGGAGTTGTCTGTTTCTCTTTTCAACTCTATTTCTGCTTCATGTATTTGGAGGTTCTTTTGTCTGATATGTACACATTAAGATAATTATGTTTTCCCGGTGGATTGGTCTTTTTCTTATCATTGTAATATAATGTTCCTCTGTACTAGTAATGTTTTTCCTGAAACTTTATTAGATATTAATATAATGACTCCTGCTTTTTTAGTAACAGCTTTACTTAGATATATTCCATCTGCCATACAATTTACTTACTTAAAGCATACAACTCTATGATTTTTATTATATTCATAATATTGTGCAGCCATCACCATAACTAATTCTAGAACATTCTCATTGCTTTAGAAGAAAATCCCATACCCTTTAGACATCACCCCTCAATTCCTTTATTCCCCTCAACCTCTACCTCAGTTCTAGCAAACCATTCACTTATTTACTTTCTGTCTCTAGAGATTTGTCTTCTGGACATTTTATTTAAATAGAATAATATAATATATGGTCTTTCATAATGTATTTCTTTCACTTAGGAGAATGTGTTTAAGGTTTATCCATGGTATAGCATGTTATTAGTACTTCATTCAGTTTATGGCTGAATAATATCATTGTATGAATATATCATATTTTGTTTATCCATTCATCACTTGACAGACATTTGAGTGTTGCCACTATTTGACTACTATGAACGATGCAGCTATGAATGATCATGTACAAGTTTTTGTGTGAGAAATGTTTTAATTTCTCTTGAATATATACTAGAAATAGAATTGCTGTGTCAGAGGCTAAAGCTATGTTCCATTTTTTTTTGAACTATCAGAATGTCTTTCAAAATGGCTGCAATATTTTGCATCATACCAACAGTGTATGAGGGTTCCAATTTCTCCACTTCCTTACTAACACTGGCTGTGGTGTCCAACTTTTTGATTCTAGCCATTCTATTGAGTGTGACGTGATATCTAATTGTGATTTTGATTTGAATTTCCTTAACGACTAATAATTTTGAGCATCTTTTTATGTATTTATGAGCCATTGTATATCTTTGGAAAAAGTCTATTCCAACCTTTTCCTTATTATTATATTGACTTGTCTTTTTTCCATTGAGTTGTAAGAGTTCTTTATATATAGTAGGAATAAGTCCCTTATAATAAATGTATTTTTAATTTTTACACTGTATATGTAATTTGCAAATATTTTCTCCCATTCTGTGGCTTATCTTTTTAGTTTATTGATAGTGTGTTTGGAAGCACAATGTTTTCGCTTTTGATAAAAAACAATTTATCCAGTTTTTCTTTAGTTGTGTACATTTCAGTGCTAGGACAACTGGACAGTCACATGCAAGTAAATGAATTTAGACGTGTTACCTCATGCTATACCCAAAATTTAACCCAAAATGGATCAAAGACTTAATGTAAGAACTAAAACTCTTAGGAGAAAACAGAAGGAAACCTTGGTGACAATGGATTTATCCTATCTTTTTCTTATCTCCTTTTAGAGTTCTTTGCATCTTTAGAGTTGTTTCTTGCATCATTCCAAAGGGTTATACTTGTGCGTAGCAGAGAGAAAAGGGAAAATTTATTTTACCTAATAAGTACTTTTAAAGTGATCTAATATACCTCACCTAATTGTTGGGTCTACCTACCTGGGAAACCTGTGCTGGGTCATTTCCAATGAGTCTATGTCTTAGCAGCGTTCTGTGGAGCTTGATCCATCTACTTATCCTCTTCTTAATGGACTTTATCTGAGGTCATGAATGGGGTTTGTGATGAGTTATCAAAGAGCCTCTCATCTCCAAGGTCCATTCCAGTTAAATTCCTTCTGTAGAAGAAAGAGCCATCAATGATCACTTTGCCAGGAAAGTGGGAAAGGGAAAGAAGTCATGTTCATGCTGGAATGAGGGTTAAGGTTTATCAACTGTTGTGGCTCTTCTCAAGTATTTCCATTACGATTGCTGAAATCCCGCACGGACAGTCAGTGTATTGATTCATAGAAAGGGAGCTAGTCAGATAAATTAGTATTTGCTAGGCTATGATTTCCTTATTTGGAATGCAGACATTTTACACTTGTGGTAAATATTCTTTGAATGATTATTTGACTGTAAAGATGAGACAGAGATGTTATGCATCTAAACACATTATCTTTGTTTTGTATCATTTGCAGATTAACACGGTTTTCAGAGTAGACATATTATGTTACACCGATCTTAGGCTTTGTTTTAAAAAGTTCATTCCCAGTGCAAAATAAACCATCTATTTTTTTTAAGAATAATATACAAAGACTTTTGCCATACAACCTGAGGTTATGTCTCCAGACTGTGTACTTCCTCATACATAGCCTGTCCCTCATATACATCCCATTTTCAGAATTTTTTTTGTATTTCACACACTCTTCTTTATTCTGAATAATTTTTTATATCTTATTCCATTTCCCAGAAGTATCCATCCACACATCATTATTCAGTATCCAAAAGATCTATGTAATTTTGCATTTATTTTGTTTAATTTTCTTATTAACCAACACATGACTATCAAAATTTAGTGTGTTTTAGGTGGTGCTTCTTTCTTAGGTGAGTTTTAGAATCTAAATCATAACTTAATTGACATCAGCATGTTATACTATGATATGGAGTCATTTTTGAACATTTTGAACAACAGGCTGTCAAATATTGGCACAATATTCAATCATCTGCATTTTAATGCATGAGCTAAACACTTAGGTCTAACAATTCAGCATAAAGTTATATATGTTTTGTGGTAGACTAGATATATGCCAACCAAACCTACTCCTTCTTCTTGAGCACACATTTGCATTTCCTACCTTCCTAGAATTTAGGTAAGGCCATGTGAATAGTTCTAACCAATGGAGTGTGAGGAAAAGTGATATTCACTTCTAGATTCAGGCAGGTAAAAGAAATTGTTCCTTCCCCACTTACCATATCCTACCCTCCTCTCCCATACCTTTAAACTATGTGGTTAAGATAGTGGAGATACTACATGTAACCAACTAGAGTAGATTGGACCACCTATCCCCCATTCTTCTTAGAACTACACTGAAATGCATTGAGGTTGTTATTTTTAGCCATTAACAGAGTTTAATCCTTGTTTTGGTACTTATCCAAATACTGTCTTGATTCCTATCTCTCTGGGCATATAACCTGTGGTTTTGAAAAATGATGAATAACCAGCAATTTTCTCATACCTATTATAAATTCCACACAAAGCTATAAATATTTATTAGTGCTCAATATAAAATGGGATTACCAAATTCCAAGTAGGAGGAATATATTCTCTAAGGAGTTCTTGCCTTCTAAAGAGTAACAAAATGTTTTAGAAATATACTCTTGTTCATTGGTTTTACCCAAACTTCTCTGCAGATGCCACAAGATGCCTAGAAACCAATGCCACATCAGTTTGTAAAATATTTTTTCAAAAAATCTTGTGCAAAAACCCCATTTCCTTTCACCAGCTCAAGGACACTTATCCAGCAATTCTCTCCTTCTGTATCATTAATATTTTTGCATTCTAATGGATCTTTTCATTACTATACCAATATACAGTTCTTTTTCTGATGTAATATAAAAATTCTGAACATTGTACTTATGTAATTTATATAATCATTTCTTGGCTTTCTTTTTGAAAGTGAACTTCTAAAATAGTGATTTATATTTGATTTCCTTCAATTTTCTTGTTAACATTTTTACTTAATTTCATCCATGCCAGATTTTTACTCCTCCCAACCTACTGAGTGACTGTTCTCAAGATTAACGAAAACCTTCATTATACTAAATTTGATTGTTGGTTCTTTGTCCTTTGATTGCATGCTCCTCTTTGGCAAACTTTGTCATGTGGCTTTCTGGACATTACTCTCTTTAGGTGTTCTTATGTCACTGGCTGCTCCTTCTCAGGTTCTTGTTGTTTGTTTATTTTTTTCCTTCACACTATCTTAACATTATAGTTCCTTAGTTTTTGTTCTTGATCTTTTCTTTTCCATTTATACTTACATATTTGCTGATCTTATCTAGCTTGTTGTCTTAAAACCACCTGCATACTAATAGTTCTAAAATTGATGTCTCCAGTGCAGAACTCTTTTTGGTTTCCAGACTTATACATCCAACACTCTGTGGAGGTCTCCACTTGGATGAACAATAGATAAGACATCTCAAACTCATAATGGTCACAACTGAGCTCCTGATTTTCCATTCACTCTCTCTACTGAGAATTTTTCTTATCTCATTGAAGGCAATTCTATATTTCTGATCATTCAGGAAAAAGACCTTGGAGTTATTCTTGAAATTTCTCTTTCTTTAACACTCTACCAGCAAGTCTTCAGGAAACCCCCTTGATTCTATCTTCATGATATAACCAGAGTCCAAATACTTTTTACCACCTCCATTCTTACAGTAATTCCTAGTTGGTTGCTGCTTTTATTCTTGTGTCTCTACACTTTATTCTCAACAGTAGACTGATTAATCTTATAAAATTGAGTTAATCATGGTACCTCTCTCATAAAATCCTGCCAGTGGTTGCTCACTTCATTAGAATTGAGGCCAACTTTCTTACAATGACATATAAAATCATATTTTAGACCCCCAATTTCCTATTTGGCCTTATTTTATACTTTTTTTCCTTCTTATTCACTTTGTTCTATTCACTTTGTCTTCCTTGGTTCTCTTAAACATGCCAGGTATTGTCTTAGTCTGCATACTCTATGTTCTCTCGGATAATAATGCTCTTCCCTCAATTATCAAACCCCTTCAACTTCAAATTTTAACTCAAAAGTCTACTTTCCAAAGTGGTCAAAGCTAATTATCTTATTTAAATTTGCATTCACCCTTTCCCCTGTTCCAGCTCTCTTAATCCCTTATCTTGCTCTATTTTTCATCTTGTACTTATAACCTTGTAATACACTTTATAATTTTCCTATTTATTATGCTTACTATTTATTGACAGCTGTTGTCTATTCCCTCCCACAACCACTAGAATATACGGTCCACAGGAAGAAATCTTAGTCTGTTTTGTTCACTAATGGATTCAAGATCCCGGGACAATGCCTGGCATACAATACACGATCAATATATGTTTATTAAATAAGCAAATAAAGGAATCTTTCATCTGAGAAAGTCAAAATCATCATCATCAAAAACACTGAAAATGATCATATTTTTAAACTTTTTATTTATTTTTTATTTTTTCAAATACATTTGTCTCTGCCTTCCCCCCACCACTTTCCCTTGCCCCCTCCCCGCCAACCTCCCCCTTTGGTTTTGTCCACGAGACCTTGCTATATGTTCCTTGACTTCTTAAATTTTACAAATTAGGGACTTTGATTTTACTTATATAAAAGCTACCATCCAACAAATCACAGAAAGATTTACAAAAGAGCCAAAATATATAGCCTACCAGTAAGCTTGTAAACAGCCAGCATTATTTTTCTAACCTGTATCAGAGGAACTTTACCAACAACAGAAGGTTTTTGATGCTGAGGCATAAATGAAGCCAACACTTCAGCTACATTAGACTTTGCAATTCAGAATATAAACAAATCAAGTACTTAAGACTATTTTCAATAGTTATTAAAATATGTTATTCAAATTAATATTGTAAATCATACTAGGAATGTATCCTCAATTTGTTTTATTGGCCCTGTGGTTGCATAAATATAATTATTGAATGTTTTTAAATTATCTGAAAATTGCTTAAACTTGTAGCTTCTAAGCTAATATTTCTCACAATGTGTTCCAAGAAATGATAACAAACCTTTTATGAAAATGCAGGGTCCAAGTCCAGGTATGTTTGTAAGATACCACATTAAAAAGGTTTCTTTACTATGGGACTGCATTGTGCATTTGAATTTCCAAATTTGGAGGGCAGCAGGTTCTAAATTCAGAACTTGTTAATCAAGAACCATCTTACATTTTTGGATAATGAAGCTAGGCCCAAGTAAAAATATGACAAAGTATCAGATTTTTGTTCATGTTTTTGATTGTCTTTTTCACTTGTTTGCAAATAATTACATAGTGATAACATAGTTCTCCAATATCAGCTATGAATACAGCAGTTTGCCAATGTTTGGACCGAAGACATACGAAAGCTGGGTGGAAAGATAAATGTTGATAGAATATTAAGGTAGAGGATTTGGGTGTCATGAACTGTAAGGGAATAGTAAGCAGAGAAGGAATAGAGGCTGAGAAAAGGATGGAGAGATAGTTAAGAATAAAAGAACCACAATTAATGCTTTTAATTGATGATACACAGCCAGAATCCAGATTTAGGGCAAAAGAGAGAGCCCCGTGGAGGCCTGTGAGTTGGCATTGTGTTGAAAGTAAACAAGAGTGAGACCCTGCTGTAGTCTTCATTTCATATCCATTACATTGGTATTAAAATTATCAAGAGTAAGTAAAATACACGTTTCATACAACATGGTTGTTTTTTTCTAACAAAAGAGCAAATAGCCTCAGGAAATCAGATTCTTGTGACATTTATTATTCTTTTCCACTGAAATACAGTGTTTGTTCTCAGATTCTAAAGGACATCTGATTAGCAATGTGTGACATCATTGAAAAAGCATAATTTATGTCATGACATATTGCATAAAGATGGTAATAGGACAAAGAGGGTTGTTGTTTTTTTTTAATTTTTTTTACTTGGGTGAAGAAGTAAGGCAATAAATCTCAATGAGTTATTAATTGCAGTTATTGATGCAAAAGGAAAAATTCTAGTTTTGCTCAATATTGAACAAATTTATTTTGGAGCTACAGAATAGCACCACATTGAGATGTCTCTTCGTTTTGAAAATAATAATTTTTCTTTGAATATATTGTTAAATGGTCTATCAATAATTACATACATTTGATATTTAATTTGTTCAACTAGCTTACCCTGTTACTTAAGATGATAAGTTTTCAGCAGGTTTGTTCTAAATTTATGAAAAGAGAGTATATGAGTGAACGATATTGTTTAAATAAGAGCTATATTCTGACCAATTGTTTCTCTCATCATAACACCTGATAGTGAATTTACATAATTAGGATACTTAGTTTTAATATATATTATTGGATTAATATTTTCAGAACTTTTCTGTGGATGCCACTGAGAAATATAGTCAATTTGGGTGCCTTTTCTTCATTGGGCATGAGTCTTAACAGTAGCTTCTGCAGAGTCAGAATTTTCAATGGAAGGGGACAGTTTTCCAGCCCAGTGGCTGCTGCTGGGTTGTAAATAGTAAGCTTGCTTTTGAGGGAGATGTAACTACAACAGCTACTCGCAGCTTAGTTCATTGCTTCTGCCACCTGCCTTCTGGCTTAATGTTGGAAGCAAGAAGCATGCAATTAAGTATGAGGAAATGAAAATAAATGACACTGTTCATTGCACATTACAAAGTGCCTGGCAGAAAGAATGCTGTTTGTAGAGACCCAGTGGCCCTGCAGAAAATGTGCTTCTGCCTGAGAAAATACTGGGGACTGTTGCTGTGACCCAGGTTTTCTCTATCACCTACTGTTGCTGTAAACCAAATAATTGCAGGTACAACTCTATAAATGCCCAGAACATTCACAGTTTAGTACTTTGTAGAGAGTCAATAATTAAATTTGAATATAAAAGAATATAGTCACAGGGACATGCTTCAACTGATCTTGTAAGGTAAATTCTATAAAAAGTAATGACTTTTAAGTAATTGATTCATTTTTGAGTTTGGAAATAATTTTGTAAACTAATAAATATTGACGACTAACTTATTTTCAAAATAATTTCCTTGAAAACACTTAAGTGAGTTGCTTTGGGTCTACTTAGTGAAGGGATATGTAGTTCATTTGTGCTAAGTGGACATCAGAGAACAGTCCCAGACAGGGGGATATTCCACTGGATTTTTTCCATGGACAGCCTTACTTCCTTTCCCATGAAGAATTGAGAGCCAAAACTGCATTGCTCTTCGACATACAACTTGGGAAAACATGGACGATCTGGCATAGAATCTCAGAAAGCCTTTAATTTTATACTAAGATTTAATCTAGTTAATAAAGGCCTATTTGAGATGAGTATATCATTTCTAGAAGACAATAGAATTACAAATCATTCTACCATACAGATTTAGTACATGCTGCAGAGAAACTGCGGTACAATTTGTTATATGTGATATTTTTAAACTATCAAGAGGGTTATGCAACTGTAGGCCCTTGTTCATGGAGTTCATGGGTTTTACCCTGTCCCCTGCCCCACCATCCTGAAGCAGCTTACTTGAGAAAATAATAGTCTAGAAGCCTTTTGAAGAAAACTCAGTCATGGCATTGATTATGTGGCAATGCCATGCAGGCATTGGGGCAGGGTGGTTCCCCAGGAGGCAGTATATGATTTAAATCAGCATCAAATACATACATGGTGCTCTTCTTCCCATAGTGAGGATTCACATTTCCAGGAATCAAAGGATGGGAATGGGAGTTGCTTTGCTCACTACACACTATGGTGCCTCCTAGTAAAAGTTTTGCTTCTTATCCCTGCTGTCCTGAGGTCTTAGTTCCAAAGGAAGCCATGTTCCACAGGGAATCCAAGAATGCCTTTACTGAATTAGAAGTTAGCACTGTCCCCTGGTTTAGAAGGATTTTTGAAATTCTAAATTTATTTTCTTACCTGGATGCAGAATTGTTTTCCATCTCTTTAACCTCTAATCAATATTTTTTTTCTACAAAGATACTTTTATATATGTATTGACATATACAGAGAGAGAGAGGAATATGAAAGTTAGCACACTCCTTCTTATCAGCTTTTAAGATAAAGAGCAACTTTATTTTTGTGATTCATGGCAGCAGCTACATGGCAGGAAAAGCCCAGGCTTTGTGCCAGATGGGCAGCTGTGCTCAAATTCCAGTTCCTTGATTTACTAAATTACTTAATTTTCTGAGACTTAGTTTTCTCATCTGTCAAACAGGGATAATGATACTGCTATCCATCTATGTTGTGAGTGTGAAATAATGAAATAAGGCCAAGTGTGTCATAGACTCAGCATAGTGGCTGGTTGGTCATCAGGAGGGGTAGTCCTCGTTTGTGCTTGTTGTCTTGGAATAATTATTCATAATGATATTCATTAGTACCTATAACTGTATTAGTGATTATAATAATTACTACTAATACCACTCCCTTTTAACCTCAGAAGTTAGGATGATAAATTTCATGTTCACTCTAATCATTGTCAAGTGTTAGCTTGCATTTGCCACTTTTTTATTGCTTATGGTTGAGAAGATTATCATTACTTAATATTTAAAAGCAGCGCTACTCTGTCTGGTAAACAGGTTTTAGCTGCTAATTGCAATTCTTAATATTATGGTGAATAAAAAAGAGTGTGTGCATTGACATCTGTTGTGATGAAAGTGCAAATTGATTACCTTCTTCAGGAGCTAGCTTTGTGCAGGGGGATGATATACTTTGCGTCCCTATAGAGCTTGAGAAGGAATCTTAAAATAAATAAAATGTAATCCACCATTTAAACATTATGATATGAAATATTTGTTTAAAAATTAGGAGAATTATGGTGACCTATATTCTAAAAACTTTTTTTACTTGTGATTTCCTTATGCTTGGGTGCACACAGAATATTCTAGTGGAGACAGTCTTCAAGAGTTTTTGTATCATGCTCAGCAGAGGTGGAAACTCATCTCATAGGCTTCTTCATAGCCTCTGAGGACACATGTCTGTTCTTTCATTGCTATACAATTAAGAGAAGAATGATCTGTCAGAGTATTTATAGAAGCTATTAGCATGATGAGTGGAGTCTATGGATAACGAATGATTCTTAAAAATACAGCCTTAAGAAGAGAAAAAGAAACTTATAGGGCGTCTTTTCCAAATAGCACATTGTTATATTTGAGTGGTCGGAGGATTATGACAAATGTCAAGGACTGCACAGCCCATAAAAGCAGCTCATTATAGCTGCACGCAGAGAGAGCCATGTTTAAGGCTGAGTGGCAGATTTCTTGCAAACACTAATTTTCAGATTATACAATTTGAAAATTTTAATTAGCCATGAATCCTTCTAGGGATAATTTTCCTATATCTCTTTATAATACATTAAAAATAAGTCAGATTCTGCTTCAGCAATCCAACAGCTCAAAATAAGGGTTTCTCTGTGATATTATTTCCTCCTCAAATGTTAATTTTAAAAATTCATGTTTCAGAAGAATTAATGGCCCAATCTTGCAGCCAGTCTGCATTTCTAAATGTCATTAAAGTTGATAAATTCTAAAAGAAAATGTAAAGATTAAAGCTTTTTTTTTAGTTTGACTGCAATTTTACTGTTTAGTAACATACGATCCAGTTACTCGCTGAAAATTATTGGTGGATGATGTGCACTTTTTAAATGGCAGCTGAATTTATACACAACATCTTTATTGCTGGAAACATGGTGTGGACAGCATGAAAACAAAGTAATAAAAATTCATTTAATGTACTGGGCTATTTAGACTTAATATGTGTCATATTTAGAGAATGCAAAAATGCAGTGAATTGCCAAAACACAATTCTTGGCAATGGAAGCATTTCACAAAAGATTGTCTTCTTAGAGTTGGTTCCAAAAGAGATTTTAGTGTGTATGTGTTTATGTAAAATATATAAATAAAAATATAAACATATGAAAAGATATAAAATATGTAGTATATATAATTAGAGATATGCAAAGGGCACAGGTAATATAATTCTACATTATAAATTCAGTTTCAGATGGACCATGAATGATCTTGTCTCATTTGTTTAACTTTCACATTTTTCTCATCTACTGAGTAATGTCAAATCACTTTCTACTATACTGTGTGTGCATATTTTCCCTCTGATTCCAGACTTCCTCAAATCTATGTTTTAGAGAGTCTCTGTGGAATAGTATATTTTCCTCTGAATTTTTATAATTCAAATATTTCTATAAATTTTTTGATAGGCTTAAAGCTTCAGGAAGCCAAAGTTTGATTCTTTAATCTCTTTCCCTGTGGGCCTTTCTTAACCTATATATCTCCTAAAACAAAAAATATACACATAAGATGTTGTGATTCATTTGTTAGGATCTGATTTTGCATATGGGGACACCGAGGTCCTGAGAAACCACATGCCTCATCCGTGGTTATGCTTCAAGTTGTTGGACACCAGAACTAGAGCACTGTTTCAGTGCCTGGTTCATGGTCGGGCTGCTCCACTACTGTGCTGTCTGTGTTGAATTATCTCCAATGCCATTTTATGGTTGCCTCATTTTTTAAGCATTCTTCCTGAGAAATATGGGGTCTGTCCAGAAGATATCCAGCCATGTAATATGAAAAATAGAGACATTTATTGAAGAAGATAAAAGATACAAGAAACATTGCACAAAGAACAATGATGCCTCAGTCCCCTTCAAAATAGGCACCTTGGGACCTTGCATTATTCTGCCAATCACCATCAGCTACTCCATTGTATTTCCCTGAATCTCATCGGCAGTCTGAAATCTCTTCTCTTTCAAAAGTGATTTTAGTTTTGGGAAAAGCCAGAAGTTGCAGGGCTCCAAATCTGGGCCATAGGGGAGAGGGCTGAGTCTCCTGGGTGATTTGATGTTTTCCCAAAAATCTCTGCACAAGATATGATGCATGAACAGACATGTTGTCCTGGTGAAGCTGCCAATCACCAGTTGCCCATAGAGGTGGCCTTCTGAAGTTTCCAAATAGATTCCATGGAAGAATGTTCAAGCTTAATGCAAAATTTGATGCAGATTCATTGCTCTACTCGCTCAGTCATTTTGAATGTGAGGGCCACACAGTACACATGCTTACTCATCATTGAGTCGTCATTGTTCATGCATTTGTATTCCAGTCCACTCTCCTTGGCTGTCAGGTTACATTGATGTCATGCAAACGGTTCCTGTTATATTAGCAATGGCTGCATTTTTTTCTGGACAGACCTTGTATACTTTATTTTACCCAAGTTTAAATCCATTTCCTTTGATATCAGTACCAGTTGGTAGGTTTTCTTCGAGACATTTAGGTCTATCAGATCTTCCTTTATACTTCTTAGTCTTTTTAGCTCCTCTACATTTTAGAGGCTTATTTTTGCAAGAATATTTTCTTTTATTCAATGGGAACACTATGGTTGAGGGAGAACTTGAGGACTAACAGTTCAATAACAGTTAAGTTTCACCCTGGATTTTCCAATTTATTTGCTGGAATGTAAACCTGATCACCTAAGGTCTTTGAATCTATTATCCTAATCTATGAAGTGATATTATTTTTGCCAACTTTTCTCACATATTCCATGTGAAGAATGATGTACAAAATAAATTTTAAAACACTTAATATTAAGAAATAGTCATGAGAAAACCAAGTCACCAGTGACTGAAGGAAAAGACAGGTTTGTTATAGATAGCTAAGGCATAGACCACCAACCTCTGACACACCATGACAAGGAAAGCTCAGATAAATGGGAATTCAACCACAGTTCCCTTAATTCTTTCTAGCTATTACAGTTGACCCATGGAAAACAGGAATTTAAACTGTACTGGTTCACTTTTACATGGATTTTTTTTCAATAAATATGTAGTCTGTTCTCCCTATCCCTGGGTTTCACATCCACAGATTCTGTCAAGTATAGATTGAAACCAGAATTTTCTATTCATAGTTGGGAATCTATGGATGGGAATGATAGACTGTGTGCATTGTTCTAGTCCATTTTATATAAGGGACTACAGGATCCATGATATGAATATTTGCAGAGGGTGGGTCCTGGAACCAATCCCCTCTGGATACTGACAGCCAACTTAAGTTCTTGGAGAACCAAAGCTATATGTGGATTTTTCAACCATGCAGGCTCAGTGCCCTGACCCCTGCTTTATTCAATCATCTGCTGTAGTTTAAGCTGCTTTTCCAACATGGCTTTTTTCCCCCTCAAAACTGGCTCAACGAGTCTGTTTTATTTCTTGGTTAAATTGATTTTGATTTTTCTTGGATGGAGCCACCACTAAATACTGGTTTGAGCCTCTGTTATGGGTTTAATTTCAACTGGCTTTAAGGCTCTGGAAAAATTAACTTTTCTAAGCCTTTATTTTTGAGTAGAGATAATAATCATCCCTTTTATGATGATAAAATAATATATATTTTTACAGTGCTTGGCATTATGCCTTGAAATTGGTAGTATTGTCAGTTATCATTATTTCTCTTGTTCTGTTATGAATAAAAGTATCTTTATATTTTTCTTTCATCATTTAATTATTTGACTAACTACCTAGGTATGTCCCTATCACTGGCAGATGTATAACAAAATTTTAAAAATTGCCTGTATAAGTATTAATAGAAGTATTTTAACATTTCTTGTAGTCAATCCTGTACTTTAGTCTGGAATCCATCATGACTTTAAGCAAGAATCAAATAAGGAATTAAGTTTCTGGGTTTCTCTCCTCTAGCACATTGATTTTGTTATTGGCTATGTTTTGGTCATGACATGTTTTGTCTCTTTGTGATTGGATTCTGTAGACTCCAATTTCTTTTAGAAAACACTTTCTGTGTTGATGTAGTCATTGTTATAGTAAATAATGAAAAAAGAAGTTAACTGATCCTGTAGGGGAAAATATATATAAAGCTAAACCTTCAATGTAATATCTAATATTTCTATATCAATGTTAGGACTAAATGTTAAGAAGGGGAGAATAAAAAATTACTAGAATTTGTTGTTGTTTTTAGTATTTCTCTAAGGAAAATTTCTCACTGACTTTTGAAGGAGAGACATCTTCTCATTTCGGTAAAATCCTGAATGAATAAAATTAAAATTGTTACAGAAGACAATTGCCATTCTGTGACATAAAATAAACTCAACTGTTTCTATTTGGATCTGTTCCACTGGTTTGATATGATAATAATAGTGATAAATACTTGGGCTGGGATAGGTTAGAGAATCCACACTCTACTAGATTTAGGGAGTCCTGGTCTTGGTTCTATCTTCAAATTGCCAAGTTACAGTAATCAAGGATGTAACCTAACAAGACCTTCTTTTTTCACCTGCAAAGTGAGTGGCTTAGATGTTCTCCAGATTCCTTCCAACAATAGAGTTCCATGATTTTGTTAGGTATTTGCTGACTTCAGTTTCAGTCTTGACCTGCTTGTGTAAACTCAGAAATAGACACAATCTTTTTATCACACTGTGTATATTAGTTTAAAATGGGCATGTGAGAATTATGAGGAAGAATAGCCTGATAAAACACTAGTGAATAGTTTTTCTAAAAAAATATGCATTATTAAGAATCAAACTAATAAGTGAACACTCTACAAACACCATCAAAATAAGCAATCTGTATTCTTGCTTAAAGTCCATGATAGTCTAATATCATTATAAACAAACTCAAAAAGCTAATTAAGGACAACTCTAGGAGAGTAGTTAAAGCTGATAAGACAATTCAGCTACATTAGTATTTGATCTTCAAATCTTTACCAGAAATCAAACCAAACCAAACTGATGGGAACAAAGACAATAGATCATTAAAGTTATGTACTTTCAGAAAATACTTCCTCACAAGTGTGTCATTAGAGATTGCTTCAGCCAAAGAAATATGATTTGATATTTAGATTTTTCAGTTCATGTGTCTACCATGAGATTTCTTTGAAGAGACCTGTTAGGTACAACAAAGATTCAAGGTTGCTCAGGAGAGCTTTCTCATCCAGGATCTTTCTTAGGCCCTAGGGAAACTGTCCAAGTGCCTACCAAACTCATTGGCATAGAAAAATTATTTTGCCTAGAATTTTTAACTTGGAACACAGTTAGGATCAAAGTGCATTGTGCTGGGTATTACATCAAAGCAGTATACTTTCTTATATATAAACTATCTGGTTTGTTGAGTCATAGTCTATGCTTTCTTGATTAAAAAGTGAATTTTATAATATTCTTGATTCCTCAAGAAAGTATAGTTCAGTATATTATACTTTCTTTTTTCTAAAATTTATTTATGTATTTATTTAATGTTTCAAATATATCTGTCTCCATTTACCTGCCACCACTTTCTCCTTCCCCACCCACCCTAACCTACTACCCCCAATACCTCCCCACCTTGGCTTCGTCCATGTGTCCTTCACACCTGTTCCTTGATCTGACCCTTCCCCTTCCCATCCCCGCTACCCCTGTCTTTCACCCCATCCCATGCCTGTCTGTTTCTTCTTTCTTTCAATGTTGCTGGTGCTATTTTCCTTGCCTGCTTGCTTTGCTGATTAGTTGCCACTTATAGGTGAGATCATATGGTATTTGTCTTTCACTGCCTGGCTTATTTCACTTAGCATATGCTCTCCAGGTCCATCCATGCTGTCACGAAGGGTAGTAGCTCTTTATTTCTTTCTGCTGCATAGTATTCCATTGTGTAAATGTACCATAGTTTTTTGATCCAGTCATTTACTGATGGACACTTAGGTTGCTTCCAGAACTTGGCGATTGTAAATTGTGCTGTTATAAACATTGGGGTGCATAGGTTCTTTTGAGTTGGTGTTTCAGGATTCTTAGGGTATAATCCCTGCAGTGGAATTGCTGGGTCAAAAGGCAGTCCAATTTTTAGCTTTTTGGGGAAATTCCAAACTGCTTTCCACAGTGGCTACACCAGTCTGCATTCCTACCAACAGTGTAGTAGGGTTCCCTTTTCTCCACAGTCTCGCCAGAACCTGTTGTTTGTTGATTTATTTATGATGGCCATTCTGACCAGTAATTTCTTAAAAAGAGCCTTACTGAAATTTTCTTCACACATACACATTGTATGAAATAATATATTTTGGTCAAATCATATGTAATGCGGTCTCAAAAATCCCGGTGAAAATGCTATGGCACTTATAAAATCTTTTAACAGTATAAAATGAGATTCACAGTATAAAGAATTCAGTCTATATGTCATTCAACACATATTTACATGAATGCACTAAGTGTTCTAAAGAATAGTGAAGATAAAAATCCCTAAACCCAAGGAACTTACATTCTAGTGACAACCAGTTAAATAAATACCAGTTATACAGTGGAGTCGTAATTGTTAGAACATATGTGTGATGGGCTAACAATTGTTAATAAAGTAATGATCCCAGCCTTTCATTACCTGTCTATAGTAAAGAGGTCTCCTGCTCCGTCCACTTGTATCTTTCTTCTTTCTCTATGGAAGAGCCCGCTTATCCAATGAGCTCTTGGGTTTTTAAGACAAAATAATGTGAGAAAAGGAGGAAGGGGAGGAGGACAAGAACAGGCTTATAAGAGCAAAAACCAGAAGAGTTATTTTTGGAGTAAAATATTTTGAGGAAAACAACTATAGTGTATGCATGCAATACACTAGGGCTAGGAAGAAAGGAGATTTGTATGTGTTGCTGGGAGATTATGCATTTCCTAAAGGTGTCTGTGAAAATGAAAATGTTGATTTTCCAAAAAATTACTTTTGGGTACATGTGTTCTTTTAATCACTGTATTATTTTGGAATGGAATCAGGCAGGCCATAATTATCCTTTATACTATTTATTGGTAATATAAGATAAGCATTATTGAATATAATTGCAGCCAAAGAAACATCATGTTCCATAGTGCTTGTGGGGTTAGGAAATTTCTAAATGTATCAATGTGTCAGCTGAACCCCAAGGGATGAGTATAAGCCAATCAAATATAGTAGTAGGGTTGGGCATGGTAGCGGGGAGTCTGGGAAAGGAGAAAAAATGCAAAAAGGCTGAAAACACAGAAAGAAATAATGTAAAAGGATAGAACTACTGAATTTATGTACTTTGGAAGGTTTTTCAGGTTTTATATACTTACATATAAAGTTTTGCCTTGATAAAAACACTTTGATTATCATATGCACATATTGAATTTCCTTATAGGATAGTTTTCCTAATAGTGGATAAAAGTGTCAAAGAGCACATGTGACAGTTTTGTACATCATGTATCATCATTTCAAAGAGAGTTCCAGAGACATACTGTGTATGTTTTCACACACATTGGTAAATATATAAGTAAAGATCAATGGGTTGGAAGGCAGAGAAGCCATGAAGTTACATTGAAAAAGAAATATTGGGAAAATTTTGAAAATGTTTAAAGGGATTATTCATGGAACTTTTCAACCAGTTGTATGAGAAAGGGAAGAACAGAATAAAATTCTGAATATCTTTGTTATGAGTTAAGTATATATGTATTTAACTTTTTTAATTTTTTTTATATTTTTATTTTTTAGTTAATATTTCCTTTTTTTTAAAAAAAATTTATTTTAATTTATTTTTTCAAATACATTTGTCTCTGCCTACCCCCCACCACTTTCCCTTGCCCCCTCCCTCCTTCCCTCCCTCAGCTCTTCCCCTTTAGTTTTGTCTATGAGTCCTTGCTATATGTTCCTTGACTTTCCCCTTCCCTTCCTTTTCCCTGTCCCCCCTCCATCCTTCTCTCTTGTCTCTTGATTTCTTTTCCTTTCAGTGTTGCTGGTCTTATTTAACTTTTAAAATTAATTCATAATCTACTTATAGAAAAGACATATATTTGTTCATCAAGAAGGATTTTTACAAACTGAAGATACTTATATAGCCAGCATTCAGATAGTAACACATGACTTCAAACCTACTGACTTCTAAAATAGATATTAGTCATTTGAATGGAATCAATATAAATGGAATGTCTTTTTTTTAATTAATATATTTATTTTTTCAAATACATTTGTCTCTTCATACCCCCCACCACTTTCCCTTGCCCCCTCCTGCCCTCCCTCCCACAACTCTTCTCCTGTGGTTTTGCATGAGTCCTTGCTATATGTTCCTTGACTTTCCCCTTCCCTTCCTTTTCCCCTGCCCCCCCCTTGCCTCTTGTTTCTGTTGGTTTCTTTTCCTTTCAGTGCTGCTGGTCTTATTTTCCTTGCATCTTTGTATTGTTGGTTAGGTTCCGCTTATAGGTGAGATCATATGGTATTTGTCTTTCGCCCCCTGGCTTATTTCGCTTAGCATAATGCTCTCCAGTTCCATCCATGCTGTTGCGAAGTTTAGTAGTTCTTTTTTTCTTTCTGCTGCATAGTATTCCATTGTGTATATGTACCATAGTTTTTTGATCCAGTCATCTACTGATGGGCACTTAGGTTGCTTCCAACACTTGGCTATTGTCAATTGTGCTGCTATGAACACTGAGGTGCATAGGTTCTTCTGAATTGGCGTTTTGGGATTCTTAGGGTATAGTCCCAGCAGGGGAATCACTGGATCAAAAGGCAGTTCCATTTTCAGCTTTCTGAGGAAATTCCACACTGCTTTCCATAGTGGCTGCAACAGTCTGCATTCCTACCAACAGTGTAGTAGGGTTCCCTTTTGTCCACAGTCTTGCCAGCACCTGTTCTTTGTTGATCTGTTTATGATGGCCATTCTGACTGGTGTGAGGTGGTACCTCATGGTGGTTTTGATCTGCATTTCTCTGATGGCTAGTGATGCTGAGCATCATTTCAAATGCCTCTGGGCCCTCTGTATCTCCTCCTTGGAAAAGCGTCTGCCCAGATCCTTTGCCCATTTTTTGATTGGGTCATTTGTCTTCTTGGAATGGAGTCAAGTGAGTTCTTTATATATCTTGGAGATCAAACCACTATCTGATGTATCATTAGCGAATATATTTTCCCATAGAGTTGGCTCCCTTTTCATTTTGCTGATGTTTTCTTCAGCCGTGCAGAAGCTTCTTATTTTGATGAGGTCCCACTTGCTTATTATTCCTTGTATGTCCCTTGCTTTAGGAAACATATCACTGAAAAAATTGCTGCGTGCGATATCTGAGAGTCTCCTGCCAATGTTCTCCTCTAGGACTTTTATGGTGTTGTGACTTATATTTAAGTCTTTTATGCATCTTGAGTTTATTTTTGTGTATGGTGTCAGCTGGTGATCCAATTTCAAATTTTTGTATGTAGCTGTCCAGCTCTCCCAACACCATTTGTTGAAGAGGCTATTATGGCTCCATTTGATGCTTCTGCCCGCTTTGTCAAATATTAGATGCCCATAGAGACCTAGGCTTATTTCTGGGCTTTCTATTCTGTTCCACTGGTCTATGGGTCTGTTCTTGTGCCAGTACCAGATTGTTTTGAGTATAGTGGTTTTGTAGTATAGTTTGATGTCTGGTATTGTGATCCCTCCTACTTTGTTTTTCTTTCTCAAAATTGATGCAGCTATTCGGAGTCGTTTATGGTTCCATATAAATTTTTGAAATGTCTGTTCTATTTCTGTGAAATATGTCCTTGGTATCTTAATAGGGATAGCATTGAATCTATAAATTGCTTTGGGTAGAATGAATATTTTGATGATATTAATTCTTCCAATCCATGAGCACGGTATATGCTTCCATTTATTTGTGTCTTCCTTAATTTCTTTCTACAACGTTGTATAGTTTTCTGTGTACAGGTCTTTTAGCTCTTTGATTAAATTTATTCCTAGGTACTTTATTTTTCTCCTTGCTATATCGAATGGTATTTTTTTTCTGATTTCTTCTTCTTCTATTTCATTGCTGTTGTGCAAGAATGCCTTTGATTTCTGAATATTGACTTTGCATCCTACTGTTTTACCAAATTCACTTATCAGGTTGACGAGTTTTTTGGTAGAGTCTACAGGGTTTTCTATGTACACTATCATTTCATCTGCAAACAATGATAGTTTTACTTACTCCTTTCCTATTTGGATGCCTTTTATTTCTTTTTCTTGTCTGACTGCTGTGGCTAGGACTTCCGATACAAAGTTGAAAAGAAGCGGTGAAAGCGGACATTCTTGTCACGTTCCCGATCTTAGTGGGAAAGCTTTTAGTTTTTGCCCGTTGACTACGATGTTGGCTGTAGGTTTTTCATATATGGCCTTTATTACGTTGAGGAATGCCCCATTTATTCCCATTTTGCTGAGTGTTTTGATCATAAATGGGTGCTGTACCTTATCGGATGCTTTTTCTGCATCTATCGAGATGATCATGGGGTTTTTGTCTTCCCTTTTATTTATGTGATGTATCACGTTTACTGGTTTGCATATATTGAACCATCCCTGATGCCTGGGATGAGTCCCACTTGATCGTGGTGGATAATCTTTTGAATGTATTGCTGGATATGGTTTGCCACTATTTTGTTGAGGATTTTAGCATATGTGTTCATCAACGAAATTGGCCTGTAGTTTTCCTTCTTTGTAGGGTCTTTATCTGGTTTTGGGATTAGGGTGATGCTGACCTCATAAAAAGAGTCTGGGAGTCTTCCCTCCTCTTGGATTTTTTGGAATAGTCTGAGAAGGACAGGGGTTAGCTCTTTCTTAAATGTTTTGTAAAATTCTCCTGAGAAACCGTCCGGCCCTGGGCTTTTGTGTGCCGGCAGTTTCTTGATTACTGCTTTAATTTCCCCAGCTGTTATCGGTCTGTTCAAGCTTTCTGTTTCTTCCTCCTTCAGTGTTGGAAGATTATATTTTTCTAGAAATATGTCCACTTCATCAAGGTTTTCAAATTTCTTGGCATATAATTGTTCACAGTAGTTTCTGACAATCCTTTGTATTTCTGTGGTATCAGTTGTTATTTCTCCTCTTTCGTTTCTGATATTATTAATTTGGGTCCTCTCCCTTCTATTCTTGATGAGTCTTCTTAAAGGCTTGTCAATTTTATTTATCTTTTCAAAGAACCAGCTTCTGGATTGGTTGATCCTCTGAATTGTTCTTTTCGTCTCTATGTTATTCAGTTCTGCTCTAATCTTGACTATTTCCTTCCTTCTACTTGCTCTGGGATTTATTTGTTGTTGTTTCTCCAGGTCTTGAAGTTGTAGTGTTAGGTGTTTTATTTGAAATGTTTCTATCTTTTTTAGGTAAGCCTGTATTGCTATGAACTTCCCTCTCAGGACCACCTTTGCTGTGTCCCATAGGTTTTGGACTGTTGTCTGTTTATTTTCATTTGTTTCCAGAAATTTTTTGATTTCTTCTCTTATCTCATTATTGACCCATTCATTGTTTAATAGTGTACTGTTCAGTCTCCATGAGTTTGAAAGTTTTTCAAGTTTCTCTTCGAGGTTGATTTCCAGTTTCAAGCCCTTGTGGTCCGAGAAAAAGTATGTTATTATTTCAATTTCCCTGAATTTGCTGAGGTTTGCTTTGTGTCCTATCATGTGGTCTATCTTTGAATAACTGCCATAAGCATTTGAAAAGAATAGGTATTTTGCTTCTTTGGGATGTAAGGCTCTATATATGTCAGTTAAGTCTCTTTGATTCAGTGTGTCATTCAGCTGCACAATATCTTTATTAATGTTTTGTTTGGAAGATCTGTCCATTTTTGACGGTGGGGTGTTGAAATCCCCTATTATCAGTGTGTTCCTGTCTATATCTTTTTTGAAGTTGTCCAACAATTTCCTTATATACTTGGGAGCTCCTATATTGGGAGCATATAGGTTTACAGTGTTTATGTCTTCTTGATAGATTCTTCGTTAACTATTATAAAGTGCCCCTCTGGTTCTCTTTTTATGGCCTTTGTTTTGAAATCTACTTTGTCTGATACAAGTATGGCAACCCTGGCCTTTTTCTCTTGCCCATTTGCTTGGAATATTTTTTTCCATCCCTTTACTTTCAATCTGTGTCGATCTTTGGCTCTGAGGTGGGTCTCTTATAGGCAGCATATGTGTGGGTCATGTTTTCTTATCCATTTAGGTACATGTGGTCTAGGCTCTTTTCAAACTGTTCTTTGTGCACTGTGTCTCAGGATGCCCTTTAACCGTGGAATCTCCATCCCCTGCAGTCCAATGGTTCTGCTGGCTATAAGCTCTGTTGGTTTTCAAAGTCTGATGTTTTGGGGGCTTGTTTCTCACAGAATGTGAAGGGTTGTGGTACCTGACTTGGGACACAACTTTTTGTTCCTCAGGGAGAAACTCAGTTTCTTGAGGTCCCCCTGTATATGGGTTACTGCACCAAAAGTGTTTTTGTTTTGTTTTTGCAAAACTGTGTCTCTGTCTCTTTAATCAGCCTTGATATGATATTTTTACTCTCTGTTGTGAGGTAGCTATTCAAATAGTTCTCAGGATTTTTTCAGAACAAATTGTACCATACATAGCTGTTGACTTTTTGTGCTTGTAGAAGGAGGTGATTTTAGGATCTGGATCTTTCTATGCTGCCATCTTTGACCACCTTCCAGAAATTTTTACTTGTAAATCTGAAATTCTATAATCATTAAATAACAAATACTCTTTCCTCTCTTCTCTCCCAAACCCTGCAACCACAATTCTACTTTCTGTCTCTATTACTTTAACTACTTTAGATACCCCATTTAAGTGGAATCATATAGTATTTGCTTTTTCCATGATTGGTTTATTTCACTTAATATGTTTGAGATTCATGAATGTTGTGACATGTGACAAAATTTTCTTCCTTTTTGAGGTTGAATGATATTCCATTATGTGTATATACCACATTTCATTTATCTATTCATTTGTCAATAGATGTTTGGGTTGTTTCTACTTTTTGGCTGTTATGGATAGTACTGCCATTAACATGGGTGTGCAACATCTCTTTGAGAACCTGTTTTCAATTCTTTCAGATACAGGCCCAGAAGAGGAAACACCGCCATATGATAGTTCTATTTTTCAACTTTTTTCAGATCCTCCATATTGTGCACCATTTTAAAATCTCACCAAAGAGAGCACAAGGGTTTCAACTTCTCCAAATTATTTCCAACATGCTTTTTTAGATAGTATCCATTCCAATTGGTGTGAGTTGATATCTCATTATGGTTTTAATTTATAGTTCTCTCATAATCGATAATATTGAGTATCTTTTCAAATGCTTGTTGGCCTTCATGTCTTTTTAAAATCATCTTTGATTACTCCAAGGTTACAAAGATGTTCTATTTTCTTTTCTTTTAACAACTACATGTGTTTTATTTTTATGATGTATAGGGATACAATTGATTTTTTTATTGATTTTGCATTCTAAAACTTAGCTAAATTTTCACATTAATTTTATAGCATGTGTATAGATTCCATGTGATTTTTTTTACATATACAGCCCTGTTGACTTAAATAATAATTGTTTCATCATGGCTTTTATATATTATTCTTGTTTTATTACATTGACTAAGATACCCAGTAAATTGTTGAGTAGAAGTAATTATAGTGGTGGCCACTGACTTCTTTCCAATCTCAGGGGAAGTTTTTAAGATTTCATTAATAAATTTATTGTTAGTAGTAAATTTTTGGGTTGCTTGCTTTTTAGATAATTATTTGCCAGATAAGAGTTATATTCTTTTTCTAGTTTGTTAAAGGTATTTGTAATAAATCAGTGTTATATTTAGTTGAATGCTTATGAAACTAACCATAGAATCATATGACTTTTTTACAGTTGTTATATTTCCTGAATTGAAATATATATACATAATATATATATATATTAGCTATTAACTCTACATCTACATATGGTTTAAGTAAAGATCATCAGCCTAATGGAAGAATAATCAGTCTAATGGAAGAATAGTCCATTTCTAATCAAGAGAGTTGCATGTTTTTGGGGGTTTTTCCCCAAAGATAGTTTAAATTCCTATTATTTTGGCACAGCATATATATTTTGGCCTGGGCAATATGTTAAGAACTCTATTCCTACTGATTGTAGTTATATCTTTTGCTGGACCCAAAAAACTATGCATCTCTTGAAATTTAGTTTTATCTTCAAAACTTCTCCCCCGTGTGTTCTATGTCTATAACTTAATTCCTACTTTTTATTCATACACATGTGTATGTGTGTGTGTCTGTGTGTATATGTGTGTGTGTATATATATTTCTGTTTATATCTTGGACTGGCCCTTGGCTGTGGCCCTGATCACCTGCTTCATTCTTGTTAACTTCTTCTCTTTGATGTCTAAAGTTTGTCTTTGTCTCTCCTTATTCCAAATTTGGAAAGGTCTCCCAAAACAATTATATCATTATCGTTCATACTGCAGTTTTACCATAAACTGGTTTGACACCTTATGGGTCATACTCTTCATAAATAAATACAGCTAACTACAGCTATGCTTCTTTAACCATTGTGATTTTGTTACTGGCTATTTTGGGGAAATGGGCTGAACGACTGAATTAATCACCCTAGACTTGGTCCTTTCTTACTTTCTTTCTCTTTGCATACCAGAATTCTTTGTGGTTTTACATATGTTTTGATAAATTTAAATATTTTTGAAACAACCATCAAATAAAGTTTCATAGGCCCATTGAGCAAAAACCACAAAGAACAGTTTTTCCTCCACTCTTTAAGATCATAGCAAATCCAGTTAAGTTTGATAAAAGAGGTTCTTTATATACATGGAAATATCCAGTGTCTTTATGAATAAATACATGATCTGAAATTCGTGCTTCTTAGTCTGTGTAACTGACCACAATACCTCTAAAGAGACTGAAAGAAATGAGAAAGAAGCTGGTGGGAGGTGCTTTGCCCTGAAAGGGTCTTTCATTGTAACATTTTCATTTTATCTTAGTGTCACTTAGTGATGATCATAATTTCCAATTTCTGCAACCCCTTTCACTTTGATGTGATCTTATAATAAATAAGATTAAATGATTTTCTTCCTATTGAAGGATACCTGTAATGGTCACTTCTGAAGCCTTCTGATACCAAGAAATTGTTTAGGATTTGAAAGATTCTTCCATAGGGTTTTTAGGATTAGATATGTGTTAGTTACCGGGCCTCCCTGCTTATAAAGACCATATAAATTGTCAAAATATTCATTTTTTCTGCCATATATTTAATTTTATTTCTGTTATAAATATACCTTAACTCTTTAAATTATCAGTCTTTCAAAGATTTTACAAAATTGAATCTGTGTTTATCCATGTAAGAATCTATTTGACTCAGTACAATTAATTCTTCTTTTAAAACCATGTGAAATTGAGATACACTCATATGTTATCAATATCAAGGGTAGTTTTCTTTTTGATTTTAGTGTAATTCACAGGAATGAAACAATGTAATATTACTAGTTGAATAACTTTCTTTAGAGTTCGCACACATTTCCTTAGAAGTATTAACATTTTATATGTAGATAGCTTTTATTACAAATAATTCTGATATACTTTCTACCAGAAGAAAAGAAGAGAATTATGTCCCTAATAGAATATGTTCCCTGTGATGGAGTAGGTGTCTTCTAAAAGCTAAATAAATAAAAAGTAACACCTTATATTTACCTTGCTGGGGGTGAATAAACAAAGTGACAGAGAAATAAATTATTTTCCTGCCAGCTAAGTACAGAGTCAACCTTCTTTAATAAGGTGATGAAGCAACAGAGCAATACTTTATTTGTATTCCAGCTTTAGTATGGCAGAATCACATCTCCAGGGAAGTTAGCTTTCACCTTTAGATTTATGAAAAAGTATAATATCATTGCTTTGTGTTTTAATCCAAATATTAATTCCACTGTTATTTGTTTAGTTCCTACTTAAATATTCTTTGTCTTCAAAACATTTTAGGACCAAACTATAAGGCCTTATGATCAAATTTTAAATATCTAGAGATATGTTATATTAAAGCCACAACCCATTGTTTTAAACATATCTATGCAAGACTAGCAGATTTTGTTTATTTTAAAATTTTTTTCAATAAAACACAATTTAAAAAAAGATACTTTTTCTTTATTTGTTATGATTTTCACACTGTTGTTCCTGTCTGTGGTGGTTTTGGTTGTTGTTATTTAATGTGTTCTTAAAGCATTTTTATTGTAGTAAAATATATGTAACAAAACTTACCGTTTAAACCAATATAGCATTTAGTGACATCAAGTACATTCATATTGTTATGCAACCATACCACCATCCTTTTCCAAAACTTCTTTATCTCTATAACTGAAACCTCATATTCACTAAATAATTACTCCTCATTTTCTCCTCCTTCCCAGTCTCTGTCAAACACCATTCTACTCTCTGTCTCTATGAATTTGACTAGTCTAGGTACCTCAGATAGTGGAATTACAAAATATTTTCTCTTATGATTGACTGCACATGATGGATGACTGTCAAGGCTCATTCATGTTGTAACATGTCTCAGAGTTTCCTTTCTTTTCAAGGCTGAATAATATTCCATTGTATGTATGTTTACTCATTCATCTGTCGACGACACTTGCATTATTTCCACCTTTTGCCTATTGTGAATAATACTTCTATAAACATGGGTGTACAAATATCTATTTGCACCTCTTTCCGTTTTTTTGTGTATATACTCAGAAGTGAGATTGCAAGATAATATTATAATTTTATGTTTAATTTTTTACAGCTTTATATATAATTGACATATAACATTGTGTGGGTTTAAGACATACAGTGTGTTGATATGGTTCATTTATATATTGCAATATTATTACCACCATAGCATTAGTTAACACCTTCATCACAGCACATCCTTATTAATTCTCTTTGAGGAGATGTAGGATCTACTCTCTTAGCAAGTTGTAAGCATATAGTACAGTATTATTAACTCTTGTAGCCCCTCCATACTTGTAGGAGGAAACATCCCAACTCCCCCAACGGATGTCTGAAACTACAGATAGTGTTGAACTTTATATATGCTGTTGTTTCCTATATTTACATACCTGTGATAAAGTTTAATTTATAAATTAAACACAGTAAGAGAGTAACAACAATAACTAACATAAAATAGAACAATTATCACAGTACACTATAATAAAAGTTGTATGCATGTGGTCTTTCTAAAAACAGCTTATTGTACCATACTCACCCTTCTTTTGGTGATAATGTGAGATGATTCAGTGCCCACATGATGAGGTGAATTGAAGTGAATGACATAGGCATTGTGACATAGCATCAGCTAACGGGTTACTTGAACACAAGCACTGAGATACCGTGGAAGCTGACCTAATAGTCGAGACTGTTACTAGGTGACTAATGAGCAGGTAGCATGTACAGCATGGATACTCTAGACAGAGATGATTCATATCCCAGACAAGAGAGATCAGGCAGGCATGAGATTTCATCACGTTGTTCAGAAAAGGCACAATTTAAAACTGAGTTGCGTATTCTGGAATTTTCCATTTAATATTCATACCTGCCTCTTTCCTCTCTTTCTAACCCTTGACAACTATTAATGTACTCTCTATCTTTGTAATTTTCTAATTTAAAGAATATGGTATCATTTTAATAATACAGCATCTGATCTCTTAAGATGGGCTTTTTTTTCACTTAGCCTAATTTCCTGGAGATTCATCTAAGTTCTGATTCTTATCAATAGTTTCTTTTCATTGCTGAGTAATATTCCTTGATGTAGATACACTAAAGTTTATTAAACCATTCACCCTTTGGAAGGCATTTAGGTTATTTCCAGTTTAGGGCTATTATAAATAGAGCTTCTATGAATATTTATGTATAGTTTTTTGTGTGAATATTTGTGTATAGAAAATATACACAAACAATATTTTGTTTCTCTGGAATAAATGCCCATGAGTAAAATTGCAACTTTTTGGGCAGTTGTATATTTAGATTTATTTTAAGAAAAAAGGAACTGTTAAACTTTTCCCAGCATTTTTTTGTGCTGTTTTACAGTCCCATAAACAATGTACGAATGCCTTGGTTTCTTTTCATTCTCACTATCATTTTGTGTTTTCAATGTATTTTATTTTGAACATTATGGTAAATGTGTAGTGATACCTCAGTTTTAATTTGCATATGTTTAAGGCCAATAAAGTCAAACATGTTTTTATGAGCTTATTTGCCAGTTGTACATGCTCTTTGGTGAAATGTCTGTTCAAGTTTTTGGCTTATTTTGATTTGTATTCCTTTTTAAAAACAAGTATTGATTTTGAAAGTTATTTATTAGGGGAGACCCAAAAAAGACCTTGAAATTTATTTACAAAAATTTGTGTATTTATTCTTACATGTTTAAACATCAGCCACCTTCAAAATACTCTCCATTTGATACAATACCCCTATTGAGACATTTTTTTCCACTGCTCAAAAACAGGTTTGAACTTGTCAATTTTGAAGCCTTCTGATTCTGCTTTTGGAAGTGCTTCTGCTGTTTTCTGTTTCACCTCTTCAATATTGGCAAAACGTTTCCTTTGAGGACTTTTCTTCATCAGGGAGACAAAAGAAAGTCACTCCATGGAGAGATCTGGTGACTAGGGAGGGTGGGGCACAAGGGTCATGCCATTTTTGATCAAAATCTGCTGAACACTCAGCATGGTATGGGCAGGTGTGCTTATAAATCAGCCATCAAGAAATGTGCAAAGGAGCTGAAAGAGCCTTCAAAAAAAATTCACTAAGGCCAAATGCTGTCTCTCACAACAATGCCAGCTGGTTCACTGTTGCAGATGGGTTCCTAGAACACTAACCTAGAAGGGGAAGCCAGTACTACAAGAAGCCTACCCTCCATAAGATAATTCTGGTTTTATGGATGTCTCCCCTCCTATATATTTTAGATTCTAGTCTTTTGTTAGATATATGGTTTACAGATATTTTCTCCTGGTCTTTAACTTGTCTTTTAAAAATTCTCCCCTGAGGATATGTTTTACTGATTTTAGAGAGAGAAGGAGGGAGAGAGAGAGAGAAAGAGAGAAAAACACTAATGTGAGAGAGAAATATTGATCGGTTGCCTCCCGTACATGCCTTGGCTGGAGGTGGAACCCACAACTGAGGTATGTGCGCTGCTGGGAACTGAAGCCGCAACATTTTGATGCATGGAACAAGGCTCCAACCAACCAAGCAACCCAGCCAGGGCTACCTTGTCTTTTTTATCCTCTTTACAGTGTCTTCCATAGAGTAAAGCTGTTTATTTGATACAGTTGCACTAAGTATAACCCCTAAAATTAGCAGTGGACTGGGCATGTAATATGTAATGTTTTTCTTTTGCTGAAAAAATGGAAAGAAGAAGTGAGAGGGGAACTAGTAAATTTACTTTTAATTTATTTTTGTGGTATCTACTGATATCTTTATCACTGTTAGATTTGAAAAGAGTAGCATCTCAAACTTCGTTTTTATATTTTTCACACTGTACAATGTATTATAGGATCACATGGGAGGAATACTTACTGTGTTTTATGGGTCCTAAAAATAAACTAAACTAAAAAATAAAAAGGTATTAGAAAAGAGTGGAGGATATGAAAAATAAGAATGAGAAGGGGTAGAATAGGGTGAAATGCTCAAGTGCAGCATTCCTCAAAGTGAAGCCTGCTGATGATTTCTGAGATGTGCAAGGCATCATTTGCCTTTTGCTCTTGGTTAACATTTGCACTGATGGCACTAAAGCAATGGTTAGTGCAGAGTGATGTGGCTAAAACTGCTGGGACTTTAGCATGAATCAAGTTAGTGACACCAAAGTGTACTAGAAGTCAAATTCTTTACTACCACAGACTTGCAAAAGAAAAGAGCTAGTTTCACTTCAGAATATTCCTTCTTAAGCAGTAAAAATAATTATTTTCATTATCTATCAATTCTTGAGCATACTCCATTTTTATATATCCTGTGTGATGAAATGGCTCACTATAAATATAGCATATATGCTGCATACTGACATGTTAAGATTGTCTATAGGGAAAAGCACATTTGTGATTGTTTTAGTTGCAGACAGAATGAACCACTTTTAGCAGCACAATTTACAATAGCCAAGTGCTGGAAACAACCTAGGTACCCATCAGTAAATGAGCGGATCAAAAAACTATGGTATATTTACACAATGGAATACTATGCAGAAGAAAAAAAGAAGGAGCTCCTACCTTTTGTGACAACATGGATGGAACTGGAGATCATTATGCTAAGTGAAATAAGCCAGACAGTGTAAGATAAATACCATATGTTCTCGTTTATTATTGGAACCTAATCAACAAAACAAATACGCAAGTAAAATATAACCAGTGACATTGAAATAAAGAACAAACTGACAGTAATGGGAGAAAAAAGGGGAAGGGTCATCAAGGATCATGTATAAAGGACCCATGGACAAAGCCAAAGGGGGTTAGGATTGAGGGTAGGAGTGAATGGGGTGGGGGAGGGTTGTGGGGGGAAAGTGGAGACAACCGTTCCTGAATAATAATAAAAAAAAGAATGAACCACTTTTTGCATGGAACACCAATTTTTTAGTTGATATGACAACTTACAGACAACTCTCTTTTCCGCCTAGAGGGTTTGGCAGGTATTGTCTTGAAAATGGCCAGCGCGGCCACACAGTGTCCCTGCACATTAATTAAAGGAAGCCTGTGGACCCTGACTGGTGTGGCTTAGTGGGTTGGGTGTCATCCTACAAATGGAAAGGCTGCCAGTTTGATTCTCTCGCAGGGTGCGTGCCTGCTTGCCGGCCAGGTCCCTGGCTGGGGCATGCAAAATGTACCCAACTGACATTTCTTCCCATCTCTCTCTTTCTCCTTTCCCCTCTCTAAAAATAAATAAATAAAATCTTATTTAGTTTTATTTCTCCTATGTTCTTCTAGATACTTTCTGTCATGTTAATGTTTGAAGTTACTGAATCGATAGCTTTGATAACCTCGGTTTACTTAAGATTCAGCCAGCAATAATAGAAGAATTAAACATTTCTATCAGATTTTCGTAATGACTTCCAATATCATATTCAGAAGGACATAGGGGAATTTAACAATTTTTGTGGAGTATGCATAAAATACCTATGTAAAAAAATACCCAGCCTGGAAAGGTGATGGTAGGAATGTGCTAGAAAAGACCCTGATAGCAAGCATCCTTGCTGCTATCACATGTTGGTTTTCTGGCTACCCTGTAAACACCCATATCTTAATGATGAATAATAAACACTATTTTAATTGCCTATTCACTTGTTGTGTTTGGACACTAGGCTGCACTCTTGGAAGGCAGGGAGTATGTCTTATGAACCATGGTATCTCCTAAAGTTAGCTTTCAGCTTGGCACAGAGTGTGTATTTGATATTTCTTTGGTAAAAGAATGGAATGAAGAAGTGAAAGAGGGCCTGCTAAAGTTATTTCTATTTGTGTTTGGGGTATCTGCGACTGATGTTTTGATTTCTGTTAATTTTGAAAATATTAGCAGCTAATAATTTTTAAAAATATGTTTGTTTCAGAATTTATCACCTTTTTGGCCAATGTTCATACTAAATAAATATGCTTTGATTTAGCATGATATTTTGAAGGGGCAAAATATAAGCAATAATACTCATTTTATAGAAAAGTGATAAGATTAATTATATATTATATACACAGATACACACATATACTCATAGATGAAGCATTTAACTTATAACCCAAGTGTGATAAGAGTTATTTTTATTAGGACTTCCATGGAGACTGCAATAAGAAGAAACCTCAACTGGCTCTGCTTTTACAGTCACCTCCCTTAGAAATTTCTACTTGGAATGTTTAGATAAATGTTTTAAGGAAAACAAAGTTACATTAGCCTTAACCTCGCGGTAGCACCAGCTCTAACTCTGACATTTCTGAACCAAAGCCATAATAATAAAAATTTTCATACTTTAAAAAGCCATGATGAGGACTGTAAGGTACAGTTTTGGGTCTAAGAATCTTGTATTTATCAGCTTATCTTGTTGCTTTCTCAATGGGAAAGCACAAGAAGCAGAATCACGAGCTGGAAATGGGTACCAGCCAACTCAACATCCAGAACCTTGGTATCTGATGTTATTGACAGGACGTAAGCAATACAAGATTATGGACTTGCACCACTTTTGTTCATTGCTCTTTTCATAGAGCTTACCTCAGAGGTCTTCAATTCATATTTTTTCAATGATTACATCATTATTATTTAAATTTAAATATTTTATGAATTCCTCTGCATTAATGTTTATAGACTTTTTTATTCAATGTTCTGTGGTAGAGCAAAGGGATTTTTTTTTAAAGATAAGGGTTGGTAGTGGTAAGAGAGGGGCATCCACAAAGAAATTTTTCTATACCAATAGATCGATTATAAAAAGTCATTTTGAAACATCTTGTATTACTATTATAAAAATTTGTCTAAATGGCATTGGGTACCACACTGAGAGGCAGCAGTGATGAATAGGCATAGAGCAGAGAGGAGTTTTAGGGGAGTGTACTATTTTGTGTACTATTCTATATGGTAATACAATTGTGGATACATGCCATTACACATTTGTCAAAATCCCCAGTATGAACAGCAGCAAGAGAGAACCCTATTGTACAGTGTGGACTTTGGATGGAAATGAACTGTCAACGCAGGCTCACCGGTTGTAACTAACGTACCGTTCTGGCAGGGGGTTTTGCTAGAGGGGAAGGTTGTGTATGCGGTGGTAGGGTATATATGGGATTCTCTGTATCTTCCACTCATTTTTGCTGTGAACTTAAAACTTCTTTGAAAAATAGAGTCTTTTTGAAAAAACAAAGTTAGGCTAATGGTAACCTCATGGTAAATCTTCCACCAAACATTATAAAATAAAACCACTTCCCTTGGAAAAATAATAAATGAGGTCTCTTTGGCTTTCCATCTGTGGTATCATGGCTTAATCATTTCAGCTATGGTGGAAATTTTTTTTTTACTTTTATTTTCCCAGAAATTGTTTCATTTTATAATAAATACATAAAATGGTATATGAAGCTATGGTACTTTGGGGCTGCATAAATACAACTATATATTAAATAGTTTGTTTCATAATTAATTTAGAATTGAGATTTCCCATGGTGCCACACCAAGTGTTCTAAGAAATGTAGAAATTTTTAAATAATAATCTGTTTCTTTTTTGAGGTGGCTTACTGTTTTCAGAGCATTTACACATATTTTTCATTTGTTTTTCACAACACTGGTCTGCTGATAGGGAAGGTCTCAAACTACCACCTGAGAAATTTTTTTTTTTTTTTACAATTGTTTGTATATTTTATTGATAAAATGGAATCAAATGTGATAACAACCAGGTTGTGGTGCCATTTGGGTTGACATTTAGCTGATACCAAAACTAAATCTATAGAATATAAGTGCAAAAACAAAAATTAAATATTATAACTTTCTTTTTCAAAAATTCACAAGGGCTCTTGCAACATTATATATTAATTTTTTAAATGTACATTTTTTCACAATAATAAAATTAAAAATGAAAATAACCTTTTGATAATCTTAATAAAATAACTTGAATTTTTAGAATGTTATTTTTTAGAGTAATCTGAATTTATCTGAAAAGTCATCACGATTGGGCTGGAGGTGGTATTCAGAGATATTTTTTAATAGAACTAGAAAAAATTATCAAAGTTAGGCACTAGAAATAAAATGTGTGAATAGCATCTTTGGGGAAAACTCTAATGGTCAGCAAGAGCTTGTCACGTGATAGAGCAAAGAAACAGAACTGGCACAATTGAGAGGTTTTTGTAAATATGTATTTTGGGGCAAGAATGAGAGGAGTTAAGAACACAGTGTTTAAAATGACCAGCTAGAGGAAGTCTTTTGAAAATTTGCAGTTTGGATACCTCATGTTGATGACCCTGGAGAGAGGGCCTTTCCTCTTGTTGATGTTCGCTGTTACAAACCTCTACTTTACAGAGGAGAAAATAGGAAAAAGAGGAAGAGTAACTCATGTCTAGTTAGTTCTGCCTTGGAAAAAGCCCTGGGATGTGTGGAAGAATGAGCCCATGAAGAATAGGCTTTGAGGTAAGAGTGTAAGAAAGCTTCTGAGGGCAGCAGTTGTTTATCCCACTGGTTTTGATGGGCATAACTCTTGATTATAAAGATCAAGATGGATTGCCCATCCACTCTCCCTCTTCTAGTCGATCAGCCTGGCTGTCTGGGAGGAAGTTTGGACAGTAAATGTTGATTACTGGTTTGGGAGAAACTGTAGAAGACTGTTTATTAGGTGGATTTTCTTGTTCCTTACTGGTAGCCGGGAAAATTAAGCCCACCCAGAACCCCCAAAGTAGAACAAATACTCCATCAGGTGCATTATAATTTCTATAACAATAAAATAAAAGTTCTCTTTTTTTTTGCACTTTAGAAGACAACTAGATTCAAAATTAAATACTTTTATAATAATTATTTCTAATCACTGTATCATATTTTAGATGTGCATTTCATTTTTTTCTGAATGAGTTCATATTTCATAATTTTCATTATACATATTAACAGCATGAACACTTTACAATTTATATTATGTATATTGATGGTGTGAACATCTTTATTCTGTACTATTGCATTAAAAGTGGAAGTTGGAAATATAAATTCTAATGTAAGGTATAAGTGAGCAAACTTCAACAATGTTGCTTTTGTTTTAATTTTCTGCTACACATCTCAGCCCAACTGTCATGTGCCCAGGAAAAACTCTCTGAACTCAGCAGTATAGTTCATGTTCCATTGCTACATGATCTGAGCGGACAGTGTTTCTTTCTGCATAGCATTTATCTCATTTATACTCTCAGTAGACTCTATGCCATATAAAAGCCAAGGCCATATCTGGTGTTGCTTACCATTATATTTCCAGACACTATCACATTGCCTGAAATTCAACACTATTTATTAAATGAATAAATAAACTGCATTTCCAAAATTCAAGTGAGATCATGTTCTTCTCATGTTTAAATCCTTTAGATAACCTTCCATTGTGGTTCGGATAGTGTTCAAACCCCCTAACGTGGTTTTTAATTCACATGATGCTCTGCTTCCTGGTCATTTCCTAACCTCATCTTAATCATTCTTACTATACCGGTATTTCCTGAGCCCCAAGTATGTATGAGGTGGTGTTAACACAGAGGACTTAGTGATGAATAGGATAGATACTGTGCTTACATGTGTGGAGATTATCCTTCAAGACAGACATTAAATGAGCAATGGAAATTGTGATGAACCAAATGTTACATAAGTTATAAAAACACTCCTTACTTCACACTTTATGAACCAGCCAGCCATAGCAAATTATATTGCTTACTAAAGGCACCACAGTCATTTAATCTTGTGGGTTTTGCACATTATGTTTCCTTGTCTTTCTCATATTGACACACTTGTGTTTCCTCTACTGACCTTTCACTATTCTCCCCACACTCAATTTGGCCTGGCTTGCTCTTACTAAAATTAAAATTTTTTCATTATTGTCCCTTCATATGAGTGTGTTGTGCTTCCACTACCTTCACACACACAGCTGCAAAAGTGTCTCTTACTTGAATACATGCTCCAGGAGGGCAGGCTTGCATCTGGCTTCTTCCTGTGTCAAATACATAATGGATGCTCATTAAGTAAGTCTTGGATGAGTAAATGGATGAGTGTCAAGTAACTGGATCAGACAAGTGTTATGGGAGTTCAGAGTAGAGGGTTGTTACTATGTTACAAATGAAGAATGATTTATGCAATTGTTAAGATATTTATTTAATCAGAAAAAAGTTTTACTTGGGCTACAGCTTTGTCAAAAGCACACTTAACATTCCCAATGTTTGGATTTTTCCCACTCAGGCCATGATTGTTAAGTTAGCAAGGAGACTTCAGCTGTCAGCAAGGATGCTGTTATCAGGGTCTTTTCTAGCACATTCCTACCATCACCTTTCCAGGCTGGGTATTTTTTTTAAACGTTTAGAGATTCCTGAGTAAAAGCTACATAGAGACATATATTTTGGTGTTCCTATCCCTGACCACATAGGGTTACATCATATCCTAATAGGACCTGTTAAGGTAGCCAATTAAGTTTTCCTGGATGCGTTGAATGAGGTCATTGTTATAATCACTTCACTCTGCCCAATAGTCCTGGATATAGTTCATCTTTTTTCACTGGTTGAGCTTGAGAGGGTGTGGGAAACCTGAGTGCAATTCCTGACTTAAAAAATACCACAATATCCACAATACTGTGTTTGTGAGACAGGAAATAATGCAACACATACGTTGTGGATGTCAACAAGGAATCACAGGCAAAGGAGAGCCTGAGTAGTGCTTGGAGAATTCCTATCGAAGGAAGTACATATAGTTTGAAAACTTAGCTATATTTGCTGTTTGTTTTTTCTCTAATTATTTTTATTTTTTTCTCCTTTACAATTTAATGAGATTCTCTTTGAAAATGTCAGCTGGTCCCAAATGTGTCATGAGGACCCAAGGAAAACTGTTTGTTTTGCATTGTTAAAAGATTAACTGAGGTACATTAAATTTTTGAAGAGTTGATTTGAGAAAACGTTGATTCAAATCAGGTAGTGCCATACTGAAAGTGGTTAGGGAGTATCCCTAAGCTGATGTTGAAGCAGAGCAAGAAAATTATTTATTTGATTGGCTATAACTTCATTGTCTTATTTGGGAAAGCCTCATTGTTTGTTGATGATTGGTTGTTCTTAGATTTCGATTTCTAACCTCGAGACATTTACAGGACTTAACTCTGGCTTAGGTTTCAATTTGTTTACTTAGGCTACCAAGGCATTAGGGCCACTTCAGACTAATGGCCTCCTTGTTTAATTACTTTAACAGTGTTTTCTTCTGTGTGTTTTGATGTGTGTTAACAGGTCTGGTCATAATATTAAAAGGAGCGTGTTCTCCCTGGAGGGTCAACCATAAGGGTGGCAGCAAGATTAAGTGTGAGAATATTACATAGTTAGAATAGTAAGGAGAGGGCCAACCACACCTGTTCCACCAAAGTTTATTCAGTCTTAGATACTTCTGTCCTTTACTTAATGAGAAATTTAATCTGAGTCTGATATTGCAGCACAATCTATAAAGACCACATACTTCAGAGTTCCTTCGGAGTTTAATGCATAATTTTTTTCACTATGAAGCATGTTCCCAGGATGATGATGATGGTGATGATAAACAGATTATTAATGTTTTTAGTTACAGCTTACATGACTGACTTAGAGTACTTTGAATTGTCATTTATTTATTTATTTTTGATCACAGATCTTGTTACATGAACCAGTTTATGCTTCTGGTATTTTGGAGACAATTTATAAACCAGCTTACGCTTCTGGTATTTTGGAGACAATTTTTAAACCAGCTTATGCTTCTGGTATTTTGGAGACAATTTATAAACCAGCTTATGCTTCTGGTATTTTGGAGACAATTTATAAATCTGGTATTTTTGGAGAAAATTCAAAGAGAATTTTGTTTGGCATTAATCAAAATAAATTAATAAAGGATTGTACCATTCTCCGAAATGATGTGCATCAACTGTTAGCCAATAGAAATATAAAATAGTTTTTGCCTTTGGGTTACTGCTTTGCATTCAAATGCTCATAACCGTTTTAGAAAGCTCGACGCCCACACGGCAGGATCTTGCTCCTCTTTAATTTTCTCTAATTTGTGTAGTGAATAACCAAATACTCATAATGCAATTAGAAGATAATCAGGCTTGTAATTATGTTAATTGTTGGAGACTTACATCAATCCTCCAGCAAAGTGATAGGATTTCAGGGGAACTATTAACATGGCGAGAGAGTACGGGAGAGACCAGGATGGGAGAGTGGGTAAATTGATCAACAGCTTTGACTTGTATCATTTAACAACACAGAGAAGACAATGGAGCCTTACATGAAAGGGGCTGTCAGAAGACATACTTAGAAAACAGAGTTTTAGTTTCCAGAAAATCAACCCCTTTTGTTGCTTTTTCCTTCCCATAAATAATCACATTGTCCACCTATATTTATCGTAAGAAGCCTAATTCAAGGAAAGCAGATAAATAGGTGACAGAGAAAGAGAGAGAATCACTAATTACCCTTTCCTCCATCTTACACTAACTGAAAAAATGACCATAACAAATCAAGACCTATTACCATCTATGCTTCTGCACTGGAAGTTTCCTTTTCTCATGTGATAGTGACCAATGTTCAAACAACGACTGTTGTAATCTGTCTTTAGATTGCCACTCACCTGTTACATCTGCACAGCCCAGATAGTAAACTTATTTCTAAACACAATACATTCAAATATTAATTAGGATTTTCAAATTTTCTTTGGAGCCCATGGGAGCTCAGCTGGAAACCTGGGGCCTGCCCTGGGCCGGTGCTCTGGCCTTCTTCACGAGCAAGAACAGTGTGAGAAGCCTGCCCTTTCCTTCTTTTCACCCACTTTCTTTCTTTTCTTTTTATTCACTCACGTCTGCTGTGTGGTATGGCAGGTAAAAAAGGCTTGTGGTGTGGTTTAACTGCTACGTAAAAAAGATTTATGACACCATGTATTTATTACTTCATGCTGTTAAATTAAAATTACCTCACAAAGTGGTGTGAAGAAAAGGAAACCCTGTGCACTGTTGGGGGTAATATAAATTAGTCCAGCCACTATAGAAAACAGCATGGAGGATCCTTAACAATGAAAAATAGAACTTCTATATGATCCAGGAATTCCACTTCTGGATATATGATCCAGCCTTGTAATATGAAAAATAGAGACACTTACTGAAGAATATACAATACAAGAAGCATTGTACATGTGACAATGATGGGTCAGTCCCCTTCAAAGTAGGCACCTTGGGACCTCACCAGTTTTCCCAATCACCATCAGCTGCCCTGTTGTGTTTTCCTCATTCTTATCAATGGTCTGAAATCTCTTCCTTTTCAAGGTGATTCTAGTTTTGGGAAAAGCCAGAAGTTACAGGGCACCAAATCTCTGCTGTAGAGGTGTTGAGACACATGGGTGATTTGATATTTCACCAAAAGGTTCTGCACAAGATCTGATGCACCAGCAAGCATGTTGTTATGATGAAGCTCAATCACCAGTTGCCCATAGAGGTGGCCTTCTGAACTATCTGAATAGTTCCCACGGAGAAATGTTCAGGCTTAACGCAGTATTTGATGCAGATTCATTGTTCTACTCGTTCAGTCATTTTGAATGTGATGGTCATACAGTAAACATATTCACTCAATGACGTCTACTGCCCCCACTGACTAGTATAGGGAAGCGATCATTGTTCATACACGCACATCCCATCCTCTTTGGCTGCCAGGTTACACCGATGTCTTGCAAACCATTTTTGTTATATTAACAATGACTGGACTTTTTCTGGAGAGATCTCATATATTTGATGGACATGAAGTCATTATTTCAAAGAGGTATTTGCACCTTCATGAGATGGCAGCATTATTACAGTAACCAAGACATAGAAACAACTTAAGTTTTCATCAATGGATAAATGGATAAAGAAGATGTGCGATTACACACACACACACACACACACACACACACACACACAAGATTATTATTCAGCCATAAAAAAAGAAGGAAATCCTGCCATTTGCAACAACGTAGATGAACCTTGAGGGCATTATGTCAAAAGTGAAGTAAATCAGACAGAAAACAACAAACACTATATAATATCAGTTATATGAGGAATTAAAAATAACTGAACTCCTAAGAACAGAAAATAGATTAGTAGTCACCTGCAATGTAAAGTAAGAGGAAATTTGTACTGTACAAATTTCCAGTTATAAGAAGAATAAGTCGGGGGGACATAATGTACAATACGGTGACTACAGTTAGCAACATTGTATTATATATTTGAAAATCACTTAGAGAGTAGAACTTAAATGTTCTGATCACAAGAAAAAAATTGTAATTATGTGAGGTGATAGATGTTAACTAAACTAATGGTGGTAATTATTTCACATTACATGCATATATCAAATCATTATGTTGTACAACTTCAATTAATATAATGTTATTTGTCAGTAGAATCTTAATAAAAATGGGAAAAAGGACCTCAGGTCATATATTAGGTACAGTGAATTTGGTCAGAACTGATGCTAAATTATATTTAATCACCATCAGCTTCCTTCATCAAAGAATGGAAAAAAGATTTCCTCACAAGGTTTTGTTTATTATCTGAAAATAAAGGATCAGGAGATCTTCTGAGTAGAGTTTAGTTGAATGCCACTTATCAACTGTAATTAAGGCAAGTTGACAGGCTTCTCCCTTTTCAAATGTATGCAGACAAAAATGACCCTATGCAACAAAAATAGGGCCATAAAATCCAAATCTCCCCAATTGCTATTCAGTATGAATACAAACAAATGTTCATTTGAGTCATAGCTTATATTTTATATTCTTAATGCCAAAATCCAGTGAAAAATTTCAGATTGTAGTTCACCACTTTTTATTGCTTCTTGGCCATTTGGGAAACATAGTGGCACTAGACATAATTAAACTGTAAAAATGCTATAAGTTGAGTTAAATAAGGTGTCTTTCATAATATTTACTCGTTTTCTGCTACATTTTTTATTGTTAACCATTCACGCAAATACAGGTTCTTAGAGCTTATGAAAATTTGAGTCATTAAAATGACCCACATGATTAGATTCTACTGGCTACTGGAAAGTCAGAAAGGAAAATATACACTGAACCCAGAACTATTGTAAAGGAAGTAGTTTTTTGGAAGGTATCAGTCTACAGGCAATTACTTGGAAATATGAGGATATTGCTATCATCAATAATAGAGTAACCACAGGTTACTAATATTTAAGAATAAATGAGGGATTTGAAAAAAGGCCAAATTTCATGAAATGGAGTGATAGGAAAATATATTACTCATAGAAACTAGAAACTTTGCCTGTAACTTATTTATGCTTGGCAAATTGTCCCAAAACCTAATTAGACAAGCTGATGTTCTTGGAAGAAATCTCAGACTAGCTCATTACATTAACTCAATAAATTTGTTCTTTCAGAAATCCCCAAGTAGGTAACTAATCATAGAGTTTTTTGCTTTTTCTCATTCTTTAATTTCAACTTTTGTTATTGGCTAGAGTTTTATTTTTACTGAGCACACAAGTAATTGACCCAGAAAAATTTATTGCACTTATAAACCATCACTTCAAATCAGATGCAGATTTGTAGATAATTCAGTTAACTTTCTGCTATGATTCTTCATTAATACAAAAACCTGAATTCCATCCCCAAATCTCTTTATAAAGTAAAAATAGAATTTATGGTAGCATTGTTACATAAGGAAGGAAAGGTTCTTAATCCTAAAAACACTCTTTAAGATTGAAATTGGTTTTATAAACTTTTTTGTTGTTGTTGTTCCTTTCAAGGTCTTTGAACAATGGATGTGCCACTTCGTGGAAGAGTAATCACAGTGATTGTGGTCAAGCTCACAATGAATTGATGGCTTACATTCTAACTACATGGAGGTAAATACACTACACACTATTTTTAAATAACTTTTCTGTATAATTTTAATGGAGTATAGTATTTTCTATATTAAAGTATCACCTTTTAGGCCAATTAATTTAATAAATTATTATAGGAAAAAATTAAGAAATACTTTGCTTAAAGAACATGTATAAATGACCCAGGGACATAGACAACAGTGTGGGGAGTTGACTGTGGGAACCGGGGAGTGGGATGGGCAGAGGAGGGCCAAGGGGGGAAAACCGGGACAACTATAATAGAATAACAATAAAAAATGATTAGCAAATACTTTGCTTTCATAGTTTTTCCTCTCTCTTACCAACTTTTTTTCATGTTCCAGTGTCTCCCATAATTAACAAGTTTACGTCTGTGCAGATTTTTCCCAAATTGCATCCAGGTTTCTACAAACTCTGTAGCAAGATTTTAACTTATCCCACTTCATGCTGATTTATTTCCTTATGTGTTAAAATATTCCAAGTGAGTGATTAATGCAATGGAGAATAGCTAAAACCTATATTTAAAGTTAAAAAGATTGGTCACAGACATCCTAAGAGTATTAAAAATTTGAAGTAAAGTGGCTAGATGTGAACACTGAAATTACTTAAGAACCAGTATTTGTCAAAATCAAGCTTATGGCTCTGGACAGGGGCATTCAAAACGTGCGTTAAAAGTAAATATTCCAGCCATGAAACCTGAAATCCCTTCTGAAAACTCTAGAAAGGATTGCCCTAAAATGTGATTAAATTATTTAAGGCTTGTTCTTTCTGAAATGTAATTTGTATCCCTAAATGATATTAATAGTCAAGAGATTAAGAGTTGAAAGTCAGTGTGTTCCGTTACTATGTTTAAAAACATCTAGCAGTACATTTGTGTACTAACATAAAAATTACTTGGTTTATTAAAAAAACAATCAGATATGAGAGAAATTAAGGATTGGATTTTTTTCCAAGTTTAATAGTTACAGTCATTTATTCTTGTTAATAGATGGCTCAAAGTTTATGTAAAGGATTTGGATTGTTAAAGGAGGGAGAAAGGCCAGCCATCACCTTCTTTAATAGGATAAGGATACGAGTTAAATATGAGGTTTCCATTTACAGAGTAAAATTGTTTTCAAGGAAAAAATGTAGAAATATTAAAAAAAAACCTTTTGAAGAAATTTAGATAAACTTTGTGTGTGTGTGTGTGTGTGTGTAGGAGTTAAAGAGTATTACAAGCCCACAACTAGAGGTAAAATTTTGCCTTAAAATAAATCTTTGATCAAAGGAGTTTGGTAGTTTAGAGACCGAAACCGCTTAGGTGCTCACATGATCATAGAGGTGAGGATATTAAAAAAATGAGATAGATTTAAAAGTCTATACAGTAATGTAAACTCATTAAACACATGATCAATGATGGTGGGAAGGTTATAAATCTTAAATGAGGAATTTATTACAAAAAGGGGCATAGGAAACTATAAAAAATCTGAATTTAAACCAAAAATATACCATATGATGGAAATAAATCTTATGTACCAACTGCACATAAAGGCTTATGTCAATAAACCAAATATGGTATTTTACTTTACAAAAATTCAGAATATGCCATTTTGCAAATGGCATTATACCTATGGAAAGGTAGAAAGGTATACTCTCTCCTTTTCAAAAGTTTGTGGTGTAAAATAACAGACTAATTGTAATTGCTTACAAATTTGTCAGTTATATTAAAACCAAATGAATGTTGGGCTTCAAAAATTTATGTTTTCTAAGAGTGACAATAAACCTAAGTTATTTATGAGTTATTTAAATTCAAATGCTAAATGACACCTGTAGAGAAATTCTAAGTAAATGTGAAATTAAGAAAATAATTAAACCATTAATTTATGATGACACCTTTGGGGAGTATGAATTGACAAACAAGCTTGCTCCATTTGATAGAGTCCCTTAAAGGGACTGAGGAGAAAAGTGTCATTATGGTTATTCAAATGAATACTTTAATTATTATTTTTGTTAAAGAACTATACTATAGCTAGTATGAAATAAAAAAATCCATAAAGTATTTTGATTAAGCACACTAAAATCATTTCTCCAGTTGGTATATGAACTGAATTAGAATTTAGTGAGGATAAAAGTGTCACTTTAGATATGTAATAACTCCTGTGGTCTCAAATGAATTGTAATATCTCAAATGGATGATAAAATATTAAGTCCATTTTACATAATAACTCATGTAATTTAGAAAGCAATTGACTGGGTGGAAAGGGCTCTGTTTTTAACACTCCTGGTTTTCCTGTAAATGGCAGAGTGTAGTGGTGCAAATATAATCCTAAACAGTAACTAACTCTGTTGCTTCTCAAAACTATTTTACTTTTCAATGAATGATGATTTGTAAAAGAAACTCAATCATATTTTCGTCTTCAGAATTTCTGGTAAACTAAATCATCTTTCTTTGTTACCTCTAGGTATATTTTTTCTTCCTATTTTTAATATCTCTAAACAAGTTTATCTTAACCATTAATCTTAACTTTTAGATTTATAAAGGGTCTCCATGCTCTTAATCTCACCTAAGACAAGTTCTGTACAAATAACCTTTTTTAAAAGGAAAAAAAAATAATGACTTTAATGTTTAGAATAAGTTTAGATATACAGAAAAATTTAGGAGAAAGAGAATTTCCACATCCTTGGAACCCAGGTTCCCTTGTTATTAATGTATTAATATGGCACATTGATGAACATTAGTGAACCCATGTTGAGACATTATTATTACCTAAAGTCTATCATTTATTCAGATTTCCTTAGTTCTTGTTCTCCGTCAGTATCCCATCCAGGACCTCACATTCCATTTAGTCGCCATAGTTCCTTGAGCTCTTCTTAGCTGTAAGAATTTCTTGGACTTTCCTTATCTTGATGATCTTGACAGTTTTGAGACATACTGGTGAGATTTTGCAGGATGCCCTTGATTAGAATTTGGCTGATTTTTTTTCTTGAATAATCTCCTTTTGCTCTTCTCATTTACCTCAGATTTCTTTTCACAGCCATCACAAATTTTTGCTGTGTACAAGTAGGCTCTTCAGGAGGATTTTATCACTCATAGTTTTTCACTTAAGTGTTCTCTGCATGTAAGGGGATGTTTTCTCTTCCTTGAGGGTGAACCTCTTGCATGTGTTGCTGAGATAGAGTATGTGGCAAGACAGCTGGAACTGATAAGGGCTACAAGGATTATCAAGGAGATAGTAAAACCAGCCCCCAATGGATTTATGGCTTAGATTTGGCCGAAGACCAGCTCAATTCAACATGGCACATAATTTCATTTTGTGGTATCTCCTAGCCTCATCACACACTCATGGTAGTATATTAGCATACGAAACGACCCACCCCATGCAGCCAAGATGGGAAACAGAAAACACATATAAGGATATACCGTGGCCACTAGGGCTCTTCTGAGAAATCTGCACCCTGTTCCCAGAAAAATCCTGGCTATTCTTTTCTTTTATTGAATACCCTACCCCTCAATGAAATGAACCTCAATAAAAAAGGTAAATCCCAGTAGGGAGGGGCTACTATGTCTGTGGAATAGCTTGCTCTCTGTTTCACTGCTTCTCCAATAAGCTCTCTGTCACTTCACACTTTATGCTATAGCTCATATTTGAATTCTTTCCTCCTCAAGCCAAGAATCCATAGTGGGGTGTGGACATTTGGGTCCCTGGACCTCTGGAACGACTGAATCATCACAAGCTCCTTCTAAGAGGAGGAATGACGAAGTACTCTATGTACCTTGGTCATTATGTCCTATTGTCTTTGTTATAGATTGAATGGCTCCACTCTACACACTCTGCTGCAAGCTAGTTTAACACATAGGGAAGAGGAGATTAATATTATACAAATCAAGGTTGCCTAAAATAATAAAATAAAATAAAATAGAAAAATTAACAGGATTTAAAATTTTCATCACATGGTCAGAAGTATTTCTAGTGGGTGTCACTTCTTATATTTAGTAAAAATCCATTTCTGAGTAATGTTGTCATTTTCTCCCTTTACAAGATGTAATATTTTTCTAACATTCCTTATGAAATAAAATCCTTTAGTCAACTCTTTGGCACACAATGGGTCTTTGCTAACAGTTTCCTAAGTAATCACTAATTGAATAAATAATGAGTAATATGTTATTGATTCATGTGACCTCAGGTAAATTTTATTGATAGATCACTGGATTCTTACTACATGGAAGACATTGTAGTAGCTGGGTTAGGTAAAGCAAAGATGAAAAAATTTGAAGCAATGTAGCTGCCTGTGCTTTCTTTGGGTTTACCCTGATCTGTCTGTCCTTCCTCAACTTTTTTTTGAAAGTTAAACATTTTTTATGATATTATATAGTCATCCCAATTCTTTTACGCTTTGCCCACCTCCCCTCATCTATCCCTCATTCCCACAGTCAATCCCCACACCATTGTTCATGCATATATGTTCTGGTCCCTTCTCCTTCATTCCACCAGCCCCACCACACCCTCTTCTCCTATAGCTGTCAGTCACACCTCTGATTCTATTATGCTAGTTAGTTTATTTTGTTCATTAGATTCCAATTATAAATGAGATAATATGGTAGTTGCCTTCCATTGACTGCTTTATGTCACTTAGCATAATAGTCTCCAGTTCCATCCATCCTATCCCCAAAAGTAAGAATTCCTTCCTTTTTTACTGCTGCATAGTATTCCATTGTGTAGAATACTACAGCTTTCTTATCCACTCATCCGCTGATGTGTACATGGGCTGTTTCCAAATGTTGGCTATTGTAAATAACACTGCTATCCACATAGGGGTGTATATATATTATTTTGAGTTGGTATTTCAGGGTTCTTAGGATATATTCCCAGCAGTGGGATAGCTGGGTCAAAAGGCAGTTCAGTTTTTAATTTTTGAGGAAACTCCATACTGTTTTCCACAGTGACTGCACCAGTCTGCATTCCCACTAACGGTGCATGAGTGTTCCCTTTTCTCCACATCCTTGCCAGCACCTATTGTTTGTTGATTTATTAATGATAGTTATTTTGGCAGGTGTGAGGTGATATTGCATTGTGATTTTAGTTTGCATCTCTCTGATGACTAATGATGTTAAACATTTTTTATATGTCTATGTTAGAGAAAGCTGACACTAAGATTATGAGCTTGGGGATCTTTATGCTTCTTTATTTTTATCTTGGAAAACTATATAATCTCTCTGAGCTTCAGTTTCCTTTTATATAAAAATGGGAATAATGACATCGACACCACAGGTTATTGTGAGAATTACGCGAAGTAAAATACATGAAGGACCAAGTTCAGAACCCCGACCTTGGCATATGCTCTTTAATATCAAGTCTTCCTCTGCTTTTTCCCTCCACTCTTTTCTCAAAACCTCTTTATTTCCCTAAGTGTTTTATCTCCCTTCCATATTTTGCTCTCACTTTCAACCTTATTTTCATCTGATTTATACACATTATTACTCTTTTGTCCACTGCCACAGCATGTTTGCTTCCATTGCCCATATCCTTTATCGTGATGTCAGTCTGTGTTTGCATTTCAAGGTTTGTTTTTTGCTTTTCAAATACAGTAAAACAAACATAATCCAGCAGCAAACTCAGAGTGTAGGATAACAAATAAAATTATTGAATACAGCTTTCAGAGGAGCTGTGAGCTTTCAGTTGAATGGTAGTGACAGAAACCAGATTGTGGAGGCTTAACAAGTGTCTAAATGGTAAAGAAATGCAAGTGGACATTGTGGATTATATTTTAAAGATTATCATAAAAAGGAAATAAAGAAAGGTGTTATGAGAAGTCCCCAACAAATGAGAGTGTAAAAGGAAATGAGTTAAGAAAGAAAAGTTAAACCAGGCAAGGTTTCCTTGAGAGAAGGGAGTGTAGCAAGGAGAAAAATATTTTATTTAAGGTATGAAGAGAGAAAGTTGATTATCCATTCTGGAAGTTTTTATTGAAAAGTCCAGTACACAAGTAGAATCACTCCTACCCCCTAGGTCCTATTTTTTATTACAAAATATACAGAAAAGTAGAAAAATGTTTTAATTTAAAAGGGCAGAACAGTCCATAGTAATCTTTCTCTTTAATTGTAATTTACATAAAATACATAAATAAAATATGTTTGAGTAGTTTAAAAAATAGTCCATTCACTTAAGATAGAACTTTGACTCTGTGCTAGGTGCCCTCCTGTTCTCTTTTCCAATTATAAGTCCCTCTCTTCCTCCAGAGATTTCCAGTTTTTCTTGTCATTATTATTTTCTTGCCTTTTGTTTGTTTTCTTTTATTTATTTTTACATCTGTATTTATTTTTGTTATTAAAATAAATGTTTTATTTGAATATTTAATTGTAAAAAGAGAATAAATTATGAATATAAAGGAAAAATTATAACATTTCTTCATCCCTTGGCACAGATATTAATAACCTAATTTCACATGACAAATTCAAGTTACTTTTCCATCCTAAATAATGGTAAAGCAATAAGAGTTATTCTTATTGATTATTACATGCTAGGCCCTGTCTTAGGTAGCTCAGTTCTATCTTTTTGCTTTTTTGGTACTTTTATTGTAGTAAAACACATACAATATTTACCATCTTAACTATATTTTAAGTGTAGAGTTCAATGACATTTAGCACATTCACAAAGTTGTACAGCCAACACCACTATCCATTTCTATAACTTTTTTGTCATCCAAGAAACTCTGTACCCATTAAATTATAATTCCTTATCCCCACTCCCCTCAACTCCTAGTAATGACTATTGTTCTTTCTGTCTTTATGAATTTGCCTATTCTAGATACCACATGTAAGTAGAATCATATAATATTTGCCCTTTTATATCTGGCTTATTTTGCTTAAAGTAATATATATTTTTTATTTTGAATAACTTTATTTTTTAGTTACAGTTGAAATACAATATGTTATTAGATTCAGGTGTACAACCTACTTATTAGACATTTTATAACTTACAACGTGATCACCCTGATAACTCCAGCACCCTCCTGACACCATACATAGTTATTACAATATTGACCATAGTCCCTATGCTGTATTTTGCATCTCTGTGCCTATTCTGTAACTACCAAATTGCGTTTCTTAATCCTTTCATCTTTGTCACCCAGTCCCCCCAGTTCTGGCAACTGTCAAAATGTTCGCGATATCTTTGAGCGTGTTTCTGTTCCACTTGTGCCTTGATAGGGGCCACCCAGCATGAGCTACAAGGCGATGTGGAGACGGCTGCTACTTGTGCTGGGCTTGGACATGCCCAGGAGAGGCCAAACTGTGAACCAAGGCTGGCTGCTGCCAGTTGCCTGATCCAGGGTCACTTAACGAGAGGTACGCAGCCCACTGAGGCCAGATGCTGCTGGTTTGAGAGATTTTAGGAAAGTCTGAAGCATTAGCCCAGGCAGGCAGTTTGTATGGAAAAGTCACTGGAGAGGGCTTGGGTTAGGCCAGAAATTTGCGTGAGGTGGGTCTCCAGGAATCATCAGGGCTGAGTGAACTGTGTTAGTCAGGCTGATGGAACTCAGAGAGGAGGCCTGCCTGCTGTTCTGTGGGGAAAGAATAACGCCCTCTGCCAGCACTCCTGTCTGGGAGAAAGCTGCCCCTCCAGCTCTACCCGCCACCCTTGCCAGAAAATTCAGTTCCTCCCTATATGTCTCTGGTGCCTTTTGAGCTGCTGTCCCAGTGCTGGAACTCAGAGGGAGTAAGTTCAAGTAAATACAAGCAGAAGCTCCCTACGAGGAACTGCCTGGGGCTCCAGATTCTTTCATTTCCCTCAGCTTCAATCCTGGATTTTACTGTGAGATGTTATGTGGACTTCGCTCCCCAGCAATGGGCTCTGGGCTGGAGGGCCTGGTACAGGGCTGGCATCCCTCACTTCTCAGTGGGGACCTCTGCATCCAAGGTATCCTTTCAGATTTATATCTGCCACACATGGGCATGGGACTTGTTTGTTACATGTCTCTGCCCCTCCTACCAGTCTCAATGTGGCTTCTCAATATCTTTAGTTGTAGGGCTTCTATTCAGCTAGATTCAGATGGCTCTGAATGATGGTTGTTCTGTAGTTTAGTTGTAATTTTGATGTGACTGTGCGAAGATTCAAGCATTTATCTACACCTCCATCTAGATTGAAACCCCATTTTCTTGCCTTTTAAAATAGTATTTACAACTATTTAAATATTCTTAAACAATATGCTTTAGTTTTGAGAGTTTTTGAACTACATGTCATTGGAACCAAATATATATATTCATATGTTTTTTATTTCTTTCATTCAACATTATGCTTGTGAGGTTTATTTGTTTTGTTGAATATAGTTGTAGCTCATTCATTTGCATTGATGCACAATATTTCTTTGTTAAATATAGAACAATTTATTTATACATTCTTATGGCAGTGGCTATTTGGATTTTCTGTAGTATTTGGTATTATAAGCATGCTGCATGGAAATTCTTGTACCTGTCTCTGGGCGCACATGTGTCTGTTCCTTTAGATTCTCTTCCTATATACAAAAGTGACAGAAATAAATAAAGTATTATTAAAAAACAAAAGTGATAGGACTTAGGGAATGTGAATCTTAAACTTTACTGGATAATGCTGAATTTTCTTGTGGTTATTATGCTAATGCAGCCATATAATATCAGTGTCTGAGAATTTTCAGACTTTAATTTCAATTTGTATTGACCTAATTACTAATAAATTGAATACATTTTCCTGTACTTATACCATTACAATACCAAGAAAGTACTATAATTTTTTTATGTATATCTTGTAAGTTTCTGTGAGATTTATTTGGTACCTAATTTATTGAAACTGATATAAAAAATGAGAGAGAGTAAGTACTATCTTTTTAAATATATTTATATATTTACTATTCTTTGACCTTAGTTTTTATTTAATTTCAATTTTTCTACTTAGTATAATCTTCCTCTGCCTACAATATGTCCTTTAGAATTTTCCTTAATGAAATCTTCAAGTGACAATCTCAGTTTATTACATTAGAAAATATTCTAATTTCACATATATTCTTTAAAATTATTTTAATGGAGAAAAATCTTTGATTCCACTGCAATTTGGTTTTACTCCCTTGCAATTTTTATTGATGCTCTTTGAAGTATCCTCCTTCAGTTTAGTCATCACTATTGTCAATGCTATTAAAGAGTGTTTTCTGGTTATTTAAAAATGTTTGCATGGCCTTTGATGTTTGGTGATTTTATTGTAATGCATCTAAGATTAATATTATTTTTAAATACTTGCCAGTGTTTGTTTAGGAGAACCTATGGATTGGTGTTTTTTTTTATTTCCCTTTTTTTTTTAAAAAAAATAGTTATTTTTAGAGAGAGGGGAAGTGAGGGAGACAAACATTGATATGCAAGAGAAACATCGATTGATTGCCTCTTGCACAGACCCAACTGGGGACCTAACCCACAATCCAGGCATATGCTCTGACCAGAAACTGAACTAGTGACCTTTTGGTTTGCAAGAGGATGACGTCCACTGAGTTATACCAGTTAGGGCTGGATTGGTGTTTTCATTAATTATGGAAATGTTTCATCCCCAATCTTTCAAAATATAACCTTTCAAAATCCCATTGCTCTCAAAATATTCCCTCTCATTTTCTCTCTTCACCCTTTTCCCCTCCCCTTTCTCTTTTTTCTTCTCCTCTCCCTCCCCCTGCTTTCCTTTTCTTTCTTCCCTCCACCCTACTCTCTTTCTGTCTTCTCTTTGTGAAACTGCAATTCTTGGTATGTTAGATAAAAGGTATTTTGTGACTGTGATGAGAAAATTAAATATTGTTAAAATGCCAATTCTCTCCAAATTATTCTATAGATTTAATGCAATCTCAGTCAAAATCCCAAGAAGTTATTATGTAGGTATTAAAAAACTGACTAAAAATGTATATAGAAATGTAGAAGACCAAGAATAGCCAACATAATATTGAAGAATAACAAAACTGGATGACTTACTGTACCCAATTTTAAGACTATTAAGTTACAACAATCAAGACAAGGTTATACTGGCAAAGCAATAGACACATAGATCAATGGAACAGAATACAGAGTCCAGAAATTGACCGACATAAATATAGCCAATTGGTCTTTGTCAAAGGAGCATAGGCACTTTAATGGGAAAAGATAGTTTTAAAAAATGGTGCTGGAATAATTTCACCTGAGTTTGGTGCCAATATAATCTTTCTTATAGTCCATTGTGTGCATGTAGTTGTGTGTTTATTTCTGGTTTATCACTTTATCTCAAGCATTTAGCACTTTGAAAATCCTGCATAGCAAAAAGAGATTTTCCTATAGACTTATTTTGCATGCCCACCGAGCTTTATCTTCCATCTGTCTCACCAGATGAAGTAGCCAAACCGAAGCTTCAGTTTTCAGGGTTGTGCAAATTCTTCAGAAAAGTGGCTTCAGTGTTTTGGTTACCTGCACCTCTCTTTGTGTTTCTTATTCTCCTTATAGTTAGCTCATTAGTAGTTTACCCTTTTAGGAGTTTCTCTTGCTTTTGGGAAGATACTTTTAACATTTTATACTGTGCTTTAGTTTTCAGAGGAATATGTGGCTTGATAACATGATCCACAGTAATAAAAAACTAACCCCCAATATACTTTTAGTAAATATACAAGTGTTTATTTTGTTACCAACACTGTCTTAGATGTCAGAGAGCTGGCGCTGAAAGAAATAATCTGTTTTTGATAACTTTATCTGTGATCAATGAAGACCAAAATTTTTTTTTAAGTAATTTAACTTCAGATATTGCAGTTAGATGATGTCAGTCTTATTACTCAATTAAAATTCAAGAACATTTCATGAATGTGTATGGAAGGATGCAGGATTGGGGAGCTCAGTGCTCTTAGTAGTTATTCAATATGAATTACAGGACTTCTAAGCAATAATATGGGTTCAAGTAAATTTAAATAGCATGATTTAAAAAATATATAAAGAACTCACTTGACTCCACTCCAAGAAGACAAACGATCCAATCAAAAAATGGGCAAAGGACCTGGGCAGACGCTTTTCCAAGGAGGAGATATAGAGGGCCCAGAGGCATTTGAAAGGATGCTCAGCATCACTAGCCATCAGAGAAATACAGATCAAAATCACCATGAGGTACCACCTCACACCGGTCAGAATGGCCATCATAAACATCCACAAACAACAGGTGCTGGTGAGGCTGTGGACAAAAGGGAACAGTAGTCCACTGTTGGTGGGAATGCAGACTAGTACAGCCACTGTGGAAGGCGGTGTGGAGTTTCCTCAAAAAGCTGAAAATGGAACTGCCTTCTGATCCAGTGATTCCCCTGCTGGGACTATACCCTGAGGACACCAAAACGCCAATACAAAAGAACCTATGCACCCCAATGTTCATAGCAGCACAATTTACAATAGCCAAGTGTTGGAAGCAACCTAAGTGTCCCTCAGTAGATGATTGGATCAAAAAATTATGGAACATTTACACAATGGAATACTATGCAGCAGAAAGGAAAAAAGAACTACTAAACTTCGCGACAGCATGAATGGAACTGGAGAGCATTATGCTAAGCGAAATAAGCCAGGGTGCGAAAGACAAATACCATATGATCTCACCTATAAGCGGGACCTAATAGTACAAAGATGCAAGGAAAATATGACCAGCAACACTGAAAGGAAAAGAAATCAACAGAGACAAGAGGGAAGGAGGGAGGGGCAGGCAGGGAAAAGGAAGGAAAGGGGAAAGTCAAGGAACATATAGCAAGAACTCATGGACAAAACCGAAGGGGAAGAGCTAAGGGAAGGAGGGAGGGGGCAAGGGAAAGTGGTGGTGGGGAGGCAGAGACAAATGTATTTAAAAATAAATAAAGAAAGAAAGAAAAAAAAGAAAAAATAGTAAGTTTAAACTAATAAAATGATTTAGAAAAGAAAAATAAATAAATAAATTCAATCAGTATAATTGATAGTATTCCTACTAGTCTTTGGCTGCTCTGGAGCAAGATGAAGGAAAAAGAGCAATTTTCACTACTTTATGTAATGGTATGACACATATATTTCACCCCAAAACATTTTGAGTGCAAATCTAGCCGCTAAAGTACTTTTTTTTTACAATGTCATATATAAATATCTTTTAAATTATATCATGCTAAACTGTCCTAAATTTTTAATTACTTTCTTTTCTTGTTAACCCAGATTATTCTCGGCCTTGATATATGTGGGTTTAAGTGAAGATATAATAACACTTATTAATTTTATTAATTTTTCAAAGACCGATTTTTGGCTTTGTTGATTTTTTATATTGTATTTTAGTATCTCTATTACACTGACTTCTCCTATTATTTTTATTATTTTATTCTTTCCCTTTTTTGCTTTTATTAATGTGAAATCATAGATTATTGATTTTCAACTTTTTTCTAAATATATTTTTCAAAAGCAATTATTTTAGTCTAAAAATTCTAGCTGCATTCTACAAGCATTGAAATATGATATTTTTATTATCTTTTAGTTAAAAATGTTTTATAATTTCCCTGTGGTTGTTCTTGAATTGTACATTATTATAAATTGGCTGCTTAATTGCTAGCAGTGGTGATTTTCTAGTTTTCTCTCATTAACTGCCAGTTTTATCTCTCTATCAGCATTGTACCTACTTTGAGTGAAGTCAATCCTTTGAAATTTTTAAGGCTTCTTCTGTAATACAGCATACGGTTAATTTGGTAAATATTTCATATGTAGATAAAATATAAAATATGTATTTTGTGGTTGGTAAAGGCAATATTCCATGTATTTCAATTACCTCAAATTTGTTAATTCAATTTTCTATCAGTTTATATTTTTTTATCTTTCTGTCCTATCAGATATTGAGAATATTTTGTCACTATGAGTGTGATTTGTCTACTTTTCAAAAATGTTTCAATTTTGTTGCTCGTACAAGGCCTGTCTAGAAAAAGTCCGGCCATTATTAATATAATGAGAACAGTTTGCGACATCGATGTAACCTGGTGGCCAGGGAGCGTGGACTGGAATGTGCATGTATGAACAATGATGACTTCACTGTACTAGTCAGTGGGGGCGGTAGATATCTTTGAGTGAGCATGTGTACTGTGTTCCTGTTGCATTCAAAATGAATGACCGAGTAGAGTAATGAATCTGCATCAGATTTTGTGTTAAGCTTGAATATTCCTCTGTGGAATTTATTCGGATGATTCAGAAGGCCACAGCTATGGGCAACTGATGATTGGCAGCTTCATCACAACAATGCACCCACTCATGCATCATGTCTCATGAAGAGTTTTTTGGCAAAACATCAAATCACCCAGGTGTGTCAGCCCCTCTACTGCCAAAATTTGGCACCCTGTGACTTCTGGCTTTTCCCAAAATGAAAATCACCTGTGAAGGGAAAGCGATTTCAGATTCTCGATGAGATTCAGGAAAATGCGATGGAGCAGCTGATGGTGACTGGGAGAACTGTGTGAGGTCCCAAAGTGCCTGATTTGCAGGGAACTGAGGCATCGCTGTCCTATGTATAATGTTTCTTGTATCTTGTATCTTCTTCAATAAATGTCTCTATTTTTCATATTACGTGGCTGGATACCTTCTAGATAGGCCTTGTATTCTCATGTTTTTGAGTGCATACTGATTTTAAATTATATAACTTCTTGATGGATTGACGCTCTTTTCATTATGAAATACTTTTTTCTTGCTAGGAATGTTTTCTGTATTAAAATATGCTATGATGTTAGTATAAAAATAGATTCTTTTTGGTTAGTGTTATCAGTGTATATATTAATATTTTACATCTCTTTTAAATGCTTTTAAAAATAACAGTCTCTAAATAGCATTTGTTTTTATCTTAATTTATTGATCAACTTAAGTTTTAAAAATATGAATCATTTTCCTTCTTTTAGTATGGTTTGCTTCTTTTTATTAGCAGAATCTTCTCATATTTTATTTATTCAAAAATACCTTTATTTCCATATTGTTATTGAAAACTCAGCTCTCTAATTGTTCTTCTTTGAAAGTAATTTATATTTTTTCTCTTGCTGCTTTATTTCTTCTATTCTGTCTCATGTCATTATGTCTATGTCTCTGTCTTCCTTCTCCCCCACAATCTATCAACAATTGTATCATGATTATGTCAAGTGGATTTTTATTTTGTATTTGTCTTGTTGAGGTTTACAGAGATTCTTGAATCTAGAGTTGAGACCCTTCAACAATTTGCCACTATTGCCAATTTGCAAAAAATATTGCCACTATTTCTTCAATCTACTATTAAAGCCATTTTAGATAGTGAAATGGAGATTTAAATTCTTAAATCTCCATTTGCTTCTCTTTCATTCCTATTTTTTGGTGGAATTCTCTCTTTTTATTTTTCTTCACATTTTCCCACATTTTATTTATGATATCAAAATCAAGCATGGTTATTTAAATATTCTTGACTGTTAACTTTAGTATCTAGATCACTTGTAAGAGTATTTCTATTGCCACATTTTTTGGTATTGATGAATTTTTCCTTGTCCTTTGGCACATAAAATTATAAAGGCTCCAGATAATATAGAATTTTGTTGTTGTTGTTGTTGTTGTTTTTGTTCTCAAACAATTATCCTAAACCTATCAGGGACTGTGTGAGCCAAGCCAGGATTGAGGTTTTGGTAAGGCGGGGTTTAAACAATTCTGGTTCATCCTATGATTCTAGGGCATACCTTTTCGAGATTTTTCAAGTGGTGAAGTGCTTCAGTCTAAAAGTCCTTCTCCGTGTGGGCCTTGAATTCTATTAATCAGTTTGCTTAGCTTTTTTGCCTCCTACTTGTACTTCTTGACAATTCTGAAAATGTCTTGAAGGCAAAAATGGTTACATGTTTGATATCTCTCAAATCTCCAATCTCTCTCTGGCTTTATAAGCACAGACATTTCTTTTTTCCCCAGAGCTGGTATCCTGTTGGGACAAACCTGAATCATCAGTCTTTTCTCCTGCAAACAGAATCAGCAAAGGCCAGTCAGAGAAAAAGGAGCTGCAGGTCACCCATTCACCTCCCTGATTCTTGATCTCACTAATCCTCTTTGCTAGGAAGAGGTCTCTGACATCTTTAAATACATTATTTTATAGCATACTCAGTTTCGTTTTTTGTTTTTTAAATTTGTTTTATTTTTTCAAATACATTTGTCTCTGCCTTCCCCCCACCACTTTCCCCTGCCCCCTCACCCTCCCTCCCTCAATGCTTCCCCTTTGGTTTTGTCCATGAGACCTTGCTACACGTTCCCTGACCCTCCCGTTCCCTTCCTTTTTCCCGTCCCCACCCTTCCTCCATCCCTCTTGTCTCTGTTGATTTCTTTTCCTTTCAGTGTTGCTGGTCTTATTTTCCTTGCATCTTGGTATTGTTGGTTAGGTTCCTCTTATAGGTGAGATCAAATGGTATTTGTCTTTCGCCCCCTGGCTTATTTCGCTTAACATAATGCTCTCTAGTTCCATCCATGCTGTCGCAAAGTTTAGTAGTTCTTTTTTTTTTTTTATGTTTTTGGTCAAAGGATTGTTATAACAAAGCTACTCAAATCTACCCAGAAGCTCATAATAACATTTAGACATGGATTTGTCAAGGACAGTTATTTATACTTACATAACTGGGATGTCTGGATTGGAGTATATCAGAGTCTATATCAGAATCTTTCTGAGAGGGGAGTGGGGAATAGTATCAGTGAAAAAACTCTTGGATGATTCTGAGACTCACCTCTCCTCTATCACCTCTTCATCTAGTTGGGACCTTTGTGTGTTGGTTATTTTCTATTGAATACTTTTCTCCCTCTCTTTTCAAAGTCTCACAGATAAATGGTTACCTTGTACTACTTTTCCTTACTACCTATGTTTTCTCTTAGGATATAATCACAGGTGAACGAAAATGATTTAGGAGAGTTTCCTGGTTGTTTTTAATGTGCTTCAAATTTTGTGTAAAAAGTGACCACTCTGGAACAGATATTATTATTACAAATATTATGGCAAATTGTAGATTGCTGGTAATTTCATCATTATTAATGAAAACAATTGCTTATTATTTATTTAAGAATTCAGTATTTTCTTGTATTGAGGATAGGGTTAAATTTCTGGTCCTGGTTTATAACTTTTAATCACTTAGTTGAAAGCAATGCTCTGCAAAGTCCTCAGGATACTATTTTGGCAGATTTTCACCTCAACAGTATAACTGCAACTTATTTAGGATTTTCTGATTACTTCTGTTGTGCCTTTTAGTTTCTCCCTCCCACACCTTAAATGTTGTTAAACTATTTCTGGAAAAACCTAGATAGTATATCAAAAGTGCCGTAACACTTACCCTCTCAGCTACTGTTTTTAAACCTCTAGTTGGTTTGGTGATGTCTTTAGTGAAGTTTTCCAAATATCTGAACGAAAAAGGTTCAACATGACTTTCGAGGTTCAGCATGCCTCAAAACTCCCCTCATTGCGCTTGCTTCCTAGTAATGATCCTTTCCTTTACCCACCCCACCATCACTGTTTTAATCCAGTTTGATTATTCCTAAGGAAATTTTGTGAATAAGGCAAGACTACTTGGAAATAATCAAGGAAATTTGCCTTTACAAAATATCACAAATACCATTGAAGTTTGTTTCTGCCCATAGCCATGTCTATATCCCAGTCATGAATCTATGAGGAGGAGCCCTCGGGTCTCTAAGAGAAGACATGCCAACTTCCCACCCTCTTCCCAGCCAGCTTCACGTCCTTTCTGCCTAACTCTCATGAATCTAATAATACATTTGAAGTTTTAGTTACTTGTTTTATTTTTACTATTTTTAGAACTATTCCAGAACCCAACATAAATCCTACAGCTGCTAATAATTACTTTTGAATACATGACATTCTCTTGCTTTTGTTTAAATTACAAATCATTTGTTATACCTTGAATATAATTACAGAAAAAAGCAAATAAGTAATTTCTGTAATTACTTATTTGCCTTATAACTACATTTGTAATTTCAGTAACAAAACCAAGCTAGTCTAATGTTCATTTATTAAAAATATTTTAATTGTCTGGCTTCAGAACTGATACTTGCAGGGCAAAATCCAACCCAGAGCATATTGTTTCCTGCCTCAACTTCCAAAATATCTATCTATAATTATTTTTTGTCCAGATCAGAAATAGAAAAAGGTCATGATTAAAGGACTGTTGATACATTTTTAGGTATAATATGCTGCTTTGTTGTGTTCCCTCTTCTTGTGGGAGTAGCCTGAAATATGTATAACAAACAGCAGAGTTATCTCCATCTTTTCCTGTACTGCCTCCTTTCTTACTTTGTTGCCTGTAAACACATACAATAACTACTCCCAGATGACAAAGATATTGTCAGTGAATAGTTTTCTAGCATTTGTTTTGCATTCACAATATGATTTTTAGTGAGATACTTTACAGTAAAAACAACTAAGGGTTTGTTTTTTTAAAATTTTATATTGAATATTAGAGGTATGTGGCAGATTTGGTATCTCCTGCAGAGATTGGCAAGACATGATTTTTAAAGATATTTTCCTCAATATCAGAACTGTGGATGGCATTTGGTTAAATATAAATACTAGGTCATTTTAGGTTGCATTTACAAATACCTAATATTTGTGAAGGAGATTTCCCAGAACAGGCCCAAAGAGCATAATTTCTGCTAATCCAGGCCTCTCTGTGTGGCTGTTGATCTGTTGGTTACATGATGGTTTAGGGAGCCTCCTGAATAGAATATGGATGTACAAATTAGGCTGCTCCACTCTTAAGGTCAGGTGAGTGACACTGATCACCTCTAAATGCTCTCTGAAGGTGGAAGGAGTCAGGATTCACAAGTTTAAGTCTGGCAAGCTGGTGAGGTCACTCAACTGTTTTCTCTCCAAGCTCTAGGAAAGGACCCCTAGTTCCTGTTTAGAAGAGTTAGAAGAAGCAGGGAATGAAGGTGAGAAAGGAGGATTGTAGGGATATCTCCAGGTAGTGTAATGTTAAATCATATCATCTATCCAATGAATATGTAATGAAAATTTGTTTTTAGAACTGTGCAAGATACTTGGAATCCAAACAAAAAATGACACAGTTACTGTCCTGTGACTTGGGATTTTTCTCCTCTTTACAGGGTTAGAGAAATACATATTTTATTTCAAAGTGTTACCGACAAAATTTTGAAGTCTATTATCAGGTTTTCTCTTAGATTCTATCATGTATTCCTCTTTATAATAAAATTACTACATGATTTACATCTTCCAAAGATTCATTATATACCTATGTTGATACCTTTTTTCAGAAAGTTTATGTTTTCCCCCTTACCATCTAGTCCCTTTCCCACCACACTATTGTCTATGTCCATGAGTTTCCTTTTTGCTCAATCCCTCCAACCCCTAAATTCTCCCCACCCTCTAGCTATCAACCTGTTCTCCATCTATGAGTCTTTCTCTATTTTTCTTGTTAGTTCCATTTGTTCATTAGATTCCACATGTGAGTGAAATCATACAGTACTTGTCTTTCTCTGACTGGCTTGTTTCACTTAGCATAGTGTTCTCCAGGTCTATCCATACTGACACAATGGTAATTTTTTTTCTTTATTATGGCCAAGTAGTATTTCATTATGTAAATATCCCTAACTTGTTTAATCTACTCATCTACTGGGGACACTTGGGCTGTTTCCATGTTTTGGTGATTGTAAGTAATGCTGTAATGAACATAGGGGTGCTATGTTCTTTTGAATAGTGTTTTGTGTTTCTTTGGATATAGTCCCCAAAATAAGATCTCTAGGTGAAAAGGCAAATCCATCTTTACTTTTTTGAGGTATCTCCATATTGCTTTCCATAGTGGCTGCACCAGTCTGCATTCCCATCAACAATGTAAAAATGGTTCTCCTTCCTCCACATCTTTGCTAGCACTTGTTTGTTGATTTATCAATGATAGCTATTCTGACAAGTGTGAGATGATACCTCATTTTGGTTTTAATTTGTATTTCTCTGATGATTAATGAAGCTGAGGATCTTATCATGTGTCTATTGGCCACCCGTATGTCCTCTTTGGAGTAATGTCTAGTCCAGTCCCTTGCCCATTTTTAAGTTGGGTTGGTTGGTGTTTTTTGGTCTTGAGTTTTGTAATTTCTTTATAAATTGTGGGTATTAGGCCCTTATCATATTGGCGAATATGTTTTCCCATTCTTTATGTTGTTTTATTTTGTTGATTTCCTGCAAAACTTTTCAGTTTGATGTAGTCTCATTCATTTATTTTTCCTTTTGTTTCCCTTGTTTCGGAAGTATAGCTGATAAAATATAACTACGAGCTAAGTGCAAGATTTTGCTGCCTATGTTTTCTTCTATGATTTTTATGGTTTCAGGTCTAATATTTAAGTCTTTAATCCATTCTGAATTTATTCTTGTGTTTGGAGTAAAAAGGTGCCCTAGTTTCCTTTTTCCTCAAGTATCTGTCCAATTTTTCCAACACCACACGTTGAATAAACTATCTTTAGCCCATGATATGTACTTGCTTTCTCTGTTGAGTATTAATTGACTATAAAGATGTGGGTTTATTACTGGGCTCTCTATTCTGTTCCATTCATATATGTGTCTGTTTTTATGCCAGTACAATGCTGTTCTGACTACTATGGTTGTATAATAGAGGTTGATATTAGGTAGCATGATTCCTCCAACTTTGTTTTTCTTAGGATCGCTGTTGTTGAGGGGCCTTCTGTGGTTCTATATACATTTTTGAAATATTTATTCTAGTTTTATGAAATACATCATTGGAATCTTGATAGGAATTGTATTAAAACTATAGATTGCTTTGGTTAATATGGACTTTTCAATATGTTATTGCTTCCTATCCATGAACATTGTATGTGCTTCCACTTATTTGTATCTTCTTCATTTTCTTTCTCCAGTGTCTTACAATTTTTCTGAGTACAGATCTTTTACATCCTTGGTTAGGTAATATCTAGGTACTTTATTCTTTTTGAAACAATTGTGAATGGGGTTGCTTTCTTAATTTCCCTTTCTGTTGCTTCATTATTGTCATAGTAAAATGCAACTGATTTCTGGATATTAATTTTGTATTCTGCTACATTGCTAAATTCATTTATCCAATCTAGTAGTTTCTTGGTGGAATCTTTGGGGTTCTCTATATACAGTATCATGCCATCTGCAAATAATAACAGTTTTACTTCTTCCTTTCCAATTTGGATGCTTTTTATTTCTTTTTCTTGTCTGGTTGTTGTGGTTAGGATTTCCAGTATTATGGTGAATAAGAAAGGTGAAAATGGACATCCCTGTCTTGTTCCCAATCTTAAGGGGAATGCTTATAGTTTTTGCCCATTGAGTATGATGCTGGCAGTGAATTTATCATATATGGGCTTTCTTATGTTTAGGTGTGTTTCCTCTATTCCCATGTTGCTGGGAGTTTTTATCATAAATCAGTGCTGGATTCTATCAAATGCTTTTTCTGCATCTATTGATATAATCATGTGGTTTTTATCCTTCATTTTGTTTATGTGGTGAATCACATTTATTGATTTGTGAATGTTGTACCAACCTTGCATTCCTGGAATAAATCCTACTTGATCATGGTGTATGATCTTTTTGATGCATTGCTGTCTTCGGTTTCCAAATATCAAGAATCTTCTCTGACCACAATGCTATGAAATTAGAAATCAATCACAAGAAGAACACTAAAAAACATACAATAACATGGAAGCTAAATAACATGTTATTAAACAATGAATGAGTCAACAATGAAATAAAAGAAGGAATCAAAAGATATTTTGAAAAAATGAAAATAAAAATACAACAATCCAAAATTTGTGGGACACAGGGAAATCAATCATAAGGGGAAAATTCATAGCATTACAGACCTTTCTCAAAAACACAAGAAAAAGTTCAAATAAACAATCTAAATTTACACTTACAGGAGCTTGAAAAAGAACAGTAAACAAAACCCAAAGGGAGTAGAAGGAAAGAAATAATAAAGATCAGAGCAGAAATAAATAAAATAGAGCCTAAAAAATGATACAGAAGATCAATGAATCCAAGACCTGGCTCTTTGAAAAAAATAAATAAAATTGACAAACCCTTAACCAGACTCATGAAGAAAAAAAGAGAACTCAAATAAATAAAATCAGAAATGAAAGAAGAGAAATAACAGCTGACATCAAATAAATACAAAGGATTGCAAGTAAATGTTTTGAACAACTGTATGCCAACAAACTGGACAACTTGTATGAAATGAATAGATTCCAAGAAATATACAATCTTCCAAAACAAAATCAGGAAGAATCAGAAAATCTGAATAGACATATTACACCTAGTGAAATTGAAGCAGTTATCACAAAACTCCCAACAAACAAAAGCCCTGGACTGAATGGTTTCACAGGTGGATTTTACCAAACAGTCTGTGAAGAACTAATACTGTTCTTCTCAAACTACTTGAAAAACATCAAGAGGAGGAAAGCCTGCCATGCTCATTTTATAAGACCAGTATTATCCTAATTACAAAACCAGATAAAGACACTACAAAAAGAAAAAGAAAATTATAAGCCAGTATCTCTGATCAACATAGATATTAAATGTGAATGTCTTTAATTTCCACATATATGTATCCATGTACTGAGTCAGCATACTCTACCCAAACTTTCCATCCCAAGTCTTCTGTATTCAATTAAATGGTACCACTGTTCACTTAGGCACTCAAGCCTAGCCTTGGGACACATCTTCTATTCTGCACTTTTACTCACACGCCTAATATCTAACATTTTCAAGCACTTCATCTTGACCTTTAAAATATGTCCAATTTTATGTTCTTTCTCTATCTCTACTGTTATTACTTCAGTCCAAACCTTTACGAAGACCTACTTCTCAGAAAATGTAGTCAGCTCTGTCACTGCCTTTAATTTGTACATGGTAGTCTCTGTCATCCTGTATGAATGAGTTTTAGTTCAGTTCCTGGCTTCAGCCAAGTCTATTTTCAATTTGCGACATTTACGTGTAATTGCACCTGAAAGCTTCTCATGGCAAATTCTGCATCTCATTAAGATCTTTATTATAAGATTTATTTTCTGCTTGTTCAGTCTAAAGTGACTTCCTAGCTACTTCATATAATGTTATCATCTTTTATTATTTTCATAGTACTTATCATAATATAAGTGATCCAGTTTATTTGTTTAGTAATTTATTCATGCAAACTCCATGAGAAGCATCTTGTCTGTTTTTGATCAATGCTTTGTCTCCAGCACCTTGAAGAGTGTCTGATACTTGAGAGGCTTGATAAATATATTTATTTGAATAAATAAATGTATATTCAGTTCACTTGTGTTAGAGATGTAAATATATTGGAGGCATTGTATTGAAAAGTGTCAGTGGATAACAGGTCCCAAGGAATATAAAAAAAAAACACAGTGAAAAAAATTGTTTCAGAGAAAGCTGATATTAGTCAGGCAGGATTTAGAAGGGAATACTTTTAAGAGTTAGATTTCAAAGATTTGTGCTACAGAAACAGTTCATTCTCAACCAAAGAAAGCTTTTAAAAATTTCCACTTCCAAATTCAATGTTATTATTAGTAATAGTGAAATGATAGAAGGTAGAGAAGCAGGTGGTTTTAATTCTCTCTCTAATAAATATCAACTATTAACCATTGATGAAACAGGGATCTATGTGGTATTGACTGCTCTTACTGATAATAGATTTCATTTTTAATCTTCTCAGAAAATGTAGTCAGCCCTATCCTTGCTCTTAAAGGTCACTCAAAAGGCTGGATAATAAAGGTCCAGCTCTTACTCTGAACAACAACACTTGGGTGAGTCCTGATTCACTGTTGTCTGGGCAAGCAATCAAGTTATCATTACCTTTCCCATATGCAGCTGATGAAAGGTGAAAAGCAACAGACGTATATCTGCCAGAGCTCAAAGTTCCAACCTTTTCACTAAGTTTTCTCTTAAGGGTCTGAGTCCTAAGGCCTGTTCGAGTTCTCTCAATCATTTTCCTTATTAGGTAATGGGTGAGATAAAGACAAGGGCCTCTAGAAGATCAAAATTCAGGAGTAAATAATTTTAATGAAAAGCAGGCTGAGAAAATGAATTAAACTGGTATTTGAAGCCATACTACATGTATATAGCTCTGGATTTAAAATAAAATAGGGCACACTACTTTTTGACAAGAAACGTGGAACAGTAATGTGCCGAGAAGATAATGTGCCTAAAATAATCATTAATAATTGCATACATTTTCTGTTCAACTATACTCTCTTGAAGAATTTCCTAGTTTTTTAAACCATGTTATTGGGAGACTATAAATCTTTCCTCTTTTTTTTTCCTTTTCTAAAGTCAACCTTTTCTGCAAAAAGACCAAGGCTACCCAGAGAGATGTTTTTCTTTTTGTAAGCTTAAAATCTTAGTTAGAGAAGGCGAAAGAAGGTGTGACTTTCTCTCTTTCTTATCTCTCATCTACATTTAATCTTCAATTCTGCTTTCGGCAAGAGCAAACACACATTTCCCTTCTTTAATTGTGGTGTTTTATTACCCATAGGCTTTGAATTGCTTCTCCTAATTGAAATATTTCAACACAGGGTCAAATTTGTATTAAGAAGAACAAAAATGTCAAATTTTTTTTTCCCTAAATGTAATGAATTTTCAGTTTCTGTTCAATTAAAAAGAAAGGTAAATCATTAAAATATAATAAACATATCCTGCACCATGTACTTCAAAAAGACTTTATCATAAACTAAATTTTTATAAAAAGATTACATGTTTTTCATTAGAATCTTATTAAATCAGAAGCTCTATTCCTGATGTAGGGAATTAACACCAGATTCATCAGTGATTTTTAAAAACAAAATTGTGACAAATACTGTACAGGAATATTTCATTTTATTGAGCTTCACCTTATCCTTATTGCTCTTTGCAGATATTACTTTTATTTTTAACAAATTGAAGGTTTCTGTCAGCCAAGTGTGGAGTAAGTCTCTAGGCACCACTTCTCTAACATCATTTGCTCACTTTGTGTCTCTGTGTACCATTTTGGTAATTTTTGGAATATTTTAAATGTTTTCATTATTAGTATATTTGTTTGGTGTTCTTCGATTAGTGATCTCTGATGTTACTATTATAATTCTTTTGGGGCATGATGAAACATGCCCATATAAGATAGAAAGTTAACTGATAAGTGAGTGTGTGCTGACTGTTCCACTAATCTACTCCTGGTAAAAATTCTGTGAAGATTTTTGAAATGACAACAAAGGATTTCAAACTTTACATAAACTTAGTTGTTAAAGCAGCAGCAGCAGGATTTGAAAGAATTTACTTTAATTTTGAAAGAAGTTCTACTATGTGTAAAATGCTATTAAAAACATTGCCTGCTACAGAGAAATTGCCAATCGGTGTGGCAAACTTCACTCTTGTCCTATTTTTAAACATTACCACAGCCTCCACAGCCTTCAGTAACCACCACCCTGATCAGTCAGCAGCCAACAACACTGAGGCAAGACCTTCTAGTAGCAAAAAGATTACAACTCACTCAATGAGTTGTTAGCATACTTGAGCAATAAAGTATTTTAAAATAAGATATGCATGTTAATTTAGACAGAATGCTATTACAAAAAATAGACTACAGTATAATATAAATATAATTTTTATATACACTGTGAAACAAAAAATTCTGTAACTTGCTTTATTGCAATATTGCAATTATTGCAATATTTGAGATATTTGCTTCATTGTGGTGATCTGGAACTGAACCCTCAATATCTCTAAGGTATGTCTGTAAAAATTATGTAAAGAAAACATGATATCATCATATGACCTAACAGCAGTTTTATTTTTCTAAAATGTTACTATATTATATATAATGGCCTTTTAAAATAATACTGTATAATTGATGTTTTCTGCATATAAAATTCTAGATTAAGTTGGCTTTTATTATTTTAGTATTTTTAAGAGATTGTTTACATGTCAGGCTTGCATAATCTTTGACAAGAGGTCTTGTTGCTCTTTGCACATAATGTTTTATTTTTTTCTGGCTATCTTTAAGTCTTTGTCTTTATCATTTGCATGCAATAATTAGTTATGATGTATTGGTATAAAAATTTAGAGACTTGTTGTTATTTCTTCAAATTTTTTTCTTTGAACTCCTCTTCTTTTGCAATGTAAATAGTACATATGATATACTACTTGATGTCCTGTAGTTCAGAAAAACACCTACCTATTTTATTGTCTTATTTTTCTTCTGTTCTTCATTTTAAGTCATTCCTATTGCTATGTTTGCAAGTTTACTTTTTTATTTTTTGGAGTGTCTAATCTACTGTAACCTCATCTGATATATTTTTTTATTTTAGACATTGTATTCTCATCTCTAGTCTATATGGTTCTTATAAAAATATCTTCCCTTTCTTGTTACTATATTATATATAATGGCCTTTTAAAATAATACTGTATAATTGATGTTTTCAGAAACAATTTTTTTATTTTTCCTTTCATATTATCTTACTTATTGATTAGTTTGTACATGCTAGAATGCACAAATTAGCATACAAAAAATGTACAAAATGTATATGAGGGAAATCTACTACCCAGAACCCATTAAATAACATGCACACATACACACATACTACTATGTATGTTTTTAACTGGAAATAAGTTACCAACATTAGATTTTAACAAATATCTTATTCTAATTCACAAAATATCAGTGCACTAAAAAAAGTGAAATGTGAACTCCAGTTAATTATAGTGTAAATATATTAAAATTGTTATAATGAAAAAATGCCAAATTATAGCCCAACTTTTGCAAAGTAGACATGAACATGTTTCAAATATTGAATAGTAATATTGATCATTAAATGTTTTCTATATTATAAAATACACAAAGGTAAATATAAAGTTTTAAAATATAATAGTAATAATAAATATTGATAAATTTATATATTGATATATCAAATGAACACTAGGTCTATTGTCCAATTATAATTTAGAATTTTCACTTTGATTTGACAAGATTTACCCTGCTACTGTGAACAACTAGAAAACTGGAAAAAACATATGTAAGAACAAATTTTGTGCATTAGACAGGGCACAGCATAAAACTCTTTGAGAAGAATGAAACAAATGAAATGGGCCTTAGAATTTCTCTAGCTTCTTCTCAGAGGCACATTTCAGTTCACGGTGTAGGTATAGGATCCTAGATGGAAGAGAGAGAGATTGGAGTTTAGGAAAGCTGAAGAGGCTGGAAGTATTAGGGCAGAAGTCCAATGGATAGATATTAAAAAAAAAAAAAAGGAATCTTTGGAAAACCTCTATGAGAGTCCTAAGAGGTTTTGTTTAATTCTAAGATGTGCGCATATGGAATGGAAGTACATGAAGCTAGGTGAAGCTTGACATATTACTGTAACCAAATTATTTCCCAAGCTTACACAAAGTAGAGATTCAAGCTTTGATTGGCTTGAGTGAAGAGTTCTTCGTGATCATCTGGAGAATTCAGTAGAGACTTCGAAGCGTTTCCACTTGAGTATTAAACAATAATTAGGGTAAAAGTTACTCTAGATCTGTCCTAAGAAAGCTTAAAAACTTGCCTCAGGGGGATCAAACTTACTACAAGTAATAACGACTGCCAGAACAATGCCTAAAAATCCAGAAATCAACTAAGTAACAAAATACCTAGCATCCAAACAGAAGTTATTAGACATGACAAGAAACAAAAAATGCAACCCATGAATGAGAAAGATAGCAGCCAAGATTAACAGGCCCAAAATGACACTGATGATAAAATTGTCGAAAAAGGGCTTCAAAAGGGTAATTGCACTCTTTATGTGAGCAGTGATTTAAAGGAACACAGGAACATTAAAATCTAATGTTGGTAACTTATTTCCAGTTAAAAACATACATAGTAGTATGTGTGTATGTGTGCATGTTATTTAATGGGTTCTGGGTAGTAGATTTCCCTCATATACATTTTGTACATTTTTTGTATGCTAATTTGTGCATTCTAGCATGTACAAACTAATCAATAAGTAAGATAATATGAAAGGAAAAATAAAAAAATTGTTTCTGAAAACATCAATTATACAGTATTATTTTAAAAGGCCATTATATATAATATAGTAACAAGAAAGGGAAGATATTTTTATAAGAACCATATAGACTAGAGATGAGAATACAATGTCTAAAATAAAAAAATATATCAGATGAGGTTACAGTAGATTAGACACTCCAAAAAATAAAAAAGTAAACTTGCAAACATAGCAATAGGAATGACTTAAAATGAAGAACAGAAGAAAAATAAGACAATAAAATAGGTAGGTGTTTTTCTGAACTACAGGACATCAAGTAGTATATCATATGTACTATTTACATTGCAAAAGAAGAGGAGTTCAAAGAAAAAAATTTGAAGAAATAACAACAAGTCTCTAAATTTTTATACCAATACATCATAACTAATTATTGCATGCAAATGATAAAGACAAAGACTTAAAGATAGCCAGAAAAAAATAAAACATTATGTGCAAAGAGCAACAAGACCTCTTGTCAAAGATTATGCAAGCCTGACATGTAAACAATCTCTTAAAAATACTAAAATAATAAAAGCCAACTTAATCTAGAATTTTATATGCAGTTAATATTTGCTTTCAAATATAAAGACAAAAATAAAGACTTTTTTCCCCTAAATAAACAAAAGTGAGAGACTTCATCACCATCAGAGACCTGAACTATAAGAAATGTTAAATGAAAATCATCAGGCAGAAGTTATCAGATGAAAATATGAATCTACACAAAGGAATCAGTTTCAGAAATTATGCCGGTCACCATGAAATACTTTTTTATCAGTTTTTAGTTTTCTAAAAAATGTAATGATCATTTAAAACAAAAATAACAGTACATTGTGAGCTTCATAAAATATATAGAATATAGAGATAAAATATATGATCAAAAAAGTGCAAAGAAAATGGGGGAGGAAATAGGACAGTTTTAAGATTCTTATGTTTTATGTTAAGTATTATTTTATGACGAACTAAAATGTGTTGGATCAACTATAGAAAAAACAACAAAGATATAGATAATAGCCAATCATGGAGATAAAATAGAGTATAAACAAATAATCTCCCCCCCCCCAAAAAAAATAGAGAAAAAAGAACAGATGTGGCAAATAGGAGACAAATGGTAAGAGGGTAAATTTAAATCCAAATATGTTAATAGTTACATTAAATTAAATTCTAAGTAAAAGAAAGAGATTGCTAGGAGAGATATTCTGTCCAGACAAAAATCCATTTTGAATATAAAGAAATAGCAGGTTAAAAGTTAACAGAATAAGCTGTATCATGACAAACTTCTAAGAAATCTGGAGAAGCTGTAATATAGCAGATAAAATGTACTTCATAACAAAGAATATTACTAGAGATAAAAAATATTTCATAGTGAAAAAGCAGTTAATCCATATCCATAGCACACTATAATCTCAAATGTATACATATCTAAAAATAGAGCTTTAAAATACCTGAAGCAAAAACTGACACTTGGTAAAGAAGCATGGTTGAGTCTACAAAGATAGTTGGTATTTTTACCTTCCCCTCTCAGTAACTGATAGAACAGATAGACTATCAGTAAGGATGTAGAACACTTGAACAACACTGTGAAAGAACTTGACCTAGTTGCAAATTATAGAACATTCCCAGCAATAACAGAGAATGTGCAAATAAAATTTTCACAAATAAACCATATTCTGGGCCATGAAATTAATCTAAATAAATCTTGAAATATTAAAAAATAAAAATACATTCTGTGGCTACACAGTGGAATTAAAATATAAACTAAGAACATATATGTGCCAAATCCCCACTTATTTTCAAATTGAACAACAGGGTTCTAAACAACCCATGGGTCAAGGAAGAAATTAGAGGAGAGTTGAGAAAATATTTTGACTAAGTAAAAATTAAACCACAGAATATTCTCTATTATAGAATACTGCTGAAGTAGTATTTAATGGAAACCATATAGCTTCAAAAGCTTATATTAGAGAAGAAAGTAGTCTACAAGTAAGTTATATAGATTTATACGTAAAATGTCTAGAAAAAGGGCCAATTAAACCTATGGTAAGTAGAAGGAAGGAAATAATAATGATAAGAGGAGAAATCAATGGAATAGAAAGAAAATAATAGAGAAAATCAAAGTTCAAAAGTATTTTTCAATATTGATCAAAAAAGCAGCATTAAATTATAATTTCGGCAAAATATTATGTGGCTTGTAAATAAAAAAGAAAGGAAAGTTGACTTTACTTTGGGAGGGATGTTTTTTACTTTCCCAACATATTTCACTACTTCAGGGCTACTTGACACTTTGTTGGACTACTATTAAGAATAATCTGAAGCTCATTAAAATAGATAGCACCTCCAGGTAATTTACACAGATCTTAAAAAACATTTCAAAATATCACTCAACAACCTGCAAATGAAACCATAAAGTATAGATGTGATTGAAATATCTAAACATAAATAATGATAGAGTGTTAGCATTCTAATATGTAATATTTAAAAGTTTGACTAGATAAACTATATATTTTGTCTAACTATATTTTGATGACTTTATATATTTGTAAACTCCCAAATAAATTGATAAATAAATCAATTTATTTAGAGAATTGAAGAATGAAGAATTTGAGTATTTAGAGAATAATTACTTGAGTATTTAAAGAATATTTCATGAATCATTTACATGAAATCATTACATGAATCATTTTTAAAGGAAGCTTAAATAACAAATCCAGAAGCAAAGTGCAAAGTGATTGCCTGTAGTCCCAACCTGATTCAACCTCCTCAGTTTCAGGTGAGGTTAAGATTTGTATTGGGTTTATGCAGAACTCAAGTGCCAAGTTTATTAAAGTAGTATCTCCATTCCTGTTCTCATTCATTCTTCTTGCAATATCTAACAATTTTTGCTTCCTTGTTTTCTCTCAGCTTTCATGATATCATTTTCATTTGGCTTCCTTTATTTTGATGGGACTGTAGCATCTAGATTTCTCTTCGATAACCTTTTATTGACCCTTCTGTCTTTCTCTTTGCATAAGCACAACCAACTATGCAAGTATAAATAGGAAGACAAATCAGAGTAATATCTGAAATTATATTTTGGACCAGCCAGCCACCTGTCCAATGTTTCCAATGACTTTTAAAAAACGTTTTACTGATAAATGCCTTTAATATGTGTAAAATTCTTAAGATGTTTTCCTATGTGACATCATCTATAGCTTCATAGTTAGAAAGTTATTAGTTTTTTTAATTTTTTTAAATGTTCTAAATTAATTAATTTATTTGTTGAAATACATTTGTCTCTGCCTTCCCCCGACCAGTTTCCCTTGCCCCCTCCCCCTGCTCCTCCCCTCAATCCTTCCCCTTTGGTTTTGTCCATGAGTCCTTGCTATATGTTCCTTGACTTTCCCCTTACTTTCCTTTTCCCCCCGCCCACCCTGCCCTCCTTCCCTCTAGTCTCTGTTGGCTTCTTTTCCTTTCAGTGTTGCTGGTCTTATTTTCCTTGCATCTTTGTATTGTTGGTTAGGTTCTGCTCATAGGTGAGATCATATGGTATTTGTCTTTCACTCCCTGGCTTATTTCGCTTGGCATAATGCTCTCTAGTTCCATCCATGCTGTCGTGAAGTTTACTAGTTCTTTTTTTCTTTCTGCTGTGTAGTATTCCATTGTGTAAATGTACCATAGTTTTTTGATCCAGTCATCTACTGATGGGCATTTAGGTTGCTTCCAACACTTGGCTATTGTAAATGGTGCTGCTATGAACATTGGAGTGCATAGGTTCTTCTGAATTGGCGTTTTGGGATTCTTAGGGTATAGTCCCAGCAGAGGAATCACTGGATCAAAAGGCAGTTCCATTTTCAGCTTTTTGAGGAAATTCCACACTGCTTTCCACAATAGCTCCACCAGTCTGCATTCCCACCAACAGTGTAGTAGGGTTCCCTTTTCTCCACAGCCTCACCAGCACTGTTCTTTGTACATCTGTTTATGATGGCCATTCTGACCGGTGTGAGGTGGTATCTCTTTGTGGTTTTGATCTGCATTTCTCTGATGGCTAGTGATGCTGAGCATCCTTTCAAAAGTCTCTGGGCCCTCTGTATCTCTTCCTTGGAAAAGTGTCTGCCCAGTCCTTTGTCCATTTTTGAGTGGATCGTTTGTCTTCTTGGAGTAGAGTCGAGTGAGTTTTTTATATATTTTGGAGATCAAACCGCTATCTGACGTATCATTAGCAAATATATTTTCCCATAGAGTTGGCTCCCTTTTCATATTGCTGCTGTTTTCTTTAGCCATGCAGAAACTTCTTATTTTGATGAGGTCCCACTTGTTTATTCTTTCCTTTATGTCCAATGCTTTAGGAGTCATATCGGTGAAAAAATTGCTGCATGGGATATCTGAGAGTTTCCTGCCAATGTTCTCCTCTAAGCATTTTATGGTGTTGTGACTTACATACCCATCTTGAGTTTATTTTTCTGTATGGTGTCAGCTGATGATCAACTTTCAATTTTTTGCATGTACCCATCCAGCTCTCCCAACACCATTTGTTGAACAGTCTATTATTACTCCATTTTATGCTTCTGCCGCCTTTGTCAAATATTAGTTGCTCTGATAGGCCTGGGCTTATCTGGACTTTCTATTCTGTTCCACTGGTCTATGGGTCTGTTCTTGTGCCAGTACCAGATTGTTTTGAGTATAGTGGCTTTGTAGTATAGTTTGATGTCCTGTATTGTGATCCCTCCTGCTTTGTTTTTCTTTCTCAAAATTGCTGCGGCTATTTGGGGTCATTTATGGTTCCATATAAATTTTTGGAATGTCTTTTCTATTTTTGTGAAATACGCCATTGATATCTTAATAAGGATAGCGTTGAATCTATAAATTGCTTTGGGTAATATGGACTTTTTAATGATATTAATTCTTCCAATCCATGAGCACGGTATATGCTTCCATTTATTTGCCTCTTCCTTAATTTCTTTCTTCAACGTTGTATAGTTTTCTGCGTACAGGTCTTTTACCTCCTTGGTTAAATTTATTCCTAGGTACTTTATTTTTCTCCTTGCTATATCGAATGGTATTTTTTTTTTCGGATTTCTTCTTCTTCTATTTCATTGCTGGTGTACAAAAATGCCTTTGATTTCTGAATATTGACTTTGTATCCTGCTGTTTTGCCAAATTCACTTATTAAGTTGAGTAGATTTTTTGGTGGAGTCTACAGGGTTTTCTATGTACACTGTCATTTCATCTGCAAACTATGATAGCTTTACTTACTCCTTTCCTATTTGGATGCCTTTTATTTCTTTTTCTTGTCTGACTGCTGTGGCTAGGACTTCCGATACAAAGTTGAAAAGAAGAGGTGAAAGTGGACATTCTTGTCACGTTCCCGATCTTAGTGGGAAAGCTTTTAGTTTTTGCCCGTTGACTACGATGTTGGCTGTAGGTTTTTCATATATGGCCTTTATTACGTTGAGGAATGTCCCATTTATTCCCATTTTGCTGAGTGTTTTGATCATAAATCGGTGCTGTACCTTATCGAATGCTTTTTCTGCGTCTATCGAGGTGATCATGGGGTTTTTGTCTTTCCTTTTATTTATGTGATGTATCACGTTTACTGATTTATGTATATTGAACCATCCCTGCATGCCTGGGATGAGTCCCACTTGATCGTGGTGGATAATCTTTTGAATGTATTGCTGGATATGGTTTGCCACTATTTTGTTGAGGATTTTAGCATATGTGTTCATCAACGAAATTGGCCTGTAGGTTTCTTTCTTTGTAGGGTCTTTATCTGGTTTTGGGATTAGGGTGATGCTGACCTCATAAAAAGAGTCTGGGAGTCTTCCCTTCTCTTGGATTTTTTGGAATAGTCTGAGAAGGGCAGGGGTTAGCTCTTCCTTAAATGTTTTGTAAAATTCTCCTGAGAAACCGTCCAGCCCTGGGCTTTTTTGTGCCGGGAATTTCTTGATTGCTGCTTCAATTTCCCCAGCTGTTATCGGTCTGTTCAAGCTTTCTGTTTCTTCCTCCTTCAGTGTTGGAAGATTATACTTTTCTAGAAATCTGTCCATTTCATCAAGGTTTTCAAATTTCTTGGCATATAATTGTTCATAGTAGTTTCTGACAATCCTTTGTATTTCTGTGGTATCAGTTGTTATTTCTCCTCTTTCGTTTCTGATATTATTAATTTGGGTCCTCTCCTTTTTTTCTTGATGAGTCTGCTTAAAGGCTTGTCAATTTTATTTATCTTTTCAAAGAACCAGCTTCTGGATTGGTTGATCCTCTGAATTGTTCTTTTCGTCTCTATGTCATTCAGTTCTGCTCTAATCTTGACTATTTCCTTCCTTCTACTTGCTCTGGGATTTATTTGTTGTTGTTTCTCCAGTTCTTGAAGTTGTAGTGTTAGGTCTTCTATTTGAAATGTTTCTATCATTTTTAGGTAAGCCTGTATTGCTATGAACTTCCCTCTCAGGACCACCTTTGCTGTGTCCCATAGGTTTTGGACTGTTGTCTGTTCATTCTCATTTGTTTCCAGAAATTTTTTGATTTCTTCTCTTATCTCATTATTGACCCATTCATTGTTTAATAGTGTACTGTTCAGTCTCCATGAGTTTGAAAGTTTTTCAAGTTTCTCTTTAAGGTTGATTTCCAGTTTCAAGCCCTTGTGGTCTGAGAAAAAGCATGGTATTATTTCAATTTCCCTGAATTTGCTGAGGTTTGCTTTGTGTCCTATCATGTGGTCTATCTTTGAAAAACTACCATGAGCATTTGAAAAGAATGTGTATTTTGCTTCTTTGGGATGTAAGGTTCTATATATGTCAGTTAAGTCTATTTGACTCAGTGTGTCATTCAGCTCCACAATATGCTTGTTGATGTTTTGTTTGGAAGATCTGTCCATTTTTGACAGTGGGGTGTTAAATCCCCTACTATCACTATCTTGCTGTCTATATCTTTTTTGAAGTTGTCCAAGATTTTCCTTGTATATTTGGGTGCTCCTATGTTGGGTGCATGTAAGTTTACAATGCTTATGTCTTCTTGATTGAGTCTTCTTTTAACTATTATAAAGTGTCCCTCTGGGTCTCTTTTTATGGCCTTTGTTTTGAAATCTATTTTGTCTGATATAAGTATTGCAACTCCTGCTTTCTTCTCTTGCCCATTTTCTTGGAATATTTTTTCCCATCCCTTTACTTTCAACCTGTGTAGGTCTTTTGTTCTGAGGTGGGTCTCTTGTAAGTAGCATATGCGTGGGTCATGTTTTCTTATCCATTAAACTATACTGTTCTTTTGATTGGGGCATTTAGTGCATTTATATTGAGAGTTATTACTGATAGAAACCTATTTATTTTTTCTCTTTGTACCTGTGTTTTTCCTCTTTCTCACTCTTCCCTTCATCTTCTTAAGCCAGTCCCTTTAGCATATCTTGTAGTGCTGATTTGGTAAAGATGTATTCTTTTAGCCTCCTTTTGTCTGGGAAACTCCTTATCTCACCTTATATTTTAACTGAAAGCCTTGCTGGGTAGAGCAGCCTTGGTTGTAGGCCGTTGCTTTTCATTACTTGGAATATTTGTTGCCTTCCCTTCTGGCTTGTAGTGTTTATGTTGAGAAGTCAGCTCCTAGCCATATCGGGTCTCCTTTGTATGTTACTCTATGTTTCTCCCTTGCTGCCTTGAGGATTCTCTCTTTGTCTGTGATATTTGCTATTTTAATGATGATGTCTCTTGGAGTGGGCCTCCTTGGGTCCCTCTTGAATGGGGCCCTCTGTGCCTCCTCGATCCATGAGACCTTTTTTCTCTCCTTCCTTTTCAAAGAAGTTCTCTATCCCTTTCTCCTCTTCTTCTCCTTCTTGTGTCCCTATTATGCAGATATTATTGCATTTCAGGTTGTCCTGCATTTCCCTAAATGCCTCTTCATTCTTTGTGAGTCTTTCTTCAATTTCTTGTTCTTTCTGGGAGCTTTTTCCTACCTTATCCTCCATCACTGATTTGATCTTTGGCTTCATCTAGCCTGCTTTTGATTCCTTCTACTGTGTTCTTCAATTCAGAAATGGTATTTTTCATATCCTCTTGTGTCTTCTTGATAGTTTCTATGCCCTTTTCCAGGTTGCTTTAGTTTGCTGTAAGATTCTGATAGTTTCTCTCCAGTTTCTTATAGTTACCTTTGAACTGGCTGAGCTTATTGTGCTTCCTTAGAGCTATTGTTTTGAATTCAATATCTGATGGTTCCCTTGACTCTATTTCATTTAGCTCTCTCTGTGGGGATTCCTCTTTTCCACTCATTTTGGGGGAACTTCTTTTTCTTCCCATTTTTGTGAGAGTCTATTATTATTTATTTATTTATTTATTTATTTATTTATGTTCACTTGTACCTCAATTGATCCATCTAGACTTCCTGACTTTGTGGAATAAACTTCCATGGTAGTAGTAGCGGGTCTTTTTATGTATGTATGTATGTATGTATTTCTTCTTTACTTTTCTTTCTGGGCCTGCCTCTGATGATGTCAGTTGTTGACCCTATATGACCTTGGGTCATTTGTTTGAGCCTTTCAGGAGTCTACTGTCTGTGTCTGACTCCTGCTTTGGGCAGCTCTGTGACCCCTTTGGCCAGGGATCCACTATTTCTGTGGATCGCTTTGCACTCTCCCACAGGCTCCTTGAGCATGCTCCCAGGGCCCCAACAGGATTTCCTGCCCACCTGGGCGCGTCCAGGGTGCGACCTGGGCGCGTGTGCTTGCCCCAGCCAGGGGCGGCTTATTCGCCCAACCTTGCTCAATGAGTGGGCGCCCAGGCTCTGGTCAGTTTTGAGTCTTCTATCGTGTGCTTTCCCCGCTTTTGCCTCTTTGTGGGCGTGGCCTACTCTCGTAAAATGGAGACTATGGAAATGGGAGGAAGTCAGCTCCAGGACTCAGGTTAATCCTGTCTCCAGTCTCTCCTCCAGGGTCTCTGGGCATCTCTGTGACCCCTTCGGCTAGGGATCCACTATTTCTGTGGACTGTAATTGCGAGCCTTCTGGCTCCCGTGTCCGCTTCTACCTCTTTGGCGGTGCAGCCTGCCTGCACAAATGGGGACTGCAGAATGGAGAGGGACTCTGCTCCGGAGATCTTGGATAATTCTCCAGTTCATTCCCTAATCCCTCTGTCTCCAGTCTCTCCTCAAGGGTCTCTATGCAGCTGTGTGTCCCCTTTGACCAGGGATCTTCTATTTCTTCCAGCCAGTCTGCACTCAGCCCCTAGTCCACACACCCACAAGCTGTGTGTGGAATGCAGAAGAGGAAGGTTAATTGATTGTCTTATGCCTGGGCCAGGTGGTAGCTGCAGAGTGGGAGGTGAGTCATGACTGGGGCTCCGATGGCCACCATCTCTGCTCTCTTCACAAAGTTTTTCTCTCCAATCTTTCCTCAGGCACCAGCCTACTCTCCTGCCGCCTCTACCCAGAGATCAAGGAAGGCGGCTGCCACTGCAAATTTTTGCGTTGGCCCTTTAAATGTCTCTTTGCATCTCCAGCCACCTGTCTCTGGCAGAGAGTACCCCTAAGCTGTTGGGGGTTGCGTTTTGTCTGTGTGTTTTCCTAATTTCAGCTGTTGTAGTCTAGGGGTCGTTGTTGTAGCCTAGGGGTCGCTGTTTATGGTTCAGACCCTGTTCTTCTCAGGGGGATCTAACTGGCTGTTTCAATGTCCCTCTGGTGCTGGTGCTGGTGCCCATGGGTGCCCAGCCCACCCTCTCAAGCCTCCACCGTACTTCTCACCCATAGAGATGTGTGAGAGTTGAACCCACTGTCTGTCTGCAGCTCCAAGGCCCCTCTCCCTCTATCATTCCATTGTTTTCCAGGTGATTTCTCCACTATTTAGTCGCAATTCCAGTTTGGCCTTGGGAGGACATCAGCGTGACTGCCATTCATTCCTCCACCATCTTTTTTCTCCAGAAAGTTATTAGTTTTGAATATTTGGAAAATATTCAGTATTATCCATTAAGAAGCATTCCAAAGTAGTATGATAGAGTCTTCAAAGCTTTCTCACCTTTTTCAAACAAGAGATAACATTTAAAATCCCTTAGGAAACAAATTGATAGAATTCACTGAGATAATGACAGACTTATGAAACTAGTTACAAATAAAAATTTTTGTGTATACTAACTTGTTAAAAATGTACTTTAATTGTGATTTTGAAATTTTTTTCATACATGAGCTGACTTTCATTTTTTTAAAAACAGTTTCTTAACTATGATTTTCTCTTTATTCTTCCTTATGAACTTTACAAATACTCTTCTTTTTAAAATAAGACTCTTTCCTTCACTGGTGTGGCTCAGTAGGTTGGGAGTTATTCTGCAAAGCAAAAGTTTACCATTTCAATTCCAGATCAGGGCACATGCCTAGGTTGCAGGTTTGGTCCCTCAAGGCGTGTACTGAAGGCAACCTATCGATGTTTCTCTACCTCTCTTTCTCCCTCCTTTTCCTTCTCTCTAAAAATAAATAAATAAAATCTTAAAAAAATAAGACTCCTTGTTTTATGTAAAGTTTAATTAATTTTTTTAAAGTCATTAATTTGCTTTAAAAACAGTCATCAGATACTAGTATTTCCCATTTGGGGGAAATATCAGAAATGTATTTTGGATTGCTTTACAATAGCACATATACTTCTAAAATTTATTTCTAACTTTTTAAATATTTTTTATCAGTGTAAGTTGGATCCTTTGGATTCTAAAATGTATTTCAGCCAAGTATGTATGAAGAACATATGACTTTCTATGCTTTTCTGGAGCACAGCTATATTATGCCTATATTATAACCCAGCTCATAGGGACAACCCACAAGAGTCGACATTCTGGTCTAGTGTTTTGTTTTGTTTTTTAAACAAATTTCTATAGCTCTCAATATACCTTACTGTCACCTTCTAGGATCTAATAGTTTATTTTTTTCCTAAAACTTAGAATTTTAATTTTTTTATAATGTTCAACATTATAAAGAAAAGCCACCATTTTTGCTCTTAATTTTGAATTTGGTAAAAATATCTTTAGAGTTTTAAATGTTAAATTATGGCTTTTATTTTTATTAAAATTTTAAAAATTTAGAGTATATATTGAAGTTATCATTAAAGTATCAGAGTGTTAATTTTCTGGTTATTCTTACGCTTATGATACTTATTCTAAGAGTTCTTTTTACTATTGCAGCATCTTTACATTCCAGGGATAAAACTTTCTTGGTCATGGTTTGGAAAGGGTTTGTTTGGTTGAAAACATTTTCATGAGAAACACATTCATCATAATGGAAGTTTCATAAAGGTAATATTGACCCTAAAATTAATATTCTTCATCACTCTTATTCTAAGTAGGATTTATCATTCTGTCAGTGGTTAACTGAATCAATTTTAGTCAACTATTTTCTTTAAATGGCACTGGTTTTATATGAAATATATACAATATTTAGTTTATGTTCAGTTGAAAATGATATAAAAAATAAATTATTGTGTGCTCACCACCCAAAGTCAAATCTTCTGTCGCCATATATTTGACCCCCTTTGCCCTTTCCTACCCCTCCACCCACCTCTCCTCTAGTATCTACCACACTGTTTTCTGTGTCAATGAGTTTTTGTTTTTCTTGTTTGTCAATATGTTGCTTTCAGTTCTATATTCCACATACGAGTAAAATCATACGTTCTTTATTTGGTGGTGTTGACATCAAAATATACATGCCAAATAGCATTTTAAAAAATAAAAATAAATTATTGACAATTAATGGAAACATTTCTAAAGGGGAAGAGACATAATTCATTAAAGTTAATTAAATTGAAAAATGTTCTATAATTTTAACCTTGCAATAATATAGTTTTAAATGTTTCCTTTTCATAGCTTTTAATTTTTTTTCAATGCAGAAAGATTATCAAAGAGGACAAAAAGAACACCCATTATACAACCCACTAACAGCCTATTATTATTAACATTTTCTTGCATATTTTTCCAGATCTTTTTCTTTCCAATGCACATACAATCACATTTTTAACATTTTTTACAAAGATGAAATAAATACCATATGTACAATATAATCTGTTTTCATGAATATCTCTTTGTAGCAATGGGAAAATTTCCCCAAGATCATAATTAATAGTTATATGCAATTCACTAATTTATATTGTGTCCCATTGTACCATCATTTAGTCATTCTCTTTTTATTGGACATTCGTTTTATTTCTTACTTTAATTACTATAAATAGCACAAAGAAAAAATAAGTTAAAAAAATTTTTGTTAACAAGAATGAAATGCATTTGGAACTGAAGAAAAACAAGAAACAAAATAAAAACACCCCAACATCTAAAAAGGGGAAAAAACAGACTCAAAATAATTTGCAAAAATTCCTGCAGTGTACCAAGGTTACCAATACCAATAGTAGAAATATTCATCTTTAAACAACGATTGTAACCAAATAGATTTTGAATAAATTGTGTTTGACTTTTTAAAACTTAAAATGTTTGTGTCTACATTTCTCTGTTTGGTATCTTTATCAGTTTTAAAACATTAATATTACATAAATAACCTCAATATGACATTTTCATCAAGCTTAAAGTTGCATCATATTTTCTTCACTGAATAAGTTGCATGGCTTCCCTCTATTTTTCTGCGTTCTGAAATAAAGTATCTAAAATGGAAATAACTTATTCTGTAATATTTTAAATAATTAATTAACAAATCTGTCAATATAAGGAATGTTTTAGAGAATGGTTTTTAATAAATGTTTCATAATATCTTCTATATTTATTCACCTGGAGATATTTTAACTTATGTCAACTTTTATATGTTATAATATCTATAGAATTTCAGCTATTCTCTTAAGTAAAATCAAGTACAACTCGTATATCATATCATAATACTTAAAAAAACTTTATTCTCTATTCTCATTTTAATTTTGGTTTGTCTTTTTCCATTATTCCAGAAATTTTAAATTTTACATTATTGGATTACCAGCAAAATGAGCTTTCATATCTGTCATTCATCATTATTTTTCTACTGTTTAAATTGTTTTATCCTCACATAAACATCAGTATTTCAAGAAATAATGGCACCCACCCACTATAGATAGAAAATATGATCCTTTAGTGGTCAACCCATATTTTTAAATTTTAAAGACCCTCATTTTGGCCAACTATATACCTACAAATAAAAAGACAGATGGCATAGCTAGGAAGTTTTTTTTATTTTTATCTAAAATAGTTACTGAACTCATACTATGTTGGAATATGTTTTTAAAATTTATTCCATCTGTGTCTTATTATATTTGAAGTGTTTTTCATTTGTATTGATTTCTAAATATTTGACAAAAAGCAATCTTTCATTTTTTTCTGAATAATTGCTATTGTGGGAAGTGTATCTTTATGAGTTTTGTATTTTATGACATGTTAAGTACTTGATTTTATTGTGCTGCATCTTGAGACATAATCCATACAGTTTTTTGTGTTTAAAATCTATATTTCTTTCTCAGAATAGAGTAGTATCAATGTTTGTGTATTATCTGTGGACACTTGATTATTGAAATGGTAGGGGGGGAGTAAGCTAATAATTTTAAGTACTTCCATATAAAAATGCTTTCAATATTTATCTCATTTAATTCTCATAACAACCTAGTGAGGTAAGAATTATTATCTACACTTTTGTCCAATGGAAAACAGATTTAAAGTTAAGTGATTTGCCCAGATTACATCTTTAGCCGATGCGTGGTACTGCTGAAACTCAGAATTGGGTGTGTGTGACACCAAAACCCAATGTCTTTTTTACTGAATTAGCATCTTTCAAGGAGATATAATTCCTTTTATTGGGTGTACACAGTTTGATATCTATCTAATTGTTGTACATTTACTGTATTATTCATTTCTTTGCTGTTCTTACTCAATTTTTAATGGGGACTTACCCAGGATAATTGCACGCTATAATTTAATAGTGGATTTTTAGAAATGCGTGTTCCTTCGGTCATCAATCTCATCTATCCATGGCTTCAACTACTATGCTCCTGGCTGTCAGCTTCCAATCTCTTATTTGAGCTCCAGGCTGCAGTTTCGCAAATGTTTTTAAAAACTAGACTAAACATTTTACCATATTGGTTTGATTATTAAGCATTTACTGCAACATTTGGAAAGCAATGAGAAACATGAAACATGTAATAAGAGTTATCTCAGTTCCACAAGCTGAGAGATGACTAGCATTTTTATGAATTTTCTTGCTATCCAATTTTTTGTCTTTTATATGCACACACATATTTTATTTATCAGTTGGAATCAAACTAATTATTACTGTTTCTAACCTTTTCTTATCAAAATAATGTGAAGATTTCTGTTATCAAATATTCTTCAGGAATATGATGTTTTTTAAATTAGTCTTTTTGTGTTATATGAATGTATGACAGTGTAACAATTCCATATTTTTGGGAATTTAGCACTACAATTATATATCATTTTTATGCAAATCAAGGGATGGATATTGCTGTATATTTTGAATTGCACCTGGTTATATAGCAAGCAAATTTACTTTTGATAAAATATTATCAGGCTGAGTGGCCATAGAATTAAACAACCATAAACTATTGGTGGTAAAATATGCACCATGTCTTTGACAATATAACAGTTTCTCTTAATGGTACACTCCACTTCAGGATGGATCATCATGACTTACCTCTCCATTAATATCCCAAAACTTTCTCTCCAAAAACTTCTTATTCTTGGAGTCTTTCTATTAGGGGGTCTAATGCTGGCAATATTTTTCTGTGCTGATGACAACAGATGCAAGAACTAAGGTGACCCCTCTAGAAAATCTTCTAAAAACAGGTGAACTTATAAAGCACATTTAAAATGAAATTAAATGCCGTTGTATAAATCTTGATGAGACTATTAGTCTCTAATGATTTTTCTGTTCTTGGCATCCTCTGAATTTCTTATACTTTCTTGAATCTGTTATCTGTATATTTTTGCCTTCTTGTAAGTGGTTTGTGAAATAAAAAGAACATTTACTTCCCATTTGACTATTTTATAATAGCTTCTAAATAGGAAAGTTGTGAGAAAATGTTACATATAATGGGAAGCTATTGAATTTTTTCATAAAAGCGAGAAAAAGCAAAAAAAATCTCATTTCACCTAATGCATTTCAAATATTGCCACAAAGTAAGATGCTTTATCATTGGAAAGAAAATGCTGCTTTTCTTCAATAGGAAACAAATATATTTGCATCATAACAGAATGGGGAAGCTGTAAATAGGAGGGCAAATTTTGGTTGTTGCTATGCAGACTGAGCTAACTGTCATACCCTCAGAGATATTTTAGAGAATATTTTCACACAAAATGTGTGAATCTAATCATTTATTCATTAGAATCTATGCTTTATTTTCCATACATAAATAAGCACTTTAAAAAACAATGTTAAATCTCCATGACTTCAAGTCTTCTTTTCTATACCACTTTCAACAATCCGTCCAGAGCAACTTCAACACCAACTTTTGACCTGGCGATTCCGCTGCTAGGATTATACCTGAAGAATCCTGAAGCACGAATTCAAAAGGACCTTTTAAAACTTTGATTTCACATCTTGTTTCCAAAAGCTTTTCTACCCACACCATCCATTTTAGCCAACATGGGCCATGCCATCAATCTCCTCCTCTTTCTGATTTACTATAATTCCCTTTCTATTTTAGAGAAGTCAATGTTTATGTCCATTCTGTCATCTAATCTTGATTTAGTCCCTTGCATTTTCCATGTCCATTGTCACTTTCTTGGCTATAATTGCCTCTCTTCCCAGCTTGTCCTTGTTGAAATTGAATGCTTTATCACTTTGACTTCCTCTCACCCCTGTCTTCTATTAGATTAATTAATTTAATATCAATTAATTCCAGATTCTAATTTCTTTTTTTAATTTTATTTTTATTGTTAACACTATTACAGATGTCTCCATTTTCCCCCCTTAGTCCACCTCCACCCAGTTTCTAGCCTCTCTTCCCTCTGGCCATCACTATACTGTTGTCTGTGTCGATGTGTCTTATATACATGTTCTTTGGCTAATCCCTTCACCATCTTTCATCCAGTCCTCACATTCTACTCCTGTATTAAAGTTCTCAGTCTGTTCCATATATCCATGCCCATTTTACCATTTTGTTCATTAGTTTCTTTTGTTCATTAGATTGCACGTATAAGTGAGATCATGTGGTATTTCTTTCCCTGACTGGCTTGTTTCACACAGCATTATCATCTCCAGGCCCATTTATGCTGTCACAAGATTTCCAGCTTTTGTTATAGCCCCATAGTATTCCATTGTGTAAATGTACCTCAGCTTTTCTATCCACTCATCTACTGATGGGCACTTGGGCTGTTTCTATATCTTGATTATTGTAAATCATGCTGCAATGAACATAAGGGTGCATATATTCTTTCAAATTAGTGTTTTGAGTTTCTTTGGAGATTCCCAGAAGTGGGAACACTGGGTCATAAGGCAATTCTATTTTTAATTTTTTGAGGAAACTCCATACTCTTTTCCAGAGTGGCTGCACCAGTCTGCATTTACACCAACAGTGCAGAAGGGTTCCCTTTTTTTCCACATCCCCACCAGCACTTGTTTGTTGATTTATTGATGATAACCATTCTGGAAGACATGAAGTGATATCTCATTGTGGTTTTAATTTGCATCTCTCTGATGATTAGTGATGTTGAGTATTTTTTTCATATGTCTATTGACCATCTGTATGTTCTCTTTGGAGAAGTGTCTGTTCAGGTCCTTTGCCCATTGTTAAATTGAATTGTTTGTCTTCCTGGTGTTGAGTTGTAAAACTTCTTCATACGTTTTGGAGAATAACTTCTTATGAGATTTTTTTGGGCAAATATGTTCTCACATACAGGTTTCCTTTTCATTATGTTGATGGTTTCTTTTGCTGTGCCAAAGCTTTTTAGTTTGATGTAGCCCCATTTGTTTTTTTTTTCCTTTGTTTCCTTTGCCCTATGAGATATATTGACAAAAATATTGCCATGAGAGATGTCTGAGGTTTTACTGTCTATACATTCTTCTAGGATTTGTGTAACTTATATTTAAGTATTTTATCAATTTTTAGTTAATTCTTGTATATGGTAGTCTAGTTTGATTTTTTTTTCATGTACCTGTCCAATTTTCCCAACACCATTTATTAAAGAGACTGTCTTTACTCCATTGTATGCTCTTGCTGCCTTTGTCAAATATTAATTAACCATAAATTTATGGATTGATTTCTGGGCTGTCTGATCTGTTCCATTGTTCTATGTATCTATTCTTATGCCAGTACCAGACGGTTTGGTTACAGTGACCTTATAGTATAGTTTGATATCATATATTGTGATACCTCTAACTTTGTTTTTCTTAGGATTGCAGAGGCTATTCAGGGTCTTTTTTTGGTTCTGTATAAATTTTTGGAATATTTATTCTAGATCTATAAAATACGTCATTGGTATTTTAATAGAAATTGCATTGAATCTATAGGTTGCTTTGGGTAGTATGGATAGTTTAATGACGTTAATTCTTTCAGTCCATTAACATGTGTATGGTTCCATTTATTTGTATCTTCCTCAATTTCTTTCTTCAATATTCTGTAGTTTTGAGTACTGGTCTCTTACTTTCTTGGTTGAATTTATTTATAGGTTCCTTATTTTTTTGTTGCAATAGTAAATGGGTTTGTCTTCTTAGTTTCTCTTTATGACAGTTCATTATTGGTGTATAAACATGCAACTATATTTAGATATTCAATGTGTATCTTGTTAGTTTGCCAAAGATTTTGGTGGAGTCTTTAGGGTGTTCTGTGTAGAATATCATATCATCTACAAATAATGACTTTGTTACTTTTTTCTCCCCCCACCAGTTTGGATGCCTTTTATTTCTTACACTTGTTTAATTGATGTGGCTAGGACTTCCAGCACTATATTGAATAGGAGTGGTGAAGGCTGATATTCTTCTCTTAAGTCTTAAGTGAAACATTTTAGTTTTTGCCCATTGAGTTTGATCTTGGTTGTGGGTTTGTGATACAAGGCGCTTATCACTTTGAGGTATGTTCCCTCTATTTCCACATTGCAAGAGTGTTTATCATAAAGCAGTGCTGGATTTTATCAAATGCTTTTTCTGCATGTATTGATATGATCATGTGATTTTTATCCTTCATTTTTTAATGTGGTGTTACAAGTTTATTAATTTGTGGGCATTGTATCAACATTGCATTCCATGAATAAATACCACTTGATCATGATGTATGATGTTTTTAACATATGACTGGATTTGGTTTGCTAGTATTTTGTGGAGGATTTTAGCATCTATGTTCATCAGAGATAATGGACTATAATTTTCTTTGTGGTATTTTTATCTGGTTTTGAAATTAGAATAATACTGACCTCATTAAAAAAGTGCTTGGAAGTCTTCCTTCCTCTTGAATTTTTTTGAATAGCTTGAGAAATGTAGGTGTTATTTCTTCTTTGAATGTTTGGTAAAATTCACCTATGAAGCTATCTGGTCCAGCATTTTCATTTGCTGTGAGTTTTTTGGTTACTGTTTCAATTTCATTGTTGTAATCAGTCTATTTAGGTTCTCTGAATCTTTTTAATTCAGTTTTGGAAGACTGTATATTTCTAGGAATTTATCCATTTTTCCCAGGTTGTCCAACTTGTTGTCATATAGATATTCATAGTATTTGCTTGCAATCCTTTGTATTTCTGTGATGTCAGTTATTTCTTCTCCTTTTTTACTTTTTCTTTTTTATTTTTAAATTTTGGTTCTTCTCTCTTTTTTTTTCTTGGTGAACCAGGCTAATGGTTTGTCAATCTTTTTATCTTTTCAAAGAACCAGTTCTTGGTTTCTTTGATATTTTATACTGTTTTTTAGTCTCTATGTCATTTATTTCTACTCCTACATTTAATATTTCCTTTCTTCCACTTACTCAAGGCTTTGTTTCTTGTCTTTCTCAATTTTAGGTGTAGAGTTGGATCATTTATTTGAGATTATTCTTGGTTCTTCAGGTAAGCCTATAATGCTATGAACTTTCTTCTTAGGATTTCTTTGGCTGTGTCACATAGATTTTAGGTGTTTCTGTGCTTATTTTCATTTGTGTCCAGGTAATTTTTAATTTTTTCCTTAATCTCATTGTTAATGCATTCATTGTGCAATAATATGTTAACTATCTTCCATGTGTTTGAATGTTTTTCAGCTTCTTAAAAAATTTTAGTTGATTCCAGATTCCTATCACTGCTACCTGAGAAGATGCTTGATGTGATTTCAAGCTTCTTGAATTTGTTAGGACTTATTGTATGTGCTAACATGTGGTCTATATTTGAGACTGTTCCATGTGAATTCAAGAAGAATGTATGTTCTGCTACTTTGGGATAAAATGCTCTGTAAATATCATTTAAATCCATCCAATTCAACATATCATTTAAGGTTGCTGTTGCATTGTTTATTTTCTGCCTAGAAGATCTATTCATGGATGACAGTGGGGTGTTAAAATCTCCTATTATATTATATTACTATTGATCTCTTTCTTAAAGTTCAACAGGACGTTATACATTTAGGTGTTCTTATGTTGGGTGCACATGTTTACAAGTGTTATATCCTCTTGTGGATCAATCCCTTTAGTGTTATGTAGTAATCTTCTTTGTCTCTTGTTATGGCCTTTGTTTTGAAGTTTATTTTGTCTGACATAAGTATTACTACCCTGGCTTTTTTTCCATTTCCATTTGCATGGAATATTTTGTCCATCTCTTCACTTTCAGTCTATATGTGTCTTTTGTTTTGAGAGGAATATCTTGTATGTAGCATATATATGGATCATGCTTCCTTATCCATTTAGCTACCCTATATCTTGTGATTGAAACATTTAGTCCATTTACATTTAAGGCCATTATTATATTTATTTATTGCCTTTTTTTCTTTATACCTACCTTTCTCTCCCTCTTTCTCTCTCTATTTTTTTTCTTTCTATTAAACCAGTTCCACCCTCACTGGTGCGGCTCAGTGGATTGAATGCCAGCCTGTGAACCTAAGGGTTGCCAGTTCGACCCAGTTAGGGTGTATCACTGGGTTGCAAACCAGGTCCTCAGCAGGGGACATGCAAGAGGTGACCACACATTGATGTCTCTCCTTCTCTTTTTTCCCTTCTCTAAAAATAAATAAAATCTTCTTTAAAAAGTTTTAAAGAAGTCCCTTTAACATTTCTTGCAATGCTGGTTTGGTGGTAATGATTTCTTTTAGTTGTTTGTTGTTTGTTTGTTTGTTTTCTCCTAAGAAGCTCTTTATTTTGTCTTCAATTTTAGATGACAGCCTTGCTGTGAAAAGTAGCTTGGTTGTAGGTCCTTTCTTTTCATCACTTTGAATATTTCATGCCAATCCTTTCTGGCCTGAAGTCTTTCTGTTGAGAAATAAGCTGACATCCTTATGGGAACTCACTTGTAGGTAACTAAATTTTTCTCTTTTTTTGCTTTTAAGAGTCTGTCTTCAACTTTTACCATTTTAATTATGCATCTTGGTGTGGAATCTTGGGTTTGTCTTGATGGCATTCTCTGTGCTTCCAGAACTTATGTGACTTTTTTCTTCACCAGGTTACAGAAGTTTTCTGCCATTATTTCTTCAAACAGTTTCTGTATCCCTTGCTCACTGTCTTCCCCTTCTTGTACCCTTATGACGTGGATATTATTATGCTTTATGTTATCCCAGAAATCCCTTAGAATTTCCTCATTTCTCTTAATTTTTTTCATGCTCTTCTTGGGGGCTTACAGTTGTCTTGTACTCTAGTTCACTGATTATTAAATCCTCTGCTTCTTCTAATCTGCTGTTGATTCCTTCTAACATATTCTTCATTTCAGATATTTTAGTCTTTGTTTATGATAGTTTATTTTTTATTACTTCTCTACCCTTCTTAATGCTTACTATATCTTTGTCTAAGTTCTCACTGAGATCATGCATTCTTCCTCTAAAAATCATTGAGCACCTTTATAAACATTGTTTTAAACTCTGCATTTGGTAGTTTAGGTACTATGATTTAATTTACTTCTTTTTCTAGGTATTTCTCTTGTTTTATTTTTTTATTTGGGGTATATTTCTTTTTCTCCCCATTTTGACTCTGTATTAGGTAGATCTTCTATGTCTCCAAAATGTGTTTATGTTGAAAGTGTCTTGTTGGGCTCAGTGGTACGATCTTCCAGATCACCTGAGATATGTGGTGATCTTGAATGCTGTATTTACCGTTTAATAAGTGGAGTTAATCTCCTTCAGGCTGGCTGACTATAAGGGTAAGCCTCAATCTGCATGTATGAGATGTTGCACAGGGGCTGCCTGCCGAGGTGGAGTTTCTCCTAGCAGGATCTGGCCCCTGCCGTAATTTCCCTTTGGGTGTGCTGGTTGTGTGGCTAGTTGGGTTGAGCTTTGGTGTGGTCTGAAGGCCACCACTGGTTTGTTGGTTTTGGGTCCACTTGAGTGTGGTTCAGGTACAGGTCAATGTCAGACATTGCGTGTAACCAGCCTTGGGCTACCTGTCTGGAACTACCAAGCTCTTTGCTCTTTGTGCCTGTGTCTACTGGACTTGGGTGTGCATGGGCAAGGCCAATCTATGTATAAGAGCTGGCTTCCTCCAGCGTAAAGCTGGTGACAGATCTGTAAAAAGACTGAGGCTCCCTGAGGTCTGCCTCCATCTGTTAGCATCTCTTCCTTTCCCTGAGTTTGCTTTTTCTTTTTGCAGAGTCTTCTGAAGAAAGACTGTAGAATAAGCCCAGACTACTTGTGATCCTCTGCCCCTACCACAGGTTGCAAGCTTAGTAGCTTGGGACAACTGAGGTTGAGAGGACAGGTCCAGTGGGTCCCCTTCTTGGGGATCACTCAGTCAGGCACTCAATGGGGAGAAAGTGGCCCCTGCTCCAAAGCCAAACTACTTAGTTACTGCCACAGTCTCCAACTCTAGTTCCCCTAGAATTCATATTGGGTGCAGTCAGCCATCCCATCTGTGGGAACAAGCTCTGCCACCTTGGGATCAGGAGCATAGATCCAAAGAGTCTTCTTCTGGGGGTGATGCCAGGCCAGTCTGTAGGAGGGGGCTGAGCACTTTATCTTGGTCCCAGACAATGGGTTTCATACTTTGAATATCCTAGGTCTGAGCTGCTCTTGGAACTGATCCCAGTGGAATGAGGTATCTGGGACTTGGCAGGGTTGATCTAAACAGTCTCCTATTGGGGGTGGTGTCTGCAAGCCAATAAAATAGGGTGAGTGCTTCTTACCCTTACCAGGTTAGTGTGGGCTTACATCAGAGATGAATGCCACCTGCCCCCCAATGTCCAATGAACCCTAGCTCCTGTCCATCTGGTTCTGTTCCTGGACAGTAGTTTCTCTGGGAGACAGGATCAAAAGTCCTGCATAGCACTCTGGTCCTACCGCACAGCTGAACTCAGAAAGACAAGGTTGGCCAATTAATTAAACAGGTTGGGGGAAGGGGCCAGCTGTGCACTCAGTGTGGGGGAGATCAGTCTTCTTTCCCAAGCCACACAATTTAATCACTGAGTTTCTATCAAAAGCCTCCCCTTAAAAGAGGGCCCCCTTAAAGTCACTGCTGGGTGCTGCCTGCAGACCCATCTGCACTCCCGAGTATGGCAGCATGGCTTCACCAGCAGCCAGAGATCAAAGAGCACATTCCCCAGGCTGGTGTTGTAACAATAGGAATACTTGTCCCTGAGGATGTAGGGACTGGGTCTCCTAGGTGGACTGGAATCCCCACTGATTGTCACCACCAGATGCTATGCAGGCTTGTCTTCCTATCTTTGTTGCTCTGGGTTGGGGCTCCCTGTGTGGAGTTGAAGTGTCATGCTCCTAGGAAAAGCAGGTTTTGCAGTTGCAATGTCCCTCTGGCTTCATAGATGCCACCACACCTGAATGAGGAAGCTAGCCTTTTCCTCATCTCCATCTTTCTTAGCAGTTTCTAGCTGGCTTCTACCATAAATCCTTGGTTATTATATTTTAGTTCAGCTAGCCTTCAAGTTGGTTATTCAGGTTGATTGCTCTATAATTTAGCTATATATCTGGTTTGGGACTGGGAGCCTGAGGGTGTAGTTTCCACCTACTCTGCAACCATCTTGGAAATCCAGATTCTAATTTCTATGGCTATTCTCCTTACTCCTGAACTGTGAATGATAAAGTTATTTTGTTTAATAAAGCTGTAATATATTTCTGCTATTTAAATTCTCTGGGTTTCTTACTACTACTAAGAATTTTTAAATTTTAATTTCTTAAGGGCAACTATTCTCAGTATCTGTAGTGAATGCAGCAATATTTTTGTGTTTTTTTTTTCAAGTTATAAACTGATTCCCAGTTCTTCAGCCTGGACAGATACCTTCTAAACTAATTAGGATGCAAGGGGTCATTTACGTGAGTGCTATTACTCCATCTCTTTGCAACATTATTATCCCCACTTCCTTCTTTGTTTCCTATATTTGTTTCCTTATTGTGGTTCCCAGACTTTAGGAAAGCACACAACCACGTGAAGAACAAAAATACAGTTTTCCTGTGTTCACCTTAAGTATAACGATTAAGCAGGCTTGCAGTGGGCTTCAGGAATCTGATAATGCATAAGCACTCCAAGTGATTCTGTTACAGGACAACCACAACACATCTAAGAAACAGTGCTTAACAGTCCAGCCTCCCTTTCTCTTGGCCTCTGAATCTCATCTCTCCCACTAGAATTGCCAGTAAATGACAGGGCACCCAGTTAAATTTGAATTTCAGACAAATGACAAATAATTTTTTAGCATAAGTATATTCCAAGTACATAAGAAATATAATGAAATAATTATTTGTAGTTTATCTAAAATTCAGATTTATTGGACATCCTGTAATTTTACTCACTAAACCCAGTCCCTGCCCTTTTGAAGGCTCTGTATCACCTTCCTTCTCTCATCTCTGCAGTTTGGCTAGAGATGTGCTTGGGGCTCAGCTTTCCTCTATGCTCTGGAATGCACTCACCTTAGACTTTGTGTTCCACCAGTGTTTCTCTTCATATTATATTTTTCCAGGCAATAGCTAACTATGGTGATTCATCACTCCATTTATTTTTTTCTTGCTTATTATGTGATTATTATTATTTTTTATTGTTGTTCAATTACAGTTGTCCCCATTTCCCCCTCCCATTACTCTCCCCTGCTCTACCCAACATAGGCCTTTCATGTAGATCAGCTTACTTTCTCATACATTGGAATTCTGATTATTAAGAATCAATTTCTTGTCTGATGGCTGTGGCTAGGACTTCCAATACTATGTTGAATAGACGTGGTGAAAGCGGGCAACCTTGCCTTGTTTCTGCTCTTAGTGGGACTGGCCTGTAGTTTTCTTTCTTTGTTGTGTCTTTATCTGGTTTTGGGATTAGGGTGATGCTGTCCTCAGGAAAAGAGTTTGGGAGTTTTTCCTTTCCTTGGATTTTTTTGAGAATTCTGAGAAGGGGAGGGGTTAGCTCATCTTTAAATGTTTTGTAAAATTCTCCTGTGAAACCATCCAGTCCAGGGCTTTTGTGCACTGGGAGTTTTTTGATTATTGTTGCAATTTCACCAGCTCTTATCAGGATGTTCAGGCTCTCTGTTTCATCATCATTCAGTGTTAGAAGGTTATATTTTTCTAGAAAAATAAATAAAAGGCATCCAAATTGGAAAGGAAGAAGTAAAACTGCCATTGTTTGCAGATGACATGATAGCATACATAGAAAATCCCATAGACTCTACCAAAAACCTACTCAACCTAATAAGTGAATTTGACAAACAGCAGGATATAAAGTCAATATTCACAAATTGAAGGTATTTTTGTATACCAACAATGAAATGTCAGAATCAGAAATCAGGAAAAAAATCCCATTTGCTATAGCAACAAGAAAAATAATGTACTTAGGAATAAACTTAACCAAGGAGGTAAAAAACCTGTACTCAGAAAACTACATAACACTGAAGAAAGAAATTAAGGAAGGCACAAACACATGGAAGCATATACTGTGTTTATGGATTGGAAGAGTTAACATCATCAAAATGTCCATACTACCCAAAGCAATTTATAGATTCAATACAATCCTTATTAGAATACCAATGCTGTATTTCACAGATATAGAACAAACATTTCAAAAATTTATATGGAACCATAAACGACTGCAGCAATTTTGAGAAAGAAGAACAAAGTAGGAGGTATCAAACTATATTACAAGACCACTGTAATCAAAACAGTCTGGTACTAGCATAAGAACAGACACATAGATCAATGGAACTGAACAGAGAGCCCAGAAATAAAACCATGGCTCTATGGCCAATTAATATTCAAATAAGGGGATAGAAATTTAAAATGGAGTAAAAATAAACTCTTCAACAAATGGTGTTGGGAGAGCTGGACAGCTACATGGAAAAAAATTGAAATTAGACCACCAACTTACACAATACACAAAAATAAACTCAAGATGGATAAAAGACTTAGATATAAGTCACGACACCATAAAAGTCCTAGAAGAGAACATAGGCAGGAAACTCAGATATTCCATGCAGTAATATTTTCACTGATATATCCCCTAGAGTAAGGGACATAAAGGAAAGAATAAACAAGTGGAACTTCATCAATATAAGAAGCTTCTGAATGGCTAGAGAAAACATCAGCAAAATGAGAAGGGAACCAATCATATGGGAAAATATACTTGCCAATGATACTTTGGACAGGGGTTTGATCTCAAAAATATATAAAGAACTTGCACAGTTCCACTCCAGGAAGACAAACAATCCAATTAAAAAATGGGCAAAAGACCTAAACAGACACTTCTCCAAAGAGGACATACACAGGGCCCAGAGACATATGAAAAGATGCTCAGCATCACTAGCTATCAGGAAAATGCAAATTACAATCACGAGATACCATTTCAGACCAGTCAGAATAGCCATCATAGACAAATCAACAAAAAAACAAATGCTGGCAAGGTTGTGGAGAAAAGGGAAACCTAGTCCACTGTTGGTAGGAATGCAACTGCTGTAGCCACTGTGGAAAACAGTTTGGAATTTCCTCAAAAAGCTAAAATTTGGACTGCCTTTTGACCCAGCAATTCCACTGTGGGATTATACCCTAAGAATCCCAAAACACCAATTCAGAAGAACCTATGTATGCCAATGTTCATAGCAGCACAATTTACAATAACCACGTGTTGGAATCAACCTAAGTGTCATCTATAAATGAGTGGATCCAAAAACTATGGTACATTTACACAATGGAATACTTTGGAGCAGGAGGAAGGGACTCCTTCCCTTCATGACAGTATGGCTGGAACTGGAGAGCATTATGCTAAGTGAAATAAGCCAGTCAGTGAAAGACAAATACCATATGATCTCACCTATAAATGGAACCTAATAAACAAAACAAAGAAAGAAGTAAAATATAACCAGCAACATTGAAAGAAAAAACAAACTGACAGTAGCAAGAGGGGAAGAGAGAGTGGGGAAACAGGGAAAAGAAGGGGAAAGGTCAAGTCAAAGAACATGTGTAAAGGACCCACGGACAAAGTCAAAGTGGGGAAGGATTGAGGGTGTGAGGTGGGGTAGGTGGGGCAGGGGAAAGCTGTGGCGGGCAAATGGAGACAAATGTATTTGAACAATAAAAAAATAATAAAATAAAAAGAATCAATTTCTGCTTTCATGCTCAACTCAGTTGTGCTTCCAGATGATCCCATGTAAACCTCCATCATTGCAACCACTTTCCTCTCTTATAACAATGTGTTGATTAAGTGTGATTTCCCCATTAGTCTACAACAGTGATTTTTAACTTTTTCATCTTAGGCATACATAAACTAATTGAAATTCTGCAGCACACCAAAAGAATTATGTTTTTTTGCTTATCTGACAAAAAATAGGTATAATTTTGATTCATTCATACCTAACAGCTATTGTTGTGTTGGCTGTTGTGTCTTTTTTTTTTTTTTTTTTTTACAGTTTAAGGGGAAAGAAGTCAGTGGCTTTGACTAAATAGTCAGGTATTGCATGTTTTAAAATTTTTTTGCAGCACACTGGTTGAAACTCTCTGGTTTACAAGTTAGTTCCTTGGGCACTCAACTGCATCCCCAGTACCTGACACAGGACCAGTAGGTACTCAATGATTCTGAGAAATTTTATAGATGTAATCTCATATTCTGCCTTAAGACTTCTTTGTTCTCGTTGGGCCATTGGTCGCTTCCTGGCCTTGGGTGATAAATATTCATGTACTTATTTTATTCACCATCTCTCCTTACTCCTAATGACAAAGATCAAGGCTCATCGATTCTTGTATCCACCTTCACATGCAAGTCACAGTTTTACAGCATACATTTCCTTCACAGAACTCCCTGTTTACCATACTATGCTGGTGTACCAGAAATGGGTCCCTGGTATGTCAGGAAATGGATTTCTATCAGCCTGGGCCAGTAACTCTGTCAACAGCAACCCACTTTCTTTAGCACACTGTCCAAACATGTCATTTCCTTTGTTTGCTATTAGGTATAAAGATTAGGAATTACGACTTTGTGATTAACATTTAAGTAAATGAATAGGTGATTGTTATTCACTAGTATTTAACCTTGGGTAAGTTGCATAACTTCTCTATCAGTTTCTTTGCAGGATTGTTTCAAGGTTGAGTTGATATTCAAGAAAATACTTGGCTTTATTTTATTACTATAATGATTATAATGATCATTCAAGGAACTGTGGTTCAGATTATGGATGATACAGAAGACAGGTACTCTGTCCTTAAAGAAATGTCAGCATAGTTAACAGAGACAAACACACACACACACACACACACACACACACACACACACACACACACAGAACAATGCTTGTTAAATGAGTGTCAAATGCTTGCAATGGAGATACAGTGCCAGAGGGTTCAGGAGTCATGTTTAAGGGGGAACTGAACAAGAATAGGATCTGAGTCATTCAAGATGCCTAGGATTCCTATAGGTAACAGGGAACTTGACTGACAATTATTTTAAGGAATTATTCCATTGTAAGATGGAAACTAAGATACAAACCATTTTGTGTTGTTCATGCTAATAAGTGGCAAATTTCAAATTCGATTTACTTGAAGGTTTTGAGACATAATTTGAAAATATTTTTTAATAACACATCCTATTTCTTCTTTTTAGTTACATAATTGAAAAATAAGAAGGACATCCTTAATTTAATTTCCTTTGTCGTCTTCTTTTTCTTTTTTTTTTTTTTATTTTTGGTGAGGCTATAGTGTTTTAATTGCCTTGTTTACTGCAATTTTTTTCTCTTTCTTCTTGCTTCTTCCCTCCCCCCTTTATGATCAGAATGACTTCAGATAAAGAAGAGAGGTGACTAGAATTTAGGGTTTTCACCACGGGAGCAGATGAATCCTCTGTGATCGGGGTCAGTTGTAGTTTTTGATCAGCTATAACAAAGCAAGTGATGAAAAGGAAGACCATGAGAGCAGCCTGTAAAACTGCTCTGCAGCTCCTGACTCCACCATTTCCAGCTGCTGGGCTCTTTTCTCTGAGTACTTAGTGAGGATTTAAAACTAAGGAAAGTGAGCTAAAGAACTGGAAAGTAGCACCTGCCTTTAAAAATTTCCTAAATTGGTCTCATCAGTAGCAGCTTTAATGGGATGCTGGGAATACATTTCCTTTTAAGAAACATTTGCTGCACTGGCTGCTTTGACTTGTGGTTTATCTTGAAATGAGTCAACCTCACTGATATCTTAAAAGACTCTTCAGTGTTACAGAATTAGCTCCCAACTCTAACCTGAACACACAACATTAGTTTCCTGTAAATGCTATATAAGCTCAAAACCATTTAGAACACAGAGCACTTGATTCTTTCCAGGCACAATCAATGGAATGCCATTTTTTTTCCCTACAGGAGAGACATGATGGAGATTTTGTTCTTGTGACAGGATGCCTCAGTACATATTGTATTAATACAAGTATTATGTTAATAGAAACAATATTTTAGTGGTAAGGACAATTTTTTTCTACTTATTAAGAGGATCCATATCATTATTAGGCAATTAATTTAGTTGGAAAATTTTCATGGTAGTCCTTAACAGGTCAAAGAGTGTTAAGGTTCTGGGGGAATTGATAAGGAATTTTCATAAAATTGCTTAGAAAAGAAAAAAATTGGCTTCATTTCTCTGAATCTTACCCTGGTGATCTTCCAATTATTTTCAGTAGTCTCATGAGGTCAGAAACCAGGGTTTTTTGGGGGCTGGGGTGTGGTTCACATTATTCCCATTGCCTGAGTGCCCAGTCTATCAGGGGTCAAGATGTGAGCTGCATTCAGGGTTTTTGTATCTCTGAAACAATTTATTAATCCTTTACTTGAGTCCTATTTTTTCTTAGGATCTGATAATTAATGATGAGTTACTTAAGCAGATAAGCCCATTGAGATAATGTGTGTTAGGCCTGATAAAAGACATTAATGGTAGGAATTTTAGACAATGTGCAAGTCTATGAGGAAAATATTGTCATTAAAAATAAGTTTATGTGAATTGATTAGATAATCCTTTTGGAATTTCTCAAATGACACAGTGTTGGTGGCAACTTCAATGGAAGCTGAGACTTGGAGAAGGTGTGACCATGACTCAGAGCAATTGTAGAAAGACTGTCATGATCAGAAACAGGCTACATTTTCCGATGTACGAAGGTCAGTGTAAATTCAGATTCTTAAATACTAATGACAATGATAATCATGACAATTTATAATTATAAACTCAATTAGATAGTTTAACATAAATAGACAGGGTATGGATTTTTTAGGTCAAATGAAAAAGAAGAAATATAGATCATCTTGGCTGGTTTCACTATTTATTATTGGTCAAACAATAGAAAAGTTTTCAATAATCTGTGCTAGATGGGAGCAAAAATAAAATTGATAGTAGTTGAAAAATTTACTTAAGAATTAGACATTTTAATCCACCTATTGTATTTATTATTATAAGAACTATAAATTAACAGCAGCACACATTGCTTTTCTTTCTTTTCCTTTCTTACTCATCTTATTTTGGATGATAATCATATGAATACTGTAAATATAAAATGTTTCCTTTTTTAGGAAATTTTTACTCAACCTAGAAATTGAATTATATGTTTATAACATGTTGTGTGGAAGGCAGTTTATGGGCCTGTCATTGTAAACCTCACTGCGCACCTGCCTACTCTCACTCTGCTCATCTTTCTTTAGTTTTGTCTTTGCGATGGAATGTGTCCAAAGGCTCGATCTGGCCATATCAAAGCAGAGCACAGGTGCCTTGTGTTATATGGTATGTGAACTGAGATCAACATGTGTACCCTTATGTCTCTGATTATCACATTCTGAAACAAAGATGTGCAACACACATTTACTTTATAATAGATTCACATACCTATACTAGCACACACACACAGTCACAAAAATGACTTGTTAAAATGGAAAATGTGAAGATAATTTCTGTCATCATTGAATAGTTCCTAGGCCATCTCCACGAATATATTGCACAGTCATGCAACCAATCAATAAGGGTATAAATACTAAACACATATAACCCTCAATTAATAACTTACTTATTAGCAATTAGAACTTAAACTATTTAAAAATCATAATAAATTCATTTTAGGGACCAGTAGATTCCTCATAGACACAACGAACTTGGGTGTTTCATATCACCATTTTGAGTTTTAAAATCTATTCCAAAGCTGCTCTGTTTTTTGTGTGAAAACAAACTCTTCCAATCTGTCAGTTTTGGCCTTCCCCAGCATGGCTCACCACAGAAACTGATGTCCTCAACTTCAGGGCCAACTCAACTCATAATTAGGGGCAGCTATTGCCAAAGGAGATGGTCTCAGGATCTTTTTTCAGGGTGTCAAATTAGAAATGTTGCTGCCATAAGTCTCGTAATTCTGTGCAGAGTGCAAGCCCCCTGCCTCCCCAGTCCCAATGACTCTCCCTCTGACCATCGCTGCATTGCAGATCACAGAGGATGGTCCTCCTGTGCTGATTACCTGATGGTTTTCTGATTCCTAGAGGTTTGTAATAGCAGCAGCAATCCACTTCTATTTGTTTTTGTCCTTGTCAACACTTTCTCCCCAGGGATCAAATTTGATTTTCACACTTACCGTCTTACTGGCTAGTGTCTTGCTCCAAGCTAGTTGTATCACTCAGAACAAAGGATACTTTTGTGGTGGACACTGAGACTCAAACTTCTGTCTGCAAATGTGACCCATTAGAGTGAATCCCCAGAATAAAAATGTCAACCTGGACAGCACCCAAGGTAGCCACACCAAGATGGATGCCAACTTTAATTATGTGTCATCTCTGCTTTTCTAGTTAGCCCTGAAATCTGGTTAGTTTTATTTCCACCCCTGTCTATATATACAAAATGTTATAGTTTATTGTTAACGTGGACAACTAAAATTTTTCTTCAAAGAGGATGCTTTATTTACAAAACTCTTGATGAGTGATTTTAAATGTGGAAAAATAAACTTGAGAACCTGAAGTACGGGCAAGGGGAGACAAAAAGATGCACTCTTTCTTATAAGAAATGAGTAGTGAAGGTGAATGAGTATTGGAGGAGGTTAAAGATGAGAGTTCGGAAACATTGCTGGAGACTGGATATTGACGCAAAGGAGTGGTTCAACAAGTTCCTTGATAAGGAATGGAAAAATGGATTTTAAGAGCAGAGATGTCTAATATTGAAATTTAAGTTGGTTACTATGCTGTACAAAATACGGAAAATAAAATTTCAGGGACTTGAACTTCTTGCTTGGGAGGGCGTATAATTACCTACTTTAAGCATTTTTAGAAGATTTGTAAATGAACATTACAATTGCCTGGTTTCTTTTTCATGCTCTCTCTTTCCATTCATTTCTTTAAATTTTATTTTTCAATTACAGTTTACCTTCAACATTATTTTGTACTAGTTTCAAGTGTACAGCATAGTGGTCAGACAATCACCTCTGGGGTGTCCGTGGACCATATGCAGCCCAGGATGGCTATGAATGTGGCCCAACACAAAGTCATAAATTTACTTAAAATGTTATGAGATTTTTTTTGTTTTTGTTAGTGTTTGTGTATTTAATGTGTGGCCCGAGACAGCTCTTATTCTTTCAGTGTGGCCCAGAGATGCCAAAAGTTTGGACACCCTTTAATGTCTCTCTCCCCAATATTTCAAGTACCTACCTGGCACCATACATAGTCATTACAATATTATTGTCTGTATTTCCTATGCTGTAGTTTACATCCCCGTGAATATTTTGGAACAAAAATGCCTACTAGGAGGAAGGCTTTGCACTATTCTCCAACAGGCTTGTCATGGGGAAGGCACTTTCTGTTGTAACCTTGACTGCTGAGAAGCCTTTAAGAACCCTTAGGCTTTGTGCGTATTTTTTTGGATAATACCAAACTGCATTTGCTCTAAGTTCTTTTCTAAATTTAAAATTCTCTCATTATATGGCAGAAAAATCATGCTTTTTTAATGACTTATCCAAAAGTATCATAACAAACTATAGATTTGATTTTGATCAAAAAATACATTTGATTTTGTCAGTTTTGATAATTTTAGTATCAGAATGTTAGCATGTCCAATGACATTGCCTCTAAAACCCATCCAGTTTCTCTCCCTTTTATCTATCCTCACTAGTACTTCTCTAACCAGAGCTTGCAATGCTGCAAAACCAAATATATATGAGTACTTACAACATGCCAAGGTCCTAAGGCTCCTCCCAGGAACTCTATAAATGAGTATTATTATTATTGCCTCTATCTTACAGTGAGACAAAGAGACCCAGAGAGGTTAAGCTACTTATCACAGGACACAGAGCTAATACACAGAACAACTGTGATTCAAACCAGCTCCAAAGCCTATGCTCTCATCTCGCATGACACAGAAACTCACCTCACCTTGTTCCTGGCCTCCCTGTTTCTACTCTTGCCTGTCAACATCCTAGTCTCAGTGGTCAGAGTAGTTTTCTACAATGCAAATAAAATTAGGTCATTCCCCTGCTTGAAATTAGCCAGTGGCTGCCCATTCCACAGAGAATCAAATTGTATGTGTTTCCTTCTGTGACTTAAAAGCCTCAGAGGAAATGTCCTTCCCTCCTTCCTTTTCAGTCTCTTCCTAACACAGTACAAACTTCGTGGGAGCAGGGATCTTGTTGCTCTTGCTTATTGATACATTCCCAGCATGTTCACAGTATCTGTACCATGGAAGTATTAAATATACCAAGTAAGAAGATCATTCAGATTGAAGATGGGCAGATAAGGACAAGAAATTCTTTATTATGTGAATCATCATGTCGCACTGGCTCTTCTCCTGAAACCCTAAGCTCCAACATACTAGGACAAGTGTATTATCATTTCTGAGTTTGCCAGACCCTAGGTACTTACACCCTTAACAGAAATACATTTACATTAGGCTTAAAAAATTTCTCTTCTCACATTCATGTTCATACGTACATTATTTAATAAATGCTTAGGAACCTTGTTGAGGGGATGGGGATTGAGCACCCTGTCTTTCACCTTTTAAACTAGTCACCTTAAAAATTCAAGCTCCAATATTTGCTTAGAAAAAAAGCGTTTACATTGTCAGTGACTTTTCTTTTGTAACATCACAAATCTATCAGAATATACTGAAGAGAAGAATTTGCTCTTCCTACTCTACTGAATGATTCAACAGAATAAGTGTATTTTTTTTCTTTTCAATGATCTTTTCTTACTTCTCCTGGTGGATCTTTCTGCATACTATAAATATTTAAAGTAAATGTGTTTTGTCCTAGAGAAAGATGTGAAGAGCACTTCAGTGAGATTTTTTTCTCATGATTTTGTCTCATTTTTAAAATGTGGGGCAGGTCCTTGAATGGATAATGCAAAATTCTGTCTCTGTTGTCATGTTAATCTGTTCTCCATCATTTTTTTGATGTTGTCTTTCCTGCTCTGAGCCCAAATTCCTTTATTTCCCCCCTTGAATAGGAAATAGTTCTCAGACTCTGACAAAGGTTTTAGGAGTTATGATATATATTAGAGAATTCTTTGAATATTTATAATATACTTTTAAAAAATTTCTTTTTTTTTTCTGATTCTATTGGATCAGACAGGTTTTGGTGAAGATCAGACTACCCCAGAATTTAGTGCTCTAAAATGACAGTGATTTACCATTTATCAGGATTCTCTGGTTGCTGGAGCAGATTCTTTTCTGATGTTCCTTGGCTCATGCATGCAACTACATTCACCTGGAGGGCTGGATGGGCAGGAAAGGCATCTCACAATCGTGCTGACCCTTGCTTAAGGTACCTCAGTTCTCCACAATGCCTGTCATCTTCCAGGAGGCTAGGATGTTTTCTTTGTGTGATGATCTCAAGGTAAAAGCAGAAGCTAAGGGACCTACTGAGGCCTCCTCCAATCCCAGAAGTTGCAAGACAATTTTTCCTTTACATTCTATTGGTCAAAGCACATCAGGATTAAATTCAAGGGGGACTGAGGAGGTGGAATCCACCTCCTGGAAAGAGAGGCAAAAAGTTCTAGTGCAAAATGGAGTGCATCCTGTAATGGCATGAATTTTTAGCCACTCTGTTCAATTCACTACCTTCATTTACCTTGCACAAATTTCAAGTAAAATAGCGTGTTTCTGTTGAATTACCAGAAGTAAATTAAAAAATCGACTGAATTGTATAAAACTGGGAAAAAACTAAAGTGTTTTTGTTAATGTATTGTCTATGAAACAGAAGTCCAGCAATATTGTGATCATATACCCTATAATCCCTTCTACTCTAACTTTGCACAGTATCTATGGCCCATATTGCTATAATCACCAACTGGTTGGACAAGAGTCTAGACTATAGATGGGTAATGAAGAAATCCCTATGCTTCTTTCAGATCAAATAACAGAATACTTAATTCAAAATGACATAACCTATAAAAGGAAGTTATTGATTAATATGAAAAATCTAAAAGTATAGCAGGTATCAGTTATTGTTAGGTTAAGAGGCTTAATCATGTCACCAAGAAACCCATTTCCTTTTGTTTTCTGCTCTTCCTTCTGTGTTGTTGACTTATCAGGGCTGATATCACCCCTGGTTCCCAGATAAATGTCTGAACCTCCTAGGGTCATCTATTTATACACATTTGTGTCCAGCAAGAGACATCTCTGCCTTAGAATTGTTGTTAAAATAATATTTTTATTTGACTGATTTGTTACATGTCCACCCCTGAACAATATTTACAGCCACTGGTGTGGGTTTTGCTGATTGCATTAGCTTAACCCACATGCTAAACCCAGAGGGTAAAGGCAACTTTTTAGAAACGTTTCCATAAATGGAAACTAATAGTTGTTGAAAAGGAGAAATGGATTCTAGGAGGCAACCAATACAATAGCAGATTAGAGTAATAACCAGTCTCTTCTAGGATTACCTTGGAGTGCGTGAATTTTGTGTGATAATCTTGAGGCCAACCCATACATAACAAGCTGCTTGTTGAGAAGATGGGCTATAAACTGGGAGCTGAACTGGTGGGACAGAGGTCAGGCCAACAGATCAATAGGGAGCTACAGCCTGATGTAAAAATGGAGCAAAAAGAAGGCATTGGTCAACTTGAGGATATTTTGGTACTACTGTCTAAACATTGCTGAGCTGACAACATGGAGGGGTGGGGGAAGAACCAGTCAAGCCTCAGCTGTGATGGCCCAAGAGCAGAAAGGTCGAAAGGACTTTAAACAGCCCAGGCTGGAGTGGCTCACTGGATTGAGTGCTGGCTTGCAAACCAAAGGGTCACTGGTTTGCATGTGCCTAAATTGCAAGCCAGGCCTCCAGTAGGGAATGATGGAGAGGCAACCACGCATTGATATTTCTCTTCCTCTCTTTCTCCCTTCTCCTCTCTCTAAAAATAAATAAATAAATAAATCAATAAAATATTTTAAAAAAGGACTTTAAACAAGTGCGGATTGGTACTTCCAGAGTGGCCCCAGCCAATTCTCTAGCAGAAAAAGCAGATGAGCTCTAATTGTTTTGATGTCATTGTTTTATGCAGCAGTATCTTCTACATAGTGAGGGAGACTTTAAAACAAACTTCCAAGTGTAGACCAGAAGACTGGTGGTATAAGAGCCGCCATGTTTCATTTGGCCCACTCTGTGTTTAAAAAGAAATGCTTAGTCAGCATTTACAAATGGTTTTTATCACAAAAAAGTATAATATTTATTTGTTCATTAGAAAGAATGACAATACAGAGCCTGCATCCCCACAGGCTTGTATCCAGTGGTTACTACTTATTTTTGAGGGGTTTACTCTCTACAGTGTTCATCATTTAAATAGCATGTATACTTTCATTTATACCTGCCTAGAACCTTGGTTTATTTGAGTTTGGACCTTTAGTAAAACCTAAGCAGGTTTATACATGAAGTAGTTCTCTCTGCCTCCTCCCTAAAGGTAGTGTCTGTCTTGTATGGTGTGTTTATAATTTTTTGTGTTTTCTAAATGTGGATTCACCACATGCATATATACCCCAAATGTGTTATTTAGTTTGTTTATTTTTCAGGTTAAAAATGATATTGTATTGTTGGTAGTCTTCTTTGATTAGTTTTATTTTGACTCTATATGTTATATATAAAATTAATCTACATCATTTAATTCATTCATTTTAACTACTATATAATATTCCACAGTGTAGAATCATGTAAAAGAATATTCATGGCAGTGTGGTTTTTAACAACATCAATTCAGTTTCTTCATCTACCCCACATTTATGAAATGACTCAAAATATAGTGGCCTTTTGCTTCCAAATTTCTCTATTTTTGAGCCAATTTTTGTAATTGATAATCAGAGTTCTCTTACTGAATACAGACTTGAAAACTATTAATATTTGCCCACTTTAAAACCTCAATGGTTTTCCTTGTGCTTCCAAGATAAAATCCAAGTTGCTGTTCCTCTCAACCTGGTCCATCACTAACCTACTGAAATATTTCTTTTTTTGTCTCATGTCCAGCTATAAACTCTCCATATCCCACCTACTCTTTCTTGCTCACCAAACAGGAATGCCGCCACTACAAAAAACTACCTGCACATCCATAATTATTATTGAGTTGTCTTGTACCTATTAGCTTCTGTCTTTATCTTTTAATAAATGTATATTCCCTTCATCCATTTCTCCAACCAGCCCCCCTCCAACTCTGGCAACCATCAATCTGTTCTCTGTATCTATTAGCTTTTTTTTTTTAAGATCCCATATATAAGTGATATCATACTGTATTTATCTTCTCTCTTTGACTTATTTCACTTACCATAATATCTTTGAGGTCTATTCATATTATTGAAAATGGCAAGATTTCATTTTTTATGGCTGAATATGTATATACTTAGTGAAATATAGTATATATAAAGTAGAACTATGATATATTACATATGTATAATATATCACGATTTCTTTATCCATTCATCCATTGGTAGACACTTAATAAGCTTCCATTTCTTGGCTATTGGAAATAATGCTACAATGAACATAGGGGTACAGATGTCTTTTCCAGTTAGTGTTTTCCTTTTATTTATATGAATACCTAAGTGGAATTGCTGGATCCTGTCTTAGTTCTATTTGTAACTTTTTAAGGATTCCCCATACTGTTTTCCATAATGATTGCACCAATTTTATTCCCACCAATAGTGTATATAGGTTCCCTGTTCTCCCCATCCTCACCAACGCTTGCTATCTCTTTCCTTTTTAATAATAGGTGTTACAACAGGTATGAGGTGATATATATTTGTGATTTTGATTTGCATTTCCTTGATGATTAATGACGGTGAGCATGATTCTTGACCAGGAATCAAACCAGAGACCTTTCAGGTTGTGGGAAGACTCCTAACCCACTGAGACACACCAGTCAAGGCTGTGTTTTCTTCACTTTTATTCACTACTGTCTTGGTTTTCAGTGTATTGGCCTTTAACCCACTTGGTCCAATTTATTCCTAGGTATTTTATTCCTTTTGATGCAATTGTAAATGAATGATGTCATTCCCTTTGTTTTCACAGCTTCTTAATGCACAGGGGGAAAAAAAGAAAATTACTTGGTATTAAAGCCATTTTCCATTCCAAAATAATTATAAACAACTTGAATCATCAGAACAGATGGATACTAAAATAAAAGGCTTCCCAGACTTCAAAAGTGCTTCTTGGGTGGCAGCCACACCTCTGGTTACAGCCTAGGGCACAAGAGCCTGAGCCAAGGCACCTGAATTTGGATGCATATTGTGCAGGATATATAGCTTGTCTCTCGCTGCTGTGTCCTGGAATATTAAAAAACAAAATAACCCCCAAACCTTCTTTTCCAATAATCTGCTATCTTGCTAACAGATACTATCTATACATAGTGGGGATATTGAAATATGAGGGAGGAGAAATTACTCACATAATTTCTTTTTCTAATACCTTGTATTCTTGTTATAAAAATAACATATACTTCTTTATTCATTATAGGAATTTGGGAAATACAGACAAATACAAATGAGAAAAAAAATTTCCCTTTAATTCTATCATCTGAAGTCAAACTGCTTTTTCAATTCTTTGTTCCCTATCCTCTCTCCTGCTACTGACCTCATCCTGTTTCCCTTTACAGAAAATCTCAAAAGAAATTTTCCTTTTGTCTGTTAATCCATTCATCTCTTTCTCTCATGAGCTCCTTCCAGTCATGTTCATACCACACCCTGGGCTGCTGGCATTCAGGGCACAAATGAACTCCTGGGTTCTAAATCCAGTGACTTGTCCTCTGTCACATTTGTTGACTACTTCCTTTTTGAAACCTTTTATTTGGATACCAAGACACCACTCTCTGGTCTTCTTCCATTTTCCTAGCTACTTCTTCATGGTATTCTTAATACTTATTTGGTTTTCTTTTCTTTCTTTCTTTCTTTTTTGTCTCTCCCACCTCTTGACATCAGGACATGTGGGCGCACTCTCATCCCCTTGTGTGAACTCAGCCAGTATCGTAGCTCTCCCTATCCAATCATATCTTCAGCTAGGATTGCTTCTCTGAACACCATTCACATTTCCAGTTGGCTATCTTTTTTCATCCTTTTATTTATTTAATTTTCAACTTATTTGTACCTTTATATTTAGTATGTTATATATAGTTCAGTACTGTTCTTTTAAAAAATCTAATCTGACATTTTCCTTTGAATTGGCTTATTTAGATATTTTAATTTGTGTGATTATTGATATGGATAGGTTCAAGTCTAATAGTAAGCTTCTTATTTTCTATTTGTCCCACGTATTCTTTTCTCACTTTTCCATTATTTTTCTTTAAGTATTAATAATTAAGTATTATACATTTTTGTGATTTTCATTTTATTTTTGTTGGCTCATTATATCATTGTATTATTATTTTAGTAACTGCTGTAATGTTTATAATACATATGTTTAATTTAACACATATTTTCAAATGTTATTTAATGTACACATATCATATACAGTATTGAGTCTTATGATATTACATTCCATTTCTTCTCTCCAAACTTTTGTGCTATGATTGTCTTTCCCAAATGTTTAAACCCCAAACTACAGTGTCATTATTTTGTTTAAGCAGCCACTTATTTAAAACATTGATATATTTTTTAGTTTTTATATATTTATCTAAAGTTATCATATGTTTTTCCTTTTTTTGGTAAATTCATATTTTCTTTTCATATAATTTTCTTTCTTTTTGAATATTTCTGGTACTGCATGTTTGTTCCTAAAGTGTTTATTTTGCCTTTGCTTTGGAAAGATATTTTTGTTGGGTATAGCATATAGATTGAGAGATTTTTTTCTTTCACTACTTTAAAGATATATTTCTATTGCCTTCTTTCTTTTATTGTTTGTGATCAGAAATCTGTTAATCTTATTTTTTTCTTATTATATAACTTGTTTTTCATTGTTGCTCTCTTTAAGATTTTTCTCCTTATCATCAACTGAACAATTTGATTATCAGGTGACTTAGTTTAGTTTTACTCCAGTTTTTTGTGCTTGGATTCATTGATCATCTTGGATCTACAGGTTTGTAAGTGTCATCAAATGTAGAATATTTCTATTACTTTTCAAGCAATTTTTCTGTATTCCTCTCTCTTGTTTATGAAAACTCCAATTGCATATATTTTAGGCTGCTTGAAATTATCCCACAGCTCATTTTTAAATTCTTTTTTTCTCCATGTATTTCACTTTGAGTTGTTTATATAGTCAAATAATAAAAGTTAATAAAAAAATTTTTCTTCTGCAATATCTACTTTGTCATTTATCTTCATCTGGTGCATTTTTACCCAAGACATTGAATATTTTCTTTTAAAAATTTTATTTAGTTATTTTTTAGGTACTTCATTTCTCTTCTTAATGCTGTGAACATTTTGAATTCAGTTACATTAACTATTTTAATATCCTTATTTGCTAATTCTAACATTTATGTAACTTTTTGGTTGCTTTTGATTTTCTCTTCATTATAGATCATATTTTTCTGCTTGTTTGCATGCCTGGTAATTTTTCACTGGATGCCAGACATTGTAAATTTTACTTTTTTGAATATTAAACATCTTGGATTTATAAACACTGATATGTAATTCACTGCCAATGTTACGTTACTTGGAAATAAGTTGATTCTTTCAGGCCTGCCTTTAAGGTTCGGTGGGTCCAATGTAGTGTTTAAACTAGAGCTAATTATTTGCTACTATTGAGGCAAGAACTTCCTGTGTACTTTACTTAATGTTCTAGGATATGAATTTTTGCAGTTGGTGAGAACAGGCACTATTCGTTGTTATCACTGTGAGTGATGGTGGGTACTGTGTCCTCTAATTTTTTCAGGTGGTTTTATCCCAAGTCTCAGGTAATATTGTAATGTACATCCTCTGATCAGTAATTGGCAGGGACCTCTAATCACTACCTAAATGGTATCTCTAGAGTTTTCGGTCTGCATTATGTCTCCTCTCTTGTATTCTGCCCAGGTAAGTCTAAGTGCTTTGACCTCTCCTCAACTCAGGAAATTTACAGGATTTCACCTATGTTATACCTTCCTGTGTTATTGTTTGGAAACTCAAAAATGTAAGCCATTGGCAATCATGTAGAGTCACCTTGCTTACTTCCCATTCCTCAAGGATCATTGATCTTTATTGCCTTGTGTTCTGTATCTTGAAAGTTTTGTTTCATATACTTTGTCTAGGTTTTTGGTTGTTTCAGTTGGGGTTACATATCTGGTTCTTATTACTACATCTTGGTTGTAACCATAAGTTTTTCAGTTTTTTAAAACTTTTCATTGAATTTATTGGGTTAATAAAATTGGTTAATAAAATTATGTAGTTTTCAGGTGTATGATTCTATAATACATCACCCATATATTGTATCATGTGTTCGCCACCCCAAGTCACGTCTCCTTTCATCACCATTTATCCCCACTTTGTTCTCTTCTACCTCCCCGACTCCTTTTCACTCTAGTAATCACCATACTGTTGTCTGTGTTAAACACATGTTTTTGTTTGTTGTCAAGTAGAGCATTTAGTAGATTTATTTCATTAGAATAAGAAAATATAGCCCAGTAAGTTCTAGTTCTAATATTTACTGAGACTTCAGTTTGACCTACCTAATATATTGTTAATTTGGTGATGAATTTTCAATGAATATTCACAAAAAAGGCATAAGATTCATTTATAGGGTAAGTTTCTAATAAATATATAGAGATTGTTTCTTTTTGATAAAATAAAAATTAGGAAAAACACATGTTTATAAAAACTAACAGAACAGAAAATAATAAAATAAAAAGAAATTTTTTTTCATTATTTTAATATGTGATTAGGCCTTCTCCCAAAGTTAAGTATTCTTACTTTTTTTTACAAAATTTTTTGCATTTACTAGGAAGTTCTGCTCTATCTTTTTATTTCACTATATATTTTTTCACCTAGTTGCTTGGAGAAGAGCATAGATACTTTTGCTTTATGATTAAATGTTGGTGTGTATCTTATTCGATATTCAATATCATTTATTTGTTAATTTGAGGGGAGCTTATTATATATAAAATTGTTTTCTAATTTTCATCATGATGCAGAAACACATCCAGGTTCTTGATTTGTGTTTAAAGTTAAGTACAATAAAAATATTTTGGAAATAGTCTCAAGGGACATAGTTTTTGATCTTATCAAGCTCTTATAAGCTATGTGTTTATGTATGTTATTTAATCTTTTTGAGCCTTATTTTTCCTATTTTTCATTAAATATATTAAATTAGGTTATATCTGATATTAATTCTATCTGTGAAATTTGATGTATATATATTACATCTCTTTTTTAGTCCATTGTAAATACACAGAGGAGTTTTGTTGAAGGCCCAGCCCTCGTGCACATCAACATCTTAAATTTAGATATTTGATGTTATTTCCAAATGATGTTATACATATTATTATAGGGAAATTCTGACATAAAGTTAAAAAGATTAATAATATAGCTTTATGCTCCTGCCCCATTAACTAAACCATACTGTTTGTATTCTTAATAGATGTTATGAATATCTGGTGTAAAGTGCATTTATATTGCATTTTTTGTTAAAATGCTAATTAAATGCAAACATTTAAATTATACAACTTCTGTAGCTTTGTTTTGAGATTGCTCTATTTAATTTTTAATAAACTGTGAACATAAAAATATCTAAGTGGTCTGACTCTTCCCTGACTTGAGGGTCTGTGATTGGAATATGTGCCATAAGTATTAAAGTTAATATGTAATACCTCAATTAAAGAGCTAAGATTAGGCCTCACAATTCTGCCAGCTGAGGCCATATATTGAGTTTGTTTTCCTTCTACTTATATGCATGTGTACATATGGTAGGCCTCAGATAATGAGATTCTTTTTAACTTAAGCTGCCTGTAGTCTGACACATGAACAAAACACCTCCATATAATTTGCTTTCCTTAGTAGCGTTTACATAGGAGATGTGTTTTGATTTGCTTTTGTGTGTCAAATACTATGTTATCTGGGCCAAAAACATTTCACTGTCAGAATTAGACACTATAAGCACAGCTGATTTTTAGGAGTATTTTGGGCAGCTGCAGAATTCTGATGACAATCTACAAAGCATTTCATCTCTTCATTGTCCAAACTGAGTCACTTTTTATCTGAAGCCTAACATGTAAAAAGCATTATCTATTGCCTAGTGATGAAATAAATACCAAAAATAAAACAAAACCAGGAGATATGTCTAATAAAAATCTTTATATTTATAAAATGCATATATAATTTTAAAATTAACTTAAGCCAATACCCACCCATGTATAATTGAGCCAAAAATTTCATCATTTTCAATCCAATAAGAAATTGTCATTTATTTGTGAAGAATTATGTATGGTTGAATATATTCTGTTTTTTTAAAATAAAATAAGGTACCTAGGATGAAAGTATGTTGAGATTCAGACATAATGAGAGAAATTAATACTTAATTTAAATTTGTATTAGGGAAAAGTTGAATCTGAGATGAAAAGTGACAATTTTGGCTAAATCAGAGATGGTCCATGAAGACACTTACTAAAAGTTCTTTCAGATGGTATAGAGTTTCTCCCATTTGTTAGGCAGAATATTAGTTATTTTAAGAAGATTTACTCCTGTTATACTTTTAACAATTTTATATTAGTGTTATTAATTCTATTTCACAAAAAACAAAACAAAACAAAACAAAAACAAAAAACAGGGCTGACAAGACAAGTCATATAATTGGAAAGGGGGAGGGCCTAGATTTTAACCCAATTCTGACTGATGCAAAGGGCCTATGCTTTCACTCTAAAACACCAACTGCACCATGCGTTTTACACCTTGACTGGATCCCGCTCACTCTTTCCCAAAATACCTAGCAGTTAGTGAGTGGAGCTCATTTAGGCAAGGCCATCTGCTTACTCTTGAATGACCAGACATGCATCCGTTGACCTGTCTGATCACAGGGTGGACCATGTCTACCCGTCCACTCACAAGTCCACAAATCACTGTGCGAACCTGCTGCATCTTCCAGGGAAATAGCCCAAGGTTGGAAACACTGTTTTCCTCCCACCAGCCCTGACCAACCCAAAGTTATTTTCTTAGTTCAAGGAGTTAGTTTGACAAGGAATGAAAAGTTAATAGGTCACATCATCCAGATAGCTGCTGCTTCCTTCCCCCTACTCCCCACACCTCCCCAGGCCTGCTGGGGGCAATGCCTGAACTTTGCACTTCTCAAAGTGTTTTAAGGAACTATTATGTTTTAGAAGAAAAGTGAATCCTGTGGTCAAAGTTTCTGGAAGCAATCAGGCAAATTAAGTTTAACAGGGTCAGGGTCTTTAATGTGTTATCTGCTTTATAGTTTCCAAGGGAGAAATTTAGTGTACAGGATGCCTTAGCTTTGTCTGACCAAATCTAGCTGTTTCTTTTTATAGGCCCTTTAAGAAGGATAGTATTCTATATAAGACACTTGGAGCATTTTTGATTTAACCTAAAAAATGGTGGGAATTTCCTAAGCCTTTGTTAGATTAGTAGGGAACATATTTTAGGAAGGTTCTCCCTTGGAACGTTTGGGTTGATATCGAATTAATAATATCTGTTCTTGAGCTTGCCCCTATTTCTTTTTTTAATTCATATATATTTTATTTTTTTAATTTTATTTTTGAATTACAGTTTATGTTCGGTATTATTTTGTGTTAGTCTCAGGTGTACAGCATAATGGTTAGACATACACTTTACAAAGCATTCTCCCAATATTTCCAGTGCTCACCTAGGACCATACATAGTTATTGCAATATTATTGAATATACTTCTTATGCTGTACTTTCCATCCCCATGACTATTTTATAACTACCAATTTGTAATTCTTAATCCCTTCACTTTTTTTACCCAGTCTCCCAGCCCTCTCCTGTCCAACAACCATCAGTTTATTCTCTGTATCTATAAGTCTGTTTTTGTTTTGTTTGTTTTGTTCTTTAGATTATGCATAAAAGTAAAATTATATGGTATTTGTATTTCTGTGACTAACTTATTTCACTTAGCATGATTTCATATAGGTCCATCTATGCTATTAAAATGGTAAGATTTCATTCTTTTTTATGAGGCTGGCCCTATTTCTGATACTGTCCTTAGTGCCAGGTTGGCTTGCCCTTTCTGGGGAAGCCTTAATGCCCATGGATAAGAGAGGGGGCAGGAAAGTAAGAACCAGAACCCAAACCCAGGAAGAGAGGCTGAATCTATGACCGAGGTTCAAAACACAAGTGTGCATATCTGGAATAATTGATGAAAGCCGGCTAGTGTTTTTGTCTTCTAGAAAGACTTCATGAAAAAGATGAATCCTGGAATCAATATTATAGGAAGGGAGACTTTTGCAAAAACATGCTAAGAAATCCTTAGGCAAAGCAGGGAATGTGAGGGTGGAAATGGTGAGTCACATCCTGGAGACAATAAACAATTGCTTTCTGCTTCCTCTCTCCCAGGCATGTCTAATCAGGTTAATTCTTACACGAGAAGAGGGAGAAAGAGGACAAAAAAAAAAAAAAAAAAAAAAGACACCCACAATCTCCTAATTCTTTTCCTCAAACTCATGTAATGCTACATATCCATGCAGATTTACTCTTGAATGGGCACATTCACATTTTTAAATATATTTCTAGTTGAACAATCGATTTAGAATAAGTGAATATTTTAAAATTCAATATTGGGTTCTTGAAAGTGAAAAGAATAAAAAGTGAAACCCAGGGCAATAGACCAACCAAAGGAGCCTCAGAAGTAGCCAGATGGAAGATGTCTTTTACCTCCATGCAAGGGACTCTCCAGTCCCTGGGGAGCTGAGAGAAGGAACCCCAGCTGCCGTGCCCCACCTGCTCCCTCCCTCCCCTGTTCCTTTCCTTCTCACTGAGCTCTGGTGCCAGTCTGGCAAAAAACACTGATGCAGATTTTCCACACTGGGGCAAACAAGCTCTTTAAGTATCTTGGATTATAACATCACCTTTAATCGGCAACCCTTTGGTGGCTTCCTACTGCCTGTAGAACAATCACATTCCTCACTGAGACTCCCAAGCCCAGCGCACCTCCCAAGACTCATCTCTCTCTGTTGCTTCAACTACAATGGCCTTGATTTTCTACCTTGAACCTGTATGCATAATTATTCTAGAGTTCTTACCTCTCTGTTTTGCCATCAAAAGTTGGCAAACTATGGCCTCCCAAGCTGGTTTTGGCCTTTGTTTTGCATTTGTAAGGCTCTTGAACTAAGCAAGAATAATTTTTATGTTTTTAATGGGTTATAAAAATATGTGCTAGAGATCAGATATGGCCCACAAACCCTCAAATACTAACTTATTTCACTTCATTCTTTCCCTCATGTACCCCAATTTGCAAGTATATTGTTATTAGTGTCTTTACTTGCTTGCTTATCATCTTCTCCTTCTGCCTCCATTAAGACAGGGGCCATTCTTGTAGAACCCTTGAATAGAACCCAGGGCATCACATGTGTCTTGCTACCGTGAGTGCTACATACACATGTCTGACTCACGTTCCAATTCAGCTTCACATATAACTTTTGACGGCTGCTACTCCCTGTTCATATCGCACTAAATTAGTTTTCATTTCTATCTTTACCTTTCTGTAAGTAATCATGTGTGATTTCTACATCAGGATACCCAGTCCAGTTGTGGGAATAAAACTTATACCTGTGCCTTTCCAGTACACACTTATTCAGCAGAGAATCTGACCTTGCATTCCTAGGGCTATGTATAATGGATACCTACTGGGGGTTTCCCAGACTGACCAGTACTCCTGTGGGAAATCGGGAGGCTGGCTCCTGTGGCATGTGAGTTACAGCCTCCCAAGTTGGGCGGAGACCATTCTCATGTTCCTCCAGGCACAGATGATCTGTCTGGTTGAATCGTCTGTTGCTGGAACCTAATAAAGAGGAACATTTCTGAAATTTAGAAATTGGATTACTGTTGATAATTGTCTCTATATCCACGGAAGGTCCATGTTAATAATTCTTTGCAATGCTATTCAAAGATGACATCTGGTTAAGCATACATTATGAAAGTCAGATTTGTTCAACAAAGACTTTATTAATTTGTTACTTTTCCTGAGCAAATGTGACTGCACATTTGTTTAAATATTTACAAGTGTATGTGAATGAGCAGCAGAAAAAGGTAAAATTAAAGCCAAATAGGACACATGTTTTTATAGAACGATTGGGTTTCATTTACTTGGTTGTCGTAGGAGTAATAATGCCGTACAGAAAATGTGATATGTTCACACTGTGCTTCTCATATTCACTGATTGAAAAGGGACAGTTCCATTTTCTGCAGTGCAAAACCAAGTCATTCTTATTAAAAGGTCACAGGAAACTGAGGAGAAATGTCAGGCACACAGACTGACCTATTCAGAATATAATCAAACTTGCTTTAAAAAGACAACATCTACATTATGAAGGAGAGAGATCTGATTGTATTCTCGGTGCTTTGGTAATGCAGTTAGTGTCGATAAGACCTTGAGACAATCTTGCCCTTCAGAAAATGAGTGTTTGTGGTGGGTGTGGGTGGGTTGGAGGGGACGTCATGATGTAATGTGGCTAAGATCATCTCTTTAGCCACTGTTTCCTTTTGAATTATTGAACTAACCATTTCTTTGCAAGGTGCTCACTTTTTTCTTCGAAGATACCTTTGCACAGTTTTAGTTTGCACTTTGATTAATTAATTTCGTAAAGGGTTGTTGGAGGTGGTCCCGTGGACCCTGCAGCCGATTGACGGCTACTCGGCACCAGTGTCTGTTTGCCCAGAGCCTGAGTGCCGCGCAGAAGCACCATGTCTGCTCTGCGTCCTCTCAGATTCTCCCATTCCATTTCAAGAGACCAGCTGTAAAGGCAAGATGGTTATTCTGTTTTCATGCCAGTTCATCATTGGCCTCTCTCCAGATTTGTAGTATTTAGGGCTTGCTTTTGCTGGCTGCTTCATTCCTTGTGTGCACAGAGCTCCCATTGACTTCATTATGATAAACAGAATGATGATAAACTTCAATTGTAAACAGAAGGGTTCTTCACTTCAATGGGAATTCTGTATGTATGAAGAGATGTGGTCCAGTAAAATCAGCCCACTTCATAGCACATAAATAAGCATAATAATATCTGCAATGCCAAATCCATGTCATATGACATATGTCTAAGGGAATATGGACACTAGAGATTCTACTTGTGTGGTTACCAAATTGCCACCTGATGGCACGTCCTTGATTTCTTAAATCCTGGATGGAAATTTGGAGCTGGTTATATTTCCCTCTGACTAAGACGGTTCTTTTAGAAGATGTATGCACAAACGCATTCTTTAAGAAGCTAATTTTTTTTTCTTGGGAAGATAGATCACAAATAAGGCCCACTGAAGCAAGTAACTTATAGAATTTTTAATATTTGCCATTTCTTCATTGGTTCAAATGGGCATAGTCAATAATTTTGTATATATTTCCTCCTAAGCCAGCAATATAATGAACTAACACTATGTGGATGGTGTTGCCAGGTTAAGTATTAAATTTTAACAGACAGGCTTCTTTAGGCATGCAAACTACCTGAGACAAAAATATAAATATATTTATAAATAAATATAGATATAAATATAGCATGCATTTTTAATTGTTAGTTGTTTATATAATAGCACCTTGTTAAAATAGCAACATTGTCTTTGCTAAAATTACTCATTTTGTGTATTTTCAAAAAGATGAAAATTGAATTGGAGTTTGATATAAATAAATAAAACAACTCAGGTACAGTAAGATACCCATTTCACTAATGGTTATATCTTGGACACAGTGGTTAGTCTAGATTTGTTTTCCCACAAAGACTGAATAAACGTGACCGCTGTATATCTTCCTTGCCTTAGGTAAAGCTTCAGATGCTCTCATTAGCATGTCCAGGTAATGAACTCTTTATTCCAATTATTTTTTCTGTTAAAGATTTAAAAAAATTTTTTTTACTTGATTCTTCTCTCTAACAAGGGAAACCTGAGAGCTTTCTATGTACAGATATTAAGAGAAAGACCCTTTTTGCCACCAAGTTTTTTGAGTTTCTGTTTTCAGTCTCTCCTTTACCTTTTAAATATTTTTTTTCTTATTATATGTTTCTTAGAAGCTATCTTCTAATTCTTTTTTCCCTACCTAAGTATTGCATCATTATTATCTTTGTCTTTCTGGTAACTTGATTAATCTAAATGTCACTGGAATATTTACTAACAGTCTAAAACTTTCTGGATGCTTTGCAACTTGGCTTCTGGCACAGATAATATTTTTAGAAAAAAACTTTTTACTTTTCTAGCATTTAATTTCTGAAAACACATCTGAATAGATTTTAACAAAGCATTTTTCTCAAAAAATATAAAGTGATTAGTCTACAAAACTATTGGGTGGCCTAGATTCAAAGGCTTTATTAAAAGCAACAAAACTATAAATAAATAATTGACTCGTAAACAGATATTTCCACTTCGCATTATATACTCTGTAAGCTACAATTAAGTGGGAGTAGTGAAATATTGCTGAGTAAATATTAAGAAAGATAACTTAGAAATTTGAGTGTTTAAAAAGTATGGCATAATTTTCTCAAGTACAAAAGCAAACTTTTTCCCTTCTTCATTTGACCTAGTTTTTCAAGAAAAATTTTATTTAAGAAGCCAATAAGAAAAACATTGGAAGACATATAGTTCTTTCCCTACAGCTAAAATAAAATAAACTGAAAAAATGAAAAAAAAGTTTAAATATTTTGCTGCTCCTAGTGATTAACATTATCTTTGGGAGGGATAATTCTGTATGCCATTTCAAAGCATATCACAATTATTTTATTAGATTGCACAATAGCACTATAAAAGAAAAAAAGCATAACAACAATTATATATGTGGGTATGTGAGAAAGAGAGAAAAGGGATGGTTTAGGCAGCGCGAGAGTAGTTATTTTATGAAGTATTATGCTGTGGAGAAACAAGTCCATCAAACAAATGACTACCTGGAAAGGTGAGACACAAACAGGAATGACTCAGCAAATGCAACATAGGGCTCACACAAATTAATTTTCAAAAAGTCTCCAAGAGCTCTGGCTAGTGTGGCCTGGTTGATTGGGCATTGGCCTGCAAAGTGAAAGGCCTTCTCCAGTTTGACTCCTGGTCAGGACACATGACTGGGTTGCATGCTCAGTCCCACATTTGGGCACATATGAGAGGCAACCAATCAATGTTTCTCTCACACATAGATGTTTCTCTCCCTCTCTTTCTCCTTCTCTTCCCCTCTCTCTAAAAATAAATAAAATCTTAAAAAGATAGTCTTCAAGAGATTTGCAGAAGTCATGAAGTGACTATTATTTTGTTATTGCAGCATTGAGTATAGTAGGGAAAAAATGGAACACTAAGTGTTCAGTGTCAGTGAAATGCTGGAATAAATTGTGGCCTCCCTTCTAGATTTATTATTCTGTAGCCATTGTTCCAGGAGTTTTAAAAGGCAAATAATCACAGGGCAAATGCTTCTGCTGTGACCGTCAGAAAAAGCAAAACACAAATCATCTGCAAGGGATGGCAAGTGAAGTGTTACTGTTCTTGTGTGAGCAAAGAACATGAAAAAGCAAAGAAGATGTACTTGAATTTGAATGAGAGTTTGAGGAAAAGTTCTCCGTAAGCCAATATTTCAACCACATTTAAGGGAATGCTGAGGTTCTGCTAAGCATTTGGGTGGTGGGAAGGAACCAGGACTGTGGGCTGAGGCACCTGGAAAAGGCAGAGACGTGGGACAATGTGAGAAGTTTGGGGAAATGTGATTAACTTGACATAATCACAGCAGATGTCCAGAGATGTAGGTAGGATGGTGCCAGACTGTGAAAGACCTTGAATGTCATTCTAAGGATTTCAGACTTGATTCTGCAGGCCATGGGAAACCTTTTGGGCTTTTTTGAGAAAAGTGTTGTAGTGATAGAAATAGAAGCAAAGGAATGGAGAACTATGTGAAATTTATCTATAGTCTTTTTTTGTAATTTTTAATGAATTATATATGCCTGAGTGCTTTGACTTTTACAGATTTTGAGTTTCATTTCTAAAGCATTTTAATAGAAATGCAAATTTGATAGAAAAGCACTAACAGAAAGAAAGGTGCTATGTAAACACATATTGCTGCCTTCTTTGTTCCAGTATTTCTATTTCTGTTACTTAAAGAGACTTCAAAATGAGTGAAGACCATGAGCACAGGGTGTGAGTGTCAACTCTGTGGAGTTCTTCCAAGTCGCTTCACCCAAATAAGCTTAAGTTTCCTCATCTCTAAACAATTATAGTTAATATTTATTAAAATCAAATAGTACTTATTATATGCCAGACACTTCCAAGTTCTTTTTTGTTCTTTTTTTTTAACAATTATAATTGGATTAATCCTCCTATAATTAGAGCAGTCCTGATTTTGCCTCTACATATGGAAAGGAAACTGAGTCACAGAATGGTTAAGTAACTTAATGACATAGCTGAGATTAATATCTGGGCAATATGAGTCCAGGATCTATCCTCTTGGACTGTGCTGTTCTGCTGCTGAATAAAAATAATAATAATAATAATAAAATGACAATATGACAGAAATATAAAAATAGTGATAGTATAAGACCATAATGATTATCTTGCCAGAGAATATTGGGGAGAATCTGATAGTTAACAATTAAATATTTCAAAGCAGACTTTTATATTATTTTATTATAATTAATGTGAGGGAAGTTAATCTGATAAAAATGCTAGTTCGTTTCCAGTGTCCAGCAAGGTGCCTAGCAAAGTAGACACTCAGGGGATGATGAATGAGTGAATAAATATTAAGATAGAAAAGTGCTCTCTTCCCACCTGCTCGCCTCCTTCCCTCCTCCCTGCTTAGTTGGTAGACATTTGTAGGTTATTAGGACTGCAACTTATTTCTAGTAGGATTATTTGTCCTAATGATAACCAGCCATGTCAAAGAACTAAAGTAGTCTAAAGAATGAAGGTCAAGGAGGAAAGGGTTATTTCTCAGCATTTAGCTTTTTCCAGGATACATGTGTCCTTACCTCTCAATGTGGAATAAGCATCAGCAAAGCTGGATGCTTCAAGTGTTTGGTCTTCAGGCAACTTACCTTAGAAACACAATGCAATGTATAGATGATGCATTATAAAATTGTGCACTTGAAACCTATGCAATTTTATTAACCAATGTCACTCAACAAATTTAATTTGAAAACCCTACCTTAGAGACTCAACTTTTGAACATAGAACTTTAAAAATGGGTTCACAAGCTCTTCAAAAAAAAAAGCCTTAAATGATATCATACCTATATTTGTGATGTTGATGTCATGTACTCTGAAATCAGGCACTTTTTTTTTTGCCTTGTGTGGGAAGTACAGGAGTGAAATAATGCTGAAAAATAAAATCTTCCCCCAAAGTACACAGCTTGTACTCCATGCATACCATAAGGGCAAGGCAGGGAAGGTAACTCTCTGGAGATGAAGCTATTTATGTACAACTCATCATGTATGCTTGTATCTGCAAAGAAACAAATGTCTTTGCATTTCTTACACAGTGTTCCTTTTAACATTTTATAGTGTTCAGTTACAGTGAGAATAAATATTCAACATTAATGGAAGTCAGTAGAAATTCTGTTTATAACAGTTTATTAATATACCACTTGTGGGATTAGGGAATAGAGACATGTTGAATTGAACCATAGTAATTAAGTGGCTTCAATGTGACCATGCAGTTAAATTGGAATTAAGAAGCATGGCAATTAAAAAAATCCATAAAATATTTTTTGTGTATCTGGAAATAACCTGCTACATATAACATAACATATCTGTCATTAATAAATGTATTTTTACTCTATTATTGAATCTCTAATAACATCTTACTATAATAATGGTTCCTGGAGTCTATTTTCTGGGACTAACACAGACGTGAATGCTTAAAAAATAAAATTATTTTGACTTCAGTGACTGAGTTCTGACCTCAAATCCTTATTTTTACTTGATAATTTAAATTTCTTTATTTTTGCACACTTTATCTTTTTTGAATTGTGACCTCTAGAACTATGAGATATATTATAGACAGAGATGCTCTCAAATCTGTTTTATTCTCATACCCAACAATATCATGCTCATCACTTTTAGCTTTTGGGGCTGCAAATACACCTAAAGTTCACCTGATATTAAGACCTGGCATCCCTTCCAGGCAGTTACCACTTTATTGTGAATAGAGACGTCCTACCAAGGAACTCAAGTGCTTAGTGTTGGCTGGTGGTTCCATGGCTCAGCATGCCGGTAGTCTCGCACTAGTGGGTAATTTTAAAGGCTGGTTCATTAAATTGCCTAGGAAATCTTAAGATCTTTTACCTCATAGGATGCAAGAAGGAAATATATAATACTGATCAAAACACAGCTTTCTGAACACTCACAAGGCTTATTTTGTGATAAAACATGGGAGGAATTAGAGCTACAGCATGTCAGTGGATAATTAATAGAGGCTCTAGAGAATCTCATGAACAGAAATAGTATCAAAACCTGTTTCTTGAGTATTTATAATGTCCTACTTACAGCCTATCTGTCATTATCTGTCTGTCTATATCTATATCCATGTATCTAACTATCTAGTCTTCCTTCTCTATCTTTTTATGTATCTATCTATGTTGTGTGTATATGTGTGTGGTGAGATTTTCATTAAAAAGCTGATAAGCTGTGTTATCTTTCCCCTTTTACAGAAGGGGAAATGAGATTTGGATTTTGAATCACTTGCACTTTGAAGTTGCAAGGCAGAGATTTGAAAATTTGAATCCAGGTCTGTCTGTTTGCAAAGGCTATAAACTTTTTTTATATCTCTGTGGGCCACATACATTAGACACTGAATCACAGAAGCTGAGTATTTTTAATTCTTTTTCTTATTTATTGATTTTTAGAGAGATATAGGGGAAGGGGGAGAGAGAGAGAAACATTTATTTGTTATTCTACCCACTTATGCATTCATTGGTTGCTTCTTGTATATGCCCTGACTGGGGATGGAACCCACAACCTTGACATATTGGGACAATGCTCTAACTAACTAAGCTATTCAGCCATGGAAGAAGCTGAGTCTTGATTATTAAAACCAGTAATTACTGCTCTGTAGAGAACAGGCCATTACTGTAGTTGTCCATACACATGACTTTACATATAACTCATCTATAGGTCAATTGCAATCAAAATCCACTAGGATTTTGATAATGGATTTTGATAAGGGTTGCATTGAATTTGTAGTTTGCTTTGGGTAGTGTGGATATCCTAACAATATTGTCTTCTAATCTATGAACACGGGATGTCTTATTTTTTGTGTCTTATTTTTTTTTCAGTTTTATTGAGGTATAATCTGTATTTTGCGTCTGATTTCTTTTTTTATAGTTTTCTGTATATAAGTCTTTTCTCACCTACTTAGTTTTTATTTCTAAGTATTTTATTATTATAAAGTCCATACTTCATTTAGACTTTCTTAGTTTTTCTCTAATGTCTTTTTTCTCCTACAGAACCCATCCAAATAACTACATTACATTTAGTCATCATGTCTTCTTAGGCCATCTTGACTGTGACACTTTCACAGACTTTCTTGTTTTTGGTGACTGTTACAGCTTTGAGTAGCATTGGTCAGGTATTTTACAGTGTTCCTTAACTGGGATTTGGTTAATATTTTTCTATTATTAGACTGGGATTATGTATTTTTGGAAGGAAGACTAATATCATATCATATCATATCATCATCATATCACATCAAAGGCATCTATTATCAACATGACTGATCACTGTTGATGATGACCTTGATCGCCTAGCACAGTAGTGTTGTCAGGTTTTCCCACTGTAAGGTTACTGTATTCTCCTCCCTTTCAGAACTACACACTTTAGAAAAAAGTCTCTCTGTACAGCTTTCACTTAAGCAGGGGGTCAAAGTATCTACATAAATTACTTGGAAACTTTATTTCTTATCCCCCATTTATTTGTTTATGAAAATATTTATTTAGTTTAACACATATGAACCAATATTTATTTTATAGTTTCATTATAATCCAATACTATTTTATGTACTTTCTTACTCAAATTGTTCCAGATTTGACCATTGGGGACACTTTCAGTTTATTCTATGTCCCTTTAGCATTCCTTTGCCATTGTTTATTTTGTTGTTGTTTCTATTTTTGTTTTTCTTTAATAACCTCATTACTTCCTGGCGCTGTGAGATATTTCAGTCTCTTCTATTATGTTTCCTGCTCCAGTCCCAGATTCTGCTATTTCTCTATGGATTTGTTTCACCTGAGATGGTTTTATAAACCATGATCTAGGCTCCAGGTATGGTCCTTGCTGCTGGGGTGTCGTTGCTTTGGGCTTTCTCAGCTAACAGAGAAAGGAAATATGTGTGAATTCTAACCTGTGTATAGACATATATCTATAAATACATTCATAGGTATATTAAGCATCTATATCTGTATTAAGCTAAATATGAATTCATGCGGATATCTTCAACTTTAATCTTTTGCCACATGGATTGTTATAGCCTTCTTTCCTTATCTGAAAACTTCCTTTCCAACAGTGAGAAACCTGGCTCCCACCAGCTGCCATCCATTTACTTAATCATATATATGTTGAATATTTAATTACTTTTAATTCAGCATGTCTCCAAGTTGTTCTGTGCAGTTATATTATCAGGAATCTATTAAGTTCTCCCTTTAGAAAAAAAAAAGTCAAAGTGGTTTGATTTTAATACATTTGTATGTACTTGCATAAATATGGATTTACACTGTTATTATTTTTCAACATCTGTAAAAATTCTAAAACCAAAGACCTGCATGTGCTCAAAGATTAAGTCAAACTTCAAAATGTAAACTTCCACCACTGACAGCACCTCAGACTGTCTCAAAACGTTGGGTTGTCACCTACTCAGATTAAACCATTTTCAGTGGTGGGCACTACTGGCTTTGGTGTCTTCTTAGCTCCTTTTTCTGGATTCTTACCTTCTCCCTGGTGATCCCCTGAACCAGGGACCTACATGCATTTCATTTCTAAAGGCTGTTGCTATGCCATCTGTCAGTTTGTTTCTATATAATGAAATTCCAAATACAGATATTTTCAAGAAGAGAGTCTTGCCCAGATCTTCTCAAATGATGCCTATTTACACACCTACTTACGCCATCAGTCCAAATGATGGCACCTTTCTGTATGTACATGGCTTTTATTTCATGCCCTTAAATAGAAGCTAGAGAGCCATGTTTTTGGAACTAGAATTTCATTTGAAGGACACATAGGACTTGGTATTTTTTTCATGTTGGAATTTATCCTGAAAAACAACCACTTGACATTGTTCAATAAGCATTTCAACAACCAAAAGAACATGTTGCCAGAATCTCAATTAGAGTGATATTATGGGGCCCTTTTACAGAAGAACATAGGTAATTACATAAAATAATCATCAGCACCCAAAAGTACAAACAATATCTGGGATACCGCATGTGAAGAATAAAATGACAATCTTTCCAGATTAATCTGTCATTTTTAAAAATAAAACTGGTATGTTAAAAATAAAATAAGATACCCTATAGATGTGCTTGTGTTTTAGATTCTATACTGTGGAATGATAGGCCAAATAAAATATTTCTTTTATTATCGATATTGCAGAATACTCAATGCTCCAGAAAAATAAACCCCAGGATAATAGATAGCAAGAAAATTAAGTTAATAGAAGTGGAGGAATTATAGGTGAAATATTTAAGAAAATCAGTGTAGAGAGTCAGTTTTTTCACAAGCAGAAAATATCCCTATACCTTAAAATATTAAAATAAGTAACCTGCAAGAATTGGATTGTTCCAGGATGAACCCAAATAAACTGCTACCAAAGTCAATGTCAAATATGAAGACAAAAAGTAAATATATATAAAAATAAGTTTACAACTTGCAACCAACAGAAAGAACCTTGGAAAAGCATTTGTAAACATACTCATGGGTTAGAGAGTACTTGTTTCAAAATGATGTTAATGGTACCGTTTTTCTGGGCCTTAAGTGAAGAAAACCATCTTGCCCATGGCTTTCTTAGTCAAAAAGAGAAGTTTTTCAGGTTTCACATTAACCAGCTTTCCATTCTACTGAAGTAAGAGCTTATACACTTTGGTTCTAACATGTTTACCTTTTATTTTTCTTATAAAATTTCTTTTAAGACAACAGATAACTTGTTGGTATTTGTTAGGTATTTTGAGGTACTATAGACAGACCCAGCCTTAGGCTGAGATAGAGGAAGTAGATTCTGAGGTGGATTATATTGTAACATGAATACACATACACATCATGCATATTGAACATTGAAGTTATCCTTAAAAAAAAAAGTGGGAAAACTTATCAGGAGGTCAATATGCTTCCTGAAAAAAAAAAGGATCTAAAAAGTGTTAGGAAGATTTTTTTTCTTTTTTAAAAGGTAATTGCTTCTTATTTGCTTTGCCTCTTCATGGTTTCTCTGTGAAAGCCCCAGGCCCTCAATCATTTGAATTTTTTAAAAAATATCAGTTTTTCAGACCTTCCCTCTCCTCTATCAGTCTTGCTCTGGTTATCCTGAGCCCATAGAAGAATAAGATCCAATGTGCAGGGGGCCACCGCGGAATTACTGATTCAATGGAACATACTGTTATGTTGTCTTAACCAGGTTGTTCAGCAATGCAGAGATGCAACACTCAAGGTGAAGCAGATGAGAGTGGATCATACAATAGTGATGACAATGGAAGCTACTCATCTCATGAACATTCGCTATGTTTCAGACAATCTGTTATATATTTTACAAACTTGGTCACACCAACCATCAATATAACACTGCGGAGTTTACCAATTTATGCACTCACTCATTCATTTATTCAATACTTTTAAGTGCTTGCCACTAGGTACTTGTGAAGAAAAGTGACTAAAGTACAGCTCCTACTTCAGGCAACTCACAATGTGAGGGTAGATTAGCATGATGGTGGAAGGTTGTACAAGTCAGTATGGGAACAAAAGGGAAAATATGTCAGGTGAATTCTGAGTTTTAAATGAAGAACATGAATTTGCTAGGTGGACAAGTTAAGAAGGAGCACTCCAGGCAAAAAGAATATGCAAAGGTGTTGAAGCAGGAAACAACATGACACATCGAGAAAAATAATTATTAGCACACAAGGTACATAATACAGGGAAAATACATGTAACATCATCAGGGATAGAGTCTAAAGAATATGTGTGAAAACGAAAAGGTCTGGAACTTTGTTTCTAAATAATGGAGAGGCAATTACCAACAGACATATTCCTGTGTTTTATAAGTGAAATATGTTTGTTGAGGTGACTATAGAAAAGCAAAAAGAGGACAGTATAAATCAATATACCCCATCGCGTAAATTTAACCACCTCACAGATATATACAAATAAAAATATGTACATATAAACAATAAAACATGTATTTTTATGTATACTTGTCTACATGCATGTATGTAGAAATGTATTTTCACATTTTTCTCAGTGTGTATGTTTATTCACGTAATTTTTATAGATACATATTATAATGTACATAAAGTTTGGAATCTGCCTAGTAATATACTATGAAGATCATTTTAGCTCAGTAGGCATTTTATCGGGACTCTAACTGTTGTGAACAAGGGGCAGGGAGGATGCTAGGATAGCTTTCAGACCTGACTGGTTGGCGGAGGTGGGACTGGGCAACACAGAATAAAGTGAAGAGAAGTTTAGTTTTGAAATGTGTGCTGTTAAAGGGTCTGAGTCTGATTGTGTGTCTGATTGATTTCTCTCTCTTGGCAGCAGCAGAATTCCCTTGAAATGGATACTGCTTGTTGTAGTTCCCTATCTCCTCAGCCCTTACTTTCCCTTCTCACTCTTATTTTTATCAGATTGCTTTGAGTTACCAGGCCATGTCCATGTCCGGCGTGCTTCGAACACTGCCAGCTGCCAAGGTGCATTTCATATCCTGTCATGATGGACATAACCCTGGTAGAATGATGGTGCTGTAGCAATTCTGGGATAGAAATTCCTTGATCCACTTTGAGTAGAAGTGGCATTTCAATGCTGGGTAAAAAAATAATAATGAAAATGGTAGCAATTTTTAAATTGGCTGTATACTTAATTGTCTGGATATTAAGATTTATAAGTGTAACCCCTTGATACAGACTATTGTATGCTATGGGAAAACATTAATTTGGTAGAACACATTTGGTAAAAGATATCAGAGAGAGACTCTTTTCCTCCTAATTATACTTTTACCCAGTTATAGAGCTCCCATTGGCTGCTTTACAGTATAAAATGAAATTTTTTTAAAAATATTTTAAAAACCTAAATATTCTGTAATTATTGTTTTGAGTTCTAACTGAAACGTAATTTTTTATTAATATACTATGATGAAACTTGATCATCCTAGTGTCCAAAAAGGAGGATCAGTCCACACTGAGTGTCTTCTCTCACAGACCCTGCACACGGAGGACATAACAGGCCTTGAATTTGGGTGCTCATGGCTCTGGAAGTTTTGTGAAGAAACTGAGGATTGGTTGTCCTTTGTGCTACAGCATACTTATTTCTGTATTTGGGCATATTAATCCTATTTAAGGGTAGAGAGTTTCTGAGCTCTTAAACCTGGTGTAAAGAGCTTGGTTTCTGTGGGAGGAAATGTGATATAATTTTCACACTTTTTTTTTTGAACACACAATACATTCAGAGAAACATACAACATGCAGTTTTTGTTATTTCCATTATGGAAAATATTACTTCTTAAATAGAGGCAAAAATATATTTAGTAATCTATAATATTCAAATTCTAGGACCCTGATTTTGTTTGACCCAAGGGTAAATAATGTTCAAAACTGATGCTAACTATGAATAGAAATTAAGTCAAATTTATAGTTAATAAAAAATTAGTCAAAACTAGTGAGAAACTAACATTTCTAGGAGATACAAATTCCCTACCTCTTAATAACTTGGAAATTAACTTACTGCAAAACTACTTTTATTATTTATAAACCCGAATAGAGTTTTTAAGCAGAAAAAGGCACAAACCTTTTCAAAAGGGGAAAACCCATTGGTACAAATTGAAGGGTAATTAGCCTAAGTTAGAATCTTAAAAGGTAGCAAACAAAAATATATATTCTATCTAGAAGTCATGAGATATTAAATACAGATACTTCTGTTCAATGGCATTTTTGTTGCCAGGTGATATAGTTGATAAAAAAGGAAAGCAATGGCTATCACTGATCCTCTGCTGCACGTTAAAATGCATATTTCTTACCTTCTTTTATGTACAAGAAAGAGGCAAGTAAAGACCATAAAATAGAATCTTTGGCCATGGTATAAGGGAGAAAAGAAGAAAACAAAGAAGAAAATACAATTAAAAAGTTATGATTTCAGTATTTTCCTAAAGGTAGATTCAACTCCAAATTGAAAACACTGGGTTTTAAATTTTTTTTAATTTTTCTCTTACAGTTGATAATCAATATCATTTTAAATTAGTTTCAAGTATATGGCATAGTGGTTAGACAATTATATAATTTACAAAGTTTTAATAAAAAGATGGTCTTTATATAACTATGAAATTTAAACTATGGTTTCAGTTTTATTTGGTTAATTGGAGTGCAAAAAGATACTGCATATGTTCCATGTGTTACTCATGTCTGCAAAAAAGATTCCAAACACAATTTTTTTTTCAGTCAAAATTTTCACTGGGTGTAAGTTATACTCTTTATTTTTTTTAAAGATTTTTTTCTTTTTAGAGAGAGGAGAAGGGAGGGAGAAAGAGAGGGTGAGAAAGATCAATGCATGTTTGTCTCTCGCACGCCCCCAACTGCATGCCCCCAACCGGGGACCTGGCTCATAGCTCAGGCATGTGCTCTGGCTGGGAACTGAACCAGTGACCCTTTGGTTTGCAGGCCAGCACTCAATCCACTGAGCCACACCAGCTAGGCCTAGTTATGGTCTTTGCATGTACAGTCCCCAAGCTTGTCTGTCTCTCCAGGTACTATAAAAGGCGCAGTAATAAATCTCAGGTAGATCTATTATCTGCAGATATAAAGTTCCTACGTATTTATCTACGTTTGGCATAAGAAGTCTCTAATTTGCTGACCAACTGATCCTGACAGTGGTTTCTGTGGTCTCCATATAAACTTGTAGGAAATCATAACATTATAAGTTACATGTCGAGTTTGGAGTTGTTAATTGCATGTTATATGTTATATATAATAACCTCAGGTGAATCTTAATCTACAGATTACCTAAATGTGGAAAATTCTGGTACTAAAACCACAGGGAGTGTAGTAATTAGACAGCTGAAATTAATCTAGAGTTAGATTATGATTTTTTGCAGAGTAATATTATATATGGGTTTGCCTTAAGGAATTTTCCTTTGGTAGGCAACTTCATAAGTTTTGGGGTACCACAGTATGAAAGTTTAAGACAACTAATAAATATGAAACAGATAATTTATAAAAATAGACATTTGCAAAAATCAGGGTCAAGTTACTGATTTATACATGTGTGTATTTGCACAAAATGTCTCAACCAGGGCTACAAAAAGCTCCTTAAAGACTGTTTTTTTGGTCTTGTTGTTTTTGTTGTTGTTGTTGGGAATTCCTTACTCCCTTTGCATGTTTACTGAATGAATTCATTGGTGTTTTGTCTAATTTTAGCCTTTACAATGTATTTGTTCATGCTCTCTTCAACCTTCTCCTCTTCATCCTGCCTTAGATTGGTTATACTCCAATAGTTAACTCTCATCTTATTCCAGAAATTTCCCTGACCCCACAGATAGACCCCTCGTCCCAATATTTGACCAAAATATAATTTGAAATAATTCTCCTAAGATTGTGGGAATACTTTTGATTAGTCAATTGCATATATGTGTGTGTGTGTATAATTATATTTTGAATGCATTCAAAGTATGTAAGAAATGCCATATTTTTAACTTAATATTTCCCTGTTTTAAAGACCTTAAAAAATAACAGCTGAATTGAATCCAAGACACTAAATGCTATCAAAGAGTTATATTGATAACATTTGTTCAATAGCCAATTCTGTTCCAGATATAATACCCCCTAATTTTCATAAGAATCCCAGGAGGCAGAAATTTTTGTCCCCTTTTTGCATCAGAGAAGTTACATGAATTCTCCAGGTTGCAGAGCTCCCTTTGAACTGAGCCAGGGTGAGGTGCTGCCATGTGTGGTTTTGCAGAATGGCTCTAGAGTAGAGCTGTCCAGGGCACAACCCATACGACTGGACATGGGAGCCCCACCAGCACAAAACTCAGCTCTTCTCTTTATGCCCAAAATGCTTTCTAGTGTTTTTCCCTCTGGAAAGATGAGGAACAGATTCCCCTTTAGGGAAGTGGAAGCACATAAAGTGTGACTTTGTGTTGATGTGATCAGCGTGTGGCCAGGGGAAGGTGAGTTAAGTGAGACTTGCTCCCAGCACCATGGATCCACCCCTAGTAGTCTCCCCCAGGCTTTCCAAGGCCGCTTCCCTCTGGCTGGCTCTGCAAATGGAGTTTCCAACTACCTGTGGAGACTTGCTTCCTCTCCCCTGGAAACGCTCTTCCTCGATTCTCATCTTGCTGACTGTGACTAAGGGCTAGTGTAGCTCATTCTGGTTTTGGCTTTATCACTGTTGCTTATTAGTCCTGTGACCTTGAGCAAGTGGCATGTCTGTTCTAAGCCATGTTTCTCATGGGAAGATTAGAATAAAATGACACATCATTTTTATGGAAATATTAAATAAAACAATATATGTAAAGATATTAATGTAAAACTTGAAAAGCAGCAAGCTCAATAAATTCTTCTTCTTGTCCTCCATCTCCTCCTCCCCGTTCTTCCTCTTCCTTCTACCCCTTCCTTTAGCATTCGAAATTTGATCTTTCTTTCCTTGCAACCAACATTTTTAGTCTCTCAAGTAACTTAACATTGGGTATTCAGGCCAGTTTAGGGGAGGGGCCAAGGGAGTGCCCCAGTAGATCAACAATAGGTACATCCTTGTGGTATTTTGGGGATTTTGATGCCCATCACACCACACAGGCCTGGCTATCAATATCAAGCACTTGGTACTTAAATGTTGAGATCCTTACATATAACTTATGACCTTACATTTCCTACAAGTTAATATGGAGACCACAGACAATATTTCCAGGACCATTTGTCCAGTGAATTATACTACCCTTATGTCAAACACATACAAACAAGTAGGAACTTTATTTTCTATTTGCCATGAAAAATGTAATTGAGCTCACTTTGCTGTTATCAGGAACTTCAGAGGAAGAAGTGGATATGGAAGCTCTTTCATTGATAACACTGCCTTTACTAGCTCTTCACTCTTTTCCTTTGAGCTTTCTGCTGCCATTAGCATTTGGCTTAATTCCTTTCCCTCCTCTCACTCCCTTTCTCTTTCTTTCCTTTCCCTCTCCTCCTCTTCCCCTCCTTCTTTCTTTTTCTCCTTTACTTCTCATCTTCTTCTCTGCCCCCGCTTTTTACTTTCCCTCCCTCTCTTTCTTTCAACACGTGTATACTAAAATGATATTCTCAATAGCTATGCTACCTAACTTGAGCCTTGCATATATTTCTGAGTAATGGTAGTTACATGTCCAGGCTTGAATTCTATGAATATTATATAGGCTAATAAATCTAGCAAAGTACACACTTAAAAAATAAATTTTTTCAAAGAAATATTGCATACACCAAGTGCCAGAGCATTTTTTTTCCTTCCTCAGACACCTGGTAATGAAATTTATTGACATATAAACTTAATAAGCTGCTAATTGAGTAATTATCGATTGCAGGAAATGTGTTCTTAAAAGTCACATTAACAATTGGCAGAGAGGCAAAAATAGAACAGACTCAGTTTTTAACTTGCTTTATAGCATTACCTTAAATTTGTAAAGAGTTAATCTTATCACACTACCCATGGCTGAATTTATAAAAGATATAATCACAAACGAGTAATGCACAGTTACTTGTTACATATTCTTCCCATTACAACTGACAGGTTCATTAATCATATAGTGTATTTTACTATTAGAGCTATAAAAGAGATCAAATCTCTTGTAATTTTTCTTTTTCTCTTTCATTTGATAAGTGTGTTGTTTCAGTGTGCAGATAAAATATAGTGTCAGTCACCAACAATCTCGGGAGATTTTCATTTTTCCAGTAAGAATATTCTTGCTTATTTGCAATGTAAAACTTCCCCTGATCATGCATCATTCCCCTATAATTTGGCCATAAAATCAAGCAAAAACTCTGTGTGCCCCTATCTGCAGAAGTGGTCATCCAGGAGTAAGTGCTGGGGATGGGAATAATGTTTTCAGTGACAGTGCCATTGCTTACTGAGCACTGAAGGCAGTAACGATGAACACCTCTATTCATAATGTAACACTGATTCATAATTAAGGTTCTTGTATATTACATAGATTGCTGACAGATTTCATAAGCTGTTCTAGGGGTAGGTGGCAAAATTTTACAGTTTGTCATCAATTGCCAGTGAAGCACTTGAAAGCATAAATGAAATGAAGGAATATTTGCCAATAAATAAGGAAGCCTACAGTACTCTTTTTCATGAAGTGCAATGGAAAAAAAATATGTTTAAAAGGCTACCTTCCTACTTAGAAAACAAAGGGTTGGGGTATTTTTGTAGTTTAGAAAGAAATCCTGAAAGAGAGGCCATCAATTCATTTAGCAAAAACAGAATGACACATTTTATTTTTCTCTGATTAGTAAGAAAAATGGAAACTTTTTTTATTTTTTAAATCTCTTAACAACCTCAAGAAGGGAGAGGTCAACCAAGGAAATTCTCCTGCATTCTCAGTGTTTTTAGTTTTTAATTTTTAAAATTATAAGTTATAAATAAAATTCTTAGAATTTCTTAGTTTTAGTGATTTGTGCAACACTCACTGATGTACTGTAATCTATACAAAAACTACTTTAGTGTTGTTTCTCGGTGCTTCTTGCCAGCCTAAGTATTCTAAATATAAACTGAAGAAATTTAGTCTGGCACAAAACAGATGATGAAATATTCTGGGCTTGCATTCCACTATTTTCCCATCAGACTTTCTATGAGAAGCTGGTAATGTAAAGAGATCTTGATTAAAGTGTAAAAATGCCTGCAGTACAGTTGCTTGTGGACTCCATCTAGAGTATACAGTGAGTACCCTTCAACTCCATGACAAGGTGCTTCCTTTCTGACAGGGACACAGCATGTCCTCATTGTCTATTCGGGGGCAACTGCCAGTTTTCCATAATATAATGCTCCTCTGAATAGGTGCAATTTTGTCATGTCTGCCTGTAGGGTTTCTACCGAGGCTAGATTGGCAAAGTTATTTCCTCAGTTCCTACCTGTAAGTAACTTAAAACTTCATTTTCACAACAGACTGGAGAACTGAGTAATCATTTGGTGAATTTGAGCAGCAGAGCCAGTCTTCATTTGTGTTTCCCTTAGTGCTTTTTGCCCTTCTGTTTGCACAGATAATTGCTTCAGGTCTATGCTGTGTGTGAGTGTGTGTGTGTGTGTGTGTGTGTGAGTGTGTGAGCGCGTGTGCGTGCATCATGCCTTATATTTGAGATATGATTCTCACAATACCTTTGGTTTACTAAGGGTTAAATAAGGTTAGCCTAAAAACTTTTGCTAAAGATTTTTATTTAATGACATTTGATACTCTACATTGATATTATTATGTGGGCTCATCAAAGAGGACTCCACAGCTAAAGTAACACATAGCTGCTTACACCTTGGACACTTTCTTTTTCTCTTTTATCAATTGAGTGCAGCACACTGTTCAAGTTACTGTGTTTATGTTTCTTGAAAGCACAAGATTATGTAAGAAAAGCATCACTAGAACTGTTTATTAGAAAAATTATGAAGGAATTTCTAAATATGGGAATTGAATACATTTTCCCACTTCAATTTAAGAATGTGATTTGAATTTGCGGGGCCACCTAAGCCATTGTATCTGAGTTCTTCAAAGGTTCCTTAGGACACATGGGTGGATGGAACCTTTGGAAAATTCTTAGGCACTGTAGGAGCCCTCCCTTCTATTTCTGGAAGAGTTTATTGGGAATTTATTTCTATAGTTGTTCTTTGCTAGTTTCAACCAGCCAGAAGTTAGACCAAAGCAAGCAGGGCCCTGCCCCAAACCCAAAAATTGGAGAGTATCTTTCTCCAATTTTTATGTCGTCTTCCTATCCCTGTTCCCACCCCTGTCCCCACCCCTGTCCCCACCCCTGTCCCCATGCCTTTAAACACTGAAAGAGATCCCATTAAGGGTGCAATGAGTATGGCCTAAAGCATTCAAAAGAAGACATGGTTTCTTAGTTGATGCTCTAAAATTCAGAAAGGTAAATTTAACAAGAGTAGAAAATGACATAGCAATTATATTTCCCTGCATGCTCTGGATAAGACTTACATTATGGTCACTGTCAAAGAAACAGTAACAACCTTTGAGAGCGTCATTGGAAACCAGTGGTCCTGGTACGATGAATAATGCAGCTCATGAGCAATGATGTAACCAGCACAAAATAAATGGTACTAAGGAACTGCAGAGGCAAGAAGATCAATATTGCTTGAATATAAGCCTGTCTAGAGCCTTGGCATTGCTGCCTCTTCTTGTAGAGGGAGATTTGAAATTCTTAATTTATAGTTCATTGTATCTCACATGAGCTCATGGGTTTTGCAATAAATTTTTAAAATCAAAATTGTCTATACAGACAGATACGTGCGCGCACACACACACACACACAATTAGCATACTTAGCTTTCATTACTATAATCTCTCTCCTGACTTCTGGATTATTGAGTCTATTTTTGGATAATCTTTAAAAATATAAACATATAATTAATCTGTTATCCTCTATCTTTCTAAGTATGATAATAATTTAATATGGAGCAATGCCAAACACACAGTGGGTGGTCAGTAAATGGTTTCGTAAATGATTAAATGGTATGCCACTTATATCTAAACAAATGGAAGAAGGTAGAGTCTGATCATTTTAACCTCTTCTCTTTTGAAGTCATTGGTGGTGATGAGAAAGTGATTCCTCTCCTTAAACATAAATATTACTCAATATGTCCCTTGTATCCATGTCTACATTTATATCTAATTTCCTTTGTATACATAAAGGAAAAAGCAAAGAGGGCTGGTTTAAATTGAGACATTCAAGTTATAAACAATTTCCATAATATTATTAATTGAAAGGGAAAATATGAAGTTTTGGAATCTAATGGTTGCCAAGAAGATGTTCTAATTAGTTGATATTTTTGAGTCAAAACTATTTTTGTAGTCTGTCTTAGTTGAATACTTGTTTACACTGTTTAATGAATTTGGTGTTGAATAAACAGCTATCACTAAGCTTGCATATTATGAACATACAGTGGCTTTAGAAAGTAGAGTAACACTGAATTATTTAGAAGTACTGCCTTGCATTATTACAGGGAGAAATATTTTTTTTTGTACTTTGAATGTCAAAACTTGTCACTATGGATCTAGGAAGTAGAAAAGTAAAATCTAGAAACACCTAGCACAGTTGACTCTATGACTTTATGTTTTAGATCCTGAGAGATGAAAATATTTCCTTCTTTACTCTGCTAAATATTTTGGGTCCCAGCTTTTACTCATTCCCCATTGACCTTGCTCCAAGTAATGCATTTGCTCATTATATATCACACAGAGTTTTTTGCACCATGACTATCTTCACATTTTTCACACTTTGAATAATTTGATGTTTCCATTTTTCCCTCTAGTTTCACTTTTTCTCTTTGTTAGGCTGAACATAATAAATTGGCATCAGTGGGTTCTGCCAGAAGGCCCTATGAGGAGATCGGAGGGCATAAAGTGATCCTGGGGTGCCCATTGCTTTGGCTTCCTCCCCATCAAACAAGCCACCGTCACCTCATTTTCCTTCTGAAGGCCAGAACTTCTGTCACTAAAGTCAAATTCAGGTTCAATAACTACTCCCACCTCTGACTTCAGGCTTAGGAGTGGCCATGACTTCCCATTATTGTTAGTTCTTGAGTGTTTCATCAACCCTGTAGTCTTCCCTTAGTTTTGGATGTCTAGATAAGCAATACTTTCATTACCTTCTCTTATCGCATTTTTGGAGTGTGCTATCTTACTTAGTCCAGGAGCCCTATTGGTACAGATTCCTTCTTTCTCCTCTGCTTTTTCAGGGAGGAATATTTTTTTCTTTTTAAAAGATAGCCAGTCCTGGAGTAGGCTCAGATTGCCATGTGAATATATTTATTTTGCTCATTTTCTCCATCTTGCCTGTAGAGCCTCCTGATTATGATTGAATAAATGTGATGACTGGTTTGGCATATAATAGAGAGCACTCAAATAATTTTGCTAAAACAGATAGAAACTTACTTCTCTGTCGTATGAAGGAAGTTGAAATGCAGATGCCCAGGGAAGTCATGGGGCACTCCTGAAGGCATCAGCAAGTCAGGTTCTTTCTTCTCACTACACCTACCTGAGCAACTCTTAGATGATGTATATGTATATCTGTCTCAGGTTGGAAGAATAAGGGAAGGGCACAGTTGGGGTTTCTTTTCCCTATTATGGAGGTACTCTGAAAATACAGCATCACACTGATTACATTTCATTGTCCAGAACTTAGTACAAAGGCTACAGTTTGATGCAAGGGAAATTGGGAAATGTAGTCTTACATTTATTTGGCTCACAGTATACTCATCTGAAAGACAGTCTTGAAATCAAAGAAGGGAAGGATAGATATTAAGAGATGACATGCAGCCTCTGTGAAAAATGGAACTGACATATGCTGGTGATCATGTGAGACTTTTGAGATCTTTTCTATTGACTATGTATATCAAACAGAAAAACTTTGATGGTAGTGACATCTAATTACTTATGTTTCTTATTCATTTAAAGTGGATTGAATTGTTTATCTTCCCTTACACTTCTTCTCTCCTACATTATTCTTTCAAACCCTCTGCAATATGATTTTTATCCCAACAAATTTATTTAATATATTTACCTAAAGATATCTAATCACTAATTATAAAATCTGGTATTATCTTTTCTGTTCTCATTCTTTTTAACTTTATTGCAATAGAAACTATTTCATTTTATTGATCAAATTCCTCTTCCTTAAACACACTCTCCTTCCACGGCCACTGGCATACAATATTTTCCTGGGTGTCCACTCCTTCTCTGTAGACACCTTTTTATTTTATTTTGTTTTCTTTGATTGTTTCTTTTTATGCCTCCATATGCTAACACTTGCCATTCTATAAAGTTTAAAGCTTCCATTCACTTCTAGCTTCATTCCTTGACTTAATGATTAGACATATTGATTATGTCTTATAGTTCAACTATATTTTTCAATGACCCAAACTTTGGCCCAAACGCTAATCTCATGTCTTTGAAATACCTATAAACAATTTTGCAACATTTAAAACAAATTTTCCCACTTAAATGGGCAAACAAATGTAAAATTGTAGTGTTCTTTCTTTACAAATAATTCTCTTTTACAACTTCTCCATTTGGTAATCATATTATATTTTTCATAATCTCCTAGAGCAGCAATTTTCACACTTTTTTCATCTCAAGGCACATGTAAACTAATTACTAAAATTCTGTGGCACACCAAAAAATATATTATATTTCTGCTAATATGACAAAAAAAATGGTATACACTGATTTATTCACACCAGACACCTATTATTGTGTTGGTTCTTTTCATTTTTTTATTTGACAAGCTAAGGGAAAAGAGCTCAGTGCCCCAGACTAAACAGTCAGGTGTTGGATGTGGTAATTGGGGGGGGTGGGTAGAAGAAGGTATGGAGGGGATAAATGGTAATGAAAAAATACAGTAAAAAATGTATAAAAATAAATACAAAGTAAAATAGCAAGTAATAATAAAAATAAAATTCTCGTGGAACACCGATGATATCTATTGAGGCATAGTGGTTGAAAATTACTGTTCAAAAGAAGAAAGAAAAGAAAAGAAAAGAAAAGGAAGGGAGGAAGAAAGAAAAGAAAGAAAGAAAGAAAGAAAGAAAGAAAGAAAGAAAGAAAGAAAGAAAGAAAGAAAGAAAGAAAGAGAAAGAGAGAAAGAGAGAAAGAAAGAAAGAAAAAGAGAAAGAAAAAGAAAGGAAAGAAAGAAAGAAAAGGAAGAAAGAAAGAAAGAAAACCACTGTCCTACAGTCATCTTTTATTGGGTTGTTTTCTTCAATCTATTTATTTAATCTAACAGACACTTCTTTTGAAATTTCTTTTAGTTCATTCTTTCATATCTTAGGATAATCTAAATATTGATACTGGATGCTAAATCACTATAAAAACTTTTTTTGTCCAACTTCCTGAGTACAGTTTGTGGGGTGCACGCATGTGTGTTGTGCACACACACCTGAGTGTGTCCAGTACTTTCTGTAAAACAATAATAGCCTGTATTTATTGAGCACATACTATATGTCAGGAACTCTACTGTGAATTTTACATTTATTAACTCATTTAATTTTCACAAGAACAAAAAAGAGAATGAACTATTGCTATTTGTATTTTTCAGATGAGGAAACAGAGGCACTGAGAAGTTAAGTGACTTGTCTAAACTCAAATATAACAAATGAAGAAGCTGGGACTCAAATCAGGCAGTCTGAACCGTTACATGTTTGCTATATTGCCTGTCCTGTTGCTGCTTGGCTAATGGATCACGGCATGCTACAAATTAAAAGCCCTTCAGCCTGCCTGTGACCTAAGTACAAACTCATCAGTCTCATTTTCTTCACTCTCCATAATCCAGCCCTTCTCCATACATCCAACTCTACTTATCACTATAATCTAACATTATTGCAGTATACTGCTTGTTTTATTTTCTCAGTTACGAAAATTCAATTTCTTTCTCAAGCTGCAATGAACTTGCTTTCTCTTGCAGTGATATTTTCTTTTTCCTCTATCTTGACAAACAATCTCCACTCTGGCTTGGCCCCAGAAATCATATATTCGTAGGCTGCTACTGAAGGGCCTGTCTCTTCTCTGACTCTTCCCCAGAGTCAAGGCCTCTCTGAGGGAGAGGAAAATGATATGAACAAAGATGTCGAAGTGTACTCCACTTTGGTATAGTTATCCCTGTCATCCTTTAAGCCAAAAATCAAGCATGATCTACCTTACAATAATAATCCCAAGAAATAGAAGTTTTATACAAAGTATATATACAGTCAAAGCCATTCCTTTTGAAGTTGAGAAAGCTGAAGTACATTGTATTCAAATAATTGATGACGTTTTCAATTTATAAGAAAACCCAGTTTTCTGGCCCCAAAACCACTACATTTATGTCTCTAGGGATTCCCTGAAATCACCATAAGAGATGAACTAGATGCATCATTCTTTCTCCTCATGCTAACCAATCAAATGGAATAAAAAAATGATTTCATTGCAAAGTTTTATTAGAACAAAGAGATTTGTGGTTAAAACAATTTTGAACCCAATATACTGTACCAGCGATCAGCAAACCATTTCCTGTGGACCAAAACTGGCCTTCTACCTATTTGTGTATGACTGGCCAGCTGAGAATGGCTTTTATATTTTTAATGATTAAAAAAAGTAGAATACTATTATAAGGTACATAAAATTATATGAAATCCAAATTTTTGTGTTCATGAATATACCCCACTCATTGGCTGATATATTATCTATGACTACTTGTAGTGTCAGTGTTGAAGAGTTGTAATAGAGACTACCTCGCCCAAATAGCCTCAAGTGTTTTCTTTTTTTGTTTTTAAAAATAATGTTTATGTTTTTAATTATAGTTGTACAATATTATTTTAGTTTCAGATGTACAACATCGTGATGATTAGACATTTATATAACATATGAAGTGGTCACCCTGATAACTCCAGTAGCCATCTGTCACCATATATAGTTATTACAATATTATTGACTATATTCTCTATGGAACCTCACATATTTTCTAACTGGCCCTTTAGAGAATGAGTTGCTCACTTCTGTGTTGCACCATCTTACAGAAACTTGTCTGAAGTCTTCTTTCTCTGAATTTCTATGCCAAAAAATTTGTCATATATTCTACTTTTGTCTTTTGTACCAGACTTCCAAGCTCCATGAAGATAAGAGTGAGATCTTATACAGCCATTTTATCCCCCTTCTCACTGACATGGATAGTTCTTAACATTATTGATTGAAGGTACAAGTTTATTTTTAAGGGTTCAAAATACTCCTTGAAATTAGTTGATTCAAATGTAATAGTTTCAAGCAGAATAATGGATATTGTGTTAGTTTTCTTGGGTTGCCATAACAAAATACCATGGGTGGCTTAAACAATAGCAATTTATTTCCTTACAGTTCTGGAGGTGAGCAATCTAGGGTGGCTTCTCCTAAGGCCTCTTTCTTTGGCTTGCAGATTGCACCTCTCTGTATCTTTTATCTTCATTGTTTAAATACATTTGTCTCCATTTTCCCACCACTACTTTCCCCTGCCCCACCCACCTCTACTCCCCACCCTCAATCCTTCCCCACCTTGGCTTAGTCCATGGGTCCTTTATACATCTTTCTTGACTGTATGTGAATGGGTGTCTCTTCCTCTTATCATAAAGATACCAGTCATATTAGGTTAGGGCTTTAATCTTATGATCTCATTAAGCTTAATTACCTTCCTAAAGGCCCTATTTCCAAAAACATTTATATAGGGGGTGAGGGCTTCTATAAATTAATTTTGGAAGGACATAATTCAGTCATAACAGATATCAAGGGGTAAACTTTTAGCATGTTCCCTTTTTAATCATACTATAATATATTATAATATATTAGAGTAGAAGAAGAGATAAATATAATGTAATGGTTTTATTGTCAGATTCAACAACACTAGTTTGAACTTTAATACAGAACACTCTCAATTATTATTACTGACTCTAACCATGCTGGGCCTGATTGACTGACTACATTTATTTTTCTCACTTCTCATGTCTAGAATGCAAGGGCTTCATCTCTTTCTAGACAAATCACATCAAAGAACAAAGTGCCACACAGAAGTACTTGAAGGAAAAGAAGAAAAGACTGTAAAATATAAGAGCATTTTCAATACTTTCTAATGTCATTAAAACATTCTTCTCTAACCTTAAGTGGGAGTTAGCAGCAGAGAACATCAAAAGAAAAGCAGTGAAGCAGGATCCTATCTTCGCTAGTGGTGTCTCTGCTGTCAAGGCCATCTTGTATGGGACAGAGATAAGAGGCTGCTCATAATTATCACTGAGTGCATTTGAGACTGGTCTACTGGTCAGTATTAAGCCCAGTAACTGTTTTGTCTAAATGAGTCTGTCCTATGTAGAGGGGAAACCTGGTGTCTGACTTTCTCATAAAAATTTGGAAATTATATAATTTTATAAAGACTAATTACTTAAGATTTTAAGGTGGGGAAAATAGAATTATTTTTAAAGTTAAATGTAAAACAAAATTGGCCTAACCTAAAGAACATATGAAAGAACACATTTCTGAATTACATGCTGCTAAAATAATTCTTCTACAGTCTCAGTATTTCCCCCCACTGTTATGCAAATTTCAGTTCCAAATATGTAAATCTCACTCCTAAGCTATCTCAGAGTGGGGTTGTTCAACCAAAATTACACCAAAGATTTCTTTTCATTGCTAACATTTTATTTGCTGTTGTTCTAGGTCTCTTAAATCATTCATAGCTACTGGTTGCATAAATTGATGGCAGTGAAGGGGAATGCGGAAATGGGTGTGTGTGTGTGCGTGTGTGTGCGCGCGCGCGTGTGCGTGTGTGTTACTGGTATTAGTAAAGAGGTGTGATCATCTCTTTTGAAAGAAAACATGGAAAGCAAAGTTTTTGATTATTTAGAAGACTAGACTTCATTTAAAGAGTTTGTGGATGAAATGGAGCAAGCATGGTCTTTGGAGACAGGAAACAGATCTGGATTCCAGTCCGACTTCTGCAATGTACCAGTTGCACCAACGTACCAATGTACCTTGGTGAAATTGGCTACCTTTGTTAGTTATCTAATTTGTACACAATACAAAAATTGGCACTACTATGCAGGTACATTTTAAAAACATTTTGTGCAACGATAAGTTACAAAAATAATGAAAATAGTTAAAAAATGACCTCATTTAAGCTCAATGCAAATAGTTATAAAATAATGCAAAATGGTTACTTAATGAATAAATAGTGACAAAACTAGTGCATTTTTTGGTAAATAGTGCCATGCAATTTTATCATCTATGCAGATGTGTGTAACCATGCCGTAATTGGAATACAGAACTGTCCCATTGCCACTTAGAAACTCCTGAGGGTAGAATTAAATGCTGAATCACTGTAATAACTAGGGCACTCATATAACTTTCTTTAAGGGGGATCCTTTTATGATTTTCCCACCTCTGGGAATCTTTTATAATTATGTGGGATCTTTCTTGTTATAAGATATTTATTTTAATATCTAGAAAGTGTTTAAAATCATGTCTTTTGGAAATGACAAAAAGATTTGTTAAAAGATGTCTGAGCTCACTCTCCATAACAAACGGAATACTCAATTTAATTAATACTCAAACTATACTCAGCAGGTTAAGAGGAAAGTTCTGCTATAACTGGAGAATTACTGTTAACTCTAATTTCTTTGCTCACCTGGCCTGCATCCTCTTTTGGGTGTTATGTGTGGTCAGATCTGTGTTGACTCGCCATCGTATTAACAGAGCTAGTGTTTTCCAGGTTACATAGTTCTTAAACTTTGATAACCCACACTAGGTTGCACACATTGGAAGTTTTTTCTCTTGAGAGTTCATTTGTACTTCCACGAATATTTACTGGATACCTTGTCTGTGATAGGCACAGAGCTAGGTGCCTGGGACACGGAAATGAATCCCTACTCTCTTGGACATTGGGACCCAGTAGGAATGCAAGATTAGAAGAGAAGCAATTATAACACTAATGGGTGATCTTGGGGAAGCACTTAGGTGATACAGAATCCCCAGGAAGGGTATCTAGACTGAATCTGTGGAGAGTCTTGAAAGGTTTGACCAACAAAATGACATTTAGGCTGAATTCTGAAAACTCCAAAGAAACTAGCTAGGCAAAGAGAAAGAGGAAGAGAGTCACAGAAATAAAAGCGAAACAGCCACCTATTAAAGGTATCCATAATATGGATGCAAACTTGAACAGGCTATGGCAGAAGGGATGTTGGAGAGGAGATCTGGGTCTTGACACACAGGGCCTTGTTCCTGAGTTTGATTTGAGGGGGCTGTGGCTTTGCTCTCACAGCAGGGTGTCTCTCAGTGTCTCCTGTGTGAAAGGACAAGGAGCCTTCATTTGCATAGAAGAGCATCAGCACATAGCACAGATTCTAGAATGCTTCTGCTCTTCCTGGGATTATGTAACTCTGACTCTTGCTTTCCGTCTGTTTTGGTTTGATCCCTTTTAACTTAAAGAAAATCTTCAAAATCAGTGAGTGCTTGTACAAACTATAATCATTTCTGTTTTTTATGAAGTTTTGTACTGTTTCTGCCTTTTTAATACATAAATTCAAATTCAGGAAAACAAAGTACTGAGAGCCAGTTTGCTTATTTCATTTAATGTAGAAAAGCTGTAAAGAGTGTTCCAGATATTACAATTCTCACACAGGATTTTCAAAATATAGCACAGGAAAGAGTAGAATGTTTCAAAAGAGAATATATGTTACTAGAAGAACAAGAAAAATGATAAACTAAAACAGCTCTCAGGACACAGGTTTTATAATGTCTAAAGGATATTAACTCTGACTCCAATGACCTACAATAAAAGACTAATTTTATTAGAACCTTTGAAAAGAAACCTTCACCCCAAGTGATTATATGGATGTAAAAATTTGACTTAAGTTTTCTGTAGTACAGTAGATTTCTCTAATCTCACAGCTGTGTAGTATGGCTATAGCTTTGACCTTCTTTAATGTCATTCTTTCAGAGATTACTACTTAACTGCATCTTGACATTCCTATCTCATAGCATTTTTTAAAGCAACTACATGCATTAAATGTTACTAGTGGGGTTAAATTCCTATTAGCTCTTAAAACAAGGTTTTCACAAGGGCATTTTACTATACTTCTAGCTATCATTTTGTTAACATTTCTTTGATTAACAACCCTCTCTTTCAGTGTCCACCATGAAGAAACACAAATTTGACATTCTATCCAAAAGACCATGAAAGGGCCAAATCTTTTCCATCCCCTAAACCTATCAAAACAAATGTCATTTTGTTTGGGACAGTTCTATGTACTAGATTCAGCCAGAAATTGCTTGGATTAAATGCCCAGGGTATAGAATTTGCCTCAATCTCCTAGTAATAAACATGTACCCTAGAAGGATTTCCTTTATTACTGGTTATCTTTTCTGAGTCTTCTCACTGTCCCTAGGAGCTCTACTGAGGAAAAAAAAAAATATATATATATATATATATATAAAATCCTTAAAAATTTGACAGCACACAGGCATTCAGCCCACTGATGGCTACATAAGACAGAAATTTGAGCTCTCATTTATTTATTGATTTATTCAACAGAAAATTATTGAACACATATTAAGTATATGAAACTAAGGCAACTATCTACATGATGGTAAATAAGCAATAAATTCAATAACTTTGATCAAAGTTTCAGTTTCACTCCAGTTTGAAAAAAATGTATAGATAAAATTATTTCTTTTGAAATAAAAATATTTTAAGGGCTTGATGTCTATTATGTATAGGTTTAATATGATTTAAAATATACTAGTTAATGATTTCAATGAAGTTGTTTTAATGCATTTGTTTATTGCAAGGACCAAGAAAGTTGTTTTTAGAAGTCAAGTTGTTTCAACATGAGTACAAAGTAAGGTGTCCGGATACCACCATCCCACATCTGCTGTTGACAGCAATGAGAACCTAAGTGGCCTCACTGATTATGCACAATGCTGGGGACTTATCCATAAAAATGTGTGGGGAAGCTGCGACAGCAAGGGGGAATTTAGTTTATAAATACTGAGAGTTTGTGAGGACTCCGAGAATTTTGGTCTCAACAAGGTACACTTTGCTGACCTAAACAGCTCTCTGAAAATCTTTAGATACTTGCTCCTGCCTTGGCCAAGGAGACACGGGTGGGCAGTGGTGTTAAATGGTGCCATGGTCCCTGAGCAGCCTAGTTTGTCTGCCAACACTAGCCTCTTTGTTCCCTAGCAACGTGCTTTAGCAACAGGAGGCTTTTTTGTTTTGCACTGACAGGTGGATGGTCAACTCATAGTTGGTTAAGCCATCTCCCCAGAAACCAAACCCATGTAAAAGAAACACCACTAAATTTGGACTTCATTCCTTTCATCCCCCTTGCTTAAAACAAGAGTGTGATTAATTTGTCATTTGTGTGGAGTATATTGTTTCTTTATTTGGCTTATTAAGAGATATTATTCTGTATATTATTGGCCTGTGAAATTATTATAATTCCCACAAGGAACCTGTGCTAAATAAATTGCTGACAAAGATAGAATTAGTCTCAGAGTATAACTTGGCCATCTTCCTCAACACAAAATAAAAGTGTTTCACCTTAAAAATGTCTCATCATGTCTCTTTAGATGGTTTGTCTTATAATCAATACTCATTATTTACCTTATAGCACTTTTATAGATGATTTAGATAATTTCAGATGTCTATATATTAAAAATAAAGGTAAGAGTTGTCAATAAATTTGATTAGTCAGAAAGCTGATGCAGACCATCTAGGCCTTGAAGTCCCCAGAGGCCCCCGGAGAGCCTGAATTGGCCATCTGGAGTGATGGCTGGCATTGGCTGTCCACACTAAGTTAGCCAACTCGCCCCGCCCCTGATCTATATAGGGAAGCCAGAAAATTAGAGAGATTAGTCAATAAATTTTTCCCGATTGATTCAACATTAGTGATATCTTTTACTGTCAAATGTATTCTTCTTATCTATTTTTGAAAAAAATAAAGGATTTATTGTTTGGTGACTTTAGTACATTACAGGAAAATAATCTCTACTGAGAGAAATGTATGAAATTATACATAGAGGCATAGAAATAAAATGATTATGATTCCTCTGAGGTTGCTATTTTTCCGACATTGAATTCATTTAAATTAATTTATTACTTGAAGAAGAAATTGTCTGAGTTGACTAAAAATAACTCCAACTACAGTCATGTAGAGCAACAAGTTTCCAAGTTTAAGACCAGAAGTGGAATAGATTGTTTGTACTAGTTCTCATTCTTGTTACAATTGTTGTTATGAGAACGGATTTATGTTGTGCCAATTTCTGTTTCTTTGCCACTTTTTTTGTCATAAGAACGACATGAGAATCTCAATGACTACTGTTATCTATGAAAGGCAGTAAACTATTCTGTTTTAACCTTTATACTCTCATTTTGATTGACTAGTTATTTTACCTCTTTCTCCTAAGTTACCAAAGGCGTTAACAGAAAAGAAGAGAAATGGCTGCCTAATCAAATGGTAGAACATTAAAAAGGTCAAGGCAGTAGACTTAGCTGCTGGCTCTCACAGCGTGGATGAAACATTTTTTTTAAAGAAAAAAACTTATTCTTGTGACAAAGATTGCTTGCTGTAAGAATAGGAAATGTCAGATCAAGAATCTATTCATGTGACAATGATTGTGACGGGAATGAAAATAGTGCACACTTTTACCTTTTATTTTTATAAGCCTAGTAAAGTAACTTCATGTGGTGTCACTTAGGAGCTGAACTTGAGAATTCTGAAACTGGGAGGAAATCAAAAAGAATTGTGGGGCACAATGTAACAAGAATCAAAACTTCAGTGACCACCCAAGGTATTGGCATGTCTCAAATACAGACGGTGGGTGGTTTCAAGCAAAGGTCTGGTCAAATGGTTCTGCACATGAACCACATATAGTTAAACAGGAGTCGTATTTTAATACTTACACTGCTTTTGAAGTTCCAACCTGTACACCTTTATTTTGCAAATAATGAAACTTATTTCTAGGTACATGTAAGCTGATAAGTACGTCATTAAGAAAACAGAATATTGATTTCTTTTTCTGTGACTACATATAACAAATTGACCAGTGATTCCTTCTAGCATAGAACCCTAAGCTGAGACTTTTAGGTACTCAAATACTATTGAATTAAACTGAACTGAATTAAAAAAAATTATTATAAGAAGTAGCATTTGGACAGTAGTGACTTATTTCAATGCATATGACAGTTAAAATATTATTACTAAATTAGTAATCAGGGAAGTAACATCTCAAGACTGTTTTGTGTTCACTGAAAAACACAACCAAGTAATAAAATGAAAACCTTTCTCTTGCTCTCTCATTTGATAGATCCTATGTTTAAATATTTAAATCTGTAACTAATATTTGCAAGCAGAACTGTGGTCCTGAGACTGCAACTCCACTTCTGCTAAGGGGATATTTGCCACAGCACTGTTAAGTTTACCTGAAGTTTCCAACAAAGAAGAAGAAGGAGGAGGAAAAGGAAGAGGGGACAGAGGAGAAAGAGAAGAATTGGATGTATGATTTTTATTGTTTTATAATTGACATACAATGTTATATATTTCAGGTATATGACATAGTGATGCAATAGTTCAATATGTTGCAAAATGATCACCAAGGTAAGTCTAGTTAACATCTGTTACTATAAATAGCTACTATTTTTTTTATTGTGGTGAGGCTTTTTGAGATTTACTCTCAGAAAATTTCAAATATGCAGTACAATGTTATGAACTACAGTCATTATGCTGTACATTATACCTCCAGGTTGTCTTTCTTTTAATAGGAAGGAAATCTGTACCTTCTGACCTCCTTCACCCAGTTTGTCTCCACTCACACAGCACTCCCACCCCTGCCTCTTGCACCCGCTAATCTGTTCTCTGTATCTATAAGCTCATTTTCTGTTTCATCTTTTTTTGTTTTTCTAGATTCCACATGTAAGTGAAATCATATGGTATTTTTCTTTCCCTCTCTGACTCATTTCAAGGTTCACCCACGTTGTCACAAATGGCATTATTATTTTTATTAACCTTATACGTATTGTGAAAGGAAAATCAATAACAGACTGTGTCTTTTAGACTCCATAATATATGAACTTGATTAATTTGGACTTGTTTTTATAATTCTAAATGAGTTTTATTAACAAAGAGCAGCAGTTTTATTATTCACAACTTGAGACAATGAAGATTACTTATCCTAGAGAATTTTGGGTTTCTTTTCCATTTATGGGAAGATCTTCAGACCAAAGTTGAATCTTAGATGTAAGCATAAACCTTAGTTCCAAAATGGTTGTCCATAGGCTATATTGGTATTTACATTGCATGATATTATATAACAAAACCAGCAAACTCTGCAAGTTCTAGAATACACAGACTTGAGAAATAAAGCAGTATAGTTCAGTTCAAATTCTTATATGAATTATACTTTTAAGTCTGATCACAATATAACTAAAGGGGAAAATTCTTTGGTGGGATTTTAGACTGACAACTCTTTGAGGGAAAGGACCAAGCCTGGGAGGGACCAGACTCCCTCCCAGCATGGAGTCTGAAATCTAGTAAGTGCTCAATGAATGAATGAATGGATCGCTATGTTAATTAGACACATGATTGGTTAGGCACCAGAGGCCCTGGCATCTCACACACCCAAACATGGTGGGGGGAACTCCATTACAACTCTTCAAGGAGAGCTCCTACATTGTTAAACGTCAGTAAAGTATTTTTAATAATGCCTGTTTCAGAGCAGGCATAATAAAACTCCCATCAGGGAAAGAACAGTAGTTGTTATTTTGAAAGTAGACATTCATATTTCTGCATATGGTTTTGATTTTAGGACTTTTAGAAGACCCTTTTCTACAAGTGACTACCTACCTTCCTTGGGATGAGTCAAAAATTCTACAAAAGAGAGAACTAAGGTCATGACCTGGTTATAATGCAAGTAACCCTGGTAGTTTTAACAACCGATACTTTAAGCATTATAATAACTTCTGCATAACTCACAGGTCCTGTGCTGCAATCAGGCTTCCAAGGACAGGAAAGGCGACTGTGTCTGAAGACACTGGAAACAGAGAAGTTGAGGACCTTGAATTACACTTCATACTCACAGTTATGGGGAAACACATGTGGAAAAGTTATACTGTTAGAACTATTGGAATTAATGCAAATGACTTTCCTTTATGAATGTGGCAATACTTTTTTAAAAAACAAAATTTAATTTTCTCCTTGTTTTGTGTTTGTGCCTGGACTGAACTTCCTGCCCCAATTACCTAAAGTGCTATTCAGTATTAATAGCACCCTGGGGAGATTTTCTTTTTTCCTTAAAGGCCTAGCCTCTACTAGTCAACTACTAACTCAGAGGTATTCAAAACAAGGAAAATCTAATGTGTTCTTTCATTTATCATTTTAATTCTTTCTACTTTCCAAGGGAGACACATTTTTCTCTCTTAGGCTTATTAACTGTTGAAAAGAGCATTTATATTTTTAATTTATGTTTTGAAAGCATGTCAGTTTTTGTCTTTGTCATTTAGAAACCATGATTCACAAACAAGGTTGAGACCATTAGCTGTAAGGGGATATTACTGTTGGACTGGCTCTTGGTTAGATGTAAAAGCAGAAGTGCACAGAACATCTTGAGAGCAAGCAAAATATTTTTAAACTACATGAAAGAGGTTTTGATATGATCTGGAATTCTTTGGCTAACTAGAAGCCAAATCACATTCAGTGCCTTAAAAGTCAGTGTGAATGATTAGGGATCATTTATCTCTTTAGAACATGCCCATTTGTTCTAACCTCCTGCCTAATTTCATGTAAATATTCTCATTGACTTTATTTCTTCACAGTCTCATGGATTGTCCTTAAAATCTAATGTCAAAGGATCTACTTTATAGGGTGGCTTTTCAGCATAGTAATTCTTGCTTTAAAACATCCAAATTTTATAGTGTTAATTCTGATGAAAAATTTAAAAACTATAAGAGTCAAGACCGTACGTATCAGGGGTAATCACGGAAAAGCAGCAGCTGACTGATGGAAGAAACACACCTTCTTCATCCTTTCATGGCATGATTTTGAGAAATTTAAAACTGAATATAAATAAATGGTCCTGTTTTACTTTTTCCTAGATGAATATTAATTAGAAACATTTCCAAAACAAAGAGAAAAAGATATTTTTCTGCATATCATCTGCCCTCTTCAATCAGCAAAAGAATCGACCTAATTCTCCTCTTGGCTGCAGGGTAGTGGCGGGCGTCAGGGGGATACACTTTTAGTATCAGAGAGTCTAGGTTTGTCAGGGACCATTGACACCTGCTAACTGAGTTTGGACCAAATGGAGACATGGATGTGACAAAATCCATGATCATTTTTCATACACCCTTGGCTTATATATGGTCAATGATATGGAATTATGTACCTTTTCAAGGAAATCCATTTTGTTT